>NC_133172.1:16926-2906926 GCF_040802235.1 Manis javanica
GAATCTGTGATCTCCAAACTGAAATTATGTAATCCCGACTAAACTCTAGGTTTCCTCTCTGCAGGTGTTTCTTTTCAGATTGGCAACACAGACTGTGACTCACACACACACACACTCCCCTGCGTGGTCCACTGAGCACATGCAGCTCCCACAGATACCCTAACCCGTACCCTGACCAGTACCTGCTACCTGACCCGCACCCTAACCCTAGCACCCCTCCCAAACCCGCACCCTAACCCTGACCCCTAGAATTCCCTCCCCGCCGCCCTGGTGACGGTAGCTCCGCCGGCGCCCGCAGTCCAGGAGCCCGGCGAAGAGCACGGGGCTGAGGGTGAGGGAGCCGCAGGAGGAAGGCAGGAGTTGTCCTGAGTCCAGGCGCTGTGGGCGGGGAGGCGGCACAGCGACAGGACGGGGAATGGCCCGCCGGCGACAGGCGGGCGACAGGGGCAGGGAGCGAGCCGAGCCCCTCCCGGGGGGCCGGCAGATAACGGAGCCCCGCGCGGCGCGGGGACGGACCGGAAGGGAGCCCCCGGGGGGAGGCTGCAGGGCACAAGGGACAGACACGCAGACAGCAATGGGCGGCTGACCCGGCTACGAGCTGCTGCGCCTCAGCACAGAGGCAGGACGCGCCAGGAGCAGAGCGAACCGTGCGCCTGTGAACGCAGGAATCTACGGAGAGCCACAGCCACCGGCGGACCTGCGCGGGGAGAGACGGACAGAGGCGGAAATTGACGGAGACGGAGATTGGCGAGGAGAGGCGGGGGATGACGAAGACTGACGGAAAGACACGGAGAATGGCGGAGAGAGATGGGGAATGACGGACAGGGGCGAAAATTGACGGAGAGAGGCGGAGATTGACGGGAAGAGGCGAGGGACGACGAAGACTGACGGAAAGAGACGGAGAATGGCGGAGAGAGACGGGGAATGACGGACAGGGACGAAAATTGACGGAGAGAGGCGGAGATTGACGGAGAGACGGAGATTGACGGGGAGAGCCGGGGAATGACGAAGACTGACGCAAAGAGACGGAGAATAGCGAAGAGACTGGGAATGACGGACAGGGACGGAAACTGACGGAAAGAGGCGGAGATTGACGGGGAGAGGCGAGGGACGACGAAGACTGACGGAAAAAGACGGAGAATGGCGGAGAGAAATGGGAAGTAACGGAAAAAGATGGAGAAGGGCTGGCGGCTCACTAGAGACCTGATGTGCAGGTTCCCGCTCGTCCACTCACAGGCCCGCAAGCGCATCTCGACCCCACAGGCGTGGCTCCGGGGACGTGGCTCACGCCATGTCCTCACCCCTCAAACTTCGCGCCCGAGCCTGACATTAGGGTACCGTCATTCTCCAGAGCGAGCAAGGAGCAATTTCTGCTTATGGTGCTGACATTTAACTGTCTACCCTGTTGACCATGTCTAGTGGCTCCGTTCGGCGGCATAAGCACTTTCGGCGTTTTGCACCCACCACCAGCCCCGCACTCTCCATCCCCCAAACCCGACTCTGCAAGATGATGTCCCGTCCAGCCCCGCCAAACCCTCCGTGTTCTGCAAGGCAGCCCCAGGTGCGCGGTCCCTGCAATGGCTGCACGAACAGTGTGCACACGCTCTGCAGTGAGGACCAAGCAGAAAAGGAGCAGGCGGAGGAGGCCCGGTGCCCCAGCTGGTGCCCCCAGCTCCAGGCATAGATTGGCCCTTCCTTTCGGCTCTGCATGGTTCCCTGCTTCTCCAGGTGTCCGTGGCCCCTTTAGCACATTCACGCCTTGCTTAAGCTACTCGAGAGCCCTGTCTTTGCAGTTACACCACAACACCGGAGGGTGCACCCCAGTGTGCTCTTCCCGGTCCTCCAGGGAATGGCAACAAAGTGCTCGGAGCCTGGGTGCTCTAGTCCCAGCCGTGCTGGAGTCTGGCCTCCACCCATCACACACAGACAAATATACGGGGAGGATAATGGAGGGGACTCAATGAGATGACCCTCTATAGGCCCAGGAACACCCGGGGATCCCACAGGGAGCACAGAGGCACCCACACTTCTCCCTGCAAGCCCTTAGAAAGCCCCATCCTGCCAATGCCTCCAGTTCACGCTTTAGTGAGGCACTGATTTCCTATGTTTGTGGTACTTTGTAACACCAACTCCTGGATGTTAATGCAGGCTTTATCTGTCAGTCCTGTTAGGGAGGAATTCAGATGCAAGGAAGTCAGAGTACGAGGTGAGGAAGGAATTCATTAAAACCTGAGTATCAGGGAATGACAGCTGCCTTGCAGGCAGCAGGGAGTAAGAAAGAACGGAGACATAAAGGGGAGCTCATTAAACTGCTGCTCAGCATATGGAACATCCCCTGCTAACTCCTGAAGCCTGTGCCACCTGGCATCCAGTGTCTGCTTGGATCTGCATGGACCCAAAAAATCATGACTCCTGTTTTGCCAGTGTCCTGGAAAACTGGATTTCCAGAGCAATGAACATTGGAGTCCATAGTAGTATGTAGCTCACAGGGCCCAAGACTGCATGTGCATCCAGGTGATCCCATTGTGGGGGAGCCTTGCAGCTGCTGGCCAGAGCCTGTTTCCATTTTTCTGCTGGTGTCTACACTGCACTTCCCAGCCCATCCCCACCAACAGGGTGGGCACCATGTCTCTAGGTTTCCTATAAGGAAGTGGGTGGGCTTGATGAGGGCCTCTGCCAGCCCAGGTCTTAGGATGAAGGATGCAGTTCTCACATGGTCACGCTGGCAGCCCTATACCCCCTGCTGGCCGGAACCCTCCAGCCTGGAGGAAGAAGGAAAAACAAGATGGATGCAGCAGGACTCTGAGACCCACCTGCCCCAGGCGCTCGTGTGGAGGGAGTGGTCCTTGACCTCTCAGCCCCTCCTGTGCTGGCACACTCTGTTGCAGTAGCAGCCTTTGGCCCTAAAAAGAAAGGTGCTTTGCAACCTGTCTCCAACTGTAACAGAAAATAAGGCTTGATTGAACCTGCAGTTCTGAAACCAGAGCCCACACTGAAAATGACTCTCAGATCATCATTCAGATAATGTTGCTTAAAAACAGCGACAACTTTAGGAGGACCACAGGGAGTCCAGCTCCCCAATTCCTGCCTTCTGCTCTGAGAGGTTTCCTTGACAACCTTAACAGGCCTGGGCTCCCTTTCCTTGACAACCATCTTTATCAATTGTCCAAGCTTTCCGGCTTCAAACACTCCTGCTTCAGCCTTGCTGAGCCTAAAGTGACAGTGCTGTCATTTTGTCCAGCGACTGATTCTTCTATACCTGTAATTATTGATGCCATAATGCCATTAATGGCAAGATTCCATAAGATGCTTTCTGAGGTAACTACTCTGGACTCAGCGCTAGATCCCTTTTGCTGAAAGGGTGGCCTAAGTGCTTTCATGAGCCTCAAGGTAGAAAGTCACTTTCTGACTGAGCCCAGCCTTGATCCCTCCCATCAAAGGTGCTGCCAGGGTCTTCATTCTGCCCCCGCCCCCATCCCACACAGTTGCTGGCAGTGCCAGTCAATATAGGGCCCTGGTCATCTCCTAAAATAAAGGGTGATTTTCTGGACCCCAAAAAGATATTCACCCAGAACATGTGAATGGGATCTTATTTGCGAAAAGGGTGTTTGCAGATGGGATTAACTGCAAAATCTGAGGTGAGGTCATCCTGGATGAGGGTGGCCAGTAATCTAGTGACTGGTACCCTTAAAGGAGTCAGAAAAGGAGAGACCCAGAGAGGAGAAACCATGTGGACACAGAGGCAGAGACAAGAGGGATGTGGCCACATTCACAGGGCCACCTGGAGCCTCCCAGGAGCTGGAAGCCAGAAGGAGCCTCCCCTGGAGCCGGCAGAGGGAGCGTGGCCCTGCCCACACCTCGAGTTTGGACGTGTGCTCTCTAGAACTGAAAGAAGATAAATCCCTGCTGTTAGAAGCCATCTGGCTTATGTAATGTGTTATTGCAGACATGAAAACATAGCCAGAGAAACAGCACACCCTCCTCTGTGCTCTGATGCAGCAAAAAGATAACATAGAATGCTGAGACTTGGGGACTGTGAACGGACGATGCCTAAGATCTGTTGGTGACCTATTGTTGCCCGTCTAAAAGCCTATCATTATGTCAAAATAAACATCAACAAAAATTCTCAGCAAACATTGTATGTTCATGCTTGATAAGGCATTCTTACCTAACTAATGGTGTCGATTCCTTCGGGATGAATGTGATGAACTTGGTGCAGTCACACCTGCCTTTCGATCTCAGGTGATCAAAAGGACATTTAAGCACAAGCAACACTAGACAAAGGAGGTCACAGTGAACTGAGAAGCTCTGCACATTGGAAACAAGCCGCTCAGTGGGAAGTAGACTCACAGGAGACGCGGGGAGCCCAGGCAGCCTACCTGTAATGTGGACAAAGGATCAGAGAGACATTTCTCCAATGAGAAGCACAGTTGGCCAACAGATGTATAAAAAGGTGCTAACACCTGTCATCATGACAGAAAAGCAAACCAAAACCACGTGAGATGCTGTCTTCCACCCAGTAGGATAACCACTATCAAAAACCAAAAGACAAGTGTAGGTTGAAAAACTGGAGGCCGTGTGCACTGCTGGCAGGAATGTAAAATGGTGCAGCTGCTGTGGAAGACAGTACGGGAAATCCTCAAAACACTGAACATACAATTACCATCATCACCCAGCAATGAGACTTCTGGGTACATGTCCAAAAGAACTGGAAGCGGGATCTCAGAGACACCTGCACAGCCGTGTTCACTGCAGCATTATTCACAGTGGTGGCCAAGCGGTGGAAGCAACACAAGTGCCCGCTGGCAAATGGGCAAAGGAAACACGGCCCAACCACAGCGGAACACTGTTCGGCCTTAAAGAAATCCCGTCACATGTCAGAACATGAGGACATAATGCTGAGTGTAACAAGCTGGACACAGAGGGACAAGTCCTGTATGATTCCATTCATAGGGGATACCTGCCGTCATCAAAATCATGGAAACAAAAGCAGGGGCTGGTTGCCAGGGTCTGGGGAGGGGAGTGGGGAGCAGTTCCATAGGGACAGAGTTCAGCTCTACTAGATGACAATGCTCTGGAGATCTGTTCCCCAACAGTGGGATACAGTCAATGGTCCTAAAATGTGCTTAAATACTGTTGGGAGGGTACATTTTGTGTTCCATGCTTTTTACCACAATTAAAAATACTCTCTTTATGGCCAAATTCACACTGTACTTTTTCTTCCTAGTAAATGTGGAAACAAACCTTATTGTAACGTGGCTTTACTGTCTGGGGCAGAAGCTCTAAGGATTTCAGAGGAAAGGTCTGTGGATTTTGCTGAACACCAGCACCTGGAGTGGGGAGAGCAGGACACATGGAAGGTGTACCCAGAGAGTGTCTTTGCCAGGAGCCCACTGCCATGTGTGATCCAGCCCCAAATCAAGGCAAATGCAGGAGAGGGGCTTGGCTGAGTTGGAGGGGGCCCGACCTGGAAGAGATGCTAAAAACCCTGAAATGGACCAGCTGCTTGACATGGGTGACCCCTGGCTCTGCACACCAGCTGGCCCCCACGAGCCTCTGATGAGCCTGCAATGGCCCCAACTCGCACAGAGGTGTACCAAGGGCCCAGAGTTCTTCCCACTGTTCACCGCACCAGAGCTGCTCCCCAAATCAAGGCCTCAGACCTGGGACAGGGGGACAACGCGGGGATGTGGGGCTGCAGATGGGGACTGGAGTGGGACACATGCCTCCCCAACCCCAGGTCAGGCAACCAGGGGTATTAAAGTCTGAACAAAAGACAAAGCCACACTCCCCAAACAAGCTGCTGAGGCACATGAGCCCCCCATGAAAACACGGCCCGTGAGCACAGGGCCCCATGAGCAGAGGGTCCCCCGTAAGAACAGAGGCCCATGGGCAGGACTCCCCATGAGCACAGGACCCCCATGGGCATGGGGGGAACAGAGGGTGAAAGGAGGGAAGGGGGAGGGGAGGGAAAGGGGACTAGGTGGGGTGAAGGTGGGAGCTCATGGGCCTAAGTGGAAGGGGCAGAGAAGGTGGTGGTTGGGCAGGAGTGGTTGACCTCGGCTGACCCCATAACTCCTGCAGCCACAGTGAGACAAGGCCCCAGAGAGGTGTGGAGACCTCAACCCACTGGCAACCCCAAAGACGTGTCTGGTCTGGGGGCTCAGCAGGCATGGGGGGCACAGTGACAGGGCTAGTTGTCCCACGGACATCCCAGGGAGCAGACTGGGAGGGGGCGGGAAACAGCCAGTCTGGCTCCTGGTGCCCTGGGTCAGTGCGCTCCTGCCGCGAGAATCCATGCCCACCCACTGTGGGGCCACCACCAGGGCAGGTCCAGGGCCACTCAGCACTAGGAGGGCCAGACACCTGAAGAAAGGCCTGGCCACGAGGGGTCCTTCCTGCTCAGATACATTCCTCCTAAAACATTCCATGTATTTTCAAGATTTAAAGCAATTTTCTAGTTCCTCCTTTTCACAGAAAACGAAGATTCTGAATGTGGTTTAATCATGAATAATGCATAAAATTAAATACATTCACTATAAAATAAACTACAAAATAAAAAAAGGAAAAGTAGATATTTATTGAGAGGGAAAGGAGAACCATCTCCCACATTAGAGCTCTGGTGTTGAATATTCAGTGCAATTTGATATATTTTAATTGCTGTTACTCTGTAACACCCTTACCTTTGAAAATTCTTCGGGTGTGCTTCCCTGTTCTACCTAAATTAGCTGATAAATCACACAAACCAATAACCAAGGGCCTTGGTTGCTTTAGGAGTAAAGCCTTTAAAAATGGTAAAATTCTTCTGATACTGTTTTTGTGTGTGTGATACTTTTACTAAGAAAAAAAGTCATTATGCGTGTGCCTTGCACATTTATGTAAAATATAGTTGACATTGCTGGTCTTATTCATCCTTATTGAAAAGGAAAAAAGAGATTATTGTAGCTTCGGCTCACTTTGAGAGTATCTGTCCACTTTTTCTCAAAATACTTCCTCATACTGTGGCCAGCTCTGCCTGTATCAGAATCATCTTGATTAAATGCTTCACAGTTGTCAAAAACAAGCCTGACATCGACAGCAAAGGCTTCCAGGTTTGGATACCTGAAAGAAAACACATGACTTAGAGGTTCTTTTGTAGTGTGGCTTTGTTTTGTAAACACATGAAATGATAATAAAAGGTAAAATAAAAAGTAAAACTGAAAAGGTAAGAGAAAAAAAAGATAATTGCATTTAAGCAGAAATAAAACACCTTATATCCTCTAACAAATGGAAGATTTTAAAACTTTCATGTGTTCTGGACTATAAAGGATATAGACAGGTTAAATGGAAAAAAAAGATTTCTCAGAAGATCAAGATATATTTCAACTAACTAGCATTTCTCCCCCCATCCAATTTCCAGTTTGACTTGAATCACAATTCCATTCCAGGACTCATCCAACTTGACCAGTTTAACTTTTGTGACCAATTGTAGGGCTTGTAGTACCCTATGACCCACATTCAAAACAACTTAGTTTCATTAGAAATAATGTCAATGCCTCCTATGCACGATACACATTACAGCTGCCCTGGAGCCTTCACGTACATCCCAGGACATGCCACTCTGTGTTAAATCTTCCCCATTCCTCTTTCTCTTCTCTTTTCAACCGTGCTCTTTTCTCAAGCAATGGATTATGATGATCCCAACAACAAAACAGCACGTGTTATCCCTTCACACAGAAACACTACGAGGATCTGCCCTTCCATTGGAAGCACTGTGGCGTCTGTGCTTTTTTGGGGCGATAAACCTGATTCTCTTTCTCTGTAAGAGCAGAGAAGACAGAATGGTGAAGACACCTGCCTAAGCTTTTTGGTATAAAAGGACTGCCTTGTTTCAAGCCAAATCAATACATTTTGAAGGAGGGCTTTTGGATATCCAAATTTAAATTAATTCTAATATATGATGTATGATAAGCTGAACACTAATTTACCTTTTAGAAATACCTATGAAGTACACACTGGGGCTCTGAGAGCTGGTAAAAGTGGAACTATTTCTTTCATCAAATACCTTGTATAGTCATTTCCACTCTCTCATTATGATATATGCAATAATAAGAGAATTAAGTCAGTACTTACATAACCTCACCCATTTTCCTATTCTTCAGGGAATTATTATTTTTTTCAGGTGACATTCACATAACATAAAAGTGGCCGTTTTAAGGTAGATAATTCAGTGGCACTTAGTATATTCCACACATTCTACTACCACCACCTTTATTTAGTTTCAAAACATTGTCATTACCCTAAAGTGAAACCTCATGCCGAACCCATTAAACAGTCACTCTCCATTCCTCCCTATCCCAGTCCCTGGAAACAACTAATCTGTTTTTCTGTCTCTATGGATTAACTTATTCTGGGTGTTTCATAAAAGTAGAATCATACAATGTATGAGAATAGTTTTTATAAAATATTTTAATGTTATTTTGAGAAATATTTTGCTCTTTAGACTCTTCCTTACTACAAGAAAAGGTTAATGATTAATGTCAGGGAGAGTGGAATCCAGGAAAGAATTCTCAGTGAGATTCTAGGTGCGCTGAGTGCGGTGCTCACGCCTCTGCCGTCCCTTCACAGGACAGGGCAGCTGACAGAACCCAGACTCATTAAACTAGGCGCCTCCTCCCCTCTGTTCTATAAATTTCTGATTTAAATATTTGTAATACTGTTGTTAGTTTTGTTTCCAGCTCATTAGTTTGTGCTTAATCGAACAAACTGAAGTTAGAGGAGCTTGAATCCACTGAATTTTGCCTCCGACACAGCTGGCGTCATGAACGGGACCACACAGAACTGCTCCCCTCCGCCTGCCTCCCTCTGCTATGTTCCTCCTCCATTCACCAGGGCTCGTTCTCAAAAGGAAGCTCCAATTTTTGATAATGTCTAAGCTCTGTTTTAGTGTTTGAACCTGTGTGTTTTGGGGATTTTGAGGCTGAAGTTCATCCTCCACCAGGGACTGGAGAATCGCAGAAGATAAAGTCAAGAGTTGATTTAAACACTGGTAAAGTCTTCCTGTGTAAGTCTGTCCTGGCCACGTGCTGCCCACCTGAGCATCTGAATATTTTGATTAAAAAAGCAAAAGAACTAGTTTCTATCTAGACACCAGCTTCTGCCGTTTGGTTCACAATAGAACCAATATTTTCACAGTCTTTTATGTTTTCTGAATTTTAGTTTTTTAAAAGGTAAATAGAATCTTCTGAAAGGCTGGCATTTCAGCCTACTAACAAATAAATCAGTCATTTGGTCAATTTCTTAAATCTTTTGATACATATGAGAAGAATGTTGGTCATCAATGAGTTAAGTTCTACTCAACACTTCTAAATTGAAAATAAATTATAGAACACGGTCATTTTCTCCCAAGGAATACCCAGGAGAGATCAAATAATACACTGTTAAATAATGCTTTTAAAAAACACCGTAAGGATTTAATAAAAATATATTTTATGGTTATTTTTCATGTAAAGTTCCTTTTTTCTCCAGAATTACTGGTGAATTTGCCTGCAGTTATGGGCACAAGTTACATTAACCAAAAGCAGTATATAGGAATAAAGGGAGCGGGGAGAGTGGAGTAGAGGCCCATGCAGCTCCACGGCTCCTGGCCATTCTCACGTGACATGCTTCATGTGGGTTTGTTCTGTAAACAAACAGCCTCATTCCTTCCTGTGGTTCCACATGAGTCCAGTATCCAGAACCAACTAAAGCCCACTGACAGTGGTCACTCCCTGGCAGGAGTCTGAAGTGGTTTTAACAAAGATCATTAACTGCAACCAGGAAGCCACTTTACCCTTCGGATAGGATCACAAAGACGATATGGTAGGGACAGGGGCAAATAAGTTTTCTTCTACTTTTAACAAATGCCTTTTCTGTAATCTACGATTCATTGTAAAACTTTCATTATTAAAATTTCCAATGATCCATCTTATAATAATCTGAAAATATTATGAAATCCATTTTTGTGAAATGCACATGAAATGGTATTGATATCCCAACGATGCACAATGTAAGCTCCAGCTTACATGTCACTTAGTCACTTTGGGAGGCTTCCCTGATACTTTTCCTTAACTCCCAGCCTAGGTTTGGTGGCCTTCCAATGTCAAAACAGCTTTATTACACTATTTCTAATTACTGATATAATTTTAATTGACTCATCTTCCGTATCATACTACCTTAACCACACATATATATCCTGTCTAAAGGCAGGGCTTGTAATTAATGTATTCTTGGCTCACTATAAGAGTACTGAGCACATACAAACATTCAATAAACACTGAACAGAAATGATTTACTGTCCACTAATTAATTTCTAATTATGAAAAAATCCATAGGCTTAATAACTTTGATATAACCAGGAACAAAGTTCAAATTTACAGGAAGATGAAAAGGCCATGCATCCTCATGATTTTCTACTTCGGTCATGGTCATACTAGAGAAAATAATGTTTGAAATCAATATCGATGCTTTAGAGTTATCTCTCTTTAGTAAAAGTTTAGCTTTTATTCTCTTTCAAGTAAACACAATGCAAATTTAATTCCTAAAAAGACAAAAGAATACATTTACTTATAGTACAGAGTTTACATTACATAGGAAAATTCTTATTTACACAAACTGTCAAAAAGTCACCTTTAATATGGTGAAAGGTTTCTAAACAAATACAGTGGGATGTTATGAACATATAGGACAGGGGAACAGAAATAATACCTGCAACAGGTCCTTAAAGTCATCTTGTTTCGCTTTCTTAACACAAGTGAAACTTGGTTCTGACGAGTTACCAGAAGTGTTTCCTCTATTTTTCTTTTTCTCTGGTCTTTGCTTAGATGAGTTTCCATTTCATTAAGGTTGGTACTAGAGAAAATAATGTTCCAAATCAACATCCATGCTTCAGAGTTATCCATCGTTAGAAAAAGTTTAGCTTTAGCTTTCATTCTCTTTCAAGTAAAGACAATGCAAATTAATTCATGGAAAAGATGAAAGAATATATTTACTTATAGTACAGAGTTGACATTACATAAGAAAATTCCTATTTACACAAACGGTCAAAAAGTCACCTTTAGAGGAACAACCTAAGACAGGCACAGTCGCAGGGGGGCCATTAGGTGAGAAATTGGGGATCAACATAGGTGAGGCTTAGAACCTCACCCCCCATTTTGAGAGAATTCTTCGGCATCCGTGGATGTTTTGTTGCCCTTGTCTAGCTTGGATTAATACTTAGTCTATAGGCACAGACCTGATCATCTATGTTAGCCCTCTTACAGCACTACATTATGTTTTCTACCTTTATCTTGCATCTACCTACCACTTCAGCATTTTATTTTAAATAATAATAATAATAATAATAATAATAATAAGGGAGAAATGTTGGATTCACATATAAATCAAGCATAAGAATCAAACAAATAATCATATCTGACTTGATTGTTTATAGTTCATGATGCGTGATCAAAACCTAAAGTTTCTGTGATATGACTGCCCTTGCACTGTTCACCATGTAAGAACTTATTTACTATGTAAGAACTTGTTCACCATTTAAGAACTTGTTCATTAGGCTTCAGAAGATTGGAGACTGTTGAGAATTAGGCTTGGGGTTGATTACTGATTGTGCATTGAGTCCCCTATACAGAATTTTATTGTTATTAACAACCATTTGATCAATAAATAGGAGAGATGCCCTCTCAAAAAAAAAAAGTCACCTTTAGTATGGTGGAAGGTTTCTAAACAAATAAAATGGGATGTTATAAACATACAGAACAGGGGAACAGAAATAATACCGGCAATTAGTCAGGTACAGAGACTCCTCTTGTTTTGGTTTCTTACTAGAGGTACAACTGGGTTGTTTTGACAAGTGACTCTAATCGTTGTCCTCCGTTTTTCCTTGTCTCAACTCTTCACTGAGGCGAGTATGCATATCAGTGAGGATCATCCCTGAGAAAATAATGTTTCAAATCGACATCCATGCTTTAGAGTAATCTATCTTTAGTAAAAGTTAAGCTTTCATTCTCTGTCAAGTAAAGATGATGCAAATCAATTCATAAAAAAGATGAAAGAATACATTTACTTACAGTACAGAGTTGACATTACATAGGAAAATTTCTACTTAACAAAGACTGTCAAAAAGTCACCTGTAATATGGTGGAAGTTTCTGAAACAAATACAATGGGATGTTATGAACACATAGGACAGGGGAACAGAAATAATACCGGGAAAAAGTCATGTCCTGGTAGAGGTCCAGGTTCTCTATCGGTTCCTTAGAAGAAGTAAAAGGTGGTAATTCTTTCAGGTCACAAGTGTTTTCCTCCATTTTTCCTTTTCTCAACTCTTCACTGAGGCGAGTTACCATGTGGGCAAGGATCATCCTAGAGAAAATAATGTTTCAAATCAACATCCAAGCTTCAGAGTTATCCCATCTTTAGTAAAAGTTTAGCTTTTATTCTCTTTCAAGTAAAGACAAGGCAAATCAATTCATAAAAAAGATGAAAGAATACATTTACTTCTGGTACAGAGTTGACATTACATAGGAAAATTCCTATTTACACAAACGGTCAAAGAGTCACCTGCAGTGTGTTGGAACCTTTCTAAACAAATACAATGGGATGTTATGAACATATAGGACAGGGGAACAGAAATAATACCAGCAAAAAGTCACGTACTCAGCCTCCTCTCGTTTCAGTTCCTTAACAGAGGTACAACTGGGTTGTTTTGACAAGTGACCCAAATCGTTTTCCTCCGTTGTTCCTTTTCTCTGCTCTCTGCTTAGATGTGGTTAATATACCAATACCAATGAAACGGGATACTCCTATTTACTTGTGGGGGCCCAGCCTACGGCAGAGGATGAGCCCCACTCTAGCTGGACAACACCCTAAAGATGGTGCCTGCTTCCTAAACACCACCCTTCCTGGCCCTACAGCTCAGCGCATAAGGAAGTCTCCATGATTGGCTTGTCCCCATTTCCGTGCTCGTGCTCATAGCATGCTTTTCACATGTTTCCAATAAGACTGAACCTGGCGCGTGATCAGTCAGCTGATTGGTTCGGATATGCTATATAAGCTGCTGCCCTGGAGGAAGTGTGGTGGTTGTTTTTTGCTTTTGCCTTTCTCTAGATGGATGCTGGGATGCCCATAATAAAGATTCCTAAGGAACCAGGCCTTCGGTGATCGTTCTCCTGCCATCGCCCTAGGTGGCGGGACGCGATATTTACTGATGACTGCCACTTGATGCACTACTTAAAGCCATAAAAGCTGCACCATTGGCCATAAGGGCATCTAAAAGGCACAGTATGAAAATAAGATAAGCACTACCAGTAGCTTAGTTTGATCTAATCAATTCTTTTTAATACCTCCAAAGGGATATTTCTAATATCACTTCTAAAATTTAGCTATAAAACACGAATCTATTTCATACTCTCTCATCAACCTAACTGAAAATTCCCATTGTATTCAATGGCAGTTTTGCATCAGGAAAGATGGGAGAATATGGGTCACAATTGTATCTGTACAGTCATCCAACTTTCATTCTGACATCAGTAACAAATTTTCAGACAGCAGCCTTCAATAAGGCTTACACAATTCAATTAAAAATCTTGGGGACAGATCATACTTATAGACAGACAAGCAGATGTATGCAATGCACTGTGCGGTAAAGCCATGCATCAGTATGTAATATGACAGCAGCCAGTGCTACACTTTATGCATTGCTGTGACAACCATATCACAACCAAATCACAATGTGGTGTTAGATGTACAAAAATAAACATACCCATGCCATATCTAGTCTATGCCTCTCCACCTCCTGGTAGAAAGAGTTGGCACAACATTATGAAACAGAAATCACATAGTCATGAAACCAATTTTTAACCCCCAAAAGACACCAATACCAAAGCAAGGCAATAACTGTAAGATGAAGGGAAAACTTAAGGGGGAATCATAATGGAAAGTTTTAAGAAAATATTTTCATCATTCTCCCCAAATTAAGATTTAAGAAAAATCATAAAATGTACATTTCAACAATTGTTTAACTTTATGTCTACAGACTTGAAGAAGAACAGCTTGTCTTCTGATTTCTTTCTCCTAAATATATGATTTCAGGGGAGATTTAGAACATGTTAAAAGTATTGCAAGTTCCTTTTCTGAGGTTCTATAGTTGTCCATTAGGTCGAACTATATAAAATTGTAAATATGTAATCATTTTTTACTTACAAAATAGGCAATTTCATGCGGTTCTACCTAACACATAAAAACTGTATGACAATATCAAGGATCTTTATTCAGCAGCCATTTAAACTTAAGATTCAAGGACCTCATGCCACATTTCAATAGCACATTTACTGAACCGACTGACCTAGATTGTCAGAGCATGCCAGATACAAATGGAACATGTATTTTTTATCATTTTAACGATAAAATATTTATTAAATTGATCTAATAAGTAGATTTGGCACAATCCTGAAATCTAACTAACTCGAACTCTCTCCACTCTGAATATAAATCGCCAGTCTATAATTAACAGCATCTATTTCATTTTATACACTGTAAGTGAATGAGAGTGATGAGAGGCAATGGGATCAGCTTGAGATTCTCACGCCTGCCTAGGACTCAGTGGACCATTCCAAAGGGGTGGGGCTTGATGCAAGCTATTCTATGAAGGCTAATAATTTAAATATTTTTATAAAGGTGAAATTAATATTAAGGGAAGCCATGAAAAAGGGCAGAAATGTAAAGAACAAAGTAGAGAGTCTATATAAAAAGGTCACAAACAGTTCCCTGGCTTTATAAACTACACAGCAAAACTCAGTCTATAGAAAATCCTACAAATTACCCAGTTTATTCAACAAATAAATTTAAAGATGTGAAAACACTGTGAGAAGATTAAAGGGGCCTTAAAGAATGTATCAAACATGCTCAATATTTGGATCTTACCTAGATTTTGATTCAAATAGAGAAACTGTTAAGGAAATTCTGAGAGTTAAGAATTTAAATAATGAAAATTTTGAACAATGTCTGATATTTGATATCAAGAAATTATCATTTTAAAGTATGATAATGGCATTGTGATACTTTTGTAGAAAGCAAGAATTCTTATCTTTTAGATACATTTACAGATGAAGTACAATGTCTAAGATTTGCTTCAACAAATTATGGAAGAGTAGTAGTAGATGGGAATATATATAAAACAATATTGTTCATATGATAATTTCTAAAGCTGATGATAGGTACATGATGTACAATATTTTACCTACTTGTATGATATTTCAGATTTCCCACTATAAGTCTCCTCGTGGAAACACATACACCAGCATAATGCTAGTGTACTACAGGAATAAGCCTCCTTAGTGCATAGGTAATAATCAAGAGCTGGTTGTCCTCCATAAGGAAATCAAAACAAATACACTGTTATGTGACCTTATTTAGAGTATCAAGTAGTATGTCCAGACATAGGAAAAGCATTCTTTCAAAATAACCTTTCTAAAACAATTTTTAAATTATCTTATACTTCTTTTTTCAGAGAGAATTCCTTTGGTGTGAAGGTTAAGAAAATTTTTTTAGTATTCCTTTTTCCTTAAAAGAACCTTAAAGCAGGATTCAGCCTGAACCACTCTGGGCACTTCTGCAGCCAGAGCCAGCAGTCCTGACTGCCCTTTATGCTGTGGCACCAGGCTCGGAATCATGGCATATGATGGCCTCACACAATGGGTGCCATGGACACAAGCATTGCTTTTGCTCCCATCACGGATGACAGTTACACCCCACAGTCCAAGCACCGTGCTCTGTCTGAGGTATTTTGAATGTATTGTTTACTTTAATCTTCATAATCATTTGACCTAGTAAGTGGGTTTCACTGTCCCTATACTACCATTGAGGGAACCACAGGCCCACTGAGGTTAAGTCATTTCCTGAGGTGCACTGGCAATAAGGAACAGCAATGTGTGATTTGTACCCAGGACAGTCTCTCTCTAAAACCTGGGGTCTTAGCCACTACATGTACTTCACTGTTATTACAAAAACATTTTTATACTTGATACTGATCACAATATTCAGGATGAAAGCATAGTCAAGATGATATGGCAGGGTTGTGGAAAAAACCAATGCACATACTCAGTGTCTACACGTCAAAAAAATATCTGTACTAAATATTTTCAGTAATTCCCATTTTAAATATTAATCCTGAGGAGAGAATTTTGGCTGAGATTTCAAATGAAGTCAGTAGGAACAGCAGTTGTACTAACTGCATTTTTACACCATAAAACACTAAGAAGGAATCCGGCAAAATAGTTTTATATTCACCAGCATGGGGAGCTTTTGATTGAATTTCAAGGGTTCAATCAATTAAGCTTTTTTAAATCCAGTTATGATTTTTACATAGTTATATTTTATTCAGCAAGGAAAATATACCTGTGACAAAAAAGGAACAGATTATCTTGGTGTCCAAAATTCACCTGAAAAATGACATCATTTACATTTTTGCTTTAGGCATTTATAAATAAATGCTTTCTAAGGGCGATTCATATATCGGGCTATCTTTTGACTCCAGGATTTCATAAATTGAGAAATGGATTGGTAGGAAAAGCTGAAGCTTGTATTAAAAGTTCAGTTCACTGAACAGTCAAATCAATTGTGGGTGAGGAAAAAAACAAGTATTTTTCCAAATAAACTTTCCTTAGAAAAAGCAAATATAATTATATCATTTGATTCCTATGCTTTTTTCATTCAGAAATTATGCATAAAAAGGAGTTTATTCTTTTTTCTTAATTTCCAAGACTAAGATAGTAAATGGTTCCTGAAAATAACCTTTCTTAAGATTTAAAATAAACAGATAGAGAAAAAAGATGACTAAGAAGATAGAGATGGTGACGGATCAAGCCTTTTATATCATTATAATTCTCCTTTCTACAGCTACTAATTTAAATCTTTAGCAGTAACACATTCATTTCTATAAATACTATGGTGAGAGAGAAGGAAAAAAAGGTTTACGGAAACACATACACCAGCATAAAGCTAGTGTACAACAGGAATAAGCCTGCTTAGTGCATAGGTAATAATCAAGAGCTGGTTGTCCTCTGAAAGGAAATCAAAACAAATACACTGTTATGTGACCTTATTTAGAGTCCCAAGTAGTATGTCCGGACACAGGAAACGCATCGTTTCAAAATAACCTTTCTAAAACAATTTTTAAATTACCTTATACTTCTTTTTTCAGAGAGAATTCCTTTGGTGTGAAGGTTAAGAAAGTTTTTTAGTATTCCTTTTTCCTTAAAAGAACCTTAAAGCAGGATTCAGCCTGAACCACTCTGGGCACTTCTGCAGCCAGAGCCAGCAGTCCTGACTGCCCTTTATGCTGTGGCACCAGGCTCGGAATCATGGCATATGATGGCCTCACACAATGGGTGCCATGGACAAAAGCACTGCTCTTGCTCCCATCACGGATGACAGTTACACCCCACAGTCCAAGCACCGTGCTCTGTCTGAGGCATTTTGAATGTGTTGTTTACTTTAATCTTCATAATCATTTGACCTAGTAAGTGGGTTTCACCGTCCCTATATTACCATTGAGGGAACCACAGGCCCACTGAGGTTAAATCATTTCCTGAGGTGCACTGGCAATAAGGAACAGCAATGTGTGATTTGAACCCAGGACTGTCTCTCTCTAACAAGTGGGGTCTTAGCCACCATATGTACTTCACTGCTATTACAAAGACATTTTTATACTTGATACTGATCACAATATTCAGGATGAAAGCATAGTCAAGATGATGTTACGGCAGGGTCATGGAAAAAAACCAATGCACATACTCAGTGTCTACATGTCAAAAAAAATCTATACTAATCTTTTCAGTAATTCCCATATTAAATATTAATTCTGAGAAGAGAATTTTGGCTGAGATTTCAAATGAAGTCAGTAGGAACATCAGTTGTACTAAGTGCATTTTTACACCATAAAACAGTAAGAAAGGGAGGGTGGATGGGAAGGGAGGGATAAGGGTGGGGAAAAAGCAAGGGGGCCTTCCGATTAGCATGTATGATGTCAGGGGGAGTGCACAGGGAGGGCTGTGCAACACAGAGAGACATGTAGTGATTCTATAGCATCTTATTACACTGATGGACAGTGATTGTGATGGGGTTTGTGGGGGGGACTTGGTGAAGGGGGGAGTCTAGTAATTACATGTTCTTCATGTAATTGTAGATTAATGATGTCAAAATGAATTTTTTAAATTATGAATAAAAAAATATATCATCAGTTCATAAAGATAACACAGCAAGAACCTCACCGGTCACCTTTGGAGTTAGCTATGGCATCAGTTGCCTGCTTATTATCCTACCATTCCTATAGGTAGGGCATGTTCTTCTCTCTAGAATTACACAGACCTTCAACTAACAAATGCAGACGGAAGGACAGAATTAGAACATCAACACTTTGCCACAATGGACACAGACAAAGGTGATAAATGGCCACTAAAATCAGCAGCTGAAAAGCTCATAGGAACAAAAAATGGAAGGACTAGACTGACACCTGAGCCCAAGGATCAACATTAACATCGCAAAAGGCACACAGCACGTGCTCCCGATGTGATGCCAGCAGAAGTGCACAGCACCACCTATGCAATACTGTGCCCAAATCACGGAACTTGAAACTTATCAAGCCTCAGGAGCCAACTGCCCATTTAAGAAGAAAACAGGGATAGAGTACATGTTAAAATGACACCATGACGATCAAAACAAAATCCAGAATGTAGTAAATTCTATAGAACAAAATGACTCCGTTTTTTCAAAAGTGTAAGGAAAAGCTTAGTAGTAGTATCATAGATTAAGAGTCTAAGAAATTCCCGACGTCCCTGCCAGTGGGGAGGGCGCTCGGCTGCCGCCCCAGCCCCTGTGCCCCAGACCTGCGGCGGTGGCGGTGGCCGCGGGGACAGCGTGCCCTCAGCTCCCGCGGGAGATGGGGGTGGGAGCTGACACCTGGGGGCCGCCAGGGGGCGCCGGCCGGGCAGCCGCACAGGGCCTGGAGAGCCCGGGGAGGGGGCGCTGTCAGGTCGGTGACCTGCCACCTGGGGGCCTGGCTCCTGGGGCGGGCCGAGGCGCTGGCAGCCGGGTACCAGCACACGCGCCCCGGGGGTGTGCCTGGCACGCCCCCAAGACCGCGGAGGGGTTCTGCCACCGACTTGTCCAGAGGGCGGCTGGCTCGCGTTGAGCTAGCCAGCCTGTGGGCCGACCTGAGCAGCGGGCCCGGGGAGGCGGAGTCGCCGGGGGATGGGGAGGCGCCTCCCGCGGCTGTCCCCGCAGCTGCCCGCGATGCGGCAGCGCCTCCCTGCACGGCAGCACGGCCGACTGTAGGAACGCGGACTCCGCCCCCGGGATCGGTGGGCCTCGCGGGACGCGTGGTTCGCCCCGCCCCCGGTGCGGCACTCGGAGCATCCTCGCTCCGCCCAGGCCGGGCCGGCTGCATGAACTCCAGCGTCCTGCGTCCTCACTGGATGCTTCAAACTCGGCAGTGATGCAGACACCGGGCTGGGCTTGCGGGGAGGGCTCACACCCCGGCCTCTCCCGCGCTGCCTGACCCCGAGTTGCGGCTCCCCAGCCGGAAGACGGCAACTTTGCAGAATCATCAGAAGCATCTTCCATATACAAAACGCAGTTGGAGAAACCCACTGACCCCGTACAAATGACAGACCTGTGCTGAGAGGCAGCAGTGAAAGGCTATGATCTTCTCTGGGGACAGACAAGACAGTATAGCACAGAGAAGGTAAGTAGTGACTCTATAGCATCTTACTACACTGATGGGCAGTGACTGTAATGGGGTATGTGGGGGGGACGTGATAATGGGGGAAATCTAGTAAGCACAATGTTGCTCGTGATTGTATATTAATGATACCAAAATATAAAAAAAATAAGTATTTGATGAAAGAAAACATGAATGAAAAAAAAGACAGAGAACACTTGCTGTACAAGAGATCCCGGTACTTGGAGAGTTTCACTGGAGAATTCTACCAAATTCTTAAAGAATTAATGTCAATCTTTCTCAAAATCTTCCAAACAATTGGACAGTACAGAACACTTCCAAGCTCACTCTATGAGGCCACCATTACCCTGATATCAATCCAGATTAGGATGCCATGAAAAAACACAACTGCAGACCAATATTCTTATTGAAAATAGATGCAAGATTCTTACCTCGCTGATGCACAGTACCTGTAATGGGGATGTGTTGTGGACTTGATAATAAGGGGGAATGTAGTAAACACACTGTTGCTCATGTGAAACATTCATAAGATTATATATCAATGATACCTTAATAGAAAATAAAAAATAAAATAGATGAGCACTTTCTAGAAGTATTAGTAAACCAAATTCAAGGTCACATTAAAGGGATTTCCCACATTACCAGCTGACACTTATCCCAAGGAGGCACGTGGTTCAATATGCAAATCATATGAGATTAGAAGTAAATGAAAAAAACCATATCATCTCAGTAGAGTCAGAATAAGCATGCTACAAAATACAATATACTTTTACTATAAAAACCCACAAGAAACAGAGCAGAGAAGGAACAACCTCAGCATGATAATGTCCATATACAACAAACCTATAGTTAACACTATACTCAGCAGTGAAACACTGAAAGCTTCCCCTCTAAGGCCAAAAAGACAAGGACTCTTGAGCCTGCACATAATGATGTTGGAGAACTTTGGACTCTAACACAACTGAGGTCATGAAAATGACAGAAAGTCAATGGCCCAGAATGCAGACATATTTTTCTCATAGTTGATGCACTTGCTGATATTTAAAGCTGGTCTGCAGGTAAGAATTATCAACAATTTTGATTTCCTAATGTGAGTCATGTCGTATTTCTGTGGTAAATTGTGCCTCTAATTGGAAAAATACAGTGGACAATTTTCTATGATGGAGCAAATGTAGTGGTGCGCTGACCACTGGAAAATCTGAATGAATGAATATCAGGGATACTGCAGGTTTTCTGTTAAGTCTGACATTATCTGAAAACACTCCTCTAAATGACTGTTCATACTATGCCATTAAGCCAATCTGACCGCAAAATATTATGGATGAACAGCTTGATTTACCCCAGATGAACCAAGTTGTAAAGCTAAAGCCAGTCAACCCTATAAGAAACTGAACATTTAGAAGGCAGTACATGAGTGCTGGATTAATGTTACTGTACCTCCAGTGTGATGGATATTTTGTGGAGCCTGGGGAAACACTAAGAACTTTAAACCCCTTTTTCTATCATGATGCCTTTCCTCACCTGGCTACTATGAAAACTCTAACCCTTGCCACGGGGCACAGGACAGGGACAAGGGCATTCCCTCTTACTGCCACTCCTCCCGTTAAGGCCCATGGTGCCCCCGAACCACTGCATCCTGTCCTCTCCACGAGGCCGGCGGAGGATGGAAGCTGGGGTCTCAGCTGTCATTTTGCTTCTTGCATGGCGCTGCTCTGAGTCTGTCCCTACAGGTATGACCCCGCAACATGAAGAGAGGGGACTACAGAGAGAGAATCACCACTCTGGCTCTCTTGAGGTGGGATTCTCTTATGACAAATTACCGGGTAAGCGGCAGGAAGGAGCGACGTGACCTTGCGGGGAATTTACGGTGCAGAGGTATGTGGGCTATGTGATGAAGAGACTATCCCCTTTGTGCTGCCGTAGGGGACTACATGTAATTGGTATACTTTGACACAGGTTAACATGACTCAAAAGTTAATATATGGAATATCAAAGGAGAATATACACTACGCTGAATCCAAATCTTGATACAAAATCATTATAAAATTGTATGCAAATTAGCACCGTGGAATGATATTTTGAGTGACTGGAAATATATTTTAGGTGTCTCCTGACAATTTTAAGACTCTCCTGAAAACTGACAGTTTAATCAAGCATCATAATTATTAGTTCACTCATTTTTAAATAAACAATGAAAGGATATAAATTTGGAAGTATGCTGTATGAATGTAAAACTTTAATAAGGCACATGGATATACTTTATGAATTTGAAAATTAAAAGCAGTAAATTGAAAATATTTTTGGCTTTAGTACAAATATGTAAACTTGAAATATTACATTGTGAGATATTACATACACTCTTTAAATATTTAAGAGAATTTCAATAATTCCAATGTCATAGGAAATTAACCATTATGAGAATTCATAGAAGCATTGTTAAAATGCATCTGATTTCCACAGTCAGACACTGTCCATCCACAATTCAGGCAGACAATCCCCTGAATGTACACCTACTTCCCCTGTGTGTGAATCTGTGTAGGGCTTCCTCCATGAAAAAAATTCAGAAGAAGTAAAACCTACAGCATGCTATAGGTTTTATAGACATAGACACCATTGTAAAATAAAGATTCTATGCAGTAGTTATGAGAGACTAAAACAAAACCCATGTTAATAGTCCAGAAAATTTTAGATTCCTTAAGTAATTAAGAAAACTT
The DNA here is from genome assembly GCF_040802235.1 of Manis javanica. Lineage (NCBI taxonomy): Eukaryota > Metazoa > Chordata > Mammalia > Pholidota > Manidae > Manis > Manis javanica. The sequence goes on from NC_133172.1 coordinate 39,393, forward strand.
CCTCAGGAGTTGTAACACATGAAATACACAGTGCTAAACTCAGAAGCACGCTGGCACAGACTCTCAAATTTAATGCAATTGATCATGATGAGATGATCATATGAATCATAAGCAAATGGTTAAAAAACAGCTCTAGTGAAAAACCAGGACAATATGTAATTCCTCATGCTTATTAGAATGCCTGTCGTGTAGCTTACCAACAAAGAATATTAGGTGAAAGTATATTAGAGGAATGTAAAGCTAAAGCAAGGTTTATGTACATTTTTTTCTGAAGCTCAGAATAGACCAAAAAAGTAAAGGAATGAGCATGCTAAAGAGAAACTTTAATTTTCCATTATTATAAGAAGGAAGCACATAAAAAAGGAAGATTAGAAACATCTCACTGTCATTTCAGAAACCAAGATACACAAAAGTAAAGTACCTTCAGATTTTCTACTTGAAACTTGAGAAAATCTGTTTTCCATAAATGCATCTCATTTAGAAAAAGCAGCCAATGTTTTGGCTCTTAAGCATTACAGTGATTTCAGTCCTAAACATGTTTTGTAATTGCACAGGCATTCCCTGTCTGATAAAGGCCCTCAGACATCTCACTGATACATAAGACTGGGTCCATCAATTATGACCGACAGTATGGGAATCAGAATATGTAAATTAAGATTTTAAAAAATGGGAGTTTGCAAACCAAGGTAAAGAAAACTAAACTGGCCCAGGACTCTGATTTCCCCCTCAAGGCCACAGACAGACTCTTGACTCGTGTATCCTTGACTTGTTTTGCAGGAATTTAGGCCCCACCAGACATGCCACCTCCTGACAATGAGCACATGGACTCCAGCCTCAGTGCAGTCAGAAGGCTGACAGCTAACACTCCTGAAACAGTCCCTTGTCACCTCACCAAGGACCCATCAGAACAAGCACATGGACTCCAGCCTCAGTGCAGTCAGAAGGCTGACAGCTAACACTCCTGAAACAGTCCCCTGTCACCTCACCTAGGACCCATCAGAACAATGCCACAAGCTCATCCCACATCCGGCAACCCTTTCCCATAACCTTTAAAAGCCCTTGCTTATAAGCCAATAGTGAGTGCAGGGCTTTAAGCTTTAGCTATCCATTCTCCTTGCTTGGGGAACACCCACCTTCTTTTACCACATCCCAATGTCAGGGTTTGGTTTCACTGCTCATGTCAGTGTTTGGCTTTGCTGTATGTTGGCTTAGTGGAAACAGGCTTGTTTCATTTGGTAATAACTTCACCTTAAATGTTTTTACGCAGCATGCAGTAGGTGGCATAAAGAGAAAAGACGTCATCATATTTTGATCTTCTAAACCTGATTCATGAAACTTGCTCACTCTAATCGTGTATCAAAACAGTTAGATGTTCCCTTGGTTCATTTATGTATATTTTAACAAATACATTCATTCACACAGAGGTCTGGCAAAGAACATATTAGTGGATAAAGATAATTTTTAAGAATTATGTTCAACACTAATTCAGGAGAAATCATCAAGCACAATGATAATCCCGTTTGAAAATGGCAAGCTACAGGGCAATTAACATATTGATAAGTTGACTTTTCAAAAGCTAGGAACATTAAAGCATACTCAATTCTGGTTTGGCATCAATAAAACAGCAGAACTCAAAATAATGTTCTGAATTTTAATGTACTTAAAACTTCCAGTTTTCAGTGGATCTCAATTACTCTAATGTTGGAAACGTAACAATACAGGTGAGTGAAGGGACTTATTAGGGTGTCACTTTTTTCTCTTTACCTCAGGTTGCAGGGAAGACTGGCTGGTCCCATTTCTTGATATGAATTTTATGACTGTGTATATGATGTTGAATTGGGATTTCTCTACAGAAACAATCCTGAATAAAAATGATACAGAATAATATAAAGTTAATCCTTAAAACCCTCAGTGATGAGGAACATTGCACATTAATTATTACAGGGTCAGATCTTTAAAGATGATTCACAGAAGGGCACAAAGCTCTAAAAGCTGGCTCATTCCTCATTTGATCTGCTTCCATAAATCACTTTAAATTCACAAAATATTATTCTTTCTTGACACACACTATGCCCCAGACCTAGAGCTATTATATAATCTAAATCTCGTCTTTCATTAACAGTTTTATTCTATAGATAATACCAGCCTTATTTACCTTTCTAAGAAATTTTATACAACACACGTAAAAAAAAAAGTTACAATACTATATGAGAATTTAATAAAGAAAGCATTTAGGAATATGATAGAAAATGGCAGGTTCTGTACTCACTCTTTACAGAAACATCCAGAAGAAATCATGGCAAAGCCCCCTCTGCAGGTGTCAGGACCCCACTTGGGAACCATTTTCCTCCTGGTGGACTGGGCTCCAAGTCATCCCAAGGTTGCAGCCCAGACTCCTGGGTCCTGCAGATACAAAAGCTCAAGTCTTCACTTCAGCAAAGGTACCAGAGTGCACAGGAGGAGCACACAGGCTCAATGCGTGCCACAAAAGGCAGGTTCAGGCATCCCATAGCTCAAACATAGTCACTACTGATGGTTGGGCCCCTTCTTAGAAGTCCTGGTAAAGGGCTCAAATTCAATATATGGATTATTCAGGGAAAATATATGGTTAGGTTCAAACAGAAATGGAGCACATTGTTCTGTGCCCAGATGGGATTTTACACATATACCATACACTTAAGTTCAAAGTGAACATAAAAATTTCTGATTTTCAGTCAACCATTAACATATGATTGGAATATGTAAGAAACAGTATCATTTATATCCACCAAAAATAAAAAATGCAAAAATACAAATGCTCAAATATAAATGCAACAAAATACTTGTAGATCTCTGGGGAAAAACATGTGAAACATTTCTGAGAGCAATGAAAGAAAAAACAAAACAACTGAGATATACTGTACATGATCAAAATTCCATTACTAAGATGTCCGTTTTCCTCAAATTGACTTAAAGACCCCAAGTAATCCCAAGAATAACCTTACCACACTATCTTGCAGGAATTGACAACTCATTTGAATACCTGTTTGTCTATACAATGATAAAGAAAAAGTTGAACTCAAACGTTAAAATTTCAAGCTTAATTGCACAGCTACAATAATTTAAGGAGCATAGTATTTAAAATGAATACACACAGGGACTCTCTTGTCCCCTCCTGGTGTGAGCCAGGAGCTCTGTCCTTTCGCTTTATCTCTAAATAAAAGCCTATACCTTGCTCTCCTACCTTGAGTGTTTATGAAGCTCATTCTTCGGCTTTGTGAACAAGAACCCCAGCATCAGTGACCCAAAACAACAAGTCTCCTAACCACAAAAGCACTGACACCTTCTCTGCCCTGATAGAAAACAATGAAGAACAGAACTTGACAGCCCTTGATTGAGACTTTCATGGTCTCAATCCCAATTGCCCAAAGCAGCAACTGCATCCTAATGGATCCATAAGATGACTGAGAAAGTAGATTTTGCCTTGCTATTAAAAAATCATCAAACTACCAAACTTCTAGAAAAAAAAATAACAGAACACGTCTTATTAGTTGCCCTGTTTGTTATCTGTGCTCCAACAACAAGGATCCTCCTGGCTGCAAGTGGATAACAGACTTGCCAAGCATGTTACTCCAATTTCAGGAGGCAAGCAACTTACATATTAGATAGTTATAAAACGGCACTAGATTAAGTGAACAAATTGTATTTCCATTCTACAGTATTATCCTGATCTGTAAACCTGTCTTCTTCATTAGCCTGAATATTTTCAAACACCTAAAACTCAACTAGTTCGAATCATTTGCTTTACCAGTCAAAATCAAATGTGTGCTTGACACCCTCCATTTAAAAAAACCAGCTGCCTTGATGTTGATGTCTAGAAGAAGGACCTACCAGAGGTTTCCACAGTTCATTCACCCTTCTATTGGGCAGGTGCTTTAGATGAAACCTCTGATTTAAATGTCAAGCCACACTATAAATTACACTTCTTTCTCCTGATTAATAAAATAAATACATAAATGAATACACACAAATAAATGAAATAGAACAGAGAGTTCACAATTGGACCCAACAAATTACAGAAACTTGAACCTGGCCAAAGAAATGAAAGCACTTCCATACACAAAACAGGGCCTTTAGACTTTATTCTTCCATTGTCTTATTTAGAGTTCACCACCGTCAACAAATGGAGATGAGGCAAAAGGACGGCCACTCAAATCAGAAATGAAAGAGAAGTGACAACTGACACCACAGAAACACAAAGGACTGCAAGAGGCTGTTATAAAAAACATCACGCCATCAAACTGGGAAACATGGGAGAAAGGTAAGCTCCTAGAAATGCACAATATTCCAAAACTGAACCAGAAGAAATAGAAAATCTCCACTGACAGACTGACAGTAATGAACTGCACTGATAATCAAAAAAACACTCCTTACAAAGTTAAGGATCAGATGGTTTCAAAATTACTTCCACCAAACATTTAAAATACAGTTAATATTTACCTTTCTCAAGCTACTTCTAAACCCTGAAAAGGAAGGGAAACTTCACACCATTTTATTAGTTCTGCATCACCCCAATAACAAATCCAACAAAAACAGTACAAAAAAGGAACACAAAGACACCACCATCCTTGATGAACACATTTGTGCAAATCCTCAAAAAAAATAGCAGCAAACTGAATTAAAAAAACATGACAAGACTCATTAACCAAGAACAAGCAGGATTTATTCCAGGGATGCAAAGATGGTGAAATATCTGCGAATCAATGTGACACACCCCATTAACAAAAGGAAGGATAAAAACTATCATCATCACAATAGGTACCAAAAAGGATCATAAAACCCAACATGCTTTTATGTTAAAAACTCAACAAAGTGTGTATAGAGGGAACATACATCAACATAACAAAGGCCATATATGACAAACTCACAGCTGCCATCACACTGAATAACAAAAAGCTGAAAGCTTTTCCTCTAAGGTCAGGAACAAGACAAGGATGCCCACTGTCACCACTTTTATTAAACATAGCCCTGAAAGTCCCAGCCATGGCAACCAGACAAGTAAAAGGCATCCAAGTTGGTAAGGAAGAAGTCAAATTTCCCCTATTTACAGGTGACATGATACTGTATAGAGAAAACCCTAAAAACTGCATCAAAAACTACTGGAATTAATAGAAGTCACAGTAAAAGTCACAGCAAACAAAACCAATGCACAAAAACCTGCAGCATTTACACATAAAAATGAACTGACACAAAGAGATTTAAGAAAGAATCCCATTTATGATTGCCTCAAAAAGAATAAAATCACTGGGAATAAAATTCAACCAAGGCAGATAAAGACCTGTACTCTCGAAACTCTAAGACACTGATGAAAGAAATTGAGGAAGACACAAATAAATGGAAAACTATCCTGTGCTCCTGGATAGGATGAATGAATATTGTTAAATGGTCATATTATCCAAAGCAACCTATAGATTCAATGCAATCCCTATCAAAAAACCAATGGCATTTTTCACACAACTAGAGCAAAGAATCCTAAAATTTATATGTAACCTCAAAAGACCCTGAAGAGCCAAAGAAATCCTGACAATGAAGAACAATGCTGGGGGTAAATGCAGTGAATTAAACTACTACTACTACTAATACTACCACCATACTACTGTGTGTAGTATGGTACTGACACAAGAACAAATATATGAATCAATGGAACAGAACAGATAACTAAGAAATAAACCCACACGTATATGGTCAATTAAAATATGAGAAAAGAGGAAAGAATATACAATGGGGAAAAGACAGTCTCTTCAGCAAATGGTGCTGGGAAAACCACACAGCTACATGTAAGAGAATGAAACTGGATCACTGTCTAACCCCACACACAAAAGTAAATTCAAAATGGATCAAAGACCTGAATGTAAGTCATGAAACCATAAAACTCTTAGAAAAAGACATAGGCAAAAATCTCTTGGACATAAACATGAGTGACCTCTTCCTGAACATATCTCCCTGGGCAAGGGAAATAAAGGCAAAAATGAATAAGTGGGACTATATCAAGCTGAAAAGCTTCTGTACAGCAAAGGACATGATCAATAGAACAAAAAGGTATCCTACATTATGGGAGAATATATTCATAAATGACAGATCTGATAAAGGGTTGACATCCAAAATATATAAAGAGCTCACGCACCTCAACAAACAAAAAGCAAATAATCCAATTAAAAAAAGGGCAGAGGAGTTGAATAGACAGTTCTCTAAAGAAGAAATTCAGATGGCCAACAGACACATGAAAAGATGCTCCAAATCACTTGTCATCAAAGAAATGCAAATTAAAACCACAATGAGATATCACCTCACACCAGTAAGGATCGCCACCATCCAAAAGACAAACAACAACAAATGTTGGCCAGGTTGTGGAGAAAGGGGAACCCTTCTACACTGCTGGTGGGAATGTAAATTAGTTCAACCATTGTGGAAAGCAATATGGAGGTTCCTCAAAAAGCTCAAAAGAGAAATACCATTTGACCCAGGAATTCCACTTCTAGGAATTTACCCTAAGAATGTAGCAGTCCAGTTTGAAAAAGACAGTGCACCCCTATGTTTATCGCAGCACTATTTACAATAGCCAAGAAATGGAAGCAACCTAAATGTCCATCAGTAGATGAATGGATAAAAAAGATGTGGTACTTCCATCTGCTACCTCTATAGCTTTTCTTCTTCCTTTCTAATTACAACCCTTAAATAGAATTCGTGCCTCATATCGAATTTACTGAGTATCATAATTCCTCCAAGTGGTAAAGATACCTCAAGACAAATGCTGGGCATAGAAGCCACAGGGCATATATCTGCAAAGAAGTAAAAAGCTAACCTTTTCAAACAATATGGCTTCTTTCTCACTTACCAACTTTACATCTCCCTGTATGGCCCCGGAAGATGACTGGTTAGCCAGAGATGGGTAAGATTCCTCAAGGGAGGAACAACCTAAGACAGGCACAGTCGCAGGGGGGACATCAGGTGAGAAATTGGGGATCAACAGTGGTGAGGCTTAGAACCTCACCCTCCTGTTTTGAGAGAAATTTTCTGCATCTGTGGATGTTTTAATGCCCTTGTCTAGCTTGGATTAACACTTAGTCTACAGGCACACACCTGATCATCTACATTTGCTCTCTTACAACACTAAACTATGTTTTCTACCTTTATCTTGCATCTACCTACAACTTCAGCATTTTATTAAAAACAAAAATAATAATAATAATAATAATAATAATAAAGGGAGAAATGTGGGATCCACATATAAATCAAGTATAAAAATCAAACCAATATTCATATTTGACCTGATTGTTTATGGTTCATAATGCGTGATCAAAACCGAAAGTTTCTGTGATAACTGCCCTTGTACTGTTCACCATATAAGAACTTATTCACTATGTAAGAATTTGTTCACCATGTAAGAACTTGTTCGTTATGCTTCAGAAGATTGGAGACTGATGACAATTAGGCTTGGGGTGGATTAATGATTGTGCATTGAGCATTGACTCCCCTATACAGAATTTTATTGTTGTTAACAACCATTTGATCAATAAATATGAGAGATGCCCTCTCAAAAAAAAAAATGTGGTACATATACACAATGGAATATTACTCAGCCATAAGAAAAAAGCAGATCCTACCATTCGCAACAACATGGATGGAGCTTGAGGGTATTATGCTCAGTGAAATAAGCCAGGCGGAGAAAGACAAGTAGCAAATGATTTCACTCATATGTGGAGTATAAAACAAAGAAAAGCTGAAGGAACAAAACAGTAGCAGCATCACAGAACCCAAGAATGGACTAACAGTTACCAAAGGGAAAGGGACTGGGGAGGATGGGTGGGAAGGGAGGGATAAGGGTGGGGAAAAGGAAAGGGGACATTATAATTAGCATGTATAGTGTTGGGGAGGAGTACGGGGAGGGCTGTGCAACACAGAGAAGACAGGTGGTGATTATACAGCATCTTGCTACGCTGATGGACAGTGACTGTAGTGGTATGTGGGGGTGACTTGGTGAGGGGGGAGCCTGGTAAACATAGTGTTCTTCATGTAATTGTAGATTAATGATACCAAAATTTAAAAAAAAAAAAAAAGACCACAGGGCATGAGATATGAGAACCATGAGGGAGAAGTGTCAGTATCTGCTCTCCAGGAACAAGCCATCATCAGGCAGGGATCACCGGAGGTCAGGTCCAAGCCCCAAATCACTCAGGATAGCTGCAGAGCTCTGCCCTTCAGGGCTCTACCAGCCGTTGCTGGCCCTGAAGGTCTCAGCCGTCACCCTGCTCATGCTGCAGCTGTGCAAAAAGCCTGCGCGCCTTGTCCTGAATAAGCAGCATGCTGACAGGCCGGTTCTGTGACTTCTGCTCCTCAATTCACAGGCTCAGCAGGTGCTCAGTAAGGCCCATCACCACACCCCTGCAGCAAGTGAGCTGCCTGACACTCACAGGTGTGACTGCCTGAGAACTGGCACGGATCTTGTCCTTGTTGACACGAACTGAGGCAACAGTGGAGGTGGCCAGCCCCAGGGCCCGGGCAATCTGCATCAGCTTCTCACCCACCTCAAACCTCCGAAGCACCTCCAACTTCACATGCAAGTCCTGCTTGGCATGGTGGCAGAGGTCAAACACACCAAGGGGTGCCTTCCCCAAAAATTGTGTGTGGGAAAGTGTCTTCCTTACATCTCCCCGAGCCATCCACCTCAAGCTCTCTCCCTCCTACCTGTCCACAGTAGCTACTGCTGTGCCCACCATAGCAGCCTCTTGGCCTCTGCCTGTAAAAGAGGGACACATGGGCATAAATGTATGAGCATGTGGGAGACCCAGGCCTGGCCTTCCCATGCTCTGACACAAAGCCCCCAGCCATCAGAGGCATGCGCCATCCATTCTCTACCTACTGTCATAAACACTGCACATTCAATACCAAGCATTTTTTGAAACTAGAAGAGCACATCCCTTAGTTTTAGTTTATGAGATCAAAAGCAGTATCTGCTGGAAGACTGCTCTCTTCTGCAGGGAAACTCCTCTAACCAAAAGGGGAGCCAAAAGAGGCTAGAAACTCTGACCCACCTCCGAGACACTGATGAGCAGATCAGCTGCCCAGCTCTATGCTTCTCACGCAAAGACATCTAACATCAATGCAGGAGGCTGAATAATGAACAACCTCCTAAAGACGTCCACATTCTAATCCTAGCACCCTATGAACAAATTACCTTACACAGCAAAAGGGACATTGCAGGTGTGACTGAATGAATGGGAAGATTGAGATGGGAAGATTATCCTGGGTTATCCAAGTGGGCCCTAAAGGTATTCAGAGGGATCCTTGTAAAAGAAAGTAGATTTCACTCTGAAGAAGACAATGTGACTACTGAGGCCTAGAGCCTCCAGAAAGACCTAAGCCTGCCAATACCTTGATTTTAGCTCAGTGAGACCCTTTTCAGATTTCTGATCTCTAAGACTCTAATATATTAACTTTGTGTATTTTAAACAACTGAGTTTTTAATAATATGTTTCAGAGGAGGAAACTGACACAGAAGGGAACCTCCCTAAATTGTGCCACCACTGTGGATTAACTGGGGATTGAGGAGGAAGGTGATTATCCACATAGCAGCCAAAATGATTAAGAACTAACATCCTATTCCCCCTCTGCTCAGAGCCCTCCCATGACTTCCACCTCTCTGAGTAAAAGCCACAGCCCTCATCAGCTTTGTTAAGGGCCTCAAAGCCTCCTTCTCTCCTTTGCTAACTCCTGTTCACATCCTCAGAGAAGACTAAGGGTGCTCCTGACCCTGGGCCTTTCTCCCTTGGTTCCTTTGGCCTACAGCTGGGGCTCTTCCCTGTTATTTGCAATCACTCTCTTTCTGCAGGTCTCTGTTCAAATATAGCCTGATCAGCAAGACCCTCCTTGCTTATATTTTATTGTGCATCTGTCACACACTGCCTGAGGACAAGAGCTGTGTCTGCTGAGCTCTCTGTTGTGTCCCCAGGCCCAGAAATAGTGCCTGGGACTTTGCAGGCATCCAGTTGTTGACTGACTAAATTATTAAATGAAGTCTAGTGGTGGGAGGAAAACGTCTCACCTTGTCCCTTTTGCACTTTAAACCATGTCAAAGTAGCACCTGATCAAAACAACAGTTAATTTGAAGGAGAGCATGTGAAAAAAATTGCCAAATGCCTGAAGGGTCTGTGTTTTTGGAGTGGCTATAGCATTTAAGATGACTACCTTCAGGGACCCATGGGCTACACCTGCATTGAAACAAAAAGGCACAGCCCACAGGGCCCTCAAACCTGGAAGGCAAGGAAAGGAAGGTAGGCATGGAAAAGACTCTTGCCTGGAAGGCCCTGCATTCCAAACCACTCACAAACCCATTAGTCAGAAAGGCAGACATGAATGGGGAAGAAAGAAATTGGAGTCCACCAAGAATAACAAAGGGAGTTAAATCAGACAAAGCCAGTGAGCCAGAAATGACTTAGAGAGTTAATTAAATGAAGCCACAGGCCAAGAGAAACAGGCATTCCCAGATAAGAAACAGCAGAGGACAAAGGACAGGCACTCCCCAAATGACAAAAAATTCCCCCTATGAAAAATCAGAGCGCAGCCTATGTCTTCAATCGTCCAATCAGATCAGGCATCCAAGGCCAAAGAATTGTCAATCAAGAACTTCTCTGCCCTGGCAAAAACCCCATAAAAAAGTCTCACAGTAAGCATTCAGGGCCTTCTGACATGTGAGTGGTGGAGGCTGGGGGAGGGTGCTCTATTACAGAGCCGAATAAACTTGCTTGCCTTTGCTTCCTTTGGTTTAACTTTCACTTTATCTGACTTCCCTGATACTCTGGAGTTCCTTCCCAACATAGCCATCTTCCCTTCTCCGACATCCTCCTTCCTTCGCTTGCTCACCAACTGAGACAGGGACCATGGGCTTAGACAGTAGGGTGAGGGCCTCCGGAAAAAGCAAGGCAGGATATTTGCACTCAGAGCAATGTAACTACATGCAAGGAAACCCACCAAACCTCTGTGTTAAACATTCAGCTCTAGAGTCTTTCTTCAGTGAGATCAGTTAATATTCCCCAAATGAAGAGTAGCACATGTTTTTATTATGCTAATCATTTATAATCATGTGTTCACTTTAACATGCTATAAGGCCCAGGCCTATGTGCTGTCTTTCCTCCTTCAGATTGTAGGGGGATGCAGGGAACAGGGCTGAGCCACCCAGTTTTCGTAGAAACTACGTGAGGCTAACATTCCTGGACCCTGCCCTAAGTTAGATAACTAGAAGTAAACGACCCCCCTGGGGTCGAAACTCGTGATAAGTCACATAGGAATGCCTGTGCAAAGGTCAGGCACCTGGTGTATCCCTGTTCCAATTTTATTGGCCAAAGTATAGAATGTGTTTCAAATTCATTGGTTGGGGTAATGTGCAGGCTCCGGTGCAATGACTGTAGAAATCCCATATAAACCATACCTAAAGTTGCTTGGGGGTTGGCAGCTCGGACTCAGCCTGCGTGTCAGAGGAGGTGCTGTCGACCCCAGCTTGCTGGCTGAATAAAGACTTTGCTTGGATTTTCATCTCCGTGTCCGTGTGTCTTGTTCTCTGGGAAACCCCGGAGTACTGGACCCTAACATTTGAGGGCTCGTCCGGGATCCATGCGGCTTCCCTGAGAACAAAGGACGGCTCGAGGCAAGGTCTAATTGTCCGGACAGGGCGGTGTAATTCGAGGGTCGCCCCCTCATGTCTGCATAAATCCATTATAAAGCGGGAGTCGCCATCCCGTGTATGGTCTCGAGTTACTGACCCTGAGTGAGAAAGTCCGGGTTGGTAGTCCTGGCCCCCGGTTTAGTGACCCTGGGTGAAGTCCAGGTGACTAATCCTGGCCCTAGGGTCCGAGTGACTCGGCCTTAGGAAAGCAAGTCCAATCGGCAGGAACCTGGCACCCGAGGAGGAAGGGATCGAGCTCGTCACCCTGCAGCAGTCCGAGTGGACGCCTTTCGGGAGAATCATGAGAGTTTTTGAGGATCCTGAAAGTGGTGAGTGTGGTGTGCACCAGAGTGAAAGAAGGACCGGTCCGAGCGAGTGCGATCAGATGTGGTGTGTGTGCTTAGTGTTATCATTGACTGTTTTATTGTGTTTTGGTTTCAGTTTATATTTCTGCGCTTCTTATTTTAAGTCTCCCTGTTCTAAGGTTCCCTGTTCTTTCCGTTCCTCCTCTCTGCCACTAAATAATTCCCTGTGGGCACGGGTCGGGCAATTAAGAGCCATTAGGGCACCCGCTGCTAGAAGACTCCCATGACAGGATAAGGGGGTCACAGCCGCAAATCCCAGATAAATTTGCGTCCCCCGCAGAAGAAAAACTGTGCAACAACAGGCACCCGTTCACAAGAACATACACCAGTCATCTTGTTAGAGTGGCATCTCTACCTTTTACCCTTGTCTTCCTCGTATTTTTCACTATGGGCCAGATTCAGACTACGCCTAAAGGTCTGATCCTTTCCCACTTTCCAAAGGTTAGGAAACAGGCCCTGAATATGGGTTTTAACATCAAGAAAGGTAGGCTCGATGCTTTTCGCTCAGCAGAGTGGCCTTCCTTTGGAGTAGGCTGGCTGACCCAGCAGTCTCTTTCCATGGACCTTATTGACAAGGTCAAAGCCGTCATCTCCCGGCCAAACCCTGAGGGCCACCCTGACCAACTTCCCTATATCCTTGTTTGGGAAAATTTGGCTAAGAATCCCCCTTCCTGGATGAGGCCCTTTTTGGTTGAGAAACCTCACACCGACCCACCAAAAGCCTCCGTCCTAGTTACCCCGGAAGATTTAAAGTCCCCTAATCGCAGGGCCAAAAACCCAAGTGCGCCGCCTGTCCTCACTGACGGTTCTCCTCTTTACCCCCTTCTGCCGATTGAGCAGCCACCCCCATATGTGGAGGAGAGGGGTGAAGCTGCCGGGAAGATAGAAAACGAGGCTGGGGAACCCAGCGGGAACCAGGCGGCCGCAGCTTCCCCAGACTCTTCAGCAGAGGAAGTCAGGAGGCCGGAAAGAGCTTCCCCACACTGCCCCGCCCTGGCCCCACGCTGGGTGCCAGGTAGAGCAGGAGGAATGCGGTTAAGGCCTCGGGGGCCAGGGAACAAGAAGGGGAGGCTCCCTCCTCCACCTCAGAAGGCGCAGTGCCGGTTCTGCCTGTGCGTGCCATCGGTACAGGCATCGCTCAACAATATCAATATTGGCCCTTTTCATCTAGTGACCTCTATAATTGGAGGACTCACAACCCTCCCTTCTCAGAGGACCCCAAGTGTCTTATAGGTCTGGTGGAGTCCATTATGTTTACCCATCGTCCCACATGGGACGACTGCCAGCAATTGCTCCGCACTCTCTTCACAACAGAAGAGCGAGAGCGTATCCTCAATGAGGCTAGGAGAAATGTCCTCGGAGAGAATGGAAGACCAACTACCTTCCAGCCCATCATCGATGAGGCGTTCCCACTTATGCACCCGGATTGGGACTTCGGAACTGCAGAAGGTAGGGAGCGTCTCCGGGTCTACCGCCAGACTCTGATGACCGGTCTCGGGGCGGCCGCCAGACGGCCCACTAACCTGGCTAAGGTAAAAACTATTGTTCAGGGGGAAATGGAAAGCCCAGCCGTGTATCTGGAAAGGTTGTTTGACGCTTACAGGCAGTACACCCCCATAAACCCGGAAGCAGAGGAACATAGGTCAGCTGTAGTCCTCTCATTCATCAACCTGGCAGCCCCCGATATCCGGAGAAAACTCCACAAGCGGGAGGACCTGGGGGAGATCTCTATTAGGGAACTGCTGCAGCAGGCAGAGAAGGTCTTCAATGCTAGAGAAACTCCAGGGGATAGAGAGGAAAGGCTGAGGAAAGAGAAATGGGTAATGCAGGAGAAAAATAGGAAGGAAGACAGAGAATTTCAGAAGAGGGAGAACAAGAAGCAGAGGGAGGAGATGGCCAGGATATTCCTGGCCAGGTTGAAGGAGGGCCCTAGGCCACCTCGAGGAACAGGACCCCACCAATCCTGACTAGGATGAGATCAATGCGCCCTGTGTAGGAGATATGGACATTGGAAGAGGGAGTGGCCCCAAAGGGGGGAACAAGGAGGAGGGAACCCCGTTAAAACCCTGCATCTAGGAGAGGAGGATTGATGGGGATGGGGCTCGGCACCCCTCCCCGAATCCTGGGTAACCCTGTGCGTGGAGGGGACTCCCATTGGGTTCATGGTAGATACTGGGGCACAATATTCAGTTCTCAACCAGGCCCACAGTCCCCTGACCCCAGGACGCACAAGTATAGTCCAGGGAGCAACAGGGTCCAAGAAATGTGCCTGGACCACTAGCAGAAAAGTGGACCTAGGAAGGCATCAGGTCTCTCACTCATTTCTGGTCGTACCTGAGAGCCCCGCACCGTTGTTAGGTAGAGACTTACTAACCAAGGTTGGGGCGCGCATTCATTTTGAACCCGAAGGGATAAAAATCATGGACAAAGAAGGGCAGCCCCTACAACCAGCCCATGTGTTAACTCTGTCCCTGGCTGACGAACATCGTCTGTTTCAGGCGGATCAAGAAAAGGGGGGCCAGGGAGAAATGGACTCTTGGTTGCAGAGGTTCCCTTCCACATGGGCCAAGACTGGAGGAATTGGTCTCGCTAAACATCTATTCCCCTGTCGTTGTTCAACTCAAAGCCGCGGCTCTACCCATCCGGGTCCAGCAATATCCAATGCCGGAAGAGGCTAGGAAAGGGATAGCACCCCATATCCATAGACTGTTGGAGACAGGATTCCTTAAAACCTGCCAATCTGCATGGAATACGCCCCTGCTTCCAGTGAGGAAGCCTGGCAGTAGAGATTACAGACCGGTGCAGGACTTGCAAAAGGTCAATGAGAGGGTAGAAGACATCCATCCTACAGTGCCCAACCCTTACACCCTACTCAGCCACCTGCCACCTACGCATGTGTGGTATACTACTCTGGACCTGAAAGACGCCTTCTTTAGTATCCCACTCTCTGAAGTTAGTCAGCCTTTGTTTGCCTTTGAGTGGCAAGAGCTGGGGGGGGGGAGAAAAGGGCAGCTTACCTGGACTAGACTACCACCACAGGGCTTCAAGAACTCTCCTACCTTATTCAATGAAACCCTAAGCCAGGACCTGGAGCCCTTTTGCAGGAGCCACCTCCGTGTGACACTGCTGCAGTATGTGGATGACCTGTTGCTGGCCACGGAAACCCGTGAGAAGTGCGAAGAAGCCACGGGGAACTTGCTGGCTGAGCTGGGCGAACTGGGATATCGAGCTAGCGCCAAGAAAGCCCACATCTGTCAGAGGTCAGTGGTCTACTTGGGGTACAAAATATCTAATGGGGCCAGGTGGCTAACGCAGGCCATGAAACAAACTATCCTGACTATCCCCGTCCCTTCCTCACCCCGGGGAGTGAGGGAATTTCTTGGCTCAGCCAGGTTTTGCAGGCTCTGGATTCCAGGGTACGCAGAAATAGCCCGACCGCTATATGAAGCGACCAAAGAAGGGCCGGGCTGGCAATGGACTCAGGAACAACAAGAGGCTTTTGACAGACTAAAAGAAGCTCTCCTCCAGGCCCCCGCCCTATCTCTGCCAGACCCAGAAAGACCCTTTATCCTGTTTATAGATGAAAAGAAGGGAGTGGCCAAAGGAGTCCTGGCTCAGCAGCTGGGCCCGTGGAAAAGACCTGTGGCCTATTTGTCCAAGCGGCTAGACCCAGTGGCCTCCAGGTGGCCACCTTGTCTGCGTATCCTAGCAGCTATCGCTCTACTGGTAAAGGAGGCAGACAAGCTGACTTTTGGCCAGAACCTGAGAGTAACAGCCCCACATACCATAGAGGGGATCCTCAGGCATCCTCCAGGAAAATGGATGATGAACGCAAGACTCACCCACTACCAAGGGCTCCTACTAGATTCTCCACGAGTCGCCTTCTCTGACCCGGTAACCCTAAATCCTGCCACCCTTCTGCCAGACCCAGATCTGTTGACCCCCACCCACGACTGTAGAGACATCCTTTCCGAAATTATCCAGGTGTGAGCAGACCTGAAAGACACACCGTTACCAAACTGTGAGCTAAATTGGTATACGGATGGGAGCAGCTTTGTGCAGGAGGGGGTCAGGAGAGCAGGGGCAGCAGTAGTAACCCATGAAGGGAAAGTTGTCTGGAGCGCAGCTCTGCCCCCTGGCACCTCAGCACAGAAGGCAGAACTTATTGCTCTCACTGAGGCCCTGGAAAGAGCAGAAGGCAAGCGGGCCAACATTTACACAGATAGCAGATATGCCTTTGGCACTGTCCATGTCCATGGTGCCATCTACCAAGAAAGAGGATTCCATTCCGCTGAAGGGAAGGGACTGAGGAATCTGCAAGAAGTCCAAAGACTACTAGCTGCTGTCGAAAAACCCAAAGCGGTAGCAGTTATACATGTACTGGGCCACCAATCAAGGAAGACACCTGAAGCCATCAGCAACAGCCATGCTGATGCGGAAGCTAAGAGGGCAGCCCTCTCGGACTCCCTTGTACTTGCAGCCCTTGAAATACCCATACCTGAACTGCCCGCCTTGCCACCCAAACCTGAGTATTCCCCCCAGGATCTTGAGTGGATTAGGAAACAAGTATCGGGAGAAGTGTCTGGGGAGGAAAACTGGAGTAGAGACGAAGAAGGTAGGTTGATCCTGCCAGAAGCATTAGGACAGTACATGCTTGCTAATCTGCATAAGTCCACCCATCTAGGCTGGAAAAAGCTGCTCAGCCTTTTTCAGTCTGCGCAGTTGGTGTTTCCCCACCAGAATGAGGCAGCTCTTCAGATCACAAAAGAATGCGGTAGCTGTGCAATGCTAAGACCAGCCCCAAGAGGGCTGCACCCGGCAGGTACCCGGGAAAGGGGGAGGGCTCCAGGGAGGAACTGGGAAATACACTTCACCAACATGAAACCAGAAAGTATGGATATAAGTATTTGCTGGTTATGGTAGATACCTTCTCTGGGTGGGTGGACGCTTTTCCAAACAAGCATGAGACTAGCCAGGTAGTAGCAAAAAGATTAATTGAGGAAATCATCCCCAGGTATGGGGTCCCTGAAGCGATAGGTTCCGATAACGGCCCAGCTTTCGTAAGCAAAATCTTGCAAGGATTAGCCCGAGCTTTGGGAATAGATTGGAAGTTACACTGTGCTTATAACCTACAAAGCTCTGGGCAGGTAGAAACAATGAATCGGACCCTAAAGGAGACCCTTTCTAAATTGGTATTGGAGACTGGTGGGGACTGGGTGACCCTCCTTCCCTTAGCCATCTTCCGCACTCGGAACTCCCCCTATGTACATGGTTTAACTCCATTTGAGATAATGTACGGGGCTCCTCCACCCATAATTCGGCGAGTGCAGCTTCCCGGTGCAGAGAACCTGGCCCCTGACTATCTGAATGTGTTGCAGGCTGTTGCCAAAGTGCAGCAGGAAATCTGGCCCCTGATCAAAGCATATTACGAGGGTGGGAAAATTCCGAGCCCGGAACATGGCATAGTCACAGGGGATACGGTATGGGTCAAAAGACACCAAGTAAGGACTCTTGAACCCAGGTAGAAGGGACCTTACGTTGTATTGTTTACCACCCCCACTGCTCTCAAGGTTGACGGTATCGCTCCTTGGGTGCATCACACCCACGTTCGGAAGGTCCTGCCTCACAAAAACCCGGGTGATCACGAGGAAGAGTGGAAAGTGCAGCAGCATCCTGCGAATCCCCTGAAAATACACCTAAGCCGAAGATGAAGGGGATCCTGCTGATAAGTGCCTTCGTATGGACTCTCGAGGAAGCTACATCGGTGAAGCTGATTCCAGGGCCCGCAAGAAAACCGGGTTCGGGGCTCTCCGGGTTAGGTAACCCCTTATGGGAAATGGTGCAGGCATTCACAGAGACTCTGAACCGCACCACTCCCTCCCTCCCTCACCGATCCCTGTTGGTTATGCTATCCAGGTTCACCCCCCTTCTGTGAGGCAATCGGGATAAATGGCTCCTACACCATTAACGACTCCTATCCCATTTATTGGGACAGGGGGCCGAGGGGACTTACAATCGCTCAGGTCTCAGTCACGGGAACGTGTGTAAGCTCAGTCCTGATAATCTGGAGCCAGTTATGCTTGTCCTACACGTACAATACATGGAAGCAGGACAAGTGGATTATACCCTCCTCGGGTTGGTGGCTCTGTTTAAAGACAGGCCTCACCCCGGCCATATCCACCTCTGTGTTTAATGCTAACAGTGAATTTTGTGTACTTGTGGCCATTCTACCACGCCTAGTATATCGTTCTCATGAGACCCTCCTTTCTTATTGGGAAGAATGGCCAAACCCCCACAGGGAAAAAAGGGAAGTTATTACCGCCTTGACTATTGGGGCCCTTTTTCCCCTAGGGATGGCAGGGGCTGGCACAGGGGTCGCAGCCCTTGTAACTCGAGAACAGAGGCTCACAGCACTGAGGCGGGCTGTCGACAGGGACCTAGAACAACTTCGACAGACAATATCAGACTTGGAACAATCTCTTACCTCCTTAGCTGAGGTGGTCCTACAAAACAGAAGGGGCCTGGACCTCCTGTTCTTAAAAGAAAGTGGACTGTGCGCGGCCTTAAAGGAAGAGTGTTGCTTCTATGTAGAAAAAACAGTTGCAGTCAGAGATTCCCTGGCCAAACTAAAGAAAGATCTAGAGAAGAGGTGTAAAGAATATGACAGTAGCAAAA
This sequence comes from Manis javanica, assembly GCF_040802235.1. Classification (NCBI taxonomy): domain Eukaryota; kingdom Metazoa; phylum Chordata; class Mammalia; order Pholidota; family Manidae; genus Manis; species Manis javanica. The sequence goes on from NC_133172.1 coordinate 58,131, forward strand.
GCTGGTTTGACTCCTGGTTCAAATACAAACCTTGGTTCGCTACCCAACTCTCGGCTGTTACAGGGCCACTGGTCATCTTGCTGTTATTGCTTACGATTGGTCCATGCATAGTAAATAGGCTGCTTAGGTTTGTGCGGGAAAGGGTTAACGCCGTCCAACTTCTGGTCCTTCGACAGAGATATCAGGCCCTGGATGCCGCTGTGGAACATTCCTCAGTTTAATCAAGAAAAGGGAGGAATGTAGAGGGATGCAGGGAACAGGGCTGAGCCACCCAGTTTTCGTAGAAACTACGTGAGGCTAACATTCCTGGACCCTACCCTAAGTTAGATAACTAGAAGTAAACGACCCCCCTGGGGTCGAAACTCGTGATAAGTCACATAGGAATGCCTGTGCAAAGGTCAGGCACCTGGTGTATCCCTGTTCCAATTTTATTGGCCAAAGTATAGAATGTGTTTCACATTCATTGGTTGGGGTAATGTGCAGGCTCCGATGCAATGACTGTAGAAATCCCATATAAACCATACCTAAAGTTGCTTGGGGGTCGGCAGCTCGGACTCGGCCTGCGTGTCAGGGGAGGTGCTGTCGACCCCAGCTTGCTGGCTGAATAAAGACTTTGCTTGGATTTTCATCTCCGTGTCCGTGTGTCTTGTTCTCTGGGAAACCCCGGAGTCCTGGACCCTAACAAGATCTGATGTAGTTATTTTGCAAACTGGCCAAACTAATTTAGCATGCTGTCCCAGCCAAAACACTGTAAAAGGCAAGAAAGATTCCACCTTAAAGATAAGACTGCGCTTAACTTATTCTTTAGCAAATAATGCCTCAGCCCACGTTGGGGTTTCATATGTCCCCAGACCAAGATGCTGGTATCTCAGGGAGAAATCAACAGAGCAGGAGTTACTTGTATCAAGTTAATTGTAAATATCCTAGGACCACCTAACAAGTCCACACCCCTAAGCTTTTTTTTCATGTTCTCGAAGAATCCTCATCTGCCTATAAAACCCCCTAGACAACGCACCACTCCGGGTTCTCCTGTCCCCTCCTGGCGTAAGCCGGGAGCTCTATCTGTCCTCTCACTGTATCTCTCAATAAAAGCCTCCCTGGCTCTCCTACCTCGACTGTTTACTAAGTTCAACAAGAACCCCGGCATCAACACGACTGTAAGTTAATTCACCCATACATTTACTCACTCCGTCCCTCCCACTCTGGAAAGGAAGTCCCTAAGCCCACAGGACAGCCGCCCAAGTCTGTGCGGCAGCAGGGCTCATCCTTGAGACTACATTTCCCAGGCGGCCACGGGGCCGCCCAAGGCTCCGATTGGCTCGTTTGTGCGCGTTCCGTGCTGCGCGCAGCGGCCACTCACCTCCCTGCCCCCGGGTCACAATCGAGTGAAAGGCCGCGCCAGCCCCCGTCCCCGGAGCCCAACGGTACGGCCCTTCCTCACCTACAGACCGAGACACAGGCCGGCTGCTTCAGCAGGGCTGCGGGGTTCTGTGCCCCTGCCCATCTCCTGCCTCACAGCGCCGCTTACCGGACGCGACCCAGCCCAGCTTCCATCTTGTCGGCAGAGGCGGAAGGTCGCCAGCAACCGCGGGGACTGGAGGAGGTCGCGAGGATCCCACCCCCGACGGCGCTCTAGGCCCTGCGCCCAGCGTTCCCGGGGCGGCCGCGGAATGTAGTTAAGCTGCGAGGCCTTTCTGCGCGGTCCGGACGCAGACGCCCGAAACTGTCTCTGCCTAAGGCTAGTTTTTTCTACGCTTAATTTTCCACTAGTGTCTTTCCAAGCTCCTGCTTCCTGTCTCTGTCTTTTCTTCATCCTCACTGCCTCCTTCCCTTTCTGATCTGTTTTCCTTCCCCCTGTCCGTCCCCCATTCCGGAAACCGGTTCCTTTCAGACTATCAAAATACAATTTTCAAAAAAGTTAAAAGCGAACTCTGTGAGCACATGTCAAAAATTTATTTACCTCACGGAGGAACCACAGGAACCACGCAGGATAACACAGGTGATTCCATGAAGATGAGAAGGAACAATAGGGTGAAAGAACGAACACAAAAGCGCAAAGTCGAACTACATCCCTATAGGGCAGTGGGTGGGCCACGGCGTCTTCGTGTCCTACAACCCTAACCACAAGCATTCGCAATCTGTCAACCTTTTTGCAAGTTAGCATGTAACTTCACAGTGCTTGGAGTCTGATCAAAAGTTACGTACGTCAAAAAGATTTGCTTAGTTTAGGGAGTCGGATGATCTGAAGCGGCCTCGGTAGAACTGACGCTAAAGAACTCAGAGTGGACTCCCAGTTATCTTTTTTTGTCCTACTGCCGAGGTTTGGATAAGTTTTCCTAACACGCCTCCCTCCAACTCTGTCTTCTTGTCTGTCACCCTTCTCTGAGTCTTTGAAAACTCGCAGTCCATCTTACTGTATGTCTACTTTCTGTCCCTTTCTCCCCTCTTGCCTCCGTACTTTTCCATCTTGCCTGTCCCTTGCATGTCAATGCACTTCTTATCTCTGTAAATCTATTCCCCATCTCCGCCCCTTCCTGATCTCGCCCTCTGGCTAACTGTTCTGGCACACCTGTCTCTCCGGCCCTGACTCTTTGATCCGCTGGCTTATCACATTCTCAAGGTCTCTGAGATGTCTGTCTTTCCTACCCGTTTCTCTGTCTCTGTGTCTGTTCCCTTTCACTGCCTCCCCTCATCTCTCTCTCTCTGCCCCCCGCATGTCTCCGACTCCACCCAGCGGGTTACCTTAGAGACGCCGGGCCCGCCAACCGCCGCGGGCACAAAGCCCGGTCATCGCGCCGCGAAGCGAGCACGGACTGCCTGTCTGACTACACCTTCCAGAAAGCACCGGGCTGATCCTCTACATTTTGCCGAGCGGGCGGGAGATGGAGGCGGTGCCAAGCAATCCCCGCAGGGGGTTGCCAGGGAGATGCGGGCTGACCTCATCCTAACGAGGGCAGTGATTGGTGTAAAGCCCTGCTAATCCTGGGAAGGCCTGTAGAGATTTGGGGGAAACGTGGTGGGGGGAGGTGCGCTGTTGGGAAGGCGGTGCTCCTGTGCGTTGCTTCTCTGAAAAGCTTGCTCACGCCGACGGGGCCTGGATAACTGGATGTGAGGCGGGAGGCGCGCGAAGAGGCGTTGGGGAGTGTGACCTGATCGCTGCGAACGCTTCCCTGGGAAACAAGGGAGACGGGGTGGAAACAGAAGCGAGGGTGGGGGAAGGGCAAACAGCTGCTCAGGCTGGAGCGTGGAGCATTCTGGGAGCCATAGCCCGGCAGGGGAGGGGTAACTGTGAGTGCGCATGCTCAGGAGCGCGGAGCCGCCCGCTGTGCGCGGAGGTGAGGGCGGAGGGGTCTTCTCAACGCGGAAGGCCCAGGCGGGACCCGGGGCGGACACTGCCCACTTGTAGATTCCGGCTGCCCGGTGGGACCGGGAGCACGGGGCAGGGACATTTGCGATCCCTGCAGACGGGCCTGAAGCTGTCGCGCAAACCTTGTCAGTCACTGACCCTTGCCACGGCGGCAGCCTCTGGAGGCCCCGCCTAGTTGCCATAGCGGTCCCAGGACCTGCCAGGCTCCCTAAGGTGGAATTTGCCCGCCAAGAGTTGTGGTGAATGTAGTTCAGAAACCTCCACAGGGACCGGCAGCCTCGGCGATGCCCAACTCTCTCCCAGTGTTTCAGATTGACCTGGAATCTTGAGGAACGGAGTTCTGACTTAGAGGATCAGGCGGCCCTCAAAATCGAATTCACCCCGTTAATAAACAAATTCATTCACAAATCCCGTGCCTTACCCACAGCTGCAGAAGGAGCAGCACAAACGGGGGAGGGTGGATTCCCTATTTGCAAATGAGGAAACCGAGATTCACAGAGGGACGGCGACCTGCCCAGGTTACGTAGCAAATAGGTGGGATCAGGCGTGCAGGCACCCGACCGCTCCCCTCTCACCTAGCCCGACCTAAATCAGGAAGCTGTGAAGACAGTGGGGCATTGTGTGCTGTTATAAATTGGGTTCAGAGGATGGGGCTGAACGCAGGGAGGGTGCTGCCTGGGAGCTGGGCCACACAGGTGACCTTGCACAGGTGGAGAGGGGGCTGGGGCGGTGTTTGGGGACAGACAGGTAGAAGGAAGCTGCCCTGGGTAACCAAGCCGGAAAGAGAATGGTCTGAGTCTGGGTAGAGGGGGTGGTGATGCAATGATGAGCTGGGTGTGGGTGGGAGGTAGTTAATGGTGCTGATGCCCAGCCAGTGGGTGTTACGGTAGGTGTCGTTAACCTGGTAGGGGGATAGCTGCACGGCAAGAATGAGGTGGTGCTTGTAAAGGGAGGACAGGATTTGAGATAATAGGTGCTTTCTGTGCCTACGAAGCAGCCAGTATTTGGAGCTGAGGACTCCAAAGACTACCAGAGACTGTTCTGGCACAGCTACAGAGGCCAGGGACGTGGGTGCCTCATAGAAGGCTTACCAGCCCCATGGGTCCCTGGCACTATCTCTGTGATCATCTCTCTGTACCTCAGTTTCCTCATCTTTTGTCTACTCAGGACAGATCTGAGGGTGAAACAATACAGCACAGAGTAGGTATTCAATTAGCAGTCGCTGCCTCCGTTTCTCCTCATCAAAGCAGCCCCATCCCATTCCTCCGCCAGGGGCTGACACTGGCCTTAGCGCTCCAGACCAGTCTCTCTGATGAGGCCCACAGCACTGGGCTCCCCAGGCCACACACCGCTGGAAGACGGGGAACCTGTCATGGTCAAGTTGGAAGACTCTGAGGAGGAGGGTGAGGCTGCCCTGTGGGATCCCGGCCCAGAGGCTGCACGCCAGCGTTTCCGGCACTTTCGCTATGAGGAGGCAGCAGGGCCCCAAGAGGCCTTGGCCCAGCTGCGCGCCCTGTGCCGGGACTGGCTGCGGCCCGAGGTGCGCTCCAAGGAGCAGATGCTGGAGCTTCTGGTGCTGGAGCAGTTCCTGGGCGCACTGCCACCTGAGATCGAGGCCTGCATAAGGGGACAGCAGCCAGGCAGCCCTGAGGAGGCTGCTGCCCTGGTTGAGGGACTGCGCCGGGAGTCAGGAGGGCCCCGGAGATGGGTGAGTTGGGCCCCTGAGCCAGGGTTGGGGTTGGAACAATATCCCATTCTACCTCACCCGGGGAGGTGGGTGCTGTGCTTGGCCAGATGCTTGTCCCTTGTGGTTTGGAAGTGGTCACTTACCAACAGATTCTGTGGAATAGTAGACAGAGTTCCAGGGCCAGCCTCACTGTCCCATCCTTACATCACCAGGAGTCAATGATCACGGGATGGGATGCAGGGTAGGGAAAGGAGAACATTGGGCAGTATTAGGTCTCAGCAGCAGGAGAGCAACTGCAGGTGGTCCCTTCCCTCCCTGCTTAGTACCTGAGGGAGGTGGGTCCTTTGAAGACCTAGTGAATCAGGACCCCTGGGGTCAAGAATGGGGTAGATGCCCATGAACCCCCTGCTTGAACAAACCCAGCTCCCCTCCTAGGCCTCTGATGGTGGGGGCACCTCCCCAGGTCACAGTCCAGGTGCAGGGCCAGGAGGTGCTATCAGAGAAGATGGAACGCTCCGACTTCCAGCACCTCCCTCAAACCAAGCTTCAGACTCCAGAACCTGGTCCTGAGAAGTCCCCTGAGGCCACACAGGAATGCTTGCTGGCCCTTCGGGTGAAAGAGGAGCCTGAGATTACAGAGGACCCAGGTGAGGGCAGGCAAGGTAGGCAGTGCCCATCCTGATTGGATGGACCAGAGGGGCCTGGCCAGAACAGTGTGAGCCCGGTGGGCCAGTCACCTGCTTGATGGAACCATTCCTATGCATTGGTGGCCCCCACATCCCCACAACCAGTGGTCATAACAGCCCTTTACACACCAAGCCTTACTGTCACTGATGTTTCCATGCTCTTCCCTGGCATGGAGTGGGCTGTTGGGGTTTCCGTTTATGGAAGGCATGTGGGGTTCACTCCCCAGGGTGATCCACTGGGAGACAACAGCCAGTCGGCAGTGTGCAGACAGCAATCTGGAGTATGTATAGGCATAGCTAAAGCAAAACCCCAAATACTGACAGGTATGCTCTGCCCTTGTGTTTCTCCCAGGCATGTGTCAGAGCTGACCACCCACATTCCGGTCATTCCTGCGTGGACCTGTATGCAGTACCCCTCTCCTGCCCTCACTGCCATACTGCCCTTGAGCTCACATGCGGGGCACAGACTTTGGCTTTCCAGGTGCCCTGCTTTGCTCTACTCCAAGCTGGGCCCTTAGAGCTACCCTGCCATGCCCAGACCCAAGCCTGTACCTAGGTCTCACCCCACCAGGATCCCAGCATCTTGCATACCACTGAGGAGGGTAGTGGACTGGGACATCCTTGGGCCACCTGACCCCACCCTTTCTCTCCAGAGCTCCAGGATGCTGAACCTCTAGTCAAGCCCCAGGAGGCCACTTCCACTCCCCAGCCTGAAGAGGTCCAGGTGAGCCCTGCACAGGCTGGACCTCTCTCCCTGCCCTGGGAGCCTCTGTGGGTAGGGGTGGGTTAGTTTCCTCCCTGGTCCTAGTTGGGCACAGACAAGCAGTGACCACTGTTGTTTCAGAGCTGTGGGATAGCACTGGACCAGGCCTCTCCCCACAGCAAGACTGGGCCTGAGGGGCCCTCATGGAGGGAGCACTCTGGGGCCCTGTGGCAGGAGGACGCTGGCAGAGTCTTCTCTCAAGGTAAGTAAGAAGGGGTATAGCAGGTCTGGGCCTTCCACATGGACAGCACCACACCCATCCCTTCCCTGGCTGTGCTTAGACAGCCCTTTCACTCTAGCATCCCAGGCTCCCCTGTTCCCCTATAACTTTCAGCTTGCTTCAGCATCTCCTGCCCTCAAAAGCCAAGCCCCCACACTGGATTCACAACCCATCTAACTGCTGCTGTCCACCACAGTAAAACCTCTGGAGAGTGGGGCCTGTGTTCCCCACGCCCATGTCCTCTTCCAGCCCTGGCACCCTGGATGGCTTCCAGATTCTGGGTTTGCATCCCACTGATTGGGTGACAGGACAGGAGGGTTGGCATCTGGCAAGGACAGCAGGTTAGTAGACAGGGTGGGCAGGTAGGAGGCACCCTGTGGGGATCAGGCCAGGACATCCAGGCCAGGGGCGCCCCCTGCTGTCCACCTTAGCCACACCGCCCTGGTGGGCCATCACCAGGCTCCCTGCTGCCCCTCTCTCCCTGCTCCCTGGACCTCTTCTTTTTCTTGGTTTACTCCCTTGTTCTGCTGGACCTTTCCATGAATTCTGGTGTGGGAGATAAAGTTCAAAGACATTACCTATCTAAAACTCATTTGTCTAACAAAATTTGGCTACACAAATAATTCATTTATTAACTCAGTCTTAGTCCTTTTTTATCACCATTGTTGGTGAGCCCTTTTGTGTGGGAAATTGGCCTGATCTTGGTTTCCTTCCAACCTGTTGTTTTTAGAATGCCAGTTACCTGACTGTTGCTGTCTGGGACAGGTCCTCTAATGCTCTTATCCTTTAACTCCAATTTCTGGTTCCTTTCTGTTGTATTTTCCAGAAATTTTCTTCAATATTTTCCATACCTTCTGTTGAGATTTTCACGTCTGCTGGTATAGTTTTAATTTCCAAGTGTTTTCACTCCCCAAACATTAATTTTCATAGCCACTTCCCATTGTTCTTAGAATTGTCATGTCTTTCCTTATTTCTCTGAGGGTAGCGATAACTTGCTTTTTAAGTTTTCTTTCCTTAATGTGATCTCTTTTCCCTCCAAGTTGTCTGCTTATTTGTAAGACCTGAGGACCACAAATCTGGCAGTTTTGAGCAGGTGGGTGAGGGGCTTTTCAACCATGACAATCCAGGGCTCCAAGGGATGCAGGGGGGTCAATCCCCAGGAAGGCCCCATTCTGGGAGAATGTAAGCACGTGGGTGCAGTGTGAGTGAATGCTGCCGAAGGATCCATAGGGCAATCTGGGCTGTGTGGAGGCACCCCTTGATGTGAGCATCTTTAGGTCTTTCCTCTGAGTCCTCCAAGGCACTTCCAGCGTCTTTCCAGCATCCTCGGAGAGAACCTGATGTGTCAGCACCCAGTGTGACTTCACTTAATCCCTCCACTTCCCTCAGTATGGTCTCTCACTCTCAACCCAGCCTTTTGCCAGGATCGAAGAAGAAATCCAAGAATCAGATCCACTGAGTCTAGAGCTACAGCAATGCACACAGTTTGCTCAGGATTTTGTACAGACAGAGCCCAAGGCTGTTAGATGCAGTAGCCCTGCCCAGCTTCTGCTTCTGAAACCGACTCCCCAGCCCACTTCCTTCACCTGCACAGCCAGAGGTACTTGGTACCTCCAACTCCAAAACTTTTTGAGCTGCCTTTGGGATAAAACGTTGATTTTTTTCTCCCTGTTTTCCTCACTGCTGGCTTAGTATTCAGTTTCTCCCATAAGCTACACAGTTAACACGTGCCCATTGACCTCACAGAGTAGAAAATACCAGAGATTTGTTTGTTTCCTCTTCATCTTTATGGATATTATGCCTTTGGGGGGAAAATACACAACTTTATTGCAGTTTACTTTTGTTTTACGATGGAACAAATTTTAAATAGATCCTACTGTTATCCAGATGTCCCAATTGGCTATGCTTTCTTTTTTACTCTTTTTTCATAATATTTTATGCATGCTGATCCCTTCTTTGAGGATTTGAAAATACTTTAGTGTCCTCTCCAGACTGGTTAGTTAGCTTGGTTTCTTCAGGTGTGAATTCTCCCACTGGTAACACTGTTGACAGCCTGTCCTTCACAGCTGTCGGAGCTTCTTGTTTGTACCCACCCTAAGCATCATCCTAGGTGAGACACTGCACCAGGGTCCATCATAAGTCCCTGAAGTAAAGGATCATCTGGGCCCCAAGCTATCCAGTGAAGACACCTCTGCAGCCTTGCCGAGCAAGCAGCTTATTCCTGGCCAGGTCTTTGGGTGGACCGAGCCTACACAGCTCATGTTCTCAACCCTTAGCTTAATTATGGAGCCTGGCTTTAGTTACTGGATCTCCACAGCCTTAGGGGATTTAGAACTCACTGCATGAGGCTCTGGGCTCCTAAAACTTACTAACTGTCCTTTTTTGCTTGGGATCTTCCCACAGTATTTTTTAAGTTATTCTTGGGTTCTGTCTGTCATTTCTGTGTGTAGGAGCTGAGAGAGAATCTGGCACATGCCCCTTCTGCTGTTTCAGTCTTCAGCCAACTGGCCGGGCTCAGCCTATGCTGTGTGGCTGACCACTCCCTCCAGCTTGGACCTGGTTCTCTCTCAGTTCAGTCTCTCACCTTTCTCCAGACACACCAGCAGCACCACTGCAGGCCCCGTGAAGGATTATTTTTCAGCAGACCCATTCAGTCCTCAGGCTGCACTCCCCATGGACAACTGAAGCTCCCAGCCTCAAACAGTGATTCCCCTCAGCCATCTTGGTATCCCCATCAGGTCTCCTGGCTGCTCCCCTTGCCCTTCAGCTGAGTATGTGTGCAGCCAGTGTTTTCATCATGAGAGTATTTTGAATAGTTAATGCATTGTCATGTCAGAAAATCCAAAAGGCACTAGAGAGTATATAGTGGAATGGCCCTCCCCTGCTGTCACACAGTTCTGATCCCCAACAGCATCATTATGAGTTTCTTGTGTGTCCTTCCAGAAAGATTTTGTGCAGAGTAAAGCAAACATAAATTCTTATACATACTCACTTCCTTTCTTCAGTAGACATGTGGATGCTTAATCTTTACCCTGTTACACACCTATTTTTGTGCATCTTCCACTTCAACGCACAGCACCTAGGGCCCTCGTCTTTAGACAGCTGCATAGAGCCCGCTTTGGACACACTGTTACTTATCCACTCAGGCTCCTACTGGTATTCCTTTGGGTTGATTTTCAGTAATCATCTGAGAAACCTAGTATGTAGGTTATTTTGGACAGTGGGGAACACAAAGTTTGGGGAAGTCCCTAAAAGTGGAACTACTGGATCAAAGTGTGGGAAATTTGCCATTTTTTATGTATTTTGCCACACTGGCCTCCCATTTATGCTCAACAGCAATGTACACAAACACTTGGGTCCTTGCAGTTTTCTTATTAGGAGGGTACTGAACATACAGGACTTCAGCATTAGCTACGTTTCCTTTCCTAATCACATCCTTTGAACATTTGTCTGGTTGTTGGTTTTCCTTGTTGACTCATTGGAGCTCTTTACTTAAGGTTAATTACCCTTTGCTTCTGTTGAGTTTCTCAGTTTGCCATTCGTTTTTTGACTCTGAGATGGTTTTTGCTGTGCACAAGTGATTTCCTTTGGTTCAGCATTATTTATCTGACTTCTCTTTACTGGCTTATGGATTTTTTTGTCACCCACTGAAGCCCCTGCTACTCCCTCTTTTGCTTGCTCTGGGCTTCTTCCTCTTCCACTGGTCTGTTTCTCAGTTGCCCTTGCTTACACTTCCTTACTCACATGACATCTAACGATGGAGCACTCACAGCGTGGTGGCACCCACTCCTTTTCTCCATAGACACCCACGCTTATTTGATTGCATGCACACCCAAGTCCCCATACGTCATGCCTATGTCACAGTACCCATGTTCACACTTCCCTGCATACTGAGCCTCTGACTCTTGCAACCCACGGACTACATGTGAGTCTTTGTCCCTCAGACACTGCATCAAGCAAGGTACGTCAGACCAAAGTATCGGAGGCCATTCCCTGCCTGCCTCTCCTTCCCCACCCCCACCCCTCCATTGGCTTCCTGTCTGCTCCGCTTCCAGCCTCCCTCAAACCCACCTACTTCTCTGCATTCGTAGAAACTGTCATCACTCACCTGGACAGTGCAAGGGCCACCTGCCCCACCTTTGCCCAAAGCCCTGCCGGGAAAATGATTTCTGCAAACTTAAGTCAGACCTGGAAAGCTTGTCCCCAGCTTCTCAGTCTTCCTCCTCATGGAAGGTTCTGTCCCACTGTCACCTCCTTAGGGAAACCTGCACAGATGGAATCCCTGCCCCTGCCCACATCACCTCTGCCTGCTTCATGGGCCAGTTTCAGGTCCTTCTAGTTCACACTGTTTCCCCAGGGCTGGAGTGGGTCCAGGCATGGTTGTCTGTCATGAATGAGTGGATCCTCCTGTGCAATACAGGGTTTGCACTCCAAATAGACAGCGTCGCTGCTGGCCCTGGCACCGTGAGCCCCCACCTCCATATCCCGTGGGATCTTGGTGTGGCCAGTCTTACAGGCCAACGGCTGTCACCCTCCCATGAAGGTAGCGTTCCCCACACACTCCTGCTCTCCAGCAACCCAAGAAGTGACCAGGAACCTATGGATGAGGATCCCCACTACAGCGTGGGCTCTGTACTGACCACTGCCCGCTGGCGTGCCCCCAGGGGCCGGGGCCGCGGTCGCGGCCGCCCAAACACAGGTGCTGGAGCGGTGCGAGGTGGCCGATGCGACGTGTGCGGGAAGGTGTTCAGCCAACGCAGCAATCTGCTGAGGCACCAGAAGATACACACCGGAGAGCGGCCCTTCGTGTGCGGTGAGTGCGGCCGCAGCTTCAGCCGCAGCTCACACCTGTTGCGCCACCAGCTCACGCACACGGAGGAGCGACCATTCGTGTGCAGCGACTGCGGCCAGGGCTTCGTGCGCAGCGCGCGCCTGGAAGAGCACCGACGCGTGCACACCGGAGAGCAGCCCTTCCGCTGCGCCGAGTGCGGCCAGAGCTTCCGGCAGCGCTCAAACCTGCTGCAACACCAGCGCATCCATGGAGACCCCCCAGGCCCTGGCGCTACGCCCCTAGCTCCTACTGGCGAGCCAGAGGCCCCAGGCCCCTTCCCTTGCAGTGAGTGTCGTGAGAGCTTCGCGCGGCGTTCCGTACTGCTGGAACACCAGGCGGTGCACACGGGTGATAAATCCTTCGGCTGCGTGGAGTGCGGAGAACGCTTTGGCCGCCGCTCAGTGCTGTTGCAGCACCGGCGTGTACACAGCGGCGAGCGGCCCTTTGCCTGCGCTGAGTGCGGCCAGAGCTTTCGACAGCGCTCCAACCTCACGCAGCACCGGCGTATCCACACAGGCGAGCGGCCCTTCACCTGCGGCGAGTGCGGCAAGGCGTTCCGTCAGCGGCCCACGCTCACGCAGCACCTGCGCGTGCACACGGGCGAGAAGCCCTTTGCCTGCCCCCAGTGCGGCCAGCGCTTCAGCCAGCGTCTCAAACTCACGCGCCACCAGCGGACACACACTGGAGAGAAGCCCTACCGCTGCAGCGAGTGCGGCCTGGGCTTCACGCAAGTCTCACGGCTCACTGAACACCAGCGCATCCACACCGGCGAGCGGCCTTTCGCTTGCCCTGAGTGCGGCCAGAGTTTCCGGCAGCATGCCAATCTCACGCAACACCGAAGAATCCACACAGGTGAGCGGCCCTATACGTGCCCTGAGTGTGGTAAAGCCTTCCGCCAGCGGCCCACACTCACACAGCACCTGCGCACCCACCGGCGCGAGAAGCCCTTTGCCTGCCAGGACTGTGGCCGCCGCTTCCACCAGAGCACCAAGCTCATACAGCACCAGCGCGTCCACACTGTAGAGTAGCCAGCACTGCACCGGGTCTCTGCGTCCACCCCGGTCTTCTGTGTGGGCGTGGGGGCAGAACACCTACCTCACAGGGTTGTTGTGAGGTATTAGCAGTGTGCCCGGTACCTGACCCACAGTGGTGCTCAATAAACAACAGATGGAACCTGGGTCCGGGTATCCACCCACTCAGCGCCTTCCTACCTGCACAGGTCCCTCTGTGCCCCTCCCACCCATCCACCACTCTGCAACCACAGCACCCTGCAGAATTGGCTCCTAGCAGTGCCTGCCCCCATCTGTGGGGTGCCCCCTTGTACCATGATCCCTGTACTATTTGCCCATGATGCCTTTGACCCACACATCAGGTGGCCAAGCCAACTTCCTGTCAAGAAGTGGCCCAGTTCTCCAAAGCCAGCCAAGATCGGTGGATACATAAGTAGCAAATGTGCCCATCACACCAGGGCCATCCTGGGTATGGGTGTTTGTAAAACTTTAAACATACGAGGACATTTCTTATAGGTGTAAAAGCTGGAAGGTTTTATCTGGAAATCCAGGTTATTTCAGGACTTCCCTCAATTCCCACCGGCTTACCACCATCAGGTACTGAAGATGGGGGGAACCCCTTCCAACCAGACCCCAGCCATCTGAGAGCTGAAGTCAGCTACAGGCCCTAGGCCATTCCTCCAGTCCTCTGGTGATCGTTCCCATCCCATGGACCACAGTCTCCCTGCGCACTGGCCCAGAGCACAGCCCCTCAGGGCTCACCCTGGTCTCCATGAGGAGCATGTTCAGCAAGTTACAGGATACACAGCAGCAGTTTACATGAAAGTGGACCGACACTGCCAGTGCGGGTTCAGTGTCCCGCAGACTTAGAGCTGGTGTTTCTGAAACCATAGCCTTTTCCTGTGCCATTGCCTCTTTTACCCTTTTTCCCCCTTCCATTCCACTGCCCAGACCCTTGACATAGCACCCTGTCCCACCAGGGGGTGCCCTGGATATCAGAAACATGCCAAAGAAGGGATCTTCATGGAGCTTGGGACCTAAACCCCACTCTGGGCAGGTGGGATGGGGGTTCTAGGAACAGTCTTTCACGGCTTTTATGTCCAAGCTTCTCAGACAGATAGCAGCTGCACTTTCCTCACCAGGAGCCCTACAGGACTGGGACTCTGGCATCAGAGGAAAGAGACATGCCAGTCTGGCCCAGAAGCTATGTTCACACCTCCAGGTGCACATCCATGGCACTCCTCAACCTCCCTCCCCCCATCCCCATATTCTGATCAGTCCCTCCAAGACACCAGCCACAGCTTACAGCTTCAAGGCCTTTGCACATGCTGAGCCCTGTGCTGCCTCCTAAGAGGCTACAGGCCCAGGGGCTACAGGCACCCTCATCATCCAAACCACTCATGCCCCTCTGCCACTTAGCTGACCATGAGAATGACAAGGAAAACACAGTTGTACCACTTCTAACCCAGCCCCCTGCCTCAGTTCAGCCGTCACTTCCACCACGGCCTGGACTCTATGGCCCTCTTCTTCCAGCATTTTGTTACATGGTCGAGTCTTCCCCACTGGCCGGCGTGGGTGGGGAGGGAGAGACTACAAGGTCAGAGATCACACAAGTCCAACTTTGCCTAGTTCAGCATCACCTCTTCAAGGAACCAGTACCCCATCCCTGGAGGGCCCTCAGTTGATGGGCCTCAGCAACTGGACTGAGAGTGGACACTTGGGACATGAGAACCCAGTGGGCCACAGGAACCACCCCTGAGACTTTTTGGCAGAAAACAGCAGGGTGGTGACCAACCCTTATATGGAGATGTCCTTCACGAACATAATCACCAAGGGCAAAGCAGCTGAGAAGAAAGAAGAGAAAGGGACAGAGAAAAAAGGGAGGTAAGTGTCCCAAGATTGGCCTATCTGCAGCATGAGAACTCTGTGATGGCTGCGTTCGTGTCATTCCCAAACCTGAGCTGTTTTGAGTCTTCTAAGCCCCCATCCTCATCCCAGCACCTCTTCAGCATTCAGCTCTCAAAAGTTGGACACTGAGAGCAAGAGGCTGGGAAAACCTGAAGGCCTTAGGGGGGCATCTGGGATGGTGTCATTGAGAAAAGGGTCAAAAGGTGAAGAAGCAGTTGCAGAGACCGGGCTGGGAACAGTCTATGGAGCCCAGAGATGCCAAGGGTACCACTGCACGCACAAGGCAGGGTCTCCGAAGAGGCTGTGGCCAGGATGGAAGCCAGACCAGGATCCCAGGATCCGAAGAGGTGGAGACGACTCCCCGAGGTGAGGGTAGGGAATCGGGGTGGATGCCCGGTCCGGGTGCGAGGAGGCGCTGGGGATGAGTGGTCGTCAGGGTGACTCCACCGAGGTGATGACCTCGATCTGGGCCGCTGCTGACGGCCGAGAGTGAGCGAAGAGCACGCCTGCCCTACCTCAGCCCTGGATCAACTGGACCGCCGGGATAGCTTCTCCCACAGGGCCCCGAAGAGTGACGTCCGTCCCCTCAGTGACCTCAGGGGAGGTGCGGCAGAAGCCGCGCTCGGACGCGGAAGGGCTGAGCTGCAGAACCCGGGACGCCCGCACGTGGCGGGGTCTAGCGGCGCCGCTCACCAATCCGAAGGTTTCTGTGGTGACAGCCTGGTGCAGCAGATCCGCCCCGCGCCACTTCATCAGCACCCGAAGCACGCTGAGTTTTGATTGGAGGGGAAGCTGGCCCCGCCCGCGCTGCGCCGTACAGATGGCGGAAGATAGTAGTGCGTCTCCGCTGAGCGGCCACGCCCCTTGTCCCGTGCCCTAAGTGTCCACCCATGTGAGCTCCAAAGTGTTTTCCACTCTCTGGCACAATACATGTTTTATTTGCCAAATTGCCTCAGCTAGAACATCGGCGAACGGGTTGTTTGGGCTTACGATAGGACACCGAGAGTGCTCGACCCCGTAGCCTAGGGACAACGTTCCTGGCCTCGCCCAGATTCTGGCCCGCCGCGATCACTCTAGCTGTCTGACCTCCGTTTGACCCAACCCCGCCGCGGTCTCCACGGGTGGACTCCGAACGAAATGGCCCGCATCAGCCCCACTAAAGATGGCAGTAGCACCGTCCCCTGCCTGGACCCGCGAGCATTCCCGGAAGTGACCGCGGAACGGCGGGCACGAACGGAAACACCCGAACCCAGCCGAAGAAGCCTGAACCCAAAGCCCCATAGCGGAGCAACGCCGGGCCGCTGCGACCGCGCAGGCGCAAAGCGCAGGCCAAGCGCGAAGAGCCGAAGAGGGCAGGTGGCGAAAATATCCGAAGCGGCGGGGGTGCCCGAGGTCGCTGCGGACCGCCGCCACGAAGCCGCTGCTTGCCGCGCTAGCCGAGCCTCCTCTAGTACACTACCGCAGTCGCCGCCTCCTCCTTCCACCTCGAGACGCACTCCCCTTGCGGAGGGAACGAGTAAACGGGCAAGCGGCCCGGCCCAAGGAGTCTGCGTCCGCAGCCGGGCCTGAGACTACCTGAGCCAGTGAGGGGGAGGCGGGAGCGGTCGGGTAGGGGCGGAGCCAAGCGGGGCCGAGAACAGCCGAGTCGGCCCGAGCGCCGCCGAGCGAGCCCGAGGCGCCGGGCCTGGCCGAAGCCGGACTACGGGAGCCGACGCGGGCCGCGCGGTGGGCGCGGAGCGGCGCGGCGGGCCGGGCGGACGGCAGTAGTAGCGGAGGAGGCCGCGGCGGCGGGTCCGAGTGGCGGAGGCGGCGGGGGGCCGGGCGGCCGGGATCCTGGGCCCCGCGGCGGCGGCGGCGGCGGCGGCGGCGGCGGCAGGATGATCAAGCTGTTCTCGCTGAAGCAGCAGAAGAAGGAGGAGGAGTCGGCGGGCGGCACCAAGGGCAGCAGCAAGAAGGCGTCGGCTGCGCAACTGAGGATCCAGAAGGGTAGGGGGTCGGGAGAATGGGGGTGGGGGTCGGAGGTCAAGGCCTGGGGTAGGGTGATGTGGGAGTCAGGAGTGGGGTAATGCGGTCCCCGGGAGTCAGAGATGTCGGAGATCGGTGGGCCGCGGATGGGGGGTTCGGAGGTCAGAGCCTGGGGGTTGGGGTGATGGTGATCAGGAGTGGGGTAATGCAGCCAGCAGGGGGTGGGTCAGAGATTGGGGGCTGGAAGATGGAGCATTAGACTATTTGGCAAGCCAGGCGTCTGGTATTAGAGACTGGGAATCTGAGGGTCAGGCGGTGGAGGGCAGGTGTACGGGACTGGGGACCAGGGAGACAGGCAGAGGAAATGGGGATTATGGGAGTGGGGTACTAACAATGGTAGTGAGACAAGATTTACTGTATTATATTTGGGCCACTGGGTATGAGAGAGACGGGGTGGAGTAGGTTTTGGGGGCCAGGGATTTGTGGCTCTGGGGATCACATGTCAATTTGGGGTTTGGGGTGACAGGTGGAGGAGGGGGAGATAATGCCAGGGTTTGGAGATAGGGTTGGGCTTAAATTTAGACTATCATGCTGGAGGTGTTAGGAATCTTAGACAAAGTGGCATAGGATAGGAGTCTAGGGACTAACTCTGGGTGTCAGATGGGGACTTGGGTTTAGAATGACAGTAGAAGCAAGAGAAGAGGGATGGTGGAAACAGGGGATTACTGAGGGATGATTGTATGAGGGGCAAGGTACTTCCCTTGGGTGGACAGAGAGGGACCAGCAGTGCCCACTAGAAGTCCAGGTCATGTCTGAAGATGCTAGGGTTTTAGGTAGTCAAAGGCTCTTCGGGGCCACATGGGACTGGGAGCATTTGGGAACGGGGATGCGTGTACCCAGCTATTGGCTGCTTGGGACTTGAGACTGTGGATTCAGAGAAGGTGGGGTTTATTCTAGGTTAAGAGCTAGGGCACAGCCACAGTTGAAGATGCATGTTTGGGGTGTGCTGTGGACCCAAAAGAGCCTGTCAGGAGACTAAGGAGCGGAAAGAGCAGGGAGAGGGCTGGGGATGTGGAACAGTGCCCCAGGGCTCCAGGAGGCTCTCCCGTAGGGGCTCTGTTGGCATCTGCTCTGAGTACACCCTACTCCTTTCTCTCTCTCTCTCTCTTTCTCTCTCTCCCCCACCACCACCTCCTCCTTTTCCTTTGTTCTTCTCTGCTATGCAAACCCAGACATAAACGAGCTAAACCTGCCCAAGACGTGTGACATCAGCTTCTCAGATCCAGACGATCTCCTCAACTTCAAGCTGGTTATCTGTCCTGATGAGGTGAGGGCACACTCAGCTGGACTCTAAAGCACGGATCCAGCACCTTGAATTGGGAGACCTGGTTCACCTCCCAGGCCCTGCAGGATCTGGCCATAACACCTTCCTCTTCTCTCCCCTCACAGGGCTTCTACAAGAGTGGGAAGTTTGTATTCAGTTTTAAGGTGAGTCCCAGGTAGATAGGGGTGTCTCCTAGGCTGAGGAGGCAACAGTTGAGGCCCCAGCCAGGCACTGCCATGGCACCTATCCCTATCCACCTTCCCTCTCTTTTGCTGGAGCCAGGTGGGCCAGGGTTACCCGCATGACCCCCCCAAGGTGAAGTGTGAGACGATGGTCTATCACCCCAACATTGACCTCGAGGGCAACGTCTGCCTCAACATCCTCAGGTGAGGGCTCTGGCCCTCCACTGCTTTCTCCAGCCCTGCCTGCAAACCCCTACCCCCCACCCCTCATGGCTTTGCACTACACCAATCTCCGTCCCTTTTCTCCCACAGTGGTCTATGTTCCTTGTCTTTTCATCTCCACATTTTCTTCCTCATGGCTTGACCTTGGCTTTCTCCCTGGCCTATCCTGCCCATGCCACCCACCATCCCACTCCACCCCTAGCCTCTCACATCTGCACAGTCCTGTGCCCTGGGCCTGACCTGTCCAGTCCCTGCAGGGCCTGTGATGGCTACCCACTCAGTAGCCCCTGACCATGATACTTTCTGCCCACAGAGAGGACTGGAAGCCAGTCCTTACGATAAACTCCATAATTTATGGCCTGCAGTATCTCTTCTTGGTGAGTAGGGGTGGGTAGGTAGGTGGGTGGTACCATGGGATGTTGGCCTTCTGCCCTTTGGGCCTGTTAATCCCCACTCATACCGGCCACAGGAGCCCAACCCTGAAGACCCACTCAACAAGGAAGCTGCCGAGGTCCTTCAGAACAACCGGCGGCTGTTTGAGCAGAATGTGCAGCGCTCCATGCGGGGTGGCTATATCGGCTCCACCTACTTCGAGCGCTGCCTGAAATAGGGTTGGCGTGCACCCGCCCCCTGCCAGGGCCACCAGCCCTGGCATCCCCTGCAAATATTTATTGGGGGCTACAGGTGGGGGTCATGGGGTGGCTGGTGGGGGAATCCCATACCCTGGCCTTGCCTCCCCTCCCTGCCACCCGCTCCTACTTATTTTTCTTTTTAACCACCATGTGATTAAGGTCGGCACTGCCTCCCCCGACCCACTCAGCTATGGGAAATGAATTGGCTTGTCTAGCCCCCCACCCCCGCTGGGTGCTATCCAGTCCCCCACTCTGGGCTCTGGGGTGGGTGGCCAAGAGGACTGGGTGGCCATGGACCCGGCACCCCACTCCTCCACCACTGGAGGTCCCACCAGGCTATTAAAGGGGAATGTTACTGCATGGCCTCTGCCTCTTCCTTCTGTGGGGTGGGAGGGGCAGATGATGTCCACCAGGGCTCCTGCAGCAACACTGGTGGGAGGTGTGTGGTCACAGGTGGCTTTGGGGCACCCCCTCAGCAGGCTGCACAGTGCTTAAGGCAGCACTGGGTATAGTGGGCGGACCATGCCCCAAGCCTCGGGCTTGGGATGAATCTCACTCTTGACCAAGGAGAGGCAGGATGTCGTAACTACTGACTTCCTGCCTGACATACCAGCATAGGGGAGAGTCTGCACCATCTCCAGCTCTGCCCCATTCTGCCTTGGGTAAGCCAGCGGAGGAGAACCCTCCTGCTTAATGCTGAGATCCAGAAACGTAAGGGAGAAGTCAGGGTTCCTAGGATGAGCTGGGCCCTCTAGTGGTTGACGTGGGGCTTCCGGCGTGGCACGACAAAAAGCGCTTAAAGGCGCACCAATCCCCCTGGGAATAAGACCCAGGACGTAGCTCGGCTTGGTTCCTCCGGAGGGCTTCAAACCTACGGGACACTCTTAGACCTGCCCCAGAGAAACTGAAGCTGGTGCGTGCGCACGCTCCCGGGAACCGGCCGGTGAACGAAAGCATGCGCACGCGCGGTCTTGTCGCCTCCCAGCATTCCGGGTGCTGGCGGGACGTGTGACGTCAGGCCGTTTAATCCGGAAACGGCGTCGGCAGAGGAGACAGAACCGAGGGGCTGTCTGTTGGTGGGCGCTCTCGGGATCCGAGCAAGAGGAGCGTGACCCGGAAGCGGAAGCGGGTCACCGTCCGAGCTCCGGTGAGTGGCCCCTGCCAAGCTGTGGGTCCTGGGTGGGCCCTGGGCTGGCTCTGGGCGGTAGCATACTTAGGCCTCTTCGCACGGGTATCGAGTGCCTCGCCCTTCCCTGAGACCCTGGCCTCATCATCGGGGTCTCCTACGCCGCCTTGCCCTCGGTGCGCAGGGGTCCCCGACGACCCCAAACCTGTGTTGGGTCTACACTGCTCCCCAGTGCCCATCATGCCCTCTTTGGTGTACAGTGTCGCACCCTTCTCCCCCACCACCCCACAAAGTCGTATTCTCCGACCCCAGGTTTCCTCAGCATTACGGGTCTTCCCAATCCGGATGCCATTCATACTCAGGGCCCCAGTTCCCATTCTGTTTTTGGCACTCAGGGCCTCCAGCTATCCTTCCCTCCCCTGCCAGGGGCCCCTGCAACTGCCCTGCCCTTGGCGGCCAGGATCCCAAATGCCCCAGTGCACCTACACACGTACGTCCACGGCGAAGACTCCAGGGCCTCACCCCCTACTGGGTTCTGGAGAGGGAGGCTGCAGCCTTGAACAGGCACTAGGAAGGAAGAGGAGCCAGGGTGAATACCTTGTAGATGACTCTAAGATTTTGCTGTCTCCACTTGTGTCCTCGGGATTACCCCAGTGTTGCAGGCTGCGCTCTTGCCTTCCATTCACTCCCCTTTCCATTTTGCTGGTCCCCTGCTACCTTACCCATCTGTACACACAATGACCCCAGCTCTTGCCCTCTTTCTGAGCCCCACAGTTGATTCACACTTGCCCCAGGCCCACTGGCAGGCTCCTGCCGCCATGGACCTGTTGTTTGGGCGCCGTAAGACACCAGAGGAGCTGCTGCGGCAGAACCAGCGGGCCCTGAACCGTGCCATGCGAGAGCTGGACCGTGAGCGACAGAAGCTGGAGACCCAGGAGAAGAAAATTATTGCAGACATCAAGAAGATGGCCAAGCAGGGCCAGATGGTGAGCTCTGCTGGGTGTGGGCTGGGACGCAGATCTAGATGTTGCTTGGTCAGGCACCTCTGTGCAGCAAATGGGACAAACAGGACACTGACAAATAGGTGCTTCGAGGAAAATGGATTAAAGGGTAAGCAGAGCTTCCCTAGTTTGGGGGTTCAAAAAGGCTACCTCCAAGGAGTTGGTATCAGAGCCAACCCTTGAGTAATAAAGAGAAAGAACTTGTGAAGATCGAGGTAGCAAATGTGTCAAGCAGACAGAACATCAAAGGTTAGATAAGGGAGGGTGATAGGTGAGCTCAGAGTGATGTGGGCCAGACCACTCAGAATCATGGGCCCACAGTGGGAGCTGAGTCAGAAGGTTTACTGCAGGAGAGACCTGACCTGGGATACAGTTTGACCTGGGGGCCAGCAAGAAAAGAGGTGGATGCAGCCTGAGCCTGTAGGGAGCCAAGACTATGTATGACAGATGACAGTTTTGACCTCAACAGCTGAATTGAGGTGGTCCTATTTCCTAGGATGAGCAAAGGTAAGGAAGAGGTTTGGAAAGGAAATCAGAACTGGGCTTGGATAGGTTTGACTTAGAATAAAGAACTTGAGGTGAGGGCCTCTGTCAGGTAGCAGAGGCAGATTCTTTAGGCCGACTGGAAGTTCAGGAATGGGTGTTAAAAGTCAAGGGAGTGGCTCTAGACAGTGGAAGGAAAAGGACCCCTAAGAAGTAAGCCTGGCTTCCAGCATTTATGGGCCAGAGGAACCTGTGGATTCGTGACCAGTAGTCACGAGGGCAACGTTTAGGAGGGTGGGATGGAACAGTGACCATGGCCCACTCCCTGCCACTTTTCTCCACCCCTCAGGATGCCGTGCGCATCATGGCAAAGGACCTGGTGCGCACAAGGAGGTACGTGCGCAAGTTTGTGTTGATGCGGGCCAACATCCAGGCTGTGTCCCTCAAGATCCAGACACTCAAGTCTAACAACTCAATGGCGCAAGCTATGAAGGGCGTCACCAAGGCCATGGGCACCATGAACAGACAGGTGTGCCTCTCCCAATCCCTCTCCCTAACCCTACTAACCTCAGGGACCAGACTCACCCTCCCCCCACTTCCAGCTGAAGTTGCCCCAGATCCAGAAGATCATGATGGAGTTTGAGCGCCAGGCTGAGATCATGGACATGAAGGAGGAGATGATGAACGATGCTATTGATGATGCCATGGGTGATGAGGATGATGAAGAGGAGAGGTTCGAGGACACCAGGATGGAGGGTGGGGATGCATGCCTGGCCCTCACACGTGCCCAGCCCTGAGAGTTCCTTTTCTCTTCCCTAGTGATGCTGTTGTGTCTCAGGTCCTAGATGAGCTGGGATTGAGCCTGACAGATGAGCTGTCAAGTGAGTGCTCTAATTTTGGACGCTATCCAACCTAATGGCCCAGACACAAGCCCAACCCTCTACCAGTATTACTCATTTCCACAGGGGTTGTTCTAACACCCCCCTTTTCTGCAGACCTTCCCTCCACCGGAGGCTCACTCAGTGTGGCTGCTGGTGGGAAGAAAGCGGAAGCTGCAGCCTCTGCCCTGGTCGATGCTGATGCAGACCTGGAGGAGCGGCTCAAGAACCTGCGGAGGGACTGAGCACCCCATGGGCCAGTGATGCCCGGCATTTTCACTGTACTTTCTGTAATAAAAGAGACTGAACACTAGCTCCTGGGCCTGTGTGAAAGGCCTGATGTGGGGGATACCCTGGGGTTTAGCAAATAGGCAGTTGGCCTGGGTGGCAAGAAAACAAGTGCCAAATTAGTTGGGGTGTGGGATAGGGGAGGCTGGATTTTCTTGGGTGGACAGGCCAAGCTCACCTGGTGTGTTTGGGGTTTAAGAGCTTAAAACCAGCTGTGGGCTGTCCTCTAGTAACCCTCCCAGGCCTCCAATGCCTGGGCCTCAACACTGTAACCCAAAAGATGGTAGACTGCCAAGATACCCTGGTAGGATCCCCAGGGTCCAGGCCCATATGCTGAACTCAACTAGATCTAGTGGGAGCCTCAGCCAAACCAACTCAGTGTGAGGCCTATCTAGTTATGGAAAATGGTTAACTCAGGTCCAGAAAGCACTTGAGAAGAGTGGCCACGATGCAGCACATACCTGAGGCCTCATCCCATCTGCCCACCCACAGGACATCCAATAGAACAGTAAGCGCACCATGTGACCCTTCCACCCACCCAAAGCACTCCCCTCACCAGGGAAGACCCAGGAGGGACCTTCTGCACTTCCCAGGTGCCCAGACAACTGGGGACAAGTGCCCCCACCCCTACACAACCCAACCAGGGCCTGGTAAGGGAATGATGCAGGCAGAGACCAGGCCCCAAGACCACTGCCCCCACCAACCAAAGCCTGAAGAACTGATGAAGTTTTTATTAAATCCACAGAAGTAAAAACCATATTGTGAGGGGATGGGGGATGGGGCCACCAAGGAGTGGGAGCCAAGCCACCAGAGGGAGAAGGCAGGGGAGGGTGACAGGACAGAGCCAAGGTGGGTTGGCCCAGGGTGGGGCCCAGCCTCAGGGGCCATCACCAGAGCCACTGGACAGCTCCTGGGCACTTGGGCCTGCACCAGGCAAGCTCAGCGGTGGGGGTTCCACCAGCACAGCAGAGAACTTGGTATCACCAAAGGCTTCATTCATGCGAGTCTCAAAGAAGCGCTGCAGGCCGATGATGGACTGTACATCTGCCTTGTCCTGCACCGAGCAGATGGCAGTGGGTGGCTCCCAGTTCTCCATCCCACCTGCCTGCCCCATGCCCCCGAGCCACACTCTCCACAGCTCACCTCTGTCAGCTTGTTGAACTGCTTGAACATGCGTCCCACATCCTGGGCAAACTCCTGGGGGGAGCTGTAAGGAGGTGACAACTTCTCCTGGAGGCGGGCACGGATCAGGGTCAGGTCCAGGGTGCCACCAGGCTGATCCTGTAGGCAGAGACCACACCCTGAAGGTGAGGCCAGGCAGCCCCTCCAACCCCTCCCGACACCTCAAGTCCCAAGACTCACCAAGGAGAAGGTGGAGTCAGTAGCTAGCTGGTGCAGGGGCCGGCAGGGCTCGTGACAAAACAGGGCCAGCAAGACACGCTCACACTTCTAGGGACATTACAGGGGGCATCAAACACAGCCGGGGGGAACGCCATTGCGCAACCCCTAAAGGAGCAGGTCCCTGCCCTCACCTGTTGGTTAGCTGGTGAGAGTTTAGCCACCACACCAGTGCTGTTGCCACCATCCAGGCTCAGGCTGCCATCTTCCTCCTTCAAGTCAGGTAGCACATGGCAGAGCGAACAACTCCACTCCTCCCTGGAGAGAAGAGAGAATGAGGTGCTGCACCAGGACAGAAGGCAACCCTCCACAATGCAGACCCCACACGAGCCTCGCACCCTGGCACATCCTGCAGGGCAGGCAGGTGGCAGTCCAGGTGGAAGCAGAACTCGCACTGGTTGCACATGACCAGGTCGCCTGGCTTCTGGCAGACACGGCAGATGGTGGCACTGTCATCCAGGGCACCTGGGCCACCAGCTGGGGCTGAGGTACCCTCTGGAGCCACCACTTCTAGGCCTGAGCTGGTGCTGCCGCTGGGTGAGGCCATGCGGGGGCCCTCAGCACTGGGGCCCTCTGCCAGGGCCATCAGCACAGGCTTAGTCTCAGGACCCTCTGCGGCAGCAGGTGGGGCTCCAATGGCAGCCTCTGTCTCTTCCTCCTGCAAGGTGGAGGGTGTTCAACAATGTGCAGGCCTGGGCAGCGGTCATCCATCTCCCAGCAAAGGTGACTTGGGGTAGGCTCACCTTGACGATGGCCATGCCGGGAAGGGGCGGGGCACCAGGGGCCACGGGGGGTGCAGTCCCAGGCTGCCCAGCAGCAGCAGCTGCCGCACCACGCTCAATGACGATGAGGTTGTAATCCTCGGTGGTGCTGCCTGGGAAGACCTTGAAAACTGGTGGTTGGCTGTCTGCTGTAAGGTCCAGATCCAAGCGCTCAAGGCTTACCCGTGGTACCTTGCGCATGAGGCCACTCACTTCACCTTCACCTGAGCGGGACCTGAGGGTGCAGGTTGACATTAACAACCATTCCTGTGCCCACCTACTCCACCTACGGACCCCCACACTCACCGCTTCACACCTGACACATGAGGCTCCACAATGGAATAAAGGTCATCTGCTCAAAAGACAGACAAGGAAGAGAAGGTTGGAATGAAAGTAGGGCACTGGAGCTCTCCCACCTAGCAAGCAGACCCACTCACCTGACCCAAAGCCATAGCCTTCCTGCACATCCATGGGCTGTGGACAAAGGAGGTGGTCATCGGTGGGCAAGAGTCCCAAGGTACCCTGAACCTCTCCACACCACAGGGTCATTTCCCTCCCACCCCCACTCACCTGGCTGCTGCCAGGGCCCTGCTTGCTCAAGGGCCCTGGGGCCCGCGGAGGGGCCATGGGTGTAGGACCTGTCGAGTTGGTGCCAGGACGCTCTGCCACGATCTTGCCTGCAAGAAGGAAGTAAAATAAGCTTAAGGAACAGTACCACAGTAGTGGAACAGTACAACAGGTTGGAAAAAAAAAAAAAAAAAAAAAAAGAGGACCCACCAAAGGCCTCTGCACTCTTGGTCCAAGCATTGAGATCCCACTGGAACTTCATCTCACCATGTGGCTCCACAGGGTCCACTATCATCTTAAGGGCCCGGTGCAGCTGGAAATAGATCTGGGGCAGGTGGTGCATCAGCATATGCAGTGAGTAAAGCTCCAGGGTGCTGGAGGGCACCTACCTGGAACCCACTACCCAGGTGCCCACCAGCACACACCAGCTTCTTGGAGAGCAGCAAAGCTGTGTTATTGTCACTCTCCAGGGCCCATGAGGCAAAGCGCAGGATGTGTTCCTGGTGCTTCTGGATCTTAGTCATGGTCCAGTGCTGTCGCTCCAG
Source organism: Manis javanica (assembly GCF_040802235.1). Lineage (NCBI taxonomy): Eukaryota > Metazoa > Chordata > Mammalia > Pholidota > Manidae > Manis > Manis javanica. Next base: position 83,975 of record NC_133172.1, read on the forward strand.
GCGCTCCTGCTGCCCCTCAGTCACCTTCTATAGGTGGAGAAGGAAATTCAGCTGAGAAAAGGGAATAAGAGGACCCCATCCCATGTAAGGATGGCAAAGAAAGCCAGTAAAAGGTGGTCACCAGGATCCTTCCACCACAGATGGGGCCAGTGGCCAGCAAATGGGGCCCAGAGACCCTCCCTCCCACATAGAAATGTACCTGGGCATCGTTGACCAGCACACGGCCCCGCTTGTTCAGTTCCTTCATGATCTGCAAGATGGCCATCTTAACATCCACCTGCACACGCTTCTGTACATCAGATACTTGACGGATCCTGGGAGCAAGGTGGGCCAGGTTAGGCTCGGTCAGGAAGATGTTAGCCAAGACACCCCCCACAACAACCAAGCATCTGTACTTACGAGCTGCGAACCTCCTTGGTGTTCTTCTGCAAAGTTGCATGTTTATCCCCAAGGCGTTTCACCAGTGAAGCCAACAGCTTGCGCTGGTTCCTCACTGCATCCTCCAGGAACTGGTATCTGAGGGCAGACAGTGGTGGGTCTAGGCACTAGGCACAGGACGGGGAGCACCCACCCACCTACCTACCCTGCCTTAGGACTCACTGGTGGTCCTTGTGGGCATTGAGCTGGCAGTCCCGGCAAGTGAGGGTGTCACAGCTCTCACAGAACAGCACGAGGGGCTCGTGCTTGTGCACGTTGCAGTACACTGTTCGCTCACCATCCCTTGACTTGGCAGGCCCTGGGAGACAGGACCATGAGGCTGGAGCGCATCCTCAGCCACCTCCAACTCAGGGAGCGGACAGAGCTTGGGGCCTCACTTCCTGCCTGTCCTACAACCCTGGGCTGTCTGTTGGGAAAACCCAGAGGACCCAGTGGCAGCGGCCAAGGAAAAGCATAAACCTGCAAGCGCAGATCCTTGCTCCCCAAACCCCCATACCTAACCAAGAGATGCCCCCCTCCTTTCAGTTTCTGGCAGTGACAACAAAGTGTAAGGATGATGGCATCTGGCAGGAAAGACCTCCCCCCTGCTACTCCCCTCTACTGGCACCTTCTCCAGGTGGACACTCAAGAGAGCTACTCCACCTCTGAACCCCTCCCATAGATTCCCTTTCTCCTCCACTCACAGCAGGTTCTGTCCAGCAGGGGAGGGGATTCTGGCTACTGTGTCATCCCAGCACGCAGAATATTTGCTTTCTGTCACAGACAGAAAGCAAATCAGGGCCTAGAGACACCATTCAGGCACAGTTTCCTCAGAAGCCAGGCCTGGAGACCTCTCTCTTCTCTGGTAAGAGAAGGCCACAGACCTCTTACAACCCACAGGCCCAAAGGAGCCCCTGAGAAGCCTTCTCAGACTAAGAGAAATGAGATGTCAGACTAGAACCCTTGGAAAGGTGTCAAGCCCCCTCTCTGGGTGGAGGGTCCTGCTGCTCAGAGCCATACCACCCAAAGACCAACACATCACACTGACATCCCCCCTAACCTGTCACCAGTAAAAAGCTGCTAGTGAACATCCATTCCACCTTCCTCCCCAATCCTGTCCTAGCTACACCAACCCAGCCTAAAACCTATGACACAGAGAGATCTGCCAGACCCTGCCTCCTCCAATATTGCTCCCTACTCACTTTGACCTCTGCCTGCAACCCAGGACACCTACAGACTTCTGCCCTTCCCTTCAGGCTCCTCATGCACCACAACCACCACTTCATACTCATCCTCCAGCCAATACAGTCCTCCAGGATGGAAGAGACAGTGTTAACTATTAAAAGGCACTCGTACGAAGTTCAGGACCAAAGACCTGGTAAGACTCATATGGCCCCCAAGCCTCCTTCCATACCAGTGCCAGCACATTCACAGAAAAACCTGACAGTATCTTCCTGTGCTTCCATAAGACACCTACAACAGAAAATTAGAACACTTCCAAGAGTGTCAGTGATGGTGTAAAGGCCTTCAAAGCTTATAAAAACACTGTGGCCTCATAAGCCCCTAAGACCTTTAAGCCCAGTGATACGGAACTCCAAGTCCTGAAAGCACTTCACACCCTTCCCCAGACTCTTTTCCCCATCTGCACATACCAGTCCCTCCACCACTCCCTGCTGGGAGCTTCCCTGGTAACTTCCTTGAACCCTCTGTACACCTCCTTGTGGCACACTGAGATCCTCTGTGCACTCCCCCCACCTAAACCTGCAAGAGACAGTACACCACAGTCCCAGCCTCCCAGTTTTTGAGTTCCCCTCTAGCCCTTCACGTAGCATCCCTTAAAGCAGCTCCCTGAGACCCATCCACCAGCTACAAGCTTCGTAAGCACATGACAGCTCATGTGGGAGGGCACCCTACGCCAACCTCTCCACCTTGCATACCAGTGGAGCGCACAGTGTGGTCCTTGGTGTACTTCACTCGCTGGTGTGCCTCCACACAAGTCTCACACAGCGGCTCAGAACACTCCACACAGTAGCTGGTGGCTGGGGCATTATCCTCACAGCTAGTGCAGCACTGCTGGACAAAGAGAGAGTCAGACATGACAGAACAACCAGACTGGTCTGCATATGCAACCCAAGAAACAACAACATGAGCTGAAGCAGTGCTTTTACCTAGCTTCAACAGCATACCCTGAACCTTCTAGTACAGGGAAAATAAAGCTTGGAGTTGGGACCATGTTTCCGAGCTGGTGCCCCCTCCCCGTGGCCCAAGACCTCCTAGGTGTTGCTGGGGCAGGACATACCTGATTTGCATCCTGGGAGTCGGTGGCAGCCTTACTGCCACTGTCACGCATGAAGTAATTCTCCACAATGTCTTTGGAGAAGCACTGCTGCTTGCACACAGGACAGTCCACCACTGCCAAGAGCATAAGAAACCACTGCACATTCACATCCAGGCTGTATTCCCATCCCCCAGGCGGCCCAAACATTCAACCTACGCCAGGCCAAAACCCTCCCCACAAAGAGCAAAAACCACACTCCTCTTTCATAGTTGGAACAGACGCTCCAAATTACCGCTTGGTCCAAACACCATCGCCCGCACCCAATCCCAGGCACCGTCCGGTTCCCATCCTCCCTTGTCCAGGCGACCCCCTACCATCGCCACACCGCGAACGTACCCCCCCCCATTCCCGAGCCGAGTCGGAAGCAAACGCTGCGGGATGTGGGGGAGGGGTCGCCCCAGGCCTCACCATACTCACCGGCACCGTCACCCGCAGTACCGCCATCCCCCGAGCTGTTGGCGGAGGCGGGCGCCGCGGGCCCGAGGCAAGCGCTGCAGGCCGAGTGCAGGCAAGGTAGCAAGCGCGGCTCTCTCTCGGGCCGCAGACGCTCCCGGCACACGCCGCAGTGCTCCAGCAACTCCAACGCCTCGCCGCCACCCCCAGCGGGCGACGACGCCGAAGCAGTGGCCGAAGCCGAGGCCGCGGCAGAAGAGGCGGCAGCGCGCTTTTCGCTGCCCGCCGAGCCCTCGCCCGGGCCCGGGCTGCCCGAGGCGGCCGCCGCCGCCGCCGCCGAGGCCGCCGCCGCCGAGGCCGCCATTCACACGCCGCCGGGGGCGCCCAGGGGAGAGGAGGGATGCGGGACCCACCGCGCAGGCGCACAAGCGCTCACCGCCAACGGTTGGGCCGCCGCTGCCGCGAGGCCGAACGCCGCCAAGAGCCGCCTGGGCCGCCGCCCGCTGCGCGCGGGACGCTGCTGAGGCCCGGCCGCCTGCTGCCTACTCGCCTCCCGCCGCCGACGCCCGCGCTTTCTCCTCAGCGCCCACGGAGACCCGCGTATCGCGCCACGAACACAACTGCTCACCCGCGCGCCCGCTCGCAGAAAGAGTCGCGGCCGGGGGGCGGGACAGAAATAACTGGCGCCGACGCCGAGGCGCACGCGCGTTGCGTTCCTCGCGCCCAGGGGCGGGGCCAGGGCCCGCCGCCGCCGCGGGCGAGGCCTCGAGTACGCAAGCGCCTGAGCCGACTCTCCCTACCTCCGCCTCTGCCACTTCGGCGCCGTCCGTGAGGCTGGGAGGTGCATCTGTGGCGTCATCGCCGCAACCCAGTCCGCGGGCTGGGCGTGCACACCTTTCCTAGAGCTTCCCCGCCAGCCCCGTGGCCGGACTGCTGTGCTGTGCACGCGAATTGGGAGTCCGGTCCTCCACCTCAATCCCGTCCCATGGGCCGCTCCGGAGAGGTCTGCTGCTGCTACGCCAAGGAACTTCCCGGGGAGGGGCGGGCCAAGGCTGAGGGAGACGCAGGGCCCTGGGAGGGAGCCGAAGGTCCCCATCCGAGAAAGCGTCTTTTTGAACCAGGAGGCTGACTTGGGGTTGAAACCATTTGATCGTATAACATCAGAAACACTGAAACCTGCATTAATTAGATCCCAAGGCCCTACCGATCACAGAGTCGGTGAAATTTCACCTGGCCCCCACACCCCAAGAGTCCCTTCCCACCTACTAGCCAGCCCTGCGCTGCGCTAACTTTGATGACTTTCCAGGTGGGCAAACCGAACCTCAACAATGTGGGGATTATAAGGAGGGAGTAAGGCCTAAGGGGGTGAATTTTGTCTCAGGAAGAAGCACACGGTCTGCAGAGGGAGAATGCCATCCGAGGCAGGGGGACGCGGAGTGGAATCCGGCCTCGGTGGGGAGCAGGGCGGGTGGGAGGCGTCCTCCGCGAGGGAGGAAGCAGAGTCTGAGAATTCCCAAATGAGAAAAGCAAGGCCTCTAGGGGCTGGGGGGAATCAATCTGACAGAAAAATGGCCTTTTTGTGGGAATTCTGCCAGAGGAGGAAGCAGAGTTTGTGGGAGGGGATCCTGAGGCAGGGAGATCTGTGAGAGGGGATTAGTCTGGCGTGGGAGCAGGATCTGTGGGAGTGGACCCTGTCGGGGGCACTGGGCTCAGAAGCAGCGCCGGGGTGAGGGAGGGGCGGGGGTCAGCGCCGAAGGTCTGCGCACCGCCGCGAGGCCCGCGAGCCCCGCCCCCAGGCCCTGTCCGCCTCACTAGGTGGGGCTGGCCAGGAGGCTGCGAGTGGAGCGGGCCGTGGCAGGCGCGTCCAGGCCTAGGGCTGGCGTGGCCTCGGTGGCAGCGGGGCGGGAGCATTGGGCTTTGTCTCGGGCCCTGCCTTTGTTCCAGACCCGGGCGGCCTCCAAAGCCAGCCGCCCCGCCCTCAGCTCAGCCCGGTCCCATCCCCGCCTCCCCACCGGATGGCCACCTCCAGCGGCTCCCCAAACCCGGCCTTGGACCCTCTAACAGCTTCTGATAACTGTGGGGAAATTGGTGACTGGCAGCAAGCAGGCTGCAGGCAGTGCCCCTTAATAATATTTCCTGGGCATGGCCCACAACCCCACTTGCGCTCCATCACCCAGGAGGACGGGAGAGGTGGCCCCTACTAGGCAGGCCTGGGGAGAACTCGCCAGGCGGTCAGAGTAAGTTGGTAATGGTATAGCGTGTAGCAGTGGCCTCCCAGGGCTGCACCCAGCATCCCAGGGAAGGCCAGTTCAGGCAGAAACTATGGGCTGACAGAGGAAGCAGCGCCGTGAGGGGTGGTAGGTGTCCAGAGGTTGCTGGACAGCCGGCTGGGTAGGTTGGGTCCTCTGGTTGCCCCTGCTTACAGGCCCTTCACATGCTGGCTGGCAGCTGGCCCTCCGGTTTCAAGGGCCCATGCTCCTCTTTCTAAACAGAACCCATTTTCCTTCGGGCCTGGGACTTTACTGGTACATGCCACCTCACCAGCTGGGTGTCAGCAGGTGCCAGCAGCAGGTCTTCACACCTTATCACCAGGTGCTGGGCCACTGCCAGCCCCCTTGTGTAAATGGGGAAACAAAGGCTTCTAGAAATACCAGAATAGCACTGGCTGGGGAGGGTGAATTGGCAACCAGGCTCAGTCAGACGGAGGGAAGCAGGAAGTGTCACCCCAGGACCGGCCAGAGTAGGCTTAGGCCAGCAGGGCAATGCCAGGGCTGAGTTCTCTCTGAGGAGCCGGCCCATGCAGAGGTCCAGAGCTATGAGGCAGGATGCAGGTAAATCTCACTCTGCTGCGCCCACCCCCAGGCCAGACTGAGTAGTCAGTGTCACCTTCTCTCATCCCCTATGAGCCTCATTGTTCCCAGTGCTGCACCACTGGCAACTAACTATAACCGGGCTTGGCAGACAGGGCTGTGGGGTGAAACACTGCGTAGGAGTCAGGCCCAGCCAAGGACTGCCCACCAACCATCTGGACACCTGTCTGCAGACAGCCACCCTCGTTCTCTCCTTTCCCCAAACTCCATACCTGCGCCTGGTTCTTCCTCCAAACTTCAGGCATCACCCCCACACCTGTTTTCAAGGGACATCTTGTGTGGCTGCATCACCCCCAGTGTCTTTCACAGGCTTCCTTCACTACACGGCTGTGATAAGGCACATCACAAATGTATTTAATGCCATTGAATTGAACAGTTTAACATGGAAGTACTATGTAATATTACCACACACATCAAAATCAGATTTGGAGAGCCCAAGGGTCACCGGCCCCGCTGACTTTGAGCTCACCTGGCTTCCACCACACAGGCCAACCCGTTGTTCCCACCTCAGGGTCTTTGTACTAGCTGTTCCCTCTGCCCAGTGTTCTCTTCACCTCCCCTTCCCGCTGTCTCCTCTTCCCTCACATTTCATCTGTAGAGAATCCCAAGGTTGCAAAATCCAAACTGTTCACTGCTGCATCTACCATGGCAGGCCCAGGCCCACCCGATGGTGAGCAGATGTGTAAAAGGACAAGCAAATGCAGGAAGATGATGGCCGTTTCACCCTGACAGTTTTGTAGGCTACAAGATGAGGTTTGGGTTGTATTACTTTTCTACATTTTTTTTAGTTAGAATTCACATAACATCAAATTGATTTTATCTACTTTAAAAGGGTACATTCTGTGGCATTTCATATATTCACAATGTTGTGCAACTGTGGGTAAAATTGTAACATTTCCAGATTATCTCGCTTGGCTTTAGTGCATTTTTATATTCTCAGGGGTGGAGAGAAGTTTATCTCCATGTCAATGGGTGATTACCTGGGCAACCAAGGGCGTGTCTGAACCTGAGAGTTTAAGGGAAGGGGCTGGCGGGCTGGCAGCTTGCTTGCTTGCTTCCTTCTGGAGCAGGTGAGAGAGATGGACTGCAGTTTGTAAGCAATCAGCGGGTTTTAAACTTCACTTTTCCCTTTGATTCCATTTTTTTTAGGTATTTTGCCCCGGGATTTCCTTTCCCCGGACTTACAACAACCACCACCTCTATGTAGTTCCAGAACATATTCATTACCCCAAAAAAGAAACCCTGTACCCCTCAGCACTCATGCCCATTCCCTCTCTCATCAGGCCCTGGCAACCACTTTGCTTTCTCTTACTGAGAACTTTTTAACCTTATGCTGGAGACATAATATGTAGAGACACACACACCATACCCAGTGACAATCCTGGGCAACCAGGTCTGATAGCACATGAGTATCTTTGGCTCCCGGAAGCCAGCCTGGCCTTCATGTGCCTCGGTGCCACTGCCATCTTGACCTCCCCCCACCACAGACAAGCTTTGCTGACCTATGCATGGGACCATGAGGGGCTTGCCTGTCAGCATCTGGCTTCTTTCCGAGTGCACATCCGTGTGGCTGTGTGTGTCCTTGGTTCCTTCTGGGCTCTTGCACAGGGCCCTGTCACACAAACACCCTATAGCCTGTTTATGCATTCTCCTCTCTGCCACACTTGGGTCTCTCCCCTGCTTGTGCTGTTATGTGCGTGGCTGCTGCACTGCACATGATTTTTGGCTCTTATTTCTTTAATTATAATGAGCTAACAAAAGGCTTTTAGCAGAAGATGGCCTGCTTTGATTCCCATTTCTAGGGTTCCAGGTGGGGAATGGAAAGCAGAAGATAAGCATCAATGCCGACCAGGGAGGGATGACACAGATCTTCTAAATCACCCTTTAAAATCACTATGGTTCCTCCATTATTTTCCTGTGGCTACTGTAAGACATTACCACAAAGTTGGTGGCTTAAAACAGAACTTTAATCCACAGTCTACAGGCTAGAATTCTGAAATTGAAGGTTGGCAGGGCCGCGCTCCCTCTGAGGGCTCAAGGGAGAAGCTGCCCTTGCTGGCCTCTTCCAGATCTGGTGGCTCCTGTGATTCGTGGGCTTGTGGCTGCATCAGGTCAGTCTCCAAGGACATCTTCAAAGCTCTCTGTCCCACTTCCTGTTGCTTTTTCCTTTGTGTGATGTTGCTACAGACTGAATTGTGCGCCCCCCACCAAAGTACCTATGTTGAAGCTCTTCTGAAGTGATAGAAAGTGGAGGTGGAGCCTTTGGGAGATAAACAGGGTTAGTTGAGGTCATGATGGTGGGGCCCTCATGATGGGATTACTGTCCTACTGAAGAGACACCAGGGAGCTTGGTGTGGTCACAAAGAAGGGGCCATGTGAGCACACAGCAGTGTGGCAGCCTCCTACAAGCTAAGAGAAGAGGCCTCAGGATGAAACCTACCTTGCAGAATAAAACCTCGACCTTGAACTTCCCAGCCTCCAGAACAGAAAGAAATAACTTGTGGTTATTTAAGCTGCCCTATTAAAGTATTTTGTGATGGCAGCCTATGAAAAGTAAGATAGTTGTCAAATTTCCCTCTGCCTTGCTCCTATTAATTTACATGTACAGCCCACTTAAATAATTCAGGATAATTTACCATTTCAAGATCCTTTTCCCCAATACAGTAACACCTCCAGTCTCCAGGAGTTAGGATGCGTATACCTTTGGAAGCTATTTTTCTGCCTACTGTAGACTACATTTCACAGATAGGAAAACTAATTCCCAGAGAGTAGAAGGAGCTGCCCATAGCCCTGTACTTTGTATGAGTCCAGCCCAGTCCTGGACTCGGTGGGTATCCCTCCTCTTTTCATCTGCTCCCATCCCAATAAATCTGGAGCCACCAGTAAGTCAGGGAGAGAAAGTATAGGAGGTATCTGGAGTCCAGAGCTTCTTCCCTTTTCCTACAGAGAGAAACCCTGGGGCCCCTGGGAGAATTCCAGGACTAAACAGGGAAAGTCCCAGGTGAACCTGGAACATCTTGTTATGCTGCAAGTTAAGAAGGGCCCAAAGAGTTATAAGGACACAGAAACCAAATTTGATGATACAATTCAAGCATCAGAAAAAAATGATGACTGTCATTGACTGACACACAATGAATACACCCTATATATGAATGCTCAAGTATCCTCAAAAAAGGAGAGAGCCAGAAAAATAAACCCATCACCACATGATGCCACTTTCAAGCCAGCCCCTCACTCTGGGAATTGAGTACTGATTTTGCCTTCCCAGAGGAAACTGTATTTCAAGGGAACACATGGCCCAAGATCTTGCTTAGATAATTAAATGCTACAACTAAAAAAACATGATTTCCCAACCCATAATGAGATTTCTGAGCAGACCAGTTTATCTATTGTATACATTATGAGGTGAACAGAGGGTATGGTATCAATGTGGCCTTCTGGACACACTGTGCACAGTGGACAGTCAGGCTGACACGGCTCCCAGGTTAGTGTCACTGACACAGAGATCCTGCTTGAGATGCAATGGGACCCACCCAATAGCCACTGTTAAGTGTTCTAGCAAACAATGTTTGGCTTCAAGTCTTTAAATTGAATTTCCTATACACAGGAGCTAAAGGAGATGTTGGAGGGAGGGAGAGAAGCAACCAGTGTGCCCATCCAGAAGGGGGATGTCTGCAAGAAACTAGGGTGTACTATTCTCCACCAGTCCTCACAGAGGGAGTTGCAAGTCTCTAGCCAAACACCGGATCAGTGGTTACTGGGGCAGGAGCAGAAATGTATGCAGATGGCACAAAGGAAGTTTTAAGGTAGGAGGAAAGTGTTCTAAAACTGGATTGTGGTCATGGCTGCACAGTGATAGTTATAAAATTTACTAAATATCTTCAAAGGACACCTTCCAATGGCTATATTTTATGGCATATAAATTATACCTCAATGCAGCTGTTAATAAAAGGAGAGGAGGTCCAAAGAAGATATACAAATGGCCTGGACAATAAGCACATGAAAAGAGACTCTAGTCATTAGTCGTCAGAGAAATGCATATTAGACCACTAGGAGACACTGATGCACACCCATTTAGGCTGACTATTTAAAAAAAGGACAATAGCAAGTGTTTGGTGGGAATGCAGATAAATTGGAACCCTTCTACATTGCTGGTGGGAATGTAAAATGGTGCAATCACAGTGGAAAAATGCTTGTCAGGTCCCCATGGTTAAACATAGATTTACCATGCTATCCGGCAATTAACTCCTAGGTATACACCTAAAGGAGTTAAAAACAGGTGTTCCAACAAATCCTTGTACAGGAATGTTCACAATTGTACTGTTCACAATAGCTAAAGGTGGAAACTACTCAGATACCCATCAATTGATGAATGAATAAATAAATGTGGTATTTGTATACAATGGAGTCTTAGCCACAAAAAGAGCAAGGTACTGGGACATGTTATGACACATATGAAACTTGAAAACATGCTAAGTGGAAGAAGCCAGACACAAAAGACCACATATAATATCATCCCATTTGTATGAAATATCCAGGATATGCAAATTCACAGAGGCAGAAAGTAGATTAGTGGTTGCCAGGGGGCGGGGGTGGGGAAATGAAGAGTTCCTGCCCATTAGTACAGGAGTTAAGAAAATGTTTTGGAACTAGATGGAGTTGGTTGTAACACACAGTTGTGACAATTCTAAAATCCGCTGAATTTTTCATTTTAAAACAGCTAATTTTGTGTTATGTGAATTTCACCTTAATTTAAAAAGGGGGAGAGGGACTTCTGGATCAACAGGGCACAAAGGACCTGTGCAGTCCTGAATGGGTCCTGGGCAGAGACAAAACAGCCATCAGGGTCCATTTGTGAACAGCTGGTAACTTGGGGATGTATACCAGGCATGCCAAGATGTGGCAATCTTCCCAAGACTGCAACTTGGACACCGTTCTTATTTTTAAAAGATGCATCCTGAGGTTAAAGAGAAGAGTTATTCAGTATCTTAAACACAAAAAGGGCAGGGTAAAGAACAGCCCTTGTCATAAGGCAGCTAGATCAGGGTGCAGCCTTGGCCACCACAGCCAGGAAGAGCAGGGCTGGGGATGTTCTGCCTCTGTTGCCCACCAGGACAGGGAGGTGTTTTTCAGATCAGAAGCCTAGGGCACAGCTCTTGATTGGAACGATCCATGGAAACAAAATTCACAATGTCTGGGAGGCAGGGGAGCCTGATGTAAAGTGAGCAGACCCTCCCGTTGTGTAATCCGCTTGGCCTGTGACATCCAGCACAGGTAAATCTGCAAGGACATTAGATTAAAAGGGACGGGGTGGGAATGGGGACTCAGCAGTGGATGGCAGGGCATCTCACTGTGAATGATGAAAATATCTTAAAATGGGAGCATGCTAAGGGTTACACAATAGGCACATTTACTACAAGTGATCAGATTGTATGTGTGGAATCACGTAAAATTCCCGGACACTAGAGACTCCATTTGTGCAGCTCCATTGTCTTTGCTAACTAATGAATTACTGAATTGGGCCAGAATCAGGAACTATTTCACAAGCAGTCGCTCATAAAATCCAACAGAACAACTGGCATTCAGGCCATAAAGCTGTTGATAGGAACTTTACAATAACAGAATAGTCAACTAATGCATTCCAAGAATAGTTTTATAATCAAAAGCAGCTCAACTGGTCAGCACCAAATAATTATTTTTTTCTTTATTTAAATCATGTAATTATTCCCCCCTCCAGCCTTCTTTCCCATTAAAAAAACCCTTGCTCTCCCCACATGAGTGGGATACTTTTCTAGTTACTCTGAAATCTGTGCTCCCCGAATTGCAATTCTGAGACCCCAAAAAAAGTCCTTTGCTTTTTTTCCAGTTTCACCTCTTTTTCTTAGCTGACATATGTACACACCTGAAATGAGCGCTTTATACACGCCAATTAGTGTTCAGAGGCAGGAAAGGCTGTTCTGGGTTCCTTACCCAGCCAATAAGGAAATCTGGGAGGAGGGGGAGGCCATAAAGTGTGTGAAGATATCAAGCTCAGATTTAATTAAATACACAGGGATTTGGGAATTCCAGCCCCAGGGCTTAGTGGATGCAAAGGGAAACTATTGAACAGAAATGTTTTAATCTGGTTTCGGTGGATGGATTAAACTGGGGATGGAACAAGAGGAGCACAGGTAGGCCACCCCCACCTTTCCCTTTCACCTACCTATAAGCTTTACTTTAAAAAAAAGTTTTCTTTTTAACTTAAATTTTGTTCTTAATATACTTAAAATAGGGCCAAGAAAAAGGACAGACAAGAACATTTGCTAATTCCAGGATGTGAGTGCTCCAGTGTGTGCTCCATTGTTCTTCATGTTTCTTGGGATTTTTTTTAGCTTCTCAAAATTAATACACGGACCCACTATGAGGCCTGGGGGCAGGAACCATGGAGAAGTTACAGTCTTGGTGTGTTATGATTATTATTTCAGTTTCTGTCTAGTTCCCCGGTGGAGGCCTCAGTCCATGAAGCTAATAGGATGTTCATCTTTTACATATGAAAGCAAATTAAACCTTTTCTTTCTGTGATGAAGGTATTCTTCACCCCACCCTCATCCTGTTGTTGACAGCCCTTTATCCCTGTGTAGATGTTTCTTTTTCAGTAAGTCCTGTAGGCACTTTCCTGTTCCCACCCATTGCTCCTACTTGCCAGCGCTTGGGGCTGGATTCCCCTCACTCAGCCACCTCCCCAAGCTGCAGCCTCCAAAGCCTTTCTGGTACATAAATGGGATCCACTGCCCCTACCCTAACCTCAAAAAGCTACCCATTTCCTCTCAGTTCTGTCCAGAGGGCCAAAGGCTTCACTGCTGTTACTAGCCTTGCCAGAGACTTCCCTCAGTCTCTGCCCTATCTGCCTCTTACCAGGAAACATTTTCCCAGGGAAGCACTTACTGTCTGACCCCTGGGCCAAGGGGAAGCTCCTGGCTGACTGAGGTGTGTGCTTGGGTCTTGGGACACACGTTCTATATCTGGCTCAGTGTAGACCCACTGGGATGGGGCTGGGCTTACAGACACTGGGACCTGAGCGCTGGGCTTTACCTGCAAAGTATCTGCCAAAGAGGGGGACCCTCCATGAGAAGCCAGCCTAGTTAGTGGAGGTAGGAAGGAGGTTGGGAACCCTCAAGCTGGGATCAGGGACTGAGACTTCTGACTTCTGACCTAAGTCGGAGGTGAGCAGTCACTCAAAGCTCAATTTCTTTTGCCCCTTTCATGTGTCTGTGACTATTGCAATCTCACAGGGTCTTCCCTTGGTGGTCTGCTAATGTTGCCTGTCCCATCTAGACTCCAAAGTCTGCCTCTAAAGCTCTCCAACCTGGTCCAGAATTTTCAATATTTGCAGGCCACATTGGCCCCTCCCTGGCTTATTAAACCTTTGTCCTCAACTAAACTGTTTATTCTTCGAAATGCCCCACAACCACTGTAATGAGGTCTTTGGAAAGGAAAGCAAAATAGGTGTTTTCTCAAGGCTGTGACACTGGAGGCTGCAGCTCCTACCTCCCTTGCTGCCTGAGAGGTACAGCCCACAACTGTCTCTCCCACCTCACCCTCCCTACTCAGAGCCCTCACACATGCCTTTCCACCTGCCCTGATGCTGTTTCAGCCAGTGTCTGAATGGCTGGTGCCTTCTCTCACCCTGGAGTCTCTCCACTTACGGAGTGGGGGAATGAGACCACCAAGGTGCCTGAGAAATGCTGGTGAAGCAGAAATGAAGCATTTGGCAAGAGAGAGGCAATGGAAGGTATTCATCAGATGGGAAAACAGTTGTACTTACCAGATACTTTGTGGAAACCCTTAGTCTCTGGCAGCTGAGTTTTCTATTGGTACTCAGCAAGTTACCACAAACTCGGAGGCTTAAAACAATTGATTAGCTCACCATTCTATAAGTCTTCTATAAGCCCAGGCAGCATCCACTGCTCTGAGTCTCACAAAATCTTCTCCTGAGTTGTGGGCAGGGCTGGGCTCTTACTGGGATGCTCCAGGGAAGAATTCACTTCTGCTCATTCAGTTGTTGGCAGAGTCCAGTCCCATGAAGTCATATAACTGAGGTCCCTACTTTCTTGCTGGCTGTGGTCTGGGAGCTCTTCTCAGATTCTAGACCTCCACCCTCCATTCCTTATCATATGGCGTCCTCCAACCTCAAAGCCCCTGGACTCCTCCTACTTTGTCTCTCTGCTTTCCTCTTCTATCTTTAAGGACCTTTGTGATTACCTTGGGCCTACCCAACAATGCAGGGTCATCTCCTTATTTTAAGGTCAGCTGATTAGTAACCTTGATTATATTTTCCATGTAGTGTTACTATTTACAGGTTCCAAGAATTTGGGCATGGAATCTTGAAAGCGAGCATTTTTAGAATGGGAATTTTGTACCCCTACGCAGAGGGCTTGTATTGCCCCAGGATCCTACCGAATGAGGTCCAGGTCTCTCTGTAAAGGTGAAGGACATAGATGAACCCCTGGCTTCAGAGGCCCTGTTGACAGAAGATGGGAGGGCCTTGAGGTCAGGGAAGTTCCCTGGGGGAGGTGGTAGCAGCTGAGCTGTGTGAGTATTAGGGACAGAGGGAAATTGCAAGGGCCCAGCCTGAAGGTGGGCACAGCGAGGCCTGTGAGGCCAGAGAGGAATGAGCAGTGACAGGAACTGGGGAGGAGAGGGGTTGGATAAAACAGACCCAATAGGCTGCACAGGCCATTGTGAGGGGCCAAGATTGCCAGCAGGGACATTGACACCATTAGACTTGGGTTTTAATGAGGTTCCTCAGGGGATGGGACTGGGAAGAAAGGGGCAGGGACGGTGGTTTCCCAGGAGCATATCCTCTCTTCTCCCTGACCTTCAACACATCTATGACACAGCTGCCCAGCAGATGCCTAAGGGATAGGCAGGCACTCTGACCTTGTTCCCATATTGGAGGTTGTTGAGAAGTCAGCCCCCTTCACCATCTGCAAGGACAAGGCATGGGGTCCACTGAGGCTGGGGGTTTGGGGGGGATCTTCTGACCTTGAGGTCCAGGCTCTCCCGCCTCCCTCCAGTACCCATGCCAGGCCCTTGCAAACCAAGGCTGTTCCCTCTGTCCGCACTGTACTTCCCACAGATTCTGTTCTATAAAGTCATTTCTGGTCTTTGTAGTGTGGCTGCTTACCACCCTCCTGGCAGAAGTACCACCCTTGCCACGTCCCCTCCCTTTTCTGAGCTCCCGCCCAGAGCGTGGTGTGAAAGCGTTCAGTTCAATATCCACTCCTTTGTTCACCACCCGCCCCGGGACAAAGGGTCTGGTGTGTGTGCCGAGGGACAGAGGTGGCAACTAACTCGGGCCTCCTCCGCCTTCCTCCTGAGACTCAGGCTCAGGGGCGGGCCGGAAGACAGGAGTCTAGCCCGGGTGGTGTCTGCTTCCCCTCCTCACTCGCAGTCTCCAGGCCTGGGGGTAGGCTGCGGGGTATCTCGCCTGCGCCCTCCAGGGGTGGCAGCCGGGTTTAACTCGGCCCCGAGCCACCAGCAGCGGCAGTTGCCCCGCCTCGTTACCACGAATCACCTTCTGGCGGGCAGGGCGCGCAGGAGGCGTGGCCCGCGGATGGACATCGCAGGGTCCGCCCCGTCTCTAGGGCGACGCCGGAAGCGTGTTCTGGCTTTCAGGTTACCTTGGTGCCAACCTGCCCCAGCTTCCGCGACTCTGGTTCCGGCTCTGACGACAGCCGGAAGTGCACCCTTGCGGCGGCGGTTGATCTCTAGGAAAACACCGGAAACGTGCTCCGACGTAAGCGCTTCCCAGCGCCGCAGCGACTGCATAATTCGGTTCCGCTGGCGTCGCGACGGTGAAGTGCAGCCTTGGCGGTGGTGAGCGGGAGGAGGTCACGGCTCGGCCTGGAGCCTGAGGAGCCCGAGGTGGGGTCCGGCGGGCATCCCCCTGGGGCAGGGCCGGGGCGTGCCAGGGGAGGGACGGCCGCGCTAGGCTTGGAGTGCACGCTGCGGACATGAGGGGGCGCTACAGGATGGGAGCACTGTTCTGGCAAGGGCGCGGAGGCGGGAAACTCAGGTTGTCCGGGGCTGAGCGGGTGCAGCCGGAGCAGATCAGAGAGAGTCTCTAGGCTCGGGGTAGGGCGCGAGCAGTGACGCAGAGTACGGGAGAGGTTGCTCAGAGCAAAATACATGGTGTGGGCAACAGGCGTAGCGGCGAAAATGCGGCGCCATACTGTGCAGGTTGGATGCCATACTGGATGCCGCGGTTTGAGGTTGGCCTTTGTTCTGAGACGCCAGGAAGTCCCTGCTGTATCTAAACTGAAGTTTAGGAGCCCGCCGGGAACCAGGGCAGGGGTGGATAGGAAAAGGAAGGGTTCGAGCCAGCCGGGTTGATGCGCAGGTTTCTGCCCCCGTCGCCCGGGCTCAGACATGAAGCCCTTTACATGATAGCTGAATAAAGCCGAGAGTAGGTGCTTTTGGCAGAGGTAACAGCACGTGGAAAGACTTGGCCCAGTTAAGGAATTGCCGAGAGTTAATTCATCCCCACGGAGGGCTCTTGAGCCGAGGGTCTCTGTCTGTTATGTCTGAACAGTCTCCCTCTGGCTGTCACGTGGGTAATAGACCCAGAGGTGCCGGGACACGAGGAGGTTACTGCATCAGTCTAGGCCTGCGGTACCTGGGCAGTGGAGGTGTGCATAATTCGGTTCCGCTGGCGTCGCGACGGTGAAGTGCAGCCTTGGCGGTGGTGAGCGGGAGGAGGTCACGGCTCGGCCTGGAGCCTGAGGAGCCCGAGGTGTATACATGAGGGGTCACATGAGGAGTATACAAGAAAGAGAGGGTTCGGCCCCAACAAAGGAAAAGCGTTTGGGGCATAAGGAGCCAGAGGGGATGAGTTTGAGACCCTAGTAGGTTGTGGGGCCTCACTCGGGCTGTGTGACCCTGCCTGAGCCAGGCTGGTGGAGAGTGGGCAGGATCTCGATGCGTGCCGTGTCCCTACTGTCTTCCCCTATATTGGGGGTTTGTATGGCCTGGGTATGGGGTGAGTACAGTATCCCCTCGCAGTCTGACAGAGGAAAAACAGGCCAAGTGAGAGTGGTACTGGTATGATGGGCGAAGTAGCAGAGCTGCTCAGATTCCCAGAGTTCCCCCAGAGGGGGGGTACTCCTGCCCCTTTCTGCTGCCCGAGGGTGGACAATGCTGCGATTAGGAGGCCACAGTTTGACAAGAAATGTATGGATTGCTTAGTCATGCCCATCTCCAGGCTGCTGCTGGTGCATTAGGACCCACCCAGTCACACACCCTGTGCAGTCCACACAAGCCCTCTCTCTGCGCCACATCCACACCTTGCACCCCATAGGCCCCATCCGTATTCCAAGAAGCACCAGGCTGAGAGAGACACCTCCCTGCCTAGTGTTGGGGTCTACCAGAAAACATGGATTTTTCTCCTGTAGGTTACCTGCCAGGCTAATTTCCAACCTTTGTGACTGACTATCCACATGCTAAATTGCTTAGCCCAGAAGCTAGGTCATGCCACCCTACCCCTGTGAAGACCTCCTTATCCACTCTAGTTAAGACAACCAGACCTGGTTCTGCCCAGGGCCTTGGACGCTCCAAGTTTGGGGGGTGCGGTAATGGGAGACCAAAAAGAAGCCTCAGTGGGAGGAGTTGAAGCCAGTTAGGAGGAGAATGGGTGAAGCAGTTGCAGCCAGTTATGGTTAGGGGTCCCTTCCCTCTTTTACTGAGCCGCCCTCCTGGGAGGGAGACTTGGGGAAGTCTTACGGATACTGAAGTTAGGGAAAGGGTGGCTGGGTGGGCCAACCTCTGGACTCTTTCCCAGACAGTCAGCAAGACTCGGAGGGGGAGAGACATTTGGTACACGCTCTGCCAAGGGTGTGCCGGGCTGTGGAGGTGGCCGGAGCTGCAGATGTCCCAGAGTCTGGGAGTCCTGCTGTATCCTCTGCGTTTGGAGGAGGCAATGCAAGGGGCTCTCGGGGAGGGGAGAGCAGGTTCTGAAGTCTGGGGGTGTGGTGAAGCCTTGGGCTCTGTCCGACGATAACGGGGATGCTGCGGTCGATGGGAGGGGTCCCCTGCTGACTTCCCCCGCCCACGCGCCCTGTCCTGTGCAGATGGCAGCGGCGGAGGCGGTACACCACATCCATCTGCAGAACTTCTCCCGCTCGCTGCTTGAAACCCTCAATGGTCAGCGGCTGGGCGGTCACTTCTGCGACGTGACTGTGCGCATCCGAGAGGCTTCGCTGCGAGCACACCGCTGCGTGTTGGCTGCCGGCTCACCCTTCTTCCAGGACAAGCTGCTGCTCGGCCACTCTGAGATCCGCGTGCCGCCGGTGGTGCCCGCGCAGACCGTGCGCCAGCTCGTCGAGTTCCTTTACAGCGGCTCGCTCGTAGTGGCACAGGGCGAAGCTCTGCAGGTGCTCACAGCCGCATCCGTGCTGCGCATCCAGACGGTCATAGACGAGTGCACGCAGATCATCGCCCGTACCCGCGCCCCGGCCCCAGCCCCAGCCCCGGGCGCTCCTGTGCCCATGCCCACTCCTGTGCCCCCGCCGCTGGCACCTGCACAGCTGCGCCACCGGCTGCGCCATTTGCTAGCCGCGCGTCCCCCCGGCCACCCCGGTGCCTCTCACTGCCGCAAGCAGTGCCGGCCCGCGCGCCTGCAGCTGCCCGCTCCCCCTGCGCTCGCCAAGGTGGAGCGGCCGAGCACCAACCCAGCGTTGCCTGCCGCCCCAGGTGACGGCGGTGACGACAATGATGACGAGACCGACGAGACCGACTGCGAGGATGGGGAAGGCAGAGGTCTGGGCGAAGGCCAGGCGCCACCTCCCTTCCCGGACTGCGCGGCTGGCCTCCTCACTGCTGCTGCTGACAGCGCGCATGAGGGGCCGCCTGCTCCTGCTGGTCTGGTTGACTATGGCGGCGCCGAGAGGGACTTGCTTTGTGGGGCTTTGGCGGCCGAGGATGTGTTCCCCGAAAGTTACGTCTCCTCTTGGCAAGATGAAGACTGTGCCACCGCCGATGCCTGTACCTCAGAGACCCCAGCCCCAGCCGACTGTGCCCTGCCTGGACCCCACCCATCTGGTGCCGCGAAGACCCTGGAGCCCTCCTCCGTTGGGCCTTTTCCCTTTCATCTGGGCGTCCCCGGGCTGCCTGGGCAGCCCCCTCCCGCGTCCTCCGGTCCGGCTTCTGCGCCCCCGCCTGCCTTCCACCCCGCGCCAGACACAGCCCCCAGCGCACCCCTAGTGGAGGCCACAGCTGCTCCCATCTCTGCCACCCCTGCTCGGGGCCCGGGTGCTGATCCACCTGCCTATGAGTGCAGTCACTGCCACAAGACGTTCAGCTCACGGAAAAACTACACCAAGCACATGTTCATCCACTCCGGTGAGCCGGGGTGGGTCTCTGAGCCCTTTGGTCATTGGAGATTTATACCTGAGGGGGGATTGGGCACTGGGCCTGGGTGCACTGTCATAGTTCGATTGCTGTTTCCTGACCCAAAGGGGGCTTGGAAATTGAGCCCCCAAGTGCAATGTGTGTGGCGGGGAGGGGAGCAGCCGTCCACATGGAGCAGCAGGCACTGCTGCCCTTCCCCTACCTTGAATTATTGTGGTGGGAGGTCACCATCCTGGAGATTGGGATGGGCAGAAGAGATGGAGTCTTGGTCCTGGTCCTTGAGCAACACCCCCGACACCACCCAGGATCTCTTGGGTTGGGACAGGATGGTACCCTTAGCCATCCCATGTCTCTGTTCAGGCAGGAGTCCGGTGCGCATATGACTGGGGCTTGACTCCTAGAGCCCTTTGTCCTGTGTGTAGGGGTACAGGCCAGCTCCGTCAGAGGTGGGTCTCAGAAAGGAAGGCCACTTGTAGGAAACCCCTGGTCTCAGTCCCAGCTGCTGCTGTTCAGCCTGCAGATTTTGAGGTCCCTTCCCCTGAACCTCCAGCTAGACCCTCCAATCTCCTTGAATTATTGGGGTGAGCCTTTGGTCACCACACTGGAGATTGGGATGGGCAAGAGGGATGGAGTCTTGGCTAGGAGGAGATAGCCAGTTCAGGAAGCGGTGCTGCAGATAGCCTTCTGGGTCTCCGCGGATGGCACTGGGTCTGTGGACTGGGACTGGGTGTGAGAGGCTAAGTTCGTTGGCCTCCTAGGGAAAGAGTGGAGAGTTGGCAGAGAGATAGCTTGATCATGGCTGGAGGAGGGAGATGGGACTGCAGTTTGGAGACCCCACAGTTGTAGAGTTAGGAAAGGGAGGACTCCCTAAAGGCCGTTAGGGAGATGGTTCTGTGGCTCTGGTGGTAATGTAGAGTCCATGAGGGTGGAGTGCTAGGCATTGTGGAATGAGGGGCCAAGGTGGTCAGCTGGCAAGCCCTGGTCGTGTCGCAGGGAGGATGCTCCCTGGGGGCAGAGGTAGAGGACAGTATGGAATGCCAAAGGCCTCAGTGCAGAGCTGAGCTGGATGTTATTAGAAAAGCAGAGATTTGGGAACAGAGAGGAGAGTTCTGCAAAGGAATGGTGGGGGAGGCATCAATGTTCTGAGTTGCAGAGTAACTGCCATGTGATTTAATGTTTAAAATATACACGGCTGCCTTGGGGATAAGGGAGAGAAGGTAGAGGCCTGGGTGGTTGGCCTGTAGAAGGATGCCAGGGGCCCCAAGATAGTAATAGCCAAGATTTTCCAGCTTTATGTGGCCTCTGCCAGGTGCCAGACCTGGTTGGTCTTGGGGAACCCCCTGCCTGCCATTGCCCTATAGCCCTGCCGCTGAGAGTTGCTTTTTGTTAATAACTTATGACTCTAGGGGCCAGCACAACCTGCTTTCCCTTCTCTGATCCCGGGTGAGATGGGGCAGCCTTCTCTGTCACCTTTGGGACATTATAACGGCCAGCAGGAAGAGGTTCTGGGCAATAGGGGCTTGCAGTAGGAGGGTGCGGGTATATCTGTTTCTCTCCCAGTGTAAAGGTGCTGGGCCTTGCCAGAATGTCACACAGCAAAGGTCAGCAATAGAGTTCAGAATGTTCCATGGGAAATGCAGGAACGGCAGGAGAGAAGGCGCTAGTCCAGTTCCAGGGCTATTGCTGTTGGTGGAAACAGAGGTCTCTGGAGGTGGAGGACACCTCAGTGGTCAGCTGCAGTGGACAATGCTGTCTCAGACCTGTTGGGTTCCCTACTGGGAGGGTGGGTACCTGCTGGAGTTGGGGTACCCTGACAGGCAGTGGTATCTAGGTATGATGGTAAGGGTCTGGAAGAGGGACAGCCCTGCAGGGAGTGGGAGAGAGGACAGAGAAATACCTGGCCATATGTGGGGGTCCCGGTTGGAAAGGAAGGGCCGGGAATGAGAGTTGCTCCGTGAGTGGTGTGTCCCTGCCCGGCATGGGTATTCCGGGTGGAAGGGTGGGGAGGGGAGGCCCTGAGGGGCAAAGGCACCCCCAGGCCCCTTCCCAGCTGACTGGGGGTGCGGCACGCCCTGTCGCCCGCAGGGGAGAAGCCCCACCAGTGCGCCGTGTGCTGGCGATCTTTCTCGCTGCGCGATTACCTGCTCAAGCATATGGTCACGCACACGGGTGTGCGCGCCTTCCAGTGCGCTGTCTGCGCCAAGCGCTTCACGCAGAAGAGCTCGCTCAACGTGCACATGCGCACGCACCGGCCCGAGCGCGCGCCCTGCCCCGCCTGCGGCAAAGTCTTCTCTCACCGTGCGCTGCTCGACCGCCACCTGGCCGCGCACCCTGCTCCCTGACCTGGCCCTGGGGCCGGCCACGCCTCTGCTGTCAGCCATGCTAGTTGCCGGGGCCTTGTCCACATTCGCTGCACCAGACCACTTTCCTCAGAGCTCAGACCTTCTGCCTGCTGCCACCCTTCTCTCCAAACCTGGCCGGGAGCCCAGCCGGCTTTACTCCTCTCCTCCTGTACACTCGGACCCTCCATGGTGGCGAGCTGGGGCTGGGATGGTCATGAACCCAACCACTTCTGGGAACTGGATCGTCTCCAGCCTGAACTGGGAGCTCAGACCCTGGATGCTGGACCCAGAATAAGTGGCTCAGACTCCAGTTCTTGCCCCGCCCCCTCCCATGAGTGGGGTTGGGGTCTAGAGCTGCTCTACCCCCGAGTCAGGCTGGGCAAGGCCCCTGGGGTCCCTTCCTGAACTGCCCCTCCCTCATCTGGCACCAGAGGGGGCTCAGGTGGACCCATCATGGACTGATGCCAGGCCTCAGGATCCCCTCTGTAATAAAGGACTGTGGGCAATGGGTCCCAAACCCAGAAGCTGTGTGCTCCTTGGCTTGTGTGTTCCTTGCTCTCAGATTGCCTGTGGGCATCAGGGCTCAGTCTCCTGGTCTCTGGGCCACACCACCACTACCACCCAGGATCTCTTGTGTTGGGACAGGATGGTACCCTTAGCCATCCCATACCTCTGTTCAGGCAGGAGTTCGGTGCACATATGACTGGGGCTTAACTCTCTTAGAGCCCTTGGTCCTGTGTGTAGGGGTACAGGCCAGCTCCATCAGAGGTGGGTCTCAGAAAGGAAGGCCACTTGTAGGAAACCCCTGGTCTCAGTCCCAGCTGCTGCTGTTCAGCCTGCAGATTTTGAGGTCCTTCTCCTAGAACCTCCAGCTAGACCCTCCAGTCTCCTTGGACTTCAGACTTCCCTGTTCTGATAGATATGATGATGGAGCATATTACTTTTGGGGGACTCAGGAGGTCTTTGGGGCCTGGCAGCCATGAGGAGATCTGATCCCCAGGGTACCTGCCCTGGCTGGCAAGTTCTGGAGTGCCAGGCTGGGTGTGGGGCAGAAAGCAGTAGCTGGTACATTTGGGCTGCCCACTGGGTGGCTGATAATAGAGATCCCTGGTGGTGAGCTAGTCTCAGGACCCTGTATTAAGTCAGCTACCACCCCAGAGAATGGCCAGTGGCTTCTAACATTGGCGGCACCTGGCCTGGGCACTCTGCTTTAAGGACTTGGAACGGATGCAAGGGGGTGTAGCTTGGAGGGCAGGGCTCCAGCCCAGTCTGCCAGGCTCCTGGGCCTGTGGCGGCACCTCTCTGACCTCCTCCCTGTGTCTGCCTCCCAGACGGGAGGGCCTAAGTAAGGCTTTCTGGGTCCAACACCACAGACTGCCCCGCTCACCTTCCAGGCACAGTTCAGCCTCCTGAACCCCAAGCGTGGTCCCTGCTTATGCCAGAGAGCAGCACACTGGGGGGTGGTCACAGCGGGGTTTGAATTCGGCCACTGCACGTGTTTCTTCAAGTATTTATTGAGCATCTGCTGTGTACCTGGCAACAGGCCAGGGGCTCAGTCCCACCGAGCCCCATCTCCCTGCCCTTGAGGTGGTTGCCACCTGTGGACTGGGACTGGGTGTGAGAGGCTGAGTTCGCTGGCCTCCTAGGGAAAGAGTGGAGAGTTGGCAGAGAGAGAGCTTGATCATGGCTGGAGGAGGGAGATGGGACTGCAGTTTTTTCCCAGCGAGGTGTGCAGAGTGGCAGTGCTTGCAGCCAGATTTGCCTTGCTGTCCTGAAATTTTGCATTCGTTCTGACCAAAAGGTCAGTTCCCTGAGAGCAGGGATTTCTGCCTGTTTCCCAAGGGCCTGGCACACGGTGGGTGGCAACAGGCAGAGGAGACAAACAGATGGGTTAAGACGGGCTGGGAGCAGAGCCCTGGGGACAGGAACACCACTGCCAACAGCTCTGGGCCACAGCCAGGGGGCGGGGCTGATGGGTTGCCCTGTGGGGCAGGGAGGCAGAGACCAGGCCAAGACAGCCCTGGACAGGGGTGAGCATTCCGTGGACACCTCTGAAGAGGGAGCAGGTTCCATGGGCGTCTGGCTGCGACTTTCTTTTTTGCTATTGCTGACGTTGCTTCTGCGAGGCCTGGGGCAGTCCGCATGGCCTGCGGCGGTGGCTGTGGCTCTGCGCTGGCTCCTGGGGGACCGCACGTGCTGTGTGCTGCTTGGCCTGGCTGTCCCGGCACGATGCTGGCTCATTCCCTGGATGCCCCACTGGCTGAGTCTGGCAGCTGCAGCCCTCACGCTGGCTCTGATGCCTGTGCAGCCGCCGCCAGGGCTGCGTTGGCTGCCCACTGATGTAGCCTTTATGATCAAGATGCTTCGCCTGGGCCTGGGCCTCAGGGTGCGCATGAGCCGCCGGCCACTCCACACCTTTGTGGATACCTTTGAGCTAAGGGCACAAACACAGCCAGACCATGTGCCCTTGGTGTGTACAGGGCCAGGGGGCTGCACAGTCACTTTCAGGGAGCTGGATGCCCAGGCTTGCCGGGCAGCGTGGGCCCTGAAGGCAGAGCTGGGCAGCCCCAGGGGCCTGCCTGCCAGGGAGCCTGTGGCCCTCCTGGTGCTGGCCACCCAGACCATTCCCGCCCTGGGATTGTGGCTGGGGCTGGCCAAGCTGGGCTTCCCGGTGGCCTGGATCAATCCTCATAGCCGGGGGGCACCGCTGGTGCACTCGGTGCTGAGCTCTGGGGCTCAGGTGCTGGTGGTGGACCCAGGTGAGGACCCCAGAGGACAAAAGGGGGTGGGGACCGGTAGGGGATGGATGTGGACTCCTGCTAAGAGGGTCGTGGAAGGGCTGGGCAAGGAGCTTCTTGCTCCCCATCCACTCATAGGCAATTAGTCGAAACTTAATTGCTAGAAGTGATGCTGAGGGTACCAGTTTTGCTTTGCTTTTTTTCACCATGGCTATTGCAATCCTTTTTGCTAAAAATACTAATTATGGAGCTTTTTACAGAAGAATGCATAAGTTTTTCTCTGCTGATGGCTTCCCTTGAGGTTGGCAGGGGCTCCTTTTCCCCATCATTGGGTGTTGGGTCCCCTCTGGCAACCTCAAAGGCGAGCCTAGCCCACTCCCTCCTCTGACCCACCCCTGCAGACCTCCAGCAGAACCTGGAGGAGGTCCTCCCCAGGCTGCAGGCAGAGAACCTCCACTGCTTCTACCTCGGCCACTCCTCCCCCACACCAGGAGTGGGGGCTCTGGGGGCTGCCCTTGACGTTGCACCCGTGGAGCCTGTGCCAGCTGACCTGCGAGCTGGGATCACGCCACAGAGCCCTGCCCTGTTCATCTACACTTCAGGGACTACTGGTGAGGGTGCCCAGCAGACCTAGCCCCTGCCTCTGAACTTTCATGTTGACCTGACCCCAAGCTTGACCTGTGCCTCAAACCTGACCTCTGAAACCCACTCTGCGCTTTGATGGTCACACCTGGCCTGAGCTCTGACCTCCAATGTGATCCAAGGTGCCAGGAGCTTGCCTCTGCTGAGTAAACACACTGAGTTTTGGAATTCAGCCTCTGAAGCCCAAGTCAATTTTGTCCTCCCTGAACCCACCCACAAATGCCCATACTTGGCTGTCTTCTGCAATCCCCAAGCCGGACTGTGCAGACCTACCCATGGAGGCCCATCCCTGTGTGCTTTTTGCCACCCGCCTTCCCTCTCTGTTCTCCCCCAGGGCTCCCAAAGCCAGCCATCCTCACACATGAGCGGGTGCTGCAGATGTGCGGGATGTTCCACCTGTGTGGGGTCACAGCTGATGATGTGATCTACACCGTCTTGCCTCTTTACCACGTGATGGGGCTTGTCCTTGGGGTCCTTAGCTGCCTGGAACTCGGTAAGCCCTTCTCTGAGGACCCCTCCAATCCGTGGGACTGGCAGAATGGATGTGAGAGTGAAAGGCCTCATAGGTTACCCAGCAGCCTGAGTTCTTACCTTTGACAAGTACACACAGCAGCAAGCCTCAGGGCTACCTGGACAGAGGCTTTGACACTCAGATAGACCTAATGGCTGTGCTGTGGTCATGAGGTGACAAGAGCTAATACGAGTGTTACTTAACCAAACAAATCTGGGTACACAGCAAAAAGCCAACATCAGCCGTTTTGTTGATGCACAGCAAAACCAAATACTTGATGTCAGGATAAAGTTTAAAAAAATAAAAGGTTGTTTACTGCAGGGCACCAAGCAAGGAGACCGGTGGCTAATGCTTAAGGTCTCGAACTTGCTGTTCGCTTATAAGCAAGGGTTTTTAAAGACAAAATTATGGGAAAGGGTTGCAGTGTGATCAGCTGATGCCCATTCTTCTGATTGATCAGTGGTGAGGTGACAGGGAATTGTTTCAGGAATCTTAGCTATCAGTCTTCTGGCTCCACCCAGTCGTCTGTGTTCTAGGTGCTTATCAGGAGGTAGCCCATCTGGTGGGGTCTAAGTTTCCTGTAAAATGCCTCAAGGATACATGTATTAGAGTTTATTTATAGCCTGGAGTGGGAACAAAGAGTCCTGTGTGTCTAGTTTGCTTTACCTTGGCTTGCAAACTCCCTTTCCCTTTAATCTCTAACTACCCAGTCTAATTCCCACACTCCAGGTCATGATGAGGAACTCAGGCTTCTCTTTGTTAATGAGGGGCTTCATCAAAAGGATGCTTACCTGTGCATATCAGCTCTTGTCCCAGGAGGAGTCAGTGACGGATAAGTGCACACCAAGCATTCTGCTCCGCTGTCGCCCTGGACATCTGACTAGGAAATCAGACTGGGCCTCTCCACAGTCTTTTTGTTTCTCAAAATTATATTGTGAAAATTTTGAAACATATAAACATTTCTAAATTTTTCTACATGAATCCTTATGTATCCATCACCCAGTTTCAGCCACCATCAGCATTTTGCTTTTGCTCTACTTTTTTATCGCCTTCCTCCTCACTCCCACTCATCTTTACTCTTGTATTATTATTTTTTTTATCATGGACAATTTCAGACATATTTCAGACACAGTGGAGCAGAAGAAAAGCAAACAGTCTGATGATGCTGCACATATCCTAACCCAACCTTGACAATTGTTAACATGTTGCCGACTGTATTTCATATGTCCTTCCTCTATCTGGATTATTTTAGAGCAAATCCTAGACACTGTATTTTTTTGCTCATAAATATAACAGTATGTTTTATAAGATATAAGGACTTAAAAAGTTGTAATCATAGTGGATAACAGCTAACAAAATTAACAGTAACTCTTTAATATCTGATGCACACTTCATGTTCAAATTTCCCAAATTATCTAATTTTTTTTTATAAAGTCTCCTCATTGAACTTGCTTGTCTGGTTTCTGCCCCTCTTTCCCAGGCATTTCCGGTTAGACTGGAAATTCCCTCCAGAGATGTTATTTTATTGTTGCCAAAAAACTTGCTGGGGTGAATTGTGCTTCCTAATTCATCACATTGGAGGGAGCTCATAACGTAGGCTAAAATTTAGTTGGAAAACTCCCTTTCATTCTTCTGCCTCATTTTATCAGCTCTTGAAGACCTTTTTTTAATGACGTGTTTCATTGGGGTTGCAAAAAAGCTTTCACTTCCAATGACTTGGCATCCGTTTCCACAGAGGGTGTGTTATATTGTACCTCCCTGTCAAAAATACAGCTTTAAAAAAGATACATACTTGCTGCCTCACCAAGCACATGAGCAACTGTGCCTTTGGATGCAAGGATGATGGTATTTAACTTGCAGGGTTTTGTTGAGGGTTAGGTTTGAGGTAAGGAAGTGCCTTCCACAGCATCAGCTTCAGAGGAGGGGATCAATAAAGGAGGGATCATTTTCTTGGAATGAATGTAGTGCCCCTAAAATTTATTAACACATGTATGCATCCTTCAAAACATACGTCCATACATCCACCAACCCACCCATCCATCTATTCACCTATTTCTTCACGCATCTCTCTCTCCACCCACCCATCCGTCCATGCCACTATCCATCTATTCATTCATTCATCCATCCATCTATCCATCCACCCACCTATCTTATCTGCCCAACTAGACATTCATAAACCATTTATCATAATCCAGAATGATTAACATCCACAGCCCTCATCTAGCAGTGCTCACTTTGTACCAGGCACTGAGCTCTCCACACCTTCTGAAGACAGAATTCAAACCCAGGCTCGCTTACACTCTTCTCCTGGGGACAGTTCTGGCTGGGCCAGGGACACAGAGATGAGCCCAATATCCTGTGCTTCATGGGTCCGCAGATGATCAAAGTAGCTTATCACAGTGGTTTGGAAACATGACCTGAACCCTTTCCTCTCCCTCCCAGGAGCAACCTGTGTCCTGGCCCCCAAGTTCTCTGCCTCCTACTTCTGGGATGACTGTCGGAAGCATGGTGTGACTGTGATCCATTACGTGGGTGAGGTCCTGCGGTACCTGTGTGGCACTCCCCAGGTGAGGTGCTAGGATTACAGCTCCACATTAAACACCGCGGGTATGAAGTCCCAGATCTCATCCAGGTAAAGGTCGCAAGTAGATTAGGTATAGGTTTCGAGCAGCGTCCCTGTATAGGTTTCGAGCAGCGTCCCTCAGGTAAAACACATAAGGCAAGAGCCACAGATAATGAATCCTGCCCAAGGTCTCCAATCAGGGCTCCTTTGATGATCACCTGTGTTACCTTGGGCAGGTGACTTGGCTTGGCACAACCCGCAGTGTTCTCATTTGGAAAATGAGGATAATATCTCAAGGGTGTACTATGAAAATCAGACATATGTAAAGTGCCTAGGACAGGATGTGGCTCAGAGTAAACTCACTAGGTGTGAGCTGGCCTCATCCTCACCGAGCAGTGAGGTGTGGACCCGGTAACTGTCCACAGGCCAAGTTCCCAGGTTTCCCTACAGATAAAGCCTCTAGGTAACCTCTCAGGGAAAGGCTCCTGGTAATGCCTCAAGATGAAGCTTCAAGTCACTTCCCAGATTACCTCCAAGTAAAAGCCCCCAAGTAACCACTCCAGGGAAGGCCTCCAGGTAACAGTCCCAGGAAAAAGTTCCAGGTAATTTTAAGACCCTAGATACCTCCCTTAGGTACAACCCCAGATGAGGCTTCCACTCACCCCTAAGTATGACTCCAGGTTAGTGCCTCAGGTAACTTCCTCTCCGGTAACCCTCCAGGCAGACTCCAGGTAACTACTCTCATGTAAGAACCCCAAGGAAATCCCCTAGGAATAGGCACCCCCCCCCCACCTCCCAGGTAACTACTCAGGTAAGACCCGAAGATCGCCCTCCCAGGTAAGGGTTCCTGGGCACACCAGGGTTCCTGCCTAACCCTTCTTGGGACAACCCTGCAGCGGCCAGAGGACCGGACACACACAGTCCGCCTAGCGATGGGCAATGGACTACGGGCAGATGTCTGGAAGACCTTCCAGCAACGCTTTGGCCCCATTCGGATCGTGGAAGTCTACGGCTCCACAGAAGGCAACGTGGGCTTTGTCAACTATCCAGGGCGCTGCGGCGCTCTGGGCAAGATAAGCTGCTTCCTTCGAGTGAGTGGGTTGGGCATGATGGTGGCCTTAATTGAGGCTAAGTCCACAGAGCCTCTGCTTACACCTCCCCCCACTCCACTCAGATGCTGTCCCCCTTTGAGCTTGTACAGTTTAACACAGAGGCAGAGGAGCCTGTGAGGAACAATCAGGGCTTCTGCATTCCTGTGGGGCCAGGTATGGGGGTCAGGGAACCTTCCCTGGGTGTGGAAAGGGTGGGGACCCTGCCTCTTCCTGGGCTGGACTAAGCCTCCCAGCGTCCTGAGGCTGGCACACAGCGGCCCTCACCTGTCTGCGCACTCACCTGGGCCCCAACCACCACCTGGAACTCTCTCTTTTCCGGGTTCTTGGCTCTGTCTGGCTCCCTTCCTCACCCTCTTGCTCTGCCGGGTCTCTGGTGTCGATTTGAGTTGTTCTCTCGAGCTTTCTGTGGAAGTCCAACTCCTCCCAGGCATCAGTCACTCGTTCTGTACTTTTCCTAAGGTCTTCTCTTCTGGGGCCTTGCACAGTCCTGGACAAATTTACTTCTTCCTTCAACCATTTTTCTCCTCATCTGCCCCTTGTTACCCGTTTCCTATTTCTGCTGGGCTCCCCAATGTTGCCTTCTCTGTCCGTCTCTGTCTCTCCGGTTCCGGATCCCTCTGGCCCGGTCTCTGCTTCTGTCTCTTCTCTGGCAGGGTCCTATTGATCGAGAGTCCTCCGTCGTTGGAAAGCCCCCCTTGGGGCATGGTGGGATCATTTATTTATTTATTTATTCATTTATTTATTTAATTATTCATTCATTCATTTACTTATTTATTTATTATCATTGATCTACAATTACATGAAGAACATTGTTTACTAGGCTCCCCCCTTCACCAAGTCCCCCCCACACACCCCATTACAGTCACTGTCCATCAGCGTAGTTAAGATACTGTAGAATCACTGCTTGTCTTCTCTGTGTTGCACAGCCCTCCCCGTGCGACCCCCACATTACACATGCTAATCGTAATGCCCCCTTTCTTTTTCCCCGTCCTGCGGTTCTTGACGAGGGTTGATGCCCAGCCCTTACTCCTACTCCCAGGAGAGGCGGGGCTCCTGCTGACCCAGGTGCTGAACCGCCACCCTTTCGTGGGCTACCGCGGGCCGCGAGAGCAGACAGAACGGAAGTTGGTACAAAACGTGCGGCGCTGGGGCGACGTTTACTACAACACCGGGGACGTGCTGGCCATGGACCACGAAGGCTTTCTCTACTTCCGCGACCGCCTCGGGGATACCTTTCGGTCCGGCCCAGGAAGGGGTTTCTTGAGGCGGAGCTGGGAGGCGAGGCCGCCTGGCCTTCCTGACCCTAGAGGGGGCAAGGCTGAAGGGGTGGGACTGCAGGGTTCCGCAGGGCGGAGCTGGGGACAAGGGTCGGGGACTCCCCTTACCAGGGGCGTGTCCCAAGCATTGGCTCCGACCCCGCAGATGGAAGGGTGAGAACGTGTCCACGCGGGAAGTGGAGGGCGTGTTGTCACTCGTGGACTTCCTGCAGGAGGTCAACGTCTATGGTGTGTCTGTACCAGGTGAGAGGGGTTACCTCGTTTTAAGCTAACAACTTTGTAGGTGGAGGGTTGTTATCCTAGTTTTACAGGTGGGGGACCTACTGGGGCATAGCCTGCAAGCAGAGGTGACCCAGACGAGTGGGTCGGCCACGGGCACTATGAGGTGGGTGAGTCAAGAATGCCCCATGTGCTTCCCAGGGTGTGAGGGCAAGGTGGGCATGGCTGCTGTGCAGCTGGCCCCTGGCCAGACCTTCGATGGGCAGAGGCTGTACCAGCACGTCCGCGCTTGGCTCCCTGGCTACGCTGCACCGCATTTTATCCGTGTCCAGGTGAGCGCAAGGGTGGTAGAAACGGGGGTGGGAGGTCTCTGTGGAGGCAGTCACAGACGGGGTTACGGTCACCGCCCCTGCAGGACGCCCTGGAGATCACAAGCACGTTCAAACTGGTGAAGTCCCGGTTGGTGCGTGAGGGCTTCAACGTGGGCGTCGTTGCTGACCCACTGTTCGTGCTGGACAACCAGGCTCAGGCCTTCCGGCCCCTGACGCCTGACACATACCGCGCTGTGTGCGAGGGAACCTGGAGACTGTGATGATCTGGCCACCCCATAGGACGCCACAGGAGCAGGGCCCAAAGCTGACCCCCCCCCCCACCCCACTTGCAGCATCACCTGCACAGAGGCATCATGAATTCCAGCTTGGCCATATCCTTAGCTGCCCAGGGTGGGACAACACTGGGCCAGGTAGCAGAGCAAAAATAAATTGGGATGTGGAGAGAGATGTCTGTGTGAATGAATACGCAAGCAAGGAGTGCAGGGCCTAATGCCTCCCAGGAACCTTACTTCGGGATCACCCCTCCACATCCCACCAAGAACCTTGTTAACCTCAAAAGAGTCCATTAGAATTAACGCCCACCTGTCTATGGCTTCTCATTGGCTGAGTTGTAACCATCTCCTATTGGCTGGGCTGTAACTGGGAGGTGGAAGGTGGAAGCATTCTTACTCTTGCTGGCTGGTGAAACCGATGAAACAGTATGGCGGCCGTCTTTAACCATGGGATCTGAGAATTAAATGATGGGCATGAAAGCGTCTCCGGCAGGCCTCCTGATGCCACATCAGTGAGGTGACCCGTAATTTTCACAACTTCAACTAACGTGGAGCAGTGGTCCTGTCTGGGCAAGACCGGGGCGTGGAATGAGCTGGTAGCCCCCAACCCACTGCAGGGTTTAAAAGATGAGAACACTGACCCTATATGTGGGTCTTTTGTGGACTATGATGGAGCTGGTCCCGGGCCAGTGGGCGTGGGTCTGGTCTGGAGGATGTGGGGAGAAGTGCTACGATGGGCGATCTGACAGGGCCACTGGAGTGAGGCAAGACGGGGGAGCCGGAAGTAGCTGAGGGAGGTGCACGTGCAAAGGCCCTGGGGCGTTAGCCTTGGGGTCAGATGTCGGGTACAGAGGCCGCTAGGAAATAGAGTCCGCAGTGCCTTAGGGCTGGAAGTGCCCTCTGGGGCATTGTGGGGGCTGCAGACTGGGACACGCGAGAGCCCTTCTTAGGGAACTGTGGTCCGCGCTGTGACAGGGGTTTTAAATGCCGCCTAATCTTTGTGGGAAACGTGGCCTAGGGGCAGGGGAAAAGGAGTGCTCCTCAGCTCCGAAGCCTTGGGGGAATAAATAGGCCTTGAGGTCTCCAGGAAGGAAGTGTTGCTAGGGCATCAAGCTGGTGTAGGTGGCGGCGCGCCAGCGTTGATGCCTGGAGCGTTCTAGGAGCTGTGGCGGAGGCCTCTTGGAAGTGTAATCAGCTGCGTGGAGGACCTATGGTGGTTTCTGCAGCGTTCTGGGAGCTGTAGCAGAGGCCGCGGACGCGGAGGCCTCTGGGAAGTGTAGTCTCCGCTGCGTGGAGGTCCCGCGGCCCCGCCTGGAACTTTCTGGGAGCTGCAGTAGAGGCTGCCGTCGCAGAGGCCTCTGGGAAGTGTGGTCTGGGCCGTGTGCAGATCCCATGGTGGCGTCTGGAGCGTTTGGGGATCTGTAGCCAAGGTGGCTTGAACAGGACCAGTTGCGGTGGTCGGTGCCCAGGTCGCGTCAGTCTTGGGCGCGCCCTGGGGGCGGGAGACAGGTCCCATTGGAGTCTCGGCATTTTTAGCATGAGTCTCTATAAGGCTGGGGAGAGGAAATCCCGGGGCAAAATACCTCTAAAAACCGAAATCAGTCAAAGGGAGAAATAAAGTTTAAAATCCGTTTATTGCTCACAAACTGCAGTCCTGCGCTCTCTTTCCTGCTCAAGCAGCAGCAAAACGGGCCCTCCCCCGTCCCCTCTCGGGTACGGGCCCTCCCCCGTCCCCTCTCGGGTACTGATAAGCCCTCCGTTGCCCAGGTAATTACCCATTGATATGGAGATGAACTTCTCCACCCCTGAGGAAAGATGCAAATGCACTAAAGCCATACTTCTTTCCACCTCTGAACGCCTGTTGATATGCAGATGTACCAAAGCCAGGCGAGATATTCTGGAAATGTTAGAATATTACCCACAAGGTTCAAAGAAAGAAATGCATATGTGTCTTTATGTTGCAAATGTTTTCCTGTTAGTATTTTGCTAACCTTTTATATATATTTGTGGTAACTTTTCTCAGATTTATTAAGTTGTCAGTTGTTTCTTGAGTGATCTGTGTGCTTTTTTAAAAATCCTTTTAATTCCAGAGGTCATAACCTTTTATTTTCCTAATATTTAGTAAATCTGTAACCTAATTTGGAGTGTGTATGAGGTGAGAATCTATTTTTCTTCCATATGGGAAGCCAATTGTTGCAGTATGTGAAGTCCCCCTTGTCTTCACATGTACCAAGTTCCAAAGTGTCTATTTCTGGATTCATCTCGTTGCCCACTCCTGCACCAGTATCACAGTTTTAGTATCATGTAATTTAACAATGTTTTTGCCTGGTAAAGCAAGCCTTCCCTACTTGTCATATTTTTCCAAATTGTCATAGCAATTGTTGGACTCTTCCACATGCATTTTAGAATGATTTTGTGGGTTATACCTATGGGATTTTTTATTGGAGTTGTACTTAATTTATAGGTTAACTTGGGATGACGTATGTATAATGTTGTATCTTCTGATTCATGAACATAGTTTGTAGTTCCAGAGTCAGGCTTTTTATGTACATTCCATGTTGTGACACAGGTAGACTGTCATTAAAGGCTACTAATTATTTCATTGTACAAGAAGTACTGTAGTCACTGTAATGAAACTGCTAGCACTGAACATTCTGTTGTGTCTTTTCTCCCTCCATTACAGCCAACACCTGCAGTGTATGCAGACCTTCGCACACTTTGTCCTGGTACTTTCATGTCCTTAACAAATGAGTCACCCAGTTTATCTCTGACCTGACAATCACATATTTACATTATGTGCAGAATTTGGTTTCGCCCAAAGGGATCATAGTATAATACCTTAAGAAAACCTCTCCAGTTCATAAGATCTAGACCAACTCCTTTTAAAGCTTCGTAACATTCAAGGTACTGTCCCCCCAGTTAAACAAACATCCTTATATGGATAGGTATTCAGGGCTTTTTTCATTTTTTCAGTTCTGAGTCTTTTCTTGCTTCTAAACGAAGTTGCAGGCATCCCTGAAAACATACCTTTTGTACTGATATATTTCTATAGGCTAAAGTCCAAGAAGTGGTGTTGCTGAGTCAGAGTCCATTAATTTAAAAATG
The DNA here is from genome assembly GCF_040802235.1 of Manis javanica. NCBI lineage: Eukaryota > Metazoa > Chordata > Mammalia > Pholidota > Manidae > Manis > Manis javanica. The sequence goes on from NC_133172.1 coordinate 118,492, forward strand.
TTAATAGCTACTGCCAGCTTGCTTTCCCAAAGGTAAAGCAGTCGCTGTTAATGCCAGCAAGGGGTTTTGCCTCCGCATTATTGTTTTCTGCCACATCATCAGATAGCCACTTCAAAAAAACACTTACCTAGGCCCCAAATAACAGGGACATTAGCTATTCCTCCTTGTGACTTGTCCATTTGTGTGTTCTGCCAATTTTTCTTTGGCTGTTTGCCTAGTTCTTATCGATTCACAGAAGCTGTCTGTCTCTTCTGGATAGTGTGTGGCACACATTTGTCTCGGACTGTTCTGATCTTGTTTACCTCTGTGCTATACATGAATTAGACTTTTAGGTAGTCGCATAAGATTATGCCACCTCCATAAGATAACTGGATAGATTTCTGAATTCATTGGGCTTCTATTGTAGAAAACATTTCTATTAGATTTTTAGATGTGTTGCCATGGAGTTGTTCATGATATACATTTGTGTCTTTATATCTCTGGTGTAAATCTCTTCAGTGGGTATATTTTTTTTCACTTTTAGACATACACTTTAGCACACTCTCTTATTTCTTCCCTAGAGTTTACAGAAGGAATGCAGTCCTGCCAGCACTTAGATTTCAGTTTAGCAAGACTGTCTGACTTCTGATCTCCAGAACTGTAATTTTTTATCTAAGGCAAAAAAACAAAAATACCATGCTCCCTAAAACTCACCAGTCCTACTTTGGGAGATATACTCTAAGGAAGTAGTAACCAGAGTAACATTGGAAGTGTAACTGGATACCATGGGTGGAGAACAAGGAACTATCTGGACTTGATAGAAATGACAGTGCTGACCAGAAAATGGCATTAAAGCACATGTTGCATTTTTAATAACAGGGGAATGAGGGGTGATAGAACAACCTACAGCAGCCTCACAAAAAGCTTTATAAAGCAAACATCCCTGTGAGCGAACATCTGGAAAAAATACAGCTGTGAAGACAATGGAGTAGGGGCTATTTTCCTTACCTGTTTTCCTCTTGTATCAAAATTTTTCTAAGTGAACATAAACTACTTTTAAATATGAAAAATATTATTAAAAAACTGCCCACGAACTCTCCCTCAGTGCGGTGCTTCCCTTCATCCCTTTACCTTTCCTGTGTGCTTGGGCCCCCTCACAGCCATCCACACCCTGGCTTTCCTTTCTGGGGCCTGGGCCTGGCTTGAGTATATGGGCACTACTCCATCCTCTTCCTCCATGCCCCCAGCACAGTTATTGCCCACCAGACTACCGCTCCCAGGTCCAGCTCCAACCTGGCTCTGCTTCCCTAGGACGGAGCGCAAGTTAGCAGGTCATCCTAAGACCAGGGATGTGGAAGACACGCCTCCCCCAGGTGGAGACATCCCCTCCCAGCCTCAGCTGCAGCAATGTCGCCATCCCCAGCACAAGTGTTGCCTGCAGGTAGCCCTTCCCCTCCCAAGGTGAGAGGGTCACCGCCACCTTCAAACACCCACCTGCTGCTCCTGCATGTGCCCCAGGCTGCACAGGGCTCCTTCCTTGAGTACACTTCCTGAAACCATCCCCTATAAGAATGACCCTAGTTTTCATGGTAAAGGGACAGAGAAGGGTGCTGAGTAAGTCAACCAAAGACATCCCTGTCCTGATCCTCTGAACTGTGAATATATTATGCGCAAAAGGGATTTTGCAGATGGGGTCAACTGTGCAGGTGGGGATGTGGACAAGATGTGATTAAGGATCCTGAGATAGGGAGATTATCGCAGATTACTAGGTGAGCCCTGAATCAACCCTAAGGGTCTTTACAAGGAGACAGGAGGATCAGAACCAGAGACAGCAGCATAAGAAAGACTTGACCCCTCATTGCTGGCTTTAAAGATGAGGAAAAGGGCTGCAAAACAAGGTCTGTAGTGGCTTCTAGACACTAGGAAAGGCAATAAAAAGGGATTCCCTTCCAGAGCTTGCAGGAGGAACCAGTCCTGGTTCCAAAATAACACCTTGATTTTAGCCCAGTGAGACCCATTTCAAAGTCATAAGAAAATAAATGTGTTGTTTCAAGCCACCAAGTTTGTTAAGAGCAACAGTATCAAACTAATACAGTGCACTGGCCAAAGTCCCAAATAACTGCCCAAGAATCCAGATTGGGGGTATAGCAGGCAGCTGATCCTTTGTCCTACTTTGTCACCCACTGGCCAGCTGTGTAGGCTGTGGGGATGTAGCCCTGACCTGTAGGGGCAGATGGCCTAAATGATACCTATTTGTGGCCCCCTTTCTTGGAGATCACCCTTGTCCATCCACACTTGAAAACAAAGTCCCCTTTGTGCCAAGAGCTCAAAGGACAATGAGGCTGGGGAGTGATGTGAGTGGCTAAGTAATAAGGTAGGCCAGGGGGAACATGGCTGCCCTGTGGCTCCAGCTGTTGGGCAGGAGTGGTGTTGCTCATCTCCTGATTAGCAGAAACCAGGATCCTTACGCAGAAATTTCCCCACTATAAAAGTGGAATTTGTTAAACATCGAGAACTAAGATGGAGAGCCATTTGTCCTTCTAAGGCCTGCAAACAGAAACAGGCCATGCATTCCTGGGCTTGCTGCATCTTCCATACCAAGACCTTAGGTCCATCTGCTTCAGGAAGGGTGGGCAGTTCGTAAGCATCCATCTGGGCCCACCGGGTCCCAGGGGTAGGGAGTCACCAGCATGCTCCATGTCCCAGGTGGGGAGCTGGGAGCTTGGAAGTCACTGGCCACAAGTCAGCAGTGGATTCCAATCCAGGCCTCACCCCGAAACGGCAGGGGAAGGGGAGGACACCACGTCGGGGGCAGGGGGAGCTCATTTCCTTGCACCCAGGCGACTTTTTGGGAGACTGAGTCAGGGGCGGGGACCCTCCTGGGAACTGCTGCCTCCAAGTCCGCCAGGTCAAAGCCAAGCAGCAGGGACAGGCTGGAAGCAGAGGTGAACAGACTGTCCAGGCCCGCAGGGCTCCACGGCCCCAAGGGAGACTGCCTCTCTCTGACTGTTCACGGGGCCGGCCGGTGGCTCTTCCTGTGGATGACCAGCTGGGACTTCCAGTCAAAGCTGCGGCCGCAGTCGCTGCAAAAGTGGCGCCGCTGGCCAGCGTGGCTCTTGCGATGGATGACCAGCTGCGACTTCCAGCTAAAGCTGCGGCCGCACTCCTCACATGCATAGCTCCGCGGGCCCAGGGGTGTGCGCCTGGGGTGGCGCAGGGCACAGGGCTCCCGAGGCCCCTGCACCAGTTTCTCTACACCCCCAGTGGCCCGTGCATCTGCGTGCGTCCGATGGTGGATGACAAACACCGACTTCCAGTCGAAGCTGCGGCCGCACTGCTCGCACATGTAGGGCTTCTTCCGCAGGGTGCCGGGCTCCAGGGCCACTCCTGGGCGCATCCCCACACTGGCTGGCACCGGGGGCAGTGGGGTGGCCCCAGACCGGCCCTCCCAGGTGACAAGCCCTGGGCCCCGGGGTGGCTCTTCACTCTCATCTCCTGGGGAAAGAGGTGGCCGGCCCAGGTCACCTCGTGCACATGATGCTGCACCCCCTCCAGGTGTGTGGGGGGCTCACATCACACTGAGAAGTACTCACCTGAGCAGAGGTTTCTTCCATCCTCTGGCCTCACGCTTGGCATCCCTGGCTCTGACTGGGCCCTTGTCTCCAGCTGGTGGTACGGCAATCCTGTAGGAGGTGGGACTGTCAGGTGCCAGTTCTGGCACAGGGCTGGGTGAGGGGCTCATACCGATGAGGGACAGGGTGGGTGCCCCTTGGGAAGGAGGAAGAACCAGGCAGGAACTGGGAAGTGCACATGGGGGGACTGGGGAGGTCCTCACCCAGGGAGACCACCTTGCCGTACTTCTCCAGCATTGTATCCCAGTACAGTTCCTTCTGCGATGGGTCCAGGAGTCCCCAGTCCTCCTGCAGGGACATGGCCTATCACTGTGGGCGCCTGTGTTGCATCCTTACTAATTACCTGAAGGCACAGGCTGGTTACCGAAACCTCTTATGCCTGCTGGGCTTAGGCTGAAGTTGAGATGGAGGTGAGTGTTGGGAACACAGGGCCAGGAGGGAGCTGTCCTCCTCTCACTGGGCCAATGCTGCCGGCACCCATCCCCTACAGCTGTCCCACTCCATATTCTGGCCAGAGATACTGAAGCTGAGAACCCCTGGATGGGCTTTGGGGTTAGCTAAGGCAGGGGTATGTGTGACTGGCCCCATCCCCTGCCTTGAACAGCATGTGCTAACCAACAGCAAAAAGCCAGAGGACCGAGGAGACGCCAGCCCTCTCGCCCAGACTCTTGTTACAAGAGTGAGAGACTCTCCTCATGGGCGCTGTTGAGGGACATCAGCATCGCTGGGCATGGGGACTGGCGGTAGGGAGGTAGAGGGCAGGAGGACTCCAGCTGGGAGGTGTAACCGTGCACCTCATGGCACAGATGACCTCCGCGGGCAGGGTGGTGGGCTGGCTCCCGTGTTTGCCAGAGGGTGAGCTCAGCCCCCAGTTTTGTTGTGTCAGCAAGACCCTTGTGGCCTTACCAGGGCCTGCTGCTGGGATTTGCCTTCCTTGCTTCCCAGCATCCTATCAACTGGGGCTTTGCTGGGTTGGAAAAAGTAATCTTGACAGTCAAGCCTCAGCAGGGCCAGAGGCCAGGTGGCAGCAGTCACACTGGGCCACAGCCAAGATGCTTGTTGGTGGTGAGGAAGCCTTGGGAGGTGTGGGCTTCCCACTTGCCCACTTCCAACTGTGCCTTCAGGCTGTGGAGAGAGTCTGGGGGTCCCTGCAGCTGCCAACCACATCTCAGCAGCTCTTCTGCTGGGGATGCTCCTGAGTGGAATGGCTCAGGAACAAAGTTGCTGGGAGAGGACATGACCCTGTTACCCACACTCCAGAACCAAGCACTCCAAGTAGCAGAAGTCTCAGCTGAGCTTCCATGCCCAGTGGCCACTAAGGGCTTGTTGACCTTTGAGGAAAGCCCCAGGATAGACGGGGCTGTGGGCATTTCCCAGGAAGAGCTTCTTTATTCTGACTTCAGGTGTGCTGGGGAGGCCAGACTGCTGTGGTGGCACTCAGGCTTTCCTGCCAAGGGTTGGTCATCTTGTCCCTTCCCCACTGAACAAAGGATTCAGATCCCCAGGTACCAGCTCATGGCTGGTGGGAACTGCAACACCCCTACCTTCTCTGTAAGTGAGGAAACCAACCCCAACCAGTTCCCCTCACTCTAAATCTGATTCCATGGTCTGAGGCCAAAATCCTTCTCAACTGTAACTCCCCCAGGACCTGCAGGGGGCACCCTGATACCAACTCCACTTCCGGGCAGCAAAGCTCACAAGAGTCACTGGCCTAGAAGCTGGAGAACTGGCAGGGCAGACAGTAGCTACAAGTGACACACCTCTCACAAGGGACCTCACGTCCCCCCTGGCACTGCTTACCTGAATCCGGGGTGGCTGGAACGACACAGAGACTCGTTCCTGGTATCTGGGGTTCCCTTCATGGCACTGGGCTGGAGTTGGGGGGCTGGAGGGTGCTAGGAAGTGAGGCAGAGAGGATAAGGGCTACTCGTGTGATCAGAGCAGGTGAGCTGCTGTTGGTGGTTTGGCCCTGGCCCTCCTCTGCCAGCAGGCAGGAGGCCACTGTGTGTGCCAGTCACAAGCAGGCAGCCAGCCCCCTCTCCTCCTGCCTCCCACCTCTGTGGTCTGCAGTCCCTCCTCGGCCCCTACCCTCAGCAGGGCATGTCCACACTCTCCCCAGGGGCTCCCCAGCTCAAGCATCGCCCCCGCTCTCACCCATCTGCTTATCCGCATCAGGATCCTCCTTTACACTGCAGCTGATCTGGGCAGACCCCTCCATCTGGGATTCCTGGGGCTTCTCCCCAGCGGCTTCCCTGAGGGGCTCCACTGTTCCTACAGAGTGGGGGCTCCCCAAGGACTCGTCCATCTTCTGAGCTGCCGGGAGCACCATTCGCTTCAGAACGTGGGCTGTAATCTGAGGGGAAGAGGCAAGCTATGAAAATTCTAGTCTCACTCTGTCCCTTCAAGCGGCCCATTTCAGTCACACTCACCCAGCCCAGCAGCTGCCCAGGGTCCTGCTGCAGGTCCTCAACCAGGGCTGCTGCCTCCTCAGGGCTGCCTGGCCTCTGCTCCCGCACCCAGGCCTGGATCTCAGGGGGCAGCGCGCCCAGGAACTGCTCCAGCACCAGCAGCTCCAGCATCTGCTCCTTGGAGCGCACCTCGGGCCGTAGCCAGCCTCGGCACAGCTCTTGAAGCTGGGCTAGGGCCTCACGGGGACCTGCCACCTCCTGATAGCAGAACCCCCGGAAGCGCAGGCGAGCTGCCTCGGGCTCCTCCAGGGTGGCTGTGGAGACCACGGAGGGCAGACGTGGGGGACCCAGTGGGGATGGCATTGTGCTGGCAGTCTTCCTGGAATCACCAAGAGGGTCCTGCAGAAAAGAAGGAGTTATGGTGCTGGACAAGAGATTAGGGCTAGAGGATGACAGACATATGCAGACAGGCTGAGCCCTGGCCAGAGAGGTCCCTGGCATAGGGATGCATGAGGCTGGGAAAGCTTCATGGAGGGAGGGGTCACAGGAGCTGGATGCTCGTGGGAACTGAGAGCAAAAAAAAAGCCCTGCGAGAAATGCTTGGAGGCAGTTTGTCCAAAGGAGCTTCCAGAAAACTGCACATACTTGGGTACAATGGGATTGTTGGAAGATGATGGAGAGATAGGCAACGGGAGTCATAAGCTTCTAGGGTTAGGCTGAGGAGCCACCCAAGTGCCCAGCAGAGGAAGGAGCTGAGGAGTCTGGCAGGAGGCAGAGGGACAGGCAGCCAGGAAAGCGGTGGGCTAATCCAGATGAGCGGTAGCCATGAGGGTGGGAAGGAGCAGCAATAGGATGTGGGGCCAGGCTGGGCTATGGCAGGGCACGTCTGTTCCCAAAATATCAGACATGTTGCCAGAAGTGGGTCACTCTGAGGGGCTAGCTACAGCGACAGGGCACGCCTGCGTCTCGGGTCGAGGCAGGGGCTGATGAGGACTTCGAGACGTCGCATTCACTGACCACAGCGAATCGTGGATGACACACCATCTGGACCGTGCGTGAGAAAAGCAAAAGCCAAGCAAAACAGAACCACGAGTTGTGTGGAGTGTTGGGCGTCAACTGGGTCCCTGCCCTAAAAGAGAGTCTAGAGTGCAATACGCACACCCAGGGGCCTGCCAGACCCGCTAGACAGGTCTGACCCCCGGAGTCCTCCCAAAAAGAGAAGGGAGGGACAGCAGGGGAACCACGGTCGGGGTAGGAGAAAGCCCGGGCAAAGGCTCGGAGGCGGGGCGCGCAGGGCAGGACGGGAGGTAGGCGGGGACTCCGCAGCGCCGGGAGCCCTGGCCGGCCGCTCCCACCGCAGCCAGGTCCGCGTTCACCCCAACAAGCAGCGACGCCGCTGCCAGAAGGCCACTTCCGGTCAACGGCACGGCGCCTTCCCGCCAGTCTCTCGCAGGACGCATCGATCCGTCCCTCTAGACCATGCTCGCAGACACCGCTCTAGCCAATCACGCGCCTGCTCCGAAGGCACCGCCTCCCCCTCCCTTTGGACTACGTTTCCCACGAGCCTCAGCAAGCAAGACCAGGCGCGGCCTCTGCCAGCGGACGCTCACTTTCAGAAGCTTCTTACGACTGAGAGGCACTCCGTTCCTCCTAGAGGAAGCTGAAGTAATCGCAGAGTTTGGGGGTTCTCCCTCCCTCAACGGCGGCCGCTCCTTTGCCTCCGAGCCTTAGGAGTTGCCAACTGCGGAGATGGACGGTACATTACAATGTCGCGCACGCGCACAACGGAAGCGGGTTCCTATTGGCAAACTGGGCGAGGGGCGGAGAGAAGCGTGGCCTCGTAACCAATCACAGCTGATACTCCACCTAGGTCCCTCCCCTATCGCTATTGAGGCTTCTTTATGGTCGTGCAGCGGTCTCTTTGGGAACCACTGTAAGCACCTACGCCCACCTCGGGCTGCTTTCGAGGCCATGGCCGGAGCGCCGCCTTGCCTTCCCGGGAGGCCGGAAGTGGCGGCCTGGTTAGTTCTGCGGAGATTCACCTCCAGGTGGTCCCCGGAGGAAGCGGGGTCACCAGGTGGTCCGCGGCCTTTCTCCGACATACCGGCGAGCATCTCCAGGGAGGAGGGTGCTGCGGTTCTTCACGAGCTCCTTACAGACATAAGGGGACACGAAGACAATGGGGGAGCCGGAAGGGCACCCTCTTACTGATGAGGAAACTGTCCCGTGATTTACACCCAGTTTCAGATGTATATTCAGAAATCACTTCTGCAAAGTGAGGGATGAAGGTTTTTGTCCATTCTTATGGGACGTGCTTAACCTTTATTTGGGGGACATAACTAGTAAGAGGGTGATATTTCATTTATCTCAAGAGGCAATGTACCTGTTTTTAAAATCTGTGAGATGAGGTCTGTTTTGCTTCCACACCTCAAGCAGCCAAACCATGACTTATTTCAATCCTGAATTGCATCTGCCTTTTTTTTTTTTCTCCCATGTCTAGGAATCCCTGGCTGCCAGCTCTCTATAAAGGGTAGTGGTCTTAAACTGATTGGAAGCTGTAAGCTTCATCATAAACGACTCATTCACCGTGTGCAGAAAGAGCTGGTGCTCTGATAGCTTCTCCAGTAGCTAGCTCTCCCCTAGCAGTCTTTGTTTTAGGTCTCCCCTCTCAGGGGGCTGCTGGTTTTCAAGCTTTCTGGAGGTCTGCAGCATAAACCTGGTGGGACCTCCCACCACTTCCCGTGTTGCCAACTCAGTACTTGGCTGAGTGACTGCTCCTCCATCTCCATCTGCTTCTAGCTACATGATGCTATTGCTATCGGCCCCTTTTACCACCTACCTGTGGGTTTGTTTTAAACACTTCTCTGTGGTTCAGTGAATTTCTGAACCAAGTGAGATGCATATATTCAGTCCTCCATCTTGACTCAGAAAGCCCAAGGACGCTTTTACAGGCACCACCTACTCAGGGTTATTAGCAGAGGCCAGCCTGACACAACAGGGTCCAACATGACGAAGAGATTCGAGGGGAGGACAACTTAGGGGCCAAAACAAGGGCAAGAAGGGTACTTATGGTTGTTCCTGTAAGAGAGCAGAGGGACTGAGGGATAGCAGGGGCTAAGCCCACAGGTGTGAAGGAGCTCAATGAAGTGGGGATGAGGCTGATGAAGAGACAGAACAGGGCATCAGGCCCACCTTGAGGGGCCAGGAGGGATTAGGGTGAAACTGCTCCAGGAGCTTTTGTCCAAGGTGCAGACATTGCATGTGACTCTTGGGGTATCTACTTGCTATTCAACCGATGCCTTTGCTACTGAATCCCACCGGTTCCCCAGAAGAGCCTTCTGTCAGTCAGAGAAGGGATGTGACTGTTTCACAGCTATGCGGACTGAGATTGGCGTGACCTGCTCAAGCCTCTCTCATGGAGGTCAATTTGGGTTAGATGGGGGCAATGCCAAATAGACCAGAGCATGAGAAAGGATGAGTCCATGAGGGGCAGACAATAGCTCAGGGGTCCACAAGGTTATCAGGAGGCCTGGCTTAGAGTACCTACCCTTGAAAGGTCATGGGGAGCCAAGTCCTGCAAGACTCCACTCCCCACCCCAGTGTCTCTCCTTTGCAGAACTTGTGGGGTCCCAGGGGCAGAAGATAGGTCTGGCACTGCTGGCAAGTCAAGAATGGAGGACATCATGTCTGTGCTGTGTATGGCAGTTGCCTATGAGGTCTTGATGATGGGATTGGGGCACCCACTAGGGTCAATCTTTTGGGTCAGAACTTGTGGCCCCTAACTCAAGACTCCCTTCCTGGGGTCCATAAAAAATTAATCTCCTAGTAGAGCTGCTGCTTGGGGCAGCCTACCCTGCCCAGTTCTCCTGGCTTCCCCCCAACCCACTTCTGGCTGTTGAGACACAGGTGTCCCAGGCCCTCCATAGGCCACAGACAGGCTTCGTCTCTTCCCTGTGGCCTCTCAAAGGTACTTCAGGGTTGCAGCCAAATCCCCACAGCTTTGTGATGACAGCATACCCTGATGCCATGTGCTAGGGTGAAATGGGAATCATGCTGTTACTTTTCACGTTTTTAAAGTCATCTTTATCATGGACCTTCCCTGGACTCTGTTGTTAAAACCTTTTTAACCATGACCTGGAAGCTGGTAGGGGAGGTGAAGACAGTGGGATGCAAGAATTTACAATATACATCCATTCAAATTTGTAACTTTCGCTCTTTTTCTTCTACCTAGTAAAAACACCAGTAATTTCCCTGGGGGTGAGGCCTGAGGTTGTTATGTGTCTTGGTTAGCTGAGGGCCACAGGAAGCAAACTGGGCCCCCACCCCACCAGTCTGCCAAGGTGTTCCCACCATGTAGGCTATCATGGTGTGGGGGCTGGGGGCGCATATCGCAGCAGGGCACCACACACAGCCTTAGGTAACAGCAAGTGCTCCTTCCAATCGAAGCATCATATACTCAAATTATACTATGCTGTACACAACTCACATGGCGTCTCGCCGCTGTGGATGCGCTGGTGCTGCGTCAGGTGTGAGGTCTGGCTGAAGGCCTTGCCCTACTGCGGGCATTCATACGGCCGCTCCCCAGTGTGGGTGCGCAGGTGCTTGAGGAGGTCGGAGCTCTTGATGAACACTTTGCTGCACGTCCTGCATTCGAAAGGTTTCTTCCCCGGGAGGAGGCCAGGGCCCACATGGAGGGCTTCGCCCAGCTCGTCCCAGGTCGGGGACTCCTGGCCAGCGGGCAGTCTCTGAGGCTCGTGCTAAGCCTCAGCCTTTCCTCGTGGGCACATGGCCAAGGAACCCAGCAAAAACAAACAGCCCCATCTTATCTCTTCTGAAACTGTTACTAAGGTCACCTCATCAGGGCAGTGGGGATATAAAGGATCCTGGCAATGCTTTGGTGGCAATAGGACAAGGCCAAGGTTGAGGCCTGGATGAGAACACGAACAAGTGAGTACAGCTGGAGAGCTACCATTCTTGAGCCTTGTCTCCCTGCAAGAATCTCCACCCCCCTCATCCACCTCCACTGGCTTTACCATGTGCAGGAAGCCAGACCATGCCTGGCTGGCCCTCAGATAGAGCTGCAGATAGAGCATGGGCGTGGAGTGGTGAGCTGTCTGGATGCTGGGCCAGTGGCCTGGGCTTAAATTATACTTATGCTGTACACAACTCACACCCCCTCTCTGTGCCTCAGTTTCCTCATCACAAAAGTAGGGATACCAGCCCACAGCAGCCACCTTATAGTGCTGTTAGGAGGAAATTTGTGGTTCTCTGAACAGGGGCCTGCAGTTGGCATGTTAGCCATTATCAATGCCCTGCCTGTCAGAGTAGAGCAAATACTCTACGTAGACCCAATCTTTTTCCTTCTTTTTCTTGATTTTCCTATAGGAGGAAACTGAGGCTCAGTGCCCAGTCACTTGCCCTACACCATCCATTGACCTTACATGACCACCTTTCCACTGGGCCTGCTCTGAGGAAGGCCCCGTAACCCGAGCCCTGGGGGAACTATCCTGAGTATCACCACAGCCAGTTTCTGAGTGGACATAACAGGTTCTCTGGACCACTTCCACCCTATACCACACTCTGAATCCTCACCTTAGCCCCCACGAGTCACAATACACCTGATGTGGCACTAGTTGACTTTCAGGTCTCCATCCCACCAAAGTTCCACCTTTTAGGTTTGGCCCCACACCCAGTATTTTGGCTGCTTGCCCTGCGAGGAATAAGCTGTGTCTAAAATAGCATAGCTTGTCTCCATGTGCATGGGAACTGCTATAAACATACTAGGATACTATGCAGTGGCCATTTGCAGAGGAGACGTGATGTTCAGCCTTGGGAGGGATTCAGGATAGGCAAGAAAGGGCGGGGCTGTGACCTTACACCTTGGATGCTTTGGGAACTTCTGCTGGCCCTGAGACAGGGGTGGGGCCGGTCTCCCTCCCCAGTGCAACCTCTGACGATGCCCCCGAAGGAGGCCTAGCTCGGGGCCGCCGCACGGGCCTCTCACCGGTGTGGATCCTCTGGTGGTGGAAGAGGGCGGGGCGCTCACGGAAGCCCCGGCCGCACTGCGTGCACACAAACGGTTTCTCGCCCGTGTGGATGCGGCGGTGGCTGAGCAGCACAGCACCCTTGGCGAAGGCCTTGCCGCAGTCCCCGCAGCGGAAAGGCCGCTCACCCGTGTGCAGCAACTGGTGCTGCGTGAGGTTGGAGCTGTGGCTGAAGGCGCGGCCGCACTGCGTGCAGGCAAAAGGCTTCTCCCCAGTGTGCACGCGCTGGTGTTTGAAAAGCGACGAACCCTGGCTGAAGGCCGCCCCGCAGAGCGCACAGGTATACGGCTTCTCGCCCGTGTGAGTGCGCTCGTGCTGGATCAGGTGCGAGTTGCGGCAGAAACGGCGGCCACACTGCGCACAGGCATAGGGCCGCCCGCCAGCGTGGATCTTGCGGTGCTGGCTGAGGTTGGAGCCGTGGCTGAAGGCCTTGCCACACTCGCCGCAGCGGAAGGACTTCTCGGCCGTGTGGATGCGCTGGTGCCGCACCAGCGAGGAGCTGTGCCGGAAAGCCTTGCCGCAGGCCGGGCACGCGTACGGCGTCTCGCCGCTGTGGATGCGCTGGTGCTGCGTCAGGTGTGAGGTCTGGCTGAAGGCCTTGCCGCACTGCGGGCATTCATACGGCCGCTCCCCGGTGTGGGTGCGCAGGTGCTTGAGGAGGTCGGAGCTCTTGACGAACACTTTGCTGCACGCCCTGCATTCGAAAGGTTTCTCCCCCGGGAGGAGGCCGGGGCCCGCACGCAGAGCTTCGCCCAGCTCGTCCCAGGTCGGGGACTCCTGGCCGGCGGGCAGTCTCTGAGGCTCGTGCCAAGCCTCAGCCTCCCCTCGTTCCCCGCCAACACGACCGGCCAGGAGGTCCGGGACACCCAAGAAGGCTCTCCCAGAGGCCTCCCGCACACATGGCTTGTGCCGCTCGGGCGTCCTCCGCTGCTTCCCTGGCGCCAGGCGGCCTATGAGGGTCTTCTCCCTGGGCGGGCCGCTCTCGGAAGCCCTCAGTGGGGCGGTCAGCCGCAGGCTAACGCCGGCCTCCCCGCTGCCCGGGCCCAGCAGGAGTCTTTCCCAATAGATCACAGACACCCCTGTGGGTTTTCTCTCCCGAGACGGGGAGGTGCCCCGCCGACCCTCCAGGCTTTTCCCACGTTCACAGGCACCAGTGACGGAGAGGACCCTAGTAGGTGCCATAGGGGGGCTATCCCAGAAGGCCCCTGGCAAACCTGGTTCTCCAGAAACATCTCTGTCCTCTGCCAGAAGCTGGGAACCTGTAGGCACAGAAACGGGGATGATGCCTGGGTCACCCTGGCCAGGGCACGTCGAGTTGGTGGGCAAGGGTGCGGAAGCCGGGTAGGAAAGCAGAGGGGCCAGACACCCTTCCTGCATGTGGCTTGCACCTGTCTCGGGGTTGCGGGGACTCTCCAGCCTGCTTCTGCTGCTTACCCTGGTGGCCGCTCGGCGCTACGGATCTTACTCAGGGACTGTTTGCCGACAGGCCCTCTCACCTGGCCTGGTCGGGACCAGGAGCGCCCCGGTCAGGGCTGGGTCCCCAGTGCCTGGAATGGGCCTGGCTGTCTCAAGTACTCAAGAAACGATGAGCACGTGAACAAATGAAGAAAGGAACGGCCCCACAGATGGCCCGGGGGGTACCCTTGGAGCCCCCGTTTCTAGGGCAGGCAAGGCCAGAGCCTCCAGGAGGGCTGATGAAGGAAGAACAGAAGCGAGCTGGGTGGGAGGCAGGAGAGGAGCATGTGTGCCAGAAGGGCAGGGAAAGGGGAACAGAAGCTTGGCCACAGACGGCCCCCAAGTTCACGCACCCCAGGCCCCCACTCACCAGGACAGGGCTTCCTCTGGGCATTCCTGGCCGGGGCCACATCTGTCCCACCGAGAACCCAGGGCTCCTCGCCACGCTCGAGCTGGATGACCACACGGGGTCGGGAGGCAGAGAGTCCTGTGAGAGGACCAGCAAGTGAGGGGGCCGGCCCCAGCTCGGGACGACCCACCGCCCCAGAGGATGGTGGAAGTCAGGGTTTCACGGGACTTAGACGGTGTCATCTATGAAGCCAAGAAAACCCCAAGGTCATGCCACGAGGCAGGACTCACAGGAACAGCTCAACGGTCCTTGTGGGGGGAACCGTGTTGGCAGTGCACCAGAGGAAGGGAACCGAGCCCGGGAACAGAGGCGCCACAGCTGGACGGGAACGTTCCGTTGGCGGGTGCAGGGCTGCCCATGGCCGCCAGGAGATTAGGCGTTAGTGTTGGTGGCCCAGCCTGACGACAGCTGAGCTTTCCCTGGAGGACCCAGGGCCTTACCCAGCGAGGTCACTAGTGAGAAGTTCTCCAGCATCACGTGGCGGTACAAGGCCCTCTGGGCTGTGTCCAGGAGTCCCCACTCCTCCGGGGAGAAGTACACGGCCACGTCCTCAAACGCCATCAGGCCCTACAACAGCAAGGGCAAGGGAAGACGGACACGACCTAAGTCACAGCTGTGCGACCCGGGGCTCACCAGCCTGTCCCAGGGGCTACCTCCCTCGGGGCTCTGCAGATGGGACTTCCTCACCTGTCTGGGCGCCCCCCTCCACCCTCCCAGTCTGGGCCCCAGATGCCTCCTCGACCTCTCCGCTGGCCACTCCACGCAAGGCAGCAAGAGAACGCTCGCCCCAGGGGCAGCCCCAGGCGTCCACTCGTGATCCAGCCTTTGCACAAGGTGACCCTCCCCAGACATGCCCTTCCTGCTCATGCAATATGCAACCGCACGTGTCCCAGCTGCGGGACCACGCCGGGCGTGCCCATCCCTGTAAGGTGCCTCCTCCCCCACCCCTGTGGAACTTAGGCCTGACATTTCAAGGCTGCTCCTCCCGCCTGAAGGACTGCCTGATCCCCTCGTCACCCCAGGTGTGGACCCAAGGATCTGGTGGGCACACAGGAAGCCAGTTGCCGCCTCCCTCCATAGCCACGCTCCCTCCATTTGCTTCTCACTTGGCTGCACCCTCCCTTCCCTCAGCCACCTGCCAGACTTCCCCTCAAGGCCCCAGGGACTGCCAGCCACTCTTCATCTCCCTGGAGCCCTAACTGCCCGTCCCCGGCTGAGTCTGTGAGATCCCCTCTTCCTGAGGTTCCTGAGGCCCGGCCTCGGCTCAGGACACCAGGACTCTGTCCTCCAACATCTGCAACTCTAGGTCCACGTGATGCCTCCGCTATGGGACTTCCTGACTTTTCCCTGGAACGTGCTTCCCTCCAAATTCCTGTTTTTTTTCTACCGCAGTTCCATTCTTATGGGTGCTGAGGCCGAATAACTTGCGAAGTTCTTCACTCAGGACACTCGCTCACACCCCCGCGCCTGATGTATCAGCCAATCTACCCAGAATCCAACCGCTTTGCCCATTTCCGCCGCCCCAATGTGGTCCAGCTGCCATCATCGCCCCACCAGGACCGTGGCAGTAAATCGCGTCCGCCCTACACACCGCCAACCACCTCTGCGTCCGTTCTCCGCTCAGCAAGTGGCGCGATTCTTTTAAAAACCCTAACTCGAGGCACGGCCAGCCTCTGTTCAAAACCGTCCCTGGCTCCCGGCGTCCTCGGGATAAAGCCCGAACTCCGCGGCTTGCTTGCCATTTCAGGCACACCCAATCTTCTCCCTCTCCCGGAGCTCCACGACAGGGCGTTCAGTTCCGGAAGCACCTAGGCTCAGTCTCCCCTCACAGTTTTTTTAAGTGCGGCACCGTCCCTCCCCTCGGAACTTCCTTCCACACCTCGCCCCTCTGGCTTCCAGAAGCGGGGATCCCACACGTGCACGCCCCACTGGTCTGGCAACAGGGGCCTACGACGAACCGAGAGAGGAAGACACGTCGTCCAGGTGAAGTCCCTCCCTCAGTCAGGGCCCGGGTCCGGGGACGCGGGACCCGGGCGGGTGGGGCTCTGGGGCTCCCTCCACCCACCTGCGCTGGGTCTGTCAGCACCGCCTCCATCGGGCCCTGCACCTGGGACGGCGCAGATGCGGGCGGACGAGCCAGGCGCCCCGGCTCCCGTCTTCAGTCTCCCCGTACGGTAAGGGCGCAGACGCCCGGGGCGCCGCCTCAGGGGACGCCCGGAGAGCACGTGGCTCGGGGCACCGCCCGCACCACACCCGGAGAAACCGAGGCTGGCGGGCGGGGCGCGGCCGTCGGCCCGCGGTTACGGGACGCGCGCGAGGCGGGCTCTGCCCGCACCTTCCTCGCTGCCCTCGCCTCGGGTCTCCAGAACCTCCTGGAAAACCGGCCCCGACGCGGCGCGCTGCAGTCCCCAAGAGCGGGGTAGCCCAACGACCGGCAGCAAAGTGACAGTCCCACACGCCGGAAGCTCAGTCCCCACAAACCCACATTGGCCCA
The DNA here is from genome assembly GCF_040802235.1 of Manis javanica. Taxonomy (NCBI): domain Eukaryota; kingdom Metazoa; phylum Chordata; class Mammalia; order Pholidota; family Manidae; genus Manis; species Manis javanica. The sequence goes on from NC_133172.1 coordinate 134,913, forward strand.
ATGCGCGCGGTGGGCTCACGCGCACCGCCTTCTGGGAAGCGTAGTTCCCGCCGTCTTTCTGCTGCGGCCGGCCGTTGGCGGCGTGAGCCTTCCCGGTATCGATGGCAACGGCGAAGCATCACCGCGTGGTCGCTGGGAAGTGGAGTCCCGCGGCCGCGCCCCAGTCACCGCGGGCCTCGCTCGTGGACGGCGTCGACCTTCTGTCCACGCGCCCACACAAGCCGCCCGGGAGGTCAAGCGCTGGAAGTACGAAACGGAAAATACTGCAGCCGCAGGAGGCGACGCAAGCGCGGAGCTGTAGGATCGAGCGTACGGGGAGGAGCGGGATGGGAGGAAGACGATCTTCGGTCCAGAGACCCGCATGCCAGCTCCACCTGGTGACTTCTCGGAGGCTGGTCGCTCCGGTCAGCGCTTTCACCTCTGTGCATCATTTGGTGACTATGATCAGGAGGGGTTCGAAAAGTAGCAACTGAACTTTGTATAAGCCATCTCTAGTGTCTACTGTGCGCATAGTCACTGGTCTATTATGCCAACATGCAAACAAAAGAAAGGTGAATCTGTGGCAGATTTTAAGCCCTCTTCCTGTGTCATTCAGGCTTCCATGCCATAAACTTACCACGCCTATCCTAGCTGACCTACTTGTAAATACGTTATACTCTGAGGTTAGTGCATGGAAAAAAGCAGAGTAAAGGGTGGAAGGCCACCAGAACAATTGAACTCAATGACTATACCGGAGCATTTGAAAGGACACTTGAGCAAGATTGAAAACGAAAATCCCCCAACACTTCAGGTTCAAGAGAAAGTAAGGCTTCCAGTTCTTCGTGTACGGGCTGCAAAACCGATGCCAACATTTTCTGGTCACGGATGTCAACCCTTTTCAGGGGAAGTCGGCGGGAACTACGCTTCCCAGAAGGCGGTGCGCGTGAGCCCACCGCGCGCATTGGGCCAATGTGGGTTTGTGGGGACTGAGCTTCCGGCGTGTGGGACTGTCACTTTGCTGCCGGTCGTTGGGCTACCCCGCTCTTGGGGACTGCAGCGCGCCGCGTCGGGGCCGGTTTTCCAGGAGGTTCTGGAGACCCGAGGCGAGGGCAGCGAGGAAGGTGCGGGCAGAGCCCGCCTCGCGCGCGTCCCGTAACCGCGGGCCGACGGCCGCGCCCCGCCCGCCAGCCTCGGTTTCTCCGGGTGTGGTGCGGGCGGTGCCCCGAGCCACGTGCTCTCCGGGCGTCCCCTGAGGCGGCGCCCCGGGCGTCTGCGCCCTTACCGTACGGGGAGACTGAAGACGGGAGCCGGGGCGCCTGGCTCGTCCGCCCGCATCTGCGCCGTCCCAGGTGCAGGGCCCGATGGAGGCGGTGCTGACAGACCCAGCGCAGGTGGGTGGAGGGAGCCCCAGAGCCCCACCCGCCCGGGTCCCGCGTCCCCGGACCCGGGCCCTGACTGAGGGAGGGACTTCACCTGGACGACGTGTCTTCCTCTCTCGGTTCGTCGTAGGCCCCTGTTGCCAGACCAGTGGGGCGTGCACGTGTGGGATCCCCGCTTCTGGAAGCCAGAGGGGCGAGGTGTGGAAGGAAGTTCCGAGGGGAGGGACGGTGCCGCACTTAAAAAAACTGTGAGGGGAGACTGAGCCTAGGTGCTTCCGGAACTGAACGCCCTGTCGTGGAGCTCCGGGAGAGGGAGAAGATTGGGTGTGCCTGAAATGGCAAGCAAGCCGCGGAGTTCGGGCTTTATCCCGAGGACGCCGGGAGCCAGGGACGGTTTTGAACAGAGGCTGGCCGTGCCTCGAGTTAGGGTTTTTAAAAGAATCGCGCCACTTGCTGAGCGGAGAACGGACGCAGAGGTGGTTGGCGGTGTGTAGGGCGGACGCGATTTACTGCCACGGTCCTGGTGGGGCGATGATGGCAGCTGGACCACATTGGGGCGGCGGAAATGGGCAAAGCGGTTGGATTCTGGGTAGATTGGCTGATACATCAGGCGCGGGGGTGTGAGCGAGTGTCCTGAGTGAAGAACTTCGCAAGTTATTCGGCCTCAGCACCCATAAGAATGGAACTGCGGTAGAAAAAAAACAGGAATTTGGAGGGAAGCACGTTCCAGGGAAAAGTCAGGAAGTCCCATAGCGGAGGCATCACGTGGACCTAGAGTTGCAGATGTTGGAGGACAGAGTCCTGGTGTCCTGAGCCGAGGCCGGGCCTCAGGAACCTCAGGAAGAGGGGATCTCACAGACTCAGCCGGGGACGGGCAGTTAGGGCTCCAGGGAGATGAAGAGTGGCTGGCAGTCCCTGGGGCCTTGAGGGGAAGTCTGGCAGGTGGCTGAGGGAAGGGAGGGTGCAGCCAAGTGAGAAGCAAATGGAGGGAGCGTGGCTATGGAGGGAGGCGGCAACTGGCTTCCTGTGTGCCCACCAGATCCTTGGGTCCACACCTGGGGTGACGAGGGGATCAGGCAGTCCTTCAGGCGGGAGGAGCAGCCTTGAAATGTCAGGCCTAAGTTCCACAGGGGTGGGGGGGGAGGCACCTTACAGGGATGGGCACGCCCGGCGTGGTCCCGCAGCTGGGACACGTGCGGTTGCATATTGCATGAGCAGGAAGGGCATGTCTGGGGAGGGTCACCTTGTGCAAAGGCTGGATCACGAGTGGACGCCTGGGGCTGCCCCTGGGGCGAGCGTTCTCTGGCTGCCTTGCGTGGAGTGGCCAGCGGAGAGGTCGAGGAGGCATCTGGGGCCCAGACTGGGATGGTGGAGAGGGGCGCCCAGACAGGTGAGGAAGTCCCATCTGCAGAGCCCCGAGGGAGGTAGCCCCTGGGACAGGCTGGTGAGCCCCGGGTCGCACAGCTGTGACTTAGGTCGTGTCCGTCTTCCCTTGCCCTTGCTGTTGTAGGGCCTGATGGCGTTTGAGGACGTGGCCGTGTACTTCTCCCCGGAGGAGTGGGGACTCCTGGACACAGCCCAGAGGGCCTTGTACCGCCACGTGATGCTGGAGAACTTCTCACTAGTGACCTCGCTGGGTAAGGCCCTGGGTCCTCCAGGGAAAGCTCAGCTGTCGTCAGGCTGGGCCACCAGCACTAACGCCTAATCTCCTGGCGGCCATGGGCAGCCCTGCACCCGCCAACGGAACGTTCCCGTCCAGCTGTGGCGCCTCTGTTCCCGGGCTCGGTTCCCTTCCTCTGGTGCACTGCCAACACGGTTCCCCCCACAAGGACCGTTGAGCTGTTCCTGTGAGTCCTGCCTCGTGGCATGACCTTGGGGTTTTCTTGGCTTCATAGATGACACCGTCTAAGTCCCGTGAAACCCTGACTTCCACCATCCTCTGGGGCGGTGGGTCGTCCCGAGCTGGGGCCGGCCCCCTCACTTGCTGGTCCTCTCACAGGACTCTCTGCCTCCCGACCCCGTGTGGTCATCCAGCTCGAGCGTGGCGAGGAGCCCTGGGTTCTCGGTGGGACAGATGTGGCCCCGGCCAGGAATGCCCAGAGGAAGCCCTGTCCTGGTGAGTGGGGGCCTGGGGTGCGTGAACTTGGGGGCCGTCTGTGGCCAAGCTTCTGTTCCCCTTTCCCTGCCCTTCTGGCACACATGCTCCTCTCCTGCCTCCCACCCAGCTCGCTTCTGTTCTTCCTTCATCAGCCCTCCTGGAGGCTCTGGCCTTGCCTGCCCTAGAAACGGGGGCTCCAAGGGTACCCCCCGGGCCATCTGTGGGGCCGTTCCTTTCTTCATTTGTTCACGTGCTCATCGTTTCTTGAGTACTTGAGACAGCCAGGCCCATTCCAGGCACTGGGGACCCAGCCCTGACCGGGGCGCTCCTGGTCCCGACCAGGCCAGGTGAGAGGGCCTGTCGGCAAACAGTCCCTGAGTAAGATCCGTAGCGCCGAGCGGCCACCAGGGTAAGCAGCAGAAGCAGGCTGGAGAGTCCCCGCAACCCCGAGACAGGTGCAAGCCACATGCAGGAAGGGTGTCTGGCCCCTCTGCTTTCCTACCCGGCTTCCGCACCCTTGCCCGCCAACTCGACGTGCCCTGGCCAGGGTGACCCAGGCATCATCCCCGTTTCTGTGCCTACAGGTTCCCAGCTTCTGGCAGAGGACAGAGATGTTTCTGGAGAACCAGGTTTGCCAGGGGCCTTCTGGGATAGCCCCCCTATGGCACCTACTAGGGTCCTCTCCGTCACTGGTGCCTGTGAACGTGGGAAAAGCCTGGAGGGTCGGCGGGGCACCTCCCCGTCTCGGGAGAGAAAACCCACAGGGGTGTCTGTGATCTATTGGGAAAGACTCCTGCTGGGCCCGGGCAGCGGGGAGGCCGGCGTTAGCCTGCGGCTGACCGCCCCACTGAGGGCTTCCGAGAGCGGCCCGCCCAGGGAGAAGACCCTCATAGGCCGCCTGGCGCCAGGGAAGCAGCGGAGGACGCCCGAGCGGCACAAGCCATGTGTGCGGGAGGCCTCTGGGAGAGCCTTCTTGGGTGTCCCAGACCTCCTGGCCGGTCGTGTTGGCGGGGAACGAGGGGAGGCTGAGGCTTGGCACGAGCCTCAGAGACTGCCCGCCGGCCAGGAGTCCCCGACCTGGGACGAGCTGGGCGAAGCTCTGCGTGCGGGCCCCGGCCTCCTCCCGGGGGAGAAACCTTTCGAATGCAGGGCGTGCAGCAAAGTGTTCGTCAAGAGCTCCGACCTCCTCAAGCACCTGCGCACCCACACCGGGGAGCGGCCGTATGAATGCCCGCAGTGCGGCAAGGCCTTCAGCCAGACCTCACACCTGACGCAGCACCAGCGCATCCACAGCGGCGAGACGCCGTACGCGTGCCCGGCCTGCGGCAAGGCTTTCCGGCACAGCTCCTCGCTGGTGCGGCACCAGCGCATCCACACGGCCGAGAAGTCCTTCCGCTGCGGCGAGTGTGGCAAGGCCTTCAGCCACGGCTCCAACCTCAGCCAGCACCGCAAGATCCACGCTGGCGGGCGGCCCTATGCCTGTGCGCAGTGTGGCCGCCGTTTCTGCCGCAACTCGCACCTGATCCAGCACGAGCGCACTCACACGGGCGAGAAGCCGTATACCTGTGCGCTCTGCGGGGCGGCCTTCAGCCAGGGTTCGTCGCTTTTCCAGCATCTGCGTGTGCACCGAGGTGAGAAACCTTTTGCCTGCACGCAGTGCGGCCGCGCCTTCAGCCACAGCTCCAACCTCACGCAGCACCAGTTGCTGCACACGGGTGAGCGGCCTTTCCGCTGCGGGGACTGCGGCAAGGCCTTCGCCAAGGGCGCTGTGTTGCTCAGCCACCGCCGCATCCACACGGGCGAGAAACCGTTTGTGTGCACTCAGTGCGGCCGGGGCTTCCGTGAGCGCCCCGCCCTCTTCCACCACCAGAGGATCCACACCGGTGAGAGGCCCGTGCGGCGGCCCCGAGCTAGGCCTCCTTCGGGGGCATCGTCAGAGGTTGCACTGGGGAGGGAGACTGGCCCCACCCCTGCCTCAGGGCCAGCAGAACTTCAGAAAGCCCTGAGACCTCAAGTTACAGCCCGGCCCTTCCCTGCCTATCAGGAATCCCTCCCGAGGCTGAATATCACGCGTCCTCTGCTCGTACATACTTCGGAGTAACCCTTTACGTTTATAGCGGTTTTGTTGCACATAGTGACAATGTGTTAATTCCTCTATCCCCAGGAGGTCAAGCAGCAGAAATATTGTCGGTGGGGTACTGACACAGAGGCTGTAACGTGGTGGGACCAAGATCTGAGAGTCAAGAGTGCCACGTCAGGCATATTGTGACTAGAGGGGCTAATGTGAAGAGTGGGAGTTGCGGTATACGGGGTGGAGGTAGTCCAGAGAACCTGTGATGTCCACCCACTGACAGCCACGTTTTGGAGGTCCAGGTGGCATATGGGGGTAGGGGTTGTTGTAAAGCAGTCGTCAGGTACCTTTGGCTGCCTGCTGGGTGGTTGACCACCAATATCTAGCCAGTGTCCCCTGATCCTGCATCAGTTCTGCCGCCATCCCAGAGAGTGGCTACTCTTCCCCATTCCAGGCAGTTGGTGGCCCTGGCCTGGGCCCTCTGCTTTAAGGAATTGAAGGGAGTGCAGCCTAGAGAGTTATGCCCTACGCTGACCTCCTGGGCCTGTGGTGGCACCCCTCTGACCTCCTCCCTGTGTCTGCCTCCCAGATGGGAGGGCCTAAGTAAGGCTTTCTGGGTCCAACACCATAGACTGCCCCACTCACCTTCCAGGCACAGTTCAGCCTCCTGAACCCCAAGCGTGGTCCCTGCTTATGCCAGAGAGCAGCACACTGGGGGGTGGTCACAGCGGGGTTTGAATTCGGCCACTGCACGTGTTTCTTCAAGTATTTATTGAGCATCTGCTGTGTACCTGGCAACAGGCCAGGGGCTCAGTCCCACCGAGCCCCATCTCCCTGCCCTTGAGGTGGTTGCCACAGGAGAACCTCCCAGCAAGGTGTGCAGAGTGGCAGTGCTTGCAGCCAGATTTGCCTTGCTGTCCTGAAATTTCGCATTCGTTCTGACCAAAAGGTCAGTTCCCTGAGAGAAGGGATTTCTGCCTGTTTCCCGAGGGCCTGGCACACGGTGGGTGGCGACAGGCAGAAGAGACAAACAGATGGGTTAAGACAGGCTGGGAGCAGAGTCCTGGTGACAGGAACACCACTGCCAACAGCTCTGGGCCACAGCCAGGGGGCGGGGTTGATGGGTTGCCCTATGGGGCACGGGGGCAGAGACCAGGCCAAGACAGCCCTGGACAGGGGTGAGCATTCCGTGGACACCTCTGAAGAGGGAGCAGGTTCCATGGGCCTTGGGTCGCGAATGGCCTGTGGTGGTGGCTCTGGCTCTGCTGTGGCTTCTGGGGACTCGCCTGCAGTGTGCTTCTCAGCCTGATGGTGCTGCTTTGGTCCCAGCTCAGCCCCTGTATGCCCCCCCCCCCCAGCTGCGACTGGTGACCATGGCCCTTACACTGGTTCTGCTGTCCCTGTGGCTGCCTGCTGATGTGGCCTTCAGTGTCAGGATCCCCCATAGGGGATGGCCATCAGGGATCCCTTGAGCTGCTGTCTGACCAGCACCATAGTCTGTCACTGACCCTGTAGCTCAGTAAGAAGCTGCCGACCGTGGAGGTGTACAGCCTGCAGCTACTGAGGTCCAGTGGGCCAGGGGTGGGGGTGGGAAGCTGGTAGTACTGACCATACCTCAGGTGTCCAGCCTGCCCAGGTAAGGCTTGGAGATGCCATGTATTCCCAGCTGGGTCCTCCTCCTGGCAAAAGGTCACCTCATTCCGCAGAAGTCTGAATGGCTTGTCCTGACAGATAGACTGACTGTCTTTGTTCATAGACAGATGGCCAGAAATTGCAGTGGGCATAAGACGTAAGAACCCTAGAATCATTAAAGAAGGGAAATGTGTCATACTTTGTGATCTAGTGTAGAACACTTAAAGATATTTTATATAGTTATTCATTTTCTAAACTATGGGAATTCAGAAACCAATTTCTTGAAATAAAGTCTTTGAAACAGTAACTCATAAACTCAATATTTGAGCCCAGAGGTCATATAACTTGACATTTGGTTCTGTAGAGTCTTCTAATGTGTTAGCTAGGTCTTTGTTTCCTCTTGTGTATATATTCCTGTGTTACCAGTAACATATTCTTGGTCTTGTCACAAGAAAGAATTCAAGGACAGACACAAAAAAGACTGAGTTTTATTTTTTTGGAAAATAAGAGTTTAAGGAAAGAGAAAGTACTTGGTTGGGAGTTGTCCCGAGGGTAAGTCTCGCCAAGGATACAGTAAGGAGCTTTTCTATGTCAAAGGTGATGAATATTGACTAAGTGGGAATAGGTTGCAAAGGGAACAGGTGGAGTCTTCTGGGAGTTCCAGCATGTAAACAACCAGCTGTATGTGTGTACAACATCCTGCTAAAGTCCTCTTCCCTCATTATGTCTATCTACCTACTCTAACACCTGTATTAAATTTTTTGCTATAAAGTGGTATTGTAGTATGTAGGTATTTGTTGGTGGCTGTGCATGGGTATTCTCTCGAGACTTTTTTCGTTCAAGAAAGCTAGTTCTCCAGTTCTCTAATACCACTGGCTGTCCAACAGTTCAGTTCTGACACAATCTACCCAGCGTGGACGCAGACCCCATGGGTATAGGGCTCAGTTCCTCAAGAATGCCTCTGCTTCTGTTGGATTCTCCCTGAGGAGGACGCCGCCCCAAATCACTCACGAAAGGCGTCTCTTGATGCAACAAGCAAGAGGAATTTATTCAGGAACCAGCTAGCAGGGGTCCAAGTTAGCCCGACGCAGTGGGTCTCAACGAGGACCCAGAGCACACAAAGCCAGAAGGTTTTATAGCATTTTGAAAAGGGGTAAAATTTTCCATAATCACAATAGAGGGTTTTTTTCTATAGGCTCATAAATCTTTTGCTGGCACCACATCCTGGGGTCTGGTTAGATGAGATCACCTTCGGAATGTCTAGGGTGGTTCTAGCAAGATAAGCTAGGCATGTATGATTAACTGATTTACAGTTGCTAACTAAAGGTCACTACAATCGACACAGGCTGACTAACTTGTTTTTCAAGATTCTAATGATTTTCTTTCTTCTAGGTTAGGGGGTGGTATTTAAGCCTTAAAATGGCTGTACTTATGCTAACTTTTGATTTTTCAGATCCTACACTTCAGATGCCAGCCCCAAATGGGGTCCCAAGGCACCCACTTTTCTGCCTGGCAGATTACAGATTCAGCGTTTCCACACCCCATGTCCCCCCCATTCATTTATTTACTAGAACATCTCACAGAACTCATGAAAGTGCTTTACTTACTGATTTATTATTATTATTATTATTTTTTTTTTTGAGAGGGCATCTCTCATATTTATTGATCAAATGGTTGTTAACAACAATAAAATTCAGTATAGGGGGGTCAATGCTCAATGTACAATCATTAATCCATCTCAAGCCTAATTCTCGTCAGTCTCCAATCTTCTGAAGCATAACGAACAAGTTCTTACATGGTGAACGAATTCTTACAGAGTGAATAAATTCTTACATGGTGAACAGTACAAGGGCATTCATCGCAGAAACTTTCGGTTTTGATCATGCAATATGACCTATAAACCATCAGGTCAAATATGAATATTCATTTGATTTTTGTACTTGATTTATATGTTGATCCCACATTTCTCCTATTATTATTATTATTTTTATTTTTCATAAAATGCTGAAGTGGTAGGTAGATGCAAGATAAAGGTAGAAAACATAGTTTAGTGCTGTAAGAAGGCAAATGTAGATGATCAGATGATCAGGTATGTGCCTATGGACTAAGTATTAATCCAGGCTAGACAAGGGCAGCAAGACATCCACGGATGCAGAAGATTTCTCTCAAAGCAGGGGGGGTGAGGTTCTGAGCCTCACCTCTGTTGATCCCCAAATTCTCACCTGATGGCCCCCCTGCGACTGTGCCTGTCTTAGGTTGTTCCTCCCTTGAGGAATCTTACCCGTCTCTGGCTAACCAGTCATCTTCCGGGGCCATACAGGGAAATGTAAAGTTGGTAAGTGAGAGAGAAGCCATATTGTTTGCAAAGGTTAGCTTTTTACTTCTTTGCAGATTTATGCCCTGTGGCTTCTATGCCCAGCACTTGTCTCGAGGTATCTTTACCACCTGGAGGAATTATGATACTCGGTAAATTCGATATGAGGCACGAATTCTATTTAAGGGTTGTAATTAGGAAGGAAGAAGAAAAGCTATAGATGTAGCATATGAAGGAAACTTGGGAGGATTGATTATTTCTTTGACATATCTTCTTGTATAGTACCTTAAGTATGTATAGGTTTTAAACTACTAACTAATTTGCACACACATATTAACATAATAGGAATACGGTGACATAAACAAAGCAAATCTATAATTACCAGCCATCTCCAGTGAAGCCAAGAAAACCATTTAGGCACCCTAGGCATTTGTGAAAATTTATCTATGATATGATGGATATTTTCCAACTGTACTTGAACCATCAGACAAATTAAAGCAGCCCATTTCTGGGATCTGTTCACATCCCATATGTTCTTTTAACCATAGATAGTCTATAGTCATGAGATTTTGGGGTGCTACAACTTGCACCCCTCCCAACTCCTGGTTGAGTTCCAACAGTACAGATCCAGTCAAATTCGTTGTCTCACTGTATGCACATGCCAGCCTAGACATCTCCCTCCTCATTCCTATGGCAAGTCCAGGAGACGGTGGGCTGGATGCAGCCACAACCGCAGCATCGTCCGGATCCCTGTGGAGGCTTTTTGATGATCATCCCCCGGCACGAGTCCTCCAGAGAGTGCTAATGCCGGAAGCTCCTCCTCATATCGTATCTTAGTTCATTTTCTGGGTATCCAAGCTAGGCTTTGATCTTCTGCGTAGAAACAAACAGACCCTTTGCCCACACTTTGACATGCCCTCTATACCACTGTGAACTCATTGGAGGTCAGCACACAGTAACTGCTTTTTTTTTTTTTTTTTTTTAATTAAGAGAAAGGAATATTATCAGAAAAGAGTACCTCCATAGCTGATCATCTGACACCCTTTAAGTGATCAACATTAAGGATATTTAAAGCATGCGTTGATCTTTGATTTACCAATAGTTTTATCCTGTTAAGGAGTAATCCCCCTTTTCTTTCTTTCTTTCTTTTTTTTTTTAAATTTTTAATCTACACTTACCTGAAGAATACTATGTTTACTATGCTCTCCCCTATATCAGGTCCCCCCTAACAACCACATTACGGTTACTGTCCATCAGCTTAGCAAAATGTGGTAGAGTCACTACTTGTCCTCTCTGTGTTGTGCAGCCCACCCTCCCCTTTCTCCCTCCCCCCCATGCATGCTAATCTTAATACCCCCCTTCTTCTTCCCCCCCCTTATCCCTCCCTGCCCACCCATCCTCCCCAGTTCCTTTCCCTTTGGTACCTGTTAGTCCATTTTTGGGTTCTGTAATTCTGCTGCTGTTTTGTTCCTTCAGTTTTTCCTTTGTTCCTATACTCCTCAGATGAGTGAAATCATTTGGTATTTCTCTTTCTCCGCTTGGCTTATTTCACTGAGCATAATACTCTCCAGCTCCATCCATGTTGCTGCAAATGGTTGGATTTTTCCACTTCTTATGGCTGAGTAGTATTCCATTGTGTATATGTACCACATCTTCTTTATCCATTCATCTACAGATGGACATTTAGGTTGCTTCCAATTCTTGGCTATTGTAAATAGTGCTGCGATAAACATAGGAGTGCATCTGTCTTTCTCAAACTTGATTGCTGCGTTCTTAGGGTAAATTCCTAGGAGTGGAATTCCTGGGTCAAATGGTAGGTCTGTTTTGAGCATTTTGATGCACCTCCATACTGCTTTCCACAATGGTTGAACTAATTTACATTCCCACCAGCAGTGTAGGAGGGTTCCCCTTTCTCCACAGCCTCGCCAACATTTGTTGTTGTTTGTCTTTTGGATGGCAGCTATCCTTACTGGTGTGAGGTGATACCTCATTGTAGTTTTAATTTGCATTTCTCTGATAATTAGCGATGTGGAGCATCTTTTCATGTGTCTCTTGGCCATCTGTATTTCTTTTTTGGAGAACTGTCTGTTCAGTTCCTCTGCCCATTTATTTATTTATTTATTTATTTATTTATTTATTTATTTTTTTTTTTTGAGAGGGCATCTCTCATATTTATTGATCAAATGGTTGTTAACAACAATAAAATTCAGTATAGGGGGGTCAATGCTCAATGTACAATCATTAATCCATCTCAAGCCTAATTCTCGTCAGTCTCCAATCTTCTGAAGCATAACGAACAAGTTCTTACATGGTGAACGAATTCTTACAGAGTGAATAAATTCTTACATGGTGAACAGTACAAGGGCATTCATCGCAGAAACTTTCGGTTTTGATCATGCAATATGACCTATAAACCATCAGGTCAAATATGAATATTCATTTGATTTTTGTACTTGATTTATATGTTGATCCCACATTTCTCCTATTATTATTATTATTTTTATTTTTCATAAAATGCTGAAGTGGTAGGTAGATGCAAGGTAAAGGTAGAAAACATAGTTTAGTGCTGTAAGAAGGCAAATATAGATGATCAGATGATCAGGTGTGTGCCTATGGACTAAGTATTAATCCAGGCTAGACAAGGGCAGCAAGACATCCACGGATGCAGAAGATTTCTCTCAAAGCAGGGGGGGTGAGGTTCTGAGCCTCACCTCTGTTGATCCCCAAATTCTCACCTGATGGCCCCCCTGCGACTGTGCCTGTCTTAGGTTGTTCCTCCCTTGAGGAATCTTACCCGTCTCTGGCTAACCAGTCATCTTCCGGGGCCATACAGGGAAATGTAAAGTTGGTAAGTGAGAGAGAAGCCATATTGTTTGCAAAGGTTAGCTTTTTACTTCTTTGCAGATTTATGCCCTGTGGCTTCTATGCCCAGCACTTGTCTCGAGGTATCTTTACCACCTGGAGGAATTATGATACTCGGTAAATTCGATATGAGGCACGAATTCTATTTAAGGTTTGTAATTAGGAAGGAAGAAGAAAAGCTATAGATGTAGCATATGAAGGAAACTTGGGAGGATTGATTATTTCTTTGACATATCTTCTTGTATAGTACCTTAAGTATGTATAGGTTTTAAACTACTAACTAATTTGCACACACATATTAACATAATAGGAATACGGTGACATAAACAAAGCAAATCTATAATTGCCAGCCATCTCCAGTGAAGCCAAGAAAACCGTTTAGGCACCCTAGGCATTTGTGAAAATTTATCTATGATATGATGGATATTGTCCAACTGTACTTGAACCATCAGACAAATTAAAGCAGCCCATTTCTGGGATCTGTTCACATCCCATATGTTCTTTTAACCATAGATAGTCTATAGTCATGAGATTTTGGGGTGCTACAACTTGCACCCCTCCCAACTCCTGGTTGAGTTCCAACAGTACAGATCCAGTCAAATTCGTTGTCTCACTGTATGCACATGCCAGCCTAGACATCTCCCTCCTCCTTCTTATGGCAAGTCCAGGAGACGGTGGGCTGGATGCAGCCACAACCGCAGCATCGTCCGGATCCCTGTGGAGGCTTTTTGATGATCATCCCCCGGCACGAGCCCTCCAGAGAGTGCTGATGCCGGAAGCTCCTCCTCATATCGTATCTTAGTTCATTTTCTGGGTATCCAAGCTAGGCCTTGATCTTCTGCGTAGAAACAAACAGACCCTTTGCCCACACTTTGACATGCCCTCTATACCACTGTGAACTCATTGGAGGTCAGCACACAGTAACTGCTTTTTTTTTTTTTTTTTTAATTAAGAGAAAGGAATATTATCAGAAAAGAGTACCTCCATAGCTGATCATCTGACACCCTTTAAGTGATCAACATTAAGGATATTTAAAGCATGCGTTGATCTTTGATTTACCAATAGTTTTATCCTGTTAAGGAGTAATCCCCCTTTTCTTTCTTTCTTTCTTTTTTTTTTTAAATTTTTAATCTACACTTACCTGAAGAATACTATGTTTACTATGCTCTCCCCTATATCAGGTCCCCCCTAACAACCACATTACGGTTACTGTCCATCAGCTTAGCAAAATGTGGTAGAGTCACTACTTGTCCTCTCTGTGTTGTGCAGCCCACCCTCCCCTTTCTCCCTCCCCCCCATGCATGCTAATCTTAATACCCCCCTTCTTCTTCCCCCCCCTTATCCCTCCCTGCCCACCCATCCTCCCCAGTTCCTTTCCCTTTGGTACCTGTTAGTCCATTTTTGGGTTCTGTAATTCTGCTGCTGTTTTGTTCCTTCAGTTTTTCCTTTGTTCCTATACTCCTCAGATGAGTGAAATCATTTGGTATTTCTCTTTCTCCGCTTGGCTTATTTCACTGAGCATAATACTCTCCAGCTCCATCCATGTTGCTGCAAATGGTTGGATTTTTCCACTTCTTATGGCTGAGTAGTATTCCATTGTGTATATGTACCACATCTTCTTTATCCATTCATCTACAGATGGACATTTAGGTTGCTTCCAATTCTTGGCTATTGTAAATAGTGCTGCGATAAACATAGGAGTGCATCTGTCTTTCTCAAACTTGATTGCTGCGTTCTTAGGGTAAATTCCTAGGAGTGGAATTCCTGGGTCAAATGGTAGGTCTGTTTTGAGCATTTTGATGCACCTCCATACTGCTTTCCACAATGGTTGAACTAATTTACATTCCCACCAGCAGTGTAGGACGGTTCCCCTTTCTCCACAGCCTCGCCAACATTTGTTGTTGTTTGTCTTTTGGATGGCAGCTATCCTTACTGGTGTGAGGTGATACCTCATTGTAGTTTTAATTTGCATTTCTCTGATAATTAGCGATGTGGAGCATCTTTTCATGTGTCTCTTGGCCATCTGTATTTCTTTTTTGGAGAACTGTCTGTTCAGTTCCTCTGCCCATTTTTTATTATTTATTTATTTATTTATTTATTTATTTATTTTTTTTGAGAGGGCATCTCTCATATTTATTGATCAAATGGTTGTTAACAACAATAAAATTCAGTATAGGGGGGTCAATGCTCAATGTACAATCATTAATCCATCTCAAGCCTAATTCTCGTCAGTCTCCAATCTTCTGAAGCATAACGAACAAGTTCTTACATGGTGAACGAATTCTTACAGAGTGAATAAATTCTTACATGGTGAACAGTACAAGGGCATTCATCGCAGAAACTTTCGGTTTTGATCATGCAATATGACCTATAAACCATCAGGTCAAATATGAATATTCATTTGATTTTTGTACTTGATTTATATGTTGATCCCACATTTCTCCTATTATTATTATTATTTTTATTTTTCATAAAATGCTGAAGTGGTAGGTAGATGCAAGGTAAAGGTAGAAAACATAGTTTAGTGCTGTAAGAAGGCAAATATAGATGATCAGATGATCAGGTGTGTGCCTATGGACTAAGTATTAATCCAGGCTAGACAAGGGCAGCAAGACGTCCACGGATGCAGAAGATTTCTCTCAAAGCAGGGGGGGTGAGGTTCTGAGCCTCACCTCTGTTGATCCCCAAATTCTCACCTGATGGCCCCCCTGCGACTGTGCCTGTCTTAGGTTGTTCCTCCCTTGAGGAATCTTACCCGTCTCTGGCTAACCAGTCATCTTCCGGGGCCATACAGGGAAATGTAAAGTTGGTAAGTGAGAGAGAAGCCATATTGTTTGCAAAGGTTAGCTTTTTACTTCTTTGCAGATTTATGCCCTGTGGCTTCTATGCCCAGCACTTGTCTCGAGGTATCTTTACCACCTGGAGGAATTATGATACTCGGTAAATTCGATATGAGGCACGAATTCTATTTAAGGTTTGTAATTAGGAAGGAAGAAGAAAAGCTATAGATGTAGCATATGAAGGAAACTTGGGAGGATTGATTATTTCTTTGACATATCTTCTTGTATAGTACCTTAAGTATGTATAGGTTTTAAACTACTAACTAATTTGCACACACATATTAACATAATAGGAATACGGTGACATAAACAAAGCAAATCTCTAATTGCCAGCCATCTCCAGTGAAGCCAAGAAAACCGTTTAGGCACCCTAGGCATTTGTGAAAATTTATCTATGATATGATGGATATTGTCCAACTGTACTTGAACCATCAGACAAATTAAAGCAGCCCATTTCTGGGATCTGTTCACATCCCATATGTTCTTTTAACCATAGATAGTCTATAGTCATGAGATTTTGGGGTGCTACAACTTGCACCCCTCCCAACTCCTGGTTGAGTTCCAACAGTACAGATCCAGTCAAATTCGTTGTCTCACTGTATGCACATGCCAGCCTAGACATCTCCCTCCTCCTTCTTATGGCAAGTCCAGGAGACGGTGGGCTGGATGCAGCCACAACCGCAGCATCGTCCGGATCCCTGTGGAGGCTTTTTGATGATCATCCCCCGGCACGAGCCCTCCAGAGAGTGCTGATGCCGGAAGCTCCTCCTCATATCGTATCTTAGTTCATTTTCTGGGTATCCAAGCTAGGCCTTGATCTGCGTAGAAACAAACAGACCCTTTGCCCACACTTTGACATGCCCTCTATACCACTGTGAACTCATTGGAGGTCAGCACACAGTAACTGCTTTTTTTTTTTTTTTTTTAATTAAGAGAAAGGAATATTATCAGAAAAGAGTACCTCCATAGCTGATCATCTGACACCCTTTAAGTGATCAACATTAAGGATATTTAAAGCATGCATTGATCTTTGATTTACCAATAGTTTTATCCTGTTAAGGAGTAATCCCCCTTTTCTTTCTTTCTTTCTTTTTTTTTTTTTTTAATTTTTAATCTACACTTACCTGAAGAATACTATGTTTACTATGCTCTCCCCTATATCAGGTCCCCCCTAACAACCACATTACGGTTACTGTCCATCAGCTTAGCAAAATGTGGTAGAGTCACTACTTGTCCTCTCTGTGTTGTGCAGCCCACCCTCCCCTTTCTCCCTCCCCCCCATGCATGCTAATCTTAATACCCCCCTTCTTCTTCCCCCCCCTTATCCCTCCCTGCCCACCCATCCTCCCCAGTTCCTTTCCCTTTGGTACCTGTTAGTCCATTTTTGGGTTCTGTAATTCTGCTGCTGTTTTGTTCCTTCAGTTTTTCCTTTGTTCCTATACTCCTCAGATGAGTGAAATCATTTGGTATTTCTCTTTCTCCGCTTGGCTTATTTCACTGAGCATAATACTCTCCAGCTCCATCCATGTTGCTGCAAATGGTTGGATTTTTCCACTTCTTATGGCTGAGTAGTATTCCATTGTGTATATGTACCACATCTTCTTTATCCATTCATCTACAGATGGACATTTAGGTTGCTTCCAATTCTTGGCTATTGTAAATAGTGCTGCGATAAACATAGGAGTGCATCTGTCTTTCTCAAACTTGATTGCTGCGTTCTTAGGGTAAATTCCTAGGAGTGGAATTCCTGGGTCAAATGGTAGGTCTGTTTTGAGCATTTTGATGCACCTCCATACTGCTTTCCACAATGGTTGAACTAATTTACATTCCCACCAGCAGTGTAGGAGGGTTCCCCTTTCTCCACAGCCTCGCCAACATTTGTTGTTGTTTGTCTTTTGGATGGCAGCTATCCTTACTGGTGTGAGGTGATACCTCATTGTAGTTTTAATTTGCATTTCTCTGATAATTAGCGATGTGGAGCATCTTTTCATGTGTCTCTTGGCCATCTGTATTTCTTTTTTGGAGAACTGTCTGTTCAGTTCCTCTGCCCATTTTTTAATTGGGTTATTTGTTTTTTGTTTGTTCAGGCGTGTGAGCTCTTTATATATTCTGGACGTCAAGCCTTTATCAGATCTGTCATTTTCAAATATATTCTCCCATACTGTAGGGTTCCTTTTTGTTCTATTGATGGTGTCTTTCGCTGTACAGAAGCTTTTCAGCTTAATGTAGTCCCACTTGCTCATTTTTGCTGTTGTTTTCCTTGCACGGGGAGATATGTTCAAGAAGAGATCACTCATGTTTATGTCTAAGAGGTTTTTGCCTATGTTTTTTTCCAAGAGTTTAATGGTTTCGTGACTTACATTCAGGTCTTTGATCCATTTTGAGTTTACCTTTGTATATGGGGTTAGACAATGGTCCAGTTTCATTCTCCTACATGTAGCTGTCCAGTTTTGCCAGCACCATCTGTTGAAGAGACTGTCATTTTGCCATTGTATGTCCATGGCTCCTTTATCAAATATTAATTGACCATATATGTTTGGGTTAATTTCTGGGGTCTCTAATCTGTTCCACTGGTCTGTGGCTCTGTTCTTGTGCCAGTACCAAATTGTCTTGATTACTATGGCTTTGTAGTAGAGCTTGAAGTTGGGGAGTGAGATCCCCCCTACTTTATTCTTCTTTTTCAGGATTGCTTTGGCTATTCGGGGTCTTTGGTGTTTCCATATGAATTTTTGAATTATTTGTTCCAATTCATTGAAGAATGTTGCTGGTAATTTGAGAGGGATTGCATCAAATTTGTATATTGCTTTCGGCAGGATGGCCATTTTGACGATATTAATTCTTCCTAGCCATGAGCATGGGATGAGTTTCCATTTATTAGTGTCCCCTTTAATTTCTCTTAAGAGTGACTTGTAGTTTTCAGAGTATAAGTCTTTCACTTCCTTGGTTAGGTTTATTCCTAGGTATTTTATTCTTTTTGATGCAATGGTGAATGGAATTGTTTTCCTGATTTCTCTTTCTATTGATTCGTTGTTAGTGTATAGGAAAGCTACAGATTTCTGTGTGTTGATTTTGTATCCTGCAACTTTGCTGTATTCCGATATCAGTTCTAGTAGTTTTGGAGTGGAGTCTTTAGGGTTTTTTATGTACAGTATCATATCATCTGCAAATAGTGACAGTTTAACTTCTTCTTTACCAATCTGGATTCCTTGTATTTCTTTGTTTTGTCTGATTGCCGTGGCTAGGACCTCCAGTACTATGTTAAATAACAGTGGGGAGAGTGGGCATCCCTGTCTGGTTCCCGATCTCAGT
Source organism: Manis javanica (assembly GCF_040802235.1). NCBI lineage: Eukaryota > Metazoa > Chordata > Mammalia > Pholidota > Manidae > Manis > Manis javanica. The sequence goes on from NC_133172.1 coordinate 153,397, forward strand.
GGAAATGCTTTCAGCTTCTCGCTGTTCAGTATAATGCTGGCTGTGGGTTTATCATATATGGCCTTTATTATGTTGAGGTACTTGCCCTCTATTCCCATTTTGCTGAGAGTTTTTATCATGAATGGATGTTGAATTTTGTCAAATGCTTTTTCAGCATCTATGGAGATGATCATGTGGTTTTTGTCTTTCTTTTTGTTGATGTGGTGGATGATGTTGATGGATTTTCGAATGTTGTACCATCCTTGCATCCCTGGGATGAACCCCACTTGGTCATGGTGTATGATCCTTTTGATATACTGTTGAATTCTGTTTGCTAATATTTTATTGAGTATTTTTGCATCTACATTCATCAGGGATATTGGTCTGTAATTTTCTTTTTTGGTGGGGTCTTTTCCTGGTTTTGGTATTAGGGTGATGTTGGCTTCATAGAATGAGTTTGGGAGTATTCCCTCTTCTTCTATTTTGTGGAACACTTTAAGGAGAATGGGTATTATGTCTTCTCTGTGTGTCTGATAAAATTCCGAGGTAAATCCGTCCGGCCCCGGGGTTTTGTTCTTGGGTAGTTTTTTGATTACTGTTTCAATTTCTTTGCTTGTAATTGGTTTGTTTAACTTTTGTGTTTCTTCCTTGGTCAGTCTTGGGAGGTTGTATTTTTCTAGGAAGTTGTCCATTTCTTCTAGGTTTTCCAGCTTGTTGGCATATAGGTTTTCATAGTAGTCTTTAATAATTCTTTGTATTTCTGTGGAGTCTGTCGTGATTTTTCCATTCTCATTTTTGATTATGTTGATTTGTGTTGACTCTCTTTTTCTCTTAATAAGTCTGGCTAGAGGCTTATCTATTTTGTTTATTTTCTCAAAGAACCAGCTCTTGGTTTAGTTGATTTTTGCTATTGTTTTATTCTTCTCAATTTTGTTTATTTCTTCTCTGATCTTTATTATGTCCCTCCTTCTGCTGACTTTAGGCCTCATTTGTTCTTCTTTTTCCAGTTTTAATAATTGTGATGTTAGACTATTCATTTGGGATTGTTCTTCCTTCTTCAAGTGTGCCTGGATTGCTATATACTTTCCTCTTAAGACTGCTTTCGCTGCATCCCACAGAAGTTGGGGCTTAGTGTTGTTGTTGTCATTTGTTTCTATATATTCCTTGATCTCTATTTTGATTTGTTCATTGATCCATTGATTATTTAGTAGCATGTTGTTAAGCCTCCATGTGTTTGTGAGCCTTTTTGTTTTCTTTGTAGAATTTATTTCTACTTTCATACCTTTGTGGTCTGAAAAATTGGTTGGTAGAATTTCAATATTGTGGAATTTACTGAGGCTCTTTTTGTGAGCTAGTATGTGGTCTATTCTGGAGAATGTTCCATGTGCACTTGAGAAGAATGTATATCCTGTTGCTTTTGGATGTAAAGTTCTATAGATGTCTATTAGGTCCATCTGTTCTAGTGTGTTCTTCAGTGCCTGTGTGTCTTTACTTATTTTCTGCCCGGTGGATCTATCCTTTGGGGTGAGTGGTGTGTTGAAGTCTCCTACAATGAATGCATTGCAGTCTATTTCCCTCTTTAGTTCTGTTAGTATTTGCTTCACATATGCTGGTGCTCCTGTATTGGGTGCATATATATTTAGAATGGTTATATCCTCTTGTTGGACTAAGCCCTTTATCATTATGTAGTGGCCTTCTTTATCTCTTGTTACTTTCTTTGTTTTGAAGTCTATTTTGTCTGATATTAGTACTGCAACCCCTGCTTTCTTCTCACTGTTGTTTGCCTGAAATATGTTTTTCCATCCCTTGACTTTTAGTCTATGCTTATCTTTGGGTTTAAGGTGAGTTTCTTGTAAGCAGCATATAGATGGGTCTTGCTTTTTTATCCATTCTATTACTCTATGTCTTTTGATTGGTGCATTAAGTCCATTTACATTTAGGGTGACTATTGAAAGATATGTACTTATTGCCATTGCAGGCTTTAGATTCGTGGTTACCAAAGGTTCAAGGTTAGCTTCTTTAGTATCTTACTGCCTAACTTAGCTCGCTTATTGAGCTGTTATATACACTGTCTGGAGAGTCTTTTCTTCTCTCCCTTCTTATTCCTCCTCCTCCATTCTTCATATGTTGTGTGTTTTGTTCTGTGCTCTTTTTAGGGGTGCTCCCATCTAGAGCAGTCCCTGTAGGATGCCCTGTAGAGGTGGTTTGTGGGAAGCAAATTCCCTCAGCTTTTGCTTGTCTGGGAATTGTTTAATCCCGCCATCATATTTAAATGATAGTCGTGCTGGATACAGTATCCTTGGTTCAAGGCCCTTCTGTTTCATTGCATTAAGTATATCATGCCATTCTCTTCTGGCCTGTAGAGTTTCTGTTGAGAAGTCTGATGTTATCCTGATGGGTTTTCCTTTATAGGTGACCTTTTTCTCTCTAAGTGCCTTTAAAACTCTTTCCTCGTCCTTGATCCTTGCCATTTTATTTACTATGTGTCTTGGTGTTGTCCTCCTTGGATCCTTTCTGTTGGGGGTTCTGTGTAATTCCATGGTCTGTTCGATTATTTCCTCCCCCACTTTGGGGAAGTTTTCAGCAATTATTTCTTCAAAGAGACTTTCTATCCCTTTTCCTCTTTCTTCTTCTTCTGGTACCCCTATTATACGAATATTATTCCTTTTGGCTTGGTCACATAGTTCTCTTAGTGTTGTTTCATTCCTGGAGATCCTTTTATCTCTCTCTATGTCAGCTTCTATACGTTCCTGTTCTCTGGCTTCTATTCCTTCAATGGCCTCTTGCATCTTATCCATTCTGCTTATAAATCCTTCCAGGGATTGTTTCACTTCTGTGATCTCTTTCCTGACATCTGTGATCTCCTTCCGGACTTCATCCCACTGCTCTTGCATTTTTCTCTGCATCTCATCCCATTGCTCTTGCATTTTTTTCTGCATCTCTGTCAGCATGTTCATGATTTTTATTTTGAATTCTTTTTCAGGAGGACTAGTTAGGTCTGTCTCCTTCTCAGGTGTTGTCTCTGTGATCTTTGTCTGCCTGTAGTTTTGCCTTTTCATGGTGATAGAGATAGTTTGCAGAGCTGGTACAAGTGACGGCTGGAAGAGCTTCCCTTCTTGTTGGTTTGTAGCCTTTTCCTGGGAGAATAGCGACCTCTAGTGGCTTGTGCTGGGCAGCTGTGCGCAGACAGGGCTTCTGCTTCCTGCCCAGTTGCTTTGGGGTTTATCTCCGCTGTTGCTGTGGGCTTGGCCTGGCTGGGGCTGTTCCTCCAAAATGGTGGAGCCCCATTGGAGGGGGAGCAGCCAGGAGACTATTTATCTCCGTAAGGGGCCTCTGTGCTCCCTGCTGCCCAGGGGGTTAGAGTGCCCAGAGATCCCCAGATTCCCTGCTTCTGGTCTAAGTGACCTGTCCTGCCCCTTTAAGATTTCCAAAAAGCACTCTCCAAACCAAAACAACAGCAGCAACAATGAGAGAGGGAACAGAAAGAAAGAGAAAAAAAAAAGGAAAAAACAAGCGATTTTTTTTTTTTTTTTTTGTCCTCAAGTGCCGGTCCCAGGCACCCGCTCACTGGTCCTGCTGCCCTGTCTCCCTAGCACCAGGGTCCCTGTCCTTTCAAGGCTTCCAAAAAGCACCCACCCACCGGTCCCGCAGGGAAGGAACGCTCAATATTCTTTGTCCTCAGGCACTGGTCCCACGCACCCGCTCACCAGTCCCGCCGCCCTGCCTCCCTAGCACCGGGGTCCCTGTCCCTTCAAGGCTTCCAAAAAGCACTCGGCAAAAAGAGAGAAAAAAAAGGGGAAAAATGCGCGATTTCTTCCGTCCTCAGGTGCTGGTCTCAGGCACCCACCCACCGGTCCCACAGGGAAAAATGCGGGATATTCTTTGTCCTCAGGTGCCGGTCCCAGGCACCCGCTCACCAGTCCCGCCGCCCTGCCTCCCTAGCACCGGGGTCCCTGTCCCTTTTAGGCTTCCAAAAAGCACTCGCAGAAAAGAGAAAAAAAAAGGGGGAAAACGCGTGATTTCCTCTGTCCTCAAGTGCCGGTCTCAGGCACCCGCCCACCGGTCCCGCAGGGAAAAACGGGGGATATTCTTTGTCCTCAGGCGCCAGTCCCAGCCACCCACTCACCAGTCCCGCCACCGTGCCTCCCTAGCACTGGGGTCCCCGTCCCTTCAAGGCTTCCAAAAAGCGCTCGCCAAAAAGAGAAAAAAAAAAAAGGGGAAAAACGCGCGACCTCCTCCGTCCTCAGGCACCGGTCTCAGGCACCCGCCCCCAGGTCTCGCAGGGAGAAACGCGGGATATTCTTTGTCCTCCGGCGCCGTTCCCAGGCACCTCCTCACCGGTCCCGCCACCCTGCCTCCCCAGCAACGGGGGCCCGTCCCTCTAAGGCTTCCAAAAAGCGCTCGCCAAAAAAAAAAAAAAAAAAAACCGCTCCGGTTTCTCTCCACCCGCCGGGAGCCAGGGGGAGGGGCGCTCGGGTCCCGCCGGGCCGGGGCTTGTATCTTACCCCCTTCACAAGGCGCTGGGTTCTTGCAGGTGTGGATGTGGTCTGGATGTTGTCCTGTGTCCTGTGGTCTCTATTTTAGGAAGATTTTTCTTTGTTATATTTTCATAGCTCTATGTGTTTTGGGGAGGAGATTTCCACTGCTCTACTCACGCCGCCATCTTGGCTCCGCCCCCCCTGATTTATTATTTTTAAAAGTACAGCTTGATATAGCCAACTAGAAGAGGTAGGCAGAGCAAAGTGTTGGATGAGGTACGTGTGCGCGGGGCTGCCATGTCCTCAGGGTGTATACACCACGCGACACCATGATGTGTTCACCAACTGGTAAGCATGCGAGTTTTCATTATGTAGGCATGATGAGATTATGTCATTGGCCAGGTGATTGGAGCCAATCACATTGTTCTTCTGGCGACCAGCTGCCACCCTGAAGCTATCCAAGCCCCTCCCTGATGCTGTAACCTCATTAATATAAACTATGGTTGAAGGGGGCTTGTTATGAGTAACAAAAGATACTCCTGTCACTCAGGAATTCCAAGTATTAGGAGCTCTGTGTCAGGAACCAAGGATGAAGACCAAATATGTATATTTATTATACAATATCTGTAAAATGTAAGTCTAGCCACAGAGCTTTTCTCTTGATCTTTATGAAGAAGAGAGTGGGTGCAAGAAGCTCAGCAAGGGGCAAGAGGGGTACTGATCAGGCAGGATGGCAGCCTGGCTATGCGTGGGGCAGGATTAGCCGAAGCGCCAAGACCGGAACCCCTGGAACCGGGGAATATCACGACAACCAGACGACAGTGTGAGTGGCTGACACGAGGCTGTCAAATGATGAAACAAACACTAGTAGTGAGTTTGAAGTCCCTTATTCAAGAGAAAACAGTCCATGATGGGGGGAGTGCAAGCAGTGGGACACTTTTCCAGAGACATTTTGGGGGTCCAAATATGTGAATTAACTTTATTGGGACATACTGTGTCCTAGGCATTACTGTGAGCTTCTTATGTATGTTCACTCATTTAAAACTCGTGACCACCATTGGGTGGGCACCGTTGCTGTCTTTGTACCTTTCCCAAGATCCCTTAGGTAGGAATAGTGGAACTGGGTGACCAGCTTGCTCTGGAGTCCGTGTCCTTCAGTGCTGTCCTATTCAGGCTATTTGCCATGAGGAGAAGGTAATTGTAAGAAAGTCACTAGTTAACTAGGGCGAGTTTGAGGGTCTGGGAAAGGAAAGGGAAGACAGCAGAGGTGTGGAGGGGGCAGAGGGAACCTGAGCACAATGTCAGTGTCTCCCTGCTGACTGAGCCAGCCCCCCCAGGGAATCACCACACGCGCGGCTGGCTATGCCCTGCGGAGGTGATATCAGGCAGGAACAAAGGGGGGCGGGACCCCGTCATGATGGTTCCCTGGCTTGTTCTTGGGAAGGTCCCAGTGTTAGGCAGGAAAGTAGATACTAGCGGGGTGGAAAGAGAACAAGGTCAGTAAAGCCCCTAGAAAGGACTCAGTTAACCAGTTAAAACTAGAAAGCCAGAAAAGACTCAGAGTTAATGAGTTAATTAGTTAAAGGCTCAAAAGGTCAAGAGCACCTTGGCCTAGAATGTTTGAATATTCCCCAGATAAAGAGAAAATCTGAGCACAGCCCATGTCTTCACTGTGTCAATTAGATCATTGTAAGATTTACTCTAGCCTGCTAAAAGGCCCACCAATAAACATCTTTACACAGGGAGAGTCCACCTTAAAGCCAAAACTGCATTTTGAAGAAACCAAGGAAGTTAAGAAGAAAAATTCTTAACGTACTCTTTAGTGAAAAACAAACAAATAACTCTGCCCACCTTGGAGGAAGGGCGGACAGTCTTGGTTGATAGGCTCCCAAACCAGGAAGCTACGATCCTGGGAGGGGACCAGAGCAGTAAATTTCTTGTGTTAAGCTAATTTTGCGGAATTACCTAGAGGACTGATAAGAAATTTAACGTCTCATCAAAGATACCTGGGACTGAGACAGGGACCTTGGGTGTATAGTCAGAGCAGGGTGAGGGCCTCTGGAAAAAGATCCTTACCAAAACTCCATATTAAACAATTAAGCAGTCAGAGTCACATTAATTCTCTTAAGTAAAATATCAAACTAGGAATATAAGCATTCTTTAGTGAGATTAGTTAAAACTAAAAAGCCAGCAGTAACTTGGCCTGGAATGTTTGAACATCCCCCAGATAAGAAAAATACCTCAGGATAGCCCATGTCTTCATTGTGTCAATTAAATTAGACTACTGTAAAATTTACTTTAGCCGCTAAAAGGCCCCGTTTATCATTTTTTTTTTTGAGAGGGCATCGCTCATATTTATTGATCAAATGGTTGTTAACAACAATAAAATTCTGTATGGGGGGGTCAATGCTCAATCATTAATCCATCTCAAGCCTAATTCTCGTCAGTCTCCAATCTTCTGAAGCATAACGAACAAGTTCTTACGTGGTGAACAAATTCTTACATAGTGAATAAGTTCTTACATGGTGAACAGTACAAGGGCAGTCATCACAGAAACTTTCGGTTTTGATCACGCATTATGAACTATAAACAATCAGGTCAAATATGAATATTCGTTTGATTTTTATACTTGATTTATATGTGGATCCCACATTTCTCCCTTTATTATTATTATTTTTTTTATTTTTAATAAAATGCTGAAGTGGTAGGTAGATGCAAGATAAAGTTAGAAAACATAGTTTAGTGTTGTAAGAGAGCAATTGTAGATGATCAGGTGTGTGCCTGTAGACTATGTGCTAATCCGAACTAGACAAGGGCAATAAAACATCCACTGATGCAGAAGCTTTCTCTCAAAACAGGCAGGGGTGAGGTTCTAAGCTTCACCACTGTTGTTCCCCGATTTCTCACCTGATGGCCCCCCTGCGACTGTGCCTGTCTTAGGTTGTTCCTCCCTTGAGGAATCTTACCCGTCTCTTGCTAACCAGTCATCTTCCGAGGCCCCGTTTATCTTCAACTTTGCCCAGATGCTGCTTTTCCTCCCCCAGCCCCTAATCAAGTAATAATATGCAAGTAAGCCCACTCACAGACGACATAGTAAAAGGCAGGAAGGATCTCATCTTAAAGATAAGACTGCATTTTAACACCCAGAAAGTTAAGAAGTAAGATTCTTAACTTACTCTTTAGCAAAACAGACAATAACAGCCCGCCTTCGGGGCTGGGCAGACAGTCTTGTTTGATGTGCTCCCAGACCAAGTTGTTGGTATCCCAGGGAGAAATCAGAGCAGTAAATTTGTGTTGTTAATTTTAAATATTCAGAGACCACTTAACAAGTCCACACCTCTAAGCCTTTATCTCATTCCCAAAAATCCTCAACTGCCTATAAAACCCCTAGACAACGCACAACCCCAGGCTCTCCTGTCCCCTCCTGGTGTGAGTCGGGAGCTCTGTCCTCTCACTGTATCTCTCAATAAAAGCCTCTCCCTGGCTCTCCTACCTTGGGTGTTTGCTAAGTTCATTCTTCCACTCTGCAAACAAGAACCCCAGCATCAGGACCACTGAGCAAGTCCACACCCCTAGCCCTTTGTCACATTCCTGAAAAACCCTTTAAAGGGGGCACCCCAACCTTTCAGGGTGCTCCTTTCTCCCTGAGGTTGCCTGTACTTTCTCTCTGAGTAACTTTAAATAAAACTTTTACTCTGTTTCACTACAGTGTCTCTGCCCTTCAGTTCTTTTTTGTGGTGGGGACAAGAACTGAGGAAAATACACAATGACTCTGCTCCCACACCAGCACCTGTGAAGTGCCTGGGAAAGTATCTGCTGCATCATCTGATTTGGGGCTGGGGGTTCAGAGACTGGGAACTGTGTATTTCTTAGCTTGAAATTGCTTGGCAGGATTGGAAGGTCATGAATGGCACTACGTTTAGACCTAGAATCAAGTGTGACCCACTAGCACTGTGCTGAGAAGCAGAGAGAATTGGAGACATTTTCCTTCCCAGAAGGGGTTTATGATCACATTATTTCACATCACAAAATAGAAAGAAAATGTCTTGACTGAATATTGAATTGTGTAATTCTGACTGCACTGGTACAGCTGACCTTGTAAGCTGTTGTGGGTAAAATTGTAGTATTTCCAGAATATCTTGCCTGGCATCAGTTCATTTGCATATCAATAGACACTCCTCAGGGGTGGAGAGCAGCTCATCTCCATATCAATGGGCAAATTACCTGGGCCATGGAGGGCTTATCTGCACCTGAGAGGTGAGGGGAGGGCCGGTTTTGCTTCTGCTGGAGCAGGAGAGGGAGATGCCCCCGCCTGCAGCTTGTAAGCAATAAATGGGTTTTAAACTTTATTTCTCCCTTTGACTGATTTCGCTTTTAGGGGTATTTTGCCCCGGGATTTCCTCTCCCCAGACTTACACTGTGGAATACCCTTATTGTCTTGTGAAGTTCAGCATATGCCTAACTTACAGCTCAGCCATTCCTTTCCTTTCCTCCCTCTCTCTCTTTCTCTCTTATTTCACTCTTCCTTCCTTCCTTTCTTTTCTTCCTTTCTTTTTTCTCTTTTACATACATTTTATGTATTTCTCTATTCCTTTCTTTAATAGTGTAAGTCCGGGGAGAGGAAATCCCAGGGCAAAATACCCCTAAAAGCGAAATCAGTCAAAGGGAGACAGGCTGAAAGCTTTTTGACACTGGACTTCTGTCTTGCCAATGGGTTTCATCCCGGGGCAAGTTCGCTATGGATTCAATGTGACCAAAGAAATCGACAGCAAAACGTTCTTGGGGTGAAAGGGTCATACCCAACTTTATTTACAGATGGCAAGTCAGTCACTAGAATCCCATTCACTCAGAGCAAGTCTGCATGCAGCAAGCTGGTCTCTGCCTCTGGGCCCCTCTGTCTGCACAGTCATCCCACACAGCCATCCTCTGGGCCTCTGTCCCCGGTGCTCCCGCCACTCCAGCCTCTGCTCTGCTCTCCTGCAGCCTTGCAGCACTGCCACTGTGTTGTGCCCAGAGCACTGGGCGGAGCTCTTTTTATAGAGTCAACAGCCATGTGTTGCCCACAGGTGTGCAGTGAGCTAGTCAGCCACAGCCAAGTGGGAATCCTGGTCACAGGAACTCTCATTTTATCTACAACTTCTAAGGGCTTTATCTGGTGTGAATTTTGGTGTTTAACAAGGTTGGACCTGTAGCTAAAGCCTTTCCCACACTTGTAAGACCTTTCTCTGGTGTGAGCCTTCTCATGATGAGTAATGGTAGAAGGCTGGCTAACTTTTCCTACATTTGGTGCACTTACAAGGTCTTTCTCCAGTGTGAGTTCTATCATGCAGAACAAGGTGGCTGCTGTGGCTCAAGGCTTTTCCACATTTGCTCTACTCATAGGCCTTTCGGCAGTGTGAACCTTCTGGTGATGAATTATGGTATAACGTTGGCCAACAGCTTTTCCGCACTCCATGCACTCATAATGTCTGTTTCCAGAGTGGATTTTCGGATGCTTTTTCAGTTCAGAAATGTGACTAAAGGCCTTCCCACACTTCTTATACACAGGGGATGTTTTTCCAGTGTGAATTTTTGGGTGATTAATAATGGTTGATTGATCTTTGCAAACACTTCTGCCTGTTGAGCATCTGCATGGTCTGTCTTCACAGTGAATAAGGTGGCTGAGGAGGGCGGAGCCCTTTAGGAAGACTATCTTACAGTTGCTGCACTTGAATGGCTTCTGAATGGCATGGACCCCTGGCAACCACCCAATTCTGAAGCTCAGTGGGAAGGCTTTCTGAGCTCAGTGCTCCGGCAGGGCATCTCCTCGTGTGGGTGGCCTAGTGCTGCTAGAGGTCACAGCTGTCAGGGCCGTCCTTACCACCCTTCCCACTTGTGTAAGGCTTCTCTGCTGTGTGCCTGCTTTGATGCATAATCAGGAGTGAGGCCTCATACTTACCACAGGTGGGAGGTTTCTACAGTGAAGTCCCCGTTAAGTTGAAGGCTTAAGTAGAACCAGAATCTCTCCTACATGCCTTGCAAATGTATGGTTTCTGCCCACAGGGTCTATTCTGTGATGCTTCTCCCAGGGCAAGGTTTTTCTGAAGACTTGACCATCTGTGTAATAAGGGTGGGATGCCTGGCTCGAGGGACCAGCACTGGGAGTTCAGACCTGTGCTGTGCCTTTTATGAAAGCATCCAGTTTTGATGATGCCTCCTCATCTTCTCTTCCACATGGACCATCTGAAAACAGGGAAATAACCTCTTTATATGTCACTGTAGATGAGAAGGGATGGACCCATCATTAACTGGTGTCTGTAAGGCCAAACTTGATTCCCTGGGTTCTTGGAAACTAATGGGGCCAGAATCCGGGTGAGGAAGGGCCAGTCCTGTTGGACAGAGTCTAGTCGGACCACAGTGCAAAAAAAAATCCTGGCTGGCAGGAGCTGCTGTACACCCTCTGCAAACACAATGCAACAGGGCTGCCGGGACAGGTAAATGCCATGCATAAAGAGCCCAGACTTGGGTGTAACTTCCAGCCACCTCCTAGGACTAGGCTTCCAAGGACTATTTACAAATAAATGAACATCTAACAGCTAAGTGGAATTTCTGAAGGAGCTGGAGCTTCAGATTTCTTAATGGAAACTTCTGCTTTTAACATTTTGGCACCTGCTTTAAAATATCTAATAGCCATAAGAGTTCAGTCCAGTAGTCAGAATCATGTGGCCCCAAAGATGTCCCACATTCAAATCCCCTGAAACCATTACCTCATATGAGAGGCTTCAAAGACATGATTACATTAAGGATCATGAGATGGGAAGGTTATCCAGGATTATCTGGGTGAGTCCAGCAAAATCACATGAGCCTTTGGAAACAGAGAAACACAATACAAATTATAAAAATTTCACATTTCTGAATGTCAGAAGTCTGACACTTGTGTCAACTGCTCTAAAATCAAGGTGTCAGCAGCGCTGCCTTCGTTTTGGAGGTGTGGAGGAGTCTGTCCCCTTGCCTATTTCAGATTCTGGAGGCTGCAAGCATTCCTTAGTTCATGGCTCTTTCCATCTTCAAAGCTAGAAAGGCCAACTTGTGTCCTTCTCACATTGCAGCCTCTGCATCTTTCTCTCCCTCTCTCCCTTCCCGTCCTCTCTCAATCTCTATGGCCTCTTCTTCCACTCTGAAGGACCCTTGTGATTACACTGCTGTCCCCCCAATAATCCAGAGTCATCGCCACATCTCAAGGTCAGCTGATTATTAACCTTATTTCATCTACCACTTTAGTTCCCCATTGCCATGTAATTTATTTACATAATCCGGGGATTAGGACCTGGACATCTTGGGTAGGGGTGGGGGGCATTATTCTGCTCACCACAGTACAAGCACATACTTTCTTAAAAATTAAACTTGTGTGGATGCTTGCTAGGTCAAGGATGGGTGCATTTTATATTTTGATAGATATCAACAGTGACTCTCTAGAGAAAGCATCTATAATATACTGCGCATCCCTGGCAGTGTATGTGAGAGCTTTGGGATGCTGCTGATGAAGACAAAAACAAAATAACAGCTCTTTTATACATTTCATAATGTAAGCCTTAAAAATAAAACAGAATTTCTTATCTTACCAATAAAAGAAGGGTTTATTTGGGAATAACAGAGAATTGAAATTCCGACGGGCAAGTTACAGCAAAACCATAGTCAAGTCTGACAAACAAAGGAGAACATTATTCGTTGGAAAAGGAGGGAAGTTGGGAGGGGTTGTTCTGAAGGCAAGTCCACTAGAGAAAAGCAAGAGATCAGGGTGATGAGGCTTTCTCGCTGGCGGAGATGCTGGGGCACCTCTGTCCTGTAGCTGTCTGTAATTGACAATTCTTGCCTAGTATGGTGAAAGGGATCCCCCTTCCGGCTTTAGGACTCTTTTAGTGAGGTTTCTCTATGAAATTTTCATAGCTCCAACCTACCTGACCCCGTGCTAAGTATTTTCATGTCATCTCTCATGGAGAAAGCTGCAGTATTGGGACAGGCAGGAAAAAAATGGAAAGACCAGTCCACGTCTTGGCAAAGTGCCTTGTGACTCAGACCATTGGCTCTGTAAGGTTCCAATACATCTTGTTTTTCATGTCGACCTATTGTTTTAGTAAGTTTTATAGCCACTGCGTCCTAGGTTTAGAGACACATTAGTCAGATGATCACAAAGTGTAAACAACTTGTGACATGCGTATAAGGTAAATTTGGTGTCTGATACTTGCCTTTTCCTCATTCTAATAGTAAATTTCCCTCCTCTGGGTGGAGATTTTATATGCTAATGTTATGTGAGATGACAGTGCAACATACATGTTATGTATGTAATCCAACAGTGCATGTTCTAACTGAAACCATCTTATTCATGTTTGCTGACCTAAAAACTAATGAATAAGACATTTTCACTCCTCGTAATAGGAGCTACCCTAATTTTTCTCAGGGCTGACTCTTGAGCAGCCCACCTTGGTCTATCAAGTTGTTTCTGTTTCCTCACTTCTCCAATAAAGTGCTCTGCTTACTTGCATACTCCTAAGTGTCCCTGTTAAATTATTTTAATATGCGAAGACAGGGACAAAGGACCCTATTCTAGTGTCTGCCAGTAACAGTATTGTCCAAATTTTGTCACTGGACTTTGAATTAGAACTGATGCTGAGTGAGTACCAGGACCCCCAAGAGGGCTTCTCAAAGCATAGAGTGCTAAGGCTTATCCCAGTTTCTTTTGCCTTCCTAGCAAGTCCCCCAGTGATGCCAGCACTGCTGACTCAGGGACCACAGTGAGGACCACTGAATTAGAGACATTGATGTCACTTAAAAAAGTACCCGAGAAGGAGATACCTTCTTTTTCCACCCTCGGAGAAGACCAGCGATTTCCCAGGGGCCATCTCAGAGCTGATAGCCCACGGGTCACTTGCCGGACGTCTCTGAGGGAGGAAATCTTAGGCGCCTTTAAGAGGAAGCCAATCCCCTTTCATTCTTTGTCTGGGGCGCCATCTCCCAGCGCCCCAGGTGGCGCCGCTTGTGTGTTGCCATGGAGAACATCCGGGCGCTCCTAGGGCCGCGGGACGTAGAGCAGAAACTGCATTGCCCAGAGGGCTGCGGGTGGGGGCGGCGCATTCTGGGCCAATCGCAGCCCAGAGTTGCTACTTCCGGCGGCTCGCGTTGTTGGGGGCGGGACTTCTGGCACCGCCCTTGTGGGCGTTCATCCCGCTCCTGAGGGGTCGTTGCCCAGCGAGCGCCCTTGGGACCCCAGTGCTGGGTTGGGACAGCTTTCCAGGAGCTTCCGCGGGGCCAGGCCGGGGAGGGTAGTGAGGAGCCGTGACCCCCTGTAGCGGGGTGCCCTCCACACGTGCCCTCCAGCCCCGCAGGCGCCCCGAGCCTTGTGCTTGCGCTGTGGAGCCTGAGGCCGGCAGTGCCGCGGCCGGCGGGTGGGCACCCGCCCCAGGGCGCCCTGGGGGTCGGCTGAGCCCTCAGGACGTTCCCCCGTGCTGATGGGGCCGGCGTGGGTGGGTGGAGGGCGCCCATCTGCTCTCTCTCCCTCGAACCCTCCCCACCATGGCCCGGGACGCCCTTCAGAGCGGAGCAGGGTGTCTCTGGACATTTCCCGTCCACCTCTCTCCCTTTTCTGCTGGGGACCCTAGGGGTCACTCCACGCCCAAGTCCCCGAGTCATGGTCAGGGGTTATGTGGGAAGGTTCTCATTTATGGATTCCAGTGGGACAAGGTGTAAAAAACTGTGTCAGGCATAAGTACCAGGATGGGCAAATGCTTGGAGGGTAGGCTGAGCTGGGAGTGTTCAGGGAACTGCACTTTTATGTCTGGTGGATGGGTCAGGCCTGGAATGGACGCCTAGGAGCTTGGCCTGTACTCTGAGGATGGTGGGAGCCACAGAAGGTTTGGAGCAGAGGAAGGAGGTGATCTGCTCAGGTGTTAGCACACTCCCCTTGGCTGCAGAGTGGGAAACAGGATGGGGATGAGGGAGCAGAAAGCGAGCCTCATAAGGATACTGCTAATAAATCATGTGAGTGACGGTGGCTTGGCCAGAGTGGTGACTAGAGTTGGGAGAAGTGGTTGGATTTTGGATCTGTCTTTTAAGTTAAGCCAGCCAAGTTCTATGTTGTAGAGGGTGAGAGAGGAGTGGAGGAGACAGGGATGTCCTCGTGGATTCTGGCCTCAGTAACTAGAAGGTGGAAGTGTGTTGACTGAGCTGGGGAAGTTGGTGGTTGGAGCAGGTTTTGGGAAAGATCAGGAGGTGGATTCTGACCATGGCGAGGCTGAGCTGTCCCAGGGACTCCCAGGTAAAGGTGCTGACTGAGCAGCTGGGCATGCAGGTCTACCTGATGCTGAGGAATTTGGCTTAGAGGCATCCAGTCAGCAGCAGCCAGCCAGTGAAGTGAGGGAGCTCTTGTTCAGATTTAGGAGGGGGGATCTTTAGGTCATGGTGATGGATGCCCTATGGGAGCAGCTGAGGACTGGGTGGCTGGCCTGGGCACCAGGGCAGGAGGTGTGGGCATGACCAAGTCCGATGAAGGGAGGAGCAGCTATAAGAGAAGGTGCCGGTTGGGGGGGAGGATCTAGGTCCCTGGGAGGCAGACAGAGGCATATTGTAGGTGGAGGTAGGACGACAAGGGGACAGGAATAGTGCTCATTCACCCCTCTATGGACTCACCAGCCTTTCTTGGCCACCCTCTCTGTGGCCTGGAGGTTTCAGTCGGGCTGGAGGATTATCTCAGCTGGGACTTTCACAGGCCTGAGGTGGGAGGTGGTGGGGCTGGGTTTCAATGTTTTTTTAGGAGGAGAGAGGAATACCATAGCTAGTGAGGGGATAATATGCAGCAAGGCAGAGGGGTCTGGAAGTCCCACAGATCTGTGTGTTGTCTGGGTGGCTGAGGATTGAAGGTAGGAATAGGATCAACTGCAGAAACTATAAAGGAAGGGCTGACTTCTACCCCTGGCATTTGGGACTTTTCGGTCAATAGGACCCAAGTAGCATGTGCGGTGGCTAGGAGCTACCCATTCTGTGTGCCAGGGGATAGTGGTGGTGTCTGGAGATGTACAATACAAAAACTGGTGTATAAGCAGAGGGAGTGTGAACTGACAAACTAGAGGCATGTTACCAGGGTCTATGGGAAAACTCTGTGCACACTAGTTTGCTGTTTCTGGGAAGCAGGATCTGGGGACCCTGGGGAATTGCTGGCAGAAGGGAGTGGGACTCCCAGAGCTTAGATGGTATTTATCTGCCCACCTGCCTTCTGTTTGAAGGTCACAGTGATCAATAGGACATGAGGAGACAGTGGAACCCATGGCATTGGAACTTGGGGAGGGTGACCTAGGAGTGTGTTGGGGGAGGTAGTTTGGGGATCAGAGACTGTCCACCAGAGAGGTGGCAGGATGTGGGGTCCTAGGCCTAGGCCTGGATGGATTTATCTGTGTGATTTTTTTTGTTGCTGTTCATTTTCTGCAGCCCTTTGGTCTGGTTGACTTGGCTGTCCCCATCATGGCAGGGCTGGGGGACCTTTGAGGACATGGCCGTGTACTTCTCCGGGGAAGAGTGGGAGCTCCTTGATGAGGCTCACAGGCACCTGGACCGCGGTGTGATGCTGGAGAACTTGGCACTTGTAGCCTCGCTGGGTAAGGCCCTCAGCCTCCTAGCCTCCTGTTCCAGGCTCTGTCCCTCCTCTTCTTCCAAGAGCAGCTCTGTTTTTCCACAGTGAACATGGGCACTTCCTCCCCTGGACCATCTGCTGTGTGTGCAGGGCTGGACCGCAGGCTCAGCCTGTCGTTCCTCCCTGAGGAGCCCCAACAACTTCCGAAGCCTTCCGGGGAAAGGCGCAGGGCTGGGGGTCTCGGCCTGGCTTTCTGAGTCTGTCCAGACTGACGGAACCTCGGTGCCCATATTCTGCCTCCTTTTCCTGTCAGACATTTCCAGGAGCCTGGATGTGCTGTGAACGGCAGACACCGACAGACTTACTGCTCATGGGGGCCGCTGGGATGTTCCTGTGAGATGTTCCTCAGAGGCTTGACATTGAGATTTTCTTCCTGGTTGCAAAGATGACACAAGCTCCCTTTGTTCGGTCACAGGGTGGGTTGCTCTGAGCTGGGCCTGCCACTTACCTGCCCTGTCTTTGTCCTAGAACTTGCATCTTCCAAGTCCTGTATGGTTATCTACCTGGAACAGGGCAAAGAGCCCTGGGTGTCGAATGGGGTAGATGTGTCTCCAGCCACTGCAAGAGAGGCTGGGAGGGGGTCTGGTTCTGGTGAGTGGGAGCGGGGGCTAGAGGTGACATTGGGGCTGGGCTCACAATGTATTGGGCACTGCCCTATGTCCACTAGTGTTTGATTCTGGGGCCAGTAATCCCACCTGCTTGCTTACTCTCACCTTCTTTCCATATCAACATTGTCCCTGGGCTCTCAATGATGAGTGAGCCCCCACTGCTCTGATCTCCATGTCTCCCCAGTCCCCCTCCTCTCCTCCCTTTGCAGGGTCACCCCACATTAGCCTATAGTCAATATATTATGAGATGTGCACATACCCTTATATATATTTTCACCACCAGATGCCCATTTGCAGCTGGATTTCCCTGCACTTGTACACACCACTCTGTGTCCTCTTTTCCTATCAGAGATCTCCTAGGGCCTGCCTGATTTGGGTCCTGTTGAAAGCTGAGGAGTGAGTTGGAGACCCTGCCTTTCCTCCCAGCCTGACCCCATTCCTATGTTCTCACATATGTGGAGACCTGGCCTTCTGTGGCCTTCCTGGGCCCAGTCCTGCACCACTGGCTCTATTTCACTCTGACATGATCCTACAGACTCATTCCCGAATGTGTCAAACACATGTCTGTGAAGGGACTACCCACACACACAACAAAGCCTACACATACTTCACCAGCATTTCTCTGCTTTCAGGTTGTTGGTGTGGAGTGGAGGGATCCCCTCCTGAGCAGGGTGTTTTTGTAAAAGGAGTGCTCCGGTTTGGGATCCCTAAGGCAGGTCCTTCCACCCAGAAGGCCAACACCTGTGACATGTGTGGCCCAGTGTTGAAAGACATATTATATCTGGCTGAGCACCATGGAAGACACCCCAGGCATAAACCATATAAGGGTGAGGCATGTGGGAGAGGTGTCTGGCTCACTGTAAACTTTCACCAGTACCAGAAGGAGCATGGTGGAGAGAAAACCTTCACATGCAAGGAGTTTGATAAGGATGCCCTGGAGAGCCATGACTTCCTCCAGCACCAGGCCATCCACAGTGAGGTGAAGTCATGCAGGAGCACTGGGCACAAGAAGGCCCTCCCAACCATCTCCAATGGCCAGCAGGGGAAGGGAGTTCACACTGCACAGAAGCCCTTCAAGTGAAGCAACTGTGGGAAGTC
The DNA here is from genome assembly GCF_040802235.1 of Manis javanica. Classification (NCBI taxonomy): domain Eukaryota; kingdom Metazoa; phylum Chordata; class Mammalia; order Pholidota; family Manidae; genus Manis; species Manis javanica. The sequence goes on from NC_133172.1 coordinate 171,219, forward strand.
CTTCCTGAAGGCCTTTGTGCTCCTCAAACACCTGATAACTCATGCCAAAGAGAAACCATTCAGATGCCCAGCAGGTAGAAGTGACCCCAAGGAGAACTCAACCCTTGTTTATCACCAAAAAATTCACACTGGAGAAACACCCCATGTATGTAAAGAATGTGGAAAGACCTTCAGCCACTTGCTTAAACTAAGGATGCACCAGAAAAATCACACTGTAATAATGGATCACAGTTGCAGTGAATGTGGGAAAGCCTTCACCCGCAAACACTCACTCATTCAGCACTAGAGAGTTAACACTGGAGAAAAGGCCTTATGAGTGTGGTCAGTGTGGGAAAGCCTTCACTTGCAGCTTCCATGTTGTTAGGCACCAGAATGGCCTTATGAGTGCAGGCAGTGCCGGCAAGTCTTTAGCTGTATCTCAAACTTTGTTGAGCACCAGAAAATACACACTGGAGAAAGGCCTTATGAGTGCAATGAATGTGGGAAAGCATTCATTAACAGCTACATCTTGCTCGGCACCAGAAAGTTCGCAACACAGAAAGGCCTTTTGCATGCAGGGAATGTGAGAAAGCCTTCCAGCAAACATCTAAACTTATTCTGCATCAAAGGAGTCATACTGGAGAAAGACCTTATAAGTGTAACCAATGCAGAAAAGCCTTCAGTTGCCCCTCCAACCTTGTTCCACATCAGCGAATTCATACTGGAGAAAAACCTTATGAGTGTCCTAAATTTAGGAAAGCCTTCAGTCAAAGCTCTGCTCTCATCCAGCACCAGAAGGTTCACACCAGAGAAAGGCCTTACGAGAGCAGGGAATGTGGAAAAGGCTTTGGCTATAGTTCTAATCTCGTTAAGCACTGGAAAGTTCACACTGGAAAAAGGCCTTATGAGTGCAACCAATGTGGGAAAGCCTTCAGTAAAAACTCCATCCTCAGTCAGCACCAGAGAGTTCACACTGGAGAAAAGCCTTATGAGTGTAACAAATGTGGAAAAGCTTTCCGATACAGCTCAAACCTCTCTAAGCACCAGAAGGGTCACACTGGAAAAGATCCTTCTAAGTGCAGCAGACATAGGAACATCTTCAGCCAGAGCTCCAGCTACACTAAGCACCAGAAAGGTCATACCAGAGGAGGGCCTTAGGAGCATGGCAAAGGTGAAAAAGCACAAACTATCTGGGGATTCTCCTTGTTCACCTTAAAGGGACTCACTCCTGAGAACTTCAGTAAGGGAACCTTTAATGAGAGAGCCGTCAGCCAAGAATTGGAACTTGAACATCCCAACACCCTTACGGGGGGACTGCCTGTGAGGGCCAGATAGGTGGGAAGCTTCCAGGAGCTACATTGCACTTTCTAACTTGTCCAGTTGCTTTGCCATATTATGTCACTGCCAGATGCCATCTTACCTCTGCCAACTGGCAGGTGCCTATGGCCTGTGCCTGTCAGCATACTCAAGGAAGGCAGACCTTGTGCTCTCCTTCCCTGGAGGGAGCCATGTGTGATAGGAGCACTTTAATGTGGCACCGTTTTCCAGCTGTCCCATTCCCAGTGGGACAGGCAGGAACCCGCAGTTCTCTCCAGGAGGATCTGGACTGGAATCTCAGGACTTCAGAGGTTTCCCTTTGTCAGGGGCATTGTTAAATATGCAGATGATGTCCACAGTGGATGTATCAAATCTCTAGCCTAACCCTGGAACTGCCTGCCTCCAGTGTATGATAATAAAGGTCTTATTGTTGAGGCCACCTTTATTCCCAGGACTCCATCCAGTGTATGTGGGGAAAAGATTGAGAACAGAATTGAGTTCTAATAGTGTAGAAAAAGGGAATCACTTTTGTGGGGGCCCCCAACTTCAACAGCAGGATGGCAGATAATAGCTTGCAGTCTAGTTTAACCTAATTTGCCTTCTGGCCAAAGGCCTCCTGGGACAGACTGAAGTCCTCTGGGCCTAATCTGTGTCCTGGATGCCAGGACTACCTTTTGGGACCAAAGCTTTGGGGATTGGGTATTTGGTGTAGCAATCTCTAATACTTTCTGGGAAGGGATTGTGTCCCTTATTCCTGAGAATTTCACACATTCCCAGTAGTGCTGAGAAGACGGTCTCCTGGGACCTGCCCATGAGTACGTCTCCTTAAGCTCAGAATCCGCAGGTAGGTGTCATTAGATATAAGATATACAGGGGCCAGATGGAACCAAAAGTGGGTGCAGAAATGCAGGGAGTCAGGGAGACTGGCAAATGGAGGCAATATGGCTGGTGCTGTGCCTGGGCCACATCATACCCACTCACAAGAGCTGATTGTGCTCCACTCCATATTCAGTGACATCATAAGTGTAGCTTGAAATCTGACATGATGGAATTTATACCACAAAAATAAGCAAATATCTCTCTGAAAACAAAAGCAAAACTCAGGAAACGATTTGCAGTGTTTGTCAAATTTTCTGACAGTGACCTTGGCCACAGGAGAGACTCAGCTCTGCAGGTCTTGGAAGTCCTGTACACTCTCATCTTGCACACTCTAATCTTGTCTTTTAGAACAAATGCAATGCCTCTTTAGAATGGGCATAACCAGCACTGTGCTGCCCTCTGCCAGAGCAAAAAGTCTAAAAGGTGGATTCCCGTAGTTTCCCTGGGCTGTTCACTTCAAGGCCATCACTGCACAGGCAGGAACCCTGGGCCTGGTAAAGGAAATCCTGTAGCCCAGGATTTCTGTGGCCCAGCCAATATTCCAGGTAAATGTGGCGGCCATGGCCTTCATCATCAGATGGTTTTTATTGCCACTGATGCAGGGCTTCTCCAGGCATAAGGTTCAGAGATGGTGGAGTCAACATATGGTTGCCCCATTTTCTGGTTTTCCAAGAGATGCACATTTTTATGTGGAGGCTTGATTTTATAAATGTTGAAAACTATTTCCCAAAAACTTATGTACCAAGTTTATAGGTATATATGCAACCTGCACATATGGACTTTACAATGTGTTCCTGGGTTCCAGGTTTGCCTTTTGCTGGTAGTGTTCATTCCATAGCAGGCAGCAGCTCTGGATGACTCTCCTGAGGTAACAGGGAATGCCCTGGACTCAGGCGATCCCTTCTGGGTATAACAGTTGTCTTCCACCAACATGGCAGGGGCTTGGGATCAGAGTTAAATTCCAGTTGAACTGTGCTACCTCAGGTGTCCCCAAGCAAAGGTTAAACATGGACCATCGAGAGTTGAATTCCTTGTACCTGTAGAGTCAGTTATGATCAGACAGATCTCATAGCACTATCCCAGTGCATGGCTGAAATCTTTTATCTGTTGTCTACCCTTCCCACCAGGGCTCTGTGTACACCAGCCAACTTACTGGAACCTCAGATTTCCCTGGTAATGCCGTAACGTACCAAACAAAGGCCTGTTGGTTCTGAGTATTTGATCTCCCCAGAGCACCAGCTTCTGTGGAGCTCCAAGTTCTCCCCAGCATTATGAAGTACCCAAGGACCCCTGTTCCGCTCAGGGCCTCCTTCCTGGGTGTAACAGTTGCATCCCACCAACATGGAAGGGCTGCTTGGGATCAGAGTTAAAAGTCCAGCCGAGCCATGTGGGACTCAGGCCTCCAAGAAAGGTACAGCAGACATTCGACATCAGAGCTCAATCCCTTGCATCTAGAATGGTCAGCTATGTGTAGACCTTGTGAAATGAAGTCTTTTGGTAGAGTTCTTGGTGAAGAATCGATTTGGTAAAGTGTGCCTGATCTGAACCTGACTTCTTGTCTCCCTAAAAGGGCTCTGTGCTAGGCAGCTGGCCTTCTGTGTGTGTGCACAGTCTGTGTGTGTGTAATTATGTGCATGTGTCAGAACACCCAAAACACAGTCCTCGTGGCTCTGAGCATCTACGAATTGGGGCTACGGACATTCATCTTGACCCTACAGGAAAGTGGCCGGTGAACTAGCCAGAGAAAGGCAGTGTTGAGTGATGGCCGGAGGCAGCCCTTTTGACGTTTGAACCCCCGATTGTCTAAGTGCCTGAAACCAGATGCCAAGTGTACTATGGGTTCCACGTACCAAAACTGGCCAGGCAGTTCAAAGGGGAAAAGATAATATTTTTGACCGATAATAGGAACAATTGAATAGCCATACACAATCATGACAACAAACCTCTACCCTTACCTCAGGTCATATGCAGATATTAACTTATAATTGATCATAGTCATAAAAGTAAAGCCATAAAACTTCTAGAAGGAAGCATAACAACCTTGGATTTGTTTGATTTCTAAATATAAAAAGCATGACAAGATTAATCAACGACATGAAATTTTTTACTTTTTGCTTTTCAATATTCACTCTCAAGAAAATGAAAATGCAAGCCACCGGCTGGGAAAACTAGCTGCAAAACAAATTCTGACAAAGGACTTGAATCTAAACTATATAAAGAATTCTTACAACTTAATGAGACAAATAATCTAATTTTTAAAATTTGGCAAAAGTGACTTTAATGCTCACTCTGCTAAAGAAGATATATGAGTGGCAAATAAGCACGTCTTCCACGTAAAATCTCGTCCATGTTATTTTACTTAAAGCTCACAACACCCTCCCAGGTGTTCCAGAGATAGTGAGATGGTCAAGGGCACAAACTCTAGAGCCACACGCTGTACGTTCATGTCCCACACAGCTGATAATTAGTTGTGTGCTCTTGGACAAGTTACAATGTTTCAGTGCTTCTGTTTCCCCCATATTGAATGGATGATTTGTATGTCTGTGGCAGATGGCTGTGGCAGATATTAAAGTATACAGGTCCCGAGAAACTCTGCATACCCTCACCCCACATGGGTCGGTCACCAAGAAGTCATGGCTAGCCCATAGACAGGGCAGTGTCACTCCGGGTTTCCAGTTTCTCCTACTCCCTATTTCTTTGAACCCAGTGTTCACCACCTGGCCCTTACATGAATATAAGGAGGTGACCCTGGTAGGATCTGGTGTCCAAAGGGCATGTCTTCTAGCTTGGGAGAAGAGCTAGATGCGCCGCGACACATGCTGCGGAGCAAGAGGGCAGCAGCCCCGCTGATCACGGCGAGATCTTCAACCCTCTTTTCCCTTCCCCAGGTGAGGGAGTCACCCAAGCCAAAGATTTAGTGAAAGATTTAGAACATATTTTAGCCTTTCCCAGGATGGCATGGGCTAGAAATGCAAATTAGGATACACGTTGGAAAGGAAAAAATGTAAGTGTCCTTATTTGCAATAAATTGGTTGCTAGGGGATGGGAGTGGGAGTGGGTTTGACTATAAAAGTGCCCGAAGGAACCTTCTGGGGCAGGAGGGAAAGCTGAGATAATAATGGTTGCGCAACTCTATAAAATTTACTAAAAAATAAATAAATTGTATATTTATAATGGGTTTATTTTACACATAAATTATACTTCATTAAGGCTGCTTAACAAACAGGACTAGGGGCTGTTCTCTCTCACTGTCCTGGAGTTCCTGAGCACATTATGATGCCAAAAAGTGTCCAGCTTACAGGGACATAAAAGGAACATGTAAAACCTTTACAATACGAGTGTGGTTGTGGGAGACATACAGGTCTACGGGCCTTCAGACCCTCTGCATACCCTCGTCCTGCAAGGGCCCAACCTTCAAAGCAGTTTGTCAGGCTTCCCCATGCCCTGTTTCCTCACACCCAGTGTTTTTTACTCACCTGGTCCTTGTACATACACAGGTGGGTGACGTATTACCAAAGTCTGGCCTCCAGAGGGCTTCCTTTCAATACTGCTGGCACAGGACACATTCCCCGGAACAGAGACTATCATCCTGCCTCTTCCAGCCCAACTGCTGCTTTCCCAGGCAAACTCCAAGTCAGAAGCTTCAGAACACAGGGACTTTCTTTTGGAAACATGGGGTAGAAATAAAAATGACAACCGGACACAGCTGCTCCATGCCTTGCTGCTGTGCCCTCTGTCAGGTGCTATAATGGCTCCAGTAGGCAGTCTGGGAGCACATGTTCTGTTCTCAATTCACTCCGTCCACTAAATAGGACCCCAATATTAGAGAAGAATTAATTGGTGATGTACTTATTGTTAAACAGTCCAGAGCAGTCCGAGTTCATGGTACCAGGGCTGGGTGATGACAGGCAGGCATAAAACTTGTATGAGTACTTGAGATGCTCAAAGAAGGCATCATGGATGTCTAATGCAGACCATGCAATGTCCACGAACAATGGGAAGCTCACCGAGAAGCCCTCCAGAAACCATCCCATCAGGCCCCTTGCTCATGGCATCTTGTCCGTCCAAACTCAAAGTCATGGGTAAGCATGATGCCATTCCAGTGGGTGCAGGACCACAAGCATCCTTCTAGGGGAATTCAAGCAGGGATCGGGGGCTGTTTGCAGTCAGCATCAGTGTATTTGGAGGTGACCATCACATACAGAAAGGCTTCTTCCACAGGACCCAGCAGTGCAATGCTCTCCTAAAGTTCCTCAGCAGGTCACAAATTACAGTGTGGCCCCTACTGGCTTCCCCCACATGCAAGACGGTTATGGAGTGTCTCTCCAGGTGGAGGTCCTAAACAAGGTCCAACTTGTGACTGAAGCCTACTCAGGCAGGGTCCTTCTCAGGTGTTATTTTATGTGGAGAAGGCTTTTATTATTATTATTAATTTGTTTTAAGGCAGCTGAAAACTTCACTACATTCACTGCTCTGAAAAGGCTCTTTTTCAGGTGAAGTTTCTGGTGTTGGGCAAAATGGGAGCTGTGGCTGACAGCTCTTCTGTGGCAGCTGTACACATAAATGCTTTCTTCAGTGTGCATCATTCTATGCAAATAAGGCAGGAGCTGCAGCCTTTTGCTTCCCTACTTACTACTCACGATGGTGTAATTTAGCGCTGCAAAACAGGATCAAATCTGTGAGAGGACGCTTTCCAACATTAGCTGTACGTTTATGCCTTTCTCCAGTGGGGATTGTGTGAAACGGGTTGAATATTTTCCTGAAAGCTTTCATTTAATTATTGCATTTGTACAACTGTTCTCTGGTTTGAATTATTTGTGCTAAAGAGAGCAGAGTTCTGAATGGAGGTGCCTACATCCTTTGCACTTATGAGTCCTTTAACAGTATGAATGCTTTTATGCAGGGAGAAATGGCAGATTTTTTTCTCAAGTATGGGCCACACACTCTGCTCTTATAGGGGAGGGATAAAAATTCTGGTGGCAAAAAGTCTGGTGCTCAAAGGCAATAGAGCTCCGCCTACAGACTTTCCCACGTTACCACACTTGTAACATTCACAGATGTGAATATACTCCTGCTTTCTCAGGTGGAGACAGGTGAAAGCCTTCTCACCTTCCCAGTGTACTTGGGACTTTTTCCCACTCTGTGAAGTTCTTTGGTGGTAGAAAACAGTTGCTTCTCCCTGAAAACCTCTGCTTATGATGTACATTTATCAGGTGTCTCTTCAGTGTCAATTCTCTTTAAATTCTGCAAAATTTGTAGTTGGGAGGACCTCAGCATCTGATAACAGGCAGTACTGTGCAGTGAGGATAGTCCAGGCCTGGGATTATCAGCACTGTGCCCACCTTCCTTAGAGGGAACAAGCCAGTCTCATGTAGGAACTGATTTCCAAGAACTATTTAAGGATATGTATCAGCTCCTGACATGTTAAGAGGAAGCCAATAGTGATGGATCTGGCCATAAGAAGGTAGGGAAAAGGACAAGAGGCAGAAGACAGAGAGGAGTCAGCCAGAAGACAGGAATCAGAGGAACACAGAATAGTGTCAGAAGGGGGTCAGAAAGAAAAGAGACATAGCTACTCAATGTGGCACCAGATGAGAGACCAGCCCACTGTCACAGGCCCTCCCACACCTGTATTTCACTCCCCAGGACTGGCCCTCCACGGGCATCTCTGGTCATGAACTGATTCAGGCTGCCCTGTCCGCCAGCCAGGTTTCCCTGCCATGCTCAGGTTAGGTGATCACACCGTACAGGATGGAGGCAGTAATTCTCAGGGCAGATCAAGTGGTTAATGAGAGGTCAGCCCCAAATCAGTGTTTCACCCACCCCATTACAGACCAAGGTGGGTGAGGATCACCTGTGCATCTGGGAGAATGGAACCTCACAAAATGAACAAGAGAAAACCTCACTGGTAAAGTTCACTGGCCCCACAATGACCATGTCAGTGCCCATGACACCAGTATGGGGGCAGACAGGAAACTTCTACTGGGCTGAGGAGATGTGATAGAGGGGACAAAAAAGCCACAGACCCTGACTGAGTCACTTGGCCAAAAAATAACCCACCTGGATGTAATCTACTATGCAGGCTGTGATACTTTTGATCCTTGACCATGGTTGTCAAGGTCCCAAGGCAAAAATTGTTGGGGCTGTTTACACAGCAACACATGGACCAGCAGCACATCCCACAGAGTGGCTTGACCTGCTGAGAACAGCACCACATCATGGCAGAACCCCACTGGGCCTCACGGAGGAGTCCCACTTTTTCTGAAAGAGGTGTGGGACTTTGTTCCCAAAGGTCACTGACATCCCAAAAACAGCAGCCAGAAAGGGGCAGATGGTTGTGATCTTAGGACTGGGTATGGGATCTGGAACCCTGTGTCCTGCCAGCCACCTCCTCTTATGTCTCCCAAACTCTCCCCTGACACACATACTCGCCCTCTATTATCTGAGTGCCTAGGCCCTCCTGGATGTGTGCTCTCCCCAGATCCACTGGTCTTTGGATAGCGCTTCTCTTTTTCTGCACCCATCTCCTCCACCCTGCTTAGTCTAGACACCCTGTCCACAAGACACCACCTAAGACTCTCCTTCCAAGATCCTGTTCTCAGGCCTTTCCCCAGTCCAGGTCACCAGCACACTGCAGCCTGGACATCCAGAGGCCAAAGTGGAACTCCCTGTGTGTTCCCCAGTGCATGTGTCACCTCCCCCCACAGATGTCCAGACAGCTCAGGCCCAACACCTAACAAATACAACTGCTAATTGTGAAAATTGATAAGGGGAAACCTCACTGATGTGGAGTTGGGAGGCCTGCGGGGGGAGCTCTCATGTCCACCTCTCTCCTGGTCAATTGCAGACGCCCACAGGAGGAGGACACCTTGCAACCCTATTATTTTGGCTACTTTACCACCCAGTAGGAGGGAAGAGTTTCTGCTGCCCTAGCAAAAGCCCAGGGAGGCCACCGGCATGAGCGGGCTTTGCCCGAGGCCTTGGCGGCCAACTCCCGCCCGATGCAGCCCGAAGGCCCCACAGAGTCGCTCCCCTGCTGCCCAGGATCAGAGACGGGACATTCACGACGGCCGCGGGCGTACAGGGCAGAGAGCTGGGGCCTCTCCGACTCCCATGCCTTCCCCGCTCGCGTTTCTGCCGGCCGGGTAGCCTCCTGGACGCTGTGCGCAGCCAGTCAGCCCTGCGCGGACAAGACGGCAAGATGCCAAAACCGTGGTCGGACCCAGCCTGCACTGCAGTTCCGGAAATGCCCCTCCCCTGGGCGATCATTGGTCAGAGTGTGTACAGCTCGCCCAGAAATGGCCCTCTCCCGGCTTTTCATTGGCCAAATCTGGTGCGCGCGCTGACAACACGGCCACACGCACGGCAAATGTCTTTCTGAGTAATGTAGTTCGCGTCGCGTGATCAGTGACGCGAGGTGAGCAGTTCCTGGTCACCTAGGCAACGGCCAAGCGACCCCGCTACTGGCTAATGGAAATAAGGTCATAGTCGAAGGGCCCTGAACCAATGAAGGCTCAGAGTACGTCTCCGCGGGGGCACCGAAGGTTGGGGCCGGACTTCCGTCGTCGCCGTGGAGTCTTCAGGTTGCCCCTGGTGGGTGGGTCTTCAGGTGGCCGTTGGGACCCGGAGAGGAGCGCAAGGGAGAAGGGCTGCACCGGTCACTACGCCTCTGCAAGCACTTGGCCCGCGGCTAATGGCTCCTCTTTCCTGAGCCTCTGTTTTCCCGTATGTGGGACGGACACAAGAGTTTCTACACCCCGCCTTCCTCCCTGGGTCCCGGGAGGCTGTTTCCGTATCCTCGGGCGCATTTTGTACCGGGAAAGACTAAGGCCCTGAGTGCGACTGTCAGCCCGCGGCCACCCCGCCCGGCGAGGGTGAGGAGGTTGGGATGAGCCCTCAGGGCCCGTCGCTGTCGCTGCCTTGCATGGCCCTGCCCAGCCCACAGGTGCCTCCCGGGCCGGCAGCCTCCCTGACGGAGCCGGCTCAGGTGAGTGGAGGGGGCCCCAAACGCTCACCAGCTGGACGTTCTGCCGTCGTGAGCCGGGAGATCAGGCATAGGGAATGGTGGTGTCCTGGATTCTTCGCCTACACGTGAGTCTAGGGCCCTGGGAGTCAGTGGCCACGGGAATTCAGGCCAGAGGTTGTATGGAGTTCACGTTTTTGGAATGCTAGGGGATAAGGTCCCAGGCACAGGGACCAGCATGTGCAGATTGCGTGGAGGTGAGTGGAAGATGTAAGTGGACAGGGAACTGCAGGTAGAAATAGAGAGCAGGGGGACCGGCGCCAGGCCTGGAATGGCAGGATGAGGAGTTGGGCGTCTGTGCTGAGCATGGTGGAAGTCATGGAAAGTTTAGAACAGAGGAGGGCGGTGTTCCGACTCAGGTCTTAGCAGCCTTCTGGATGCTGTAAGATCTGAAAAATCAAAAGTTAGCGTAAGTACAGCCATCTTAAAGGCTTAAATACCACCCCCTAACCTAGAAAGAGGAAAATTATTAGAATCTTGAAAAACAAGTTAGTCAGCCAGTGTTAAATGTAGTGACCTTTAGTTAGCTGACCTCAAATCAGTTAATCATACACACCAAGCTTATCTTGCTAGAAGCACCCTAAACATTCCGAAGGTGATCTTATCTAACCAGACCCCAGGATGTGGCGCCAGCCAAAGATTTATGTGTCTATGAAAAAACACTGTATTGTGATTGTAGAAAATGTTGCCCCCTTTGAAAATGCTATAAAACCTTCTGGCTTTGTGTGTTCAGGGTCCTGGTTGAGACCCGCTGTGTCGGGCTGATGCTTGGACCCCCGCTAGCTAGTTCCTGAATAAATTCCTCTTGCTTGTTGCATCAAGAGACGCCTTTCGTGAGTGAATTGGGGCGGCGTCCTCCTCAGGGAGAATCCAACATTTGGGGGCTTGTCCGGGATCATGCGCTTCCCCCGCTTCACTCCCGATGTCGCTCTTGGAGGAAGAGGTAAGATTAGTGGCGCCTTGAGTTGTCTGTGTTCTGTCTTCTGTTTTTCAGCGAGACCGGTCGGAATTCTGAAAGGGGGTACCCACTGTCTGGCAGTCGTCCCGATCCCGTAAAGGGGTCGAGACCGCGGTCGGTAGACGTACTTAGAGCACCGCAGGCTGCAACCCTGGGGGACGCCTCGGGGAGAGTGGAGGGCCAGGGACGCCTGGTGGCCTCTCACCTGTTTTTCGGGCAAGGTGAATCTGATGAGATAGGGTTGATTTTCGGGCGCCAAGAGTATCAACCCTCCGATTCCTTTCGGTTTCTGATTGAAAATCTGAGGAAAACAAGGAGCGGCCGCCGTGTGTCTAATCTGTGTGTGTCTCTGTTTTTTGTGTCTTTCACGTACCTAATAATTGTTATACTGACAATGAGACAGACTCAGACAACCCCCTAAGTGTGTAAATGAATATATCTTTCTACCTCCGGACGGTATTAATGAAATTGATTTAAAGACAAGCGCTGGTGAAAATTGAGTATTCTAAAACTTCCAGAAAACCTGATAAAAAAGTGTTAAGCATTAATGCTAATTTGAGTTTGCCTAAGGCGGGCATGTCTTGGTAGTTGTCGGCTGCCTGAGTTTACCTAGAGTCATTTGAGTCATGTTATCTGCTAAATCTTTTAAGAATAGAATGCTTAGAAGCTTGGCTTTGTCTAGTGTTCAGTGGGGGTCTTGTGAGTAGGCTAGCGTAGTTGTTGCAGGTAGGTGAGCTGGATAAGTGTGGCAAGTGAACACCTTTTTAATTGTGTGTTGCAGTGTGTATGCCTACCTGCAGCCTGAGAATCTTTGTAGTAACTTAAAGCCTTAGAGTTTTGTTAAGTTGAGAAGATGTGCTCTGTGTTTGCTGGGAGATTGTGCTGTGAAGCTCATGGTTGCAGAAATTGTAGAATGTGTTTGTAAGTTTGTCGGTCTAGAGGAAATGTTAGTTTGACAGTTTGCAGTGTCCTGCTTCTCAGTGTTCACTAGAAGTTAAAGTTTCTAATGGTTTTAAGTTCTAATTAAAACTACTCAAAGTAATAAAGAAAACATTTCTCTATGCTAAAAGACGTATGTTTTAATAAGAAAAAGTATAAAGAATGAAAACTCTTCTGCATGCTAAAGAATGTGTTTTGTGATAAAAGAAAGTAACTTTGTTCTAAAGTATAGCTATTTATTTAAAGAGAGACAAAGAGAGAAAACAGCGTGGTGCCTTTTGTTGTGGAAGATCCGCTCAGCCTGTTGCTTTGGGGGGAGGGTCAGGATGTTTAGAGAGAAAGTGAGATAAACCCAGTCAAGCTGCAGGCAAGCCCAGGCATAATTCTCACCGGCTTATGTGCTTGGGACCATGGGGCAAATGAAGAATAAATTACTATATTCTTACAGATATAGTCGTGCCTAGTGAAATTAAAGCAAGTGAGTCTTGATATCAAGTGCACAGCAAAATCAAAATCTCGTGTAGGACCCCAACCTCCCTGGGAAATAAGTTAGCCTAAGAGTGGCCATCTTGAAGCCAAAAAAGCCATTCTGATATATGACTCAGAGGGAACAACTGAAACCAGGTAACTCCTCTGGAAAAACAAGTTAATCAATCATGACTGCTGGCAGCGCTAACCTCTCGGTTAGTTAATCATAAATGCCGACCCTACCTTGCTACACCCCCAGGACGTGGCACTAACCCAGAAATCGTAGGTTTGAAAAATTACTGCCTTTGTAGTATTGTTATCTTGCTATGTAGTATTGTTATCTTGTTATTACAAAATAATCTGTAACCATAGTAATTCTCTAGGGCTGAATGCCTCAGAAAATCCTATATAACCACTTAGTTGTAAGTGCTCAGGGTCCTCGTTGAGACCCGCTGCGACGGGCTGACTTGGACCCCAACTAGTTGGCTTCTGAATAAATTCCTCTTGCTTGTTGCATCAAGAAACGTCTTTGGTGAGTGATTTGGGGCGGCGCCTTCCTCAGGGGAATCCAACACTCGTTTCCAGTTAAACAGTTTTCTTAGTCTGCTCTTAATGTTGAAAGATCACAGCAGTTTCTCATGCTTAAAGTCTCAGTGAGTTGCCATGAAATCGTAATGTTAAAGGGACTAAAAGCTAAAGTTTGTTAACAACTGTGTAACCTTTATTTGCCTTTGAAATATTTTGTTATTGAAAACGATTGCATGGCATGAGAAATTGAATTATTCCATATATTTTTATAAGTGGAAAAATCTCTAACCAACAAATAATTAAAGTTGTTAGTGATTGTTTTCTTAATTTATCCTAAGCAGAATGGTAACAAAGCTTTTTTCAGCTGATTAAATGCACTTAGTTAACAAACCAAAATTTATTCTTAAAAATTAAACTGTGTAGAATCTAGACAAGATTCTGTTACTCCCAGAAAAACAGGTTTCACTGTAAAAGTTTAGATGGACAAACGTGTGACCACTTTTGAGAAAAGTTGTAATAGATTTTTTTGAGAACCACCAGGTCTTCTTGTTTAATTTATATGCTATGGATATGTTTGTATGTTTTAAAAAACATGGAGGACTCCATATTTTTTTAATGCAAATGATCTTATAAGCTGCTATGCAAATTCTATTAAAAGCTCTATCTACTACTAAGGAGTAAAACATTCTTGAAGCTTTCAGAGAAGACCTGTAGACTTAAGGACTTTCTCTGCTTTTTTGTATCTGGTCTTAGACACTTATGCTGAGTTATGTTCTTATTATTTTCACTGTTTGTAAGCTATTGATTGTAAGCCAAAGGTCATCGTTTCTCAGTCCCTAAATGAAGAAGTAAAATGCCTGATCTCTTTCATCTCAAAGCATATTTCTGGTCATATCTGAATATCTGTGTGAAGGAAAGAGACATTTAAATTTGAGATTCTGCTTAAACTTTTAAGTTGAATTTGACTATAGCCATATTCATTCTTTGTATGTATCTCTAACAGGTCTTTTGTATGCCTGGTGATATTATACTCTGCCTTGAGTTTAGACAGTTCTTTCAGCTAAATGTGAATTCTTATTGTAGCTTTTTTTCCCTTCCTGAAGATGAAAGCAGAGGAATCTACCATCCGCTACCATTCTCTCAAGAATGCTTGGTAACCTAGAATTATTTTGACTTTCTATATATTGTCTTTTAAAACTGACAGCAGCAGTCTCCCCTGCTGCCCCACCTTTTTAAGGTATCTCGTTTACTGTGCTGGGTATATAGACAATAAATGTGTAATGATAGACAGTTCTAATAGAATTAATGCAAAAAAACTGCTTTTACCTCTAGTTAACTCTGATATTTTCCAGAGGGCCCCTGGAACATGTCAGAAGAATTTTTTCTCATTAGAGAAAGTATTTGACTAATTTGGCTTATTTATCTGATATTTATTTACCAGGAAAGCACTGTCAAAGAGAATGATGCTAAACTTTGTTACTGAATGTTTTGTATTACAGAAATATCAGAATTTCCTTATGTCAACTGTTTTACAGTAAGCTCTCATCAGATCTTTAACCATTGTCATTTGTAAGTCTTTGGTCATTTATAGTATTATCCCTAAACTGGTAAAGAACTAGATTTCAGCAGAACAGGTATTAGTTACATAAGATTACATAAACTAAAGAAAATGATTTTGTGTCTTTTTGTTTCAAATGTTGCTGGTAAAGTGTTTTAACCTTGTTCTCTTAAACTGACAACAGTTTAGTAAATGACTATCTTTATGAGCAGAATTGAAACATCCTTCTCTCTACTTGATCCCTCCAGAGTTTAAAAACTTTCAGTGACTGTTTTTGTATTCCATGGCAGTATGTTTATTTGCACGAGTTCAATAAGAATCTGCTTTCCTTGTGAGAAGACTACTTAAGAACACTGGTTATACTACCAGGGCTTTGACTGGAATGTCGTACCTGAGAGACATGTGTATAGACTCAGATGTGAACAACTTTAAAGAACTAAGATTGACTTTATAAAGCCAACAAAGCCCCTTGGAAGAACTGGCCTGGTACCTTGCTTACAGAGTTCCCAGCAGCCTTACCAGGTGAGTAAAGAAAGTCACTTCCTGGCAGGTGCAGAGACCTCGAGAAGAGAAGAATTCATCCAAATCTACAGGTACTGCAGGCAAAGCCTGATGGCAAGTCTAGCTTGGCTGTCTGGCCTCAAGAGGCCTTTAAAAGTTCAATCTGAAATTCCTTACAAAAAGTTCCAGCAAAGCATATTTAAAAGAGCCTGTGTAATCAATTGCTCTTCTTGCTGCACCTGTGCAAATAATCAAGCCAGCTGTTAATTATTTTCTTAACCTAGTTACTTCTAGTAAAAATGAGAGTGATTTTAGAGAGAAGTATTGTTTCAATAATGCAGCCTCCTTCCAGAATAAAAAATCCAACTCCAGATGTTGCTACATAACCTAATAACACAATTTGTTTTATCTTGCCTAGAAGCCACAAAACTGCAAATAGTAATAGAAATGAAACCCAGAACAGAAGCGCCAGCCTTCTGAGGCCCCCTCAACTGACCAGTGATGGAGACCTAGCTGCACCCTTTACTGCGCCCCCTTCTCAGCACGAAGCAGCCAGAGCGGTCATCGCCCCTTTTCCCTAGCAGCAGCTAGAGTCTCTATCTGTAGAGGAGAGAATGAGACCATACCCATAGCCTTCCCTGGTAAAAACAGGTATTTAATCCCTCCTCCCGAGGGATGGTGGGCTTGTAATACTGGACTAACCCCATGTGTCTCCACTTCCGCCTTCAACTCCTCCCGTGACTTCTGCATTATAGTCCAACTAGTACCTAGACTGATGTACCATGATAATTCATCATTCATAACAGAATTTGAGTCCAACCAGAAGTTTAGAAGATAGCCAGTCTCGCTGACCTTAGCTGTGTTGTTAGAGATAAGAGTCGCAGCCGGAGTGGGAACGGGGGCAGCCGCTATTGTCCAAGGGAACCAACATTATGAAAGACTAAGGACAGCTATTGATGAAGACCTAAAGACCATAGAGCAATCCATTACAAAACTTGAAGAATCTCTGACTTCCCTCTCTGAGGTAGTCTTGCAGAATAGACGAGGGCTGGATCTGCTGTTCCTAAAAGAAGGAGGACTGTGTGCAGCTTTAAAAGAAGAATGCTGCTTTTATGCAGATCATTCTGGAATAGTAAGAGATTCAATGTCAAAGCTTAGGGAAAGGCTAGACCAGAGAAAGAAAGAACGGGAAGCCGGCCAAGGGCTATTTGCATCTTGGTTCACTAGATCCCCGTGGTTTACAACCCTGATATCCACTCTGGCTGGGCCCTTACTCATCCTTGTGTTGCTCCTCACTTTAGGACCCTGCATATTAAATCGGCTGATAACTTTTGTTAGAGAAAGAGTGAGTGCTGTTCATGTGCTGATGTTGAGGCAACAATATCATTCACTCACCCCACAAGAAGATACAAACATTCCATGATTGGAATGCCCCTGAAGAGAAGTGGGGAAATGTAGGATCTGAAAAATCAAAAGTTAGCATAAGTACAGCCATCTTAAAGGCTTAAATACCACCCCCTAACCTAGAAAGAGGAAAATTATTAGAATCTTGAAAAACAAGTTAGTCAGCCAGTGTTAAATGTAGTGACCTTTAGTTAGCTGACCTCAAATCAGTTAATCATACACACCAAGCTTATCTTGCTAGAAGCACCCTAAACATTCCGAAGGTGATCTTATCTAACCAGACCCCAGGATGTGGCGCCAGCCAAAGATTTATGTGTCTATGAAAAAACACTGTATTGTGATTGTAGAAAATGTTGCCCCCTTTGAAAATGCTATAAAACCTTCTGGCTTTGTGTGTTCAGGGTCCTTGTTGAGACCCGCTGTGTCGGGCTGATGCTTGGACCCCCGCTAGCTGGTTCCTGAATAAATTCCTCTTGCTTGTTGCATCAAGAGACGCCTTTCGTGAGTGAATTGGGGTGGCGTCCTCCTCAGGGAGAATCCAACAGTGCGAGTAGAGAATAGTCTGGGGGTTGGGTGTGTGTGCTGAGGTTAGACAGGAAAGCCGTCGAGGTGACTGCAGCAGTTCAGGCGTGTGCTTTTGGTGCTGGATGTGAGGGGTGCCTGTGCAGGCAGGAGAAACCGTTGGCTCCAAGATCTGCTTTTTTTTTCTCGTACCATTAATCTACAATTACATAAAGAACATTATGTTTACTAGGCTCCCCCCTTCACTAAGTCCCCCCAACAAACCCCATTACAGTCACTGTCCACCAGCGTAGTAAGATGCTGTAGAATCGCCACTTGGCTTATCTGTGTTGTACAGCCCTCCCCGTGCCCCACACCCCCAGATTAAACATGCTAATCATAATGCCCCCTTCCTTTTTCCCTGCCCTTTTCCCTCCCTTCCCATCCATCCTCCCCAGTCCCTTTCCCTTTGGTAACTGTTAGTCCATTCTTGGGTTCTGTGATTCTGCTGCCGTTTTGTTCCTTCAGTTTACCTTTGTTCTTATACTCCACAGGTGAGTGAAATCATTTTGTACTTGCCTTTCTCCGCCTGGCTTATTTCACTGAGCATAATACCCTCTAGCTCCATCCATGTTGTTGCAAATGGTAGGATTTGTTTTCTTATGGCTGAATAATATTCCATTATGTATATGTACAACATCTTCTTTATCGTTTCATCTACTGATGGACACTTAGGTTGCTTCCATTTCTTGGCTATTGTAAATAGTGCTGCGATAAACATACGGGTGCATCTGTCTTTTTCAAACTGGGCTGCTGCATTCTTTTTTTTTTTTTTTTGAAGCTTGTATTAAAAGTTTAATTGACTGAACAGTCAAAACAATTGTGGGTGAGGAAAAGAAAGAAGTATTTTCCTCCATAAACCTTTCCTTAGAAAAACCAAATACAATTTATAACATTTGATTCCTATGCTTTTTTGTCATTCAGAAATTATGCATAAAAAGGAGTTTATTCTTTTTCTCTGAATTTCTAAGTCTAAGATAGTAAATGGTTCCTGAAAATAATCTTTCTTAAGATTTAAAAGAAACAGATAAAGAGAAAAAAGATGGCTAAGAAGAGAGATGGTGACAGATCAAGCTTTTTATACCATTATAATTCTCCTTTCCACAGTTACTAATTTAAATCTTTAGCAGTAACACATTCATTTCTATAAATACTATAGTGACAGAGAGGAAAAAAATGGTTTATGGAAACACATGCACCAGCATAAAGCTAGTGTATTACAGGAATAAGCCTGCTTAGTGCATAGGTAATAATCGAGAGCTGGTTGTCCTCCGTAAGAAAATCAAAACGAATACACTGTTACATGACCTTATTTAGAGTCCCAGGTAGTATGTCCAGACATAGGAAAAGCATCCTTTCAAGATAACCCTTCTAAAACAATTTTTTAATTACCTTATACTTCTTTTTTTTTTTGGATCCCACTTTTATTTTATTTATTTATTTATTTATTTATTTATTTATTTATTTATTTATTTATTTATTTATTTATTTATTTATTTTATTTTGGTATCATTAATCTACAATTACTTGAAGAACATTATGTTTACTAGGCTCCCTCCTTCACCAAGTCCCCCCCACAAACCCCTTCACAGTCACTGTCCATCTGCGTGGTAAGATGCTGTAAAATCACTACTTGTCTTCTCTGTATTGCACAGCCCTCCCCGTGCCCCCCACGCACTATACATGCTAATCCCAATGCCCTCTCTCTTTTTCCCCGCCCTTATCCCTCCGTTCCCACTCATCCTCCCCGGTCCCTTTACCTTTTTTTGTCTCTTTTTTTAAATTTATTTATTTTTATTTTTTTGAAGAACATTATATTTACTAGGCTCTCCCCTACCCCACGTCCCCCCCACAAACCCCATTACAGTCATTGTCCATCAGCATAGCAAGACGCTGTAGAATCACTACTTGTCTTCTCTGTGTTGCAAAGCCCTCCCCTTTCCCCCACCCCCAACATTATACATGCTAATCATAATACCCCACCTTTCTTCTTCCCTGCCCTTATCCCTCCCTACCCTCCTATTCTCCCCAGTCTCTTTCCCTTTGGTAACTATTAGTCCATTCTTGGGTTCTGTGATTCTGCTGCTGTTTTGTTCCTTCAGTTTTCCTTTTGTTCTTATACTCCACAGATGAGTGAAATCATTTGGTACTTGTCTTTCTCCGCTTGGTTTATTTCACTGAGCATAATACCCTCTAGCTCCATCCATGTTGTTGCAAATGGTAGGACTTGTTTTCTTCTTATGGCTGAATAATATTCTATTGTGTATATGTACCACATCTTCTTTATCGTTTCATCTACTGATGGACACTTAGGTTGCTTCCATTTCTTGGCTATTGTAAATAGTGCTGCGATAAACATAGGGGTGCATCTGTCTTTTTCAAACTGGAGCGCTGCATCCTTAGGATAAATTCCTAGAAGTGGAATTCCTGGGTCAAATGGTAAGTCTATTTTGAGCATTTTGAGGAATCTCCATACTGCTTTCCACAATGGTTGAACTAATTTACATTCCTTCCCACCAGCAGTGTAGGAGGGTTCCCCTTTCTCCACAACCTGGCCAAAATTTGTTGTTGTTTGTCTTTTGGATGGTGGCAATCCTTACTGGTGTGAGGTGATATCTCATTGTGGTTTTAATTTGCATTTCTCTGATGACAAGTGATTTGGAGCATCTTTTCATGTGTCTGTTGGCCATCTGAATTTCTTCTTTACAGAACTGTCTATTCAACTCCTCTGCCCATTTCTTAATTGGATTATTTGCTTTTTGTTTGTTGAGGTGCGTGAGCTCTTTATATATTTTGGATGTCAAGCCTTTATTGGATCTGTCATTTATGAATATATTCTCCCATACTGTAGGGTACCTTTTTTGTTCTATTGATGGTGTCCTTTGCTGTACAGAACCTTTTCAGCTTGATATAGTCCCACTTGTTCATTTTTGCTTTTGTTTTCCTTGCCCGGGGAGATATATTCATGAAGAAGTCACCAATGTTCACATCCAAGAGATTTTTACCTATATTTTTTTCTAAGAGTTTTATGGTTTCATGACTTACATTCAGGTCTTTGATCCATTTTGAATTTACTTTTGTGTATGGGGTTAGACAGTGATCCAGTTTCATTCTCCTATGTGTAGCTGTCCAGTTTTGCCAGCACCATCTGTTGAAGAGACTGTCATTTCCCCATGGCTCCTTTATCTTATATTAATTGAGCATATATGTTTGGGTTAATGTTTGGAGACTCTATTCTGCTCCACTGGTCTGTGGCTCTGTTCTTGTGCCAGTACCAAACTGTCTTGATTACTGTGGCGTTGTAGTAGAGCTTGAAGTTGGGGAGCGAGATCCCCCCACTTTGTTCTTCCTTCTCAGGTTTGCTTTGGCTATTCTGGGGCTTTGGTGGTTCCATATGAATTTTTGAACTATTTGTTCCAGTTCACTGAAGAATGCTGTTGGTAATTTGATAGGAATTGCATCTAATCTGTATATTGTTTTTGGCAGGATGGCCATTTTGATGATATTAATTCTTCCTAGCCAGGAGCATGGGAAGAGTTTGCATTTGTTAGTATCCTCTTTAATTTCTCTTAAGAGTGTCTTATAGTTTTCAGAGTATAGGTCTTTCACTTCCTTGGTTAGGTTTATTCCTAGGTATTTTATTCTTTTTGATGCTATTGTGAATGGAATTGTTTTTCTGTTTTCTCGTTCTATTAGTTCATTGTTAGTGTATAAGAAAGCCACAGATTTCTGTGTGTTAATTTTGTATCCTGCAACTTTGCTGATTTCTGATATTAGTTCTAGTAGTTTTGCAGTGGAGTCTTTAGGGTTTTTTATGTACAATATCATGTCATCTGCAAATAGTGACAGTTTGACTTCTTCTTTACCAATCTGGATTTCTTGTATTTCTTTCTTTTGTCTAATTGCTATGGCTAGGACCTCCAGTACTATGTTGAATAACAGTGGGGAGAGTGGGCATCCCTGTCTTGTTCCTGATCACAGAGGAAAAGCTTTCAGCTTCTCGCTGTTCAGTATGATGTTGGCTGTGGGTTTGTCATATATGGCCTTTATTATGTTGAGGTACTTGCCCTCTATACCCGTTGTGTTGAGAGTTTTTATCATGATTGGATGTTGAATTTTGTCGAATGCTTTTTCAGCATCTATGGAGATGATCATGTGGTTTTTGTCCTTCTTTTTGTTGATGTGGTGGATGATGTTGATGGATTTTCCAATGTTGTACCATCCTTGCATCCCTGGGATGAATCCCACTTGGTCATGGTGTATGACCCTTTTGATGTATTTTTGAATTCAGTTTGCTAATATTTTGTTGAGTATTTTTGCATCTACGTTCATCAGGGCTATTGATCTGTACTTTTCTTTTTTGGTGGGGTCTTTGCCTGATTTCGGTATTAGGGTGATGTTGGCTTCATAGAATGAGTTTGAGAGTACTCCCTCCTCTTCTATTTTTTGGAAAACTTCAAGGAGAATAGGTATTATGTCTTCTCTGTATGTCTGATAAAATTCCGAGGTAAATCCATCTGGCCCAGGGGTTTTGTTCCTGGGTAGTTTTTTGATTACCACTTCAATTTCGTTGCTGGTAATTGGTTTGTTTAGATTTTGTGTTTCTTCCTTGGTTAGTCTTGGAAGGTTGTATTTTTCTAGGAAGTTGTCCATTTCTTCTAGGTTTTCCAGCTTGTTAGCATATGGGTTTTCATAGTTTTCTCTAATAAGTCTTTGTATTTCTGTGGGGTCCGTCATGATTTTTCCTTTCTCGTTTCTGATTCTGTTGATGTGTGTTGATTCTCTTTTTCTCTTAATAAGTCTGGCTAGAGGCTTATCTATTTTGTTTGTTTTCTCAAAGAACCAGCTCTTGGTTTTGTTGATTTTTTTCTATTGTTTTATTCTTCTCAATTTTATTTATTTCTTCTCTGATCTTTATTATGTCCCTCCTTCTGCTGACTTTAGGCCTCATTTGTTCTTCTTTTTCCAATTTTGATAATTGTGACATTAGACTATTCATTTGGGATTGTTCTTCCTTCTTTAAATATGCCTTGATTGCTATATACATTCCTCTTAAGACTGCTTTTGCTGCATCCCACAGAAGTTGGGGCTTTGTGTTGTTGTTGTCATTTGTTTCCATATATTGCCTGATCTCTATTTTAATTTGGTCATTGATCCATTGATTATTTAGGAGCATGTTGTTAAGCCTCCATGTGTTTGTGAGGCTTTTTGCTTTCCTTGTACAATTTATTTCTAGATTTATACCTTTGTGGTCTGAAAAGTTGTTTGGTAGGATTTCAATCTTTTTGAATTTACTGAGGCTCTTTTTGTGGGCTAGTATGTGGTCTATTCTGGAGAATGTTCCATGTGCACTTGAGAAGAATGTGTATCCTGTTGCTTTTGGATGTAGAGTTCTATAGATGTCTATTAGGTCCATCTGTTCTAGTGTGTTGTTCAGTGCCTGTGTGTCCTTACTTATTTTCTGTCTGGTGGATCTGTCCTTTGGAGTGAGTGGTGTGTTGAAGTCTCCCAAAATGAATGCATTGCATTCTATTTCCTCATTTAATTCTGTTAGTATTTGTCTCACATATGTTGGTGCTCCTGTATTGGGTGCATATATATTTATAGTGGTTATATCCTCTTGTTGGACTGAGCCCTTTATCATTATGTAATGTCCTTCTTTATCTCTTGTTACTTTCTCTATTTTGAAGTCTATTTTGTCTGATACTAGTACTGCAACACCTACTTTCCTCTCCCTTTTTGCATGGAATATGTTTTTCCATCCCTTGACTTTTAGTCTGTGCATGTCTTTGGGTTTGAGGTGAGTCTCTTGTAAGCAGCATATAGATGGGTCTTGCTTTTGTGTCTATTCTATTACTCTGTGTCTTTTGATTGGTGCATTTAGTCCATTTATACTTAGGGTGATTATTGGTGCATTCAGTCCATTTATACGTAGGGTGATTATTGAAAGATATGTACTTATTGCCATTGCAGGCTTTAGTTTCGTGGTTACCAAAGGTTCAAGGTTAGCTTCTTTACTATCTTACTGTCTAACTTAACTTGCTTATTGAGCTATTATAAACACTGTCTGATGATTCTTTATTTCTCTCCCTTCTTATTCCTCCTCCTCCATTCTTCATATGTTGGGTGTTTTTTTCTGTGCTCTTTTGTGTTTTCTTTGACTGCTTTTGTGTTTAGTTGATTTTATTTTTTGCCTTTCGTTAGTATTTGGTTGGTCTGCTTTCTTTGCTGTGATTTTATTTTCTCTGGTGACATCTGTTTAGCCTTAGGAGTGCTCCCATCTAGAGCAATCCCTCTAAAATACCCTGTAGTGGTGGTTTTTGGGAGGCAAATTCCCTCAACTTTTGCTTGTCTGGGAATTGTTTAATCCCTCCTTCATATTTAAATGATAATCGTGCTGAATACAGTATCTTTGGTTCAAGGCCCTTCTGTTTCATTGCGTTAAATATATCATGCCATTCTCTTCTGGCCTGTAAGGTTTCTGTTGAGAAGTCTGATGGGTTTTCCTTTGTAGGTGATCTTTTTTGTCTCTCTGGCTGCCTTTAATACTCTGTCCTTGTCCTTGATCTTTGCCATTTTAATTATTATGTGTCTTGGTGTTGTTCTCCTTGAGTCCCTTCTGTTGGGAGTTCTGTGTGCCTCTGTGGTCTGAGCGACTATTTCCTTCCCCAGTTTGGGGAAGTTTTCAGCAATTATTTCTTCAGACACTTTCTATCCCTTTTTCTCTCTTCTTCTTCTTCTGTTACCCCTATAATGCGAATATTATTCCGTTTGGATTGGTCACACAGTTCTCTTAATATTCTTTCATTCCTGGAGATCCTTTTATCTCTCTGTGCCTCAGCTTCTCTGTGTTCTTGTTCTCTGGTTTCTATTCCATTAATGGTCCCTTGCACCTCATCCAGTCTGCACTTAAGTCCCTCCAGAGATTGTTTTATTTCTGTATTCTCCCTCTGCACTTGCTCCTTTAGCTCTTGCATATTTCTCTGAAGATCCATCAGCATGGTTATGACCTTTATTTTGAATTCTTTTTCAGGGAGATTGGTTAGTCTGTCTCCACAGGTCCTCTCACAGGGGTTGTCTGGACTATTTTGGACTGGACTAAATTCTTCTGCCTTTTCATGGTGATAGCGGTGGCTGTAGGCCGGTAGCACGTGTGTCAGCTGGGAGGACCAAGTCCTTTCCTGCTTGCTGGATGCCTTGCCCTCCTCTGCTGCCTGTGTGGGTTACCTGCACTCCTGGGGCAGCCTCCGGGTTAATCCCCTAGCTGCTGTGGGCAGGGTCTCTGTCAGAGTAGCGCGGAGTCCTGCGGAGAGTGGCAGGTGTGCCCTCCTGTGAAAGTGGTGCCCCTGCGGTGCAGCTGTGTGCCAACAGTGGCCTTTGGGTCTGGCCCAGGTGGCTGTGCGCTGGGCTGAGATTCTGGGTGGCTTCTGGGGGCACGGCTGCTGCTGGGGTGCTCCTCCGCCCCTGCCGGCATGCGCGGGCCACTCCCGGGCCGCTCTGTCGCCGCCGCTGCTGGCTCATGTGTGCCGGTCCTGGGCTGCTCAGGCACAGCCACCACAGGCTCATGCGGGCTGCTCTGTCGCCGCTGCCGGCTCACGCGGGCCAGCCCCGGGCCACTTGGCCACTGCTGCCACGGGCTCACGTGGGCTGCTCCCGGCCCCTCTGGTGCTGCCGCCCCCGGCACACACTGCCGCTCCCGCACTACTGGGCCAGTGTGTCGGGGTCTGCGTCACTTGGGGGAACGACTGGCAGGCTGCTTATATGAGGGGCTTCAGAGCTGCGCTGCCTCCCAGGGGGTTAGGTCCCCTAGAGTTCCCCGGGATTCCCAGGTGCTAGGCTGAGTGTGCCGGGACTACTTCGTCCAGCTGTGGGGTCCCTGTCCCTTTAAGACTTGCAAAAAGCACCTGCTTTTCTTTTGTCTCAGGGGCACCAGTTGTGGGGACCTGCTTGCAGGTTTTGCTTTTCTATTTCTCTAATATCCAGCACCCCGTGCATCATGTGTCTGCACTCCCGGTGCGGATTTCTAGAGCTGGTTGTTTAGCAGTCCTGGGCTCCCTCTCCCTCCCTGCTCCGACTCCTCTCCTCCCTCCGGGAACTGGAGGAAGGGGCGCTCAGGTCCCGCTGGGCCGCAGCTTGTATCTTACCCCCTTCGCGTGATGCTGAGTTCTCTCAGATGTAGATGTAGCCTGGCTGTTGTACTGCATTGACTGGTGTCTCTTTTAGGAATAGTTGTATTTGTTGTATTTTCAAAAATATATATGTTTTTGGGAGGAGATTTCTGCTGAACTACTCACACTGCCATCTTGGCTCCCTCCCTCTCAGAGGTGTTTTTGAGAATCCTAGATCTGCTTTTTAAGTAGGGTGGACTTGATTTCCTAATGTGGGGCAGTGAGATATCCTGATAGGTTTTTCAGTTGTGGGAGTTGGTGTAAGGAGTAGATTTGAGAGGGAAGTTAGTTGGGTTTTGGCCATATTGTATTTGAGATGCCAGAGTGACTGCCAAATTGAGGTGCCAAGTGTGCTTTATGCCAGGTCCAGGCTGGAGAAAAAGGAGGTGTGGAGGCTTGTGTGTGGTCACTGTGTGTGCAGCTGTGGGTTGGGTTCAGAGTAGTGACCAATCCTTTGAGCAGAGAATAGGCCTGGGATGAAAAAATGAAGCATAAAAGTAACAGGTAGAAAGACATTGGAGCCGTAGTTAGACTGGTATACTTCTCTGGCTCAGCAGGTGTTGTGGCCTCTTCCCTGGGACTCTGGGGGCTTGTCAGGCTGGGGAGTAATGGGAAGAAGGGGTCTGCCTGAGCAAGGATTCCCCAAGCCAAGGGTCGAGGTCAGTAGGTCTGGGATCTGTGTTTTAGGAGTGAGGACAACTATGGCTGGTGAGGGGACAGCATGTACACGGGGCAGAGGGGGGAAGGAGCAGAGAACCTCACTCTTGATTCTGGGGTGCTGAAGGTTGGAGCAATGAGGCTAGGAGGCAGGCGTTAGTAAGAAGGGTTATAGCTGCTGCCTCTGGCAGTGAGGTTTTTTTTTTTTGCTATCTGGGGCAGGCCAGGATCAGTAATAGATCGTCATTGCCCTTTTCAGGTATTCCGTGTGCGTATTGGGATATCAGGTTACTGGGAAGTGCCTGTGGTGTGGACAGGGAGAAAGGCAGTGGTACAAGAGGTCGTGGGGAGCAGAGATTTGGGGCAGGGTGTCCAAAAAGTGACATGTACAAAGTAAGGGAATGTGAGCCAATGGACCCACGACCCTGAAGGGGTGAAAGGAGAGTCAAAATTTTCTTATATCCAGGAGGTGTGGTTTGGGGACAAAGGGAAATTGGCCCTTGTGTGGGGAGTTGGTGTAAGGAGTAGATTTCAGAGGGAAAATAAAGAATTGGGAGGGGGCTACTGCCTGCAAGCCGACACCTCAGACAGCACCCGTCTGCCTGGAGCTCCTCTCACTGGATTGGCCTGAACACAGTGGCCAGCAGGACTGTGGAGAGAGAGGGGCACCAGTGCCAGGGCCTAGCATCCCTTCTGAGGTGGAGGCCTGTGGGGACGGGTTAGAGGAGAGGAGGGGCTCATGAGAAGAGGAGATGCCAGTGGTAGATGTGACAGAACTTTGAGTCACAGGTCAGGAGCTTGAGCGTGCCCATCTGACTGTTGTTTGTTTTTTAGCCCACCTATTGGTCGCCTGGCTCAGCTATCCCGTTGTTGCAGACCCCAGTGACCTTCAAGGATGTGGCTGTGTACTTCTCCAAGGAGGAGTGGGGAATCCTTGACACAGCCCAGAGACGCCTGTACCACAGTGTGATGCTGGAGAACTTTGAGCTCATGACCTCACTTGGTAGGGCCCCTATGTCCTGCCGCAGCATATTGGCCAGCTTCTGCCCTATTCCTTTTTCCTGTAGAAAGTTCTGTTTGTCATAGAGTCAGACTATGGTTACTGCTTCCCTCCGAGTTTTCCTGTTGCAGGTGCTGTGGGTGCTGGGACCAGGCTGTGTGCATTCCCCCCATCTCTCTCTGAGCAGCCTCATGAACATCCCTAATAGGTGTTGCCCAAGGGACTCATGGCAGTAGAGGGATCAGGCATCTCTGGTCATCCTGACAGATATCACCAAGCATGACCAGTTCCTGGCTGGGTGGCTCAGTGTGTGGCTGAGCTGAGGCTTTGCCCCTTCTCCCTGAGACAGTTTGTATTTTTATTTTTTTGTTTTTTTATTAAACTATCATTGAAATACACTCTCATGAAGGTTTCACAAGAAAAACCATGTGGTTATTACATTCACCCTTATTATCGAGTCCCCCCCCATACCCCATTGCAGTCACTGTCCATCAGTGCAGCAAGATGCCACAGAGTCCCTATTTGTCTTCTCTGAGCTGCACTGTCTTCCCCTTGACCCTACACACACCATGTGCACAAATCATGATGCCCTACAATCCCCTTCTCCCTCCCTCCCCACCCTCCCTTCTCCACCCTCCCCTTTGGTAACCACTAGTTCCTTCTTGGAGTCTGTGAGTCTGCTACTATTTTGTTTCTTCAGTTTTGCTTCGTTTTTATACTCCACAGGTGAAGGAAATCATTTGATATTTGTCTTTGTCTGCCTGGCTTATTTCACTGAGCATAATACCCTCTAGCTCCATCCATGTTGTTGCAAATGGTAGGATTTGTTTCATTCTTATGGCTGAACAGTATTCCATTGTGTATATGTACCACATCTTCTTTATCCATTCATCTACTGATGGGCACTTAGGTTGCTTCCATATCTTGGCTATTTTAAATAGTGTTGCGATAAACATACGGGTGCATGTGTCTTTTTGAATCTGAGAAATTATATTCTTTGCGTAAATTCCAAGGAGTGGAGTTTCTGGGTCCAATGGTATTTATATTTTTAGTTTTTTGAGGAACCTCCATATTGCTTTCCACAATGTTTGAATTAGCTTACATTCCCACCAGCAGTGTAGGAAGGTTCCCCTTTCTCCACAACCTCGCCAGCATTTGCTGTTCTTATTCTTTTTGATGCTGGCCATCTTAACTGGTGTGAGGTGATATCTCATTGTGGTTTTAATTTGCATTTCCCTGATAATTAGTGATGTGGAGCATCTTTTCATGTGCCTGTTGGCCATCTGGATTTCTTTGGAGAAGTGTTCCCTGAGACATTTTAAAATATATAATAGATACACCAAAAAGTTTACTGTTTAAAGTGTACAATTCACTGATTTTTAGTATGTTGACACAGTTGTATAAATACCACCATAATCTAATCTTAGAATGTTTTCATCACCTAAAGAGAAACTTTGTACCCATTAGTAGTCATGCCCCATTATCCCTTATTCCTTCGCCCTCATCCACTGGTAACTGCTAATCTACCTTATGACTATATAGATTTGCTCGTGCTAGACATTGCATATTAATGGAATTATATAACATGTTTTTCTTTGGCTGTCACTTGGCATAATGTTTTTGAGTTCTATCCCACATACAAGTGTCCCATTTCTTTTTGTGGCCAAATGACATCCCACTGCAGAGCTGTGCCGCTATCTGTTTGATCCGTTTGTCAGTTGGCGAGCAATGGCTTGTTTACACTTTTTTGCTGTTATGAAAAATGTTGCTGTGAACTTTCACATACAAGTTTTTGTATACACAATGTTTTCATTTCTCTTTGGTAGATATATAGGAGTGGAATTAACAAGCTGTTTTCCAAATGGGCAGCACCATATTACATTCCTACTGCCATGTATGAGTGTTCCAATTTCTCTACTTTTTTATCAGTACTCGTTATTCTATTTTCTTTAGCTATTCTCATGGGTGTGAAATGGTATTTTATTGTGGCCTGGATTTGCATTTCTCTAATGACTAATGATGTTTAACAATTTCATGTGCTCACTGGCCATTTATATGTCTTTTTCTGAGAAATGTTTATTCAAGGCCTTTGCCCCATCTCTTCATTCTTGTCCCAGTAAGGACCTCCTTTTCTCTGGCTTGGCTGGGCACAAGTGGGCCGTTCTCCTGCACAGTGGTCCTTCAGTCTCATTCTGGCCCCGTTGGCCTGTCAGCAACCTCTTGAACACACTCCTGTATGTGTCAGTCGCACATTTCTAATGAAGTCAACCCATTCCACTAAGTACAACACTCCGTTAACAAGAAATTTTTCTGATTTCAGGTTGTTGGCATGGAGTAGAAGACAAGGAGGTCCATTCCAAGCAGGATGCTGCTGTGGAAAGGGTGGTCAGGATCCCTAGTGCATATCCTTCTACCCAGAGGGCTGACAATTGTGACATGTGTGGCCCATTCTTGAAAGACATTTTGCACCTAGAAGAACACGAAACAACACATCCTGAGAAGAAGACCCCCTATATATGTGGAGCATGTGGAAGAGAATTTTGGTTTCGTGCAAACCTTCACCAGCACCAGAAGGGGCATGATGGAGAGAGGCCCTTTAGATGGGACAAGAATAGGGACTTATTTATGAGGAGCTCTGTAGTCTTCCTGTCAGAGAAGCCCTTCATTTGTGGGGACGGTAGTAAAGATACCTCAGACAGCCATGATCTCCTCCACTACTCAGCCATTGACAGTAGTGGGAAGCTATATAGCACAGAGTGCAGGGAAGCCTTCCCGCACAGTTCTAATCTTGGACAGCTCCCAAAAGTCCATACCATAGAGAAGTTGTTCAAATGCAGTGACTGTGGAAAAACCTTCCAGAAGAGCTCCACCCTCCTCAACCACCTAAGGACTTACTCTGTAGAGACACCATTTAGATGCCCAACAGTTGAAAATTCCTTAGAGGATAAATTAACCTTTGTTAATCACCAAAAATTTCACACTGCCGAAACATCTCATGTGTGTAGGGAGTATGATAAAGTCTTTAGTCACCCATCTAAACAGAGGAAGCACCAGAAATTTCATGCTGGAGTAAAACATTATGAGTGCAGTGACTCTGGGAAAACCTTTAGTCACAAACTCACACTTGTTCATCACCAGAAAAATCATACAGGAGAAAGGCCTTATGCGTGTAGTGAATGTGGGAAAGCCTTCAATAACAGGTCACATCTCACTCGGCATGAGAAAATTCACACTGGAGAAAGGCCTTTTGAGTGCAACAAATGTGGAAGAGCCTTCAGCCAAAGCTCCGATTTCCTTCGGCACCAAAATGTTCACACCCAAGTAAGACCATATGGGTGCAATCAGTGTGGTAAGGCTTTCAGCCAAAACTCTGCTCTCATTCAACACTGGAGAGTTCACACTGGTGAAAGGCCTTATGAGTGCAGTGAGTGTGGAAGAGCGTTTAACAGGAACTCTAATCTTGCTCAACACCAGAAGGTTCACACTGGAGAACGGCCTTTTGAGTGCAGTCAATGTGGGAAAGCCTTCAGCGATAGCTCCACCCTTACTCAGCACCAGAAAGTACATACTGGGCAAAGGCCTTATGAGTGCAGTGAGTGTAGAAAAGCCTTCAGCCGCAGGTCCAAACTGATTCAACACTGGAGAGTACACACTGGAGAAAAGCCTTATGAGTGCAGCGAATGTGGGAAAGCCTTTGCTCACAGTTCCAGTCTCATTGAGCACTGGATAGTTCACACAGGAGAAAGCCCTTATGAGTGTAGTGAATGTGGAAAATTGTTTAGCCAAAACTCCACTCTTATTAAGCATCAGAGAGTTCACACTGGAGAAAGGCCTTATAAGTGCAGTGAATGCGGGAAGTTCTTTAGCCAAAAATCCATCCTCATTTATCACCAGAGAGTTCACACTGGAGAAAGGCCTTATGAATGCAGTGAATGCGGGAGAGCGTTCAACAGGAACTCACACCTGATTCGTCACCAGAGAGTTCACACACAAGAAAGGCCCTATGAGTGCAGCCAATGTGGGAAAGGCTTTAGTGAAAGATCCACACTTGTTCGACACCAGAGAGTTCACACCAGAGAAAGGACTTATGAGTGTGGCCACTGTGGGAAAACCTTCAGCCGCCTCTGCAACCTTGCTCAGCATAAAAGGATTCATACCTGAGTAGAGCCTTATGGAAATGGTTTTGTGAGAAAATCTCCACCAGGTCAAACTTCATGTAGCAGAATACCCACAGAGAAATTATCTACATGTACCACTAATCTGCCTTTTCTGAGCAGACCAGGAACCTAGGCAGAGCTATCTCTCCACTGGAGCATAAACATCTTTCCAGCCTGCTTGAATCCAAATATTTGCAGCGATCATCTACATATGCAAGGAAAAAAGAGCTACCTTCCTAGAATGAATCAGGATTGTCCTGGGCCAATTGGAGTAGCTTTATTCCCATTATCACTGGGTTAGGGAATAAACTGACCCTGTTCCAATCAGCAGGCTTTGAGGGATGTCCAGTTTGGGCTTCTCAGGAAGATGCATGTTCCTTATGAATGTCGTCAAGTCTGCATGTAATTCCAGTGGTGTGTCCAGTAAGCCCACAAATCACCCTCCCCTGAAACCACTAATCTTGGTCTGCCCAATATTGCATAATAAAGACCTTATAAGACATGTCACCTTTAGTCTTGGGGGTTGTGGTGTGGTAGGTTGAGAGAAGATATGGGTAGAGTTGGGGAATGGCTTATAGAGGGCACCCAAAAGTATGTGCCTCAGGTACTAGAAATGCAGGGAGTTGCTCTCCTATTGTGGCCTACTTTGCATTGCTCTCTGAAGGACTGGGAAAAACAGGCTTGTGGAGTGAACATTGTGGCCTATGTTTCAGAGCTCCTGAGGGCCGGGAGCTCACCCTGAGGAGGGAAGGTACTACTTAGCAACACGAGAGTGGACTGTTGGGTTAGGAGGCAGGTCCTTACTTCCCAGGGAGAAGTCTGGGCTCCCCATCTGACAAGTTGTCTTCTGGTTCCTAAAAGAGATGACCCTGAGAGACCATTAGAGTCTCAGTGGGTACTATATATGGATAGAGAAGCACTGTGTGTGGTAAGGGGAAGTCAGACAGTAATAAACTATAGGCCTATGCCACCTTGGACAGAATAGCAGCTGCAGTTATCCGGTATGCAGGGTGAAGCAGGTATGATGATACCCGCAGGGGCAATGTGGGAGCCATCATTATTACAGCAACACAGGCTGTGGAGAAGACTGGCAACCTAGAGGGGACTTGGCTATTCTAAAGGTCCATAAAAAAAATTTCTGGATGACTATTGAAAGGAAAGGAGCGACACATAGCAGCAATTCACCGGAGAATTCCGCTTTATTAGGGAAGGTGCTGGGTTATATAGGAAGGGGCATGAATTGATTGAGGTGTCACTTCTATGGGGCTGGTGGCTGTTGGCTAGGTGCTGGTATTGGGAGGGGGGTGAGAGGTGATTGGGCTTCAGGTGGCGCGGGCGGGAACTGAGGACCCCGAAGAGAAGCGGGAAGTTTGCCATCTTACTGGTGGGGACCCTTCATTCCCCCCTTTCTCCTCTATGGGTTTGTGGATGTTGCTTTCTCTCTGGCTGCTTCCTGCTGAACAGGGGCGGAGAAGGGAGTGAGGGCTTGAGGATTGGGAGGAAAGGGTTGATAGGACTCCCCGCAGTAAGGACGAGTAGACCCTCATAGGCCGCCTGGCGCCAGAGAAGTCCTTCCGCTGCGGCGAGTGTGGCAAGGCCTTCAGCCACGGCTCCAACCTCAGCCAGCACCGCAAGATCCACGCTGGCGGGCGGCCCTATGCCTGTGCGCAGTGTGGCCGCCGTTTCTGCCGCAACTCGCACCTGATCCAGCACGAGCGCACTCACACGGGCGAGAAGCCGTATACCTGTGCGCTCTGCGGGGCGGCCTTCAGCCAGGGTTCGTCGCTTTTCCAGCATCTGCGTGTGCACCGAGGTGAGAAACCTTTTGCCTGCACGCAGTGCGGCCGCGCCTTCAGCCACAGCTCCAACCTCACGCAGCACCAGTTGCTGCACACGGGTGAGCGGCCTTTCCGCTGCGGGGACTGCGGCAAGGCCTTCGCCAAGGGTGCTGTGCTGCTCAGCCACCGCCGCATCCACACGGGCGAGAAACCGTTTGTGTGCACGCAGTGCGGCCGGGGCTTCCGTGAGCGCCCCGCCCTCTTCCACCACCAGAGGATCCACACCGGTGAGAGGCCCGTGCGGCGGCCCCGAGTTAGGCCTCCTTCGGGGGCATCGTCAGAGGTTGCACTGGGGAGGGAGACCGGCCCCACCCCTGCCTCAGGGCCAGCAGAACTTCAGAAAGCCCTGAGACCTCAAGTTACAGCCCGGCCCTTCCCTGCCTGTCAGGAATCCCTCCCGAGGCTGAATATCACGCGTCCTCTGCTCGTACATACTTCGGAGTAACCCTTTACGTTTATAGCGGTTTTGTTGCACATAGTGACAATGTGTTAATTCCTCTATCCCCAGGAGGTCAAGCGGCAGAAATATTGTCGGTGGGGTACTGACACAGAGGCTGTAACGTGGTGGGACCAAGATCTGAGAGTCAAGAGTGCCACGTCAGGCATATTGTGACTAGAGGGGCTAATGTGAAGAGTGGGAGTTGCGGTATACGGGGTGGAGGTAGTCCAGAGAACCTGTGATGTCCACCCACTGACAGCCACGTTTTGGAGGTCCAGGTGGCATATGGGGGTAGGGGTTGTTGTAAAGCAGTCGTCAGGTACCTTTGGCTGCCTGCTGGGTGGTTGACCACCAATATCTAGCCAGTGTCCCCTGATCCTGCATCAGTTCTGCCACCAGCCCAGAGAGTGGCTACTCTTCCCCATTCCAGGCAGTTGGTGGCCCTGGCCTGGGCCCTCTGCTTTAAGGAATTGAAGGGAGTACAGCCTAGAGAGTTACGCCCTACGCTGACCTCCTGGGCCTGTGGTGGCACCCCTCTGACCTCCTCCCTGTGTCTGCCTCCCAGACGGGAGGGCCTAAGTAAGGCTTTCTGGGTCCAACACCACAGACTGCCCCACTCACCTTCCAGGCACAGTTCAGCCTCCTGAACCCCAAGCGTGGTCCCTGCTTATGCCAGAGAGCAGCACACTGGGGGGTGGTCACAGCGGGGTTTGAATTCGGCCACTGCACGTGTTTCTTCAAGTATTTATTGAGCATCTGCTGTGTACCTGGCAACAGGCCAGGGGCTCAGTCCCACCGAGCCCCATCTCCCTGCCCTTGAGGTGGTTGCCACAGGAGAACCTCCCAGCGAGGTGTGCAGAGTGGCAGTGCTTGCAGCCAGATTTGCCTTGCTGTCCTGAAATTTCGCATTCGTTCTGACCAAAAGGTCAGTTCCCTGAGAGAAGGGATTTCTGCCTGTTTCCCGAGGGCCTGGCACACGGTGGGTGGCGACAGGCAGAAGAGACAAACAGATGGGTTAAGACATGCTGGGAGCAGAGTCCTGGGGACAGGAACACCACTGCCAACAGCTCTGGGCCACAGCCAGGGGGCGGGGTTGATGGGTTGCCCTATGGGGCACGGGGGCAGAGACCAGGCCAAGACAGCCCTGGACAGGGGTGAGCATTCCGTGGACACCTCTGAAGAGGGAGCAGGTTCCATGGGCCTTGGGTCGCGAATGGCCTGTGGTGGTGGCTCTGGCTCTGCTGTGGCTTCTGGGGACTTGCCTGCAGTGTGCTTCTCAGCCTGATGGTGCTGCTTTGGTCCCAGCTCAGCCCCTGTATGCCCCCCCCAGCTGCGACTGGTGACCATGGCCCTTACACTGGTTCTGCTGTCCCTGTGGCTGCCTGCTGATGTGGCCTTCAGTGTCAGGATCCCCCATGGGGGATGGCCATCAGGGATCCCTTGAGCTGCTGTCTGACCAGCACCATAGTCTGTCACTGACCCTGTAGCTCAGTAAGAAGCTGCCGACCGTGGAGGTGTACAGCCTGCAGCTACTG
This sequence comes from Manis javanica, assembly GCF_040802235.1. Lineage (NCBI taxonomy): Eukaryota > Metazoa > Chordata > Mammalia > Pholidota > Manidae > Manis > Manis javanica. The sequence continues at coordinate 206,128 of NC_133172.1, forward strand.
AGGTCCAGTGGGCCAGGGGTGGGGGTGGGAAGCTGGTAGTACTGACCATACCTCAGGTGTCCAGCCTGCCCAGGTAAGGCTTGGAGATGCCATGTATTCCCAGCTGGGTCCTCCTCCTGGCAAAAGGTCACCTCATTCCCCAGAAGTCTGAATGGCTTGTCCTGACAGATAGACTGACTGTCTTTGTTCATAGACAGATGGCCAGAAATTGCAGTGGGCATAAGACGTAAGAACCCTAGAATCATTAAAGAAGGGAAATGTGTCATACTTTGTGATTTAGTGTAGAACACTTAAAGATATTTTATATAGTTATTCATTTTCTAAACTATGGGAATTCAGAAACCAATTTCTTGAAATAAAGTCTTTGAAACAGTAACTCATAAACTCAATATTTGAGCCCAGAGGTCATATAACTTGACATTTGGTTCTGTAGAGTCTTCTAATGTGTTAGCTAGGTCTTTGTTTCCTCTTGTGTATATATTCCTGTGTTACCAGTAACATATTCTTGGTCTTGTCACAAGAAAGAATTCAAGGACAGACACAAAAAAGACTGAGTTTTATTTTTTTGGAAAATAAGAGTTTAAGGAAAGAGAAAGTACTTGGTTGGGAGTTGTCCCGAGGGTAAGTCTCGCCAAGGATACAGTAAGGAGCTTTTCTATGTCAAAGGTGATGAATATTGACTAAGTGGGAATAGGTTGCAAAGGGAACAGGTGGAGTCTTCTGGGAGTTCCAGCATGTAAACAACCAGCTGTATGTGTGTACAACATCCTGCTAAAGTCCTCTTCCCTCATTATGTCTATCTACCTACTCTAACACCTGTATTAAATTTTTTGCTATAAAGTGGTATTGTAGTATGTAGGTATTTGTTGGTGGCTGTGCATGGGTATTCTCTCGAGACTTTTTTCGTTCAAGAAAGCTAGTTCTCCAGTTCTCTAATACCACTGGCTGTCCAACAGTTCAGTTCTGACACAATCTACCCAGCGTGGACGCAGACCCCATGGGTATAGGGCTCAGTTCCTCAAGAATGCCTCTGCTTCTGTTGGATTCTCCCTGAGGAGGACGCCGCCCCAAATCACTCACGAAAGGCGTCTCTTGATGCAACAAGCAAGAGGAATTTATTCAGGAACCAGCTAGCAGGGGTCCAAGTTAGCCCGACGCAGCGGGTCTCAACGAGGACCCAGAGCACACAAAGCCAGAAGGTTTTATAGCATTTTGAAAAGGGGTAAAATTTTCCATAATCACAATACAGGGTTTTTTCTATAGGCTCATAAATCTTTTGCTGGCGCCACATCCTGGGGTCTGGTTAGATGAGATCACCTTCGGAATGTCTAGGGTGGTTCTAGCAAGATAAGCTAGGCATGTATGATTAACTGATTTACAGTTGCTAACTAAAGGTCACTACAATCGACACAGGCTGACTAACTTGTTTTTCAAGATTCTAATGATTTTCCTTCTTCTAGGTTAGGGGGTGGTATTTAAGCCTTAAAATGGCTGTACTTATGCTAACTTTTGATTTTTCAGATCCTACACTTCAGATGCCAGCCCCAAATGGGGTCCCAAGGCACCCACTTTTCTGCCTGGCAGATTACAGATTCAGCGTTTCCACACCCCATGCCCCCCCCATTCATTTATTTGCTAGAACATCTCACAGAACTCATGAAAGTGCTTTACTTACTGATTTATTATTTTTAAAAGTACAGCTTGATATAGCCAACTAGAAGAGGTAGGCAGAGCAAAGTGTTGGATGAGGTACGTGTGCGCGGGGCTGCCATGTCCTCAGGGTGTATACACCACGCGACACCATGATGTGTTCACCAACTGGTAAGCATGCGAGTTTTCATTATGTAGGCATGATGAGATTATGTCATTGGCCAGGTGATTGGAACCAATCACATTGTTCTTCTGGCGACCAGCTGCCACCCTGAAGCTATCCAAGCCCCTCCCTGATGCTGTAACCTCATTAATATAAACTATGGTTGAAGGGGGCTTGTTATGAGTAACAAAAGATACTCCTGTCACTCAGGAATTCCAAGTATTAGGAGCTCTGTGTCAGGAACCAAGGATGAAGACCAAATATGTATATTTATTATACAATATCTGTAAAATGTAAGTCTAGCCACAGAGCTTTTCTCTTGATCTTTATGAAGAAGAGAGTGGGTGCAAGAAGCTCAGCAAGGGGCAAGAGGGGTACTGATCAGGCAGGATGGCAGCCTGGCTATGCGTGGGGCAGGATTAGCCGAAGCGCCAAGACCGGAATCCCTGGAACCGGGGAATATCACGACAACCAGACGACAGTGTGAGTGGCTGACACGAGGCTGTCAAATGATGAAACAAACACTAGTAGTGAGTTTGAAGTCCCTTATTCAAGAGAAAACAGTCCATGATGGGGGGAGTGCAAGCAGTGGGGCACTTTTCCAGAGACATTTTGGGGGTCCAAATATGTGAATTAACTTTATTGGGACATACTGTGTCCTAGGCATTACTGTGAGCTTCTTATGTATGTTCACTCATTTAAAACTCGTGACCACCATTGGGTGGGCACCGTTGCTGTCTTTGTACCTTTCCCAAGATCCCTTAGGTAGGAATAGTGGAACTGGGTGACCAGCTTGCTCTGGAGTCCGTGTCCTTCAGTGCTGTCCTATTCAGGCTATTTGCCATGAGGAGAAGGTAATTGTAAGACAGTCACTAGTTAACTAGGGCGAGTTTGAGGGTCTGGGAAAGGAAAGGGAAGACAGCAGAGGTGTGGAGGGGGCAGAGGGAACCTGAGCACAATGTCAGTGTCTCCCTGCTGACTGAGCCAGACCCCCAGGGAATCACCACACGCGCGGCTGGCTATGCCCTGCGGAGGTGATATCAGGCAGGAACAAAGGGGGGCGGGACCCCGTCATGATGGTTCCCTGGCTTGTTCTTGGGAAGGTCCCAGTGTTAGGCAGGAAAGTAGATACGAGCGGGGTGGAAAGAGAACAAGGTCAGTAAAGCCCCTAGAAAGGACTCAGTTAACCAGTTAAAACTAGAAAGCCAGAAAAGACTCAGAGTTAATGAGTTAATTAGTTAAAGGCTCAAAAGGTCAAGAGCACCTTGGCCTAGAATGTTTGAATATTCCCCAGATAAGAAAAATACCTCAGCATAGCCCATGTCTTCATTGTGTCAATTAAATTAGACTACTGTAAAATTTACTTTAGCCGCTAAAAGGCCCCGTTTATCTTTTTTTTTTTTTGAGAGGGCATCGCTCATATTTATTGATCAAATGGTTGTTAACAACAATAAAATTCTGTATGGGGGGGTCAATGCTGAATCATTAATCCATCTCAAGCCTAATTCTCGTCAGTCTCCAATCTTCTGAAGCATAATGAACAAGTTCTTACGTGGTGAACCAATTCTTACATAGTGAATAAGTTCTTACATGGTGAACAGTACAAGGGCAGTCATCACAGAAACTTTCGGTTTTGATCACGCATTATGAACTATAAACAATCAGGTCAAATATGAATATTCGTTTGATTTTTATACTTGATTTATATGTGGATCCCACATTTCTCCCTTTATTATTATTTTTTTTATTTTTAATAAAATGCTGAAGTGGTAGGTAGATGCAAGATAAAGTTAGAAAACATAGTTTAGTGTTGTAAGAGAGCAATTGTAGATGATCAGGTGTGTGCCTGTAGACTATGTGCTAATCCGAACTAGACAAGGGCAATAAAACATCCACGGATGCAGAAGCTTTCTCTCAAAACAGGCGGGGGTGAGGTTCTAAGCTTCACCACTGTTGTTCCCCGATTTCTCACCTGATGGCCCCCCTGCGACTGTGCCTGTCTTAGGTTGTTCCTCCCTTGAGGAATCTTACCCATCTCTGGCTAACCAGTCATCTTCCGAGGCCCCGTTTATCTTCAACTTTGCCCAGATGCTGCTTTTCCTCCCCCAGCCCCTAATCAAGTAATAATATGGCAAGTAAGCCCACTCACAGATGACATAGTAAAAGGCAGGAAGGATCTCATCTTAAAGATAAGACTGCATTTTAACACCCAGAAAGTTAAGAAGTAAGATTCTTAACTTACTCTTTAGCAAAACAGACAATAACAGCCCGCCTTCGGGGCTGGGCAGACAGTCTTGTTTGATGTGCTCCCAGACCAAGTTGTTGGTATCCCAGGGAGAAATCAGAGCAGTAAATTTGTGTTGTTAATTTTAAATATTCAGAGACCACTTAACAAGTCCACACCTCTAAGCCTTTATCTCATTCTGTTGGATTCCCCTGAGGAAGGCGCCGCCCCAAATCACTCACCAAAGACGTTTCTTGATGCAACAAGCAAGAGGAATTTATTCGGAAGCCAACTAGTTGGGGTCCAAGTCAGCCCGTCGCAGCAGGTCTCAACGAGGACCCTGAGCACTTACAACTAAGTGGTTATGTAGGACCCCAACCTCCCTGAGAAATAAGTTAGCCTAAGAGTAGCCATCTTGAAGCCCAAAAAGCCATTCTGATATATGACTCAGAGGGAACAACTGAAACCAGGTAACTCCTCTGGAAAAACAAGTTAATCAATCATGACTGCTGGCAGCGCTAACCTTTCGGTTAGTTAATCATAAATGCCGACCCTACCTTGCTACACCCCCAGGACGTGGCACTAACCCAGAAATCGTAGGTTTGAAAAATTACTGCCTTTGTAGTATTGTTATCTTGCTATGTAGTATTGTTATCTTGTTACTACAACATAATCTGTAACCATGGTAATTCTCTAGGGCTGAATGCCTCAGAAAATCCTATATAACCACTTAGTTGTAAGTACTCAGGGTCCTCGTTGAGACCTGCTGCGACGGGCTGACTTGGACCCCAACTAGTTGGCTTCCGAATAAATTCCTCTTGCTTGTTGCATCAAGAAACGTCTTTGGTGAGTGATTTGGGGCTGCGCCTTCCTCAGGGGAATCCAACAGTTATATAGGATTTTCTGAGGCATTCAGCCCTAGAGAATTACTATGGTTACAGATTATTTTGTAATAACAAGATAACAATACTACATAGCAAGATAACAATACTACAAAGGCAGTAATTTTTCAAACCTACGATTTCTGGGTTAGTGCCACGTCCTGGGGGTGTAGCAAGGTAGGGTCGGCATTTATGATTAACTAACCGAGAGGTTAGCGCTGCCAGCAGTCATGATTGATTAACTTGTTTTTCCAGAGGAGTTACCTGGTTTCAGTTGTTCCCTCTGAGTTATATATCAGAATGGCTTTTTTGGCTTCAAGATGGCCACTCTTAGGCTAACTTATTTCTCAGGGAGGTTGGGGTCCTATATTCCCCACTTCTTTTTCTGAACATTCTAATCATGGAATGTTGGTTTCTTCTTGATGTGTGAGGGTATGGTACTGTTGTCTCAGCATTAGCACCTGCACAGCACTCACTCTTTCTCTAATAAAGGTTATTACTCGATTTAAAATGCAGGGACTTAAGGTGAGGAGCAATATAAAAATAAACAGGGGTCCTGCCAAGGTGGATATTAGAGTTGTAAGCCATGGGGATCTAGAAAACCAGGATTCAAACAGGCTCTGGTTAGCTTCTCGTTCTCGCTTTCGCTGATCTAATCTTTCTCTCAGTTTAGACATTGAGTCTCTTACTACTCCAGTATGGTCTGCATAGAAGCAACACTCTTCTTTTAGAGCTGCACATAATCCACCTTCTTTTAGAAATAGTAAATCTAACCCTCGTCTGTTTTGCAGCACTACTTCAGAGAGGGAGGTTAGGGACTCTTCAAGTTTAGAAATAGACTGTTCTATAGTTCTCAAATCTTCATCGATAGCTATTCTTAGTCCTTCATAATGTTGGTTTTCTTGTATAATTGCAGCTGCCCCTGGTCCTACTCCGGCTGCGACTCCTACTCTTAGTAATACAGCTAGAGTGAGTGAGACTGGCTCTCTTTTATACCTTAGTTTAGGTTCTAATTCTGCCACGAATGATAAGTCATCATGATACATTAGTCTGGGTACTAACTGGACCATGATACAGAAATCACGGGAGGAGTTGAAGGCAGAAGTAGAGACACATGGGGTCACTCCAGTGTTACAAGCCCACAATCTCTTGGGAGGAGGGATTAAATACCTGTTTTTACCAGGGAAGGCTATGGGTATGGTCTCATTCTTTCTTCTACAGATAGAGACTCTAGCTGCTGCTAGGGAAAAGGGGCGATGACCGCTCTGGCTGCTTCGTGCTGAGAAGGGGGCGCAGTAAAGGGTGCAGCTAGGTCTCCATCACTGGTCAGTTGAGAGGGCTTCAGAAGGCTGGCGCTTCTATTCTGGGTTTCATTTTTATTACTATTTGCAGTTTTGTGGCTTCTAGGCAAGATAAAACAAATTGTGTTATTAGGTTGTGTAGCAACATCTGGGGTTAGATTTTTTATTCTGGAAGGAAGCTACATTATTGAAACGATACTTCTCTCTAAAATCACTCTCATTTTTACTAGAAGTAACTAGGTTAAGAAAATAATTAACAGCTGGCTTGATTATTTGCACAGGTGCAGCAAGAAGAGCAATTGATTACACAGGCTCTTTTAAATATGCTTTGCTGGAACTTTTTGTAAGGAATTTCAGATTGAACTTTTAAAGGCCTTTTGAGGCCAGACAGCCAAGCCAGACTTGCCATCAGGCTTTGCCTGTAGTACCTGTAGATTTGGATGAATTCTTCTCTTCTCGAGGTCTCTGCACCTGCCAGGAAGTGACCTTCTTTACTCACCTGGTAAGGCTGCTGGGAACTCTGTAAGCAAGGTACCAGGCCAGTTCTTCCAAGGGGCTTTGTTGGCTTTATAAAGTCAATCTTAGTTCTTTTAAGTTGTTCACATCTGAGTCTATGCACATGTCTCTCAGGTACGACATTCCAGTCAAAGCCCTGGTAGTATAACCAGTGTTCCTAAGTAGTCTTCTCACAAGGAAAGCAGATTCTTATTGAACTCGTGCAAATAAACATACTGCCATGGAATATAAAAACAGTCACTGAAAGTTTTTAAACTCTGGAGGGATCAAGTAGAGAGAAGGATGTTTCAATTCTGCTCATAAAGATAGTCATTTACTAAACTGTTGTCAGTTTAAGAGAACAAGGTTAAAACATTTTACCAGCAACATTTGAAACAAAAAGACACAAAATCATTTTCTTTAGTTTATGTAATCTTATGTAACTAATACCTGTTCTGCTGAAATCTAGTTCTTTACCAGTTTAGGGATAATACTATAAATGACAAAAGACTTACAAATGACAATGGTTAAAGATCTGATGAGAGCTTACTGTAAAACAGTTGACATAAGGAAATTCTGATATTTCTGTAATACAAAACATTTAGTAACAAAGTTTAGCATCATTCTCTTTGACAGTGCTTTCCTGGTAAATAAATATATATATATATATCAGATAAATAAGCCAAATTAGTCAAATACTTTCTCTAGTGAGAAAAAATTCTTCTGACATGTTCCAGGGGCCCTCTGGAAAATATCAGAGTTAACTAGAGGTAAAAGCACCTTTTTGCATTTAATTTTTTTAGAACTATCATTACACATTTATTGTCTATATACTCAGCACAGTAAACAAGATATCTTAAAAAGTGGGGCAGCAGGGGAGATTGCTGCTGTCAATTTTTAAAGACAACATACAGAAAGTCAAACTAATTTTAGGTTACTAAGCATTCTTGAGAGAATGGTAGCAGATGGTAGATTCTTCTGCTTTCATCTTCAGGAGGGGAAAAAAGCTACAATAAGAATTCATATTTAGCTGAAAGAACTGTCTAAACTCAAGGCAGAGTATAATATCACCAGGCATACAAAAGACCTGTTAGAGATACATACAAAGAATGAATATGGCTATAGTCAAATTCAACTTAAAAGTTTAAGCAGAATCTCAAATTTAAATGTCTCTTTCTTTCACACAGATATTCAGATATGACCAGAAATATGCTTTGAGATGAAAGAGGTCAGGCATTTTACTTCTTCATTTAGGGACTGAGAAATGATGACCTTTGGCTTACAATCAATAGCTTACAAACAGTGAAAATAATAAGAACATAACTCAGCATAAGTGTCTAAGACCAGATACAAAAAAGCAGAGAAAGTGCTTAAGTTTACAGGTCTTCCCTGAAAGCTTCAAGAATGTTTTACTCTTTAATAGTAGATATAAGCTGCTATGCAAATTCTATTAAAAGATCTAAGATTATTTGCATTAAAAAATATGGAGAGTCCCCCATGCTTTTTTTTTTTTAAAACATACAGCATATAAATTAAACAAGAAGACCTGGTGGTTCTCAAAAAATCTATTACAACTTTTCTCAAAAGTGGTCACACGTTCGTCTATCTAAACCTTTACAGTGAAACCTGTTTTTCTGGGAGAAACATAATCTTGTCCAGATTCTACAGTTTAATAAATTTTGGTTTGTTAACTAAGTGCATTTAATCAGCTGGAAAAAGCTTTGTTACTATTCTGCTTAGGAATTCAATTTTTCAGGCCATGCAATCATTTTTAATAACAAAATATTTCAAAGGCAAATAAAGGTTATACAGTTGTTAACAAACTTTAGCTTTTAGTCTCTTTAACATTACGATTTCATGGCAACTCACTGAGACTTTAAGCATGAGAAACTGCTGTGATCTTTCAACATTAAGAGCAGACTAACAGTTAAAGAAAACTGTTTAACTGGAAATGAGATTTTAATTTTGCTGTGCACTTGATATCAAGATTCACTTGCTTTAATTTCACTAGGCACAACTATATCTGTAAGAATATAGTAATTTATTCTTCATTTGCCCCATGGTCCCAAGCACATAAGCCGGTGAGAATTATGCCTGGGCTTGCCTGCGGCTTGACTGGGTTTATCTCCCTAACCCTTCCCCCAAAGCAACAGGCTGAGCGGATCTTCCACAACAAAAGGCACCACACTGTTTTCTCTCTTTGTCTCTCTTTAAATAAATAGCTGTACTTTAGAACAAAGTTACTTTCTTTTATCACAAAACATATTCTTTAGCATGCAGAAGAGTTTTCATTTTTTATACTTTTTCTTATTAAAACATACATTTTCTAGCATAGAGAAATGCCCTCTCTATCACTTTAAGCAGTTCTAACCAGAACTCTGAACTATTAGAAACTTCAAGCTCCAGTGAACACTGAGAAGCAGGACACTGCAAACTGTCAAACCAACATTTCCTAGACTGACAAACTTACGAACACATTCTACAATTTCTGCAACCATGAGCTTCACAGCACAATCTCCCAGCAAACACAGAGCACATCTTTTCAACTTAACAAAACTCTAAGGCCTTAAATTACTACAAAGATTTTCAGGCTGCAGGTAGGCATACACACTGCAACACACAATTAAAAAGGTGTTCACTTGCCACACTTATCCAGCTCACCTACCTGCAACAACTACGCTAGCCTACTCACAAGACCCCCACTGAACACTAGACAAAGCCAAGCTTCTAAGCATTCTATTCTTAAAAGATTTAGCAGATAACATGACTCAAATGACTCTAGGTAAACTCAGGCAGCCGACAACTACCAGGACATGCCCGCCTTAGGCAAACTCAAATTAGCATTAATGCTTAACACTTTTTTATCAGGTTTTCTGGAAGTTTTAGAATACTCAATTTTCACCAGCGCTTGTCTTTAAATCAATTTCATTAATACCATCCGGAGGTAGAAAGATATATTCATTTACACACTTAGGGGGTTGTCTGAGTCTGTCCCATTGTCAGTATAACAATTATTAGGCACATGAAAGACACAAAAAACAGAGACACACACAGATTAGACACACAGCGGCCGCTTTTTGTTTTTTCTCAGATTTTCAAACAGAAACCGAAAGGAATCAGAGGGTTGATATTCCTGGCGCCTGAAAATCAACCCTATCTCATCAGATTCACCTTGCCAGAAAAACAGACGGGAGGCTACCAGGCATCCCTGGCCTCCCAACCTCCCCGAGGCGTCCCCCAGGGTTGCAGCCTGCGGTGCTCCTAGTACGTCTACCGACCGCAGTCTCGACCCCTTTACGGGATCGGGACAGCTGCCAGACAGTGGGTACCCCTTTTCAGAATTCTGACCGGTCTCACTGAAAAACAGAAGACAGAACACAGACAACTCAAGGCGCCACTTGAAAGGAAAGGAGCGACACATAGCAGCAATTCACCGGAGAGTTCCGCTTTATTAGGGAAAGGTGCTGGGTTATATAGGAGGGGGCATGAATTGATTGAGGTGTCACTTCTACGGGGCTGTTGGCTGTTGGCTAGGTGCTGGGATTGGGAGGGGGGCGAGAGGTGATTGGGCTTCAGGTGGCGCCGGCGGGAACTGAGGACCCCGAAGAGAAGCCGGAAGTTTGCCATCTTACTGGTGGGGACCCTTCATTCCCCCCTTTCTCCTCTATGGGTTTGTGGACGTTGCTTTCTCTCTGGCTGCTTCCTGCTGAACAGGGGCGGAGAAGGGAGTGAGGGCTTGAGGATTGGGAGGAGAGGGTTGATAGGACTCCCCACAGTAAGGATGAGTAGATGTGGACTTCTTCAGGTTTGGAAATCAATGAAGGTTCCCTGTAACCATAGGATATGGTTACGGCCAAGAGGATATGGGTGTCAGGAGCCAGGCATCTGCGGCTATTGTTTCCAGGAACAGTTTCCAGTGGAGAGAGGGGTCCATCTCAGCGTGTGGTGAGGAGGTCACGTGAGGGTGAGGGATCTTCTGTGGCCAGAAGCTGGTAGTTCCTGAGTAAAAGCTGGTTGAAAGCTTGATTAGAGATTTTTCCGACTTGGGATTTGATGAACTTTATTATACAGGGTAAGAAGAGACAGGCGAGAAGAATGATTATTATGGGGCCTGCAATGGGCCAGAGCCAGGTGAGGAGGGGGTTTGTTAGTATTGAAGAGAATGGGTTGGAATTGGAAGCAGAGTGGAGGCTGGAGGCAAGGTCGGTGAGTTTGGTAATGTCAGTTTCTACAATGCCAGATTCGTTGATGTAATAGCAGCACTCTTCCCGGAGGAAGACGCAGGTGCCGCCTTTCTCGGCTGTAAGCAGATCTAGGGCCCGCCGGTTTTGAAGGGTGACTTTAGCTAGCGAAGTGACCTGTCTTTGGAGAGAGGCTAGGGAATCGGCAGTGGATGTCAGGGACCCCTCAAGTTTGGCGTTGAGATCTCTAACTGCCCATAGAGAGTGACCCAAGGCTTCTCCCGAAAACCCTGCCCCAATGGCTGAGGTGATCAAAGAGCTACTGACCATGATGGGAAGGAAAGCAGCTCTTTTTGTGCGCGAGGGCAAGGGAGGTTGGAGCTCAAGAAATTCTGCCATGCTGTAAAGTGTTAACTGTGGGATTAGGGTGACGAGAATGCAGGGTGTATCGGAGTTGAGAGGCAGTGAGTTGAAAAGACTATTACACTAAAAGAAGTGTCCCGGTTGCGTAAAAGTCTTAGAGCTGGAGGTAGGGGTGTAGATAGAGAGGCAGTGAAGTGCGCTGGAGGGGGGTGGAGTTGGGCCTACACAGTGGTGGATGGTGAGATTATCTGCGTATTCTGGTTCCCATAGGGGTATGTCTGCCAGGGGGCAGAGGGGTTGTCTTTCTGCATGGAAGGAGTAGTTGGAAATATTAAGGGGCACGGCGGCCAGCAGTGGGCGCTGTAGTGATGCGCACAAGAAACAATTGGCTGTGTTAAGGGTGTGGTTGAGAAAGATGGTGGTGTCCTGAATGAGCTGTAATGAAGAGTAGGAGAAATGGGAAGAGGGGCGGGGATAAGAAGATGAAGAGGCGCCGTCAAGAGTTTGGATAATGACTTTTTCGGAATGTCTGCTATCTGATGCAACTTGAGAGATCTGGGAATGAGAGGGAACATTCTTTTGAGAGATATGAAGGGTACTGTGGGGGGTCGAGGACTCCCCGTAGTAAACTGAGGCTGTGACTCTGGCAGCCCATCGAGAGTCCCAGGGATCTGGGATTGATAAGGAGAATGAGCTGTTGGGATATTTCATGAAACGGTTGGAGGAGTAATACTGTGGGTACCGGGAGTTACCCATGTAGTGAATGGCGCAAGACTAGTAGGGACATCTCCCATAGGTATCTGGCCATCACCTGCAATAGGCTTGTCTTTGGTCATAGAGGAAGCAGAGGTAGGGCGAATAAGGGTCGCTGCTAGTGAACACTTCCGTGGAGGGAGGAAAGTGGAGGTATAAAGGCTCAGAGCAGCTTTTCAGAGGGCAGTCTGGTGTGGCAATGAGGGCAGTAACTTTTGTTTGATGCTGTGTGTAAGTCTGTCTGACTTTGAATCGCCATACAAAGGAGGCTGGGGTGCTGGGGAAGACAATAGGAATGAGGAAAAAAAGCGAGAGAGCAGTAAAGGAGGAAAAAGTCATGATTCGGGTATGGATGGCAAAGGGGGTGAACGGGATTTTGGAGGAAAGAGGACAGTAAGGTCAGGAGTCTGGAGGGAGGGAGAGTCTGTAAACTTTTGTAGGTTAAGAGATCTTTTAGATGATGTGGGGACAGAATGGTAAGGGGTGCTCTGAATGTCAGTTTATGAGCTTCCTTCTGCAAGAGCTGTCTAGCGGCTAATGCTCGTAGGCAGGGGGCCTATCCCTGAACTGTGGGGTCTTATTGCTTGGAGAGATAAGCTACTGGGGCAAAGGATGGGCCATAATATTGGCCTAGGACTCCTAGAGCTTGACTGGACCTCTCATGAATGTATAATGAGAAGGGCTTCGACAAATCAGGAAGATGGAGAGCTGGGGCTTCTACAAGGGCTTGACGGAGCTTAATGAAGGAGTGTCGGGGTGAGGAGGATAATGGTTTTTTAGGGGGGCTCTTGCTGAGGTTGTATAGGGGTCTTGCCAACAGGGTGCAGGGAGAAGTTAGGGATCTACGTTCTAAAATATCTAGCTAGGCTTAGAAAGGGCCTAGAAAGGAAAGGATTTTTGTCTTGGTTTTGGGAATGGGCAGGTCAGAGAGGAGCCATTTTCTGTCTAAGGTAATGGACTTTCTTTGTTGAGATAGAAGGAATCTGAGGTAAGTGAAAGGAGGGGAAGAGATTTGAGCTTTGACGGGGGATACTCGGTAACTTCTGGAAGCTAGAAAGTTAAGTAGGGAGGCAGTGTCAAGTTGAGACTGTTCCCACGAGAGACTGCAGAGTAGAAGATTGTCTATGTATTATAAGGTGGACTTGGAGTGATCATGATGAAACTGTTTGAGGTCCTGAGCTAGGACCTGTCTAAAAATATGGGGACTATCTCGGAAGCTTTGTGGCAAAACTGACCAAGTGAGTTGTTTAGAATGTCTTGTGTATGGGTCCGTCCAGGTGAAGATGAAAAAATTTTGGGAGCAGGGGTTTAGAGGGATAGAAAAATGGGTCTTTGAGATCTAGGACTGAGAAGTGGGATGCTGAGGCTGTATGGATTTGGAACTAAGGGATGGATAGGGACAATGGCTATGTTGATGAGGCGAAGGTCTTGGACAAGGCGGCAAGATCCGTTGGGCTACTCTTAGGCTAACTTATTTCTCAGGGAGATTGGGGTCCTACACTAGGACTGAGAAGTGGGATGCTGAGGCTGTATGGATTTGGAACTAAGGGATGGATAGGGACAATGGCTATGTTGATGAGGCGAAGGTCTTGGACAAGGCGGCAAGATCCGTTGGTTTTTTTAACAGCTAATATGGGGGTATGTCTTTGAGATCTAGGACTGAGAAGTGGGATGCTGAGGCTGTATGGATTTGGAACTAAGGGATGGATAGGGACAATGGCTATGTTGATGAGGCAAAGGTCTTGGACAAGGCGGAAAGATCCGTTGGTTTTTTTAACAGCTAATATGGGGGTATTAAATGGGGAGTGAGTGGGTCTGCTTGAATGATGGGTTGGAGGCCTATGAGGGCTGAAGTGGTTAGGGGGTATTGTGCCTGACAGATATACTGAGAGGGGTCACGTAATTTGATAGAGGCAGGGGGACATAGGGCCACGGAGGGGCTTGTAATGTCCCAAACTTTGGGATTTACAGGGTGTATGAGGGCAGAACCGGAGCTTTCATTGGGTAGAGGGGGGTCGTCGGCTATGAGGGCCATCAGAAAGGGAGTACTGGGGGCTGTGGGAGTGGATATAGTTATGGAAACGTGGAGGAGGGAAAGGATGTCTTGTCCTAGTAAAGGGATGGGACACTGGGGCATAACCAGGAAGGAGTGGGAGAAAGGTATGGGATTGTCTTGGATTGTGCATAAAAGGGTGGGTGGGGGGTTTAATGGGAAAATCTGTTTACCTCCTACTCTGACTATAGGAGTAATGGCTGGCGTGGTAGGGCCCCGGTATTCTCACAAGACTGAGAAGGTGGCTCCTGTATCTAGGAGGAAGGAGATGGGGTGACCGTCTACTGTTAGAGTAACCCTGGGCTCCTGTTTGGTGATGGAAATGGTCGGGCAAGAAGCCCCCGGGCCCCATCAATCTTCTTCTGCCAGCCCCACTACGGCGGGCTTAGGATGGGGGTTGTTCGTCCAGCCTCCCCTTCGGGTGGTTGGGCAATCAGACCCGCAGTGGCCCTTTTTGTGGCATCTGGGGCATGGGGTGGTAGGAGATCTGGGGGAGGGGCACGCCCTTGACCAATGTCCCTCTTTTCTGCACTTGAAACAAGCTCTTGGGGGGGCTTGTTTGTAGAGGGGCGCCCAGGTTGTGGTTTTATCAGCTGGGCCAACATCTGGAAATTGGCCTGATCAGCCTTTTGTTTACGGCATTCTTTCTCCTCCTCCCGCTTATGGAAGACTTTAAAGGCCACTGTTAGGATCTCAGTCTGTGGGGTAGCGGGGCCCTGTTCTAACTTTTTGAGTTTAGCTTTAATGTCGGGGTAGCCTTGAGCTAGGAAGTATGTCATAAGGACATGTCTTCCTTCAGGTGTTTCTGGGTCCAGGCTGGTATACTGTAATAGGGCTTGAGTGAGTCTGTCTAAGAACTCAGAGGGGATTTCATCTCTCTTTTGAATTATGTCTTGGAGCTTTTGAAAATTGACTACTTTACAAGCTGCCCTTTTTCAGACCTGCTATTAAGCAGGAGGCAAAAATATCTCAAGAGCGGAGACTCATGGCGGTGTTATAATTTCAGTGTGGGTCTTGTTCGGGGACAGCAGTGGGGCCAGGGGGATAAGTGGGGTCAGTCCTGTGGGTTTCAGTAGCCTGCATTTGGGCGAAGTCCTAAACTCGTCTACGCTCTTCAGGGAGGAGAGTATTGGCCAGGAGCATGAAAATGTCATGATGTGTGAGGCTGTAAGACTGGAGGGTCTATAGAAACTCCCTGTATGTCATGGGATCAGTGGAAAAGGAACTTAGGCGTTTCTCTAGTTAGGTTAAATCTCTTAAGGAGAAAGGGACGTGAATGCGCATGATGCTTTCGGATCCTGCTACCTCCCGGAGGGGGGGCGATAATTTTGGGAGGCTCTCGGGACTGAGTCTGAGGGGGACTGAAGGGTTCTGGCTCAGTCTGTGGGGGAGTGACGCGGTCTAGCCGTGCCTAGTCGAGCAGGTCCTGAAGTGCAGAAGGGGGGCAAAGAAAATAAAGAAAGATAGAATCGGACCCACATGTCGCCAGCTAGCAGCCCAGCTGCTTACTTCTGCCGCTCTAGTTGGGCTTGAACTCATGACTCTGAATTAAGAGTCCCATGCTCTACTAACTGAGCTGCAGCAGGGCTCTAGTTAATTGCTTATGGAATACGTAAACAGAATGTTCTTTGTTCTCCATTCCTGCCACATCTGCAAGTGGGGGAAGGGCATATTTAGAAGCAGGGGCGGTGTTTCTACACATCTTCAAGGTCTCCCTATTTTCAGAGTGAGGAGTCTTGGCAAGATATGTTTTTGTGGACAGATAACTTCTAAGGACTGCACCGGTTGTTCTCTAGCTTGTGCCTTCCCATGCTGCGTTCAGACATGGGGGAAGGTGCTTTCCCATTCTCCCTACAAACATGTGAGAAGACAAAGGCGGTCTCCAACAGGGGAGAAACAGGGGATGAGGGCAAAGACGGAGGAGGCTCTTGGGACCTAGTTAAAGGGGGGCTGAAAGGCTCAGGCTTAATCTGCAGGGAATGAAGGTGGGGGAGGTGAGATGGGGGAGGAGATGGTTGGGGAGGAAGGGAGAAGGGCTGTTGTAGGAGAAGAAGGGGAAGGGAGTGAACAGGAGGCTTCTGCGGGGGCGGCAGCTTGCAGGCTAGGAGAACTTGGGAGGGGGCGGGGAGAGGAGGAGGCGAAAGCTTCCATATAGGGAATCTCCTTCCATTTTTTCAGGCGCTGGCAGTAGTTAAAAAGATCGCGAGTGATGTTAGGATCAAGAGTTCCCCCTGCGGGCCATTGGTTGTGATTGTCTAGGGGGTATGTCGGCCAATCTTGGGAGCAATATTTACGGAGAAGTTTTGGTTTTATATCAGGCGTCAGGGAGAGGGTAGCCAGATGCTTAAGCAGGCATTCAAGAGGTGAACTTTCAGGGAGGGATGAGGAGGCTCCCATGGCTGAAGGACAGAGGAGACAAACGGGGGAAGACGAATGGAGATCCTCGGACTGGAAGCAGACCACAAGGAGACAAAGGGCGTCCCCGATGATCCTTGGTGGTCTGCGGAAACTCGTATACGAGTCGGAATTTCTTGGGAAGTGTGGGTCGTCACCCAGACTTCCCTAAGAAGGCAGAGTGCCGGAGTCACGAGGTACCTAGCGCTAGGCGTTTTCGGCGGACGGAGCAGAAGGAGGAGGGGGGGAAAGGGAGCGTTCTCATCCACAAAGGAGTCACCTCGTTTATGGCTGTTGGAGGGGGGTGCCTGAGAGTCGGCCACAGCCGTGAAGGCCTGAGGCGGGGATTTATGACTGTCGGAGGAGGGGCCTGAGCGTCCGCCGCACCCGTAAAGGCTTGAGGCGGGGATTTATGGCTGTTTGGGGAGGGGCCTGAGGGTCCGCCGCAGCCGTGAAGGCCTGAGGCGGGGTGAGTTCCCTCCTCATCCCTGAGCGTCAGGGCCTTGCCGGACGATCACGGTCAATGGCACTGCGATAGCTCAGGGAAGAGCGACCCACTCCGGGGAGAAAACTTACCTAAAGGCCAGAGAGGAGTGGTGAGTGTGATGAGCCAGCGCCGGAAAAAGAGGACGAGGGCAAGCTGCTGCTGGTGTCGGGGGAAGACGGGGCCCAGTTGGGGTGTCCCGTCTCCCGGGTTTCGGCACCAATGAAAGGAAAGGAGCGACACATAGCAGCAATTCACCGGAGAGTTCGCTTTATTAGGGAAAGGTGCTGGGTTATATAGGAGGGGGCATGAATTGATTGAGGTGTCACTTCTACGGGGCTGTTGGCTGTTGGCTAGGTGCTGGGATTGGGAGGGGGGCGAGAGGTGATTGGGCTTCAGGTGGTGCCGGCGGGAACTGAGGACCCCGAAGAGAAGCCGGAAGTTTGCCATGTTACTGGTGGGGACCCTTCACCACTAATCTTACCTCTTCCTCCAAGAGCGACTTCGGGAGTGAAGCGGGGTGAGCGCATGATCCCGGACGAGCCCCCAAATGTTGGATTCCCCTGAGGAAGGCGCCGCCCCAAATCACTCACCAAAGACGTTTCTTGATGCAACAAGCAAGAGGAATTTATTCGGAAGCCAACTAGTTGGGGTCCAAGTCAGCCCGTCGCAGCAGGTCTCAACGAGGACCCTGAGCACTTACAACTAAGTGGTTATATAGGATTTTCTGAGGCATTCAGCCCTAGAGAATTACTATGGTTACAGATTATTTTGTAATAACAAGATAACAATACTACATAGCAAGATAACAATACTACAAAGGCAGTAATTTTTCAAACCTACGATTTCTGGGTTAGTGCCACGTCCTGGGGGTGTAGCAAGGTAGGGTCGGCATTTATGATTAACTAACCGAGAGGTTAGCGCTGCCAGCAGTCATGATTGATTAACTTGTTTTTCCAGAGGAGTTACCTGGTTTCAGTTGTTCCCTCTGAGTCATATATCAGAATGGCTTTTTTGGCTTCAAGATGGCCACTCTTAGGCTAACTTATTTCTCAGGGAGGTTGGGTTCCTACAATTCCCAAAAATCCTCAACTGCCTATAAAACCCCTAGACAACGCACAACCCCAGGCTCTCCTGTCCCCTCCTGGTGTGAGTCGGGAGCTCTGTCCTCTCACTGTATCTCTCAATAAAAGCCTCTCCCTGGCTCTCCTACCTTGGGTGTTTGCTAAGTTCATTCTTCCACTCTGCAAACAAGAACCCCAGCATCAGGACCACTGAGCAAGTCCACACCCCTAGCCCTTTGTCACATTCCTGAAAAACCCTTTAAAGGGGGCACCCCAACCTTTCAGGGTGCTCCTTTCTCCCTGAGGTTGCCTGTACTTTCTCTCTGAGTAACTTTAAATAAAACTTTTACTCTGTTTCACTACAGTGTCTCTGCCCTTCAGTTCTTTTTTGTGGTGGGGACAAGAACTGAGGAAAATACACAATGACTCTGCTCCCACACCAGCACCTGTGAAGTGCCTGGGAAAGTATCTGCTGCATCATCTGATTTGGGGCTGGGGGTTCAGAGACTGGGAACTGTGTATTTCTTAGCTTGAAATTGCTTGGCAGGATTGGAAGGTCATGAATGGCACTACGTTTAGACCTAGAATCAAGTGTGACCCACTAGCACTGTGCTGAGAAGCAGAGAGAATTGGAGACATTTTCCTTCCCAGAAGGGGTTTATGATCACATTATTTCACATCACAAAATAGAAAGAAAATGTCTTGACTGAATATTGAATTGTGTAATTCTGACTGCACTGGTACAGCTGACCTTGTAAGCTGTTGTGGGTAAAATTGTAGTATTTCCAGAATATCTTGCCTGGCATCAGTTCATTTGCATATCAATAGACACTCCTCAGGGGTGGAGAGGAGCTCATCTCCATATCAATGGGCAAATTACCTGGGCCATGGAGGGCTTATCTGCACCTGAGAGGTGAGGGGAGGGCCGGTTTTGCTTCTGCTGGAGCAGGAGAGGGAGATGCCCCCGCCTGCAGCTTGTAAGCAATAAATGGGTTTTAAACTTTATTTCTCCCTTTGACTGATTTCGCTTTTAGGGGTATTTTGCCCCGGGATTTCCTCTCCCCAGACTTACACTGTGGAATACCCTTATTGTCTTGTGAAGTTCAGCATATGCCTAACTTACAGCTCAGCCATTCCTTTCCTTTCCTCCCTCTCTCTCTTTCTCTCTTATTTCACTCTTCCTTCCTTCCTTTCTTTTCTTCCTTTCTTTTTTCTCTTTTACATACATTTTATGTATTTCTCTATTCCTTTCTTTAATAGTGTAAGTCCGGGGAGAGGAAATCCCAGGGCAAAATACCCCTAAAAGCGAAATCAGTCAAAGGGAGACAGGCTGAAAGCTTTTTGACACTGGACTTCTGTCTTGCCAATGGGTTTCATCCCGGGGCAAGTTCGCTATGGATTCAATGTGACCAAAGAAATCGACAGCAAAACGTTCTTGGGGTGAAAGGGTCATACCCAACTTTATTTACAGATGGCAAGTCAGTCACTAGAATCCCATTCACTCAGAGCAAGTCTGCATGCAGCAAGCTGGTCTCTGCCTCTGGGCCCCTCTGTCTGCACAGCCATCCCACACAGCCATCCTCTGGGCCTCTGTCCCCGGTGCTCCCGCCACTCCAGCCTCTGCTCTGCTCTCCTGCAGCCTTGCAGCACTGCCACTGTGTTGTGCCCAGAGCACTGGGCGGAGCTCTTTTTATAGAGTCAACAGCCATGTGTTGCCCACAGGTGTGCAGTGAGCTAGTCAGCCACAGCCAAGTGGGAATCCTGGTCACAGGAACTCTCATTTTATCTACAACTTCTAAGGGCTTTATCTGGTGTGAATTTTGGTGTTTAACAAGGTTGGACCTGTAGCTAAAGCCTTTCCCACACTTGTAAGACCTTTCTCTGGTGTGAGCCTTCTCATGATGAGTAATGGTAGAAGGCTGGCTAACTTTTCCTACATTTGGTGCACTTACAAGGTCTTTCTCCAGTGTGAGTTCTATCATGCAGAACAAGGTGGCTGCTGTGGCTCAAGGCTTTTCCACATTTGCTCTACTCATAGGCCTTTCGGCAGTGTGAACCTTCTGGTGATGAATTATGGTATAACGTTGGCCAACAGCTTTTCCGCACTCCATGCACTCATAATGTCTGTTTCCAGAGTGGATTTTCGGATGCTTTTTCAGTTCAGAAATGTGACTAAAGGCCTTCCCACACTTCTTATACACAGGGGATGTTTTTCCAGTGTGAATTTTTGGGTGATTAATAATGGTTGATTTATCTTTGCAAACACTTCTGCCTGTTGAGCATCTGCATGGTCTGTCTTCACAGTGAATAAGGTGGCTGAGGAGGGTGGAGCCCTTTAGGAAGACTATCTTACAGTTGCTGCACTTGAATGGCTTCTGAATGGCATGGACCCCTGGCAACCACCCAATTCTGAAGCTCAGTGGGAAGGCTTTCTGAGCTCAGTGCTCCGGCAGGGCATCTCCTCGTGTGGGTGGCCTAGTGCTGCTAGAGGTCACAGCTGTCAGGGCCGTCCTTACCACCCTTCCCACTTGTGTAAGGCTTCTCTGCTGTGTGCCTGCTTTGATGCATAATCAGGAGTGAGGCCTCATACTTACCACAGGTGGGAGGTTTCTACAGTGAAGTCCCCGTTAAGTTGAAGGCTTAAGTAGAACCAGAATCTCTCCTACATGCCTTGCAAATGTATGGTTTCTGCCCACAGGGTCTATTCTGTGATGCTTCTCCCAGGGCAAGGTTTTTCTGAAGACTTGACCATCTGTGTAATAAGGGTGGAATGCCTGGCTCGAGGGACCAGCACTGGGAGTTCAGACCTGTGCTGTGCCTTTTATGAAAGCATCCAGTTTTGATGATGCCTCCTCATCTTCTCTTCCACATGGACCATCTGAAAACAGGGAAATAACCTCTTTATATGTCACTGTAGATGAGAAGGGATGGACCCATCATTAACTGGTGTCTGTAAGGCCAAACTTGATTCCCTGGGTTCTTGGAAACTAATGGGGCCAGAATCCGGGTGAGGAAGGGCCAGTCCTGTTGGACAGAGTCTAGTCGGACCACAGTGCAAAAAAAAATCCTGGCTGGCAGGAGCTGCTGTACACCCTCTGCAAACACAATGCAACAGGGCTGCCGGGACAGGTAAATGCCATGCATAAAGAGCCCAGACTTGGGTGTAACTTCCAGCCACCTCCTAGGACTAGGCTTCCAAGGACTATTTACAAATAAATGAACATCTAACAGCTAAGTGGAATTTCTGAAGGAGCTGGAGCTTCAGATTTCTTAATGGAAACTTCTGCTTTTAACATTTTGGCACCTGCTTTAAAATATCTAATAGCCATAAGAGTTCAGTCCAGTAGTCAGAATCATGTGGCCCCAAAGATGTCCCACATTCAAATCCCCTGAAACCATTACCTCATATGAGAGGCTTCAAAGACATGATTACATTAAGGATCATGAGATGGGAAGGTTATCCAGGATTATCTGGGTGAGTCCAGCAAAATCACATGAGCCTTTGGAAACAGAGAAACACAATACAAATTATAAAAATTTCACATTTCTGAATGTCAGAAGTCTGACACTTGTGTCAACTGCTCTAAAATCAAGGTGTCAGCAGCGCTGCCTTCGTTTTGGAGGTGTGGAGGAGTCTGTCCCCTTGCCTATTTCAGATTCTGGAGGCTGCAAGCATTCCTTAGTTCATGGCTCTTTCCATCTTCAAAGCTAGAAAGGCCAACTTGTGTCCTTCTCACATTGCAGCCTCTGCATCTTTCTCTCCCTCTCTCCCTTCCCGTCCTCTCTCAATCTCTATGGCCTCTTCTTCCACTCTGAAGGACCCTTGTGATTACACTGCTGTCCCCCCAATAATCCAGAGTCATCGCCACATCTCAAGGTCAGCTGATTATTAACCTTATTTCATCTACCACTTTAGTTCCCCATTGCCATGTAATTTATTTACATAATCCGGGGATTAGGACCTGGACATCTTGGGTAGGGGTGGGGGGCATTATTCTGCTCACCACAGTACAAGCACATACTTTCTTAAAAATTAAACTTGTGTGGATGCTTGCTAGGTCAAGGATGGGTGCATTTTATATTTTGATAGATATCAACAGTGACTCTCTAGAGAAAGCATCTATAATATACTGCGCATCCCTGGCAGTGTATGTGAGAGCTTTGGGATGCTGCTGATGAAGACAAAAACAAAATAACAGCTCTTTTATACATTTCATAATGTAAGCCTTAAAAATAAAACAGAATTTCTTATCTTACCAATAAAAGAAGGGTTTATTTGGGAATAACAGAGAATTGAAATTCCGACGGGCAAGTTACAGCAAAACCATAGTCAAGTCTGACAAACAAAGGAGAACATTATTCGTTGGAAAAGGAGGGAAGTTGGGAGGGGTTGTTCTGAAGGCAAGTCCACTAGAGAAAAGCAAGAGATCAGGGTGATGAGGCTTTCTCGCTGGCGGAGATGCTGGGGCACCTCTGTCCTGTAGCTGTCTGTAATTGACAATTCTTGCCTAGTATGGTGAAAGGGATCCCCCTTCCGGCTTTAGGACTCTTTTAGTGAGGTTTCTCTATGAAATTTTCATAGCTCCAACCTACCTGACCCCGTGCTAAGTATTTTCATGTCATCTCTCATGGAGAAAGCTGCAGTATTGGGACAGGCAGGAAAAAAATGGAAAGACCAGTCCACGTCTTGGCAAAGTGCCTTGTGACTCAGACCATTGGCTCTGTAAGGTTCCAATACATCTTGTTTTTCATGTCGACCTATTGTTTTAGTAAGTTTTATAGCCACTGCGTCCTAGGTTTAGAGACACATTAGTCAGATGATCACAAAGTGTAAACAACTTGTGACATGCGTATAAGGTAAATTTGGTGTCTGATACTTGCCTTTTCCTCATTCTAATAGTAAATTTCCCTCCTCTGGGTGGAGATTTTATATGCTAATGTTATGTGAGATGACAGTGCAACATACATGTTATGTATGTAATCCAACAGTGCATGTTCTAACTGAAACCATCTTATTCATGTTTGCTGACCTAAAAACTAATGAATAAGACATTTTCACTCCTCGTAATAGGAGCTACCCTAATTTTTCTCAGGGCTGACTCTTGAGCAGCCCACCTTGGTCTATCAAGTTGTTTCTGTTTCCTCACTTCTCCAATAAAGTGCTCTGCTTACTTGCATACTCCTAAGTGTCCCTGTTAAATTATTTTAATATGCGAAGACAGGGACAAAGGACCCTATTCTAGTGTCTGCCAGTAACAGTATTGTCCAAATTTTGTCACTGGACTTTGAATTAGAACTGATGCTGAGTGAGTACCAGGACCCCCAAGAGGGCTTCTCAAAGCATAGAGTGCTAAGGCTTATCCCAGTTTCTTTTGCCTTCCTAGCAAGTCCCCCAGTGATGCCAGCACTGCTGACTCAGGGACCACAGTGAGGACCACTGAATTAGAGACATTGATGTCACTTAAAAAAGTACCCGAGAAGGAGATACCTTCTTTTTCCACCCTCGGAGAAGACCAGCGATTTCCCAGGGGCCATCTCAGAGCTGATAGCCCACGGGTCACTTGCCGGACGTCTCTGAGGGAGGAAATCTTAGGCGCCTTTAAGAGGAAGCCAATCCCCTTTCATTCTTTGTCTGGGGCGCCATCTCCCAGCGCCCCAGGTGGCGCCGCTTGTGTGTTGCCATGGAGAACATCCGGGCGCTCCTAGGGCCGCGGGACGTAGAGCAGAAACTGCATTGCCCAGAGGGCTGCGGGTGGGGGCGGCGCATTCTGGGCCAATCGCAGCCCAGAGTTGCTACTTCCGGCGGCTCGCGTTGTTGGGGGCGGGACTTCTGGCACCGCCCTTGTGGGCGTTCATCCCGCTCCTGAGGGGTCGTTGCCCAGCGAGCGCCCTTGGGACCCCAGTGCTGGGTTGGGACAGCTTTCCAGGAGCTTCCGCGGGGCCAGGCCGGGGAGGGTAGTGAGGAGCCGTGACCCCCTGTAGCGGGGTGCCCTCCACACGTGCCCTCCAGCCCCGCAGGCGCCCCGAGCCTTGTGCTTGCGCTGTGGAGCCTGAGGCCGGCAGTGCCGCGGCCGGCGGGTGGGCACCCGCCCCAGGGCGCCCTGGGGGTCGGCTGAGCCCTCAGGACGTTCCCCCGTGCTGATGGGGCCGGCGTGGGTGGGTGGAGGGCGCCCATCTGCTCTCTCTCCCTCGAACCCTCCCCACCATGGCCCGGGACGCCCTTCAGAGCGGAGCAGGGTGTCTCTGGACATTTCCCGTCCACCTCTCTCCCTTTTCTGCTGGGGACCCTAGGGGTCACTCCACGCCCAAGTCCCCGAGTCATGGTCAGGGGTTATGTGGGAAGGTTCTCATTTATGGATTCCAGTGGGACAAGGTGTAAAAAACTGTGTCAGGCATAAGTACCAGGATGGGCAAATGCTTGGAGGGTAGGCTGAGCTGGGAGTGTTCAGGGAACTGCACTTTTATGTCTGGTGGATGGGTCAGGCCTGGAATGG
The DNA here is from genome assembly GCF_040802235.1 of Manis javanica. Classification (NCBI taxonomy): domain Eukaryota; kingdom Metazoa; phylum Chordata; class Mammalia; order Pholidota; family Manidae; genus Manis; species Manis javanica. The sequence continues at coordinate 230,628 of NC_133172.1, forward strand.
ACGCCTAGGAGCTTGGCCTGTACTCTGAGGATGGTGGGAGCCACAGAAGGTTTGGAGCAGAGGAAGGAGGTGATCTGCTCAGGTGTTAGCACACTCCCCTTGGCTGCAGAGTGGGAAACAGGATGGGGATGAGGGAGCAGAAAGCGAGCCTCATAAGGATACTGCTAATAAATCATGTGAGTGACGGTGGCTTGGCCAGAGTGGTGACTAGAGTTGGGAGAAGTGGTTGGATTTTGGATCTGTCTTTTAAGTTAAGCCAGCCAAGTTCTATGTTGTAGAGGGTGAGAGAGGAGTGGAGGAGACAGGGATGTCCTCGTGGATTCTGGCCTCAGTAACTAGAAGGTGGAAGTGTGTTGACTGAGCTGGGGAAGTTGGTGGTTGGAGCAGGTTTTGGGAAAGATCAGGAGGTGGATTCTGACCATGGCGAGGCTGAGCTGTCCCAGGGACTCCCAGGTAAAGGTGCTGACTGAGCAGCTGGGCATGCAGGTCTACCTGATGCTGAGGAATTTGGCTTAGAGGCATCCAGTCAGCAGCAGCCAGCCAGTGAAGTGAGGGAGCTCTTGTTCAGATTTAGGAGGGGGGATCTTTAGGTCATGGTGATGGATGCCCTATGGGAGCAGCTGAGGACTGGGTGGCTGGCCTGGGCACCAGGGCAGGAGGTGTGGGCATGACCAAGTCCGATGAAGGGAGGAGCAGCTGTAAGAGAAGGTGCCGGTTGGGGGGGAGGATCTAGGTCCCTGGGAGGCAGACAGAGGCATATTGTAGGTGGAGGTAGGACGACAAGGGGACAGGAATAGTGCTCATTCACCCCTCTATGGACTCACCAGCCTTTCTTGGCCACCCTCTCTGTGGCCTGGAGGTTTCAGTCGGGCTGGAGGATTATCTCAGCTGGGACTTTCACAGGCCTGAGGTGGGAGGTGGTGGGGCTGGGTTTCAATGTTTTTTTAGGAGGAGAGAGGAATACCATAGCTAGTGAGGGGATAATATGCAGCAAGGCAGAGGGGTCTGGAAGTCCCACAGATCTGTGTGTTGTCTGGGTGGCTGAGGATTGAAGGTAGGAATAGGATCAACTGCAGAAACTATAAAGGAAGGGCTGACTTCTACCCCTGGCATTTGGGACTTTTCGGTCAATAGGACCCAAGTAGCATGTGCGGTGGCTAGGAGCTACCCATTCTGTGTGCCAGGGGATAGTGGTGGTGTCTGGAGATGTACAATACAAAAACTGGTGTATAAGCAGAGGGAGTGTGAACTGACAAACTAGAGGCATGTTACCAGGGTCTATGGGAAAACTCTGTGCACACTAGTTTGCTGTTTCTGGGAAGCAGGATCTGGGGACCCTGGGGAATTGCTGGCAGAAGGGAGTGGGACTCCCAGAGCTTAGATGGTATTTATCTGCCCACCTGCCTTCTGTTTGAAGGTCACAGTGATCAATAGGACATGAGGAGACAGTGGAACCCATGGCATTGGAACTTGGGGAGGGTGACCTAGGAGTGTGTTGGGGGAGGTAGTTTGGGGATCAGAGACTGTCCACCAGAGAGGTGGCAGGATGTGGGGTCCTAGGCCTAGGCCTGGATGGATTTATCTGTGTGATTTTTTTTGTTGCTGTTCATTTTCTGCAGCCCTTTGGTCTGGTTGACTTGGCTGTCCCCATCATGGCAGGGCTGGGGGACCTTTGAGGACATGGCCGTGTACTTCTCCGGGGAAAAGTGGGAGCTCCTTGATGAGGCTCACAGGCACCTGGACCGCGGTGTGATGCTGGAGAACTTGGCACTTGTAGCCTCGCTGGGTAAGGCCCTCAGCCTCCTAGCCTCCTGTTCCAGGCTCTGTCCCTCCTCTTCTTCCAAGAGCAGCTCTGTTTTTCCACAGTGAACATGGGCACTTCCTCCCCTGGACCATCTGCTGTGTGTGCAGGGCTGGACCGCAGGCTCAGCCTGTCGTTCCTCCCTGAGGAGCCCCAACAACTTCCGAAGCCTTCCGGGGAAAGGCGCAGGGCTGGGGGTCTCGGCCTGGCTTTCTGAGTCTGTCCAGACTGACGGAACCTCGGTGCCCATATTCTGCCTCCTTTTCCTGTCAGACATTTCCAGGAGCCTGGATGTGCTGTGAACGGCAGACACCGACAGACTTACTGCTCATGGGGGCCGCTGGGATGTTCCTGTGAGATGTTCCTCAGAGGCTTGACATTGAGATTTTCTTCCTGGTTGCAAAGATGACACAAGCTCCCTTTGTTCGGTCACAGGGTGGGTTGCTCTGAGCTGGGCCTGCCACTTACCTGCCCTGTCTTTGTCCTAGAACTTGCATCTTCCAAGTCCTGTATGGTTATCTACCTGGAACAGGGCAAAGAGCCCTGGGTGTCGAATGGGGTAGATGTGTCTCCAGCCACTGCAAGAGAGGCTGGGAGGGGGTCTGGTTCTGGTGAGTGGGAGCGGGGGCTAGAGGTGACATTGGGGCTGGGCTCACAATGTATTGGGCACTGCCCTATGTCCACTAGTGTTTGATTCTGGGGCCAGTAATCCCACCTGCTTGCTTACTCTCACCTTCTTTCCATATCAACATTGTCCCTGGGCTCTCAATGATGAGTGAGCCCCCACTGCTCTGATCTCCATGTCTCCCCAGTCCCCCTCCTCTCCTCCCTTTGCAGGGTCACCCCACATTAGCCTATAGTCAATATATTATGAGATGTGCACATACCCTTATATATATTTTCACCACCAGATGCCCATTTGCAGCTGGATTTCCCTGCACTTGTACACACCACTCTGTGTCCTCTTTTCCTATCAGAGATCTCCTAGGGCCTGCCTGATTTGGGTCCTGTTGAAAGCTGAGGAGTGAGTTGGAGACCCTGCCTTTCCTCCCAGCCTGACCCCATTCCTATGTTCTCACATATGTGGAGACCTGGCCTTCTGTGGCCTTCCTGGGCCCAGTCCTGCACCACTGGCTCTATTTCACTCTGACATGATCCTACAGACTCATTCCCGAATGTGTCAAACACATGTCTGTGAAGGGACTACCCACACACACAACAAAGCCTACACATACTTCACCAGCATTTCTCTGCTTTCAGGTTGTTGGTGTGGAGTGGAGGGATCCCCTCCTGAGCAGGGTGTTTTTGTAAAAGGAGTGCTCCGGTTTGGGATCCCTAAGGCAGGTCCTTCCACCCAGAAGGCCAACACCTGTGACATGTGTGGCCCAGTGTTGAAAGACATATTATATCTGGCTGAGCACCATGGAAGACACCCCAGGCATAAACCATATAAGGGTGAGGCATGTGGGAGAGGTGTCTGGCTCACTGTAAACTTTCACCAGTACCAGAAGGAGCATGGTGGAGAGAAAACCTTCACATGCAAGGAGTTTGATAAGGATGCCCTGGAGAGCCATGACTTCCTCCAGCACCAGGCCATCCACAGTGAGGTGAAGTCATGCAGGAGCACTGGGCACAAGAAGGCCCTCCCAACCATCTCCAATGGCCAGCAGGGGAAGGGAGTTCACACTGCACAGAAGCCCTTCAAGTGAAGCAACTGTGGGAAGTCCTTCCTGAAGGCCTTTGTGCTTCTCAAACACCTGATAACTCATGCCAAAGAGAAACCATTCAGATGCCCAGCAGGTAGAAGTGACCCCAAGGAGAACTCAACCCTTGTTTATCACCAAAAAATTCACACTGGAGAAACACCCCATGTATGTAAAGAATGTGGAAAGACCTTCAGCCACTTGCTTAAACTAAGGATGCACCAGAAAAATCACACTGTAATAATGGATCACAGTTGCAGTGAATGTGGGAAAGCCTTCACCCGCAAACACTCACTCATTCAGCACTAGAGAGTTAACACTGGAGAAAAGGCCTTATGAGTGTGGTCAGTGTGGGAAAGCCTTCACTTGCAGCTTCCATGTTGTTAGGCACCAGAATGGCCTTATGAGTGCAGGCAGTGCCGGCAAGTCTTTAGCTGTATCTCAAACTTTGTTGAGCACCAGAAAATACACACTGGAGAAAGGCCTTATGAGTGCAATGAATGTGGGAAAGCATTCATTAACAGCTACATCTTGCTCGGCACCAGAAAGTTCGCAACACAGAAAGGCCTTTTGCATGCAGGGAATGTGAGAAAGCCTTCCAGCAAACATCTAAACTTATTCTGCATCAAAGGAGTCATACTGGAGAAAGACCTTATAAGTGTAACCAATGCAGAAAAGCCTTCAGTTGCCCCTCCAACCTTGTTCCACATCAGCGAATTCATACTGGAGAAAAACCTTATGAGTGTCCTAAATTTAGGAAAGCCTTCAGTCAAAGCTCTGCTCTCATCCAGCACCAGAAGGTTCACACCAGAGAAAGGCCTTACGAGAGCAGGGAATGTGGAAAAGGCTTTGGCTATAGTTCTAATCTCGTTAAGCACTGGAAAGTTCACACTGGAAAAAGGCCTTATGAGTGCAACCAATGTGGGAAAGCCTTCAGTAAAAACTCCATCCTCAGTCAGCACCAGAGAGTTCACACTGGAGAAAAGCCTTATGAGTGTAACAAATGTGGAAAAGCTTTCCGATACAGCTCAAACCTCTCTAAGCACCAGAAGGGTCACACTGGAAAAGATCCTTCTAAGTGCAGCAGACATAGGAACATCTTCAGCCAGAGCTCCAGCTACACTAAGCACCAGAAAGGTCATACCAGAGGAGGGCCTTAGGAGCATGGCAAAGGTGAAAAAGCACAAACTATCTGGGGATTCTCCTTGTTCACCTTAAAGGGACTCACTCCTGAGAACTTCAGTAAGGGAACCTTTAATGAGAGAGCCGTCAGCCAAGAATTGGAACTTGAACATCCCAACACCCTTACGGGGGGACTGCCTGTGAGGGCCAGATAGGTGGGAAGCTTCCAGGAGCTACATTGCACTTTCTAACTTGTCCAGTTGCTTTGCCATATTATGTCACTGCCAGATGCCATCTTACCTCTGCCAACTGGCAGGTGCCTATGGCCTGTGCCTGTCAGCATACTCAAGGAAGGCAGACCTTGTGCTCTCCTTCCCTGGAGGGAGCCATGTGTGATAGGAGCACTTTAATGTGGCACCGTTTTCCAGCTGTCCCATTCCCAGTGGGACAGGCAGGAACCCGCAGTTCTCTCCAGGAGGATCTGGACTGGAATCTCAGGACTTCAGAGATTTCCCTTTGTCAGGGGCATTGTTAAATATGCAGATGATGTCCACAGTGGATGTATCAAATCTCTAGCCTAACCCTGGAACTGCCTGCCTCCAGTGTATGATAATAAAGGTCTTATTGTTGAGGCCACCTTTATTCCCAGGACTCCATCCAGTGTATGTGGGGAAAAGATTGAGAACAGAATTGAGTTCTAATAGTGTAGAAAAAGGGAATCACTTTTGTGGGGGCCCCCAACTTCAACAGCAGGATGGCAGATAATAGCTTGCAGTCTAGTTTAACCTAATTTGCCTTCTGGCCAAAGGCCTCCTGGGACAGACTGAAGTCCTCTGGGCCTAATCTGTGTCCTGGATGCCAGGACTACCTTTTGGGACCAAAGCTTTGGGGATTGGGTATTTGGTGTAGCAATCTCTAATACTTTCTGGGAAGGGATTGTGTCCCTTATTCCTGAGAATTTCACACATTCCCAGTAGTGCTGAGAAGACGGTCTCCTGGGACCTGCCCATGAGTACGTCTCCTTAAGCTCAGAATCCGCAGGTAGGTGTCATTAGATATAAGATATACAGGGGCCAGATGGAACCAAAAGTGGGTGCAGAAATGCAGGGAGTCAGGGAGACTGGCAAATGGAGGCAATATGGCTGGTGCTGTGCCTGGGCCACATCATACCCACTCACAAGAGCTGATTGTGCTCCACTCCATATTCAGTGACATCATAAGTGTAGCTTGAAATCTGACATGATGGAATTTATACCACAAAAATAAGCAAATATCTCTCTGAAAACAAAAGCAAAACTCAGGAAACGATTTGCAGTGTTTGTCAAATTTTCTGACAGTGACCTTGGCCACAGGAGAGACTCAGCTCTGCAGGTCTTGGAAGTCCTGTACACTCTCATCTTGCACACTCTAATCTTGTCTTTTAGAACAAATGCAATGCCTCTTTAGAATGGGCATAACCAGCACTGTGCTGCCCTCTGCCAGAGCAAAAAGTCTAAAAGGTGGATTCCCGTAGTTTCCCTGGGCTGTTCACTTCAAGGCCATCACTGCACAGGCAGGAACCCTGGGCCTGGTAAAGGAAATCCTGTAGCCCAGGATTTCTGTGGCCCAGCCAATATTCCAGGTAAATGTGGCGGCCATGGCCTTCATCATCAGATGGTTTTTATTGCCACTGATGCAGGGCTTCTCCAGGCATAAGGTTCAGAGATGGTGGAGTCAACATATGGTTGCCCCATTTTCTGGTTTTCCAAGAGATGCACATTTTTATGTGGAGGCTTGATTTTATAAATGTTGAAAACTATTTCCCAAAAACTTATGTACCAAGTTTATAGGTATATATGCAACCTGCACATATGGACTTTACAATGTGTTCCTGGGTTCCAGGTTTGCCTTTTGCTGGTAGTGTTCATTCCATAGCAGGCAGCAGCTCTGGATGACTCTCCTGAGGTAACAGGGAATGCCCTGGACTCAGGCGATCCCTTCTGGGTATAACAGTTGTCTTCCACCAACATGGCAGGGGCTTGGGATCAGAGTTAAATTCCAGTTGAACTGTGCTACCTCAGGTGTCCCCAAGCAAAGGTTAAACATGGACCATCGAGAGTTGAATTCCTTGTACCTGTAGAGTCAGTTATGATCAGACAGATCTCATAGCACTATCCCAGTGCATGGCTGAAATCTTTTATCTGTTGTCTACCCTTCCCACCAGGGCTCTGTGTACACCAGCCAACTTACTGGAACCTCAGATTTCCCTGGTAATACCGTAACGTACCAAACAAAGGCCTGTTGGTTCTGAGTATTTGATCTCCCCAGAGCACCAGCTTCTGTGGAGCTCCAAGTTCTCCCCAGCATTATGAAGTACCCAAGGACCCCTGTTCCGCTCAGGGCCTCCTTCCTGGGTGTAACAGTTGCATCCCACCAACATGGAAGGGCTGCTTGGGATCAGAGTTAAAAGTCCAGCCGAGCCATGTGGGACTCAGGCCTCCAAGAAAGGTACAGCAGACATTCGACATCAGAGCTCAATCCCTTGCATCTAGAATGGTCAGCTATGTGTAGACCTTGTGAAATGAAGTCTTTTGGTAGAGTTCTTGGTGAAGAATCGATTTGGTAAAGTGTGCCTGATCTGAACCTGACTTCTTGTCTCCCTAAAAGGGCTCTGTGCTAGGCAGCTGGCCTTCTGTGTGTGTGCACAGTCTGTGTGTGTGTAATTATGTGCATGTGTCAGAACACCCAAAACACAGTCCTCGTGGCTCTGAGCATCTACGAATTGGGGCTACGGACATTCATCTTGACCCTACAGGAAAGTGGCCGGTGAACTAGCCAGAGAAAGGCAGTGTTGAGTGATGGCCGGAGGCAGCCCTTTTGACGTTTGAACCCCCGATTGTCTAAGTGCCTGAAACCAGATGCCAAGTGTACTATGGGTTCCACGTACCAAAACTGGCCAGGCAGTTCAAAGGGGAAAAGATAATATTTTTGACCGATAATAGGAACAATTGAATAGCCATACACAATCATGACAACAAACCTCTACCCTTACCTCAGGTCATATGCAGATATTAACTTATAATTGATCATAGTCATAAAAGTAAAGCCATAAAACTTCTAGAAGGAAGCATAACAACCTTGGATTTGTTTGATTTCTAAATATAAAAAGCATGACAAGATTAATCAACGACATGAAATTTTTTACTTTTTGCTTTTCAATATTCACTCTCAAGAAAATGAAAATGCAAGCCACCGGCTGGGAAAACTAGCTGCAAAACAAATTCTGACAAAGGACTTGAATCTAAACTATATAAAGAATTCTTACAACTTAATGAGACAAATAATCTAATTTTTAAAATTTGGCAAAAGTGACTTTAATGCTCACTCTGCTAAAGAAGATATATGAGTGGCAAATAAGCACGTCTTCCACGTAAAATCTCGTCCATGTTATTTTACTTAAAGCTCACAACACCCTCCCAGGTGTTCCAGAGATAGTGAGATGGTCAAGGGCACAAACTCTAGAGCCACACGCTGTACGTTCATGTCCCACACAGCTGATAATTAGTTGTGTGCTCTTGGACAAGTTACAATGTTTCAGTGCTTCTGTTTCCCCCATATTGAATGGATGATTTGTATGTCTGTGGCAGATGGCTGTGGCAGATATTAAAGTATACAGGTCCCGAGAAACTCTGCATACCCTCACCCCACATGGGTCGGTCACCAAGAAGTCATGGCTAGCCCATAGACAGGGCAGTGTCACTCCGGGTTTCCAGTTTCTCCTACTCCCTATTTCTTTGAACCCAGTGTTCACCACCTGGCCCTTACACGAATATAAGGAGGTGACCCTGGTAGGATCTGGTGTCCAAAGGGCATGTCTTCTAGCTTGGGAGAAGAGCTAGATGCGCCGCGACACATGCTGCGGAGCAAGAGGGCAGCAGCCCCGCTGATCACGGCGAGATCTTCAACCCTCTTTTCCCTTCCCCAGGTGAGGGAGTCACCCAAGCCAAAGATTTAGTGAAAGATTTAGAACATATTTTAGCCTTTCCCAGGATGGCATGGGCTAGAAATGCAAATTAGGATACACGTTGGAAAGGAAAAAATGTAAGTGTCCTTATTTGCAATAAATTGGTTGCTAGGGGATGGGAGTGGGAGTGGGTTTGACTATAAAAGTGCCCGAAGGAACCTTCTGGGGCAGGAGGGAAAGCTGAGATAATAATGGTTGCGCAACTCTATAAAATTTACTAAAAAATAAATAAATTGTATATTTATAATGGGTTTATTTTACACATAAATTATACTTCATTAAGGCTGCTTAACAAACAGGACTAGGGGCTGTTCTCTCTCACTGTCCTGGAGTTCCTGAGCACATTATGATGCCAAAAAGTGTCCAGCTTACAGGGACATAAAAGGAACATGTAAAACCTTTACAATACGAGTGTGGTTGTGGGAGACATACAGGTCTACGGGCCTTCAGACCCTCTGCATACCCTCGTCCTGCAAGGGCCCAACCTTCAAAGCAGTTTGTCAGGCTTCCCCATGCCCTGTTTCCTCACACCCAGTGTTTTTTACTCACCTGGTCCTTGTACATACACAGGTGGGTGACGTATTACCAAAGTCTGGCCTCCAGAGGGCTTCCTTTCAATACTGCTGGCACAGGACACATTCCCCGGAACAGAGACTATCATCCTGCCTCTTCCAGCCCAACTGCTGCTTTCCCAGGCAAACTCCAAGTCAGAAGCTTCAGAACACAGGGACTTTCTTTTGGAAACATGGGGTAGAAATAAAAATGACAACCGGACACAGCTGCTCCATGCCTTGCTGCTGTGCCCTCTGTCAGGTGCTATAATGGCTCCAGTAGGCAGTCTGGGAGCACATGTTCTGTTCTCAATTCACTCCGTCCACTAAATAGGACCCCAATATTAGAGAAGAATTAATTGGTGATGTACTTATTGTCAAACAGTCCAGAGCAGTCCGAGTTCATGGTACCAGGGCTGGGTGATGACAGGCAGGCATAAAACTTGTATGAGTACTTGAGATGCTCAAAGAAGGCATCATGGATGTCTAATGCAGACCATGCAATGTCCACGAACAATGGGAAGCTCACCGAGAAGCCCTCCAGAAACCATCCCATCAGGCCCCTTGCTCATGGCATCTTGTCCGTCCAAACTCAAAGTCATGGGTAAGCATGATGCCATTCCAGTGGGTGCAGGACCACAAGCATCCTTCTAGGGGAATTCAAGCAGGGATCGGGGGCTGTTTGCAGTCAGCATCAGTGTATTTGGAGGTGACCATCACATACAGAAAGGCTTCTTCCACAGGACCCAGCAGTGCAATGCTCTCCCAAAGTTCCTCAGCAGGTCACAAATTACAGTGTGGCCCCTACTGGCTTCCCCCACATGCAAGACGGTTATGGAGTGTCTCTCCAGGTGGAGGTCCTAAACAAGGTCCAACTTGTGACTGAAGCCTACTCAGGCAGGGTCCTTCTCAGGTGTTATTTTATGTGGAGAAGGCTTTTTTTATTATTATTAATTTGTTTTAAGGCAGCTGAAAACTTCACTACATTCACTGCTCTGAAAAGGCTCTTTTTCAGGTGAAGTTTCTGGTGTTGGGCAAAATGGGAGCTGTGGCTGACAGCTCTTCTGTGGCAGCTGTACACATAAATGCTTTCTTCAGTGTGCATCATTCTATGCAAATAAGGCAGGAGCTGCAGCCTTTTGCTTCCCTACTTACTACTCACGATGGTGTAATTTAGCGCTGCAAAACAGGATCAAATCTGTGAGAGGACGCTTTCCAACATTAGCTGTACGTTTATGCCTTTCTCCAGTGGGGATTGTGTGAAACGGGTTGAATATTTTCCTGAAAGCTTTCATTTAATTATTGCATTTGTACAACTGTTCTCTGGTTTGAATTATTTGTGCTAAAGAGAGCAGAGTTCTGAATGGAGGTGCCTACATCCTTTGCACTTATGAGTCCTTTAACAGTATGAATGCTTTTATGCAGGGAGAAATGGCAGATTTTTTCTCAAGTATGGGCCACACACTCTGCTCTTATAGGGGAGGGATAAAAATTCTGGTGGCAAAAAGTCTGGTGCTCAAAGGCAATAGAGCTCCGCCTACAGACTTTCCCACGTTACCACACTTGTAACATTCACAGATGTGAATATACTCCTGCTTTCTCAGGTGGAGACAGGTGAAAGCCTTCTCACCTTCCCAGTGTACTTGGGACTTTTTCCCACTCTGTGAAGTTCTTTGGTGGTAGAAAACAGTTGCTTCTCCCTGAAAACCTCTGCTTATGATGTACATTTATCAGGTGTCTCTTCAGTGTCAATTCTCTTTAAATTCTGCAAAATTTGTAGTTGGGAGGACCTCAGCATCTGATAACAGGCAGTACTGTGCAGTGAGGATAGTCCAGGCCTGGGATTATCAGCACTGTGCCCACCTTCCTTAGAGGGAACAAGCCAGTCTCATGTAGGAACTGATTTCCAAGAACTATTTGAGGATATGTATCAGCTCCTGACATGTTAAGAGGAAGCCAATAGTGATGGATCTGGCCATAAGAAGGTAGGGAAAAGGACGAGAGGCAGAAGACAGAGAGGAGTCAGCCAGAAGACAGGAATCAGAGGAACACAGAATAGTGTCAGAAGGGGGTCAGAAAGAAAAGAGACATAGCTACTCAATGTGGCACCAGATGAGAGACCAGCCCACTGTCACAGGCCCTCCCACACCTGTATTTCACTCCCCAGGACTGGCCCTCCACGGGCATCTCTGGTCATGAACTGATTCAGGCTGCCCTGTCCGCCAGCCAGGTTTCCCTGCCATGCTCAAGTTAGGTGATCACACCGTACAGGATGGAGGCAGTAATTCTCAGGGCAGATCAAGTGGTTAATGAGAGGTCAGCCCCAAATCAGTGTTTCACCCACCCCATTACAGACCAAGGTGGGTGAGGATCACCTGTGCATCTGGGAGAATGGAACCTCACAAAATGAACAAGAGAAAACCTCACTGGTAAAGTTCACTGGCCCCACAATGACCATGTCAGTGCCCATGACACCAGTATGGGGGCAGACAGGAAACTTCTACTGGGCTGAGGAGATGTGATAGAGGGGACAAAAAAGCCACAGACCCTGACTGAGTCACTTGGCCAAAAAATAACCCACCTGGATGTAATCTACTATGCAGGCTGTGATACTTTTGATCCTTGACCATGGTTGTCAAGGTCCCAAGGCAAAAATTGTTGGGGCTGTTTACACAGCAACACATGGACCAGCAGCACATCCCACAGAGTGGCTTGACCTGCTGAGAACAGCACCACATCATGGCAGAATCCCACTGGGCCTCACGGAGGAGTCCCACTTTTTCCGAAAGAGGTGTGGGACTTTGTTCCCAAAGGTCACTGACATCCCAAAAACAGCAGCCAGAAAGGGGCAGATGGTTGTGATCTTAGGACTGGGTATGGGATCTGGAACCCTGTGTCCTGCCAGCCACCTCCTCTTATGTCTCCCAAACTCTCCCCTGACACACATACTCGCCCTCTATTATCTGAGTGCCTAGGCCCTCCTGGATGTGTGCTCTCCCCAGATCCACTGGTCTTTGGATAGCGCTTCTCTTTTTCTGCACCCATCTCCTCCACCCTGCTTAGTCTAGACACCCTGTCCACAAGACACCACCTAAGACTCTCCTTCCAAGATCCTGTTCTCAGGCCTTTCCCCAGTCCAGGTCACCAGCACACTGCAGCCTGGACATCCAGAGGCCAAAGTGGAACTCCCTGTGTGTTCCCCAGTGCATGTGTCACCTCCCCCCACAGATGTCCAGACAGCTCAGGCCCAACACCTAACAAATACAACTGCTAATTGTGAAAATTGATAAGGGGAAACCTCACTGATGTGGAGTTGGGAGGCCTGCGGGGGGAGCTCTCATGTCCACCTCTCTCCTGGTCAATTGCAGACGCCCACAGGAGGAGGACACCTTGCAACCCTATTATTTTGGCTACTTTACCACCCAGTAGGAGGGAAGAGTTTCTGCTGCCCTAGCAAAAGCCCAGGGAGGCCACCGGCATGAGCGGGCTTTGCCCGAGGCCTTGGCGGCCAACTCCCGCCCGATGCAGCCCGAAGGCCCCACAGAGTCGCTCCCCTGCTGCCCAGGATCAGAGACGGGACATTCACGACGGCCGCGGGCGTACAGGGCAGAGAGCTGGGGCTTCTCCGACTCCCATGCCTTCCCCGCTCGCGTTTCTGCCGGCCGGGTAGCCTCCTGGACGCTGTGCGCAGCCAGTCAGCCCTGCGCGGACAAGACGGCAAGATGCCAAAACCGTGGTCGGACCCAGCCTGCACTGCAGTTCCGGAAATGCCCCTCCCCTGGGCGATCATTGGTCAGAGTGTGTACAGCTCGCCCAGAAATGGCCCTCTCCCGGCTTTTCATTGGCCAAATCTGGTGCGCGCGCTGACAACACGGCCACACGCACGGCAAATGTCTTTCTGAGTAATGTAGTTCGCGTCGCGTGATCAGTGACGCGAGGTGAGCAGTTCCTGGTCACCTAGGCAACGGCCAAGCGACCCCGCTACTGGCTAATGGAAATAAGGTCATAGTCGAAGGGCCCTGAACCAATGAAGGCTCAGAGTACGTCTCCGCGGGGGCACCGAAGGTTGGGGCCGGACTTCCGTCGTCGCCGTGGAGTCTTCAGGTTGCCCCTGGTGGGTGGGTCTTCAGGTGGCCGTTGGGACCCGGAGAGGAGCGCAAGGGAGAAGGGCTGCACCGGTCACTACGCCTCTGCAAGCACTTGGCCCGCGGCTAATGGCTCCTCTTTCCTGAGCCTCTGTTTTCCCGTATGTGGGACGGACACAAGAGTTTCTACACCCCGCCTTCCTCCCTGGGTCCCGGGAGGCTGTTTCCGTATCCTCGGGCGCATTTTGTACCGGGAAAGACTAAGGCCCTGAGTGCGACTGTCAGCCCGCGGCCACCCCGCCCGGCGAGGGTGAGGAGGTTGGGATGAGCCCTCAGGGCCCGTCGCTGTCGCTGCCTTGCATGGCCCTGCCCAGCCCACAGGTGCCTCCCGGGCCGGCAGCCTCCCTGACGGAGCCGGCTCAGGTGAGTGGAGGGGGCCCCAAACGCTCACCAGCTGGACGTTCTGCCGTCGTGAGCCGGGAGATCAGGCATAGGGAATGGTGGTGTCCTGGATTCTTCGCCTACACGTGAGTCTAGGGCCCTGGGAGTCAGTGGCCACGGGAATTCAGGCCAGAGGTTGTATGGAGTTCACGTTTTTGGAATGCTAGGGGATAAGGTCCCAGACACAGGGACCAGCATGTGCAAATTGCGTGGAGGTGAGTGGAAGATGTAAGTGGACAGGGAACTGCAGGTAGAAATAGAGAGCAGGGGGACCGGCGCCAGGCCTGGAATGGCAGGATGAGGAGTTGGGCGTCTGTGCTGAGCATGGTGGAAGTCATGGAAAGTTTAGAACAGAGGAGGGCGGTGTTCCGACTCAGGTCTTAGCAGCCTTCTGGATGCTGTAAGATCTGAAAAATCAAAAGTTAGCGTAAGTACAGCCATCTTAAAGGCTTAAATACCACCCCCTAACCTAGAAAGAGGAAAATTATTAGAATCTTGAAAAACAAGTTAGTCAGCCAGTGTTAAATGTAGTGACCTTTAGTTAGCTGACCTCAAATCAGTTAATCATACACACCAAGCTTATCTTGCTAGAAGCACCCTAAACATTCCGAAGGTGATCTTATCTAACCAGACCCCAGGATGTGGCGCCAGCCAAAGATTTATGTGTCTATGAAAAAACACTGTATTGTGATTGTAGAAAATGTTGCCCCCTTTGAAAATGCTATAAAACCTTCTGGCTTTGTGTGTTCAGGGTCCTGGTTGAGACCCGCTGTGTCGGGCTGATGCTTGGACCCCCGCTAGCTAGTTCCTGAATAAATTCCTCTTGCTTGTTGCATCAAGAGACGCCTTTCGTGAGTGAATTGGGGCGGCGTCCTCCTCAGGGAGAATCCAACATTTGGGGGCTCGTCCGGGATCATGCGCTTCCCCCGCTTCACTCCCGATGTCGCTCTTGGAGGAAGAGGTAAGATTAGTGGCGCCTTGAGTTGTCTGTGTTCTGTCTTCTGTTTTTCAGCGAGACCGGTCGGAATTCTGAAAGGGGGTACCCACTGTCTGGCAGTCGTCCCGATCCCGTAAAGGGGTCGAGACCGCGGTCGGTAGACGTACTTAGAGCACCGCAGGCTGCAACCCTGGGGGACGCCTCGGGGAGAGTGGAGGGCCAGGGACGCCTGGTGGCCTCTCACCTGTTTTTCGGGCAAGGTGAATCTGATGAGATAGGGTTGATTTTCGGGCGCCAAGAGTATCAACCCTCCGATTCCTTTCGGTTTCTGATTGAAAATCTGAGGAAAACAAGGAGCGGCCGCCGTGTGTCTAATCTGTGTGTGTCTCTGTTTTTTGTGTCTTTCACGTGCCTAATAATTGTTATACTGACAATGAGACAGACTCAGACAACCCCCTAAGTGTGTAAATGAATATATCTTTCTACCTCCGGACGGTATTAATGAAATTGATTTAAAGACAAGCGCTGGTGAAAATTGAGTATTCTAAAACTTCCAGAAAACCTGATAAAAAAGTGTTAAGCATTAATGCTAATTTGAGTTTGCCTAAGGCGGGCATGTCTTGGTAGTTGTCGGCTGCCTGAGTTTACCTAGAGTCATTTGAGTCATGTTATCTGCTAAATCTTTTAAGAATAGAATGCTTAGAAGCTTGGCTTTGTCTAGTGTTCAGTGGGGGTCTTGTGAGTAGGCTAGCGTAGTTGTTGCAGGTAGGTGAGCTGGATAAGTGTGGCAAGTGAACACCTTTTTAATTGTGTGTTGCAGTGTGTATGCCTACCTGCAGCCTGAGAATCTTTGTAGTAACTTAAAGCCTTAGAGTTTTGTTAAGTTGAGAAGATGTGCTCTGTGTTTGCTGGGAGATTGTGCTGTGAAGCTCATGGTTGCAGAAATTGTAGAATGTGTTTGTAAGTTTGTCGGTCTAGAGGAAATGTTAGTTTGACAGTTTGCAGTGTCCTGCTTCTCAGTGTTCACTAGAAGTTAAAGTTTCTAATGGTTTTAAGTTCTAATTAAAACTACTCAAAGTAATAAAGAAAACATTTCTCTATGCTAAAAGACGTATGTTTTAATAAGAAAAAGTATAAAGAATGAAAACTCTTCTGCATGCTAAAGAATGTGTTTTGTGATAAAAGAAAGTAACTTTGTTCTAAAGTATAGCTATTTATTTAAAGAGAGACAAAGAGAGAAAACAGCGTGGTGCCTTTTGTTGTAGAAGATCCGCTCAGCCTATTGCTTTGGGGGGAGGGTCAGGATGTTTAGAGAGAAAGTGAGATAAACCCAGTCAAGCCGCAGGCAAGCCCAGGCATAATTCTCACCGGCTTATGTGCTTGGGACCATGGGGCAAATGAAGAATAAATTACTATATTCTTACAGATATAGTCGTGCCTAGTGAAATTAAAGCAAGTGAGTCTTGATATCAAGTGCACAGCAAAATTAAAATCTCGTGTAGGACCCCAACCTCCCTGAGAAATAAGTTAGCCTAAGAGTGGCCATCTTGAAGCCAAAAAAGCCATTCTGATATATGACTCAGAGGGAACAACTGAAACCAGGTAACTCCTCTGGAAAAACAGGTTAATCAATCATGACTGCTGGCAGCGCTAACCTCTCGGTTAGTTAATCATAAATGCCGACCCTACCTTGCTACACCCCCAGGACGTGGCACTAACCCAGAAATCGTAGGTTTGAAAAATTACTGCCTTTGTAGTATTGTTATCTTGCTATGTAGTATTGTTATCTTGTTATTACAAAATAATCTGTAACCATAGTAATTCTCTAGGGCTGAATGCCTCAGAAAATCCTATATAACCACTTAGTTGTAAGTGCTCAGGGTCCTCGTTGAGACCCGCTGCGACGGGCTGACTTGGACCCCAACTAGTTGGCTTCTGAATAAATTCCTCTTGCTTGTTGCATCAAGAAACGTCTTTGGTGAGTGATTTGGGGCGGCGCCTTCCTCAGGGGAATCCAACACTCGTTTCCAGTTAAACAGTTTTCTTAGTCTGCTCTTAATGTTGAAAGATCACAGCAGTTTCTCATGCTTAAAGTCTCAGTGAGTTGCCATGAAATCGTAATGTTAAAGGGACTAAAAGCTAAAGTTTGTTAACAACTGTGTAACCTTTATTTGCCTTTGAAATATTTTGTTATTGAAAACGATTGCATGGCATGAGAAATTGAATTATTCCATATATTTTTATAAGTGGAAAAATCTCTAACCAACAAATAATTAAAGTTGTTAGTGATTGTTTTCTTAATTTATCCTAAGCAGAATGGTAACAAAGCTTTTTTCAGCTGATTAAATGCACTTAGTTAACAAACCAAAATTTATTCTTAAAAATTAAACTGTGTAGAATCTAGACAAGATTCTGTTTCTCCCAGAAAAACAGGTTTCACTGTAAAAGTTTAGATGGACGAACGTGTGACCACTTTTGAGAAAAGTTGTAATAGATTTTTTTGAGAACCACCAGGTCTTCTTGTTTAATTTATATGCTGTGGATATGTTTGTATGTTTTAAAAAACATGGAGGACTCCATATTTTTTTAATGCAAATGATCTTATAAGCTGCTATGCAAATTCTATTAAAAGCTCTATCTACTACTAAGGAGTAAAACATTCTTGAAGCTTTCAGAGAAGACCTGTAGACTTAAGGACTTTCTCTGCTTTTTTGTATCTGGTCTTAGACACTTATGCTGAGTTATGTTCTTATTATTTTCACTGTTTGTAAGCTATTGATTGTAAGCCAAAGGTCATCGTTTCTCAGTCCCTAAATGAAGAAGTAAAATGCCTGATCTCTTTCATCTCAAAGCATATTTCTGGTCATATCTGAATATCTGTGTGAAGGAAAGAGACATTTAAATTTGAGATTCTGCTTAAACTTTTAAGTTGAATTTGACTATAGCCATATTCATTCTTTGTATGTATCTCTAACAGGTCTTTTGTATGCCTGGTGATATTATACTCTGCCTTGAGTTTAGACAGTTCTTTCAGCTAAATGTGAATTCTTATTGTAGCTTTTTTTCCCTTCCTGAAGATGAAAGCAGAGGAATCTACCATCCGCTACCATTCTCTCAAGAATGCTTGGTAACCTAGAATTATTTTGACTTTCTATATATTGTCTTTTAAAACTGACAGCAGCAGTCTCCCCTGCTGCCCCACCTTTTTAAGGTATCTCGTTTACTGTGCTGGGTATATAGACAATAAATGTGTAATGATAGACAGTTCTAATAGAATTAATGCAAAAAAACTGCTTTTACCTCTAGTTAACTCTGATATTTTCCAGAGGGCCCCTGGAACATGTCAGAAGAATTTTTTCTCATTAGAGAAAGTATTTGACTAATTTGGCTTATTTATCTGATATTTATTTACCAGGAAAGCACTGTCAAAGAGAATGATGCTAAACTTTGTTACTGAATGTTTTGTATTACAGAAATATCAGAATTTCCTTATGTCAACTGTTTTACAGTAAGCTCTCATCAGATCTTTAACCATTGTCATTTGTAAGTCTTTGGTCATTTATAGTATTATCCCTAAACTGGTAAAGAACTAGATTTCAGCAGAACAGGTATTAGTTACATAAGATTACATAAACTAAAGAAAATGATTTTGTGTCTTTTTGTTTCAAATGTTGCTGGTAAAGTGTTTTAACCTTGTTCTCTTAAACTGACAACAGTTTAGTAAATGACTATCTTTATGAGCAGAATTGAAACATCCTTCTCTCTACTTGATCCCTCCAGAGTTTAAAAACTTTCAGTGACTGTTTTTGTATTCCATGGCAGTATGTTTATTTGCACGAGTTCAATAAGAATCTGCTTTCCTTGTGAGAAGACTACTTAAGAACACTGGTTATACTACCAGGGCTTTGACTGGAATGTCGTACCTGAGAGACATGTGTATAGACTCAGATGTGAACAACTTTAAAGAACTAAGATTGACTTTATAAAGCCAACAAAGCCCCTTGGAAGAACTGGCCTGGTACCTTGCTTACAGAGTTCCCAGCAGCCTTACCAGGTGAGTAAAGAAAGTCACTTCCTGGCAGGTGCAGAGACCTCGAGAAGAGAAGAATTCATCCAAATCTACAGGTACTGCAGGCAAAGCCTGATGGCAAGTCTAGCTTGGCTGTCTGGCCTCAAGAGGCCTTTAAAAGTTCAATCTGAAATTCCTTACAAAAAGTTCCAGCAAAGCATATTTAAAAGAGCCTGTGTAATCAATTGCTCTTCTTGCTGCACCTGTGCAAATAATCAAGCCAGCTGTTAATTATTTTCTTAACCTAGTTACTTCTAGTAAAAATGAGAGTGATTTTAGAGAGAAGTATTGTTTCAATAATGCAGCCTCCTTCCAGAATAAAAAATCCAACTCCAGATGTTGCTACATAACCTAATAACACAATTTGTTTTATCTTGCCTAGAAGCCACAAAACTGCAAATAGTAATAGAAATGAAACCCAGAACAGAAGCGCCAGCCTTCTGAGGCCCCCTCAACTGACCAGTGATGGAGACCTAGCTGCACCCTTTACTGCGCCCCCTTCTCAGCACGAAGCAGCCAGAGCGGTCATCGCCCCTTTTCCCTAGCAGCAGCTAGAGTCTCTATCTGTAGAGGAGAGAATGAGACCATACCCATAGCCTTCCCTGGTAAAAACAGGTATTTAATCCCTCCTCCCGAGGGATGGTGGGCTTGTAATACTGGACTAACCCCATGTGTCTCCACTTCCGCCTTCAACTCCTCCCGTGACTTCTGCATTATAGTCCAACTAGTACCTAGACTGATGTACCATGATAATTCATCATTCATAACAGAATTTGAGTCCAACCAGAAGTTTAGAAGATAGCCAGTCTCGCTGACCTTAGCTGTGTTGTTAGAGATAAGAGTCGCAGCCGGAGTGGGAACGGGGGCAGCCGCTATTGTCCAAGGGAACCAACATTATGAAAGACTAAGGACAGCTATTGATGAAGACCTAAAGACCATAGAGCAATCCATTACAAAACTTGAAGAATCTCTGACTTCCCTCTCTGAGGTAGTCTTGCAGAATAGACGAGGGCTGGATCTGCTGTTCCTAAAAGAAGGAGGACTGTGTGCAGCTTTAAAAGAAGAATGCTGCTTTTATGCAGATCATTCTGGAATAGTAAGAGATTCAATGTCAAAGCTTAGGGAAAGGCTAGACCAGAGAAAGAAAGAACGGGAAGCCGGCCAAGGGCTATTTGCATCTTGGTTCACTAGATCCCCGTGGTTTACAACCCTGATATCCACTCTGGCTGGGCCCTTACTCATCCTTGTGTTGCTCCTCACTTTAGGACCCTGCATATTAAATCGGCTGATAACTTTTGTTAGAGAAAGAGTGAGTGCTGTTCATGTGCTGATGTTGAGGCAACAATATCATTCACTCACCCCACAAGAAGATACAAACATTCCATGATTGGAATGCCCCTGAAGAGAAGTGGGGAAATGTAGGATCTGAAAAATCAAAAGTTAGCATAAGTACAGCCATCTTAAAGGCTTAAATACCACCCCCTAACCTAGAAAGAGGAAAATTATTAGAATCTTGAAAAACAAGTTAGTCAGCCAGTGTTAAATGTAGTGACCTTTAGTTAGCTGACCTCAAATCAGTTAATCATACACACCAAGCTTATCTTGCTAGAAGCACCCTAAACATTCCGAAGGTGATCTTATCTAACCAGACCCCAGGATGTGGCGCCAGCCAAAGATTTATGTGTCTATGAAAAAACACTGTATTGTGATTGTAGAAAATGTTGCCCCCTTTGAAAATGCTATAAAACCTTCTGGCTTTGTGTGTTCAGGGTCCTTGTTGAGACCCGCTGTGTCGGGCTGATGCTTGGACCCCCGCTAGCTGGTTCCTGAATAAATTCCTCTTGCTTGTTGCATCAAGAGACGCCTTTCGTGAGTGAATTGGGGTGGCGTCCTCCTCAGGGAGAATCCAACAGTGCGAGTAGAGAATAGTCTGGGGGTTGGGTGTGTGTGCTGAGGTTAGACAGGAAAGCCGTCGAGGTGACTGCAGCAGTTCAGGCGTGTGCTTTTGGTGCTGGATGTGAGGGGTGCCTGTGCAGGCAGGAGAAACCGTTGGCTCCAAGATCTGCTTTTTTTTTTTCGTACCATTAATCTACAATTACATAAAGAACATTATGTTTACTAGGCTCCCCCCTTCACTAAGTCCCCCCAACAAACCCCATTACAGTCACTGTCCACCAGCGTAGTAAGATGCTGTAGAATCGCCACTTGGCTTATCTGTGTTGTACAGCCCTCCCCGTGCCCCACACCCCCAGATTAAACATGCTAATCATAATGCCCCCTTCCTTTTTCCCTGCCCTTTTCCCTCCCTTCCCATCCATCCTCCCCAGTCCCTTTCCCTTTGGTAACTGTTAGTCCATTCTTGGGTTCTGTGATTCTGCTGCCGTTTTGTTCCTTCAGTTTACCTTTGTTCTTATACTCCACAGGTGAGTGAAATCATTTTGTACTTGCCTTTCTCCGCCTGGCTTATTTCACTGAGCATAATACCCTCTAGCTCCATCCATGTTGTTGCAAATGGTAGGATTTGTTTTCTTATGGCTGAATAATATTCCATTATGTATATGTACAACATCTTCTTTATCGTTTCATCTACTGATGGACACTTAGGTTGCTTCCATTTCTTGGCTATTGTAAATAGTGCTGCGATAAACATACGGGTGCATCTGTCTTTTTCAAACTGGGCTGCTGCATTCTTTTTTTTTTTTTTTTGAAGCTTGTATTAAAAGTTTAATTGACTGAACAGTCAAAACAATTGTGGGTGAGGAAAAGAAAGAAGTATTTTCCTCCATAAACCTTTCCTTAGAAAAACCAAATACAATTTATAACATTTGATTCCTATGCTTTTTTGTCATTCAGAAATTATGCATAAAAAGGAGTTTATTCTTTTTCTCTGAATTTCTAAGTCTAAGATAGTAAATGGTTCCTGAAAATAATCTTTCTTAAGATTTAAAAGAAACAGATAAAGAGAAAAAAGATGGCTAAGAAGAGAGATGGTGACAGATCAAGCTTTTTATACCATTATAATTCTCCTTTCCACAGTTACTAATTTAAATCTTTAGCAGTAACACATTCATTTCTATAAATACTATAGTGACAGAGAGGAAAAAAATGGTTTATGGAAACACATGCACCAGCATAAAGCTAGTGTATTACAGGAATAAGCCTGCTTAGTGCATAGGTAATAATCGAGAGCTGGTTGTCCTCCGTAAGAAAATCAAAACGAATACACTGTTACATGACCTTATTTAGAGTCCCAGGTAGTATGTCCAGACATAGGAAAAGCATCCTTTCAAGATAACCCTTCTAAAACAATTTTTTAATTACCTTATACTTCTTTTTTTTTTTGGATCCCACTTTTATTTTATTTATTTATTTATTTATTTATTTATTTATTTATTTATTTTATTTTGGTATCATTAATCTACAATTACTTGAAGAACATTATGTTTACTAGGCTCCCTCCTTCACCAAGTCCCCCCCACAAACCCCTTCACAGTCACTGTCCATCTGCGTGGTAAGATGCTGTAAAATCACTACTTGTCTTCTCTGTATTGCACAGCCCTCCCCGTGCCCCCCACGCACTATACATGCTAATCCCAATGCCCTCTCTCTTTTTCCCCGCCCTTATCCCTCCCTTCCCACTCATCCTCCCCAGTCCCTTTACCTTTTTTTGTCTCTTTTTTTAAATTTATTTATTTTTATTTTTTTGAAGAACATTATATTTACTAGGCTCTCCCCTACCCCACGTCCCCCCCACAAACCCCATTACAGTCATTGTCCATCAGCATAGCAAGACGCTGTAGAATCACTACTTGTCTTCTCTGTGTTGCAAAGCCCTCCCCTTTCCCCCACCCCCAACATTATACATGCTAATCATAATACCCCACCTTTCTTCTTCCCTGCCCTTATCCCTCCCTACCCTCCTATTCTCCCCAGTCTCTTTCCCTTTGGTAACTATTAGTCCATTCTTGGGTTCTGTGATTCTGCTGCTGTTTTGTTCCTTCAGTTTTCCTTTTGTTCTTATACTCCACAGATGAGTGAAATCATTTGGTACTTGTCTTTCTCCGCTTGGTTTATTTCACTGAGCATAATACCCTCTAGCTCCATCCATGTTGTTGCAAATGGTAGGACTTGTTTTCTTCTTATGGCTGAATAATATTCTATTGTGTATATGTACCACATCTTCTTTATCGTTTCATCTACTGATGGACACTTAGGTTGCTTCCATTTCTTGGCTATTGTAAATAGTGCTGCGATAAACATAGGGGTGCATCTGTCTTTTTCAAACTGGAGCGCTGCATCCTTAGGATAAATTCCTAGAAGTGGAATTCCTGGGTCAAATGGTAAGTCTATTTTGAGCATTTTGAGGAATCTCCATACTGCTTTCCACAATGGTTGAACTAATTTACATTCCTTCCCACCAGCAGTGTAGGAGGGTTCCCCTTTCTCCACAACCTGGCCAAAATTTGTTGTTGTTTGTCTTTTGGATGGTGGCAATCCTTACTGGTGTGAGGTGATATCTCATTGTGGTTTTAATTTGCATTTCTCTGATGACAAGTGATTTGGAGCATCTTTTCATGTGTCTGTTGGCCATCTGAATTTCTTCTTTACAGAACTGTCTATTCAACTCCTCTGCCCATTTCTTAATTGGATTATTTGCTTTTTGTTTGTTGAGGTGCGTGAGCTCTTTATATATTTTGGATGTCAAGCCTTTATTGGATCTGTCATTTATGAATATATTCTCCCATACTGTAGGGTACCTTTTTTGTTCTATTGATGGTGTCCTTTGCTGTACAGAACCTTTTCAGCTTGATATAGTCCCACTTGTTCATTTTTGCTTTTGTTTTCCTTGCCCGGGGAGATATATTCATGAAGAAGTCACCAATGTTCACATCCAAGAGATTTTTACCTATATTTTTTTCTAAGAGTTTTATGGTTTCATGACTTACATTCAGGTCTTTGATCCATTTTGAATTTACTTTTGTGTATGGGGTTAGACAGTGATCCAGTTTCATTCTCCTATGTGTAGCTGTCCAGTTTTGCCAGCACCATCTGTTGAAGAGACTGTCATTTCCCCATGGCTCCTTTATCTTATATTAATTGAGCATATATGTTTGGGTTAATGTTTGGAGACTCTATTCTGCTCCACTGGTCTGTGGCTCTGTTCTTGTGCCAGTACCAAACTGTCTTGATTACTGTGGCGTTGTAGTAGAGCTTGAAGTTGGGGAGCGAGATCCCCCCACTTTGTTCTTCCTTCTCAGGTTTGCTTTGGCTATTCTGGGGCTTTGGTGGTTCCATATGAATTTTTGAACTATTTGTTCCAGTTCACTGAAGAATGCTGTTGGTAATTTGATAGGAATTGCATCTAATCTGTATATTGTTTTTGGCAGGATGGCCATTTTGATGATATTAATTCTTCCTAGCCAGGAGCATGGGAAGAGTTTGCATTTGTTAGTATCCTCTTTAATTTCTCTTAAGAGTGTCTTATAGTTTTCAGAGTATAGGTCTTTCACTTCCTTGGTTAGGTTTATTCCTAGGTATTTTATTCTTTTTGATGCTATTGTGAATGGAATTGTTTTTCTGTTTTCTCGTTCTATTAGTTCATTGTTAGTGTATAAGAAAGCCACAGATTTCTGTGTGTTAATTTTGTATCCTGCAACTTTGCTGATTTCTGATATTAGTTCTAGTAGTTTTGCAGTGGAGTCTTTAGGGTTTTTTATGTACAATATCATGTCATCTGCAAATAGTGACAGTTTGACTTCTTCTTTACCAATCTGGATTTCTTGTATTTCTTTCTTTTGTCTAATTGCTATGGCTAGGACCTCCAGTACTATGTTGAATAACAGTGGGGAGAGTGGGCATCCCTGTCTTGTTCCTGATCACAGAGGAAAAGCTTTCAGCTTCTCGCTGTTCAGTATGATGTTGGCTGTGGGTTTGTCATATATGGCCTTTATTATGTTGAGGTACTTGCCCTCTATACCCGTTGTGTTGAGAGTTTTTATCATGATTGGATGTTGAATTTTGTCGAATGCTTTTTCAGCATCTATGGAGATGATCATGTGGTTTTTGTCCTTCTTTTTGTTGATGTGGTGGATGATGTTGATGGATTTTCCAATGTTGTACCATCCTTGCATCCCTGGGATGAATCCCACTTGGTCATGGTGTATGACCCTTTTGATGTATTTTTGAATTCAGTTTGCTAATATTTTGTTGAGTATTTTTGCATCTACGTTCATCAGGGCTATTGATCTGTACTTTTCTTTTTTGGTGGGGTCTTTGCCTGATTTCGGTATTAGGGTGATGTTGGCTTCATAGAATGAGTTTGAGAGTACTCCCTCCTCTTCTATTTTTTGGAAAACTTCAAGGAGAATAGGTATTATGTCTTCTCTGTATGTCTGATAAAATTCCGAGGTAAATCCATCTGGCCCAGGGGTTTTGTTCCTGGGTAGTTTTTTGATTACCACTTCAATTTCGTTGCTGGTAATTGGTTTGTTTAGATTTTGTGTTTCTTCCTTGGTTAGTCTTGGAAGGTTGTATTTTTCTAGGAAGTTGTCCATTTCTTCTAGGTTTTCCAGCTTGTTAGCATATGGGTTTTCATAGTTTTCTCTAATAAGTCTTTGTATTTCTGTGGGGTCCGTCATGATTTTTCCTTTCTCGTTTCTGATTCTGTTGATGTGTGTTGATTCTCTTTTTCTCTTAATAAGTCTGGCTAGAGGCTTATCTATTTTGTTTGTTTTCTCAAAGAACCAGCTCTTGGTTTTGTTGATTTTTTTCTATTGTTTTATTCTTCTCAATTTTATTTATTTCTTCTCTGATCTTTATTATGTCCCTCCTTCTGCTGACTTTAGGCCTCATTTGTTCTTCTTTTTCCAATTTTGATAATTGTGACATTAGACTATTCATTTGGGATTGTTCTTCCTTCTTTAAATATGCCTTGATTGCTATATACATTCCTCTTAAGACTGCTTTTGCTGCATCCCACAGAAGTTGGGGCTTTGTGTTGTTGTTGTCATTTGTTTCCATATATTGCCTGATCTCTATTTTAATTTGGTCATTGATCCATTGATTATTTAGGAGCATGTTGTTAAGCCTCCATGTGTTTGTGAGGCTTTTTGCTTTCCTTGTACAATTTATTTCTAGATTTATACCTTTGTGGTCTGAAAAGTTGTTTGGTAGGATTTCAATCTTTTTGAATTTACTGAGGCTCTTTTTGTGGGCTAGTATGTGGTCTATTCTGGAGAATGTTCCATGTGCACTTGAGAAGAATGTGTATCCTGTTGCTTTTGGATGTAGAGTTCTATAGATGTCTATTAGGTCCATCTGTTCTAGTGTGTTGTTCAGTGCCTGTGTGTCCTTACTTATTTTCTGTCTGGTGGATCTGTCCTTTGGAGTGAGTGGTGTGTTGAAGTCTCCCAAAATGAATGCATTGCATTCTATTTCCTCATTTAATTCTGTTAGTATTTGTCTCACATATGTTGGTGCTCCTGTATTGGGTGCATATATATTTATAGTGGTTATATCCTCTTGTTGGACTGAGCCCTTTATCATTATGTAATGTCCTTCTTTATCTCTTGTTACTTTCTCTATTTTGAAGTCTATTTTGTCTGATACTAGTACTGCAACACCTACTTTCCTCTCCCTTTTTGCATGGAATATGTTTTTCCATCCCTTGACTTTTAGTCTGTGCATGTCTTTGGGTTTGAGGTGAGTCTCTTGTAAGCAGCATATAGATGGGTCTTGCTTTTGTGTCTATTCTATTACTCTGTGTCTTTTGATTGGTGCATTTAGTCCATTTATACTTAGGGTGATTATTGGTGCATTCAGTCCATTTATACGTAGGGTGATTATTGAAAGATATGTACTTATTGCCATTGCAGGCTTTAGTTTCGTGGTTACCAAAGGTTCAAGGTTAGCTTCTTTACTATCTTACTGTCTAACTTAACTTGCTTATTGAGCTATTATAAACACTGTCTGATGATTCTTTATTTCTCCCCCTTCTTATTCCTCCTCCTCCTTCTTCATATG
Source organism: Manis javanica (assembly GCF_040802235.1). Classification (NCBI taxonomy): domain Eukaryota; kingdom Metazoa; phylum Chordata; class Mammalia; order Pholidota; family Manidae; genus Manis; species Manis javanica. The sequence goes on from NC_133172.1 coordinate 257,362, forward strand.
TTGGGTGTTTTTTTCTGTGCTCTTTTGTGTTTTCTTTGACTGCTTTTGTGTTTAGTTGATTTTATTTTTTGCCTTTCGTTAGTATTTGGTTGGTCTGCTTTCTTTGCTGTGATTTTATTTTCTCTGGTGACATCTGTTTAGCCTTAGGAGTGCTCCCATCTAGAGCAATCCCTCTAAAATACCCTGTAGTGGTGGTTTTTGGGAGGCAAATTCCCTCAACTTTTGCTTGTCTGGGAATTGTTTAATCCCTCCTTCATATTTAAATGATAATCGAGCTGAATACAGTATCTTTGGTTCAAGGCCCTTCTGTTTCATTGCGTTAAATATATCATGCCATTCTCTTCTGGCCTGTAAGGTTTCTGTTGAGAAGTCTGATGGGTTTTCCTTTGTAGGTGATCTTTTTTGTCTCTCTGGCTGCCTTTAATACTCTGTCCTTGTCCTTGATCTTTGCCATTTTAATTATTATGTGTCTTGGTGTTGTTCTCCTTGAGTCCCTTCTGTTGGGAGTTCTGTGTGCCTCTGTGGTCTGAGCGACTATTTCCTTCCCCAGTTTGGGGAAGTTTTCAGCAATTATTTCTTCAGACACTTTCTATCCCTTTTTCTCTCTTCTTCTTCTTCTGTTACCCCTATAATGCGAATATTATTCCGTTTGGATTGGTCACACAGTTCTCTTAATATTCTTTCATTCCTGGAGATCCTTTTATCTCTCTGTGCCTCAGCTTCTCTGTGTTCTTGTTCTCTGGTTTCTATTCCATTAATGGTCCCTTGCACCTCATCCAGTCTGCACTTAAGTCCCTCCAGAGATTGTTTTATTTCTGTATTCTCCCTCTGCACTTGCTCCTTTAGCTCTTGCATATTTCTCTGAAGATCCATCAGCATGGTTATGACCTTTATTTTGAATTCTTTTTCAGGGAGATTGGTTAGTCTGTCTCCACAGGTCCTCTCACAGGGGTTGTCTGGACTATTTTGGACTGGACTAAATTCTTCTGCCTTTTCATGGTGATAGCGGTGGCTGTAGGCCGGTAGCACGTGTGTCAGCTGGGAGGACCAAGTCCTTTCCTGCTTGCTGGATGCCTTGCCCTCCTCTGCTGCCTGTGTGGGTTACCTGCACTCCTGGGGCAGCCTCCGGGTTAATCCCCTAGCTGCTGTGGGCAGGGTCTCTGTCAGAGTAGCGCGGAGTCCTGCGGAGAGTGGCAGGTGTGCCCTCCTGTGAAAGTGGTGCCCCTGCGGTGCAGCTGTGTGCCAACAGTGGCCTTTGGGTCTGGCCCAGGTGGCTGTGCGCTGGGCTGAGATTCTGGGTGGCTTCTGGGGGCACGGCTGCTGCTGGGGTGCTCCTCCGCCCCTGCCGGCATGCGCGGGCCACTCCCGGGCCGCTCTGTCGCCGCCGCTGCTGGCTCATGTGTGCCGGTCCTGGGCTGCTCAGGCACAGCCACCACAGGCTCATGCGGGCTGCTCTGTCGCCGCTGCCGGCTCACGCGGGCCAGCCCCGGGCCACTTGGCCACTGCTGCCACGGGCTCACGTGGGCTGCTCCCGGCCCCTCTGGTGCTGCCGCCCCCGGCACACACTGCCGCTCCCGCACTACTGGGCCAGTGTGTCGGGGTCTGCGTCACTTGGGGGAACGACTGGCAGGCTGCTTATATGAGGGGCTTCAGAGCTGCGCTGCCTCCCAGGGGGTTAGGTCCCCTAGAGTTCCCCGGGATTCCCAGGTGCTAGGCTGAGTGTGCCGGGACTACTTCGTCCAGCTGTGGGGTCCCTGTCCCTTTAAGACTTGCAAAAAGCACCTGCTTTTCTTTTGTCTCAGGGGCACCAGTTGTGGGGACCTGCTTGCAGGTTTTGCTTTTCTATTTCTCTAATATCCAGCACCCCGTGCATCATGTGTCTGCACTCCCGGTGCGGATTTCTAGAGCTGGTTGTTTAGCAGTCCTGGGCTCCCTCTCCCTCCCTGCTCCGACTCCTCTCCTCCCTCCGGGAACTGGAGGAAGGGGCGCTCAGGTCCCGCTGGGCCGCAGCTTGTATCTTACCCCCTTCGCGTGATGCTGAGTTCTCTCAGATGTAGATGTAGCCTGGCTGTTGTACTGCATTGACTGGTGTCTCTTTTAGGAATAGTTGTATTTGTTGTATTTTCAAAAATATATATGTTTTTGGGAGGAGATTTCTGCTGAACTACTCACACTGCCATCTTGGCTCCCTCCCTCTCAGAGGTGTTTTTGAGAATCCTAGATCTGCTTTTTAAGTAGGGTGGACTTGATTTCCTAATGTGGGGCAGTGAGATATCCTGATAGGTTTTTCAGTTGTGGGAGTTGGTGTAAGGAGTAGATTTGAGAGGGAAGTTAGTTGGGTTTTGGCCATATTGTATTTGAGATGCCAGAGTGACTGCCAAATTGAGGTGCCAAGTGTGCTTTATGCCAGGTCCAGGCTGGAGAAAAAGGAGGTGTGGAGGCTTGTGTGTGGTCACTGTGTGTGCAGCTGTGGGTTGGGTTCAGAGTAGTGACCAATCCTTTGAGCAGAGAATAGGCCTGGGATGAAAAAATGAAGCATAAAAGTAACAGGTAGAAAGACATTGGAGCCGTAGTTAGACTGGTATACTTCTCTGGCTCAGCAGGTGTTGTGGCCTCTTCCCTGGGACTCTGGGGGCTTGTCAGGCTGGGGAGTAATGGGAAGAAGGGGTCTGCCTGAGCAAGGATTCCCCAAGCCAAGGGTCGAGGTCAGTAGGTCTGGGATCTGTGTTTTAGGAGTGAGGACAACTATGGCTGGTGAGGGGACAGCATGTACACGGGGCAGAGGGGGGAAGGAGCAGAGAACCTCACTCTTGATTCTGGGGTGCTGAAGGTTGGAGCAATGAGGCTAGGAGGCAGGCGTTAGTAAGAAGGGTTATAGCTGCTGCCTCTGGCAGTGAGGTTTTTTTTTTTTGCTATCTGGGGCAGGCCAGGATCAGTAATAGATCGTCATTGCCCTTTTCAGGTATTCCGTGTGCGTATTGGGATATCAGGTTACTGGGAAGTGCCTGTGGTGTGGACAGGGAGAAAGGCAGTGGTACAAGAGGTCGTGGGGAGCAGAGATTTGGGGCAGGGTGTCCAAAAAGTGACATGTACAAAGTAAGGGAATGTGAGCCAATGGACCCACGACCCTGAAGGGGTGAAAGGAGAGTCAAAATTTTCTTATATCCAGGAGGTGTGGTTTGGGGACAAAGGGAAATTGGCCCTTGTGTGGGGAGTTGGTGTAAGGAGTAGATTTCAGAGGGAAAATAAAGAATTGGGAGGGGGCTACTGCCTGCAAGCCGACACCTCAGACAGCACCCGTCTGCCTGGAGCTCCTCTCACTGGATTGGCCTGAACACAGTGGCCAGCAGGACTGTGGAGAGAGAGGGGCACCAGTGCCAGGGCCTAGCATCCCTTCTGAGGTGGAGGCCTGTGGGGACGGGTTAGAGGAGAGGAGGGGCTCATGAGAAGAGGAGATGCCAGTGGTAGATGTGACAGAACTTTGAGTCACAGGTCAGGAGCTTGAGCGTGCCCATCTGACTGTTGTTTGTTTTTTAGCCCACCTATTGGTCGCCTGGCTCAGCTATCCCGTTGTTGCAGACCCCAGTGACCTTCAAGGATGTGGCTGTGTACTTCTCCAAGGAGGAGTGGGGAATCCTTGACACAGCCCAGAGACGCCTGTACCACAGTGTGATGCTGGAGAACTTTGAGCTCATGACCTCACTTGGTAGGGCCCCTATGTCCTGCCGCAGCATATTGGCCAGCTTCTGCCCTATTCCTTTTTCCTGTAGAAAGTTCTGTTTGTCATAGAGTCAGACTATGGTTACTGCTTCCCTCCGAGTTTTCCTGTTGCAGGTGCTGTGGGTGCTGGGACCAGGCTGTGTGCATTCCCCCCATCTCTCTCTGAGCAGCCTCATGAACATCCCTAATAGGTGTTGCCCAAGGGACTCATGGCAGTAGAGGGATCAGGCATCTCTGGTCATCCTGACAGATATCACCAAGCATGACCAGTTCCTGGCTGGGTGGCTCAGTGTGTGGCTGAGCTGAGGCTTTGCCCCTTCTCCCTGAGACAGTTTGTATTTTTATTTTTTTTTTTTTATTAAAGTATCATTGAAATACACTCTCATGAAGGTTTCACAAGAAAAACCATGTGGTTATTACATTCACCCTTATTATCGAGTCCCCCCCCATACCCCATTGCAGTCACTGTCCATCAGTGCAGCAAGATGCCACAGAGTCCCTATTTGTCTTCTCTGAGCTGCACTGTCTTCCCCTTGACCCTACACACACCATGTGCACAAATCATGATGCCCTACAATCCCCTTCTCCCTCCCTCCCCACCCTCCCTTCTCCACCCTCCCCTTTGGTAACCACTAGTTCCTTCTTGGAGTCTGTGAGTCTGCTACTATTTTGTTTCTTCAGTTTTGCTTCGTTTTTATACTCCACAGGTGAAGGAAATCATTTGATATTTGTCTTTGTCTGCCTGGCTTATTTCACTGAGCATAATACCCTCTAGCTCCATCCATGTTGTTGCAAATGGTAGGATTTGTTTCATTCTTATGGCTGAACAGTATTCCATTGTGTATATGTACCACATCTTCTTTATCCATTCATCTACTGATGGGCACTTAGGTTGCTTCCATATCTTGGCTATTTTAAATAGTGTTGCGATAAACATACGGGTGCATGTGTCTTTTTGAATCTGAGAAATTATATTCTTTGCGTAAATTCCAAGGAGTGGAGTTTCTGGGTCCAATGGTATTTATATTTTTAGTTTTTTGAGGAACCTCCATATTGCTTTCCACAATGTTTGAATTAGCTTACATTCCCACCAGCAGTGTAGGAAGGTTCCCCTTTCTCCACAACCTCGCCAGCATTTGCTGTTCTTATTCTTTTTGATGCTGGCCATCTTAACTGGTGTGAGGTGATATCTCATTGTGGTTTTAATTTGCATTTCCCTGATAATTAGTGATGTGGAGCATCTTTTCATGTGCCTGTTGGCCATCTGGATTTCTTTGGAGAAGTGTTCCCTGAGACATTTTAAAATATATAATAGATACACCAAAAAGTTTACTGTTTAAAGTGTACAATTCACTGATTTTTAGTATGTTGACACAGTTGTATAAATACCACCATAATCTAATCTTAGAATGTTTTCATCACCTAAAGAGAAACTTTGTACCCATTAGTAGTCATGCCCCATTATCCCTTATTCCTTCGCCCTCATCCACTGGTAACTGCTAATCTACCTTATGACTATATAGATTTGCTCGTGCTAGACATTGCATATTAATGGAATTATATAACATGTTTTTCTTTGGCTGTCACTTGGCATAATGTTTTTGAGTTCTATCCCACATACAAGTGTCCCATTTCTTTTTGTGGCCAAATGACATCCCACTGCAGAGCTGTGCCGCTATCTGTTTGATCCGTTTGTCAGTTGGCGAGCAATGGCTTGTTTACACTTTTTTGCTGTTATGAAAAATGTTGCTGTGAACTTTCACATACAAGTTTTTGTATACACAATGTTTTCATTTCTCTTTGGTAGATATATAGGAGTGGAATTAACAAGCTGTTTTCCAAATGGGCAGCACCATATTACATTCCTACTGCCATGTATGAGTGTTCCAATTTCTCTACTTTTTTATCAGTACTCGTTATTCTATTTTCTTTAGCTATTCTCATGGGTGTGAAATGGTATTTTATTGTGGCCTGGATTTGCATTTCTCTAATGACTAATGATGTTTAACAATTTCATGTGCTCACTGGCCATTTATATGTCTTTTTCTGAGAAATGTTTATTCAAGGCCTTTGCCCCATCTCTTCATTCTTGTCCCAGTAAGGACCTCCTTTTCTCTGGCTTGGCTGGGCACAAGTGGGCCGTTCTCCTGCACAGTGGTCCTTCAGTCTCATTCTGGCCCCGTTGGCCTGTCAGCAACCTCTTGAACACACTCCTGTATGTGTCAGTCGCACATTTCTAATGAAGTCAACCCATTCCACTAAGTACAACACTCCGTTAACAAGAAATTTTTCTGATTTCAGGTTGTTGGCATGGAGTAGAAGACAAGGAGGTCCATTCCAAGCAGGATGCTGCTGTGGAAAGGGTGGTCAGGATCCCTAGTGCATATCCTTCTACCCAGAGGGCAGACAATTGTGACATGTGTGGCCCATTCTTGAAAGACATTTTGCACCTAGAAGAACACGAAACAACACATCCTGAGAAGACCCCCTATATATGTGGAGCATGTGGAAGAGAATTTTGGTTTCGTGCAAACCTTCACCAGCACCAGAAGGGGCATGATGGAGAGAGGCCCTTTAGATGGGACAAGAATAGGGACTTATTTATGAGGAGCTCTGTAGTCTTCCTGTCAGAGAAGCCCTTCATTTGTGGGGACGGTAGTAAAGATACCTCAGACAGCCATGATCTCCTCCACTACTCAGCCATTGACAGTAGTGGGAAGCTATATAGCACAGAGTGCAGGGAAGCCTTCCCGCACAGTTCTAATCTTGGACAGCTCCCAAAAGTCCATACCATAGAGAAGTTGTTCAAATGCAGTGACTGTGGAAAAACCTTCCAGAAGAGCTCCACCCTCCTCAACCACCTAAGGACTTACTCTGTAGAGACACCATTTAGATGCCCAACAGTTGAAAATTCCTTAGAGGATAAATTAACCTTTGTTAATCACCAAAAATTTCACACTGCAGAAACATCTCATGTGTGTAGGGAGTATGATAAAGTCTTTAGTCACCCATCTAAACAGAGGAAGCACCAGAAAGTTCATGCTGGAGTAAAACATTATGAGTGCAGTGACTCTGGGAAAACCTTTAGTCACAAACTCACACTTGTTCATCACCAGAAAAATCATACAGGAGAAAGGCCTTATGCGTGTAGTGAATGTGGGAAAGCCTTCAATAAAAGGTCACATCTCACTCGGCATGAGAAAATTCACACTGGAGAAAGGCCTTTTGAGTGCAACAAATGTGGAAGAGCCTTCAGCCAAAGCTCCGATTTCCTTCGGCACCAAAATGTTCACACCCAAGTAAGACCATATGGGTGCAATCAGTGTGGTAAGGCTTTCAGCCAAAACTCTGCTCTCATTCAACACTGGAGAGTTCACACTGGTGAAAGGCCTTATGAGTCCAGTGAGTGTGGAAGAGCGTTTAACAGGAACTCTAATCTTGCTCAACACCAGAAGGTTCACACTGGAGAACGGCCTTTTGAGTGCAGTCAATATGGGAAAGCCTTCAGCGATAGCTCCACCCTTACTCAGCACCAGAAAGTACATACTGGGCAAAGGCCTTATGAGTGCAGTGAGTGTAGAAAAGCCTTCAGCCGCAGGTCCAAACTGATTCGACACTGGAGAGTACACACTGGAGAAAAGCCTTATGAGTGCAGCGAATGTGGGAAAGCCTTTGCTCACAATTCCAGTCTCACTGAGCACTGGATAGTTCACACAGGAGAAAGCCCTTATAAGTGTAGTGAATGTGGAAAATTGTTTAGCCAAAACTCCACTCTTATTAAGCATCAGAGAGTTCACACTGGAGAAAGGCCTTATAAGTGCAGTGAATGCGGGAAGTTCTTTAGCCAAAAATCCATTCTCAGTTATCACCAGAGAGTTCACACTGGAGAAAGGCCTTATGAATGCAGTGAATGCGGGAAAGCGTTCAACAGGAACTCACACCTGATTCGTCACCAGAGAGTTCACACACAAGAAAGGCCCTATGAGTGCAGCCAATGTGGGAAAGGCTTTAGTGAAAGATCCACACTTGTTCGACACCAGAGAGTTCACACCAGAGAAAGGACTTATGAGTGTGGCCACTGTGGGAAAACCTTCAGCCGCCTCTGCAACCTTGCTCAGCATAAAAGGATTCATACCTGAGTAGAGCCTTATGGAAATGGTTTTGTGAGAAAATCTCCACCAGGTCAAACTTCATGTAGCAGAATACCCACAGAGAAATTATCTACATGTACCACTAATCTGCCTTTTCTGAGCAGACCAGGAACCTAGGCAGAGCTATCTCTCCACTGGAGCATAAACATCTTTCCAGCCTGCTTGAATCCAAATATTTGCAGCGATCATCTACATATGCAAGGAAAAAAGAGCTACCTTCCTAGAATGAATCAGGATTGTCCTGGGCCAATTGGAGTGGCTTTATTCCCATTATCACTGGGTTAGGGAATAAACTGACCCTGTTCCAATCAGCAGGCTTTGAGGGATGTCCAGTTTGGGCTTCTCAGGAAGATGCATGTTCCTTATGAATGTCGTCAAGTCTGCATGTAATTCCAGTGGTGTGTCCAGTAAGCCCACAAATCACCCTCCCCTGAAACCACTAATCTTGGTCTGCCCAATATTGCATAATAAAGACCTTATAAGACATGTCACCTTTAGTCTTGGGGGTTGTGGTGTGGTAGGTTGAGAGAAGATATGGGTAGAGTTGGGGAATGGCTTATAGAGGGCACCCAAAAGTATGTGCCTCAGGTACTAGAAATGCAGGGAGTTGCTCTCCTATTGTGGCCTACTTTGCATTGCTCTCTGAAGGACTGGGAAAAACAGGCTTGTGGAGTGAACATTGTGGCCTATGTTTCAGAGCTCCTGAGGGCCGAGAGCTCACCCTGAGGAGGGAAGGTACTACTTAGCAACACGAGAGTGGACTGTTGGGTTAGGAGGCAGGTCCTTACTTCCCAGGGAGAAGTCTGGGCTCCCCATCTGACAAGTTGTCTTCTGGTTCCTAAAAGAGATGACCCTGAGAGACCATTAGAGTCTCAGTGGGTACTATATATGGATAGAGAAGCACTGTGTGTGGTAAGGGGAAGTCAGACAGTAATAAACTATAGGCCTATGCCACCTTGGACAGAATAGCAGCTGCAGTTATCCGGTATGCAGGGTGAAGCAGGTATGATGATACCTGCAGGGGCCATGTGGGAGCCATCATTATTACAGCAACACAGGCTGTGGAGAAGACTGGCAACCTAGAGGGGACTTGGCTATTCTAAAGGTCCATAAAAAAAAATTCTGGATGACTATGGCCAAGTGGGATAAGAGTATGCAGAACTCAGGACGTTCATGTATCCTCACTGGGCAGTTCACCTCATGGCTGTCACTGCATAGGTAAGAACCTCCAACACCAAGAGAAGACAGAGCTCGTGGTCTGCAGAGTGGTTTGTGTGTAGCCAGGTTTCTTGAAAATTCACAGCCATGGTCTTCATTACTCCACTTCTGATTGCCCCCAAGCAGATATGTACTTTTTTTTTCTTTTTTTTTTAATGTTTTGTTCGTGATTTATTTTCTAGTCATTTTCTTTTTTTTTTTCCATTTGTATTTTTTAAAATTTTGGTATCATTAATATACAATTGTGGTTACTAGATTCCCCCCATTATCATCAGGTCCCTCCCACATATCTCATTACAGTTACTGCCCATCAGCATAATAAGATTCTATAGAGTCACTACTTGTCTTCTCTGTTATACTGCCTTCCCCGTGCCCTCCCCCCACATTATGTGTGCTAATCGTAATGCCCCCTTTTCCCCTTGTCCCTCCCTTCCCACCCATCCTCCCAAGTCCCTTTCCCTTTGGTAAGTGTTAGTCCATTCTTGGGTTCTGTGAGTCCGCTGCTGTTTTGTTCCTTCAGTTTTTTCTTTGATGTTATACTCCACAGATGAGTGAAATCATTTGATACTGGTCTTTCTACACCTGGCTTATTTCAGATATGCCCTTTTTAATGGATAGAGAGACAGCATAGTGAGTTAATATGGGTTTCCCAGATATCTTGGTTTTCCAAGAAAAGCCAGATATTGGAGTCCTCTGACATGAGAGGTTTTGGCCTGCAGCATCCATACGGCATGGTGGGTCAGAAGCCATTGCTGCCACCACCTTAGGGTGATACTCTTTTCTCCAAAATCCTAGAGGGGATAAGGAGTGGCAATCACATTTGGGCAGAAGTCTTGCAGTCAGAAGAACTTTTAACAAGGCTACTCAAGTACTCGGCAGCACCATGTGGTAGTTGGGAAAATTCCCCACCCTGCTCAGGCCTTTCTTCCTGGATGTAATAATTGTCTTCTACCAACATGGGGGAATCATGTGGGATCAGAATTAAAAGGCCAACTGAGCCTCAGTGGGACTTAGGCTTCTCGGCAAATGGGTGTAGGGTGGACGCTGGTCATCAGAGCTCAGTCCTTTGTGCCCTGTGGGTGGCTGTGGTTATATGTCCTCAGTGGTCCAAAATTTGTGGGTAGAGTCTTCTGCACATGCCCTGAACTGGCCTTCTGGTCTCCCATTGGGGCTCAGTGCACAGCAGCCAACCTGCTGGGGAACAGAGATGTTTGCCTGTGATGCCAGATTGCTCCAGGCCAAGGCTCAATGGCTCTGTCTGGCCTTTGGGCTGTCCTGGATACTAGTCTGTGTGGGGCTCAGTAGTTCCATGCTGTCAGTCCTCCCTCAACGCAGCAGGTAGGTGCCTTCAGGCATCTAATACTGCCTGCAGACGGATGCTGTGCATTCTGCCCTCGCCAGTGGAAGCAGTCCCCTGCCTTTGGGCCTGTGCCTGTGCCCTCCCTCATGAGCGATGCCCTCTGCTGTCTTAACCTCTCTCAACCTTGCCTCTTTTCTAGTGCAGCTGTGTTATCCCTCCTTCCTGTTGGCGTCAGTTTCTTTGACCTCTGAACCTTCAGCCTGACACCAGCCCGCTGCTACCCTTGTGTTTTTCTACATGATTGCGCCACAAAAGCAAATACTTCAGATCTCAAGGGTATACTTCTTTTCCTGAAACTTGGCAAAAAAATGGTTCAAGGTGGGATTGATCTTGAAGACTAGAATTAAACAAGAATTTTAAAGGTTCTTAGAATTTTAAAGGTCCTATGACTCCTCTCAGGCTACTATAACAAAATGCCATAGGCTGAGTAGCTTACAAAACTAATTTATTTTTACGTAGTTCTGGAGGCTGGGAAGGTCAGAGTGCCGATATAGTCAGGTTCTGGCAACGACCCCGTTGCTGGCTGCTTTCCTGCTGGGTCTTCACGTGGAAGAGGGAACTCTGGTCTTCCCTGCTCTAGTCCCAGCACAGGGCCCCACCTTCATGACCTCATCTACACCTATGTCCCCAAAGCCCCCCCTCTAATACAAGCACACTGGGGATAAGGAATATATGAATTTGGGGGGATACATTCAGTCCATAACATCATCTAAGGAGGAAATGTGATTCTTTGGTATATGAAGTGCTAAGTCTTCATAGTGACAGGATGCAATGTCAGCTTTATAAGATAGAACAAGTTGGTGACATTGTGAATATTAACACAGCAGCAGTGGAACTGTTGGGGATATTTTCAATTTGATGCCTTATTCTGTGACTTTGCTTAACACTCCAAAACCCCCAGAGGAAAGGGAGTTTTCTAAAGTATTCAGACTCTCTCTGGCCCTGTACCCATCAGGCTTCCCCAATCCCTACCAGTCACAGCATCTTATGGTGAGGCCATGAGATTTAAAAAAAGACAAAAAACTGCTAAAAAGGATAATTGGTACAACCTGAAAAATATTTAAAAAATTAGTAAACCTTTAAGGAACTTTGGGCTTCTATAACAAAAATACCATAGACCGGGTGACTTATATACAACAAATTTATTTCTCACAGTTCTGATAGCTGGAAGTTCTGAGATCAGGGTGCCAGGACAGTCAGGTGAGAGCCCTCTTTTGGGTTTCTGACCTGGGTTTTATCTTCACATGGCAGGAAAAAGTAAGGGAGGTTTCTTAGGCCTTTTTATATGACCGCTAATCCCAGTCTTGAGGACCTGGTCTTCAAAAGGCCCCACCTCCTAATACCATCACGGGGGTGGGGCAGGGGCAGCTGAGTTTCAACATGTGATTTTTGGGAGGGCGCATTAAGAGTACTATAAGGGCAATTTTTTAAATCCTTCTTGTCAAGGATACAGGCCAATATCTGTATTGGAGCATGTTTTAAAGACTTAAGTTTTTACTTTTTAAGTAAAAGTGTAATAGTTTGTACACAATGAGGGTCAAATTTTTCATGAATTTCCTCAATTTCTCACTCTAGTTGTATGGGTCAAATAAGTTATCAGTCTCCATTACAAAACAGAATTGTGTTTAATTAAACCTGAGTGGATATTATTTTAGAGGGTTTAATTTTATGAAATTCCTACAATACAAACCGTAAGAACTTAATGTGTTAGCAAAAATTGTAATTTTCAGATCTTCATTTAATTTTAATACCTCAGACAAATATTAGAGTTAATTAAGAATCTTTAGATACCAAGAACATTTTAAGCAACAAAAAGATACAAATTATTGACCCCTGAGCACACCTTTAATATCTTAGGATGATGATAAAGCAACAAGGTAAAGCTAATTACTGCGTGATATTGCAGATGTGTATTGTTCATATATTTATTTTTGCCATCCCAAATTATTAAAATGAATTGTGTTATCAGTGGGACAAAGATTAGCCAAGTAGTTCTCAGATTTCATCCCTCTCTTTTCTCTTGATCCTGTAGAAAACAAAAGTCAGTTACTTTGGTTAAAGATGATCGTTAACACAAATGGTTGACTCTACTGGTTAAATAATAACTGGGAACGGCAAATGTTTGTATGGAATAATGGGTATGATTTGAATATTTGTTTATTAAGAAATTGATAGAATTATTGAGAGTGGTAAATTTAACATATTTCTTTATTTCATTATTTGTTTTTAAAACTAGATTTAAGAGCTTAAACTGATATTATATGTCTCATTATATTTATGTGCTGTATTTTTCTAAATACATATGAAGATATATTAGTAATTCCTCTACTAGAAATTGTTACCCAAATAACATACAAAAGGCATCAAAGTCTAAATTATCCCGTGACTCAAATACTCAAATAGCATAATCTCTCTCTCTCTCTCCCTCTCTCTCCCTGCTCTCTCTCTCTCTCTCTCTCTCTCTCTCTCTCTCTCTCTCTCTCTCTCTCTCCTCTGCTAGGTTGGGTCCTGCTTCTTGGTCGGAGAGAGCTTCCATGCTTGGGGAACCAAACACCTCCATGTGTCCGCATGCCACTGAGGCAGGCCCCAAACTCCACAAAGGTGGAAGCTCCTTTATTTGGGACCTTGCCCCATGTCTCTCTTCATCTGGCTATTAACTTGTATCCTTTATGGATCCTTTATTAAACTGGTAAACATAAGTGTTTTCCTGAGTCCTGTGAGCCATTCTAGCAAGTTAATTGAATCTAAGCAGGGATCCCTGGAACCTCCAGTCTGTAGCTGGGAGGTCCAAGCACAGGCAACTGCCTGGGACTTGCAACCAGCATCTAGAGTGGTGGGTGGAGGGCAGTCTTGTAGGACGGCGCCCTTAACCTGGGGAGTCTGGTGCTATCTCAGGGCAGATGGTATCAGACTTGAGCTGCATTCTTGGACACCCTACTGGTGGTCAAGAATTGCTTTGTGTTAGTATGTGTGAGAAGACCCCCCTCCCACATACTTACACACATTGGAATCAGGTCTGGGAACCTGAATGAAGTTACACTACCATTACTGTGGTGTATGTATTCTTATTGTTATACATATATGTAGGGACAAAATACACCATAGCATTTGGTGTCAGATGGGGAATCACACCAATATACTATGTTAACTCTGCATTTTTTTTTTACATAAACATAAGTTATTTTTGGTAAATCATTCTTTATGTTAAAGTTGAGTCTCTAAAATCATTGTTGTGTATTGCTGAATTAGCTGTAATTATTTCATATCTTTAAATATTTTTGCTAATCTTGTGTCCCCTCTATTGACTGAACTTGATTTCCCCTTTCTGAAGTTCGGTCCTCAAACTCAGAATAATAAAATTGTTAAGATGCCTCTTATTCCCATCTGACTTTGGGCTTCCTAAAAATAGCCATGAATCCATAAAAGATATTCATTTTATAAATGGATAGGTAATAGCAAGAATTGGTTTTGTCTGACATCCTCCACATTTAATAATTTGAAACTACTAAGAAAAATGCTTTGATTTACCAAACTTCAGATAAAAGAAAAATTAAATTTGGCAAAACAAAGATGCCACCTTTTTTTTCATTAAGGTATTATTAATATACACTCTTATGAAGGTTTCACATGAAAAAGCAATGTGGTTATTATTCACCCCTGTTATCGTGTCCCCCCCATACCCCATTGCAGTCACTGCCCGTCAGTGTAGTAAGATGCCGCAGAGTCCCTATTTGCCTTCTCTGAGCTACACTGTCTTCCCGCCGATCCTCACACTGTGTGCCAATCATAAAACCCCGCAATCCCCTCTCCCTCCCTCCGCTCTCCCTCCGCAATCCCTCCCCTTTGGTAACCTCTGGTTCCCTTCTTGGAGTCTGTGAGTCTGTGGCTGTTTTGTTCCTTCAGTTTTGCTTTGTTCTAATACTCCACATATGAGGAAAATCATTTGGTATTTGTCTTTCCCCGTCTGGCTTATTTCACTGAGCATAATACCCTCCAGCTCCATCCATGTTGTTGCAAATTGCAGAATTTGTTTCTTATGACTGAATAATATTCCATTGTGTATATGCACCACATCTTCTTTATCCATTCGTCTACTAATGGACACTTAGGTTGCTTCCATATCTTCCTGGCTATTTTAAATAGCGCTGCGATAAACATACGGGTGCATGTGTCTTTTTGAATCTGAGAAATTATATTCTTTGGGTAAATTCCAAGGAGTGGAGTTTCTGGGTCAAATGGTATTTATATTTTGTTTTTTGAGGAACCTCCATATTGCTTTCCACAATGTTTGAATTAGCTTACATTCCCACCAGCAGTGTAGGAGGGCTCCCCTTTCTCCACAACCTCGCCAGCATTTGCTGTTCTTAGTCTTTTTGATGCTGGCCATCTTAACTGGTGTGAGGTGATATCTCATTGTGGTTTTAATTTGCATTTCCCTGATAATTAGTGATGTGGAGCATCTTTTCATGTGCCTGTTGGCCATCTGGATTTCTTCTTTGGAGAAGGGTCTGTTCATATCCTCTGTCTCACCTCTGATGCCGCCATCTTTAATCGTCCAGAGTCACTAGGTTTTTTCCTAGGTGTCCCATTCCCTCCCCAACAGGTTGGCTGCTGTGTATGGATACCTAGAAGGAGACCAGGCCTCCCACAGAGGGTACAAAGGATGGAGTTCTAGTGACTGATGTCTACCCTACCCCCCACTTACTTGGAGATCTGAGACCTGCCTGGCTTGGATGGATTTTAATTCTGCTCCCACAGAGACCCCCACGTTGGAAGCAATTGTTACCTCCAGGAGGGAGCACCTGAGCAGTCCTCGGGGGGCATGTACCTTAGTGCCAGGGAGAGACTGAGCAGACTGGCCAGAAACTGCCCGCTGCAATCCTCCCCTGGGGTTTACCTGGCGTGGTTGTTACCCATCCTGCCGTCAGGAAGTGGGAGAATCACCCTGGCTGGAGAAGGCTCACTGCTGCGGCAGGAAGACCCTCAAGTCTGGGACCACCACCTCTCTCTCCAGACATGCCTCCCAACTAACATTCTCTTCTCGGCAGGAAGCACAATTTTTTAACCAGGGGAAAAAGCTACAATCAACATACAAGTTTTGCTGATCTGATATTTTATTTACTTTTTGAGGACATAGTTTCCAAAAATGTTTAAATCAAAAGGACCCACAAACCAGAAGATATGGATCCATATGTTGATTCAACCACTCTCTCCCTTGAGTCCTGGGACAACGGCTCCAAGAACAATGAAAGCCACGGTATGCAGACACCAGGAACACTGGCTGGGTCACAAGAGCCACATCCCAGAACACAGGGTCTTCTTTCCTAGTCCCATGAGGTGAACATGCTCAGGAAGGCTGTGCGAATCCAGAAAAACAGTAGATTAGTTGCGGACAGTGACCCTGACCACAGGTAACAGGTCTGCAGTTCCCGAGTTCTACAATTCTCACCCCATGAAACCACAATTGCTAGAACATCTGTGGATGCCTCTTAAGAACCAAGTCAAACCCTCTACTGCACCGCCCATTCCATACTGCTTCACTCGGTGTTGCTCTGCCCACCTGCTCTTTCCCACAGGCCCCTGTAGGTCTAGAACTTACCTGCACATTCTGAATTTCGGAGAACATGGCTCCTGGAAACACTCTGACCAATGCTGAAGGTTGAGGAACATTCCCTGGGAGCGCAGGACCCAGCTCATGTTGTCCCTGGATGCACGAGTGATCTGCTGCCAACCGCCTCGTTCAGGATGAGCTCTGGCCCACAAGTGAACCTGACATCCAGGCTACAAGACTCCCACAAAGCCCTTCCATCTTGCCCTGGAAGTCTCAGGCACCAGTGCAAATGAGGCCAACCTCAACTGGAGCGTATCTGTGCCATCCTGCTGTCCCCACTGTGGCACATAAAAGTCAGGGACCCCCCCCAAAGAAGCCATTCCCTCTACTCATGAGTCCAATTTTGTTCTCAGTCCCTCCACACACAGGGGATAGAAACCCCAGTATTAAAGGTGGTTTAAACAATAAGGCCTTTATTACCATACATTCCAGAGCAGTGTGACAAGTCAGCTCCATGGTTGGATAAATCCACGAAACATGTAAAATGTCGACAGTGTCCATGAACATGGTTAACTTTCCTGGGAAGCCCCCAGCGGACACTGATCAGCTATTCCTGGCCAGAGCTAGGTCATGCCCATACCTGAAGCAGTCAGAGGGAGGGAATGCAGCCCATCACAGCCTCCGCCATTCATGGTTCTCTCCTGTAAAGAGCAGATAGCACAGAGGCGTGCTGTCCCCAAGCACACTGGGGGTTGATGCACACTGCAGGGACCTGCCAGGTAGTAGAGGTGTGATGGCTTCTGTCACAGACACTAGCAGTGACCACACTGCCACCAGCCTGGGCAGGTCAGAGTGCAACATAGCTCCTGAAAGCTTCCGATACCCAGCACCCCAGGGTGTGTGTTGGGGTGTGTGAGGTTTCACTTTCAAAAGGCTATCTGCCTCAGCCTGCTTTCAGGAGTGAGACCTCTCCTGCTGAACTAGCCGCCAGCCATGGCTAAAGGCTCCCCCACATCCTGTCCTACTGCCGCTCTCCAGCGTGGACTTTCTGGTGCTGCAGGAGGGTAGAACTATGTTTGAAGGCTTTCCTACATTCTGTACATTCATAGGACTTCTCTTCAGTGTGGAATTGCTGGTGTCGATTACGGTAGGACCTGGTAGTGAAGGTTTTCCCACACAGGCTGCACTCATAAGGCCGCTCTCCAGTGTGGACTTTCCAGTGCTGGTATAGGCCAGAGCGGGTCACATAGGCTTTTCCACACTCGCTGCACTCGTAGGGCCGCTCTCCAGTGTGGACTCTCCGATGAAGAATGAAGCTATGGTTGTATTTAAAGAACTTCCCACACTCCCTACACTCAAAAGGCTTCTCTCCAATGTGGACTCTCCGGTGCCGGATGAGAGTAGACAGAACGCTGAAGGCCTTCCCGCACTCGCGGCACTCGTAGGGCCGCTCTCCAGTATGGACTCGCTGGTGCAGAACAAGTGCATCTTTGCGGCTGAAGGTTTTCCCACATTCACCACATTTGAAAGGCTTTATGCCTGTGTGAACCTTCTGGTGCTTCCTCAGTTTAGATGGATAACTGAAGGCCTTCCCACATTCATTACACATGTGGGATGTTTCCCTAGTGTGAGCTTTTCGGTGATGAACAAGGGTTGAGTTCTCCCTGGGGTCACTTCTACCTGCTGGGCATCTGAATTGTCTCTCTCTGGAGTGAGTTATCAGGTGGTCAAGGAGCACGAAGGCCTTCAGGAAGGCTTCCCCGCAGTTGCTGCACTTGAAGGGCTTCTGTGTTGCACGGACCCCCCGTTGCTGCTGGCCGTTGGAGCTGAGCGGGAGGGCCTTGTGCTCAGTGTTCCTGTGTGCCTTCGCTTTGCTGTGCACAGCCTGGTGCTGGAGGAGGCCTAAGATGGCAGGGACATCCTTCCCGGACTCCCCACACAGAAAGGGCTTCTCTGACAGGTGGGCTCTGCAGCTGTTCATCTGCTTTGGAGGGGCTTCCTCATTCTCCAGGCTACACAGACAACCTGAAATAGAAAAGTCAGTTACTAAGAACCAGATTAGAGAAAGGAGGCACCTTCATCACCAGTGCATATTAGACACGCCCAGGCAGGAGTCCAGAGAATTGCCAGGAGGTTTCTGGGAAGGTGTGGGTGAGAAAGGGCTGGCCCAGCAGAACAGAGCCCCACAGAACAGGGAAGCCCTCAACAGGGACGAGGACACAAAGATGGGATGGCACTGGGGTCTAGGAGTAGTCACCCCTCTGCTCCAAGCAGGGCCTGAGCTGCTGCTGACAGTGGACATGTGAGTAAGGCATGTCCACGCTGACGAAATGACACCTGGCTTGCAGTGACTGGGGTTCGAGTGTTATTTAAGGGTATGTATGCATCTCAAGTCACATGCACAGGAAGTCACTAGTGGACAGCTCTGCGTTGGCACAGAGAAGGGAAAATGACAAGATACAGAGGCCAGAGAGGTGGGTTACCCAGTGCCTGAGGGCCATGGTATAGATGGCAAGACCACAGAGTGTGTCCAGAAGGAAAAGGAAGGTAGGACTGTGTGGCCACGTCCTCAGGACCAAAGGTCGGTGCACACAGTACCCAGCATGCCACGAGTCCATCGCTGGACCCACGGCACCACACTCACCGTCACCAGGACGCTTCCCAGCCTCTGCTTTGCTGACCAGAGTCATGTTCACCACGCTGG
This sequence comes from Manis javanica, assembly GCF_040802235.1. Lineage (NCBI taxonomy): Eukaryota > Metazoa > Chordata > Mammalia > Pholidota > Manidae > Manis > Manis javanica. Next base: position 276,066 of record NC_133172.1, read on the forward strand.
GCGCCCAGGGCTCTTCAGCACCCTCCAGCTGAGCTACCACATGGGACCTCGAAGGTGCAAATCCTAGGAGGGAGAAAGGCAGTAAGGGGCCAGCCCAGGCCAAGGTTTATCCACCCCAACCTATAGGAAGCTCATGTCCTCATGGCAACAGGAATGAAACGTAATGTTAGAAAAGGAACCTCCTCTGGATATTAAAATCATTGTGAAGAGGGTAGATTCCATGTTATGTGTTTACCACAATTTCAAAGAAAAATAATATCCTATGAAGCAAAACTGACATAATTTAAGTAAGAAATAGATAAACAATAATAGTTGGAGACTTCAATTTCTAACTTTCAATAATAGATAAAATTACTACGCAGAAAGTGAACACAGATACAGCACTTGAATAACATTAAAAATCAACTAGACCTAACAGACATCGATAGAACATGCCACCTAACAACAGCAGAATACGTATTCTTCTCACATTCTTACATGCACACAGAACATTCTCCAGAATAGATCATTTGCTAGGACACAAATTAAGCCTCAACAGATTTCAGAGGATTGGAATCATACAAAGTATATTCTCTGAGCACATAGGAATTAAAACAGTAATTGACTGCAGAAAGAAATCTGGGAAACTCACAAATTTATGGGATTCAAATGAAGCATTCCTAAATAATCACAAGGAAAATTACAAAGTACTTTGGGATGAATGAAAATGAAAATACAACATACTAACATTGGGGTGGGGATGGCTCAAAATCCAGCCTTCCAACAGTGCCTTGGTCTTTCTAATGACTAGCCCCCGTCCTGAAGCTATCTGGGGGTCCTCAGCCACCAGTCAATCCATCAGCATACAAAAGACATTTATCACTGCAGAAATTCCAAGGGTTTTAGAAGCTGTGTGCCAGGAACTGGGAAAAAGACAAAATATAAGCTTATTATATGGCAACACCCATATTTAAAAAGCTCTCAAACCAATAACCTAACTTTATATATACATCAAGGAACAGGGAAAAGAAAAGCAATTAAACCTAAAGCTAGCAAAAGGAAGGAAATAATAAAGAACAGAAATAAATGAAATGGAGATTAGAACAGAATCAATTAAACCAAAATTTGGTTCTTTGAAAAGATTGACAAAATTGACAAACTGCTACATAGACTGACAAGAAAAAAAACAGAAGATTCAACTTATTACAAACAGGAATAAAAAAGGAGACATCTAACAACCTCACAAAAATAGAAAGGATGGTAAGGAAATACTATGAGCATTATGCCCACAAATTAAATAACTTAGATAAAACGGACAAATTCCTAAAAGAGACACAAACTACCAAATTGACTCTAGAAAAAATAGAAAATTTGAACAGACTGAAAACCTTCACCCACCAAAAAAGAAAGAAAGAAAAGCCTAGGCCCAGATGGCTTCACTGGTAAATATTAGCACCAATACTTCACAGATTCCTCCAGAAAACAGAAGAAAAGGGAATACTTTCCAACTCAGCCATGGAAGCCAAAGTTACCCTCATACTTAAAAGACATTATGAGAAAACTACACTGCTGATAATTCTTATGAATATAGATGCAAAACCCCTCAACAAAATACTAGCAAACCAAGTCCAGAAATATATAAAAAGGATTACAAGCCCTGAAAGAGTGGAATTTATCCTAGCAATACAAGGCCAATATGAAAATCAATTTCTGTAAAATACCATGTTATTAGAATAAAGGGGGGAAAATCACCATCATTTTAATAGACATGGGGATGTATTAGAAAAATCTAATGACCTTTCATGATAAATGTGCTCAACAAACTAGGAAGAGAAGGGAACTTCACCTGAAAAGGGCATCTGCAAAAAACCTAGTTAATGTCATACTTTCTACTGAAAGACTTAATATTTTTCCCATAAGATTGGGAACAAGACAAGGACGTCTACTCTTGTCACTTCTATTCAGTAAAATCTTACAGATTCTAGTCAGGAGAGTTAGACAAAGGAAGAAGTAAAAATATCTCTATTTTATCTATCTTACATTCTGTATGTAAAGAAAATACTAAAGAATCCACTTAAAAAGCTATTAAAACTAATAAATGAGTTTTTATAGCAAGGTTGCAGTTTGCAAAATCAGTATACAAAAATCTGTATTTCTATACACCCACAATGAACAACCCAAAATGAAGTTAATAAAACAATTCCACTTAAAATAGCATAAAAAATACTTAGGAATACATTCAGTATTGTACACTGAAAACTACAAAACACTGTTGAAAAAAGTTTAAAGAGCTAAATAAAAGGAAAGATAACCCATGTTCATGAATTGAAAGATATTAAGATGACAATACTCCCCAAAATGATCTGATTAAAACTCATAGCTCAAGCCTGATCCAAAGAAGACCTTAAAAAATTTCGTTCGGAGGAGGAAAGCAAAACCCAGAGCCCAGTGGAGCCGTGGCTTTAGCGGAGTAACAGGCCAGAGAGAGGCAGAGCTGGATGAGATTTGTTGGGGAAATCATGAACATCTGAACCCCAAGTCCTACTCCGGGAGGGTGTGGCGCAGCAGGCATTGAGGATGCTAACAGGGATGCTCAGAGAGAGGCGGGGGAGAGCACACACAGCGGGCCTGGCTCTGAAAGCTCCAACAGGGAACCTGGGGAACAAGCAGCCTCTGTGCTGGGGCCTTAGGTTGGACAGAGCCTCCCGCAGGAAAAGGCAGAGGTGGTCCGCTTGCTGGACGAGGGCGTGAGGGGCTTACCCAGTGAGCCGATGAGCTCAAAGTTCTCCAACATCACATCACGGTACAGGCTTCTCTGGGTCAGATTAAGGAACTCCCATTCTTCTCCGGAGAAATACACGGCCACATCCTCAAAAGTCACCCAGCCCTGGAATGATGGCTTCAATTAAGCTTTGCGGTAAAAAGTGGGCAGAAAAGCCAACCAAAATATGGACAAAGGGAAACATACAGACCCTGACCTGTGCCTCAGGGTCCTGCCACATCTCTCATTGACATCATCTTTCCCTTTGAGCCCCCAAATTCCCACCGCCACCCCACACATACCCTCAACTTCGCTCCTCCTAACACCCCTAACCTCCTGGAGGAATTACCAGGGCCCCCAGTACCGTCAGTGCCTCACACCTCGTGTCCGTATTGGACTCTGCATCGAGCCCACAGCTTCAACAGGCTGATGACCAGACAGATGCCATCTATGTACCTGGCCAGGCACACAGAACCCACTCTATCCCCTGCCAGCCTATTCCCTCTGCGTCGCAGAGATCACCGACTAGGGGCAACCAAACATGTGCTCACCCTTCTCTTTTAGGCCCAAGCACCTGGTCCCGGGGCCCTCCAGTTTGCCCTCCTGCCCAAAAGGCACATAACTCTGTACCAGTACACGTTGCAACTCCACAGCCCCTGCACAACCTTACCAGTTCACCCCCCTGGCAAATGGCAGGACTCCCCACACGCCCGATCTGCAGATGGTGTCTCCAGGGGGACACTACAGACGGTGACCACAGTCCCGTCCAGCCCCACACCTCCCGAGCTCTGCGCTCAAGACCTCCTCGCTCAGACCCGTTCCTCGCGTCAACCGTCAGTCGCCCAGAACCACACACGGGCCCCGAGCTCCCGGGCGCCCCCTCCATTTCCGCCTTTGCCCGGGCCGTCCCTCCGCCTACCACAGCCTTCGCCACCCCTCCTCGGCCCACGCAGAACCCGGACCCACTGGGTGGGGCGCCTGGGGCGCCTGCGCCCACCTGCTCCTCCTCGGCCATCGGAACCTGCGGGCGGCGCGTGGCCGCGACAGGCGCTCGGCTTCCGCGGACGCAGCCGAAACCCGGACCCGCCACCCTCACCGCGCCGGGCGCAGGACCCCGGCCGACCTCGGGAAGCTCCGACCGCAGGGGCCCGGCGAGCGCAGCCGGGGCTCGGCCGGAAGTCCCGCGCGCGCCCGCGCCTCCTCACTTCCCAGCGCCCCCCGCGCGGCCGCTTGCTCGTTGCCACGGCGACGCGGACGGGCGCCTCTGCCGTCCGCGGGAGGCGCGTGGAAGTTTGGGTCGCCTCCCCTAAGTGACCTCGCCCGGCGCCCGCGCGTCCGCGGCCAACGAGCGCCGCTGGGGAGGGTCTCCCGTCGCGCGGAGCCGCCGGTCGGCGGGAACGGGTGGCGGCGCTGCGGCCGGCGCCCCGGAGGCCCCGCGGGCCCCGTTACCGCCCCGAGCCACGGTGCCCCCCAAGGAAGGGCGGCCCCTTCGGGCCTCTCCGCGCGCCTGCGGACGGTGTCCCCAGCCGCCCGGGGGTCGTCGCCCTTGGCGTTGTGCCCGCTTTACGGAGAGGAAGCCAGAGGCTCAGCGTCCGCAGCCCGATTCAACGGGCAGCTGACAGCCAGGGGCAGCGGCCCGGGGACCTCGGCCGAGGAGGACGTATGGAGACAAGCAGTTGGCTTTTAGAGGTGTTGAGTCTTCGCGCGCCGCCATCAAGGCCATGAACGGGTCTGGAGGGCCGGGATGTGTCCAGACTGCACATCCTCAGGGGACCGCAGGCTCGCAGCCGACCTCCTGTCAGGCCGCCATGCCTTCTCTGGTAGGGAGGAAGGTTGGGCACGTGGCTGAGGGTGTCAGTAGCAAGGTCTTGGGCACATCAGCACAGGAGGCTGGCGGGAGAACCCAGCTCCGGCTGTGTCTTGCCCTGAATTCAAACGCGCTCATCTTAAAGGATGTGACCCTGTGTTTCTTAGGAAGAACTGAGCACTTAGAGGAATCACAAGAGGATGATGCCGGAGAGCTTGGATTCCCAGCTTCAATGCATCAGGCCACTGACTTCCTCACTACCCCCAACCAGAATGCTTTTCCTGCTCATGCCATGTGCACCTTGGAAGTCGCTGTTGGTCCTGGAGCTGCGCCCAGGCTATGCTACCTGCTCGCTCTCCCAAGCTGCTTTATGAGCAACTCCCATACCTTCTACCCAGGATCCATGAGTGGCTGAGGTTGGGGGTCAGAAGTCTCTAAATCTTCCCAAGTCATGCCCAGCTCAGTCACTTTCTGTAAGATGCCCATACTTTCTGCACTAACACGGTAGTTGTTAGTAGGACCACTGAGCTGCCTTGGAGACTGCTAATCCCACTCCTCTGGCACCAAATGTAATGGTATCATCTTTTCCAACATACATGTATAAGAATATTATTCACAGCAGTAACAGTAGTATAACTCCATTCGGGTACCTGGACCCGATTCCAGTGTGTGTAAGTATGTGGGAGGGGGGTCTTCCCACGCATGCTTAGACCAAGCAATTCTCGAACACCAGCAGGGTGTCCAAGAACTCAATTCTGTTGCTATCTGCCTGGAGACAGCACCACGTTCCCTAGGTTAAGGGCTCCGTCCTACAATACTGCCCTCCACGACCCCCACTCCAGACACCAGTCACAAGCTCCAGGCAGCTCCCTGTGCTTCTGACCTACCCGCTACAGATTGGAGGTTCCCATGACCTCCCCCTTAGGTTCAGTTAATTTGCTAGAGCGGCTCACAGAACTCAGGAAAACGCATTTACTAGTTTAATAAAGGATACCACAAAGTATACAAGTTAACAGCCACAGGGCTGTATGAAAACATACACAGGGCAAGGTCCCAAATAAAGGAGCTTCTATCCTTGTGGAGCTTGGGGCCTGGCTCTAGAGGAATTGCGGTTTCCGAAGCATAGAAGCTTTCTCCAACAGAGAAGCGGGATCCAAGAGCAATAAGCTCTTCTCAGAGGTTTTTGTGAGGGTTTCATTGGGTAGTCATGATTAACTAAGTTATTGGCCATTGGCTGATGCAGCCTCCAGCCCCCGCCCTTGAGTGGCCTCCAGAAGTCTCTCATTAACATGACAAAACACCCGTTTCAGGGTTGTTGTCTTTTAAGGCTCTGCAGTGTTTTCAGGAACTGTGGATGAAGACCAAATATACCTGGGAAATATATATTTGGTCATACGATTGACCAAATATGTATTTCTTATGACTCATATCACAGAGAGGTTCCCTGGACATTGAGATTCCGAGGTTCAGTATTCTCAGCGTGGGGACGACCTCCCCTGACCAGGGTCTGTCATGGGGTGGGTTGGCCTCTCTGGGGCTGGGCTCTCACAAACATTGTCAGCCCCTACAGCTCTGGTGGCTTCCACATTGCGTGTGGTTGCCCAACTGGAATTGGTGAGATCGGCCCTGGTGATTGCCCCAGAGGTGGGTCATTCTCACACCTGGGGCTTGGCCCATGCCCTCTAGGTCCTGTTCCTCCCTGTCCCCCTACTGGTTTTTCACCCTCTTGAAAGCAACCTTGCTGGGAACCGGCTGAGACTGATGGGGTCAGTTGGGCACATTAATAACCTGTCCCCCTAACACATGTGAAGCCTTGAGGAAACAGCTATTGGGGCTACTCACAACGCTGCTCACAGAGATGTGGGCAAGTGCACCTGGCCCAGTTCCAGTACCAACCACAGGGAACCTGGGAAGAAAGCAGCCCTTGTGGTCCAGCTTTGGGGATGGAACTTCCTATAGGAAAGGCAGAAGGTGGTCAGTACGCTAGGGGAGGATGTGAGGAAGCAGTCATAGTACAGGTGTCTCTGGGTTACATTAAGGAGTCTCCGCTCTTCCTGGGAGAAATACACGGCCACGTCCCCAGATGTCACCAGACCCTACACTGATGTGTTCAGTTGATCCCTGGGTCAATGAGTGGGCAGAAAACCAACCAAAATATGGAGGGGGAACATCCATGCCCATGCCCTGGAGGAGTCCTAGCATGTCCCACACTGACATCCTATTTCCCAGAGGCCCAAACTAACCCCCCTACCCCCCTGACACATCCCGATAGCACTTTCTTCCCCAGAGCCACCCTTAGAGGGGGTACCAAGGTCCCAGCGCCACTGGTGCCTCTCTCACATTACTATTGGACTGTGCATCAGGCTGCATGCACCCCAGGTCCCCTTGCTGCTCAAAAGTCTTGTCCCCGGCACGTCCCCCTGCGTTCCTCTACTGACACAGAGCCAGCCTTCACAACAGCCTTAGTGACACCTACACCTTCCAACTGCCGGTCAGGACATCTGGTTCTCAGCCCCAACCTCCCCTCCTCCAACCTGTAGGAGCGTTCGTCACCATCCTTCATCCACCCCACACTGACCCGAGTCCACTTTCTGGCTCCACCTTTTGGATGTTTCCAGCCCTGGTTCTGCAGAATTCAAGAGCTGCACATCCGGGTGCCTCCACGGAGGCGTACCTGGACGTATGACGCTAAAAACCTCCAAAACCGCACTCCAGACATCCTCCCCAGCACTGCTCTAGCCACCAACTTCCACATCTCGGCTGAGAGAACTTCCATTTATCAGTCCACTGAGTCCAAACACCTAAGTTCATCATTAATGGATTACTGACCCACACTGCTTCGCATCAAAAAGTCCAGTTGGTCCGGCCGAAGTAACTATTCCAGGGCCCAAGCATCACCGCCACCCCCACAGCTGCCCGCCACAAGCAGCCTCCTCCATCAGGCACAGTCTCTTCTCCCCTCCTCAGCCAAAGGGCGCTGCCTAGCACCTGGGTCAGATCATCTCCCTCCTCCGCTCCAAGCCTCCCACGGCTCCTAGCACCTCGGAACACAGCCGAAATCCATCTCGGGCCCGGTTCCTGCCCCTGCTCACCGGTTCTCACCAGACATAAGTGAGACCTGAGGCTCCCTGAACAATACCAGGCCCGCCTCAGTGCCAAGCATTTACACATGGTGGTTTCTGTGTCTTTAACACTTCCCACACCACATCCTTTCTGCCTAACCCCTGACTGCAATTCCGAATTCTGGGCTAGATCTGACCCACAAGTCCCAGCAGTAAGGGCAGGTAGGTGAAGCGGGAGGAGGAGGGAGTCTCAGGATACTACCATCCCCTATAAGGGGGTCCGGGTGATTGAGGGCCAGGGACACCCTCCACTCACCTGCGCCAGGTCCATCACCACCTCGGCGCCGCTGGCGGACCCTGTGGGAGGAGCTGGACCTGAAAGGCAGACACCGGGGTGGGGACCGCGGGCTCAACAGACCCCTCCCCAACCCTGCCAAGGGATGGGTGACCTCGGGCTGACCGTCGCAGTCCGGGCCTCAATCCGCACAAGTCCTGTGTAAAACACCTGCCAGACCTAGGGTGCCGCCTGCCGCGGCGGCGGGAACCGAGGTCGGGCGCCGAGGCACGGGGGAGCGCGGTCCAGGCGGACGCCTCCGTGCAAGGGAACCCGTCCCACAGTCGGGACGAGGCTCAGGGAGGTGTAGCCTGTGCTGGGGGCTCACGACTCGATAAATGTGCAAAGACCACCCGCCCAGCGCAGCTTTCTGCCGACTGCTCCCTCGACTGGAACGACAATACCCACAAGACACTGCGTCCGGACTGGTGCTGGCCAATGAAGACCCAGTAGGGGGCGTTTCCGGGAGGGCTGCTGGGGCGGGACTTCCGCCTCCGGCCTCCGGGGCGTGCTGAAAGACTTACAGTCGTCAGCCCCCGACGGAGGGACCGGGTGACCGGGCCGCGGACAACGTCCAGGAGGCTCCCGAGTTCGCGGAAACGGCACACGAGTCGGGGGCGCCCCTACCAAGCCCTGGCCGCGCCTTGACCCTCGCGAATGCCTCCTCAAGCTCTGGTGCCCCTAGCCGTAGTGGGTCGCACAGCGCCGATATGTCCTCGAGGACCTCTGCAAAAGCCAGTATGTGCCCGCGGCCGCCCGGGATTCGTAGCTTCATGGCGTTGGGCAGTTAGGAACCGACGGCCCTGGAACCTGAGCAGGAGGAGGAGGTATCGGGGGAAGATCGGCAGTTGGATGTGGGCAGAGGTGTGGATGGTGCAGGGCCTGGGCCTTTCTCGCTGCTCAGTACTTGCCAGCTCTGCCCTAAAACGTGAGTTATAAGGAAGAGAAGGGGAGTAGGGATATCTGTGACCTTCTTGTTCACTGCTACAACCTCAGCACCCAACGCATAGCCTGGCATAAGTCACAGGTGCTCCCTGAAATAAGGAATGTACTATGCAATGAAATTTCAGCATGCGATAGAGACTGTGTCCATGGGACACCTGGACAGGATGCTGGGTCTATAAGGAGGCTGGCCAGAAGGCAACCCCCCCTGGCCCATCTCCTGTTTCTGTGTCTGGCCTCCGAATGATTCCTCAGAATCCAGCAGAGACCCACACCCCTACCATGGCCCACCAATACTCCAGAGCAGAGAGCACAGCCTGAGTGAAGCTGGACAAACTCAAGACCAAGCATACCCTCCCCCACGCCCCCCAGGTGGACACTGAGTTTCAGAGAGGCTAAGAACAAGGCCACAGTAGAGCTAGGATTCACGCCCACCTCTCTCTGGCTCTCAGGTCCACACCCATGGCTCAGTTGGCCCCACTGGCTGAGAAGAACAACCCACTTACAGCTTTGTTTTTAAGAGTGGATTTCTGCATACTGTCTGATTCTACTGATATTAAATGTCCAGAATAGGCAAATCCATAGAAACAAAAAGTAGACTAATGGTTGCCAGAGGCTAAGGGGAAGAAAGAATGGAACATAACTGCTAATGGGTAGGAGGTTTCTTCTTGGGAATGTTCTGGAATTAGTGGTGATGGTTGCACAATAATGTGAACATACTAACAACCCAATGAATCATACCCTCAAATAGTACATTGTATGGTGTGTGAATTATATTTCAATACAACTATTACTAACAATAAAAACCAGTAGATTTCTGGAAGGTTATTTGGAACAGTCACTTATCCGATGTGGAGTTTTCCACCGTCAGTAAAGTGGAAGCATCTACGCCCCAGGGAGGGGCACTCAGATCGCAGTCTGATCCTGGCCCTTCCAGACCAGGAGAAGCCGCAGCTTATGGAGGGACTCCCAGCGCTGCCCTACCAAGTTGGGCCCTTGGGGGAGCCACTCCCCGTCCCAGGCTCCGTCTCCCACTTGGGACAAGAAGATCCCAGCACTTGCCAGGTCTGCAAGGTGGCATTAGGGTTAGCGAGAGCGCGTCGCAGTCACTACACTGCGACCTGATCCAGCAGCACCTGCCTGCCTGGTCTGCACCCCCATCCCCATCTCAAGCCCACCCCTGGGTTCTTTGTATTGTTTATCGCTCGCAACTATATAATCAAATTACCTGTGTTCGCATTTCTCTGTGTTAAAATTTATTCAAACTGTATGATCTGTGTTCAAATATAACGTATTCCACCCCCATCGCCCCCTTCACGCGAGCCCTGCGAGGGAGGGCACGTGTCCGTCCGGCGCACAGAGCCTGGCGCACAGGAGAAGCGCCGTAAATGTGAGGACGAAACGTACCCCTTTTCTTATGTTAAGGCATCTGAAGTTACTGGATCTTTTGTTTGCTGTCCACTTTTCCTTGCTGCTGCCTGGCAACTGGGGTTGCGGGAAGCGCTCCAGAATTGTGGTCGTCATAACAACGCTGGTTTCCGGCCCCTGATTGGCCACCAGCTATAGCACGCCCCCCACGCCAGACTCGCACGCCCCTCTACCGCGCGGCGTGCCAAAGGTGTGCAAGGTCGCCATGGCTTCTGAGTGGCCATCAGTTCTGACGCACCTTCCCTGCTCCGTCCACCGTCTTTGAGAAGTGAAAGAAGAGTGCACAGCTCTAAGAGGGCCCCGTTGCTATAGCAGCGGGTCACGCCTCCGGTTCGGAATGCGGGCTCCGATTGGTCAGCCTTCCTGACAATCTCGCTTTCATCGCCTGGTCTGCAGGGGATGTTAAAGAGGGAAGACTCTGCTTCTGGAAACTGAGGCTCCAGGGCCTGCGGCTACGGGCCGAGGGAAAGGGGAGGGAAAATCTAGGCTGCTCGGCCAGGGCGTGGAGTTGAGGGGAGAAAGTGCCTTGCAGAAAGTTCTCTGTCCCCGGTTCGAATCCGCGCCCTGCCCAGCCCATCAGCCTCAGTTTCCCCATCTGTCAATCTGGACATTGCGGCTTCCACGGTTCAATGAGGGCCTCCCGTGGTCCTTGTTCCCTCGGTCTCAACGCCTGAACCCAAGTGAATGCCCCAATGGCCAAGGACGGGTGTGGTGTGGGCAGGAGAGAGGCTGGCCAGATCCTCGTAGAATGAAGAACCTGGCACCCCTCTCTCCAGGAGAGCTGGAGGAGGATGTGGGAAAAGTTTGGGGGGTTGGAGGGTCCAGGAGCGTGGCAGGGAGGCACTGTGGCTGGGCCCTCTACCCAGCCTTCTGTACATCATCTTCCATGTGAGCCCCCTGGTGTTCCTGAGGTGCCCTCGGTACACAGTGGGTGCTCAGTAATACTGTGGAGGAATGAAATCTCCCTGCAAGTAGAGAGTTTACTGTCGTCCAGTTTATAGAAGAGAACCCAAATCTGGCTGGTACAGGCCTCTGCGGCACCGTACCAGACACTGAAGCTGACCCCCTCCCCCGGGGGTTCACAGGCACTGGGGACTGGGAGGAGCAAGCCTGGGGCAGGTGGGCGGTGGGGTGTCCAGCAAGGATGGAAGGGGCAGAGGGAGGGTTGGGAGGGCACAGCTTCTGGTGGCCCCAGAGGCTGGTAGGCAAAGGTGGAGAGGAATCCCCCATGATCCTGGCCCCGGGGTGGTTTCCGGCTGCTCTTTTGTTCAAATCAGCAGACAGGGATGCCCAGCGACCCCTGGGCTCTGTCATCAGCCTCGTTATGAGAGGAGAGTCTCGGGCCTCAGGATCTCTCTGGGAGTGTTGAGAAGACATGCTTCCCCTTAGTCCCTAGGAGGAAGCCAGCTGCACAGGGAGGGAGGGACCAATCCTGCCCACTGCCTACAGCTACCATCTTGCTCCATGCCAGCCATTGTTTTCCCTGAGCATCCTTGAAGATACAGCACTGAGGTCTCTTTCTCCAGGCAGGCTTCCTTGAACACCTCAGGCAGTGAGCATCATCTCTCCCTCTCTGCGCACCAGCCAAGGGCCTCTTTCTGACTACCCTGCCAGGTCCCCACTCCTAGCCTGGAGTGGGGGAGGAAGAGATGAGAAGGGGATATCTGATAAGCTGATAATGGCCCCCAAAGATGTCCAGATCCTAATCCCTGGAATCTGTGAATCTGTTCCTTTACATGGCAAAATGGATTTAGCAAATGTGATTAAGAGTGTGGAGCTGGGGATAGTGTCCTGGATTATCCAGGTGGGCGCAATGTAATCACGGTGTCCTTATAAGTGAAAGAGGCAAAGAGCTATGAAGATTCTACTCTGCTGCCTTTGAAGATGGAGGAAGAAGTCAATGAATGCAGCTCTAGAAGGTGGGGAAGTTAAGGAGATGAATTCTCTCCTAGAGCTTCCAGAAGGAACTAGCCTTCCAGACACTTGGCCTTCAGCCAGGTGAAACTGATTTCAAGACTTCTAGCACGCAGCACTGTAAGATAATTAATGTGTGTTATTCTAAGGAACAGAGCTTTTCTGGTAATTTGTTGCAGCAGCCAGACAAAACTAATACAGACGACCCACCCTGCTCCTGTCTGACTGGGTCCCCTCCCTACAAAGCTGGGCTGTGGCTGCCCAGTGACCCAGCACAGGGACCCAGGACCCTGTGAGTAACATCAGCTCTCGGAGGTGGGACAAGAACTGGTCTAAGAAGACAGTCGCTTGGACACCCTGACGTTCCACCCTCAGCTTCCCCCATGGAAGCTCGTGCCATAAGGCATACGGCTGATATTCCTAGGTCAGGGTGGCTGGGAGCTGGGTGAGCCTAAGGTGCCCACAGGCATTCCCAGGCTGCCTCTTGGTCGCCTGCAATGCTGTCACTCCCTAGGAAACTATTTGGCACCCACTGTTTGCCAGGCACTGAGAACACACATGTAAACAAATCAAACAAGCACCTCCAGACCCATAGAAAGTCTGGAAAATGCTGGATTCCCATCCACAAGACACAGCACCCCAACCCTGGGCAAAGTGAGGCCGGATGGGAGCTCCAGGGCCTGGGGAACGACAGAAAGCCTGTGTTCAGTTTGTGCGGAAGGCAGCAGCCATCCACCCTGTTGTGACTAACCAGGAAGGCTTCAGAGAGGGGGGGAGGACAGGAACCCAAGAGCTGCCCTCCCTGGAGGCTGCTGTCCACAGGAAAGGGCTGAGGCTTCACTGGGGGCCCAACAGGTGTACCACCACAGGCTGATGGAGAAGGGGCAGTAACTGGCCCTGAGAAACTAGTAAGTGGACATGGGGGGATGAGGGCTCCAGTCACTGGGGAGAGGGGCCAAGATCCCTTGGGCAAGCTAGGGACGCCCAGGAGTGACACCCACAGTCATATGACACTGTCTAACCCAGAAGACAGCCCTGGTGGTGAGCATAGCTGCCCCACAGCATATTAGGAGGACCCCAGAAACCACAGCCCGTAGGGGAGGTTGGTACTCAGATGGGAACCAGTCTCTGAGTCTCCGGCTTGGTCTGTTGATCCCCTGCCCTGGCCAAAGCACACTGTTTCTTCAGGCCCGAGCCCTAGCCGGGTATGCAGGGTGGTAACCCAGGACCAGCACGGAGATGGCAGGATCCCACCCAGGGCCAGCCTGCAGGCAGCAGAGTGGAAAACAAACTCCACGGCCTGGGGGCGGCGTCAGCCCTGCGAGGGGTCCATCAGGTGGGCGTCGCCTGGGGATAACAGCAGCAGCAGATTTGCTCCTCAAAGAAGGGGAACACCAGCACTTGTGATGAGCCCAGATGAGTAAATCAGAGCCTTCAGCCCCTGGTGCCAGCCAAGGGGCGCTCCCCCCGTGACTGAGGTGCATTTGGTAGGATCCTTGTGAGGACCGGGGTGGGGGTGCCCCAAGCAGGATCTGTACAGATTGGTCAGATGCGCTCCCCTGCTGGACTCCCACAAGAGGTGAGAGTCAAGGGTACCCCCAATCGGACCTCAAAAGTCAGGAAGGCCTCCCAGCAGTAGCTTCACAAAGATGGGGACCAAGTACCTTCAGCCGGATGCCCACAAGGATGGGGGTGAAGGGTGCTCCTTAAGAGGGTCTCTGCACGGATGGTGATGCCGGAAATGACCCGCTGGAGAAATGGGTGCTTGTCATCCATGGTGCCCTGCCCAGGCCTCCACTGGGTCGTAGCGAGTGGTCCTGGCAGGGCCCACCCGGATGACACGAGGTCCCCGGGCCTGGAGATGGGGCCTGCCGCCCGGGGACGTTCAGCGCGACCCCCGCGCCCTCCTCCTGTGTCGCGCCCGCGCGGCCCGACTGGGGCCAGCCTCTGCCGTCGCCGTGCGGTCCGAGGGCCTGTCCGCCGACCCTGGGTCCTCGAGGTCCTCTTCCAGCGCCCGCGCGCCCTCCGCGGCCCCCGGCGGGGCGGCGTCCAGGTCAGGGCCCGCGGGGCGCGGCGGCGGCCAGGAGACGCCGGGCGCCGGCGCGAGCGCCACCAGCTGGGGCCGCGCGGGGCCGGGGGCGGCGGCGCGCGGCACGAGGAAGAAGATGTACACGCCCGAGACCACGAGCCCCGCGGCCACCAGCGCGGCCAGCGCCACGGCCGCGTTGAAGGCCCAGGCCGGACTGCTCAGCGCCCGGCGGCGGGACAGCGGGCGGCCGAGGCGCAGCGGTGGCGGCGGCGGCGGCGGGCGCGCGGCGCGGGCCTTGCGCGGCCCGGGCGGCGGCGGCGGCGGCGGGCGCAGGTAGAGCAGCCCGCGGCGGCGGTCGAAGCGCACGGAGCCCTGGCGCGGCGGCGGCGCGCGGGCGGCGCGGGGCAGCAGGCCGGGCTGCGTGGGCAGCGCGGGGAGCCCGCGACGCGGGGCCAGGCGCGTGGGCGCGCGGCACACCGGGCAGGCCACCGCGTCGCCGCCGCCCGCCGTGGCCAGGGACAGGCGGGCCAGGCACTCGAGGCAGAAGACGTGGCCGCAGTCCAGGCGCTTGGGCAGCTTGAACACGCCGTCGAAGGGCGACACGCAGATGAGGCACTCCCCGGGGGACGCGGGGGCCAGGATGGGGCCCGAGCCCGGGCTGGCGTCCCCGTCCCCGTCTCCGTCCTCGTCCTGCCCCCTGCACGGGGAGCGGGATGCGCAGGGCGAGCTCGGGGAGTTGGCGCCGGGGCCCCGAGGGGCCCGCGGGCGGCGGAGCCAGGGCGGCCTCGGGCAGGGCATTGGACCTGCGGGGAAAGACGGGCAGGCAGGCAAAGGGCTGGGCTGGCCTCGGGGTCCACGCAGCACAAAGCAGGGGCACCCGGAAAGGAGGGGGAACCCAGAAGGAACAGAGTCGGGGCGGGGAGGGTGGTAGAGGGCTTGGTGGAGGGGAGAGGGGTAAATGGGAGGCCAGAGAGGGGCTTTGAGGAGTTTGAGGGCAGGGAGTTACCCTGGGGTGGACCAGAGAGGCCCAGCAACACGGCAGATCCTGAGGCTGGAGATTTGGGGAAGGCCGCGGAGACGGGAGCTGAGGGGACCTGACTTCAGGAGAGACTAGGAATGGGGATCCAAGGAGGAGCCGACATGGACTGGAGCAGAGGTAGGGACCCCCAGAACTGGGCAGACCCTTTGGGTGTCACAGGGGACTCCAAGGAGTGGCTGAGAACACCAAAGCATCATGATAGGTGGCCTGCAGCACAGGGGAGGACGGAAGCCCAGAACAGGGGCCAGGGACAGACTCCCCACCCCCATCCCAAGCTGGCCTTCCTACCTGCTGGCACGTCCCTGTCCCTTCTGACCCCATTACTGGACCTGCCAGCAGCTGGATACTAAGTGCCCCTCCCTATGGGAGGGTGCCCACAGTGGGACCACTCCCTCCAGATCCCAGGTTCCCGAAGAACCAGTCTGGCCACCAGCCCCACCTCCCCAGCTGGTCTCTCTGGGGTAGTGAACCCCGGGCCTGACCACCTGCTGGATGTCAGGGTAGTGGGAAGCTTAACACAGGCTCACAGGGCAGCGGCAGTCCAGGCCCAGTGGGCCATACCCCTTTGGTTTCAACACCTCCTCCCGCAGCCTCCACCTCAGAGCCCCCCGTGGAGTGAGAGGAACCTGGGGAGAGCCTGTGGGCACTGGCTTGGCAGGGTGCAGAGCCAAGCCAACAGCAACCGCACAAATGGCTGGGCCACTGGAGCTCCTGGCCAGGTGGTCCTGGGGGTGCAAAGCAGGCAGACCCCATGGTGGACTTTCAAGATTGTGGTGCAGAGACCTCAGGCCTGGGCTGCTTCTCTCTAGGACCACTTCCAGGTCACATGCATCTCAGGATCAGGAGCTGCCACCTGGACCTCAAGGGCCCTCACCAGGCCCCTCCCCAAACCACCCCAGCCCTCTCACTTCCAACACCTGCTGGAACACTCCAAGTGGGTAGGTCTGCAACCCGGGGTGCCGCGGTTGTCTGGTGCTTCCTGAGCCAAGTATCCCTGGTGAATCCAGGTACCACAGGCCTAAGAGTGAGCGAGGAATGTGGGCAGCTCCTCAGGACACTGGGGCCATCCCACTCCTCTACCCCAGCCACCAGAGCACCCCCACCCCCAGCCCAGACACTGACACAGTGGGTGGACCTGCCCCAAAGGGCAAACAGGTTTATTGAGGCCACGGCTGGACAATCAACGGTTGGACTTGGCCACACGTTCTAGCTCATCCTTCTTCTTGATAGCGTAGGAGTTGGAGGAGCCCTGCAAGAAGGTAGGTGGTCAGCTCTGAACACTGGTGGAGCCTCCCCTCACCCACCAGGTCCTCACCCACCTTGGCTGCATTGATGAGCTCATCTGCCAGGCACTCAGCAATGGTCTTGATGTTCCGGAAGGCAGCCTCCCGGGCACCTGTGCACAGCAGCCAGATGGCCTAGGGAGCACAGGGGTCAGCAAAGCCTGGGGGCAGGGGGTGCCCATGAACCAGGCAGGCTACAGGCCTCCAGTGCCCTGGGCCCCCAGCACATGCCACCACACCACACTGCCATCCATTGGCTCACTGATCAAGATGCAGCAGGGCCCACAGTGCTGCCTGGTAGGCGTACTGCCACACCTAGGATCAGGCAGAAGGTGGCCACAAAAACAAGTGTGTAGACTCAACGGTTCAAGCAGGGTCCCTGATGACACGAGATTGGAAGCCCGCCACAATGGGGCAAGGCAATGCAATGTGTGCCCTTGGCTGGACCCTTGATTGAAAAGCAACAGCTATAAGAGACATGTTGGGGACAGCTGCAAGACTGTAACAGTGACTGAATGGTCTATTCAAATGCTGTTGAATTCCTCGGGGCGATTGGTAGGGATAGATTGCCCTTGTTCTTAGGATACATCCAGTTAAGTGTTAAGGACAAAATGGTTAGAATGCCTGCAATTGATTGCCAAATGCTCCAAGAAACACGCACACACCTGGTGTAAAAACTAACACCCAAATGGAACTGCGCCTCAGCCAAATGCAGCCAAGGAAGAGGGCCCAGAACTAGTATCTACCCCGCAAGATGGGAATCCAGGAAAGCTTCCTGAAGGAAATGACACTCCAGGTAAAACATGCAGACAGGGATGAACCTTCCCACTTGGCAGCCTCTGTGAGGGTCTGGTGGCTGTTCCCGCGCAGCCACATGTCGCATGTCCCGTTAAGACTCAGGCCCACCTGATTCACACGGCGCAAAGGGGATACATCCACAGCCTGCCGCCTCACTGTGCCAGCTCGACCGATGCGGGTTGAGTCTTCCCGGGGGCCGCTGTTAATGATGGCATTCACTAAGACCTGCAGGGGGTTCTAGGAGAGAGAGGCCATGAGATTTGCATCCAGCCCCACATCCCTCCCCATTTCCTCCCCACTAACACCCGGACGCCCAAGCAGGCACACTCTGGGGCAGCCGCTGGCTTAGCGCACTAAGGGCACGCTCTGCGCGCCTAGCCTCAGGGCCCTACCTCCCCGGTGAGCAGATGGATGATCTCGAAGGCGTGCTTGACGATGCGCACGGTCATCAGCTTCTTCCCGTTGTTCCGGCCGTGCATCATCATGGAGTTGGTGAGGCGCTCCACAATGGGGCACTGCGCCTTGCGGAAGCGCTTGGCCGCATAGCGCCCGGCACTGTGGGGCAGGTACTTGGCATACTTCTCCTTCACTGCGATGTAATCCTGGGGCAGTAGGGAAAGGGGTGAAGGACCATGTCAGGAGCAGGCTGGGCCCTGGCCAGGGACTAGAGACCAGCCCCCACTCAGGGCAGCCCCCTCCTACTTGAAGGGGCTTGTGAACCCCTGCCTGTCATGAGGAAGCCAAACCTGAACGAGTAACTTTACCAAGTCAATGAAAAGAGCACCTCCTTTATAATGGGAAGGAGGGGGCTGAGAACTAAAATCACAGGCCTTAACCCGAGTTCTAAGTGTCCTTCAAATTCTGCACTATGCACACTTTAGACCAGGTGATTGTGGTTGGGGGCTGTCCCACACACTGTAGGATGTTCAGCAGCTGCAGCACTTCTCTCAGCTGTGAGATTCCAAAAACATATCCAGATATTACCAAGTATCCCCTAGAGGTGGGGATAATTACCCACAGGGAACCAGTTTTAAAAGAATCATTCAACACTGCTTATCCATACACACGCACACTTCCCAAGCTGTCTAGAAAATACAATCTTGTTAGTAGTAGTTGGGCGCAGAAAACTAGGTGTACGTGAAGAATACGGCTGACGGTTCCACAATGAGACATACCCAAGGCCATTTTAACACTTGCATGTGAGAACACACAAACATGTTCTACAAATACGAGGAGTAACTATGAACACAGGATTCTGATACTGCATGAGTCTGGTGTCTTCCCTCGAGACAACCACCTGCACAGACAGGTAATTAGGTGGGTGTTCACACAGAGCTTCACACTGCAGCAAAGACCTGCAAGCACCATTTGCCCCAGTGAGGGTTTGGTGAAACTATCAAACTCCATGGTAGAGTCCTGCACAGCTTTCAAGACAGACTAAGAACAACTCTGGCACCATGTTTACTTCTGCTTCCCAAGCCCCTAAAGGAACACCAGGAAAAAGGAAAAAGGGAAAAATAGTTTCTACATTTTTAAAAGGTTGCACAAAGAAAAGCAAGGAAGCAAACACAGACGTGACTGAGACCACATGTAACTCACAAAGACTAGTAAGACATTTACTACCCCTTCCTGTAAGTTCAGGTACCCCCTCCCCCAACAACAAACCCATGAAGGAAAACAGGTCTAAAAGACACTGAATAAAAACAGGGTGGAATTATCCATTAGGCACAGCGCCTAAGATCCTGTGATATATTTAAAGGTAACAAAAACTGTTTTCACTCCTTTTAAAAGAGTAAGGGGAAAAATTAATATAATCCAACCTTAATTTATCTTTGTACCAACACAGTTATAAATGGCACTTTATTTTTTAAGAAGGTCCCACTTAAATCCTAATAAGACAAAGTGTAAAACAATATAGGGGTAAGATAAAATGGGAAGACTCCCATTTCTCCATTGCAAAACCCATCACAAAGCTTCAAATAATAAAGACAGTATAGTATTGGCAGAAGGACATACACAAAGACCAGCGGAACAGAATTCAGGGTCTGGAAATAAGCACATCTATGCTCCATTGATTTTCTACAACGGTGCCAAGACCACTCTATGACGGAAACAGTCTCTTCGACAAACGGTGCTAGGATACACGCATACAGTGTATATAAGATATAACTTACATTTTATGGTCCAAATATAAGTAAAAACGCACAAAACTAAAATAAGAAAACCCCAAAACACATCAAAACACAAACGGTGCTGGAATAACTGGATTTTCACATGCAAAAGAAAGACTGCGGACCTTACACTTTAAAATGGTTACAATAGTTAACTTTAAAGTTATGTGTATTTTCTTACCAAAAAACGAAAAGACAAAAAAAAAAAGCCAATCGGTGGGATGTGATGCCCCCTCTGGGAAAAGTACCACCTTGTAACAAAAGCTGTAGCAACCTCTGGACATAGGGAAAAATGGACCTGGTGGATGCGGTGCTCCGGAGACCCCTCCTTTGCCTGCTACACCTTCAACTCTTGACTCAGTGAGACAGCTACAGGTTTCGAGTGACCCCTGAAAGAATCCACGTGTGCCTCCCACAGCCACCATGTCCCTCTCACCTGCAAGGAAATGTCATTGATCTGCACATCATCAGTGCTCCACTTCCCAAAAAGCTTGATGTCAGGGGTCTCTGCGACCGCAGGCGCAGCTGTCTCCCACTCGGTCATCCTAGGGACATAAATTATCAGAGCCCAGGCATACCCACCACCGTTGGGACCGGAGCACACCTTGGGAACTGGGAAACTGAGGGAAAAAGGAAGGCTATGAACATCTTAGCCCACCTTTTTGAGCAAGAAACCCACTTTGTCAGCAAGAAGCATGTCTCTTATGCAGTACCCCTGGGGCCAGGAGCTAGCTGGCACCCGATCAACAGCTGCAGCACGGACCACAAGTGGGCAAACGGTGCCAAATGCTTTTACACTGTGTCCGTTGGAGTTCAAACCCCAGCCTGTCATTAACGCGCTCTGCCACCGAATCTCCAAACTGCTTCTTGACTCGGCTTCCTCATCAGTACAATGGAAACATCTGCCACCAAGAATTATACAACTTCTGAGCCTATCGACTCAGGGGCGGCGGTTCCAGTGCGACACCCAGGAGGCACCAGGGACTATTAAGGAGGGCTGCACAGGCCAGCGAGTGCATCATGCATCTAATAACGGAAACCTCCTATACCTGTAGAAGCAAATATTCCCGAGCCCCGCTAGGCAGCGAAACTACGCAGGCGGCAGAGCGCCAGCTACAAGGCAACCGTAACCTTCCCTGCGCCGCATTTCCTCAGCACGTTTTCCGCAAAAGGCCCCACAAGGGACGCCCCAGGACTCCAGGCCCGCCCATGGCCCTCCAGAAGAGTCTGGATTGTCCGGCGGACCCCCAACCCAACGGCGGCCTCACCTGAGGAAGCAGCGAGCACTTCGCTGCCACTCACAGAGTACCACGCGCCGCTCTGGCAGACAGGAAGAGGCCGCGGGCAGCCGGCCGACGCTTTTAACTGGAGCGAAAACTTCCGGGTCAGCGGAGGCGGTGCGGAAAACAGCTGTATACTCAAGGAACCAATCCTGAGCAAGAATGAAAAAGGCGCCCTCTGAGCCGAACGAAAGACTTAAGTACCTGACGCATGCGTCCTTCCTCGGGCGGCCCCACAAGCTCGCCTGGCGGATGTCCGTCGTCCAGTACTTGCCCCTTTGGGGCCTCTGCACAAGCGCGGCGATCTCCGAGAAGCCAAGGCTGCCATGTGTAATGAGGGCAGAAGACAGGCTCGCGCTCGCCGCCTTGTTCCGCCGTGGACTTCACGCCCCACCTACAGCGGGTTTCGAGCGGGCGTAGGGGTTCGGCACCCACTCGCCCCTCGTCCCAGTCACGGGCGCTTCACAGGCACGCGCGCGCTGCAGGCCCGGGCCCGCGGAGTAGGACCGGCCAGTCGGGACTGCCCTCAGCTAGTCCTGGTGCATGCGCGGAAACTGCTCGCAGGTTCCCTTCCCCATACGGGCTCGCTCGGGGCTGCTTAAGCCTGAGCCTCGAAGAGGGGACCGTCTCCGGCTCGACCTTTCTCGTCGTCCCATGCCAGAGTTCCCCGCATTGTCTCTCCGCGACCCCCGCGTCTCCTTCCTCGTCACTGCGTGCGGGCAGCCGGGCGGGGATCGGGGAGGAGCCCTGACGAGGCGCGTGGGACTGTTCCCTGCGGGTGGCCTTGGGGCAAACCCCAGCCTCTTTGGTCCACCTAGGACCTGTGCTGATGCTGAGGCCACTGGATGGGTGCGGGGGTCGGCACGGTGCTGGTGCTTTTCCCACTCTGCAGCCCCATCCGGTGACCCCTTGCAGCCCGTGTCGAGAACATGTGCCAGCTCTTTATGCGCCCGCCGGTTTAGACCTCCTAAATCGAGACCCTGGAGCTGGACGGGGGCTGCTCCCTGGTGGGCTTCCCAGAGGTCGCGACCACTATGGTCGCACCCATGGTGGCATCTGCTAGAGTGTTTCTAGGGCCACATGAGGCTCCCCACCTCCTGGTGCCCACCTTAGCCTCCAAGGGGGTGTTCCTCCTACCCAGACTCCAAGAGTCCAGGCACTTGACCCAGGCAGTCCATCTGTTCCCATCGACCCACCTTGGCCACCGTCTGGACAGGCGCATAGCAGGCGTTCAACAGCTGCGCTGTTTGTTTAGCTCGCCCCTAGCCTTACCCCAATTCCAGGAGCATTTCAGACCAGGGACGCTGGGCCCCCTTGACTGTCATCAGTCATGGTTCATGCCACTTCTCAAAAGGACACAGGCTCTAAGTTGGCGTAGGCAGGGGTTAGACCCCACTCTTTTTTTTTTTTTTTTTTTTGTATTAAGGTATTACTGATATACACTCTTACTGTTTCACATGAAAAAACAATGTGTAGGCCCCAGACCCTTGTGGGGGCACAGGAGATGTACCCGGAGGCCAAGGCCCACAGTACCTGTAACCTGTGGCCCTTACCCGTGTCCTCCACCCAGCTACGTGCCAAGCAGCAGCCTCTGGCCTCCCACTGGGGTCTGTAGGGGTGGGGAGTAGCTATGTGGGGAGCCTTCCTGGTCCCTCACACACTTCCTGCTCCCATTCTGGGCTTCAGGCAGACACCGAGCGGCTGGGTCTTCCTCTAGACACCAGGTCTAGACCCAGAACATGTAGTCGTGCTGTGCCCTGTATGGAAGACCTCCTTACCTTAGTCTACCCCTCTTCGGAGCTGCATCTTAACTGAGCCAGGCAGACAGGAGTCTAGGACTCAGATCATTTACTCTTTAGAACAACCTTATTAGGTAGGCACTCCCATTTTATAGATGGTTATGGAAGCCCAGAGAGGTAAAGTAATTTGCCCAGTGTCACACAGCAAAAGGGGGCAGAACTGGGATTCTAAGGTAGTTGACCCCAGAATCTTACCTTTCCTGCCTCAGTTGGCCTCTCTTCTTTCTCTGCATCGTATCTCCCCAAGGTCTGGGGATCCTTGCACATGCAATGTGCCCAAGAAATATTTGCTCAATGAACAAAAGTCTAGTCAACTCTGCTGTTTCACTGGATCCGGCATGGTCCAGAGAGGGGCTCTCCCTGCCCTTTAGGCCCCTCCCTCTTCAAAGATAAGGCTGCTGAGCCACAAACCACGTAATTATCAAGTAGGGGGAGGGTTGCTAGTCTCCGTGATTCCAGGCCTGCTCAAATAAAAGAGTAAGTGAAGGGACCAGCAAGCGTATTTATCACTCCCCACCTCCTGCAGGGCTGTCTGACTGTGTCTTCCTCTCATGACTCTTTGGCAGACAAGTTTATCTCTTCCACTGCCCTGGCCTCCCCCTGCTCTTGTTACTGATCAGCATGTCGAAAGCTGGGCTTACTGGGGCAGGTGGTTTGGCTGGGATGCTTATTACAGGAGTGGGAATTCTGGACCTCAAGGTAGCAGCAGATGCTGGGCCAGTCGACCTGCTGGGTGGGATAGCCTGTGTCCTTACCCCATTTTCAGTTTTCTCAGTTATAAATCAAGACCACATGTTCAGGTTGGTTACGCAGAATTGAGGGTGGGAGAGTGGGGCAGCAGGGCAAAATGTGCAGAACTGGGTTGGCAATGCTGGATCCGATCCGGACCCATCCCCTCACTTGGGGTACTTGGGATAAAGAGTAGAGGAAAGAAGAAACTGGGCTGGATTTGGGAACCTGGGAACAGGGTCTTAACAGAGGGTCTCAGGAGCTTGGATTAAGGCTACTCCCGGGAACATGTTTTGGAAATCCAAGTATCTGGAATTAGTGGGTGCAGGATCTCAAATTTTGGAGACCAGACATATGAATTCGTAGTGTCTGCGATCTGGGATGGGAGTCACAAATTGGGGGGGAAACGGGTGCCTGGATATGGTGGTGGGGGGAAATCTAAGGCCTTCACTGAAGAAACAAGAGACCTGGATCTGGAGGCGATCCAGAAGCAGGCATTGGAGAGGACTAGGGCCTAATAATACTGGGGGAGCCCGGGGGCATGAAGTAGGGGACAGCCAGGTATCCGGGTTTGCCGGAACTAGATGGGAAGCCGGCACTTAGGGGCGCGGGCTTTGCCCAGTCCTGCGCGTGGGCCCTGCCGACCGCTAGTACCCGAGCCGAAAGCCCCGCCTGCCCCTGAAGTGACCAATCAGCAGCGTCCGGGTGATGGGAGGGCGGAATGACGGGAGGCGTCTCCACGGCAATGGCGAATTGCGTGAACGCTCCAGCTTCATCCGAAGCCGAAGTCTCCGCACTCATCCTCGAAGGGCAGGTTTGGCGGTCGCCATGGTGACCGGGAAGCCCAGCCACGCCCCCGTGAGACCGTGGGTTCCTCTTCCGCGTTGTTCCCCGCGGCACAAAGACCGGGCGGAGAGTGCGGGCCGGGCTGCGGGGGGGATTCCATTTCCTTCAACCCCCGGGCTGCCTCTACAGCCTTTCTGACGGGTTTGTACAGGCCCGAAGGAAAGCGGGGGCAGGGCGCTGTGTCCGGATTCCTCTGGGGATCACTTACGGGGGAGAGGGGCCCTGGACGCCGCGTCGGCCCGCAGCACCACCGAGAGGGCCGTCCCGGGCGGCCGGAGCGGCCCAGTCAGGGCGCCGCCGAGGGACTAGCGGCCGGACTCCCTGCACCTGGGTTCATAGTCACGAACTGTTGGGATGGCCAGTGCCCGTGGACAGGTGGGACGCACGCCGCTTGCTCCTCAGGAAACTCGCGTTGTTCCCCGCGTCCGTTCTTGCGAAGCCGCGGTCAGTATCTCGGGGCCAACAGGCAGAGGCACAGTGACGGGGGCGTGGGATGCGCTGAACTCCTTTGGGGCTCTTGGACCCGATTCCGATGCGTACGCGTGTGGAAGGGGAGAGGGGCCTTCCCACACACACACACACACACACACAAGGCCAGGCGATTCTCAAACACCAGCAGAGTCCGGGAACCCAGCTCCGTTCTGATGGTATCCGCATGGAGACAGCAGGAGATTCCCCAGGGTAAGGGCTCCGTCCTGCAAGACTGCCCTCCACCCCCCAAATCCAGACGCCCGTCACAAACCCCAAGCAGTTAGCCTGGGCTTCTGACCTACTGGCTACAGATTGGAGGGTCCCACAACCGCCCCCTTAGGTTAGATCAGTTTGCTCGAGTGGCTCACAGAACTCAGGAAAACACCTTTACCAGTTTAATAAAGGATACAAGTTAACAGTCAGGTGAAGAGAGACACAGGGCAAGGTCCCAAATAAAGGATCTTCTATCCTGGTGGAGCTTGGGGCCTGGCACTGAGGCACGTGGAAGCGTTCTGGGTCCCCAAGCGTACATCTAACAGAGAAGCAGGAGCCAGTAGAGCAGACTGTGACAGGCTCTTCTCAGGGGCGTTTGTGAGGGCTTCATTACAGAGCAATGATTGCCTGAATCACTGGCCTTCGGCAACCCAACTGCCACCCCCGCCCCTGGGTGGGGTCCAAAAGTCTCTCGTTAAGGTGATAACACACCCATTTCACCTTTAAGAGTGCAGTGTTTTCAGGAACTGGATGAAGACCAAATATACCTGGGAAATATATATGTGGCCATATGAGTGACCACATATGTATTTCTTGTAACTCATTACGTCACAGATACTTAGGCGCAGCATCGAAAGAACCATGTCCAGTTGCTCCAGTGTCCTTAGCTAAAAACGCAGAGACTCGGCTACATGCTTCCTGACTCCTTTTAGTTCCTGGTCGTTATAGGCCACTGGGTGACCCCAGGCAAACACTTGTCATAAATTTACAAGAATGACAGAAAAGCAACAGTGGGTCCAGAAGAGTTAGAGCAAGCAACTTCACTAAATAAACTGAGGTTTCTGGAAGATTTGATAAAGGAATGTCTGCCTTCCACAGAAAAGGGAACTAGAGCAAAAGGAACACATGAGCACTGCGCTCAGCAAGGTGGTACTTTGCTGTGGTGCAGCTGCCCTGGACAGATCCATCTCTGTTTTGGAAGTAAAAGAAAATTCTTGTTCTTACCCGTGCTGTCTTCAGTAGGGCAGTTCTGTGATTATCAGGGCCTGACATTGACTGGTAACTTGTTCAACGCGCCCGTCCTTCTCGCCTTCCTCTCCACTTTCCTACCCACCAGACAGGCCTCTCTCCAGCCTCTCCATGTGTGTGGGCCTCATGTCAGTCACCATCCTGCTCTGCATGTCGCAGCCAGCGGCCCTCCCAACAAGCCTCTCCCCACATGGGACTGTTCTGAGCAGCATGTGTGTCCTTCAAGATTCCAGGCTAAACATTTATAGTTTTGTCTCACCTAAATGTCATCTTGACTTACAGGTACTGTGTTTTCCCACATGTAGAGGTTGGAAAAAGCCACAAGGTTGACAGTCTAATGTCTCTCCTTCCCCCCAAGATGTGCACATCCTGATCCCACAGCCTGTGACTGTGTCACTTCACATGGCAAGAGAGACTATGAGGTACGATCAAGGATCTGATATGGGAGATTATCCTGGACTATTCATGGCGGTTCCAATGTAATCACAATGTCTTTGTAGCAGAGGCGGCAGGAGGTCAGAGTCCAAGAGGGAGATGTGGTACCAGACTTAGAGAGTGAAAGGTTTGATATTTCACTGCTGGCTTTTAAGACAGAAGACAGAAGACTTGTCTTATGGCAAGGGAAGTTTGGAAAAGGCAAGCAAACAGATCCTGCCTTCGCTCCTCCAGAAGGCAATGTGCCAAAACCTTGATTTTGGACTTGACTTCCAGAATTGTGAGATAATAAATATGCGTTGCTGTGAGCCACTAAATTTGTGGTGATCTGTTAGAAGAGCAGTAAGAAACTAACAGCCACAGTGGATCTGGAAATAGTAATAGCAGGCATCAGGCCTTGCTGGAACGACCAGGGCCCCCGCATCTGGGGGGTACTCAGCCCTACTGCCAGCTGAGCCCTGTCTCACGGCTTCCAGAAGAGCTGGCTGGTGGCAGGTGAATGGGAGCAGGCCAGGCCGGGCAGGGAGTCAGGAGAGCGTGCTGCTGGTGGTCAGGAGTGGAGGGGGGATTCCGGGGAGAGGGCAGCCTGTTGCCCAGGGGGAGGGGGCCGCTGAGGTCTCAAGCCAGGGGTGATGGTACTCCATAAGCTAGTGAAGAGGGATGCTACTGGGGAGCAGAGGGAGATGGGGAGGATGTTCTTGGGCCTCGGTGGTGGCACGGGGCGTGGCAGAGGCTGCAGGGTCTCTTTGCCTGTACCATCCTTCTCCCATTTCCCTGGGCTGCCGAGAGCTGGGGGCCGCTCTGCGGGCAACGTCCTGGGGCTGTCATGCTTTGGCTCAGCTCTCCACTACTCCCCTCCTGGGAACTGCCAACCTCCATTTCTCCTCTCTTCTTTCAGACCCTACAGCCAGGACGCCGTGTTGGGGGCTGGCCCCAGGATGGAGGCTCGGGCTCAGAGCTCCAGGCAGGAGGCATCCCCAAGCCAGAGCCCAGGAGGCCGACAGGGGACAGGAGAGCCCCCAGATGGAGCCGAGGCCTGTGGCAGAGGCTCCAGCAAAGAGACGCCTGTCTCAGAAGGGAGATCTGCACGGAGGGACCGCAGGTGGCCAGACGACTCCCCACGGCAGAGGCTCCTGGGGCCAGGGACGCGGCGTGAGCCCAGCCCAGGCACCCGTCAAAGCGCAGGGGCAGGACTCCTGGTGCAAGAGCCAAACGGCCCCACCTCCTCTCGGGACCCTGACCTGGTCCCTCCCCAGGGGCTGCAGGCTGAGGAGGGCTCCTGCAGCGGGGAACCGGGCGCGGCGCTGGCTCGCGGCTCGCCCCTCCGTGCGCCTCCTCGGCGGTCCCCCCGTAGCATCCCTTCCTCCGGCTCCTTCTTGCCTCCACCCATCCCTGGTCTTGGCCCTCGGCCTGGGCGGTGCCACCACTGCTTCCCCCACCGAGTCATTTGTGCTCAGGCCGCCACCCCCCGCGGGGTCCCCCTCCGCCCAAGCATGCAATCCCACCCTCGCCTGCTTGCTGCGGCCCAAGCCCAGCTCCCCCTGGGACCAAAGCCCTCGTGGGGCATCCTCTGCGCAGCGTGCCCCCCCTTTATCCACTCTGTATTTTTTCGCCCCGTGCCACGTAGGTGAGAGCCCAGGCTTTGGGGGCTGGAGGGAGACACAAATAGTCACCTGGGCCTCGTCGGCTGAGAGCCCATTGTTGGGGGTGTGGGAGACGGCCCGCCGGGAAGGTGACCTCTGACGTCTGACCTGACCATCACACGTGAGTAGGCATTCCGGGTGGGAAATCGGAGGGCCAGAGAGAAGGCCCAGGGGGTGGGTGCGAGGACGGTGCGCAGGAGGAGGGGGAAGGCCGGCGGGAAGGGCCTGCAGGGGCGTGGGTGCCGTCCCGGGACGCCGGACTCCCAGGCCAGGGACCCCACCGGCGCGACAGGGGGCCGGGCGGCCCCGAAGCACAGTGCCGGCTGGAGGGTCGGTCCTGCCGGGGTTCATCTTCAGCGGGTGCAGCCCCTGGGGTCAGATCTTCTGGTCCTGCAAGGCACAAATGGAAATTGTCATTGAATTCTGGTGACTCCTTTACACTTTTATTTTGAGATAATTGTAAATTCACCTGCTATAAGAAGTAATACAGGGGCGCCGCCGGCCTCGCAGGGAGGGGCACCCGGGGGTCGCAGGCCGCACACGCGCCGGAGCCAGGAGCCCCGGCCGCCGCCGAGTCCCACCAGACCGGCACCCGAGCAAGTGAAGAGGTTAAAGATTTCTGCCAGATCAAGAAATGGAAAATACAGACGTCCGAAGGTATCTATTGAAAATGAGAAACTTGTGATTGGACCATGCAGTCGAGACAGCGACCGTGGGGTTACACAGTAGGGTGAGGGCCTCCAGAAAAAAAAGGGAAGCAGGTTAATCACAGTCTGAACAATGTAACAATGTGCAAAGAAATCCCTACCAGAACTCCGTGTTAAACATTAAGTCAGGGTCACATTAATTCTCTAAACAAAAATATCAAACTAGGAATATAAGCATTCTTCAGTGAGATTAGTTAAACCTAAAAAGCCAGGGTAACTTGGCCTGGAATGTTTGAACATCCCCCAGATAAGAAAATACCTCAGCATAGCCCATGCCTTCATTGTGTCAATTAAATGAGGCTATTGTAAGATTTACTTAAGCGGCTAAAAGGGCCAGCTTATTTTTTAAATTTTATCCAGATGCTGCTTTTCCTCTTCCAGCCCTAATCAAATAATCTGCAAGCTGGGCAGTCGATTTGGCAAGCAAGCCCAGTTATAAGCAACATAGTAAAAACAGGAAGGATTCCATCTTAATGATAAGATTGCATTTTAAAACCCAAGAAGTTAATAAGGAAGTTTCTTAACATACTCTGTAACAAACAGACATCTCAGTCCACCGTGGGCGCAGGGCAGGCAGTCTTGATTGATGCTCTCCCAGACCAAGCGGCTCTACTGGGAGTGAATCAGAGCAGTAAATTCCTGGTGTTAAGCTAAATTGGCAGAACAACCCAGAGGACTGACAAGAAACTTAATGTCTCTTCAAAGATAAACATTTTGGGACCATTTAGCAGGTCTGCATCCCTAGCCCTTTGTCACTCAACTGCTCATAAATCCCCTAAACAATGCACCACCTTGGGCTTTCTTGTCCCAGGAGCTCTGTCCTCTCACTTTATCTCTAAATAAAAGCCTCTCCCTGGCTCTCCTTCCTTGAGTGTTTGCTAAATTCATTCTGTGACTCCGTGAACAAGAACCCCTGCATCATAGTCAGCCTTCAGATTCAAAGGATTATGATTCCTTTGTTTTACCCCTGCTGGAGGACGAACAACCATGCTTTATATTATTCAGATTAGATACCAAAAATGCCCGGGGATATGAATGGATATTCATTGGGTGGTCTCCAGATCATTCTCCAGATCATCAAAAAATGTTGTACGCAGCAACAAAAGCCACTCTGAAAAAGGAGTTTGGAGGTGGTCACATTAAAGATGAAGTATTTGCAACAGTAAAGGAAGATGTATCACTACATGGATATAAAAAATATTTGCTATCACAACCTCTCCTGCCCCATTGACTGCAGCTGAGGAAGAATTATGACAGATTAAAATTAATGAGAGAACAGTGATGACTAAAGTGGATAAAATGTAAATGCTAAGATGTTTAGGATTTCTAGAAGCGCTATGGATGGGTGCAGAGTGACATGGGTGTGGACACTAAGCATCAGACGCTACAAGGAGTAGCATTTCCAATTTCTTTAGAAGCTTTTCAGACTTTGGAAAAAAATGAGTAACAGCTCAACTATGTGCAACCGGAAATAAATATAAAAAATGAAGTCATAATTTTGGCCAACACAACAAATACAGAACTGAAAGATTTGCCAAAGAGGGTCCCCAAGGACTCAGCATGTTACCATTTCTTTCTGTATAAACACTGCCATGAAGGAAACTATCTGGAGTCCATGGTTTTTATTTATTCAGTGTCTGGGTACACGTGCAGCATAAGGGAGTGGATGCTCTACTCCAGCTGCAAGGGCCCGCTGCTGGGGATTGTGGAGGGACAGTCACAAATGGATGTCATAGACAGCAGGGATGAGCTGACCGCCGACTTCCTTTATGAAGAGGTGCACCCCGAGCAGCATGCTTATAAGTAGAGTTTTGTAAAACCAAAAGGTCGTGCAGGGAAAAGAGGAATTTGAAGACTAAAACTGAAGCCACTACTGATTAAAAGCTACAAATTATGATACTAGTTTTTCTAAAAGTCCATCTTTTAGTACAGAATTGAAATCATTCCATGTTGATATACAGTAGAGAAAAAAATGTACTTCTTGAGAAATAGCACTTTCCATTTCTGTATGTTTCTAAAACTAATGTTATAGAAGACTTGTGATCTCCATTTTTGAGTTAAAGCTACAAAAGGTTTCAACATTGTGATGTTTAATGTTGTTGCACTGTTTTCATAGAGTGATGATTCCACAATTTCACATGATTCTTAAAATCTTATAAATTGGGCCAACTCCACAAAGTCTAATGTCTTAAAGTAAGATACATTTCTTATTACTCTAAGAGAAACAGCATACTTTTTTTTCTGTAAAGGAGAGAGAAAGACCTTAAAATATTCATACCACTTAATAAATCTGTTAAAGGCCAGGTTACATTATATTCTAAGATGAAAACTCAGCGTGCCTTGGGGGAGGAGGGAAGGCGCTGACCCTGAGGAGCAGTGCCGGCCCCAGACTGAGGGCTCTTGTCCGGGGCTTCCAGAAACCCTGCTGTTATTGCAGAAGTGTTTTCTATTTGGCTTTTTGGTTTCTACGTGGGATTAATATTTCAGAAGATCAGCTCATTCTGAAATTTAAGGATACCAGATATTTTCTCTACTGCAGGATTTCTGATGACATTGAAAGACAATATTTAAACATATTTACTACATTATCTTCCTAGCGCTTTAAGACATTTCCATTTCAAAAGTAAGTTATTTCATATGAGAAATGCACATTTCATAGTATAAAATATGAAACGCTCATTTTTACACCTTACTAGCTAAGGTAATAGATGGACCTTTCAGAGCATGTGTTCAAATAAAGCATGTTAGTATAATTATGGGTTAATGGGTTTTCTCTAGAATTAAGAGTATTTATGTGAGGTTTTGCTTGTTCAAAAATAATCAGACTATAATATTTAAACATGCAAAATAATTGACAATAATGTTGCACTTGTTGACGATACACTGTTACTCATAGGTGCGCGCGCGCGTGCGCACACACGCACACATGTTACTGCACTGAGATCCCTCGAGCTTCACTGCAGACTGTAGCCAAATCTGTTACTGTCAGCCAAGAATAATGTTGACATGTCATGAGGGTATAAAATAATTTTATATTGAATGTTTTTCTGTACCATCCATGTGCAATTATACTTAAATTCTACATTACATGAAAGTAAATGGATGTTCCAGAATATAGATGGAATAATACTCTTTAATTATCATGAAACCAAAAATTCCTCAACATCGGTGATGCACCTATTAGTGTAACATTGAGAGTGTGTCATAGGTGATGTCCTAACAGTGGACTGTAAATGAAGCATTCCCATTAATTACACTTACATAGCAGTGGAGAAGTACATACATTCTATGGACATTTTATAAGTGTACTTTATATCAATAAAAATTTTTCTCTTAAAAAAATAGAAGTAATTAATACAAAAAGACCCTATGTACCCTTTACCCAGTTTCATCTAATGGTAGCATCTTGCAAAACTGTAGGAAAATGTGACAATGGAGATACTCAGATTGATAGTCAAGATACTGAATATTCCCATCACCGGTATGATTGATTCCTCATGTCCTTTATATCCACACCCACTTCCCTCCTGCTTCCACCCCCTTTAACTCTTGGTATCTAGAAACCTGTTCTGTTTCTACAATTTTGTCATTTCAAGAATGTTATAATAAATGAAATTGTGCAATAAGTAACCTTTTGAGATTGCCTGATGACTTTTAAATTGAGATATTCATATACCATGAAATTTAACCCTCTCAGTGAACCACAAATTTGGTAATTTTTAGTATATTTACAGATTTGTGCAAGCATCACCACTGTCCAATTACAGGACATTCTCATCACCCCGAGAGAAACTCCATGGCCATCGGCCAGACTTCCCATCCTCCCATTTCAGCTCCTCACAGCCACTAACCTATTTTCTGTTTCTTACAGATTTGCCTATTCTGGACATTTCGGATAGAGTGTCAGACAATATGAAGTCTCGTGTGTGGTTTATACCACATTTGCTTCTCCACTCATTTGATGGACATTTGGCCTGTTCCTGCTTTTGGCTGTTATAAGTAAAACTACTGTGACACTCATGTAAAACCTTTTGTATGAACACATTTTCATTTCTCTTGGGTAGATTGGGAAGAGTGGATTTCTTGAGTCACAAGGTAACTGTTTAGCCATCTGAAGAACTGCCAGAGTATTTTCCACGTAGACTACACCATTTTACATTCCCACCATCATCTGATTATTATTTTTTTTTTACTTTTAGTATCATTAATATACAATTAAATGAGCAACATTGTGGTTACTAGATTTCCCCCATTATCAAGTCCCCCCACATACTCCATTAGAGTCACTGTCCATCAGTGTAGTAAGATGCTGTAGAATCACTACTCGTCTCCTTGGTGCTCTCCTGCCCTCCCCGTGCCCCACCCCATGTTATATCTGCTAATTGTAATGCCCCTTTCCCCCCTTGTCCTTCGCTTCCCACCCATCCTCCCCAGTCCCTTTCCCTTTGGTAACTGTTAGTCCATTCTTGGGTTCTGTGATTCCGCTGCTGTTTTGTTCCTCCAGTTTTTTCTTTGTTCTTATTCTCCACACATGAGTGAAATCATTTGGTACTTGTCTTTCTCCGCCTGGCTTATTTCACTGAGCATAATACCCTCTAGCTCCATCCATGTTGTTGCAAATGGTAGGATTTGTTTTCTTCTTATGGCTGAATAATATTCCATTGTGTATATGTACCACCTCTTCTTTATCCATTCATCTGCTGATGGACACTTAGGTTGCTTCCATATCTTGGCTATTGTAAATAGTGCTGCAATAAACATAGGGGTGCATGTTTTTTTCAAACTGGGCTGCTGCATTCTTAGAGTAAATTCCTAGGAGTGGAATTCCTGGGTCAAATGCTATTTCTATTTTGAGTTTTTTGAAGAACCTCCATACTGCTTTCCACAATGGTTGAACTAATTTACATTCCCACCAGCAGTGTAGGAGGGTTCCCCTTTCTCCACAACCTCGCCAACATCTGTTGTTGTTTGTCTTTTGGGTGCTGGCCATCCTAACTGGTGTGAGGTGATATCTCATTGTGGTTTTAATTTGCATTTCTCTGATGATGAGCGATGTGGAGCATCTTTTCATGTGATCTGATTACTTTTCAACATTGGCAACTAATTTAAGTCTTTAAAAATCATGGCGGAGGGCAGGGCAGTCAAGCAAGCCCTGTCTGCTGGTCAGATGTGGCCACCCACTCGCAGCCTTGGCTTTGGGCATTGTGTGTTGGGGGGATGCAAGGAGCCAAGGGGCTGGAGAGGGCAGAGCAGGGGCCCCAAGAAAAGCAGGGAGGCAAGGGCATGGCCCGGGAGACACAGACTCAGCACCCAGCAGATCCCTCAGGCACGTGGTCACACAGGCGGGAGATACTCCCTGACACACAGACAGACAAACGCAGGCACCCAGAGTTGCAGACCCTGCTTCCTCTCAGAGGGTCCCGGGGGGGAGGGCTTCGTGGCCTTGCTGCTCGCAGGCTCACCCTGTGTCTCCAGGTCCAGAGCAGGTGCCCTGGGCTGTGTGACCACCCTGCCCTGCCTGGGAAGGGGCTTGATGGCTGCCCAGATGAGCAAGGCGTGGGCCCCGGGTCCCCAGCTCCTTCGGGGTACACTGGTGCTGATGGGGGGTGGCCCTGGCCAGGAGGCCCCTAGCCAACACTTCTGGGGGCTCCACTACGAGGACGCTGAGGTCTCCCCAGAGGCCTGGGCCTGGCTCCGGGAGCTGTGCCTCCAGTGGCTTCAGCCAGCGGTGCCCTCCCAGGAGCAGGTACTGGGGCGACCCCTCACCCTTCAGCGTCCCCGGGCCACACTCCCGTGTTTTCAGGTTCTTACCCTCCCCCCACCCCCGCCGGGGCTCTGTTCCCGGTTCTCCCTGAGTCCCCGCTGACTGAGGTCTGTTGCTCCTTGGCTTTCCTCGGGGTCTCCATGGGGGCAGAAGTCATGCAGAGACTCGGGCGCAGGTCCCGCCTCCAGACCTCCGGGCTGTGCCCTTGTCTGGGAACACTTATTCCCTGCATCATTTCTTCCTTCCTCACCTGTGCGGAGGCCCTGAGCCCCAGACGCTGGGGACCCCAGTAAGTCTCAGGGCGGAAACGGGTATGGGGGACTCAAGGCCCAGGTGAAGAGGCTGGGCGGGGACACGAGGCGGAGGCTGCGGTGCCCTCGCAGCGTGCAGAGCTTCTCCATCAGGACGAGGGAAGGGCAGCCAGCCTGGAGGGCCGGGGCAGTCGGCAGGCCTGGGGTCAGCGGGGGGCACTCAGGCGAGGGGGACTGGCAGCTGCCTGAGGCTGGGGCCTCCCCCTCCGCGCACCAAGCCGCAGCTTTGGCCCCTTGGAGAGGGGCAGTGACTCCAAGCTGCCCTGCACGGCAAGGGTCTGTGCCCAGTATCACTTTCGAGCGGCTGTGGGCCAGGGAAAAGAGGCTTGAAGGCTCCGATCTCCCGCTCCTCAGCCACCCTCGTGTTGACCTGCACGGGGCCCAGCGAGCCAGCGGTGACAGCTGCCTAAGTCCTTCCCGGCAGAGCTGAGCGACCCCGTGCAGCTCACAGGGCAGGTGCAGACCCCGGGGCTGGGCTGGGCTCCCCTTCAGGGTCGGCCTGAACTCTGAGCTCTGCCAGGAGCCCTCCTGCCTGCACGTCCCCCGGGCAGGTTCGAGTGCCTGGTCAGCTGGGTGTGTGGGGAACTGCCGGCAGGGAAACCCACGCAAACGTCCTGAGGCAGAGAGTAGCTTGGGGGGCTGCAGCGCCAGGAGGGAGACCCAGGTGTGCGGCTCGGCTGGCGGCTGACCGAGCCACCTCCTTCCTGAGAGGCCCCAGCAGGGTCCAGCCTGATCTCATTAGGGAGGAAGCCCCAGGATGCCTCCCTGTCCCACCCTTTCTCTTAAAAATTTTTTTTCTTAATTAAGGTACCATTGATATACACTCTTATGAAGGTTTCACATGAAAAACACTGTGTTACTACATTCACCCATATTATCAAGTCCCCCCCATACCCCATTGCAGTCACTGCCCACCAGTGTAGTAAGATGCCGCAGAGTCACCACTTGTCTTCTCTGAGCTACACTGTCTTCCCCGTGACCCCCCCACACCATGTGTACTAATCATAATACCCCTCAATCCCCTTCTCCCTCCCTCCCCACGTGCCCTCTCCCTCCCCTCCCCTTTGGTAACCACTAGTCCCTTCTTGGGTTCTGTGAGTCTGCTGCTATTTTGTTCCTTCAGTTTCTTCTTTGTTCTTATACTCCACAGATGAGTGGAATCATTTGGTATTTGTCTTTCTCTGCCTGGCTTATTTCACTGAGCATAATACCCTCTAGCTCCATCCACGTTGCTGCAAATGGTAGGATTTGTTTTCTTCTTATGGCTGAGTAATATTCCATTGTGTATATGTACCACCTCTTCTTTATCCATTCATCTGCTGATGGACACTTACACGTTGCTTCCGTATCTTGGCTATTGTAAATAATGTTGCAATAAACATAGAGCTGCTTATGTCTTTTTGAATCCAAGAACTTGTTTTCTTTGGGTAAATTCCTAGGAGTGGAATTCCAGGGTCAAATGGTATTTTTATTTTTAGTTTTTTGAGGAACTTCCATATTGCTTTCCACAGTGGTTGAACTAATAATTTACATTCCCACCAGCAGTGTCGGAGGGCTCCCCTTTCTCTGCATCCTCACCAGCATTTGTTGTTCCTAGTCTTTTCGATGTTGGCCATCCTAACTGGTGCGAGGTGGTATCTCATTGTGGTTTTAACTTGCATTTCCCTGGTGATCAGCGATGTGGAGCATCTTTTCATGTGCCTGTTGGCCATCTGAATTTCTCCTTTGGAGAATTGTCTGTTCATATCTTCTGCCCTTTTTTAATAAGGTTATTTGCTTTTTGGATGTTGAGGTGTGTGAACCGCCCTCTCTCTTTTGCCGAATTTGTCTGGGTAGCTGATCCAGCTGCAACCTCAGGCTGCTGACGCATCCTTGGGACAGACTTTCTCCAGTCTGGTTCTGATCCTTCTTGCTGCAGCTGGATGAATTCAGCTGGATGAATTAATAAACGCAAAGAGACACTTTAAACTGTGTCTTTGATTAATGGTAGCATGGGTGCGGGAGGGAGTTGGGGGCTGACTCCCAGGCCTGAAGCAAATGCGGTAGGCTGCTTTGTTCCGAAGGCAGATGGACTCTGGGTTGGATTCTGAGGGTAGAAGGGGTGAGGACTGGCTTTTGGGCACACATTTTCCAAGACTCCTTTCCATCAAGCTGCCTTCCATTCCCCAGGAGCCTCTGCCTGGCCCCCAGCGGGTATGGGTAGGCAGCCCGAGTTTTCAGACATGCCCAACCTCAGCTTGTCCAAATCTGTCCATCGCCGCAAACTGTTCAGAAGCTGTTTAGAGCTCGTTCACCGGAGTGGCCACCAGGTGGTACTGCTGCACTGTATCCCCAACCAGAGGCTGGGTTTCCCACACCAGCACCTGAGGCTGTGGGACGGGTGGGGGGACTCTGTTCTTCCCTGCTGACCTCAGATCTGAGCCCCTTTTGCCCACCTGACACCCTCCTGGACCACTGCTGAGTCCCAGCCTGGAGCTTGGCCCCTGAGGCGCTAGTGTACACACGTGTATTAGCATCAACTAGTACTTGATAACTTGTGTTTTTCAAGGAATTTGCCTATTTCTTCTGGGTGGGCTGATTTACAAGCAGAGTTCTTCATAATCCTGTATTCTTTTAATGCCTGCAAGGTCTGTAATGTCACCTCTTTCATGCCCGATGTTATGTCCCTTCTACCCTCCTCCCAACTCCCAAGCTCTGCCAGTCTAGCTAGGGGGTTATTAGTTTTATATTAATGTTTTCAAAGAACTAATTCAGTTTTGGCTTTGCTCACTTTTCTCATTGCCTGTTTTCCATTCTGTGGGTCTCTTCTTGTATCATTACTATTCCTTCTACTTCTGATTAATTTGTTCCTTTTCACTTTTGACTTCTTCCCATTTTCGACAGACATGGGCGGACATGAACTTCATGACGCAGTGGGTGCTGGACATGCTCAGAGCACCTGGGGAGTGGGACTGAGCTCCTCAGCGACAGACGGGGGCAGCAGGGCCCGAGAGGTGATGGGTAGACCATGGGCGCAAAGCAGGTCCTGTGGTTCCTGCCCTACAGACGAGCAGATCACTGAGGTTCAGGGAAGTCACTCATCTAGGTCCCAAAAGCTGTCCTGGGGAGAAAGGACTCTGCAGCCTGCCTTTGGGGCCATTTCACTTCCACCTCCTGCAGCCTGCTGGTGGCCCGTGGGATCATGTCATCTGGGATGTGTACCTCTCTTCTCTAAGTTTCTCCCCACGTCTGTTGACTTTCTCCGTCTCTCAGCCTTGGCTGCACTGTGTATGGCCTGTGTCTGGGACTCCTTCAGATACGAACACAAGATCTCTGCCTCCCTGGGCTCAACCTCCCCGTTCTGAACCTCACTCCTTGATCAGTCTTTGTGTCTCTTTACTTGTGACATAGAGGGAGGGAATGAGCCCCATACAGGGGCACACAGTGGGTACACAGAATGAGCCTGACTTTAGCACATCTGCATATCAACAGGCATTCCTCAGGGGTGCAGACAAGTAGTCCATCTCCATATCAGTGGGTAATTACCTGGGCGAAGGAGGGTTTATCTTAACCTGAGAGGTTGGTGGGTTGCTGGTTTGATTCTGCCTTGAGCAGGGAAGAGGAACGGCCCTGGACTGCAGTTTGTAAGCAGTAAATGGGTTTTAAACTTTATTTCTCCCTTTGACTGATTTCAGTTTTAGAGGTATGTTGCCCCAGGATTTCCTCTCCCCAGACTTACAGTGGTCCAAACAGTTCACGCAAGAAGGGATCAACAGAGAAGCAGAGGGAAGAAGGCCAAAACCCTGAAAGGTCAGAGATACGGGGCTCTGAGAGGTCAGAGAGCACACCGACGGGACACTGCCGACCTCTAAGTCCGCAGCACCAGGGGCTCTGGGGTGACGGGAAGGGCAGTCAACACAGCAGTGTTTTACTGGGGCCACTCAATGCACGCTTGTCTGAGTGCTGCCCTGGGAAAATCAGATTGCTCTTTCCCTACAGGGCCCACAGCTGGCAGGGAGACATGAACATGTGTAAGGGCGATGCGGGCTGGAGCCTGCAGGCGGAGTCCAGGAAGGCTCTGGCCACAGTACATTCACTCGACAGATATTGGAGTGTGTCGTGTCCTCTGTGCTGCGGGTACTGAGAAGCGACACAAGC
Organism: Manis javanica; assembly: GCF_040802235.1. Lineage (NCBI taxonomy): Eukaryota > Metazoa > Chordata > Mammalia > Pholidota > Manidae > Manis > Manis javanica. The sequence continues at coordinate 314,977 of NC_133172.1, forward strand.
CCTGCTCTTGGAAGCTCAGCTGCCCTTGGGAAAGAGGCTGTGAGCTCCAAGGAGTCCGCACGGATCGTAGAAGGCTTAAGAGACATTACGTAGGAGGTACTCAGGAAGCTGAGAGGGCAAGCTGAAGTCAGCTGGGCCGGGGAGGGCTTCGTTGGGAAGGGGCATCTGAAACATCTTGGAGAAAAGAGAGGAGGGTCCCAGTCACAGGTACAGGCACACAGGTGGGAAAAATAAGGCTTCTTCAGGAACCACTAGTTCCACAAGGCAGGTGTGGGGAAGATGGTCATGTAGAAGTGCTACTGGGGGCCAAGTCAGGATCCATCATGAATGGTAATGAAGGACTTTGACATTTATCCCAAAGCAGTACTTCCACCTCACGGAAAAGTGACAATATCCATATGCACATATATGAAGTTAACTGGACAGGTATCTTGGGCCCCAGCATATCTTGGCACACTACTGTCCCAGCACGCTTACGTCCCAGCACACTCATAACCCACGCAGGAAGCTCTGCCTCAGGGACTGCAGTGGAGAGTTTTTCACCATGCAGGACACAGATCTGGGGCTGCAGGAAGGGCCCCCTGGATGCAGGTGTGGAGAATTAAACAGTGTGGGGAGGGCAGGAAGGAGACCCCTGCTGGATCGAGGTAGGAGCTCAAATAAGGTGAGGATCGTGGAGAATTGGCATGTAAGTTTTAGGGCTGATGACTGGTGGGATACAGGAGGGGCAGGAAGAAACGGATGCTGGGCTGCAGGAGAATGACAGGCTGAGGTTCTGCGGAAGGCCTCACGGATGGGGCAGCCTCACAAGCCAGCCTCAGAAGGGGATATGAACAGATGGAGTCCGACAAAGCACAAAGGCACAGAGGAGGGCGTGGGCTCTCTCCGAGACGGGCCTGAGTGGGGGTTGGGGGACAGCAGGCTCCTCTAGGAAGTTTCTCCTCCTGGTCTGAAACGCTTTATGTTCACCAGGGGCCTTCGTCTGGGACCCCAAATGCAGAGCTGTTCCCAGGTAGCCGTGTCGAGGTCTCCTGGAGGCCCGGGCCACGCCGGGAGTTGTAGTTCTGGGGGCGCTGGGATGGGAACAGTGGCAGGTGTCCATGGCGCAGTGGTGGCGGTAAGTGGAGAGTCTGGCTGGAGGGTGTGTGGGAGGCGGAACCATGCATGCTGCGTGGAGGAGAGGGGTGAATGAGTGGGTGCGGGCAGAGGGTGCTGACTTGAGGGGTGTGGGTCACCGTGTGAAGGATGAGGGACATGTCATGTGCGTAGTGTGTGTGCACTGTGACCATGTGCAGCTGATTCTGCACGCCTGTACGGTGTGTGACTACATGACCTGGAGGTTGGGCTGCGTGTGTCACTGACTACGTGTGTGGGTAATTCTGTGTCGGGGTGGTGATGGTGGTGGAGAACCACTGTGTTTGTCACCATGTGTGATAATTGTGTAGCCGCATGTGGTTGTCACTGTGTGTGATGGTGCCTATGAGATGACACAGTGGTGACAGGGAGGGCCTGTGGCAGCATGAGAGGCCCAGACTGCGTACGATTACACCTTTTGTCATAGTGACTGTGATTGTGATCATGGTGTGATTGTGACACAGCGGATGCCTGGATGTGATTGGGTATGAGAACCTGTCCTCTGGGTGTGCAAGTGGGTGTGAGAGACTGAGCAGGAGACTCCAGGTGGGGGCCCAGCTGTGTGCAGGCGCCTTGGCGGAGGTGCTATGTTGGCAGGGCCTGTGACCATGTCCCCTGCAGCTCCTCAGACCTTCCCCTGCTGCCAGAACAGGCTCGGCAGGTCTTCCTTCCACAGATGCATCCTGAGCCCCCAGTGCAGCCAGCGCCTCTCCAGATCGGGCGCTGCAGTGGAGAGGACAGGCATGGCCTGCCTTCATGGAGCTGATGTGATGGTGTCCCAGAAGCAAGCCAGTTTTCTGAGGAGCTGATATCTCTGCTGAGGCCTGAATAGAGGGAAGGACTCAGGCAGTGTTTGGGGTCACTGGAATACCAATGCCAAGATGGGTACAGGCAAGGAGGCCCGGCTGGAGTGGACTGAGGCAAGGGCACGGGAGAGGGTAGGGTCAGAATGGGCAGACTGTGGCGACAAATCTCGAGGGGCCGTGGGCCATGCATGGACCTCAGTTTCTACCCTGAGAGGTGGGAGCCACCGAGGCCTTTGAGCAGAGGAGGACTGGGCTGTGACTTAGCTCTTTGTAGTATTTCTCTCTGTTCCAAGGCAGGGCTGCTCGGGGGAGAGTGGAGGCGAGGGGCCTGCATGCTGCTGGAGTCCCTGTGAGCACAGCAGCCCGGAAGGGGGTGGTACAGGCAGAGGAGTTGATCTGAAGTATTCTCACCACAGGAAAAAGGTCATATCCATGTGAGGTCATGGCCGAATTAATTAACTTGATTGTGGTAATCATTTCATATATTCAAGCACACACTGTATGCCTTAAATATACAGTCACCGGTCCATAATACCTCAGTGAAGCTGGAGGAAAATTTATCGAAAAAGATTAAACCGATCTAACAGAAAGACCCTTACTTCATTCACCTGGACCTCTCGGGACCTGTCTCCCCACAGTCCAGGGTTTTCCCACTGCTCCAGCTTGGAGATCATGTCTGGCTTGGAATCTGGAAGCCCTGCCCCTGGTTGGAAAGGAGGAGGCTAAGGTCGATGCTGGTGCCACAAGTCAGCCTGGACGCAACAGGCCCAACAGTGCAGCGTGTGCCCCCAGGCACAGGAAAGCTCTCTGCCCAGGAGACCTGCTGGGGGACACGGTTCAGAGCAAGGACACACGTGGGTGTGAGTGGCCGAGGATGAAGCGGGGGATTCATAAACACACGAGTGACGGGGATGAAGAGGGCAGAGAGGCCTCCCCCAGGGACGCCGGGGTGCCGTAGTTGCTGAGCATCCCATCGTGGTACAGGGTCCCCCGTGTCAGGCCCAGCAGCTCCCACTCCTCCTGCATGAAGTCCAAGATCACGTCCTTAACAGTCAATGGCTTCTGGAACATCCCACATGTACTGTCTCAGCCACAGTTTGTCTGACCAGGGCCAGCCCCATGGGGATGGCAGGATGTGAACGCTCTGGAAAATGCCCTTGTCATTGACAGCTCATGCTCCGAGTGGCCCAAGCTGAGCTGGCACTATTGCTATGGACCCACCTGAATGTTGTATCTCCCCCAAATTCCTGTGTGTAAAGCCCTGACCCCCACTGGGAAGGACTTTGGAGGTGGGGCCTTTGGGAGGTGATTAGGCTGATGAGGCCATCAGGTTGAGGGCACCTTGCTGGAATTAGTGCCCTTCTAAGAAGAGGCAGAGACCACAGAGCTCGCCCCCCCACCCATCAGGAGAGGACACGGTAGGGTGGCTGGACAGCCACCTGTAGAGAGCTTTCCCAGAAGCTGCCATGTGGGCATCCTGATCTTGGACGTCCAGCCTCCTGAACTGTGAGAAACAAATGTCCGCTGGCTATGCCACATGGCTGGCCCGTGGTCCCGTGTCACGGCAGCCTGAGCGCACTGTGGCACACTGACCCCTCTCTTCCCAGTGCTCAGCTTTGGGCCCCTAAAGGGATGGCTGGATGGCCCTTGCCAGCCCCCCTTGGAGCCATCTGTCACTCCTGTGGGGTCTCTATCCTCTGCAGGGCCAGGAGAGAGGCTTGGAGGCTGGGATGGCATCCGAGCCAGCCACATGTGCCCTGGGCCACAAGGGTCCCCAGCCTGGCCTTAACTGCCCCCGCAGGAGCTCCCCCAGGCTCTGGCAACAGCGCTTCTGCCCATGTGTGGCTGTCTCGTTGGTGACCCCGTGGAGAAAGGGCCTGTCGGGAGCCGCACCTGTTTCAGAGTAACTGCTCCCATTTCTAACACGCAGAGCCCCCACCTCCTCTCTGAATGCTGCTCAGTGCCCCTCCCTTGCCTGCCAATACCTCCTGGGCGTCCCACGTGCCAGCCCTGCTCTGCCCCTTTCCTGTGAATGGCTGATGCGGTGTGGCCCCAGAGAGCATGTGTCCCAGGTGTGGGGTCTCAGAGCCCTGACAAGGCTGAGAGAGGGGCAGGAGGAGGAGGCGGGGTGCGGGCAGCCGGAGGGGCCCCGTCTCCAGTCCAGCACCGAGGGGACTCATGTGGAAGGCATGTGCTGGGTCTGTGGTGTCCTGGGCCTCAGGCTTGTCCCCCTCAGTGTCCCTGTGAGCAGGAAGAGCTGGCGAGGGGGAGGCGGTATGAGGGAGGGTACGCCTGCCTGCAGGCCCCAGACTCCCTCACCAGAGGCTCCACAGCCCTGCCTCCCCTCACCAGCCGCTGGCCTCTCTCCCAGGCCCTGCCCCTGCCACACCACGCTTCCTCCGGCACTGCCCACCCTGGGCTTGGCTGAACCCCAGTGCCCATGTGTGTGCCCTGTGGGCACCTTACATCAGCTTGCTTGATCCTTGCTTCACCCAAGTGAGGAAGTGCCACCAGACCTTCAGGAAGGAAACTGAGGCACCAAGAGGGGAAGGTGCTTGCCTCAATCAAGCTTCTGCAGGGAAGCAGCTCCCCTGCCCCCACCACGACCAGTGAAGGTGAGGCGTCCTGGGGAGAAGGCAGCATCCATGTGGATGGGTGGGGTGACCCACAGCTCCCAGAATTAGTCTGGGGATGAGGCACCCCACTGGGCTCTCGTGCAGGAACCACACAGCCCCAGGTCTGGGGTCACCCAGGTTGGACACAGGTTTGGAGCAAGAAGCCCTGGACCTGCTGCCCCAGTGTGTGCCACTAGCTGGCCATATCCCTGCCCTGGGCCTCTTTCCTCCTGAGCACAACAGGGACAGGTCCCCAGGGGGATGGGTGCCCGGCCCTGTGCTGTGGAGTCTGCGAAAGGAGGCACAACACAGAACGCCGGGGTCACTGCCTGGCCACACCACCTTCGCACCCTCTACCCCCTCCTGGGTCCTGGGTCCTGCACGGAACCACTGGGCTCAGAGAGCCACAGAAAGCAACCCTCAGACCCCTGCCTCTGAAGTGGGAAAGCACCCACGAGCCAGGCCGGGTCCCCACGGCAGCCCCAGGCCACCCCCAGGCCGAGAGCCTCCCCAGGGCTCGCTGTGTCATGCTGGCTGGGTTCCTTACCAGGGACAACGAGGTGCCACCACCCTCCGTTATACAGGTGACACACATATAAACGGACACAGAGAGGTTATCTCAGAGGTTGTGAAGCAAGTGACAGGTGGACGAGGATTTGAACCCAGGCAGGCAGGCGCGTCTGTGCCTTCAGAGGACATTTTTTAAAGCAGAGGTGGGAGCGCTCAGCGTGGCGCACCTGCGTAGCCGCCACCCAGACCAAGCTCTTGACCGTGAGCACGGAGGTGCTCCGGAGCCGTGCCTTCTGACCCAGCAGCCAGCGCACCTGACACGCACACCTGCAGGGTCACCCCTGAGGTTTCACGGGCTGGCACACGCCGCCGCCCCGACCCCCGGCAGGCGCGCTCACCGGACCCTCCCCCCCTGCCCCCGCCCGGGCCCCACCGCCCACTCGTCACCCCCACCGTGCGCACACGTGGGCCTCCCCGTCGCCCCACTCACACGGGCTGTGCCGCCGACTCCGCGGACCCCCGACGCCGAGCCTTCACGGGGCCGCCGCCCACCGCCCCGCGCCCTTCCGGCCGCTCTGGGTCCCTCCCAGGAGGGCAGCTTGAGTCAGGACCGCCCGCCCGGCCTCCAAGGTGCGCCGTTACTGTGTCTGCCAAAGAGTATGTTAAGAATCCTGCTTAACTTCTTGGGCTTTTTTAAAATGCAATTTTAACTCTAAGATGGAATCTTCCTGTCTTTGTTATGCTGTTTACAGGCGGGCCTTTTAGCAGGCCAGAGTAAGTCTTACAATGGCATGACCTACTTGGCACAATGAAGACACAGGCAGGGCTCCCACACTTTTATCTGGGGAGTATCTGGACATTCCAAGCTTCCACTGACTAACTCATTAGCTGCGCGCCTTCTGGCTCCCTGGTTTCACCTGGTTCACTCTTCGAGTCCCTTCTAGGGGGCTTTACTGGCCGTAGCCTCTCTCCACCCCGCTCATAACTATGCCTTTCTGCCTAACAGACTCACCTTAAGCACTGTCCAAAAAAACTAGTATGATGTAAATGTCATTTGTAGCTAGTAACAGTTGAAATTTGGAAATCGTGACAGGAACTGGATTTTTATTAATTTAAAATTACGTCTTAAATAGCTGTATGTGACCAGTGACCAGCACGCTGGACGGCGCGCTGTGGGAGATGTTCATCTCGGTCTCCTTCAGAGACCTACGGGAGGCTGCTGTTCAGACTGGATACAGATTTCTTCGCCGTTGCCTTTGCTTTACTGGCCTTATTCTCTCTCCACCCTGCTCATACCTATTTTTCTGCCTAAAAAAAAATGACTTCAATGTCTCTGAGGATGTGCAAGGAGATACTAAAAATGGGGGGACTTAGCTGCTGGCTACAGTTTGTGTGGCTCTCGAATTTGGGCTAATGCAGGCATTTTAATAAAATGACTTGTAAATTTATGTACTACAGCCAGGTTACAGGAAAGTTCAGAGTCAAAGCTTTTACACTTAACTGGTTCCATCAATACACACACAGCACATACATAAATACAGAACAGGTGTGGCAAGAAATATAGTCATGTGGATGATTTAATACGGGGAGACTGACAGTAAACAATGAAATAAAACACCAAACTTACTTTAATTTGAAAGAGTTGAGATTCTTTATTTTTTGAACGGGTAATTCTTATTTCAAAATTCAAAAAATATCAAAAGACGTAGAATGGAAGTTATTCCTCATCCCATTCCCCTCATTTCTCCTCCCCAAGAGCAACTAGTGGGCCTGCTTTCTTTTTATCTTTCAAAGCATGTGTGTGTGTGTGTGTGTGTGTGTATGCAAACACTTCCTCTTTACAAAGATGGAAACACACCATATACAAGTTTTACATCTTTTCACCTAATGTTATCTTGGAGCTCTTTCCCACATTAGTACATAAAAACAGTCCCTATATTTAAGGCTGTATAGTTCTGTGTTCCACCATAAATCACTTAGCAAGTTCCCCATGGTGGACACTGAGGTTATTTCCAAATTTTTACTTTTGAAATAAATACCATAGTGAAGACCATGTACAAACAGCTGCACACATACAAATAAATATGCCTGTGGAATTCAGTCTCAGCAATGGGTTTGCTGAGTATTTGAAATTTAGATGGCAAATGAACAGCCCTCCAAAGATGCTGTATCAATTCACACTGTGTAGGAAACCCTCTTCCCTCTTTTGGATAAGAGTCAAGGCTGGTAAAATGTTCACTGAAGTCACATTGCTACAATTCTCCTAAAAGATAATTTTAAAAATGACATGAAATCCATTGTTAGAGGAGAATGCTCAAAATACAGTAAGCAATATGTGTCTACATCTACAAGAGAATTAGAAAGGATTTCAATTTTCTAAATACAAAATAACTACATGTTTATGTGCATAAGACGTAGTATAAAAAATATGTATATACACGCACATATATCTTTAAGAAAAAAATTACAAAGGAAAGCTAACAAACTTAGTGGTAATGAACATTTCTAAATGGTAGAAGTATGAGGAATTAAATTTTAAGTTAATCTTCATATTTTTGTGTATTCTTTTACTTTAATGCATCTTCCAAGTTGTGTTACAAAGAATTTGCATTACTTTTATAAACTGAGAAAATGAAGTATTTTCTCTATTTTATAGTAATTTCCCCTGAGCAGTTATTTAATATTTGTAAGGAAATAAGTGGGAATATTATGCCTAGAAAATGTGACCTAAAATGAGGCATGGACAATTTGCAAAAGATCTCTGCTGCAGCGACAAGCTTGCTCCCAGCCAACCCAGGGAGGCTGTCATGACCTCAGCCCACCCAGCGTCTACTCGGAGGATTCAGCACCTACTCAGCTCCTTTGGGAGCTGCCACTTTGGCCCACCAGGCTAAAGCAAGGAGAGTCTGGTGGGCTGGGTCAGCTTGGGGACAAAATGTAGGTTATTCTGTTGTTTTTTCTTCACCAACAAACAAAAGACTAAAAAAGAAGGGAAACCTATAGATAAATAGACCTAAGAAAAATATTAATCAAATGCACTGTGCGAATCTTATTTAGATCGTGATTAGAACCAAACAAAAAAACAAAACATTTATGAGGGAACAAAGAACATCTGAGCATGGTGTCCTGAGGAATCAGTTATTTCAGTTCAAGTGTAATAATGGCAATATAGTTTTATGGAGATTTAATAAAATTAACAACTTTTCCTGCTCCATCACAGACATTCTTAGGTGAAGTGAACATTTTTTTTTCTTTCTTAAATGCCTGGTTAGGAGGAGCACGAACACCACCGCCGGGGCCCCCGCCCTAATTCGCACGCAGGCCCTCTGCAGTCTCACCCACCACCGCTTTGTGCCCTCAGCACGCACATCAGCGTGGTGAAGAGGCTAACGATGCATCGAGACGATTACGAAAACGGTTTTGCCCCCATGGACCGACATGGTTTCATATAGATTTGAAAGTCCTCATTTTTCTGAATATAGATACATATATACGGAAAGATAAAGTCACTAAAATTAGTAAAATAACGTGATTTCTGGGACTAATGTGAAAATTATCCTGTCGCAGATAGAGTACCAGTGAAATTTATTAACCATGTTTCACCATGTCCACAATAAAATGCTAACATTTAGACAACTCAGAAAAACAAGCAGATTCTCTTCCTTTCTTCATGACAATTATGAATGCTACAAATCTGAAAAAATTACTGAAAAACACATTGCGTATAAACTAATGATAACATTCTTAAAATCAGAAGTATAAGATTGTTAATATAGGTCTGATCGGATCAATATACAGAATTTGGACAAAAGTGGCTGGAGCGCTGGGCACGGTTCTCTATCACAGCATGTGTAGGGCCAGATGCTTCTTTGAGGAGGGGACTATCATGGGCATTGTAGTATGTTCATTATTTCTGGCCTCTACCCACTAGATGCCAGCAGTACCCCTGCTTTCTGCAAGTCATGACAACCAAAAATGTCTCCAGACATCACCAAATGTTTCATGGTGGCCAAAACCACCGATCGAGAACCTCCAGCTTATAGCAACACTGGCTATTCAGAACCGTAGAGGCAATAGTCATCTATAGGGGCTGTGACACTCCCAAGGAAGGCTGTAGAATTTCAAGGAGGCTTGTTCCAATTTGGGCATGAGTGTGGCTAACCTGGGTGGGGACCAAGCATCTCTAATGACTGTGAAGAGCAAAACTGGCCCCTGGAGAGCAGGTATGTATGTGTGAAACAACCTGTCCATATCCTTTAAAGGTCCTTCAGAATCCTAAGTCCACTTCACATATAAACACAAATTAATTCCTGCATGCTTAGAATTTTATACAAACTTTCCAGAAATGCACAACGGCATTTTGTGTTGTTCAAAACTTCCTAAGAGTCACCACTCTGGAAAATCACATCCCATACAGGAACGGCCCTGACAATATATCCACGGCCAACACCATCACCCCTGCACCAGACATCAAACAGGTAATGCCTTAGGTTTCTGGGTGTAATGGCCCACCAGTCACATGGAGAGATACCAGACCAAGCCAGAAACATTACTCTGTCATGAACTCTTTTCATTTTAATCATCGTATACAAAATGGGGCCATATATCTATTTTTTGACATTCACATGTGCGTAGGTCATGTAACCCATGAGTTCCTTTCGGCATAATAGAAGGAACAATACAAAATACCTGTGGTTAAAGGGGGCATTGGGCTCGACGGATCTGGGGACCATCAATGTTAGGTGTTCGGGAAGCACCATTTCCTCAGGAAATCAGAGGTGACCTTGGCATTTGTACCCCCAGCCCCCTTTCTGTAAGTGCACTATGTGGACTTACCACATTTTTGTGCCTGGGGTTCCAAAGTCCTCTGTAGAGTTTATCCTCTTATGAGGATTCTCTGATGTCAAACAGCACAGAAGAGTCCACAGGAGGCTCCTCCACCCCGATGACACGCACCGGGTTCTTCTCTTGAATGATCTCATGGATGTCAAACAAGGCAAGTGTCCTGCTTGCAGGCTGTGCTGCCTTTGTCCCACCCCCAGGGTTCTCGCCTGAGTGTGTCTGCTGATGTCGACCCACGTGTGAGCTCCGTCCACGGGGCTGCTCGCGCCGCCGTCTGCTCCGTCCACGGGGCTCCTCTCTGGTGTGAGTGACCTGGTGTCGGATGAGGTGTGAGCTCTGACTGAAACACTTCCCACAATGGCTACACTTAAAGGGCCTGTCACTCCGGTGAGCCCTCTCCTCTGGATTCAAAGCTGGGTCACAGTCCAGGGCTCCCACCCACTCCTGCTTGGTCAGGGCTGGCGTCTGCCCGAAGATGAGCCTTTGGCGGCACTCGTAGGGTTTCTCCCCGGCATGCTTTCGTTGATGCTGTGCCAGGGAGGAGCTGTGCCTGAAGCCCTTCCCACAGTGGTTACACTCGTAGGGCCTCTCCTCAGTATGAGTCCTCAGATGCAGGAACAGGCACGTGGTCCGCGAGAAGGATTTCCCACACACACTGCAGGTGTACGGCTTCTCACCGGTGTGCGTCCGCTTGTGCCGTCCCAGGGATGAATTCTGGTTGAAGGCCCTCCCGCAGTCCTGACACTCATAGGGTTTCTCTCCAGTGTGGATTCTTCGATGGACAGTGAGGTGGGTGCTATGGCAGAAAGACTTCCCACACTCGGCACATTTATAGGGCTTGTCTCCCGTGTGGATTCGCTCGTGTTGAACCAGGGAGGAGTTCTGGCTAAAGGCTTTCCCACACTCTTTGCACATATAAGGTCTCTCTCCTGTGTGGATCCTCTTATGCACTGTGAGGTGCGCATTATGGTTAAACGACTTCCCGCAGTCCACACACTTGTAGGGTTTATCCTGTGCTTGGCTTTGTGTAAATTCCGTAACTGACACAGCCTGACTGGACGCTTTGCTATAGTCACTGCTGTCACATGGCTCCATTCCTGCAGAGCCTGACTGCTGACTAACTAAGCTTGAGTTATGTTCTGGGCTGGTAACCTGTGAGTCAGTACAGAAATACTCTTTCCTAGAAATTTCTGGAAGTGGATGTAGGTTTGAACTCAGGACATAGTTTTCCCCAAGACTGAGACTTTGGTAGCTTCTATCGTGAACTGATGCTTCCTCGAGGCTAAATTCCAATTGCCTCAAATCATCCTGGTTCTTCTCCGGCACCTGTACCTGGCCCTCACACTCCCAATCTTCCTTGAGTGTGGTGGGACAGGGAGCATCTCTCAGGAAGCCATCCTTTTCCATGACAACGGATGGCATCTCCTCAGGAAGGCCCTCCTTGGGTGACACTTGGCCTTCAGGTCCAGACTCCCACACTGAAAGAAAATCAAAGAGAAATATAGGGGAAAAAACATGGGAGAGGGCGACAAGTCCCCAACACACTGGGCCTATGTCCTTACTACTTGCCCTACTTCCAGGCAAATCCCAATTCTGCTTATGTCGACACCAAGTGCCTCGTCCACAAACACAAATTCACCCTTTCATTCATTCAACGAAAACACCTTGAGCACATCCCCTGGGCCCAGGAACTGGTCTAGATCAGGGGCTGGCAAACTACAGCCCCCAAACAAATGGATTTCGTGTTTTTAAAGGTCTACAGGGAAAAAAAAGAAGTCTATACAAAATAGGAGAATATATAACAGAAAGGCAGATTTTGAAAGCTGCCCTGGGCTACTGAACCAGACACTCACCTAGGCATTCCTATGGACTTTGTAGGTGACGTGAAGGTCATTCATCGGCTGACCTTAAGCCTTAATACAGGAAGATGATGCTGGGCTTTCTGGTGGGCCCAAAGTAACCCTGAGCCTTTAAAAGCAGCAGTAAGTGGAAGGGAGATGATAGCTGTGCAGGTGTCTCTCAAAGTTGAGAACAACTCTTAGCTGATAGTTTGCAAGAAAACAGGAACCTCAATCCTACAACTGTGCAGAACTGAATACTGCCAACAGTCTGCCCAAGCCTGGATTCAGATTCTTCCCAAGCCCCTCTGCCTGGCCAATTTTGGTCTGTGAGACCCAGAGCAGATAAACCAGTCAGGTTTGACTGAGAACTGTGACACAATAAATGTGCGTTGTTTTAACCTGCTAGGTGTGTGGTAATTTGTTATTAGCAGCAATAGCACATGGCCCACAAAGCCTAAAATATTTACTATCTCGGTCCCAGATGCTGGGGATAAAGCAGTGACCCCAACAGATAAAAAGCCCTGCCCTCAGGGACTGGGGAGGCTGACAGGGAACAAAGCATGGAGGAAGCAGGCTGTGAGCAGAGGTGAGGAGTTCAGGTTCAGAAAACCTAGGTTTGAGAGGCCGGATACCAAAGTGGAGGAGCCCTCACGTCTTCAGGACATCTTTAGGAGGACCAGCCCCCCAGCTGGGATCCTCCAGCACAAGTTTCACACCCAGGCAGGCACAGGCCCTTCCCTGACGTACAGTGAAACAAAGATGTGGTAGTTTCCTATGGCTGCTCTAACTTACTGTGAAGTCAGCACATTAAAACGCACACTCCGTCTCTACAGCTCTGGGAGAGAGAAGCCCTCCGGCCAAGGGCTGGGCAGGCCCTCACTTCTTCTGGAGACTCTAGCAGGGGACCCGTCCCCTCGCCGTTCCCAGCTTCTAGGGGCTGCCCGGATTCCTTGGTCCTTTGCTTCACCTCCACAGGCAGCAGACCGCAGCCCCGGCAACTGGTGGTTCACTTGTACCTTTATGACATTATTTATAAATAAACTGCTAAAAGTTAAGAGGGTGAGTCCCTGAGGTTTATGAGCTGTTGTTATAGCAAACTGCTCAACCTGAAGAGGGTGTAATAGATCCCCAATTTAGAGCCAGTCGGTCATAAGTATGGGAGGCCTTGAATGCAACTGGCCTCTGGAGTGGAGGCAGTCTTGTGGGACTGAGTCCTAGTTAGCACTGGGGGGTCTGTGCTACCTCCAGGCAGACATCATCAGAACTAGACTCAATCACTGGATATCCAACTAATGCCTGGAGAGCAGGAGAACTGGATGTCAGTACAGAAAAAACCCATGCATTTGGTGTTGCAAGTGTTCTGTTAGTAGAAATAAATCACAGTGCTGCTAGCAGGTGTCTTTTAGGGGTATAAAAATGTTCTGGAACTAGACAGTGGCTATGGATGCACATCTGTGAATATACCCCAAACTGTATTATTTAAATGAATGAAATGTGTGGCATGCTTAGGACTGTGGAAGCCCATAGCGAGCTCAGGGCCCAGGGGATGTACACGAGCTCCTGGGGCTGGAGGATGTCAGAAGTACAGGACACCTCAGGCTCCACTGCCTCCACAGCTTGTGTCCACTGCAGATTCACCCCCACCCCAGGGGAGTGGCCCATGCCCCATTATGGAGGTCCATGTGATTCTCCGCAGATCAGAAAGCTCTGGGAGGTTGACCTGCAGCAGGTCTGCTGGCTGTGTATCCTGTGACCACAGCCCGCCTCTTGCAGCATGTGGTCAGAGTACCCATGCATCAGCTGCAAGGAAGTGAAGCCCCGACCCTTAGCCCAAGGGGGCTGGCCTAAGTAAATTAGGACAACGTAGGGCCCCCTTTCCAGCACGCCTAGTAGCAGGGCCAAGGGCTGGGGGATGTGACTTGGTCCTGCCTAAAGAAACCTCAGTGGATGACGTCCAGAGTTCTAATAAAAGGGGACTAATGTGATGGTACCATTCTTCCCACTTCTCTCTCCCTGCCTGGACCACAGATGTGATGGCCAGAGGTGCTGCAGCCACACCAGTCCCTAGGAAAGGCAGGAAGAATCAGAACCATCAGCCCTTGGCAGTGGAATGCCTCTGGGTTCCCACTTTGTGTTCTTCTTTTAGCTGCTGTAGCCGTTTTTAGGTATTTACAGCCAAACACAATCCTTGTTGCTAAGAGAAGAAGGGTGTGGAGAACTGGTTCACAGACGTCCAAGAATGAAATGGAGACGATGAAGGACAAGTTCACATGCAAAAATGGTCCTGTGGGAGGGCCCGCGGGGAGGGCTGCGGGGGAGGAAGCAAGGGAGGGAGGCGGACGTGGGACGTGGCCCCTGGGGAGGAGAGCGGCGGACAGTCTCTGGGCCCAGAGAATGAGGGGCACAAGTCGAGGAGCACAAGGAGCAAGGGGCGCACCCCAGGCAAGCATCTGGAGGGCAGCACCCGACCAGCTGTGCAGGGAAAAGCTGACAGGGCAGGCCTGAGGCTGCCATCCTTAGATGGGCCAGCTTTCAAGGTTGGCCCCTGGCTGGACGTGGGAACGTGGATTTCTGGAAGGTTCCCACCATCCTAACTTATAAAAGTGGCTCGCCGTGCCCTTGCTGTGCCAACAATAGGGTTCAGGGTGAACACCTGCTTTCTCCTAGGTGTCTGGAATCTTAGTTAGGTCCAGTCAAAGGGTGCCAACATAACCAGCCCCCATTAAAAACCCAGCACTGAGCCTCTAATAAGCTTCTCTGGTAGCTCACATGTCACAACTCACTGCTGGGCAACCAAGAATGTCCAGTGAGACCCCACCGGAGGGGCTCTGGGGGCCTGTGCTCGGCTTTCTCCGGGCTTCACCCCATCCGCCTTTTCCCTTCATCCTTTTGCTGTGATCACTGGATCTGTGGTTGGTCTGGGGGACCCCAATACACCACCCTTTCCACACAGACCATCTGCAGTCATCTCCTGGGCTGCTCTCACTAGGGATTCCCTTTTGGAGGGTTCTCACCTGGACAAGAGCCCTGGACAAGTCCTCTGTCCGCCACCCACAGCTCAGCCCCTTGCTCCAGCTGGGAAATGACTTCAGGTTTGGGAAGCTCAGGCCCTAGAAACACGGAAAGACACAGGATGTGGGGGTCTGGTCTGGAGGGAGAGCAGCAGCTCAGGCTCCGGTCTCCGACTCCTGACTGTCGGGACACAGGGACACCTCACGACCAAGTGGAGTCTCTGCACTGGGACAGACGCCTTCCACACACCCCTCCCCGCACTGTGTTCCCCACGGATGGGAATGCAAGGCCCCTGACCCCCAGCCCAAGGTTAAGTCCTCATACCAGAGGCCTATGGCCTATAATCCATGCACAGGTCGCTGCAGGAATCTGAGTGGCAGCTTGGAAATGGGGCCTTACCCACAGACAACAGGTGCCCAAAGGTCTCCAGCATCACATCACGGTATAGGATCCTCTGGGCAGGGCCCAGATGCCCCCACTCCTCCTGGGTGAAGTCCACAGCCACGTCCCGGAAGGTCACCGGCTCCTGAAACATCACACACACTCTCAGTCAGGTAGTCTGGGAAGAGGAGGAGGAATGGGGAAGACAACCAGCAGGCCAGTGTCCTGAGAAAGCGCACATTCTGAGTGATGTGAGTCAGGCCGCACTGGGCACCTCCTAGGCTGTGCAGGTCAGTGGGGGTTGTAGCAGCGAGGACAAGCGAAAGTATCCAGGCAAGGCCGAAGCCAGCTACAACTGACCTACGACTGACCTCAGAGAGCTGAGGGTGCCAACACAGACCAACTGCAGCCCTGCAGACCTAAAGAAACGGTTATTGTTCTAAGCCACCAGTTTTGGGATAGTTTATTGTGCAGCAGCAGCTAATTGATGCACTAACTAATCCTCAGATTCAAAGCAAGGCTTATCATCCTCCTTGAAAAAAGGAGTGTACAGTTAGAGTCAGAAATCTCCCTGCCTTCAGGGCCTGGGCAGGCGCACAGGTAACTGAAGTGGGCCAGTGTAAGAGCCAAAGCTTCCCAGGGCACTCAGTGCGCGAGAGGGGCCGCTGCTGATCACGGGCGATACGTGCCTGTCTGAGGGGCATCCAGGACTCAGAGCCAACTGAGTGCAGGGAAAGGCAGACCAGATGTGGTCAGAACTACCTATCTCTGGTGAGAAGCTGAAAATTAGGTCATATTTTTAAGTGAAATTTAAAAATGAAATTAAGTTTAATTAAAGTTAAATAATTGTAAATTGATGAAATGTCTCTGAAATGTGTCCCACAAATGAAACTCTTCTGTGGGCTGGCTGTGGCCATGGTCGAAAGCTAGACATTTCTGGATCAGAGTCTTGACTCTGCCACTTCCTCCTCGAGAGGCACAGTACAGGTACCCACTTCTGCCCCGCTTCCTTGTCTATGAAGTATCACTTTGTGGGGGCAGTGATGAGGAACAAGAGGCTGTAAAACCCTTCGTACAACACAACAGGCTAGCCACGTGCAAAAGAATAAAGTTGGTCCCCCACCTCACACCATATACAAAGTATAACTCAAAATGGATGAAAGACATAAATGTAAGAGCTAAAACTATTCAAATCTTACCAGAAAACAGAGAGAGAAATTTTCATGACCTTGAAATACGGCAAAGCATTCTTAGATATGACATCAAAAGAAAAAATAAATTGCCTTAATAAAATTAAAAATTCTGTGCTCTAAATCACACTACCAAGAAAGGGGAAAGACATCTGCATAATGGGAGATAATTGCAAATCAGGTAACTGGTAAGAGACCTGTATACAGAGGCTACAAAGAACTCTTTGAACTCAATAATAAAGGCAAACCAATTAAAATGGGCAAAGGGTCTAAACAGGTATTCTTCAAAGATAAAAGAAAAAAAGGTAAAAATAGTGAATAAGTACATGAAAATATGCTCAACATTATTAGCCACCAAGGAAATGCTAATCAAAACCACATACCAAATACTCAATTAAAAAGTTTTCTTTTAACAACACCACGAGTAGATTTAAAATTAATACAGAAATTACAGTATGGGTGGCATGTGGCTCTGGCAAAAATTGTGCAGACACAAACAGAACCTTTCAGTTGCAAGCAGAGGTCTCTGCTTTGTCCCTGTATCATCACTTCACTCAAAAAATCCTCTAGCCGAGGCAGCCCCAACTGCCACTGGGAGGAGTTTTGCCATTGTGGCATTTCTCACTCCTGTCCCTTGGTTTCTGCTCCCCAGGACATCTGCTCTTGTCCTGGAAGAGTGCAACCTGGTCTCCTTAAGCTGCAGGAGTTGCAAACCTCTCTGCCCTCTGATCCTGGCTCAGGCACTGACAAGCCATGCCACTTGTCCCCTTGGGGGAAAAAAAAAGTTCTCTAACCCTGAGACAGGCTCTCTGTGCCTCCTGCCCCTACCTGCCATAACCCACTCTGCATGGGTTGCTAGTGACAGCCCAGGTGCCAGGTCCACCGAGTCATGTCTGTCCAGGTCACCAGACTTCTCAGTGGCATCACGTGAGTCTTTCTTCATCCCTGCTAGTTACGGCAGGGGCCCACTCCTTGCTGTTTCGTACCCTCTCTGCTGCTCCGCCTCAGACCCCTGCAGCCCTCCTCTGCTCCAAATGGTTGGGGCTTGGAGGGATGGGCATGTCAGACCCCTCTCCTCCACATACTCTCCCACAGCTGACCCGGCCACACTGGCAGCTGGCCACACCCTCTTCCCAGTGCCTTAGCACTCAGTATTTTTCC
Source organism: Manis javanica (assembly GCF_040802235.1). Taxonomy (NCBI): domain Eukaryota; kingdom Metazoa; phylum Chordata; class Mammalia; order Pholidota; family Manidae; genus Manis; species Manis javanica. Next base: position 332,469 of record NC_133172.1, read on the forward strand.
TACCCCTACCACCAGACCCCTGAATGGTTGTCCTCAAAGCCATTTCATTCCTACTTAAAACATCTGAATGGCTCCTCCTCACCTTTGGATACATGACGAACCCTTTCAGCCTGGCTGTTTGGCTGAATAATGACCTCCAAAGACATCCATGTCCTAATTCCTAGAACCTGTAGATGTTACCATAAATAGCAAAAAGGACTTTTTTGAGGATGTGACTAGGGATTTTAAGATGGGGAGGTTATCCTGGATTTTCCAGGTGGGCCCAAGGTGCCACCACAAATGTTCTCCTAAAGGGAAGGCAGAGGAAGATCTACCTACAGAAGGCACAAGGCAGTGTGACCACCAATGCCAAGACGCTGCTGGACATGAGCCAAAAAATGCAAGGTCTACAGCTCTGATAGCCAGAAAAGGCGAGGAATCTACCAGAAAGGGGGCTCTGCCCACAGCTTGATTTCAGCCCAGTGAAACCAATTTCAGACTTCTGATCTCCACAGCTGGAGAAGTAGACATATATTAAGTCACCAAATGTGGTAATCTGTCATAGCAGCCATAGGAAGCTAATATGCTGGCACTGAAAGCCCTCCAATGGTGGCCTCCTCCAAGATGGCCCCCAGTGATCCCCAGGTCTTGTGTAGTCCCTCCTACACTGAGCAGTTTGATTTGTGCAGCTAGTGGGATACTGTGGAAATGACGAGTGTGAACTCTGACCCAGATCACAAAACGTATTGTGGTGTCCACCTTGCCCTCTCCTGGGTCACTCATTCTGAGGGAAGACGCAGGTTGTTGTGAGGAGAGGCCCACAGGGGAAGGAACTCCTGCCAACGGCCATGTGAGGGGGCCATCCTGGGGACGCATCCTCCAGCCCCAGTCAAGAGTCACCTGACACCAGTCCAAGCCAACATCGTAACTGTTACCTCACGAGCCCTAGTCAGAACCACCAGTTAAGCCACTCAAGGATTTCTACCATCGAAACTGAGACAGTATTTACTGTTGTTTTAGGTCAACTAGTTTTGGTTTGTTACACAGCAACAGTTAACACACATGCTCTTAAGCCTCTTTTACTGCTGACAAAGACTCTCTTTTCAACCAAGGTTTAGTCTGGCTCCTCTGAATCGTCTTCTCAGCTAGGCCTCGACCTTTGGGCTTCTGTGTCCATTTTTGCATCATCCGGTTTTATTAAATTTCCTGTCAATTTCCTGTCAATGCCACTTGTCCCCTTGGGAAAAAAATAAAAGGAAAAAAAAATGGGGGGGGGTTAGCCAGAATCCCCACCCTCAATATCTGATCACTCTCTGCATTTTTTCAAAGTTCTCATCGCACACAATCCTCCAGGTAGTATCTGATCACTAGGCCTGCTGCAGCAAGAATTCCCTCAGGTCAGTTTAGCAAGAATCACCCCCACAACCTCCCTATAAATCCCCACTTTTCCTTGTCCTATTCAGAATTGAGCCCACTTCTATACTGATGTCTCTTTCCTCCTGTTGCAACAGTCCCTGAATAAAACCTGTTTTTACTGCTTTAACTACTACCCAGCCGTTTTTTTTTTGACACTGCTCACTTCCTACCTCACCCCACCCAACACACACACACACACACACAAATCCATAGCAAAAGCAAACTAAAGTGTGGTTCTATCTCAACAGCACACATTTAAGCGTGTGAAAGAAAACATGCAAATCTAAGACTATCAAGTCTCATTTTGCATATCAAATTTGAAGTAATGCAAAGCCCCATAATAAAAAACAAAACAGAAATAAGAAACACAAAATTGCATTGATGTGGAGCTTCAGGAGTTCTGAATTTTGGTTCTTGCCACGTGCAGACAGCACTTTATGGAGAACACAGGCAGCGGCCACTTTGTTTAGAACTGCTGGAGCTTTGAATCAGTCGCCTTCCAAAACGCCTCGCAGTGACTGACCCCCAGATACTACAGTTCCCCATCGGCCCCGCGGACGGGCGGAAAGGGGCCCCTGGTAGTCGCTCCCGCCCCCACTGACGCGGGGCGTGGCCACTTGTCATTACACCGAGGTTGTGCCCCGCCCCCAGGGCAGGGGCTTCGGCAGAGAGCGGCTCCCGGTGGGTGTCTATTCGCTCCACGCATTAAAGCACCTCTATTTGATAATACCTGCCACCCTGGAGCTCGGCCGACGCCCGTCCCTGTCGCCCATCAGCACGGTGGCCATCGGGGCAGGGGCAGGGGAAGGGTATGGGCGGGAGCGGCCAGCGCGTCCTCGGGAAGGGCGCTCAGCCCCTCCGAGACAAGGTGGCCTCGGCACGCGGAGCATGCGCACTCGGGACCCGAAGGCCAAGAAACGGACCCCCACTCCACCCTCACCAGCCGGGCCCGTCCGCGCGGCCCCGCTGGCGCCTCAGCTCAGTCGTGTGTAAAGGCGGACAACGCGGTGCTCCGTTCACCGTGCGCTGAGAGGGTGTAAGGGTCAATCTGCGGGAGACCCTTGGCCTGGGGCCCGCTGCCAGCGTTGTTACTATTGTTACCTGAAGCCGTTCCGCCGGCGGCCCCTTAGACATAGTCAGTGCTGCCGCTTCTTCCTCGGTGTCCATCCTGGACCGACAGGTTGAGGACAGACGCCCCAGGCGACCCTAAACCCAAGGGCCGCTAACGCCACAGAGACCTGTCGACTAGCCGCCAGCCGAACAATGGCGGCTGCGCCGGCGACGCTGAGACTACAACTACCAGAAGGCTGTACGAGGCGCCTCAACGCCCAGCCAATGAAAGCCTTCGTTCTTCGAGCTTTCGGCCAATGGGAGCCTCCGCCCTCTAGGTTCCGGCCAAAGGGGGCGAGTAGATAGTGGGCGGTGGTGATCCGCGGTTACCCTGGGCTGCTGAGCGCTCGGGCATCTCCGTGCGCTCGAAGGGCGCGTGGCGCACTCGGAGGGTACTCGAGTCATGGGGCCGCCATCGTCCCAGCCTAGCCGTTGCGGGTACGCGTCTGGGCAGCAGCGGCGCCTTGGTGGCGGCACACCGCGCCTGCCTCCCGCAGGTCCTTACAAATGAGCATGAACACGGGGGGACCCGGAGGGCCTGGCTAACGCACTGGACGAGGCTGGGGCTTCTCGCTTTCCTCAAAACAAGTTTCTGTGCATCAAAATTACGTGAACACTTAAAAGTTTTGTTAATACAGTAGATGGAGGGGGGCGTTAGTGATTGGAAGGGGCCACAAGCTGTTTGAGAGCTGATGTTCACTCTCGACTTGTGCTCGTATTGTCCCTGTGCAATACGTCATTTTAGTTTATTTAAAAGGCAGAAGCAAAAGGAAGATGTTCACCAGGATGCAGTCGAATCATATTTATTTGACCGTTAAGTGTGTGTCAGAACAGGGCACACATGAAGAGAATAGATGCGCGCCTGCGCCCACGGGGTTTACGGTGGGTGGGGGGCGGAGAGAAGGACAATCAACCGCGCACGTGATAAAGACGTGGACGACAGTGGCGAGGATGGAGCAGCTGGCTTCCAAGGGGCTCGCGGTGTCCACACTTACCCATCCTGGTCCTCAGGGCCTGCCTCTCACTCCCTCCCTCGCAGTCCAGCAACCGCTCTGCTCTGTGCTGGCTGTCTTCCCGCCACCCCGCCCAGGGCCCAGCCCTACTGGGTCAGCAGTCCTAAGAGGAGCCTGTGTAAGACATCTTCACTCATCTGAGCAGGTGGCAGTGGCTGCTGTGAGAATCATGGATCAGGCAGCCTCCTCGGACCGAATCTGGCTTCTACTGGGAGCCCAAAAAAATTGCCAGGCGGGACCTCTATGTGGGCAGAAAAGGTCCCAGGAGGATGTATGGCCTTCCCCTTAGCTGCAGCTTCCCAGAGGATGGAGTAAGTGGTGGTGACGGTAGGGGGTGGGGGCATTTGAGTCTATTGTCTTCTCCTTTGGAGCAGCTCGTGTATTTATTTTGGAATCATTGGGCTCAACTTTTCCTCCCGGTTATAATGGTATTGAATGGTCAATGCACTGTTTCCCTATTAATTTTTTCCTTTCTACTACTTGTACTTTTGTTTTCTCCTTGATTATATTATAGGGTTTTGTCAATTGCCATCATTCTCAAAGTGTGAGCTAGGGACACCCTGGGGGTTCCTAAGACCCTTTCTATGAGTCAGTGAGTTCAAAACTAAGTTCCTAATAATACTTTTTTCCCCACTCCTATTTTCTCACAAATGTACAGGAGTTTTCTGGATGAGTAATTTACTGGAGGTGTTAAAGACAAACCCAAATATTAGTTAAAACAGTGAAAACATTTTATTCAGTAACTGCTGACAGCAGGGGAAATAACTGAGTTCCATTTGAATTTGTGCAGAGGGAAGAATGAGGGGATCAGAAAGGAGAAAGAGGCAGAGCTCATGAGAAAAATTACAAAGGGTTGATCAGTGTAAATATAATTAGGCCAGCTGTGTCTGCTAGCTAGTAATTATTGAAGTTAGGATTCTGTCCTCCCACAGAGACTGGAGACAGAGGCTCTATCCTTCCTGATGGTTCTGTTTCAAAGCCCAGCAATGTGGGAAGGGTTTCCATGTGCACAGAGACACAGAAGTCACCATCAAGCAATCTACATCTTCTCCAACCCCAACCAGAGGGCTTCTTTCTGCATGTTCCACAAGAAGCCATCTGGGAACACAGATGGGCAGGTTCTATGATGTGAAGCAATGCTTCCTTTTCCCCTTTAGAGATCCTAGTTCCAGCCTGGACTTAGGCACTGACTCTGTCCCTGGCAAAACCCTCACAGGATGGCTGCTTGAGCCTCATCTCTGAGAGAGCAAGATTGACACCTCGCATGTCGACTTGGAAGCCAGAAGATTGATCCCAGCCTTTGCAGTGGGAAATGGGAGCTAGAGAACATTGTTCATCTAGGGGGAGAGGACTGAGGGACAGAACGGTGGGCATAAGTGCCCCCAGGCCAGAAAGCACATTAAGGAAAACTTGCTGAAAACGACAGTCTTATTATTCAGGGTCCTTAATCTTGTCCAAACTCAAAATTCTAATTCCTCCCCAAACCTGCTATTTCCCCCAGTGTCCTGCCAGTGCTCAAGTAAAGCAAACAAATAAAAACTGTTCACTAACATTCCTTCATTGAACAAAGAATGGCCATTATGTACCGGGAAGCATTTGGCAGTGAAGAAAACAAAATCCCTACCCTCAAGAGTTGACATTTTTTGTATGTGTGAATGGTGGGGGGTGGGGGGTGGATTAGAAACATTTTTTTGAACTAAGTGTTGTCTAGGCCAGATGGCATCAGTCAGGATGGACTAGTTCTGTTGAAGTAACAAACAAGCCCCCTTTCTCAGCAGCTTGTCTGTTTACAGTTGATTTCCTGTTCACACCCACTGTCCACTGGGGTTGGCAGCTGACTGGGTGAGGAAGGGGGTGTTGTCCAGTTTATTATAACCAGTCCAGATAGGGAAGCCACCGTTCTGAATGTTGCTGGGCACCTGGATCCCACCAGACCCTCGTCTCAACTCCCTCACATGCCCCCTGCACCAGTGATCACCTGCACAGCTCGGCTGAATTCCTGTGAGATCTGCAACCACCCACTTCAGGTGTTTGGGGGAGTTGACAGATGGAAGTGCCAACCTCTGAGATGACAATGGTCTCCATGGGAGTTGAAGTGCCCCGTGATTTTTGCTTTGAGAACTTTAATGACAAAAAGGAGCACATGGGCTGGGGCCATGAGGAAGATGAAGCTCCGACACAACGGGAGCAGATAGGATTACCAGGCCAGGACAGACCATGAGACCAGAATATACAGCCTGAAAGAGACACAAGGACCTAACTACCGGGAAGCTCCTCCATCACATTTCTTACGAGAGTAATATGAATAGTGTGAGTGACTCTTGGGTAATGTTAAGATGTGCACACAGTACACTGTTTGATAGACAGCTGGCAAAATTCATACAGCCTTAGCATCTACCTCAAGGGCTAAAATGCTATGAGCTGACGGTGTCCAAAGAAATCCGGGAGCTTCTGCAGCCCCCAGAAAGGCAAACATACAATTTGAGGATCTGTCTTTGTAGGTAAGCACCACTCTGCTCATGATGTCTCCATTGAATACCATGATGCATCATGCCTGCACAATAAATAAAAGTTCCATTTGGTGACTCAGCCTGAACTTCATTATTTTGCATTTTATGTTCAGGGTGTTTATAGGGGGGAAAATGCACATTTTTTGCTGTTTTATTAAGACACTGTCATCTTTTAAGGTAAGATGAGCAATCCAAATGGGACTCAAATCTACAAGATGGAATCATAGTGAGGAATATCAATGAGGTGTTATATGTTCTCGAAAACCAGTCTCAAGCAGGAACTATGTGAATTGTATGCTTTCCACTTGTGTAGCCAGAGCAGCACAGTAGAAAGTTTAATGGAACAGATATTGTGAAAATTGCAAATTGTATTCATGTTGGAAGCAATTTCAAGGCTTGTGCAGAAAGGATTAGTAAAGCAGACTTGAGGCTTTGATTGTGAGAAGGTCCTATTTGCAAGGTTTGCCCTTGGCCAGCCTCTGGCACCTTGGCTAGTGTTGTCTGTACCCTGATAAGGACCTCTCACTGTGCCGAGTGTGCAAACTATGTGATTCACACTGAGAACCTGCTTTCCTTCTGGGGTCTGGGATTTGCTACATGCTAAGTAGAAGGTGCCTACCTGCCTGGTCTTCAGTGCACTTTGTATGACCCGTCAGGGGAGGGACGACATGGTTTCCCTGCACACGGATCAGCCAGACTTTGCCCGTCTTTCCCCTTATGATCCGACTGCACATCCCGGCTACATCGTTGCAAATCTTGGCTGTGAGCACTACTATGTGCTGAGTTCCATTAATTCTTCTGGAAAACCTCTGGATGTCGGGGTAGTCTTGTCGGCCCCCAATAGTCCCACTGCTAGTTGTATCAAAAATATGCCTAGGGTTGCTCTGATATCTGTATTTTGAAAAGGAGAAGGGAGGAATTTCTGTTAAAAACAGTCCATGGGTCACACATAACATGGTATCTTTTTAGGGTCTTTTCAAAAATGAGCCACAAATTTAAGTGAAACCAACAAAGAAAAAACAGATACAAGGACATACAAATTTGAGAGTAGTCTTTACAAAATGTTTTTTTTTTTTTGAAGATGCAAGTATCTGGCTTCCACCTCAGCCTGGCCAAGCAGACTCTAAAGAGGGGACTGGGGCTCTGCGGTTCTAACATCTCCTTTGCATGGGACTTAGGCACACTTTTGATTTGGAACCCCTGACCTCTGGGTATGAGAACCATTTTGGGTGGAAAGGTTGCCATTTCAAATGAGCCCACTTCCTGGGTCCTTAAGAGCCTCAGGTTTCTGACATGGGAGAGGAAATACCTATCAGAACAGGGCCTGCTGCACTCGTGTACACGGCGGTGGCTGTCCTTCCATTCCTTGGGTGGGTGTAGGCTCCAGGAGCACGTAACCGCCAAGCTCCTATGTGGAGCCCCTGTTCTGGACAGCAGGACTCGAGGACCCTGTGGCATGGCACACACCTTATGTACCTTGGACTTTAGCAGGGCCTCACTGAACGAGGTGGCTACTTCCACGACTTGCTGAACAGAAACGTCTCTCAGATGTTTGGTCAACAAGACATTGTCAAACCATGTTCCCTTTGCTGGATCTGTCCAGAAGGCCCTTCCTCCCAGGCTCTGGCATCTTCTGAAGCTACACATCCACGTTGGTCCCGGCAGTAGGACCAGCTGTCTAACCAGGAGGCAAAGCACCCCCGACCCTTTCTGTCTAGGCTGCACTATGCAAATGTCTCCCATCTGATACCTAGGGTCTTAGGGGTCTTGAAGGCTATATTACTTAATGAATTTTATGAAAGGTACCAGATAACAGCCAGAGGGACATTAGGGAAGTGTGTTCAGTATTTGGCAGTTAGGTAAATTCACACACCTATCTTGCTCCTTCAGAAGCGATTCCACCAGTTGTCCCAAGACACCAGCACCTTTCCAGGTCCCCACTCTCTGGGACCCACTAACGTACTGGTTATAAGGTTTCTGTAAAATCCAGTCTTAAGAGATAAACCACCCTTTAATTCCAAGGACTTCTAAGAAGCCAAGGAGCCTTCCTGCCCTACTAGGATCAACTCCACTTGGCCAAACAGAAAAGTGACATTTTTCTTTTTACTCTTGCTTTTTTAATCATCTATTTACTAATTACAGTGACACTGAATCAAAAGAAGGAAAATTGTACATAATCCTATAAATCAATTGCAGATTTCCAGTTACTATTTGCTCACCTGCAAGGACACATTTGAAATAACTTGTTGGGAAGTGCACACTGTGGAGCTGAGGGTGGGGTCACAAACTCTGACCCCCCCCCCCAAATACACAAATCTAGAAACTTCCCTCCCCCACTTCTCTTTACCCTTCAGCTTTCTCCAACCTGTGTCTTCTCGGCACCCCCAAGCAGCCGTTGCAGCGGGACTGTCCGGTCTATGCCTACTGCAGGACGTAGCTTGGTCGAGAAGTGCCGGACATTTTGGCAATTAACATGGCAACTATAGAAGAAATTGCACACCAGATTATTGAACAGCAGATGGGAGAGGTGAGTGAAATCATTGGCACTTGTCTTTCTCCGCCTGGCTTATTTCAATGAGCATAATACCCTCTAGCTCCATCCATGTTGTTGCAAATGCTTGTTACAGAGCAGCAAACTGGCCAGAAAATCCAGATCGTGGCAGCACTTGATCATAATACACAAGGCAAGCAGTTCATCCTGACAAATCATGATGGCTCTACTCCAAGCAAAGTCATCCTGGCCAGGCAAGATTCCACTCCAGGGAAAGTTTTCCTCACAACTCCAGATGCAGCAGGTGTTAACCAGTTATTTTTTACAACTCCTGATCTGTCTGCACAACACCTCCAGAGTCCATGCTTTCAACCTAACCCAAATCTGAGACAACTTTCTAATGAAAAGTTCATGCCATTGCATATCAGTCATACTTTTCCATAACTCTCTTAACAGATAATTCTTCAGCAGACCAAGGACCAAATAAGTTTTCTGATCTTTGCCTAGTATGTGGAGACAAAGCATCAGGGCGTCATTATGGAGCAGTAACTTGTGAAGGCTGCAAAGGATTTTTTAAAAGAAGCATCTGAAAAAATTTAGTTTATTCATGTCGAGGATCAAAGGACTGTATTATCAATAAACATCATCGAAACCGCTGTCAATACTGCAGGTTACAGAGATGTATTGCATTTGGAATGAAACAAGACTCTGTTCAATGTGAAAGAAAACCCATTGAAGTGTCACGAGAAAAATCTTCCAATTGTGCTGCTTCAACTGAAAAAATCTACATCCGCAAAGACCTTCGAAGTCCATTAACTGCAACTCCAACTTTTGTAACAGATAGTGAAATTGCAAGATCAGCAGGACTATTAGATTCTGGAATGTTTGTGAATATTCATCAGTCTGGAATAAAAACTGAGTCAGCTGTGCTGATGACACCAGATAAGGTTGAATCCTGTCAGGGAGATTTAAGTACCTTGGCCAGTGTGGTTACATCATTAGCAAATTTTGGAAAAACTAAAGGTCATTCTCAGAATAGTAATGAAATGCCTATGATTGAAAGCTTAAGCAATGGTGATACCTCTTTGTGTGAATTTCACCAAGAAATGCAGACCAACGGTGATGTTTCAAGGGCATTTGACACTCTTGTAAAAGCACTGAATCCTGGAGAGAGCACAGCCTGTCAGAGCTCAGCAGAGGGCATGGAAGGAAGCATACACCTAATTGCTGGAGACCCAAGCATAAATTACATCGAAAAAGAAGGGCCACTTCTCAGCAATTCACATGTAGCTTTCAGGCTCACCATGCCTTCTCCAATGCCTGAGTACCTGAACGGGCACTACATCGGGAGTCCGCCTCCAGACTGCTGTTCTTATCAATGCACTGGGCACTTTCAATCCCTTCCTTCCAGGCTCTAGGGCAAGAAAACAGCGTATCATTGGTGAAAGCTTACTGGAATGAACTTTTTACTCTTGGTCTTGCCCAGTGCTGGCAGGTAATGAATGTGGCAACTATATTAGCAACATTTGTCAATTGTCTTCATAGTAGCTTTCAACAAGATAAAATGTCAACAGAAAGAAGAAAGTTATTGATGGAGCACATTTTCAAACTACAGGAGTTTGTAGCAGCATGGTTAAACTCTGCATTGATGGATATGAATATGCTTACCTAAAGGCAATAGTACTCTTCAGTCCAGATCATCCTGGCTTAGAAAACAAGGAACAGATTGAGAAATTTCAAGAAAAGGCATATGTGGAATTCCAAGATTTTATAACTAAAACATATCCGGATGACGCCTACCGGTTGTCCAGACTACTACTCAAATTGCCAGCTTTGAGACTGATGAATGCTACCATCACTGAAGAATTGTTTTTCAAAGGTCTCATTGGCAATGTACGAATTGACAGTGTTATCCCACATATTTTAAAAATGGAACCTGCAGATTATAACTCACAAATAATTGGTCACAACATTTGAAAGCTGAGATCTCAGTATAAACTAATTGTTCATTCCCAGAACAGAAGACACCAAATTGAACTCATTGCTCCCAGAATATCTGGAAAATTTGACTGGAAAAGGGTAACCAAAAACCAAGTTGTTTTTATTTTGATTTACTTAAGAAGAATTTTTGAAGTGACTGTGCAGGTAACAGGAATTGGTAATTTCCCTTCCTGGCTTATTTACGTGAATAGGGAATACTAACAATTTATCTGCCTCATCTTAGTATCTAAATCAAGATCTCATTATATTTTATTTTATAAAACAAATAAATTAGGCTTTTTTTCCCTAAAAAAAAAAAAAAAAAAAGAAATAACTTGTTACCCAAAGAAGTGTACCACCAGGGGATGACAGGCTACAGGTTGAACATGGAAAGCAGTGAACTCCTGCCCCACATTTCCCAAAAGCCACAAAATCCCATTAACCACTTTTAACCATTTCTATTCCACTTCTTTCTGAGGCTACCTTTGTAATTCTGATTTTTCATAGACTATAGACTTTACTAACTTCCTGCTCTGGTAAAGAAATTAGATTTGACTCATGTTGCTGTTTCTGTTTCCAGTTTTGCCACGTTGCCATTCTGAACTCTACTTTTGGTCTCCTAAGTAACCTAACCTATTACACTTAAAAGCCCACTTCCCAGATGACGGCACAGGGCTGCTCCTCCACCCTTCCACCTCTTCCCCTTCTCCTTTAAAACAGCCCCAGACTGTGCCATTAGCGACAAGACTGATGAAATCCTCACGTCACAGCTCTGGGCTTCTTCCTCAAACAAAAAGCCAGGAACTACGGTTTATATCACATTTACGCAAATACTGCTTGGTGAAGAGCCAATCAACATAATCTGACTGAAGTTCCCCCTCCTCTGTGCAGACATCACAAGCCCTCGGCCTCTTCAAAGGCGAATTACTGGCATCAAGTCCAAATGAATACTCCCTTCTCAAGTTTGCTTCACATCTGGGTTTCACTTGTCTTGTACAATTTGCACAGTTTCTTGAACAATCTGAGTCTCTGATTACTTTTTTATTTTAACTATAAGAAACAAAAAGAAACCATTTCTTTCTTGGTTTCAAAATTATTCTCTCCAGAATTTTGTGATATATTTCAAACTATGGTGTTCTCAATTACTCGTGCTGCATGCATCTTACTAATACTGGCTGGTGGCCGGCATGATCTGAAGGCCCTTCAGCTCTGGGTATGTTTCCCCCCTTTTCAACCCAACAATCTTACTTTCAGTTTCATAGTCCATTCTTGTTCTCATAATTCTCTTCTTTAAAGAAGCACCACAGCTTCACCATTCATTTGCAATTACTTCTTGACTCACTTTTAAAAACATTTTAATACATGGTTCCCCTAAATATCTGTTCTTAGGAGTTTATCTTAAGACACTTAATCTTTTTATTTTTTCAAGGTATCACTGATATACATGCATGAAGGTTTCACATGAAAAACACTGTGGTTACTACATTCACCCATATTATCGAGTTCCCCCCCATACCTCACTGCAGTCACTGTCCATCAGTGTAGTGAGATGCCACAGTCACTACTTGTCTTCTGAGCTACACTGTCTTCCCTGTGATCCCCCTACACCATGTGTACTAATCATAATACCCCTCAATCCCCTTCTCCCTCCCTTCCTCCCCCACCCCTCCCCTTTGGTGCCACTAGTCCCTTCTTGGAGTCTGTGAGTCTGAGTCTGCTGCTGTTTTGTTCCTTCCATCTTGCTTCATTGTTACACTCCACAAATGAAGGAAATTTGGTACTTGTCTCTCTCTGCCTGGCTTATTTCACTGAGCATAATACCCTCTAGCTCCATCCATGTGATTGCAAATGGTAGGATTTGTTTTCTTCTTATGGCTGAATTGTATTCCATTGTGTATATGTACCACATCTTCTTCATCCATTCATCTACTGATGGACACTTAGGTTGCTTCCATTTCTTGGCTATTGTAAACAGTGCTGCGATAAACATAGGGGTACATCTGTCTTTCTGAATCTGAGTTGTTCTCTTTGGGTAAATTCCTAGGAGTGGAATTCCTGGTTCAAATGGTACTTCTATTTTTAGCTTTTAGAGGAACCTCCACATTGCTTTCTACAATGGTTGAACTAATTTACATCCCTACCAGCAGCAGTGTAGGAGGGTTCCCCTTTCTCTGGATGCTCGCCAGCATTTGTTCCTAGTCTTTTCGAAGCTAGCCATCCTTACTGGTGTGAGGTGATATCTCATCCCAGTTTTAATTTGCATTTCCCTGATAATTAGCGACGTGGAGTATCTTTTCACGTTCCTATTGGCCATCTGAATTTCTTCTTTGGAGAACTGTCCGTTCATAAACTCATTTTTTAACATGGTTATTTGCTTTTTGGGTGTTGAGGCGTATGAGTTCTTTATATATTTTGGATGTTAACCTCTAATTGGATGTTATTTACAAATATATTCTCCCATACTGCAGGATGCCCTTTGTTCTGCTGATGGTGTCCTTTGCTGCACAGAAGCTTTTTAGCTTGATGTAGTCCCATTTGTTCATTTTTGCTTTTGTTTCCCTTGCCCAAGGAGATGTGTTCATGAAAAAGTTGCTCATGTTTTACTCGTTTTTGCCTATGTTTCCTTCTACGTTTTATGGTTTCATGACTTACATTCAGGTCTTTGATCCATTTCTAGTTTGTGTATGGAGTTAGGCAATAATCCAGTTTCATTCTTACATGCAGCTGCCCAGTTTTGCCAATACCCATTGTTGAAGAGGCTGTCATTTGACACTTACTTTAAGAATTTTTCTTTCGTGTGAGGCTTTCCTCCAGTTGTTTGCTCCTTGGCTCCCACCCACACTGAAGAGACTATCAGAAAGCACATGGGAAGCTCTTAGGACAGATGTACTTCCAATGTCAAAAAAAGGCAGTCCTTGTTCTGGAGCATAATACACCAGACTCTCCTAACCCCTAGACTTTTTTTTTTAGGTACATAACTCATTCTCCTTTTGCTCACCCACAGCTAGTCGCTTAATGCAAAACAAGAAAAAAAAGGGAGAAAGGGGAAGAGATCTGGAGTTTCATGAACTTTCAAATTTCATGGACAAACTTTTAACCCTGCTTTCCTACCCTTCCTGTCAGTCCGCAGTTCTGCTGCGGGGCTGGGGCCTCCCATTGCAGCCCTCCTTCACTTGCTCCTGGCTTCAGCCTTTCCCACTGTCTCTCCAGGTGATGTTTGCTCTCCTGCTTGCATCTTGCCCAAATTTCCAGTAACTGCCCCTCCCACTTTCTTCACCATCTTCACCATTGATTCACACTCCGCATTTTTTTGAACATCCTGCTGAGCTGACCTTGTTAACTAACTATCTGTGTACATGTTTTTGTGTGGCTGTAATGCTTGTGTATATACTATTGGGGTCCTGTTTTTATTTCATCTGATCTTTCCCATATTGATATGCTCCCAGCTCTAATTAGAGCTGACCTAACCAAGCAACGAAGTTAGAGCACACAACAAAGGCCCTGAAATATTTGGAGTCTACTTTTAATTTGAACAAAAATTATTTCAGAAGCCTTCCCGTCATCAGTCCTCCTTCACGTTCTTAATTACTGGTTTACACGGAACATACCTGGCTTCATATTTTGTCGCCTAACACCAACCTCCTCATGGAATTGTTTCTTGATTATGTATTTGGGACTCTGTATCAGGAATATCTTACAGTTCCCCATCATTTCTTGGAATGTGCTACAGGGACATCTGATTAAATGGGTGGTTGCACTAGATGAGTCTGTGTTAGGTACTGTTCCACTCCGAATTTCTTAACACCTGTTAAAAACTCTGACTGGAAGTTTCTCATTAGTGGTCATAGTTTCTCACCTAAATGCAGAAGCACATTTTGATGTACATACAAATCACATGTGCTGCTTTCAGAAACTGCAGGTCCTGGGTTTTACTGCTAGAGATTCTGATGCATGCTGCTATTAGACCATGCCCTAAGAGTCATACTTTGGTCATCTGAGGTCTAGTAAAGGTCTGGCAGTGAGCCTTTCCATCTTGATTATTCATAGGGTTTCTCTCCCATGAGTCTTCTCATGTTGAATAAGGGATTTATTGTAACCGAAAGCTTTCCCGCACTTGTTACATTCATAAGGTTTCTCTCCAGTATGAATTCTCTGATGCCTAGTAAGTTGACACCGCTGGCTAAAAGCCTTTTCACAATGACCGCATTCATAGGGTTTCTCACCAGTGTGTGTTCTCTTATGTATCTTAAGGGTTGACCGATTATTGAAGGCTTTCCCACAGTCAATACATTCATAGGGCTTTTCTCCAGTATGTGTTCTCTGATGTTCAATAAGGCGTGACCTCTGACGGAAAGCTTTAACACACATGTTACACTGAAAGGGCTTCTCTCCAAGGTGTGTTCTCTGATGCAGAATGAGGGCAGACCTCTGACTGAAAGCTTTCCCACAATAACCACATTCATAAGGTTTCTCTCCAGTATGGGTTCGCTGATGCACAACAAGCTCTGATCGCTGCCGAAAATATTTCCCACAGTCATTACATTTGTATGGTTTCTCTCCAGAATGAATTCTCTGATGTGAAAGAAGGCGGGAGCTCCCAGTGAAGGCTTTCCCACACTGATTACATTCAAAAGGTTTCTCTCCAGTGTGGGTTCTCTGATGTTCAGCAAGGTGAGAGCTCCCAGAGAAGGCTTTATCGCACTGATTGCATTTATATGGCTTCTCTCCAGTGTGAATTCGCAGATGCCTAATGAGTTGAGTGCTTCGAATGAAGGATTTTCCACACTGGTTACATTCATAAGGTTTCTCTCCAGTGTGAGTCCTTTTATGTGCAACAAAATCAGAGCTCTGGCTAAAGGACTTTCCACAATGAGTACACTGATAAGGTTTCTCTCCCGTATGAATTCTTTGATGTACAATAAGGTTAAAGTTCCGCCTGAAAGATTTTCCACATACATGACATTTATATGGTTTTTCTCCAGTGTGAGTTCGCTGATGCCTAACAAGTTTTGAACTCTGGGTGAATGATTTCCCACACTGGTTACATTCATAGGGCTTCTCTCCACTGTGAGTTCTCTGATGTACAATAAGGTGATAGCTCTGCCTGAAAGACTTCCCACACCAAGTACATTCATAGGGCTTTTCTCCAGTGTGTGTTCTCTGGTGTACAAGCAGCTTAGAGCAACAGCTGAAAGATTTTCCACACTGATTACATGCGTATGGCTTCTTTCCAGTCTGAATGATGTCACAGTTAGTAAAACAGGAGGCCACGTGGAAGGCATCAAAGTCCTCACATCTAACTAGTTCTTCTCCAGGACCATTTACATCAGTTTGTACAAGGCATTTGTCACACTCACACTGACCTTCACCAAAATGCATTGGCTTGTGTTCATTCAGAGACATACTGTGATTAACCTTGTTTCCATCATCTGTACAGTCACTGCTGTTCTCTGCTGAAAATATTCTATTATGAAAATGAAAGGAGACACCATAGTTAAAAGAGGCACCACTGACAGTATACTCACAAGGCTTTTTATTTCCCATTTCAACATTTTCTAGTTTAATCAAGTAAAGGCTCTGACAGAAGACTCTAGCACTTTGGTGATTTTCACAAGGCTTTAGATTAGCCCAGTCTTTCTGATGATTAAGGGAAAAAGAATTGTTTCAAGTCTTTAACCTGAGAGTTGAGCTATGGAAATGTGTTCTTGTGGGTAATGTAGGAGGCAGAAGGCCTACAGCCAGGGACCTTCCCCCAAGGTCATGCGTACCACATTCCCCTTCAGCAGTCTCCCTGAGGTAGGTACCATCTGACTCACAGAGAACTCCTGAACTGCCCCCAGGGGCCCGGACCTGACCACAGGCCCTCCTCCCATACACACCGTTTCCTTTCCATGCAGTGGGATCGTTCTTCCACAGCAACATCCTCTTCAGAAGCTGACTCTTTCTTTTCAAGTGTAGCCTTCCAGTCTAAAAGAAACCCAAATGCCCAAAATGAATTACTGGAGAAGCATTAGATGGGGAGGGTGCGATGAAGGAGCCCAAGTATGAAAGGTGACTGGTTTTGTTTCTAATTCACAGACTGTAACCTTACTCAGGATGTGAAAGGGAAGGATGGATTGATCAGCAAGTAGGAAATCAGTGGAAAGTACATAACACAAGCAAAAAAAAAAAAAAAAGATGACAGAGGAGGACTGGTCCCCAAAGAGGGAGCATGGAAATAAGAATAATCAGGGGAGAGTGAAGAGTAAAGGAAGAACCCACAGAACCGGGTCTGAAGGTTTACAGCCCTTGACAACCACAATCATAATTGCTGGGACCTGTGAATATGATGCCTTACTTGGAAAAAAGGTCTTTGCAGGTGTTTTAGGGATCGTGAGATGGGGAGAATATCTGGGTGGGCTCTAAATGTCATCACAATTGTCTTTGAGAGCCAGAGGGAGATTTGATAGAGAAGGTGGTATGAACACAGAGCAAAGATATTTGAAGGTGTTGGCCTTCAAGACTGAAGTGATATATGGGCACAAACCACAGAAGGTGTAGCCACGAGAAGCTGGAAGAGAGAAGCAGCAGACTTCCTGGGAACTCCCGAAGGAGCACTGGCGCCAATGATACCCTGATTTCAGGCCGATGGTACTGAGTGGGTTTCTGGCCTCCAGAACTGTGAGAGATTCAACTTCTCCTGTTTAAAGCCACCCAGCTCATAATTTCTTACAGCAACCACAGGAAACTAACACAAGGTCCTAACTAGTGTTTCAACCTGGACGACTGACCCAGAATCTACTCCACCTTCTGGTCTGGATCTTGAAACAGGATCCCAAACACTAACAATGCCTTAATACTCTTCATGCATCATGTGTACCATTTCCTCAGGCTGTCACAGAGGAAAAGTCTCTTTAACCACTCCAGAACTGATGCTGCGGACTCTCCGGAAAAGCACTGTGGCTCCTGAGGCAGCACAGTGAGGCAGGCTGGGCTGAAACCAGCTTCACCACAAGTGACTTCTGAGGCTCATTTCTCTAGACAGTAATCCAGGAATAAGAAGGCTTAGCTTACAAGGTTTACTTGGAGGCATAAATGAATCAGTATGTGAGCTTCACACACACACAGTGGCATTAGTGCACAGTACCATTGGTATCATCACACTTGTTACTGTCCTAATGGGAATTCCTCCCTCTGTTGAAGGTTATCAGGTGTCTAGCAAAGTACTACAGACTCCCAGCCCAGGACCCTCTCCTGGGTCCCCCCAGATTCCCCTTTTACTCGTCACTGCCTGTTTCAATTGTGTAGCACCCGTGTCTATTACCAAGGCCTCCACTCAAGCCCCCTTTTGCTCTGCATGCCTGCCAAGGAGGCCAGGACCCTCCATTTAGCGAAGTATTAACTTCACTCGCTGGCAATCCCTAGACTTTCAGGAGGATGCTCTCCTGTGTCAAACAAAGAATGTCTTTCCCCTTGGGGAGAACCCCCCACACACAACCAATACTGTTTTCCTTCCTGCATCTGTTGTGATCCTTTTGGGTGTTGCCTCAGAATCCCTGATGATAACTTTTTTTTTATGTTTTTTTCCCCATTTTTTTCTTTCTTTATTTCTCAAAACAGTATTATTTCTTATTAATCTTACATGTTTAACCGATAAAATTTTTAAAGAAACAATTCTGCTTTTTAAGATCCAAAAATACTTACACATGAATATTATGCCACGACTACATTTTAAATATCCGTTTATACTCTGAGATCCATATCTTGGTTTTTGCTATCACGTATGAATGGAGCCTTTATATCTTGTTTTCTTTATCTAGCATTGTATTGAATCTTCAAAATTTGAGATTGCCTGTCTTGAAAGTATAAGGGAAAAGATAAAAGAATGCTGACTATCTCTTGATTGCTTAGAAAGTATTTTCATAGTCAATGATGGTTCAATAGGTAAACTAAGTCCTAGAAACCTGAATTCTTTTATGGTAAATACTATTAAGCAAGAATGCAGTACACAGTTGGCCAAAGTGTGGATTTCTTTAAATAAACTCAATTAAAAATGTTTAAAGCTGTTTCTTTTTCCCATTGTTATTTAGGCAGTATATTTTATTGACAATAGAAGTGAATTTTTTAGAAATTCACTTTTTAAAAAATCTGCTTTTAAAGAAATTAAACAGCAGTGAGTGAATATACTACTATACTCAAAACCATCTACACTTAAGGTGGGGATCTTTGCCAACAGAGAGGTGTTGCTCTATGTCAGAATGGTATTACGAAGAACTGCAATCCCCTTGTTCTTTCCTTCTTGAAGATGTTGAAGCTTCCTTCTGTAGATACTCTGTGGCGAAACAGAATTTGGATATTTTGATTTAGTTTGAACTCTTGTTAGTTTGCAATCAAACTCAAGCTGTAGTCTGATTATTTCATTTCGCTTTTCCTTTCCTTGAGTTCTTTGCGTTTAACTTGGAAATTTCCACCTCCTATTTTTCTATCAGTTCTTTATGCTTTTCTTCATTTAATACAACTTTTTCTTGCATGTCCTGATAGTTTCCTTATTTCTTTCTCATATGACTCCTCTTTAATTTTCATTTCACTCATGAGTTTGGAAATATTATTCTTATATTCCTGTTCATGAGATTTTAACTTTTCTTTCATAAGATCAGCATTTAAAAAAAATTTTGTTATCATTAATCTACAATTAGATGAAGAACATTATGTTTACTAGGCTCTCCCCCCCACAAACCCCATTACAGTCACTGTCCATCAGCATAGTAAGATGTTGTAGAATCACTACTTGTCTTCTCTGTGTTGTACAGCCCTCCCCTTTCCCTCACCCACAACATTATACATGCCAATCATAATACCCCCTTTCTTCTTCCCCGCCCTTATCTCTCTCTACCCTCCCATTCTCCCCAGTCTCTTTCCCTTTGGAAACTGTTAGTCCATTTTTTGGGTTCTGTGATTCTGCTGCTGTTTTGTTCCTTCAGTTTTTCTTTGTTCTTATACTCCACATATGAGTGAAATCATTTGGTATTTGTCTTTCTCCGCTTGACTTATTTCACTAAGCATAATACCCTCTAGCTCCATCCATGTTGTTGCAAATGGTAGGAATTGTTTTCTTATGGCTGAGTAATATTCCATTGTGTATATGTACCACATCTTCTTGATCCATTCATCTACTGATGGACACTTAGGTTGCTTCCATTTCTTGGCTATTGTAAATAATGCTGCGATAAACATAGGGGTGCATCTGTCTTTTTCAAACTGGAGTGCTGCATTCTTAGGGTAAATGGCCTAGAAGTAGAATTCCTGGGTCAAATGGTAAGTCTATTTTGAGCATTTTGAGGAATATCCATACTGCTTTCCACAATGGCTGATTTACATTCCCACCAGCAGTGTAGGAGAGTTCCCCTTTCTCCACAACCTCACCAACATTTGTTGTTGTTTAGTCTTTTGGATGGTAGCCATCCTTACTGCTGTGAGGCCATCTGAATTTCTTTGGAGAACTGTCTGTTCAGCTCCTCTGCCCATTTTTTAATTGGATTATTTGCTTTTTGTTTGTTGAGGTGCGTGAGCTCTTTATATATTTTGGATGTCAAGCCTTTATCAGATCTGTCATTTACCAATATATTCTCCCATACTGTAGGGTACCTTTTTGTTCTAGTGATGGTGTCCTTTGCTGTACAGAAGCTTTTCAGCTTGATGTAATCCCACTTGTTCATTTTTTGCTTTTGTTTCCCTTGCCCGGAGAGATATGTTCATGAAGAAGTTGCTCATGTTAATGTCCAAGAGATTTTTGCCTATGTTTTTTTCTAAGAGTTTTATAGTTTCATGACTTACATTCAGGTCTTTGATCCATTTCAAATTTACTTTTGTGTATGGGGTTAGACAGTGACCCAGTTTCATTCTCTTACATGTAGCTGTCCAGTTTTGGCAGCACCATCTGTTGAAGAGACTGTCATTTCCCCATTGTATGTCCATGGCCCCTTTATTGAATATTAGTTGACCATATATGTTTGGGTTAATGTCTGGAGTCTCTAATCTGTTCCACTGGTCTGTGGCTCTGTTCTTGTGCCAGTACCAAACTGTCTTGATTACTGTGGCTTTGTAGTAGAGCTTGAAGTTGGGGAGCAAGATCCCCCCCACTTTATTCTTCTTTCTCAGGATTGCTTTGGCTATTCGGGGTCTTTGGCGGTTCCACATGAATTTTTGAACTATTTGTTCCAGTTCATTGAAGAATGCTGTTGGTAATTTGATAGGGATTGCATCAAATCTGTATATTGCTTTGGGCAGGATGGCCATTTTGATGATATTAATTCTTCCTAGCCAAGAGCATGGGATGAGTTTCCATTTGTTAGTGTCCTCTTTAATTTCTCTTAAGAGTGTCTTATAGTTTTCGGGATATAGGTCTTTCACCTGATGATAACTTTTTAAAATGAAACAATGGCCCAATGAAGGCAAGTGAAATGCAATTTGGGGATAAGAAGAAATAAATCTTTGAGCAGCTGTGTCTAAGATGGACCCGGTCAATTGAAACCAGGCAAAGGAGGTTGAACATTCTACAGCAACATCATGAAATGAGGAAGACAGACTGTGCAGGTCAGCCAGAAAAGAATGTCTATGACAGACAAGAAAGACACTGCTGGTAAACTAAATTCAGATGGCATCCTTTGAGGACCAAGGATAAGTAAAAGTAGGTGACACTTCAGAGGAAGTAATAAGAGGCTTCAAGTAAGAGTTATAGGGTGAGAAGGAGCAGGAACACACAACACAAATTCAGTAACTCCAGGCTGCAGTCATGTCAGAAGGTGGTGTGAAAAGGGAGCTGGTCAGAAAAGGCCACATACTGCATGGTTCCAACTACAGGACACTGCAAAGGGAGGAGCTACAGACATAGTAAAATAACCCGTGGTTGCATAAGTAGAGCATGGCAGATTTTCAGGGCAGTGAAATGATTCTGTATACTATAAACGTGCACTATAAAGGTGGACACATCATCATACATTTGTCCAAACCCATGGAGTGCTCACCAGCCAGAGTGAAGCTAATGTGAACTATTGACCTCTATTGATCGGTACAGATTCATCACTTATAACAAATCTACCACAGAGTGCAGGATATTAATAATAGGTGAAACTGTGTGGGAAGGGGGCAGGTGGTATATGGGAACTCTGTATTTTCTGCTCAACTTTGTATAAACACAAAACTGGTCTAAAAGAATACTCTATTTTGTTAAAACAAAACAAAGAATCAGAAGCAGCCCAATTAGAAAATGCTCATCACTCCAACTAAAATTGACTGTGGTGATGGATACACACACCGTGAATATACCAAAAGTGTCCACACAATTTACATGGTGAATTGTGAGATATGTGAACTCTTATCTTGATACAGCTAAAAAAAAAAGAATTCCAATTACACTGACACAGTGGGACGTATAAGAAAGTAATCTACAGGATGAGAAGAGGTGGAAAAGCTGGCCCAGGGATGGTGATTCAGCACTTAGTTTTTCTAGAACCCTTCTAGGTATAATGGGTCACTGACATTTTAGAGGATGAACAAATTCTCACGCATAATCTAGAAGTTATGGGAATGTCCAACACGGAGGAGGTAACGCCCAATGGCAGTGCGCAGACTGGGCCTGAGGGGAAGGCCCCAGGAAACGCTACCCCAGAGGAAGCCGGGATGAGGGCCTCCAGGACAGGAGGGGGCATGAGGACCTGAGAATAAGAGGAAGTGGGTGATGGGTGAAAACCAAAGAGATGATGGGAAGAGAGCTGAACCCACATGTGAGAAATGTCCAGATGTTGGCACTGCAACGTGTGGGCAGGGCGTGGAGGAACAGGCTGACATGGATGAGCACGTGACCGCCCTGCTAAGATGAGAAGGCAGCAGAGACTACCCACGGAAGCTCCATGCAAACAGCTTCCCTCCTCAGACCAGGGTCCTGTGGAGAGCTCTCTGCCTGTGTGAGCTGACGGGCTGCTAGCCTGCTCTCACCTTGAGTAGGTCCCTGCTCGGCCCTCCATGGGTCTTCCCCGTGCTCCAGCTGGGAGTTCACATCCGGTTTGAAAAGCAGAAGCCCTGGCCAGTGGGGGGGAAACAGAGGATTTGGTGATCTGCTTGGAGAAGAGAACCTTGCCCCTGGGCCCTGGAGTCACACACAGAGGGAGTAGGAGGCCCCAGCGCCATCCCAGGACACAACCTGGTCCCTGAACCACAAGTCACAAGCCTGCCGAGGCTGCACGGGGAAGAGCAGCAATGCGTGGGGTCTGCACCTCAAAGGGACCTACTTCAGGAGTGCTTTGGCTGGGCCCAGGCACACCCTTTGAAAGAGCCACAGCTGAGGCCCAGAGCCAGAGAACTCCTGCGAAGGGAGGGAGGGCCTTACCCAGGGAGACTAGGTGGCTGCAGGTCTCCAGAGTCACGTCTCGGTACAGCATCCTCTGGGCCCAGTCCAGCTGCCCCCACTCCTCCCGTGTGAAGGTCACAGCCACGTCCTTGAAGCTCATAAGTGGCTGAAACGTTACACGTGTTACTGTGGAGCCCTGCGTTGCTGACGTTGGGGATGGGGGTATGGGACAGCACAGGGGACAGGGCAGGCATGTGCTGAAGGCTGCTATGGGCGCCCACGGGGCTCCCCCTTCGGCTCGTATCAGGAAGGCAGGCAGGCAGGCAGGCAAGAGGCCATGTGCCCTGGCCTCAGAAGGCAGGCGCAAGCTGCCCCCCTCAGCTTCATGACTTACTAGCTGGACACCTGGATGTGTCCTTGAACTTCTCTGGCACAAGTTGCCCTCACATGACTATGAACACTGGGGTATCTCACAGGACATAAAGGGTGCTGCCCCCTGGCACCCAGGAAGCAAGCAAAGTCAGGGTCGCCCCTCACCCTGCCATGTGCTGCACTGGTAACTGTCCAAGGGTGACTGTGGCACTTCAAGGGGACACTCTTGGCCATCTTCCTGAGTGGTCTCGGTGAGGGTCAAGGGCCCAGTGGCTTCCTGAGTATAGAGGCTGAGCTCCGCCTGCCCTCATGGTCCTGCTCATCAACCGCCACAAAAGGCTGGAACCAGAGACCCGGCCCAAGGGACCAGGTGCAGGAGACCCTGCTGGGCCTGGCCTGGGGGCTCCTGTTCCCCCATTCAGGGAAGGTGCTGTATCTGCCTGGAGTCTCACCTAGGGGCCCAGGGCCACATCACGGGTCTCCTGTGCACTCACCCAAGGAGGTGGGTGCTATTCCTGGCCCGTTTTACATCTGAGAGAACAGAGAGAGCAGAGGCCTTCAGCTCACCGGGGCTGGGGCCAGCCGAGAACATGCTTCCATTTCCTCCTCATACCCGGAGACGCTGTCCCAAAGAGGGCAGGAGTCCTCAGAAGGCAGGGCGGGAGCTGGGGGAACAATCAGGGATTCAGCCCCACTTCAGCGTCCCCATGCTCCTGAGCCCACCCCAGCCCCAAAGCAGAGGGCTGGCAGTGCCAGCTGAGGAGACTCTCCTGGGGTGAGAGACGGGGTCCGACACAAGCTGGTGGGAACTGAGATTCTGTGGCCCCGGCCTGGTGATGGCCCCGGGCTGCCCCAGCCTCCAGGAAAATGCCCGGCACGTGCTGCTGCCTCTGGACTGTAAGACCACAGGCACACAACCATCCTCTGACACTCCGATAAGGAGTGGCCAGTCTCTCCTGTCACCAAACAGGAGGAGGAGGAGGCAGAGTGCAAACAACTGCACAATTCAAAAATATCTCAGTGAAGTGCCAGCGGCTCCTAAACATGGGAGTTGGAGGTGTGGGTGGGTACAAGGACAGGGAAGTCCCCAGGATAACAGCGAAGGGCACTCCATGGGGGGTGTCCACCCAAGCCATTCTGGAGGGGCCAGGACGCCACCCCACAGTCTGGGGGGCAGGCCTTGCACCCTCTGCTTTAATTTTGTCACCACTTCCTGTACTCTGCCCAACAGCTTGGCTGCCGTCACGTGACTGTCCCACTGAGACAGCCTGACAAAAATCCTCCCCAGTGCCACCCAATCCTTCCCTACACTCCCCCTGCTCACCCCCTGGTACAAGGGCACACAGGCCCACACGCCATCTCTATGGTTAATGGTCATGGGGGTGACCCAGCATCTCAGAAGCACCCTGCATCTGTGCTTCTGCTCACACCGAACCACCATGCACTCCACTGGGTGGAATCTGTCACTTGCGCGGTGTTTTTCGAGTCACCAAGAACCGGGGACACCTCACCCCTTTGACTCTCGGAACAACTGCCGATTGGACCAGAAGCCCAGGGAGCCAATCCCTCTAAACACTCACTTCTTCCTGGAGGTACTTGCTACACCCCAGCTGTGAACGTCAGTATTTTCCCACCCTTCTCTGTACGACCAGTTCCCCGGAGAACCAGGAATCGGGCCTCTTGTGAGGGAAGCTCATGCTCTCTCCGTGCCTTGTGTTTCTGGCAGGCCTCACCATGCTTTCTAACACCTGGGTACGTCCTTCCACCGATGTCACCCCCTCTCTGTGGCTCCCCTGGTGCTGCCATTTCGTAGGTCCGGGGCCCCCCACAAAGTGTGCAATGGGCTGCCCCCAGCCACCACCAGCAGAACACAGCACCCACAGCCAGGCCAGGGCCTCAACACAGGCAGCTTCCCGCTGGCTCTTCCACCAGACAGTCTCTCCGAGCACGGACTGCTCCGCAATCTCCTTCCTGAGCCTGACCCTGCAGACGCTCTCCTTCCCGGCACAGTCTTCATGGAGGGTCCCAATTTGTCTTCCTCACACAAACATAATATTCTTCAGGCAAAAAATGCACTGGAGTCTTCCAAGAATAAGCAGCAAGAGCAGAGGGAAGGCCAAGCACGAATTCAATGCTGGAGCAGGAGGCGGAGCCTTCACAAGGCAGTGCTGCGTCTGACCCTGGCGGCAGGGGCAGGACACATGGGGCCGCAACACACACACAGGAAACTGGATGCTAGGGGGGTAAGAACTGCAGCCAAGTGATACGTTTTTGAGGAAAACTTCATATTCCACTAAAAAAGGTTTAAGGTGGAACATGAGTGTGACAAAACGTCCGATTTGCAAGGAGTCGGAGTGAGCGCGCTGTTGCTTGGCTCCCAGCACTAAAAGAACTCAAAAGAACAAAACAACCCCAACCCCAAAAAGGCAGACGCTCCATCCATCCACAATGTCTGCATAGCCACTGTCCACAGCACACATCTCACACAGGGAGGGGAGACACAGGGCTGACTCAGCAGGCCCGGGTTGGCCACAGCCTGCGCAGTGCCTCCCACCCAGCTGCGGGGAGGTGACCTGAGCCCCTGGGGGTACCCCGACGAAGGCCTTGGCTTACTCAAGAGCCCATCCCGGCAGACCGCCAGGCTCCATTAAAGAACAAGGCCTTGAGGTAACACACCTCCAGGAAATGTGAGGAAGCCGGCCATTTCTGTCCAGTAGAGGTTATTGACTGGGAGCAGTTCGCTCTCAGCGGTTACGTGGCAACGGAGATGCCTGTTGGTTACCACAGCTTGCAGAGGGCTGAGTGTGGAGGGAGCCGGCCACTGGCTATCCACTGGGCAGAGGTAAGAGACGGTACTGACCCCCTCACAGTGTACAGGACGGCCCCTACCAGAGAATGACTTGAGGACAAGCCTGTCGGTCATAAAGGCAATGAGACTCTTCAGCTTAGGGCCAATCTCACAAATCAGCAGATCTGCAGAAAATCTGTGGCTGTGGATCACTCAGTCCTCTTTATTTTCACCAACTTCTCTTCCTGAATTAAATGGAACACTCAGAGGCTACTTAAAAGTGACAGCAAACTTGCAGGACCCTCACCTCTCTCTCACCAAGAAACATGAGCCCACACAACAGGCTGTCACCAACCAGGATGCCACTAAACCTGTGTCCACCTCCCATGGCACAGGGCGCCCATCTCAGCTCACCTCTCTCTGTGTACCAATCAGGGTCTGGAGAACTTTTTGGCCATCGCTGTGGTTGACTGAGAAATGGCCCCCAAAAGATGCCCATGTGCGAGTCCCCAGAACCTATGAATGCTACCTCACATGGCAAAAGGGACTCTGGAAATGGGACTCAGTTCCAGATCTTGAAATGGGGAGATTATCCTGAGTTTTTCTGGGTGGGCCTGACGTCATCACAATAATCCTACGGCAAGGGATGTAGGCAGGTCAGGGACAGAGAGGTGGTAACAAGAGCAGAGGCCCCTGGGCTGCAAGCCCACATCCTTCTACCCAGTGTACTGAGGGCCACTCAGCACAGGAAAGCTTAACATCCTCTCAGGTGTACTGAGAATGCATGGCCCTGAGCCAGGAGACTCGGAGCCCTTCCGACCCCTTCTTCACGCTCACCCGTCACCTTCAGTCAGTCACACAGACCCGGGGTACCCACCTTTCAAAGAACACACACCTCTCCACACCCTAGGTCCCCCACATCTGCCCAGTGGCTGCTCCTTGCTCAGGTCACTGCAGCTGATCTTACTGGGTCCTGCCTCCTGTCCTTTACACCTTCTCCCAGGAAGCCACAGGGACTGCTACCCAGTGGAGCTCCTACAGCACCCTCTTTTGAGAGCAGCTTCTCACTGCCCCAGATGGGAGTCGCCAGTCCTCAGTCTCCGGAAGTTCCTTCCCAGATCACCACCACCCATGGACTGCTGGTTCAGACAGAGCTGGGAAAATCCCAGGCTCTCCTCCGAGTTGCTCCTTTACTCTTACATTTCTGACCCTTCTGCTCAGCCAATGTGTGGTTTTTTCCCCCACCAAGCAATTTTCTGTGACACCACCAGGTGTCCCACTATTTAGCTCAATTAGCACCACCTACCTGGAGACAGCACGAAGGGCCCTGGGCCACCAGGACTGCCCCCACCTCATATACCCACCACAAGTAGTAGGTCCCCAGGTTACTCAACTGCATCTGACCTGGCTACACATCAGGGGTTCCCAGGACCTCCTCCCACTTGGGTCTGATTAATGAAAGGATATGATAAAGGATACAAATGAACAGCCAGATGAAGAGCCACCTGGGGAGAGGCCCGGGAGTGTCCCCAGCACAGGACTTGAGGGTGTCACCCTCCGGATGTGTGTGGCTGTGCTCACCAGCCTGCAAGCTCTCCCAGCCTCATACTCTTGGGGTTTTTATGGAGGCTTCCTTGTGTAGGCATGATTAATTACTAACTCCATTTTTAGCACCTCTCCCTTCCTAGAGAAGTTGGGGGAACTGCACAGCCCAAGCTTTTAACTATGGCGTGGTCCTTCTGGTAACCAGCCCCCGCCCAGAAGCCCACCCAGACTAGCCTCATTAAAACAAGATGCTCCCAGTGCTCTTATTACTTAGGAATTTATAAGGATTTTAGGAGCCCTGTGCTAGGGACAGGATCAAAGACCAATATAATTTTTTCTATTATTTCAGACACTTGCTGCATTTCAGTCACATAAATATCTTTTTTTTATGTTTTTAATTTTCGTATCATTAATATAAAATTGCATGAGCAGCACTGTGATTACTAGATTCCCCCCATTATCAAGTACCCCCCCCGCATACCCCACGACAGTCGCTGTCCATCAGTGTAGTAAGATGTTATAGAGTCACTACTTGTCTTTTCTGTGCCATACTGCCTTCCCATGACACCCCCACATTATGTGTGCTAATCGTAATGTCCCTTATTCCCCTTCTCCCTCCCTTCCCCCCCCATCCTCCCCAGTCCCTTTCCCTTCAGTAGCTGTTAGTCCATTCTTGGGTTCTGTGAGTGCTGCTGTTTTGTGCCTTCAGTTTTTTCTTTGTTCTTACGCTCCACAGATGAGTGAAATCATTTTGTACTTGTCTTTCTCCACCTGGCTTATTTCACTGAGCATAATACCCTCTAGGTCCATCCATGTTGTTGCAAATAGTTGGATTTGTTTTCTTCTTATGGCTGAACAGTATTCCATTGTGTATATGTACCACATCTTTTTCATCCATTCATCCACTGATGGACACTTAGGTTGCCTCCATTTCTTGGCTACTGTAAATAGTGCTGCAATAAACAGGGGTGCATATGTCTTTCTGAATCTGAGAAGTTGTTTTCTTTGGGTAAATTCCTAGGAGTGCAATTCCTGAGTCAAATGGTATTTCTATCACATAAATATCTTTTAATTCCCTGACCCCACAGTGCTCCCCCTCCAGTCACTGGTATGTGTTTTTCTACCTGACAAGTACCCTTGTCCCTTTGCCAACTCCTCAGATCTCTGCTTCCATGCCAATTAGGAGCCATGCAAATGAAACTCAGAGCTTCTGGTGAGAGAGCCCACTCTTGCAACACCAGGTAAGATACAAAAAGAAAACATGTGAGAGACACAGTAAGGATAATAAGCAGCAATGAAGTCTCCATTGAGCAGCAGGAAGTAAAGCAAAGCAGGTGTGTGGTCCTCCAGTTAAGGGCCTTCAGGGCCTACTCAGGAATCTGGCCTCAATTCAAAATCAGAGCCGCAGTAGTTCCCACCCTACTTGCCAAAAAATCTGCTGAGAAGTGCTGCCAGGGATGAGCAAGCTGCTTGTCTGGAGTATTAGTTTCCTGCAGGTACTGTGACAAACTGCGACAAGTGTGGTGGCTTAAAACAACATTATCCATTTCCTTATAGTTTTGGAGGCCAGGAGCTTTTCTGCTGACTACCATTTTATTTATTGCTTTCATCTCTTCACAATTTATCCTGAGAAATGGGTGAGCAGAGACTATAAAACCTCTAAAAGGGCATTCCTAATTAATGATTTTCTTTCTAAAAGTCACCAATAAATAAGAGCAAAGGAGTCCGATCAGTCAAGTCACAAATATGTGAATGAACACGTGGTAACAAGGGCTGCTGGGAAGGGGCTTCTGTTACAAAGGAAAGCAGCCGGGCAACGTACAAGAGCCTGGATCATCAAGACTATGAGTCCAGAAATCTCATCACTGAAAAGATCTAACAAGTTTTAAGGATAAACATGTTGATCACATGATAGTAAAAAAAAAGAGAGACACAGCCTAAGCTTTAGTGTGACCGCATTAAGACAGTGGGACAAAAGACTGCAGGGAGATGTAATAACCTTGATTACTCATGCCTACACCAGACACCACAGCAAAGATATAAAGCAAAAACTTAGTGAGCAAAAACACAGAAAAAGGTATCTAAAGCAAAAACATAGCAAAGACATAAAGGAAATATGAGAAAAACCACATGGGAAATTTCATCCAATATCTTAGAATCTGACTGATCAAGTAGACAAATTAGGATATTAAAGTTTGTTATGTAAACGTATCAAGCTGGGTCATGCACATAGGTAGTCATCTACACCCCTCTGTCTACAGACAGAAATGTTTGCACTGCACAGGGAAACCAACAGTGCTCCCCCCATTGTGCGGATGAGGAAACCAAGGCAGGAAACGCTGAGTAAAGCTTGACCAAGGCCTTCTCGATGTGGAGTACAAAGCCAAGAGCTCAGAAGCCCAGGGCCAAGCGCTGCCCTCCCAGCTCCCGGCCCTCTGGCTGGTACACCCGTGCTCTCTTTCTCAGCATCCGGTGGCCAGCCTGTCGGCCACTCTCACGTGGGGGTTCTGCACAATCTGCCCATGCCTCCAGCCCCCGCTCCGCCCGCCCTGCTGGTTTCTGACTCCTGAGTGTCATGACATCCACCCCATCTCCGCCCCAACAGCATTAAGTCCACGCTCTCGCCCACCTTCCCACCCCTCCCACCCTTATCCTCTCTGTGCAAATTAACCTGCCTCTTAATGCTCTCCAACCAGTGACCCGGACACCTTCACCTTCCAGCACACCGGTTCCTCTGAGCCAGCAGCCTCCCAGCTGGCTCCCTTCAACTTCTCAGGGGAGAGGTTTCCCCTCTGGTAAAGGAACTCCCGCGTCCCAGTGCAGACCTCCCACCCTCAAGTGCCCTGCCCTTAGCCTCAAGCACCTGCTCCTCCCAGCTGAGCCCCGAATAGTGACCCAAACTCCCAGTTTTCCCCTCCTCAGCCTATCCACTCACCCCTCAATACACACAAATCTACACCATACCCAAGAAGGCTGCCCGAGGCTCTATACGCTGCTATCCCACTCTGACACAACTGCCACCCCAGGCCGACGGCTTGATCGTCTCCTTCCGGTCCAAAGGCATCCAAGGGAAAGGGCTGGGAAAGCCACTCTGCATGCAGCCAGACCGCCTGCGGTCCAAGTCCCACCCCCACCATTTGCCTCTATAGGACCCTGCACAGGCCACCTTAGCCTCTTGAGGCCTCAGTTTCCTCATCTGTAGACATCTGGGAGAATAGCAGACCCTGCCTCATGGTGCCTTTAACTCTGAGAGGAAATTCCTGGGCAAAATACCTCTAAGGGACTCAAAGGGAGAAATAAAGTTTAAAACCCGTTTATTGCTTACAAACTGCAGTCTGGGACCATTTCTCTTTCCTGCTCCAAGAGAAGCAAGCCTAACCTCTCAGGTTCAAATAAACCCTTGATCGCCCAGGTTAACTACCCATTGACATGGAGATGGATACTATCTCCACCCCTGGGGAATGCCTGTTGATATGCAGATGCACTAAAGCCAGGCGATATATTCTGGAAATACTACAATTTTACCCACAGTGCCAGTGCGAGAGTAAATAAGTTGCATTTATAGAGCTTAACACCGTGCTGACACACAATAGGGACAGTGGATTTAGTCATATCGATTATGCTCGGACATAAAACACTCTTCCATCCCTCATACTGGACCTGGGAGGGGGCCTGTTTGGCAGGGGTCCCTCTGGCTGGAGGGCAGGACATCGGCTGCCTTTTCTCCTTCCTTTTCCAGTATTCTCTTCCCCCGCCTGTGAGGTGGGATCTCAGGTGCTGCCCCGGCTTCACGTCCGGCCCAGAGAGCCCCCCAGGCTCCCTCCCACTGCCACATCCAGCAGGGACTCCACCTCGAGGGAGCTGAGTGACCAGGAACTCCTTACCTTTCCTGCACCGTGATCTCCTCCCTGGCTCCTCACTAGAGATGGAAACTCAAAGCACGGCTCAGCTTCCACTCCTTGGTACGCCCTCTCGCACTGAGTTACCTCCACAGCTAGATGCTTCTACTTCCTGAGGCTCTGTGAAATCCAACCCTAGGCCTTCAGCACAGGACAGCCTTCCTGCTCTCCAACCTCTTCTCTTCCCGAGCCCCTGACCTGGGGCATCAGTGTACACAGCCAATGGAGACCCCCAACATGCTGGACCCAGACTGTGCCGATGCTGTTTACTCTGCCTGGACAGCCCCTAATTCTTCGTTCTCTTGGAAAACATACGCTTTTTCCACAGACCGAGTTCACAGTTCACTCACCAGTGGGAGAAGTCATGTCGGTGTTCTGGGGCTGGGGTGGCATCTGGGGCGCTTGGACTTTGCCAGAAAGCTCTGGGCTACCGCCTCCCGCAGAGGGCTCTCCCTGGGGGTGGGCGCCGTGATAGAACTGAGAGAGAGGGGCGACGTGAGGCGGGCCCGGGCGGGCAGCCGCGGACCCCGTGCGCCGGCCTGCAACCCTCCACACCAGCTGGCCACTCACAAGATGCTGCCCTCGACCCAGGGCCTCCCTTACGGCTGGACAGCTTCAACGAAACCAGCGCCTGCCCGGGCCTCAAATAAGGCCAGACCCCGCTGGGCTCTGCTGCAGGAACGGCCCTGACCAGACCGGCTCCCTCCCGGTTTCCCCCCCCGCAGGAACGTGAATCCCACAGGCCCCTGCCCGCCGGCAGGAGAAACCCCGCCCAGCCTCCCTCCCTGCCTCCGCGCAGCCCTGATCTCTTCTGCAGGGACCGGCCCCGTCCTCCATCCCATTCCGCTCGCCTCGGATTCGAGGCGTCGCGTCCCGGAGGCTGACGTCACGGCGCGCGCGGGGCAATGGCGGCGCTTCCGGTGGGCGGAGGAAGTGCGCGCACCCGGGGCAGTGAACTACAACTCCCGCGAGGCAGCGCGGCGGCAGCGGCCGTTTCTTTGGGCGCCAGCGGTATGAGCCTTGGGGTTGGCGGGTCATGGCTGTTCCCCTTTTGCAGCTGCCCGTTTTGCTGTAGAGTTGCTTTCCTGAGGCTCTGCTCCTTGGCGCGCGTCTGCCCTTGGGACGGGGACCGTGGCCTTAGGCAGAGTAGGGTCTAACCTCGGGAAAAAACAAAGCAAGATGATCCGCTGTGGGATTTGCTCTGGCGTGCTGGGGGGCCCAGCTTATTTTTTTTACTTTACCCAGGTGCTGCTTTTCCTCCTCCAGCCCTAATCGAGTGATTTGCAACCTGGGCAATTTAGCAAGCAAGCCCAAAACAACTTGGTAAAAACAGGAAGGATTCCATCTTGGAGATAAAATTGCATTTGAAAACCCAATTCCTTAAAAAGTAAGTCTCTTAACATACTCTTTAACAGACAATAACAGCTCACCTCGGGGCAAAGCAGGCGGTCTAGATTGTTATGTCCCCAGACCAGGAAGCTGCTATCCTGGGAGGAAATCAGAGCAGTAAAGTTCTTGTAAATAACCCAGAAGACTCATAAGAAAATGTTTCTTCAAAGATAAACATTTCGGGACCACCTAGCAGGTCTGCATCCCTAGTCCTTTGTCTCTCAACTGCCTATAAATCCCCTAGACACCGCACCACCCCAGGCCTCTCTTGTCACCTCGTGGCGTGAGCAGGGAGCTCTGTCCTCTCGTTTTATCTCTAAAAAAAGCCTCTGCCTGGCTCTCCTACCTTGAATGTTTGCGAAGTTCATTCTTTGGCTCCTCGAACAGGAACCCTGTATGGGTAAAATTGTAATATTTCCAGAATATCTTTCCTGCCCCTACTGCATCTGCATCCTCAGGGGTGGAGAGAAGTGTGGCTTTGGTGCATTCGCGTATCAGTAGGCCCTGGGATCTCTTCTCCCCGGGCTTACACCCTGGCATCGTCCTGGACTCAGATTCTCCTCATCTGGCATCCAAGGCCTTCACGCCAGACTGCGGGCATCTGCAACCAGCGGCAAGGGCGGAATCTGTGTCGGAACTGTGCTGGCCTTGTCCGTTCCTCTTGGGCCTGCCCTGAGCCTCGATCTGCGTGGAAGTAAACGAAGACCGCCTGGGCCGGACAGGGACGGCCTATTGCTCAGCGCCCGCGGGGGCAAGACGGGTGCGCTTCGCAGAGCTTAAGAGGCAGGCAGGCAGGGGAGAAGGAGGGTTGCTTGGTGACAAAACAGGAAAGGCGTCCGCTGTGCCTGGGTCGCCCTTTGTCAGGTACGGAAGTGGAAGTCCTGCTAACTGGAGGCGGGTCATCCTGTGTGATTGCTTAGGGAAGCGCATCAACTTTCACCAATGGGTCCTAAATTAAAACATTAGGCAGAAAAATAGATAGGAGCGGGCTGGAAAGAGAAGGAGGCCAGGAAAGCCCACCAAAAAGACCAAGTTAATCAGTTTAAGCTCAAAAACCAGGAGCACTTGGTCTGAAATGTTGGAATATTCCCCAGATAAAGGAGGGTACCTCAGTGTAAATCCGGGGAGAGGAAATCCTGGGGCAGAAAAAAACTCTAAAATCAAAATCAGTCAAGGGAGAAACAAAGTTTAAAATCTGTTTATGGCTTACAAACTGTAGTCCGTGGCCATTTCTCTTTCGGGCTCTGGCAGAAGCAAAACCAGCCCTCCCCGTCACCCCTCAGGTACAGATAAGCTCTCACTTGCCCAGGTAATTACCCGTTGACATGGAGATAAACTTCTCTCCACCCCTGGGGATATGCAAATGCACCAAAGCCCGGGGAGATATTCTGGAAATGTTACAGTTTTACCCATACTCAGCATAGCCCATGTCTTTATTAATCATTCAGACCCAGCTTAATTTTTAAGTTTACCTATATGCTGTTTTTTTCCTCCTTCAGCCCTAATCAAGTAGTTTGTAACCTAGGCAACTAATTTAGCATGCAGGCCCAGCCTTAAACAACATAGTAAAAGGCAGGAAGTTAAGAAGTAAGATTCTTAGTTTACTCTTTAGCAAACAGACAATAACTCAGCCCACCTTGAGGGCTGGGCAGGCAGTCTTGCTTGATGTGCCCCCCAGACCAAGATGTGGGTATCCCAGGGAGAAATCAGAGCCGGAAGTTCCTTGTGTTAATTCCCCTTCAAAGACCACTTAACAAGTCTGCACCCCCAGCCCTTAGTCACATTCCTAAAGAACCCTTAAAAGGGGGAACCCCCAGCATTTCAGCACACCCCTCTCTCTGAGGTTATCCACAATTTCTAAGTGTGTAACCTTTTAATCTTAAACTTTCACTCTCCAACCTTTCAGGGCGCCTCTCCTTGCTGATGTGGCCGGTACTTTTTCTCTCTTTAAATAAAACTTCTACCGTGCTTCACTACTGTGTCTCTGCCCTTCAATTCTTCGTCACGGCAGAGACAAGGACTGAGGAAAATACACGATGCTTCCCCAACAGAACAAGGGCAAAAAATAGGAAGCTCACAGTTAGTGATCAAGTCCCGACTGAAAGGGATACAAACCCAACAGTCCAAGCAGGTTTATCGCTGCACGTGGGAGGGACCCCTCTGTTCTGGCCAGAAGAACAAAGAAGGCGTCTCTGACAGGCTAAGAGGCTTTTTATGGATAGGTTTTTTGGTGGGCTCTTTGAGGGGAGGGGTCAGGGGAAAGGTGGGCTTGTGGCCTGCTGACGTGTCCTCTGGAGGATGCTTTCAGCCTCAGTAAGATGAAACATGGGTCTCTCTGTGATGGTGGGTGGACTTGTTCAAAAAAGGCAGTACACCCGTCTGGATTCTATCACTGACTGTTTGGGGCCTGTTGCTTCAGAGGTTGAGGCTCAGAATTCTATTATATATGGCCTGGCCGTTGTTGTATTTTCAGTCTCACTGCACTGTTGGGCCCTGAAACCCACCACCTGCTGACCCTCCCTGGCTTTTCCTGGAGGGGGACCACAGGAAACCTTCGAGGCCAGCTCAGCTCGACCTCAGGCGATCTGAGCTCCTGGACTGTGTCGTCGTGTCTGGAGTGCTCCCGTGACCAGCCTTCCTTGCCTTGACCCTCCTGGGGCTGACCTTGTTGGTCGCTTTCCCGACCGCCATCCCCTTCTTACCTGTGTACATCATAATTGCTGACATGACCCTGCAATCTGTAGATTCTTCCAGCAGAGCCTGGAATTGAACTTCCAAAGGGAGAGTCTTGATGGAATAGTCTCTTGCTCCTGTGACTGCATTCTGGCCAAGAAGAAATGACAAGTCCGCTGGGGGCTTCTGGGACAGTTTCTTCTCAAAAAAAAAAAAAAGGACACAAAACACTAGTGTGTACCGTTTTCTTGCCTCTGGGCAGTATTGTCTGCATGTAATGTGCAGAACAGTACCAGCAGGCCAGCGCCACAAGGAAGCCAGCCCAAGACGCAAAGTCACATGCTGAGAATGGCAGAGCAGAAAGGTGGGAAGAATCGCAGTCAACAACGTGGCCATTTTTGAGTCATAGATCAACTGATACTGTGTGTGCCCACTTTGAGGCTTTCTTTATGATAGAACAAATGACCTTCTTGTTTTTATTATGGAAAATGTTAACTATAACAAGAGTAAAGTGTGATGAAATCCTATGTTCCTCTAGTGCATTATTCAAGTTACATTTAGCTTACATCAAGATGAGACAGGGACCACAGGTGTAGTCAGAGTAGGGTGAGGGCCTCCGGAGAAAGCAAGGCAGGATAATTACAGTCAGAGCAACATAACAACATGCAAGGAAATCCCCTACCAAAACTCTGTGCTGAACATTAAGCC
The DNA here is from genome assembly GCF_040802235.1 of Manis javanica. Taxonomy (NCBI): domain Eukaryota; kingdom Metazoa; phylum Chordata; class Mammalia; order Pholidota; family Manidae; genus Manis; species Manis javanica. The sequence goes on from NC_133172.1 coordinate 368,667, forward strand.
CTGGAGTCATTCTTCAGTGAGATCAGTTAATACTCACCAGATAAAGGAAAGAAACCCATGTTTTTTTACGCTAACCATTTGTAATCATGCGTAATGTTAGGCTGGAGGAAGGAAAAACAAGGACATACAAACAGAACAGAGAGATAAAAGGAGAACAGACCAGACCCCAAGGTCCGTGCCTTATATGGAAAGGGGGGCAGCTCTCCCCGAATTCCATCCTGATGTGCCAACTGGGACCCGGATGTCAGCCTCCTCCCTCTTGGAAGGAAAAAATGTTTCTAGTTGTCTATTATGTCGCCTTTAGCCAATCATACCTCTCCACGCCCCCCTAGGATGCTTGCCCGCCCCTCCCCCTCCTAACCCCTTGTAAGCCCCGCCTCCCTGACCCGGCCCGGCTCCCCGGCCTCCATTCACGGAGAGCGTGAACCGCGCCTGAGGCTGCGCTCAAGTGAAGTGCCTGGCGCTTTGTTGCCTCTTGTCACCTGCTTATTTCGGTTAGAATTTATTTTACACATAAGATTCACTTTTAAGTTACTAAAAATAAGAATTTAAAAACAGTAACTTCTCTACTTAGAAATGGGGGTCAGGAATCTTTCTGTAGTAGGAGAAAAATTATCGTATGTTTATATACATCTCTCATTTTATCTTCACAGTGACACTGTTCAAAGGAGCTGTTATTATGATCTCTATTTTACTAGTAAGGAAACAGTCTGAGGGAGGTCACAATTTGTTCAAGATTACCCAGCAAATAAATGATTTGAAATTGGAAGAAAAAAATTTTCTTTAGTATGCTAAAAGGCCCAGGCCTATGTGCTGCTTTTCCTCCTTCAGACCTGATGAGGTGATTTGCAAACTGGGCAATTAATTTAGCAAGTAAGCCCAGGCATAAACAACATAGTAAAATGCAGGAAGGATTCCGTCTTAAACATAAGATTGCATTTTAATACCCAAGTTAAGAAGTGAGATTCTTAACTTACTCTTTAGCAAACAATAGCTCAGCCCACCTTGGGGGCTGGGCAGGTGACCTTGTTTGATAACCTCCCAGACCAAGGCACCCGTATCTCAGGGAGAAATCAGAGCAGTAAATTTATTGCATTAGGTTAGTTTTAAATATTCGGGGACTACTTTGCAAGTCCACACCCCTAAGCCCTTAATCTCATCCCCAAAAGTCCTCAACTGCCTATAAGACCCCTAGACAACATACAACTACCGGCTCCCCTGTCCCCTCCTGGCGCGAGCCGGGAGCTCGGTCCTCTCACTGTCTCTCAATAAAAGCCTCTCCCTGGCTCTCCTACCTTGACTGTTTGCTAAGTTCATTCTTCAACTCCATGAACAAGAACCCCAACATCAAAGATACATACTCAAGTCAATATACTGCTTTTTAAATAGAATCTTATCGGAACGTGCTTCCAGCCAGCACTAGATTATTTGGGAGCAAATCCCACATCATTTCACCCATAAATACCTAAGATTTTATCTGTAAAAGGTAATTTTTTCCACAATAGGAAAATCCATAAAGTGGCTGCCTTCAGCTGGGAGTTTGAGGAAAATGTGAGTGACTGGTATATAGATGCTGGTTTCTTTAGGGAGTGACAAAAGTGCTCTAAAATTGACTGTTATGATGGTCATTAAAATAATGAATATATTAAAAACTATTGTACATTTAAGTGCATGAATTGTATATCATGTCTTAATAAAGCTGCTTGAAAATCATTACATAAGGTTACCAATAACTAATAGAAAAAAAATACAGGGAAAAAAAGATGACTTTTAAATGCCTAAGCACAAAATCATGAAAGACACTGAAAAATATTAGCAATAACATAAAATGCTGTATTTAGATTACCTCCTAATTATGTCAAACTTTTTAATACATTTAGCTTATTCAAGTTAGGATCTGAATAAATTTCCATTTATTTATTGAAACCAGGTACTTTTTTCCCCATAGGATTGACCACATTTTGGATTTGGTGATGGTATCCTCAGGGTGTCATTTCTCTTCCCCTTGTCTTTCCTGTAGACAGGTAGCTGGATGTAGAGGCGCAATTAGATTCACGTCTGGATGTTCGACAGCCCTTCACAGGTGGTGTTCGTGTTTCCTGTTGCAGCCTATCAGAAGGTGGCGTAATGTCTGGGGCACTGTGATGTTTATTTTGATTAAGTGTTGACAGCCTGATCCGCCTATCACAGAGTTCTCCATTTTTCAGAAGGTGGTTTCAGCAATCATTGATGATCATCACCTATACCCACTGTTTTATTAGGAGTTACAAAATGGAGATTTTCTATTTATATCATTACTTCTGCATCTATTTGCTAGAATTCTTCCAGAAGGAAAAACTTTCCCTTACCAGTTTTTGGTTACCTTGGGGTACAGTTTGTTCAGGAGAAGCTGGATAAATTCTTCATACATGCTAAGCATCCTTAAAAAGTTGCCACTATGTTACATATATGGATTTTTAACATAGTCTGTGTATTTTAATCTCTTGCAGTGAATAATTTGATGCTCCAGTTGTCCACAGTTTGGCCAGGAACAGCTCTTTCAAGCCAACGCCTGTGTGTTTTTGACATGACCCAGTAGCTTTTGCTAGCTTCTTTGCTTTCTAGTCTGAGACGCTGCAAAGCTCACTCTCTACATTTTCTGACCCAGTCCTAGAATTGACTGTTTCTCTGAGCCCTAGTTCTTTTTAGTGGGAAGTATGTTTTGGAGACTGATAGAATCTGGATCTGAGGATCACCTTTCGAATAAGCCCACCCACCATCACAGAGAGACCTCGGTGTCATCTTACCTGGGCTACAAGCATTCTCCAGAGGACACATCAGCAAGCCACAAGCCCACCTTTTCCAACCCCTCCCCTCAAAAAGCCTGCCGAAAACTCTGGCCATAAAAAGCCTCTTGACCTGTTAGAGACCCCTTTTTCCTTTGTTCTGCTGGCCAGAACAGAGGGCTCCCTCTCAGGTTTAGCAATAAACCTGCTTGTGTTATGGAGTTCATGTCCCCTCCTTTCCTTTCAGAGACCACAATCTGGGTGTGAGGTGGACTCTTCGCCCCCAGGGTAGTTACTGTTATAAACCTCTTCAGTGGACAGAGTTGGGACATGTATACATGTGTCCTGCCCTCCACATCCTCACCAGCATTTGGTGGTGCCAGCCTTCTGGATTTTGTCCACTCTAATGGGCGTGCAGTGGTTTTGCATCATTTTAATTTGCAGCTCCCTAATGAGGGAATGATGTGGAGCATCTTCATATGCCTATTTGGCATCTGCATACCTTCTTTGCTGAAGTGTCTGTTCAGATCTTCTATCCATTTTCACTCAAGCAAGCAGCCCGCCTATTATCATTGCCATCTTGCCTGAGCGTCACCCACCCCCTGGGGTGGTTCTGTTTCATAGGCTCTGTGCTTCTGGTTTCTTAGTCCATTCTTTTACTGGTCTCAGGGGGCCCCACAAATGAGAAACTGTTCTCCTCTGTGCACTCACTGGGTGTCAGGTCTAGTCAGTAGAACATCCTCAGTGGTGGGAATCCTCCACGGTGCTGAAAGGCAGAGAAACCTCTTAGCTTTGAGCCCATGTCACAGAAGACGCGCTGTCAGCCTATTCCTTAGGCCTGGGGCCCCCGATGTGCCTCAGTGAGACCTCGTTTCTCTCTGGTCTCCTCGTACCCTCCTGGCCTCCAGAGCAAGGCAGCCCTCAGCTGACAACTGTACAATCAGGTTTTGATATGTTGTAGTGGGATTTTAAGAACCTAAATACCAGTAATTTTTATTGTTACATCCCTTTTTTATTTAAAAAACCTGTTGCCTCAACACTTCACATCTTGGATGTACCCCGGCATACTCACCTAAAGAGGGCTCCCATCACATCTCTTTCAAAATCATGCCAAGTCATTTCACTATAATTCTAATTCTTCTGCAGTGAGGTTGACCATCAGGTTCTTTTGTCCGACTTACCTCTAACGTCGGCGCCCTCCTCACCTCCTTCCAGAATCCCTGTGAAGAAAGAATCATCCAAGAAAGTGAGTGTCAAGGAAGACAGGAAGGAGCTGCAGTGGGGAATGAGGGACGGGAAGAAGAGGGCGGAGGGCTGCCCAGTGTCAGGCTCAGCTGCCCTGGGAGCCAGAGCCCTTCCCTTGCCCGCGGCCACATCGCCATCTTCCCTCCAGAGCTAGATGCCCGACCCAGAACGCCCCAGGAGTCACTTACTTTAACTTGGGCTTTCTTCCTCAGTCTTTCTACATGGCAAGGCTTGAGAAGGAAAAACAGAGGAGCCTTAGTCTCAGACCGTGGCCCTCTCTCAAGTGGACAAAGTAATGCACAGAATGCAACCACAGCCATATTCAACTCAAAGGAAACAAATGCCTGTATAACACCACATTTTTCCCCCTAGTATTACAACACTAAATTGATCGCACTCCGCCCACCCGCCTACACCCCACCTTTCAGTAGAGGAAAGCTGATAAAGTCACATAGGGTTGGTATGAACTGTCCTACAACAGACCACCTGTATCGACTGCACGCTTGTCATCCCCCCACCCAGAACCCAATTCCTGTCAAAACTCTACCTGCCAACGTGATGATGGCATTTAGCGGGCAGAGCTTCCGGAGGTGATTAGAATTAGATGAGGTCCTGAGGGTCGAGCCCTCATGAATGGAATTAGTTCCCTTCTAAGAGAACTGAGAAATCTGGCTGCCTGTTTCTCCGCGGGTGAGGATACAATGAGAAGTGTGCCACCCAAAGAGGGCCCTCCCCAGAACCTGCCCGTGCAGGCATTCCGGTCTCGGGTGTCCAGCCTCCAGTTCTGTCGCTTGTAAGCCGGCCTGTCTGGCATTCTGTCAACAGACGAAGACACCACCCATCCCCTTGATCCGAGTGTTTCCTAGGTCTGAAGCCCTCTGATCCTATGCATTTGGCTTGACGCTCCTGTTTGATCAAATGCCCGCCACATGGAGAGACTCCGACACCAGCTCTCTCCCCAGCCTCACCCACACAGTCTCGGACAAGTCTCAGCAGCCACTTGGTTAAGAAGCTGGAGTTGAGTATGGAAAGGAGGGAGCTGGTTGCCAGAGGAGAGGAGTTCTGAAGTGGCAGCAGAGCACCTGAAATGAGCGGTTCTTCTTTCTTGGCTGATGGTCGATGATGATCAGGCTATTGACGGTCTCCAGAGGAAAACCAGTGGTGTGTGGGAGGTGGGGAGAGACTTCAGGCCAGTCATGAGAATGTAGGGTCATTTGTTTTTGGTAGAACATGGCTCTGCATAGCCCCAAACACCCAGAAAGTGCATAACTCATACTCAGCCTCACTAAAGATTCTTCCATACGACTATTTCTATGCATATACTATATTACATGTCGTCATTTTTGAGAAATCTCTAATCAGGCATTTGCTGATGCCATATGCCCTACAATTTTTAAGTATGCAAAGAAAAAAGCCTGGTGAACCGTAGGTACCATCCCCAGGGCGAGGCACTCACGTGTAACCCCCAACACTCAGCAGGAGCCCTTCCATAAAGCACAGGGGGTTGCTGGAACCCGGATTAAGGTCCTGTGTGAAAGCAGAAAGTACCGACCGCCAGAAAGCGCAGTCCAGCTCTTGGATTGGATCCTGCTCTGGTTTCCCGCCAGACACTCAAGCGAGAGAGCCTCAGGGGACGGGGCGAAGGCTTGGCGCCACTCCCTCCCCTTGGGAGGTTCCCCGGACACCGCTCACTCTCCCCAGGCGGCCTGCAGGAAGTTCCGGGTCAATGGCACTATTGGGTGCACTATTCTGAGCACTGCCCAGGCACTCTTACCTCCACAGTTGGATTCTCCAAAGGATTTTCTAAGACCCCCTCCCAGGAACCACTGGGCCCTGCCTGGTGAAGTCCCTGGGGAACCCAAGAATGATAGGAAGTGTGGTTGTCTCACACTTTTCTAGAAATAATTTGCAGAAGGCAGGTAGCACTTAGCTCCTTAGCTTCTCATCCCTCATCTTTCTGAAATCCTCAAAGAAAGTAAATAGTCTATAGGCTTCTATTTTTTTCTTTTGGGTTGCTTTTATTTATTGTCAAGTAATTATCACAGGAATACTTTAATATTTTTAAGTGCAAAAAAATCAAATATCTATCCATTCCACTTTTATTCTTGTTCATGTGCAAACATAATTTGATAGCACAATCATGTACATCATGTATTTTTTACTTCACATCATAATTACATTTTGTTGAATCTACATAAAACAGAAACTACACGTGGACCCAGTTGAGAAAATGTCTAAGTAAACAATAACATGATGTTACATTTCCGTGTACTATTTCAATGTGTAAATAATGTAGTTCTCTGAGAGGCAATTTTTCCCACATCAGGGTTTATATTATTCATTTTCTTGTCCTTGAAAATTATTTCTCAGATTTCAGCCTCAGGGCTATTTAAAGAACACTGGCTGGTCATCTCTCACAGACCTGTGTCATAATACAAAAATTGAAAAATATGTCATTACCTTAAAAAAAATGTTACTTAAGACTTTCTTCAGGAATGAGTTTTCTGATGTCCAGACAAGGGTAGAGCATTTCCTGAAATCATTTCCACCCTCATTAAAAGGACAGGGTTTCCCTTCCACCACGTTCTCAGTGTTCCATTAGGTCAGTCTGCTGACGGCCTTTCCTCACTCATTACATTCATGTGGCTTTTTGCCCATGTGACTTATCTGATTCACAGTAAGAGCTCTGTCTAAAAGATTTCCTACCTTGACTACACTTATAGGAATTCTCTGCAATACGAGTTATTTGACGTTCAATAAGGGGAGAATTCTAATACACTGAAAGCTTTCCTACACTCGTGTCACTCACGAGGTTTCTCTCCAGTATGAATTCTCTGTAACAAAGTGAGAACTCCAACTGAAGCCTTCTCTCCAGTGCAGATTCTTTGATGCGCAGTAAGGACAAAGCTCAGAAAGATTTCCTGCATTGACTACATAATAAGGCATCTCTCCATTAGGCTTTCTTTGATGTACACTGAATTCGAGGATTTGACTGAAAGATTTTCCACATTGATTACAACAGAACAGTCTTTCTTCAGTGTGAGTTTTCTGATACCTAAGTAGTTGAGGCCTCCTACCGAAAGGTCTCCCATCTCCATATTTTATAGGTCTCTCTCCAGTATGAATTATGTAATGTCTAACAGGTTGGGAGGGATGGCTGAAAGACTTACAGTGTCTATTACATTCAGAGAGTTTTTCTTGGCTATGAGTTCTTTAGACTATTGATTAAATGTAACTGATACATTTCCTGAAATGGAAGCATTCTTGCATTCCTGAAATAAACTCATCATAGTTTCATTCTTTTGATACATTGCTGGATTTGGTTAAATAATTTATGTTCAACTTAGTATTTACACTCATAGATAAGGCTAGGTGATAAGTTTGTTCTTTTATCAGATGTGGGAATTACATTATCTTCATTTAATAATTTGTGAGGCTGTCCCTTTTCTTTTGAGGTAGAATTGTTTAATATTTAGAATTGTTTATTCCTTAAAAGTTGGATTCCAAGTTAGCCTTAAAGTCTCCTGGGCTCTGTGCCCATGTCTCTTCCATGAAAACTGTTCTATTTGAGTTCTCTGCTTCTTCCTGGGTCACTTTTGTTCATTTATATTGGGCAAATTTCCTTAGAGTTCTGTGTAATAGTCTTATAATTCTTTTACTCTTTTCTGCACCTGTGGTCATCCACTTTCTCATTCATGATATTTTTGTCCTCTTCCCGGTCAGGCTAGTGAGGGGTTTGTCTATTAATCTTTACAAAGAACCAGCTTTTAGACTTATTCCTACATTTCCATTTGTATTTCATTAGCTTTGGCTTTAACCTTAAATAGCTTTAATGAATTTCTACTTTATCTTTGGCTTAATGTGCTGTTTTCCAATACCTTAAGACAAAAAATTAATTCCTTTCTTTTGATAATTTCACTTTAGTAGTATAAACATCAGCCCACATACCGAGTGCTGCGGCAGGGTATCGAGAGCATCACGGACCCATGTTGTCCTTGGCTACACCTCGTGTTAGGCCGTAGTCTTCTCATGATGGCTGCTACACACCCAGGGTGTCACATCCATGTACAAGGATATACAAGGGACAAAGAGATAATTGAGTCTTCTAAATCATGCACAAACCTTTTGCAAAACCTCCAAGTGCACCTCCTCTCATGACCATTGTGAGAACTGGACATGGGCCAACAACTTTGTGGAAACCGGGAGGACAGGTATGAGGGCCAGCCTTCTGGCTGCCATATCACTGTAATCTATTTTGATTTCTTGGTTCAGAATTTGGGCTTCTAAACACTGATGGAGCCAAAAGTCACCCAGTAGTCTGGCTGAGGGCTTGGCACAGTTTCCTCTTGGATTCCCTATAATCAGTTGTACACAATCATTTACACTTTGCTGTCACATTTCTACTGGAACAAAATATATCCTGCTACTACACGTATGACTGTTCCTGGAATCCACGTCTTCATACAGGACCATCACCGCCCACACCCAGACCCAGACATCAACAAAGTGCTTCCGCCTGCTGAGTCCACGCCTGACCGTCTCCCCTTCCTTGAATCACATCTTCCTTCTATCTCTGGGCCCTGTTCGTTTGTTGTTCTTCCCCATAAGTCCCATGATTCTAATTCTAGACATAAATATGCCCCCCACCCAACTCTTTTGTGTCCCTTGAGGGATTGTTTCAAACTTGACACTTGCCTCCAGTTAAGTCTTCACATATGCAATTATCCTGAGTGATGTTGGAAGTGGTGGTAATTGTGGATGAGGAGGAGCTGGAAGGGGGTGAGGACTGTGTGCTTTGGTAGCCGCAGAGCCCAAGTGGCTGGGCACCCTCCCACTCATGCGCTGCTCTGAGAAGCCCCAGTCATCACTAAGTCCTGTTTCACTCTGACCCTTTCAGATAGCCCAGGAAGATCACTCTAACCCTTTGTGTTCCAGCCTTCACCTTTTATGTTCATTGGCAACATTTTTCCAACTAAAACCTAAGCCCCTGGGGCTGGTGGGTGATTTCCATAAGGACACTGAATTCTCTTCTGCAGGCATTCAAGGTTTGCTCACAGAGCAAATCACTAAATGCACGTGCATCTCCCCGTTCTGCCTCTCACGAGCTGTGCATGCTGAGGCAGGGGCCTCGAGCTTAGACAGGCTGCTCAGCAACCCTGGGGCCCTCGCTCCAAACACCTGTGGGCCCCAGCAGACTCTCCAGCGTCTGGTCCGGCCATTTTTTCACCCATCATCCCCAGCACAGTTTAGGCTCATCACTATATTCCCTCTCCCTTCTCCCCTTCCAGCAGAGATTCTGGATGAAATCCCAACTTAAATGTCCATCAACTGATGAACTGGATAAACAAAATGTGGTCTGTCTGTACAGTGGACCATAAAATGGAATAAAGTATTGACCCATGCTACAAAATGGATGAGCCTTGAAGACATTATGCTCAGGGAAGGCCAGACGCAGAAGGTCACAGATCGTATGATTCCATTGGTATGAAATGTCCAGAAGAGGCAAAGCCATAGACAGAAATTAGATGAGTGGTTGCCAAGGGTGGGTGAAGAAAAAATAGTGACTGGTAATGGGCACAGGGCTTCTTTTGGGGTGATAAAAATGTTCTGGAATTAGTGGTGATGGCTGCACAACTTGGTGAATTAAAGTCAATGAATTCTATTTAAAACAGTGAACTAAGTTTTAAGAAGTCCCACTCCAAGTCCAAATCTCTGCTCATCCACAGACAGGCATCTTAACGAAACTGGTCCGATACACAACCATGCCGACAAGTTTGCCTTTCAGCAAGTGGCCCCCAAACCTCAGGGGTCCTGGGTGAGCTGCCCAGCAAGCCCATCTCACCCACTTGACCCCCTGAGGAACAGAAGCCCCAGCATCCTCTGTGACCTTACCTCATGGAAGCCACATGGCCCGATTTACGGCGACCTTACTGGGTGAAGACACAAGCCCGGCCAGACCCTAGGAGGGAAGGCGTGGCAAGTAATTCGTTGTCACATTTGAAACTGCCACAGATGGGAAGAGCCACCTCTAGTGGTCACCTTCTGGCAAGAGTAGCCTTTCAGGATGAAGGGACAGCTTGAGGATGCCTGTGGGTGGCCCTGGGCAGCAGGGCCGGGCACCATGGTGAGGCCACTCCCAAAGTGCACGAGCGGGCCCGCATCATCAGGACTGGGAGGAGCTGGTGTCCCCGTGGAAACGGCTCCCTCTCTCCGGGTCCCGGCTCTCCGGCGGGAGGGCAGCGGGGCCCTGGGCAGGCCCTTCAGCCCTAGATGCTCTCACCTCGCAAAGGAGCTTTCCACCTGCTATTTCATTGGCTTAGGCCTTAACCTTAAATAACTTTTAATAAATTTCTACTTTATTTTTGGCTTATTGTGCTGTTTTTCCAATACGTTAAGACAAAAAATTAATTCCTTTCTTTTGATGATTTCACTTTAGTAATATGAACATCAGCCCACACACCACCGAGTGCTGAGGCAGGGCGTCGAGGGCATCGCAGACCCACTCTCCTTCCGTCTTCTGTTGTCCTTGGCTACACCTCGTTAGGCCGTAGTCTTCTCATGATGGTTGCCACACACCCAGGGTGTCACATCCACATACAAGGAATGTATCAGGTCATGGACACGATGAGATGTGATGCAGCCACCATCACTAGCCCTGTGCGGGGTGCATCGGAAGCAAGAGGGCTGCTGGTGCGCCCTCATTCTCCGGGCACCTGGCCATGGCCTCTCTGCTTGTCTGCACGCCCATTCACTTCTGCAGGGCCAGGGGTGAGGTGCTGCTGAGCCTACCCTGCCAGCAGGACCCAAAGTCACTGAAGACGCTGGGCTGAGCAGCGCTCTTACCATTATGTGTGGGATGTAAGTTATGCAGAACCCAAAGGTTGAGTCCGGAAGGCATGGATAGGCTGTGGGCTACAGGCTGTGTGACCTAGAGAATTTTAATGTTCTCTCTCGTGAAACGTGGGCATCAAATACACATCCCTGTATTGCATCTCATTGCTTAAGTTGGTGATGTGCATCTGGCCAAAATTGGCATCCCTCAGGCAAAATGGAAATGGGAGGCCAATGAGCCCCCCCCCCACTTGCCTGGCATTTCCTGCCCTGTAGGCCTTCAGTGGTTCCTAAAGGTTCCCATTCAGCTGCTGACTCCACCTCGATTATGCCCTAGGGATGGAAGGATCTGCTCACGCCCACCACTGGGAATCTTGGGCTAGAGGGCTGTGGCCTTGCACGGATCTGCTAGAACTGGTCCGACAATCTCCTTCCTTTTGTTGTCATGTTGCTTATTTTAAATGTGAGATCATAAATAAAAAGATTGTAACTAAATTGGTGGGAAAAAGCATTCACAGATTCTACCATAGAAATATACTTTATTTATCCATGTTCTCTTTTAATCCTTATGCATAAATATTTTATCACAAATACATCAGTGCACAGACTTTTTGGTACCTGGCTTTTTAAACATACATCATGAGCATTTTCAGGTTTCACTAATATCACTCTTGGTGGCCAAATGAACAAATAATTACAACAAAGCAACTGAGTAAAAAGTGTAAATCTGTGTTTCCAATTGTTGGATTCATTAGCAACAACTCGCCACCAGTTTTCATGTTTACTTGTACACCCGGCGGTCTCCTGCGGCCTTAAGAGACCACCACTCGGCGCCTCTCTCCACACTGGTCCTGATTCCCGACCAGGCCCTGCAGGGTGGTGCAGGACCACGCGGACAAGGCCCGGGCCCCCCAGCCCCCTCGAGGGCTAGGCGGCAGGCTGTTTCTTCTTGCACCTCACCCCACTGTGTGTCTTCTGATGCCCGATGAGGTGCGAGCTCTGGGTGAAGGCCTTCCCACACTTGTTACACAGGTAGGGGCGCTCCCCGGTGTGCGTCCGCTGGTGCCTGATGAGGTGCGAGCTCTGGCGGAAGGCCTTCCCGCAGTGCTGGCACGGGTAGGGCCTGGCCCCCGTGTGGGTCCTCAGGTGCTGGGAGATGGCCGAGCGGTCGTTGAAGGTGCGCCCACACTCCCGGCATTCGAACGGCCTCTCCCCGGTGTGGACTCTCTGGTGCTGGGTGAGCGAGGAGCTCTGCACGAACGCCTTCCCGCAGTCCCCGCACACGTAGGGCTTCTCGCCGGTGTGGATTTTCTTGTGCACAGAGAAGTACCTTGGGTTCCGGAACGTTTTGCCGCACTCGCTGCACCGGCAGACCGGGCTCCCTTTGTGAATCCTCGTGAACGTGACCTGCGGGGGGCCTCGGCCGAAGGCTCTCCCCGCCTTGCGGCTCTTCTGATGAATGTTTGCCCGGGGATTGCACGTCACCTTTTTAACCCGGGAGCTACGCGTGCGCAAGCGTCTCCCGGCGAGAGTCCTCTGCAGCCGGACGGGGCTGGTGGCTGCCTGGGGCCGGCAGCTGTCACGGTGCAGCTTCTGGGGCAGGGACCTTTCCTGGGGAAGCGCCACCTGTTTCAGCGCCGTGTCCAGGGCCTCTGGGGCCCCGGCCGGCAAGACGCCTCTCGAGGCGGAGGCCCAGGCACCACCCTTTGGGGACTCATCCACTTTCAGGTCCTGGGTGGGTTCTTCCTCAGCAATGTTGGACTCCGGAGTTAACTGTTTGCTTTCCAGTGTAGCTTCCCACCCTGCAAGAAACCAACAGATGTGGACACCACAGTGACGAAGTGCTGAAAAAGGCTTAAAGTGTGACATAGGAGGTATTCCCAAGTCAGAGGATTTCCTCCCAAGTATGTTCGTGCACCACGGGAGGAGACTGAGCAGCAGTGTGCGGCACAGGGGCCTGGCGGCCGGGGGCGGGGCGGCCTCCCAGCGCTCCGAGGTCGCGGTCTCCGGGCAGATGGCAGGTCCGACCTGCCCTGGACCTGGGGCTGCCGCTGGCCCAAGGCCAACCCTCCAGATCCACAGGCCAGGTAAAGGCCCAGGATGACGCAAGGGACTCGAGGGCGTGCCCAGTGCTTGCCCTGGGCCCAAAGAGGGTACAGCCCCAACTCAGCACCCTGCGGAATCCAGTCCTACAGGAGTGGGGCGGCGGTGTGGGCGCGGCCTTACCCACAGAGACCAGATGCCCGAAGGTCTCCAGCATCACGTCGTGGTACTCGGTCCTCTGCGAAGGGTCCAGCAGCCCCCACTCCTCCTTGCTGAAGTCCACGGCTATGTCCAGGAAGGTCACTGGTTCCTGCAACATCACACTTTGTGTCTGCCCAGCGGGAGGAAGGAGGCAGGCTGGCTGGGACACTGCGGTGCCGGGGGTGCCCCTGCTTTGGGGGTATGCTTGAAAATCCTGGCTTGGGGCCCAGAAGAGGTCCAAACAAAACCAGAGACAGAGTACCTACTTCAAGTAGAGCTACAAGTGCCACGACAAACCACTTCCACCTTGCCCACCTCTACCAGCTCACCTCTCCCCACAGGAGACACCCCCAGACAAGCCCACCCCACCTTTGTAGACAGGGCTGCCTGGGGGTGGGGCGAGCGCCCAGGCTGTGAGCAGTCCTTCCTGGGGATCTGACCATGACTGCAGGTGGAAGGGGCCTCCCTCCTGACCTTGCTGCGTGTGGGAGGCACTCTGCCTTCCGGGGCAGCCTGCCTGGGAAGGGATCGGAGAGCGTGGGGCCGGAGACCCCTCCTGGGGAGTGACTGCTCCCACCCCAAGGCGCTGAATACAGCCCTGCCCGAAGCCCACCCAGACCCTCACTGCCGAGGGCCGACACAGTCACTCCTAGGCCGAGGCCACGTGTAGGCCATCTGCAGCAGAAACAGCCCTGGCCACTGCCACATCCACGCCACTCGCTGTGTCACCCGCAGCCACACAGGGCCAGTCCGGCTCTGTGGACAGCCCACCTCTGACCCCTGGGAGAAACCCCAGACCTCCTTCAGGCCTGAACACCTGGGTCGCAGCCAAAGGGCCCACGTCTGCAGCTGTGACACACGGCCCTCCCTGCTGCCTGTTCCCTGGGGGGGCCTCAAGGCGGGCCTGCCTCATGGGGGCACCGGGACCAGAGGAGGAAGGCTGACCCCCTCACTCACCTCCGGTGGCATCTTTGCTGGCCAGACAGCCACATCCTCCTCTTCCTCCGGTTGAGCTGTGGTCTCAGGAGGGCAGGGGGTGCCCTTGGCGGGCAATGCTGGGAGGAGAGGCAGTGCGGAGTCATCAGGTGTGGGACCCTGCCTCGCACCAGGCACTGTCTGTCTCTCAGGCCCCTGGGCCCCAGCACACCCATGTGTACCCTGCTGGGGGAGCCGTTGGCCCTTCTCACAACTCGGGTCCCCACTGGGCCTCTTACCTGTGCCCGAACCTCCACACCTGTGTGGCCCACCTCTGTCTGCACGGCTGAGACCCCCTGTCCCGACCCTTCCCTCTCAAGGACAGTTCTGGATCTTGGCCACCTCGAGGCAGCTGCCCGTCTGTGCACCAGCTCAGGGGCAAGGACCCCGTTTCCGGCCTCTGAGTCCTCCATCCCCCCTTCTACCCTCCCTCTGCTAAGTGGAGGGCGGGAATTGCCCTAGCTCCCAGGGCCTGACCCACTCTCCCAACACACACCCATCTTAATGCAGCTTTTACCAATTTTCCTCCACCGTAGAAAATGGCTCTGTCTGGCCTTACAGCCCCTCTCAACCACAGGTCCTTTGTGTCAGCTTTCCTCATTGTCCCCACATGGTCCCCAGGCTCCCATAATGACGAGTCCAGCCCCACCGGCAAGGGGACATATGAGGTCACCCAGGCTGACTCACAATGACTGGACCAGGGATGAAGAGGGGGTGCACAGCCAGCCAATTAGAGCCAAGAAGGCTTTTGTTGGAACATTTAGGAAAGAAAGCTCCCTGCAGGGGGGCCCCCACATGGAAACGGCCTGCCTGTGGGTGAAGCCAAGAGAGGCCAGCAGAAGCACGGTGCAGCAGACAGGACGAGTCCTGGGGACACTACGAGAGCCCCTGGGTGCAGCCACGCCTGGAACGAGCCACCCCGGGGCTTTCTCGTTGGATTCCTCTCCCTTGGCCTTTTTGTGCAAGGCTTTGCGGCAGACACACCCAAGAGTCCCCGGGAACACTGGCCACAAAGGCAGGATCCCTGCAAGGCCTCTTCCTGTCCCCCTCTGCAGTACTAATTCACTTTGTTCAGTCCCAAGGTGTTAAACACAGGACAGACTCGCTGACTCTCCCCTCATGAGCTCCACAACTGTCTCCTCGGTACCGGTATTAGTCTCCTGTTGCTGCTCTAACAAACTGCCACAACGGTACAAATTTGCTTTCTCTCCACTGCGGAGGTCAGAGGTCTGGCCCCAGCCTCGCTGGCTAAATCACGGTGTGGGCAGGGCTGCGCTCCTCCTGGAGCTCCGGGCCGGGCCCCTCCTTGCCTTCCCCCGCTTCCAGAGGTCGCCTTAGACCCCCGGCTCATGGCCCTGACCGCACTCACTGCACCCTGCTTCGCCGTACCCCCTGACCCTCACCCTCCCGCCCAGTGACTACCCTGGGCTCACCCAAATAACCCGGGATCAGCTCTCCATCTCAAGATGCTTAACTTAGTTGAATCTGCAAAATCCTTTTTGCCATGTGAGGTAATATATTCAGAGATTCAAGGGACTAGGATGTGGACACCTTTGGGGGCTACTAAACTGCTGACAGCAGCACCCCAGGCTTAGCTGTGTGAAAAGACAGTGCACGCTACTGCCTGCCCTGCTCGTTCCTACACTTGCTTCTCCAGGAGGCCCTGTCGTCTGTACCCCACCATCCACCCCTGGGTCCCCCCACTCCCTCAATCACAAAAGTCCACCAGTCATTCATTTGCTCTAGAAACATTTTCTGGGCACCCACAGAATCTGGGTGCCATCACACACCTGAGCAAAGAAGAAACATACGTGCTCCACGGAACTCGGCCCGGCAGAGATCAAGCCTCCTGGAGACTCACTCCCAAATCCCTCCCATACACGTGCTTTCCCCCAGACCCCCGCCATCACTCCTGCCCAAGCCACCAGCCCTCTCGGCAGGAGCGTGACAGCTCCAGGTGGCCCATCTGCTTCTGCTCTTGCCCTGTTCTTAGTGCACCACCTGCAGCACATCACAACCGGGCGAAGCTTCAAGGCTCAGTGAGATGGTGCCACCTTCTCCTAGCACTCTTGGACCGGGGCCCCCTGCTTTAGAACACTTCCCATTGCTTTAGGGTAGCACGAAAACCCTGCCAGTCCAGCCCTCTGCTCCCTTCTACTCCCACCCAATTTCTATGGCTTTTGATGCAGCCATCACTCCCAGCATGGCCTTCACAGGTGATGCTCCCCCTGCCTGGCTCATCCTTCCTCCCCTTCTGAGTTCTGCTCTGTCCCAGGGGTCAGCTGCACCTTGCCTCCAGGAGCCTCACCAATGCCCAACCCCTCTAAACCCCAAGGCTTTGCGGCAGACACACCCAAGAGTCCCCGGGAACACTGGCCACAAAGGCAGGATCCCTGCAAGGCCTCTTCTTGTCCCCCTCTGCAGTACTAATTCACTTTGTTCAGTCCCAAGGTGTTAAACACAGGACAGACTCGCTGACTCTCCCCTCATGAGCTCCACAACTGTCTCCTCGGTACCGGTATTAGTCTCCTGTTGCTGTTCTAACAAACTGCCACAACGGTACAGATCCATTTGTCCTGACACGTGCACATCCATTTGTCAGGTTCTGGTCTTTCCTGCCTAAGCCCAAAGCTTGTTGAGCTCCTGAGTTCAGAGTCCTGTCCTCCTGTGTCCCTTTACGCACAACCGCTCAACCCCAAGTTCCATTAGGAGGGGCTCTAGGGATACCCCTGTGTGACTGGAAGGGGCAGGAATCCCCAAGGGGCGAAAACGAAGCCCTTCATCCTCAGCTTCCAGCAGAAGCGTGTGGAGGGCTTGTTAACGCAGCGCCAGGCCCCAGCCGCGGGTTCCAGGAGCTCTGAGGAGAGGCCTGAGACCTTCCATTTCCACGAGCGGGACGATGCCCAAAGCCCTCGGTCTGTGGGCGACAGCAGGAACATTAGGAAGAAAGTGTCCTGAGCTTGGGCTCCAGGAACTCAACGGCGGGACGGGCACCCTCAGCCCCAGACGGAGAGAGTGGCACTCTTCCCCTGCCGCCACCCCTCCCAGGAAGCCTGGAGCTCTTCGTCCAAGATGTCCCTGTCCCACCCTTCCACGACACTCACCTTCCTCCTCAGATATCCAGGTCACATCCTCCACCAGGGCCACCGCCTCCAGGCAGTCCTCTGGATGCTGCGACTCCACCCATATCCGCAGCTTCCCAGGCAGCGCGCCCAGGAACTGCTCCAGCACCAGCAGCTCCAGCATCTGCTCCTTGGAGTGCACCTCGGGCCGCAGCCAGTGGCGGCACAGCTCCCGGAGCCGGGCCAGGGCCTCTCGGGGCCCTGTCACCTCCTCAAAGCAGAATCCCCGAAACCTCTGGCGAGCAGCCTCAGGGTCAGCTGGATGCGTGACAGGATGTTGAGTGGGCTCTCTGGGGCTGTCTGGGCTCAGGCCCTCATCTTCAGCATAGAGGGCACGGATCTGGGCGTTCCGGGGACGAGCTACCTCCTGGTTCAGCGTGAGGACTTCAACAACCTCTATTTTCATAAGGGGATTCCCAGCAGGAAGAGGATTCAACTGAGGGTCCGGTGGAGGCTCAGGACACTCTAAATCAAAAGCAGAGCAAAAGAGATGGCGAAAGGCACATGAAAACATGCTCAACATCATGTTTTCCACCAGGGAAACTACCAGGGAAATGCAAATTACTACCACAGTGGGATTCCACTTCATACTCACTAGGATGGTTATTATCAAAGATAGACAGTAACAATTGTTGGTGGGGATGCAGAAAAACTGGGACCCCTATACACTTTTGACAGGAACAGGCAATGCTGCAACATACTGCAAAACAGTCTGGCATTTCCTCAAAAAGTTATACTTGTAATAGAAAAGTATGTTATGTCCCAGGAGTTCTACTGCTAGGTATACATCCAAGGGATCTGAAAATATAGGTCAACAAAAAGCTTCTGCAGGATGGTCACAGAAGCATAATTCGTAACACCTGAAAAGGGAAAAAGGTTCAAATTTCCACCAAATGAACAAATAAACAAAACGTGGTCTATCCACAGTGGAATATTATTTGGCAACAAAAAGGAACAAAGTACTGACAAGCTAGAGCATGGATGAAACCTCACCACATTATGCTAAGTTAAGCTGGGCGTAAAAGGTCACATATTATATTACTTCATTTACATGGAATGTCCAAAATAGGCAAATATATAGAGATTGCAAGTTGATTAGCAGTTTTCAGGAGATGGTGGAATTGAGGGGGTTTGGGGGCAATGGCTAATGGATACAGGGTTTCTTTTTGGGGGTGATGAAAAATGTTCTGAAATCAGATCACAGTGACGGTTGCACAACCCTGTAATATAGTAAAACCACTGAACTGCACACTTTCAAAGGATGAACTTTATGGTTTGTAAATTACATCTCCATACAGGGGAAAACGAAAAAGAGCAAGAGACTGTGAGGGTTGAGAAGAGACCGGAGGTGCCACAAGTCTGCAGCCCTCAACCTGATCCCCGCTCCATGGGGAACAAGAATGAGAATGTCTGGGAGAGGCAGAGGCTCTGGGTCCTGGCGTTGAGCCACGAGAGCATCTGCTGACCGGAACCCCAGGATGGCCCCGAAATACTAAGGAGAGTAAGCCAAGTCAACAGGAAACAAGGAAAACTACAACGCCAGGGACAAATGCTGATTGTAAATGACTTGAAGCCTTAAAAAAACAATAGAAAAAGTGTAAATAACCATGGATTATGCTTTACTTCTAATCAAGTTAACGATTCTTCACAAAAACAGAAATTGGGCGGGTGACCTCAGGAGCAAACCTGCACTTTCGCCCTTGTTGCTGTAAATTTAAGTGGTTGGCACAACTCTGCCTGGAAAGGAATTTACGGCATGAACTCACAACCTTAACAACGAGTGCCCAGAGACTCCCACCAAGTCACTCTACTCACGGTTAGGGAGCTACCTGGAGGTGAAGGCGGGGTGCAGAGATACCCGAGTACCAACCTTTAGAGATCACAGGTAACGAGTGCTCTGACCCACAGCCCGGAGAGTCAGGACCTGGCTAATAACCGCCAGTTTCCGTTTCGCCCTGCAAGCCAACAACCTCTAATCAGAACTTCCCCCTTTTCCGCCGTAAATCTCCCCAGTCCCTGCGCGACTTGAAAGTCTCCCAAACACGGTGAGCAAAGGTGGGAAACGGAGGGCAACAGGCAACGACCGCCGCGACGCACCCTCTTGCAGGCAGGGGCGACCCGGCCGGCCCGCGCGGATATCACCCGGCGCAGAGTAACTGCGGCTGCGCGAGAGGAAGAAAAACGAATCGAGGAGCCAGGCGGTAAAGCGGCGCTGCCGTCCGGGTCTCGGTGCCCGGGTCCTTCCAGCCCTGCGGGTCTCCGCGCCTAGATGTCGGGGGCCGGGCTTTCGCCCGGGGCCAGAAGCGCGTACCGCGCCGGCGCACTACAACTCCCAGGAGCTTCCGCGGCGCAGACTTCCGGCGCCGCCGTGCTGCGGGTCCCGATCCGGGCCGGGCCCCGTTCGGAAGCGAGTCGCCTGGCGCTCAGTTTCGGCCTCATCTGTTCTCGCTCCCTCCCCGGACACCCGCGGGGGCGGACGCGCCCTGGGCCGGCGCCGCTGGAGATTACACACACACCCGCCCGATCTGCACGTTTCCTTCCTTTCGGGTACAGCGGGGCAGGGGACAGCGCGGTCGCTCCCCTCAGAGCGGTGAGCACACGCTTCCCCACCCATTTCCGGGCCCCCGCTTCTAAACCCCGCCTCTCTTCCTGCCCCCAGCTTGGCTGACTACCCGCTTGGCTCGTCCGTGGCTTCCTGCATTCACCGGTTCCACGGACCTAACGGGTGTTGCGGTTTGCTGGCGCGCCATCCGGGCAGTGAGTCAGCTTGGGGTTAAGAGCCGCCCGACGCCGAGCGCGGCCGCGCGTGCCGCCCCGAAGCCCCAGCGGGGAGTTAGGCGCCCCGGGGTTGCAGAACAGGTCCTGTGCCACACAGTTAGTTCCCGGCCATTACCAGTCACTCCTATGCTTAAAGTGATTGTTTTCTTGATAACTACAGGGTTTGGCCCATTTCCAAACTTTTCCCCAAATAAACATTCGAATTAGTTTTATTTGGGGACTTGCCCTTCTCAACTCATTTAACTCTTTCTTGGGACTTTTGGGAGTTTATAACTACTCCCCCTCCAAATTCTTTATTTGAAAAACGTAATTCATTTTTCTTTCAATTAAAACTCTTAAGGCTTTAAATTTCCCCAAGGATAACTCGGGAAGCCAGGGACTTACTGGAGTTGCGGCAGCACTGGCCCTTTAAGTTCCCCGGATGTGAGACGGGAGGGTGGCAGGAGATGCTCCCCAGCGGCTTGGTGCTTCGCAGGGGCACCACTTTGGGCAAGAATCACGCATGACACTTAAAAAACAATCTTAATTCTCTGTATTGCTTCATAGCTTCCCAACTTCTGGAGTTTTGTTTTGCATTTCTTGGCTAGTCAAGGGTTATTTAGTATTTTCTCCCTTAAGAAAATAACTTGGGTTCATTTTCTTTTACTCCATCCCTTCTGCCCCCACTCCGTTTGTAATAATTTCTCCTTTAATCTTAACCATGTATGTAGTTCCTTTTCTTATTCTCAGGATGGGAGGGCATCAGGGTGCTTTCTCAAAATCTTGCATTGAGTGCTTACTCAAAAATGTTAACTTGCTGCTTTAACTCCTACTGTTTGAGAGCCTGACTAGGTTTGGATGTCAGGAACTCTGCCAATCCTTAGGGTGCTGAGCCCAGAGGATCCACAGCCCAGCTCTCCCTGCTATAGCAGTCATCAGGCCGACATAGGTTCTGCAGTAATCAGAAAGCACCCGCTGGTGGCCTTGCAGCAAATGAGATGGGTCACAAGCCTGGAAGCTGGTGGTAAGTATCATTATAGGCACCTCAGTTCTCTAAATCTCTCATCCCACTCCCAAGCCCTCAGGCAACCAATCCTGCAGACTGTTCCAGGACATTATTCACCCCACTTCACAGAAAAAATAGAAACTTAAAAATTTACCAGCTAGTAGGGCTGAACTGGGTCCTCACATCCCTGGAGCATAGCTGTGATGAACTACCCCACCCTATGTGGGGCTGGTAAATACAATTTTTATTAGCAGCAGCTCCAGGTGCTGGCTTTCAACCCATCAGCTTAATGACCCTGGGGAAATTGGGTCCATTTAGTCCTCAGCCTGCAACTCCCTATCTAGTGGATCCTGATATAAATTCACTGACCCTTTGGGCAAAGGGCTTAATCCTTCTGGGTCTCATTTTCCTCACCCTAAGTGATTAGGACACAAAACCAGGTACAGCATGTAGTAAAGGTTAACAGGAGCTGCTTCTTTCTCTTACAGCTGTTTTTTATATTGTTTCTCTGTTGGTTCCCTTCCTGGGTAAACTGGCTCCCCACAGTGCGAGTTTCCTAGTGCATAATGACAACCAGCTAGGAATTACTAGGGCTACCAGTCCACAGATACACTATACCAAGTAACAGTAACTTTTGACATCTTGTTGGGGGCAGGATTAGACATGCTTGTCTCAACTTCCCTGTCTCCGTACATACTGCCGTCCCTTTTCCTTGTCCAAAATGCCTTCACCTCTCCACCTTCTGTCCTCCTCTCCCCATCACTCTACTGGTACAGCTGCACTACTGTCTACAGTGTCTCTCCCCCACTGGACTGCCCACTGGATCTGGGGCATCTGAAGCCCTAAAGCCAGGTGCAGAGGAGGATCTGCCAAAGGTACTGATGATCATCTTTACGTCAAAGTCTGTAGGTCATTAATAGTAGCTACCATTTCATCAAGGCCCCTCAGACCTGGGCTTTTCACAGCCACAGTCCCAGTAAGCAACAGCACTCAACCTTGACACAGAGGAAATCCATTCTGGGAGACACTAGGAACCTCACCCAAAGCCACCTGCTGGGGGAAATCCCACACCTGGAATTCAAACCCTGTTGACAACAAAGGGGGCTTCACACAAGCACCACCTTCCTTTTCCTCAAACATGCCCAGGTGTGTCTTGTCCAGAGGTCTTTGCAGTTGCCACCCTCCTAACACAGTCACCTGGTTCCTCTTGCCCATCCCTCTCAGCGCACGTCATCTCAGCACCACCTTCCTGTCCAGTTCTAAACTAGTATTGCCCACCTAAGCCTCTCTGCTCCTAGCGCGTCCTACTGTTTGATTTTTCTTCCCAGCACTGATTGCCATCTCAAAGTATCTGGTTCGTTCATTTCACTGATCACTTCTCCACCTTCTCTAGGGCTCGCTGCCCCGTGGAACTTTCCTTGTTAAAGGAAGTGTTCTAGATGTCCACTGTCCAGCATGATGGTAATGAGCTGCAGCTGACCAATGAACATCTGAATGGAGTCCAGTGTGACCGACTGAACTGGTAAGCTCATTTTAGCCAGTTTCATCAGCCACACGTGCTAGCAGCTGCTCTGCAGTTAATGCAACCCCAGTGAGACCAGGGGACTTGCCAACCTGTTGTCTCTGTGATTCACCCCAGAAACAGTACCTGGCATTTTGGCAGGTGCTCAATTAATATTTGTTGACTCAACACAGCTTCTGGGGGACTTAGTGAAACAATTTCCTTCCCCAAGACATTTGGGCCTTTTAGCCCTCTGTCTTGATCTTCCCATATTTCTATCAGGTTGCAGGAAATCTCACTGACACCAGAATTGCACACCCTATGTAAGTCATCACGGGAGGATTGTAATTTGTTCCCTTCTACTCGGGACACTGAGCAGTGGCTGGGAGTGCAGACCACAGGCAAGAGGGCACCTGGTTTACACCCCACCTGCTTCTTCCCGGACTAGCCAGGCTGGGGACTTTGCGTTCCTGCTACCGCAGGTCCAAGGGCCCCAGCAGCAATTTACTCTGGGTGCTGCTGGCTGGGATGCCTGAGGGTAGGACTTGAGCTGAGAACGGGCCCTCCTGGGCCTCTACTCACCCGTCTTCCCCATCTCACTAACTTAAAATTTTTTTCAAATAGAAATTCCTTAATTCTTAATCATTCCTTAATAAGCTGTTCTCAGATACCACTTCAAAAAAGTACTAATACAGTTCCCTCCATCGTGTTAACTAGGCTATTCTTGGTGTAGACCAAAGCTGTTTGTGTATTTTGTAATTTGTCACATGGCTGAAGTCTTTTAACTTTCAGAATACTCGTTTTTTTTTTTTTTAAGATGGCTGTTTGAAGCTGTGCATATTTCCTGCTTCTCACTGTGTATACTATGTAGGGACAATCTATTACCATGCCAGCTGGTCTGTGTTCTGTCATTGACCTGCTTATGTTCCATGGAGACTATTTTTTAACAGAAAGTTGGGAAATATTCACCGCCCAGGTCAGTACTGAGACAGCAACGGCACCTTATTTTAAAAATGTTAATTTTAACATTGTCCTGGGACCAATTTTGACAACTTGCTACTTTTCCAGGAGTCTTTCCATCTTGTTTGTTCATGCCTACACTCAGCAAGTAATTATGGAGCCCCTGTACTGTATCGGGAACTGGGGACACATCAGGAAGGATAGCCATTCTTGTTTTGTAAGTGCAGGTACGGAGTAGCATCTCTAAAAACGGAAATTCACTCTCCCACCCAGTCTCCTTCTCAGGAGGCAATCACAGCCTAACAGTTTTTACATCCTGCCAGTGACAATCAACCAACACATACTCACATTTGTGTGTGTTCATGTATATATTTTTGAAGAAAAAAAGACATCAATATTATGTACATCTATTTATATATATTAAGATACATGTTAAAAGATGTATTTTAAGAAACACATCTTGGAGATTGTTTTGTGTCAGTCTATAGAGCTGGCTCATTCTTTCTCACAGCTGTGCAAAGTACTCTAATGAAAACTATACATGTTGCCGAACGTATAGTTTTTCTTATACAGGTTTTTGCTTGCCTTTGTTTGGTTTTACACTTTGGCTATCCAGAAAATGAGCCCTTGGATTACTTTTTTCTCCTTCATTTCAGATTTGTTTATCCCTGCTGTATTTATTTTTCCTCTTTCCTTAGGACTTATGGAGATACTTCCCCCAAAAGAAATGTTTGAGTCAAATGCTCAGTTTGTTTTCCTTTTTGCTCAATTTATCGTTGCATTTCAGGCCTTTAAATCACCCTGGGTAGACCACCAGGGGAGGGTCCCAGATTACACGGGTCCTACGAAGCAGATGCATAGCATATATTTGGGTGAGAGAGTGTATTCTTGAATAAAGATTGCACAGTATGTGAACACACTCTGCTAGGCTGGATTCCTGCCAAAACATGTTTGACAGTCACTTAGATTCTACACTCTTGACTCAGTCCCCAAGGATGTGAGCCTCTCCAAGTTCTTTGTAGCACCATCTGTCTCATCTCAAGATTTCCCTTTACCATCCCTTACCCACCATTGTCTCAAAAC
This sequence comes from Manis javanica, assembly GCF_040802235.1. Classification (NCBI taxonomy): domain Eukaryota; kingdom Metazoa; phylum Chordata; class Mammalia; order Pholidota; family Manidae; genus Manis; species Manis javanica. Next base: position 393,156 of record NC_133172.1, read on the forward strand.
CTGGACTTGTCTTCAAAGTCTCTTTAAATATATCCTCAAACTCTCTTTAAATGTATCCTCTACCTCTGGCAATTTCTTCAACAGTTTATTCACTCAACAGTTTCCTGAGCTAGAGATTCAGTCATTGTCTTAGCAACTGAGACACACACAGGAAACTAAGATGCCTTCCTACACTCACTCACCCAGGTTAAAATTTGTTGATGTTCAGGTCAGATAACAGAACAAGTTGGAAAAGACCAGGCGTAGTGGTCAAAAGTTTTATGTGGTTTTGTCTTCTGTAATGACCTGACATTTCATTTTTATTATTCAATGTAGGGTTCTTCAGTGTAGTTTTTTGTTAAGTAAGATGAGCGCTAAGGCTCACGGTACGCCTGCACAGGTCACCCTGAGGGTCTGCGCTCGTATGAGTCCTCTATCATCCCACGAGGACTCCTACTGAAGTGACTCCCGAAGCCTCTGACACTGATCACGTTCCTGGGTGCTCTCCAGTGTGACCTCCATGGTGCTGAGAGAGCTATGCATGATGCTGTTTGCACAGCAAGCACATTTTCATGGTTTTCGAATTCTCAGATTTAATTATTCAATGTGAGAACTTTTCCAAATTTAATACAACTGGATTTTTGGAGGACCAAAATGAATTCTCTCAAGTCAGACTGGATCAGGCTGGAAGCCTTTCCTACTTTGGATGACATTCTTGGGATTTGTTACGTTTTGAGTTCTCATGTCAAAGAACTGAATGGATTTCTTCTATTTGGGGTCTTTGCATGTTAGTCTCCTGTGTGAACTTTCTCTTATTTGAGCTGGTAACAGGCTTTCTCACACTAAACACATTTATTCAGTCTTGTTCTTGAATGAATTGACCTCCAAGAGCCACCACATTTGCGTCATAGCCCATGTGGGTCTCCTCAGGCTATACAAAGGATGAAATCTAGAGGATTTCCTTCTCTTCCTCCCAACAAAATGACTCCTCCTCGTATAAACTAATGTTTATACTGGAGTTTTGAGAGTTGGCATGTTCATATTTATATGCCTCATCTCCTGCTTTATTTTTGGACAAGTCAAAAGTTTATACTGTAAGCATTTCTTCAATCATGACTCAGCAGTGTCTTCACCCCATTGCTTTCCTAATGTTTAAGTCTGTGTGTCTCTGGTTTTCCACCCAAACCACACATGGAGCAATATTTCCTTCAAAGAAAACTGAGTGAATGCTGGAGACTGAGTGCCATCATATTTCTCCACAGCATCTTTCTAAATCAGTACCTTCTTAAAGATGAACACCATCATCTTAAGTGTTTATTCAGTTTCCCTTGTACTGCGATCAGTGCCGATGCTGCCATGGAGAGCTGGAGAGGCATGCAGTCTGAGTTGGCACAGAAGGGCCTGGTTCTCCATCTGATCCCCGGTCTCTGCATTAAGCAGAGACACAGCTGTGAGAGAGAAGACCACTGGAGACAGTTGTCTCGTCTCTAGTAGTAAAGCATCCCGAATGCCTGTGAGTCCTATGTTCTTATGCACTGCCTGGACCTTGAGGTGCACACAGGTGCATTCCACTGGCTCCACAACCCAATAGCTGGATATCTCTTAAGTCCCTTCTCATCCATACTTCACAGGACCAGTCCAGACAAGGACACCTCTTGAATCTAAGTGAAAGCTACTAGGGAGTTACTTGTAGTACTAATCATGTAACTCTTTAAAATTACTTCAACATAAAAAGTAAAACAAAACCACACCTCTCTTATCACCCTTCAAAAATCTGCCTTTGTCATTGACAAAGATTCAGTAATTTTTCTCCTTTATTGTATTTTTAAGTCATATATTGATACATACAAAAAGGATGCATGTAGTAAATAGTTAATACTTACAGGAATCCCTTGAAGTCTTCACCTATGAGGAATTCTTGGCTGCTTCCTTCCTTTACCCCTTGGCCTAGCCCCAGTGAATCCACCTGTGAGTATGGAGGGGCCTCTGCAGCTTCCCCTCAACCTGCTACTGGCCTCTCAGGCTGGCCGAGTATCACCTCCTCTTCCCTGCATGCTACCATGCCCGCTGCCTGCTTCCATCTAGCCCCACAACGGGTTTTTCTGCACAAGCATCAGAATGAACTGTAAGGAGCCATACCACACACCTCATCAGTGGAAGTCAGCCCCAACAGTGGAGGCCCTCTGTGCTCTGCTGCGGTTACTGTGCATGTGAGCGTACCTCATCCTCCCAGCCCCCTGGGTGACCTTCTGCTCCCTGCAGGTGCCAAGCTCATTTCCATTTCCATGGTCATCCCAGACACTGTCTCAGTGCCTGGAAGCTCTCCTCACTGTCAGCTTTACATGTCTCTGGACTTCTTTTCCTTTAGGAATGGGCTCAGAGCTCATCCCTGCAGCGCCCCCCAACTCCTCTGCAGTGGTTCCCCACGGCTGCCTGCTATGCATCATGCTTTCTCTCTTCAGTACTCATCACTGTTAATTGTGTTTATGGTTACGTCTTTGTAGCTTGTTTTGTAGAGGCCGTCATCTATTAGGCTACAAGGCCTACAGGGCAGGGATTGTTAGGTCTTTGGTTTACTATGAAATGTTTAGACTACTGCGTGGGATAAGAGGCTACTCTGCAGCACTGCCCCATCTCCAGTTCTGTCAGGCCAGCTCTCCCAAGACGTGCAGTTCTGCCTGACAGCCACACTCGGGGAACTCCTAGGTCATCCAGAAGCACAGGGCTGGAAGGTTTGCCCACACAAGACATGGGTCTTAAGTTCCAGAGAGGAAGGTTTACAGGGCCAGATGGGAGAACATAAGGAGACTGGATCAAGAGCCATCAGGGAAGCCAGAAACCACAGCAGGTGGAGACTCAAACTGCTTATGTTACTGGGGCTTCCCAGGTGAGGTGTATCGTGCAGTGACCCGTGCTACGGTTAGAAGGGAGGTTTCCAGTGTAGGAAAAGGAATGCCTTTGAATATGGAAATGAAAGACAGAACAATGCTGAGCCAACCAGGCTGAAAAATGGAGTCCAGAAAAAAGGGATAAAGAGTTGAGACTACAGTCTATGCTGTGGCAAATAGAAGGTCATCAAAGATGGGGGCCAGCCACAGATTTGGGAGCTGCATAGTGCCAGAAGTGGGAAGTTCCAGTGTCACCTGCATTAGCAAATAGAGAATGAAGCATCCAAAGTTTCCTTTACAAAGCCAGCATTCTGATACAAAAGTTGACAGCAAACAGGAGATAACCACCCACCTCCCCAACCTAATTTATGACTATTGATGTAAAAGTCTCCCAAATAAGTCAATGGACACCTGCACATAATACAAGGATGCTTCTATATTATGTCACTGCATTAACTTCTGAGAAAATAATATCACCTTGGAAGGCTCTGGAGGACAAACTGGGTATGTTACTGATTTGCATTTCCTAATAAGGACTAGACGACTATTTCTCTATCCAGATATAAAGTGAATCGACAGAATCCAGCAGCATGCTCATCAAAACCCAGAAACTTTCCCATTTAAGACTAGACACCCACTCTTCACACTTTCAGCTTCACTGTGTTTTGGAATTACCAGCTGTGATGAATGAATTACGTGATTGTGCCAAAGAAGTAAAAAATTAATACGAGTGCCTCCTATATACTTGCTGAAATGACTGTACTGAGAAAATCAGAATCTAACAAAATGTCACAAATAATAAGAATTTAGTAGCATGGCAGGCTCATCTAGAATTAGCTACAAAAAGCTACAAGGGAAGATTAACCCAAGCAGATAAACTACAGGGAAAGCCCAGCAGGCACTCAGAAGGCCTGGCTTAGCGCTGAGGTGAGCACATCCCTCTTCCTGCGCGTGGGCCTGAACTCACCGAGACAGAAAACAACTTTGTGTCAAGGGACTTCTAAATCCAATCAAATGTAGTACATATTCCAATTAGGTTTTCTCAATCAAACCTGACAAGCTGATAGTAAATGTTCACCTGGCAAACTAGGCGGTTGAGAGCAGCTAAGAATTTTTTTTTAATGAGAGGAAGTACCACTTACCCAAATTTGTTACACGAAGCCAGCAGTACAGCATATGGTATTTACTCAGAGACAGAGATCAAGGGAGCTGAAGGGGCCAAGAAAGAGGCTGCAGTAACAACTATGGGAATTTAGTTGGTGATTTTTTTAAAAAAGGGTATTTTCAATAAGCAGAAGAACCTAGTCAAAAAATAGTGTTGTAGAAACTTGTACCCCATACCATATAAGGTAACTCCAAATAAGTGGAACAGCAGAACAGAAAAAGAATACTAAAATACAATAAAGTATTTGTGCAACCTACCTGTGTATGAAATGAAACCTACAATAGGAATAGACAGAAAGGAAAAGTCTGAAATAAGTCTTTATGGAGATTAAATAAAGGTGTAAGATGAAAGTCGGCCTGGGATGTTTGCAATATTAACATCCATTATAGAGTTCCCGTAAAAACAGAGACAGGGCACCACCACCACTAGCAACAACAAGAAAAAAGGGAAAGGGAAGTATACGTCTCACAAAAGAAAAAAATACAAATGGTTCATAAACTTAAAGAACAGTGTAACATCAGGAGGGAAATGTGAATTAAGGTGAAAACATTTTTTTCCCATCAGATCTGCAAACTTTTAAGACCACTATAAATTGATGAAGGGGGAAAAGAAGCTGCTGTCCTGTGTACTGGAGAAGTTAGATAAATTTTAAAGGATTTTAGATAGCAATTTGTTGCTCCCATATTTTTAGCTTATATCTCCATTGAGGGTGAAATTCCATTTCTGGAAATCCTACCTACAAAAAAATCAACTTGAATGTGAAAAAAAATACGCAAGAAGTTTTCTGCAACAATTTCAATGTCCATCAAGAGAAATCAAATGTGGACTATACTGCATCTGTTAAAGTGAATGAAGCAGGCCTTGTCTGTACTAAGATAATAACTTCAAAATATAAACATACTCATACACAAAGATACATATCTAAGAAGTCTGGTCAGAGACAGACCAGTGACCGGTGATTACATGAAGGGAGGTCAGCAGACAGTGGAGCTGAGTGAAAGACCCTCCCGGCAACCTGCCACTAGAACAGGTTCTCGTTCAAGCAGTGCGCCTCTGCCTCTGAGGCCAGGGGAAAACAGCTTCATTCAGCATGTCTGTGGCTACGCAGCCCAGCACCCAACCTGGGGGTTCCCCCAGCCCACTTTTCTAAGAGACCAGTTCCTGACTGACCAGTCAGCCCGTTTCCTGCCAAGACACCCACGTGCCTGGTTCTCACCTGAAAAGGTGTCTTGAGGAACTCCTCTCTCCACCGACCAGAGCTCTTCCTCCTCTAACTGAGATACCACATCTGGCTTGGAAAGCTGATGTTCTGCCCAAGGGAAAGAGAGGCAGGGCTTGGTGGGGTCCATCTTCAGAGAATGCCTTCCCGCTGTGGCACATGATGTCCCCACCTGCACTCTCCCCTTCTGGGGGTGTGGCCTCTGGCCCAAGGCATTGTGGACAATCCCACCCACCCCCTTCACCAGCTGCTTGCTTTCCTGGACTCTTGCCAGTAAAGGGAGCCAGGGGACTCAGTTCTGAGCAGGAAGGCACAAAGGGAAGTCAGTAGCTGAGGGCCTTAGGGCTTTTTCCTGCTAAATGTGACACCTACGAAGAGACCTTGCCAGGGCGGCTCCCTTCCCAATTTCTGCTGAAGATGGACAAGATGTTTGGTGTCAAAGCCATGCGGTTACTAACCTAAGAATGGGAAAATTCACACTAACCACAGAGAGAGGGAAGGGACCAGGGTCTTTGAAGATATTCCTGAGCTCCTGAGCTATTGGACACTGACACCATATCCTCTGGAACTGTTACCAAAACAGTAAGCATTCACTACTGCAGCTGAAAACATCCCTGGCAGACCCACCTCCCCGGCACTCAAGACCTCTGGGGATGGACTCAGTGAAACTTCAGAAGTCACGTAAAGTTGCCCTTTTCCTACAGGTACCATGTAAAGCTCTCTCCCTCAGGCTCCAGGGCCTTGACACTTTAACTCTGACCCGTGTAGCCTAGGCCCAAGCAGACACACACTTTAGAGGCACCACATATGTGCTGCAAAACGTAGATCTTTATTGACACAGAGGCCAACCTTACCCACTGAGACCAGGTTCCTGTAGTTCTCCAGCATCACCTCCCTGTACAGGGACTTCCGTTCAAGGTCCAGCAGTTCCCATTCCTCCGGGGTAAAACCGAGGGTCACATCGTCAAAGATCACTGGTTCCTAAAACCCACAGGTTCCTGTTCAGCTAGGGCCTGTGGTCACCCATGCTGACAGGAGGGGGAGGCTGAAGGCACAGTGTACAAGATGACCTGAGAGCATTTCAGGTGTCTCATCACGTGTTCTGCATTTGTCTGAAACAGCAAACCCAAACTTAACCCTACTCAAGTCGCAGATAAAGACACGTGACACGATTCTTCGTTCTCTGAAAACCTATTTCTTATTAACCTGGGCATTTCAACACTGGTATCAGCCTGCACCATACTACTAGGGAATTCCGAGAGCTGGATCACTGCACTCAAGCCTTCAGCCCCACAGGTTGCCAATACTGCTTCTACTTCCTAGTGACTGAACTCTCGTCAGCTCTTGCCTTGATGCCAAATTAGCTGCTGAAATCTAAACAAGAAGCCTGATCCAGCTTAGACCTGCCAATGCCTCTCCCCAGTTTACAGGGCGTATTAGAATCTCCTGCAATCTGCCCTCTACCCTAACCACGCTCTAGGAAAGCCAAGGAACGTGCGGTTCCTCCATCCCGTAGGGTCTCGGGGCCTGTCAGTCCCTCTCCCCTCCCCAAGATGCTCTGGGGTTTGGGGGCACCTCAGGGAGGCGGCATCCCACCACCATCCTGCTATCCCCGCCCCCAAGTCCAGGTGCAGACTCAGAAACTCGAAAGAAGCCTCTACTCACACGGAACCAGGCAGTCGGAAGCAGGGAGGCCATACTTTCCTCCTCTTTGACGGGTCTCGGGGGCGTGGGCACAGTCCTGAGAAGGTCGAATTTGGGAGGTGGAAGGGGTGTGAGGCTACGCCGAGGAGGCTGCCTGCCCATTAGCAGCTGCATCAACTGGAAATGACAAGTCCACCCTCTACCTCGGAACATGCCCCGAAGGAGTCGTTCCCACCTACTCCCTAGAGTAGAGGACCCGTAGCCCCCTAGCCTCCTCACCCAGAGGGGAGCCGACTCCCTCCCCAGTCCGCACAAGCCCGACGGGGGTCGGCCAGCCCTACGTCCACGCCCGGAGGCATGTCCTCCCACTGCCCCACGAGTGCCCGACCACACCGCCCCTTCCAGCCCCGCGGCAAGGGGACGGCAGACAAGGCCGGCTCCGCCCAAGGGAAGGGCCTGCGGCTGGGCGCGCCCGCGGAGCAACTCCTGCACGGATCCGCACTAGCCCCTCACAGCCCCCGACGGCCGCAGGTTTCGCGCCGCACTCACCCGCGCGCGGCGCACAATGGCGCCCGTCGGCTAGCGGCGAAGTGCGTCAGCGCGCGGGCTCGGACTACAACTCCCAGACACCCTCACGGCGCGCCCCGCCCGGCCTCGCCCGGGGCGGCCATCTTGACCGGCCCGTTCGGGGTGGCTGACGAAGCCGCGGAGGGCCGAACGAGCATCCTCCCCGGAGACCCTTGGCTGTCCAGCGGGGCAGGAAGAGGCCTCGGCTGGGGCAAGGCAGGTCGCGGGGCTCTAACACCTGCGTGGGCGGCGCCGCCGCGACAGAGTCGTGCTCCACCACTACGGCGACCACGCGTTGGGTGGGGCGGAAGTTGGGGAAAGAGGAGAGGCGAGGAGGGCATGCCGGAAGTGCTGGAGTGGGTAAGAGTTGGTGGGTGGGGTGGAGGCGGGACTGATGATTACCTGGGGGTGGGGTGGGAGGGCGGGGCTAACTGCCTCACCCCGGGGTAGAGGGGGGAAGGGCGCGGGGAGTGCGTAGGGGGCGGGAGCACGCCCCGCCCCCAAGTTCCGGGAAGAAAGAGAAACTGGATGGGCGGAAGTGCGTGTGGGGAGGTGCCAAGTGTGCATCGGCTTCGAAGGGGGAGGAAGAAGGAGCGGCGCTGGGAGGGCCCGGCGAGGAGCGGGAGGCGGGACTAGAGACATCCTGAATACGGGGCGGGGCCAGGGCAGGGCGCGTCTTCCCGGAAGTATAGTGGGGCAAGTGTCCTCCCACACCGGTTTGGGATGGAGGGCCCGGCTTAACGTCCCTTCGAGTTTTGGGAAGAAGGGCGCGGTTACGGGTGACCCTGGGGGCTTGAGGTGGCAGAGGTTTGTCAGAGGTCAACCAGAGCTGGGCAAAGGTTAAAGTGGTGAAAATTTTATTCAATAAAACTGTAACAGGGACAGACAGATGCCGATGTAGAATGGAGGTTCTGAATACAACCAGAACAAGTGGGGATTTTATAGCCAGGGCACAAGTTGGATTGGGGTGGTGGGTGTTCGTAGGAAAGAAAATTACAAAGAGCAGATGTCAAGTCTGGGGGGAATTCTGCCTGAACTGACATGACGGTTTTTGCTGAAGGCAGGCCTGGGTGATGATGGGAAGTGGGGTTGAGGACTTTGACATCAAGGGTAGTGAATTATTGATAAACTGACTTAGCAGGGTTCTTGCTAATTCTACAAGGAAGTATACAGATGGGCCTTGTCGGGGAGAGGATTCAGGGGAACTTCATGAATGTTTGGTTACGCGAAGAATCTTCGTCAGGGAGGAGTGGGGCTGGTGCGGGATCATCTTCCCAGTGTCGTCACCTGTGAGCCGAGCAGCCCAGTACCAGGAAATGGAAGAACACTTGTTGCCAGGACCTGGTGCATACACTTCCTCAGGCTCGGCATGCTCTCATTATCCTTGGACGCCCAGGTCGATGTCCTGGGATACTCCATTGTCTTCCTCAAGTCTGGTATCTGGTGTTCCCTCTCCTCCTTGGTGCTTGGGCTCTCCTATCCTGGGCGAGGAACTGGTGTACTCCCTCTTCCGTAGGATTTCCTAGCAGGGCTCATCAGCCCTGTGCCTCCCTTTGGGTTATCTTGTCCACTGCCTGCTAAAGTTGTTCCAGGAGTTAATTTTTATGGCCACTGTGGAGAGGATCCACCTGCAGGCTGCACATTGTTCATCTTATCTGTTGCACTTAGTAAGTCTGTTGACTTTTGCATGTTAGTATTTACTCAGAGGCTATGCAGATATCTTTTATTCTATCAGTATTTCTTCAATTTTTTTCTTGGCTGTTCTAGGTAAAACACCATCCCTGTTCCATAAGTAATTTGGCTCTTCCATTTCTATATTTCGACTTCAAAAAGAATTGATATTATATAGCCCTAGGGAATGTAACAGAGCCATGTTTATTATGTTGTTATTTTGTTTTGGATGTGCCTGGGGATGCTTCTAGTGGTTTACCATTGAGTTTGACAGAGGCCTTTAACATTTTAAGTAAGCAAGCCCCCTTGAAAGTTCTTTCAGTTATTTTTGTGTGTTTATATTACATAGAGTAAAAACATGATTTTAGGTTAAAAGTTTATTTCAAGTAGGTGTATTACTAAAGACTGACCCATGAAAACTACTTTAATACAACTTTGAATAATAAATTGCATGTTCTTTTTCCTGTTTAGCAAATTAGGCATTCTATGTAATTTATTGTAATTTGATTATGTAAAAAAAAGGATTTCTGAATAAATGTTAACTATTATACATGTCAAAAATATTATGCATCCTGTCTGCATACAGAGCCCCAGTCCCTTGTTGAACACCTTCAGGGTCAGAAGTATTTTGGAATTCACAAGCATTTGGATTTTAGCAAGATGTTAAGGTGCATATACCACACAGTAAGTAGCATCCCCAACAGGTTTAGGGCTGTGTCTAGCTATCAAACACCTGACCATATCTGTACTAAAATATATGAACAGTCACTCTAGGTTGGAGAAAGGCAAACTGTAAATATCCTTGTTAGTTCAGGTAAATTTTTGCTACATAGCAAAGGAAGAAACTTTTCATTAGAAAGGGTTTTGGAATTAGAATCACAGAAAAGGCATTGTGGATCGTATATGAAAATGGCTGGATTAGTAATAATTTATTCAATTACAAAGTTAATTTGTACTTTTTCTCTCAATATATTCCATGTATCAGACACATTTATTGAGACAATTAATTGTGGATAAAATTACAATATTTCCAGAATATCTCACCTGGCTTTAGTACGTCTGCATATCAATAGGCATTCAGAGGTGGAAAGAAGTATGGCTTTAGTGCATTTGCATCATTCCTCAGGGGTGAAGAAGTTCGTCTCCATATCAGTGGGTCCAGCCCACCTGGACAAGGAGGGCTTATCTGTACCTGAGAGGTGAGGGGGGGCCGGTTTTGCTTCTGCTGGAGCAGGAAAGAGAGAAGGCCCCAGACTGCAGTTTGTAAGCAATAAATGGGTTTTAAACTTTATTTCTCCCTTTGACTGATTTTGGTTTTTAGAGGTATTTTGCCCCGGGATTTCCTCTGCCCGGACATACAATTGTTTAAATATGTTGAAACTCTTCTTTATGCTTTCTCTAGTCAATATCCCACCATTGGCTTAATTTAAACAACATGACTAAGAATAAATAATATAAAACTACACACACACACACACACACACACACACACAAACAAAAACAAAAACAAACATATACTGGCCAAATCACTATGGCAGCTTGTGGTATTCAACTGAGTTATAAACCAGCTGTGGAACTGAATCATGGACTTTTGGTTTAATTTCCACTCACCATTCTCTATTCTTGTTTCATCACACAGAGCCTCTCAAATTGCTCCATGTGAAGGGGAACACATGTTTAAAAGTCATTTTAAAAAAAGAAAGATGTCATCTTTTGTCTTTAAAACATGAGCCTCTAGGACACCTCTTGGAACTTCTCAGAGCATAAGGACTTAAGCAGTAATACATTAATTAGTATTTTACCTGTAATTATTGCTATCGTAATTATTTCCCAGAAAATAGGCTTTGGATCTATTAATTGCAGCTACACATTTATTCTCTGCCTCTTCTCCCCAACACCGATGATAAGGTCAACCCAAAGCTAACCCGGACTCAATGTAGCACATGGGGAAAGGTGAAGAGTCTGAGCTCTGAGCAGGGGTGGACCACAGACAGCCTCCAGAGAATGGACCGTCTCGGACAGGATTGGAGAACAAACCGGTCGGTCGGGTTTGGAATAATCCAGCTCACACCTTTGTACTCTGTATTTCATCCGGTGTTTGGGTGTACATAACTGAAAATCCAACTAATGTAAATAACGGATGCCATTTCCTCACAGAACGGAAAGTCTCTAAGTGGCTCCTGGTGCTGGTTAAACTCCCCACCTGTGTCACCAAAGGGCCAGGCTCCTTCCCCTCCTGCTGTCCTCAGTGCTGGAGTGTCTCATGGTCTGGCTGTGAAGGCACATGCAAGGGACACACGAGCCAGATGCTCGCTGCCGGTCCTGAATGCAGCCCCTTTCGATGTTCTCTGTGCCTTAGGGAGTTGACTTCTGTCCTTTGATGAAAACTGACTCCTGTAATTCTTCCTGAGTCTCTTGTTTATTCACTCCTCAGTTCAACAACCACAGGGCGATATGCACATCCAAATGGAAGGATATCTGCTCTTAGCAATCTTAAACATTTCTGGATGTTCTTGTTACCACAAATAACATATGAAACAGACCTAAGTGATACGACTACTGGAAAAGAAAATGTAAAATGCATTTACTAACACATAGCATCATCACACTTAAGAAACCCAATTGAAAATTTTTAAAATCAATGAGATTGCAATAAACTAGGCAGAATAAGAAATAAAGATACATATATCAACATGTACACACAAAAATATAACCTTAACAAGTATATTAAAATTCCTTTCACAGCAGAATCATAACATCAGAAAATTCTGGGTTTAAATTGTCAGGAAATGCAGGTGCTCTACATGAAAATGAGTTTCTGCAAATAATTACAAGTAAACTTTCGTAAACGAAAATGCTTATCGTGTTCCAGGATGGGAAGGCCAATTGTAAGTCCCAAATGGTCCCTAGGCTCAATACAAGAGCGAACAGGGTTACAAAGGAGCCCTTTGGGAGCCTGGCCCTTAGACTCTCTTCACAGTGATGGAAGGAACTGACTGTAGTTCTTCACAAGAACAATTAAGTTGGATTCAAATTAATCTTATGGAGAAATGCCTCCAGAAACGACTAGTTCAAAAAGTGCTGTTTTTCACCAATAAATTTAGACTTCAGAGCTATTAACTGCATACAGTTATAATCATGGAACTTTTTTTTGTGGTCGTGGTGGGGCACTCATCTTGCAGTTCAGTAAGTCGGCATAGTTTTTTTGAATTCAGGTGTGTGGTTTGTTTCAAACACATTTCACCCAGAGAGAACTCACGTCACCTGCTCTGAAGGGCAGTGACAGAGTGAGTCTGTACCGGCGTCTGCGTGTGTAATTTGATGAGCCTACCACATTCCCTTGCTCCCACTGTGTTTTCACATGGGGGCCTCTGGAATGTGTCATTTCCTCCTCTGTAACCCCTTGGCTGTGCCTCTGAGACGGCGGCTGAAGTGACCTGGCCCTTCCTGTTGAGTGCAGTGCATCTATGCTCTGTGGTGTGTCTACCTCCCGAGGAGCGACTCTAAGTCAGGTGAGCCGGGGTTAGCCTGAAGTTGCGGAACCTGGTTACCCGTGGTGGCTACTTTTAGGAGCCCCTACCTCACGGCTCAGCATTGCTAAGCAAGAGACTTGGGAAGAGAAACTGCTTGGGAGCAAGAAGGGGATGTCATTTAAGGTTTTTATTTTGTTTGTCACAAGTAACAGAACATACCATCAGTCATTACACTGCATGAAGTCCACAGGCAAGGGCTTCCAGCGTTGTTCCTGGGCTCAGCCACCACCCTCAGCCAGGCACTGTCCATCTTCTGGCCCAGCCCTTCTCAGCATATTGTCTTGGCCGTTCCGAAAGCTTGTGTCCTCCTGGTCTCAAGGTGGTTGTCACAGTCCTAAGCGTCACGGCTGAAGATACTGGTGTCAGGAGGGTATTTGTTCCTTTGCCACTGTAACAAATTACCACAAACTGTGGCTAAAACAGCACAAATTTACCATCTCACAACCTGGAGGTCAGAAGTCCAAAAAAGGGTCTCACTGGGCTAAGATCAAGGTGTCGCCAGGCCACATTCCTTCTAGTGGCACTAGGGGAGAATCCGCTTTCTTGCCCGATCCGGCTTCCGGGGGCTGCCTGCATTCCTTGGCTCGTGGCCTCTTCCTCTGCCACCAAAGCCAGCAGTGTGGCGTCTATAAATCTCTCTCTGACTCTGACCTCCGCTTTCATCCTCTCATCGCCTTCTCTGACTCTTCTTCCTCTTAAACATCACGCCCACCACACGTATTCCAGGGTAATCTTTCTACTTTGAGACCCTCAATTACATTTGTGAAGTCCCTTCTGATCTGCAAGGTGATGTACTCGCAGGTTCCAGGCGTCAGACTGCGGGCGTCTTTGGGTGGACGTGACCTATCACAGGGAAGGAATGAAATGTCTTCAGAAGCCGTTTCTCATAGGCTTCCTCAGACTCCACTGGCCAGGACTCGCACATGTTCTGGCTGTGAGACAAGTTGGACAAGAGAGTGGCTGGCATTTGGAAATCTGTAGGGGGAGCTGGACTCTCCATTATGAAGGAGGGTTACACAGCCACAGTGCCTAGAACAAAAGTCTGTTTGGGGGAAGCTCATTCTGCCCCCCGAGTCCTCTCCTTAGGTTGAGTTATAAGGCCACATGCCCTATCTGAGCGCAGCTGGTCCTGGAAGTTTCTGGACTTGCTCCGGCAGAGCTCTGGAACTGAATGAAGTCTCAGTATCAAGGGAGCAGCAAGAGGACCTTACCCCTCCTCTCTTCCCCAGAACACTCCAGATACACTTCTGGGCAGCTATGCGTGAGGTTTCCTCCTCATCCCAGCTTTGTAAGGGATTTTAGTTGAAGCTTGTGAGGTTTCCATCATTCTTGGAAACTGCCTGGAAACTGGCTATACCCATGGAAGTGTGAAGATGCACACACCAATGATGCCTCTCTTAAAATCAATAGTCAAATGCCATTTGTGAAGCACTGATGAGTTAGTATAAAGCTCTGATTTGTTTGAAGTGACAGCATTTGGGTTGTGCAGGAGAAAGAAGGATGGCATGTTCTTCAGCTCTCTTCTATGAATACTATAAAATTATACATACATTGATGCCAATGACACTAAAAGATGAATAATCTCTGCATGACACTTCAAATCTGTAGTTCTTTGGTTCACATATAGTTTAAAAGAGAAGTATGCTCTTGTAATTGATAGCATTTACATTTTATTTTCTTTGGAAATCATTTCTGAGACATTCTCCATCAGGCTTGTGAAATGGTGTTTCTGTGGCCAAAGGCACACATGTAGACTGTAGCTGCTCAAACCTGTCCACCTGTGACTGCAGGGAGCTACGAGTGCAAAGTCCTATTATAATTGGGTACCTATTTATGGGTCAAAAATAATTTGTGGGCTCTGCTTCCTTTGTGGTTTATTTCTGATGTTAAATTAAGTGGAATTCCAACCAACAGATTTTCTGCATTGAGTATGTTCAATAAGTTTCTGTAATCTATATGAAGTTCCTGGTGTCAAATAAGAGGAAAGCCGTAGTTGAAATCCTGGTATCAGTGACTATACTCCTGGTGTCCTATGTTCTCCAGGGCTCCAGTACTAGTGTTCTCTAGTTCTCTACTATGAGTCCTCTTGTGTTGAATTAAAAAAAAGTGTCCTGAAAGCTTTTCCACTCTACTTACATATATGGAGCTTTTCCCAGTATGAGTTCTCTGATGTAGAATCGTTAAGTGTTGCACTATATTTAAAGGCTTTCCCACGGTGACTCTATCCATAGGTTTCTCTCCAGTGCATCCTCTGATGTTGAGTAAGGAAGGAAAAGAGCATGAAACCTTCCCCTGAATGAGTACATTGTAGAGTTTCTCTCCCTTACAGATTCTTAAATGTAAAGTAAAACAGTCACTCCTCGAAGACAATGCCCTGAAAATTCACTACAAATATGAAGTTTCTCATAATTATCAGTTCTTTCTTACTGTGGAAGGGGTAATTTGTTCCTATATATTTATAGAGTTTTTATCCTGTATGTATTCTGAAATGTACTGAAAGGCAATCTTTCTCAGTAAAGACTCCCACACTCAACACAGTTGCAAGGTTTGTCCCCTGAGTAAATTTGTTCATAGTTAAAAGAGTTGACCTCTGTTCAGACCGCTCTATACTCATTACGTTTATACGATCTCTCTCAAGTATGACTTCTCTGATATCACTGTATAGTGAAAGAAAGGGTGAGTTCTAATTAACTTTTCACCCAAATTCTTTACTCTTGCAGCCTCTGTCTTGAGTCAGTGTTTCCTCAAGAGCTGTATGTTCCCCCGTCTCTCCTGTTTCTCCTGCTGCTCCATTAAGTGGGCCCCACATTCCTGCTCTCTGCCAAGTGTAGATGGCTATATTTCATTCCTTGTGAATCCTTCTATTTCAGGATAGCAGTAGGACCCTGTTTTTTGGTTAACTTTGCCTTTCATTCTAGTTTCCAATCTGGAAAAAATACAAGATAATTTTAAGTGTTTAGTGAAGACTTCCTGGAGAGAAAATAGTGAGATTAAATGAAGAAGCACATCTGAAGCATGTGGATTTATTTTCAGATATGCCCTGTAACGAGTGACTGAGCTGCGAGCAGAGAGAACGAGCCCAGCCTCTCGAGGTGGCTGGTGGGAAGACAGAGCAG
The DNA here is from genome assembly GCF_040802235.1 of Manis javanica. Lineage (NCBI taxonomy): Eukaryota > Metazoa > Chordata > Mammalia > Pholidota > Manidae > Manis > Manis javanica. The sequence goes on from NC_133172.1 coordinate 408,938, forward strand.
TGTATGATTTTTCCATAGAATATCCATAGATGGCTCCTCCGTCTCCTTTTCCAGATGCTCCTCTGTGCCCCAGTTCTCTGGGGACTGTTTCTGAGCCTCCTTATCTCTTCTGCCAGTGTCATCTCTTTCATTCCCTGCATTCAGACACCAATCTGAATGTTACACAGTTATACAGCTTCAACCCAGATTATTTTCTGAGCATTAGACACATTCAGCTGCCTACTGGGAATCTCTACATATTCTGTGACCATAATCTGTCAAAATTGAAAACTCATTCCACAGACACATCTGCTCCTACCCCAGCTGTTCCCCATGAGTGGATGGTGTCACATCAACCCAGTTGCTTGTGCCGGTAGCCAAGGACCCTGTCCACCTCTGTTTTGAGTCAATAACCAAATTTTGAATCCACCTTAAGTATACATCTAGTCAGTCTCCTTTTTGTCTCCATGGTCCTGCCCTACTCTGAGTTGCTGCACCCCGTTGAGCTACCGCACTGGGGCTTTGTCATCCCTTCTCCTTTTCATACCGTGTCTCATACACTCATCCAGAGCAGTCCTTCAAAATGTAACCAGATCGTGTCATTTTCCTTACTGAGCTTAAACAATGGTTTTCAATTACTCTTAAGTATTTATGATTTTTCCATAGAATATCTACATCTACTGTGCTGACGCCACGGAGTAGGAGCTGAGTAGTTGGTAAATGCTGGTGAGTGAACGGAAGGGATTTAGTTAAAAGGAACTCAGAGGGATGAGTCTGGGCCCTGCTACCTCGTACTTAGATCACTGAGGCAGCCTTAATATGCTCTCCTTCGTCTTTGTTCTGTATCTCATGCTGATGCCAACGTATCTCATATGTACGAGTAACGTCACATCCTCAGGGCACCATATAATCCCAGTGACCCTAAACTGTAAGCCCTCCAGTACGGTGATTTGAGCTCCTTAGGAGGCCATGGCGCCTCCACTTTTCTCCTTACTGAATTAATAGTGTGTTCAACTGAGAGACATAAGAGATATGTGTAGCTACGGTCCTCAAAGAAAATCCATCCAAGGGACACTTGTAGCCTGTAGTCCTCAAGGAATCTTTCACGGAGGAGGCACTGAATGGAGATGTCAGGTCGTGAGTGCAGCGTAACCAAAAATATCAAAGCAGGGGTGACTGGTCAAGTAAGAAGCCTGGTCTGCAAACTCCTGGGAACACAGGTAACAGAAAATCTCTGTATGACCTTTCAGGTTTCACAACAAATCAAGTAAAAGAAAAATAAATGGATGGTGGTATGATAGGCAGTCTCCACAACGACCTCTAGTGGACCCCACCTCCTAGCATTCACACCCCTGTGGCTCCCCACTCACACATGTACTGGTTGGTCTGTGCGGTTCATAGAATGTTTCAGAAGCAAGGGCACATCACTCCCAGGAGTAAGTGGTGGAGACCTTGTGGCTTTGGTCTGGTCTCTCTCTCTCTCTCCTCTCATTCTAGAGGAGCCGTCTGCCGTATCATGAAGAACCCTCGAGCAGCCCTGTGGAGAGGCTCGAATCGTGAGGAACTAAGGCCTCTTGCCAACAACCACAGAAATGAATTTGTAAATGGATCACAAGTAAGGTTTCATGTGACTACATCCTTGGCCAATATCTTTTTTTTAATAAAGGTATCACTGGTATACACTCTTATGAAGGTTTCACATGAAAAACAATGTGGTCACTACATTCACCCATATTATCGGGTTCCCCCCAAACCCCATTGCAGTCACCATCCATCGGTGTAGTAAGATGCCTTGGTCAATATCTTGATGACAGCCTTGATTACAACCTAGAACTATCTGGTTAAACTGTTCCCAAATTCTTAACCCACAGAAATTGTGAGGATATCAGATATTTGCTGTTTTAAGTTAGGAGTCAGAAAACTTACATCCTCCAGGCCTAATCCTGTCTGCTGTCTTTTGTTTGTCATTAAAAAAAATCAAAAGACAAATTATATTTTATGTGAAAATTATATGAAATTCAAATTTCATTGTCCATAGAGTTTTAAGGGAACGCAGCCATGCCCATTCATTACTTAGTGCCTATGGCTGCTTTGGGTTGAGTAGTTGCGACAGAGACCATACAGTCCACCAGACTTAAAATACTTACTATCTGGCTCTTTACAGAAAAAGTTCGCTGCCCTTGTTTTAAGCCATCATGTTTTGGGGGTAATTCCTTACACAACAGTGGATAATTATTAATACACATCACATGTCCTTGTCCCTCAACTTTGGACTAAGGCATGAGGTTTGCTTTGGCAGATGGGTCAGCAGTTGCGATGTGAGTAGAGACTCGGAATGTGCCGATGAGGCTGGGCTTCCCCTTTTCTGCTTCCGCCATCACCGTGACAGGAGTGTGGCCTAGCTGACCTGCTAGTCTGAGGAGGGTGGGAGACAAGGGGAACAGCTCTGCTCCTCATCTAAAGGGTGAAGGCCGGCTCAGCACCCCGAGCCTGGGTCAGCAGACCTCCCGCCCCCCATGCCTGTAGACACACGAGCCAGAATAAATGACTGGTTTTAAGCCACTGTTCTAACAGGAGCAGCTTTTTGTACATTCTTTTTGTGGTAATAACTGACTGATATGTATTCCCAGTAGCAATATAGACGAGATTTCTCCTTGACTTACAGTCAAAACAGGGATAGTCACTCCTTCTAATCATGACATAATATTGTATGGTGACAAGAAAAATTTTAAACGGTATGATCTTAACCAGACAAAAAAACAAAAAAAGCATGAGAAGAAACCTAGAAAGAGTAAATATGCTAAGATATTCACAAAGATCATGTTTCAAATAAGACCCATTCAGTAGTCATTAGTAATAACTTACTGTAAATAGCTGAGAGTAGATGGCATTTGTTCTGGAATCTAAAAAATATTGACCAGCTTTGCTGGAACAAAAATAGCTCTTGGACTTCAGCTGTCAGAACTTAGTCTTTGTGAGGACAGCACCATCATTAATGAGTCCCAGCTGGTCCATCTGCCAGTTCCACGTCCTAACTTTAGATCCCAGGAGAGGGCTGTGAATGGCCCAACGAAGGTCAGGTTATGCGCAACAAAGAGCCAGAGACAGAACATGGGTTATGTTCTATGTCATGGCCATGTACCAGACAACCATATGAGTGCTAGGGGTCACGGGCATTGCCAGAAGAGGTAGATTCTGTGAGGAGGAAATTACCTTGGGTGATTTCCTTCCTGCTTTTCACTTTTTACTAAATGCTGAAAAAAAAATTTTAATGAAGATTACTAATTTAAGATTAAACTGTATTCCTCCTTAACAAAGCACTTTTTTCTCCCTTTTTTTTATTAAGATATCATTAATATACACTCTTATGAAGGTTTCACAAGAAAAACAATGTGGTTATTACATTCACCCCCATTATCAGGACTCCCCCATACCCCTTGCAGTCACTGTCCATCAGTGTAGTAAGATGCCACAGAGTCCCTATCTTCTCTGAGCTACACTGTCTTCCCCATGATCCCCAACACCATGTGCACCAATCATGATATCCCACAGTCCCCTTCTCCCTCCCTCCCCACCCACCCTTCCCCACCCCTCCCCTTTAGTAACCACTATAGTTCCTTCTTGGAGTCTCTGAGTCTGCTGCTATTTTGTTCCTTCAGTTTTGCTTCGTTGTTATACTCCACAAATGAGGGAAATCATTTGGCACTTGTCTTTCTCCGCCTGGCTTATTTCACTGAGCATAATGTCCTCCAGCTCCATCCATGTTGTTGCAAATGGTAGGATTTGTTTCTTTCTTATGGCTGAATAATATTCCATTGTGTATATGTACCACATCTTATTTATCCATTCATCTACTGATAGACAGACACTTAGGTTGCTTCCATATCTTGGCTATTGTAAAAAATGCTGCGATAAACATAGGGATGAATATGTCTTTTTGAATCTGAGAAGTTGTATTCTTTGGGTAAATTCCAAGGAGTGGGATTCCTGGGTCAAGCGGTATTTCTGTTTTTACTTTTTTGAGGAACCTCCATATTGCTTCCCACAATGGTTGAACTAGCTTACATTCCCACCAGCAGTGTAGGAGGGCTCCCCTTCTCCACATCCTTGCCAGCATTTTTTGTTCTTAAGTCTTTTGGATGTTGGCCATCTAACTGGTGTGAGGTGGTATCTCATTGTGGTTTTAATTTGCATTTCCCTGATAACTAGTGATGTGGAACATCTTTTTATGTATCTGTTGGCCATCTGAATTCCTTCTTTGGAAAACTGTCTCTTTATATCCTCTGCCCATTTGTTAATTGAGTTATTTGCTTTTTGGGTGTTGAGGCATGTAAGTTCTTTATATATTTTGGATGTTAACCCCTTGTCGGATATATCATTTACAAATATATTCTCCCATACTGTAGGATGCCTTTTTGTTTTGTTGATGGTGTCCTTTACCATACAGAAACTTTTTAGTTTGATGTAGTCCCATGAGTTCATTTTTGCTTTTGTTTCCTTTGCTCGAGGAAATGTGGTCAGGAAAAAAGTTGCTCATGTTTATATTCAAGAGATTTTTGCCTATGTTTTCTGTTAAGAGTTTTATGGTTTCATGACTTACATTCAGGTCTTTGATCCATTTCGAGTTTACTTTTGTGTATGGGGTTAGACAGTGATCCAGTTTCATTCTCTTGCATGTAGCTGTCCAGTTTTGCCAACACCAGCTGTTGAAGAGACTGTCATTTCCCCATTGTATGTCCATGGCTCCTTTATCATATATTAATTGACCATATATGGTTGGGTTTATATCAGGGCTCTATAGTCTGTTCCATTGGTCTTTGGTTTTGTTCTTGTGCCAGTACCAAATTGTCTTGATTACTGTGGCTTTGTAGTAGAGTTTGAAGTCAGGGAGCATAATCCCCTCAGCTTTATTCTTCCTTCTCAGGATTGCTTGGCTATTCTAGGTCTTTTGTGGTTCCATATGAGTTCTAGAACTATTTGCTCTAGTTCGTTGAAGAATGTTGTTGGCATTTTGATAGGGATTGCATTGAATCTGTAGATTGCTTTAGGCAGGATGGCCATTTTGACAATATTAATTATTCCTATCCATGAGCACAGGATGTGTTTCCATTTATTGGTATCTTCCTTAATTTCTCTCTTAAGTGTCTTGTAGTTTTCAGGTATAGGTCTTTCACTTCCTTCTTTATTCCTAGGTATTTTATTCCTAGGTTAGGTTTATTCCTAGGTATTTTATTCTTTTTGATACAATTGTGAATGGAATTGTTTTCCTGATTTCTCTTTCTGCTAGTTCATCATTACTGTATAGGAATGCAACAGATTTCTGTGTATTAATTTTGTATCCTGCAACTTTGCTGAATTCAGATATTAGACCTAATACTTTTGGAGTGGATTCTTTAAGGTTTTTTATGTACAATATCATGTCATCTGTAAACAGTGACAATTTAATTTCTTCTTTGCCAACCTGGATGCCTTTTATTTCTTTGTGTTGTCTGATTACCGTGGCTAGGATCTCCAGTACTATGTTGAATAGAAGTGGGGAGAGTGGGCACCCTTGTCTTGTTCCCAATCTTAAAGGAAAGGCTTTCAGCTTCTCGCTGTTAAGTATGATGTTGGCTGTGGGTTTGTCATATATGGCCTTTATTGTATTGAGGTATGTGCCCTCTATACTCATTTTGTTGAAAGTTTTTATCACGAATGGATGTTAAATTTTGTCGAATGCTTTTTCAGCATCTATGGAGATGATCATGTGGTTTTTGCCCTTCGTTTTTTTGATGTTGTGGATGATGTTGATGGATTTTCAAATATTGTACCATCCTTGCATCCCTGGAATAAATCCTCCTTGATCATGATGGATGATCTTTTTGATGTATTTTTGAATTTGGTTTGCTAATATTCTGTTGAGTATTTTTGCATTTGTGTTCATCAGGGATATTGGTCTGTAATTTTCTTTTTTTGGTGTCTTTGGTTTTGGTATTAGAGTGATGCTGGCTTCATAGAATGAGTTTGGGAGTATTCCCTCCTCTTGTACTTTCTGGAAAACTTCAAGGAGGATGGGTATTAGGTCTTCACTAAACGTTTGATAAAATTCAACAGTGAAACCATCTGGACCAGGAGTTTTGTTCTTACGTAGTTTTATGGTTGCCAATTCAATTTCATTGCTGGTAATTGGTGTGTTCAGATTTTCTGTTTCTTCCTGGGTCAGCCTTGGAAGGTTGTATTTTTCTAGAAAATTGTCCATTTCTTGTAGGTTATTCAATTTGTTAGCATATAATTTTTCATAGTATTCTCTAATAATCCTTTGTATTTCTGTGGTGTCCAAAGGAACTTTTCCTTTCTCATTTCTGATTCTGTGTGTAGACTCTTTTTTGTTCTTGTTAAGTCTTGCTATGGGTTTATCTATTTTGTTTATTTTCTTGAAAAACTAACTCCTGCTTTCATTAATTATTTCTATTGTTTTATTCTTCTTGATTTTATTTATTTCTGCTCTGATCTTTATTATGTTCCTCCTTCTACTGACTTTGGGCCTCATTTGTTATTCTTTTCAAGTTTCATTAATTGTGAGTTTAGACTGTTCATATGGGATTATTCTTCCTCCCTGAGGTAGACCTGTATTGCAATATATTTCCCTTTTAGCACGGCCTTTGCTGCATCCCACAGATTTAGTGGTGTTGAGTTATTGTTGTCATTTGTCTCCATATATTGCTTGATCTCTGTTTTTATTTGGTCATTTTTCCATTGGTTATTTAGGAGCATGTTATTAAGCCTCCATGTGTTTGTGGGCTTTTTTGTTTTCTTTGTGTAATTTATTTCTAGTTTCATAACATTGTGCTATGAGAAGCTAGTTGGTACAATTTCAGTCTTTTTGAATTTACTGAAGCTCTTTTTGTGGCCTAGTGTATGATCTATTCCTGAAAATGTTCCCTGTGCACTTGAGAAGAATGTGTATCCTGCTGCCTTTGGGTGTAGAGTTCTGTAGATGTCCATTAGGTACATCTGTTCTAATATGTTGTTCAGTACCTATGTCTCCTTAATTATTTTTGTCTTGTTGCTCTGTCCTTTGGAATGAGTGGTGTGTTGAAGTCTCCTAAAATGAATGCAATGCATTCTATTTCCCCCTTTAATTGTGTTAGTATTTGTTTCATACATGTAGATGATCCTGTCTTGGTTACATAGATATTTATAATGGTTATATCCTCTTGGACTGACCCCTTTATCATTATATAAAGTCCCTCTTTGTCTCTTGTTACTTTCTTTGTTTTGAAGTCTATTTTATCTGATACAAGTACTGCAACTCCTGCTTTTTTCTCCCTATTAGTTGTATGAAATATCTTTTCCCATCCCTTTACTTTCAGTCTGTGTATGTCTTTGAGTTTGAGCTGAGTGTCTTGTAGGCAGCATATAGATGGGTCTTGTTTTTTTAATCTATTCAGTGACTCTATGTCTTTTGATTGGTGCATTCAGACAATTTACATTTAGGGTGATTATTGATAGGTATGTATTACTGCCATTGCAGGCTTTAGATTCATGGTTACCAAAGGTTCAAGGGTAATTCTCTTACTATCTAACAGTATAATTTAACTCACTTAGTATGCTATTACAAACACAACCTAAAGGTTCTTTTTTTCCCTTTTTCTTCCTCCTCCATTCCTTATGTATTGGGTATCATATTCTGTATTCTTTGTCTATCCTTTGATTGACTTTGGGGTTGTTGATTTGATTTTGCATCTGCTTATTAGTTAATTGTTCTACTTTTTTTACTGTGTTTTATTTCCCCTGGTGATAGCTATTTAGCCTTAGGAACATTTCCATCTATAGCCATCCCTCCAAAATGCACCGTAGAGATGGTTTGTGGGAGGTAAATTCTCTCAGCTTTTGCTTAACTGAAAATTGTTTAAACCCTCCTTCAAATTTAAATGATAATCTTGTCGAGTAGAGTATTATTAGTTCAAGGCCCTTCTGCCTTATCATTAAATACATCATGTCACTCCCTTCTGGCCTGTAAGGTTTCTGCTGAGAAGTCTTATGATAGCCTGATGGGTTTTCCTTTGTATGTGATCTTTCTTCTCTCTCTAGCTGCTTTTAAAAGTCTGTCCTTATCCTTGATCTTTGAGATTTTAATTATTATGTATCTTGGTGTTGTCTTCCTTGGGTTCCTTGTGTTGGGAGATCTGCGCACCTCCATGACCTGAGAGACTACCTTCTTCCCCAGATTCAGGAAGTTTTCAGAAATTACCTCCTCAGAGACACTGTCTATCCCGTTTTCTCTTCTTCTTCTGGTATCCCTATAATGTGAATATTGTTCTGTTTGGATTGGTCACAGTTCTCTCAATATTCTTTCATTCTTAGAGATCCTTTTTTCTCTCTGTGCCTCAGCTGCTTTGTAGTCCTCTTCTCTAATTTCTATTCCATTTGCTGTCTCTTCTACTACATCTAATCTGCTTTTAAATCCCTCCATTGTATGTTTCATTTCAGATATGGAATTTCTTAATGATTGAATCTCCATCCTAAATTCATCCCTGAGTTGTTGAATATTTTTCTGTACCTCCATGACCATGTTTATAATTTTTATTTTGAACTTTCTTTCAGGAAGATTGGTGAGTTCAATTCCACTTGGTCCTTTTTCTGGTATTTGTGAGGTTTTGGTTTGAACCAGGTTCTTTGACATTTCATATTTGTATGTGGCTCCCTCCAGTGCCCAGAAACTCTAGTCTCTGGAGCTGCTCAGCCCCTGGAGTGATGTCAGGGGTCACAGGGGAGCAGCGCTGGTGCCTGCGGGGAGGAAAGAGCTGTTTCCTGTTTCCTGGCTCCAGTGCCTGTCTACACTGTCAAAACCAGTGGGCTGAGCACCCAGGTGTAAGCCTCTGTGCTTTGCATTTGTAGCTGCTGTAGGCAGGGCCTCCCTCTGGCTGTGCTGACACCAGGGCAGGGTGCCTGCGAGCTGGTGCCAGCAGGCCAGGAGGAAGGCACAGCAGGTTGCATATCACAGTGGGGGGCCTCGGAGTTGTGTTGCCACCCAGGGGGATGGAGCACCTGAAGCTCCTAACTGAAAGATCCCAACCTGCTGGGCAGAGCGCACCCAGACAACCTTGTCCACCTATCCCTTCTCCCAAGCAACAAGCTCAGTGCAATCCCTGCCCCTTAAGAAGCCCTCTCACTGCCAGGAAGCCTCTCCAACCACCCACCTTTCCTTTGTCCTACAGCAGCCGGATGTGGATCCCTGTCCTCCACAAATGGCTGGAATCTCAGTCTCTCCAAGTATTCTGCCTGTCTTAGCTTTCCAACCCCACTAATCTCCAGAGCACCATGCAATGTAGGTTCGTGTTCCCAGAGCAGATCTCCAGGGCTAGGCGTTCAGCAATCCTATGCTTCCACACCCTCCCCGCTCCGTTTCTCTTCCTCCTGCCAGTGAGCTGGGGTGGGGGAAGGACTTGTGTACCTCTGGATCAGGGCTTTGGTTCATTATCCCTTTTTGTGAGGTCTGCTCTGTTCTCCAGGTGTATGCAGTCTGGTGCAGCCTTCTTTCCTGTTGCTGTTTTAGGATTAGTTGTATTAACTATTTAATACAACTATTTAATAACTATTTTCATATTATATGTGGTTTTGGGAGGAGTTCTCTGTCTCACCTCTCATGCTGCCATCTTTAATCTCTAATAAAGCCTTTAAAAATTTTAAATTCTGTAAGCCCATTATATAGTGCCAATGTCAAAATTATAGAATAATGTATACTCAAAGAAGTCTACTTTCTGTCCTGTCCTTGCTATCCTAGTGCATGTGCCATCTGTAGATAAATCATTTTTATTAGTTTTTTCTTTAGTCTTCCATTGTTCTTTATATATTTATGAAGAAACATAAATGTTTTTATAAAAATATAGACCTATCTGTGCATCATATACATAGATATATATACATATGTATTACATAAATATGCCTCCTTCCCACTTCCACAGGTAGCCCTTGTAAGTCACTAGCAACATGTGGGGACATGAAATCCTCTGTCAGGGAAAGCAGCAAAAAACTGGGACCACCAGTTCAATTGATGGCTTTTCAGTCAGTGAAATCACAAAGCCCCTAGTATGTGCCAGGTATAAGTAAAAACCCAAAGAGGTCAAAGAATTTTCTGGTAGATACCAGGTGTAAGGGTGTTCCAGGCAAGGAGAAACAGCACGTGCAAAGGCCCTGAGAAGGGTGCATGTGTGAACCCATATGTGAGCACCTGAGAGAGGACCAGGGTGGCTGGAACTGAGAGTGGTAGAGGGAAAGGAGTGGACAATGAGCTCAGGAAAGCAAGAAAATATCTTGCTGGCTGTGGTTTGGGCTTTGGTACCACTTTGACTGTGGTATGGACTTTTACCTTGAGGGAGCTTGAAACCCTTGAACATTTTGAGCAGAGGAGGCCTTCACAATGTAGGTGGGAGAAGTATGAAGGGAGATTTCATAATATATAACTGAAACTATTTAGAATGTTTATACTATGCTCTCTACATCTAGGAATTCCACTTTCAGCAGTTCTCCCTAAAAGCACTTACAAGTTAGTAACAATGGCGAATTTGCATTGAGGGTTTCTTGTGTGCACAGAACACAGATATTAATACAATCCTCACGGCCCTCCAATTATTCCAGTTTTCAAATGATGAGATGTTAGAGAGTTGAGGTCTTTTTAAGTCAGTTATGGAGCTAGAAAGCATCTATGCTAATCTGAGGCAGAAGCTGTGTCTGTTTAAATCCATGTCATTCTCAATCCTATTTATCATCAAAGTCAATCAAATAGTGAACATGTGGATAGTCATATGTTCTGTTACTGTATTGTTATAGTACTGTTAGATACTGTCTAATTTAGGGCTGGGTACATGAGTGTTCACACAGTTCGGTTTTCTGAACATTTGAAAATGTCCGAAATAGAATATTCAGGAAAACTAAATCAAATAAATGCTCTTTCTTAAGGTTCAGTTATCTTTGGCTGAGGGAATTACCCTTCATTAGTTTGTAAACGAATTGTCTGTGAGCCACTGATTTTTCCTTGTAATTAAAACACTCGGATAAGAACCTAGGGTGCCAAAAGCTAATGTCAGTCACAGATAAATAGTTATCTACCTCCCCCTACAGGCAAGAGTCCGTGCTCTGCGTGCAGCTCGAAAGTGTGGATCACAGCGCGGCGACCGGCTGCAGGTTCTCGTTTGTTGCTCCAGTGTGAACACCGCAGATTGTTTTTCCTACACCTGTGGGGTTCACTTTAAGATCCTGCGGCCCCAGAATCCTCCCTGAGGGTCCTGAAAACCTTGCTGTCCAGGATCCGCTGCCACCTCCCCTTTCCACCGTAGACGGCACCCGCCCGAGAACGCGGGCACCGCGCGCCCGAGGCCTTCTGGGAGATTCATGCGGCGGTAGGGGAACACGCACGCGCAGGAGAATGCACCGAGCGCGGGCGCATGCGCGGTGGCGGGGCAGTGTCGGCGTTGCCGGTAGGCGGCCACTGAGAGTCTTGCGCCAGCGGGGCTCCTGGTGGTTAGAGATCTCTGGGCGCGCTGGGGCCCGGGCGGCGGAGGGCCTGCCCGGAGGGCGGAGGCCGTGGACGGTTCGAGTGCGGACCCGTTCCTGCGGTTGGCTGTGAGCGGGAATCCCACATCCCAGCAAACCTCCCCTTCCGGAGGTGGAGCGTCCGTGGTGGCAGAAGGCCTCTGGTCAGTGGATGTCTGTGAGCGGCTCCTTCCTAAGGAATGGCTCAAGCCCTGGCCAGTCACAGGTTCCAGCTCAGGTCCAGAGAACACTCGAGATCCACGGGCCTTTTCACTGACGGAGGAGTTACGAGCCCCCCCCCCCACTCCCGATGCACGGTGGTGAGCAGATACAGCGTTCTCACAAGAAACGCAGACCCCAGTGTACAGCGCTTCGGAAATGCTGCCTGACCGCAGAAGAGGCCCCCTTAGACCCTGATTCTTCTCTCTGGGGGAAGCCTCCCTATTCTATGGCTTTGGGTTTATGGTTTTTGCCCAGCTTTTTCTCCTAGCATTATACATAAGCAGGCCAAATCCTGAACCGTAGGCACAGACAGCAAAACTCTGGGAAAATCCCATTTCTAGCCAGAGGACCAGAAAAAGAAGCCTTAGTTGTTCAGAATTTCGGGGGAATCCTGTTAATCTTGCTCTTTTCACCCACCATTTTTCCTGGAAGGCATACCCTGTTGCGTGGAACTGCACAATATAGCACAAGGGACAAACTTTGAGAAAAACCTATTTCTATGGCCAGAGAAATCAGGCACATGGCCACTTTGTCCGAAGACTGTGGGAAAAATCTCAATTATTTTTTCTCGTTTTCCTCTCAGTGACGTACCCCAAAGGTGGCCTCAGTAGCACAGAACTGAACTCTGAAGTAAACATATTTTTTCCTGGCCAGAGAAAATAGGAAAAAGAGGTGCTGGGGGTCAAAAAATGTGAGGGAAAATCCTGGTGAGGAGAGAGCTGAAGAGGGTCCTCAGATGTATGAACTGACTTAAGTCCTGGGCTCACCCTCATGAACAAGGATGAAACAGACCCAAAGAAGCATGTCAGGCTTTGGGAACAAATAAATATAAACCACTGCCCAACTTCCAGAATAACTCCTGAGTGATGTGTATGTCAGCAGACCCAAAGACCATAGCAAAGACTTTGAACTAACTTTGGAACCACCATCCACAGAAGATGAGACAGAACTTACAGTCTAAACCTAGCGGGGTCGATTGCCTGATAAGGCAAAATATTCAACATTTTCCAGCTGATTTTAACAGACTTCAGAGTCTCACAATGTAATACTCAAAATATCCAGGACACAGTCCAACTATTTGACTTAAAAAGAACCAGCAGATATGACCAATGGTCAACACTTAAAGAAAAAGACTCTCAGGTGTCAATCCAGATGTTGCACTATCAAAGATTTTAAAACAGCTATTATAACTATGCTCCATGAGGTAAAGGTAAACACACTTGAAATGAATGGAAAGATACAATTTTCTTTTTTTCTCTATTTTATATTATTCTTTTTTTTTAAATTTTGGTGTCATTAATATAAAATCACATGAGCAACATTGTGGTTACTAGATTCCCCCCATTATCAAGTCCCCACCACATACCCCATTACAGTCACTGTCCATCAGCATAGTAAGATGCTATAGAGTCACTACTTGTCTTCTCTGTGCTATACTGCCTTCTCTGTGCCCCCCCAACCAACATTATGTGTGCTAATTGTAATGACCCTTATTCCCCTTCTCCCTCCCTTCACACCCACCCTCCCCAGTCCCTTTCCCTTTGGTAACTGTTAGTCCATTCTTGGGTTCTGTGAGTCTGCTGCTGTTTTGTTCCTTCAGTTTTTGCTTTGTTCTTATGCTCCACAGTTGGGTGAAATCATTTGGTGCTTGTCTTTTCTGCCTGGCTTATTTCACTGAGCATAATTAACTCTATAGACTGTGAAAAGTTAGATATGTATATCATAATTCCTAGAGGAACCACTAAAAATATTTCACTGAGCATAATACCATCTAGTTCCATCCATATTGCTGCAAACGGTAGGATTTGTGTTTTTCCTATGGCTGAATAATATTCCATTGTGTATATGTACCACATCTTTATCCATTCATCTACTGATGGACACTTAGGTTGCTTTCATTTCTTGGCTATTGTAAATAGTGCTGCGGTAAACGGGTGCATATGTCTTTCTGAATCTGAGAAGTTGTTTTCTTTGGGTAAATTCCTAGAAGTGGAATTCCTGGGTCAAATGGTATTTCTATTTTTAGTTTTTTTAGGAACCTCCATACTGCTTTCCACAATGGTTGAACATTCCCACCAGCAGTGTAAGAGGGTATCCCTTTCTCCACATCCTCGACAACATTTGTTGTTCTTAGTCTTTTCTATGTTAGCCATGGAAAGATACAATTGAAACTATAAACAAGAGCCACATGGAAATTTTAGGATGGAAAAATACAATATCTGAAATAAAGACTTCACCAGATTGGTGGGCTCACGTGCAGAATAAGATGACAGAGAAAAAATCAGTGAACTTGTACATAGATCAAGCTGAAAATAGGCAGAATAAAAAGATTTAAAAGTAATGAAGAGCGTCAGCTACTGATGGGACAATATTAAAAGGTCTAAAATCTGTGTCATTAAGGCATCAGGAAAGAGAAAAGACTTGTGCAGAAAAAATGTTTAAGGAAATAATGGCTACAAACTCCCCAAATTTGGTAAAGGACATAAATTTATAAAATCAAGAAGCTCGGTCATCCCCAACAGAAAACCATGCTCAGACACATCGTACTCAAACTAAGAAGACCTCCCCTCTCAAAAAGAAAGACAAAAATGTATTGAAAACAACCAGCAAAAAATATTGAAAAGGAAACATGTATAAGGCACCAATGATTCAAATGATGGTGGATTTCGCATTAGAAGCCACAGAACCTACAAGAGAGTGGGAAAATATCTTTAAAGTGATGAAAAAACCCTGTTAGATGAATGTTCTGTACCTAAACAAATATCCTTTTGGAGTGAAGCAAAAGAAAGGCATTCTCAGAGGAAGAAAAAGTTAGAAAGTTCCTTACAAGCATATGTGCTCTACAAATGCTAAAGATCGGTCATCAGGCTGAAGGGAAATCATACTGGATAACTGAAAGGTCAACTGGAACTTCAGGAACAAAGGGAGAGGAACAGAAGTGGTGAATGCTTGGATGATAACTCTATCTTCTTAAGTTCATTGACATGCACGAATGTTGAAAGAGAAGTTATAACATTGCCTGAGGGTTGTTCAGTGTGTGTAGATATCACACCTATGCATAAAGGGATCTATATGACTATAAGGTATATATCTCCTACCTGAAGTAAAAAATATTAACTCTAAACTGTGAAAAGTTAGATATGTATATCATAACTCATAGAGAAACCACTAAAAATAGTACAAAGATATATACCTAAAATGCCTAACATGGCATATATACCTAATAAATAAACTAACATGGAATTCTACAAAATATTCACATAAATCAGAGAAGGCAGGAAAGGGGAAACAAAGGAACAAAAAACAAGACAAACACAAGACAAATAATAAAATGATAGGCCTAAATTCAATCTTATTAATTACATTGCAAGTGAATGAGAAACACTCCAATTTAAAAAAATTTGTCAGATTGGATTAAAAAAAATAAAAACAAGACCCAACTGTATGGTATCTACAAGCATCCCCCTTTAAATACAATGCTAGAAGTAGGCTAAAGGTAAAAATATAGAAAAATACACATGGTAAACACTAATCAAAAGAAAGCGGGAGTGGCTATGCTATTATCATAGTAGACTTCAGAGCAAAGAATATTGCCAGAGATAAGGAAGGACATTACATAATGATGAAAGGTAAATTCATCAAGACATAACAATCCTAAATATGTATACATCTAATAACAGAGCTCCAAAATAAATGAAGCAGTAACTGGTAGAATTGAAGATCTAATCCATAATTACAGAAGGAGACTAACATTCCTCTCTCTGTAATAAGTAGCAGAATATACGTAAGAATACAGAAGACTCAAACAACACTACCAATAAACTTTACTAATTTGTGGTTTGCTCCTTTCATAAACCACATTTCCGGCCTTTTAATTTTTTTCCTATACTCTTTTTACAAAAACTGAATCATAATATTGTTTAATGTAATCATTTGCTCACTAAATGTGAACTTATTTTCATATGAATAAATACAGGGCTAGAGCTTTCTTTCTGAATTTTTATTTTAGAAATGATTTTAATCTTACTGAAAAGTTGCAACGAAAGTATACTGCCTGTATACTTTTCACCAGCTTCCCCTAATGTTAACACTTTATGTAACCATGACATATTTATCTTAACTAGGAAACTACTGTTGGTTTAATATTGGTGGTTAAATTACAGACTTTATTTGAATTTTATGTTTTTTCCCTAATGTCCATTTTTGTTCCAGGCTCCCACACAGCACATATTTGTTTTGTTTCCTTAGTCTCCTCCAATATACGACAGTTCTTCAGTCCTTCCTTATTTTACATGACCTCGACACTTTTGCAGAATACAGTTATTTTGTAAAATGTCTCAGTTTGAGTTTGTTTGGAGTTTTCGTGATTAGATTGAAGTGGTGCATTTTTGACAAGAATTCCACAAAAGTGATGATTAAGGTGGTGCCTGACAGGTTTCTCCACTTTACTGTTCTTCCCTTTGTAACAAAAAATATATTGAGGGAGATTCTTTGAGAATGCTCCCCTCACCTTTGATTCAGGATGGGCTAGAGGATCCCGGCCTGGTTTCCTGGGGCTCATAACCTGCCTGGGCTACCCCAGGGGTCCCACCATCCACACCCATCCCCCACCCCCGCGATACTGCTGAATGGTGGGAGTATGGGTATTTATTATGTATGTATTCAAGTTGTTATTGAAATTATTTAATACACACATCTAAAAGAACATGTTTCATTTCAAAGCACATCTCTGCTTTTTACTGACTTTCATAGATTTTTCTGTAATACATACATTGATTTGTATTATTTATCTTCTATGTAAAACCCTTACTTAACTGTCCTTCTAATTCAAAAAACATGTAGCCTGTTTCGAATTACAAATTATTATACTGTCAATGAACGAGATGGGCTTCTGTTTTAACATTTTTTCTCAAAATAAAATAATGGTATAGAATTATTTTTGATATCATTAATCTACAATTACATGAGGAACATTGTGTTTACTAGACTCCCCCCATCACCAAGTGGTATAGAATTATTTTGGCAAATTGCGCAGTAAACAAAAATAAGCCTGTACAGTAATGATGGCATCGGATTAAAACCACAGGAGAAAATTAACATCCGCGAGTCCATATTGATAACAATAAATAATTGAGTAAGTAAGGAAATAAACAGGCCGGAAGGGCGAGCGCTCCCGGACCGCACTCTCAGGCAGAGCAGCGGGCCCGGCGGCGCGGAGGCAAGGGCGGGGTCGAAGCCGCCCGGGCCGGAGGAGGGAGGGCGAGGGAGGGTGACGGGGAGTCGGCAGCTGGAGGTCAAGCCGGCGTACGGCGAGGAGGCGGCACCCGCTGTGCCCCTCGGGAGCCGTGAAAGGTGCGAGCCGACTCCCTGCACCACGGGGGGGGGGGGGGGGCGGGGCCGCGCGGCGTCCGTGGACGCGCACATCCGGGTCCTGGCGCGCGCGCGCGCACGCGCCCCCGCCCCGAGCATGGCCGCCGCCGCGCGTCCGCCTTAGGTGAGTCCCGCCGCGCCCCTCGGCCTTCGGCGTCTGCCTCCCCGCAGAGGCGGTGTGTGGGCGGGCAGGGCGCCCTGCTGGGGCCCGAGCCGCGCGCCTGGGGCGGGCTCCCCGCGGGCCGCGGGCGGCGGGCTCGCAGGGGGGCGGCGGCTCTGGGCTCGGCCGCCCTTCCCGGGGAGGACGCCCCTCGGCGATGAGGGCGGAGAGGCCGCCCCAGCACTTCTCTGTGCGTTGCGCGGGGGTTCCGTGCTCTCTCCAGCCACGGGCGCCGTTCGCCCCGGCTCGAGGGGCGTTCTGGCCGGGCCGTTAGGGTCGCCCCCAGTCCACCGTTCTTCCTCTGCCGGGTGATGGGGGGTCGGGGCCCTCGTCGCCGGGTCCCAGGCCAGAGTGGCCACGTTGCACCAGTGGACTGTGCCGTTTCCCGCCGACTCCGCTGGTGTCAGATCACCTATTTTTTTCCCCACCTAATAACTGCAAAGTCAGGTTTGCTGCAGTTCCCACTGAGGGCCGCGTTTTCTCGCCTGTTTAGTGGCGGTTCCGCTATCCTTCTCCTTGGTTTAGTGGTTCGTTTCCTTAGCTGCTCTTCCCCCAGTAGTTTAAGACAAAAGTTTCATATATATAGAAAAGATGAAATTCTTGTGCAACTTTATACCGACCCATTAGCACCTGCTATACTTACTGTATCCCGTATATTTTCCTCTGTCCTTTAACCATCCATCTTTTTTGGGTTACATTTCAAGTAAGTTGCAGATATCACAATGCTTCCCCCCAAAGACCTCACTATGCTTAACATCGATCAGAGTTCAGTGTTGCTCTTTTAAATTTTTGAGGCAAAATGGACTTACAGTGAAATGAACAGATCTTCACTGTACCACGGGAGGAGCTTTGACAAATGGAACCCAAATCTATCAAAATCACCATCACCACGGAAAGGTTCCTTATCCTTTGCCAGTTAAAAAAATTGGTTATCTGGGAGTTGGATTTGTAAAATATGTTTTAAATACCAAGTCCCCCGCACCTTTTTCCTTTACAGCAAATAACTTTCCCCCATTCTACTGCTTGTTTCTCTGTCTTCCCACCCGGTGTATTTTGAAAAGAAAAGTTGCAAGAATAGTTTAATGAACACCTGTAAAGTCATCCAGGTTTTCAAGTTATTAACACTTTGCCACATTAGCTTTATCTTTCTCTTCCTTGCCCCAAATACATACCAACACTCTCTCTTCATATTTTACACACACACCAAGAGGGTAAAAGGTTTATTAATCACATACTGAGACTGAGACTGTCTTAGGAGAGCAGGGCAGCCATCCCAAGGAGATTCAAAAATTGCTTGAGAGCAGGAAGAGGAAACTGGCTGGACTTTTATTGTGATTAGAAATTTTCGCTGGGATGCATTTGTTGGGGCCTTCGTGGTTGGAACTTCCATCCACAACAATGAGAAAGCACCTAGGCTTTCTTGCCGGCTTGCCTAGATGTGGGGCTGAAGGAGAAGGGGCACGGGGGGGGGTGGAGGCTTTAAAGCTGTCGGCAGGCAATCATCAAAAATGGAGTCAGACTCTTACCACAATTGAGAGTTAAGTGGGTGACTTTATTAGGACATGGCCAAAGGTGGCAGACAATTTACTTTTTGTCAAAAAATTTGCACAAGTAAGGTAAACATTATCATGGTGGTCCGTAGAGATGGGAGGAACATGCAGATGCGGTCGGTCAGACAGCTGAGGTCTGACAACCATTGATGTCAAACCTCCAGGCATCCGGTCTAAGCGGATCCCTCTGCAGAGTTGTAAAAACGGATAAATCCCTTCACAAGTGAGTGGCTGGGAATGGAATTCGACCCAAGTGTGGTATGTCCCTATAAAACTTTTACCTCTCTAATGAAGTGTTAAGGTACCAGGAGTGTGCCAAGTGAGATCTAGACCAGTGGTTCTGACCTTGACAAACTCAGCACCAGCTTAATTTTTAAAAACAGCTTTGTTGAGATATAATTCACATACCATAGAGTTCACTTTCAAGGTAAACATTTCAGTGGTTTTTAGTATATTCACTAGGTTTTGCATTCATTACTACTATCAATTTTAGAATATTTTCATCCTCCCAAAAAAGAACACCTGTGCCTATTAGCAGTCACTCCCCATCTCCTCCATTCCTCACAGCCCTAGGCAATCACTAATCTGCTTTCTGTCTATACATTTGCATATGCTAGACGTTCCATATACATGGCCGTACAATATGTAGTCCTTTGTTTTGGCTTCTTAGTATAGTGTTTTTGAGCTTCATCCATGTTGTAGCATGTATCAATACTTTATTTTTATGCATGAGTAATATTCTATTGTGGATATACCACATTTTGTTTATCCAGTCAATTGTTGGACATTTGAGATACTTCCACTTATATATTATGAATAATGCTTCTGTGAACATCTGTGTGTAAGTTTTGTTTTGTTTTTGGGTGGATGCGTGTTTTTATTTCTCTTGGGTAACTACCTGGAGGTGGAGCGGTTATAGCCATCCTAGTGGGTGTGAAGTACTATTTCACCATATTTTTTATTTGCATTTCCCTGATAGCTAACAATGTTGAGCATATTTTCATTGTGCTTATTGGCATTTGTATATCTTGTTTAGAGAACTACCTATTCAGATCCTTTGGCCATTTACGAAGTGGGTTATTGATCTTTTAATTACTGAGTTGTGTTAGTCTATATATAAGTGCCTTACCAGAATATGATTTGCAAATGTTTTATCCTATTCTGTGGGTTGTCATTTTGTTTTCTTAATTACATTCTTTGAAGCACAAAAGGTTCTAATTTTGATTAGTCTAATTTATCTATTTGTTGTCACTTGTGCTTTTGGTGTGGTATCCGAATTTCTGAAGATTTATGCCTGTGTTTTTCTTTCAAGAGTTTTATAGTTTTAGCTCCTACATTTAGGCCCATGATCCATCTTGAGTTAATTTTTGTGTAAAGCTCACTCATTTTGATCAATAGTTTACAATGTGCCTTTTATCATCCTGAAAAGAATTTTATGGACAATATTAAATATCCATATAATTAAAAAAATTATAAAGTCTTATGTTCACATAATGAATCAATAAAAGGAAAGGCATTTGTCTTAAGATTCCATGCATTTCTATAATTAAATGCTTGGGCACAGCTACCCTGGAAGACATAGGGAGCAGTCTGGTGCTAGAGACTGTAGGTTTGGGTTAAGAGAAACAGACTGTTGGAAATCATTGCCTTCAGTGAAACTGAGTGAGGTACGGGTGGATGCTGCTGGAACAGTGAGTGTTGGGAAAATGGGCCTCGACCGAGTGGATTCAATGAGAAAAAAGACATTATCTTGGAAGCAGGTCCTAAACACTGACACAGTAAAGCTGTCTGGATGGGCTATGTCTTCCTATCCACAGGTGGAGGGTCAGCCACCCCTGTGATTTGACCAGGAACAGCATCAGGACAGTTTGTCCCAGAAAACAGTTCTCCAGACCTGAAGTCTCAGCATGTGCTGGGGCAATAATCAGTGTGTAGAAAGGCCTGGAGACCACCACCTTTGATGCCCATGGAGAAGAGAACAGGCTGAGGAACATTAGTAATACCAGGGCTTCAGAGGAGTGGTAGGGTGGATATCGAAGGAGAGGGTCAGAAGAAGACTGGGGGAGAAACGGGGAGCCCCCAAAATGTCTGAACAGCATCTGTTAGGGTCCGGAGCCGACCACCTCTCAAATAGACAGAAGACACTCACGATAATGCAAGTCACACAGCAAGGTTTATCTCCAGCTAGCTGGGGTCCAAGTGTCTGCCCGACACAGCGGGTTTCCACAAGGACCCAGGGCACTCAAAGCTGGGGGTTTATATGGCATTTTCAAAAAGCACTTACTCAGTAATTTTCCATAATTTTTGGCTTGTGCCACATCCTGGGGGTTAAGCAAGAGCAAGATAAGACCACTCCTCAAATATTAGTGTGGTTCAGCAAGATAAGCTGACCAGAGTCACTACCGCCCACAACCCGGTGTCCATGATTAACTTGTTCTTCAAAACCTGTTTATCAAGCCTTACCCAGTTCCTCCTTTCCTGAGTCACGCACTCAGAAAATGGCTTTTCAGCCCTTAAGATGGCCATTCTCCTGCTAACTCATTCTTACACATCAAGATGAGATTTTTACAACATAAGTTTTGTATCATTTTACTGCTAAAAATGGTAATACACAAAAAAGTAGGAGAACAATAATATGAGATATTTTTAAAACAATGTTAATTAATGAAATTCAGTACAGTTCCTGCATTACGTATCCTAATACTTTGGCCCTGAAATCTGTCCTAATGTCCTGTATACTCGTAGTTACTTGTTTTTGTGGTGACCTCTTTATGGCGCTCAGGCCTTCATCGACTGACTATAGTTGAAACGGCCAGTTTTCATCAAGGACAGAGATGCAGAGTGAGGAAAGAGGCGATGAGTTCCGGGCAGTATGCGGATTTCCTTTCACTGCCTTCTCTTAAATGAAGCATCCTTTTCCCCACCGTGTAACTCATGTAGTACTGTTCTGTTCTAAAGGACCCCCGGTTGATACCTGCATGGACTTTGGTCCCAAGGATGGTCGGGCATCATGTGGAGTTGTCCTAAGCCTGGGAACAAATCTGCACCCCCAGCCCAGGCACCTCAGATGCCAGGAGTTTCCCCCTGCCTCCATCTTTGTGACAGTCTAACACCCCCACAGATTTCCAGATGCATTGCTCTCGAACTTACAAGTTTATTTGTTACAGCTTTATTGAGATAGAATTCATGTGCCATACAATTCATCCATTCATTGTGCACAATTGAGTGGTTTTTAGTATATCTCAGAGCTGTGGGACCATCATCCCTTGGAATTCCAAAACCTTTTCATCAGCCCAGGAGGAAACCCCACACCCATTAGCAGTCACTCTCCGTTCCTCCCTCCTCCCAGTACCTGGCAACCACTAATTGACTTTCTGTTATATGGAATTGCCCATCCTAGACATTTTATACAAATGAAATCATCCAGTATGTAGCCTTTTGTTTCTGATTTCTTTCACTGAGGATAATGTTTTTAAGGTTCATCTAAGTTGTTGAAGCATGTTTCAGTACTTCATTCCTTCTCATGGCTGAAGAATATTCTTATGCATGGATTTCCACATTTTGTTTATCCTTTGATCAGTTGAGAGACATTTGGACTGTTGTCACTTTTTATCAAGAATAGTGCTGCTATGAACTCATAATTCATGTACATGATTTTGTTAGACACACGTTTGCATTTTTCTTGAGTAGATAGATACCTACTAGTAGAATTGCTGGGCCATATGATAATTCTATGTTTAACTTTTTGAGAAACTGTCAGACTGTTTTCCAGGCACCCAAACCATTTTCTATTCCCACCAATATAAAATGTATGAGGATTCTAGTTTCTTCACATTCTCACAACATCTGTTATTGTCTGTTTTTTAATATTGGCCACAGCAGTGGGTGTGCAGTGGTTTCTCACTGCGGTTTTGATCAGCATTTCCCTAACGACTAATTATGTTGATCATTTCATGTGCTTGGCTATCTGTATGTCTTTGGAGAAATGTCTATTCAGATCCTTTGCCTATTTTTAAAACATGAATTGTCTTGTTATTTTATTGTCTCGCAAGATTTTAAAAATATTTTCCATATACAAGTCCTTTATCAGATGTATGCTCTGTAAATACTTTCTCCCATATGGTGGGTTGTCTGTTCACTTTCTTAATGGTGTGTAAGTTTTACTTCAATAGAGGAAGTATATATTGTAGATGAAATGGATATTCCCTTTGGTCCTCAAGACCTTTTCCCGTCTGCATCCCGACAGTTATGATCACAGCTTTGGTAGGTGTCTTGCCAGGATATTTCAGTATTTTCACTTCCAGAGTATTGTGTGATCCCTAATTGGTATCATCCTATATATGACTTATTCCTTTTAAGTACAAACATTCCTCTTCTCCCTACAAACCTGTAAGGAGGTGATTTCCATCTCTTTGTTTTCACAGGACAGCCACAGGCTACCCACACTGTGGTCTAGTTAGAAGGCCTACTATCAGAAACACTGTGGCCAGACAGCATCAGGAGGCCTTTTCAGTGGGAGAGGTCCTCTTGGCACCAGTGGTGGCAGCTGGGGGCACAGCCCTCCTGACCGACCAGCTGGCCCCTCCACATCACTGTTGGATGCTGCGGGCATCACAGGCATCTGGGGTTTGGTCTTGGCTTCAAAGTGAACAGATCTGATGTTTCCTCATTAGCTGTGATGTTTACCTTAATTCCCTGTGTTCACAAGTTGTTAAGAATTTTCATCATGAGTTGGAGATTTCCTTAAAGTACTTTCTGAATTTATTGACATAGTGTAAAGGGGTTTAATACTTTAATCTGAGAGTATTTTGACCCTGAGTCTGAGTGAGATTTCCTTAAATTACATTCTGGATTTGAGATACAGTGTAGGGGACCATCAGCTTTTATCTGAAAATATGGGCAGTTTTATCAATAGATATTCTAATGTTTCACAGTCCTTGCATTCCTAGGATAAGTCCAAGTTTGCCGTTTTGGTAATTTTCTACTGTTTCTTGGTTAAATCTCCTTTTCATGACTGAATCACTTATGTGTGCTGTCTAGTTCTCTTTTTATGATAATTCTTGCCAAAGGAATGTTTATTTCATTAGTTTTTTCAACTAACAGACTTCAGGTTTTCATAATTGTCTTGGCTGTTTACTTGTTTTCAGTTTCTGTAATTTCTGCTATTATCTTTATTATCACCTTCTTCTACCTCCTGTTGGTTTACTCTGTGGTTCTTTCCCGTAAGTCTTAAATTGAACAGTGAATTCAGTAACCTTCAGTCTTCTTTTTTAAATAAGCATTAAAGACCTTCTCCACCTAGGAACTGTGTTAGCTGCATCCTCCTTTGTCAATGCTTTGAGATGTACCAATTCCATTGTTGCTGAGTTCTAAGTGTTTTCTAATTTCTGTCAAGATTTCTTGTTGATCTATGAAATACTGAGAAATAAGTTTTCATTTTCCCAAATAGTGGTTTGTTTCATTTACTGTTTTTCTTGTACGTGGCTTTCTTCCTGTTACCGGTTTTTAACTTGACCACATTTGTAGTCAAGAATCTGTGGTCTTTGTTATGCTTTGGTCTGGCCCTGGCTGAACTTGTTCTTTGGCCTGGTTTATGGTCAGGATTAGTAAATGTTTTACTTGTGCTTGGAAAGCATTTGGCTTTAATTGTTGATACATGGCTCTTCAGCTTTGTGATCAAGCTGACTAATTACATTTTCTTCTGCTTATCTCTATTTAGATTTTATGGATAACCATTTCTGAAAGAGGTTTATTAAAACCCCCCAGTATGGTTTGATTTGCTGATTTCATCTTGCAGTCTGGCTGAATTTGCTCTGTTTTAAGGCATGTTGTTAATGTAGACACTTTTGCTGTATTGTTGTTATACTTGATGTCTATCTGTTGGTTAGCAAAGAGTCATAAAACCTTTGTGTAGCATTTGTACCACACTTTGGCTTTTGTCTTTCATGTCCTTTTGCTTTGTGTGTATCTGTTACAAACACATTCTTTTAAATGCAGTCTGGCGCAGTATCTTTATCTGGCCTATCAAGGCCATTTGCGTTTACGGTTATTGGTGATATCCTGTCTTATACTTTCTGTTTAACCTGTCCTTTCTGGGCTTTTCCCCCTTACCACCTTCTGGATTGATCTGGTTTTCTTTATTATTCCTCCTTCCTACAACAGTTTTTCCACCTTAATGCTGTTGACACTTGGGGCTGGATCGTTGACTGTGTTGTGAGGAGCTTCCTGTGCGTTAGAGGATGTCAAGCAGCATTCCTGGCTCGACCCACTAGGTACCAGTAGCATCTGCCCCCGAGTCATGACAACGAGAATGTCTCCAGACAGTGCCCAGTGTCCTTCGGGGGCAACACCATCCCTAGTTGAAAAACATTGTTCTGTCGGCTTGGAAGTTTTACACTACATTGATTTTTTTATTCCTGACTTGATCAGATCTAATACAAATCATGAACAGTATAAAGATGTCAGGACACTTAAGTTTGTTACCCTTTTCCTGTGTCACAGGCCACTGCTATCCAGTATTTTAGTCCATCCTGTTGTTAGCCCCTTGTGTCATTGCTATATTTCTGCATTTTACTATTGTGAGTGCTGGATTTGATTTAAATACATGTTCATTTCCTTTTCATTCCTTCCTTCTGAGTTTTCTCCTGAAGAACAGCTTTTCCCAATTCTTTCAGCTGATGTCCTTGGAGATAAACTGGAACAGTGTGCCTGGTAATTTTTTTCCTTAGCACTTAGAAAGTAACATTCCATTAACTTCGGGTTTCTATGTTTGCTATCAAATGATCTGTCAAAATACTTTTCTTCACCAGTGGTCTCTTTTCTCTCTGCTGGCCTTTTAAGACCGACTCCTTGGTTATTATTGATGCCCATTTATACTTGGGACTCATGCTTTCCTAGTCTGAGTTGCTTCCAAGTGGAGTTGTGGAATTGCTGGGTAGTGGAATGTGTCCATTTTATGTTTCTATGACTGCTACTAGAGTACCCTGCCGAGTGGGCTGACCCACTGGACAAGCCTGCCAGCCCTCCCCAAGTTTTATATAATCACACCTTCTTGCATCTTCATTCATATCACACATGCATACTTTATGTTCTTAAAGATACAGTTTATAATTGCCTGAATGATGGTGAGAGTGAGCAGATTTCATGTTTTGGGGAAAATTCTATTTTCTCTCCATGAAGTGTTTCTTTGTATCCTTTACCCATTTTTTTTCTTTTTGTGCTGTTCTATAAGAATTATTTTGTACCTATTGGACACTATTTCTCTGTTTCTTTTGTATTTTATAATACTGTCTATTTGTTGCCTATGTTTTGACTCTGGTTGTGTCTTTTGTTTGGAAATTTTAAGTGTTGATATCAAATTTGTTA
This sequence comes from Manis javanica, assembly GCF_040802235.1. Classification (NCBI taxonomy): domain Eukaryota; kingdom Metazoa; phylum Chordata; class Mammalia; order Pholidota; family Manidae; genus Manis; species Manis javanica. Next base: position 435,098 of record NC_133172.1, read on the forward strand.
ATCCTTGTCTGTATGGTTTTTGCTCGTTCAAGCCTTTTTTATTAAGGACTGCCCCATTCATAAAGGTTTCCTACATAATTTAAGTTTTGATTTTATGTTGAGGTGTTTATTCATCTGGAATTTCAAAATGTGTATTTTTGAAGTAAGGGTCTAATATCACTTTACCTAAAAAAAAAAACGACCAGTTGTCTGGATGTCATGATGACAGAGGGGTGAGAGAGTAATCAGAAGAAGACTGGCAATGGTGAAGACCCTGGCGGTCACAGATGCTTTCCATTTCCCAGCTCAGAGCCAGCCCCTGCCACAGCCTCATTCTCATGGTAACCATATAGGGTGGTCCTTGACCAATCTAGGGTTTTCAGAACTTTCAGGTCACTGAGACAGTGCTGCATCCTACCCTAGAAAGCAGTACGCTGCCCACCAAGCTGGGGTAAGAACTCATTCAGTGCCATTGTAGGCACACTGTGAAGTTAGGGCTTTGAAAATGTGTACTGATTGTTGGCAGGCATCGGGTGATGGGAACGAGCCCACAGTGACCAAGGTGGTGTTCCAGTGCGACCGGTGACACCTGTCCCCCAGTCTCATCCTGCTGGTGCTGTCCACCCCAGTACCGTTCCTCTTGTCTTTCTCTCTCTCGGAGGGTGAGAATGCTTGCTGCTCTCTCTGAATATGCTCTTGGCGCCATCCCTTGACTTTCACTTTGCCTTCCCTTTGTACAGCTGTGAAATTGAGAAAGAAAACAAAAATACATACCCATACATCTGGTTTTTCATCACTTTTCATTCCTCTTATGATAAAGCTTCATGTACTTAAGTCTTATCTTTTTCATTCTTTACTTTTCAGCCTGGAACGTAAGATTGAAAATGACAGCTCAGAATATTCCTAATCAAGAACTATCCTGTGATGCAGAAATGGAAGGCTGTATGAGAGAGGGTCCCCGTTTTTCCATTCTAGGTGACAGTTGGGCCTGTAAGAACCAAGAGGGACATTTGAAGCAATCAACTTTAACTCAGGAAAAACTAAGGGCTCAGGAAGCAGTTTGTGTATATGCTGGATTTGGAGAGCATTTGAGTGTGAGCTCAGACTTCCCACCATCTCAGAGTATTCTTACAACAAATGGTTTTCATATATGTGACTCAGATGTTAAAAGTTTGGATTGTGACCCAGCTTTACACGGTTGTCAGAAAAGTTACATACCTAAGAGAACTGGTGACAGTGATGCTTGTGGAAAAGCCTCCAACCATTCCATGGAAGTTATTCAACTTGGAAAAAAACAAACAAGGGAGAAACCCTATAAATACCCTGAAAGTGTTAAATCTTTCAACTGTTTTACCTCTCTTGGCGAGCAAAAAATAATGAAAAGAGGAAAAAAATTTTATGACAATAAGGACTTTGGGGACATCTTTACCCTGAGTTCATCTCTTAATGAAAACAGGAGAGGTCACCTTGGAGAGAAACTGTATAAGTGTGCCGAATGTGGAAAATGCTTCAAACGGAATTCTTCTCTTGTTCTGCATCACCGTACTCACACTGGAGAGAAACCTTACACCTGTAATGAGTGTGGAAAATCATTCTCCAAGAACTACAACTTGATTGTGCATCGAAGAATCCATACAGGAGAGAAGCCCTATAAATGTAATAAATGTGGGAAAGCTTTCAGTGATGGGTCAGCTCTGACACAACACCAGAGAATTCACACAGGGGAGAAACCTTACGAATGTCTAGAATGTGGAAAAACCTTCAACCGAAATTCATCCCTGATTTTGCATCAAAGAACTCATACAGGGGAAAAACCATATAGATGTAATGAGTGTGGGAAACCTTTCACTGACATCTCCCATCTCACCGTGCATCTCAGAATCCATACTGGGGAGAAGCCCTATGAATGTAGCAAATGTGGAAAGGCTTTCCGAGACGGCTCATATCTCACCCAGCACGAGAGGACTCACACTGGAGAGAAGCCCTTTGAATGTGTGGAATGTGGGAAATCCTTCAACCGTAACTCTCACCTCATTGTGCATCAAAAAATCCATTCTGGGGAGAAGCCCTATGAATGTAAAGAGTGTGGGAAAACTTTCATTGAGAGTGCTTACCTCATCAGACACCAGAGAATTCATACGGGTGAGAAGCCCTATGGCTGTGACCAGTGTCAGAAACTTTTCAGGAACATTGCTGGCCTCATTCGGCACCAGAGGACTCATACTGGTGAGAAGCCCTATGAGTGTAATCAGTGTGGAAAAGCCTTCAGGGACAGCTCCTGTCTGACCAAGCACCAGAGAATTCACACCAAGGAGGCCCCTTACCAGTGTCCAGAATGTGGAAAGTCCTTCAAGCAGAACTCTCACCTGGCAGTCCATCAGAGACTCCACAGCAGGGAGGATCCCAGCCAGTGTTCTCAGTGTGGGAAAACGTTCAGAAGGAGTTCATCCTTCATCCGACATCAAAGAATACACTCTGGAGAGCAACCCATGGAAACACAATCATTCCCCACTTGCTCTCACAATTCTGTGGGAAGGGGAATGTCTTCAGAGGCGACTCAGTGGTAGAAAGGAATTCTTTAAGCTATCCAGTGAATTGGTGAATGTAAGACATTCCTTAGCTGTACTATTAAATCTGTTCATCAAGGAACTCCAGAAGAAAACATAGGATGGTAATAAACATGAGAAAGGCTTCAGGGTGAGTCAGCCTGCAGCGGACATGAAGGCACACACACCGGAATGAAACCTGTGAGTGTCAGAAGATACTTCCTTGGAGATAACTAGTTACTCCTGCCTGAATGTTTAAACTGGAAAGAAACTGACTGTTCAGTAACTGGTGTAAGGAGTCCCTTAACAGGATGTGTCACCTTACTGAATGCAAGCAGATGCATTGTAGAATCAGGTGTAATCAGAGAATTTTTAGCAGGAGCTCTTGTCTTTTCTTTATCAGCAATGACGTCATGGTGCAAGGCCCCACACAGTGCACCACCCCACAGCAACCACAGAATTTTAGACTTTGCTGTTGAGCGTCTCTCTGTATTACAATCCTGTCAAATGCTGAGGACTCATTTCAAAAGGAGCAGCTGGATGAGGAAGTTGCCTGTAAATGAACAATGAAGTTACCCTCTAAGACTGAAGCAGGCTTGTCTTATGATGGAAAAAGCTGCTGCTGAGAAATGTGATGTGTTGTTGAAACAAAAAATACTGAGTTAATGTTTACATAACCGTCCCTGCATTGTTACTCCTTTAGGACATTTCTAATTTGTTTCATGCAGCCATGCTGAACCATAATAATAGTTTTTCTTTTGCCACATTGAAAATGCTTATTATATGGCAGGCAACAAAAGTAAAAAAGGTATAAAACAAACTTGCAGTTTTACAGCCTTATAAAAGTATGTGCACGCATAGAAGTAATTTGGAACTTGATCATGGAGAAATAAACGTGGTTTTCTTAGGGCACTACACTTGCATATGACTTTTTTTTCTATTACAAGTCATACATCTTTGCTATAATATTTTGAGAGAGAAAGGCAAAGCCAAAGGAGATGAATTTTGGGCTTTAGAGGCTGATGGACTGTGACAGACTTGGTGCATTTGGGTTTAACCCTGTACTAGAACGGGCTAGATCATGACCACAGAGCGGCCATAGCATGGATGGGGAGCATCCAGGCAGAAGCTTCCCTTGAATCACAGCATCCTACAGCTTGGGGCATAAGAATTTCCTTCTTAGGGACTTGGATTGTGAGGCGGTGTCCTTGTGCAGGAGAGGATGTCTATCTGAATAGGGAATAGGAGGCTACAGAGAGGTCTGGGGTGAGTGGGGAGCTTCCCTCCTGAGGCAGTGTAATGCTGGCTGCCACCCACTTGGACTTTGGACTTGCTCCTATTGAGGGAGAGTCAGAGTGAAGGCCATTGAGCTATTGAAGACTGTGGCATAATAAATTTGTGTTGTTTTAAGCTGCTGGGGTTGAGGTCATTTGTTACAAGAGTAGACAACTAATGCAAAGTTCTTGCTTGCCTTTTCTCTCTTGTCCACTTGGTGCTCTTTCTGCCTGTTCCTTGTTGAGACTCCAGCAGAGCCACTTGTTTTCATACAAACTAGGAAGAGGGGCTCATTGGGGCCGTGCAAAAGGACACTTGCACCGTCCCTTGCATTGGAGACACTACACCTGGGTACCGGGCTCCATCTCATGCCAGAGCTGTAAGAGGCCAGTGGACTGTGAGAGGCCTGGTGCATCGCCCCTCACAAGCCCTGTCTGACTCGTGGCCAGTAGGGCTAGTTTTTGGTTTTTTTTCTTTGTGGGTAGGGCTAGTTTTAACCATTCGTGTCCAGACTCAGGCCCTCCTCCATTCTCCCACAGACGGGGTTGCAGTTTTTCATTAACACAGCAATCGGGAGCTCCCCTCCGTAGGCTCAATACTGGTCTCTCAAATATGTTTACATCCTAGTCCCTGGAACCTGTTATTATTAATGTATAGGGCAAAGGGACTTCAGGAGAGTGGTTAAGTTAAATTTCACCAGATGGGGAGATTATCCGGGTGGGCCCAAGGGTCCTTTTGAGAGGGAGGAAGTCGTGTCAGAAGATGTGATGGCAGAACCGTAGAGTGATGTGTTTTGAAGATGAGAGAGGTGCCGTGAGTCCTGGAATGTGGGCAACTTCCAGAAGCTGGAAAAGACAAGGAAATGGATTATCTTCTGAGCGCCTCCAGAAGGAACCAGCTCTGCTGACACCTTGATTGTTAGCCCAGTGAAAGCAGTGTTGGATGTCAGACCTCCAGAACCGTACGAGAATAAATGTGTGTAGTTTTAAGCAACAGATGGGTAATTTGTTACACTAGATTCAGGAAACGAATACACTTCTATTTCTAGTTCTTTTAGACCTTTAACCTTCCCTGCTGCTGCTCGGTGAGGTATTTTGGTGTGTGTTCCCTTGCCTGGCAAGTTAATAAACTCAGCTTGAAAAAACAAAGTCTCGTCTACTTTGGGAGTAGGCATGGCCTGCTCAGCCAGGTGCCCTTTGGTCATACACACAGCCCTGAAGTCGAGCTAATTTAGAAAATTAAGTCCTATTACTGAATAGCCGTTAGTGAAAAGAAGTATCAGAAAAGTTCAGGAAGAGATGCCCTTTGCCTGTATTCCCACCTCCTGACCCGCTGGTTGGCTGAGGGGGAGGCACCTGCCAGCATCCTAAAAGTCCATCGTTGTGTCATACAGAGACTTGGGATATTCATAGCTGTTGCTTCCATGTTCCTACTTACTGTTAGTCCACATCCTTCTTTGAGTTAATGTATAACATCTCAAAGAAAGGAGGCCTGGAGTTCTATAGAGGCAGATAAAGGATGGAGTCATCCTCAAATCTTAATGGGAGACATGAGGAAGGGTGGAGTCCCTCTCTACCTGAGTCCTGTCTTGGAATATGTGGGAGCAGGGTGATGTTTTGCGTGGTTAGCTGTTCTTGGAGCACAGAAGGATAAGAGAATTTTTCCAGGAGCACAGGTCTCAGATAAAGTTCAGTGTTGTCCGTACATGTCTCAAGTCCATTCAGGCTGCTCTAACAAACTACTACAGACTGGATAGTGTAAATATTGAACATTTATTTCTCACAGTTGTGGAGGCTGGGAAGTGTAAGATGAAGGCACTGGAAGACTTGGTGTCTGGTGAGCGCCTGCCTCCTGTGTCTGGTGAGCGCCTGCCTCCTAGTTCACAGACACCTGTCTGGGGTCCTCACATGGTGGAGAGGGAAGAGCTTTCTGGGCTCTGTTTTATAGGGGCGCTAATCCTGTTCATGAGGCCTCCACCCTCATGACCTGATTGCCTCTCAAAGGCCCACCTCCAAATATGAGCACACTGGGGTGTAGGAGTTCAACATAAATTTGGAGGTGGAGGTGGACACATTAATTCTGTGAAAGTACATAGGTTTTCATTTTTCTTGGTCAAATACCTAGGAGTGTGATTTGTAAAAAAAAAAAATGCAAAGTTCCTTTCCAAAATTGGTTGTATCATTTTGTTTTCCCACCAGCAACAAATGAGATCTGTTGCTCTGCATCCTTGCCTTTTTATTTTTATTTATTTATTTGTTTGTTTATTTTTTGAGAGGGCATCTCTCATATTTATTGATCAAATGGTTGTTAACAACAATAAAATTCTGTATAGGGGACTCAATGCGCAATCATTAATCAACCCCAAGCCTAATTCTCAACAGTCTCCAATCTTCTGAAGCATAACGAACAAGTTCTTACATGGTGAACAGTGCAAGGGCAGTCATATCACAGAAACTTTCGGTTTTGATCATGCATCATGAACTATAAACAATCAGGTCAGATATGATTATTCATTTTATTTTTATACTTGATTTATATGTGAATCCCACATTTCTCATTATTATTTTTAATAAAATGCTGAAGTGGTAGGTAGATGCAAGATAAAGGTAGAAAACATAATTTAGTGCTGTAAGAGGGCAAATGTAGATGATCAGGTCTGTGCCTATAGACTAAGCATTAATCCAAGCTAGACAAGGGCAACAAAACATCCACAGATGCAGAAGATTTCTCTCAAAACGGGGGGTGAGGTTCTAAGCATCACCTCTGTTGATCCCCAATTTCTCACCTGATGGCCCCCCTGCGACTGTGCCTGTCTTAGGTTGTTCCTCCCTTGAGGAATCTTACCCGTCTCTGGCTAACCAGCCGTCTTCTGGGGCCATACAGGGAAACGTAAAGTTGGTAAGTGAGACAGAAGCAATATTCTTTGAAAAGGTTAGCTTTTTACTTCTTTGCATATTTATGCCCTGTGGCTCCTATGCTCAGCATTTGTCTTGAGGTGTCTTTACCACTTGGAAGAATTATGATATTCGGTAATTCTCAATATGAGGCACGAATTCTACTAAAGGGCTGTAATTAGGAAGGAAGAAGAAAAGCTATAGAAGTAGCAGACGGAAGAAAACATGGGAAGATTGATTATTTCTTTGACATAACTTCTTCTGGAGTAATGTGAGCATGTATAGGTTGCCTTTTTATTTTTATAGTAGTCATTGTAATAGGTGTATAGAGGCTATGAAAGTAATTTTAACCTCTAAAAAGGCAGTAATTCTGGTGGTTAATTTTATCAGTCAGCTTAAGGTAAGTTATGCTGCAGTAGCAAATGACAGCCAAAATCTTAGGGGTTCATAACACCAAGGTTGCATTGTCTATTGCAGCTTAGCTGCCACTCTATTCCATGTTGCCTTCATCCTGGGGCCCAGGCTATCAGAGCAGCCTCTCTGAGGCATTGCTGGCCTCATGGCAGAGGGGCATGAGAACAGGTGGATCCATGCAGAGGCTCTGAAAGCTGCTCAGAACTAGCATCTGCACTTCCACTCATCTTTCACTGCCAAAGTGAGTCCATGACCAAGCCTCAAGACACTGGGGCAGGGGTGTGTATCCCTGAAGGAGAGGCAGCAAATATTTTCAGCCACAGTACAGGTTACCTCAGTTGTCTTTATTTTTGACCTGACAAGTTTTAATTGTAGCCTGTCACCTTCCGGGTCCCATCTTCTCTCTTCCACCCTCAGTCACTCAGTTCCAGTCTCAATGTCCTCCCTGCTATTCCCTCAAATATGCCGGGCATGTTCCCAAGGCCTCCACACTGTTTCCTCTGTGGAGATTTTCTTCCCCCAGTACCTTTGGGCTCACTCCCTCACCTTCTGCAGTTCACTACTCACACATCACCTTCCCAGTGCAGCCTTTCCTGACTTCTCTCTTCAAGACTGCAACTGCCCCAACACACACACACACACACACACACTCTCTCTCTCTCTCTCTCCATTCCCTTTCCCTGTTTTATGTCTTTCCAAGGCGTGGACTGCTATCTCATTGAGAACATGATGCATTGTACATGTTTTTCTCCCTTGCTGGGCTGTAAACACCTTGTTCTGTTTTCTGCTGTATCCCTGGCCTTTAGAATACTGCAGCAGGTACTTAATGTATGTTTGTTGAACTAAGAGAATTAGATGCAGGTGAACCACCAGCACTAGTGAACAGTGGGCAGCCACACTTGGGGTGCATGTCTTTATTGTTTTCTAATTCTAATGTAATCCTTGCACACTGAAAGAAAAGACTTGGAATGTACAGAAAAATATGAAGTTAAGAAATTGCATCCAGAATCTCACGTGCTTCCAGCCATCAGGAGTGTCTTGGCAAACATCCTGCGGTTCATTCACGCATTCAACAAGCATTCGCGGAGCATCCCAGATGCCAGCACGTTGGTCCCCTGCGGAATCTGGGAGCGGGACAGACGGTGCTCAGTCTCAGGGAGCTGTCCAGCTAGAGAGCACACGATGGGCGCTTATAAGACAGTCACAAAAACATGAGCGTGAGCCAGAATGGGGGCAAGAACCAAAGTAACCGCGCGGAGAGCTGCGACAGGCGGGACAGCCGAGGGGTGGGGGGGCGGCAGGGCCGGTGCGGGGGGAAGCGGGATGCGCAGGCGAGGCAGGCAGAGCTCTACCTGCTCGAAAACTTCAGATCACGTTAGGGGAACGCAGGGTGGAGGCCCAGGAAGCACGCGACCAAGGGAAAAGTGGAAAGAACGCAAAAATAACCTCGGCCAAGGGTTCGGGCGGCGCCGCCCACCCGGCGCTCCGCCGTCTCCGGAGGCCCATCCGGGAACCCAGGCGCGCGCATGCGCACAGCTGGGCGCCGCGCCGACGGGGGCGGGAGGTGTGAGCGCCGACGCCAGCGGCCTCGCGGGTTCGGGTTTCGGCCGCAGGAGGCGGGGCGCAGGCCGGCGGGAGAAGTCGGGGTGGGCGCGGGCGCCGCTGGGGAACGCGAGGCCGCCGGCCGCTGCCCCTCACGCCCCCCGTGCCTGTGAGATGTGGACCCCATTTCTTCGTGCGGTGCAGACCCGACGCGCGCTCCGCCCCGGGCGCAGACTCCCGGAACCCGCCCCCCGGAGCCGCAGACGCGCCCCCGTTCTGCTCCCCTCGAGGTGCGGACCCTCACCCTGTCTCCCTCTCGCCGCGGCGGGGTGCGCCCCCTCCTCGCCCTGCGCAGTGCGGACGCCCCTCCCTCCGGCCTCCGGTCCCCCCTTGCGGCTTGGGCTGGCGCCAGTCATTCTGTTTCCTGTGCCCGGCTCCCAGAGGTGCTTCCCCCCATTTCGCCTTCCTCCTCCGAGGGCCCTGTCCCTGCCCGTCCCCCGTTTCCTCGTCACAGACCGCCTCCCCTCCCTTTCCCCCCGGAGTGCCTGCGAACATTTCCTGGCGCTGCCTGCCCTCTGTGAACCCTGCCTCCCGGGCTTCACCCCCGCCCCCCAGTCGTGGCCCCTAATGCCCAGAAACTGTTTCAGGGTCGTCAGCTGAGCCCCTGGTCTGTCCCGATCTTTCCAGTCTCTGTAAATGGCTGCTTCTTCCGCCGACAACCCTCAGTGTCTACCTTGATGTTTCTTTCCCCAACCACTGCATCGTCTTTCTGACCGAAAATCCCATGCGTGTACCTTTATGGTATTTCCAGAATTTAACTTCACTACTGGCTTCCACCTGTGACAGGCGCCCCCTCCCTGTTGGCTTGCATACGTCCCGAACCCCCGCCTGCTCCCCATTGGTAGCCAGTGGGAGCCCGTCAGGCGTGTCAGGTCAGGTCCTGTCTGCTCTCCAGAACCCCGGGCTCCCTCTCAGTAACACCCGGAATCCCCAGGAGCCCCTGAACTGCGGCTGCTAGCCCAGGAAGTGTTGCTGGATTGTGGGTGATAAGGAGCTTGCATGAGAGCAGAAATCAGAGCCCTGCCCCCTTCTTCGCTGGCTCCGCTTGGTTTGTGAGTTGTGGACAGTGAGTAGAGATTGGGCCAGTTGGGGCACCAGCCCTAACTCAGAACACCGACCCAGGTCTGTGTGCTTTCTGAGTTTGCAGAGTGAGCGATGGGGACAGGTTTTGGATTTTTTTACTTGTGGCTTCTCCACTAGAATGCCTGCTCCACCAGCCTGGGGGTCAGGTCTGTCTCATCCATTGCTGAATCATTTCTATGTAGATTAGGTGTTCGGTAAATACTTGCTGAGTGAATGGAAAGGGCCACATGTGACCACAGGAGGGGGCTGGCCCTTGTCTGAGATACTGGAGATCATAGAGGCGGTGTGTGATGTGTCTAGCAAACACTTATCCTTTGACCCCAGGCTGTAGTTAGAGCTTTTCCCTTTGTAATATTTATAGCCTCCAGCGACACGAGGTATGGTTTTTTGTGTGTATTTTTGGGATTGACATGCTTGATGTGTGAACCTCTGCAACCTGCTTCTCTCACCTTTCCTGTACTAAATTGGGCTTTCTGCATGTACAGTTTTCACTGCCCTATAGTATTCCACCTTGTGAAGATGAGGTAATGTATTTGTTCCCTGCTTACCCCACCTCCTGTTGATGGGCATCTTGGAAAAGTTTACAGTTTTTCAACATTGTTTTTCAACATTGCCAACAGTGCTTTAGCGGGCATCTTGAACATGTGTCCTTGTAAAATGTGTGGGGGTTTCTCTAGCCTGGTGGCTTTCAAACTTTCTGAACCAGGCACTTTAAGAAACCTTTCTATCACCACCTACTTAAATATGTAACTGGAGTAAAAATTTTATGAAACAACATTTACCAAGTATGAGGTTCTCTTAGGTTTTTTTTCATTTCTTTTGAAGTATTGTTGATATATAATCATATTGTTTTCAAATAAACAACACAGTGGTTCAACAGTCATCCATATTATTAAATCCTCACCCCCATTAGTGTGGTAACTATCTGTCAACATAGAAAGATGTTGCAGAATCATTGACTATATTCTCTATGTGATCTGGAGACTGGGTTATAAAAACCAGGAGATTCAGAGAGCTTCTGTGCTAGTGGACACATCAATATTCTGAGAGGGAGGCGTGCTTGGAAGGAGGCGTGGGAGCTCCGTGCACACTGCACCTCCCCCAGACCCCACCGTATGTGTCTCTTTCATTTGGCTGCTCCTGGGTTATAGCCTTGATACTGAATTGGTAAACCTAAGTGTTTCCTTAGTGCTGTCAATTCTTTAAGAGGTGGGGTGAGTGGCTTGTGGGAATCACCAAATTTGTAGTTATCTGAGCAGAAGTGTGTGTAGCCTATGGCTTGTATCTGAAGTGGGGAGAGCCTTGTGAGACTGAGCCCTTGACCTGTGAAGTCTGCATTAATTCTAGGTCCATAGTCTCAGAATTCAGTAGTTGGAAAAACTACACAGCTGGCCTCAGAATCAGTGTCAGAAGGAAGAAACCCAATATCCACAGGGGAAAAAAAATAAACCTCAATATAAACTTCATATCTTTTACAAAATTAACTTTAGTGATGATTGACAACTGTAAAACGTAAAACTATCAAACTTTTAGAACAAATACAGGAGGAAATACTTGGGACTTTGGGTTGAGTGGAGTTCTTAAATTTGACACAAAAACCATGAGCCATAAAAGGATAAGTTGTTGAGTTGGACATCATCTAAATTAAAGTCCTTTGCTCTGCTAAAGGGCCTGTTAAGGCAGTAAAATGATAAACTACAGATTGGGAGAAAACATTTGTAAGCCATGTATCTGATAAAGGACATAACTGGGATATAGAAATATTTCTCAAAACTCAACAGTTTTTAAAAAACAAGAATTGGGCAAAAATGAACTGACATTTCACTGAAAAGGATATACAGATGACAAACATGAAAATATGTGCAACGTTAATAACTATTAGGGAAGTGCAAGTTAAAATCACAATGAGATACCACTACACATCTATCAGAACGGCTAAAATAAGAACACCAAATGCTCCCAAGGATGTGGGTAAACTTGTTCACACATAATTGCTGGTGGAGATGTAAAATGGTGTCACTACTCTGGGAAAGAGTATGGTGGTTTCTTACAACACTAAGCATGTGTTTAACATGTGATCCAGCAACTGTACTCTTGGGCATTTACCCCATGAAGAGTTACAAAGGTTCACACAAAAACCTGTACATCAATGTTCACAGCAGCTTTATTTGTCATAGCAAAATACTGGAAACAGCCCAAATGACCTTCAGTGGGTCAATGTTTGAGCCAACTATGGTATATCCTTACTATCAATTACTACCTAGCAATAGAAAGGAACTATTGATACAACTTGAATGGATCTCAAAGGAATTACATTCAGTGAAAAAAAGCCAATCTCAAAAGGCCACCCATTCTGTGCTTCTATTTATATGACCTGGAAAATGCAAAACTGAAGCCTCGAGAGAGAAAGACAAGTAATAAATGATTTCACTCATTTGTGAATGTAACGAGAGCAAAACTGAAGGAACAAAACAGCAGCAGACTCAGACTTCAAGAAGGGACTAGCTGTTACCAAAGGGAAGATGGGGAGGGAGGGAGAAGGGATTAAGGGGCATTATAATTAGCACACACAATATAGGTAGGTCACCACAAGGTAGTATAGCACAGAGAAGACAAGTAGTGGCTCTCCAGCATCTTACTACACTGATGGACAGTGATTGCAGTGGGGTGGGAGGGACTTGATAATACGGGTGAATGTTGAAACCACAATGTTGCTCATGATAACTTTTAAAAAAACCTGTAGCAAAAAAAAAAAACAAAACCTGTAGCCATGAAAAACAGCTCAGTGGTTGCCAGGGTTGTGAATTGGGGAAAGGGGAAGCAGGAGGGAGTTTTTTGTGATCTTTGTTCTGATTATGTTGGTGGTTATACAAGTTAAAATCCACACAACTTAATACCCCCAAATGTGAGTGGTTTTATATAAATAAACTGCAGATAAACTTTTAAAAAGTCCTTCAGCCTCATAAACACTGCTACCTAGAAAATTCTGGAGTAGGAAGCAGCGTCCTAGGCCTTGTCCCGTCTGCTGGAGGGGAGACAGTTATTTTTGGCTTCTGAGCTCGTCACTCACTCACCCCGATTGCCTCTCACATTCCCTCCACTTTATCGGCTCTTGAAGCCCCCAGCGTGGCTGTCATGGAATTCTGTCAGTTCCCCAGGTGTGCAGAACTGGTCACTTTTTTTAGCGAAATCAGTGTGCGCAGGACCGCAGTGCCTCCACACCTCTGTCCCTGGACGTCCCTGCCGTTTCTCAGGTTCTGGGTCTCTCCGTCTGTTGTCTCCCTGTTTCTGCTTCTCATACGTCCCTTTCTCTGGGTCTTCTTATCTCACGGTCTCTCCGTCTCTCCTTGTCTGTTCCCCCCGTTCGGGGCCCACCCACTTCTGTCCGACTCTGCGTCTGGACCCCGCTCCGAGTCCTCCCTTCCCTGTGTCTCCGCCCCTGGGTCTCTCCTCTTTTCTCCCCTCCTGTGTCTGCCATCAAGGCTCCGGGACCTCGGTCTCCCAGCCGCTCCCTATCCCGGGCACGCGCGTCTCTTGTCACTCACGACTTCCGTCTGCGAGTCTCTCTGTGTCTCTCCCTGTCTCTGTCTCTCCGTCAGTGTTTTCCCTTCTCTGCCCGTCCGCCCCGTTGCTACCGCATCGGAAAAGGACGCAGCCGCAAGGGAGGGCGAGAAACCAGCCGGGAGAGCTCTGCCTCTGATTGGCTGCCCACCTTGCTCCTGCGTTTTCGCCCCGCCCCCACCCGAGGGGCGCCTCGCGCTGCAGGCCGGGAGTCGTAGTCTGCGGCGCGGGCGCAGTGCGCACGCGCAGTCTGAATGCCGCCATCGCGGCGGGCGCCCGGCGGCTCCCACGGGCTCGGGGCAGCTGCGCAGGAGGTGGGTCCGGCCGGCTCTCCGGGCGCCGCGGCTCTCACTGAGCAGGTCGGAGGGCTTCGGCCCGCGGACGCCACGCAACTGCGTTTCTAGGTGACTGAGAGGGCGGCAGCCGGGAACCCGGCTGGGGGAGGGGAAGAGGGCGCATAGGCGGTGGGTCCGGGTGGTCGGGGGCTGGCGGCCCCTGAAGTGCGGTTGCGGCGGCGGGGGCGACTCCCCAGGCTGCGGGTGGGAAGGGAAGCTGAGAGACCCAGGGTCGGGGAGAGGCCGGGCGCTCCCTTCGGGTGTCGGGCACAGGGTTACGGGAGGGGCTGTGGGGGTCCGGGAGGCGGGGGCTGAAGGGCTGAGGGTTCCGCTAGTGGGGTCGGAAGAGCGGCTGTGGCGCCCGGGCGGGAGCGAGCAGGGACCGAGACCCTCGGAGGGGAGCTCCCCGAGCGGGGGCGGGGCTGGTCTGCTCGAGGCCGCCCGGGGCCCCGGGACGCCCCGCCTCTTCCCAGGCCCTGGGAGTGTGTTCGGTTTGAGTTAGGTGTCAACCCCAGCTCTGGGGCCTCTTTGGTGGGCCAGTAACGCCACCAAATTTCTCGGATGCAGCTGATGGGGGAGCTGGCAGCGGGGAGTGGGAACCATTGAGGACCATTTTTTTTTTATTGAGGTATTATTGATATACGCTCTCACGAAGGTTTCACATGAAAAAACAATGTGGTTACTGCATTCACCCTTATTATCGTGTCCCCCCCATACCCCATTGCAGTCACTGCCCGTCAGTGTAGTAAGATGCCGCAGAGTCCCTATTTGCCTTCTCTGTGCTACACTGTCTTCCCCCTGACCCCCCTCACACCATTTGTGCCAATCATAATATCCCTGAATCCCCTTCTCCCTCCCTCCCTATCTGTCCTCCCCTTTGGTAACCGCTAGTTGCTTCTTGGAGTCTGAGTCTGTTGCTGTTTTGTTCCTTCAGTTTTGCTTCCTTGTTATACTCCACAAATGAGAGAAATCAATTGATACTTGTCTTTCTCTGCCTGGCTTATTTCACTGAGCATAATATCCTCCAGCTCCATCCATGTTGTTGCAAATTGCTGAATTTGTTTATTTCTTACAGCTGAGTAGTATTCCATTGTGTATATGTACCACATCTTTATCCAGTCATCTGCTGATGGACACTTAACGTTGCTTCCATATCTTAGCTATTTAAAATAGTGCTGCAATAAACATAGGGGTTCATATGTCTTTTTGAATGTGAGAAATTATATTCTTTGGGTAAAGTCCTAGGAGTGGAGTTCCATGGTCAAATGGTATTTCTATTTTTAGTTTTTTGAGGAACCTCCATATTGCTTTCCACAATGGTTGAACTAGCTTACATTCCCACCAGCAGTGTAGGAGGGTTCCCCTTCTCCACGTCCTCACCAGCATTTGTTCTTAGTTCTTTTCGATGCTGGCCATCCTAATTGGTGTGAGGTGATATCTCATTGTGGTTTTAATTTGCATTTCCCTGATAATTACTGATGTGAAGCATCTTTTCATGTGCCTGTTGGCCATCTGAATTTCTTCTTTGAAGAATTGTCTGTTCATATCCTCCGCCCAGTTTTTAAATCACATTATTTGCTTTTTGGGTGTTGAGGCGTGTGAATTCTTTGTATATTTTGGATGTTGACCCCTTGCGGGTATGTCATTTAGAAATGTATTCTCCCATATGTAGGATGCCTTTTTGTTCTGTTGATGGTGTCCTTTGCTGTACAGAAGCTTTTAAGTTTGATGTAGTCCCATGTGTTCATTTTTGCTTTTGTTTCCCTTGCTTGAGGAGATGCATTCAGAAAAAATTGCTCATGTTTATATTCAGGAGATTTTTGCCTATGTTATCTTCTAAGAGTTTTATGGTTTCATGACTTATGTTCAGGTCTTTGATCCATTTCAAGTTTACTTTTGTGTATGGGGATAGACAATAATCCAGTTTCATTCTCTTGCACGTAGCTGTCCAGTTTTGCCAACACCAGATGTTGAAGAGGCTGTCATTTCCCCATTGTATGTCCATGGCTCCTTTACCATATATTAATTGACCATATACTTGAGTTTATATCTGGGCTCTCTAGTCTGTTCCATTGGTCTGTGGGTCTGTTCTTGTGCCAGTACCAAATTGTCTTGATTACTGTGGCTTTGCAGTAGAGCTTGAAGTCAGGGAGCGTAATTCCCCCAGATTTATTCTTCCTTCTCAGGATTGCTTTGTCTATTCGGGGTCTTTTGTGGTTCCGTATGAATTTTAGAACTATTTGCTCTAGTTCACTAAAGAATGCTGTTGGTATTTTGATAGGGATTGCATTGAATCTGTAGATTGTTTTAGGCAGGATGGCCATTTTAACAATATTAATTCTTCCTATTCATGAGCACAGGATGTGTTTCCATTTATTGGTATCTTCTTTAATTTCTCTCTTGAGTGTCTTATAGTTTTTAGGGTATAGATCTTTCACTTCCTTCTTTATTCCTAGGTATTTTATTCCTAGATTAGGTTTATTCCTAGATATTTTATTCTTTTTGATACAATTGTGAATGGAATTGTTTTCCTGATTTCTCTTTCTGCTAGTTCATCGTTAGTGTATAGGAATGCAACAGATTTCTGTGTATTAATTTTGTATCCTGCAACGTTGCTGAATTTAGATATTAGATCTAGTAGTTTTGGAGTGGATTCTTTTAGGGTTTTTTGTGTACAATATCATATCATCTCCAAACAGTGACAGTTTAACTTCTTTTTTACCAACCTGGATGCCTTTTATTTCTTTGTGTTGTCTGATTGCCATGGCTAGGACCTCCAGAACTATGTTGAATAAAAGTGGAGAGAGTGGGTATCCTTGTCTTCTTCCCGATCTTAAAGGAAAGGCTTTCAGCTTCTTGCTGTTAAGTATGATGTTGGCTGTGGGTTTATCATATATGGCCTTTATTATGTTGAGATACTTGCCCTCTATACCCATTTTGTTGAGAGTTTTTATCATGAATAGATTTTGAATTTTGTTGAATGCTTTTTTGGCATCTATGGAGATGATCATGTGGTTTTTGTCCTTTTTGTTGATGTGGTGGATGATGTTGATGAATTTTCTAATATTGTACCATCCTTGCATCCCTGGAATAAATCCTACTTGATCATGATCGATGATCTTTTTGATGTATTTTTTAATTTGGTTTGCTAATACTTTTTTGAGTATTTTTGCATCTATGTTCCTCAGGGATATTGGTCTGTAATTTTCTTTTTTTGTTGTGTCTTTGCCTGGTTTTGGTATTAGGGTGATGCTGGCCTCATAGAATGAGTTTGGAAATATTCCCTTCTCTTCTACTTTAGGGAAACTTTAAGGAGGATGGGTATTAAATCTTCAGTGAATGTTTGATAAAATTCAGCAGTGAAGCCATCTGGTCCAGGGATTTTGTTTTTATATAGTTTTTTGATTACCAGTTCAATTTCGTTGCTAGTAAGTGGTCTGTTTTCAGATTTTCTGTTTCTTTCTGGGTCAGCCTTTGAAGGTTGTGTTTTTCTAGAACGTTGTCTGTTTCCTGTAGGTTATCCAGTTTGTTAGCATATAATTTTTCATAGTATTCTGTAATAATTCTTTGTATTTCTGTAGTGTGTAGTGGTTTTTCCTTTCTCATTTCTGATTCTGTTCATGTGTATAGGCTCTCTTTTTTTCTTGGTAAGTCTGGCTAGGGGTTTATCTATTTTGTTTATTTTCTCGAAGAACCAGCTCCTTCTTCTGGAGTCACTCCAGCAGCCTCCTGTAGAAGTGTCTTTTCTTTGCTCTAGAACCAGGCCAGGACCACCTGTTGCTTATTGTCCCAGTTTCTCTGCATGCTTCTTGGGTCTGTGACTTTCTTCAAATTCCTGACCTTGAATCTTTTGGGGAGCCCAGGCCAGCTATTCCTGACCTTGAATCTTTTGGGGAGCCCAGGCTAGCTGTGTTTCTTGGTTTGGGTCTATGTTGAGTGTATGAAGAGTTGAGGTCTTGGCAGGGACCACAGAAGGCAGGTGAGACATTAAGCTGATTCATTGCTGTACATATTTTCATTTTAAAGGCATGTTTCCTGCCTTTAAAATGAATTTAAGTAATCCCTGGGTGAAGAGAGGAGACCCTGTGAATATCCTCAGTTATGTGAGGTGGGAATGTGGGGAGAAGGGAAATAGGGGTGGGCCAGGGCCTGGAGGCAGAGCTGAGGCACTAGGAGCCAAGCTCGATCCCCACTCAGCCCAGCATGAATGGGAGGCTCACTGGGCTTGGGGCCCCTTAGCTCAGCTGCCCACCCACCCACCGTGGCTTCCTCTGCAGCCCATGTGCTGCTGAATGGTGCACTGGAGAGGGCGAAGCCTTCGCTCCCGGAGAAACCTGAGGTCGTCCTGGGCAGTCCCCAAGATGTGTGGGGAGAGGTGACCAAGCTAGGAGGAACTTGGGCAGCGAGGCATGGCCTCACCTGAGCAAGCTGGCCACAGAAAGGATCCTGGTGGCCCCTCTGCCTTACAAGAAGATCCCTGCAGCAGCATGACTAGGGCCAGGGAGCAGGTTGTGAGGCTGATAGGGCAGATGAACCCGCGTGTGTATGTTACCAAGTCCACTGTTACCTTTGTGGAGACAGCTTCTGTGCAGGAGGAACATGCCAGTGGAATCCTAAGAAAACCAAAATCACATGCTTCTGCAACCACAGATGCTTGAATGCCATGTAAAGGCCTGTGTATCCCGTGTCCATCAGGATAAATGCGGTGGTGCCAATTGGCTTGAGCTGGAGATATTCCTCATGCCAAGTGAGGTTCTGGATGAGTCAGAGGTAGAAACACTGTTAAAAAACTAAGTCTGGGACAGAAGTCGTCAAACTCTGGCCCATGGGTCAGTCAGCAGCCTGCTTTAGTAATGAAGTTGTGCAGGGACATAGCCAGGCCATGGAATGCAGGTGGCCCCAGCTACTTTCACACCACGAGGTGGAATTGAATAGTTGCAACTGTAACTGTCTGGCTTCAAGAGCCTGATATTTTTGTCTGTACTTTGCATTTGCCATCCTTGCCTTATCAGAGTGAATGCAAGAATGCACTTTGATCTAGGCTAGGAAGCCCTTTCTTTCAGTCAGGTTTCTGAACTCAAAAATGTTTCTTTTTAAAGGTGAATTTTACAGAAAGAAACATTAGGATCTTCTAAGTGTAGCTGAAAGGGGAATGAAATGAAAAGATAAGCTACAGAAGGGGACATTAGCAAGGCAGCCAGAGAGCACGTGGGTTACTTAATGAAAGGATTGCTGTAAGAACAGTGCTGTGGAAAAGCAGGTGGTTGACCCACAGTGGTAAATCCTAAGAAAAGTCTGGCAGCCCAATGACCAGATGCTGTGTTCTGAGGGTCCCAAGAGCAGGGCATGAGGAGGGGACCTCCCTGGAAGGCACTGCCATAGTAAGTGATGGGCTAGGTTTCTTCCTGTGGGCTGTCCAGTCACAGCATGTGCCCAGGGACTCAGTTTCCCTACTTCTCCATTTACTTCCTGGATATGTCCCCAACCTGACACCAGATGCATGGTCATGAAGGTCTGTAATGGCCAACGAAAATTAGGCACAGTCAGCATGCTTCTTAACAGAACCAGCACCATTAAAATAATGCTGGCAGTCAACAAATGCCCAAGGACCCCTGTGAGTGAGCCCTGATGTCCTGGGTTTCACATCCCACTTGGGGGAGGCAGGTAAAGGCAGCATGCGGAGGTGTGGGGGCATACCAACAGTGGAGGGGAGGTCGTCAGTGATGCCCTCACATGGCGACATTGACTCCTGGCCCCTCGTCAGCTCACTTAAAGAGTTTTCTCCCAAAAAATGAGATTGCTGAGAAAATGACTTTACCACAGCTGTGGGCATGCACATATTTTTGAAATTTTCTTGAAATCCTCAGGCACGTGTTTGGAAGAAAACATTGGTTAGTTTCTGTGTTCAGCAAGGAGAGCATGTCCACTGGGTTGGGTGTGGCTTTAGTCTGGGACATCTCCCTCCTTGGGGGCTTTGTGGGCCTTCCGGTCTTGCAGGGAGAGGTGCGGACCTGACAGGTTCCCGGAGGAGCACGAGTTCGTGTCTCTGTGTACCACCAGTTAGAGTGTCTCGGCAGCGGGAGACCCGGCCAGCTGCAGCCCACCGGTTTCTGTCGTTTAGCTTGCTCAGTGTTTCCTGACAGTGCAGTCGAGAGATTTCACCTGAACATCCTGAATCTGCCTTCTTGTGAATGATGTGGCCACCCACCAAGATCAGCTGAGCGTGGGAGAGAACTCCCCCTCTGCTGTACCCTATTTCTGGCAGACTCCTTAAACCTCCCTCCCTGCTCAGTGGGTTGGCCAGGCCAGGTCTGCAGACCTGTGCCATTTCCAGAAGTGGCTGGGTTGTCCACTAATCTGTTTCAGATCTCAGTTGTTTTACTAGGAGGAGCAATCCTATTATTAGAGGATCTAGTCCATATTTGGAAATAACACTTTGTAATACATTTTTGGTATTAAACCTTGCATTTCTGGGAGAAACCCAAATCTGGTGTGATGTTACATGCATTGTGTATATAACAAACATTGTTGGAATGAATTTACTAATGTTTTGAGGTTTTTACATTTTTGAAAGTGAGATTGTCCTGTTATTTTTGTCCCTCTATCCATGAGTTTTTTTTTTTTGATCCTGCTATTACCAAGTTTTGCAAAATGAGTTGCACCTCCCACTTTTCATGTTAATTTTATCTACACAAGTACAAAACTCTAATGTTTAACAAGTGGATTGCTTGGAAATAATTCTGCATGGACTTTGGGTGTGGTGGGTGTGGGGCTGATGAGCTTGGAAGCCCCTGCTGGCTCTCCTTTGGTGTGGGTGCCCCACGGGCCTGCCTCTCACTGTGTGCGTGACTGTCCTCTGCAGGTCTGGAACTGGCTGAGGTCAAAGCATCCCGTCGTCCCTGGTGTCTTGCTCTTGGAGCCACAGTTGCGTGAACCTGCCCTCCACGACAGGTGCCCTGTCCCTGGCTAGCACCTGTCTGTGCAGGTTTGGAAAGATGCTGCCTTTGGAGAAGGCATTTGCCACCCCCAAGAGCTCCCCAGCTGCCCCAGAACTGCCCATGCCAGGGTCGGCAGCCGGTAACCAGCTGGAGGAACCTGAGAACAACCAGGGGAGGAGGGCCCCTGCTGACCTCGAGTCGTCCCGCCTACACTTCCGGAACTTCCTCTACCAGGAGGCGGCTGGGCCCCATCAGGCCCTGGCCCAGCTCCATGGGCTATGCCGCCAGTGGCTGCAGCCCAAGGCGCACTCCAAGGAGCAGATGCTGGAGCTGCTGGTGCTGGAGCAGTTCTTGAGTGTCCTGCCTGACAGGGTCCGGCGGTTGGTCATGGCGCGGCATCCCGACAGCTGCAAGAAGGCAGCCTCCCTGGTGGAGGACCTTACCAAAGCCATGGAGGAGCCGGGTGAGCACCACCCCAGAGGGGAGCATACTTAAGAGGAAATGAGGGGAGTCAGCCCTGGAAGGAGTGACATTGGCAGTATAAGGCCCAAACCCCAACCATTGTCTCACCTGAGAGAGTTTAGTTCCCCCACATAAGAGAGGCACAGAGGTGAGCAGCTCAGCTGGTGAGGCGGCTCCTCATCAGGGACTTGCCCCCACCACCCTGCCCAGTGTGTGTCACCCTTTGGGTTGTCTCATGGGCCAGTGAGGATGCTTGGGCTCCTGTCTTCACATCTGCTTTCCAGGTACAAGGAAGCAGGTGGAACCAGCCCCTTAAAAACTGCGTAAATGTTCTGGGCACATTTCTGTCTTCTCTGGGAAGAAGGGGAGTGCTGGGGATGGGTGGGCAGAGTGTGCACCTCATCAGCACTGCTGGTGATGGGACCTTGGGCTCAGGTCAGAAGCTTTGGTCCCAGCCCACCCCGTTCAGGCTCACTGTGTGATGGTTGGCTTGTGTCTCAGCCTCCGGCTCACTCCGGTGTGAACAAGGATGCTGTCAGGTCCCCAAAAGGGTTGTCTGTGGCTTTGAGACAGGCATGGGAAACATGCTGAAACTTCGCTCTCTGCCACTGTTAGGTGGGCCGGTGAGGGCCAGTGAGGACCCGGGACCCAGTGGGACACAGGCACCCCCCGAGCCCTGTGAGTGACCGGCAGCCCTTGGGTGGGTGGGGTGGGGCGGGGTCTGAGGTGGGCAGAGAGCAGGAGGGAGGCCCCGCGCCGGCCACCATGAGGGGCACCGGGCAGCCACGCTTGGAAGTTCACCCTGTAATTCTTACTCTTCCTGTCGGCTCTGGTGAAAGAGGCAAGTGTCATTTTCAGTTAAATTCTTCAGATATCATGCAAACTGTACAGACTGCAGTGTAAAGCACTGAGGTGTGAGGGTAAAGGCATGACCGACCTACTCCCGCGTGCCCTGCGTAGCACTTCAGTGGCGCTCCCTGGGCGCGGGCCCCTGCACATCTTCTGTGCGTCTCACAGGTGTGCACGTCTTGCCCATGAGCCTCCGCAGAGGGTCTGTGGCAGGTTTCCCTGGAGATGAGGCATTTGTGCCTCAGCACACGCTGTTTGTACGGAGCAGCCCCCGCCCGCCCTGGGCCCTCCGCGTGGGGGCGCGGCTCTTCCCCTCCGTGGCACTTTTCCAGTCCACCCTTTCTCCCCGCGGATCTGTAATTCGCTGCCGCCTCCGACAGTCTGCAATAAAATGACCTCAGGCATGGGCCTGGGCCAGGAAGGTTTTGTGTAGGATGGATTCCTCAGGCTCTCTGGACAAAGGGAATTTCCACGTCATTTTCCAAAAGTTTGGTAGCATTGATGGTGCCAGTGTACAAGAGTGTCCACTTCCCCACATTTGTGCCAACACTGTGTGTGGTTGCCTCTTAGGATTTGCACCAGTCTAATGGGTAAAAAAGGAAATAACTTTGGCTTTAGTTCAAATTTCTGGGCCCACCACTGAGCTTGAGCTTCTTTTTCCTCCTGGCTGCTCTGCCCTGCCACGCGAAGGCAGGCGTGGGGCCAGGTGAGCTGGGCCAGGCTGTGACGTGGGCACGCTGGGGCTCCCCTGACTAGTGTTCAGGAGCCCAGCCACCGGAGCCCGTCTCCTCAGCTTTGCCTTCCCTTCTCCCCAGCCCATCCTGCTCCAGACCCTGTGCTTCCTGAGCAGGGGCGCCCCAGGGAGGAGAAGGCCGAAGAGGACAAGCCCAAAAAGCCTGAGCCAAAGGTGAGTGGGGCCACCCTGCCCAGTGGCGCTCAGGGCCTGTCCTGGAAGAGGAGGAGGGGGGTCCGTTCTGTGTGTCCGTGCGCGTCTCCCCTCACCCCCCGGCTGATCCACCTGTCTCCCCTGTCGTCGGGATGCTACCACCTGCCCCAAGGAGGCTGGAGCGGTAGGAGCCCAGCCAGGGGATAGTGGGGGTGGGCGGAGGCTCCGGGCACCCAGCCTGTGGCCTCCCCCAGAGCCGGGAAATGAGTGTGGCTCCCGCTGGGACTACCACCTCCTTGGATTGCCGGCCAGGCAGCTGGTCCCAGGAGCCTCCGCCAGTCCGGCCTGGTGGCTCCCTGGCCCCTCCCTGGCCCTCTGGCCAGGCCTGGCGCACCGTCAGCCCGGAGAGGGTGTACTGCGGCTCCCCACTGCACCGGTCCTGACGCACTGCTGTGCCCATGTCCTGCCTCCCGCCGGGCGGACTCCTCGCCTCCTGCCTCCTGTGGCAGCCTCTCCCCATCCCAGGCACTCGCCCTGCACTCAGGTGGTGCTGCCCTCGGGGGCGCTCAGGCTCCCCCCTCCGCCCAGGATGCAGGTCCCCCGGACCCAGGCCCCAAGGCAGCATCGCTGTGCGGCCACCCGCTTTGCCTCCTCGTGTCTATAGGGGTCTCCTGGTGTGGCCGTGCTAGTCCAGCTGCCCCTGGTGTCAGCGCAGAGCCCCGTGTGGTGTGCAGGCATGGGGGAGGCAGTCTTCTACAGCAGGACTGCCGACCAGGGGAGGTCTTCCCTGTCCAGGGACACGCAGTGAAGTCTGGAGACAGCGTTGGTAGTCGGGCCCACACAGCGGGGGTGCTCCAGGCGTCGGGAGGGAGGAGACCAAGGGCGCTGCGGATGTGCTGCACAGGCCCGGCGGCCCCACCACAAAGAGTGGCCGAGGCCGCGAAGCCTGCCCCCGTGTCCACTGGGGCAGTTCAGGGAAACCTGGGTCCCTCGGCAGAACCTAAAAGGTGGTAGGTAGGAGCCCCCAGGACAGTGCCACTGCACTGTGTTGACAGGGTTGTGGGACCGAGAGTCCACCCTCCCTCGGGATGGGAGGCCTCATCTGGGGTTGTGCTGCCATTTCAGAAGCTGAAGTTTCCGGAGATGCCTCTCTACCTGGGGGAGTGGGGCCACCTGGATCCGGCACAGGAGAACTCTAAGACCTACCGGAAACTGCTTCTGTGGGGTAAGACCTGCCTCTCACGGCTTCCTCCCGATCCCATCCACAGCCATTGACCTAGGGGCCTGTGACTCGCACACACAGCTTTGGTGGGGACACCAAGGTATTTTAAGTGTATTTGAACTTGAGTGTGTCTGCAGAGCCCACCTTGGTCCCGCTGTTCCTGGTCTGTGCATCGGAGTCCTGCCGGGGCTCTGGGCGTTTAATAGTGTGGCTCTTGTCTGTAGGACCTGAAGCGTCTGAATTTGGACAGGCTTCTGGCCTCAGGTCAACTTTCCCGTCCTCTTTGGTGCAGAGATGGGGTCTCAGCCTTTACGGGTCTTCCATCTCCTGTGTGGACATCTCTGCCCCGGAAGCCATCCTTTGCCCCAACACTGACTCCTGGGCTCTTTGTAGCTTTAATTTCATGTTTGTGTTCACCTTTCCTTTCCTTGAATTGCTCCCCGCTTCCTGCCTCTCCGTTGGCCCTTCCAGCCTTACCTGGCGGACCCTTCTTCCATCCCCCCACCCCCCGTGCTCCTGGCCGCCCCAGCTCTGCGGAGCCCGGCTGGGAAGGCAGCTCGGGCAGGTACCCCAGTGCTGAGAAAGACCCAGGCTCAGCTGAGACCCTTGGCTGCTCTCTGCTCTGGTTCCAGTGTCTCCTTTAGTTTTCCTGGTTTTTTATCCGTTCAGGGTATCAGCTTGCCCAGCCTGATGCAGCCTGCAGGCTGGAGCCCGAGGAACTTCGGCTGGTGGAAAGAGAGCCGCCAGAAGGCAGCGTCCCAGGTGAGGTCAGAGTGCGGTGCTTGGGGCTGGGTTGGGGGGGTGCCTTCCTCTCGGAGGCTGCAGGCCTCCCTCAGCCCTCCCGCTCCCGAGGCAGCCCCCTTCTCTGGGCCCTGGGACTGGAACGGCTCACGCTCTGACCTTGTTTCAGGCGGTGGGAGGCAGGACAGCAGAGAGAGCACGTGTGAGGTCCCCAGGTGTGAGACACTCATGGAGAGGCTCACGAGGGAGATTCTTGTTTGCCCCTTGACGGGCACTGCCCGGGAGGAGGCGGAGCAGCTGCAGAAGGTTCTGGAGCCTCAGGAGGTGGAGCCACGCCCTGTCAAGGTAGCCCAGAGGCAGTCAGTCATCCGGGAGCCAGCCCAGGACAGGGGCGCAGCTGGGGAGGCCCTTACTGTGCCTGTAATGCCAGCCACCCCACGTCAAGGCCAGGGAAGAAAGAGGCCCCACCCAGAGGATGTGGGTGAGCGGGATCCCAGCTGTGTCTCCAGCGCGAGCAGCTGCCAGCCATGCCAGGTGAAGAAAGGGCCTCCTGCAGCCAGCCGCGGAAGAGGGGCCCTGACCAAGCAGGACCGGGGGGCCTGTGTCGTGAGTTGCTCTGCAGCTGTTGAGCCAGGCTCATCCAGAGGGAAGCCCTACGCGTGCAGTGAGTGTGGGGAGACCTTTGCGTGGATCTCACATTTCATCGACCATCTCCAGAGCCACAGTGGCCGGAAGCTGTACCAGTGTCAGGGCTGCTGGAAGACCTTCCACTTCAGCCTGGCCCTTGCCGAGCACCAGAAGACCCATGAGAAGGAGAAAGGCTACGGGTTGGGGGGGACCGTGGGCCCCTACCTTGCTGCAGGCGGGGCCCGTGCGGGTGGGAGGATGGGCAGGCTCTCCGCGTACATGGAGGGTGTGCCGTCTGAGGCACGTAGATGAGCCACTGCACTGCAGGTGTCCCTGGAGAAGGACAGCTCCGCCTGCCTGGGATTCCCAAGTAATGTTTTAGGCTCCTTTGAAACCCTTGCGTGGCTTCCCGCAGTGTCTGTGGGCATAAGTCTGCTTGTTTTCTAAATGAGCTAATGTGGCTGATGCACTTAGAACCCCAGAAGGGCTCATAGGAAGCCCCCGCCTCCTTGCAGACACACCCACACAAAACCTCATGTGGGGCCCAGGCACCAGGCGTGAAGGCTCAGCTTTCTCCCGTGGCCATTTTAGCACCACCCACACATTGGAACATCTGTTATTGTGCAAAGTGTAGAGTTGCCTTAAAGTGCGTCATCTAGCTCTGTCTTGAGTCAGCCATGTCTCTGTTCCTCCTGGTGCAGCTCCCCAGGGCTGCTGTTCAAGTAGAAATCTTGCCAGCTGTTTGGCCTTTTCACAAATACATTATGTGAAGTTCACTTCTGAATTCTCAATATCAGACCATTTCCTAGTTAAACTCACATGTCTTTACATGTATGGAGTGGCTTAAAAGATCACAAGAACACTTGGAGCCTAGTCATGCAATGCTTTAATACTGTGTGTCTCATCTCATTAGTGAATTGTAAGCCAAATTAGTGGGTGGCCATCAGCATTACAAAGCAATGAAGTAGAATAAAATAGGTCAAAATTCATCATGTAGTAAAGGCAGATACTGTCTTGTGAAACTTTGCAGCCATATATCTAAATATGAAAACGTTGTAATGTAAAATGTGTTTCTTACTTGGGGATGGGGGTGCTCATGATCAGAACTGGTTGAAAACTAATAAATGTTAATGACATCTGTCTGCCTGGGCAAGAACTCCTTGGGCTGTATAAAGTGAGCTTTTGTTTTCTGCATCTGATCTCAATGAGAGCATTGTTTCTGTTGCCTGTAACAACTAATTCCGTTAGAGACAGAAACCGGAGCCTCTTTCTGTCACTGTTTGAGAAGGCAGTCTGTTGTAATGTTGCCCAAATCACAAGGGTCTAACAATAAAGGATTTATTTCTTCACTCACATTACAGTCTGTGGCTGCTGCTGCTGTGTGTTGGTCGGAGCGGGGAGCTGTGCTCCATGTGGTGATTCAGGGGTCCGGGCTCTGCGCCCGTTGCAGGTGTGCTCTGCTCTCCCCGGACCCTCGGAGCACTTGGGAGCCGTGGGCTTCTGCAGCGGACCCACTTCAAGAAACTTGAGCGCAAGTCACACTTGATGCAGCCTGGTTCCTGTCCCTCAAGGTGAGGCCTTCAGATCACCCAATGCCTTGGTGTACAGTTTCTGGAACCCAACTCAGACCAACCAGAGTGGAGTCTCAAGTTTAACGCCCTCTATCTTCAGCTGTTTTTCAGTCGTAGCAGAGTTGGAGATCCACTGCTGGGCTCTGTCTTCCCCATGTCTGTGCAGAAGTCCCTGGAGTGGGATTGGTGGAACCAGGTGAGGCCGGGGTTCTTGTTTGCGGAGTCAAGAATGAACTTAGCAAGCACCCAAGGTAGGAGAGCCAGGGAGAGGCTTTTATTGAGAGATACAGTGAGAGGACAGAGCTCCCGGCTGGCGCCAGGAGGGGACAGGAGAGCCTGGGGTGGTGCGTTGTGGAGGGGCTTTTATAGGCAGATGACGATTTTTCCAGAACAGGAAAAAAGGCTTAGGGGTGTGGACTTAAGTGGTCTCTGAATATTTAGAATTAATACAAGGAACTTCCTGCTCTGATTTCTTCCCGAGGTACCAGTGTCTTGGTCTGGGAGCATATCAAACAAGGCTGCCTGCCCAGCCCCCAAGATGGGCTGAGGTATTGTTTGCTAAAGAGTAAGTTAAGAATCATATTTCTTAACTTCCTGGGTATTAAAATGCAACCTTATCTTTAAGGTGGAATCCTTCCTGCCTTTTACTATGTTGTTTATGGCTGGGCATACTTGCTAAATTAGTTGCCCAGTTTGCAAATCACCTCATCAGATTTGAAGGAGGAAAGACAGCATAGGCCTGGGCCTTTTAGCATGCTAATGTGAATCTTATACATTATTACAAATGATTAACATAATAAAAACATGGGTTTCTTTTCTTTATCTGGGGAATATTAACTGATCTCACTGAAGAATGACTCTAGAGCTGAATGTCTAACACAGAGTTATGGTAGGGGGTTTCCTTGCATGTAGTTACATTGCTCTGGCTGCAAATATCCTGCCTTGCTTTCTCCGGAGGCCCTCACCCTACCCTGTCTAAGCCCACGGTCCCTGTCTCACAGGAATCAATCCAGAGTCATTGGGTCTTAAGCTCATCTGACTGAGGAGCCCGTCTTAAGGAAGAATTAAAAACTACTAAAATAAAATTAGTGCTTGGCCTTGGAAAATGGTGCAAATGAGGGAAGGGACCTTGGAGTTTCAGCTTAACTTCATGGCAAATCCATGATACCCGAGCCTCAAACCATAACGCCACCCAGGTCTCTCTAAACCTGTAAGAACCCGAGTTTATAGAAAGCACAATTCCCAGGAGCCTCATGAAACGACGGGCTCTCCAGCTCCAGCCTTTGACGGACAAAAGGTATCTCTGAACGGACTCCACGGGAGGGCAGTTGTCAGGGAAACGCTCCCAGCCGGAAGATGGCTTCCCGGAAGTGGGGGAGGAGGCCTCTGCACTTGTTCCTCCGCCCTTTCAGAAAGGCTCGACCTGGTGCCCTGGTCGGTCATCCCCAACCCCACCCCTGCCGCCAGCCCAACACCCACAGCACTGCAGGCATTCTCGTCTCTTGCTGCTTTGTCTCTGTTCTACCTTATGACCTGATTGCTTGTCTTGCCCACTGGCTTGAACCTTCATGAGGTCAGAAGCATTTTCTGTGCCATTCACACTTACTTAACTCTGGGCTAGGTACTTAATATCCTTCAAAAGGAAGAATAAGTAAATTAATCCCTCTTTGACAACAATGTCTAGAGCCTTAAGAATCCCACTCTCCTAAAGCAAAAAAAAATGACTTCAGTGTGAGTGGGCAACAGAAATGTGCGGAGCAGTCTTGGAAGGCAAGAAGGCCTCCCAGCAGAGAAGTCTGATTGGGTTCAGATGTGGGTGAGGGAATGACGTGTGGTTTGATGGTTTTGCTATTGACCTCTCCTGAAGACAGCTAAAAGCTCAGACCTCTTTATGAATATGTAAGATACATAAACATATATTTCTCTGTGCCAATAATAATGTGTATTAGATCATGCAAGCTCTTTAGAAAAGGGTCTCTTTGGCTTACACATTTAATGCGGGGGGGGGTTATGAGTGATGAAAATAAACGGATGTTTTACATTCACTTTGTACTTTGTAGCAGCAGGCTTTAGTATTCTGTGGGCTTATTTAATCACTGTACCCTGAGGAGCAAATAGGTAATCAGTTGTTTCTTTAATTAGGGTTGACTTTTCTGTTAGTTGCAAGGACGCTAAGCCAGAAGGGGATTTGTTGGCTCATACAACTGAAAAGTCCAGGGGACGTGGTATTTCCCTTCCTTGCTTATTTTTCCTGCATAACACTTCCTGTGTAATGTACCTGTAGCCTGCTAATTTCTCTTTATTATCCTGTGAGTCGCTGTGTTACTATTGCTGTATGCCAAACCACCCCAAAACTTAGCAGAATGTACCATTTCGTTTTGCTCAGATTCAGTGGGTTGGTAATTTGGAAAGGGCACCACAGTGATGGCTTGTCTCTGTTCTGCCATGTTTGGGGCCTAGCTGGGAATTTGAAGGCTGAGGCACATTGTAAGATGAGGTAGTGGAGTCACCTAACACTTGTTCACTTCCATGCCTGATGAAGGTGGGGGGACTCTAGGACTGCTGACTGGATTTAACCGGTAGTTACTCTCTTCAATGTTCCTTGATCTTTTATGTCAATAACTAAGGCATATCAGCAACTGTCCAAGTAAGTTAGGTCCTTTAGACACAGGAGTTCATCTCCCCCTGCAGTTTTGACACCTAGTAAAACTCCCTCAACTTCCCTCCATTGGCTTGGCACTAGTAGGGAAGGACTCTCATCTTATTTCTTGGTTTGGGATACAAGTGACAGTGTAGGCACCTCTCCATGTCCCCAACTTCCTGCTGCAATTCCTGTTTGTACCATTACAGGGAGTTAGATGAGGAGGGGCTGAGTGGGAGGGAAGGCAGGACATGGCATTTTCAAAGGATTGCAAAAGTGGTTGGGTTACTGAACTGAATCAGAACACAGGAGCTTTAACATCTCCAAATGTAATGTTCTATGATAATAATATTCCTAGAGAGCCTGAAACATGCATAGCCACCATTACACACTTTCCACACTGGACTTAGGGGAAGGAAGACTAAGTCATGCCACTCACATAAAGAAGCTGATCGTTCCAGCACAGCTGGTGTCATTGAGGACTAGAAGCTACGCAAGGATAAAAGCACAGGGAAAGGAAGAAGGACACATGTAATGGAGGGGAGACATAAGAGCTGACCAAAGGAACATTAATGAGTTGCTCTGTCCCGTACAGCCACTGGCTAACTACATGTGGCAAACGAGCACTTGAAATGTGGTACAGTGAACTGAGAAGTGCTGCAAATGTAAAGCACACACCAGACTTCAAAGGTGTAGTGTACAGAATGAAAAACTCATTAATGATTTTTTATAGCAATATGTTACCATTTGGGATATAAGAACAAATATTACATCAATTTCACCTGTTGCTTCTTGCTTCTTAAATGGACTATTACAATATTTAAATTTACTGCTGTGGCTTCTTGTACATTCCTTTTGGAGAGTGCTACTATGTACTATTTACTGGTTTTCTTAGGTACCTGTTAAATGACTGAAATTAATTCCAAAAATGAGAAGGAATTCCACAACCATACTGAGGAAGAGTACTGTAACACTATTTGCAACATGCTGCCCCCAAGGGACACATTTCAAGTGAATTGGAAACTTATATTCCACATTGATTAGGAAAACCAAATTGACTGATAGAACCCTAACAGGTGGTTGGTGACCAAAACCAGCCAATGCAATTAAAATATGCATTCTAATAAGGGTAGCAAGGAACCATTTAAAGGTCATGGTTGTCAGGGAGATTGCTGCTAATGGGATTCAAGGTTCAGTGACATACTAATGCCTTTTGGTTAAATTATATAAAAACAAAAGCTTTTTAACACCAGGATGAGGAATCAATGGAAAAACAGTTCAAGATTGACTTGCGCATTTCTCAAAAGAGATAAATCTTTCAAAACATAAGGTTCCAACATGGAGGTACTTTTGTTCATAAGGTAGTGACTTAATGAAAGAAAAATCCTCCTCTTTGTGAAATAGCAATATATGTGGTTTCTAATGCCTGTGAGTCCTGTAAGGAAATTTATAGCAAAAAACAGAACAGCAAAAGCTATCTCAGAATCTACAAGGTACCACAGAAGTGGCCTTTCATTTGAAGTCTTCCCATGCAAGTCTTTTCAATTCCTTTGCTTATAAAGATTAATTTATTAAAAAGTAATGCAGATAATTAAGAATGCTTATAGTACAGTCATATAGAATTCAAATCTGTAACACTGATTGCCACGTATCTTGATCAGTTTACACACAGAGAACTTTGTGCTGAAACAGTTGAGTATGGTAATTCCATAAAGATACCACTCCCTTATTTAGAACACTGCCATATTGTTTTTAGGGAACATCAGAGTCAATTTGCACCACTGATAAGCACTTCCCCCTGTTCTCCAAGACGTAATGTGCAATGATAAATTCCGGCTGCATTTGGTTCTTTCATATGAAAGGCATTTGTTGGGTTTCTCACCACTTTGAAAATCTCTAGTTTGGAATATAGTGAATCCTTGGACAGAAGCCATATTTCCAGACCCACTACACTTTTTTCTACCTCTCTCTTGCAGTTTCTAAAACAGCATTAGTGGGCACTCATGGCTGAAGGAACTCAACATTAGCTCTACATTTCTTTGGATGATCGGATATTGGGATGGATGATTTAGAGCTCCGTATTCCCACAATTTCCATCACTATGAACACTGGATGTCTGAGCAGAGTGTACTGTGTATGAAGGCTTGTGTATAAATATGTGTTTCTCATGAGTATGACTGGGTAAATTCTAGTAAGGGATGAGCTATAGCTTAAGGCTTTCCCCTCTCCCAGCACATGTGGAATGGGTCTATCCAGTATGAGTTCTCTGGTGCTTGGTAAGGGAGGAGCTGTGTGTGAAAGCTTTCCCACAGTCCCTGCACTCATATGGCTTCTCTCCTGTGTGGATCCTCCGGTGTTGAGTGAGGTGGGTGCTCTGCCTGAAGGACTTTCCACAATCCTGACATTCATAAGGCTTTTCCCCAGTATGTGTCCTTTCATGCTGGCTAAGTGATGAGCTGTGACTGAAGGATTTCCCACACTCATTGCACCCATAGGGCTTTTCCTTGGTGTGAATCCTCTGGTGTTCTATGAGAAGGGAGCTCTGGCTGAAGGCTCTGCCACACTCATTACATTCATAGGGCTTTTCTCCTGTGTGGATCCTCTGATGCTGAATGAGTGGAGCAAGCTGGCTGAAGGCTCTGCCACATTCATTACACTCATAGGGCTTCTCCCCAGTGTGGATTCGCTGATGTTTAGTTAGGGATGAGCTGTGGCTGAAGGCCTTGCCACAGTCGCCACACTCATAAGGTTTCTCACCTGTGTGGATTCTCTGATGCTGAGTGAGGTGTGTGCTCTGCCTGAAGGCCTTCCCGCACTGACTGCACTCATAGGGCTTCTCTCCTGTATGCGTCCGCTCATGCTGGCTGAGGGATGAGCTGTGACTGAAGGTTTTCCCACACTCGTTGCATCCATAGGGCTTCTCTCCTGTGTGAATCCTCCGGTGCTCAGTCAGCAGTGTGCTCTGGCTGAAGGCTTTCCCGCATTCACTGCATTCATAGGGCTTCTCTCCTGTATGTGTCCTCTGATGCTGAATCAATGGTGTGATCTGAGTGAAGGCTTTTCCACACTCATGGCACTCATAGGGTTTCTCCCCAGTGTGTATTCGCTGGTGTTTAGTCAAGGAGGAACTGTGGCTGAAGGCCTTGCCACACTCTCCACAACGATAAGGTTTCTCCCCCGTGTGGATCCGCAGGTGCTGGGTGAGGTGGATACTTTGCCGGAAAGCTTTCCCACATTCGCTGCACTCATAGGGCTTCTCACCCGTGTGAGTCCGCTCATGTTGACTGAAGGATGACCTAAAACTGAAGGACTTCCCACACTCACTGCATTCATAGGGCTTCTCACCTGTGTGAGTTCTCTGGTGTTGGATCAGTGGGGCAATTTGGTTGAAGGTTCTCCCACACTGAGTGCACTTATAAGGTTTCTCGCCAGTGTGGATTCTCTGATGTTTGGTAAGTGCTGAGCTGTTTCGAAAGCCTTTTCCACATTCATGACATTCATAAGGTCTCTCTCCCGTATGCGTTCGGTGGTGTTCAATGAGTGCTGAGGTATGACTAAAGGCCTTTCCACATTCCTGACATTTGTAGTGTTTCTCTTTTTCATAGGTTTTCTGTTGAGCTTTTAACTTTGAGTCTGGATTTACCCTTTTTCTGTGTGTTCCCCACATGTGGGAGTGTAGTCTATCAGGAGTCACTGGTTGAGTTGGAAGATTGGAGCTCAGATTCAAATTTTCCCAAAACCCATTTTCCTGCTGCTGCCCCCAAACGGGTGTCTTCACAGGCATGAAGGCCTTCTGTACCACATGGTTATCTGGGCTCGCACATCTCCGTCCCCAGTGGCCCTCAGGACCTTCACTCTCAGAATACCGCAGACTATCCCACAGGAACTTTTCAACCAGGATACTATTGGGTATTTCTTCAGTTATGTCTTGCCTGGAGCTGACACTTTGGTTTTGGGTCTAGTTTCCAAGTCTGAAAGAAACAAACAAAAATAATGATCCCTTAATCCTGGTTCTAGGGGAAGAGTCTGTGGTGGGTGGGTGCATAGAATAAAACTGATGGTCTGAAAGGTTCAAGGCACATGTGGCTATGATCAGTTAGAATCACAGTTTTGCAAATGAGGGAAGAAGCAAGAGGAGAGGGAGGGGAGCACAGAGAAGCAGGGGCGAGGAATCTGGAACAGAAGGTATGGCGGGGTTTGCAAAAGGAGCAGAAAATGAGGGCGGGGACAGGATGCTGAGGAAAGAGCAGGCATTCAGGAGAACTGCCAACAGATGCCCCAGGCTTGAAAGGAGCAGTGACGGCCAAGCGCTGGCCGACGCAGCCTCTACAGTGCCCGGTAGTGATGGAAGAAAAGCCACGTGGGGAAGGAGCGCACAGCCCAGCCCTCCCTGACCACTCAGATCGGTTTCCTCCTGGTGGTCTCTTGCCCTTGTATCTCTCACCTAGATGTAAAAAAGCCCATTGGCTCCTGCAAACTGGACGTACCTGAGATGTCTATCACTAGGAGGGTGGATAACAACCTGTATCAAAAGTACTTGGATCTCATTTATTCTGTCTGACTCACTAACTGGAAGCTTCTGTCTACCTTGGCCACCACTATGCCCGCAGCCCAAAGCACAGGTCGACAGATATGCTGAGTGCATCCCCCCGTCCTCCTCCCCAACAGGGCTGCCTCTCTGCCCTAGTACATGGCCCTCTTTGCACAGTCATCGCCTCAGTGCATGCCACCCCAGTGAAAAATTAAAAAAAAAAATCAAGTCAGGTGTGGTTGGCAGACTAGGGGCTCCCAAAGATGCCCATCCCTAATCTCTGGAACCTATGAATACGCTATTACCTTACATGTCAAGGAGGACTTCAGGTTGCTAGTCATTTGGCGTTAGCTGATTATCTGAGGTCACCCTGGTCACTAGGGTTGGCCCAAGGTAATCACAGAGATTCTTGAATGTGAGAGGCAGGAAGGTCAGAGTCACAGGATACCATGTGAGATTGGACTGGCCGAAGCGTCGAAGATGGACAAGGCCGCAAGTCAAGGAGCCTCTAGGGGCTGGAAAATGAAAGGAAATGCATTCTCCCCAGACCCTCCACAGATCGAACTCTGCCCTGCTGACATGCTGACCATGGCCCAGGGAGACCCTTTTGGACTTCTGACCCCTAGAATTCTTTTAAAATCTTGCATTGCTTTAAGCCACTAAGTTTGTAGTGATTCGTTGCAGCAGGAATAGGAAGCTAATATACCGGGTAAGGGCCGGCTGCCATTGGAGGCGGGGAAGCCCTCCTGTGAGCCCCTCTCACACAGGAGCCCTCCTTGGGCCGCTGCTTGAATGCAGTCGGTCCCTGACACCGGTGTGAAATTAGCTGCCAGAGGGCCAGGACACCCCCACTTCTTTCAGCGCTGCCTGTCGGTCTCAGAAGCTGGACAAGCGGTGAGGAGCGGAAGCCTCGGCCAACCTGTAGGCGTGTGGAGGAGCCCGGCCTGGATCCCCTGGCCAGAAACTCATGAGCTGTGAATGACTCTTCGATCTGAACTGCTGCGGCCGGAGTGTCACGCAGCAAAAGCGACTGTCACACCATTGTCGGTGCCCTTGTACCTCCTGTCCCCTTGACCTGGAGCTCTGTTCTCTGTTTCATAGATGCATCATTCTCATAATTTAGGTTTCAGCTCACAAGTTATCTCCTTGGAGAGGCTGGCCTACATCTCTCTGCTCATGTCCTTCCCCCATTTTCTCAGCATTCATCATAATCTGACCATCTTGTTCACTGTTATTACTATTATTTTAGCTATTCATTGTGCACCCCTCTTCCTTATCAAGAATGTAAATTCAATCATAGCAAAACAGGTCCTTGGTGTATGTTCATTAGAAGACTGAGTAGTCAACTTTCTCAGAAGAATCTGAGAACATATGTGGAGACAACCTGGGGGAGGGGGTGACCGGGCTCTCCCCAGCCCCACAGGGCCCCCACCTCACCTGGGCTCACACCTTGCCCAATGCCGATGGCTCTCCTCCCGCTCCCGCAGGGAGACAATGTCCGGCTCAGGGGGAGCCCACGGGGTGACCACCTGTGTCTCAGGACCCTCCCAACCCCCACCTACCCCACCCCTTCAGTTTTCTAAGACTCACGTGGACGGAGGCCCCAAGAGGCCCAAGTCATGAAACGCTGACATTCCTGAGGGATCTGCCCCTGCAACTCAGTCCCTTACCCCACCCCCGGCTCCAAGGTGGACCCATGATCCATGCCTGGCCAGACCTCTGCTGCTGCTTTCCCTGCCCACTAGCAGCAATGACCAGTGCGGAGGGCACCTGGCTGCCAAACCCTGCCAACCCAGGGACCTTTGATGGGTTCCCAGAACACAGGTCCTGTCTTTTCTGCTGCTCTCAGATCCAGAAGAGGAATCCTGGCAGCTGTCTTGCCACCTTCAGAGGAGCCAATATGTGACTAGAAGCAGAAAGAGGTGCAAAGGCAGGAAGTGAAGAGAAGGGCCTCCTGACACAAGCACAGGCCAGCCCAGGTCCACTCTGGGACTCTGTGACCGTGGGACCCAGAATGTCCCTTTTACTCCATGATTTCCTGCTTCTGGTATTTTCAGGTGGGATCTTCTGTAACTTGCAACCAAAACATCCTGATATTCCCCACAATGAACCAGCCAGGTCACTGAAGCCCAGGACACATCCCAGGCATTCAAGGCTTAGACCTACTCCCACTTTTAACCCAGGAGGATCAGAAGTTGTGCCAGGGCCAGAGCACTGGGGCACAGGTGCAGCCTCACCCACGGAGACCAGGAGGAGCCAGAGGGTCTCCAGCATCACAGCACAGTGCAGGCTCCAGCTGCCCCCACGCCTCGTGGGCAAAGTCCGCGACCACGTTCCCAAATGTAACTTGCTCCTGAAACATCACAGGTGTTCTCAGGCAGGCCCAGCCTGGCTCTGCGTGCTGCTGGGAGCATCTGGTGAGTGGAAATGTCAGTCAAGCTGGGCAGGAGGAAGTTCTCTCAGATTTGGGGATTCAGGTCAGGTTTCTCCTGTGAGACCTGGAGGCCCTGCTGGAGGAAGGGGGGGTCTCAGGATATAAGAGGCTGTACTCCCATCTTCCAGCAATCTGGCTGGAGAAAAGTCTTGAAATAAGAAATGAAGGGGTGGCCAGTTCTGGGCAAATTCAGGTTCATGGGTAAGTGTGCTTGCATGGGAGGCCCCTGGGAGTGGGCAGCTCCACCTGGGCAGTGGGGGAAGGAAGCATCTGGAAAACACATAGATCCCTGCCTCACTCTTACTGCCCAAATAACATCCTGGCAGATCCAAGATATATATATAAAATGAGTGAAACAAAGCCCTTGAAAAAAAAGTTTTTAAAATCTTGGGGCAGAGATCGTTTAATAACACAAAATCCTGATGCTCCCCCCCACTTGTATTAGTTACCTATTGATGCATATATTACCCCATAGTGTCCTAAAACAACGCCCATTTACTATCTCATAGTTCTGTAGGTCAGAACTCCAACACAGCATGGCTGAGTTCTCTGCTCAGGTCTCATGGGGCTGAAAGCAACCAGATTGTGTTCTTTTCTGGAGGATCTTGGGGGAAATCTGCTTCAAGACCCATCTGGGTCAACAGAAATGTTCTTTGAGGTTGTAGGATTGAGGTTCTCATTTTCCTGCTAGGTACTGGACAGAGGTCAGTCTTAGCTCCTAGAAGCCACCCCATTCTGTTGACAGCTCACAGTGTGGATATTTGTTCTTTTCTGGGCAAGCCAGAATTCATCTCTCCAACTTCTACAACCAGCCATGGAAAACTCTGCTTTTGAAGGGCTCATGTGATTAGGTCAGGTCAGACCCACCCAATCTCCTTTTCTTCAAAGCAATCATGTTTTATTACATAACATAGTCACAAGAGTCCTACCTCACCATATTGACAGGTGGTGGGGATTATGCAGGGCGTGCACACTAGGAAATCTTGGATGCCATCTTAGAATTCTGATTAACACACTCCTCTCCAAAGAAAAAGGGTTGAGATATTCAACAAAATTAAAATGGACCCACTGCAAAGACTACCATAGATCTGATGAACGGATGGCCAACTGGGAAATAGATGTGCAACATGTGATGTACTTGGGACACTAATTTCTTTCCTTAATACACAAAAGCCCCTACAAACCAATAAGAGAGACCAACCACATCCAACGGTGAGTGGCAGACACGAGCCAGGAAGGGCCCTCACTTCCTCGGGGCAGAGAGGCAGCTTCCGCCTGCTGTGGGTGCTGAGTACGCCTCCTTCATCCGTATGACCACGTCTGGCCAACTGGGAGCAAAGATGATAATGGCTGTCATGTACTTTTATGATCTCAACCCTGGGATATGGTAATTAAGCATTATTAGAGGGGGGCTAAGCTTCACCAGATGTTAACATAAGTATAAGATGACAATAACTAAAATTATGTGCAGTGGGCAGGGAAACGGGCTCAATGAAAACTAGGCCTTGCTACAGGAAAGCAGCCCGAATTAGTTAGAAAGAGAAAGATTGCTCAGGAAACATACTGGTAATAACCGATCAGCCTAGGGGGTAAAATCTACTTAAATCCTCACCCTCTGCCACACCCCAGAATATTTTCTAGATGAGTTACAGAAGATCAAAACTGACTCAATACAGCCATGTCCCACATTGCCCGGGCAGACCCCGGACCAACACTTCGTCACACCGACTCTCACTGGCACCGTTGTGAGAGGCCCACGCTGTGTGAGGCCGCGTGAGCTCATTCCACTGAGGCTCCGAGAGCTTGCGTGTATTTCCCGAAGTTACAAAGCTGGTAAGCAACAAGCCCAAGGCTTGAATCTGGGTAATTTTATTAAGTATCTGTTCACTATGTAAATTAAATATGAGAGACGATGACCCCTGTGTAAGTGGAAAGCGTGGTACTAGAGGCATTTCAAATCACCGGGCACACTGGGTCAACTAGCTATGTGTTTAGGGGAAAAATCAGTGTATCTCGACCCACACCATAAATAAATCCCAGAAATCTTAAAAGGGCTAAAAATAAAAATGAAAAAAGTTGGAAAAGTATAGGCTATTAATCTCATACACTGGGCGTGGAAGAAGTCCTCACAAATAAGAAATAAAACGCTAGAATTCAGAAGGAGGAAAACTGAGTGTGCTGGGCAGAATACCGGCTTCCCAGAGACGTTCACACCCTGATCCCTGGATCATGTGTCAGGGAGAAGTTAAGAGCTACTAGTCAGCAGATCTTACATAAGACCGCCCGGAGAATCCTGGCGGGGCCAGATAATCGCAGGGTGTCTCGGTGGAGGAGGAGGAGGCAGAAAAGCCCACTCACAGTAATGAGATGCGAGGACAGCTCAACCAGCCCCTGTGGGCTCGGGGGTGCCCAGGAATAGGGCGCTCCTGGGAGCTGGGAAAGGCGGGAGGCGGCCCCTCCCCCGAGCCTCGGCAGGAGTCCCGCCCCGCCCGCACCTCCAGTTTGGCCAGTGACATGGCACTTCAGGCTTCTCACTCCAGACTGATAAAATACGTGGTTTTAAGACACTGAATTGGTTGGGCCTTGTTACAGAATCAATAATAAAATACATTTAACAATAAAAAATTATGACTTCTAAATACAAAGTCATTACGAGCCACTTAAAGGACCAATGACAGCAGAACTAATATCTGCAATATAAATGGAAAGAAAAGGATTAGCAGCCAGCACACGTGAGGAGCCCACAAATCAGTAAGTAAAAGGCAAACAACAGGACAGAGAAACCTGGCCTCTCAAGAGAGGGGAATGGGTTAGTACACAGGCATGACTGACTTCGGTAACTGGTTTTTAAAAATGCACACATATACTTTTCCCGCCATCTCCCTCTCATCCCCCACCCCCAGAACCTCCCCGGCTGCCCTGTCTGCTCATAACAGGCCAGACGGCAGCAACCTAGCTGCCCATCACGAGGGGGGCAGCCGAAGTCAGGTTCACCCACACAGCAGAGAAATAGGCTGCCGAGCACATGATGGAATGAATACCCTGATACACAGCTGGTCAACGACCTTCCAGCTGGAAAAATCGGGCAACACCCCTAGTACAGTACTGGTCACATAGAACCAAAGGAAACAGCCATGTTCCTATCTATCTGAAGTGCACGTAAACCCAGGAAAATGAGACTCACGGAAGCAATACCAGTGGCAGCTTTGGGAGAAAGCCTGGGAAGGTGCCGGGACACCAGGGAAACTTTCTAAGTGTTGCTTGACGTTTTTTATAATAAGAATATCATTGTGTGGCCTTCGAAGATAAATCAACCAACTCATCTGGAAATCATCATGGAAAATATTAGCTTTTTGACTATAACATTAAGAAAATCTGAACCTTAAAAAAAATTCAGAGTAGATGCACAGATGGTGCCTGAACTGTGCCAAGCACTGTGCCGTGAGACACAGACATTGCCCACTTAACCCCAGGCTGTGGGAGATTACATCCACCCACCGTTTATCTGAGGAGGAGGCCATGAAGTGGCCTAAAATGACCTAGTGAGAAAAGGGCTGGGCCAGGATTCAGCCTTGGGGAGTCTGGGTCCAGCGCCCACCTACTGGCCATGCAGCTGAGCCATCTCCCTGAAAGAGAAGTGAGAAAAACAGGCTGTGGGGGCTGGAATGGGGTTGTGGGCCTTGCGGGCAGGCAAGGAACTCTGACCCTCCCATCTGGTTCCTATCCGGCCAAGCACAGGACCCACGAGGCCAAGAGTGTCAACGGAAAGCAGAGCGCGGGGGATCCCTGGGCTGGAAGCCGCCCGCAGCTCCACTGGAATGTCCCCTGGCGTCTGTATCATCGGGCTGCACACACACATCTGCGCTGCGCATAAATGACACCTGAGCACAAAGAGGAGCTGGGAGAGAGGAGAGCCAGCAGGGAGTACTGGGCACAAGGGTGACGAAACGCGTGGGAGGGCCCGGGGGGGCAGGGCTTCCGGGGGTGGTTTCCTCGCCTTTAATTTTGGACATTTGAATATGGGGTAAAACACAATCCTCAAAGAGAAAGGCCAATTGTGGGTTCTGGGAGTGTGAGGCGGTTCCTGGGGCACTACCCATCATTACGACATTTGCTCACGTTTTCTGCCATTCCCACAGGAGGCCAGAATCTTCCATGAATGGACAGGAAATTATGATTTTCTTCAAGGTGTGTGAGGGTTGGGTGCAGACATCCTCCACAAAGGGATCTTCATCCCACAAAATCAGGCCCTGTGGAAGGCTAGGGGGCAGACGCAAGGCTGATGGCCTCACCTTGACTCTGGGTGTCACAGCCCCATGCTGGGGGGGTCGGGGATACAGGGGTGCCCAAGTCCTGGTCCCTGCCCTAGCAGGCAGAATCTGCCTCTACTAGAATTTCTCCAGCCAGAGGGGGGCTCGTGGGCAGCAGAGAGTGTGAAAGGGCCCTTGGTGGGTGATGCTGTCTAGACCTGGTCCTGGACCCAAATGGTCAGGATCCAGACCCCAGCCCCAAGCACATCTTTTTAACTGCCCATGCCAGTCAACCCTCTTTTGGTAAGGTAATGAGAACTGCCTGAGAGGGCTGCTGGGAGAAGGGATGGAGTGCACGTGAAGCAGGTCCCCGTGCCCAGTACAGAGTGGGCGCTTTGCCTGTGGGAGTCGCCATTCAGAGAGGTGTGCTGGGGGCTCAGGGAGGTTTGATTTCACCAACTTTCCCTATTTTCTCCATTTTTCCAGACTCCATAGGTCTTGCTCAGTGGTTATCCACAGAATCCTACTGAATAAAGGTCACTCTTTTGGGTACTGCCCATGCTATTCAAACGAGCCGCACACCCAGCCTCAGGGCACTCCCGTGCTGGTTGCGGGGTTCAGAAGACGGCAAAAATTAAAGTCCCCAAAGGGATCAGTGCTCCGGGAAAGGTGGAAGGGACACATGGAGATCTGGAAGAGCCCCACAAAGGCAGCAAGATTTGCCTTGGGTACTGGGGGCCTCCGAGGGGCAGATGGGCTCAGCCGGGGGGCCTTGGGCAGGTGGTTTGCCTCTGGTTTCCTCCTCGTTCCCACCTCATGGGGCTGACGTGGGAGTTGAATAGGGTGACATGTGCAGCACTGACCACAGGTTCAGAACATCCACTATTCAACCCATTTACCAAGCACCTACTGTGTGCTGGGCCTTTGTACAGGCAGAAAGAGCTTCCCAAGGCCCCAAGCCCCATGCAGGTAGGCCAGACCTTATTCTTGGTCTTCCTGCTACATGTGTGTGCCTGTCCATCACAGAGTGCCTGGCATGGTCCCACTTCCAGGCCTGCACTCACGCTGCTCCCTCTGCCTGGTGCACGCTTCCTGTGGGCCTCGATCTCATGCTTTCCCCTCCTGCAGCTCTCTGCTTGGGAGGCCCCTCAGGGA
The DNA here is from genome assembly GCF_040802235.1 of Manis javanica. Taxonomy (NCBI): domain Eukaryota; kingdom Metazoa; phylum Chordata; class Mammalia; order Pholidota; family Manidae; genus Manis; species Manis javanica. The sequence goes on from NC_133172.1 coordinate 477,094, forward strand.
GGCCTCCCCGGCTGCACTGGTTAACGCCTGGTCCCAAGCCCATCCTCTTCTGGACCTCAGCTCCCTGCACAACACTTGGCATGTCTACATTCCTCATATGGACCATGAGCCCCACAGGGATGGTGATTTCTGCTGGTCTTATCTGTTCCTGCACCTACAATTTCTGGGATGGTGCCTGGTCATTACAGGTGATCAGCACCTGTCTGCCAAGTGACTGAATGTAGGGTGAGCTGGTAACCTAGAAACCTGTGCTGAGGAAGTGCCAGACACATCAGTGGGATGGACGAGTGACATCTGGCAGGGCACCACAGGATAGATGCGGGAATCTGGGAGGGCCTCTCAGGAGTGGTGAGGTGTGAGATCCAGAAGAGAACATGGAGTTAGCTGAAGCAAACTCTGGGCAGGGGGCAGAGGGAGGGCAAAGGCCCTGAGGGCAGAGTGAGCCTGGCAGGGACCCCAGGCCAGGGCCTGGGAGGCTGGAGCTTGAGGGTGGCAGTGTACTCACCAAGGCCCTGGCAGTAAGGAGCCCAGCGGTCACTCCCTCCTCCTCTGACTTCTTGTGTGAACAGCCAGTCCCTCTGAAGGCAGTTCTGGGGGGAAAAGGGGATATAAGGGTCTGGGCACGTGCCTGTGGTGGCCAGAGACCCCCAAGCCTTGGAAACCCTGTGTGCAGGTGTAAGGAGCTGAGGTTTGCCATAGCCTGGAGCCCAGCACCCCACAACAGTGACCCCCCCAGCTTGGTGTTTTCCAAGCACCTGTTTTGTGCTATTCCAAAAACTGTTGAAGGATGATCTCAAATTTTACCTCATTCCACAGATAGGAAAACTGAGCACCAGGGTGGGCAAGGGGCACACCCCCAGTTACAAAGATGATTTCCAGGACTATGAGTATTTCTGCTACTATGTCAAATAGCCAGACATTTCTGGGGTCCTTGAGCACTGTTTGGTGTGTATATTACCCTCCCCTGTAAAATGAGGGTGGTGACCCAACACGGAGATTACTGGGAATTACAGCGTGAAAATGGCTGAAACACGGAGCCCAGCAGCCAGCAGTATACACATGCAGGGGGCTGGCGTCGGGAGGGAAGACTCTTGCTTTGAGCATCTATTCAGTGTCTACTACATGCAGAGCTCTGTTCCCAGCAGTTTCCAAGCTCACCCCTGCCTGACTGCCCAGAACGAAGCTCCCACCAAAGGGGGTGTGCGTTTTCCCCGCCTCTGAGAGCCTTCCCTCAACGGCCCTGCCTTTGCACCCTGGATTCTGCCCCGCCCTGCATGTCCTCACTGCTATTTCCAGGACGGGAGTTGCCTCGTTCAGTGATATGCTGATGCGTTTCCTATCATCTCCGTGACTCCCCTGCAGGCTCCGGAGGCAGAGCCAACGTTGGGGCTGTCGGACAAAAGACCGAAGTCTGTGTTTGCTGAATTAATGAAGGAACCTGACGGTGCCTGACATGCAGCAAGTGCCAAACAAGAGTTTAACATAATGAGTCTGTTTCCGGGGTCCAACGCAGCTGCGATTAAATATTGTGCTTTTGCTGTCCCTCACCTGCATCCTTTCGGGACAGAGGCCCCTCAAAACGGTGAGGCTCCAGAAAAGACTCCACGGCGGGGCCTCGGCCTTCCCCACCCTAAACCGCGGGCGTCCCATCAAAGCAGGGGACGACGCACGCAGGCTGGCTCCCGTCTCTGAAGGGACCGGCCAGCTAGTCCCTCGCCCCTGAAGCCGGGGACTCCGAACACCTCCGCCGCAGCCAGGACCCCACCCGGGACCCCACCCCTCCTCTCGGCCCCGCCCCCGCCGCCCGAGCGACCCATCCCGGCCCAAAGCGGCCAAAGGGCCTCGACACAGACACGCGCGGGGCGGTCCGCAGCCCGGCCGGGGCCCCAGGGAAGACCCTGGGCCTCCTCCGGCGCCGGCCACCGCCGCCCGGCCGCCCCCATCTCACTCACCCGCCGGCGGGCAGCACAAAGGCCGCGGCCGCCGCCAGCCCGGACTGCGCCTGCGCGGGCGGGCGCCCAACTACGCGTCCCAGAGGGCGGCGCGCGCGCTTCCGGCCGTTTCCGTGCTCGCCAGCCCCGCGCCTGTCGGGAGCCGAGGCTGCGGCGCTCGCAGTCCAAGCTCGGCCTTGCAAACCGTGGGCCTTGGCCTCGCCTCCGCGCCCCAAACTCTCCCACGCCGCGCTCCAGCGCCGCCTGGCGGGGCAAAAACCACGTCCGCCGCTGGCCGGACAGCGCCTGCGCGGACGGGCTCGTCCTGCGACCCTCGGAGGGCCACGTACCGAGGCGCGCGTCTGCCCCGCGCGTGGTGCTGTGGGGGTCGCGAGTTCGGGTCCCGGTGCTTCTCCTTAAATAGCCCGTAAATATTTACTTCCCTCCCCCTGCGTGAGGGGCCTTGGAACGTGATTTCCGCGCTCTAACAACTGGGGACTGATTGGGGGACTGGTGTAGACAAAGGTCAGAGAGAGTCCTTGGGGGCACGTGGAGCAGAGGCAGTGGAGGGATCCTGGGAGCCGCGGTGGTGGGAGAGAGGCAGAGGCCGGTGAGGAGGGTATTGTGGGCATCCAGGTGAGTTCCCTGGAACACCGACATGCAGCTTTCATATTGGGAACTATACCGTAAACTTTATTGTGAACCAAATCGGTGTTTACAAAACCTCACGCGCGCGCGCGCACACACAGTTAAAACAAAAACATCCACTGAGATTCCCAACTCAAGTTTGCCAGGCCCAGGAGCCGCAGCCCTCGCGTGCCCACCTTCACCGCCCTGCCCCGGCAGGACTGACGTTCACTAATGGACGTGGAATCCGTGGAGCAGTGAGTGGGACCAATCTTAACAGAGGCTGGGCCATGTGCATTTGCCCTTTTAAGAAAGGGCTGATGATTCCCACCTGTCAGGGCTTCCGGGCTGGATTTGAGGCTGAGAAAATGTTTCAAGACAAGAGCATCTTTTTCTTTGACTGAAACAACTATTTGAAACAGCGCTGACTCTGAAAACAGAGACCACAATAACAAGTCTTATGTAAGGGAAAATACCTACCTGGTTACGTTTTCTTTACAAATACAGAGACACTTAAAAATATTTAGCTGGTTCACATGCGAGTAAAAAGCTTAAAATTTCATAACCCCTAAAACAGTGGTTATGATGAAAAGATAGGATGGATGGCTCAGAATCAGAATGCACTGATGTAAACAAAGCAAAGGCAAGCAGTATTGGCTTTTCTTTACAGGTGTTCTGTGCATTCAAAGACTGAAGGTCCATAGTTGTGATTGTTGTACTGAGATCCTGCCTGCTTTTCACTCTACTGCAATACAAAAGCTTTAAAATATACATAAAATATCAATTATCAGTTCCCTCACCCACAAACCCCAATACAAAAAAAAAGCTTCATTTTTTTCCGTTAACTTTTCTTCCACAAAATGTGTACTCTCTACATGCTCTCCAGTTTCCTTTTATGAATCAAGAGGTATGAACACACGTCTCATGATGAAGTCTTTTCACAAAAGTTCCAGGCAGAGTCCTGTAGATGGGCTGTGGTGCTGCCATACAGCACCCAGGAGGACACCCTAATGTTGGGCCGGGTTGCCCTGGCCACCACCTTTGGGACTTGCCCCTCTGGCCTAATCCTTGGTTTTTCCCACCAACTTTCACAAATAAATGCCTGCAGGGCTGGCCTCCAGCCAAGTGGTACCATGTGGACAGGTAAGCCCAGTGTCCCAGGTCTGGATTTGTCAAGAGAAACCAAAGATGTGGATTTACGTGTGATATCTCTTGATTTCAAAAAGCTGGCATAGAATTTAAGGGGTTACAAACACTGCGTCAAAATAAGGTCTGCTGAAGGCTACCTCTTGACTGCTGTCACCCCTCCTGACTATGTGACAACCACTGCTGGACACTTCTCAGCCCAATTTTGGCTTCCTCCAACCACAGAAGTCACCTCCAAGTGGCTGTAACAGGACCTCACCAGGAGCAGTTGCATTAGAAATTAGAGTAGCTTCAAGGAATTCTATAATCATGTGGATAGCAAACTGCATTTTTGTTAAAGCTAATTTGTTCAAATATACATGGAAATATTCTACAATGTTTGTATAGCCCTATGGGTGCATTTCTTCCTTTTTTCTTTTTTTTTAAATCATTTCAGGAGCCTCAGAGCTTTGTAGTGCCCTGCCTTCTTCTGACCCCAAAGGCGCTGGCTGGTATGGGGAGGAAGGTGACTTCCAGGGCTCCGGTCCTCTGGAGCGTCAGATGAGGGTTCCGGCTACACTGCAGCACCCAGGCCCAGGCCCAGGAGCTGCTCTGAGACAAGAGCTGGAGGACTAGCAGTGAGGCCAGAAAGTGTCCCTCTCAGCAGGTGTTTGGGGTCTTTCAGGGGATGCTGGGGGAGGAAGGCACTGGGTGAGCAAAATATGCATGCAGTGAGCAGAAAAAGGAGAGGGGCTGGTGCTCTGTCCCAGCATGGGCAGCGTCTTGGGACTGGACAGGCTGGACAAAGAACTCAGTCTGGTGGCCTTGGTGAACTGGAGGAGTGGCTCTCTAGGCCCAGGACCCTGGACCTGATTCCCACCTGTGTCAGCCTAGGCAGAGAGCAGTGAATGTGGGCTTCCCTGGTGCAACCACCCCACCTCTTTGGAGGTCCAGGTAAGGCTCCCCTGGCTGGTAACTGCAGCCCTGTGATGGTGTCTTAGCAGGGGCCACTCACCCATCCTCCCTGGCAAAGGATGGCTTGGGGCTGGGTGCAGTATAGCACTGCAGAGAAGCCTGTTCTGGGCAGAGGAGGTTGTGCTGGAGGCGGTGAGGAGGCCTGGGGTGGGAGTTCAGTGGGAACAGGCTGGGGGCTACCAAGCAGTAAGCAGCTGGAGAGAGCTGGGCTGCTGGGCTTTCTGTCGCTACAGTGTCTGGGCTTCCAAGTGAGTGGCCCTGCCGGCTGCTGGCAGTGGATGGGCTCCGAACGGGCAGCTGCAGACATCCAAGCATGAAGGAAAGAAGAGAAGAGAGATTGGAAGTCTGCAGTGGGAGAGTGCAGAGGAGAGACAAGAACAGGGTGTCGTCGGGGATCCTGGGGCCTTGGAGGGTGGAGGGAACCCCAGAGGGGAGGCAGTTGGTTTTCTTTTCCAGAAGGAGATGAGTTCTTTTGGACAAGCTCAGCTGGAGACGGAGGGGTGCCAAGCAGGTGTCTCAGAAGGGCTGTTGGTCCATGGGATGCCCAGGCAGACATCTCTGGAAAACCCCATCCTGGTGGTTTCAGCTGTGAGCACAAGGATGGCTGGAGGCGGGGGCAACGAGGGGCCAGGTCCGGGTTCTCAGTGGGGCCTGGCGGACACCCTGTGGGCGGTAGCACCCACTCCCTCTTGCAATCCTGCTCCAACCAGCAGAGCCCTTGAATGTGCCACTGGTTTATGGGATTGGGATGAAAACTGCATGGGCTGAGCCCCTGGCCCTTCCCCGCAAGTGGGGACGCTCAGTGTTCTGGGTCCGTATAGCCTGCTGTCGCCTCTGAGCCCGGCCATCAGGCGTGCTGTACCCGCAGGCACGGGGGCTGACGGTGGGGCCAAGAGCCCAGGTTGCCGCCTGAGCTCTGCCCCAGCAGGACGAGAGTGGAGGTGCAGGCCACCAGGTTCAGGCACGGGGCAGCGCCAGAAGCCCCCACTAGGGGCTGCAAGGATACGCCGGGATTGGGGAGGGAGCCGAGAAGCGAGGCCCGGAGCTCCAGTTCCAAGAAGGCAAGCGGCGAGTAGTGCGAAGGCAGCGGAGGGCCCTGCACAGCCCAGAGGGGTGCCAGGGGACAGGCCACAAGTGGGGTGCAGGAGGCAGCTTGGTGGAGCAGCAGCAGCGGGTTGGGATGGGCATGTCCAAAGGCTTTTTGAGTCGAAAGGCGACTTACAGATGATTCAAAGGAGGTTTCTGCTTACAGACACAGAGTCAACCTAACACTGTTTCCACGCGAAGTTGCAAAGAAAAAAAAAAAGTTGTGAAACTTCCGTTTGCATGGGAGCAATTGCTGTGCAGTGGGATGGGGTGGGACGAGTGGAAAGCTGAATCCAGGCGGTCGCAGGCTACGCCCAGCAGCGCGGGGCGAACGGAGGCGCCTGGAAATCCAGGGCGACCAAAAAGCCAGAGTTTGGGGTAACATCTGTGGTTTGAAAAAATGTTGGCGTCGATATAAAAAAAAACCCAAAAACCATTGTGCGAGCAAACAAAATATGCGAGCGGGTCTGTTTCGGTCAGACCTAAAATCTACGGAGGCAGAAGCAGATCAGGGGAGTCGGGGCTCGGGCGGGGACGGGTCCCATGCGGGGCGAAGGGAATGCCCGTGGCCGTGGCCGCACACCGCCGTGCGTGGACCCAGAGCCCCTGAACGGGCATTTTAAAGGAGTTAAAAACGGCAAATTTTACCGTAAAAGAGGGAAACCAGTGGCAAAGGAGGAGAAAGGGTAGGGCGGAAACGCCCGGCAGCAAAGCCCCGTCTGGGTTCACGCGGGGGGTTCACGCCCGCGCCCGCCCGGGGCCGTGGGAGGCGCCGGGGAACCCGGGACCCTGCGGCCCGCGCGGGACCCAGGCGCGCGCTCCGACGAAGCGCGGCTCCTGGGAAGGCTTCGGGGCAGGAACCTGACGAGGCTGCGCTTTGCTCCAGAAACGTGCAAATCACGGCGCACAGCTGGTGAGCGGAGGGCTGCGCGGGCGCGTCGCCGTCACCCCGACCCCGAGCGGGGGGGTCGGGCCGTGCGGGCGGGGCCCGTCAGCTCCCCGGGGACCCGGGCGGCCACTGCCGCGCGTCACGGGGCCGCGTGGAGCTTCTGGTGGTCCATGAGGTGCACCATCCAGGGGAAGGCCTTCCCGCAGACGCTGCACTGGAACGGCCGCTCGGGGCTCGCGGTGGCCGGGGCCCGGGGGTCCTGCTCGGGGGGCTGCGCAGCGCCGGCGCCCCGCTGCCCCTGGGCGCCATCCGCGGTTCCCTGGGGAGCGGCCAGCGGCGCCGCGGGCGGGGAGGGCGCCCCGCGGCCCCGGCTCCGGGCCTGGCGCCCCCTCCTCCGGGGCGGCGCCCGCAGGTGCCTCTTGCTGTGCTCCTGCAGGGCGGCGGCGCGCAGGAAGGCCTTGCCCTCCCCGACGTGGCTCTCCTGGTGCTCCATGAAGGGCGTGACCCACGTGAAGCCCTGCCCGCACGTGGCGCAGGCGAAGGGCTGCGCCCCCGGGGGGCCCCGCGGCAGCTCGCAGCGCCCTGGGCGGGGGCCCGCCGGCCCGCCCGCGGCGTCCTCAGGGAGGGCTTCGGAGCGCTCGAGGAGGCTGTGGGCGCCGCCCGCGTCCCCGTCCCCACGCCTCTTCCGGGGACGGCCGCCCCGAGCGCCCGGGACGGTGGGGCCTGCGACCCCGTTGCGCTGGGGTCTCGGGGGCGGGGACCCCTCCGGAGCCCGCCGTTCGCCCGCAAGGCCCTGAAGCGCAGGGGCCCCGGGGGCAGCCCCTTCTGCCTGCTGGTCCTGGGCCTGCCCGGGGAGGCACTGCCCATTCCGCAGGGCCGTGTCCCCGACCCGCGCACAGGGCGGGTCATCCCAGACACCAGGCTTCAGAGGCGAGTGGCTCGGGCCTGGGGGGGTGAGGGAGAAGGGTCTCCAGTGAAGGACGGGCGGGAAGCCACGCCCCGCGCATCTCCCGGGGACCCCCTCGGCCGTCGGCTGCCGGTGCTCAGGGCAGCCTCCGTGCTCTCGCCCTTTCCTTCCTCAAGATGAAGGCATGTGGGGTGGGGGTGCAGACGCCACAGCCCGCGGCCCCTCGTCCTCACCTGGGTCGGCCCCTGCGGGGACCCCGTGCCCCTGCGCCCTCAGCCGGTCTGCCTTCACGCTGGGAGGCCGAAGCCCTGGCCGAAGGATGGACACGCATGAGCGGCTGTTTGGGAGGGCCCCAGGGGGTCCCCAGCTCTCAGTCCCCACAGTTGGGGTGCACAGTGTCCGGGGGAGGTGTGGGGTTCACCAGCGAAGCCTCCCAGCGCCACAATTAGCAAAGTCTGTGGCCGTAGGTGGGTCCCCAACCCCGAGCCGGGCCCCACCCGTTTATTCCCAGCTGCCGGGGACCCCGCAGGAAGGCAGACACTCACCCAGTGGGCCCGATGGCTCGGCCGCGGCCCCGGTGTGAGGGCTCCGCCGGGGCTGGGCAGGCGGCAGCCACGCGCCCTCCTGGGGCCCCAGCTCTGACGCCTGCAACGGCAAACACAGCCCTGCTCAGCAGCTGCCCGGAGAGCGGCCCACCCGGTGCCCCAGCGCAGCAGAGGGATGGCATGGCCTGTCAGAAATACAGCAGCCCCGAAATTAAGGCCGCCAAACCCGTAAGCAGTACTCGGTAGGAGTTTATCCTGCACGTGAGAACAGCTCTCGGACTGGGGGCTTTCAAACCCAAGACTGGTCTGAACTTCAGACGCATGACGTCCCCGGAGGGCCTCTGCAGTGACCAAGAGGAGGCTTACCCTTTACAGTGACGGTTCTTAAGGTGGGGGTCCCCCAACGGCCAGGGACTGACTCTGAGTGATTGTTTTTTGCTGTTTTTAGAACAATGGCTTACCTTTCTTTTATGATTATCAGAGGCATAATTAATTATAGTAAAAGTGATGTGTGTGCTTGTACAGGTCTAATAATTTTAACACATGTATAGATTCCTAAAAGTGCCTATCAAGACACAGAACAGTTCCACTGTCCTGGGAAAAACTCCCTCATGTCACCCCTGTATAAGTCACCCCTTCCTCCACCTGTATGTAACTCTTGCCTGTAAACCACTGGTCTGTTCTCCGTGGCTATAGTTTTGTCTGTTCAAGAATGTCATGGGAGTGGACCTGCACAGTATGTAACCTTTTGAAGTTGTTTTTTTGGCAGCATAATGCCAAAGTTTTTTTCTTTATATTGCCAGGGTGATATTCCCTGGTGTGCAAAATAAACAATCTGCTTATCCTTCGCGTGGACATGTGGGTCCATTAGTTTTTCTATTGCAACAAAACTGCTATGAACATTTGGGTACAGTCTCCTGTGAGAATGTAAGTTATTGTTTCATTTGGGGAAATGTTCAGGAGTGAAATTTCCGGGTCATGTGTTATATATGTATTTAACTTTATAAGAAGTTGCAAAACCATTTTCCAGATTGGTTCCACTACTTTGCATTCCTACCAGCACCTGGAGTGGCCCCTCTTTTTAATTTCAGCCATTCCAGTAGGTGTGTAGTGATGTTTCACCACAGCATTTTCCTGATGGCTGGTGATGTCAGCATCTTTACACGTGCTCATTGGAACATTCTCATTTTGCAAATGGAAGTACATGACTCCTGTCCTTTTTCTTTCTGAGCACAGACACAGAAAACAAAAGGAAGGCAAAGATGCTTCGAAGCTGTAGCCACATGGTGTGGAGGGGCTTGGGAGGGGAAGGTGGCACCACTGGTCGTGAATGAGGGAAGCTGTGTGACCCTGTCTGAGAGGTGGGGCAGCCCTGGGACACCAGGCTGTTGGGTGTGTGCCCAGGATGGTGGTCCCAGCAGGGCAGGGATTGGGAGTTAGCATTTGAGGTAAGGACAGATTAGTGGGCAATTAAGAGGCCTGTGGTCTGAGGAAAGAAGAGGACATAGTGATGGGAGGTGAAGAGAACACGGTGTGGACCTATGCTTGGTGCCAGAGGGAAGGGAGGGTGGCTTGGTTTTTGTTTCTTTTGTGATTCACTATTAGCATATGGCCTGACCCTGGTTTTAATCACTTTAATCACTCCAGTCCTTTCTGAGGGCTCATCTCTCCTGGGGCTGCAGCCACACCACGTTCCACTTGGTTCCTGACACGCCCCTTTCACCCTGGGCCCTTTGCATGAACAGCTTGCTGCTGGGAATGCCCTCTCAGCATCTCTTTCCTAGTCCCCTCCAAGAATCCACAGATTTCTCTGAAAAAAGACTGCTAGAGATTCTCATACTGTGAATGAACAGGGGCCAGGTGGGGTACCCAAGCTCGTGTGGCAGCATTTGGAAATCTTTCCCTATACCCAGCATCAGGTTATGGGTTACACATAACAGGGACCTCACCACCTGGTGCCTGGTGAAGGGCTGGCAGAGGGCCTGGGTAGAGGGAGACAAAAATGGCAAGTCTGTGAGGTCTGCAACATAGCACATCTGGATTTACTGTATTTTGCCCAGCATTGAGTCCCCAGGTAGTTTTGGGATTCATGGAACAGGTGAGAGACCTAAGCTCAGGTTTCCTGGGAGTGTTGGGGACAATCTTGCCCAGTGAGTGGATGGGATGTCCTTGAGCCTGTCACAGGAAGGGACACATGGTTATGTCCAGGGAGTACAGGAGCATGGAGCCAGGGGTCCTGGGCTCACCTGGGATGAGTCTTTGTAGGACCTTATGTTCTTCCTGTCTTCTTCTTCGCTGATGCTCCCATCCTGGTGATTGGTGAGAGATACCAAAACTGGGTGGGAGAAAGGAATGGTGAGAAAGGCTTGAGCAACCCAGAGCCCCCAACTCCCCTGATGCCCTTCGCAGGGAGGGGAACACGTCCCAGGAGCATCTCTGAAGACCCCCAGTGACGCTGAGGCAAGAGCGATGGTGGCTACTGCTTCTGTCTTTCCATCAAGCTTATAAATGTGGTCCCACCCACCTGCTCCAGACCCTCCCGCGGCTGCCATGCCTGAGCTTGTGGTGACGCCCAGGGCAGCCAAGGACAGGTCTTCTCACCCAGCACTCCATGCCCACGTCTGTCCCTGAGAGAGCCGCAAGCACATTCACTGCAGCGCTAAGTAACAAGGCAAGCCTGAACAGGAGCTCATGCCCCAACCAGAAAGTGTTCAAAGACATGCTGGAGTCTCCCCAGAGGGAAAGCTGTCAGGCAGCAACAGTGGTTGAAGCACTGCAGGGGAAACAGGAATGTGGAGATGTGCACTGGGGCTGCAGCGAACTCCATGATGTGTTATTGCTTTAAAAACAAATATTCAAATATGCCAAATATTCAAAATGTCCAGGTTCCAACAAATTAAGAGTAATGCAAAGACCTAAGAAACTATGGTTCATTCATGGGAAAAAAGTAACTCCCAGAAATCGTCCCCAAGGAAGTCCAGACATTGGACTTACTAAACAAAGGCTTTAAATCAACTGTTTTAAGCACAAAGAATTAAAGGAATACATGAACAAAGTGCTAATGGAAACCAGGAGAATGATGTTCTCAACAAATAGAGGATTATCAATAAAGAGACAGAAATCATAGAAAGAAACCAAATAGAAATTCTGGAGCAGGAAAGAACAACTGAAATGAAAAATTGACTAGAGGGGTTTAAGATCAGGTTTAAGCAGACAGAGGAAAGGAATGGTAAACTTGGAGATAGATCAGTTAAAACTATACAGTCTGAGGAGCAGAAAGAGAAAAGAAGGCAGAAAGATGAACTGTGCCTAAGGGACCTACAAGACACCATAAAACATGCCAATAGACATATAATGGGAATCCCAGAAGGAGAGGACAGGAAGAGGGGCAGAAAATATTGAAGAAATAATGGCCGGAAACTTCCAAAAATAGATGAAATACGTGAACCTACACATTCAAGAAGCTGAATAAAGTCCAAACTGAAAGAGCTCTACACTGAGACACGTAGTCAAACTGTCATGTGGTTCAACATATGAAGATCAAGCTATGTAATTGAGACGGGGACCGTGGATGTAGTCAGAGTAGGGTGAGGGCCTCTAGAAAAAGACCCCTGAAAAACTCCGCATTAAACAATTAAGCGAAGTCAGAGTCACATTAATTCTCTAAAGTAAAATATCAAACTAGGAGTATAAGCATTCTTCAGTGAGATTAGTTAAAACTAAAAAGCCAGGAATAACCCAGCCTGGAATGTTTGAACATCCCCCAGATAAGAAAATACCTCAGCATAGCCCGTGTCTTCATTGTGTCAATGAAATGAGGCTATTGTAAGATTTACTTTAGCTGCTGAAAGGCCCGGCTTATCTTTAACTTTGCCCAGATGCTGCTTCTCCTCCTCCAGCCCCTAACCAAGTCATATACAACCTGGGCAATTAATAGAGCAGGCAGGCCGAGCCGCAAACAACATGGGGAAGGGCAGGGAGGATTCCGCCTTAAAGATGAGACTGCATTTTAACACCCAAGAAGTTAAGAAGTAAGATTCCTAACTTATTATTTAACAAGCAGACAATAACTCAGCCCACCTTGAGAGCGGGACAGGCAGCCTTGGTTGATAAGCTCCCAAACCAAGAAACTGCTATTCTGGGAAAGAATCAGTGCAGTAAATTTCTTACAATAACTCTGCAAAATACTACTGAAAACTGATAAGAAACTTAGTGTCTCTTCAAAGATAAACAGTTAGAGACCATTTGATGGGTCTGCATCCCTAGCTCTTTGTCTGTCAACTGCGTATAAATCCCCTGGACAGCGCCCCACGGACTCTCCTGTCCCTTCCAGGTGCGAGCCACTGTATCTCTCAATGAAAGTCTCCCTGGCTCTCCTACCTTGGGTGTTTGCGAGGTTCCTTCTTCGACTCCGCAAACAAGAACCCCGCCATCATAATGTACCATGTTAATAGGCCAGTGATCATCTCAATTGACACCGAAAGAGCATTTGACATAATCCAGTGCCCTCTCATGACAAAAACATTCAGTAAATTATAAATAAAAGGAAATTTCCTCAACCTGATAAGGCTAATTACTGAAAAAGTTATAGTAAACATCTTAATTGTGAGAACAGAAAGCTTACCCCCTAATCAGGAACAAGGCAAGGATGTATGCTTTTATCACTTTTATGCAACATTATCCTGGAAATTCTAGCCGGAGCAATTAGGCAAGAAAAAGAAATAAAAGGCATCCAAACTGGAAAGGAAGAAGAAAAACTATCTCTGTTCACAGACGCTAATGAGCCAATAAATGAATTCAGCAAAGTTGCAGGACACAGTATCAACACATAAAAATCAATTATATTTCTATAAAATAGTGATGAGCAATCCAAAAAGGAAACTAAGAAAATTCCATGTATAATAAAAAGGGTGAATTCTACTTACAGAATTAAAAAAATAGAATACTTAGGAATAAATTTAGCCAGGGAGATGCAATGAAAATAATTTTTAAAAACCTAAATAAATGGAAAGATAATCTGTGTTCATGGATTGGAAGACTTGATATTGTTAAGATGGCAACACTACCCAAAGTGATGTAGGTAGGACCTGTCTATAGATCTGGTTCAATCCCTCATACCCTAACTGCCTTTTCTTCTCTTTTTGCAGAAATGGAAAAGCTGATCTGAAAATTCATATGGAATTGCAAGAGACCCAGAATAGCCCAAACAATCTTGAAGCAAAAGAACAAAATTGAAGGGCACATCCCTCCTGATATCTAAACTTACTACAAAGCTACATCGCTGGCCTAAAGATAGACACGCAAGAAGGAACGGAACAGAGTCTAGAACAAAGCCCACACCGGTATGGCTGAATGATTTTTCACAAACGCGCCATGACATTCAGTGAGGTAAAGAAGAGTCTCTTCAGTAACGGTGCTGGGACAGCTGGTAATCCACATGCAGAGGAATAAAGTTGGACCCTTACCTCGCACAACATCCCAGCCATGCCGGGTGCTGACCAAGTGCCCACCCCACCCCAGTTCTTCCTGCTGTTGTGGCTCGCCTCCCCCTCCCCCTTGGCCTTTGGCTGTGTGCCCACTGGATGTCTGGCACTGCCCATGGCCAGGAAGTGCCTGGAGGTGGACGCAGACTTGTGCTCTCACACAGCTCACGTAAACCCGGGGCAGACAACAGACGTGCAGGGAAAGGACAGGGAAAGGAGGGGAGGACCTGGAGCACATGGGCTGGGGCCCGTGTGCCGGGCTCTCCAGGCCTTGATGATGACTGGCTACCCCGGATCCAGAGAGGGCCCAGGCCGCACGGCTGGAGGGAGGAGAGGCCGTGGAGGCGGGCGATCAGAGTGCCAGCAGCCAGGGCGGCAGTCGGGGTCAGGCCCGCTGCAGGGCTGGCATGCGCGGGGCTGACAGTTCCCTCTGCTGCTGTTTGGACAGAGATCAGGATGGCGGATGTGGGGGGCTCAGGGAGCCACGCCTGGCATTAGACTTTTAATCGCCAAAACATCTATTTCAAACCCATGCATGCGTGACGAACGTCTTCCAGCTGTATGGCACAGCTACCAGCACAAGCACAGCCAAGGGTGTGACCACCCCACCCTGGGGGACCCCTCTTTGGAAAGCCCTGGTAGCCTTTATGACTGACCACATGCGTAACCTACTTCTCATGCCTTAATTCCCGCGCTTGGGCTTTAAATTAGCCTGAAGAATGAACCCAAGAAGCCCCAGACACACCACGTAGTGAAGCAGAGCCCCAGGTTCTCCTTTTTGCTCTCGCCACACTCTCCACCTATGACCACGAGTCCCGACCATGGCGGCACCCAGCTCCCAGCTGGGCCAGTGGGAGAGACACACACCCGCGGACTCAGGTGGGGAGACACCTGTGGCGTTCACATCTGTTTCTCCGGACACCAGCCTAGGGGGTGGAAATGTCCAGTCCTCTTCACCCTGTGCTTGCACCCGGGCAATTGGAGAAGCTGCCCGCAGGACAGACAAGAGCCAGCCTCCCGTCAGAGTCGGCCTGCGTGTTGGGCACCCTGTCCATGGCCCAGCCCCGCCAGGCCCCTGGGCCCCTTCCCTCAGCACATGTCTCATCCTGCCCTTCCCCGCTTAGCACCTGCAGGAGCTTCCCCTTCCAAGGAATGAAAGGAAGCCCGGTCCTGAGGCCCCTGCGTGCAGACACAGCCTGGCTGCCTGCCTGTCTTCCAGGAACTTACGCGGGAGCTGGGGGTGCCTGTCAGGCCCAGCCACCTGCTGCCCTGACTGTCTCACCCTCTGCAGGACGGGACATGGCTGCGTGCAAAATGCACATACAGGCCCCTTGCAGGAAAATGGTAGAGAACTTCAGAGGGCGGCCGCAAAACATGACAGCCAGCCCGGGCCCTCCTGAGCTCGAGGCCCTGTGGGCTGTCTGGGTCCAGCGAGGGCCAGAAGCAAATGCTCGTTGGCACCTTTGCCCCAGGAGCAGTGAGTTCCAGGGTCACTTTATCCTTTACTGCCTTGCATGTCTTCATGATGCCACAGGGACCTGGGAATGAGACCCTGTGGGGCCTCCGCACCTTCTGACGCAGCCTATGCCCTCGCCCTGCAAAGCACCATGTAGAGCTTCTCGAGCTCGCCCGCTGGCTTCCCGAGAGCAGTGCGGGACCCTGCTTTCTGTCCTGATCTGAGGGCCGGGAGCGCCTCCTCCGGCTGTGAGGGGCCTGACCCCACGGTGGGGGGGGCCTGGGACCAGGCCCGATGGGATAAAATATCCTGCCTGTGACCCCCAGACTGGTTGCTAACAGGCAGCAGGAGGGTGCCACCTGCGCACAAAATGGCCACACTCACCCCTAGCCTTTGCCCCCTGCCTGGCGTCCCTTCCTGCTCCTCATGCCCTCGTTGGCACTCCTCCCAGGAGCTCCGCGCTGCCTCAGCTGCCTCTGCCATCCGCCTGCTTCTCTCCGGCCTCCCAGTGTCCAGTTCCTGCACTTGTGGCATCGTTAGGAAAGAGAGGGCCCTGTTCTATGGGACTGGGCCCTGGGAGGATGGAAGTTCCACGGGGCTCACGGGCAAGAGAGCAAAGGACAAAGCCCGTGCAGGGGAAGGAGAGCTGAGGGAGAGAGGCAGGGCACATTCGCCCCGGGCCCCGAAGCTGCCTGGGCCCCTGTGTCTGCTGAGCTTCCCTGGCACCCGTTCGTGACACCTGTAGAGCAGGGTATCTGCCTTGGCCCCTAGTCTTGGGTCTCTGGGACTGGTGTGCGGCCCAGGGACCAGGTGCAAGGCGGGGACAACTGGCCCCAGAATACCGGGACAGGGCGCAGGCCAGGGAGAGTGTGGCCCACAGCCCTCGTGTGCGGAGAGGAACCGGCGTCGTCTGAGGGAGAGCAGACAGATGCAAAGCCACAGGCCAGACGGACACATGGTAAGATGCATGGATCTCTAATCACCGACGGAGCGACAGAAGTGAGGCAGATAGGTGTGCAGTACAGTGACATTTATGTAAAAAGAACCAAACACAGGTGCATGGAGCGACAGAGCGCGTTGGGCACGTACAGGCATAGGGTTTGCTCGGACGGCCTGGGGTGCTGCTGGGTGGGAGGGGAACGGGGAGGAGCAGGTGTGGGGTGGGAGCACGGCTGGGTGGATGAGACACTCTGAGTCCCAAAGGAGAACAAAGCACGATCCTTGGGCAGTGGGCCACGGAGACATGAGCCAGGACCCAAACTCGGCACCTACTCCCCCACCCCCCGCACCCGCTCGCTCTTGGGGTGTCCCTGTCCCCTCACCTTCCTGCTGTGACATCTGAGTGAGGTCCTCCACCAGGCTAGCAGCCTCCCTGCAGGTGCGGGGACCCTGGGACTGTACCCAGGTCCTCATCTTGCTGGGCAGCGCGCCCAGGAACTGCTCCAGCACCAGCAGCTCCAGCATCTGCTCCTTGGAGTGCGCCTCGGGCCGCAGCCAGCCGCGGCACAGCATCCAGAGCTGGCCTAGCGCACGGTGCGGCCCCCCAGCCACGCGGTACTGGAACTGCCGGAAGCGCTGGCGCCAGGCCTCAGTGTCCCCGGGGCTGGCCGACTGAGGAGCCCTGTCCTGCTCACTTGGGGCCGGGGGCTGGGGACTTCTGGGGGAGAGGAGGGCTTTGGCCAGCGGGAGCATCTCCGGCCTCGGTGGGTGAGCGGGCTGGCTCCCAGGACAGTCCCAGCGGCTCCAGCTGACCCAGAAGGCGGCAGGTGGCTGCAGTCAGCGATCAGGCCTGCAGAAAGGGGCAGGCGCAAATCGGCCACATCAGGCAGAGGCGCTTCTGCTGTAGGCCTCCCCTTAGCCCCTCACCTCCTTGTCCTGACCTCTAGCATCACAAGGAGCTGATTTGAGTCCTTCTCACCTCATTCACACTGCATTGAAGATAAGTCACTGGCCACCCCAGGGCCTTAGCATCTGCTGCTCCCACCCAAGCCCCTCCCTGGAGTTCATCCCAGATGTCACCGCAGCAGGGACAGTCATCTTCATCCCTTCATGCCCTCACTGTGCTGTGTTCTTAACCCTTATCCCTTCCTGAATGCATCTTCTTTCCTTACTGAGTTTCGCATCTACCTGCGCCTCATTCAGTCATTCATTCAACACACAGTTTCCTGGGGAGCTGGGGGAACAGGACTTCCTGCCCTGGTGCAGTAGCCAGCACTGTCCAGCAGAACTTCCCATGAGGCTGGGAACGTTTGCCATCTGTGCATCCAATACGGTAGTGCAGGCTGGGTGGATGGATGCGATACGTGGCTCCTGGGCACTTGAGATAAGGAACTGGATTTTAAATCCCCTTTAAATGGAAAAAGTGGGATATGCTCTAAAGCACCCCAGCAGTGACACCTACTCCACCTATGCCATTTTTCTTGCTTTTCCTGCCAAGCTGGGGCTGGGAAGGAGGCTGTGAGGCAGGCAAGGGGGAGTGGAGACTTTTAAGGCAGGAGGGAAAGTGGGAAGAACAATGAAAAATAGCCTTTTGTACATGTTCCAAGCTTCCTATAGCGAACATATTAAGAAAATACTACAAGTTGTAAAAATAAAAATGGGGCAGCAATTTGTTTCTAAACAACCATGCTCTGTGCCGATCCACTGATGAAAAGTACGAACTGGAACGATCTTTCTGGAAAGCACTGTGGCGACTTGAGTATCAACATTCCGGAAGTTCGCATGCTATGGAATTTATCTGCAATTTGGACAAAGATTTAGGCACCAAGATTCAAAACAAAGGTGCCCAAGAGTCCAGCTTGGAGGGATCAATTACTGCCCCATCACACAATGGAGTACTGACGACGACAAAATACAGTAACATCACAACATGCTCAAGGGAAGCGGACATGACATACAGACGTGAGGTATGGGGGGAGAGTGGGATTCAGAATGACATGGGTTCTGCAAAGGGCCACCTGGAAAGAGGTCTCGGATGGCCGACCAAGCGCTTTGTGTTCTTCAGACTTCTCTGAATCTCCTCAAATGGTATGATCATGTGTGAACTTCATCATGGCAAAAAAAGAAAAAAGAAAAAAAAAGAAAAATACTTAGGAAGGGCTTTTAATGACATGGAAAATGCTTGTGAGAGGACAAGTGAAAAGCAGTGGGGTGTTCCTTCTTGGGCCTCCGGAGAAGGCCTGTGTTCGTGTGCGCGCGTTTCACGACCAGGGGGAGAGGAGAGGTGCGCGGGGCGGCGAGGGCGACTCACGAGGGCTGCGTCCTGCCGGCAGTCTTGCAGCCTCCGCCTGGTCGCCGGCACCCTCACTGGGAGTTCACAGGCTGGTCATTCCTGTTGGGACCACAGGCAAAAAAGTACCCTTGAGCTGCAGGAACACTTCGATGTATGTATTTTTGTAAAAGGAAGAAGTGCCCACGTGGCAGCCCCCCGGTTTGGGCAGCCCGTTGCTCCGGGTTCTCACCCCTTACCCTTCCCTCCGGTGCGCAGGGACGCGTGCCCCAGGCAAGTTCCAGGGCGAAGAACTGCAGCCCCTCGGCGCCCTCCAGGGTCCTGGGGTGAAGTCTAAGTGGGGAGAAGCTGAGTTTATGGGGCGCGGGGGGGTCAAGCGGGCACCTGGCTGAAAGCACCTGAGGCCCGTAGGTGTGTCTGGGCCCGTGTGAGGGCTGATGTCCTCATGTGGGGGCCCCGGACAAACGGGGGATCCCAGGCTCATGCAGGGAGCCGTAAGTATAGGTCCTGGGCCGATGCAGGGGAGTCACGGTCCACGGAGGAGGATCTGGGGTCGGCATAAGAGGCGCTGTGGCCTTGGGGTCCCAGAGGTCCATTTTGTGGGGGACCTGGGTGGATGTTGTGGGAGGTCTCTTGAGGGTCGCTTGGAAGGCTCGAAGCCACGTGGAAGGGCCAGGTTCACCGGAGTGGGTACTGAGATCTGCAGCTGGGGCCCCACGTCCCAACAGGCGGGAGGGCGGGGCGTGGACGATGACTTGGCGCTGACACGGGACACTTCGAAGACAGTAGAGATACTCGCGGGGTGAGGAAATGAATGGGCCTGCGGGAGGGGTCCAGCAGGGGTTGAGAGCCCAGGACAGCGCCGGGGCGGGGCGGGCGGTACGTGGGTGGCAAATGGGTGAGGCGTGGGAGGGCTGCACACAGGGAGTGCGACAGGGGCGGCGGAACAGGTGGGGGGAGTGGGTGCTGGGCTGCTGGCTGGTAGGGGCAGGCAGGGCTGGGCCGGCTGGGGTCCGGAGGGCTCAGATGCGGGTGGAGGGGCTTTCTGCCCCACTCTGATGGGGCGATGCCAATCGGGGCGGGGGCTTGGCGGAGGGACGCCCTCGGCGCCCCCCCACGTCGACCTCAGCCCCCCAGGACCTCAGCACCCGCGTGGCCTGAAGGCTCGCCCGTCTCCCTCATCCCCGGGACCTGGGGATCTCTGGTCGGCCTCCCGACCCGGCTCGGCCCCGCCGCCGGCCTGGGGCTGCGCCCCCCGCCCGAGCCCGTGTTCATCTCCACCCGTGCTTCCTCCTACGCGATCCCCGACCAGCTCCCGCAGGCTCCGGCGCCCTCGGCCCGCCAAGTGGCCCTTCCGTGGGGCCGGCCAGGCTGTCAGGCGCACTGACGGACGAGGGACGGGCGGCGGACTCACGGCGCGCGGACTCCGCTCCGGCCAGCGCAGCTCGGTCATGGCGCCGCCTCGGCTGGCGGGCCAACCCAGCAGCCGCCGGCGCGCTACGACTCCCAGAACCCCGCGCGCCGCGGGCTGGCTCCGAGGGGCGGGCCGATCGGCCCCCCGCGTAGCCGCGCGCGGGACTGACTGACGGGGGCAGGGCGCAAAGGGCGGTGCGCGCCAATAGGAAGCTGCCGGTAGGTGTCCCCCGCCTCTGCCCCGCCCCGGAGCCTTCTGTCGCCACGGCAACCGGGCACGCCGTGCCAGGAGCGCTGTGAGCGCTGCGAGAACCGAGCGGAGGGTGGGCAGCGTCTGCAGGGCTTCCAGACGCCACGGTTAGGCGCTCTTTTTACCTGCAGCTGCCGGGCGAAATGAGTAAGTTCCATTTAAACGACGGGCTGCTTTTTTTTTTTTACTCTAAGTGTGTCTCATGTTTAGCATTTAAAAAAATTTTTTTAAATGTCTGTTTAGTATAATATGTCCCAGAATAGCATTGCCAGATTTAGCAAATAAAATATATGAGGCCCAGTTAGACTTCAATTCCAGGTAACAGTGAATGTTTTTTTAGTATTAGCGTGTTTCACATTTACTGTACTAAAAAATTTTTTTAATGTAAATCTATTAGTAAAACTAATTTTCAGCGTAACTATGTCCCGTAGTAGGATTGCCAGGTTTACTAAATAAAAGTACAGGATAACATTCATTGAACACTGTTTTAGTATAGGTGTGTCCCATATTTATTATAAAGACTTTTTAAAATATTTAGTGTGATTTTTAATATGTATCAGAGTAGCATTGCCAAGTTTAGCAAAAATACCGGACAATACCTAGTTAAGTTTGTCATTTCAGATAAATAATATTTTAAGATAAATGCGTGCCAATAGTATATTTAGGAGGAAGCTTGGCGAGCAGCTAAGGCACAGGGAGGTGCTTTAGATCAGCCGTTCCCCAGGCCTGGCTACAGAGCTAGTCCTTGCTAAAGACGGCGGGGCCGCTGGATTCCAGGAAACCTTACAAAGAAGGAGTTGAGAAACGAGGAGGCGGTGTCCTCACATCACCCCACTCCACAAAATAACATAAGTTTCTCTTGTGGGACTAGCCTATGGTTTTGCCCCACTTGCATATCTCAAATTGCAATTCTCTGCTATTCTTAAATAAACTAATTTTTGCTAAAATTTAGTAAAATGACTGATAAGTTTTATTTTTAAGGTTAACAGGCTCATTTTCTTGTGGCTTAAAAGAAACTTAGAAGATGAATTAAGAGAGAGACGAAGCACAGAGCAAAATGTTAAATGTTAGATCAAGATGGTGGGCACACATATGGTCATTAGTATTCTCTTTGTATGTATTGTTAAAATTTTTCACAAAAGAAAAGGTTGAAAAAGGCCTATGATGCAATAATAACAATAACATTAAAGATGATAACAAGTATTGGTGGAGATGTGGGTAAGTTGAAACCCTCCTCAGCTGCTGGTGGGAATGCAAAATGGTGCAGCTACTTTGGAAAACAATCTGGCAACTCTCCAAAAGGCTAAATGTAGAACTTCTTTATGACCTGGTAATTCCACTCTTAGTCAGATACACAAGAGAAATTAAACCATATGTTTGTGCAAAAACTTGAGTACAAATATTAAGAGCAGTCAAAAAGTGGTAACAACTAAAAAATTCTGATGGAGAAGCAAAATATGCCATAGTCATACAATGGAATGATATTTGTCTATGAAAAAGAATGAAGTACCAAGACAGGCTACAACATGGCTGAACCTTAAAAATAATTGTGCTAAGTGAAAAAAGCCTGTCACAAAAGACCATATATTGGATGCTTTAATTTACATGAAATGTCCAGAATAGGCAATTCCATAGAGACAGAAGGTGGATTATTGGTTGCCTAGGGCTGAGGGGAGAAGAGATTGGTGGGTGATGGCTAAGGAGGACATTTCTTTTTGGGGTCAAGAAATATCCTAACATCAATTCTGGGACGGTTGCACAGCTTTGTGGATATGCCAAAAACTACTGAATAGTACACTTCAAATGTACTAAATAGTACATTTAAATGGGTGAATGTTATGTTATATGAATTATAGCTCAAAAAAGCTGTTATCAAAAAACAAGAGAGACTTACTCCATTACAAAGTGTGGTGCTTTGTTATATCCTGATTTGTTTAAAAAACCAAACTATTGAAAAATTGAGATAATTGTGAATTTGGATATTGAATATTCAGTGGTGTAAAGACCTTGTTATTTTTCTACAGTTTTCATAACAGGATTATGGTTGTTAGGAAACGTATCCTGTTTTATATAAAGGTATACAGTCTGAGATTTGCTTTCAAATGATTCAAAACGGCAGAGTCCGGGGGAGGGCTAGCTCTGGGTTGATGGTGCTCAGGCTGCGTGCATTTTGGCAGCCCACATTTCATTGTTCTCTGCTATCTAAATTTTGTGTACACCCCAAACTCTCCATAATAGAAACTTTTTGAAAATTCTTTAAAGAACTGCAAAGGACAGTGGAGAACATGGACTGGGAAATCCACTCTGTACAGAAAATGCCCGTACACATGTATGGGATGTGAAAAAGATGTGGAAAACATCTCACGTCAAGCAGTAGGCTCAGACTCAGGGTTCTGTGAGATGCCCACATTTCCAGTGGAAGGGATACTTCACCTCAGTCACACACATGCCCCACTCGGAGGGGCTCCTTCTCAGAGGGGAGAACAGATCCACAAGAGAAGGCGGGTCAAGTCTCCATCTCCAAACCTGTTTCCAGACGTAAGTTCTGCTTCCAGAATTTTATGTTGTCAGCATAGGAAACGTTTTCCAAATTGAATAACGATAAAATAATATACAGTAAGAAAAAATGATGCAAGGTTAATTTTACATAATCGTCAAGAGAACATAAATATGAACATCTCAATTATAACAACATAACTAGTGACTTAACTGAAAAAGCCCCAAATTTACATTTTTTGGAAGTACTGTCTGGTAATTTAGCGAGGCCTGCCTTGACTACCCTTCCAATAGGCAGAAACACTTAGACGTGAACACATTTAAACACGTGTCTTTGTCTCATGTAAAAAGCATCGCGACATTCATTTGTATTTCGTCCCCAGGAAGGTGTATCTGTGCAGGTGGCACTTCTGACAGCGGGCGAGGCGGCAGGCGGCCTCAGATGGGCCCCCGCCCCGACGCCGGGCCTTCCAGCGGGCGCATTCCGGCGCCCGGAGGCCGGAACCTGGGGCCACGGAGTACAGATCCCAGAAGGCTTCGCTCCCGGGTGACGCCCACTCGCCGGACCCAGTCCGGAGGAGGACGCGACACACCGCGGAGCCTTCTGGGAGATGTAGTAGGAGGCCCCGGGTGTCCGCGCGCGCCGCCT
Organism: Manis javanica; assembly: GCF_040802235.1. Classification (NCBI taxonomy): domain Eukaryota; kingdom Metazoa; phylum Chordata; class Mammalia; order Pholidota; family Manidae; genus Manis; species Manis javanica. The sequence continues at coordinate 500,155 of NC_133172.1, forward strand.
GGTGGACTAAACTTACGTAAATATAATCTCCTGTGACGTGTACAGTTCTCGGCCCGAAGCTCTCCGGACTTTCCGGAACCGCCAACCGCGCGCGCCTCTGGAGGTCGGAACGCCGGCCCAGCTATACCTTCTGGGAATTACATGAGGTGAACCTGGGCCGGGGCGCCCGGACCAAGGCCCCGGCTGCTCCGCCGCCCCCACGCGCCCTCCGGGAAGCGCAGTCCGGCTCCGACCGGCGGAGGCCTCGCAGTCGGAAGTGATGGCGGCCGCGGGGCCGCTGGCAGCCCCCGCCTCCCCGGAGAGTGGCCGCTTCTCTCCCTCCCGACGGGCCGTACGCAGACCCTACCGGGCCGCCCCTCTCCCCCAGGGCCGGTGCGAGTGACCCTGCAAACTGTGCACCTTGGTCTTGATGCCGGGGTTCTTGTTCCCGAAGCCGAAGAATGAGCTTCACAAACACTCAAGGTAGGAGAGCAAGGTACACGCTTTTATTTAGAGATGAAGTGAAAGGACAGAGCTCCCGGCTCGCGCGAGGAGGGGACAGGAGAGTCCCGGGTGGTGCGTTGTCGAGGGGCTTTTATAGGCAGATGAGGATTTTTCCAGAACAGGAAAAAAAGCTTAGGGGTGTGGACTTGTTAACTGGTCCTAGGATATTTACAATTAACTTGATACAAGTAACTCCTGCTCTGTTGATTTCTCCCCGAGATACCAGCATCTTGGTCTGGGGGCATATGAAACAAGGCCGCCTGCTCAGTCCCCAGCGCGGGCTGAGGCATGTTTGCTGAAGAGTAAGTTAAGCGCAGTCTTACCTTTAAGGTGGAATCTTTCTGGCCTTTTACAGTGTTTTGGCTGGGCCTGCAGCTAAATTAGTTTGGCCAGTTTGCAAAATAACTACATCAGATCTGAAGAAGGAAAGACAGCACATAGGCCAGGGCCTTTTAATATCTTAAAGTGAATCTTACACATGATTATAAATTATTAGCATAAAACATGTGCTACTCTTCCTTATCTGGGGAATATTAACTGATCTCACTGAAGAAAGACTCTAGAGCTGAATGTCTAACACAGAGCTATGGTAGGGGGTTTCCTTGCATGTAGTTACATTGCTCTGCCTGCAAATATCCGGCCTTGCTTTTTCTGGAGGCCCTCACCCTGCCCTGTCCAAGCCCACCGTCCCTTTCTCAGTCTGGCTTCCCCTGAACTTCCGCTCAGCCCGTCCTTCTGGCCAGGGAGGGGCATAGAAGAGGTGGACAGGCTGACTGGGCTGCGGTCTTCAAATGTGTCAGGAAAGCCCTGTAACCGTTAAAGAGCTACCCAGAAACCCCCCAGCAAGAAAACTCCAGACCCAAAGGCATAAAGCCAGCATAATCATGATTACAAAACCTGCAAACCTCTGAGTTCAGGCTCTTCATTTGAAAAAAGACCCAAAAAAACCAGATACCAGAAAGTGAGAACTGCTTCCTGAGACTTCTTAGGATTAAGATAACTTGTATTAGGTGAAGTGCTTTGGTACCACAGCAAATCCTGACACTGTCATGAGCAAACATTTGTGTTTTCCTCTTTTTATCTTTTTATTCTAGGTTATATAAAAAGGAAGGGGAATTTTAAAGGAAACTGTACATTTTGATCTTGTGGAAGATCACTAGTTGATCGAGAAATGGGTGAGATACTCAGGAGGTAGACATTTCAGTGTTGGTGGGCTCCCCTCTGAGCTGGCTGATGGAACCCCCACAGTGACGCAGGGCCTCCGGACGTGTATCCCTTTGAAGCCAGAACCCTTTCGGGGCAGCTCCCTGTACACCTGGGCCCATCATTTCCCATGTATCCCTCTCCCTGCCATTCTGGGAGCTTCGCAGGAATAAGGGTCTTGGCTCAGCAGACATGTGCCGTTTCAGAAGCAGATGACCTTGGGTGATGTAGCTGTGGACCTCACCCAGGAGGAGTGGGGGCTGGTGGGCCCTGCCCCGAAGACCCTGTACCAGGACGTGATGCTGGAGACCTTTGGGCACCTCGACATTGTGAGTGAGGCTGTTCTCTATGCTGACCTGCTTCTCTGGTGTCCCAGCACAGTGGGTTTTACTCGGTTGGGAGTGGGGGATTACTGACCCTAAAGATTCCTTCTCTCCGCAACCTCACATCCTGATCTCTCACCTGGTCAGGACCTTGGGGACCCAGCCAGACATCATTGCCCAGCTGGAACTGGGAGTAGAACCACGAATGATGGACAGAGGACTCTCCCAAGATTCCTACCCAGGTGAGACGGGAAAAGGGTCTTTACGGTGTTTATGTATGTTCCTTCATATCTATTGTATTTGTCATTACCTTTGGCATTTCCATTATCTGCTGGGATCATTTTTTTCCTTTTGTCTTGTATCAGTCTTTTAGAATGACAAAATTCGTCTTTGTGTTTGCCCGAAAATGCCTTATTTCATCTTCATTTTGAAAAGATACTTTTAGGCAGCGAATTTTAGGTTGGCAGGTTTTGTTTGTTTTAGAACTCTGAAGACGCTGTGCTGTTGTGTTCTGGACTCCGTGTTAGGGCGTTAACCCTCCGTCTTGTTATTGTTACTTTGAAGACAGTGGGTCTTTTTATTTTGTTTTTTGGTAACAGTAGTTTTGTTTTGTTTTGGTATCATTAATGTACAATTACTTAAACAACATTATGGTTACTATACTCCCCCTATTATCAAGTCCCCCCACATACCCCATAACAGTTTTTTAAACATACAAGTTTAAATGTACACATTATGTAGTTATCACCCAAATGGAGCTTGAGGACTTCTTCACTATCTCACAAAGTTCCTTTGTTCAGATTTATTCCACCATAGGTTACTTTAGCCTCTTCTAGAACTTCATTTAAAGAGAATCGTAATTTCTTTTGTGTAAAGTTTTACCCTAAGATTTTTTAGATTGATATATGCATTATTAGTTTGTGTTTTTCTTATTGCTAATACTCCATTTCTTGAGGGGACCACATTTTATTTATTTATTCACCTGTGATGAACATTAGGGTTGTCTCCAGTTTGGGGCTGTTATGAATAATGCTGTTATGAACACTCTTGGGCAAAGCTTTTAGTGGACCTGTTTTTTTTTTCCTCTGGGGTAAATATTGGGAGTGCTGGATAATAGATTAACAAGATCTGATTTTATAAATTTTTTCTTTTATGGTTAGGGTTTTGTTGTTTTTAGTGTCCTAAAAAATCTTCGACTATGTCAAGATTACAAAGATATTCTCCTGTTTTCCTCTGGTACTTTATAACGTTTTTTGCTTTTACATTAAGACCTATAATCCACCTTGAATTAATTTTATGTAAATGCGAGGTAGTAGATAAGGTATCTATTTTTTCTTATGGTTATTCAGTTGTTCCAGCATTAGTTAGTGAAAATCTTTCTTTTCCAGTGTATTGTATGATAGCATTTGTTGAAAATCCAGTGACTGCATATATGTGGATCTGTTTCGCTGTTCTCTTCCACTGTATTTTTTTAGTCCTTTACTAATATCGTATGTTTTAACTATTGTAGCTTCAGAGTAAGTCTTGAAATGAGGTAGTGAACATCAGCCTGTCACTTTGTTACAGTTGTCTCAGTTATTCCAGGTCCTGGCATTTTCATATAAATTTATGTGGAATATTAGAAATTACCAAGCTTTTTAATTCCACGGAATTTCCTACTTGGATTTTGATTTGTAGTGTCTTAAATCTATAGATCAGTTTGGGAAGAACTTCCACCTCAATATGTTGAGCTTTCTAATTCTTGATCATGGTGTTTTTATTTAAGTCCTTTCATTTCTCTCAGCAACATTTTACACTTCTTAAGTGTATAGATGTGTTTTGCACATCTTTATTAAATTTATTTGTAGGCATTTTGTATTTTTGATGCTGTTATAAATACTATTGCTCCTTAATTTCATTTTCTAATTGCTGCTAGTGTATGTAAATATAATTTGTTTTTTGATTGGCCTGTGAACTTGCTAAAATGATTTACCTGTTCTAGTAATTTGTCCATTTTCTTGGATTTCTTACACAGTCATGTCATCAGCAAATAAGAGTGCTTTATTTTTTCCTTTCTACTTTTTATGTTTTTCCTTTTTTCATGGTATTAAACTGACTAGGACATCTAGTACTTTAAAAAAATATGTGAAATTAACATACAGTGAGACATGCAATTCTTAAGAATATAGTGCAATAATGTTTTACAGATGTGTGTGTAACCCATACTGCAGTTCACGCATAGACTATTTTCATTTCTTCATACATTTCTTTTAAGCCCTTTTCCAGTTAGTACTCCCCCAATATGACAACCATTCTTATAATGTCTGTCACTGTAGATTATCCAGTACAATAGTACATTAAAGTGATGACAATGGACATGCTGACATTAGGGGATAACATTCAGTATTCCACCATCAAATATGGTCTGATATTCTATCAGAGTGAGAAAGTTCTATTCCTTTTGGTTTGCTGGATTTTATCATGAATCGGTGTTATCTTTTATCAAGTGCTCTTTATGCATCTGTTGACATTTTTTTTCCCCTTTGTTTCATTGATTTCTACTCTTTATTTCCTTCATTTGTCTTGGTTTAATTTGCTTTCCTTCTTTCTGGTTTCTTGAGGTAGAAGATCAGGTTATTATTTTTAATGCTTTCTGAAATCCTTCCTAATGTTTGCATTTATAGCTATACATTTTTCTTTAACCTCATTTTAACGGCATCCTGCACATTTTCAAATTGTATTTTCCTATCAAAACATGTTTTGAACTGAACAATAATGAAAATACAACAGGAGTCTGATTTCTTCTTTGATTTGTGAAGTACATTATTTAATTTCCAAATATGAGATTTCTGTTATTGATGTCTAGATTATTTCCATTGTAGTTGAAGAACATATTCTGTATGAATTCAGTCATTGCAAATTTATTGAGAAATGTTTTTATGACACAGTAGATGTGTGTTTTGGTGAATGTGTATTCTGCTGTTGTTGGGCATAGTGTTTGATAAATGTCAATTAAGTCAAGTTGCTTAGTTGTGTTGTACACACTATATTCTGATGGATTGTCTTGTCTACTTGTTCTATCAACTATTGACAGAAAACTTAAATTTCCACCTATGACTTCATTTGTATATGTATATATTTTTTAAACAAATTTTTGCTTTATGTATTTTGAAGCTGCCTTACTAGGTGTGGTGATGGATTGTTGCGTCTGCCTGTTGAACATACTGTGAAGTGTCCTTTTCCTCTGGTAGTATCTTGTCTTGAAATCTGCTTTGTTTGATGTTAATATAGCCAAATGTCTTTCTTGTATTGAAGTCAGTTTTCTTATGCTTTCCCCTTATCTGTTGAAATGTTAAAATGAGTGTCTTGTAAATAGCATTTATTTGGGTCTTATCTGTAATCCACTTAAACAATTTTATTATTTAATATGGGTGTTTAGTAATTTTTTATTTTTTATTTTATTTTTTTTTATTATTATTTTTGGTATCATTAATATAAGATCACATGAGCAACATTGTGGTTACTAGATTACCCCCATTATCAAGTCCCCACCACATACCCCATTACAGTCACTGTCCATCAGCATAGTAAGATGTTATAGAATCACTACTTGTCTTCTCTGTGCTATACTGCCTTACCTGTGCCCACCCCTACATTATGTGTGCTAATCATAATGTCCCTTATTCCCCTTCTCCTTCCCTTCACACCCACCCTCCCCAGTCCCTTTCCCTTTGGTAACTGTTAGTCCATTCTTGGGTTCTGTGAGTCTGCTGCTGTTTTGTTCCTTCAGTTTTTGCTTTGTTCTTATGCTCCACAGATGAGTGAAATCATTTGGTACTTGTCTTTCTCTGCCTGGCTTATTTCACTGAGCATAATACCCTCTAGCTCCATCCATGTTGTTGCAAATGGTAGGATTTGTGTTCTTCTTATGGCTGAATAATATTCCATTGTGTATATGTACCACATCTTCTTTATCCATTCATCTACTGATGGACACTTAGGTTGCTTCCATTTCTTGGCTATTGTATATAGTGCTGTGATAAACAGGGGTGCATATGTCTTTCTGAATCTGAGAAGTTAGTTGTTTTCTTAGGGTAAATTCCTAGGGGTGGAATTTCTGGGTCAAATGGTATTTCTGTTTTGAGTTTTTTGAGGAACCTCCATACTGATTTCCACAATGGTCGAACTAGTTTACATCCCCACCAGCAGTGTAGGAGGGTTCCTCTTTCTTCGCATCCTTGCCAGCATTTGTTCCTAGTCTTTTCTATGTTGGCCATCCTAACTGGTGTGAGGTGATATCTCATTGTGGTTTTAATTTGCATTTCCCTGATAATTAGCCATGTGGGGCATCTTTTCATGTGCCTGTTGGCCATCTGAATTTCTTCTTTGGAGAAGTGTCTGTTCATATCCTCCACCCATTTTTTAGTAGGGTTATTTGCTTTTTGGTTGTTGAGGCGTGCGAGTTCTTTATATATTTTGTATGTTAACCCCTTGTTGGATATGTCATTTACGAATATATTCTCAGATGTTCTGTTCTTAAATTCCTTTCTCTCCCTTTGTATCATAAATCTTCTACTTGCCTGCCTTTGAATTCATAGATTCTTACTTCTGCTGTGTCCAGTCTGCTCTTAAGTCCATCCATGGCTTACTTCAGATACTATGTATTTTTTTAGTTCTAGAATTTTCACTTGGTCCTTTTTTCAGTTGTTCCACAAAATTCTTTATGTGTATAATAGTTAATTTAAAATCTTTTTATGCTACTTCTAATGTTTGGTATGTCTGTTTCTTCTTTTTTTTCTTGATTATGAGGCATGTTTTCCTGATTCTTTTACATGTCTAGATCATTTTTGTATACTGGACACTGGATAATATATTGTGGAGACTTTGGACTGTTGTCTTCTACCAAAAAGTGTGAGTTTTGTTCTCTCTGGCAGTTAAGTTACTACAAATTGCTGATCCCAATAAGGCTTGGTTTTAGAATTTAAGATAGGGTTACTTTGGTTTCGATTTAGTCTTTGGATGTAGTCCTTACTCCCAGGGGATGGTCTTTTCTCTTAGGTGCAGCTTTCCAGGGTGTCAGCTCAATGACTGGGTCAGAACTCCAGCGCCCCCCAACACTGCATGCCTTCTGAAACCTCTTCTTTGCCCCCTAGTAAATGTTGTCACATGTTAGGGAGCCTTCTCCAATGCATTTGCAGCAAGAGTTCAGCTAAGGACTCATGGAAAAACCGTCTGCAGGTTTCTGGGCCCCCTTCTTTGTTGTACTTGACATTGCAAAGCCCTCCTCATAGTCAATTCCATAGCTTCCTCCCCCTGGTCAAAACTTAAGGCCTCCCCACCTGGTAAGACTCAGGCTTCTGGGGAGCTTAGTCAAGTCTCCTGTCTGCCTCACAGACGTGGCCCAAGCACCGACAGTGCTCCACATGCATCCCCTGTGTCTGTTTTCCTTATCAGTCTTTTTGTTGATCAGTCTTCCTGGGATCCTCTTATTCTGTGTGTACATTTTGTGGCTTCTCAAAGTTCTGTCTGTTCCTTTAGTTGATATTTAAACACATCCATTAATGTTGTTTACACCTTGTTGCTTTTGTCTCGTCATTCTCACTCTAGGAGTTTTTCCCAAGCACCCAAATTGTTTTTCACTTCCTCCTAGAATGAAAGAACAGACCTAAAAGCCATCGCCATCAACACAGGCCATTTCTGGTGAGTAGTCATCCAGCAGCACGAGCCCGACAAAATCCGCGCTGGGTGACTCCTGATGCTCCGCTATAGCGGAGGACTGGGAATCTGAGGGTGGGTCAGAAAAGGAGAAGACACATGGCGCCAGTAGACTATGAATATGGGCGAGCAGTGACCCAGGATGAGGAGCTACATGCAGAAGTTGTGGGAAAATGCAGCTTCAATTCAGACTTATTTTCTTCACAGAGATACCTTATCAAAGAATATTTCCATCAGATTGACTCAGGAGTTCAAAGGTTACAGCATACTTCTGTTTTAAAAAATCATCAGGAAATCTTAGTAGGGAAGAAACCCTATAAAAGCAATTCATGTGGAAAAACCTTGAAAAAACTGTATAAATTGAATGTGTGGTAAATATAACAACTAGAGCATATATCTTTCTACATATGATATAATTAATACAGGAGAGAAATTCTGTGAATGCAAAGAAAGGGGATTGTTTTACCCGTAGCTTACCCTTCTCTCAGGTCACGAGATCTCCTACTGGGAGAAACCCCATGTAGTGGGTGTGGGAATGCCTCTAAGAATCTTTCATCTCTTTCTCACCATCTGAGAAATCACAGTGGAGAGGAAGCCTATGAATGTGATGAATGTGGGAAGACTTCCTGGCAGAACCTCCACCTTGCACCGGAGAACTCACACTGGTAAGAAACCTTATCAATGTAATAAATGTGGAAAATCTTTCAGCCAAAATTCTCACCTTAATGTACACCACAGAACTCATACTGGAGAGAAACCCTATAAATGTGATGAATGTGAAAGATCCTTCAGTGGAATGTCTAATCTTAATATGCATAAGAGAACACATACTGGAGAGAAAACCTAAAATATAATGAATGTGGAAAAGCCTTTAGTGACTGCTCCTGATATACACAACGTGAAAGGACGCATACTGGGGAGAAACCATACGGACGTAACGAATGTGGGAAAGCCTTCAGCCACAGCTCTCCTCTTACAGTTCACAAGAGAATCCATACTGGTGAAAAGCCATCTAAGTGTAATGAATGTGGAAAAACTTTGTTTTCATGTATCCTTCACCCAGCATAAGAGAACACACACTAGAGAAAAACCATATAAATACCATCAGTGTGGAAAAGCTTTCAGTCAAGGTTCTAACTTTATTGGACACCAAAGAACTCATACCAAAGGGAAAAAAACTACATCCTCATTGTAATATATAAAAGCTCTGTAAGTATGTTTAAATTTTTGTCCCAGAGAAGGGCTGAGCCTGGGTGGCATTTGATATCTAGAAAAATTGCCAATGAGAAATAATGAGATCAAAACTACCTTCAATACTAATTAATGTAATCAACCTGTGTGGGAAAGGCTATTGCTGAGAAGTCAAAATAGGTTGATGATACTTGATTAAATGACTGAATGTACTAAAGGGCCAGAGTGCCATTATTTAGTCATTGTTCCCCACTGGTAGAGAGTTGGGCTTCTTCAGTTTGTTTCAGGAAGTCCCTCTGAAGTATAATTTTGAACAATGCATAGAAATATGGAAAACATCTATAATACGTAGTGAAACATGTAGACCTGTTCAGACTGTGTTGTGTTATGTACGCATTTGAACAAGGGTTTAGAAGAAGACACAGAAATAATGTAGCTAATTAATAAGAGTTTTGGGATATTATATGACTTTCCTTTTTTTTTATTGACTTTCCTTTTTTTAACATTTAAAAATTGCCGTAATTTTACAATAAATAGATGATCAAAAGTAAGTCTGAATTACTTGAAATGGATATACTAAGGTAGCAAAAACAAATGGAAATAAGTTCAGTGGTCAACACAAGAAGTTAGAAAAATTATAATCAAAACAGAAAGAAGAATATAATAAAGATGAAAGCAGAAAATAAATGATAAAAGGGGACTCTGAGAAAAACAAACTGGGGTAAGTTCCAAACTACCACGATCCAGAAAAATTACATAAACTTGTAACACTGGGAATGAAAAAGGAAATAAACATAGAGAAAGTAATATCAAAGGGTTGTATATTTTTTGGGTAAAACACTTAAAAACTTAGATGAAAAGATATTTTTCCAAGAAAATATAACCCTGGAAAGCAAAAATACTGACTGAAGAAGACACTGAAAATCTAAACAGACCAAACGTTCTGGATTAAATTGAAAAAGTCCTCAAAGAATTATCTCACAAAAAGTATTTTACCAGTGCTAAACTGTTTTACCTGTGAATTATTTCCACCCTTTAAGAAATAGAAAACTCTTTGATACACAACTGTGTTAAGCTGAACACTTAACTCTTTTATGATACCAATATGTTAAAGCTTAAAGGGAGCAAAATTAAAAGCCAATGTCTGTCAGGACTATTGATGCAAAGGAGATACTGTCAGTAAAGATAGTATAGAACACCTGGATTTAGGAATATTCACTCCAGGAGTCAGTGTGTTTAGTATTAGGAAATATACAACTATAATGCCCCATTTTAATCAAGCAGTGGAGAAAAACCAGTCATCTCAGTGGTTAATTAGAAAGAATTTATTGGTTATTTCAGGGAAAAAGAAACCCCTCATAACATTAAAAATTTTTTATAATATCAGGCAGAGCCTCTGACAACAGTAGGTTGATGGGACAGAACCCCAAACTTGGGGTGGGAAGAATTCTGTGTCTAAAAGCAACTTTCTCATCTTGAGAATCCCTTTAGCCTAGAATTTTGCTGAGAATTCAGAGCACTGGAATGCTCATATTTTAGGTGTGCCATTGAATCTTTTTTGACAATGGGTATCAAGACATAGAACATTTCCATTACCCCAGAAACTTTTCTTGTCCCTTACCAGACAATTATTCTGTATACCTAAAATCAAAGGGTAATTTCTATCACCATGGGTTATTTCTGCTGACCTTAGAATTTCATAAGGTGGGATCATAATATATTTAATGCATTTTTGTCTGCTGCTTTCCCTCAGCAAAATACTTTTGAGATTTATTGTTACTGAATGCACCAGCAATTCATTCATTTTTATTGCTGGGTAGTATTCCACTGTATGAATATAGAATGATGTACTCATTCTCGGGTTGATAGAAATCTGGGCTGTTTCCAGTGTAGTTATTATGAGTAAAGCTGCTATGAACATATTTATCAAAGTTTGCTTTTTCATTTCTCTTGAATAAATTCCTAGAAGTGAAACAGCTGAACTATAGAATAGATGTATGCTTAGCTTTTTAAGAAACTGCTAATATCAAAGTGATAAAAGTTTATGTAAACATCAGCTATGTATGGGAATTCCTGCTCCTCCACATCACTACATTTGGTACTGTCCATCTTTTTCATTTTGGTCATTCTAGTGAGTGAATAAAGATATATTATTGTGGTGTGATGACTAATGACACGGAACACTTCTTCATGTGCTCATTGGCTGCTTGGCCTGTCTTTATTTATGAAACTTTTATTCATATGTCTTGCCCAATTTTTTGTTGGGTTGTTTGTCTTTTTTATTATTGAGCTGTAGGAGTTGTGTATATAGTCTGGATTTTATATGTGTGTGTGTGTGTGTGTGTGTGTATATATATATCTTTGTATATGTACATATTGTGAACATTTTATAAAAATTTTAGCAAATTGAGTCCAATAATAAAATAACTTAAAAGCATCATGACTAAGAGGGGTCATCACAGGAATGATTGGTTTAACAAAAATCAATAAATGTAATTCATTATTTTAACAAGCTAAAAAAGAAGTATATGATTGTCTCAATGCATGCAGAGAAAATCTGACAAATCCAATATCCACTCCTGGTTAAAAAAAAAAAACTCTCACCAAATTTGAAATAAAAGGGAATGTTCTCAACCTGATGAAGAGCATCTACAAAACCCCACATGTAATATACTTAATGATAAAAACTGAATGCTTTACCCCTAAGATCAGAACAAGGCAAGGATATCTGATCTCACCACTTCTATTCAACATTGTAATGGAGGTTTTAACCAAGACAATTGGCAAGAAAATGGGATAAAATGAATCCAGATTGGAAAGGAAGAAGTTAAAAACAGTTTCTATTTAAGCAGACTCACAGACTCCAAGGGACTAGTGGTTACCAAAGGGGAGGGGTGGAGGAGGGTGGGTGGGAAGGGAGGGAGAAGGAGATTGAGGGGTGTTATGATTAGTACACATGTTGTCGGGGGATCATGGGGAAGACAGTGTAGCTCAGAGAAGGCAAATAGTGACTCTGTGGCATCTTACTACACTGATGAGCAGTGACTGCAGTTGGGTGTGAGGGGGATACTCGATAGTAAGGGTGAATGTAATAACCACATTATTTTTCTTGTGAAACTTTCATAAGAGTATATCAATGATACCTTAATAAAAAAAAACAGTTGCTATTTACATATTACATGTTCTTCAATGTAGAAGAGCTGATGGAATCTGCCAAAAACTGTTGCAATAAGTGAGTTTAGCAAGGTTTCAGGATACAAGATCAATATACATCTGTATTTCTGTATACCAGCAATGCACAATTGGTAACTGAAAAAATTTAAAATACTATTTAGTACAGGATCAAAAAGTGAACTTAAGGATAAATGTGACAAAAGATGTGAAGAATATGCACATTGGAAACAAAAAACTGCTAAGAGAAAGAAGAACTAAATAAATTGTGAAATACACTCGTTCATATGTCAGAAGACTCAGTGTTACTAGGATGTCAATTATCCTCGACTTCATCTATAAATTTCAATGCAGTTCCAATTAAATTCCCAGTAGGACTTCTTATAGACACGGAATTGTAGGAACCTAGAAAAGGACCTAGAATAACTAAAACAACTCTGAAAACAAGAAAGTTGGAGAGTTAATACTGATTTCAAAAATTATTCCAAGTGCTACGGTAATCAAAATAGTTTGGTATTGGTATAAAGATAGACAAGTACACCAATGGAACAGAATATGTAGTCCAGAAATAAGCCATACACATACGGATAACTACAAAGGCACACAGGGCAAAATGCAGTGGAAAAAGGAAAGCCATTTCAACAAATAGTACTGGAACAATAGGATGTCCTTACTATTTATTTATTTGCTTGTTCATTTATGTCCACACAAAATTCTCTTTATTACAAGGAAAATAATAATTTTATAATAGAGGAATCTGATAGACATCTCCTGAACAAGGTGATCAAAGTCAACATTAACAATAATGGGACAGTACCATTGTTAGCAATGCCATGGGCATCCTGGTGTAACATAGGCATAGAGACAATATCACTTCTCTACTATGCTTGCCAAAAATGTATTATCTGAATTTATTCATGAAGAAACATTAATTGAAACCAATAGAGATATATGCTACAAAATAACAAGTTTGACTCTTTAAAATGTCATGGTCATAAAATGAAAAGTAAAGAAAATGAAGTATTTTGGAATTAAAAAGACTAAAAGTGACATGACAACTAAGCAGTGTGTGATCCTGGATTGGATCCTGGACCAGAAAGAAATACTTTGTAAGAAAATTACAAAAGATAGTATTAGGAAAATTAGTGATATTTAGTAAGGTCTATAGATTATACTATATGAATGTATCCTGATTTTGGTAGTTGTACTGTTATTATATGTGAATTTCCTTGTCCTTAAAAAATACATACTGAAGTATTTTAGGGATGAAGAGATATCATATCTACAACTTACTCTTACATGGTTCACAAAAATATAGACAAAATAAAATTGGTAAAACAAATATGTTAAAATATAAACAATTATAGACTCTTGGTGAAGGGTATAAAGGAGTTCTTTCACTTTTTGCAACTTTCCTGTAAGTCTAAAATTCTTTAAAAATTAAAGACTACCAAAAAGAGAAGAAATTCCTAGTTCATTAAGTTTTAAGTGATGAATGGATATTGAATTTTATCAAATTCCTTTTCTATATTGTAATATAAATTCTAGCCGGAATAAGCAGGCGAAGAGACGCAACAAATGGCCTGGTAATTTATTTAAATACCCCCGGGGGAGGTTCTATGGCCCTCTTGCCGGAGGCCAGAGAAGTCACGCCCGGTTAGGGAGGTGGGGCGCTTATAAGGGATTAGGAGGGGGAGGAGCGGGCAAGCGATCCTAGGGGGGTGTTGAGAGGTATGATTGGCTAAAGGTGACATAATAGTCAACTAGAAACTTTTTCCTTCCAAGAGGGAGGAGGCTGACATCCGGGTCCCAGTTGGCACATCAGGATGGAATTCGGGGAGAGCTGCCCCCCTTTCCATATACGGCACGGACTTTGGGGTCTGGTCTGTTCTCCCCCTATGGCATCTCTCTGTTCTGTTTGCATGTCCTTGTTTTTCCTTTCTCTAGCCTAACATATATCTCTAAGGATGATTATATATGTTTTCTTTCATTAATTGGGTATATAATAAGACTTGAATGCTTGAAATAAACATACATTTTATATAATATATATTACTGGATTTGTTTTGCTGATATTTAACTTAAAATTTTCAGCATTAAGTATACTGCTTAATTTGTATATGTTTGGGAATTTGTGGTTTAAAAATTGTTGACTGGTTTGTAATTTTCCTTCTTTGTAATGACCTTAGGTTGGGGAATCAACATTTTATTGGCCTTATCAAATGAGTCAGTATTTCCTTGTTCTATTCTCAAACAGAGTTTGTAGAAGATTGGTGATATTTCATCCTCCAATGTTTGGAATGCCCTTATTTTTTAAAAAGGAATTTTTGATCCTTATTTCATACCATATACGAAAATTAACAATTTTTTAAATTTCATAGATTTAAATTCAAATTCTAAAACTTCTAAAAGAAAAAATAGGAAAATGTGTGTGATTATGGATTAAGCAAAGACTTCTGAGATAAGACACCCAAAACAGTTCCTAAAAGAACACAGTGATAAATTGAACTTCATCAAAATTAAAAACTGTTCTTCAAAAGACACTGTTAGGAGAAAGGAAAGAAAAGTCACAGATAGGGAGAAAATTTTTGCAAAACATAATGCTGATAAGGGACATATTCCCAGGATAAAGAACTCAAAACTCAACAGTAAGAAAATACCCCCCTTTTTTTAATGGGCAAAGTATTTTCACCAAAGAAAATATGCAAATGGAAAAGAAACATGAAAGATATTCAACATCATTAGTAATTAGGGAAATGCAAATTAAAACCACAATGAGATACCAATACACATCTATTAGAATTGCAAAAATCAAAAAGACTGATACCCAAGTGTTGGCAAGGATGTGGAGAAGCTGGAACTCTGATTCACTGGTGGTGGAAATGTAAAATGGTGCAACCACTTTGAAAAACAACTTGACAATTTTGAAAATGTGGAACTTAGACATACCATATGATCCAGCCGTTCTATTCCTAAACTTTTACCCAAAATAAAAGGAAATATATGTCCATATAAAGACTTGTATACTATACTAATGTTCTTAGCAGCTTTATTTGTAATAGCCCAACTGGAAACAACTCGTGTCCATTGACAGATGACTAGATAGTGAGAGATCCTTAAAGTGTAATACTACCAAGCAATAAAATGACCTACTGATATATTCAACAGCATAAATGAATTTCAAAATAACAGTGCTGAGTAAAAGAAGCCAGACTCCATCCCCTGTAAAAAAATTATAAATCATTCCACTTACATATAACTATAGAAAACTCAAACTTACCTACAGGGACAGAAAGCAGATCTGTGGTTGTTTGGAAATACAAGAACGGAAGAATTTACTGGGAATTTTCAAATTAAGACATAAAAAACTATAAAAGACACTTAAAGAAAATCCTTTTCTTCAGAAGACCATAAAGTGAAAGGTAAGTCACAACTTGGAAAGGATATATTCGTAAGAAAAGATTAATGCTAAATTTATGGAAAGAAGTTCTACACACCAGGAAGAGAAGACAACCCAATAGAAAGATGCCTAAAGGAAATGAGCTGAAGATAATTCATGGGGAGAAAGCACAAATGGCTAAACACTGTAAGATGTGACTCTTACTGCTAAGAGAAGTGTACACATCTCACAATGAAATACCATTTCCAAACACGAATTTGGCAAAAATTTAAAAATCTGACCCTACCAAGTACTGGGGAGGATGTGGACAAGTGAATTCCGAGACATTGCCAGCGATAATAAAAAGTGTAATCCTTTTGGAAATAGGGTGATATATCTACCAATGTTGAACATAAATATTCGTACCCTATGATCTGTCAGTCCCACTTTGAGGGGTTGCCCAGATAAGGTGAATAAAGAGGAAGGGGCCCTGGGCGAAGGTCACCCCAAGCCCGGGGGGGGGGGACGGAAGCCGTGAGGGGGCCCCGAAGGCGCGTCCTTGGCTCTGCCGCGGGGCTTCCAGGGCCAGTCGGGCCCGAGGGCTGGGGTCCTGGCCCAGGGGTCCTCCCCGTGGTGGCTGAGGGGCTTTTCGTGACCCCTGTCCGTGCGCTTGGGTAGTGGTTTGAACGGCAGCCGCCGAGGCAGCACTTGGGTTAATAGGACTGCATTCCTCAGAGCCGCTCAGTAAATGTTGACTCAAGGAAAAATCACAGTAGGTCGGTGATAATTTACGCTCCCATAAAACGTCGCCATCTGGGGAGAGATTTGGGAACAATCCGTGATGCTCTAAGTAGTAGAGCTTCGTATGCAGGAAGCTCAAAATTAGGTTCTTTATCTGAAAGGGGTATCAGAACGCCCACTTCCTAACCGTCTTCTAAACAGTAAGGATCCCTCGGACCCGCGCCCGGGACGCAGAAGGCGCTCGGGCTTCGTCGGATCCCCTCCGTTGAGTGCGGCCACGGGGAGCCGCCGCTCCACAGGCCCGCCAGCCGAGGGTCGCGGGGCCGGGGCCGACTCGGGTCCGCTCGGGTGCTCGGCCGCGGCGGCGTTTCCGGCCCTGGCGGAAGTTCACGGCTACGGACTACAACCCCCAGCAGCCCGCGGGGCGCGCCCTGGACGGCGCCGGGGGAGCGGCCGCCATTGTCCGCGGCTGAGGTGAGGCGATCGCCCGGCCAGCGGGCCCCCCCGCTGCCGGCTCTTCCGCGCGTCGGGAGAACCACCGGGGAGACGCGGCGCCCGGCGGGGCCCCGCCTGCCCTTTCCGCGCCGACCGCGCAGCCCCGTTCCCTCGGCCTTCGGACCCTCCTGCCGCTCGCCGCCGGGCTCGCGCCGCGCTGGGTCGGCTGGGCGGGGGCCCCCGTGGATCCTGCTTGTCGGGACTCGTGTCGGCTCGCGGCCTCCGGCCCAGCGGGCCTTTGTCCCCAGGTGGCGCGCGGGGATCCCGGCCGAACGCCCCGGCGAAGCGACCCGGAGCCTGCTGGTGGCCTGCAGGGAGCGGCGGGTACCGGCGCGCAGGGTGCGAGGCCGGGAGCCGCGAACCAGGTGAGGCCGGCCGCTCGCTCCGCGGGCTCCTGAGCACCGCATCCGCCTGGGGGGTTGCGGGAAACCCGGGGCGGGACGCCCGGCCGCAGATGACGATGCTTTCGAGGCCGTTCATGTAAATAAGCCCCGTTTCGTTCTCCGGCGGGCGTTTCTCGTCCGAGCGCCTCCGCTTACGGCGCCGAAGGAAGTCACTCAAACGGGCTGGGAACACCCCGGGTTCCTGTGAAGCAGTGACTGGAGGACTTCGCACGTCACCAACAACGGTGCAGAATAGCTTGCCTGCTTGCAGCCTTGGCACGGATCCCGGTGCCCCTGGGGCCCAGTGGGCGTCCTGGTGCCGCGCACACACTCGCAGGAATCCGCAGAGCCCTGCCCGTCGGGTTGGTGCCCCCAGTGGTCGCAGGACTGGCACAGAGACCGGAGCCCAGGCAGCCGGTAGTCGGCCTTCTGCCGGCCTGCGCAGCAGGAGACGAGCAGGCGTGGGCCTGGTAGATCCTGCAGGTGGACCGCAGCTCTTCCTTCCTTCCTCCAAGATAATATTTACGTAACATGAAATTAGCCATCTTAGTGTACAATTCAGTGGTTTTGTTGTATGTTCAGAAGGTGCAGCCATCGCCACCGGTGCAGAACGGTTTCCTCGCACCCCGCAAAGGAAATCGCTGCCCCGGTTAGGCGGCACTCCGCGTTCTCCCGCCCCGCAGCCCTAGGCAGCCGCTTGGGGGTGGGGGCTGCGCGTGATGCTACAGTGACTTTTGTCAAGTCAGCCGAAAAGGTGCCACAGTGTTGTCACTGTCGTCTCTTGGGAACCGTTGACAAATTTCTACCCTCTCATCCTGGATTCTGCTCTTTTTCAGTTTATTCAAGTCTTCATTTCTCTCCAGATATTGCGTTGTTTTTGATATGTAAAATCTGTTTTCTTATTATGATCCCAAGAACTGTTTTGCTGCTTCTGTGGATGGGTTCTCTTTGTTCCCACTGGATCTTCCGTGAGAAAGGACCACTTTTGTCTTCGCTTTTGTCACTAGGTTGGCATTGCTGTTTCTTTCTGTATATCAGCCGAATCCAGTGCTCCAGGCAGGCACCTGGTGGATTAATATTGCGGCATGGCAGCCATCAACCCGTGGGCGTCCTGGGGTGAGTGCAAATCCTGTTTCTTCCGGGCCTCCCTAGAGGACCCAGGAGCCTGGGGTTAGAGCTGGGGGTGGCCGTCTGAGGGTTTTGGGAGGTTGGAGGGGGTCTCTGCCTTGGTACAGAACTAAGTGAGTGAGATTAAAAAAAGAACCTTGACTGTCCACCCTTTTCTGTGCTCTTCTATGGTTGACACAGTACCTTAGGAGGCTGACGCAGACGGGTGAAGTAAGTCTCCATAAAATGGCAGAGATTGTAAAACTCTTTGGATCCTGTCTGGAATCACAGCTGGGGGGTTAAAACCAAACTTGGTTGTTGGTAAAAGGGGAAACTTGTTCATGTGAAAGACAGTATAATTTTTGTATATTTTATAGTCATCTCATCTCCTGAGATGTCTCATTAGTTGTGAGATTTTATAGGTGATTTGTGGGATTTCTTAGAAGATAGTCATTATTACAATAAAAATTTCCCTACCACTCCCATATTTATTTTTATGATTGTTTTTTGCTTATATAGCTCTGTAATTTAAGAACAATTTTAAGTAGTATGTTAGTGGTGTGTTTTATCGCTAAGTGAGGTTTCATGTATCTCAACTAAAGACATCAATTATCTTAGTAGTTTGTTTTTTTAATTAGGTAACGTTACACATTTTGTCAAGCTAGCTCTTCAGTCATTTGAGGGATTCTGTTCCTAACTGGTCTATTTTGTGACAATGTCATGTCAGTACATTTCCTGAGAGTTATCTACTTGTGCATTTCTGGTATAAATTTAACTTGCTGTGTTGTATTTTTTCCTCATGCCCTTGGGCTCTGTTTGCAGAACTGTGTTAGGCCTGTTAGTGAGACAGGTGTCCTTTTCCATTTTGTTGCCTTTTGTCAACAGAACTTTTAGGAAAGTGGCCTTCTGTTCCCTGCCTTAACCTGATCGTCTTGTGTAGGTGTCCTTTCAGACCCGTCATGGGGGATCGCGGCTGTTGACCCGTGGGCCTCCTGGGGTGAGTCAAAACCTTGTGTCCTCATTGGCCACGTCGCTACCATGTTGTAGCTTCTCCCAGGAGGGACTCATGGCCAGGCCAGGGGAGTCAGGTGGGTGTTTAGGGCAGGGCAGATCTGGCTCATAGCTGTTTCTGTAGATCTGGAACAGAGAGATACCAGGACACTGCTGAGGGAGAAAGTGACGGTGACATCTCCAGGACAGGGTGCATGAGAATAAATGTGTGTCCATTTAGGGCCCAGGCCTGGAAAGGTGACCAACAGACACTGTTTCTCAGAGATAGTGCCTCCAAACAAGAGGGGGCACTGCGGGGGCTCATGTTTGTAGGCACAGTGCTTATCTTCTCTGAGCCCCATTCCCTTTATTTGTAAAATGAGGAGGTGGGTCTCTCCCCTTGCCCAAGAGGGAGGGCCAGGGCTGCCTCCCATGTGCCCCTGGGAAGAAGGACTCTTGTGCGCGCACTTCTGGCAGGGGAGCTGCCACCGTGACCTCGCTTTCCCCCCTCAGCCCTGTGTCCTCAGGACCCTGCTCTGCGTGTGGAGGACCCCGAGGAGCCAAGGAGGGTCGCTGGGCCCCCAGCAGCCCTGGTCCAGGTGAGATGGGGCTTCTGCTTTTCCCTGAAGGGCTGCCCAGTGTTAGCCTCCGAGGTGTCCAGGTTTTCCCTGGCCACCCAGTCCGTGTGGTTCCTCAGTTCACAACAGCTAGAGTTTGGGTGGATAAGGAGTCAGCCAGAAGCTGTCACCCCCAGAGCACACACGGAGGACTCAGACAGTGTTCCACGGCTGGGAGCCTCACTGTCAGCAGCCTGTTCACTGTCCTGAGCTTGGGCTGGGCTGTGGGTTTCGGTGCACAAGGCACAGCGGCCTTGGTTGGCAGCCTCCCTCCCTTTCCTCTTTCCACCTTCCCTCAGTGTTCGGGTGCCTGTGCACTCTGTGCTTCTGGGAGGGGGAACAGGGACAAGCTGGAGCCTTGTCCTGAGGAACCCCCAGTCCCCTTTCCAGGGTGTTTCATTCAGCCGCTGAGGCCACCCAGCCCGCTGGTGCTGTACACGTGGCTCAGGACACAAGAAGCCTGCAGTGCCTGGGGAGGCCACAGGGCTCCAAGCCTGACTCCCGCCTTGGGAGGTGGGACAAGGATTGCATAGGAATCAAAGGGTGCAGAGCAGGGAGGCTGCCCGGGAGACACGAACCTAGGCCCGAAGGGGAAGGGGATGTGGCAGCCGAACGGGCACTTCCTAGTGAGCAGGGGGCTGGCCACCTGCAGCGCACTGGGGGTGTCTGCACGACCAGCGTCTGAGTGGAGGCTGACCCCAACTAGACAGTAGGCTGAGAGGCCAGTGCGAGTCCATCCAGGCCCTGGATGCCTGCTGCAGACCCAGGGCTGGATCCCAGTGGTCAGCAGGAACCTCAGAGGTGTCGGGAGCAAGAGGTGCCAGGGTCTAGAATGTGGCTGGAAAGATAACTCTGGCAGGGGTGTGGGGAGAAGGGGATTCTGGGGAGCAAGCTGGTATTGCCGGCTTCAGTGTGACCGGGCCTGGGGTCAGGGTCTGAGAGGTGTGCAGGAGCCGAAGCAGGGGACTTTGCAACTGTAAGGCACAAGGGTGGCTCCTGAGAGAAATGGGACACAGAGTTGATACTGGAGGTGTCGTCTCCCTCCCCACCTCTTGCCTGGCCTCCTCCACTAGAGGCAGTCACTTCAGAAAAACAAAATTTTTGTACCAGTTTTACTGAAATATTCACATACCATAAAGTTCATTCAAACTTAAAGTATATGAAGTATATAGTGGTTTTCAGTTTATTCCTAGAATTGTTCAGCTGTCACCAGTATGTAATGCCAGAACATTCTCATCCTTCCAGAAAGAAGCCCTAACCCGCGAGGGCCCCTCCCCACTGCCCTGACCCCCAGCTCCAGCCCCTGACAACCGCCAATTTACTTTCTCGGTGTATTTGCTTATTTATGGGACATTTCCTGCAAAGGGAATCATACACTATATGGCCTTTGTGTCTGGCTTCTGTCCTTTAGCATGGTTTCAAGGATCATCTGTGTTATACAAATATAAGTATTTTATTTATTTTCATGATGCAGAGGCAGCCATTATTGACTCACTGATTTCAGCTTCTTGGGCTTGTGTCCTTGTTTCCAAGTGAGAGATTCTTTTCCCAGGTCATCAATTCACATTCGCCCTGTTGGCTCCCTGCTATGAAAAATGAAGAAAAATAGTTTCACTACCATATTTAGGTCTTTTCTTTTGTATATTAAAATGATGAGCAAGCAAATGTGAGATACTGGGATATGAAAACTTAATAATGTCTCTATGCCTCCCGCAAGTTAAAGCAATGAAACCGCCCACAGGCTCAGAGCTGACTGGTGAAGTGTCATAAGTACGCCATCCCTGCTTTGGCAGCACTTCTGTCTGGGGAGGCAAAGCAGCCCGAGGTGCGTGGTGCAGGGGGTGGTTGTCAGACATCCAAAATTGGGTGACGTCCGCTGCTGTGCCGACGTACAGTCATTTTCAGGTTCTGTGACAGAATCAGCAGTGAAATAAGTCTCGAAAGATGGCCTGATTCAGTGGCTTGGGAGCAGAAGTTAGCTGTAGTAAGAGGTGGGAAGCTGCATGCTGCTGTTAGCTCCAGAGCTTTCCTGAGAATCACTAGAGCTAATGGTGGGGGAATAAAACAATTAAAATAACAGCACCCTCCAGTGTCTGAAGAGTTGTGATTTCTGAAAATATGCTCCTGGCCCCTCCCCACACTCACTTTGGATTTTTCCCTGTGGGAAATTCAAGACTTGAACCATGTGAGTTTTGTGTTAAGCAAGGTCTTCTGGAACACAAACGAGAGCCCTGTGTCCCTCTGTTGTTTTCTCCAAATTAAATATTTATTGAAATAAAGTGTTCACCTGGTGAAACCATCAAATGCTGTCATCCCTTGTTATCTGAATAGTCTATTCTTGGAAAAATGTTGGATAGCGAAGTTTCAGCTAGTTGGAGCCCAGATCCCATGAATTTTGAAGGATGGAGAAAATAGTAATATCCCAGCCCATCTGAAATGCCAGCCAGACTCCTCAGATAGTGGGAGCCCTTAGACCCCCCCTTAATGGTCCACCAGTGGCTTCTCCGTGATACATACTGTGCACAAGAAACACCAGTGATGTCATACCCCACACCCATCCCTGGTTGTCTTCGAGGACGTGCACACTCTAGTAGTTCTCTGAAAAGAACTTATGCTAAAATACTAATGAATAATGAAATTCTGAAGATGCCAAAGAGCTCATCTGAATTTCCCCAGGTTCCGGGAAGGGGCCAGCTGTCGGGATCCTGGTGATGCAGGAGCAGTCAGATGCGATCCTGTCAGGCAGACACCTGGCACCCAGCTCAGCAGCCTCCGCATCCTCCGTACCCTCCCATGGGTGCGTGGCTGGTGTGTCAGCAGGTTCCATGAAGTGCTTTGGAGTACCTAGGTCTACACTTGTAGGTGTGTACAAAGTGAATTGTGTGAGAATGTTTACAAGAATTGGGATGAAAGCTTGTAAGTGATCCTAGCAGGTGTTTGTAGAGTGCCGGCTCAGGTTCAAGGGCTCGCTCTTCGCCGAGGGCAGCCCCTGCCCTGCTCTCATCCTGAATTATAACTGCGACCTGCAGCATCTGGCCTCACCCTGGAGGCTTCCTTTGGTCTCCAGCTGGGAGGCGAGGTGCCTGCCTCCCCCTGTTTCTCCCCTTTCATGTCCAGCCTCAGCTGTGGGCTCTGACGTGGCATAATCAGCGGGCGCTCTTCATCTGTTTGGCAGTCCATAGGCCCTTCCAGTTTCAATGCAAGAAATACTTCCTTTTGTTTATTTAAATGTTATTTCTGACAAATTCCTTAATTACGGAAAAGCATAAAAAGTAATCAGACATGATCGCCATCACTCCAAATTAGTTGTCATTAACGTCCTGTTTGTTTCTCTATAGTCACCATCACATTCCCACCCTCAGAGCAACTACTCACGATCTGTGCACACCTAGTCCATTCTTAGACTCATTCATAGATAATTACAGACCTAATGTAGATGAATTTTTATTAACTGCTCTTTCTACACGTAACTTCTATGGCTTAGCTCATTCAAAGTAACGTTGAGGTCCGTCCACGTGATGAATAAGGGCAATTTCATTCCTTTTGTCCCAACCAGGGCTTGTGCTTTGTGCATGCCTTCCATGGATGGGCTTACAAGTACCCCTTCTCCTACCATTTTTGCTATTCCAGCCAAAGCTGTGTGCACATTTGTATACTTTGACTTTGCACACACATATGCATTTTATCTAGACATACCCCTAACAAGCCAAGTTTCGCTGCGTTTCAGGGTGTATTTTTACTCTGACCAGTGCATGTGGCTCTCTGCACCTTTGCTGCCACTTGACAATGTGCGGTCTTTTAGTTTTTGCTTACCTGAAGACCAAAAAGGTATGTTGTATTATTTTAGTTTGCATTTCCCTGCTTGCTAGTGAGGTTGAATATGTTTTATATCGTTATTGGCCTTCAGTATTTCCTCTACTCTCTCTCCCATCCCTAGATTGATGTAGACTGACTCAGTAATATGTGGGCATTTTACTGCATTCTGGATCAGCTGTCTTTTCCCAGTCTGCAGCTTGTCTTAACTTTATGGTGTCTTTTATCAGTAAAATGCTTTTAAGTGTATTTTTGTCAAACATACCTGTTTATGGCTAATATTTTTGTGTTTTTTTTTTTTTTTTTTTAAGAAACCATGTTTAAAAAAATCCCCTCCTGTCTTTTTCCTTTATATTCTCTCTCTGGGGTTGTCTGTTCCTTGGTAGGGCCTCCTGAAGTGATTGCTGCGTCTTCTCTCTTCATATCCTGTGAATTCGTTCCTGCTCTCTGAGAGCCTCTCGTATCATCCTGTCCTGTTTTATACTGAAATCTCACCAATCTGACAGTCAGAATTACAGCTCACTGAAAGTCGGATGCAACTGCTGCCTGGGTTCTCTGTGTCTTGGCACCGAGTCTGGTCTGCACCTGTGCAGCGGGCGTACTTGGGCGGCTGGTCTGTTCACCAGGGAAGAGCTGTAGTCGGAGTTCCTGCCTTGCTGTGGCCGAGCAGGTCTGCTTCCTGACTGGCTGGCCTCCTTGTGCCCACCCTCACCCCCACCCCCCGGCCTGGTCGGGCCAGGGTCATCACGTTGGCTCTGCTTCCTGCTTGCTGGGCCCACCGCTGGCTGTCAGGCTACAGATTCCCCAGCTGTTACGTCAGGCCGAAGGGGTCTCACCTCGGGGGCTGCCACACCTGGGCATCACGACAACCTTCCGTACTCTTGGGAAGGCCCGGGAGTTTTGCCCGAATATAAATTCAGCGCTGGCTGCTGATAGCGCTGCCCACAAAGAGGAGTGACTGGCAGGGAGGTGGGGCATCTGGCAAAGCTGTCCCGAACACAGCCTTTCCCCTCATCTGTTTTTAACTTGACTTTCTCCTGCCTTCTCTGTGTTTAAGCTCAGAGCCTCCCCTGGGGTCCCGTTTCCGCTGCAGTTTCTAACATGCAGGGCTGGGATCCTGGCCCCATCTCGCTGGTCCGGTGCACTTGGATCCACTCTCCATCTTGCAGGAATGTGGAATACCAACCACGTGCTGATATCCTCTTCTCTTCACTGGGATTTCTCTTACATTCTCTTAAAATATTAAGAGATTTTTAAACCCCGAAGTAGAACATGAACCTTGTGTTTGCTCAGGTTGCTCCCGTAACAGATCACCACCGACTGAATGGCTTAAAATAACACGAACTGACTCTTCCTCTAGAGCTCAGAGGTGTGGGGTCCACAGGGCCGCTCCTGGGGGCTCCAGGGCAGAATGTGCTTCTTTGCTTCTTCAGCATTGGGAGGCCACCCGCACTTCCTGGCTCACTGCCCTCTGCTCCACCTTCGGAATGCCTCACCCCACTGCTGCTCCCTCTCCCATCTTTGATGATTCTGACCCTCCTGCCTCACCCTCCTTCACCTAAAGGGACCCTTGTACTGCCTCCACTGAGCCCACCTGCATGATCCAAGCTTATCCCCCCATCTCAACATCCATGACATAATCACATCTCTGCAAAGTCCCATTTGTCAAATTGAGGTAACAGTCACAGGTCATGGGGATTAGGATGTGGACGTCTTCGTGGGCCGTTATTCAGCCTCCCATGAACAGCCGTGTTCACCAGCTTTAGCTACTGTTAAGCTTTCCAGCTTTCTGCCTTTATTTTATTCTGACACACAACGTTTCTTTAAAATCTGGAGTACTTGAAAGGAAATCTCAGATGGTGTATCATTTCACCCGTACACACTTCTGCATATATATCTGAGGGATTAATACTTATTAGAAGATAGCCATGGTATCTTTACCACACCCAACAGTAGTTTCTTCTTATTACCCAACACCCAGATAACATTCAGTTTTCCCCACTTGATCCCAAAATGTCCTTTACAGTTGGTTGGTTCAAATCAGGATCCAAATAAGGACCACACATTACATGTGCTTTATATACTGAAGAAACCAGGTCACTTGTCTTGTTTTGCCGATTTTGCCCTTGTGATAATCTTCTCCATCCCTTCGTCTCTTGTAACAGGTGGTTGGGCAAGAGGCCGGAGTAGGTGTTTTTGGCGTGAATACTGCATGGTGGTGCGGGTCCTTCCTACTGTTCCGCATTAGTGGGCACAGGATGTCTAGGCCCACGTTCAGATGACATGATGGATGAGTGGGGGTCAGGTATTACTGCCTTGTGCCTCCATTACTAAGTTACCCGCCCACCTTTCTTTCACCTGTGGTTTAGTGGTCACCGATGATCACTGCCGTTGTCCTCTGTTTTATTAGCGGCTGCAGAATCAATCTCTAATGTTCATTACTTACATGTTAGGTGTAGTTCTCTTCCTTTTTAAATGTGCGTATAGGGATTCTACTGGGGTTGGGAGGTGAACTTGTGGCTCAGCTCACCAGCTTGACAGCTGCCTGGGTGTGGGGTTGGACCTTGTTAAGTGTGGATGGTATCTGAAGACATTAGGTAACCTCAGATGCACCCACTGGCAGCATGTGGGGAGTGGACAGACAGCCTCCCCGCTGGCCCCCTGGACTGCTGTGAAAGTGTATCGCACTGATGATTCATGCTACACAGGCCTTGTGTGCATCCTTTGTCTGAATGTTACTTTTAAATAAAAAAGTTACTCAAACACATGGAAGTAACAGCTATCAAGGAAACTAAGACCTGGGCAGGTTTATAAGCCAGAGCCAAGAAATTGGCCGTGAGTACAAGGTTGAGGATGGCCTCACTAAGGGAGCTGGTAGTGGGCATTTTAAATGCTTTCAGAGTAAGGGAAGCATCGGAGCAGAAGCCATCCTGTGCTTTAGACCAGTCACTGTGTGGAGGTGGAGGGAAGTTCAGACTGACATAAAAGTCAGTACACTGAACACGCAGCAGCAAGGGCTGGCCCTACTGAGGGGTGACAAGCTCAGCCAATAAGCCATGACTGGCACGGACAGAAAGGAAGGCAGGCTGCGGGAAAGGCCAAGTGCAGGTAGAGGAGAAGGCATGCAGCGGCCTGTGAAGGGCTGGGCGCGCTCCACAGGACTCTCAGGGTGGAGACGCACTGCACGCATGTCCGGCCAGCGGGTGTCTGTCTTGGGCTTGATTCTGCACTGACAGAGGTTGACCAGAAACCAGTTTCTATATGAAGGGGAGGGCCTTGGTGCACAGACGGCAAAATGGGGGCTGAGAAGTGGGCCCGGGTTGTGAGGTTTGTGATGTAGCACCCATGATAGGCAGCCCACTCTGTACCAGCACTACCACCAGGGAAGGCATTGCCCCTGGCCCACCTGGAAATGCCCAGACACCTGAGGCCCACATGCTGATTGCTTAAAAGGACTGTAAAGGACATTCATTGCATAACTTCTGACATGAATCAGACAGAAGTTATGATTCATCTCCCCCTCTAGTTTTCAAGTGAGTATTTGTGGTTCTGTTTTTCCTAAAAGCATCAGTCTGAACTTTTCAAGACTCCAGTGTTCTGATGGCAGTTGTGACCAACTGTCTTCGGCCCGGGCGGTCTGCTCCGTCCTTCCTCACCCTTAGCTCCGATCTTTGGGACAGAAGTTATCTGGGGATGGAAACTTCGCTACTATGGCCAGGAAGACAGCCTGTGAATGTTTATCTTCCAGGCCCTAGATCTGCATGTTGAGCAGACTCTGATCCCTGGGTCTCTGGCCTGCGACCAGTGCTTGTACTCTTAATAAGGTCCTGGCCTTATTAAGTCTCTGCATCTGCAGAGAAGAAGGGGCTGCCTTGCCCTGGTGGGAATCCTGTCCACAATAGCCAGTGTTACTAGACTTGTGCAGGAGAGATGCACTTGTCTTTGTGGTTACTGTGGGCCCACATACTTAATTCCCTAGGAGTACATCCCAAATACAGGGCTCTGGGTGGCTCCCCGTGAGACCTGATCCACACCAGCCAAAATACTGGACGTAACTAGTATAAGTCCTCTGCATCCTGTCACCGCCCCCATGCTATCAGCCTGTCCATCCCCAGAGAACATTGGAGAGGAGGGCCCAAGACTGAAGAGAAACGTGTGCTCTTTTAGGAACCAGTGACCTTCAAGGACGTGGCCGTGGACTTCACCCAGGAGGAGTGGGGGCAGTTGGACCCAATTCAGAGGACGCTGTACCGTGACGTGATGCTGGAGACCTTTGGGCACCTGTTGTCTGTGGGTAAGGCAGGTGCTGCCTGAGCAAATGAAGCTCTTTGCATTGTGATACCTTAGCTGCTTGTTTGAAAGCTCACAGGATGTAACTGTTTGACAATGGATGTAAACTAGACTTAATTGTGACCATTTTGCAATATATACAAATACTGAATCATTATGTTGTACACCTGAAACTAATATAATGTATGTCCGTTACATCTCATTTTTTAAAAAGTAGCAATGCTTAACAACAACACTACCACCAACAAATAAGGTTCAGTGGTAAATCTAAAGGATTTGTGGGGTCCCAGAAGGCTGAGATGGTCTTGAGCCCTTAGGTTCAAGGCTGCAATTCCTAATGCTTACAAAGCATGAGGTGGGAGGGATCCCACTTTTTCTGCCCAAGTGAGAAGCCAGGAAAGAATAGGTATGGGAAGCATATAAAGCTTCACATGTCGGTGTTTTTCGCCCATGCACAGGGAATCAGATCGCCAAGCCCGAGGTCATCTCCCTGTTGGAGCAAGGAGAAGAGCCGTGGTCAGTGGAGCGAGCATTTCCTCAAAACTCTTGTCCAGGTGAGACAGGCCAAAACTTCCCCCAGCTCTGCTTGTGAGAGAGACGGCCGAGGCCACGGTATCGCCTTCCTCAGAGACATCCAGAACCCCCCCAAGGGCCTTTGTGGCTGTCGATTGAAGCAAAGATGGCCACCTTGTCAAGATGGTAGCAGTCTTTGTAACTGCAGTTTCCCATCCTTACTGTCCACTCTCCTGGTGCCTTTCGTCATCTCAGCTGCCCTTTCACTAAGATGACTTCTCATTCACTCACCAGCTTTTTGATTTGTTTTCATTTCCTTTACTGCCGAACTTGTGACCATAGCCACAGACTCTTCTTTAAAAAAAAGAGTTTTTTCCTTTAGGTGTTCACAT
Source organism: Manis javanica (assembly GCF_040802235.1). Taxonomy (NCBI): domain Eukaryota; kingdom Metazoa; phylum Chordata; class Mammalia; order Pholidota; family Manidae; genus Manis; species Manis javanica. The sequence continues at coordinate 528,940 of NC_133172.1, forward strand.
GGTTCAAAAACTTAGTTACATAAACTGTAAGCTGATAAACCTCACTTTACTACTCTGCTCTTATGCACATTATTCTTAATACCCCCCAACACACATAGGTAACTATTTTTCTTTTACTATAGATTTTTAAATTTGTTACTAGTTGTCCTAGGGATCATGATTAACATGTTAATTTATTTATAACAGTCTAGTTTGAATTAATACCAATTTAATTTTAATAGTATACAAAACATTTGCTTCTGTATAGATGTATCCTCCCCCATTTATGCTGTTACTGTCACAAATTACATCTACACGTTGTATGTCCACCAACGTAGATTTATAACTGTTGCTTTATGTAGTTGTCTTTTAAATCAGGAAAAAAATGAAGTTACAGAAATATGCATTTATATAGCCTTGTTGTATTTAGCTATGTAGTTACTCTTTTTGATGTTGTCTGTTTTGAGTTACTGTCTAGTGTCCTTTTACTTGTGTCTAAAGGGTTCCATTAACATTTCTTACAGATCAGGTTTGCTAGCAGCAAATGCTCAGGTTTTGTTTAGGTGTCTGGCTTTCTCCTTCATTTTGAAGGTTTTGCCGGATACAGAATTCTTGGTTAACAGTTTTTTTCTTTCTAGTGTGCATGATTTCTATGAGAAATAAGCTGTTGACCTGATAAGGGTCCCCTTGTGTATAATGAGTTGCTTCTCTCTTGCCGCTTTCAGGATTCCCTCTTGGCTTTGGCTTTGACCTTTCACAATTTATGTGTATGCATGCAACCTTCTAGATTCCCAGAAATATGTTAGGGATTTTCAGAGCCCTTATGGACATCTCAGTCCTTTCATCTTTTTGGTTTGTGTATTATTATTTGCCTCAGTTGGTTTCCATTGTGTCAGGAAGTAGTGAACATACTGCCTGCAAATGTTTGACAGACAGACCTGCACCCTAGAGGCCTTTAGCACTACTCAAGTTCCTGGCAAGCCTTTTGAGTCAAGTCTTTGAGGAACCACCAAACAGGTCAAATAAAGACTATTCCTTGGGAATGAGGCTCTGAAAAATCTCTAACCTCATTCTGCTTCCTCGAGTACCAGAAATACAGGTGGTTATTTTCCAAGGCTGCTGTGATTGCAGAGCCAGAGATGGGGACGAAGATAATCTAAAAAACTCGCTGTTAATGAAATTAAGATAGTTTCTGTGAATACACTGTCCCCTGAGTTGCTGCAAGACTTTGGTTAATTTACAGAATTCTGAGAGTATTAATTGTGGCAGTTTTTGACAGTTTTTTGGTTGTTTTTATGGATTGGTAAACTTTCAGGGTATTTATGTTGCCATTTTCACTGACCTCTTGCCCCAGTTAATTACTTTTAGTAATTTCTGTTATGTTTCTAGAGTTTCTTTATGCAACTAAAAGCGTATGGGAATGTGCAGTTATTTTTCATCTTTCCAAAGGTAAACTATGATTCAGCCTGTTCTGTATATTGATGTTTTTAATTTAGCATTGTACCATGGCCTCCTGAGTTCTGGAGGTAGATTTCTTCCCAGCCCTTCTAACGGAATGGGCTTTTGTGGAGTCTCACCAGCTGCCTTCACTTCAGATCTCAAGGACTCATGAATTATGGGAGTTGTAAGTCTTCCCCCCTTGGTGCTAATGCTTTGTGAGGCCTGTGGTTCTGTCACCTCCTTCCTTACACTTTTACCATCTTGCGGATCATCTCCACTGTCTCCTTGATCTCTGTGGAACTAGGAATTTCATCTCTTTGCTATGGATTGTTTTCCCAGGTTCTTGGTATGTGTCCCTGAGGCCAGCCTTCTGAGTCGTCTGAGCTCGATGTCGAGAGAGCACCCTGCCCACCTGCTGCCGCCCCTGCAGGAAGTAATCTCTTCTAACTCCTGGGATTTTCTTCCTCTGAAATGTCAGCTGTGTCATTCAACTTCCACCAACGTCACCTGCCCCTCAGGTCCCTTCCTCATAAAATTGCGGCTCAAGTTGATGAGTAAATTCATAACTTGTTATCAGCCACCTCAGGTGCTATTTCCAGATGTATCTCTCTGAGGTCTTCCATCATGAGGTCTCTGTTTTGTTGTACAGTGTTTTGAGTTGCCTTTTGCGTAACAGACCAGATGTCCAAATATTTCTAGTACTTTTCTCATTCCCTGACTAGTTCCTGCTGTTTACTCTGCTGGCACCTTCACGTCTTTCTAATGAGTCCAGTCACGTGCCGTGCCGGGGGCCCGTCTGCATTGGAGCCCGGCTGAAGGCTGGACTCCTGTCTCTGGTGTGGAACTTTCCCTGGTTTCTTCTGCTGGTGCTGATCTCCTTGTCTGACCTCCCACCCACTTAGCATGCAAAACCCACGATCTCTCAGCGATATATTGTGTGTATTGCTCATAACTGTTCAGCATTTCCTTTCATCAGATAGATCCTAGCTTCCAGGTGAAAGAGACTGTCTTTCTTGTCTCTGGTTCTGGACACTCAGTCCACAAGGACCAAGAGGAAGTTTGGGCCAGAGTTGTTCATTTGATCAGTGGGATGATCAGCTGCCATTTTTAGAAGTTTCTATTGAAAGAATTCAAAAGCTATATGAAGATCATTCCCTAACTTCTAGGAGCTAAGCTTGAAATTGTAATGAATGCCAGTTGTTGAGTGGAGTAGAGCCTCTTTTGTAATGGACTTGGGTAGCGAAACGGGGAAAATAGTCTATACTGAAGTGAGAGAAAGAAAAACCTAGAGAAAGAGGACAAGGAACTACATCCTGTTGGGTACCTGTGCCAGGCTGGATAATGACACCCCTGCCCCCCCAAAAAAAGATGCACCATGTCCTAAACTTGTGAATATGATACCTTAGTATGGCAAAAGGGGCTTCTCAGATGCAAATAAATTAAGGATCTTGAGATAGAGAGGTTATCTTCGATTATTTGAGTGGGTCCATTGTAATCACAAGGTCCTCATGAGAGTGAGGCAGTGTCAGAGATACAGAGAGGAGGCGGTCGACGGAAACAGAGGTTGGAATGAAGTGCTTTGAAGACGGAGGAAGGGGCTACAAGTCAAAGAGAGCAGACGGCGTCCAAAAGAAAAGGCAAGACTGTGGATTCTCCCCTGCCTTGCTTTTAGCCCATGAAAGCCATTTTGTAGTTTTCACTTCCAGGACTGTGTAAGGTAAGTTTGCGTTATTTTAAGCCACTCTTCTGTGTGCTAATTTGTTACAGCAGCAATAGGAAAATAACACAGACCCCTTCAACTGCTGGGGGAGTGATACCTCAGCAGTGATGATAGGTGCCTCCCGAATGTTGAAGTTGCCAGACATTTCACTGGATTCATAATCTTATTTAATTATCAGGAAAGTCCTCCAAGGATAGTGCAGAGCCAGTATTCCTGTGTCTCCATCAAAACATGCTGTCTTTCAAGTCTGTCTCTTGTGTCATTGTTCTACAAATGATTCTGTAGTTGTGAAAAGAATTGTAACTGTAGGAGTTTCCATAAACCATGGTGATTTTTGCCCCCTTCGCTGATGGATTTTGTGTCATTAACTGAACTCTAAGGAATAGGAAATGATGTAACAGCATATAGATGGCACCCTAGCTTGAAGCCTCTGTTAGTGACACTTTCTCTTAACCTCACCCCCTCCTTTTTTGGGCAGGTGTCAAATAGGGGAACTGTAAGGATATTGTAACACAGAAATGAATTAGGACACTTTAATAATTTAAGCAGTTGTTAAGGGCCTGGTTAATCATCTATCTATTAAGCCAATTATTTATTTTTTCACCTTAATAGTATTCAGTGTGTCCTTTGTCAAGGATACCTTCTGACTACCCCCACGATCAGCGATTAACCAGAAGGATTCATAGGATTCAAAAGTCATATTCAGACTAATGGTTTATTACAGTGAAAGAATACAAAGCAACATCAGCAAAGGGAAATGGCACATGGAGCTATGTCTGGAAGCCAAGTACAACTTTCAGTAGTCCTTTCCCAGTGCAGTTGCAGAGGACACACCTGATTCCTTCAGCAATGAGTTGTGACTATGGTGTGAAGTATCAGCTACTAGGGAAGCTTGCTGACCCTAAGAGTTCAGGGTGTTTATTGGAAGTTGGTTATTTAGGTACACAGTGCCTTTGTGACTGACTGTAACCACCAAAGCTCTTGACCCCTAGAAGGAAAGCAGGTGTTCACCATAAATGACATTGTTCATACAAACTATGTAGGGAAATTGGGACAGTGTGCCTCAAGGTCTCAAGCATGCGAAACATTCCAGTATCTCAACTCCTAGGAGTTGGCCAAGGACCAGTCATGAAATAGGTCTTGGAAACCTTTAAAGTTTGAGCAACTCAGATATGCAAAGATAAGTTTTCCTGCACACCCTTTGGTCCTCCTTTTCATGGGAAAATACTCCTAAATGGGTTTTATTAGTGCACACTTTGTATTTTGGTTAACTGCTTCTCTTTACTTTTCACTATTCTATTCTTCCCTATTATGATCTTTTCCTAGGTTACAAGTCTATTTGAAAACAAGTTCACATTTGCCTTTTCAATAATATGGACAGTTCCACTTTTTCTAATCTTAAATTCTTTCTCTGTGCTCTGACAACTTTTTTCTGTTTATTTCAGAATGGATGAGAAATCTTGAAGGCAAAACACTGATCCCAGCACAGAGCATTTTTGAGGAAGAACAATCCCATAGCATGAAGTTGAAAAGATACATATGGGATGATCCTTGGTTCTCCAGGTTAGAAGTTTTGGGATGCAAAGACCAGTTAGAAATGTACCACATGAACCAGAGTACAGCTATGAGGCAAATGGTCTTCATGCAAAAGCAAGTACTATCTCAGAGAAGCTCTGAATTCTGTGAACTTGGGGCACAATGTAGCCAGAGCTTAACTTTTGTTCCAACTCAGAGAGTTTCTCAAATAGAACATTCCTATAAGCCGGATGCAAATGCTGAAAGTTGGAGATGTAACTCAGCCATAATGTATGCAGATAAGATTACCTGTGAAAATAATGATTATGACAAAGCCTTCTACCAGTCCATACAGCCTGTTCATCCTGAAAGGATACAACCTGGAGATAATCTTTTCAAATGTACTGATACTGTTAAATCTTTCAATCATATACTACATATTGGTGATCATAAGGGAATACATACAGGAGAAAAACTCTATGAATATGAGGAATGTCATCAAATCTTTAACCAGAGCCCATCATTTAATGAACATCCAAGACTTCATATTGGAGAAAAACAGTATGATTACAAAGAATATGAGAATATCTTTTACTTCTCATCCTTTATGGAACATCAGAAAATTGGTACTGTAGAGAAAGCATATAAATACAATGAATGGGAGAAAGTCTTTGGGTATGACTCATTCCTCACTCAACATACAGGCACTTACACTGCAGAGAAACCCTTTGAATATAATGAATGTGGGACATCTTTCATTTGGAGTTCTTACCTTATCCAACATAAGAAAACTCATACTGGAGAGAAACCCTATGAATGTGATAAATGTGGAAAAGTTTTTAGGAATCGTTCAGCCCTTACTAAACATGAACGCACCCACACTGGAATAAAACCCTATGAATGTAATAAATGTGGAAAAGCCTTCAGCTGGAATTCTCATCTTATTGTACATAAGAGAGTACATACAGGGGAGAAACCTTATGTATGTAATGAATGTGGGAAATCTTTCAACTGGAACTCCCATCTAATTGGGCATCAGAGAACTCATACTGGAGAGAAACCCTTTGAATGCACTGAATGTGGGAAATCGTTCAGCTGGAGCTCCCATCTTATTGCCCATATGAGAATGCATACTGGAGAGAAGCCCTTTAAATGTGATGAATGTGAAAAAGCTTTTAGAGATTACTCAGCCCTTAGTAAACATGAAAGAACTCACTCTGGAGCAAAACCATATAAATGTACTGAATGTGGAAAATCCTTCAGCTGGAGCTCTCATCTAATTGCTCATCAGAGAACTCACACAGGAGAGAAACCCTATAACTGTCAGGAATGTGGCAAAGCATTCAGGGAACGCTCAGCCCTTACTAAACATGAAATAATTCATTCTGGAATTAAGCCCTATGAATGTAATAAATGTGGAAAATCCTGCAGTCAGATGGCTCATCTTGTTAGACATCAAAGGACTCATACTGGCGAAAAGCCTTACGAATGCAATAAGTGTGGAAAATCCTTCAGCCAGAGCTGTCATCTTGTTGCTCATCGGAGAATTCACACTGGTGAGAAACCCTATAAATGTAATCAATGTGAAAGATCCTTTAACTGTAGCTCTCACCTTATTGCACACCGGAGAACTCATACTGGAGAGAAACCATATAGATGTAATGAATGTGGGAAAGCATTTAATGAGAGTTCTTCCCTTATTGTACATCTGAGAAACCATACTGGAGAAAAACCCTACAAATGTAACCATTGTGAGAAAGCTTTCTGTAAGAACTCTTCTCTTATTATTCATCAGAGAATGCATAGTGGAGAGAAACGCTTTATATGCAGTGACTGTGGGAAAGCCTTTAGTGGTCACTCGGCCCTACTTCAACACCAGAAAAACCATAATGAAGAGAAACTCTGTGGATTGAATTGATAAAGAGATTTTTCTTTTATCATACATTTGGTGCCACATTGAAAAAAAAAACCTGTAAGTAATCAAGAGGGGAAGTTTTTAGTAAGAGTTAAGGAAGACTTCTCTTATTCAATAGAAAGTATCTCTTAGAAGAAACCTATAGATGAAAAGAATAGGGAGAAGCTTTCAGCAGCTGTGTAGCCCTTATTTGACATCAGATAATTACAGATAATTTGAAGAAAACTCCAAACTACTCTTCTGGTTCACTAGGAATCCTACTGAAGAAAATGAACATAGGGAATGAGACATCTTTTAGTAAGAAATCGCAACTATTTGTGGATCGCAGTACATTGTTAAGGGAAAAAACCCATTGTTCTGGGAAAAGTGTTTCAACTGGAAACATAATGTTTTGCATCAAGCCAGGAGTGTTGGATGGGAAGCTTTAAAATAACATTTTTGTGCATAATTATGGAAATACAAATTTTGTTATAAGGGGAGAGGGTCTGGGTGCCCTTTAAGGAATAGAATATGGAATACTAAATCTGAATTTAAGAAAAAAAGTATTCAATGAGATATTTACTGTTTATCAAGACTAACTTTAGAAAAGATTAGTAAATGAAATTAATAATGGAAAGTCATTACCTAGCAGTATGAGACTGATGTTGGAACAAAAGGTGATACTTTATAACACAGTATGTCAGTGTCCTTGGTTTATTTATTATTGCATTGTTGAACAGTTTGTGAATTGTTTTAGGCAGTCACTGTAAGTTCTAATTATGGAATCCGCATCAGTATACATAATATTAAGGAATAATAAAGGACAGTATTGTGTGTGTATATATATGTATGTGTGTGTGTATATATACACACACACATATACACACACAGCTACTATAACATCTAAAAATGGGAAAGGACTGGAAAGACCAATGGAGAAATTTAACCTAATTTAAGATTTTTTGTTTTACAGATATGCAGCACTTAACCACATGCTAGGCTTTGTTTAAAATGCGTTTCAAATACTGTTCAATTCCCTTAAGAGATAGCTACTATTATTATCCAGTTTTACAAATGAAGAAACTGAGGCACAGATGTTGGAAAACTTAAAGACACACTGCTAGTAAGGAATGATTTGGCTCCAGAGTTCATGTTTTTAACCACTATGTTATGTTGCCTCTCCAGTGATTTTTTTCCCTATTTTTCTGTTGTTCAGTGTTGCTAACATAGACATTTAATGAAAATCAAGAAATTCCTAAACAATGAGAGATAAAGTTATCTGGCTCTCGGACTTCTGGTAATGTGAGAGCTAAACTCCCATTGAAATAGGAAGTCTGGATTGGATATTCAGAATCACTGCATTTTCTGGGACCTGGGTCCCCAAGAGGATTTACAGCAGAGTAGGTAGGGGCTGAAGGACTCACTAAAGGTTTGGGCAAGTCTCAGAAATACCCCTTGATGGGTTTAGAGGGAAGAGACACCACCACGCATGGGAGCACCATTTCTCAAGGTCTCTCTTGGATTCAGTGTCTGTACTTTGTCTTCTCTAGATGAAAAGGTTGCTTGATAATAGGAAAGATTTGAAAGGGAAGGAAGCCAAACAATCTGTCACATAGATTGAAGTCTCCATGTGCTTATAGGGGTGAGCGGGCAAGATGAACAGGAGGGATTGGGCAGCTTCTCTCCAAAGATATTTCTTATATTTCCCTAAAATAGGCTGTAATTAGGGGCTAATAGTCCATCTTGGATGGGCTTCAAGAGTGTGAGAAATCCAGTATACAAAGGTTCATTGAATTCTCCAGGGATCCATGACTCCCCAGGAGTGGAGAACCACAGCCTGCTAGGGTAATGGGGAGGTGGTGTCCGCCATCCGACTCCTATAGTGGAGCTTTCACATAGGAGCGTGACGTCCAGTCCCCTACCTTCCAGGGCTTAATGCATAGTGGTTGCCCAGTAAATGTTGCAGGAGTAAAAGTAATTGAATGGGTTTCTCATGTGATTCGTGCAAAAACCCTGGAGAGAATAGAGTCAGCATTATCTTTGTGAGAGAAAGCAGCCTAATGTGTCAAGAGTCATGCTGCCAGTATATTGGAATTATATTCTACTACCCGAAGTAACACATTTTGGGCAAATCCAGATTCTTTGCTTTTGGGGGCTCCAAAGGACTTCGTAAGTCACACAAAATATTCTGCAAGCAATAGTGACTCTGTGGCATCTTACTACACTGATGGACAGTGACTGCAATGGGGTATGGGGGGGACTTGATAATGTGGGTGAATGTAGTAACCACATTGTTTTTCATGTGAAACCTTCATAAGAGTGCAAATCAATAATATCTTAATAAAAAAAAAGTTCTGCAAGCATCCTGGCCACTTTATATTACCAAGCTTAATGTCTTAAAAAAAATACTTCTAAAAGGGCCCCCCTGTGGCCTATCCCACATCATGAGTCAAGAGAACGTCCTAGATTCTTCTTCCTCCTGGAAGGGGTACCTGTATGGACATAGGGTGTCCACTCCTCCCAGGTCTCTTATCGCCTTATTCCAGCCCACGCATGGCTCAGTTCATTGCCTTTTTGACCTCACCTTGCACTCCTCCCAACTCTGAAAACTGCTGGGCCGGGTTGGAGGTCAGCCACCAAAATCCCCTTTTCACCTTCCTACTGTGACTGAAACTTGGGTGTCCCCTGTGCACTGTCTCTTACGGTAGTTCCAACGGTGGCTGCTTCTAGACTGTTCTTTTTCCCTTCTCTCCTTTCAGCTCTGACTTGACACCAGATTATCACTGATTTCCTTTGTTGGAGTCTATAAATGGGTCACTCATCTGCATATCACAGATTGCAGCTCCTGTCTCTACCTAAAACCATACCCATCATAGTACTTTCTGATTCTTATCACCGTACAGGTGATTTTCCCATGTCCTGACCTCACAGTCCTTTGATGTCTCTGCTCATGGTTTTGTCAAGCACTCTGCCACCACCAGTCACTCCTATCGTCACCCTCAGGGCCATTTCACAGCAGTGACTAGAGCCCCACTGTATGTTTCAAGCACCTCTTCCTTGGCTAGTTGGCTGCTTAGTACGGATATTCCAACAGTTCCTTGGCTGAACCCTCCCTTACACACTCATTCCCAGTGATGACTTCGGTTCTGGTTACCCTGGGAGAGCAGAGGCGATCGGCAGTAGCTTTCCATGACCTCTCTACCTCCTTCACCCACCTTCCGGCTAGTGCCCGTCTCCTCCCCCAAGACTCAAGGGCCGCTTCAGCAAAATCCCCCTGCCTCTTACACCAGGTTTTCTCTGTACACTGGAATTTTCCCATCAACATGCAAACTTGCTTTTTTAAAAAAGAAAACCTCTTGATACCACATCCCCTTCTAGCTCCTGCATCATTTCTGTGCTTCATTTTCAAAAGAACTTTTCAAGAGTTGTCAGTTCTTCCTGTCTCCTCTTCCTTTCCATTCTGTCTTGAGCCCGCTCCAAACCTACCTTGCTGCTCCACATTGCAGATGACCTCCACTGCTAAGTCCAGTGTCAATTCTGTTTTCTTTTTCCTTGACATGATTGGCAGCATTGTAGATAACGGGTCACGTCCTCTTTGAAACGTCCTTCAGCTGGTTTTCAGGGCCTTCCTCCTGCCCTTCTGACCTAGGAAGGTGCCCACTTCGTCGTATCTGCTCACACTCTCCTGACGACCTCATCCAAATGTGAAGCCTCCAACACCCCTGGGGCGCTGAGGACTTTCCTTTTAAGGCTATAGTTTGGCAAGTTGAAAAATGTCTACATTCTTGTAACCACTACAATCAAAACAATATTTTCACTTCTCCAAAAAGTCCCTTAATGTTTCTTTGTAATTAATTTCTCCCCTCCAAACCCTGTCACTACATACTAGAATTGTCTTATACAACTTTGCATAAGTAGAACCATACAGGGTTCTATTCTATATGCTACATCTTATGTCCAGATTCTTTTGCTCAGTGTTTTGAGGCTCATCCGTGTTATATCACTTGTCAGTTGTTCAGTCGTTTTTTTGCTGAGTAGCGATCTACTGTGTGGATAAGCCACAATCACTCATCCTGTCCACCATGGACACTGAGTTATTTCCAGTTCTTGGCAATTGTAAATAAAGCTGCAATGGACATTCTTCTACAAGACTTTTTGTGTATGCAAGTTTTAATTTATTTTGGGTAAAAACCTAGGAGTAGAACAGCTGAGTTGTATGGTAAGTGTATGTTTAACGTCATTAGACACTGTCTATGGGCCTTTTAATCTGATATCTACTGTTTTCTATTCTGGGAAAATGTTCTGTTATTTAGTATTTCATCTTTTTCATCCTAAAACGTTATCTTTTAGGACTCCTATTGAGATGTTAGTGTGTCTTTATTGTTCATAGCTCTTAGCTTTTCATTTGCTAACTTTCCTCCTTTTGTCTGGGCATTTCCTCAATTTGATCTCCATTTTGCTCTATTTCCCCTGTTGTGTCTTCAACAGCTGTTTTTCATGCCTAATATCTCCACTTGGTTCCTTTTTTATGTTGTTACTCTCATTTCCTATTGCTAATACCATGGCTTCTCTCTTTAAATGTATTTAATAGACTAATTGAAGGTTTTGGTCCCTGTGCTACTATATCTGCTTCTGATGAAACCTGTAATCCAGTGTCTTTTTAATCGTTATGCTCACAGAATTGCTTACCACGTTGTCCCGTGAGCTCATTTCCCTTGGCATCAGCCACTCCATCAGTTGTTATGCGAACAGGTGAGGACCAGATCCCTGTCCCTATAGACCCTACTGAGATCAGGGGTTGGGGGATGGATTTTGGGATGGGGACGTTGAGGCATTAAAGAGCCAGTCAATGACTCCTGACCCCCGCAAGAACACTCCTTGGAGTGTGGTTCACCAGCCCAAGGCTTTGAGGAAGCAGGTGGAGAAACACGTGCTTGAGGTAAGATAGTCTCAGCTACCCACAAGCATAGGCTACTGCCGTGCCTCGATTCCACTCCTCAGGAAGCCTGAGCCGGCGTCTGGACCACTGCAGCGATGGGGACACTGTTCCGAGACAAAGGCAGGGGAGGAGGAGAAACAAACTCCAGAAGTTCTTTTTTCTATTCTATGCATATAGCTGAGGTGCGCTGGCTGCTGTCCCAGCCACCCAGCCCAGCTCGCCAGACTCCGGGGAAGGCGGCCCGCCTGGATAACGGGGGAACGGGTTCCGACATCTCGGTTACCTAGGAGACGCGGCGGGGCCGCGCAGCCTTCCGGGACCTGTAGTCCGGCAGTCCGGCCCTGCTCTTGCTGGTCCCGGAGGACCCCGAGCATCGGACTACAATCCCAGCAGGCACCGCGGCGCGCCCCGCCGGGAGAGCGGAGGCCCGTTGCCGCTCCTCTGTTTTCGCCGCGTACAGCAGCCCCGTCGGGGACTCGTTCCCGGAGCCGCTGTCGCTCCCGGGCGGCGCCCTTGGCTGTCAGAACCGGGCCGTGCACGTACTCCCTGGACACGGACGTGAGTCGCCGCTCCGGGACCGACCAGGTGGGCGGCCCTCTGCGAAGTGAGTATTAGATCAACAGGCTGGCGGTAGGCCAACCGCTGCTGGGACGAAGAGAGTCCCATTGTGCAGACACAAAAGTTTTAATGTTGCGAGAGAAAAATAAAAGAATTAGAATCTATAGCAGTTAATTTACAAACGTTGCCAAATGACAGAAATGAAAATGTGAATTAAGAAACACAATCCTAGTTGTTCCTGCATGGGTAGACACCCAGAAATGTGTTGATGTAAGTTTCCCCCAATTAATCCACACACTTAAGAAACCCAAACCCAATGGCTTTTTTTACCTTTTTGAAAATAATGACTTTTAGAAAGAAATGAGCTTTGAAGCCATGAAAAGACACGGAGAAACCTTGGATACATATTACTAAGTGAAAGAAGGCTTCATTCTGTATGACTCCAGCTAATGACATTCTGGAAAAGGCGAAACTACGGGGACATTTAAAAGAGTTGGGGTTGCCAGGGGTTAGGGTGGAGGGAAGGATGAGTAGGTGAAGCACAGATATTTAGAGCCTAGCAACTATGCCATATGATACTATAAGGTTGTATACGTGTCACAATACATTTGTCGAAACCCGTAGAATGTGTAGCACCGGGAGTCAACCCTAACGTGAACTATGGACTTTGATTATGCTGTCTCAGTGTAGGCTCATAACAAAAATACTTCTGTGTGTGGGAGGTTTGTTGACAGTTCTGGGGATGGAGGGTCAGGGTATGCGGGAACTCTGTTGTGGACCTAAAAGTTGCTCTAAAAATGTTTTTCTAGTTTTAATTTTAAAGACAGCTTTTTTTGAAATATTCACATACCATAGCATTTAACCTCTTTAAGGTGGTTGTGCAGGGATCACCATCATCTCAGGCTGGAGCATTTTTCATCACTCAAAGGGAAACTAGCAGCGGTCACCCTGCCCCTAGCCCTTCCCTTGAACCTTCACAGACAATGGTGACAATATGTGGCCCTTTGCTTCTGGCGTGTTTTACTTGGCATAATGTTTTCATGTTTCCTCAGTGTCGTAGCATATACTGTATTGTATGTACTCTACCCCTTTTTATGGGTAAATAATATTCCAGCATATGGATATGTCACACTTGGTTTATCCATTTGTCAGTTGATGGCCATTTGGGTTGTTTCCACTTTGGGGTTTTTATAAATAATGCTATGAACACAGTGTCCTTTCAGCCGATGGTCAGTCAGATGTGGCTACCAGAGGGGACACAGGAGAAGAGCAGGAAGAAACAAAGCTTATTATGCTCACAGGCCCTAGGGAGGTGGAGTCATTGCCTGCCTTGAAGGGCCACACAGGAGGCGTCCCAGGGAGCGGGCTCGACCAACCGGTGGGGAGCAACGAGGACCTGTGGTGAGTGCCTGTCCTCCCTGGGGGTCAGGATGCAGCACCCAGGGACAGGGGTGAGGGAGTGTCGTAGGTGCACTTGCATGTTACTAGGTCATGCTCAGGGGAGGGCAACGGAGAGCCTATGGCAGACGCCAGCTTTATGTGTCACCTGGTCACCTGGGTGGGATGCTCACAGCCTGTTGGTGGGATAATAAGCAGCAGAAAAATAGGAAGTTAAAATATAATTTACAATACAGTGAAATGTGTGTAGGCGGTAAAAAGGTACAAACTTCCAGTTATAAAATAAATAAGTCTGTGGGGGGGCACGGGGAGGGCTGTACAACACAGAGAAGACAAGCAGTGATTCTACAGCATCTTACTATCCTGATGGACAGTGACTGTAATGGGGTATTGGGGGGACTTGGTGATGGGGGGAGTCTAGTAAACATAATGTTCCTCATGTAATTGTAGATTAATGATACCAAAAATAAATAAATAAATGAGTCATGGGGATGTAATGTGCAGCATGAAGACTACAGTTAATACTGTATATTTGAAAGTTGCTAAGAGAGTAGATCTTAAAAGTTTTCATCACAAGAAAAAATTTTGTAACTGGGCAGTGATGGATGTTAGCTAGACTTACTCTGGTGATCATTTCTCAATATGTACAAATACCAAATCATGTTGTACACCTGAAACTAATGTAACATTATATGTCAGTTACCACTCAATGCAAGAAAATTTGCCATACAGCTAATGCTGTGGCATCTCGATGTCATTAATGATAGTAATTGGGATGGATGATTCTTGCCACCTGGATTGTGGAGATGTTAAAGGCAACTGGGACAACTCAACTTAAGCACAAAAAGTAAACTTTGATAAAGGTGACAACTAGGAAGGCTGTTATTAGGCATATGACAAGGATTTGGAAACCAGTTCTCAACCAGGCACTCACTTAGTGGGAAAAAGCCAAGAGACCAGGTCAGGCTCCTCTGGATGTAAGGGAATGTCTTTGAAAGCTTGGCTATATTATGGAAGGCCTGTATCTCTTGGCCTGATCCTCATAGTCTGATCAGATACTCTCCACACCTCTGTCAGCATCATTAACCCACAGTGGTGTTCAGAAGCCTTGCTCCCATTCTTCCAGCTGGGCTGGGTGCATGGAATGTCAGAACCAAGACAAGAACCAGGTTTGGGAAGAACCAGGTGTGCACAGACCTATGGGAAAGGATTGGGCAAGGCAGTGGTTTGGCAGAACCAACTCCCAGGTCAGCAGTGATCCTGGGGAGCTTGGCAGTCCAGAATCAGGTCTAAAAGGTTGCAGTGCCCATGGGAAGATCCGCAGCCCCAAAGTCCAGACACAGCAGGTGAATTCATCCAGGTGGGTTTGATCCGAGGCAGTTCTGAGATTGCAGGGTTTACAGAGGGAGCGTATGGTCCCCAGACGGAGCAGGCTAGGGGAAAGATAGGGTGGAGAGTGGGGTGTGGTAAGAATAAAGCACGAACCTGGCTGTCGTCAACTGCTTGGGTCTATCTGGAGGGTCTCAGCCTCGCCGTCTACCAGACGTTCAGAAAAGATAGCTGCCCTTTGGGTTACAGTGCAGGTGGAACCACTTCCTAATCCTGGGAGGCTTCATCAGCATCCGAAGATGTGGTCTGTTCTCTTACTGTAACTGGTAGAGGTGAATCAAAACCTGCCTTGCGTATTGTGACAACCACTGGATGGATGAGGACCAGCGCAGGGGACAACCTTCTATGCCATCTACTTTCCAACCCTATTTCCACATGTGGAGATGATTGAGTTTATCCCCTTTAAAGAAACTTTTGGAGGCAGCCACATGGGCTTAGGTTTCTGAGCCGTATCCCACAGGTTGGAAGTGCTGTTTTTGAACTTTCATGGATTATATATTCTAGCCATCACTATAACCCCATGAGATAGGTACTATTTCTTCCTATTTTACAGGTGAGGAAACTGAAACTCAGAATAGTTAAATAACTTGGTCAGGCTCCAGCATCTAGGAGGCCAGAGAAGTGACGTCTTCCCTGTGTGCTCACGATGTGTCCTGTTGAATCATGACATGTCTTCATGCCTCCTCACTGACCTGTGCTCTCCCTGAATGCGAGCAGGTGGTCTTACTCGTATCTGCCCTGCAGGCTGAGCCCCACGAGCTGCACGCCCCCTAATCCCATCAGTCCCCTCTTGGCTGACTCGGTTCCGTACGTGGCAACACAAGCTGCCCTAACACTGAACCCAAACATTCTGTAGGGAGCGGAGCGCATTTCCTCAGATGCTGGAGTTCAGCTGAATATTTCCTCTCACCCATGTGATAAAAGACCTATAGTTTTGGAGTGATGGACCAGGATCAAAGTTCTTTCACCTTTTGGTTCTTGTTTCTAATGGACTGCCCACTTCATTTATGCTTGCCTTATGCAGGTGAGTTCAACGAGTTGGACAAACAACAGGCTTAATGGGTAGCTGCAACCATTGCTGTAACTTGTTTCAGGGGAAGTCAGAAAGGGGTAGTTACAGTTCACTGCTACAAGTTTTCTTTTCAAGGATCTAAGCCGTCAGAAGCACCCACAGATGTCATCCAGCAGCCCAAACTGTTCACTAAGGAAACCCGATGATCTCCGATTCCAGGGGCTTCCTCAAGACTGGGCGGTAAGTCACTGCACTGCTCATTCCGTGCAATGAGAACTGTAGTCTGAGGTCCTCTTATGGGCTCAATGAATGTGTCTATTCTTGTGTATTTGTTGGTAGCACAGTCTGTAAAATAAGATGGTTTGAAAAGCAGTGCTTAGACATTAAATCATATATTCCTCATTCTCTTGAAGCTGTACTTTCTCCTTGGGGACCGCTACTTCTCTGTCATTTCCCCTTACTTAGCATATACAGAAACCCCGATCCCATCCGATCGTATGGATGTCTCTGTATGACTTTCACTGTAGTTTGGTCCACGTGGGTGGTGGAGCCTGTGACTCTGGACACAGACTCTTGGCAGGCGTGAAACATTTACGTAATCATTTGTGTTCCCTGCTTTGCATCTGAGTCTGAGAGGGAACTCTGTCTATGTCAAAACAGAGGAACCGACCCTGACAATCTGTAGAGATGTGGAGTGCTTACAGACCTTAATTCTGTGTAAGGGAAGTGCTATCTGCACAGTGTAACAGCACCTACTTTGTGTCAGAGGAAAGCACCGCCTGGGGCTCTCTCTGGCTCTGGCCCTTTGGCCTGGGAGGAGGTGGACCTCTCAGCTCTGCACCGGGTCTCTCCAGGTCCTTGGCCTCAGCAGCGCCACTGCACAAGCAGACCAGAGACCAAGCGCATTGTGTTCTCAACAGTCCCTATGCATGGAAGGAAGCACTGGAGACAAATGGAGCATTATGTTTTTTAAATTACAGGCGACGTATTTCTACTTGGCATTGGTATAAATTTATTAACAAAATTTACCATCTTAGCTCTTAGGCCCCCTTGCCTAGTATCAAGTTATTTCCTTACTTTCCTAAATCTGTCTTAAACCTCTCTTCTGTCCGGTCCCTTCAGTGGCCTTCTATCCCTGAGTCCTGCTGAGCCCGTGCAGTTCTAGGGCTGCAAGTCAGGGGGCCTGGGAGGCTGGGTGGGCCCCAGGCAGTCCCCAGAGCCGCTGCGAGGTGTGGCCCCGGAGGGCGCTCTGGTGGGCGTCACCTGGCAGCCCCTTTGTGCCCATTAGGAAAAGGCGCCCCATCTTGATGGTTGAATTAGTAAAGATGCTTCCTGGTGCAGATTAGAAAATAGCACAGTCTCAAAGCATCAGGAAATAAAAAAGCATGATTAAGAATTCCATCCATCCCAAGCACATTGTTTGTCTTCTTAAGCTCAGCTGTGAATATTTCATCCCCCACCCCCACAAGGCCCAGAGACTGAGCCCAGCCAGGGTGCCAGAAGGGCTGCATCCCAGGCCTTATTTTGGTGCTGACTTGCTTTGTGAGCTTGCGCCACAGGCTTGCTGAGACCCCTGGTGGCCTGAGCTTTGGGTCCCACGTGTCTGTTTTGATACGGAGATAAAGGGTGGAATTGTCTGGTGTTATCGCTGGGAGACTCCAGTTTTCTCCAGTAACCCTTAGCTCTTGGTTCTGTGGAAAGACGCCTGACTCATAAACACGGGAAATACACATTGAAAACACACCATAATTCCAGTTTTCAGCTATGTTGAAAGTAGGCAAAAATGCTTCATAACAATCTTTATTGGCAAAGGAATAAAGAAATAACAATCTGATATCTCCTTTTAAGTCATTGAAGTATAATGCATGTGCAGTGTCCTGTTTCAGGTGTGCATCATCCCATTTATTTGTAGGGGAGGAATGAATGAGCGCAGCTTCTATAGATGGCAATCGGGAATTCTTATAAATATAAAAGAAATGCACCCACTTTTTGACTCAGAGTGTTGAAAAATACCTGGGATTTTAAAAAACCAGGGATGGTAAAAGATGCAGACACAGAAATGATGGTCATGAGAGAAGTTAATACTTACAGATTCCTGGAAAGAGGAGACAAAGCCCACCACCCAGAGTGGCGAGGGACGCCAGGGGGACCGGGGTTGGCGGGGAGGCAGGAGGGGTGGGAGGGCCTGGCCCGGGGCCTGTCTCGGGGTTTTCACCTGGAAGGAGCGGGCAAGGCAGGTCAGGTGCATGGGGTGATCGAGTGGGACAGTCTGAGTCATGGGGTGGTGGCCCGCGGGTGGCCCTGGGGGGATCGGGGCGGAGGGCCCAACGTCTGCACGTGGGGGAGGCTGGTAGAAGCTCCAGGTTGGCCTGTCTGTCAGAGGTGCACTGCCAGGGGGTTCCCTGCTCTCCCGGGGAGTAGCCCTGGGAGGGGAGGCTCTTCAGGGTCCAGGCCCCAAGTGCCAGAGCATCAGCAATACAAGAAATAAGAAAATAGGGGCAATGTATCCAGTAATTCCATTTCTAGGAAATTTTATAAAAAATATGCTTCTCCATTTCCCTAGGCCGCTCACCCCCCACCTGCTTGGTACTTCCTCTTTCTCCACCCACAACAGCCCGACCCTGTGCCCCAGCCTCACTCTCCGGGGATGGCCTTGATTTCTCCACTGCTGACAAGATGCAGGCAGTTAAAAGAGTGCCCGCCCGCCCCATCTGCCTGCAGTTATGCCTCGTTCTCTGTCTCCCTCCCACCTGGGCAAAGCTGCCCCACGCTTGTGCCCGTTTCTGCCCTCTCGGCCCACTCACAACACTTCTTTCCTTTTAAATCACAACTTAAAGCACCAGCCCCATTCTCATATGAACACGCTGTCAATCTTCCTATCTTAAAAAGCAAAACCCATCTCGTGACCCCTCACCCCCCTGGGACCTGCCCCATGTCTCTTCCCTACTTGAGCCCCGAGCGCCTCAAAAGAGTTTCCAAGACTGGACGTGTCCAGACCCTCTCCCCCTGCCCTCTCTGCAACCTGTCTCAGTGGAGCCTGCATCCCCCGCCATGGGCTGTGTCCACACAGCCCGCATCTGAGGTCTGCAGTGCGGTGTTTCACACCGCAGTCCCGGTTCTTCCCCTCCTGCCAGGCTGGCTTTTCACTGACGAGTGAACCACCGGGCATTTTTCAGCTCAGCGGCTGAACCCTTCCTGTTCCAGCGAAGGGACAGAAAGCGAGGGAAGGCTGAGGGCGGGGTGGGTGGTCACCTCAGCCTGCCACATTGCACAAGTGGCGGAGTAATGTACTCGATTTGTGCTCAGTCCGTACAAACAGTGGCTCTGGTTCTTCAATTTCAGGTGATGGGAAGGCTGATGCTCCTGAGCCTGCGGAGCCAGCCACGGCCTGGTGGCTCCTTCCACAGCCCTCAGCACGGCCTCCTGGCGAACAGGCTTGTGGAATGGCATCTTAACTGCCCGTAACACCCCTTCAAGTAGTACCTCGCACCCCAGGCCGTCAGGCCACACTGGGGCCAGAACTCAGGCCGTGTTCCCTGGGGCTGCACAGATGGCAGAGGCCGCTCTCTCCAGTCACCGGTCCGGGTCTACAGAGCAAAAGCAGGGCCTTGACCAAGGACAGGGGGCAGACCAAAGAACGGGAGTCAGGGATTACGTGGGAATTCAAGTTACGTGTGCTCACACAGGCTGTGCAGTCTAGCCTCCGTATTTGTAACAATGAAGAGTGTTACATTTTTTATGGTATTTCTAACAAATATGTTACCTGATAGACACAGCTACGGTGAAATTTTATGAGAATTTATTTTCTTTCCATTTTTAGCACTGATTCTGCATAGACCTGCCCTTATGCAAGTGATTACCATTGCATTGCCCTGACGTGGGGAATCACTATTTCCTATGTGATACAGTAAGTATGTGCTAAGTAACCTTTGCCGTCCTTGAGCACGACACAACAAACTAACCAGGCCGTTATTTAGGATGATGGTGGTGATTCTTATAGTTGCTTAATTATTATAGTCATTATAAATTTCCAGACCTATCTGTTTCAGAATGTGGATTGTATGCGTGTTGGGTCATGATACAAATGAAAAATAAAACAGAAACAGGACAGAAAACAATCTAGAATAGGCAAGACTAGGAAGCATTACATGTATTAAAGTAAATGTTGATTTTTAAACTTTTCAGACAGACACATACACAACTGTGAGGTAAAATGTGTTTCTTATTGTGGATCATGGTCAAAAAACATGTGAAGGCACCGTCTGCGATGCTGGCCCCGCTTGGGGTCCTCAGGGGAGCCGGATGCGCTGGAAGGACCGGAGCGCACAGGGCGCGAGCCCGCGGCCACTGTCTCGTCCGCTGGACACTTCCTGGCGGTGTCTCCGGGGCGAGGCGTGTGGGGAAGGCCCTTCATTCCGGGCACACAAATAAAGCTTGTGGTCAGGCTCTCTCCGCTGATGTGACCTTTTTGAAGTCAGTATCAGACGCGTGTGAGCCTCACGGTGCCGTCACGCTTCTCCCAGCAGATTCCCACTCCCGGCTGAGTCCCAGGACCCCTTACATCCCGTCGGAAACAGTGCGCCGAAGTCCCGGTCTGTTTGCTCTGGAGGGTCAAGCATGGCCGTGAGGAACACACCGCGATGTGGACGCTTTCTCAGGCAGCTGTTGCTAGGACTGCCTTGGCAGGGGATGCGGGCTCCACCGAAACAGGCTGGGGGGGCGTCTGGGGACATCCAGCCTTGGACGTAGAGGTGGAAGTGAAGGAAGTCTGCTAAGGAGAAGGTGTGAACAGGACCGTGGCCTCTGGGTTGTCCAATCTGGCGATGTCTTTGACTCAACTTACAGAACTGCAGTTTCAGTGTATTTCATTAATACAAAGCTATTAACAGATACAAAGTTTTCTAAGATGACTCACTGCAGCTCACCCTCACTTCCTGTGCTCGGCTAGGTCGCTGACCTGACGTCCACCGTTACAGCTTTTCTCTTGGTGCTCCCCACGGCCACGCACGCTCCCCTAGGGGTGACAGGAAGCACACATGCCCCAGGGGATGTGTTTTCTATGTCCAAACTTTAGTGGTTAATTTTTCCCAGAAGTAGATTTTGAAAATACTATCGGGGAGTTTTCTTTCATTTAAACCAGGGACATAATATTATAATGAATTAAATTATATTTCTGGTATTGATAAAATACTTGTACTTAATGTGAATTTTGATAACACCACTCTTCAATTTTTAAATATACTGTCACCTTCTTTAATGTTTACGAAGAGAACAACTGTTCCCAAAATACATAAAAACATGTATATAGGGTCTCACATTTGTCTTTTGACTTGGGCTCCCAGGTGCTTCACTGGAGCACGGCGGGTCCTGTCTTTATTTAAATTTTTGATACTTAAGTTATCATGGATTTGTCCCATTCATTTCAACTTTCACAGAGTATTGAGTCAAAACATTTCTCATCATTACTGAGTTTTTTTAGGTGCGCCATCACATTTGGCCCCCGAAGCCGGCACCTTACACCCCTCACCCACATCCTGGCCTTGCCTGAACTTCTCGATCACCTCCAACAGCGTCTGCTGTCAGGCCGTTCTTCACGCTGCACAGCCTGCGTCTGGACTGCTTTCCCTGCCATCTTTCCTCTGTTACAGCCTCTTGGAACACAAATAAGCTAACCCTATACTTATTTTTTTATTACATGAGTGAAATAGAATTAGGAAGGGAAGTATGTTTGGAAAAACTAAACATTCTGTTATCTATTTCCACATCAAAGAGAAATTAATAGCTGTCTGATCATCCCCGTCCAGGGTCAGACAAAAAACTCAGTCATCGAGATAAATAATATTTTGATGCAATACTCTATAAAATCTATATTCATTCCCAAAATATCCATGATGAATGCAATATCATTTTGAATACAAGATCAGAAGTGGGGCTGGGCCAAGCCATATTGGAGACTGATTAAAATAAGAATCTGTAATAGTTATGCTGTCTGTACTTAAAATGTTGCTATTTTGTTCATCACGGACTTGTTGGCATTCATCGTTCTTTTGTGAAATACACAGCATCTTGACCGTGGGGTTTTGTGCCCAGCACGAGCCGTTCACTTCACCCTGGTCCTGGCGCTGTCAGTCACCCGTCCTGCGGCCTGCACAGGCCTCGACACCGTGATGGCTCCGGTTTCAGTCTGTTCTTGCCTCTCTTCCCCACATGCCACCGTGTGCTGGTCACTCCTTTTCAGTCAAAAAGTCATGTGATCAAGACACGACTTACGGTGAAAATCCTGCTCCTGAATCCATCTCTGTCATTCTCCAGTCGACGGGTACAGGCCGAAGAAAGGCAAAAACTCGTGTCGCTTTATAAAAATGTCAGGATACCATTGTCGGGAGACGAAGAGGAGGGCTCCGGGGGTGAGGCCCGGGGTGTCCACTTACCTGCTTCCAGAGAACGGGGCGGGGCTGGAGAAGCTCGTTCCTGCGGGCAAAGGGCCGGCCAGCGAGTCTCGTTGGCCCCAGAGTCACCTGAACCCCGGGCCGCAGGGTTCGGCGTCCAGAGGCAAAGCTGAGCGGAGTTGGTGGGGTTTGAGTTGGGAAAGGTGAGTATCACGCCTAGAGAAATAAACTTCCCGTCGAAGTACCCAGAGGGGCGAATGGCCGTCGGGTTGCCAGGTTCCTCCTGCAGGGCGATTCCAGGCGTGAGAACAGAGGTCTGGACACTAAACGTCCCCCTCCGGCGCGCCCAGCCCTGCGGCCGAGTCCCGAGCAAGATCGCTAGTCCCAGGCCCGAGACCCTGTAAGAGAGATGCCCGCCATGCCAGCGGATCCTTGTAGGGCGGGGGGTGGGGGGGCGATATACGTGCTCACCTAAACCTCATTTTGTAGTTCTGAGACTCGGGTACCTGCTCAAAAAAATTCAAAGGCAAAACTGTAGAGCGGCAGCTTCTGTCGGCCGCACTGACCGAGCCCGCGTGGGTGTCCTGCGCAAACCGCACGGGGACCTCGGACAGGGCCCACGGCCAGGGGCAGAGGGGGGCCGGCGCCTGCTCGGGCCCCCGGCCCCGGCAAAGGAGGCAGGGTCTTCACTGTCTTTTCGTTACATCGAATTAGAACTTTTTTATATTCTTTCCCTCCCTGCCCCTGCCTCATGCTTTTACAAAGCTTGAATACAGAAAGTGTGAGAATAATTTTAAAATTCAGTTTTCACTGTCCTTACCAGACAAATAACATTCATTATATCCTGAAAATCCCACTATTTATGCCTTTCTTTTTCCATACTTTTCACCCTTTGAAGAATTGGATATTCTTTTCGTCTTTATCTCCCAGCTCTAATCATTTCCCTTTTATTACCACTAACTTTATTAATATAAAACTTTCCAGGAAAGGAAAAACTACCACTGAATAGAAAACTCTTCCATTTATGAAAACTGATCTAATCAAAATTAGATTTGAAAATTACTTTGGCTTTGTTAATTTTAAAAATTAACAATGAATAAGAGTCCAATATATTTAAACATAAAACATGTAACTGATTTGTCTAAATAGCATTTTAAGCCAATAGTGTTTAGGTGGCATGGATGCTATGAATAACAACCATGTCTGAATACATTTCTTATAGCTAATAAATTCAATGACAATGCTATCTCTACATGAAATCTGTTTCTTTTTATGGAGAATCTCTTATGCCCAACTTAACTGGGATATGCTGGTCTTTTTTAAGGCTTTTAATTTGATGTGTTAATATTCTCCAGAGGCTCCAAGTTTTCATAGTGAATTGTCTCCATTGAATGAGACTCCATTACTTGGGAATGTGGAGTCTTTTAATGACAAAACAAAACGATGAGCTTTAAAAATTTGCCAATTCAAGAACTTCCGAATTATCCTTGGTGCACCAAGGATTTTTTTTTCAAAGAAAATACTTCACTGAGATCTTCACTTTTTCCACCATCCAGTATTTCTGCTGCCACCTTTGAATCACTACTAGTCATAGTTAATGGATTTCTTTTAAGAAATATCTTCTAATTTGGGTATAATTGACATGTAATTGGTATATAGCATATTAGTTTCAGGTGTACGACATGATGATTCCATATTTGTATACACTGTGAACTAATTACAAGCCTAGTTTCTAATTTTAAGTAACATCTCACCTTACATAGTTACAAGAATCAATAGCTTTCTGTAATTTGTATTTTACAACTGTTTTTCTGAGGTAATATCAAATCTTCATGCAGTACAATACCTGTAATCACAGGGGAAATGATAATCAATTCCCAAGGAGGTGAGATCCTGGATTTAAGATACCCCTATATTTTGTGAATCAGAGCAAACAGGCTCCACCAACCTGCAGATGTTATTCTTTATCAAATTAGCATTACATTCACTGTTATGTTTTTAAGATCAATGTCAGGTCCTAAAAGGAATCAAATAAAAGAAGACTGAATAGAGATATTAAATGGATGCAAGTGTTGACAATAATAATACAGATCCAGTTTTGGACTCCTGTTTTGCACCCCTCCATCCTCCTGTTATGCCCCGATCTGGGGTATTTTTCCTCTTGTCTCTGACTGATGATACACAGGTCAGTCTCTGAAACTGGCTGTGATGCTTCAGAGCGTGCGTATCCAAACTGCAGTACAATCGTTTTATTAGTTTCCTGTACCAGTGGCCATATTTTGTGGATGACCCACGAAATGATTTGTGCATTTAGATCTGTGGTCTTCCGGAGTATCTGAAAGATTATGTTTCCCTCTGAGAGCATGCCGGTCTTCACGGACTCTGAACTATGTCTCCAACTCCTGGATCATCAGTTAAAGACAGTACGGCCCCTTTAAAGAAGCAGCTAACTCGCTCCTCCGTCCTGGCCCCCAGTCTCCGTTTCCCAGCGCCCTTCGCAGTGAGGCGGTGTCTTTACTGGAGGTCAGCGGCCGGAGACCTGACCCGCAGGCCCTGAGTGGGTGGCTACCACTTTACCCAGAATGCTTTGCAAGGGACGGCTCCTTGAGAGACAAACAGCGTCGGGGCGGGACTTCCGGCGTCGCCTTGGAGGCTGTCGGTTTGGTTGCGCCGAGTTGCGTTCTCCTCCGCAGAGGTGAGCAGAGCAGAGGCGCCGTCCGCGCTGCACAGAGGCGGCTCTGCGGCCCGGCGGCGCCGCCCGCGGGCCCCGCGCCAGGGCCGGGATCGGAACCGCCTCTCCCGGGTCGCCTCGTCACCGAGTCCGACGGCGGCGGCCGCGCTGAGCGGCCCGGCCCAGGTACCTGCCCATCCCCGGGGCTCCGCCCCCACCCTCGGGCCCCGAGTGCGGGCCCTGCTCGCGGCCCGGGACGGAGAGGCGCCCGTGGGCGGGGCCCGTGTCCTGAGCGCCGGCGTGACGGCGCGTGGGGCCGGTTACGGGCGGAGGGACCCGCGCGCGCGGAGGTCGGAAGTGCGGCCGAGCCGGGAGGACTCGGGAGTCCGGGGAAACTGGGTCGGCCTTCCGCCCGCAGGGAACTGTGAGGCGGAGGCGCGCCGGGACTGGCGGGAAGAGGGGTTTACCTCTTTTCTGAGGACCCCGGCAGCCGTGGAGGGTTGTGAACCGAAGAGGGGCACAGTCTGTTAGGGTTTCGAAAGTTTCGCTAGAGGTACTGAGAAGGAGAAGAGGGTGGAGAGGGGGTGATGGGGACAGTGAGGTACCGAGAGGTTGAGTCTTTGTTCAAGGTCACACTGCTCGTCAGAGGTGACGTTGAGCGCTGAGGCCCAGAGGCTAGTCAGCCAGGCCGACGTCACCTGACTCCAGGGGCAGTGACCCATGCAAGGCCTGAGCCCATTAAAACCCCCCTGAGACTCATTCCTCTGACGCCTTCCACTTCAGACGGCCGTCCGTGACTGCAGAAGCGCTTATGTAAACACAGGGTAGTGGCGGATGGCCCAGTGCCTTGTTGATTCTAACCCCCACCCTCATGTTCTCTGGTTTTCTGTGACTTAAAATGCTTTTTCTCCAGTCCTTGCGTCTGGGGACCCTGGAGAAACCCCAAGCCCGGGGTCTTAAGTCTTATCCCAGGCTTTATATAGAAGTGTTCCCATTACTGGCAACCATTGTAAACATGCGTAAAGTTAACCCAGGAGCTGGTACTAGGATGTCGATATGTTTAAAGGTAAAACTGATGAGAGGGAAGAAATGGTACTACGCAGATCCTAACTGGCTCCATCTGGGTACAGAGTGGAGACTAGAGTGTGGGCCCGAGGGAGGAGGAAGATACGGGCAGGGGCTAACGCCACAGTCCAGGTGAGAACTCTCCGGAGCTGTGGCCCAGGGGATGTGGTTGTAATCCCGCTGGTGTTTTAAAGGCGGCCTACTGGATTTTCCGATGTGGATTTTCTAACGTGGATGGTGAGGGGGTTTTAGTTGCATTTCCCTGATGTTTAGTGATGTTGGGCATTTTTTTCACTTATCTTTGGTAAAATGTCTACTCATCTTTTGTTTTTTTATTTTTTTATTTTTTTATTTTTTTTTTATTTTTTATTTTTTTTATTTTTTATTTATTTTTTTTTTTTGAGAGGGCATCTCTCATATTTATTGATCAAATGGTTGTTAACAACAATAAAATTCAGTATAGGGGGGTCAATGCTCAATGTACAATCATTAATCCATCTCAAGCCTAATTCTCGTCAGTCTCCAATCTTCTGAAGCATAACGAACAAGTTCTTACATGGTGAACGAATTCTTACAGAGTGAATAAATTCTTACATGGTGAACAGTACAAGGGCAGTCATCACAGAAACTTTCGGTTTTGATCATGCAATATGACCTATAAACCATCAGGTCAAATATGAATATTCATTTGATTTTTGTACTTGATTTATATGTTGATCCCACATTTCTCCTATTATTATTATTATTTTTATTTTTAATAAAATGCTGAAGTGGTAGGTAGATGCAAGATAAAGGTAGAAAACATAGTTTAGTGCTGTAAGAAGGCAAATGTAGATGATCAGATGATCAGGTGTGTGCCTATGGACTAAGTATTAATCCAGGCTAGACAAGGGCAGCAAGACATCCACGGATGCAGAAGATTTCTCTCAAAGCAGGGGGGGTGAGGTTCTGAGCCTCACCTCTGTTGATCCCCAAATTCTCACCTGATGGCCCCCCTGCGACTGTGCCTGTCTTAGGTTGTTCCTCCCTTGAGGAATCTTACCCGTCTCTGGCTAACCAGTCATCTTCCGGGGCCATACAGGGAAATGTAAAGTTGGTAAGTGAGAGAGAAGCCATATTGTTTGCAAAGGTTAGCTTTTTACTTCTTTGCAGATTTATGCCCTGTGGCTTCTATGCCCAGCACTTGTCTCGAGGTATCTTTACCACCTGGAGGAATTATGATACTCGGTAAATTCGATATGAGGCACGAATTCTATTTAAAGTTTGTAATTAGGAAGGAAGAAGAAAAGCTATAGATGTAGCATATGAAGGAAACTTGGGAGGATTGATTATTTCTTTGACATATCTTCTTGTATAGTACCTTAAGTATGTATAGGTTTTAAACTACTAACTAATTTGCACACACATATTGACATAATAGGAATACGGTGACATAAACAAAGCAAATCTATAATTACCAGCCATCTCCAGTGAAGCAAAGAAAACCATTTAGGCACCCTAGGCATTTGTGAAAATTTATCTATGATATGATGGATATTTTCCAACTGTACTTGAACCATCAGACAAATTAAAGCAGCCCATTTCTGGGATCTGTTCACATCCCATATGTTCTTTTAACCATAGATAGTCTATAGTCATGAGATTTTGGGGTGCTACAACTTGCACCCCTCCCAACTCCTGGTTGAGTTCCAACAGTACAGATCCAGTCAAATTCGTTGTCTCACTGTATGCACATGCCAGCCTAGACATCTCCCTCCTCCTTCTTATGGCAAGTCCAGGAGATGGTGGGCTGGATGCAGCCACAACCGCAGCATCGTCCGGATCCCTGTGGAGGCTTTTTGATGATCATCCCCCGGCACGAGTCCTCCAGAGAGTGCTGATGCCGGAAGCTCCTCCTCATATCGTATCTTAGTTCATTTTCTGGGTATCCAAGCTAGGCCTTGATCTTCTGCGTAGAAACAAACAGACCCTTTGCCCACACTTTGACATGCCCTCTATACCACTGTGCAGAACTCATTGGAGGTCAGCACACAGTAACTGCTTTTTTTTTTTTTTTTTTTAATTAAGAGAAAGGAATATTATCAGAAAAGAGTACCTCCATAGCTGATCATCTGACACCCTTTAAGTGATCAACATTAAGGATATTTAAAGCATGCGTTGATCTTTGATTTACCAATAGTTTTATCCTGTTAAGGAGTAATCCCCCTTTTCTTTCTTTCTTTCTTTCTTTTTTTTTTTAATTTTTAATCTACACTTACCTGAAGAATACTATGTTTACTATGCTCTCCCCTATATCAGGTCCCCCCTAACAACCACATTACGGTTA
Source organism: Manis javanica (assembly GCF_040802235.1). Lineage (NCBI taxonomy): Eukaryota > Metazoa > Chordata > Mammalia > Pholidota > Manidae > Manis > Manis javanica. The sequence continues at coordinate 557,235 of NC_133172.1, forward strand.
CTGTCCATCAGCTTAGCAAAATGTTGTAGAGTCACTACTTGTCCTCTCTGTGTTGTGCAGCCCACCCTCCCCTTTCTCCCTCCCCCCATGCATGCTAATCTTAATACCTCCCTTCTTCTTCCCCCCCCCTTATCCCTCCCTGCCCCCCCATCCTCCCCAGTTCCTTTCCCTTTGGTACCTGTTAGTCCATTTTTGGGTTCTGTAATTCTGCTGCTGTTTTGTTCCTTCAGTTTTTCCTTTGTTCCTATACTCCTCAGATGAGTGAAATCATTTGGTATTTCTCTTTCTCCGCTTGGCTTATTTCACTGAGCATAATACTCTCCAGCTCCATCCATGTTGCTGCAAATGGTTGGATTTTTCCACTTCTTATGGCTGAGTAGTATTCCATTGTGTATATGTACCACATCTTCTTTATCCATTCATCTACACATGGACATTTAGGTTGCTTCCAATTCTTGGCTATTGTAAATAGTGCTGCGATAAACATAGGAGTGCATCTGTCTTTCTCAAACTTGATTGCTGCGTTCTTAGGGTAAATTCCTAGGAGTGGAATTCCTGGGTCAAATGGTAGGTCTGTTTTGAGCATTTTGATGCACCTCCATACTGCTTTCCACAATGGTTGAACTAATTTACATTCCCACCAGCAGTGTAGGAGGGTTCCCCTTTCTCCACAGCCTCGCCAACATTTGTTGTTGTTTGTCTTTTGGATGGCAGCTATCCTTACTGGTGTGAGGTGATACCTCATTGTAGTTTTAATTTGCATTTCTCTGATAATTAGCGATGTGGAGCATCTTTTCATGTGTCTCTTGGCCATCTGTATTTCTTTTTTGGAGAACTGTCTGTTCAGTTCCTCTGCCCATTTTTTAATTGGGTTATTTGTTTTTTGTTTGTTGAGGCGTGTGAGCTCTTTATATATTCTGGACGTCAAGCCTTTATCAGATCTGTCATTTTCAAATATATTCTCCCATACTGTAGGGTTCCTTTTTGTTCTATTGATGGTGTCTTTCGCTGTACAGAAGCTTTTCAGCTTAATGTAGTCCCACTTGCTCATTTTTGCTGTTGTTTTCCTTGCCCGGGGAGATATGTTCAAGAAGAGATCACTCATGTTTATGTCTAAGAGGTTTTTGCCTATGTTTTTTTCCAAGAGTTTAATGGTTTCATGACTTACATTCAGGTCTTTGATCCATTTTGAGTTTACCTTTGTATATGGGGTTAGACAATGGTCCAGTTTCATTCTCCTACATGTAGCTGTCCAGTTTTGCCAGCACCATCTGTTGAAGAGACTGTCATTTTGCCATTGTATGTCCATGGCTCCTTTATCAAATATTAATTGACCATATATGTTTGGGTTAATTTCTGGGGTCTCTAATCTGTTCCACTGGTCTGTGGCTCTGTTCTTGTGCCAGTACCAAATTGTCTTGATTACTATGGCTTTGTAGTAGAGCTTGAAGTTGGGGAGTGAGATCCCCCCTACTTTATTCTTCTTTTTCAGGATTGCTTTGGCTATTCGGGGTCTTTGGTGTTTCCATATGAATTTTTGAATTATTTGTTCCAATTCATTGAAGAATGTTGCTGGTAATTTGAGAGGGATTGCATCAAATTTGTATATTGCTTTCGGCAGGATGGCCATTTTGACGATATTAATTCTTCCTAGCCATGAGCATGGGATGAGTTTCCATTTATTAGTGTCCCCTTTAATTTCTCTTAAGAGTGACTTGTAGTTTTCAGAGTATAAGTCTTTCACTTCCTTGGTTAGGTTTATTCCTAGGTATTTTATTCTTTTTGATGCAATGGTGAATGGAATTGTTTTCCTGATTTCTCTTTCTATTGATTCGTTGTTAGTGTATAGGAAAGCTACAGATTTCTGTGTGTTGATTTTGTATCCTGCAACTTTGCTGTATTCCGATATCAGTTCTAGTAGTTTTGGAGTGGAGTCTTTAGGGTTTTTTATGTACAGTATCATATCATCTGCAAATAGTGACAGTTTAACTTCTTCTTTACCAATCTGGATTCCTTGTATTTCTTTGTTTTGTCTGATTGCCGTGGCTAGGACCTCCAGTACTATGTTAAATAACAGTGGGGAGAGTGGGCATCCCTGTCTGGTTCCCGATCTCAGTGGAAATGCTTTCAGCTTCTCGCTGTTCAGTATAATGCTGGCTGTGGGTTTATCATATATGGCCTTTATTATGTTGAGGTACTTGCCCTCTATTCCCATTTTGCTGAGAGTTTTTATCATGAATGGATGTTGAATTTTGTCAAATGCTTTTTCAGCATCTATGGAGATGATCATGTGGTTTTTGTCTTTCTTTTTGTTGATGTGGTGGATGATGTTGATGGATTTTCGAATGTTGTACCATCCTTGCATCCCTGGGATGAACCCCACTTGGTCATGGTGTATGATCCTTTTGATATACTGTTGAATTCTGTTTGCTAATATTTTATTGAGTATTTTTGCATCTACATTCATCAGGGATATTGGTCTGTAATTTTCTTTTTTGGTGGGGTCTTTTCCTGGTTTTGGTATTAGGGTGATGTTGGCTTCATAGAATGAGTTTGGGAGTATTCCCTCTTCTTCTATTTTGTGGAACACTTTAAGGAGAATGGGTATTATGTCTTCTCTGTGTGTCTGATAAAATTCCGAGGTAAATCCGTCCGGCCCCGGGGTTTTGTTCTTGGGTAGTTTTTTGATTACTGTTTCAATTTCTTTGCTTGTAATTGGTTTGTTTAACTTTTGTGTTTCTTCCTTGGTCAGTCTTGGGAGGTTGTATTTTTCTAGGAAGTTGTCCATTTCTTCTAGGTTTTCCAGCTTGTTGGCATATAGGTTTTCATAGTAGTCTTTAATAATTCTTTGTATTTCTGTGGAGTCTGTCGTGATTTTTCCATTCTCATTTCTGATTATGTTGATTTGTGTTGACTCTCTTTTTCTCTTAATAAGTTGGGCTAGAGGCTTATCTATTTTGTTTATTTTCTCAAAGAACCAGCTCTTGGTTTCGTTGATTTTTGCTATTGTTTTATTCTTCTCAATTTTGTTTATTTCTTCTCTGATCTTTATTATGTCCCTCCTTCTGCTGACTTTAGGCCTCATTTGTTCTTCTTTTTCCAGTTTTAATAATTGTGATGTTAGACTATTCATTTGGGATTGTTCTTCCTTCTTCAAGTGTGCCTGGATTGCTATATACTTTCCTCTTAAGACTGCTTTCGCTGCATCCCACAGAAGTTGGGGCTTAGTGTTGTTGTTGTCATTTGTTTCTATATATTCCTTGATCTCTATTTTGATTTGTTCATTGATCCATTGATTATTTAGTAGCATGTTGTTAAGCCTCCATGTGTTTGTGAGCCTTTTTGTTTTCTTTGTAGAATTTATTTCTACTTTCATACCTTTGTGGTCTGAAAAATTGGTTGGTAGAATTTCAATATTGTGGAATTTACTGAGGCTCTTTTTGTGAGCTAGTATGTGGTCTATTCTGGAGAATGTTCCATGTGCACTTGAGAAGAATGTATATCCTGTTGCTTTTGGATGTAAAGTTCTATAGATGTCTATTAGGTCCATCTGTTCTAGTGTGTTGTTCAGTGCCTGTGTGTCTTTACTTATTTTCTGCCCGGTGGATCTATCCTTTGGGGTGAGTGGTGTGTTGAAGTCTCCTACAATGAATGCATTGCAGTCTATTTCCCTCTTTAGTTCTGTTAGTATTTGCTTCACATATGCTGGTGCTCCTGTATTGGGTGCATATATATTTAGAATGGTTATATCCTCTTGTTGGACTAAGCCCTTTATCATTATGTAGTGGCCTTCTTTATCTCTTGTTACTTTCTTTGTTTTGAAGTCTATTTTGTCTGATATTAGTACTGCAACCCCTGCTTTCTTCTCACTGTTGTTTGCCTGAAATATGTTTTTCCATCCCTTGACTTTTAGTCTATGCTTATCTTTGGGTTTAAGGTGAGTTTCTTGTAAGCAGCATATAGATGGGTCTTGCTTTTTTATCCATTCTATTACTCTATGTCTTTTGATTGGTGCATTAAGTCCATTTACATTTAGGGTGACTATTGAAAGATATGTACTTATTGCCATTGCAGGCTTTAGATTCGTGGTTACCAAAGGTTCAAGGTTAGCTTCTTTAGTATCTTACTGCCTAACTTAGCTCGCTTATTGAGCTGTTATATACACTGTCTGGAGAGTCTTTTCTTCTCTCCCTTCTTATTCCTCCTCCTCCCTTCTTCATATGTTGTGTGTTTTGTTCTGTGCTCTTTTTAGGGGTGCTCCCATCTAGAGCAGTCCCTGTAGGATGCCCTGTAGAGGTGGTTTGTGGGAAGCAAATTCCCTCAGCTTTTGCTTGTCTGGGAATTGTTTGATCCCACCATCATATTTAAATGATAGTCGTGCTGGATACAGTATCCTTGGTTCAAGGCCCTTCTGTTTCATTGCATTAAGTATATCATGCCATTCTCTTCTGGCCTGTAGGGTTTCTGTTGAGAAGTCTGATGTTAGCCTGATTGGTTTTCCTTTATAGGTGACCTTTTTCTCTCTAGCTGCCTTTAAAACTCTTTCCTTGTCCTTGATCCTTGCCATTTTAATTATTATGTGTCTTGGTGTTGTCCTCCTTGGATCCTTTCTGTTGGGGGTTCTGTATAATTCCATGGTCTGTTCGATTATTTCCTCCCCCAGTTTGGGGAAGTTTTCAGCAATTATTTCTTCAAAGACACTTTCTATCCCTTTTCCTCTTTCTTCCTCTTCTGGTATCCCTATAATACGAATGTTTTTCCTTTTGTATTGGTCACATATTTCTCTTAGTGTTGTTTCATTCCTGGAGATCCTTTTATCTCTCTCTATGTCAGCTTCTATACGTTCCTGTTCTCTGGCTTCTATTCCTTCAATGGCCTCTTGCATCTTATCCATTCTGCTTATAAATCCTTCCAGGGATTGTTTCACTTCTGTGATCTCTTTCCTGACATCTGTGATCTCCTTCCGGACTTCATCCCACTGCTCTTGCATTTTTCTCTGCATCTCATCCCACTGCTCTTGCATTTTTCTCTGCATCTCATCCCATTGCTCTTGCATTTTTTTCTGCATCTCTGTCAGCATGTTCATGATTTTTATTTTGAATTCTTTTTCAGGAGGACTAGTTAGGTCTGTCTCCTTCTCAGGTGTTGTCTCTGTGATCTTTGTCTGCCTGTAGTTTTGCCTTTTCATGGTGATAGAGATAGTCTGCAGAGCTGGTACAAGTGACCGCTGGAAGAGCTTCCCTTCTTGTTGGTTTGTAGCCTTTTCCTGGGAGAATAGCGACCTCTAGTGGCTTGTGCTGGGCAGCTGTGCGCAGACAGGGCTTCTGCTTCCTGCCCAGTTGCTTTGGGGTTTATCTCCACTGTTGCTGTGGGCTTGGCCTGGCTGGGGCTGTTCCTCCAAAATGGTGGAGCCTCGTTAGAGGGGGAGCAGCCAGGAGACTATTTATCTCCGTAAGGGGCCTCTGTGCTCCCTGCTGCCCAGGGGGTTAGAGTGCCCAGAGATCCCCAGATTCCCTGCTTCTGGTCTAAGTGACCTGTCCTGCCCCTTTAAGATTTCCAAAAAGCACTCTCCAAACCAAAACAACAACAGCAACAATGAGAGAGGGAACAGAAAGGAAAAAAAAAAGAAAAAACACGCGATTTTTTTTTTTTTTCCTCAGGTGCCGGTCCCAGGCACCCGCGCACTGGTCCTGCTGCCCTGTCTCCCTAGCACCAGGGTCCCTGTCCTTTCAAGGCTTCCAAAAAGCACCCACCCACCGGTCCCGCAGGGAAGGAACGCTCAATATTCTTGGTCCTCAGGCACTGGTCCCACGCACCCGCTCACCAGTCCCGCCGCCCTGCCTCCCTAGCACCGGGGTCCCTGTCCCTTCAAGGCTTCCAAAAAGCACTTGGCAAAAAGAGAGAAAAAAAAGGGGAAAAACGCGCGATTTCTTCCGTCCTCAGGTGCTGGTCTCAGGCACCCACCCACCGGTCCCACAGGGAAAAATGCGGGATATTCTTTGTCCTCAGGTGCCGGTCCCAGGCACCCGCTCACCAGTCCCGCCGCCCTGCCTCCCTAGCACCGGGGTCCCTGTCCCTTTTAGGCTTCCAAAAAGCACTCGCAGAAAAGAGAAAAAAAAAAAAGGGGAAAAACGCGCGATTTCCTCTGTCCTCAAGTGCCGGTCTCAGGCACCCGCCCACCGGTCCCGCAGGGAAAAACGGGGGATATTCTTTGTCCTCAGGCGCCGGTCCCAGCCACCCGCTCACCAGTCCCGCCACCGTGCCTCCCTAGCACTGGGGTCCCCGTCCCTTCAAGGCTTCCAAAAAGCGCTTGCCAAAAAGAGAAAAAAAAAAGGGGAAAAACGCGCGACCTCCTCCGTCCTCAGGCACCGGTCTCAGGCACCCGCCCCCAGGTCTCGCAGGGAGAAACGCGGGATATTCTTTGTCCTCCGGCGCCGTTGCCAGGCACCTCCTCACCGGTCCCGCCACCCTGCCTCCCCAGCAACGGGGGCCCGTCCCTCTAAGGCTTCCAAAAAGCGCTCGCCAAAAAAAAAAAAACTGCTCCGGTTTCTCTCCACCCGCTGGGAGCCGGGGGGAGGGGCGCTCGGGTCCCGCCGGGCTGGGGCTTGTATCTTACCCCCTTCACAAGGCGCTGGGTTCTTGCAGGTGTGGATGTGGTCTGGATGTTGTCCTGTGTCCTGTGGTCTCTATTTTAGGAAGATTTTTCTTTGTTATATTTTCATAGCTCTATGTGTTTTTGGGAGGAGATTTCCACTGCTCTACTCACGCCGCCATCTTGGCTCCCGCCCTGATCTTTTGTTTTTTAAGATGAATTTCAGGTGTTAACCTTTTCATTAATAAGATAGTGAAACAACAAACCCTTATGTGAAAACTTCATTTATTGTTTAGTGATATGACTTCATTGCCATAAGGAATTACTGTATTCAAATACCAGAAGAGTATTTCCTAAACGTTTTTGTATGCAGTGGCCACATACAGCATATGCTTTTAGGTTTAATCTGCATTATTTATATACTCTCCGTCACTTTCTTAAGCCTAGATAGTCAACAATTCAGTATATCAAGCCATGATTTGTAGTATTGTCAATTTCCATAGTGTAAACTCTCCCATTATGGCCAATTTAAAACTGCCCAATATGATTTCATTGAAAATGGAGTTGGGAAGAGTTGCCAGTAGACGGTACCATATTCTGTTTCACTATACTGATAGCGTAGCTGCAATTAACATCAGGAACATAGAAAATAACACTGTAATATGATTAGGAAATCAGAGGCTTCTATATTTTATTTTAAAAGCTTAATGGAGGTATAATTGACTTAAAATAAGCTGTACATACTTAAAAGAGTACATTCTGATGTCTTGATACGTGAGTATACCTTGAAACCAAAACTTTCCTCCTGTCTTTAAAATTCATCCTACTCAGCATATAAAATCACTGGTACAATGACATGTTCTATCTTTTGTTATGGCTATTTAAAGTATACACAGAAAAGGAAAAAAGACTTATGAAGCCAGATGACCCTTTCCCCACCTTCTATTGTCATTTATCATTTCATAGTCATTCTTGTTTCATCTGTTCCTGGCTATACTCGTGGATTAGCTAATTCATGTCCTATCATTTAATGCATATGTTCAGAATGCACTTTAAAAATGTAAGGTATCCTTCCTAACCCAGTAGTTACAGCAAAAATAACTGTAATGCTCAGTTGTCTTAAAATGTTGCTTTACTAATTGCAATCAGAAATCCAAAATAAGTCCTCACAGCTTTCTATATTTGTGCCTCATAAGCTTCTTAACATGTAGGGTCCACTTAACTTTGTTATTTATTTGTTGAAGTTGCTGAGGCATTTGTTGATTCAGACTTCCTACATTCAAGTTGTGGCTTGAGTGTCTGATACTGTCTAACTGCTGGTAATCCTTCCCATAGCCCTGTACACTAGAAAGTGATTAGAGGGTGGTGAGGTTTGGTCCCTGCAGGCAGGTGATGTCGACTGTTGGGGAAACGGCTTTTTCCCAATCCCAGAAATCCTCTGCAGGGAGGTAGTAGTCTGAAAAGTTACACTTTGTTTGCAGATGAGTTAGGTAAGCGCAGACACAAATTTTAAGAGGAGGAAATTGGAGTTTCCCCTTCCCTTTTCTCATTTACCTTAGAAAACGTAAGTATTTCTGCATCTCTCTAAAGGATGGGTCTCTCTTTATCCTTCATTAGTATGAAAGTCTTAAGTACCTGGGAACCATCTCTTTAGAATAAAAACAGCTTTAGAGCATTTTGAAATGCAAACATCAAGAGCCCCCTACCTCGTAGTCCCTGTGGAAGGGGGCAGGAGCTCCATCTTGGTGGACACCTTGTTCTGACACACAAAAGTACCTCTTGTCATAAAGATATGATGTTTTTGTTTTTCCCCTGGATAAGGGCAGTTAGCTAACACAGTCAGCCCAATTACCAGGTAAATTTAGGAATAACTATATGTGACAAATGGTACTGTCAAATTCTCTTAACTTGGCTAGCTGTTTTTTGTTTTTTTTTCAGGGCCGTTTCCTTACCTTTAGACTAGACCTACATTTCATGCTTTTAAGATAAGGAATGAGATAGAATTCTGTTTCAGAAATGACAAGATTAATTTGTTAAAGGATTATTCTGCTGCCTCTTTGCCAAACAAACCATATTTAAAGTTTCTCAAGTATTGCCCCTAGTTTCAGTTCAGGGCAGCCACGGGAGTGTACTGCTGGGTTCTCCATCAGCAGGGATCCTTTTGTGAGGAGTGCAGCTGGCCAGCAGCCCCCAGCTGTGCTGCCTTGGGGATCCACTGTGGCCGTCCAGCCACCTCATTCTGGGCTGGCTGTTCTCAGCCAGTGACTGAGCATGGCACTAGTTATTCTTTATCTTCAAACCTGCATACGATGGGTTGTTATCTACTTAGCTGTATAGAGGGAGTTCTTTTTTTGCCTTTGCAGTTTCTTAACACATTGCCTGTGATGCATATCAAATTCTGGTCTAAAGCTTAACAGAAGTGTTTCCTGTCTCCACTGCCTCTGTGGAGAGGATTTCTGGGATGGGAGGAAATTTTGTCTCCCAGCAGTCGCTATCACATGCCTGTCTGCAGGAGCCAGACCTCCCTCCTCGTGCGCGTCATTCTCTGGTGTCCTGTATGGAAGGGTGACTAGTTATGCAGTATCAGACTCAGTAGGCCGCATCTAGAATGTGACACTGAGATGAACAAGCACCTCAGCAAATTCAACGAACAGGAATAAAAACTGAGTGGAACCTATATAGGTAAACAGAATTGTGATACAGCTAGTGAAAGCTGTAAGAATACATTTGGTCCTGACTAATCTGCCTTAAACACATTTTGAGACAATTCAGCATTGTTAATTACCATATTTTAAAATGTTTTCATTTCATGTGAGTTACTGGGGTTATGAGGGAGTCCTCAAATTTTAAAAATGCTTTCTGAAGAGATTATGCTCTAAATGGTATGTCAGGGACTAAAAATAACCCTCTAGTGTACATGAAAGTATGGCATAAAAGGATAATGTTGGAAGATTGGGAAAGGGCCCATCCAGTTCATAATGCGGTCTTTTCCATTTTTGAATATATTGAAGATAGCTGTAACAAAAGATAGCAGTAATTTGATATGTTGAGGATGAGTTTTAAAGGGTAGCAGGAAACTTTTGGGGTATAAATATGTATTCAAACATCAAGATGTATATTTAAAATATGTCCAGTTTATTTTTTGCAATTGTATCACAACTAAGCTACTTAAAAATATGTAAAAGTTTCTGACTTCCCAATCATTTCACTACCTTCTTTTGGTGTTGCTCTTGAGGTCATTTGTAGCTATGCTATTACTACAGTGGAAATAGAGTAATAGGACACATACAGATGGTAAATAAATAAAAAATACTCAACATCATAAAACATATGTGAAATGCAGTTAAGACCACAGTTAGGTACACGTTTATTAAAAGAGTCAGAAGTTTAAAAAGAGTAACCACACCCACTATTGGCAAGGATATGGAAGAACTAGAGGTCCCTAACACTGCTAGTAGATAAAAAAGGAAACTGTTTTAGATCAGCTTGGAGTGCTTTAAAAAGTTAAATATTCACTGACCCTGTTAACTTGGGCATTGGCTTCCAAAGTATTAACACAAAAATGAAATCTATATGAATTGTGTTCAAATGTCTGTAGTTTTATTTACAGTTTCAAAAACTGGAAACTCAAATATTCATAAAAATGAATAAACAAAAAGCAGTATAGCTTTTTATAACTAGTCTGTAGTTTTATTTACAGTTTCAAAAACTGGAAACTCAAATATTCCATAAAAAGATGAATAAACAAAAAGCAGTATAGCCACAGAATATCATACTTCTCAGTATTATAAAAAGAATGAACCACACATATAAGCATTGTTGATGAATCTCATAATTATGCCACATGAGGACACCCAAGGGAAAAAATGTAAACAAACACTTTTATGACTTCAATCATATAAAATTCTAGATAATGCAATGCAAAGCATTGGCTTTGCTGGAGGGCAGAGAATAACATTAAAGAACATGAGGTAAATATGGGGGAGATGGACAGGCTTATGAATGCGATTATGGTTTCATGTATTTATATTAATATCAAAACTAATTCAAATTGTACACTCTATGTGCACCTTATTGCATGTTATTTATACCGTATTGAAGCTTTAAAAATATGACTCATATTTCCTACTAGAATTTCCTGTTTTTGGGAAACCCCCTACATTGACTACCAACTCTCCTTATGCTCTGGGAGAAGCACCTTGCCCTAAGAGTGGTCAAAAAAATATATAAGTGAGCAATAAAAGCTATTTCCTACTGATTCAACAGGAAAATGCTGGCTGGGTCACAAAGTCCTCATGAGGAAAAGATACCCCTTCTCTATCTTTTTTCTCTGCACAGAAATGGCCTTGAGAAGGACAGCCCAGAGAAACTACAAAACCTTATATAAGGAACCCACAAAACCTTATTTTCTCTCTCAGTGTCCTGCTATACAAGATTTGTAGACCAGGAGACCTGAGAATTTCTGTTCCTGCTCATCCTTCAGAGCCACCATGACTAGAACATTGTGGGTGCCACTTTATAAGCAGGCACCTTCCAAGTGGTTGCAGTCTTCCTGCTGTTGATCCAGTGTTTCTGTAACAATTACAGTTTTCCCTATAATCTGACAGTGATGCTGCTCTATGGAATCCTGGACATACAGGTCTGTGGTTCTACTGCAGGACAACAGTGGTGTAAACAATAAGGCCTTTGAGTAATGGGAGGCAGGCTGTTCTTGGATTGGTGACTTTAAGGCTAGAAAATTCCATTACAGAAGTCATGGGAGACCAGACCAGTTAATACCCCTGAAAAAGGTAGCCAGTGCTTTCAAGTTCTACACAGAGCCCTCTGGGCTAAAAATGGATCATTGGTCAAACACATCACAGGGTAAGATGAGAAATGAATGAATGTTCAGACTTCTCACATCTCCTGTGAATGGTGGCACACTGAGGTTTCCTTCCCTTAACATGCTGGGATGTGGGAGTGATGAACACTGGATACCTGCCAGGCAGAGGTGAAAAACCTTCTATAGAAACTGTCAGAGACAATCTGGCAAGGTCCCTGAGTAGGTGAAAAAAGGCAACACAGCTCCTACATACCTGGAATTTTTGCAGATGTTGAGATGTATGTGGTTCAGTTCAGGCAGAGAGCACCATCAGGAGAGATCTCAGGGGTTGATATACTGAACAAGGAATATGAATGTTCCTGTACATGTAAGCTGTTTTTTCCCTTGTGAAATTTGTGATATCCAAAGAGTAAGTGTCTTGTGTTGATGACTTTCTCACATTTACTGCATTCAAAAGGGCTCGATCCAGTGTGACCTTTCCCAGTTTAATGAGGCTGGAGTCTTGAGTAGGTGATTTCTCACACTTGCAACACTCATTATGTCTTTCCACAGTGTAAACAGTCTGGTGTTCTAAGAGACTGACAATGGAGATAAAGAATTGTGCGTATTCCCCAAACTACAAGGCCTTTTTCTAGTGTGAATTCTCCGATGTGTGATGAGGTTGGAGCTTTGGCTAAAGGCTTTCCCACATTCCCCACACTCATAGGCCTTTCTCCAGTGTGAACTCTCCTATGAGTAATGAGGTTGGAAATATATCTAAAGGATTTCTCACATTCATTGCATTGATAAGGCCTTTCCCCAGTATGAACTCTCTGATGTTGAAGGAGCACAATGTTTTGGCGAAAAGATTTCCCACACTGGCTGTACTCATAAGGCCTTTTTCCAGTGTGAACCGTCTGATGTTGAAGGAGTGAAGAGCTTTTCTTAAAGGCTTTCCCACATTCCCCACACTCATAAGATCGTTCTCCAGTGTGAACTCTCCGATGTGTAATGAGGTTGGAACTATATCTAAAGGATTTCCCACAATCACTGCATTCATAAGGCTTTTCTCCAGTGTGAACTCTCCTGTGTTGAAGGAGTGCAGAGCTTTGGCAAAAAGATTTTCTACATTCACTGCACTCATAAGGACTTTCACCAGTGTGAACCCTTTGATGTTGAAGGAGCACAGAATTTTGGGAAAATGATTTCCCACATTAGCTACGTTCATAAGGCCTTTTTCCAGTGTGAACACTCTGATGGTGATTGAGGCTGTAGCTTTTGCTAAAAGATTTCCCACATTCACTGCACTCATAAGACCTTTCTCCAGTGTGAACACTCCTATGTCTAATGAGGTGGGAGCTTTTGCCGAAGGATTTTCCACATTCACTGCACATGTAATATTTTACTCTAGTGAAGACTCTCTGGTACTGAATAAGTGTGTGTTTGTGGCTGAAAGTTTCTGTGCAACCTATCCGGCTGTAATCATTTTTTTTCCTTGGAAAAGTATCCCTACGTTCAGTTCCATTATTTGACTTCTCCCTGGTGTGAGTGGTCTGTTGGTGAAGAAATCCTGACTTGCCCAGGAAGTCCTTCCCATCTTCCCCAAAAGAAAAGGGTTTCCTTGAGACACAGAGTTTGCAGCTCTTCACAAATAAGACTCTCTTCACATCACTTCTCAATGGTTTTTCTCCAGTGTGCTGCTTTTGGTTTTGATGGTTTGTTCTGAAATAGGGTGATTTCTCATGTGCCCCATACATGCATAGTTTCTGTTTGTGACATGTTCCCTGGTACTCAGCCAAATGAAAAATGCCACTCAAGATCAGGCCACATGTTTCACAAGGCTTGGCCTTCTGGGGAGATAGACTTGCCTTGACAGTCCTGATCTGTGACCCTCCTTGAACAGAAGAAATACCTTGCTCAGACAGTGCCTCCTTATCCTCTTCTCCATGACAACTACCTGAAAGTAGAGAAATGCTGGTAAAGTGCATGTGACTACATGAGGAGACAGCCCCATTACAAATGTGTGACAAACCCAAGAATGAGTTCATAGGATTGTTTGTAGGACCAGGTAAGCTTGGGTTCAGGTTGAAAATGAGGCTGTTTAGCAGTACTGGGCCTTTGAAGATCACAGGATGGGGAAGCCCTCACAAGCTGAAGGATACAACCATGGGGAGTGGTATGAGAGCAGCGTATACAGCTCATTTGCCTGCAAACAGCTTTCAGCAGGACCTTGTCTGCTGGTGACACACAAGTGCTATGTAGAAGGTCGTGTCCAGGCCCAGGAACAACAAACTAACAAAGCAGCCAGTATTCAAGAATTAAGAATGTGCACGCCTCATGGCACAAAATGTCCAGGCCAATGTTGGACAGCACTGCAGATGAACCAATGTGGAAAAATACTGATATGCCGTCTGGAGAAGTGAGGATTATCCCTGAACTAAAAGTGACAAATAATAGAATTGAGAAGGTGCTTAAGTGTAAGGAGTGGAGAAGGACAGAGAAACAAGGTGCAGCTGCCACTGATTAGCACCAGGACTAGTCAAGCAGAAGAGGTTTCCGGCATTATTTGTACACAGCACTGACATGCCCTCTCCAAGGTACCACTTCTCAGGACCAGGCTATGTTTGAGTTCACCCTGCTGTAGTCAGATTCCTTTCCATCCTGTGAACCTCTCCCCCACAATCCCTTAATAAGGAACTACATGGAACCTGGATTAATCAAGTACTAAGGTAGATAAAGAACAGATGAGCAGTCGGCACTGGCCAAAAAGAACTCAGCACATGATAAACCACAAAGAGAAAACTAATGCAAGAAAACTTCAGAACTTGCAAGAACAGGCCATGGTCAACATAAGAGGAGACCATGTCAGTGATGGCAAATTCTGGCACAAGCAAAAATAAGGAAATGTCAGCTAGAGGAAGGAAGTGGAACCTGGGTTACACAGGGGCCCTGGATCTGGACAATTCACCTGCCTAGGGAGAGGGCAAACATGGTGGGATCCATGACTGCATAACTCCTGACCCAGCATCTGTGCCTGGGAGTCTGCAGGGAAGGTACTGGGACTGCTCAAGGAAGGACAAGGCAGAGCACACATCTCAGTCCAACCAACCACAGCACCTAATGGGGAACTAGGGAAGGAAGCAGAACCCAGGGACCAGAGACTAGCTTAGGACACAGAGGAGGGTATGAGGGCCTTACCCAGGGAGGATATAAGTGCCAAGTTCTGCAGCATCACATGGTGGTACAGGCGTCTCTGTACCTCATCAAGGAGACCCCATTCCTCCCAGGAGAAGTACACGGCCATGTCCTCAAAGGTCACACTGCCCTGTCATGATTTGGGACACATGAAACCACAAACAGCCCGTTTCCTGAGGACCTACGGTCCAGCCCCCCATATATCTATCCAGCGCTCACCCTCCTCCCAATCTCCCATCTCCCCAACTCAGAGGAAAAACCTGGTCCTGGTGCCATTGGTGATGCTGTTGTATTCTGTGGGCCCATTAGTTACTGGGCACAGCCGTCAGCAACAAGAGGCAAGTGGACAAAGTCCTGAACTGTGAACCTGGCACAGAAGTATCCAACCCCCACTGCCAGGCAATTCCCCGGGTATGGATAAGGTCATGTGTGTCCCAATATCAGGGACCTGGGGCCATGAGGCACGCTCCCTCCCTCCCTCCATGCACGTCACTCTTCAGACTCATGTCCCTCACATCTCCAGACACCGCACGCCCATGTACACCAGACCCCCCTGTTCCACTCCATGAGCATCTCCCTGGCCTCCCCACATGTGAATGTATTTAGATTACCTCCTTTTAACTCCACTGGTGAGGGTGGGATTCCTATTCAGTGTTTTGGACAGTTGTTGAAAGGAAGGAGCGACACAGCCGCAATTCACCGGAGAATTCCGCTTTATTAGGGAAAGGTGCTGGGTTATATAGGAAGGGGCATGAGGTGATTGTGGTGCTACTTCTAAGGGGCTGGTGGCTATTGGCTAGGTGCTGGGATTGGGAGGGGGGCGAGAGGTGATTGGGTTTCAGGTGGCGTCAGCGGGAACTGAGGACCCGGAAGAGAAGCAGGAAGTTTGCCATCTTACGGGTGGGGGCCCTTCAGTTGTGATAAAAAACACCTTGATCATATATTCACAGCCTGAGATAGGAAGACACCACACAGGGCGACGTGGAGTTACACTCCACCAGGGATGTATCTTTGTAGCATCAAGAAGGTAGAGTACCCCTAGTTCCCATGCAAGGATGCAGTTTTCTGAGTAACTCCAGAGGGGTAACATGGAACTAAAACCCCCTACGAGAAAAGCAGGGACCATACCTGGACCCCTTTATAAAAGGGCTTTTCGTTAAGAGAACTTATCTCCAAGAGCAGACTGAGATGGGGATTGGTAATAAAGCCATTTGAGGGTCTCCAGTTTCAACACATTTCAAGGCAGTATATAATATTGGGGCTTAGTTTTAGGCCTTACACAACCTACCAGACAGCATCCAAAGTACACCAGGCAAATTCATACAGGATCCAGTACTACCCTAGACTTCCCGTAGCTCTCACTAGCAGTGGCAGTGCCAGATCTTCTATGAAGACCTCTGCCCAGCTCCATTCTTTGCCTCGGTCTCAGCCACACAGAATCAAGTGGGGATTTCAGGTACCTAGGGCCCTATTCACCTCTATGCTGAACTTGCTGTGCCCTCATCAGCCACAACCTTTCTGTCCACTTCATCTTCATTCGGAGCCCAACCCAAGCCTACTGGCTCACAGAGGACCACATCTAACCCTGATCATAGTGTATTTAGGCTGAATGAAACATGCCAGAGCACACACACTAGTCTTCAAAAACTCCTGGAGCATCTTAGATGAAAAAAACATGAGCCCCAGCCTGAGTATCATCTTGCTTCAGTGACTCTTAGACCTCTGCATCTGTCTCCTGTCCATTTTTCCCTTGGAAGCCCTGGTCACCTGCCACTGTCCTGTCCCCACCACATCTCCCCTTCACGGCCACTCACCTTTCTCACTCATGTTTGTGAAGCCCAATACCATCACCAGTTACCTGAGCAAGAGATCCAGCCCACAGCCACCGCCCTCTCCGTCCCAGCCCACAACAGCGCACACCATAACCTGAACACTGCCCCTCCCTCAGTGTCACCACAGCTTGCTGCAGTACCCACGTTTTCGATGTCTCTATCCTGAACCAGTCCCCACATTTCCACACCTATGTGGTTCAGCTGCCCTGTTCATTGCCTCCACTCAAATCTCCTGAACACTTCAGACTTCAAACATAGATAAAACAAAACTGTCGGTCCCCTCCTTGCCTCTGTCCCACAGACAAGGGGGGAGACGCAATGAGATATCGAAGATCCAAAAAGACCAGCCAGGGGACTCAAGGTGTAACCGCACAAGAGTGGTGCTGAGAGGGCACCCCTCGTATTTATTGAGCGAAATACATGTTAACAACAATAGAATTCTGTGTGTGGGGCTTAATAGACAATCATTAACGGACTCTAAACAATCCTCAGGAGTATCCAGTCCCCTGGGGCACGACATCTTAGGTGGTATTGAAACAGTAGCAAGGGCAATTAGGTCACAGAAACTGTTTTGGTCTTGTTTGTTCTGTTCCTGATCACTTATCAGGAATTACAGGAAAAATAATCAAGTCATGTATGATTTATACATTTTATTTCTATACTTGATTTATATATTAATCCCACACAAGAAACTCTTGCTATTCCCAGTGAATATCACTCCTCCTACAATCTTGCTCATCGAAGATAAGAGCTTCAATCCCTACAGCTACTAAGACTGAAAATCCTGGGGTCTTCTCTGAGTCCTGTTTCACTTCCTCACTTTTCACATTGGAAAATAGAGTTCCTTTTAAAATATATCCAGAATCCATTCACTTCCTAAGCCGCCAATATTGTCCATTAAACCTCACTTGGACTGTGGAAGAACCTCTGATCCTCTGATATTCCCTTCTGCCTTACTTGCACTCTCCACTATGCAGCCAGATGGAGGCTGTTAAGACTTTGGCATGAGCACCCCCTCCTCCCGTCCAAACCTCCAATCACCTAAATAGACGGCACACTTTTTTCAGATGACCATTCCCATCCTTTGACTCCCATCTTCTGCTCTTTGTTCTCGCCTAGAAGAAAGGACACCTGTGGCTTTCTGAACTTCCCCAGCTCACTTTTACTTCTAAGCATTTGGAAATCTTGGAACCAGTTCCTGTAAGAACCCTTCACAGCTGTTTACATTGGTTGCCAATAATGGGAACACATTTACATAAAAGCTTGAGATGGACTTTCCCACGGCTTGGTGTTCCTACAGGGTCCCCACACTTAAAGACTGGAGGAATGACACAGAGTCCAAGACGATCACAATCCGAAGAACACAAGAGTGAGGGCTGGGGCCAGTGGAGCACTGGAAAACCCTTCACTTACCTGTGTGAGTTCCTTAGGAGCTTCTGCAGTCATGGGAACCTGAACAAAAAGACAGGCCTTGGAGAAATAAGTCCGGGCTGGTTTGAAGGGCTCCTGCCTCCCTATACCATTCCCTGGCCCTGGGGCCAGGTGACATCAGGCTGGCTTCGATTCTAATACCTAAGTGCTTGATGTCCGTCACCAGCTGGGTGACCCTGAACAAGATTCAACCTCCCAGTGCCTCGATGTCATCACCTCTCCACCCTGTCCTTTCTTTGAACATAATGTCTGACGTAGACCGTGTCTCTCCTTTGTTCAAAGCTCTCTGGTTCCCAGAGTCCTCACAGCAAAAGTACAGCCCTCGGCGGGCTCTTCCAGGATTAGGCGCCTCCCAGGGCTCCCTGCGGGCGGAAGGCCGCCCCAGGTTCCCGGATGCCCGAGTCCCCCCGGCTCGGCCCCAGCCCCGGCCTCCGCACGCGGGGTCCCCCCGCCCGTAACGGGCCCCACGCGCCGTCACGCCGGCGCTCAGGACACGGGCCCCGCCCACGAGCGCCTCTCCGTCCCGGGCCGTGAGCAGGGCCCGGGGACGGGCAGGTACCTGGGCAGGGCCGCTCAGCGCGGCCGCCGCCATCGGACTCCGTGGGCGCAGCGCGAGAGGAGGCGACCCGGGAGCGGAAGATACCATCCCGGCCCGGGCGCGGGGCCCCTGCGCGATGCCTCAGACCCGCCTCTCTGCTGAGGGGACAGCGCCTCCTTTCGGACCTTCTCGGTCCCGACGGGGCCCTTATAGAACCTTTGACAGGGAGAACATGGCCCAACGCAGCCAAGCTGACGCCCCGCGAGTCCGCCCCAGCCCTTTGTGCTCAAACAGAAAGGCCTCCTTGCGGAGCCTTCATTGGCTCTATGACGCTGCCTTCAGCACAGGGCGTTCTGGGAAATGTAGTTCTCAGTCCCAAGCCGTGATAAGGGGCTTCACCACCTGACTCCAGGAGAAAAGGCGAAGATTCACCGCGAGAAGCCCTGGCAGGGCCCCCTGTTCAAGCGAAATTTTGAAAAGGCTCAAGAAAGAGAAGGTATCAAACACTTTCCTCCCTTTGGTGTACAGACTGCACTTTAAGGTAAGCAAATTTAAATTAGGAAAACTTTTTATAGAGTATTTCTAGGTAATAAATGCGGAAGTCCTGGTAAAATTTGGTAGAATACAGACATGTCTCAACAGCTCAGAAAATAATGAATTCAGCTAATGATCATCAATCAGTTACTTGAACCGAATAACATCAATGACAGAAGGCACAATAAAGACCAGTGGGGATAAAAGAAACGGGTTGAAAAAACTTAACAGGGGGACGCACTGTGCAGTGTTAATGTCACAAAGAGACAGTCAGACTTCAGAGCATCTGCTGGTGATGCCGTCAGAAGTCCCGGCCCCACCTAGAGCGCCCTAGCCAGGGTCAATCTGGGTTCGATGGATGTCTCTGGCTCTGATTATACATTTATTGGAAGCAATGGTGAACATGTTAAGGACATGAAAGAGATGCCACTACACTAGAGAACGTGGGAAATTACACCAAATGATCTTGTCACACCATCATACATATGACAAATTAACAAAAGAATGTAGGATAAACCTTTGAAATAAAAGAAAAGATGCATTATATAAATATAAAATGGGAGTATATTGTTTATGATTTAAACATTTGATTCTGAAAAATACATTTTTGAAAAGATGGGTAATTGAATTCTAAGTTACTAGTATTATTTTTAGTGTGAAACGCTATCATAATTATCATAAGGAAAGAGAACTTGTACTGCTCCAGAAGGCGTTGGGTCCAGGCACAGTGATGTGAGAATGACGGCGATGAGAAAGAGGAGGAAGTGGAGCGCCGTGTCAGGAAAGGGCTGGCGGCAGGGTCATGCCTGCAGACCTGCTCACTGTCAGGGAGGGAGGGATGCCGCGCTGCATCCTCTACTAAACACGTTCACACTCACAGCTACCCTGGGACTTAAATATACCATCTTTTGCCACAAAAGAACCTGGAAGTTCAGAAACTTGCCACGTAGCCTGTGATGGGCAGAGCTGGACTTCACAGCAGTAGCTCTGGCTCCAGGGCCTGGGACCCCTGAGTGCCACACCAGGGAAAAAGGGCACAGCTCCTGTGTGGGACCAGCTTTCTTTGAAAAGGTAGGCCATGAGGTGACAAGGAGGTGATCAGGAGAATTTAATGCTCAGGGAAGGGGAATCCTGTAACGGTATCATTTGGTGATTGCCATATTTTTATGTTTCATGAACCTCTAAAAACTTAAAAAAATTAGAAACCCCGACAGTGACTGTAATGGGGTATGTGGGGGGGACTTGTCATGGGGGGAGTCTAGTAAACATAATGTTCCTCATGTAATTGTAGATTAATGATACAAAAAAAAAATTAGAAACCCCACGCAGTGATTTGATCCTGTGAAAATTAAGGGAAACCTCCCTGACATGGAGTCAGGAGGCCAGCAGGGGGAGCCCTCGCGCCCCACCACTGGTTAGTACAGACCCGACTGGAACAGGACCTTGCAAGTTCAGGGACTGTAGCTACTACTTCACTACAAAGCAGGAGGAAGGTTTTCCTCCCATCCCTTCAACTTCCAAAAACATCCCAGCCAATGAGAGCCACCGTACTGGGGACTCCCAGTTTACTTGGCCTTTTTATTTATAATAATCCCTCCTTTAAAAGAGCATTCCCAAATCCCAAATCGCAACTCCCTGCTATTCCCGAATAAACCCGTTTTCACCAGTAAAATAAATTGACAGTTTTATTTTTAAGGTTAACAATCCAGTAAGGACATTTCATGGACACCAACTATCTACTCTCACATTTCATTTTTAAAAAGGGATTTTAGCAGCAAAGAAAGCAGAGATTGATGCCTCATAACAGAGGCACATCTACATTGAGTAAATTGGGATTTGTGAGGGACTCTGTGGCTGCCTTTTCCTTACTTTGCCCAGGACGGGGATGATGTTAGAACTCAGTGAATGCAGTTTGAACAGTGTCTGCAACACCTGACACCTGGTCTGTGCTTAGAGGACCTTAGCTATAATCACTATTAATTTATTCTCTTTCAAGTAAACCATTTTTCTTATATAGATAGTATTCTAGGAAGTATATTTGTATCTTTCTTTTGGGAAAACCAGTTTGACTTGCCACAAGTGGAAGTTTACCATGAAAAATATAATGAAATCAATATGATGCTCTGAAGTCCCAGGCAGCTCATGGGGCCTGCCCAGGGCTACTCCCTCTATTGAAAAGGGAAATTACAGTCAGGGTGGCATTAGAAATTCAGTATGACACCAAGACTTTCTGACACCCATCAGGAGGGAAAAAGAAAAGTGATTGGTTTTCTTAGAGTATCCAGCCATGCCACCTGATGTTGGGTCTGTATGCCCTCTAAAGTCATCTGAACCCGTGCTGGAATGTATCCTAGGCCTTAGGAAACAAAGGATGGTCATGCAGCAGCCCCCAGGGACCTCTTCACCAGGATTATGTGATTTAGGAACATACGTAGGGGCACTTTTTTCTAGGGTGCTATTGGACTCACCCTGAGAATAGCGTCACCCATGGCCCTGCAAAGTAGGTCATAGACACAACTGACCAAAGCAGGCTGGACCCTCAGCTCCCCTTCTGTGAAATCTGTAATAGGCGTCTCAGTTGTGGTGAGAGTGATGGCCAGCAGAGTCAGGGTATTTGTTCACAGGGACTATGCTCCTAGCCAAAGATCCCTGGTGCACACACAGGGAGATCAGAAAGAGGATATAGGTCTAGAACATGGGCAGAGCTGCAGGGAGGAATGGTGGCTTCTTCCAGATGGCATCTTCTTGAACTGACAGGCCAGGACAAAGACGACTGAAGGAAGGAAGCTGCAAATCCCCTGAGTGGAGGAGAGGTGAGCCCTCATCCAGTAAGACCAGGAGACCAAAGGTGTCCAGCATCACCTCCTGGGACAGGGTCCTCTGGGTTGGGTCCAGCTGTCTCCAGCCCTCCAGGGTGAAGGTCAGAAACACCCAAAAAAAGTCAAACTGAGGCATCAGACCTTTGGGTTGTTGGATGGGATCAGAGCCTGTCAGTTGCTGGTGAAGGTGCAGAGACCCAGGCCTCAGTCACCGAGGTCTCCTAAGTTGAGCTCTATGCTGTGGCCTTCAGACATAATGCAACTGTGGCTGAGACAAAAGCCACCCATGGGACATGAGACACAGTGGCCTGTCTGTGCAGACTGTGGGGACAGATGGTGAGGAAGTGACCATGATGATAGTCCAACAATGATGGCAGCAGCAGGTGAGCCTCGCTGGTCCTCACTGTGCACCTGCCCAGAGATTAGGGCTTCACATGCCCTGGTAAAGGGATTACATGTCTCCAAGTCTGGACCCAGATGCCCAGGTTGGATCCAGCCTCTTGAATCTGATACTTGTCTGTTGTGTGACCTTGAAGAACCTACTTCATCTGACCATGGGTTTCCCCAGGAATACGATGTCATTCCCACTTCCTCAGGCCAAATGCTTATAAAGCAAATCCTGGAATCCTGGCACCAGTAGATGCTGACTGTGTTTTGGTATGTTTATTGGTCCTCACAGAGGCCAAGGTAAGTGCCATCACCTCCATGTCAGAGAACTGAAGTTCAGGGATCTCTAGCAAGTCACTCAGATTCCCAGTGAAGAAACTTGTAGGTAGGTTGGAGAAGCCCCATACCTTTCTCAGATGCACCCAGGGAACGAGAAGTGCCTGCTGGGGAATTTCACAGCAGAGGCCGAAGTATCTGGGGAGGCCATGGGAGCAGCCACCTCACAACAAATGGTGCCTCAGCTCTTGACCTCCTCCAACAGCTCGGGGTCAGAGTCACACCTTATACCCATTCTACACGTAAGGCAGCTGAAACCCAGAGAGGGTGGGTCAGTTGCCTTTGAGTTCCAGTGATACTCTGGGTTCTGGGATTCAAACCCAGGCTACTTGACCCACAGCTTGGCTGTCCTGTCTCCCTCCCCACTGGACTTTGGGACTCAAAAACATCCTATCCATCCAGATGCTCTCTGGTCCGAGAGTCCTGCTCCAACCCACCAAACCCCATGACGACAGACCAGGAAACTGGGACAAGACAACAAAGTGAGGGTTTATTGTATTAATGAATGGACTTCAGAAAGTAATGGTGAATATGTTAACAGTGCAGATTAAAAGTACATAGTATATGTGTCCATTGTACATGGCATAACATTGGAAAAAATTGTTCTTCCAATGTTAAAAACAATTATTTAATAAAGCCGAAAAGTCACAAAATAAAATTATAACATATATCTTTGTTGTTTCACTGTCCTTTTGTTAAAGAAAAATAGCTAAAATCCATACAACAGGCAGAAAAATATGAACACATTTTACCAAAGATAACAGAAACAGCAGGTACACATCTCAAAAATAAAAAAATGTTAATCATAAATTCTTAGGGAAATGCAATCAAAACAAGTAAGATAGCACTACAAACTTATAAAAAGTTAAAATGAAAAACGGACCAAACCAAGTACTCACTAGGATGTGGAAGTGGAAATTATGCACTACTGGTAAGAATGCCAAAAAGTACAATCATTTAGACCACAATCTGCTGCTTTAAGTTAAATATTCAACTACTCTAGGATTTAGACTTTGCATTGAGTTACTGACAAGATAAATGAAACATATCCACACGAAGAATTATACACAAATTATGTACCAGCTTCATCTTCAATAGTCAAAAATTAGAAATACCATAAATGCCCATAAACAAACAAATGGGTAACGAATAGTAGTATAGTCAATAAGAATGTATGTCACCAAAAAAAAGAAAAAAAGGATGAGCTACTCATATGTCACTGATAAAATCTGAGCATTAACATAACACAAAAGCAAGCAAAAAAACTGTAAATACTTTGATTTCCATCATATGAATTCTAGAAAATGCAGTTATTATAGAGAGTGAATCAGTGGTTACTTGGAGGGCTGTGAAGGGCAGTGAGAGATTATAAAAGCACACAATATGGCCAGTGTCATGACTATAGTGATGTTTTTTTCAGGTTCATCTGTATGCCAAAACTTGTCAAATACTACACTTTATGTACAGTTTATTATATGTAAGTTATAGCTTAATAATGTTTCTTTAAATGTTTTGAGTCAAAACTATGTCCAATTCTTTGGAAAATAGGTTTGGTAACACTGTATTCACTCCACCTTCTCATGCCCTCTGGGGGATCAGGCTTGCCTCACTGACAGCAAATATAACGACAATGAAGGACTCTCTCCTAGTCAACAGGAATGCCATCTGGGCACAAAATTTACATACTTGGACTATGGATCCTCCATTCGTTTTTCTTCATGTGTATCAAAGATTTTGAGGTGAACATCACTGAGAGGCTATAGGAATCCACAAAAGCTTGATTTTCAATGACTTCAGCTACACGAGATAAGCATGCCTGAAGGTCCTCAGATTTGCATATACACCGATGCTGCACTCATTGTCACAGAAATATTTGTGGATGCACTTTTAGGACATTCCTCTAGTTGGCTGCAGTCTTCTCCGATCCCCATTCAGTGTTTCTGCAGCAATTCTGGCTTCCCCTGACCCCAATGGTCTTACAACCAGTGACCATCACCTACTGACTTATGGTCATCAGGGTACATGGCTCTTCGAAGGACCTAGTGAAGAGATTCTCAACAGTGCCGACATCACATATGAACAAGGGAAAAACCTCATGCTGCTTCCAGAAGCAGTTGTCACACCTGCCCTCTCGAAAGGGTGATCTGAGTCTCCTGAAATTCATAGCATCCATGTTTCAAATGAGGAGTAGAAAGCCTTGCAGTCTTTCCTGGGAGGAAATGGGCAACAGTTCATGTTTGGCAAACTTGTGAGCTAATTTCTGCCATCTGTCCCCTACAAGCACAGAAAGTTTGAGACCTCTGCATAAAAGTTGCTCATCTATCATGCTTGTAGACACCTAAATCTGTTTATAAACCACCCCATGCAGTAAACAGTAAACCCAAGATTAAAGAGGACTTAAACAAAGCCTCCTTCATTATCGTACAAGCCAAAGTGATGTGGGGTTAGCAGTTCTTGAGTTGGTGACTCAGAAACTGGAAAAATTCATCACAAGTATCTTGAGAGACCATGTCCCTGAAAATAGTAGTCCTCTGCAAGCAGCCAGATAAATTCATATTATGTTCCCTGGGCCAACACAGGTTCAAGTCAATGCCCATGGTTGTCAGCGATAAGGAAATGCAGACCCCTAAGGGCTCAATTTAGTCCTGATTTCCTCCACCAAATGAGAGAAGAGTCAGCTTCCCTGAGCACACTGGGGTAATGACTCATGCACAATGTGGGGACCTGCCAGGTGGTAGAGGTAAAAGAGCTTTGGCCACAGAAATTGGCAGTGACATAAACCTGGTAAGAGCCCAGGGCAGTTTAGAAAGTACAGCTACACATGCTTCCCACATAACTGAAACCAAAGGGGGCATCTCCCTACTGTTGGTGTTTGGATGTATGAGATTCAATTCAGACAAATGGCACCTCACAGAGTTTCCTTTGCTGTTACTACACTGAACATAGAACCTGTATATTTCCTACACATCTATGGCCTTTCTCCAGTGTGAACTCTCTGGTGCTGTGAAAGGTTAGATTTTCGACTAAAAGATTTCCCACATTCACTGCAATCATAAGGCCTTTCTCCTGTGTGAATTCTCTGATGATAATGGAGGGTGGAACGAGAGGTAAAAGATTTCCCACATTCACTACACTCATAAGGCCTTTCTCCTGTGTGAACCCTCCGGTGAATAATGAGGTGAATTCTTTGGGTAAAGGATTTCCCACATTCACTGCACTTGTGAGGCCTCTCTCCTGTGTGAAGTCTCCGATGTCGAATGAGTATTGAGCTATTGGTAAAAGATTTCCCACATTCACTACACTCATAAGGCCTTTCTCCAGTGTGAACTCTCTGATGATAACCAAGGGCAGAGATAGATGTAAAAGATTTCCCACATTCACTACACCCATAAGGTCTTTCTCCAGTGTGAACTCTCCGGTGTTTAGAGAGGTAAGAATTCTGGCTAAAGGATCTCCCACAATCACTGCATTCATAAGGCTTTATTCCAGTGTGAACTCTCTGGTGTTGATTCAACTGAGAACTATCCCTAAAAGATTTCCCACATTCACTGCAATCAAAAGGCCTTTCTCCTGTGTGAACTCTCAGATGACAACGGAGGGCAGAGCTAGAGGTAAAAGACTTCTCACATTCATTGCACTCATAAGGTCTTTCTCCAATGTGAACTTTCTGATGATACCGGAGGGCAGAGCCAGAGGTAAAAGATTTTCCACATTCACTACACTCATAGGGCCTTTCTCCTGTGTGAACCCTGTGGTGTATATTGAGGTGATTTCTTTGTGTAAAGGATTTCCCACATTCACTACACTCATAAGGCCTTTCTCCAGTGTGAACCCTACGGTGTCGAATGAGTATTGGTCCATTGGTAAAAGATTTCCCACATTCACTGCACTCATAAGGTTTTTCCCCCGTGTGAACTCTCTGATGGTAACAGAGGGCAGAGCAAGAGGTAAAAGATTTTCCACATTCACTACACTCATAGGGCCTTTCTCCAGTATGAACTCTCTGGTGTTGAGAGAGGTAAGATTTGTGGCTAAAGGATTTCCCACATTCACTGCACTCATAAGGCCTTTCTCCTGTGTGAACTCTTCGGTGTATAATGAGGTGATTTATTTGGGTAAAAGTTTTCCCACAATCGCAACACTCATATGGCCTTTCACCTGTGTGAATTCTCTGATGATAACGGAGGCCAGAACTAGAAGTAAAAGACTTCCCACATTCACTACATTTATAAGGCTTTTCTCCAGTGTGAACTCTCTGATGATAACGGAGGGCGGAGCTAGAAGTAAAACATTTCCCACATTCACTACATTCATAAGGCCTTTCTCCTGTGTGAACTCTCCAGTGTTCACTGAGGTCAGATTTTTGTGTAAAGGATTTCCCACATTCAGTGCACTCATAACTCAGTTCTCCAGTGTGAAGTGTATTTTGTCGAATGAGAGAATTGTGACTAAAAGATTGTGCACATTCATGGCACACATAACAATTTTCACCAGTGTGACTTCTCCGAGGATAAATGAGGATAAATTTTTGGTTAAAGCATTTTCCGCATTCACTACACTTGTACTGCCTTGCCCCAGTATGAATTCTTCTATGTTGACTTAGAGCTGAGCTTTCCCTAAAGGATTTTCCACATTCACCATACACATGAAGCTTGTCACTGGTGTGGGCTCTCTGGTGAGCAACAAATGAGGATTTGTATTTGAATGTTTTCCCACATTCATGGCACACAATACACTGTCTTCCAGCGTGGATATTCTGGTCCTCCACAAGAGTGAGTTTGGGGCTGAAGGTTTTCCTGCATTCCCAGGTGTGATGATTTCTTATGCTTTGAAGAGTCCTCCCACACTCGGAGATTTTGTTTGGCTTCTCTCTGGTATGAACAGCCTTTGGCTGGAGATTTTCTGTGGTGGTCAGTAAGTCCTTCTCAATCTCCCCACAGCTAAGAGGCTTCCCTGACACATGGAAATTGCAACTCTTCGCAAATGAGGCCCTATCCACACTGCTTATAAGGGTTTTTTCTCCCACATGCTGCTTCTGGTGCTGTTGAAGGTTTTCACAGAAATAAAATTGTTTCCCACATGCCCCACATTTAAACATATTCTGGCCATGTTGTGTTCCCAGGTGTTCATCCAAGTGGACAATCTCTCTCAAGACTGGACCACACATGTCAGTGTGGGAAGCCAGAGGTTCCTTCAGAGTCCGGGCCTGTAACATTCTTACAGAAACACTCCCTTCAAAGGGTGACTCCACATTCTCTGCTCCACTCCAGCAACCTGAATACAAAGAAATGCTTGTGAAGTACACACTAACTTTATTGGAAGGAGGAAACCTTACCACAAATTTAAAAATTAAAACCAAAGAGCAGAGTAACTACATTTATGTCAGACAAAATAGACTTTAAGTGAAATACTATCATGAGACAAAGAAGGTCAAAGAAGGTCATTATGTAATATGGCAGTTAATCAGAAGAATAGATCAATTATATGCACCCCATATCGGACCAAATATATGAAGCAAACAACACTAACATCTGAAAGCAGAAATAAAGAACAATACAAAGATGGAGGGACTTCAATACCCCACATGCAACAATGTATAGATCATCCAGACAGAAACCAGTAAGAGAACATCAGACTTGAACTGCACTTAAAACCAAAGTGAACTTATACAAAGAACCTTATACAAAGATGTCATCCAATTGCAGCAGAATACACGTTCTTCTCAAGTGCACACGGAGCATTCTCTAGGATAGATCATATATTAGCTTGCGAAACAATCCTTTACAAATTTAAGAAAACTGAAATCATATCAAGTATCTTTTCCAACCGCAATGGTAAGAAACTAGAAATCATTAACAGGAGGAATGTTGGAAATTTCACAAATACACACTCCTGAACAACCAATGCAATGGGTCAAAGAAGAAATCAAAAAATAAATTCAGACAAATGAAAATGGAAACACCCACACCAAAACTTAGGAGATGCATAAAAATCCGTTGTAAAAGCAAAGTTCATAGTGATAAATGCCTACATTAAGAAGAGAAATATCTCAAACAACTTAACTTTATGCCTCAAGATATGAGAAAAAGAACCACCAAAGGTCAAAGTCAGCAGAAGGAGGCCAACAACAAAGATCAGAGCAGAAACAAATGAAGTAGAGACTAAAAAACAGAAAAGATCAATGAAACTAATAGCAGGTTTTTTGAAATGAGAAACTGACAAACCTTTGGCTGAATTTAAAAAAAAGTGAAAAGACTCAAAATCATAAATGAAAGAGGAAACATCACAATTTATACTGCAGGAATACAATCAGAAAAAACTCCTATGAACAATCACATGCGAGCCAATCAGATGGCATAGAGCGGCCAAACTCACAGAGACATACAGCCTGTCAAAAATGAATGATGAAGAGGTAGAAAATTTGAACAGACCTGTAACTGGTCAGGTGATTGATCAGTGACCAAAAATCTTCCAGTAGACGAAATCCCAAAACCAGACAGAATCACTGGGAATTCTACTAAATATTTAAAGATGAGTTAATGCTAATCCTTCTCAGTCTTCCTAAAAACATGAAGAGGTAACACTTCCAAACTCGTTTTATGAGATCAGCATCACCCTATCAAAGACATTTAAGGACAATACAAGAAAATTAAAGGCTAATATCCATATCCTGATGAGCACAGATGCAAAAATCCTCAATAAAATATTTGCAAACCAAACCCAACAGCACATTAAAAGGACCGCATACCACAATCAATTAGGGTTTATTCTTGGGATGCAAGATGGTTCAACACCTGCAGATCAATAAATGTGACACACCCCCATTAACAGAATGAAGGGAAAAAATCATATAATCATTATCTATAGATCCAGAAAAGGAATTTGACAAAATTCATTATCCTTTAATGATAAAAACTCTCAAAAAATTAGGTATAGACGGAATGTACCTCAACATATCGACAGACCCACAACTAGCATCAGACTCGATCAAAAGCTGAGGGCTTTTCTTCTAACATCAGGAACAAGACAAGGAGCCCACTCTCTCCACTTTTATTCAACATAGTATTGGAAGTCTTAACCAGAGTAATTAGGCAAGAAAAAGAAACAAAAGGCATCCAAATGGGAATAAAAGAAGTAAAGTTGTCTGTTTACAGATGACATAATCTTACATATATAAAACTCTAAAGACGCCACCAAAATACTTTTAGAATAAATAATTTCAATAAAGTTACAGGACAAAAATAAATATACAAAAAAAACCCAGTTGCATTTATATACACTAATAATAAACTATCTGAAAAGAAAAAATTTAAATACCATTAAAAATAGCATCAAAAATAATAAAATATCAGGAATAAATTTAACCTAGGAGATGAAAAAATTTGCATTCTGAAAATGACAAGACATTGATAGAAGAAACTGGAGAACACACAAACAAATAGAAAGACATCCAGTGTTCCTGGATTGGAAGAATTAATATTATTATAACGTCCACCCCCAGAGCAATCTACAGACTCAGAGCAACCCATAACAAAACTCCAGTGACATTGTTCACAGAAATAGAAAAAAATAATCCTAAAATTTATATGGAACCAAAAACCCCACATAGCCAAAGGAATCTTGAGAAAGATGAACAAAGCTGGAGGGTCATGCTTTCTGATTTCAAAATATTTCAAAGTGATAGTAATCAAAACAGGATGATATTGGCATAAAAACAGACACAAACTGGCTGAACAAAATAGCCCAGAAATACACCCACATATATGTGGCCAATTAATCTTTGATAAGGACAGCAAGAACACACAATGGGGAAGGCGCAGTCTCAATAAATGGTGACGGGGAAAGTGGATATCCATAAACAAAAAGAAAAAGGACATGTAGTTCTGTCTTACACCCCTAACAAAAATTAACTTGAATCAGATTAAAACTTAATATTAAGACCTGAAATTGTAAACCTTTTAGAAGAAAATACAGGAAAAAGCTCCTTGACATTGCTGTTGGCAACAGTTTTTGCTTATGACACCGACGATGGCACAGGCAACGGAAGCAAAAATGAGCAAGTGGAACTGTAAGAAACAAACAAGCTTCTGTATAGCAAGGAAAACAATCAACCAAATGAAAAGACAACCTGAGGGACAGGAAAAATATATGCCAGATATATATTTCATAAGGAGTTAATTTCCAGAATATATCAAGAATTCATACAACTCAGAATAAAAAGCCAAAAGTAATTAAAAAGTGAGCAAAGGACCTGAACAGACATTTACCCGAAGACATACAAATGGCCAACAGGTACTTGAAAAGGGGCTCAACATCACTAATACCAGAGAAATGCAAATCCGAATCGCAGTGAGGTATCACCTCACATCTGTCAGGATGGCTCTTATCAGAAAGAAGAGATAAAAAGTGTCAGCAAGGCTATGAAGAAAAGGAAACTGTTGTACACTGTTCGTAGGACTGTAAATTGTTACAGCCATTATGGAAAATAATACAGAAGTTCTTCAAAAACCTAAAAATAGAACTGTGGTCCAACCATTCCACTGTGTGTATATCAGCATCTCAAAGAGATATGTGCACTCCCATGTTTATTACAGCATTATTCACAATAGCCAAGTTATGAAAACAACCTAATTATCTGTCTATGGATGAATGGATGAATAGTTGGCCCTTGAACAACATGGGGCTTAGGAACGTCCCTTCCACGTGGAGTCCAAAATCCACATGTAGCTTCTGACTCCCAAAAAAACTTAACTAATAGCCTATTACTGACTAGAAGTCTTAGACATAACATAAACGGCCAATTAACACATATTGTGAATATGTATTATACTGTAGTCTTACAATAAACTAGAAGAAAATTTTTTCAAATACCCATGTTATATACTGTATTCAAATACCCAAGGGTCAACCATATAATGGGGTATTATTCAGCCATAAAATAGGAAATGATGCATTTTTGACAAGATGGATGAACCTAGAAGGCACAATGCAAAGTGGAAGAAACCACACAGAGAAAGACAAATACTGTATGGTATGACTTTCATTTGGAGTCTTAAAAAATAAAATATATATATATATATATATAGTAGAATCCATAAAAACAGAGAGTAAAATGCCAGAGGCTGGGAGCTAGAGAAGATAGGATTTTGGTCAGTTATAAGGGATAAGTAAGTTCTAAGAATCTAATATACTACATGGTGACTATAATTAATAATAGTGTATTATATACCTGAAATTTACATGCACATGAAAGAGGTAAATGTGAGGTAATGGATGTGTTAACTTGCGTATAGTAATCATTTCACAATGTATACATATATCAAATAATGACACTACCCTTTCAATATATACAGTATTATTTGTAAACTATACCACAATAAAGCTGGAAAAGAAAAGAAAAAAAACGAGATCTAAATAATATAAATAGAACTGTACAAGACAGTCCTGAAAAACAGCCAGTGGTCCAGATAAGTAACAACCATGACAATGCCTGCATTCCTGGCATGGGCAGGCAAAGCATGTACCAGATAAAAAAGGGAACAGAACTCAGGACACAAAAGTGCATGGACCTGGATACAAAACCTGGCCAGGGAGATGGCAAGCAAAATGTAACCCATTAGCTTCACTGCAAGACTACTGTACTTAGACCCTTCCCTGTGAGAGTTCAGTACAGCAGGTATTGGGGCTGCAGGGAGAGAAGAGGGTGTGCACACAACCAGCCCTACCGACGCAGCAACTACAGAGAAAACTGGAGAAGGAAGCAGTGCCTATGGTCCACATGAGAGAAAGAGTGAGAGAGACACGAGGAAAGAGAACCTAGTCTAGACTACTGGGAAGGGGGAGGGCCTTACCCAGTGAGGACACAAGCGCCAAGTTCTCCAGCATCACGTGGCGGTACAGGCGTCTCTGATCCTCATCCAGGAGCCTCCATTCCTCCCAGGAGAAGTACACGGCAACATCCTCAAAGGTCACACTGCCCTGTCGTGAACGGGACGGAGAAAACCGTGAACGCTCTGAGAACCCACAATGCCACGCCGTCTCCTCCGGAGCTCCCCACCCTGAGGAGTGCGGCTCATGCCTGCTCTCTCCTCATGGTCCCATTTATCACTTCGTTCAGCCCTCAGCAACAACGGGCAGCAGAGCCAGATAAACGCCATCTAAACTCAAGGCCTAGCCTGCATCCTCCAGCCCCATCCTTCCAGCCAAGCGATTTCCCTGGGGTCTCCCAGATTGTGCACCAAGGCACAGCCAAATGTGGGCGCCTGCTTCACCAGTAAGTCTTTAGCAGAGCCCTGGGGCCATCAGCTCCCACTTTCTCTCGATGTGCGCATCATTCACTAGACCTGACCTCTCACACCTTCAGTTACACTCCCTCCCACAGGTCTGCCCACCTTTCTGCCCCACACCTGGACTCTCTGGACTCTCCCATATTCTTGGCACATGGCGTCCAGAAAGTGCTTCACACAGATCAAACACGATCTAGTATAACCCCAGCCCTGGGAGTGGATCCCCCAGCCAGGTAAAGAGGCCCTGAACGCTGCTTTGAAAGCCTCCCTGCCTCGTTTCCCCAGGTCCCCGCTTCAAAATTAGCCACCCAGAACCACGTGAATTTCAGATGCCCACGACCTCTTCTACTGCTGTGCTGCACCTGCTGTCCCCTCAGGAGCCACAGACCTACTCTTCCCACTTAGTCTTTAGCAAGGTAGCCCTTAGGGTCTCCATGTCAGGCACAGTGACTCACAAATGACCACATTTGCCCCAGACCTACACACCATCCAGACTGAAGCCCCAGACCCCACCAAAACTCAAAATTCTGGGAAAGCTGTACATCAGTGGAGACGCAGGAGCTCTGGCCTCCATGTCATCCTGCCTCTATTACATCTCATGGCCACACATCCCGTGGAAGCCTAGGCGACCAGCCAGATCGCCCTCTCTCCGGCACGGCTCTCACCACCATTTCTCTCCGTCAGCACTCACACCCTCTTCTCCCTGACCTGCTGATACCATTTCCACCGTGTCCTGAATAACCGACCCTAAATGGGATCCACAGTGGAGCTCCAGAGCCCCCACTTTTGAACACCTCCATCCCGGCCCCCAGATTGCCAGATCTGTGCATCCAGCTGCCCACTTGATGCCTTTACTCAGTTCTCTGAAACTTCTCAGACCCCCAACAGGGCCAAAACGAACTTATGATACTTCCAGTGAAAATTAAACTACAACCAAATTCCCCACCCCAGCTGATGGAACATGTATCCCTTCAGTTGCTAGGACTAAAAACCCTGGGGTCCTCTCTGCCTCTCTTCTCTCCCTCACCCACACCTGAGAGTCTTGGCCCTTCTTTAAGAAATGGAAAGAGTAACCTCTTCTCTCACCTCTAAGCCACCACTCTGGTCCGTCAGCACTGGCCTGGACTGTAGCAGCCGCTTTCTGCTGGGCTCCCTGCCTCCTCCCTTAACACCATAATCCCAACAGCACGCAGCCAGATGGAACCTGCGGAACCTGAGGAAGAACAGCTCCTTCCTCTAATCCAGACCTCCCGTTACCTCCATAACGGATGCCGAACTCAAGCAGCCTCCTTTCAGGCCTGACTCTTGAGCTCCTGCTCTTTGTTCTTGACTGAAACAGTGGAGGCCTATCGTTTGTTCCCACCTCGGTCCCACTTCAAAGCAGTAGCACAAGCTGGTAGCTGTTCCTGGGATAACTTTTCACACCTGTTTGTTTACACGGATTGACAAAAATGGAAACATCTCCATGTAACCTTTGGCCAGCACTCGGGACCTGGACCTTTAGGTATATCTCAAGGGTACCAGATCCAACCGCGAAAACATAGGTGAAAGTTTCAGGACACCACAATCCCAGACACCACACAGGTTGTGTCAGGACCAGAGACTGGGACACCCTCTCCATCCTTGTGTAGGTCCCTTTAATGCTTTCTCAACCTCCAGAAACTGTGGGATGAGGAAGGAAAGCACGTCTGGGCTCCAGGCATGCCAGCCTCTCCTGTATCCCCGCCCAGCCCCTGAACCAGGTGACCTCAGTTACCTGACTCTGTGCCTCAGTCCGCAGCGCTGCCCTTACCAGCCCCGTGCCCTTGGATGAGGACCCGACTCCCTGTGCCTCACTCTCCTCACCACCCCTACTCCAGTCTGTTCTCTCTCTGAGCAGCTTTTGGGGAACGTAAAACTCTAACACAGACCGCGCTTCTCTTCTGTTCACAACCCTCCATGGCTCCCAGGGTCCTGAGAATGGAGGCAAATCCCTCTGCCCGCCAGTCCCGGCGTGCCTCCATGTCCTGCCAAATGGGTTTCAGCCCTGGGCAAGTTCGCTATGGATTCAATGTGACCAAAGAAATTGACAGCAAAACGTTCTTTGGGGTGAAAGGGTTTATTACCCGGCTTGTTCTCCCTGCTGTAGGCCGAGCACTAGCGCCTCTGCCTCTGCCCAGAGCACTGGGCCGAGCTCTCTATATGGCGCAATAATAGCTTATTGCCTAAAGGTGAGGAAGCGGTAGCCTAGCAACAGGCCAGTTACATCATCCGGTGGTTAAGTTCAGTGAGGAGCCTGAACCTCAACTTCCCCACCCTCCGCCTCACACTGTTTGCTCCCTGCAGGCGGAAGGCGACCCAGGTGACCCCGGATTCCCGAGTCCTCCCGGCTCGGCCGCACCTCCGGCCTCCGCACGCGCGAGTCCCCCCTCCCGTAACCGGCCCCACGCGCCGTCACGCCTGCGCTCAGGACACGGGCCCCGCCCACGGGCGCCTCTCCGTCCCGGGCCCGGGCCTGGGTGGCGGGCCGTGAGCAGGGTCCGCACTCGGGGCCGGAGGGTGGGTGGGTGATGGCGGGAGGCCCGGGGACGGGCACGTACCTGAGGCAGGCCCCCCAGCGTGGCCGCCGCCATCGGGCTCCGTGGGCGCGGCGGTCCCGGGCGCGGGGCAGAGGAGGCGACCCGGGCGCGGCGGGCGCGATCCCGGCCCTGGCGCGGGGCCCGCGGGCGGCGTCGCCGGACCTCACACCCGCCTCCGTGCGGCGGGGGCGTCGCCTCCTCTCGCACCTTCTCCGTTAGCCACCCCGATCCCGAGACAGCGCTCCGGAGCCTCCGACCGGCTAACGGGACCGGAGAACAGCATGACCGCTGGAATGAGGGGCCCGGAAGTCCCGCCCTGAGGCGATGCGCGCGCACTGAATCCTCACCCGGCTCCGTATTCGGCTCCTCCCTGCGGCCTTTCCGAGAAGGGCCTTCTGGGTAATGTAGTTCCCAGAGCTCTAGAGGCCGCCGCAAAGGGTTTTCAAATCGTTCAAAACCAACCAGGGGCTAAGTGGCGCCCGAGGAATGCTAGAAGGTGGTTCTCCTACCTCAAAGGAGCAAGGGGCTTTGGTCGTAATTAAAGGCGGCAAGGAGACGTTATTCGAGACTCCAAGAGGCTCGGCTTGCTCCCAGGCGATAAAAACATTTGAGTTGCTTCCAAATCCTCTGATCTAAATGGCATATCATTTATATATATATGAATCAGAGTCATTTACATATATAAGCAAGAAAACCATAGCTGAAAACATTATGTCATTCTTCTTCAAATGCATATAGCCTGAAGTTACTCAGTTTTGTGAGTTTCAGTATGTTTGTCAGGTAGAAGAGAAAAGATTCTATACAGGGCCTGACAGAAAAGCGGGAAGAGGGATGTTAGGCTCCTCTGAAGCAGGTGGACAAGCAGGAGCTCTGCCTCTGGTTTCCATGGAAAACATCCCCTTTGCCTGTATCATCAGTGATTTTGAGAACTGGAAGCAAAAATAGAAAGAATCAACAGAAGTGTAAGCAAAATAGGAAGATAGGAAGCTCCGCATGGCATCCCCTAGATTCTATAAAAGCTCATTTATAGCTTTAAATGGTAACACATTTTAGAATTGTAACAAAGTGTGAGTAGAATGGTCAGGAGGTGGCAGAGAGAAGTTCCCAGGACTCCTTGACAAAGGAACCTTACATACATGGCACCAAAGCTCGTTGCTGAAGCCCTGGCATGACTACAATTAGATAGAACATGAAAATGGATTCAGATGCAAGGAATGTGGACAGCCCCTGGAAGCTGGGAGAGGAAGGAAAATATTCTCCCCTGTAATAAGCCCTGCTTGTACCTTGATTTGAGCCTCAGAAGATCCATTTTAGATTCCTGGCCTCCAGAACTGTAAGATAATAAATTTCTGTTGTTCTAAGCCACTAAATTTGTTACGACAGCAATAGGAAATATCTAATGCAACAAAAGGTAAACTTCCTGTTCGCCTGCAACAGGAAACTGTATCTGTAAGGCACAGCCTCCTCAAAGGAAAGACTGAGCTAGTTTTTATATAGACTATTAGGAAGTCCAGTATTTTGCACTTGATGTACTTCTGTGAGGGGCTGAAGCAGTTTCAGACATAAAAATAGGACACAAAGCTCTTTGTAAAGTTAGCCCCAGACCCTAGTCACGTACCAACTTCTGAGAAACTAAAGGAAAAGATATAAATCTCATGAGAAACAGAATATCCAACTAACCCCAGGCTATTTTCTGCTTCTGTACATCGCTTTGCAGTATCACACGTTTCCTGCAGCAAGTGGGCTAAACAGGATGCTTAAGCCCCCCGAGCATTAAACAAGGAATATAGCTTGCTGAATTCAGGCAAAGGCAGAAAAGTTGCAAAAACTAAGCGGGATGCGGTAACAATGCTTAAAAAGATGTTGTAACAAGGGCTCGGGGCTGCACTTGGAGAGCTTGCTCCTTGGCAGTCGCCGGCCGGCTGAAATAAAGGCTCCCTTTTATAACCTACTTTTCTGTGGGGACCTGTTTCCTTACTCCTGCGCCGGCGTGCCCCATCTGAGACCCATAACACTTCATAAATGGGAGTGTTTAAGGTTGGATGGAATTTTGGCTCTGTTAACATGGGTGTTGAAGTAACTAATCAGAAGCTTATTCTCAGAAAGATGGACAGTGGAGGGAGGATTTGCTAGGAGGCTGCTGGCTAGAAGCCTGGGATTGTCCCTGGTTGGCTCTCTTTCCAGACTGGGAGTTATCATTGGTTGGTTGACTTTCAGGAAGTTAGATTATCGATTGTCTAACTTTCAGAAGTGTAGTACTGGAATAAGGCTGGCACTAATGGCTTGATTTTCAGACATGTGTATTTATACCCAGCTATCTCAAAGTAACTGGGGTTAGTTGTTCAGGATTTTGTTAAAAGGATTGTCTTTCTTCAATATGAAAAAATAAAAAATTTTTATTCCAAATGTCGTCTATTGATCTTCCTTTAGCCTGACCTGAAGGAGAGATCATAAGGAATTATCTTGATCTCTGGAAGGTTGAAGGCACTGGGGGGAGGGTGACACGTCAGACCCTGATGACGTGACAAAGTCCCCGGCTGCTGCCCCCTCCCAACCTGAAAAAATGTGCCTCAGGCTAGCCAATCCTCGTACTGCTGTAAATCTAAGCTCTCCCTGCCTTCTTTAAAAACTCGCTGCCTGCCCTGCTGTGTGTGACTTCCCTGGCCTGTGATAGCCAGACCGAGGAACATCACCCGGGAATTTGCGTTCAAATAAACTACCTGGCCCTTTGTTGCTTCTCTTCGCCTGCTTATTTCGGCTAGAATTTATCTTACAATCTCTATGTGTAGAGATATGATTTTTGACTAGTTGCCATTTAAATGAGTTAAGTGCCAATCACTGTGGTAGAAAAATAGCCCTAACTGCGGAATTTTGGCAGTTTATTGAGAAAACCTGAATCCAGACATTTCAGGCATCCTGACAAAGTCAATAAAGAATGAAGACCAAAAGTCATTAAATGTAGGATATCTCCTCTTTATAGAACTAATGGAAACCCTATTTGTGTGTGCCCCAGTTGATTAAGACTGCCTGGAACTAGTAGGTACTCATTTAACATATATGCTACAGTAATGAATTTCCATAACAGAGAGCAGTTATTTATTTTACCATTCTCACCTTGTCTAAATATCCTCTTTTCCTCCCCCTCCAATTGATTATTATCTTCAGGAAATACAGAATCACAACTGTAGACAAATCTTTGAAGTGATCAAGAAAGGGGGACTGTTCTAAACAAAAAGTCCATTGGAGGAATCCAGGAGGCCCACCTGTTATGGCTGCTCATTGGCTGAGTTGTAACAGTCTCTTGTTGGCTGGGTTGTTGCTGGGGGGAGGCAGAAACTCTTCCCTCCTCCTCCTGGGTGGTAAAGTAGCCAAAATAGTATGAGTGGCACGTGACCTTTCCCCAGACACTCAAGCCCGGAAGCAGGCATCAAGACCAAGGGCTTACTCAGAACTACATTACCCAGAAGCCTATGCGCCACACGTTCCATGGAGGCCCAGAAGAGGGGCATTTCCGTGCATTCGGAAGGCTGCTGGGCGGGACTTCCGGCAGCTTCTTAGCAACGGACATTTTGTGGGTTGTTACGAGGATCTACGGCAGTCAGGGGTCCTGAATACTTGGTCAGGCTGCAGGTACAGGAATCGGGAAGGCACATTTCGAGGTGTCCCTACTGCACAGAGAGGAGTTGGCAGCTCGGCTGTGGGGACCCCCGCCGGTGACCCCGCGGTGGGGGCAGGACTTGGGTTGGTGGTGGCCGCACCCATGACCTAGACGCCCACTTCTGCCCTGCTCTGCTCACAAGCCCCGATGGCAGCGGCATTGCTGAGGGACCTGGCACAGGTAAACGCGCGACCTCCGGGTCCTCACTGCCACCTCCCAGTCCTGAAGCCTCAAGCGACGGGTGTCTGCTTACATCCATGTAGCCCCAGCCCCCGTGTGCAGGACTGTGAGGCGCTCGTGGGTGGGGGGCCTTCTGACGGCGTGTGTGATGGCGTCACGTGTGTGGGGGAGTGACAGGCAACGGGGCCGACTTGTGCAGATGCTTGGAGTTAACAACTGACCAGGGCATTTGGGAGATCTGGGGGTCTCAGTGTGATACAGAGCAGAGGGTGAAGTACTTAATTTTCTAGCCAGAACAAAGGGAGACGTTTTACTTAATAAGATTAAAGGTTTATTATCAAAGGATCTAATTCAGGAACAGCTATAGGTAAGAAATTTGTGGGACAGTGTATGGGGAAAGGGCACAAAGCTTCCGTACCCTTTCCAGGCTGGCTGCTCTTCCACATCTCCGTGTGTGCAGCAACCCGGAATGAGCCCCATCCTTTTGGGTTTTTATGGAAGCGTCATTAAGATAGGCAGGATTGATTACATCCTCGGCCATTGGCAGTAGAACTCACTTTCCAGACCTTCTACCCTACCCAGACGTCAGAATTTGGGACTGAAATTCCAACCCTGTAATAAATCACATGGTTGGTTCTTCTGGCAACCAAACTTTTTTCTTGTGTGGACCCAAAGTCACCTCCTTAACATAAACAAAAGACGCTTTATCACGCTCATCACTTGGGAAATACCAAGGGTTTTAGGCGCTACATGCCTGGAATGGGACAAAGACCAAATAAATATTGTAAATCACATTACAGTGCTGTATAGTGAATAAATATAGTATATTCACAGCGAATTCAGAAAACATTATCAACAGTTTTTAAATGTTCAGTGGTGTAAAACCAAGATGAATGTGTATCTTCTGAATGTTATATTCTTCGTATTATCTATATGCATATTCTTTGATTTATCACATTTTGAGAGGATAAACAAGTGAAAGTAATTTGTACGTTTGGATCCACAATTCTTTTCAGAGTTGTAGTTTAAATATTTTGTATACTTAAATAATAGGGAGAGATTGTCAGACTGTATTAAATGCATGCGCAAACTCCACTGTATATAATAAATGACCCTTAATTACAAAAATAGAGGTACACTAAAAGGAAAGGAGTTGTAATAAGACATGATTACTAACTATGAAATGTTTGGAGTGGTAATATTAATATAAGAAAAAGCCAACTTCAGAAAAAGTAGTATTACCAAAGATAACGCAGGGATATTTTATAATAAATAACTTAATCAAGAAGATATAAAAATACTAACAGTATTTGTGCCTAAGAATAGGCCTTCAAAATGCCTTCCTCAATAACTAATAGAATTGACAGAAAAACAGTAAGGATATAGAAGACATGACAACGTACCAGGTAAATTGATTCAGTGTGTATGAATAAAGCATTACGGCAGACTCCAGCAGAATACACGTTCATTTCAGGTATATGTGGAACATTCACCAAGATAAGCCAAATGCTGAACATAAAATAAATTTCAATAAGTTTTAAAATAGAAGTAGTACGGAATATATTCTCTAAATAAAAGAAAACTAAATTAGAAATTTAATAATATCTTAGAAAATCCACAGACATAAATTTTACAGAATGCTTTAATTATCAAAGAATAAAGTAAATAAGGGAATCTAATAGAAGACA
The DNA here is from genome assembly GCF_040802235.1 of Manis javanica. Classification (NCBI taxonomy): domain Eukaryota; kingdom Metazoa; phylum Chordata; class Mammalia; order Pholidota; family Manidae; genus Manis; species Manis javanica. The sequence goes on from NC_133172.1 coordinate 598,070, forward strand.
AACTAGGAACATAATTTTATTAATAGGTGAGGGCAATTTAAATGTATTACTAAACAATAAAATATGTGGAAAACAAATAAATATATTTCTAATAAAATTGCAGAACTTTATTCCATAAAGCTCATGGCAACCAAAATTTAAAGTCAAGAAAGACTGATTGAGGGGTATCTCCAATGTCTAAAACTGCCAAGGGATCAACACATAGGCTATAACAAGGGGATACTATTAATTAGGACAAGAAATAAGACTTCAAATCTAAATGGCTGAAATAGGAGCAGTGAATGGGAGAGGTAATCCAGATGGCCACCAGGCATATGAAAAAATATACAAACACATTTAAATTTTAGAAATGCTTACCAGATTCAACTGTCTTAACAGAAAGGTTGTAAAGGATTTTAAGATACCTGAAAATTTTACTAGAACTAACCTGAATATAAGCATAAATAGCATTGAGACAATATTAGCAAATACAACTCAGAAATATGTATAATGAATTATACATCATGATCAAGAGACATTTATTCCAGAGATGCCAGACTGGTTTAATATTAGAAAGAATGTTACCCAACATATTAACAGGCCAAAGAAGAAAAATCAGGTCATATCAATTAATGCAGAAAAATCACTAGAATGAGTGAATGTAGCAAAGTGCTATGTGTAAGTTCTCTCTCTCTCCTTACATATATGTGTAAATACACGTGTGTATGTAGACAGGTACAGATGTAAAGGAAATGTAGTCTACATGTCAATAGTACTTAGGAAAACATAGAAAACAAAAATTGAATGAAATTTTACAAACCAGCTCCACAATAGCATCAAAATATGAAATATTTAGGAATGAATATAATGAAATACATGCAAGTTCTTTCATTATATTCATTCCCAAGTATTTTATTGAAATCTGTGAAGTTGTTTCAGTATTATTTAAAACTTCAAAGTTTTGTTGAAATCCGCAAAACACTGCTGTGGAGAGAAATCAAAGATGGCCTAAACAGAGTTTATTAACAGAATAATGAATGAAGTCCATAGAATTCAGTGGTTTTACTTTTCCTTCTTCCCAAGGTTCTGGTACCCCCCACCCTGGTCTCCAGTGCCCAGTGATGGTGTCCCGTTGGAGGCTCAGCCTGGTGAGCTTGAGTCATCTAAATTCAGGCTGAGCCTCCATTAACCACACAGGTGCATCTGGGGCCAGTTCACCTGAGCCAGTGTGGGAGTACAGGGAGGAGCAGGTTCTGGTTCCTGCAGGAGGTGAGCACCTGGAACCCTCCGAATTAAGGGTGCAAGTTCAGAGGGTGTGGAGTTACTTTTCTGTCCTCCAGTTTGAAGGGTGTGAAGCACTGTTGGGAGAATGACCTAAGGATGGCATGCAGTTCCCCAGGTAATAATCCCAGTGACTGTGTGCTGTGGATACTGGTATTTCCCCATTTCAGAAATGGGGAAACTGAGACTTGGAGAAGTGAGGTGTGCCCAATATCCGTAATCAGTAATGGGGTTGCTGGCTGCAAACCCAGGTATGCATCCTCTCAGTGCTCCAGCCCTGAAGCCAGACGCTACAACCACGGTGTAGAATCCATTGCCAATCTGAATCCAAACACCACCTAACTGGCTCTAATGCAAGTTCAAGTTTGTGAGTTTGAATGTAAGGTGCAGAAGAACTGTGCCACAGAATTTGAAATGGTATCAACCCTATGCTGTACTATCTCCTAAGGAAAAATAGAGATTGTAAATCTTGAATTATCTTGCCAGAAGAATCTATCCCTAGTGCAAGAGACTACCTGAAATTTATTTATAACATCATTCTATATGTGATTATTTTTTCTCAAAATAATTTTAAATAGCACAGATTGTACACATTGTAAAATTTTGAATCATTGCTGTTAAGACTACCTATAGGTCCGAGCTATGTGTATCTGAATTTTCACAGATACTACCCTTAAATTTGCTCTGCAGAATTCCTTTGTGTGGATATGCCATACTTTGTATACACATCACCAGGTGAAGAACAACTGAATCGTTTTTAGTTTTTGTCTGTTACGCTTAAAGCTACTATAAACTTGCACATACAAAAAAAAAAACCAATTCGCTCTGCAGATAGGCAGCCTTGACCACCTCCCCCCACGTGAGGACATGAGAACCCAGGTCCCTTGGGATGAAGTCTGTGTCCAGCACTGATCATGCATCTGGCACTGTTTTAAGTGCTTTGTACATAACCTCACTAAGACGTAGGTACTATTTTTTTCTACCATTTTAATGAATGGACATTTATGTTTGAGGAACATGTAAATGACTTCAAAGAGGCCTGTGAGGGAAGTTCTATCTTCAGTTTTCGTTTCACATAATGGAGGGTAAGACTGCTTTCCTAGAGTCCAAAATTCGGAGGGATGATGCTGCAATTAAAGTTCATGACCTTCCATAGTAGCCAGGGCCAGTGCAGGACCTGGGGCACCTGCTGGAGACCGAGGACACAATGAGGTGCAGAGAGGGGGCTTGGGAGTGACTGGCATGTTCAGCACACAGTGGGCACTCAGTAAATGATTATTTGCCTTCCACCCTCTGACCACCTAGGTTTCCCTTCTGCCACAGGCACAGTGTTGACTACAATACCCAGAAGGCTCTGCACCACGTGGTCGCACCCCTCGGCTAATGATGGCCCAGGATTATGTTTAGGAGACATGATCTGGGGTTCCCTGGGGGAATTGACTGCCAGGAGAGGAAGTGGGCCGCTGTGTACCAGGCTCAGCTTAAATGGCATGTGTCTGCCAGCCTGCTTGTTAGCCATGGAATGACGTGGCAGTCACAGGGTGGGTGGGGGGATAATCGGGAGAGAGCGAGGACCCCTGGTGCCACAGTGCCTGATGTCCTCTGTGCCTTTGGGACCTGGGGCAGTGGTGATCAAGGTGGTGTAGACAGGCCGAGTGGGGCACTCAGTCAAGAGGCTTCCTGGACCTTGCTGGCTGTGTCACTGCAGGGCTGTGTGGCCTCTGAGGATGTGTTTGTGTACTTCTCCCGGGAAGAGTGGAGGCTCCTGGATGAGGCTCAGAGGCTCCTGTACCAGGATGTGATGCTGGAGAACTTGGCGCTTTTAGCCTCACTGGGTAAGGCCCTCCCACCAACCCCATTCTCATTGTCCTTTTCCCCAGGGGCTGCTCCGTCCTTCCCGTGGCCAGACCATGGCCACCGCCTCCCCGCCGAGCTTCCTGGAGTGGGTAACGTGGGTGTCGGGCTTGACCTGTACGGTGTGTCCTTGCTCCTTACTGAGCCGCCCGGAAGCCACACAGCCAGGGGTTTGAAGACCACAAGATGTGGTTTTCCCAGTGATCCCATTAGTCTTGCTCATTTCCTGGGCTGGCATAATTGTCTGGAATTATGGCACCTCTGTGCCCGTGGCCCTGCTCCCTTCCTCTAGGGGGCGTTTTCTGGGGCTCAGTTAAATCAGGAGTGATAGGCACTCCCATAGTCACCGCTGTGGGGACCTCTGAGCTGTTCCCGCAAAACCTTTTGAGGTTCTTTTTGTGATGATTTTTTTTCACCTGTGCTCTGTCATAGGGTGGGTTGCTCTGGGCCAGTTCTGGCCGCTCACCTGTCCTGTGTCTCCCTTAGGAATTGCGTCCTCCAGGTCCCACTTAGTCATGCAGCTGGCGCAAGGGGAGGAGCCCTGGATGCCTGACCAAGTGGATCTGAGTCCAGCAGCAGCAGGAGAGGCTCAGAAGGGATCTGGGCCTGGTGAGTGGACACCAGGAAAGGTCATGATGTCCAGGTTGAGTTAAAATACCAGCATTATTGACTGTTCACACCAGTGTTTTGTTTCAAGACTGGTAGCCACACAACACTGCTGCTCAACCCTCCCCATTCTTGACATTGTGACTTACTTTCTGTCTGACTTCCAGCCCCTCGCCGTCTCCTGTGTCTCTCACATTTACCTTATACCCTTGTCTGCATTGTTCTGCAACATTGGCCAGCCCTCAATGCGTCATGAGATGTGCATGTATCCTTAAACAGACCTTGCAAACCAGCTGCTCACTTGTACTTGGACTTTCTTGGGCCTGCACACGCCCTTCAGCAGAGCCAGCATCCTACTGGAAGCCTTTTGCTGTACTCCATCCATCCGCATATCCTTGCCTTCAGGAGGCTGCCCCCATTCTGTGAGCTTCAGAGGCCCATTATTGCTTAGCAACCCTTTCTCCCCCCTTGTCCCTGCCTCTCTTGTCTTGGAAACAGTCCCATGGACTTACTCCTGGGTGGGCCATACACACATCACGATGGGGTTGCCCCTCCACTGAAGTCAGCCTGCCTCTCATTGGCACATCTCTGCTTTCAGGCTGTTGGTGTGGAGTGGACAGTAAAGATACATCCTCCGAGCAGACTGTTTCCTCAGAAGGAGTGTCGCAGGTCAGGACTCCTGTGGCAGGCATGAACACCCACCCACATGACATGTCTGGCCCAGTATTGAAAGACAGGTCACTCCTGACCGATTACCAGAGGGGAGAAGCCAGGCATCAGCCACTCACCTGCGGGGCGTGTGGGAAGCAGTTCTGGCCCAGTGATAACTGTCCTCAGCACCAGGAGCAGCGGAGTGCAGAGAGGCCCTTCAGGAAGGACGAGGGCAGGGACTCCCTGAAAAGCTGCAGAACCTACGTGCCAGAGATCTGCACATACGGTGCAGGTGGAGTGGGCTTCCCAGCCACCTCTGGCCTTCCTCAGCACCAGGTTCCCCCTATTAAGATGAAACCCCACAAGAGTACTGAGCTCCTGGGAGTCCTTCACACTGGACAGAGGCGTCACAAGTGCAGTGAGTGTGGGAAGGTGTTCACCCGCAGAGACACACTTACTCAGCACCAGAGAGTCCACACTGGAGAAAGACCTTATGAGTGCAGCACATGTGGCAAGTTCTTTAGGCAAAGCTGTGACCTTTTTAAACATGAGACAATACACACTGGCGAAAGGCCTTACAAGTGCAGCGATTGTGGGAAATTCTTTAGACAAGTCTCTGGCCTTATTGAACACAGGAGAGTTCACACGGGTGAAAGGCTCTATCAGTGCGGTAACTGTGGAAAATTCTTTAGTAGTAAGTCTAACCTCGTTAGACACCAGGAAGTCCACACAGGAGCAAGGCCTTATATGTGCAGTGAATGTGGGAAGGAGTTCACCCGCAAACACACACTTGTTCTGCACCAGAGAACTCACACTGGAGAAAAGCCTTATGAGTGCAGCGAATGTGGGAAAGCCTTCAGCCAAAGCTCCCACCTTAATGTCCATTGGAGAATTCACAGCAATGATTATGAGTGCAGCAAATGTGGGAAAGCATTTAGCTGCATCTCCAAACTCATTCAGCACCAGAAAGTCCACTCTGGAGAAAACCCTTACGAGTGCAGCAAATGTGGGAAAGCCTTTACTCAAAGGCCAAACCTTGTTCGGCACTGGAAGATTCATACTGGAGTACGGCCTTATGTGTGCAGCGAATGTGGGAAAGAGTTTAACCGCAAACACACACTTATTCTCCATCAGAAGATTCACACTGGCAAAAAATCTTAAGGCTACAGCAAATTTGGAAAGTCCTTTAGCCGACACTCCCTACTTATGGCATGGTGGAGAATTCCTAGCAGTATTATGAGTGCCCAGATATAAGAAAGCCTTTACCCAAAGACCAAATCTTACTCAGCACCGGGAAGTCTGCACTGGGCAGAGGTCTTAGCAGTACAAGGGATGTGCTGTCCCGTTGTGCAGCCTAACAGCACTCGCCGAGGTGATGCTCTGCGAGCAGGCACTATGAGGGAGCCATCACGGAGGAGTAGAACCCCATACCCGTGAGCACCCACCCCTGGGAGATTCCCTATGAGTACACAGACGTGAGGTCCTTCCAGGAGCCGTCTCGCACATCCTAGACCACGTGCTTCTGCCGTTGGCGGAATCCATCCCACTGCTACCATCCGGCAAAGTCTCACAGTCTGTGGCAGTCGTTCCAGCACACATGGCGGGCCGAACTCTGCTGTTGGTTCAGTCCCTGGCAGTGGCCTATGGGTGTCCCCGTGTCCTCCCTTTTGAGTGGTTTGTGCATGGAAAGAATCAGCGCACAAGGTGGGTTCTCAAGCTTGCCCAGGTTTGCCTTCGTGGACTCTGGTCTCATGTGACACTTGCAGTGGATGTATAGTCTCCACTATACCCAGCCCTTGAACTGCGTGCCTCACTGCTCATGTTTGTGCAATAATAAAGTTCTTATTCTCTGAGCTGCTTTTAATCTTGAAGGTTCTGATCATGAGGAGTGTTTTGAGGGCACAGTTGTGTTCTACCAGCCTGAAAGGATAAACGTATTTTGTGGGAATGCCCAGATATTTATGTCACAGAGAGGACAGTATGATGGCAGAGAGTGGTCCTCACTCTGGTTTTGGCTGAATTTGCATCATTACCTGAGGCCTAGGCAACATCGTAGAGCTTTGTGAAATGTTTCCTGTGACCTAGATGCTAGTTTTATTTGTGGGTCCATAAATAACTGAGGAAGGGCAGGTGTCACAACCTCCAGTGCCTCTGGGAGTGGTGTGAGCCTGCCGCCTTCTTCCATGGAATGTTCCACATTCCCAAGCACTGTTAAGAGGAAGCTGGCCTCTGTTCAGTAGGCGGATGTCACTGGCTGGAAGGCCTTCAGGAGCTAAACGGGAAATGAATTGATACAGAAGCACTATGTGTGATTGATATGGAGTTGGGGAGATGACAGACTAGAGGGAGGTGCCCCCTGAAAGGTAGCTGCCTAGATATCCTCACCCTGCTGTGGCACAGGATCAGAGGGCAAAGAAATCTATGGATTCAGAGTTACGTCTCTCCTATGGCAAAGGTCACCTGAAGGATGAAGATGCTGGATTTGTGGATTCCCTTAGACTCGGGATGGTCCAGGTCAAGGCTGTTGCTGTACAGGCAGGAAAACAGGGTCAGAGAAGGGAGAGCCAGGATTGCAGGGGTATGTCTTTCATGATTTATCCAGTGTTCTTGGTGATTCATGCAGAAATGGTTTTCACTGGGCATCAATTTTTGCTGCCACTGAGGCAGGGCCACATCTCCCAAGGCGTGAAGAGAGAGATGGTGCAGTAAACAGTAGCGTTGACTAGGACTTAATTTGTCCTTTTCCTGTTTTCTTAAGGTGAACTTAATTTGAAGTGTTATTGTGAAGATTAAGTGAACTTGATCTTAAGGTGTTATTAATTTGAAAAGTACCCTCTAATATAGTCATTTATTATTTAAGTTTCCCTATAATCTATATTACCAATATCTCACAAACATTGATATATTGTACATTGGTTTCAAATTGGGCTGAAAAAATTCTAGGTTTTTCTCAGGGACTTCTGGATAAATGGCTTTTACACATTATTAAGATCAGGACATTGGGATTTATTATGTGTTGTTTAAAATTCAAAAATCCCATGATAACACCTAGGGCCATTTTGGTTTCCAGTTAACATAATGGTTAGTGGTCTGGCTTGATGGTTACCGGAAGGGCATAAAAATCCCTGCTGGTGATTCCCAGTAAAGAAAACTAATTAGCCCACCGTACATCAGGCATCTTAACTCTTAGGTAGGTCAGCAATGGCCAGAAGTAGGGTAAAAGAGGTGTGGTCTCTGGAGAATCTGTGGCCAGAAATTAACTCTTTTTATTGATGCACTTATGTACCAGGCAATACTTTATTCAATGATAAATATGCACAATGTATATGTATATCAAAACATTAAGTTGTAAAGCTTAAATACATATAATTTTGTCAATAAAGCCAGAAAAAAAAAGAGAAATACAAAATGTTTTGAATAGCTGAAGGAGAGCATGGATTATACTTAAGAACAAGGCTTTTAATATAATGAACATTATATTGAACATTATAATAAACATTTTTCATTTCACATGTGATCTTGAAAACTATTATTGTAAGTCATACTTTTCTATACCAATGTTGTGAAAATGAATCCTAAAGTAAAAGAAAAAATGTTTTAAATTAAATGATTTTGCATAATGAAAAAACATTCCTGCTAGTATCTTCTTACTTAGACTCTCTTGAAACCAGGATTTATCACTCAAGTCAGATACTCAGATATTTGTGGCTTAATCAGGAAGTGAATCAGATCAATGTGTGAATAAGCACTGGGGAGACTGCCTGGGTGTCTGTCTGACCCCTAATGTGGTCCTGCATTTTCTTCCTCTTGTCACATCCTTTCTTTTAAGGAAACCTCATATGAATATGATCTGTGGAGTCTTGCAAGTATTTCAAATCACAGTACTCAGGAAAGTTGCAGTTGGTGATGAGGGTGAAATATATGGTATGACCCCTGATTCTAATTCAAGTAATAACTAATGGGTTTTGCAGAAAGAAAGATGGCAGAGGCTGGTAAGTAGGGAGTTTTGTTAGCAGGCCATCCCTGAGTTGAATTTGCACAAGTGTTACACTCAAACAGGAAGGAAAACATGAGTGAATGTGGGGTGTGTCAGTCCATGCTAAATAGATCGCAAATGAAATGCAAAGTGAGGGGATGTCAGCCAAGAATATGGTTCGTGGCTGCTCCCCTGTTCCAAGAATAAAGGCATGAGAGAAGTAGCTGGAGGCTATTAGAGCTGAATCACAGCCTGAGATCCAGTGCGATACCTTGACTTCCATCTCAGTCCCTTTGAGCTGGTTGACGATTGATGTCATGGTGAAAGGGGAGACAGTATGACATGAGGCAAGATGTGGATCTGCATGTTCAGTTGTCTCGAGTGGGGCTTAATGCTGGGAGAAAAGGTAAGGATTATTCAGAAGAAAGATAATAATATAAATAAAAGAGGTGGAAGCAACGTGAGAACTGAATCTGGTAAAAATGTCCAGGTAGTTAATTAAAAGTGACATTAAAAAGGATAAAATGGATGGAGTACTTGCTAAAATTTTGATGGAACACTGAAATAGGTAATCTGTTCAAAGAACTGAGACAAATTCAATTCACCCTAGTCTTAATTCATTTTTTTTAAGTGTTAAGATTGTAAACAAAGACATCTGTAATCTTTTCAGAACCTGCTGTGATTATAGCAGGGAAATGCAGAGGATCATGATTCTGAGTGATGGGCACGCCAGGGTCTCATGGCCCCTGCTGGGACCTCAAGTCCACTTTCACTGGTGTTGGTCAAATGGCCATGGGGCAGTAGAAAGTTTGCACTTGCTGGACCCTGATGATTAATATATTGTTAAAACTTAAATATTTAGTGAGAACTGAGAAAGCAATATAATTAGTGATACTATAGTGATACTATAGAAGACTTGCCGGCAATATAGCAGGGTTTATAAAAGAATTTATGGACAGGAATTATATAATTATATATATAATTATATATGGTGTTGCCTCAACTGTAATGCATTAGTGGAATGGATATGATGTCATGTAAACATTCTTAGTCCTCTCTTTTTTTTTTGTATCATTAATGTACAATTACATGAACAACATTATGGTTACTAGACTCCCCTCATTATCAACTCCCCACCACATACCCCATTGCAGTCACTGTCCATCAGCATAGTAAGATGCTAGAGAATCACTATGTATCTTGTGTTGTACAGCCCGCCCTGTGCCCACCCCCCTGTGTTATGTGTGCTAATCATAATGCCCCTTTTTCCCCCTTATCCATCCCTTCCCACCCACCCTCCCCAGTCCCTTTCCCTTTGGTAACTGTTAGTCCATTCTTGGATTCTGTGAGTCTGCTGCTGTTTTGTTCCTTCAGTTTTTCCATTGTTCTTATGCTCCACAAATGAGTGAAATCATTTGGTACTTGTCTTTCTCCACCTGGCTTACTTCACTGAGCATAATACCCTTCTAGCTCCACCCATGTGGTTGCAAATGGTAGGATTTGTTTCCTTCTTTTGCTGAATAATAAATTTTCCATTGTGTATATGGACCACATTTTCTTTATCCATTCATCTACTGATGGACACTTAGGTTGCTTCCATATCTTGGCTATTGTAAATAGTGCTGCAGTAAACATAGGGGTCATATGTCTTTTTCAAACTGGGCTGCTGTATTCTTTGGGTAGACTCCTAGGAGTGGAATTCCTGGGTCAAATGGTATTTCTATTTTGAGTTTTTTGAGGAACCTCCATACTGCTTTCCACAATGGTTGAACTAATTTACATTCCCATCAGCAGTGTAGGAGGGTTCCCCTTTCTCCACATCATTGCCAACATTTGTTGTTGTTTGTCTTTTGGATGGTGGCGATCCTAACTGGTGTGAGGTGATATCTCATTGTGGTTTTAATTTGCATTTCTCTGATGACTAGCGATGTGGAGCATCTTTTCATGTGCCTGTTGGCCATCTGAATTTCTACTTTAGAGAAGTGTCTGTTCAGATCCTCTGTCCATTTTTTAATCGGGTTATTTGCTTTTTGATTGTTGAGGTGCGTGAGCTCTTTATACATTTTGGATGTCAACCCCTTACCCGATATGTCACTAATATATTCTTCCATACTGAGAGATGGAAATTCTTGCACCTGTGTCCTGCCCAGATCCTTGGGAACATGCACTTGGGAACAAAAACGGCTGATTTTTATAAAGCCCAAATGCTCTCCTGTTCTGACACTGTAGTCTCTCCGACTCAGCCCTTCACTACCATTTAACAGAAAGCGTTCTATTAAATCTTTCTGTCACCCACCTGGACTCCTGTGTTTCCTTGGCTTTCTTGACCTAACATACTCCAGATGAATATTAAGAGACCAGAGTGGTGGTGGCTGTGGGGGTAGGAGATGTGGTTGGGTTCTGGGTCCATTTTTTAAGAACGGTGAAAAGATTTTTGGTTATTGTAGGTGACGGATAAAAAGGAGGAAGCAGGGAGAACCCCACCATTTTGGTGCTCCCAGCTGAAGAGAGAGATGTTCCATGAACCGGGATGGCTACTTTGGTGATAGGTTGATTTTTGTTGGGAATATCAGTTTTGTTTGGCCCTGTGAAAAGTCCGAGAAGTTTCAGCAAAGAGTGAGTGGAGACCGCAAGTGGGCAGCTAGACACACAAGTCTGGAAATCTGGGGAGCAGTTCAGGATGGAAACACCCAAAAGTGGTGGTCAGGTGTGGACTGGGCTGGAGCTACAGAATGCATTTAGGAGGGGCTCTTCAGGCCGTGGTGGTCATGCCCTCAGCAGGTCAGGAAGAAGCAGGGGGCAGCAGACTGGATCTCTCACTCAGCACATGGTTGAGGATGGTGGGCGCAGACAGATGAGGGAGACTCAGCATGAGGGAGTAAGTGTGTGGTGGGACCGTCTGCTGTATGGCCAAGGCTTCCATGGGAAGCATGGCCAGGAGACAAGGAAGAGGCAGAGCTGTCATGGAGGCAAGACTTGGGGGCTGGGTGGCCGCCCATTCGCTGCTGAAGGGAATTACCCTTCTCATGGGGGTGTCGGTGGGTCTGGGGTACTCCACTCTGGCTGGTGGCGAGAATCAGGATGAAGGTTGTCATCTGTGGCGGTACGCCCGGAATGAGGACCAGTGGCAGGCTTGGCAGGGAGTGGGGGGCTGTGGCGGCTCGTGGACAGCAAGTACAGCATTGAAGTGGAAGAGGGTAATGGTGCCGCAGACTCATAGGGGGTTCTGGGTGGTTGATCTTAAAGAAAGGATCAGAGGCAGGCAGGGAGCCCTTCGGAGCAGCGTTTAGGGCTTTCCCTGGCTGTGGGGTCCATCAGAGGCCTAGGAGGCTGCTGGGTTGTGTCTGCTGAAAGGGCAAGCTCCCAGATCCTATTTCAGCCAGTCGGAGTTGAGTCTCTCTCCAGTCAGCAAGAAGTGCACCCACCACCCCTAGACCCTGCAAACTGACCAAAGCCACGACTCGTCACCCCCCAACTACCCCCAGGCCCAGCAATCAGTCAGAGCCATGGCCATCACCCCCCCCAAACCGCCCTGGAAACCCATAAAACCTTTGTTCTGGAGAAAACGCGCTCTCTTTCTCTGGCACCCGGCCGCTGTGTTGGCATGGGGTTGAGATTGAGCCCGGGCGGGAGACTGAGCCCGGGCGTGAGATTGAGCCCGGGCGTGAGGCTGAGCCTGGGCTAGCTCGAATAAAGGCTCTTTGCTTTTGCATCTGTGTTGGCTCCTTGGTGGTCTCCTTGGGATTCGTGACTTTGGGCACAACATTTGGGGGCTCGTCCGGGATCCCAGAGACCCTCAGGACTCCCGACCCGGAGGGCCCTGTGCCGGCTGGTGAGTGCACTCAGTTATCTGTCTTTGTCTGTCTGTGTCTCACTGTTTTTGTTCGCGAACAAGCCTGTATAAGCCTGTAGGAGCTCCAATCTGTATCAGGGTCGGCATTGACTTAGGAGGACGCGCTGGCAGGTTGTCGACCGGGGGTCTTGGGAGACGTCCCTTGCCCCCGTCTGGAGGATGAAGTCCTCATCTGTGAGGAAAGTCGGCTGCCGCTGCAGTCCGACAGGCCCTCAACTTACTTTCAGTTTTGCTTCCGCGGTCACGGCAGATTCTTCTCTGTAGGCGCCTGTTTGTTGTTTGTCGTGTTTGTCTTAGTCTTGTCAACAGAGGAAATGGGACAGACTCAGATGACCCCTTCTCTCTCATGACAGACCATTTTTCTCAGACATTAGGGAGAGAGCTCACATTTTGAGCACGGACATCAGGAAGGGAAAATTTTGTGTTTTCTGCACCTCCGAGTGGCCGTCCTTTGACGTTGGCTGGCTGCCGGAGGGAACATTTAATCCAATCACTTTTACAACCTCAGTGTGGAAGTCCAAAAGGGTCGGTGGCAGACTTTTTGTTCTAGCGAGTAGCCAGTTTTTAATGTTGGATGGCTGCCAGAGGAACCTTATCATTATGTCTCAGTCTGTATGTTTGTGTGTCTGTGTAAATGAAAATATCTTTCTACCTGAAGGGTCCGCACCAGTAAGATGGCAAACTTCCAGCTTCTCTTTGGGGTCCTCGGTTCCCGCCGGCGCCACCTGAAGCCCAATCACCTCTCGCCCCCCTCCCAATCCCAGCACCTAGCCAACAGCCACCAGCCCCATAGAAGTAACACCACAATCACCCCATGCCCCTTCCTATATAACCCAGCACCTTTCCCTAATAAAGCGGAATTCTCCGGTGAATTGCTGCTGTGTGTCGCTCCTTTCCTTTCAGTGGTGCCGAAACCTGGGAGATGGGACACCCCAACTGGGCCCCGTCTTCCCCCCGACACCAGCAGCAGCTTGCCCTCGTCCTCTTTTTCCGGCGCTGGCTCATCACAATCACCACTCCTCTCTGGCCTTTAGGTAAGTTTTCCCCCAGAGTGGGCCACTCTCCCCCGAGCTATCGCAGTGCCATTGACCGTGATCGTCTGGCAAGGCCCTGACGCTCGGGGACGAGGAGGGAACTCTCCCCGCCTCAGGCCTTCACGGCTGCGGCGGACCCTCAGGCCCCTCCTCCGATAGTCATAAACGCACTCACCGTCCCTTCCATCAGTACCGAAACTTTTTAAGCAAAATTTCCCCGGAGTGGGCCACTCTCCCCCGAGCTATCGCAGTGCCATTGACCGTGATCGTCCGGCAAGGCCCTGACACAGGACGAGGAGGGAACTCTCCCCGCCTCAAGCCTTCACGGCTGCGGCGGACCCTCAGGCCCCTCCTCTGACAGTCATAAATCCCCACCTCAGGCCTTCACGGCTGTGGCAGACCCTCAGGCCCCCCTCCAACAGCCATAAATGAGGTGACTCCTTTGCGGATGAGAACGCTCCCCTTTTTCCCCCCTCCTCCTTCCATTCTGTCTGCCAAAATCCGTTCTGTCTGAAAATTCCTAGTACTAGGTACCTCGTGACTCCGGCAAACTGCCTTCTTAGGGAAGTCTGGGTGACGACCCACACTTCCTAAGAAATTCCGACTCATATACGAGTTTCTGCAGACCACCAAGGATCATCGGGGACGCCCTTTGTCTCCTTGCGGTCTGCTTCCAGTCCGAGGATCTCCATTCGTCTTCCCCTGTTTGTCTCCTTCTCTGTCCTTTAGCCATGGGAGCCTCCTCATCCCTCCCTGAAAGTTCACCTCTTGAATGCCTGCTCAAGCATCTGGCTACCCTCTCCCTGCCGCCTGATATAAAACCAAAACTTCCCCGTAAATATTGCTCCCAAGATTGGCCGACATACCCCCTAGACAATAACAACCAATGGCCCGCAGGGGGAACTCTTGATCCTAACAGCACTTGTGATCTTTTTAACTACTGCCAGGGCCTGAAAAAATGGAAGGAGATTCCCTATATGGAAGCTTTCGCCTCCTAGCTCAAAATCCCAGCCTCTGCACCACCTGCTCCCCGCCCCAAGTTCTCCTAGCCTGCAAGCCGTCTCCCTCCCCTCCCCACACTCCCAGTCCCTCTTCGATTACCTTTGACCCGGCCGAGCCTCCGCCATACAGGCTTCCCCCTTCGGCCCCTCCCCCTCCTACAACCCCTCCACCCTCCACCGCCGCTGCCTCTTTCCCCGTGGTGGAAGCCTCCCGTCCTCTCCCTTCCCATTCTTCTCCTACAACAGCCCCTCCCCCTTCCTCTGCCGCCGCTGCCTCTTTCCCCGCAGAAGCCTCCTGTCCTCTCCCTTCCTTCTCCTACCCTCCCTCCACCACCATCTCCTCCCCCACCTCACCCCCTCCTCCTCTGTCCCCCTCACCTCCCCCCCTCCCGCAGATCGAGCCTGAGCCTTTCAGCCCCCCTCTAAGTTCCAGGAGCCTCCTCTGTCTTTGCCCCCTCAGACTCGGTCCCGAGGGCCTCCCAAAATCATCATGGCTTTTCCCCCATCACCTGTTTCCCCCACCCAGAGTGAGCCAGAACCCTTCAGTCCCCCTCAGACCCGGTCCCGAGGGCCTCCCAAAATTATCGCCGCCCTCCGGGAAGTAGCAGGATCTGAAGGCATCGTGCGCGTTCACGTCCCTTTCTCCTTAGGAGATTTAGCCCAACTAGAGAAACGTCTAGGTTCCTTTTCCACTGATCCCACGACATACATCAGGGAGTTTCAATGGACCCTCCAGTCTTACAGCCTCACGCATCATGACATTTTCATGCTCCTGGCCAATACTCTCCTCCCTGAAGAGCGTAGACGAGTTTGGGACTTCGCCCAAATGCACGCTACCGAAACCCACAGGACTGACCCCACCTGTCTCCCTGGCCCCACTGCTGTCCCCGAACAAGACCCACACTGGAATTATAACACCGCTGTAGGTCTCCGCTCTCGAGATATTTTTGCCTCCTGCTTAATAGCAGGTCTGAAAAAGGCAGCTCGTAAAGTAGTCAATTTTCAAAAGCTCCAAGACATAATTCAAAAGAGGGACGAAACTCCCTCTGAGTTCTTAGACAGACTCACTCAAGCCCTATTACAGTATACCAGCCTGGACCCAGAAACACCTGGAGGAAGACATGTCCTTATGACATACTTCCTAGCTCAAAGCTACCCCGACATTAAAGCTAAACTCAAAAAGTTAGAACAGGGCCCCGCTACCCCACAGACTGAGATCCTAACAGTGGCCTTTAAAGTCTTCCATAACCAGGAGGAGGAGAAAGAACACCGTAAACAAAAGGCTGATCAGGCCAATTTCCAGATGTTGGCCCAGCTGATAAAACCACAACCTGGGCGCCCCTCTACAAACAAGCCCCCCCCCAGGAGCTTGTTTCAAGTGTGGAAAAGAGGGACATTGGTCAAGGGCATGTCCCTCCCCCAGATCTCCTACCACCCCATGCCCCAGATGCCACAAAAAGGGTCACTGGGGGTCTGATTGCCCAACCACCCGAAGGGGAGGCTGGACAAACAACCCCCATCCTAAGCCCGCCGTAGTGGGGCTGGCAGAATAAGATTGACAGGGCCCGGCGGCTTCTCGCCCGACCATTTCCATCACCAAACAGGAGCCCAGGGTTACTTTAACAGTAGACGGTCGCCCCATCTCCTTCCTCCTAGATACAGGAGCCACCTTCTCAGTCTTGCGAGAATACCGGGGCCCTACCACACCAGCCATTACTCCTATAGTCGGGGTAGGAGGTAAACAGATTTCCCATTAAAAACACCCCCCTTTTATGCACAATCCTAGACAATCCCATACCTTTCTCCCACTCCTTCCTGGTTATGCTCCAGTGTCCCATCCCTTTACTAGGACGGGACATCCTTTCTCTCCTCCATGTTTCCATAACTATATCCACTCCCACAGCCCCCAGTACTCCCTTTCTGATGGCCCTCATAGCCGACGACCCCCCTCTACCCAATGAAAGCTCCGGTTCTGCCCTCATACACCCTGTAAATAACAAAGTTTGGGACATTACAAGCCCCTCCGTGGCCCTATGTCCCCCTGCCTCTATCAAATTACGTGACCCCTCTCAGTATATCTGTCAGGCCCAATACCTCCTAACCACTTCAGCCCTCATAGGCCTCCAACCCATCATTCAAGATCTCTTAAACAAAAATTACCTCAGACCCACTCACTCCCCATTTAATACCCCAATATTAGCTTTTAAAAAAACCAATGGATCTTTCCGCCTTATCCAAGACCTTTGCCTTATCAACATGGCCATTGTCCCTATCCATCCCTTAGTTCCAAATCCATACACCCTTTTATCACAGATCCCTGCCTCAGCATCTCACTTCTCAGTCCTAGATCTCAAGGATGCATTTTTTTCTATCCCTCTAGACCCCTCCTCCCAAGATTTTTTCGCCTTCACCTGGAGGACCCATGCACCAGACATTCTGAACAACTTACTTGGACAGTTTTGCCACAAGGCCTCCGAGATAGTCCCCATATTTTTGGACAAGTCCTAGCTCAAGACCTCAAACAGTTTCATCATAATCACTCCTAGTCCACTTTATTACAATACGTAGATGATCTACTCTGCAGTCCCTCGTGGGAACAGTCTCAACTTGACACTGCGTCTCTACTTAACCTTCTAGCTTCCAGAGGTTACCGGGTATCCCCCGTCAAAGCTCAAATCTCTTCCCTTTCTGTCACTTACCTCAGATTCCTTCTGTCTCAACAAAGAAAGTCCATTACCTTAGACAGAAAACGACTCCTCTCTGACCTGCCCGTTCCCAAAACCAAGACAGAAATCCTTTCCTTTCTGGGCCTGGCTGGGTAACTTAGAGCGTGGATCCCTAACTTCTCCCTGTTGGCAAGACCCCTATACGACCTCAGCAAGGGCCCCCCTGAAGAACCATTATCCTCCTCACCCCGACACTCCTTCATTAAGCTCTGTCAAGCCCTTGTAGAAGCTCCAGCTCTCCATCTCCCTGATTTGTCACAACCCTTCTCATTATACATTCGTGAGAGGTCCAGTCAAGCTCTAGGAGTCCTAGGCCAATATTATGGCCCATCCTTTGCCCCAGTAGCTTATCTCTCCAAGCAATTAGACCCCACAGTTCGGGGATGGGCCCCCTGCCTACGGGCATTAGCCGCTGGACAGCTCTTGCAGAAAGAAGCTCATAAACTAACATTCGGGGCGCCCCTTACCATTCTGTCCCCACATCACCTAAAAGATCTCTTAACCTACAAAAGTTTACAGACTCTCCCTCCCTCCAGACTCCTGACCTTACTGTCCTCTTTCCCCCAAAATCCAGACATTTCTTTCCTCCCCTGCCCGCCCCTGAATCCGGCCACTCTTCTTCCTCTGCCCTACTCTCCTCACACTCCCTCGCATGATTGCCTGGAAGCCCTTAACAACTTCCTTCGGTGCCACTCCACGACCTCCGAAGGAGCCCTCTCACACTCCGACCTCATCTGGTTTACTGATGGGTCCTCCTTTAAACATGAGGGCACCCACTACGCAGGATACGCAGTAGTGTCCCTCGAAGATGTCATTGAGGCACGAGCCCTACCCCCTGGTACAACCAATCAGCAGGCTGAACTCATTGCAGCCACCAGAGTTTGCACTCTGGCCCGGGACACGTCTCTCACACTGTACACTGACTCCAAGTACGTATTCCACATTCTCTTGTCCCACACGGCAGTATGGAAAGAACGAGGCCTCCTCACCACAAAAGGAAATTCCATAACTAATTCAGCCTTAATTACTAAACTGTCGCGCGCCCCGTCCTCGCCGGCAAGAACAGCACGCAACAACAGCAGGATTCTTCTGCAGAAAGCTTTATTCTTCAGCTCTTTGTGAAACAAATGAGTTGGGCAGGACCCAGAGGGGAAGGAGAGGCTTGCTTATATAGTTCTCATGCTCTGACCTGGTTGGTGCGGCTCCATATGCCTTATTAGCATAACCATTTGGTGGGTCTCATTGGTCCTTATGCCAAGGCGCAATTAGCATGTAGTTTAGTGGTATGGGATGATTTGTCATTAGGAAGTTCGGGGCCTTCCGGCTGCCCTGCATTGGGTGCTATTTTCTGAGCGCGGCTGCCAACATCTCCCCCTTTTTTGTCTAACAGAAGCTCAAGGTGGAACTTGCCAGCAGAGGCGGAGACAGAGGCCTGACCTCCATCATACTTCCTGATGCCCCCTTTTTGGAGAGGGGTTCTGGGCATCTACCCCTATGCAGTCAGGCATGCCTCTCAGAGGGGTCCAAGACCTCTTGCAGTGCTTTGCCTCGCATCCTCTGGCTGGCGTTGGGACCGCTTGGTACAAAGGGTTTGGACCCTTTTTCTCAACCCTCTTGCACCATGAGCTTCTTAAAGAAAGCTGTGATTAAGCATTGAGGTACTCGGGCCTGGTGCAGTGCCACATGGGCTCAGGGTGCAAGAGCTACCTCAAGCTAAAGCTGAGCTTCCTTCTTAAGCATGTTGAGCCACACTTGGGGAGAGGCGCCAACGTCTATCGCCATTAGGGCTTGAGCAAGGATCACCTTGTCCTGCTTATGTTGGTTGCGGAGTCTGCATAACAACCAGAGTAAGAGCATGAGACCTCCAAGCAGGAACACGCCCATCCCAGCCATGCCCGCCCACTCCTTGACGTGGGAGAGAGCTCTGAGGAACCAGGAAGAGAGTCCTTCCGCTACGGAGATATCTAGACGGGTGGAGTTGATGTGGATAATTTCTCGCCGCAGCTCTTCTAGTGTCCCATCGAAGTCTTGGGACCAGTTTCCTGAAAGATACTGGGACAGGTCTCGTGACAGATTAGTGAAAGCATTTAATACTTCTGTTAGTGATCCTGGCTTGTTTGTGGCTCTGTAATATGGCTGCGGCTAGGCCCGCGTTGGTGAGTGGTCCTCCTATTTCTCTACAGGCTTTCAACAAAGCGTGTATCCCTTTCTGTTTCCAGGGTGTTATCGCCTGTCTGCATTCCTTGGTACATTGTTCAAACACTAATTGCTCTACTAGGGGCATTGCTTGTTCCTGATCTCCAAATATTCTGCCTGCGGCCTCCATCATACGAGCGACAAAGTCAGAAAATGGCTCGCTCAGCCCCTGAATAATTTTTGTCAAATTGCCTGATACTTCTCCTTTGTTGGTGAGGGCTTTCCATGCCTTGGCGGCGCACGTGTTTATTTGTGCGTATACCTGTAAGGGGAAGACGGTCTGGTTGGCTACCCACTGTCCTTGGCCCGTCAGCATATCATATGACCACGCAGGCTGTCCTTCGGCCGCGTTTGCGCGTGCCTGGGTCATACTGATATCATGCCACAATGCCTTCCATTCTATGTATTGCCCCATACTAGAAAGGCATGCCTTAGTTACATATTGCCAGTCTGCGGGTGTCATGGCTGTCTCTGTTAATCTCTCAACTTGTGCTATGGTATAGTTGGCACTGACCCCATACGCTCGGACGGATTCCGCTAAGTCTTTAACTTGTTTATGGCTCAGGGGCTGGTGAGAGCGTACACCGTTATCCTCAAATACAGGAAACATTTGTCTAATTGCCTGAAGAGTATCTGGGTGGCAAAAGGAGAGTGCGCCACTCACGTAAGGTGGCGGGGCAACGGGCGTCGGGGGACACCCTGCTTTCATTTTTTCCTTGGTCCGCTTTTCAACTTTGCTGGTTCCCTTACTTCTACACTCTGCGGTTTTATTTTCTTCCCCTTCCTCTGCGGACGTTAATTCCTCCTCAGATTCCCTATTGGAGAGTTGGAGGTCCCTCAACTCTTTCCAGGGGTATTTACTATTTTCTCCGAGGCGATCATCACTCGCTTCTCGGGGCTCTTTCGCTTTTGCCCTAGGCGGGCTTTCTCCCTCACTCTGGGGTTTCTTTACTTTCGTTTTTGTGGCCTTTTTTCGGCCGCGCGCGCTCTCTGTTTCCCGTTCCGTTTCTGACATGCTCTCTTGGATATCTGTCAATGCTCTCTGACCTTCTTTTATTACCTTTTCACATCTCTCATCTTGCAGACAAGCTCTAATCAGTTTCCAGAGGGGCCTGGTGCCTCCCCTCAGGCTACCCTCCTCCTCCTCTCTATCAAGATCTTTCCCCAGTTTGTCCCAGCTCGGGATTGAGAGGGACCCTGAACAAATGAACCAGGGGGCCACACGGTCTATCTCCTTCACAAAAGATCCTAAGACTTTGCTGGAGACCTTCAAGTTTCGCTCTTTGAGAGCTGTCTGCAGTGCCGTGACTAATGATGGTGCATTCCCCATGGTGCCTCCTTATTTACAGAGAACCATCAACCATCATCCTAAAAAGCAGGGGCCTCTCGGAACTTACCCCTCCGGGCTTTCTTCTGACCTGCAGTTCTGAATCCTCTCCAGATGTCTGAAGGGTCCTCCCTGTGCCGGTGATGTTCTGGTTCCCGGGTTTCGGCACCACTTGTCGCGCGCCCCGTCCTCGCGGGCAAGAACAGCACGCAACAACAGCAGGATTCTTCTGCAGAAAGCTTTATTCTTCAGCTCTTTGTGAAACAAATGAGTTGGGCAGGACCCAGAGGGGAAGGAGAGGCTTGCTTATATAGTTCTCATGCTCTGACCTGGTTGGTGCGGCTCCATATGCCTTATTAGCATAACCATTTGGTGGGTCTCATTGGTCCTTATGCCAAGGTGCAATTAGCATGTAGTTTAGTGGTGTGGGATGATTTGTCATTAGGAAGTTCGGGGCCTTCCGGCTGCCCTGCATTGGGCGCTATTTTCTGAGCGCGGCTGCCAACACTAAACTTCTAGAGGCTTCACGACTCCCACACCAACTAGGCATAGTCCACTGCAAATCACATCAAAAGGATGACTCCCCCATTGCAAGGGGTAACAACAAAGCCGACAGAGTAGCCCGGTCGGTTGCCCTATCAGAAAATGCACCAGACAACAATCCGTCTGCCCTTGCGGTTTTAGCCTTATCACAAGACGCCCTCTGCTCCCAGGACAAAGAGTCTCTCTTCCGGCTCTTACATGATCTGTTCCATCCCAGCCCCCAATCCTTGATCCATTTTTTACAATCTTTTTTCCTCTCTCTCCTGAAGACAAAACCCTACTTAACCAAATCACCTGCAAGTGCACCATCTGCCACCGCACTAACCCTAATACCCCCCTCAAGGCCCGACCCTTCCCGGCTCATCAAGCAAGGGGTAATGTCCCCGCCGCAGATTGGCAAATAGACTTCACTAACATGCCCCCTGTACGGCGCACCAGATACCTACTCGTGTTAGTAGATACATTTTCAGGATGGGTCGAAGCTTTCCCCACCACTAACAAACGAGCGTCCGCGGTTGCCTCTATCCTCCTCATCCAGATCTTTCCTAGGTTTGGGATGCCCACTTCCCTCCAATCAGATAACGGCCCTGAGTTCACTGCCCAAATTATCCAGAACCTCTCCAAGTCGCTCTTGCTCCCCTGGCATTAACATTGTCCTTATCGACCACAAGCTTCGGGAAAAGTAGAAAGAGCCAGTAGGACTCTAAAAGACATCCTGACCAAACTATCTCTAGAACTACACCTTGACTGGGTTCGCTTACTTCCCTTAGCTCTACTCCGCATTCGGGCCCTCCCAAAGAAACCTTCCTTCTTGTCACCCTTTGAGATCATGTACAGCCGCCCGATTCTACCCCCGGGGCTCCCTTCCCACAAAGGACCAATTCCTCCCAATATGGCCCTTCCGCTACTCTCTCTCCTCCGCACTGAATTGTGGAGATATCAGGATTGGCTCCTTCCTGATCCATCCGCCTCCCAAAATCCTCCTGTCTTACAGCCCAGCCAACTAGTGTTTTATAAGCCACCAGAGGATCGGCCCTCTCTCACCCCGAAATGGGAAGGTCCACACCCAGTTATTCTCTGCACCCCCTCGGCTGCCAAGCTCTCACTGCCTGATAACTCTGTCACCCCTTGGATTCATATCTCCAGGTTGAAACCAAATACCCAAGACCCACCTTCTCTGGACACCCAAGACCCATCAGTCACAATCCAGAGTCCTTCGGATACAGCCCAAGATGCTGTCTACTCTACCACGCCTCATCCCTCTGATCCCTTGAAGCTCCGCATCTCCCGTGCACCCCCTTTGACATCCATACCCGAATCATGACTTTTTCCTCCTTTACTGCTCTCTCGCTTTTTTTCCTCATTCCTATTGTCTTCCCCGCCACCCCACCCTCCTTTGTATGGCGATTCAAAGTCAGGCAGACTTACACACAGCATCAAACAAAAGTTACTGCCCTCATTGCCACATCAGACTGCCCTCTGAAAGGCTGCTCTGGGCCTTTATACCTCCACTTTCCTCCCTCCACCGAAGTGTTCACTAACAGCTACCTTTATTCTCCCTACCTCTGCTTCCTCTATGACCAAAAACAAGCCTATTTCAGGCGATGGCCAGACACCTACGGGGGATGCCCCTACTGGTCTTGCACCATTCACTACATGGGTGACTTCCAGTACCCACAGTATTACTCTTCCAACCGTTTCATGAAATATCCCAATGGCTCATTCTCCTTATCAATCCCAGATCCCTGGGACTCTCGATGGGCCACTGGGGTCAAAGCCTCAGTTTACTACGCGGGGTCCTCGACCCCCCACGGTACCCTTCATATCTCTCGAGAGTATGTTCCCTCTCGCTCCCAGATCTCTCAAGTTGCATCCGATATCGGACATTCCGAAAAAGTCATTATCCAAACTCTTGACGGCGCCTCTTCATCTTATTCCTCCTACTCTTGGTTACAGCTCATTCAGGACACCACCGTCTTTCTCAACCACACCCTCAACACCGCCAATTGTTTCTTGTGCGCATCACTACAGCGCCCACTGCTGGCCGCCGTGCCCCTTAATATTTCCAACTACTCCTTCCATGCAGAAGGACAACCCCTCCGCCTCCTGGCAGACATACCCCTGTGGGAACCAGAATACGCAGATAATCTCACCATCCACCACTGTGTAGGCCCAACTCCACCCCCCTCCAGCGCACTTCACTGCCTCTCTATCTACACCCCTACCTCCGGCTCTAAGACTTTTACGCAACCGGGACACTTCTTTTGGTGTAATGGCAGTCTTTTCAACTCACTGCCTCCCAACTCCAGCACACCCTGCATTCTCATCACCCTAATCCCACAGCTTACACTTTACAGCATGGCAGAATTTCTTGAGCTCCAACCTCCCTTGCCCTCGCGCACAAAAAGAGCTGCTTTCCTTCCCATCATGGTCAGTAGCTCTTTGATCACCTCAGCCATTGGGGCAGGGTTTTCGGGAGAAGCCTTGGGTCACTCTCTATGGGCAGTTAGAGATCTCAACGCCAAACTTGAGGGGTCCCTGACATCCACTGCCGATTCCCTAGCCTCTCTCCAAAGACAGGTCACTTCGCTAGCTAAAGTCACCCTTCAAAACCGGCGGGCCCTAGATCTGCTTACAGCCGAGAAGGGCGGCACCTGCGTCTTCCTTCGAGAAGAGTGCTGCTATTACATCAACGAATCCGGCATTGTAGAAACTGACATCACCAAACTCACCAACCTTGCCTCCAGCCTCCACTCTGCTTCCAATTCCAACCCATTCTCTTCAATACTAACAAACCCCCTCCTCACCTGGCTCTGGCCCATTGCAGGCCCCATAATAATCATTCTTCTCGCCTGTCTCTTCTTACCCTGTATAATAAAGTTCATCAAATCCCAAGTCAGAAAAATCTCTAATCAAGCTTTCAACCAGCTTTTACTCAGGAACTACCAGCTTCTGGCCACAGAAGATCCCTCACCCTCAGGTGACCTCCTCACCACACGCTGAGATGGACCCCTCTCTCCACTGGAAACTGTTCCTGGAAACAATGGCCGCAGATGCCTGGCTCCTGACACCCGTATCCTCCTGGCACCACTGGAATCAACAGGTCCTCGACCTATGGTTACAGGGAACCTTCATTGATTTCCAACCTGAAGAAGTCCACATCTACTCATCCTTACTGTGGGGAGTCCTATCAACCCTTTCCTCCCAGTCCTCAAGCCCTCACTCCCTTCTCCGCCCCTGTTCAGCAGGAAGCAGTCAGAGAGAAAGCAACGTCCACAACCCCATAGAGGAGAAAGGGGGGAATGAAGGGCCACCACCAGTAAGATGCAAACTTCCGGCTTCTCTTTGGGGTCCTTGGTTCCCGCTGTCGCCACCTGAAGCCCAATCACCTCTCGCCCCCCTCCCAATCCCAGCACCTAGCCAACAGCCACCAGCCCCGTAGAAGTGACACCTCAATCAATTCATGCCCCTTCCTATATAACCCAGCACCTTTCCCTAATAAAGCGGAACTCTCCGGTGAATTGCTGCTGTGTGTTGCTCCTTTCCTTTCACCCTTGCCATTATTGATTGCCCAAATTGCAAATCACCTCATCACGTCTGAAGGAGGAAAGACAGAACATAGGCCTGGGCCTTTTAGCATGCTAAAGTGAATCTTACACATGATTAGCATAATTACAAGTGATTAGCATAATAAAAAACATGGGCTGTTTTCCTTTAGGGAATATTAACTGATCTTACTGAAGGATGACTCTAGAGCTTGATGTTTAACACAGTTTTGGTAGGGGGTTTCCTTGCATGTTGTTACGTTGCTCTGACTAATTATCTTGCCTTGCTTTTTCCAGAGGCCCTCACCCTACTCTGTCTAAACCTGTGGTTCATGTCTCAATGTTATACTTGTGGTGAGTTTTTCCAGCTCACAAGTCACCAACCTGAGCACTGCCTGACACATATTGTTTTGGTTTGTGCGCTAAGAGAGACCTTACTATGTAAATTCTGTTTAATCTTGGGGGTTTTATTCACTATGTGGGGAGGTTTATAAACAGATATGGGCTCTGCAAACATTACAACTTTGGTAGTATCCCAAACTTTGGGTGCCTCGGGTGCATTTCAGAAGAAAATGGCAGGTCAGTTTTGGGAAAATATCTGCCACACCCGTCTTGAAGATTTGTCATCCTAA
The DNA here is from genome assembly GCF_040802235.1 of Manis javanica. Taxonomy (NCBI): domain Eukaryota; kingdom Metazoa; phylum Chordata; class Mammalia; order Pholidota; family Manidae; genus Manis; species Manis javanica. The sequence goes on from NC_133172.1 coordinate 623,274, forward strand.
TTCACGGCCTGGAGGCTTGAATTATAAGACTCAGACTGCATTTCCCAGACACCCACCTTGATCCATCTAGGGAGGATTTCGTTTGTTTTTAGCCACCCGGCAGGGGCGCCGCATTTCCCAGCGCCCTTTGGCCTTTTCTCCTGGAGTCAGGTGGTGAAGCCCCTTATCACGGCTTGGGGGCTCTGACGACTACATTTCCCAGAATGCCGTGCGCTGAAGACAGCGTGGTAGAGCCAACGAAGGATCAGCAAGGAGGCCTTTCCGTTTGAGCACATCGGTTGGGGCGGGGCTTCCGGTGCCATGCCGAGGCCGTCATCTTGGCTGCCCTGTGGTATGTTCTTGTCAGAGAAGGTCCGAGAGGAGGCGCCGTCCGCTAGGCGGGGAGGCGGGTCTGACGCCCGGCGACGCCGCCCAGGAGCTCCGCGCCAGGTTCGCTTCTTCTCCCGCCGCCCGGCCCCGCTGCGTCCACGGAGCCCGATGGCGGCGGCCACGCTGGGGGCCCCGCCTCAGGTACCTGCCCGTCCCCGGGCCTCCCCAGCCCACCCACCCACCCTCGGGCCCCGAGTGCGGGCCCCCGCTGCCCAGGCCCCGGGCCCGGGACGGAGAGGCGCTCGTGGGCGGGGCCGGTGTCCTGAGCGCCGGCGTGACGGCGCGTGGGGCCCGTTACGGGCGGGGGGACCCCGCGTGCGGAGGCCGGGGCTGGGGCCGAGCCGGGGGGACTCGGGCATCCGGGAACCTGGGGCGGCCTTCCGCCCGCAGGGAGCCCTGGGAGGCGCCTAATCCTGGAAGAGCCCGCCGAGGGCTGTACTTTTGCTGTGAGGACTCTGGGAACCAGAGAGCTTCGAACAAAGGAGAGACACGGTCTACGTCAGAGATTAAAACTTTCTCAAAGGCAGTTCAAAAGAAGGACAGGGTGGAGGGGTGATGAGGACATTGAGGCACTGGGAGGCTGAATCTTTGTTCAGGGTCGCACTGCGGGTAAGAGGCAACTACGAGGCCCACAGGTTAGGCAGTTGGCCTGAAGTCACCTGGCTCCAGGGCCAGGGAAGGTATGTGGAGAGGTGAGCCCATGAAATCCTGCATGGAGCCATTCTTCATGTGCCTCTTCTCACAGGTCCCCATGACTGCAGAAGCACGTCTGGAACCCAAGCAGGTGAGTGAAGGGCCTGTTCCCCGCTGGCCCAACCCTCATCTCTCTGTTCTCTGGACTGTGGTATGCTTGGAGTCTTAATGGTCTTCCTCCAGTTACTGAGTCTGGGGCCCTAGAGAAACCCCAAGCCCAGGGGTCCTAAGTCCATGTTCCCCATTACTGGCAAACAATGTGAAAAGGTGGGTGTGGGGGTTAACCCATCGTTCGTTACTGGAATTTGCATATTCCTAGAGATCCAACTGAATAAGGACTGGTTCACTTGTTTGGGTACCTGGCTGATGGTGTTGGGCTTCATAAACATAGTTAAGGTAGATAGGTGTCTGTGAAAGCTTGGTGTACAGACTTGATAGACTGACAGGTGGCTGAGGCTTCTGAGGGAAAAGTGGGTATCAGATAGATGCAGAGGCATAAGAATATTTGTCCCAAAATGACACTCAGGTCAGAGCTGGTGCTTATTTACCGCTCTATGACCAAAACTTTTTAAAAAAGTAGTTGTATCTATTACAAAATGCTCACCACTGTAAGTATAGGTACCTGCTGTCACATACAAAGATTATAATATTATTGACTATGTTCCCTATGCTGTATTTTTCATCTCTGTAACTTAATATAATTGGAAGTTTGTCCCTTTTTTTCCCCTTCACCCATTTTACCCATCCCTCCAACCCTTTCTCTATGGCAACCACTACCCTATTTTCCATGTTTATGACTAGGTTTCTGCTTTGTTCATTTGGGTTGGTTTTTTTTTTATTAGATTCGACATACAAATGAAATCATATGGTATTTGTCTTTCTCTGACTTATTTCACTTAGCCTAATACCCTCTAGGTCCATCAACATTGTCACAAATGGCAGGTTTCATTCTTTTTTATGGCCCAGTAATATTCCATTGCATGTATGTACCACATCTTTACTCATTTATCTATCAATGGATGTTTAGGTATTGCTTCCATATATTGGCTATTGTTAAAACTGTTGCATTAAACATGGGGGTGCAGATATCTTTTTGAATTACTGATTTTGTTTTCCTTTGGTAAATTCCCAGAAGTGGAATTGCTAGGTTGCATGGTATTTCTGTTTTTGACTTTTTGAGGAACCTTTCTGTTTTCCATAGTGACTGCTACCAACAGTGTAACAGAGTCATGGGGTTCCCTTTTTTCTACATCCTTGCTAACACTTATTATCTCTTGTCTGGCTCACCAAGATTTTGTGATGACTTTGCTGGGGCCTTGGGATGTTTCAGCCTGGTATGTGTTTATGAGCAAATGCAGTTACCTGTGAGATCTTTAGGCCTGGGGTGGGAAATTACTGGGGCTGGTCTTTGAATGAAGTTTTGGGGAACAGAGAAAATTTGTATTTGCTGAAGTGATAGCAGGTGCATCACAGACAGCTTTGGACTCTGGGTTTCTGAGGTCCACAGGAGGGTCTGTGTGGCTAAGTATGAAGCAAAGAACAGCTACACAGTGAGGTGCTTATGTAGTGATTTGAAATGACACTGCTGTTGGGAACCTCTGAAAGTCTGGTCATAGTTGATCCTGTTTGAATTTGCCAAGTGTGCTGTGAATGCTGTCTGGGGCTAATCTAGATGGTGTGGGGCAGTGAGGTGGGGGCAGCCATGGACGTGTAGCTGTGGGATATGGAGACTGAGAGATGTGGAGTCTAAAGAACAATGCATGGCTGGAGGGGGAGCATGTCTGGTGGGTGCAGGTTGCTGCATTGATGATTACATAACACTGATCATACCAAGGGAATCACTTGTCATAATCGTATTGATGACTGTAAACCAGGCCCACAGCTTAGATATGTATTTGTCTACTTAACTCTTGTGTTTCCACCCCAGTCCTCAGTGGGGCCAAGAGGGGACACCACCACCATGGCCTGATTTCTCCTTTGAGTTGGGATGCTTGGGAAATGGATAGTCATAATATAGATTGTGGGAAAATGGGTTGTGGCTTCTGAGAGTGGACAGTTTGTCGTTTCATCTCTCACCACCATTGTAGGGCAATGTGACGTTTGAAGATGTGGCCATCTACTTCTCCTGGGAGGAATGGGGGCTCCTTGATGAGACTCAGAGACGCCTGTACCGTGATGTGATGCTGCAGAACTTGGCAGTTATAACCTCCCTAGGTAAGGCCTTCACCCTCCTCTGTGCCATGAGGGTCTCTGCCTTTTCCTTTTCCCCAGAGACAAGTCTGTCATCCTCATATCAGGACCCTGGGCTCTCCTTCCTTCCCCAGTTCCTGAGCAGGTGCTGTGGCTGGTTGGGCTGAGGGGTGTATGCTGCCCTCTCCTCTCTGAACATGCCCAACATCTGCCTCCCTGCAGCCTTCCAGAGTAGGATTCAGGGTCAGGAGTCTTGACATTCAGCTTAATTTATCCCATCTACCCGACCTCTTCCTTGCTGGGTGACATTGTCCAGATCCATGGCATATGTGTGCTCCAGATCCTATTTCCTTACTCTACCTGGCATTCCCTCATATCTGCCTATGCCAGGAATTAATTCTGTGATGTGGACTGTGGGCTCTGTTCTTACAAGACCCCACCCCCTGCAAATTCTCACTGTGATACTTACTTTCTTCCTGGGCTCTGATGTGCCAGGTTGCTACGGGTCAGCACTAGCTGCCTGTGTGTGGTACTTGCGTTATCCAGTTCCTATATGCTTGGGAGTGGGGTCAGGAGTCTTTGGTTTCCATAGATTGGATATGTGTCCAGACTCAGCAAAATGGTCTCAGAGTGAACCTGGCCCTGACCAGTGGCTCACTGGGATAGGGCATGACATCAGTGCTGTGTTCAGATGATCCAAAAAGCTGTTCTGGTCAACTAGCATTTTGGTGCTGATACCAATGGCTATACCCTATTTCTGCCTTTTTTGCCCTATTCTTTATATGGCCCACTTATCCAATCTACATTTTGTCACTTCTACTCTCAGTCCAGCCTATGGCTAATTGTCACATCTCTGGACTGCCTTTCTTACCTACTCTTCTCAGTGCTTCATCTACAGCAGTTTCCCATGTTGGCCTATATATTTTGTGTGTTGAAATGTGTACCCATTCTTAAAACTTCTCTCACCAGCAGCTGCCTTGTTGCAGTCCTAGTTTTGGGGATTGGAGATACCCATCTGTGTTGCACTCATGTGTCACCACCAGACAGGGTTCTGCTGAGGGTTCTTTGCAGAGGAATGAGTGTATAGCCTGTCTCTCCTCCCTGTGGTGTACCACATGGTTGTCTTTCTCCTCATGTGGTCTCCCCCCTTCCATTGTGTGCTCTTTATAGTGAAAAAAGACCCATCATCAACCTGAACCGAACTCCTTTTCCTGTAAATAATCACACATATGCATTCTTGGATGTGTCAGATACTCACTTGTGTGTGGCTGCCCCCATCCACGAAAATCAACATGCACTTTGCCAACATTTCTTGCTTTCAGGTTGTTGCCATGGAGTGCCGAATGAAGAGGTCCCATTTGAGCACAGCATTTCTGTACAAAGGATATCACAAGTCAGGACTCCCAAGGCTGCTCTCTCTTCCAAGAAGGCCCATCCCTGTGAAATGTGTGGCCTGATCCTGAGAGACATTTTGCACTTGGTTGAGCACCAGGGAACACTTGACAGGCAGAAACTTCACAGGTGTGAGGCATATGGGAAACAACTGCATGTCAGGGAAAACTTTTTTCATCACCAGAAGCAGTGTATTGGAGAGAAACACTTCAGGAACCATGTGGACAGAGCCTCGTTTGTGAAGAACTGCAAATGCAATGTGTCAGGAAAGCCATTTATGTTCAGGGTGATTGGGAAGGACTTCTTGGCCAGCTCTGAATTTCTCCAGCCACAGGCCACTTACACCAATGAGGGGTCAACCAGTGAGACAGAGTGTGGTGGGACAGAGTGTGGGGTAGACGTTCAGAGGGCAATAACTCATAACAACTGGAAAGGATGCACAAAAGCCTTGAGCTGCAGACACACACTTATTCAGCACCAGAGACTGATCACTAGAGAAAGATGGTTTATGTGCAGTGAATGTGGGATATCCTTTAGCAGAAGCAGCAGCCTCAGTCAACATCAGAAAGTTCATGCTGGTCAAAGAACTGTTGACTCTGAAGGATGTGGAATATTACCTAAAATGTCTCCCCTTGTTGAACAGCAGAGGAGTAACACGAGGGAAAGGCCTTACAAATGTACAGAATGTGGGAAGTCATTTACCAGAAGTTTCAGTCTCGTTGAACATCAGAGAGTTCACACTGGAGAAAGGCCTTATGATTGTGGGGAATGTGGCAAGTCCTTTACACGAAAGTCCAACCTCATTATACATCACAGAATTCACACTAGAGAAAGACCATATGAGTGCAAGGAATGTGATAAATCATTTGTTCAGAGGTCTGCCCTCATTCAACATCAGAGAGTTCACACTGGAGAAAGGCCTTATGATTGCAGTGAATGTGGAAAGTCTTTTACCCGATTCTTTGCACTCTGTCAACATCAGAGAAGGCACACTGGTTTAAGGCCCTATGAATGCATTGACTGTGGAAAATCCTTTGCTGAAAATTCCAGACTCATTAAACACAGGCGAATTCACACTGGAGAAAGACCTTATGAATGCAGCAAATGTGGAAAAGCATTTTGCCAAAATTCTTCACTCCTTAGACACCAGAGAGTTCACACTGGAGAAAAGCCTTATGTGTGTGGGGAATGTGGGAAATCTTTTGGGCAAAAGACCATCCTAATTCAGCATTGGAGTGTTCATACTATAGAAAGACCTTATAAATGTTGGGAATGTGGGAAATCCTTTAGGCGAAAGTCTGAACTTACTCAACACCAGAGAGTTCACACTGGAGAGAAACCATATGAGTGTGGGGAATGTAGGAAATCATTTAGCCAAAAGTCCAATCTCACTATGCACCTCATAGTTCACACCAGAGAGAGGCCATATGAATGTAACCAGTGTGGTAAATCATTTAGCCAAAAAGCTACACTCCTAGCACATCAGAGAATTCACACTGGAGAAAGACCCTACAAGTGCAGTGAATGTGGAAAAAGTTTTAGCCACAGCTCTGCATTCCGTCAGCATCAGAGAATTCACACTGGATCAAAGCCTTATGAGTGTACTGTATGTGGGAAATCTTTTGCTGAAAACTCTAGACTCATTAGACACAGGAGACTTCACACTGGAGAAAGGCCTTATGAGTGCAGCAAATGTGGAAAAGCATTTAGCCAAAGTTCTTCACTCAGTCACCATCACAGGGTTCACACAGGACAAAAGCCATATAAGTGCATGGAATGTGGGAAGTGCTTTGTAAAAGACTCCAGCCTCATTAAGCACAGGAGCATTCATAGTGTACAAAGTTCTTATGATGAAATAAATGTGGAAAATCCATTATGATTTCAGTCTCATAAAAATGCATAATCACAGTTGATAATGACCTTGAGTATGGTGAATGTTGGAAATCCTGTAGCCCAAACCGTAGCCTTTTATACACTGGAGAGTTCACACTGAAACACAGCCTTATGAGTGCACTGATTGTGGAATTGCCTTCAGTTCATCAGGTACCACTAAATTCACTTCAGAAAAACAATAGATGTGCTAGAAATGTGTTATTTCTTGTTGGTATAGACACACTGGGGGATCTCTTTATGAGAGTGCTTTCTGCCTTGACCTTCAGATACTTGATAAACCAAGTACATTCCGGATTTGTGGGAGTTGCATTGCACTTTTTAATCTTCCCAGGACCTTTGCCAGATTACAGTTCTGATGGTTCTGGTGCTCATCATTTCCCTGCTACAGTGTGTCCAGGGAAGCAAACCTCAGTGTTTCCCCAGTATGGGAAGGATGTGTAAGAACCCTGAATATTCGTTCCTTTATAGTTTCTTTCTCTGAGAAATCATGTCACTGACCTGACCAGTTTTTGGTCCGGAAGACTCCACTGGTGACCTGAAAACATGAGCTGCCTTTTTCAGTTCTGTTTTCATCTCATGACTCTTGTGATGGAATTTTTCCTGCCCTTCAAAGACTCCAGCCCAGGTGCAGCTTGCCTCCCATTGCTGTTGCTGTGTGGAAATGGAGGCCTCACTCTTTAAGCCATTTTTAGTCTTGTGGCTGTATTCACTGGATGTGGAGATTTGATATCAACTGGGTTCTGCTAACACAAAGGGGTAAACAGCTGTTTTGGGGATCCCAAACTGTGTGCCTCAAAGGGGGACAGTATCATGGCAGAATACAGCACTCTCCAGTTCTGCTTTAGTTTGCATTGCTGCCCAAGGCCTCCAAGAATGCAGGAAATTGTGGTCCAATTTGTAGCCTGGATACCATGGTATTTTGTGGGCCCAGACATTAGTCTGTGAAGGAGGCAGTTGTGATACCCTTGGTGCTTCTGAGAGAAACATGGAATTGTTTTCGTATTTACAGCAGGTGTTGCATTGTGCTCAGCACTGGTGAGGAGAACCTGTTCCCTGGGTTTTTGCAGTGGAGCCGTGTTCCCTGATGTCCAAATTGCCATAGAGTAGCATTGCAGGTTATGTGATTGTATGGGCCAGGCACTCATACTTTCACAGAAACACTGGATTTATAGGGAGGGGAAGAGATTTCCACAGAGATAGACTTCCTTTAAAGGGGCATGCAGTAAGTTCCAGTCATTATGCCTAAAGGATGAGCAGAAACAAATTCTTAAGTCCTCCAGAAGTATGGATCTTGTGTACTGAGGTCATTATGAGAGGAAAAAATCTAAATATTTTATGATTTCCTTAGCCTTTCTGGGCTGTTCACCTCAAGGTTATTGCTATGCAGGAAAATAAGGACAGAGGCCAGCTCTGTGGCCGTTTCTCCAGCCGTCATTCCTGTTGAATCAGGTGGAAACTGCCTTATTGCTGGCCAGTATTTGCTGCCAGAGGTAAGGTGTCCTTGCAAGGCTCAAGCAAAGGGGTGCTGGAAGCAATACAGTTTGCCAGGTTGATAATCTAGAGTTGTAGGAAATCCTGAATTTTATTTTGAACCATATTTTTAGAGCCTTACTAAGTCGTAAATGCTATGCTTGTTATATTTAAATTGTACTATTGCATAAGTTTTGATATTCATTAAACCCACAAAACCACCACCACAGTCATGGTGATGAACCTCTCCAACGCTCCGTAGTACCCTATAATACATGAGGTATTGTGTGTCACCTTACATAATACATCTCTCCTGCTACCCTCCCTGCAACCAGTAGTTCACTTTCCCTTATACTATGTTAGTTCCCATTGTCTAGAATTTTATTTGATTCTTCTCAAAGTGTTTATTATTTTTTTCCCTGAATAGCCTCATTTGGCTTATTCATTTTGGGAATCTCAGTGGTGTGGATATGAGTAGTTCATCCTTTTTGTATTGCTGAGAAGTATCGTGTTGTGTGGATGTGCCCCTAGTCTTGCATCTGTTTATGCACATTGAGTTTTCCATTTTTTGACCATTTTAAATAAAATCACTATAGAGTATATGGAACCAGTTTTTCATATACATGTGTTTCATTTATCTCATGCTAATATTTTGGAGTGCAGTGCCCGAGTCTCAGGGTGGGTGAATAGACATCTCTTTAAGAAATGCCAGGCTGTGATTCATCTCCAGTGGTTGGACCCTTTTGTATTCCTGTCAGTAGTGTGAAGACATCTGGTTCTTCCATATTCTTGCCAAAAGTGGCTATGTTTGGTATTTTTAAATTTTCCCCTTCAAATAAATGTGTAAGCTTATCTCACTGGCTTTGGTTGTATTTCTCTGTTGTTTCATTGTTTTAACTTTTGTCTAGTTACCATTTGTATATCTTTGTTAAAATGTTCATACATAGTTTTTTAAAATGAGTTTTGGTCTTTTCCCTTTTCTCTAACAAAGTGAGGCAACAAAGTTTTGTTGGAACTTCATCTTCTGTGATGTGACTTTGCTTAAGGAATAATTGTTTTTAAATATGGGATTCTTTCCTACATTCTTTCATACAGAATGCAGTGGCCACATACAGCATGTGCTTCTAAGTTCAATCTGCATTGTGAACACATTCTTGATCACTTTAACTCGAGATACTCAACGATACCATGTGTAAACCCATGATCTGTAGTGTTCTTCTATTTCCTTGACGTAAACACTGCCACAGCGGCCAGTTTAAAACTGCCAACATGATGTCATTGAACATAGAATTGGGGATAGTTTTGCCAGTAGCCCACCACTATTCTGCTCTAGCATACTGACACAACAGCTGCAAATGACCTCAAGAACATAAAAAATAAGGAAGGGAGACATTTTTAATGTTTGGTTTTTTAAAACCATTTAAATTGACTCAAACTGCACATGCTTAAAATAATATTTTGATGTTTAGATGAACGTTTATACCCTGAAAGCAAAAATTTGCTTTCCTCCCTTTCAAAGTTAATCCTCAACATTAAAAAACTATGATATATTTATATACAGAATTGGAAATTGTGTTCTGAAATGAGAGAAACCCTTCCAAATCTTTCCTCAGTATCATATGACCATCCTTTTTTTTCAGCTATCCTTGTGTACATGAGTGGATTAGTTTACTTATAATTCCGGCATGTCATTTAATGCATAATCTCTTCAGAATGGAAGCATTCCTTAACCCTAATAACTGTTAACACAAAAGTATTTAAGAATATTAAGTATGATTTCAATACTGTTTTCTCACTTTCAAAAATGTTTAAAAAATATGTATTATATGGCTTAATCTGATACTGTTTATTTTAGCCTTCCCCATAATCCTGTACACGAGATAATGGGATGAGAAATGAAGTTGGGTTCCTGCAGACAGTCGTGTGATGATTAGTATGGGAAATAAAGCATAATATCCCAACCCAGAAATCCTCACAAAGGTAGTAGACAGAGAAAACATCTTATTAGATAAACATTAAGCCAGAGTTCTATGCATATCAAAAGCGATCTCCTAAGAATTTCAAAAGCAGAATTCTCAGCCCTTTATTTAAGAAGATACAACCCGTCACACACATATTTTTAAGGTAGATAATAGTCCTCAAGTAGGAAGATTTGATAATACCATTTGTCCCACGGAGTCTGTCCTAACTTAACCTGGCCGTTGAGGCGGCGCTCTGTTTGCCTTTTGGGTTTATCCAGAGGAAAGACAAACCGTCGCTGAGCACCAGAGTTGGGCCCTTCCCCTCCCGCAGAGCCTGTGGGGCAAGGGAGCCGCCTCCTTTTGATACCGCAGTTCAAGTAATGGCTCTGGGGATGTTTGCATTTTAAAGAGATTGGTCTAGGTTTCTTTCAAAGTATATTCCTGGGTCATAAAGTTGGAGGGAAAAAGCTTCCCGTGACAGGCCTGTGTAGTCTTCAACAGGAAGTACTTGAAAGGCGTGAGTACCTGTAGGTTTCTAAAATACATGCTCTGATACATGGGAGGGGAAGGAAATCTTTTCCCCATCTTCAACAGGTAGCATTCATATGTGACACACCTATAAATGGATTTTGTTCTGCTACCACATAGCACATTCTGGAAACACGAAAATTTGGGGTATCAAGTGTATCTTGCATGCACTGATGATTCTGCAGCCTGATACTGTTGAATAGTTTTTAAATTTCACAATTAAAAAATTCAAGCGCTCCAAATGATTTGAAGGTGACTCCAGTAGGGGGCCTCAAACGGGATTCTCAGAGATCCTGCCGAAGAGGAGAGTAGGTTGACAGCTAGGCATAAGCAAGGGGAGGGAGGGAGACTTCGATGGGGAGTTGGCTTCCATCCTACATATTGTAGGGAAGCTGGTGCCATGGAGTGTGGAGTGAGGGTATCATAATAGTGTTGTTTTCCTTACTTGTACTAGTTTTAATTACATGTATTAGTAAGCATTCTTAGAAACCTGATTTTCAAGTGAAAACAAGCAGTTGTGTACTGACTAGCAACCATGTACACCAGCAATATTTAGATGGGCAAATTTACAAGTAAATTTCATGATGTCCAGAAACATACTATAGGATAATATTTCAATGTGGCACAGGACTTGTTTACCAACAGATCCAAATATCTTTCATTTCTCTGCAATAGGGTGCAAAAGTAGGCAAACATATTGAGTAACTAACATTTCAGTATTTTATTTTATTTGGAAATGATCTAAGATATTCAGTGAGTTTCTATCATTTAGCTTAGCAAAACTCTTAAAGGTGTAAGTTGCCAAGGAGATTTGGTTAACTGTTTTTAAGTAGACAAACCATAAAGCATAATTATTGTTGAGAAGTTTACTTGAAAGTTTTAGTCTACTTATATTTAATAACCTTATTCTTAACAATTCTGTTTACATTAATCATGAAAATTTTGAGATATTAGTCAGTCAGCCATCATCCATTTCTATTTTTCTTGCTGACAGGTTTTGTAACAGAGATCACGTGAATTTATTTGACTAGTGAACCCAAGTGGAATAAAAGTTGAATGCATGCATTATATTTGGTGTTAATAACACTGAAGACATATTTTAATTAACCCAAGAAAGTTAAATTACTCTTATTTACCAAAGATTATCCCAGGTTACTTGAGCTTGAAAAAAATTTGGGTTAGTTTCTATATTTCTAAAGATCTAGAAATACTTACATAGTGCTTATTTTCCAGGAATAGAGCTTGTTTACAAACTAATCTTGGCGATACCATCCAGAGATAGAAAAATATCACATTTGTAAAATATGTATACAGATACATGTGTACACATTTCCACACATAAATATACAGACAGATGCAGAGACCTTATAGATCTTTTAGAATTTCAGTCATGAGTCAAGAACAATAACCCCAAACACACTGGTTCTAAAGAACAGTTGCATCTAAATTGTGTTCTGGCAGATGGAAAAAGTGAAGATTATTCACTCACATTGCTAAATCTTTAAAAAAGCACTTTGTGGAGAAGACTCTTAGTATTTTTTATTTTCCCAATTTCCCAGTAGCCCCTTTTTGCCCTTTCTGATGAGAATCATTTCCCTAAATTTTGCATTTCTAAGAAATGCCTCTCAGGTCTTACAGGAGATAGGAGTAGAAAATATACATCTCAGAGGCACAGAAAATATATCCAAGTATTCCAGGAGTTTTGGGGTATATTTCTCTATTACCAGAGGTCTAGGGTAATTACTACTTAAAACTTTCCTTCTGTTTCCAATGTCCTGATCTCATAATATCTGCAAGCATTTTGAGATGAATAGGGGAGGACTTGGAGCCTGGTATGGATAGGTGGACTTTGAATTGCTTCTAGATATTCAATTCTGGTTTTGTGAAGACTTGTAAGACAAAGACAGTTTTAACTATTCAAAGAACTGTATTGAAGCCTGATTCATGTCAGACATTGACACACCCATCCAACTACATTATCTTCAACCTGCCTCTTCATACCATCTCCAACTAAGATGGCGATCAAAAGAATCCTCATTCTGGAGCTTTGCAGTTAAATGCATTATGCCTCTGTATAAAGCATTCAACAGAATTTTAAAGGCTCTCCTTTTTCTCTGAGTGCAGAATTCAAACTTGGATCACTTAATCATAGGTGGAAACCCTTTAGTATTGCTTCTGTCAGCCCCTGAATATGAACCTCTAGCAGATCTATTTCTTGATCATTTGTAGGAGGATCTAGGAAAAATTCTGGTCATTTGTTCCCTCTGTGAGGAGGCCACTTGGCTTGTCTGTGACCTACAATATAATCATGGATTGGAAGAACACCCATTAGCAGCCTGTCAGGTTCCTTGTCAGTGGGATTGTGAATGAGCTCCTAATCTTTTTAGCTCTTTTGTAAATGTGGTAGTATCTTCTGAAAGTGGAGGTAAAAATTGCTTGGTAATTTCATCTTGTCAAGGAGTCCCTAAGGCCAGCAATCATACTCCTTTGTGTCCTGTTTTCAATATGATCTTTCTATAGGTAACAAGAAGATAGTTCTTTTTAGGCCAAGAGCTCTCTAAAAATGTTCAAGTATAGGGGTTTTTCCAATTCAAAAAATCCATCATCTGGCCATTGACAAGTAGGATCTTCAATGTGTATTTATCTCAATAGCAACTGAAACAAACAAGCCTGGATGCAAAAGTTGTGCCGAAAGAGGGTCCGAAAGATGCAGTCCTCACAAGATCCAGAAAATTCACTCCCAGAGTTAGTCTAAGAAAGCAAACCCTTCTTTGTCACAGGGAGTAAGAATGGTATTAGTGAAAATAGTATCTCTAGTTTGCCATGTGAACATGAGATGCCTCCCGTCAGACATCCACTACTCTGTGACAGGCAAGGGTTACTGAAATGGAATGTTTCCAGCTCTACTGAGAATGAAATTCGAGGTGACAAAGGCCCCTTAAAGACCAGGAGGCATAAGAAAAAAATCCCTTACCAGCTGGCATGGTCGAACCAAGAGAACGCTGCTTGTCATTCCCTATCTGCAATCCCCAGCCAGTTCTGCTTGCTGTCAGATGCAAGCAACACTTGCATGTTCCAGCTAGCAGAGACACAGTAAGAAAACCAAGCTCTCGAGATTTCTCAAGATGGCGGGATGAGTAGGGCGACAGAAATCTCCCCAGACCATATATATTTTGAAAATACAGCAAATACAACTATTCCTAAAAGACCAGGAGATACAGCACAACAGCCAGGCTACATCTACATCTGTGAGAACTCAGGATCTCACGAAAAGGGTGAGACACAAAGCTGTGACCCGGCGGGACCCGAGCACTCCCCCTGCCCCAGCTCACTTGTGGGAGGAAAAGAATCAGAGTGGGGAGGGAGTGGAAGCACAGCACTGCTAAATAACCCGCCCTAGTAATCTGCGCCAGGAGCATAGACACACATTGCATGGTGTACTGGATATTAGAGGAACAGAAAAGTAAAATCTGAGACTGAGACTGCAAACACGTCCCCACAACCAGCTGCCCTGGGTTCTGGGCACTTTAAAAGTCTTAAAGGGACAAGGGTTTACCAGGTGGACAAAATCGTCCTGGCATACTCAGTCCAGCAGGCTGGGAAATTTAAGGAACTTCAGATGCCCTAAACCCCTGGGTGACAATGGAGCTCTGAAGCCCCTTAGGGAGATAAGCAGCCTGCTGTTCAATTCCCCCTGCCGGCACTGCAAGGGAACTGGCTGACCCGCAATTGCTGCAGACCAACTGGGAGCAGCCTCGCCCACAGCAACCACACAGAGGCTTCCCCCAGCACACAGCCAACTGGGCCAGACCCAGAGGCTTCCCCCTGCATGCAGCTGCCGGGCACAGACAGAGGGGAGATGGCGCGGAGCCTGGAAGGAACAAAGGGGCTTTATTCTCTCAGTGAATACACTCTGCATGCCTGCAACTCCCTCCAGTGCCCTAGGCCATCCTGAGGGCCACCCCACCCATGGCACTGCAGGGGATTAACCCAGAGACTGCTCCCTGTGTGCAGGTAACCGGCACAGGCAGTGAAGAAGGGCAAGGTGACCATGCAAACAGGAAGGGATGTTGTTCTCCCAGCTGACACATGCTCCACTTGCCAGCGATCACTTCTATCACCATGAAAAGGCAGAAGAACCTGGTCCAGTCCAAAATCACTCAAACACCAGAGAGAGGGCCTGTTAAGACTGAAATAACCAATCTTCCTGAAAAAGAATTCAAAATAAAAGTCATAACCATGCTGATGGAGCTGCAGACAAATATGCAAGAGCTAAGGGATGAATTCCAGAGGGAGATAACAGAAATGAAACAATCAATAGAAGGACTTAAGAGCAGACAGGATGACGTGCAAGAGACTGTAAATGGAATAGAAATCAGAGAACAGGAATACAGAGAAGCTGAGGCAGAGAGAGATAAAGGGATATCTAGGAATGAGAGAATATTAAGATAACTGTGTGACCAATTGAAATGGAACAATATTTGCATTATAGGGGTACCAGAAGAAGAAGACAGAGAAAAAGGGATAGAAAGTGTCTTTGAAGAAATAATTGCTGAAAACGTCCCCAAGATGGGGAAGGAAATAGTCTCTCAGACCATGGAAGCCCACAGATCTCCCAACACAAGGGATCCAAGGAAGACAACACCAAGACATATAATAATTAAAATGGCAAAGATCAAAGACAAGGACAGAGTATTAAAAGCACCCAGAGAGAGAAAAAAGATCACCTACAAAGGAAATCCCATCAGGCTATCATCACACTTCTCAAAAGAAACCTTAAAGGCCAGAAAAGAATGGCATGATATATTTAATGCAATGAAACAGAAGGGCCTCAAACCAAGAATACTGTATCCAGCAATATTATAATTTAAATTTGAAGGAGGGATTAAACAATTTCCAGATAAGCAAAAGTTGAGGGAATTTACTTCCCACAAACTACCTCTACAGGGTATTTAAAAGGGACTCCTCTAGATGGAAGTACTCCTAAGGCTAAATAGATGTCACCAGAGAAAATGAAATCACAGCAAAGAAAGCAGACCAACCAAATGCTAACTAAAGGCAAAATAAAATCAAATATCCACAAAATCAGTTAAGGGAAACACAAAAGAGTACAAAATAAAGCACCTAACATATAAAGAGTGGAGGAGGAAGAAAAAGAAGGGAGAGAAATAATCATCAGACTGTGTTTATAATAGTGTAATATGTGAGTTAAAAGTAGACAGTTAAAAAAAAAGTAGATGTTTAGACAGTAAAGAAGTTACCCTTGAACCTTTGGTAACCATGAATCCAAAGCCTGCAATGGCAATAAGTACATACCTATTGATTATCACCCAAAATTTAAATGGACTGAATGCACCAAAAGACACAGGGTAATAGAATGGATAAAAAAGCAAGACCCGAGAGGCAGAGCCAAGATGGCGGCGTGAGTAGAGCAGTGGAAATCTCCTCCCAAAAACACATAGAGCTATGAAAATATAACAAACAAAACTCTTCCTAAAATAGAGACCAGAGGACACAGGACAACATCCAGACCACATCCACACATGCAAGAACCCAGCACCTTGCAAAGGGGGTAAGATACAAGCCCCGGCCCGGCGGGACCCAAGCTCCCCTCCCCCCGGCTCCCGGCGGGTGGAAGGAAACCGGAGCGATTTTTCTTTTTTTTTTGCTAGTGCTTTTTGGAAGTCTTAAAGGGACAGGGACCCTGGTGCTAGGGAGGCAGAGCAGCAGGACCAGTGAGAGGGTGCCTGGGACCGGCGCCTGAAGACAAAGAATATCGCGCATTTTTCCCCGTGGGACCGGTGGGCGGGTGCTTTTTGGAAGCCTTGAAGGGACAGGGACCCTGGTGCTAGGGAGGCAGGGCAGCAGGACCAGTGAGCGGGTGCCTGGGACCGGCGCCTGAGGGGAAAAAAAAAAATTGCTTGTTTTTTCCTTTTTTTTTTTTTTTTTTCTGTTCCCTCTCTCATTGTTGCTGTTGTTGTTTTGGTTTGGAGAGTGCTTTTTGGAAGTCTTAAAGGGGCAGGACAGGACACTTAGACCAGAGGGAGGGAATCTGGGGCTCTCTGGGCACTCTAACCCCCTGGGCAACAGGGAGCACAGAGGCCCCTTATGGAGAAAAATAGCATCCTGGCTGCTCCCCCTCCAACAGGGCTCCACCACTTTGAAGGAGCAGCCCCAGCCAGGTCACGCCCACAGCAACAGCGGAGATAAACTCCATAGCAAACAGGCAGGTAGCAGAAGCCCTGTCTGCGCACAGCTGACAAGCATAAGCCACTAGAGGTCGCTATTCTCCCAGGAGAAGGCCACAAACCAACAAGAAGGGAAGCTCTTCCAGCCGCCACTCCTACCAGGTCTGCAAACTATCTCTATCACCATGAAAAGGCAAAACTACAGCAGACAAAGATCACAGAGACAACACCTGAGAAGGAGACAGACCTAACCAGTCCTCCTGAAAAAGAATTCAAAATAAAAATCATGAACATGCTGACAGAGATGCAGAGAAAAATGCAAGAGCAATGGGATGAGATGCAGAGAAAAATGCAAGAGCAGTGGGATGAAGTCCGGAGGGAGATCACAGATGTCAGGAAGGAGATCACAGAAGTGAAACAATCCCTGGAAGGATTTATAAGCAGAATGGATAAGATGCAAGAGGCCATTGAAGGAATAGAAGCCAGAGAGCAGGAACGTATAGAAGCTGACATAGAGAGAGATAGAAGGATCTCCAGGAATGAAACAACACTAAGAGAACTATGTGACCAAGCCAAAAGGAATAATATTCGTATAATAGGGGTACCAGAAGAAGAAGAAAGAGGAAAAGGGATAGAAAGTCTCTTTGAAGAAATAATTGCTGAAAACTTCCCCAAAGTGGGGGAGGAAATAATCGAACAGACCATGGAATTACACAGAACCCCCAACAGAAAGGATCCAACGAGGACAACACCAAGACACATAGTAAATAAAATGGCAAGGATCAAGGACAAGGAAAGAGTTTTAAAGGCACTTAGAGAGAAAAAGGTCACCTATAAAGGAAAACCCAACAGGATAACATCAGACTTCTCAACAGAAACTCTACAGGCCAGAAGAGAATGGCATGATATACTTAATGCAATGAAACAGAAGGGCCTTGAACCAAGGATACTGTATCCAGCACGACTATCATTTAAATATGATGGCGGGATTAAACAATTCCCAGACAAGCAAAAGCTGAGGGAATTTGCTTCCCACAAACCACCTCTACAGGGCATCCTACAGGGACTGCTCTAGATGGGAGCACCCCTAAAAAGAGCACAGAACAAAACACACAACATATGAAGAATGGAGGAGGAGGAATAAGAAGGGAGAGAAGAAAATAATCTCCAGACAGTGTATATAACAGCTCAATAAGCGAGCTAAGTTACGCAGTAAGATACTAAAGAAGCTAACCTTGAACCTTTGGTAACCACGAATCTAAAGCCTGCAATGGCAATAAGTACATATCTCTCAATAGTCACCCTAAATGTAAATGGATTTAATGCACCAATCAAAAGACACAGAGTAACAGAATGGATAAAAAAGCAAGACCCATCTATATGCTGCTTACAAGAGACTCACCTCAAACCCAAAGACAAGCACAGACTAAAAGTCAAAGGATGGAAAAACATATTCCATGCAGACAACAGAGGGAAAAAAGCAGGTGTTGCAGTACTAGTATCAGACAAAATGGACTTCAAAACAAAGAAAGTAACAAAAGATAAAGAAGGACATTACATAATGATAAAGGGCTCAGTCCAACAAGAGGATATAACCATTCTAAATATATATGCACTCAATACAGGAGCACCAGCATATGTGAAGCAAATACTAACAGAACTAAAGAGGGAAATAGACTGCAATGCATTCATTGTAGGAGACTTCAACACACCACTCACCCCAAAGGATAGATCCACCGGGCAGAAAATAAGTAAGGACACACAGGCACTGAACAACACACTAGAACAGATGGGCCTAATAGACATCTATAGAACTCTACATCCAAAAGCAACAGGATATACATTCTTCTCAAGTGCACATGGAACATTCTCCAGAATAGACCACATACTAGCTCACAAAAAGAGCCTCAGTAAATTCCAAAATATTGAAATTCTACCAACCAATTTTTCAGACCACAAAGGTATGAAAGTAGAAATAAATTCTACAAAGAAAAAAGGCTCACAAACACATGGAGGCTTAACAACATGCTACTAAATAATCAATGGATCAATGAACAAATCAAAATAGAGATCAAGGAATATATAGAAACATATGACAACAACAACACAAAGCCCCAACTTCTGTGGGACGCAGCGAAAGCAGTCTTAAGAGGAAAGTATATAGCAATCCAGGCACACTTGAAGAAGGAAGAACAATCCCAAATGAATAGTCTAACATCACAATTATTAAAACTGGAAAAAGAAGAACAAATGAGGCCTAAAGTCAGCAGAAGGAGGGACATAATAAAGATCAGAGAAGAAATAAACAAAATTGAGAAGAATAAAACAATAGCAAAAATCAACGAAACCAAGAGCTGGTTCTTCGAGAAAATAAACAAAATAGATAAGCCTCTAGCCCAACTTATTAAGAAAAAAAGAGAATCAACACAAATCAACATAATCAGAAATGAGAATGGAAAAATCACGACAGACTCCACAGAAATACAAAGAATTATTAAAGACTACTATGAAAACCTATATCCCAACAAGCTGGAAAACCTAGAAGAAATGGACAACTTCCTAGAAAAATACAACCTCCCAAGACTGACCAAGGAAGAAACACAAAAGTTAAACCAATTACGAGCAAAGAAATTGAAACGGTAATCAAAAAACTACCCAAGAACAAAACCCCAGGGCCGGACGGATTTACCTCGGAATTTTATCAGACACACAGAGAAGACATAATACCCATTCTCCTTAAAGTGTTCCAAAAAATAGAAGAGGAGGGAATACTCCCAAACTCATTCTATGAAGCCAACATCACCCTAATACCAAAACCAGGCAAAGACCCCACCACAAAAGAAAATTACAGACCAATATCCCTGATGAATGTAGATGCAAAAATACTCAACAAAATATTAGCAAACAGAATTAAACAGTATATATCAAAAGGATCATACACCATGACCAAGTGGGATTCATCCCAGGGATGCAAGGATGGTACAACATTCGAAAATCCATCAACATCATCCACCACATAAACAAAAAGAAAGACAAAAACCACATGATCATCTCCATAGATGCTGAAAAAGCATTTGACAAAATTCAACATCCATTCATGATAAAAACTCTCAGCAAAATAGGAATAGAGGGCAAGTACCTCAACATAATAAAGGCCATTTATGATAAACCCACAGCCACATTATACTGAACAGCGAGAAGCTGAAAGCATTTCCTCTGAGATCGGGAACCAGACAGGGATGCCCACTCTCCCCACTGTTATTTAACATAGTACTGGAGGTCCTAGCCACGGCAATCAGACAAAACAAAGAAATACAAGGAATCCAGATTGGTAAAGAAGAAGTTAAACTGTCACTATTTGCAGATGATATGATACTGTACATAAAAAACCCTAAAGACTTCACTCCAAAACTACTAGAACTGATATCGGAATACAGCAAAGTTGCAGGATACAAAATTAACACACAGAAATCTGTAGCTTTCCTATACACTAACAACGAATCAATAGAAAGAGAAATCAGGAAAACAATTCCATTCACCATTGCATCAAAAAGAATAAAATACCTAGGAATAAACCTAACCAAAGAAGTGAAAGATTTATTCTCTGAAAACTACAAGTCACTCTTAAGAGAAATTAAAGGGGACACTAATAAATGGAAACTCATCCCATGCTCATGGCTAGGAAGAATTAATATCGTCAAAATGGCCATCCTGCCCAAAGCAATATACAGATTTGATGCAATCCCTCTCAAATTACCAGCAACATTCTTCAATGAATTGGAACAAATAATTCAAAAATTCATATGGAAACACCAAAGACCCCGAATAGCCAAAGCAATCCTGAAAAAGAAGAATAAAGTAGGGGGGATCTCACTCCCCAACTTCAAGCTCTACTACAAAGCCATAGTAATCAAGACAATTTGGTACTGGCACAAGAACAGAGCCACAGACCAGTGGAACAGATTAGAGACTCCAGACATTAACCCAAACAAATATGGTCAATTAATATTTGACAAAGGAGCCAAGGACATACAGTGGCAAAATGACAGTCTCTTCAACAGATGGTGTTGGCAAAACTGGACAGCTACATGTAGGAGAATCAAACTGGACCATTGTCTAACCCCATATACAAAGGTAAACTCAAAATGGATCAAAGACCTGAATGTAAGTCATGAAACCATTAAACTCTTGGAAAAAAACATAGGCAAAAACCTCTTAGACATAAACATGAGTGACCTCTTCTTGAACATATCTCCCCGGGCAAGGAAAACAACAGCAAAAATGAGCAAGTGGGACTACATTAAGCTGAAAAGCTTCTGTACAGCGAAAGACACCATCAATAGTACAAAAAGGAACCCTCCAGTATGTGAGAATATATTTGAAAATGACAGATCCGATAAAGGCTTGACGTCCAGAATATATAAAGAGCTCACATGCCTCAACAAACAAAAAACAAATAACCCAATTAAAAAATGGGCAGAGGAACTGAACAGACAGTTCTCTAAAAAAGAAATACAGATGGCCAAGAGACACATGAAAAGATGCTCCACGTCGCTAATTATCAGAGAAATGCAAATTAAAACTACAATGAGGTATCACCTCACACCAATAAGGATAGCTGCCATCCAAAAGACAAACAACAACAAATGTTGGTGAGGCTGTGGAGAAAGGGGAACCCTCCTACACTGCTGGTGGGAATGTAAATTAGTCCAACCATTGTGGAAAGCAGTTTGGAGGTTCATCAAAATGCTCAAAACAGACCTACCATTTGACCCAGGAATTCCACTCCTAGGAATTTACCCTAAGAACACAGCAATCAAGTTTGAGAAAGACAGATGCACCCCTGTGTTTATCGCAGCACTATTTACAATAGCCAAGAATTGGAAGCAACCTAAATGTCCATCGGTAGATGAATGGATAAAGAAGATGTGGTACATATACACAATGGAATATTACTCAGCCATAAGAAGTGGAAAAATCCAACCATTTGCAGCAACATGGATGGAGCTGGAGAGTATTATGCTCAGTGAAATAAGCCAAGTGGAGAAAGAGAAATACCAAATTATTTTACTCATCTGAGGAGTATAAGAACAAAGGAAAAACTGAAGGAACAAAACAGCAGCGGAATTACAGAACCCAAAAATGGACTAACAGGTACCAAAGGGAAAGGAACTGGGGAGGATGGGTGGGCAGGGAGGGATAAGGGGGGGGAAGAAGAAGGGGGGTATTAAGATTAGCATGCATGGGGGGTGAGGGAGAAAGGGGAGGGTGGGCTGCACAACACAGAGAGGACAAGTAGGGATTCTACAACATTTTGCTAAACTGATGGACAGTAACCATAATGTGGTTGTTAGGGGGGACCTGATATAGGGGAGAGCATAGTAAACAAAGTACTCTTCATGTAAGTGTAGATTAAAGATTAAAAAAAAAAAGAAAGAAAGAAAGATTTGGGGGATTACTCCTTGATAGGATAAAACTATTGGTAAATCAAAGATCAACACATGCTTTAAATATCCTTAATGTTGATCACTTAAAGGCTGTCAGATGATCAGCTATGGAGGTACTCTTTTCTGATAATATTCCTTTCTCTTAATAAAAAAAAAAAAGCAGGCCCTGTGTGCTGACCTCCAATGAGTTCTGCACAGTGGTATAGAGGGCATGTCAAAGTGTGGGCAAAGGGTCACTACTTGTCTTCTCTGTGCTACACTATCTTCCCGTGACCCCCCCCACACACTGTGTGCCAATCAATCATAATACCCCTCAATCCCCTTCTCCCTCCCTCCTATCCCACCCTTCCTGACCCCTCCCCTTTGGTAACCACTAGTCCCTTCTTGGAGTCTGTGAGTCTGCTGCTACTTTGTTCCTTCAGTTTTGCTTAGTTGTTACACTCCACAAATGAGGAAAATAATTTGGTACTTGTCTTTCTCTGCCTGGCTTATTTCACTGAGCATAATACCCTCTAGCTCCATCCATGTTGTTGCAAATGTTAGGATTTGTTTTCTTCTTATGGCTGAAATATATTCCATTGTGTATATGTACCACATCTTCTTTATCCATTCATCTACTGATGGACACTTAGGTTGCTTCCATATCTTGGCTATTGTAAATAATGCTGCAATAAACATAGGGGTGCATATGTCTTTTTGAATCTGAGAACTTGTTTTCTTAGGGTAAATTCCTAGGATTGGAATTTCTGGGTCAAACGGTGTTTCTATTTTTAGTTTTTTGAGGAACCTCCATACTGCTTTCCACAATGGTTGAACTAGTTTACATCCCCACCAGCAGTGTAGGAGGGTTCCCCTTTCTCCACATCCTCGTCAGCATTTGTTGTTCCAAGTCTTTTCAATGTTGTCCATCCTAACTGGTGTGAGGTGATACCTCATTGTGGTTTTAATTCACATTTCCCTGATAATTAGTGGTGTGGAGCATCTTTTCATGTGCCTATTGTATGACTTGATTTTTTACAAAGAAATATTTGTATAGGAATACATTTGAACACAGACATACACACAGTGATGCACACATTTGCAGATACAATTCTAAAATGGTAATACTATACTGCAAACTATTTTTCTGACTAGAATTATCAGAGACTATTTGCTTTCTATTTTACAAATGTATATACTGTAGTATGCCTTTAATTTCGAAAACCTCAAATTGACATATTGTATATTTTTGAAATACAATACACTGATGCTTTTATGAACCCTCAGTGTAAAAATCTTGCAGATTTAAAAGGGATTACACTTATCTCAAGAAATGCAGATTCCCCATTTACAGGAGTCCCAACAGAAAGATGGAATTTCTTGAAGTCCAGAAGGATGTAGTTTGGAGAGTTTCCAAGGTGATGAACACATGGAAATGCTTGGAGAATGGCACACTCAGAAAGAACATGGAGCTCTGTGCATCTCTTCCATCTTGATGTTCCTGAGTTTTATCCTTTTATAATAAACTGGTATCACAGTAAGTAAAATGTTTCTCTTAATTCTGTGACTTCTTCTATCAAATTAATCCAGCTCAAGGAGGGGGTCATGGGAACATTTTATTCATAGCCTGTTGATCAGAAGTGCAGGTAACAGTTTGAACTTGTAATTAGAATCTAAAGCAGGGAGCAGTGTTATGGGACTGAGCCCGTAACCCGAGGTGTCTGACATACAGTGTCAGACTTGCGTTAAATTGTAGGACACCCCACCGGTGACACAAAAGGCTGCGTGTGTATGTGTGTGAAACCTGACCCTGTTGGAATTGGGTGCAGGATCATACTACTACATTCTATGTTACTATATAATTTAGTGATTTTCTTTCCTATTACCGGCCTGCTTTATGAGTCTTTGTCTCTCCAGTTTCATAATGCTTCATTCCACCTACAAAAGGCCATGCAACTGAGTAGTTACTCAATGAACATTTGTAGAATTGTGAATAAACAAGACACCTCAGCTGCTTCTTCACTTTAATTAATCTGGCTACTATAAATGTCCATTTCCACTCTTCCCTCAAGGTGGTATTGCTTAATTTTTGCAACAATAAAAGCCCTGCTAAAAGTTCTCTAAGATATTAATGTTTTTTCAGTGTACCCTGAAAGCTCCCAGAGCTATTTCTGACACTCTCCTTGAACAACATAAACATTACTACTAATTGAATGAGGTAAAACCAATTCTCCATGCAGAGCTGTACCTGCTATTAACACTTAAACCTATCAGTTATCTTACCAGCAAAAAAGGCTTTCTTGGGAGAATAGCAGGGAATTGGAATTCAGGGCTTGAAAGCTACAGCAAAACCATAGACAAACAACAGAACAATGGAGAGTAGTGCAACGGAGGGGCTGTCATCAACAGTCCATTAGAGTAAACTGGGAATTTTAAGTATAGTGACATCACATTGGCTGAGTTATGACAATCTCATTTGCTGGGCTGTTGCTGGGGTAGGAGGAAATTCTGCTTTCAGCCTACTGGGTAGTAAAGAAGTACCTAAAGCAGTATGGACTCACAAAAACCCTATTCTTACCAGTGGGATCTGCAATTGACTAGGAGTGGTAGGCGTAACTGCATGTCAGATAGGTTTCACCTTGTAAGTTTTTTTAAATGAAATCAGTGGAAAATGATAATCACTTAATGGCAAAGACATGAGATCATAGTGTTGAGATGACCCTTTTATCATGAGTTACAGGCATTCCAATTACGCACACCCTAAGACTGTGAAAGCTGGAGCCACTGACCCAAACCAAAGCCGCATTAGTTAAGTTGGTCTCCATTTCAGACAGATGTCAGATTACTAAATGGTGTTGGCTATATTGTACGATGTGGACTAAGAAATATTAAATGGATAAAATTGTTCCTCAAAGGGAAGGAACAATTACAGACTATACAGGCAAGGAAGAAGCTATCTGTGGGAAACGGAAAAATCCTTATGGTCTACCTGCTTCGGGGCAGCCTAAATCCCTTTTCTTTTCTCCCAGGCATGGTCCTGTAAGGCGTCTTTTCTATTGTTTCAAGCAAATAATAGCGTTTACAAAACGAACAGAGCAAGCTAAATAAATGCCTTTGAAGATCAATAAAATATGTGTGCACCTATGTGTGTATTATTTATGTACGAATGACTATAGAATGATATGTCAGTTTAGAACACTAGATTTGAAAGTGCCTTAAATTACAATTTGATCGTCTATCTCGGTGTTGACTGAGATTACTGGAGTATGAAATCACGTCACCTCGCCGCAGCTCACAAAGCGCAAAGCCCCTCCCTCCCTCTAGGTGGCGCCACCACTTCGGCACATTTCCGGTGTCCCGCCGCCAATGCCCGGTCAGTCAGGACGAGAACCTGTCCCTGGGAACTCCGGAGCTCTGCGAACTACAGGACCCAGTGGACGAAGCGACCAGTCGAGCCAATGAGAGATCACGATACAATCACTTCCATTTGAATTCTCCGTGTTGGGGTGGGACTTCCGGCCCCCTCTCCTGGCGGCCATCTTGGCAGTCCTTCTGGGGCTTCTGGCTCCAGAATTCTTGGGGACCGAGGTGGAGGAATTGAGCAGCGCAGGGGGAGGCGCCGTCCCCGTCGCAGAGGCGGCTCTGAGGCCCGGCGACGCTGCCCGCGAGCCCTGCGCCGGGGCCGGGATCGGGACCGCCGCGCTCGGGTCGCCTCCTCTGCCCCGCGCCCGGCTCCGCTGCGCCCATAGAGTCCGATGGCGGCGGCCGCGCTGAGCGGCCCGGCCCAGGTACCTGCCCGTCCCCGGGCATCCCGCCCCCACCCACCCACCCTCGGGCCCCGAGTGCGGGACCTACTCACGGCCCGACGGCCAGGCCCCGGCCCGGGACGGACAGGCGCTCGTGGGCGGGGCTCGTGTCCTGAGCGCCGGCGTGACGGCGCGTGGGGCCGGTTACGGGCGGGGGGACCCGCGCGCGCGGAGGCCGGAGGTGCGGCCGAGCCGGGAGGACTCGGGCATCCGGGGAAACTGGGTCGGCCTTCCGCCCGCAGGGAACTGTGAGGCGGAGATAAGCCTGGAAGAACCGTCTCTGTGTCTGCTCGGCCTGACGTTGACAAGGGCTGAACACAGTGAAGAAAGAGACCCAGGTTAGGGCGGGTGGGGATCTGTCACCCCTGGGCCTGGAATCCCTCTGAGGCGGGGAGCTCTGAAGGAGGAGTGTGGGGCAGGTGTGTGGCGAGATGCATTGTGGGACATCAGAGAACGTTCGTGGTTTCATCTGTCCGCATCCTAATAGGGCAGTGTGACCTTTGATGACGTGGCCGTGTACTTCTCCTGGGAGGAATGGAGGCTCCTTGATGGCGCCCAGAGACACCTGTACCACCATGTGATGCTGGAGAACTTTGGACTTATATCCTCACTGGGTAAGACTCAGCCTCACCAGTGACCTGAACTAGGCTCTACCATGACCCCCTTCAAACCTTGTCACCTGTGGACCACATGCACTGCTTCCCCAGTTTTGTGACTGGTTGCTGTGTTGCTAGGGCTGGCTTGTTTGCCCGTCCCTCTCCTCTCCCCTGCAGCCCCAATGCCTGCAGTACTGAACCCTGTTAGGAAAGGGTGGAGGAGCATTCGTGTTGCAGAGAGCTCTGGATTCCACCGCGCTTGCTCTCGGTCTGGGTCCGTGTGTTCAGATCCGTATCATTTCTGTATCCCAAGTTAGCTGACATTTCTTCATGCCAGGGCCCTTCCTGCAGGCATTGTGGCCACTACTTACCTGAACCATGGGCTGCCTTTCTGTGTCCTCCTAGGCAGTTTGGAGTGTTGAGCTCTGTTTTCTTTTGTGCTTTTATTCCCAGCCTTGGGAAGATAAAAGATTGTACATATTGCATTTTGCAAAGTGATGATTTTATGTGTACACACACACACACACATATACATTGTGAAAGGAATGCACGTGAAGTTAATTACACATCCGTCATTTTATGAACTTACCTTCTCATTATTACTACTTTTTGGTAGAAATGCCTAAGATCTTTTAGTAAATTTCAGTAATATAATATTACTAACTGCACTTAATATGCTATACATTATGTCCTCGGAACTTGATCATCTTATGTTTGCACTTTTTGACCAACTTTTCCCCATTTCCCCCACACCCCAGCCCCTGGTATTCTCCAGGCATCTCTCAGAGATACAGTGGGTTCTATTCCAGACCACTGCCATAAAGTGAATATCACAATAAAGTCAGTGAAATTAATTTTTTATTCCCCAGTGCATGTAAAAGTTCTGTTTGTGCTGTACTCTAGTTTATTAAGTGTGCTATCACATTATGTCTAAAATAACAGTTTAAATCTTAATATTGGTAGACAATGCTAATCTGAGCTTTAAGCGAATCATAATCTTTCTACTGGGGATAAGTCTTGCCTGGATGTTGATGGCTGCTGACTGGTCAGGATAGTGGTTGCCTGAAGGTTGGGCTTGGTTGTGGCACATTTTAAAAATAAGACAACAGTGAAGTTTGCCAGTTTGACTTTACTTTTCCTGAAATAATTTTCTCTAGCATGCAATGCTATTTGATAACATTTTTGTGCAGTTGAACTTCTTTCACAATTGGAGTCAGTCCACTCAAACCCTGCCACTGCTTTGTCAAATAAGCTTATCTAGCTTTCTGAATCCTTTGTTGTCATTTTAGCAATCTTGACAGCATATCCACCAGTAGATTTTATCCCAAGAAACCACCTTCTTTGCTCACCCATAAGAAACAGCTGCTCCTCTGTTGAAGGTTCTTAAGAAATTGCAGCAGTTCAGTTACATCCTCAGCTCCATTTCTAATTTTATTTCTCTTGCCTTTCCACCACATCTGCAGTTACTTCCTCCACTGAAGTCTTGAATCCCTTAATGTGTGATCTATGAGGGTTGGAATCAACTTCTTCCAAACTGCTGTTCATGTTAATATTTTGACTTCTTCCCATGAATCATAGAAGTTCTTCATGGCATCCAGATTGCCATTCCAGAATCCTTTCCAGAAGGATTCCGATTCACTTTGTTCTGATCCCTCAGAGGAACCATCTGTGGCAGTGACCTTGAGAAATGGATCTCTTAAAGAATAACACTTGAGGGTCGAAGTGACTCCTTGACCCATGGGGCTGCAGAATGTGTGTGGCATGCAAACGTTAATCTCATTGTGAATCTGCATCAGTGCTCTTAGGTGACTGGGTGCATTGTCAATGAGCAGTCATATTTTTGAAAGAAAACTTTTTTCTGAACAGCAGTTCTAAGAAGGGCTTAAAATACTCATGGAAATCTTGTTCACATTTGTACATGTCTTCCTCACTAAGCTTAATCATTTCTAGCTTTTTATTTAAAGTGAAGGACATGCAGCTCTTCTTTTCACTTGCACACCTAGAGCCATGGGAGGGTTATTAATTGGGTTTATTTCACTACTGTGTCTCCGGCAGTTGGGAGCCCCCATTAGAGAGACGGGTATCAGGGAACAGCCAGTTGGTGGAGCAGTCAGAACACACATTTATTACGTTTTCCATCATAGGTGGGTGGGTAAGGTCATGATTACTCAAAATCCCAATGGTATCCTCAGAGCTCACTGATAGTGGATCACCATAACAAATACAATAATAAAAATTTTTGAAATACTTTGACAATTACCAAATTGTGACACTGAGGCATGAGGTGAGTAAATGATGTTGACAATATGTTGCCAATAGATTTGGCTCTACACAGTGTTGCTAGTCACATTCAACATAAAAAAAAACATGGTATCTTTAAAGCACGATAGAGTGAAATGCAATATAAAACAAGATATGCCTGTACTGTGTATTGCTGATTTCAGGTTTTTTATTTACATTCCAACCACAGTGTACAAAGATTCTCTTATCTCTGTACCTTCACCACTTGTTATTTCTGCAGTGTTTATCTTGGTAGCCATGTTAGATTTGAGGTATTACCTAATTGTGATATTGATTTACATTTTCCTGATAATTAGGAACATCATACTTCATTTGTAGGTCTTTAATAAAATTTCAGTTTAAGTCCTTTGTGTGTTATTCAATTAGGTTATTTTTTTGGATTGTGTTATGTGAGAACTTTAGATATTAACCCCTTAGATACATCATTTGGGAACACTTTCTCCCTTTTCATCTTGTTTGCTTTATTTGCTATATGCAGAAGCTTTTTAGTTTGATATGGCCTAACTCAATTTATTTTTGCCATTTGTGCCATAATTAGACTTTGGTGTCATATCTAAAAAAGTCATTGTTAAGAGCAATGTCAAGGAGCTTTTTTCAAGGAGTTTCACGTTTTCACGTAAGATTCGAACTCATTTCATAAGTTATTTTTTGTAAATAGCGTGAGCTCCAGTTTCATTGTGTTGCATGTGCGTATCCTGTTCCCCAGCACTATTTCTTAAATAGACTATTCATGGCACTCCTGTCCAGGAGAAGACCGTATATGTGTGGGTTTTATTTCTTGGCACTTCTGTTTTATAGGTGTGCATGTCAGTTTTCCAGTATCATACTGTTTGGATCACTGTTTTGTTTTATTTTATTGAAGTATTATTAACATACGATCTTCTGTTGGTTTCAAATATACAACAGAGTGATTCAGAGAGAGAAATAAGATCACCTGCAAAGGAAAACTCATCAGGCTACCATCAGACTTCTCAGCAGAAACCTTATAGGCCAGAAGTGAGTGGCATGATGTATATAATGCAATGAAGGAGAAGGTCCTGGAACCAAGAATACTCTATCTGGGAAATTATCATTTCAGTTTGAAGGAGGGATTGAACAATTTCCAGATAAGCAAAAGCTGAGAGAATTTAGCCCCCACAAACCATCTCTACAGTGTATTTTGGAGGGACTGCTATAGACAGAAGTGTTCCTAAGGTTAAATAGCTGTCAGCAGAGGTAATAAAAAGGCATAGACAAAGAGTATACAATATGATACATAATAAATAAAGAATGGAGAAGGAAGAAAAGGAGGGGGGAAAAAACCTTTAGACTGTGTTTGTAATAGCATACAAAGTGAGTTAAATTAGACTCAGATTGTAAGGAAGTTACCCTTGAACCTTTGGTAACCACAAATCTAAAGCCTGCAATGGCAATAAGTACATACCTATCAGTAATCACCCTAAATGTAAATGGTCTGAATGCACCAATCAAAAAACATAGAGTCTCACTCAATGGATAAAAAAATAAGACCCAACTGTATGCTGCCTACAAGAGACTCACTTCAAACCCAAAGACATACACAGACTAAAAGTGAAGGGATGGAAAAAGATACTTCATGCAACTAATAGGAAGAGAAAGGCAGGTGTTGCAGTACTTGTATCAGACAAAATAGGCTTTGAAACACAAAGTCACAAGAGACAAAGAAGGGCATGACATAATATTAAAGGGGTCAATCCAACAAGATGATATAACCATTATAAATACCTATGCACCCAATGCATGAGCACCTACAGAGGACAGATCAACCAGAAAGGAGACAGAGGCACTGAACAACACATTAGAACAGAAGGACCTAGCAGACAGGTACAGAACTCTCCACCCAATAGCAGCAGGATACACATTCTTCTCAAGTGCACATGGAACATTTTCAAGAATAGATCATGTACTAGGCCACAAAAAGAACCTCAGTAAATTGAAAAATATTGAAATTGTACCAACCAACTTCTCAGGCCACAAGGGTATGAAGCTAGAAATAAATTACTCAAAGAAAATGAAAATGAAAAAGCTCACAAACACGTGGAGACTTAACAACATCCTCATAAATAACCGATGGATCAATGACCAAATAAAAACTGATCCAGCAATATATGGAGATGAATGACAACAATAATTCAACATCGCAAAATCTGTGGGACACAGCGAAGGCTGTGCTAAGAGGGAAATATATTGCAATACAGGCCTACCTACTATCAGTTTCATTTATTCTTTTTCTAGCTTCTTTAATTGTGAGTTTAGACTGTTTATTTGAGATTGTTGTTTTCTTGAGGTCGGCCTATATTGCTTTGAACTCCCCTCGTAGTGCTTCTTTTGCAGCATCCTACAGATTCCGGACTGCTGAATGTTTGTTTTCATTTGTCTCCATGTATTGCTTGATTTCTGTTTTAATTTGTTCATTGATCCATTAATTGTTTAGAAGCATGTTGTTTTAGCCTCCATGTGTTTGAAGGCTTTTTTGTTTTCCTTGTGTAATTTATTTCTAGTTTCATACCATTGTGGTATAGAAGCCATTTAATACAATTTTAATCTTTCTGAAATGATTGTGGCCTAGTATGTGATGTCTTCTGGAGAATGTTCCATGTATACTTGAGAAAAAAGTATCCTGATCCTTTTGGGTGGAATGTTATGTAGATGTGTGTTAAGCCCATCTGATCTAATGTATTGTTCTGTGCCTCTGTTTCCTTATTTATTTTTTGTCCTGGTTGAACTGTTGATGTGAATAGTGTGTTCACTGGTGAATCTGTAGTCTTAGGAACATTTCCATCTACAGCAATCTCTTTAAATAACCTGTAATACTGGTATAGTGATTATAAATTCCTTAGCCTTCATTTATCTGGGAATTTTTTAATTCTCTGCTTCAGATTTGAATGATAATCTTGCTTGGTAGAGGGTTCTTGCTTGAAGATCTTTCTGTTTCAATACGTTAAATACTTCATGCTGCCCCCTTCAGTCCTGTAAAGTTTCTGCTATGGAAGTGTGCTGATAGCTTGATGCTGTTTACATTGTAACTTTTTTCTCTCACTGTTTTCCGTACTCTCTCCTTATCATTAACTTTTGTCATTTTAATCATATGTCTTGGTGTTGTCTTCTTCAGGTTCCTTTTGTTAGGGGACTCTGTGCTTCCATGACCTGAGTGTCTTATTTCCCTATCTAATCCCTAATTTTGATACTGAGGCACATTCTAATTCTTTGAGTCTCTACTATGAAACGTTTGTTAATTTTGTCAATGGTTTTTCCATGTACACTGAGATGACAGTATGATTTTTTGGTCTTGTGTTAAAGAAGTATCATACATTTATTGTTTTCTTTTTGTGATGAACCGTCGTTGCATTCCAGGAATAAATCCCACTTGATCACCATTTGTAATTAATTTCCTGTGCTGTTGAATTTGATTTGCTAGTATTTTGTTGAATTTTTAAATATCTGTTCACCAGGGATGTTGGCCTGTAAATTTTCTTATAGTGTACTTGCCTGGCTTGGTTATCAGTTTAATGCCTCAAATGAGTTTGGAAATATTCCTGCCTCTTAAAATTTTTGGAAGAGTTTGTGAGTGATGATGTTAATTATTCTTAAAATGTTGATAGGATTCATCAGTGTATCTGTTTGTGGCCTTTTCTTTCTTGGGAAAAATTTTAAATTATTGATTTCAATCTCCTGACTTGTTATTGAGCTATTCAGATTTTCTATTTCTTCATGACTTAGTGTTGGTAAGTTGCATATGTTTCAAGGAATTTATTTCTTCGAAGCTGTTCTAATTTGTTGGTGTATTTCATAACAGTTTTTTTTATGATCCCTTGCATTTCAAAGCTATCAGTTGTAATCTCTCCTCATTACTCTGATTTATTAGAGTCTTTCCTCTATTCTAAGTTATTCTAGCAAATAAAGGTGTGTTATTTTTGTTTCTATTTTTAAAACTATCTGTTAGTACTGTGTACCTTTTTGTTTTTCTAGCTTGTATTTCATTTATTTCTGCTCTGCTCTTTATTTTTTTCCTCATTGTTCTGCTTAGTGTGTTGTTTTTCTATTTCCCCAAGGTATAAATTTAAAGCTAGGTTGTTTATTTGAGATATTTCTCATTTTCTTAGCACCAACATTAGAACTGCTTTTGCACATTCCGTATTTTCTTTTTTCAATTTCATTTGCCTCAAGTTATTCAAAATTTTCCTTTTTATTTTTCCTTTGATTGACTGGTCAAGGGTATGTTGTTGAATGTCCACATATTTGTGAGTTTTTCAGTTTGTCTCATTACACTGATCTCTAGTTTTATTCATTGTGTTAGGGAGAGGTCCCTGGTATAGAAGTGTTTGATGTAACACATGTTCTAGCATAGAGAATACTGTGTGTGCCCTTGAGAATGTGTATTCTGCTATAGTAGGATGAAATGTTCTGTATATGTCTGTTAGGTCTACTTGGACTAAAGTATAATGCAATGAAGATATATTCTTAGTAATTTTCTGTCTGGATAGCCACCCATTGTTGAAAGGGAGATATTGAAGTTCCCCATTAATATTAATATTGTGTTTTGTCTTTCCTGCCTTCTGATCTGGTCATATTTGCTTAATACTTTAGTTGGTCTGATGTGAGGTGTGTATAAACATGTGTTACATCTTTTTGATGAATCATCTTTATCATTATATAATTATCTTTTCTGTCACAGCAGTTTTTTACCTAGAGTCTCTTCTGTCTCATGGAAATATAGCTATGCCTGTTCTCTTTTAGTATCCGTTTGCCTGGAATACCTCTTTCAATCCTTTCACTTTCAGCCTGTGTGTGTCCTTAAAGCTAAAGTTACTCTATTGTTGGCAGCATATAGTTTGGTCTTATTTTGGGGGTTTTAGTTTTTTTTTCCATTCTGCCACTATACAGCTTCGGATTGTAGAATTTTATTAGCACCTAGTATTGCCATCTTGTTAAATATTGTCTATTTTATAATTCCTTTGTTCCTTTCTTCCTCTCATTGTCTTATTTTGTGATCTGATGATTTTCTATGCCGTTAGGTCACTCATTTCTGCTTATCTTCTGTGTATCTACTGTAGGTTTTTGTTTTGTGGTTACCATTGAGGCTTGCATAAAATATTGTAGTTAGTACATTCTATTTTAAGCTGGTACACACATTTCTTTTTGTCACATTTTATATATTGTGTTAAGCCTTGAGTTATTATGGGTACAGTTATATTCTTATATGTATTTATATAATTTTTAAAATCCTTTATACTATCATTGCATGATTATGATAGTATTTCTGTATCAGAGTACAGTAGATCCCCTTTAACTGTGGGAAATACATTCCAAGACTCCCAGTGATTGCCTGAAACTGTAGGTAGTACTGAATCCTATGTATACTGTTTTTTTCCTATACATACATAGTTATGATAAAGTTTAACTTCTAAATTAGACACAGTAAGAGATTGGCAACAATAATTAAAAGTAAAACTAAACAAATATACCATGGTAACAGTTATGTAAATGTGGTCTCTCAGATGTTTTACTGTACTGTACTCATCCCTATGATGAGAGAGAACATGACTGATGAGATGAAGTGAGGTGAATGATGGCATTGGGATGAAGCAGTAGGATACTGTTGGCCTTCTGGTGTATCATTCTGTCAGCCTGTTTCTGGGCCATGACTGAGCATAGGTAACTGTAACCATGGAAAGTGAAACTGTGTAAGAGGGGACTACAATGCTCTGAATTTGACTGTGCTTAACTTTACCAGTGTTTTTTATGTTTTTATGATTTCATGTTATAATTAGTGTACTTTTCAGCTTGAAGAAATTCTTTTAGCATTTGTAGGATTGGTCAAGTGATGAATTCCCTCAGCTTCTGTTTGGGAAAGTCTCCTTCATTTCTTTAGGATAGCTTTGTTGAAGTAGTCTTGATCTGTGGTTTTTTTCTTTGGCATTTAGAATATGTCTCCCACTCTCTCCTTTTATGCAGTGTTTCAGCTAAGAAAACTCAAATTTTTATGAAGTTCCCTTTGTATAATATGAGATTCTTTTGTCTTGTGCAGCTTTTCAAATTTTTCTGACATTGCTGCTTGAGATTTATTGCATCTAGTTTTTTGTTGATTGCATCTGCTTGGGGACTAAGGAACTCATGTGACTGGATATCTACTTCCTTCCCCAGATTTAAAGTTTTCATCCATTATTTCTTTAAATAAGTTTCTGCCCCTTTCCCTCTTCTTCTAGGGCTCACGTAATGCAAATACTCTTGTTTTATGTTGTGTAATAATTCTTTAGTCTTTCCTCACTTTAGTTCTTTTTTCTTCAAAGGACCTACCTTTGACTTCAGAGTTTTGGTTTTTTTGGTTGATTGACTTGACTAGTAGTGCTGTTGAATGTTTTCATTTCATCCATTACATTCTTTAGCATATCTGATTCTATTTTGTATTTTCTATCTGTTGAAAATTTCATCTTGTTTATTTTTTCCTTATTTCACTGAATTTATTTACCCACAGTTTTCATGCCATTGCCAGTGACCATGCATCATTTCTACCTGTCCTTCCCCATTGTTGGTACATTGCCAATTAGTCAATTTGGTTGTCACCTCTGTTGTCATTTCTGTTGTCACTTCCAGTCCAGGATTAATGTCCACCTCTCTGGACTTCGCATCTCCCCCATTTCTCTTGACACTCTTTCTGTAGTACTCTTTAACATTGGCCATCACATGTTCTGCAGTGAGAACTGACCTTGAATCTCAGCTCATCTGATTAAACTGGATTTTAGTGGGCTTGGTTGTATACTTCTACCCAGGCTTATATCACAGTAGAAAAGGGCCTGCAGAAAGCCGCTGGTGAAATGCTCTATAGTACCCTATTTCTTTTCCTTGTGTCATACCCTGTTTTTGTATCCTTGCCTGGGAAAGGTCTGCACCATACTGTGACCTTAAGGTCCCAGTAATGGACAGCAGCCAGCCATTCCCTCCAACTGAATTGCAACTCTGTTATATTGAAGTGCATCCCATACATTCATTCATAGATAAGATTGGATACATATTTATAGTAGGCTTGCCCTCTCCTTTAGTCTACATGTACTTCTACATGTACTTCACCAGCATTTCTTTGTGTTCAGGTTGCTGCTGTAGAGCAGAGGATTCAGAGGCACACTTTGAACAGAGTATTTGTGTACAACAGTCAAAGGCCAGGATTCCCAAGGCAGCTTCATCTTCCCGGAAGACCCACCCCTGTGAGATGTGTGGTCCCGTCTTGAGAGACATTTTCCACTTGGCTGAGAGCCAGAGAACTCAATATAGTTGGAAATTGTTGAGGTGTGGAGCATGTGCAAAGCAATTTTATTTCAGTGCAAACTTCCAATGCCACCAGGAGCAGCAAATGAAAGAGAAAATTTTCAGAGACAATGAGGAAAGGTCCTTTCCTGTGAAGAGCTGTGGATTCTCTGTGTCAGGGAAGCTCTTTACCAGCAGGGAGGTAGCAAAAGACTTCCTAGCCAGCTTGGGACATCTGCAGCAACAGGCCAGTGATTCCGGGGAGAAGCCAAATGAAATCACCCAGGGTGGGGCTTCTTTACAGAACAGAAAAAGTCAATACATCTATGGAGAATGCACGAAAACAAGTCCCACAGATACACTTGTTCAAGGCCAGGATATCCCCACTGGAGGACAGTATTTTGTTTGCAGTGAATGTGGGAAAATATTCAGGGACAAATCCTCTTTCATTGTGCACCACAGAAAAGGCCATCAAGAGTATGGTGAGTGTGGAACATCCCTTAGGCAGAGCTTAACCCTCAGTCAACATGAAAATATTCATACTGGGCCCAGGCAATACAAGTGCAGCAAATGTGGGAAATCCTTAAGCCAAAACTCTGTCCTCATTCATACCCAGAAATGGCACAGTGGAGAAAACAGTTATGTGTGCAGTGAATGTGAGAAATTTCTTAGCTATAGCTCAGTGTTAATTCCACACCAGAGGGTTCAAACTAGAGAAAGGCCTTATAAGTGTAGTGACTGTGCAAAATCTTTCACCTCTATTTCAGCCCTCCATTATCATCAAAGATCTCACACAGGAGAAAGGCCTTATAGGTGCAATGATTGTGGGAAGTCTTTTATCTCTAGGTCTGACCTTCGTTATCATCAGAGAGTTCATTCTGGAGAAAGGCCTCATGAGTGCAACGAATGTGGGAAATCATTTATCACTCGTACTGCTCTCCGTTACCACCAACGAGTTCACACTGGAGAAAGGCCTCACCAGTGCAGTGAGTGTGGTAAATCTTTTACCCGAAGAAATAACCTCATTATACACCTAAGAGCTCACTCAGGAGAAAGGCCTTATAAGTGCTCTGAGTGTGGTAAATCTTTTTCCTTTAGCTCCAGCCTCCGTTATCACCACAGGATTCACAATGAAGAAAGGCCTTATGAGTGTACTGAATGTGGGAAGTCTTTTAATAACAGATGGACACTCATTCGACACCAGAGAATTCACTCAGGAGAAAAGCCTTATGTATGCAGTAAATGTGGGAAATCCTTTACCTGTAGCTCCAACTTACGGTATCATCAGCGATGTCACCTTGGAGAAAGGCCGTATGAGTGCGGTGAATGTGAGAGATCTTTTACCACTAGCTCTGCCCTACGTTATCATCAGAGGATTCACACAGGAGAAAGGCCCTATGAGTGTACTGAATGTGGCAAGTGTTTTATTTCCAGGTCTGACTTCCATTATCATCAGAGGGTTCATTCTGGAGAAAGGCCTTATGTATGCACTGCATGTGGGAAATCATTTATCCGAAAAAATAACCTCATGTTACACCAGAGAGTTCACACAGGAGAAAGGCCTTACAAATGTAGTGAATGTGGGAAATGTTTCAATAATAGGTGGACAGTCATTCAACACCAGAGAATTCACACAGGAGAAAAGCCTTATGTGTGCAGTGAATGTGGGAAATCTTTCACGTGTAGCTCCACCCTCTGTTATCATCAGAGAGTTCATGCAGGAAAAAGGCCTTATGAGTGTAGTGAATGTAGGAAATCTTTCACATCTAGTTCCACTCTCCGTTATCATCAGAGAGTTCACACAGGAGAAAGGCCTTACGAGTGTAGTGAATGTGGGAAATCTTTTAGTTTTAGTGCCAGCCTTCGTTATCATCACAGAGTACACAGTGGAGAAAGGCCTTATGAGTGCAGTGAATGTGGGAAATCTTTTAAGGATCGATCACAATTCAATAAACATCAGAGAGCTCACAGTGGAGAAAGACCTTATCAATGTAACGAATGTGGGAAATCCTTTAGCCAAAAATCATCCCTCTCAATACACCAGAGAATTCATAGTACAGATAGATCTTATGAGTGTAATACATGTGGGAAATCCTTTACCTCTGTCTCTGGACTTGATTATCATCGGAGAGTTCACCGGGGAGAAAAGCCTTATCATTGCAGTGAATGTGGGAAATCTTTTACCAATAGCTCCATTCTAGTTCGACATCAGAGAGTACACACAGGGGAACGACCTTATGTGTGCAGTGAGTGTGGAAAATCTTTTACCAGTAGTGCTACCCTCTCTTATCATCAGAGAGTTCATGCAGGGAAAAGACCTTATGAGTGCAGTGAATGTGGGAAATCTTTTACCTCCAGTTCTACCCTTCGTTATCATCAGAGAGTTCACACAGGAGATAGGCCTTATGAGTGTGCTGAATGTAGGAAATCTTTTATATCTAGCTCCAAACTCCGTTACCACCAGAGAGTTCACACTGGAGAAAGGCCTTATGAGTGCAGTGAATGTGGGAAATCCTTTAGAGATAGTTCCCAATTCAGTCAACACCGGAGAGGTCACACTGGAGAAAGGCCATATGTGTGCAAAGAATGTGGGAAATATTTTGTGCGAAAATCTACTCTCTCTCAACATCAAAGAATTCACACTACAGAAAAGCTATAGATATACTGGGATGTACAACTGCCTATTCAGTTCAAACATTAGAGAAACTGAGAAGCCATGTATCTGAATTGAATTTAATACATCTGAGCATACACAGTGGGGTTAGTCCCAAGTTCCAGTTACATGGTAAGCTTGTGAAAAGATCTTGTACTTTTTACCATGTCCAGGGCTCATTTCAGCTTTATGTCACTGCTAGTTTTGGGGGCTAAGGCCATTTCATCTGCCACATGGCAAGACCACACTGTGCAACATTCACCACCCGATGTATTCCCAGAAGCTGAATTGTTTTTCTCATGTATTGGAGAAAATTATGAATAACCTGTGCCCTTAGGGCTTCAGCATTTCCTCCATAGACATTGAACTACCATGGGCATAGACCTGGATCAGTGTTGTCTCAGAATATTTTGAGTTTAGCTGTGAGCTTGCAGAGAATGACTACCTTTTTTGAGACATGTTGGTCTCCTATAACTTGAGATTAATTTTTCCGGCATCCATGTCATGAATTTGAGAACTGCGTGTCACACATTGGTTTTTAAAGCCCCACTCTTTAAATCCTCTTTAATCTCTGACGGTCTACTTACTGTGTGGGATAGTTTATAAACACATTTGGTCTCTACAAGCATAAAGAGAACAACTTGTTAGGAATATCAAAATGTTCTGTGCCTAAGTAGAGACAGTATGATGTCAGAATACATAATTTTTCAGTATTCACCAAATCTGCTTTACCCACAGCCTCCTAGAAAAAACTTATGCTGTGGTAGTCATAGGAAGCCTTGGTGTGTGTAGGAATCTCAATGATGACCCTGAGTAGGGGTCAAGTTTGAGAACTTCATTTGCTTCTGAGAGTGGCACAATTTTTTCCCCTTAATCAGAGGAGTTTATCACAGGATAAGAGACATCATAGCATTGTTGAGGGTATCTTCCCCAGGTCTACAAAGAGCCATAAACCACAATTCATTGGACTGTGGAATCGGTACAGAAGTACTGGCATACTAGGGAGTGGAGAGTACTGCAGCAAGTTAGATGAAATGTGTGTCTTCTAAAAGTGCATCCAAAAATGTTTCTGACAGTGACTGTGCAGAATCAGTTTGTACACAATGTAGGACTTGCAGGCATGTTTATCTTGTGTAGCTGAAGCTGTTCAGAGGAACTAATAAACTGAAAGGTTTTGTGGACATTCCATAGCTTCCCAGTGAGGTTTGTCTTAAAGCTGTTACTAAACAAGCAAGAAAAGGAACAGAAAGGAGGACCCAGAGTCAGGCGATGAGGCTCTGGTGACCCGGGCAGCATTCTTGTTGACTCAGAAATGTTCTTCATCTTTTTTTTTCTACCACTGAGGTAATTGTGACATTGAGGCCTAAGGAGAGATAGTATTGTGAATATTCGGTTGCCAAATCTATTTTCCAAAAGGAGTAGGACAGACTTTCTCCTGGGCCAGTTTTTAAAACCTTAGTAAGGTATCATTTACATATGCTAGCCTACATGTACTTATAAGCTGTACAATTTGATGACCTTTGATATAGGTATAAACCTCTGGAAACTACCATTACAGTCCTGAAAATTACCATATCTGTCACAGTATATTTACCTCATGTCCTTTCATAATCTTTCCATGCCCTTCCCTCTTCCTCAGGTGTCATAGGTTTACTTTCCATTATACTAGGTAGATATGTTTGCATTTTGATGGATTCATAGGATTGAAATCTTAGGCTATTTACTGTGTTGTTTTTTTCCTTATGTGTCATATTACTTTCAGATAATGCCAATAATGCCACTACCTTTTTCTTTTCTAAGTGATATTTTTGGATATACTAAAATTTATTCACCT
Source organism: Manis javanica (assembly GCF_040802235.1). Taxonomy (NCBI): domain Eukaryota; kingdom Metazoa; phylum Chordata; class Mammalia; order Pholidota; family Manidae; genus Manis; species Manis javanica. Next base: position 663,834 of record NC_133172.1, read on the forward strand.
ATTCATGGGAGTTACAGCTATTTCTTCACCTTGACTATTGAAAATAACTAGCATAAATACTTGAGTTCCTTACATGAATGTATGTGTCTTTTAGATCAAAGGTTAGCATGTAATGTCTGAGTCATGATACATGAATGTTTTACTTTTGAAGAAATGTAACATTTTTTTCCCCAAACTGTTGTGGGTTTTTTTGTTTCGTTTTGTTTTTTTGCATCTTAACATCAGTCCATGAGTTCCATTTCCTTCACATTCTCCAAATACTTCGTTTGGTCAATCATTTCAAGTTTTAGCCCTTTTAATAAGATTTTAGTGTTACCTCACTTTTGAATTACATTTTTGTAAGGATTCAAGATTAACATTTTTTCAGATAATCATTTGCTATCTGTATGTCTTTGGCAAAAAGTCTGCTCATATCTTTTTCTTATTGAACTTTGACTTTTTTAACAGGACAATGAAACAAGATGTATGTTGGAATTTTATTTGTGAGTAACAAAGGTAACACTACTTTGTGCAATTACTGTTTGAAATACTGAAAGAGTTTCCCACTTGCTTTCAATATTTTGTGCTCTTCATAATGCAGTGGACACTTGTGCTTCACTTATAAAATTTTAATCTGCATCATTAACATATTGTCAATCACATTCTTAAGTCCCGTCTTTGAGGAAGACAAAGCTTTGCTTCATACTAGTCACCCATTTTCCTGGTTTGTCAGTGGGGATTGGTGGGTTGGAGCAGATGGGACAATACTGCATCAGGGTGGACTGGGCTTTACTTTGAGTCCCAGAGCCTGACAGAGAATGAAGAGGTCAGTGATCAGACTCCAAGTTCTGGTCCAGGCTCCCTGGGTATAACTCCTGGACCCCTGACCATGGCAAGCACCCAAAGGCAAACATCCCCCATCTCAGGTCTCAGTTTCCTTCTGTATAAAATGAGTAGGAGCTGCCTTGTCTCTGGTCCATTGGAAGATGTGAAAAGCTGAGGTGCATCTCTCCCTACACAGGACCTCCTGGGGCCAGGTGCCTTAACTTCCTGGGTACTCCGAGACTACTCAGCCCCCAGGTATGTGTCCAAAAGAAACAGGGCTCCTTAGAGCCATCTGATAGTGGTCAGTCCCCAGGAACCCACCTACAGGGACAGGGAGGAAGGCACTGCAGGGTTTGGAGATGTCAGTGTGGTTCCCCAACAGTAAATCTCTAAATTTCCCTGCTACTTGGTTTGCTGACTGATGTACGGGTGATAATGGTGTTTTCTTTGGCCCCTAAGAGAATCAATAAAACTTAAAAAACAGCACTGACCCATTTCAGAATTCCATAGTTGTGGTTTTTTTTGAGGTTGTGTATGACTACTATTCAAATTTTTACGCAAATGTTTCCTTTTCACAGTTCTCTTACTGCCCTTTATTTTTGGTATCATTAATCTACAATTACATGAAGAACATTATGTTTACTAGGCTCCCCCCTTCACCAAGTCCCCCCAACAAACCCCATTACAGTCACTGTCCATCAGCATAGTAAGATGCTATAGAATCACTACTTGTCTTCTCTGTGTTGCATAGCCCTCCCCATGCCCCTCCCATTACACATGCTAATCATAATGCCCCCTTTCTTTTTCCCCGCCCTTATCCCTTCCCACCCATCCTCCTCAGTTTCTTTCCCTTTGGTAACTGTTAGTCCATTCTCAGGTTCTGTGAGTCTGCTGCTGTTTTGTTCCTTCAGTTTTTCTTTGTTCTTATACTCCACATATGAGTGAAATCATTTGGTACTTGTCTCTCTCCACCTGGCTTATTTCACTGAGCATAATACCTTCTAGCTCCATCCATGTTGTTGCAAATGGTAGGATTTGTTTTCTTCTTATGGCTGAATAATATTCCATTGTGTATATGTACCACATCTTATTTATCCATTCATCTACTGATGGACACTTAGGTTGCTTCCATTTCTTGGCTATTGTAAATAGTGCTGCGATAAACATAGGGGTGCATCTGTCTTTTTCAAGCTGGTCTGCCCTTAATTTTTATGTATTGGTTTTTAAAAATTGTATTAATATCATTCAATTTTATGGAGTGCCATATAAATGAATGTTTACTGTGAAATTTTACCTGATTCACATATGTATGATGTTATACTTTATTTTCTCCTCTGAATCACCCAGTCTATCACTGAAGCTGAGACCACACTCATCACTCTGTGGGTTATCACAGAAATATTTTGATTCAGTTTGGAATGTACCGGGAGATCTCTGATAACCTCTACTTGCCTTAACTGCTGAATTAATCCTCTTTAGACCTTGAAGCAAATTTGACTTGTGATGCTGAAGTGCAAAAATGACTGATACTTTGAGGATACAGTATCGCACATACCAGATATTATTTTCACAAAGTTCAGTTTTGTTTTTTTAAGGCTCAATTTCTTTCCCAAAAATTCTGTGCAACTTCTACTTACTTATAAATTTAACCATTTATTTGATATGATGTAAACAACAGAAAACCACTTAGGGAACAAAAAGCATTCTTACTTCAATGTATATTCATTTGAATGCATGGGGAAGTATCTGAATATGTTTTTTTAAAAATCCAGTTCACATAAATGTTCCTGATTAAAATATGAGGTGAAGTAATTAAATACTGTATAACTCAGTATTCTACAGTCAGAATGTTTTTGAAACTTTAACACTTCTCAATCCAAAATAACACTGAATAGATAAGGTAAATTTTGACATAAAAATGAAATTATCTCTATATATTGTATAGTTACATATATATACAGACATATACATAACACACACACATATATATATACATAATATATTTGATAGTTCACAAAAACTTCCCGTTTTAAAATCTTGCCTAATGTCTTATGGCTTATATGTTTACTGAAGATATTAGAATCATTTTTTACATTGTACATTAGGTTTGTCATTATCTAAATTTTTTACTTATTTTCCTTGTACTATTATTTACACAAAAATCAAAAGTACATTTTATCGTTCTAAATTGGGGCCGTGCATTGTAATGACTAGCACACCTAAATTTGTTTAAAAAGAAAAATCATTTTTTATAATTGAGGATGTTTTCATGATTGTGTTTATTTGAATTAATTTTCTACTTGTTCTGTGTTTTCTTTTCTCAATTTGCAATCCATCTTAATATTGCATCAGCTACTTTCTCTACAGATTTCTGATCAGGATTAATACAAATATGCTCCTAAAAGCTCATAATATATAAATGTCAGTCACAGGTGTTCCCAGGCTGTGTACTGTGTGCCATTAATTCACTCTGCTTTTCTCTTCATAAATAAGATGAGTCAACTTACATTTATTATCCTTTAAAATGCCTATTATTAACCGCAAATGTTAGCATTTACCTTGAAATACATGAACTGAATTCTTTTTGTAATATTTTGACATATATAACTAGTATACCTAAAAATGGTTTCTTTTACATAAAACTGGTTTTTATAATTTCTGCTACGTTTTTAGATTCTTTTAATGGTTACCTTTCAGTTTTGTTTCTCAAAATTTTATATGTCTCATTAGGAAAGCTCCTTTATGTTTTTAAATAGGAGAAAGCGTACCAGATTACATTTGAAGTTTTGCTTTCATGGCATGCCCATATTTAATATTTCACATGATTTTAAATGGATTCTCAGTTATAGAAATGTCAACTTTTAGTATGAATTTATATTTCTTAATCTGTTCTAAAATACAATTCATTATTATTTACCTAGTCCTGGAGCACTGAGTATTCCAGACATGTATCATCCATCCTCTGATCTGTATCACTTCTGATCTCCAGCAGAGACATCCAGCTTCTCAGGAAGCCATTCCAACTGAGACTCCTGCACCCCTACCCTTTGTTCCCACATTAAACAGAAGATACTGTGATTTCCTGAACACCCCTGGCTGTTTTATCTGAGCATCTGCACATCTTGGAACCAGTTCTGCATAGAACCCTCAAATGTCTGTTTATCTAGTTTGTGAGAAATGGAAATATATATATATATATATCAAGCCTGACCTTGAGATCACACTCTGCGCATGGGGTGTCTCCAGTGTGGCCAGACGCCAGGACTTGGGGAAAGGAATTTAGACTCCCAGAAAAACCATAATGTAGAAAACATTCAGCAGGGTTATGGGCCAGTGAGGTACTGGTACAGCCTCCATTTACCTGTGCGGGTTCCGTAAGTGCTTCTGCAGCCATGGGAAACTGTGCAAACAGGCAGGCCTTAGAAGAATGTCATTGTGACAGGGTTCAGTGGTCTCATGCCTCCCTGCACCCTTCCCTGGTCTGCAGGTGGGTGACAGACTGACTCCTAATAATCTCTGTGCCTCAGTGTCCCCTTACCAGTTTTGTGATCTTAAGCCAAGAGTCTACAACCTTGTGCCTTAAAATATATTCATGAACCCTCCTTCTCTCTGCCCTTTCATGAAACAGCCTTTTGGAAAGTTTTAAAATCCTAATGCAGATACATACCTACCTTGATCCAAACTCCATGGATTCTAGAAGCCTCAGAGTGTTCCTGAGCCAAGTTGGGCACGTTTGCCCACATGCATCAGAAAGCCAGTGAGAGAGACACTGCAAAGTTTTATTGTAAGCACAGCAGCCAAACAAGAAAATACGAGGTCAGCTTAACTTTGTCCCCCAAGCCTTGGGTAAAGGGAGCTTTTATGGGTAAGAGTAACTTTATTCATAAGGAAAGGGGAATGTTCAGGCACATTTGCATGATTGGGCCTGTGCTTGTTAGTGTACAGGTGTGTTAATCATTCTTGTTCATAGATAACACTTTCAAAATACTGGCAGATAAGCTCCTCCCTTGAGGAAATCCTAGTATGCTAATGAAGCAAAGGTTACTCTGGGTCTCTTAGGGTTAGTTCTGGGTCTTCCCTGGGAGCTGGCTCCATCTGGTTCCTCAATGAGGTCCCCCTCTTCATTCAGCAAGGCCCTTAGGGTCCCATATAAATGTCCCATTAAACAGTTCAAGAAAAAGTTTGTGTAACTTAATCCCTTGGGCATCAGTTTCTAAGGTAAAGGACATTCTCAGTCTGCTGTTCCAGCCTCAACTCCCCACATTTATTTCTGGCAGGCAGAAGGCAGACCCCAGGTCCTCAAATCTCTTGGTGGCTCCATGCCCATGTGGCATTTGCTGTCTTTGTGGATTTGGTAACACTGTGTGAGATGGAATTCCTCCTGGAATTGGAAGAGCTTTTCAGGATGTGTTTCTCTTGTGGCCAGTGGTTCAAAACAGCATGAGATCATCACAGTGAGTGGCCTGTAGCTAAGGTCCCCAAGCTCTGGGAGAAATGAAGTGATGACATTTTAAAAGATACACACCAGCTTTCTCCTATCTCAGTGAGCCTGAACCTGTGTCCCCTTTGTTAGTTTCCTGGGCCGTGAATACCTACACCAAATATTAAGAGCTATCGAGGCAGAAAACACCCTTTGTAAAAGATGAGCCAGAGACTGTGTGCTCTGTATTACTCCCCTAGATGAAGCCAATGCACTCATTATAAGGAATATAGGAATCACAGAACACAGTGCATTAGGGAATATCATACAAATTATTCTGATACAACATATGTATGATACAGGAACATATGTCATACAGCATAGCTGGAATACCACAAGATGATACGATAGCACATGCTATGATATCACATGGTATGCTTTGGTGTAGTGTAGCATAATGTAATCTGATACAATTTAGGTAATGTATAATATGTAACCGCTCATCAGTAACCCTAAGGATGAGATACAGCACCGATGATAAAGCCACCAGGTGTCCAGTTGAAGAGTGGACGTTGTTTTGAAGAGGACATGGCCGAGCTCAAGAGATGATGAAACTTGCTGGAAATTGACTGCCTGGAACTCAACAGATATCCTCACATCCCAGTGTCTTGGGCATGGAACCAATTGGCAACCTTGGTGTGGGGATCCCACCAGGCAGAGTCCTGGAGGCAGGACCCACTATTTGGAAGCAGAGCACTGGAACCACCAAGTACCGTTCATGAGCCATAAACTCACATGATGTTTGCTCACATGTTTGTTAGGGACCCCTCATTCCTTCATTTCATATTTACCCCTTTTAAAATGGAAATGACTATTTTGTCCTGTCTCACCATTGAACTTTGAAATCACTTCAAACTCATACATGACTTTTATGGTACTTAGAGAAGTCCTCAGACATTTAAAATATCACATTATGATTTACTGTATAATTACATGCTTTTTGCTTCATGTTTCCTGCCTGTATCCATCAGAGTGTAAGCAGCTGTCTGAGTGAGGGGCATTCAGGTGTCATATCTCTCAGGCACCTATGAAAGGACATGACACTTCAAGTTCTTTTTCATTTTTACAAATTCAGCTGCTCTAAATGTCCACTTACATGCTTTTTGCAAGCTAGGATAGCTTGGTGTTTTCAAGAATAACAGAACTACCCAAAATTCTGAGGTCTTCTCTTTCTTCAATATCCTCTGGTGTTTCCCCATAATTATTTCTGACACTGTCTTTGAATAACTATATCAGCATTATTAAAAACATTGTGAAACTTGCATTTCAAAAGTTTTTCTGATATAATCTCAATTCCCCATTAATAACTGTACCTGCAATCACTGGAGAGTGGTAACTACTTACCAGCAAAAGCATGAGATCATGGTCTTTAGATGCCCCCTTCATCTGGTGTTCAGTTACTCCCTTTACACACACGACTGTGAAAGTTGCAGCCACTGACCTAAACCAAGATGGTTTCAATCAAGTTGGTCTCTGAGATGTCTGCTCAATAAAAGAAATTATGTCTAAGGACATGGAGTAAGAAATATCTGCATGAAAATGTTCCTCAATGGGAGAGGATTAAAGGTGGCAGAATGAGAGGTAAGACAGAGACCTCCAAAAACCACATATAATATGAAAATATAGCAAAAACATCAAATCCTGAAAGAGCAACAGAAAAGAAGGCTGCAGCAGACCTTAAGGAAAAGGGTAAAGTACCAAAGCCATGACCCAGAGAGACCTATCCCTTCTCCCACCCCAGCTCACTGGAGGAAGAGAAACGGAGTGGGGATGGGGTGGAGGCCTAGGACTGCTGAACACCCAGCCCTAGAGATCTGCTCAGGGAGTATTAACCTACATTACATGGTGCTCTGGAGACTAGTTGAGTTGGAAAGCTAAGACAGGTGGAATATTTAGAGAGACTGAGATTCCACACGCTTGTGGAAAACAAGGATCCACATCCGGCTGCTCTGGAAGAAAAGAAAGACAGGCAGTCTGAGAGACTTCCTAACAGCAAGAGGGCTGCTAAAGGGGCAAGGCTTCCACAGAGCATGCTGCTCAGGAGAAAGGACAGGACAAAATTGTACAGGTACATTCTGCCCAGCAAGTTGGGAACTTTCAGGAGCTTTAGGTGCTCTATTCCCCTGGCTGTACGTAGCTCCAAGGAACCCCACTGTGATACACAGCTTGCTGTGCCTTCCAGCCAGCACTGCCTTACAAACCAGCTGAACCCACCATTGTACCAGGCGAGCAAGACAGAGGCCCTGCCTATGGCCGCTACAGGTGCAAGGCCTAGAGGCTTCTCCCTGTATGTATGGCACACTGGACTGGCAATGGACACAGGCACTGCAGCCTGGAAGCAGGAAAGACCTCTTTCCTTCCAACAGGCTGATGCGCCACCCCCATGCAACCACTGCCATCACTCCAGGGGCTGAGCAGCTCCAGAGAGTAGAGCTTCTGGGGACTAGAGGGCGCCACCTATAAATATGAAATGTCAAAGGAACCTGGTTCAAATTAAAATCCTACAAACACCAGAAAGAAGGGCAAGTGAAACTGAACTCATCAATCTTCCTGAAAGAGATTTCAAAATAAAAATCATAAACATGCTCATGGAGCTACAGAAAAATATTCAAGAACTCGGAGGAATTCAGGAATGAGATACAAATGTTCAAGAATACAGTACCTGAAGTGAAACATACAATGGAGGGACTTAAAAGCACATTAGATGGAGTAGAGGAGATGTTAAATGGAACAGAAACTAGAGAAGAGTACAAAGAACCTGAGGCACAGAGAGAAAAAGTCATCTCTAGGAATCAATGAATATTGAGAGAACTGTGTGACCAATACAAATGGAACAATATTCACATTATAGGTGTACCAGAAGAAGAGAGAAAAAAACAGATAGAAAGTATCTTTGAGGAGGCAATTGTTGAAAACTTCCCCAATCTGGGAAAGGAGATACTCTCTCAGGCCATGGAAGTGCACAGATCTCCCAACACAAGAGACCCATGGTAGACAGCACCAAGACAATTAATAATTAAAATGGCAAAGATAAAGGACAAAGACAGACTATTAAAAGCAGCCAGAGAGAGAAAAAGATCACATACAAAGGAAAACCCATCAGGCTATCATCAGACTTCTCAACAGATACCTTACAGGCCAGAAGGGAGTGGCATGACATATTTAATGCAATGAGACAGAAGGGTTTCAACCAAGAATACTCAACCTGGCAAGATGATCATTTAAATTTGAAGGAGGGATTAAACAATTTCCAGATAAGCAAAAGCTGAGAGAATTTACCTCCAACAAACCATCTCTACAGTATATTTTAGATGGATTGCTATAGATGGAAGTGTTCCTAAGGCTAAATAGCTATCACCAGAAGAAATTAAAACATAGTAAAGAAAGTAGACCCAATTAATTAATAAGCAGATGCAACATCAAATCAACCACCCCCAAAGTCAGTCAAAGGATAGACAAAGAGTACAGAATGATACCTAATATATAAAGAATGGAGGAGGGGGAGAAAGGAGGGGGAAAAAAAAGAACCTTTAGATTGTGTTTGTAATAGCATATTAAGTGAGTTAAATTAGACTGAGATAGTAAGGAAGTTAACCTTGAACCTTTGGTAACCACAACTCTAAAGTCCACAATGGCAATAAGTACATACCTTTCTATAATCACCCTAAATGTAAATGGACTGAATGCACCAATCAAAAGACAGAGTCACTGAATGGATGAAAAAAACAAGACCCATCTGTACGCTGCCTACAAGAGACTTACTTCAAACCCAAAAACATACACAGACTAAAAGTGAAGGGATGGGAAAAGATATTTCATGCAACTAATAGAAAAAAGCAGGAGTTGCAGTACTTGTATTAGAGAAAATACACTTCAAAACGAAGTAACCAGAGACAGAGAAGAACTTTGTATAAGGATAAAGGGGTAAGTCCAACAAGAGGATATAACTGTTATAAATATCTGTGTACCTGGCTCCTCTCTCTGAGATCACCCACACTTCCTGAGTATGAAGCTTTAACTTTTCCAACCCTTTCAAGGCACCTCTCCTCTCTGAGGTCACCTGCACTTTCTCTCTCAGTAACATTAAAAAAAATTTCTACTCTACTTCACTACAGTGTCTCTGCCCTTCAATTCTTTGTTGTGGCAGAGACAAGAACTGAGGAAAATACACAATGCCTAACCCCCCAACATACTTGGTGCTGTGCCTCGGATGGATTTCCATCCCTGATAAATTGAACGGACTTCTCACACCAACATATTTGGTGTGCATGTCTTGGATGGATTTCCACCACCAAAGAGAAAGTCCAACTCCAGATGTTGCTCAGACAAGGATTTCAATCTGTCTCTGACAAGCAGTAAGTGAAGAAACTAGCTGATCAAGTCTCTCATTCGCCAGAGACTCTCAGAATCATAAGGAGTTCAGTTCCACTTTTAGAACTGGGCATCCTGGCTACTACCATTTGCTAAACTCCTAATACTTTTACTGCCCCATTGTGTGAACCATACTTACTAAACCTCTTAACTAAATTGCTTTCTTCCAGATTACAGTCCGTTGAGATAAAAGTCCTGTTGTCCTGAAAATTCAAGCCCTTACCAACTGATAAGTTGGCCAACTTCCTGAGGCCAGTGCCTTATCAAAATATGCCACATCTGTACATCAGTTCAAACAGGCTTTAAGAGAATTTGGGCTCTCAGGTCAGCCTGATGCATCAGAGGACAAGCCTCTCTATAGCCTGGGAACCCAAGTCCTCATCAAGTCTGGAAAGACAGGTCACCCCAATCTCAACTGCAGCCTATTTGGAAAGGACCCTACCCTGTCCTTATGTCTACCCCCTCAGCTGTCAAGGTCACTAAAGTCACCAGCTGGATGCATCATTCTTGTGTAAAGTGGTGGAAAAATCCAGCAGTGCAAAATCATGAGACCCAAGAATCCAGCTACACCTGTGAGCCTACAGGGAATCTAAAATATCTCTTCAAGTGACAGCCACCTGAGATAAGTGCTCCATAACTCCAGTTCCCTAACTCTGGGCATCCTTGTGAGAGTGGGACTTATTATTCATTTCCTGTGCTATTGCAAAACCCCTTTCCTTTAGCCAACAATATGTGTACCCTTGTTAGTTTCAAACGTTAAAAAGAAAATGGCCTTAAACATGCCATCATTACTATTACTAACCCTTGCCTTATTAGTTCCTCTCCTGGTTAAGCCAAACCTTCAAATCCCTCACATGGTGGGTGTGGCTCTGGCCAGCACCTTTCATTCACTCCTTGGAGTAATAGTATGAGCTCCCACATTTAGACCCTGCTTACTTAACCTTCTAATCCAATTTGTGTCTTTTTGCCTAGAAGCAATCAAACATCAAATGGTCATAAGACAAGGATTCCAACCTGTACCCTCCAATGACAACACCTCCATCTTCATAGGACCACTTGAAAGACACCCGTATAGCCAGTCTGAGTCCTTGCCTCAACAAACAGCAAGCAGCTGAAACCCTAACTGGGTGCCCTTACTGTCCTAATTTCCAACATCCTGACAGTCAACAAGCAGCGGGACCCAAATAACTACACCATCCCTCACAAGCAGGAAGCAGCCACAGTGATAGTCACCCCTCACCCCAATGATTTGGGTCCCAGCTGCTTGAGGGGGGAATGTCAGGAAGAAAAATAGATATGAGATGGGTGGAAAGAGAACAAACAGTAAAGCCCCCTAGAAAGGACTCAGTTAACCAGTTAAAACTAGAAAGCGAGAAAAGACTCAGAGTTAAAGTTAATCAGTTAAAGTGCAAAAGTTCAAGAGCAACTTGGCCTTGAATGTTTGAATATTCCACAGATAAGGAAAAGTATCTGAGCACAGCCCATGTCTTCACTATATCAATTAGATCACTGTAAGATTTACTCTAGCCTGCTAATAGGCCCACCTACAAACAGCATAATTAAGACAGGTGATACCACCTTAAAGCCAAAATTGCATTTTGAGAAAAAAAAGGAAGTTTAAGAAGAAAGATTCTTAACATACTCTAGCAAATAAACAACTCTGCCCACCTTGGAGAAAGGGCAGACAGTCTTGATTCATGTGCTCCAAAGCCAGGAAGCTGCTATCCTGGGAGGGGACTAGAGCAGTAAATTTCATGTGTTAAGCTAATTTTGCAGACCTACCTAGCAGACTGATAAGAAACTGAATGTCTTATGAAAGATACTTGGGATCATTTAACAAGCTCCCACCCTAGCCCTTTGTCACATTCCTGAAAAATCCTTAAAAGGGGGAACCCCAAACATTTCAGAGCACTGCTCTCTCTGAGGTCACCCACACTTTCTAAGTGTGTAACCTTTTAATCTTAAACTCTTTCTCTCCAAACTTCCAGGGCGCTCCTCTCTGTGAGGTCGCCTGCTGGTTCTGATTGTGAAACTTTAACTTTCCCCAACAATTCAAGGTGCTCCTCTCTCTCTGAGGTCACCTGCAGTTTCTAAGCAGCTTTAAATAAAACTTTTACTCTACTTAAAAAAAAGTCTATGCTCCCAACACAGGAACACCTACATATGTGAAACAAATACTAAGTGAACTAAAGGGGGAAATAGAATGCAATGCATTCATTTTAGGAGACTTCAACACACCACTCACTCCAAAAGACAGATCAACCAGACAGAAAATAAGTAAGGAGACAGAGGCACCGAACAGCACATTAGAACAAATGGACCTAACAGACATCTACAGAACACTCCACCCAAAAGCAGCAGGAAACACTTTCTTCTCAAATGCATATTGAACACTTTCAAGAATAGATGATATACTAGGCCACAAAAAGAGCCTCAGTAAATTAAAAAATATTGAAATTGTACCAATCAGCTTCTCAGACCACAAAAGAATGAAACTAGAAACAAATTATACAAAGAAAATTAAAAAGCCCACAAACACTTGGAGGCTTAACAACATATTCCAAATAATCAAGGGATCAATGACCAAATAAAAACAGATCAAGCAATACATGGAAATGAATGACAACAATAACTCAACATGGCAAAATCTGTGTGACACAGCAAAGGCCATGCTGAAAGGGAAGTATATTCCAATAGAGGCCTACCTCAGAAAAGCAGAACAATCCCCTATGAACAGTCTAAACTCATGATTAATGAAACTACAAAATGAAGAACAAATGAGTACCAAAGTCAGTAGAAGGAGGGACATAAAAAAGATTAGAGCATAAATAAATAAAATCAAGAAGAATAAAACAATAGAAAGAATCAATGAAAGCAAGAGCTGTTTCTTTGAGAAAATAAACAAAATAGATAAACACCTAGTCAGACTTATCAAGAAAAAAAGAGAGTCTACACACATAAACAGAAACAGAAATGAGAAAGGAAATATCACGATGGACCCAAAGAAATACAAAGAATTATGAGAGAATACTATGAAAAATTAGATGCTAACAAACTGAATAACCTAGAAGAAATGGACAACTTTCAAGAAAAATACAACCTTCCAAGGCTGACCCAGGAAGCAACGGAAAATCTGAAGAGACCAAATACCAGCAAAGAAATTGAATTGGTAATCAAAAAACTACCTAAGGACAAAAACCATAAAACTGCTAAAAGAAAATATAGGCAAAAATCTCTTAAATATAAACATGAGCAACATTTTCCTGAATGCATCTCCTCGGGCAAGGGAAACAAAATAAAAAGTGAACAAATGGGACTATGGCATTCTAAAAAGCTTTGTACAGCAAAGGACACCATCAGCAGAACAAAAAGGCATCCTACACTATGGGAGAATATATTCATAAATGACATATCCGACAAGGGGTTAATATCCAAAATATATAAAGAACTCACACCCTCAACACCCAAAAAGCATATAACCCTATTAAAGAATGGGCAAGTATATGAGCAGACACTTCTCCAAAGAAGAAATTCAAATGGCCAACATGCACATGAAAAGATTCTCCACATCTCTAATTAACAGGGAAATACCAATTAAAATGACAATGAGATATCGCTTCACACCAGTTAGGATCAACAACATAGAAAAGAATAGAAACAAAAAATGCTGGTGAGGATACAGAGAAAGGGGAACCCTCCTACACTGCTGGTGGGAATGTAAATTAGTTCAACCATTGTGGAAAGCAGTATGGAGGTTCCTCAAAGAACTAAAAATAGAAATACCATTTGACCCAGGAATTCCACTCCTAGGAATTTACCCTATGAATGCAGGAGCCCAGTTTGAAAAAGACAGATGCACCCCTATGTTTATCGCAGCACTATTTACAGTAGCCAAGAAATGGAAGCAACCTAAGTGTCCATCAGTAGATGAATGGATAAATAAGAGGTGGTACATATACACAATGGATTATAATTCAGCCATACGAAGAAAACAAATCCTACCATTTGCAACAACATGGATGGAGCTAAAGGGTATTCTCAGTGAAATAAGCCAGGCAGAGAAAGACAAGTACCAAATGATTTCACTGATTTGTGGAGCATAAGAAACTTGTCTTCAAACAGCAGCAGAATCACAGAACCAAAGAATGGGCTAACAGTTGCCAAAGGGAAAGGAACTAGGGAGGGTAAGTAGGAAGGGAGGGAGAAGGTGAATAAGGGGCATTAGGATTAGCACACATAACATTGGGAGGGCACAGGGAAGGCAGTGTAGCACAGAGAAGACAAGTAGTGACTCTATAGCATCTTATTACGGTGATGGACAGTGATTGTAATGGGGTATGTGGTGGGCACTTGATAATGGGGGAAATCTAGTAACCACCATGTTGCTTATGTGATCATATATTAATGATACCAAAAGAAAAACTACCTAAGAACAAAGTACCTGGACCAGATGGATTCACTGCTGAATTTTATCAAACATTTAGTGAAGACTTAATACCCATACTCCTTAAAGCTTTCAAAAAGTAGATGAGGGAATACTTCCAAACTCATTCTATCAGGTCAATGTCACTCTAATACCAAAAACCGTCTCCACAAAACAAGAAAATTACAGATCAATCTCCCTGATGAACGCAGATGCAAAAATACTCAACAAAATATTAGCAAAAAGAATTCAAAAATACATCAAAGAGAACATCCATCATGATCAAGGAGGATTCATCCCAGGGATGCAAGGATGGTACAGTATTCAAAAATCCATCATCATCATCCACCATATCAACAAAAAGAAGGTCAAAAACCACATGATCATCTCCATAGATGCTGAAAAGACATTCGACAAAATTCAACATCCATTCATGAGAAAAACTCTCAACAAATTGGGTCTAGAGGGCAAGTACCTCACCATAATAAAGGCCATATATGACAAACCCACAGCCAACATCATACTTAACAGCAAAAAGCTGAAAGCTTTTCCTTTAAGATGGGAAACAAGACAAGGATGCCCACTCTCCCCACTTTTATTCTACATAGTTCTGGAGGTCCTGGCCATGGTAATCACACAACACAAAGAAATAAAAGGCATCCAGATTGGCAAGGAAGAATTTAAACTGTCATTGTTTGTAGATGACATGATATCATACATAGAAAACCCTAAAGAATCCACCCCAAAACTACTAGAATTAATAACTGAATTCAGCAAAGTTGCAGTATACAAAAATTTTACACAGAAATATGTTGCATTTCTATATACTAATGATGAACTAGCAGAAAGAGAAATCAAGAAAACAACTCCATTCACTATTGTATCAAAAAGAAATAAAATACCTAGGAATAAACCTAACCAAGAAAGTGAAAGACCTATTCCCTTAAAACTACAAGACACTCTTGAGAGAAATCAAAGAAGACACCAACAAATGGAAATAAATCCTATGCTCATGGGTAGGAAGAATTAATATTGTCTGAAGCACCTAAAGCAATCTACTATGCAGTAGATTCAATGCAATCCCTACAAAAATACCAACGAACTAGAGCAAATAGTATTCTTCAATGAACTAGAGCAAATAGTTCTAAAATTCATATGGAGTCACAAAAGATCCCAAATAGCCAAAGCAATCCTGAGATTGTTGGGGGGATTACTTTCCCCAACTTCCAGGTCTACTACAAAGCCATGGTAATCAAGACAATTTGGTACTGGAACAAGAAGAGACCTGTAGATCAATGAAACAGAATAGAGACTCCAGATATAAACCCAAGCATATATGGTCAACTAATATACAGTAAAGGAGCTGTGGGTATGCAATGGGGGAAATGACAGCCTCTACAATAACGTGTTGACAAAACTGAACAGAGACATGTAAGAGAAATGTAATTGGATTATTGTCTAACTCCCATACACAAATGTAAACTCTAAATGGATCAAAGACCTGAATTTAAGTCATGAAGTCATAAAACTCTTAGAAGAAAACATAGGTCAAAATCTCTTGAAAATAAACATGAGCAACTTTTTCCTAAACTCATCTCTTGGGGCAACGGAAACAAAAGCAAAAATGAACAAATGGGACTACATCAAGCTAAAAAGCTTCTGTACAGAAAAGGACACCTGTAGTAAAGCAAAAAGGCATCCCACAGTATGGGAGAACACATTTGTAAACAACATATCCAACAAAGGGTTAACATTTAATATATAAAAAACTCACACATCTCAAAATGCAGAAAGCCAATAACCCAATTAAAAATGAGCGGAGGATATGAAAAGACCCTTCTCCAAAGAAGAAATTCAGATGGCCAACAGGCACATGAAAAGATGCTCCACATGGCTAATTATCAGGGAAATGGAAATTAAAAGGACAATGAGATATCATCTCACACCAGTTAGGATCAACAACATAGAAAAGACTAGGAACAAAAAATGCAGGCGAGGATGCAGAGAAAGGGGAACCCTCCTACACTGCTGGTGGGAATGTAAATTAGTTCAAGCATTGTGGAAAGCAATATGGATGTTCATACAAACTACAAATAGAAATACCATTTGACCCAGGTATTCCACTCCTAGGAATTTACCCAAAGTCAACAAGTTCTCAAATTAAAAAAGACATATGCAGCCCTATGTTTATCACAGCACTATCTACAATAGTCAAGAAATGGAAACAACCTAAGTGTCCATCAGTAGATGAATGGATAAAGAAGATGTGGTACATATACACAATGGAATACAATTCAGCCATAAGAATAAAACAAATCCTACCATTTGCAACAACATGGATGGAGCTAGAGGGTATTATGCTCAGTGAAATAAGCCAGGAGGAGACAGACAAGTACCAAATGATTTCCTTCATTTGTGGAGTATAACAACTAAGCAAGTTAAATTGAGAAGAAAACAGCAGCAGAATCACAGACTCCAAGGAGGGACTAGAGCTTACTAAAGGGGAGGGGTGGGGAGGGAGGGTTTGGTTAAAATTGCAACATTTCCAGAATATCTCACCTGTCTTTGGTACATCTGCAGATCAACAGGGTTTCAGAGGTGGAAAGAAGTGTGGCTTTAGTGCCTTTGCATCTTTCCTCAGGGGTGAAGTTCATCTGCATACGAGTGCATAATTACCTGGGGAATGGAGGGCTTATCTGTACCTGACAGGTGAGGGGAGGGCCGGTGTTTGCTGCTGCTGGAGCAGGAAAGAGATGTGTGAGACTGCAGTTGTGTAAGCAATAGACGGATTTTAAACTTTATTTCTCCCTTTGATTTCGGGTTTTAGAGGTATTTTGCCATGGGATTTCCTCTCCCTAGACTTAGAGAGGGAGAAGGGGATCGAGGGGTATTATAATTAGTATACAAGGTGTGTGTTGGGGTCACAGGGATTACAGTGTAGCACAGAGAAGAGAAATACTGACTGTGGCATCTTACTGCACTGATGGACAGTGACTGCATTGGGATGTAGCAGGGGACTTGATAATATGGGTGACTATAGTAATCATATTGTTTTTCATGTGAAACCTTCATAATGAGACAGGGACCATGGGCTTAGACAGAGTAGGGTGAGGGCCTCTGGAAAAAGCAAGGCAGGATATTTGCAGTCAGAGCAATGTAACCACATGCAAGTAAACACCATACCAAAACTATGTTAAACATTAAGTTCTAGAGTCATTCTTCACTGAGATCACTTAATATTCCCCAGATAAAGAAGAGTAGCACATGTTTTTATTAGGCTAATCATTTGGAATCATGTGTTAAGATTCACTTTAGCACGCTAAAAGACCCAGGCCTATGTCCTGTCTTTTTCCTTCAGATCTGATGAGGTGATTTGCAATTTGGGCAGCTAATTTAGCATGCAGACCCAGCTGTGAACAGCATTGTAAAAGGCATGAAGGATTCCACCTGAAAGATTGCATTTTAACACTCAGGAACTTAAGAAGTAAGATTCTTTTTTTTTTCTTTTTGCTATCATTAATCTATAATTATATGAAGAACACTATGTTTACCAGGCTTATGCCCATCACCAAGTCCCCACAAACCCAACTACAATCACTGTCCATCAGCGTAGCAAGATGCTGTATAATCACCACCTGTCTTCTCTGTGTTGCACAGCCCTCCCCATACACCCCCCTCAACAACACTATACATGCTAATCGTAATGCCCCCTTTCTTTTTCCCCGCCCTTATCCCTCCCTTTTCACCCATCATCCCCAGTCCCTTTCCCTTTGGTAACTGTTAGTCCATTCTTGGATTCTTTGATTCTGATGCTGTTTAGTTCCTTCAGTTTTCCTTTGTTCTTATACTCCACACATGAGTGAAATCATTTGGTACTTGTCTTTCTCCACCTGGCTTATTTCACTGAGCATAATACCCTCTAGCTCCATCCATGTTGTTGCAAATGGTAGGATTTGTTTTCTTCTTACACATGAGTAATATTCCATTGTGTATATGTACCACATCTTCTTTATCCATTCATCTACTGATGGACATTTAGGTTGCTTCCATTTCTTGGCTATTGTAAATAGTGCTGTGATAAACTTAGGGGTCCATCTGTCTTTTTCAAACTGGGCTGCTGTATTCCTAGGGTAAATTCCTAGGAGTGGAATTCCTGGGTCAAATGGTATTTCTATTTTGAGCTTTTTGAGGAACCTCCATACTGCTTTCCACAATGGTTGAACTAATTTGCATTCCCACCAGCAGTGTAGGAGGGTTCCCCTTTCTCCACAACCTCACCAACATTTGTTGTTATCTGTCTTTTGGATGTTTTCCATCCTTACTGGTATGAGCTGATATCTCATTGTGGTTTTACTTTGCATTTCTCTGATGACAAGCGATGTGGAGCATCTTTTTATGTGTCTGTTGGCCATCTGAATTAATTTCTTCTTTAGGGAACTGTCTATTTAGTTCCTCTGCCCATTTTTTGATTGGCTTATTTGCTTTTTGTTTGTTGAGGTGTGTGAGCTCTTTATGTATTTTGGATGTCAACCCTTTATCATATCTGTCATTTATGAATACATTCTCCCATACTGTAGGATACCTTTTTGTTCTATTGATGGTGTCCTTTGCTTTACAGAAGCTTTTCAGCTTGATATAGTCCCACTTGTTCATTTTTGCTTTTCTTTCCCTTGCCCGGGGAGATATGTTCATGAAGAGGTCACTCATGTTTATGTCTAAGAGATTTTTGCCTATGTTTCTTTCTAAGAGTTTTATTGTTTCATGACTTACGTTCAAGTCTTTGATCCATTTCAAATTTACTTTTGTGTATGGGGTTAGACAGTGATCCAGTTTCATTCTCTTACATGTAGCTGTCCAGTTTTGGCAGCACCATCTGTTGAAGAGACTGTCATTTCCCCATTGTATGTCCATGGCCCCTTATCATATATTAATTGATCATATATGTTTGGGTTAATGATTGGAGTCTCTGTTCTGTTCCACTAGTCTGTGGCTCTGTTCTTGTGCCAGTACCAAATTGTCTTGATTACTGTGGCTTTGTAGTAGGGCTTGAAGTTGGGGAGTGAGATCCGCCCCCACTTTATTCTTCCTTCTCAGGATTGCTTTAGCTATTCGGGGTCTTTGGTGTTTCCATATGAATTTTTGAACAATTTGTTCCAGTTCATTGAAGAATGCTGTTGGTAATTTGATAGGGATTGGATCAAATCTGTATATTGCTTTGGGCAGGATGGTCATTTTGACGATATTAATTCTTCCTAGCCACGAGCATGGGATGTCTTTCCATTTGTTAGTGACCTCTTTAATTTCTCTTAAGAGTGTCTTATAGTTTTCAGGGTATAGGTCTTTCACTTCCTTGGTTAGGTTTATTCCTAGGTATTTTATTCTTTTTGATGCTATTGTGAATGGAATTGTCTTCCTGATTTCTCTTTCTATTAGTTTATTGTTAGTGTATAGGAAAGCCTCAGATTTCTGTGTGTTAATTTTGTTTCCTGCAACTTTGCTGAATACCGATATTAGTTCTAGTAGTTTTGGAGTGTAGTCTTTAGGGTTTTTTATGTACAATATCATGTCATCTGCAAATAGTGACAGTTTAACTTCTTCTTTACCAATCTGGATTTCTTGTATGTCTTTGTTTTGTCTAATTACTGTGGCTAGGACCTCCAGTACTATGTTGAATAACAGTGGGGAGAGTGGGCATTCCTGTCTTGTTCCCAATCTCAGAGGAAAAGCTTTCAGCTTCTCACTGTTCAGTATGATGTTGGCTGTGGGTTTTTCATGTATTGCCTTTATTATGTTGAGGTACTTTCCCTCTATACCCATTTTGTTGAGAGTTTTTATCATCAATGAGTGTTGAATTTTGTCAAATGCTTTTTCAGCATCTATGGAGATGACCATGTGGCTTTTCTTTTTCTTTTTTTGATGTGGTGGATGATGTTGATGGATTTTTGAATGTTGTATCATCCTTGCATCCCTGGGATGAATCTCACTTGGTCATGCTGTACTATCCTTTTGATGTATTTTTGAATTCGGTTTGCTAATATTTTGTTGAGTAGTTTTGCATCAGGGATATTGGTCTGTAGTTTTCTTTTTTGGTGGGGTCTTTGCCTGGTTTTGGTATTAGGGTGATGTTGGCTTCATCAAATGAGTTTGGGAGTATTCCCTCCTCTTCTATTTTTTGGAAAACTTTAAGGAGGATGGATATTATGTCTTCTCTGTATGTCTGATAAAATTCTGCAGTAAATCCATCTGTCCCAGGGGTTTTGTTCTTGGGTAGTTTTTTGATTACCACTTCAATTTCATTGCTGGTAATTGACCTGTTTAGATTTTCTTTCTGGGTCAGTCTTGGAAGGTTGTATTTTTCTAGGAAGTTGTCCATTTCTCCTAGGTTTTCCAGCTTGTTAGCATATGGGTTTTCATAGTATTCTCTAATAATTCTTTGTATTTCTGTGGGGTCCATCGTGATTTTTCCTTTCTTGTTTCTGATTTTGTTGATGTGTGTTGACTCTCTTTTTCTCTTAATAAGTCTGGCTAGAGGGTTATCTATTTCAGTTATTCTCTCGAAGAACCAGCTCTTGGTTTCATTGATTTTTTTCTATTGTTTTATTCTTCTCAATTTTATTTATTTCTTCTCTGATCTTTACTATGTCCCTCCTTCTTCTGACCTTTGGCCTCATTTGTTCTTCCTTTTCCAATTTTGATAATTGTGACATCAAGCTAATCATTTGGTATTGTTATTCTTTCTTTAAATATGCCTGGATTGCTATATACTTTCCTCTTAAGACTGCTTTCGCTGCGTCCCACAGAAGTTGGGGCTTTGTGTTGTTGTCATTTGTTTCCATATATTGCTGGATCTCCATTTTAATTTGGTTGTTGATCCATTGATTATTTAGGAGCATGTTGTTAAGCCTCCATGTGTTTGTGAGCCTTTTTGCTTTCTTTGTACAATTTATGTCTAGTTTTATACCTTTGTGGTCTGACAAGTTAGTTGGTAGAATTTCAGTCTTTTTGAATTCAGTGAGGCTTTTTTGTGGCCTACTATGTGGTCTATTCTTGAAAATGTTCCATGCGCACTTGAGAAGAATGTGTATCCCTTTGCTTTTGGATATAGAGTTCTGTAGATGTCTGTTAGGTCCATCTGTTCTAGTGTGTTGTTCAGTGCCTCTGTGTCCTTACTTATTTTCTGTCTGGTGGATCTGTCCTTTGGAGTGAGTGGTGTGTTGAAGTCTCCCAAAATGAATGCATTGCAGTCTATTTCCCCCTTTAGTTCTGTTAGTATTTGTTTCACATATGCTGGTGCTCCTGTGTTGGGTGCATATATATTTATAATGGTTATATCCTTGTTGGACTGAGCCCTTTATCATTATGTAATGTCCTTCTTTATCTCTTGTTACTTTCCTTGTTTTGAAGTGTATTTTGTCTGATACTAGTACTGCAACACCTGCTTTTTTTCTCCCTGTTGTTTGCATGAAATATCTTTTTCCATCCCTTGACTTTTAATCTGTGCATGTCTTTGGGTTTGAGGTGAGTCTCTTGTAAGCAGCATATAGATGGGTCTTGCTTTTTTATCCATTCTATTACTCTGTGTCTTTTGATTGGTGTTTTCAGTCCATTTACATTTAGGGTGATTATTGAAAGATATGTACTTACTGCCATTGCAGGCTTTACATTCGTGGTTACCAAAGGTTCAAGGTTAGGTTCTTTACTATCTTACTGTCTAACTTAACTCACTTTTTGAGCTATTATTAACACTGTCTGATGATTCTTTATTTCTCTCCCTTCTTATTCCTCATCCTCCATTCTTCACATGTTAAGTGTTTTGTTCTGTGCTCTTTTTAGGGGTGCTCCCATCTAGAGCAGTCCCTGTAAGATACCCTGTTGAGGTGGTTTGTGGGAGGCAAATTCTGTCAACCTTTTTTTGTCTGGGAATTTTAAAATCCCTCCTTCATATTTAAATGATAATTGTGCTGGTTACAGCATTCTTGGTTCAAGGCCCTTCTGTTTCATTGCATTATATATATCATGCCATTCTCTTCTGGCCTGTAAGGTTTCTGTTGAGAAGTCTGATGATAGCCTGATGGGTTTTCCTTTGTAGGTGACCTTTTTTTTCTCTCTGGCTGCCTTTAGTATGCTGTCCTTGTCTTTGATCTTTGACATTTTAATTATTATGTGTCTTGGTATTGCCCTCCTTGGGTCCCTTGTTATGGGAGTTCTGTGTGCTTCCGTGGTCTGAGAAGCCATTTCCTCCCCCAGTTTGGGGAAGTTTTCAGCAATTATTTCTTCAAAGCCATTTTTTATCCCTTTTTCTCTTCTTCTTCTGGTACAGTAATAATGTGAATATTGTTCCATTTCGATTGGTCACACAGTTCTCTTAATATTCTTTCATTCCTGGATATCCTTTTATCTCTCTCTGCATCAGCTTCTCTGAGTTCCTGTTCTCTGATTTCTAGTCCATTAATGGTCTCTTGCATCTCGTCCATTCTGCTTTGAAATCCTTCCAGAGATTGTTTTATTTCTGTATTCTCCCTCCTTAGCTCTTGCTTATTTCTCTGCAAGTCCATCAGCTTGGGTATGACTTTTATTTTGAATTCTTTTTCAGGAAGACTGGTTAAATCTATATCCTTAGATTCCTTCTCAGGGGAGGGTGTGGAGGATGTCTGGGTTAGTCTGGTCTGTATCAAATTCTTCTGCCTTTTCATGTTGATAAATGCAGTGGTATGCTGTTGACTTGTCGGTCAGCTGGGAGAACCATGACCCTTTCCACTTCCTCCTGGCCTTTCTTTCCTGGGATAATGGCAACCTCTAGCATCTTGTGTTAGGCAGTTGCATGTAGACTGTGTCTCTGTTTCTTGCCCAGTGGTTATGAAGGAAGCTCCCTTGCTGTGGGCATGGCCAGCCTCAGGTTGCTGCTCTGCTATGGTGGGGCCATGCCAGGGGTGAATGGGCTGGGGGCTGTTTATCTCTGTGAGGGGTCTCAGAGCTGTGCTGCCGCCCAGGGGGCTAGGGCACCTGGAGTTCCCCGGGATTCCCAGCCACTGGGCTAACTGTCCCGGGATGCTTCTGTCCCGCCGTGGGGTCCCTGTCCTTTTAAGACTTTCAAAAAGCACTCGCTCTTCTTTGTCCCAGGGGCATCGCTGCTGGGACCCACTTGTGGGTTTTACTGTCCCATTTTGCTAGTTTCCCGCACTCCTTGCACTGTGTGTCTATGCTCCGGGTGTGGATGTCTAGGGCTGGGTGTTGAGCAGTCCTGGGCTCCCTCTCCCTCCCTGCTCTGATTCCTCTCCTCCCACCAGGAGCTGGGGTGAGGGGCACTTGGGTCCTGCAGGGCCGCAGCTTGTATCTTACCCCCTTCGCAAGGCAATGGGTTCTCGCAGGTGTAGATGTAGTCTGGCTGTTGTCCTGTATCTTCTGGTCTCTCTTTTAAGGATACTTGTATTTGTTGTATTTTCAAAAATATATATGTTTTTGGGAGGAGATTCCCACTGTCCTACTCATGCCACCATCTTGGCTCCACCTCCAGAAGTAAGATTCTTAACTCACTCTTTAGCATATAGTACCTCGGACCACCTTGGGGGCTGGGCAGGTGGCCTTGTTTGGTGTGCTCACAGACCAAGATGCTGGTATCTCAGGGAGAAATCAGAGCAAGAAGTTTCTTGTGTTAGTTCTAAATATTCTGGGACCACTTAACAAGTCCACACCCCTAAGCTTTTTTTCACATTCCCAAAAATCCTCAACTGCCTATAAAACCCCCAGACAATGCACCACTACGGGCTGTCTTGTCCCTTCCTGGCCTAAGCCAGGAGCTCTGTCCTCTCACTGTATCTCTCAATAAAAGTCTCTCCCTGGCTCTCCTACCTTGAGTGTTAGCTAAGTTCATTCTTCTACTCTGCAAACATCAACCTCAGCACCAATAAGAGTGTGTATCAATGATACTTGTGTTATGCAGGAAAATAGATGAGTGGGGGTGGAAAGAGAAAAAGGCCAGAATGTGCACTAAAAAGATCCAAAATTAATCAATTAAAGCTCAAAAAGCCAGGAGCAACTTGGTCCCTGGTATGTTTGAATATTCCCCAGATAAGGGAGGGTACCTCAGCATAGCCCATGTCTTTATTGTGTTAATCATGCAGGCCCAGCTTATGTTTTTACCTTTACTATGCTGCTTTTTTTTCTCCTTCCTGCCCTAATTAAGTAGTTGGTAACCTAGGCAACTAATATAGCATGCAGGCCCAGCAGTAAACAGCATAGTGAAAGGCAGGAAAGATTCCATCTTAAAGGTTGTATTTTAATACTGAGGAAATTAAAAATGTAAAATTCATAACTTACTCTTTAGCAAACAGACAATAACTCAGCCCACCTTGGGGACTGGTCAGGCAGTCTTGTTTGATATGCCCCCAGACCAAGACACGGGTATTCCCGGGAGAAATCAGAGCAGGAAGTTCCTTGTGTTAATTCTGTATATTCAGGGACCAGTTAACAAGTCTGTACCCCCAACCCTTAGTCACATTCCTAAAGAATCCTTAAAAGGGGGAACCCCCAGCCTTTTAGGGCCTTCTCTCTGAGGTTGCCCACACTTTCTAAGTGCATAACTTTTTAACGTTAAACTCTCTCTTTTCAGCCTTTCAGGGGGCGCTCCTCTCTCTGAGTTCACCCACACTTTCCAAATGTGTACACTTTTAATCTTAAACTTTCTCCAACCTTTCAGGGTACCTGTCCTTGCTGAGGTTGCCTGCTGCACTTCTTGTCTCTTTAAGTAACTTTAAATAAAACTTTTACTCTGCTTCACTACTGTGTCTCTGCTCTTCAATTCTTTGTCGTGGCGGGGACAAGCACGGAGGAAAATACACAACGCCCCCCAAACACTCTTAAGTCCGGGGAGAGAAAATATCAGGGCAAAATACCTATAAAACCAAAATTGGTCAAAGGGAGAAACAGAGTTTAAGACCCGTTTGTTGCTTACAAACTGCAGTCCGGGGACTTCTGTATTTCCTGCTCCAGCAGAAGCAAAACCGGCCCCTCCCCTCACCTGTCAGGTAATTACCATTGCCCAAGTATTTACACCTTCATACGGAAATGAAGTTCTCTCCACCCCTAAGTATATGCAAATACACTAACGCCATGCTTCTCTCCACCCCAATGCCTATCGATATGCAGATGTACTAAAGCCAGGCGAGATATTCTGGAAATAATACAATTTTACCTACAATGCCTCAATTAAAAAAACAAAAGAAATGATTCATCAATGGATAGGACACAATCACTGACTCTACGAGCAATAAAGAGGTTTTCCATAAGAACCATATTTAGAATTCCTGCTTGTCCACCTAACTCAAAAAGCCCTCTTCTTTCTTTCCTGTCACCGCCCTGTATAGACTTTCCTCTGATTCCGAGCCTATCACAATGCAAGTCAAACAATAACTATCACCTCGGGGTACATGCGGTTGAAGACCAGTAAGATCATGTGTCCAAAATAGGCGTGGAATTATTTTACGTCTGAACGACCCCGTGGAGGGATACGGCCTTTTAGAACAGAACTGAGAGCACGTCAAACGATGCTATCTTCGGAGAGCAGGCTGGGCTGCAAGAAACCTGAAATTAGGTCTCCGCCGCAGTTCAAAGAGCAAAGCCCCTCCTCCCTCCGGTGGGACCTCCGCTTCCGCGCGCCCCCTGGCGTGGCGTGGCCCAATGCCCTGGTTGGTCGGAATGGGAGCGCCCCTGTCCCAGGGGGCCAAGCGCCCGGCTGACCCCGTGAGAGATGAGGGAACAGTCACTTCCGTGAGAATTCTCGGCGTCGGGGCGGGACTTCCGGCCCGTCCTCGTGGCGGCCATCTTGGCAGCGTTTCGGGGCGTCTGGCTGCAGAGCGCCTGGTGGGGCCGAGTTGAGCGAACCCTTCAGTGCAGGAGGAAGCCTGGCGACGCCGCCCGCGGGCCCCGCGCCAGGGCCGGGATCGGGACCGCCGCGCCCACGGAGCCCGATGGCGGTGCGCTGCCGGGCTCAGGTACCTGCCCGTCCCCGGGCCTCCCGCCCCCACCCACCCTCGGTCCCCGAGTGCGGGCCCTGCTCACAGTCCGGAACGTAGAGGCGCCCGTGGGCGGGGCCCGTGTCCTGAGCGCCGGCGGACGGCGCGTGGGGCCGGTTGCGGGCGGTGGGACCCGCGCGCGCGGAGGCCGGAGGTGCAGCCGAGCCGGGAGGACTCGGGAATCCGGGGAGCCTGGGTCGGCCTTCCGCCTGCAGGGAGCCCTGGGAGGCGGAGGCGCGCCGGGTCTGGCGGGCAGAGGGCTTTGTCTCCCTTCTGAGGACCCCGGAGCCATGGTTTTACGGTCCCCAAAAGCTGCTCAGAGAGAGAACAGACTGGAGTAGGGGTGGTGGGGAGGGTGAGGCACAGGGAGTCGGGTCCTCATCCAAGGGCACGGGGCTGGTAAGGGCAGCGCTGGGGCTGAGGCACAGTCGGTTTGATCGAGGCCACCAGGGTATATAGGCTGTGGTGGGGATACAGGTACACCTGATGTCACGAAACCCGGCCTTGGCTGTCCTTGTCTTCCCACGGGCTGTGATAGTTATAAAAGCACCTAGAGGACCTACACGAGGGAGGAGCGGGTGTCCCAGGCCCATACCTTGACGCCACCGGTATTGTGTCTGGTATTTGGTGTCTTGATAATCTTCACTTGTGATTTTCGCGGCTCCTGGGTGGGGAGGGGTGGGGAGGCTAGGGATGCGTCAAGCCCAGGGTCCCTGAGTCCAGGCCAAGCATTACATGGAAGTTTTCCCATTCCTGTCAGCTAATGTAAACAAGTGTGGAAAAGACCATATAAGGAACAGTTACCTGCTTGTGCAAATGCTTTGAGGTGTTACAAATTTGGAGACAGGGTGCAGCCAATCCGATCCTTTATGTTGGGAAGAGAGGCTGATGGTCAAGAAGAAAGCCTGTAATGTGGCTGTGAAAATTTGGGCACCTATTAAGGAAATAATGTGAGATTTGAACAACAGGAAGGGGTTGGTCTTACCGAATCTTTAGTAGGCTCCATCTGGCTGCAGAGAAGATACGTCGGGTTAAGGGAACAGGTAGGGAGCCCAGAAGGAAGCTACTACTGCAATCCAGATAAGTTTTGGTGGAAGAGAGTGGTGGCCATAGGGGTGGGTGGAAGGTTGGACTTTTTAAAGGGTCCCTAGGTTTTTGGGTGTATAGGTGAGGAAGAGAAAGGAACAGTCTGGGATGACCCCAGTGCTTCTGATTCCCTCAGTAGATGGGAAGGAAGCTTTATCAACTGGAATGGGGAAGTTGAATGGTAGGCTAATTTTCCTTGAGAATATCAGAACTTTTGTTTTGGTCCTGTTAAGAGTCTATGATGTTTCAGAGAACAGTGAGTGGGGACCTCAAGTGGGTAGCTGCACACGCAGGTCTGGAAATCTGGAGAGGAGGGTCTGGGACAGAGGCATCCAAAGGTGCTGTGCATCGTGTGGACCAGGGAGGTGCTGTGGCTCCCATTCAGGTGGGGCATGCGGGTCATGGTGGTAGTGCCTTAGGTGGTCAGAAGAGTGCATGATGAGGAGTGTCTTTTCTTCCTTTGCACTTGGTCAGGGTTGTGGGCACAAGACACAGGTGAAAGAGAGACGTGACAGTGGTAACCACATGGGACAGAGAATGCCTTGCCCATGACCCAGGCATCTGGGGGATGAGTGGCCTTGATGTGACAGAGGAGGCAGAAGAGTAGTTGAGACAAGATGACTCGCAGGCCAGAGCTTCTGCTATTTCACTAATGTACAGCTTCCCCAGAATTCTGTGGTGAGGTTTTGGGGTTTGGGGTGTTCAGTTGTGATGGTGTGTAGGTCTGGGTAGATGTGGTCATGTGTGAGAGTCACTGTGCCTGATAGAAACCCTCAGGGCTGGGGTTTTTAAAGGAGGTTGAATGGAGAGATGAGGATGGTGGCCACTTACCAAGGCGACAGTAAGTCCAGCACAATGGGAAGTGACCCATGGGCATCTGTAATTCGCATATGCTTCTGGGTGGCTAATATTACAACAAGGATCAGAGGTGTAGAGGAAGCCTTCACAGCAGCATTTGAGTGCTTTCCTCGAAATGCATAGCTGTGGGAGTACAGCTATGAGGACTGAAGGTGTGAGCGAGGTGCAGTCCACAGGATGATGTGCATGGCAAGAAGAAGCATGACCTGAGCGCCACAGGACCCTGGTGCTGGGGACTGAAGGGTGAAGTACATGCTCACGTTTGGTGGTGTCTTGGAGTCGCAGTCCAGAGACCCCCAAGGGAATTGATTGACAGTAGGAATAGGACCCTATAAGCCAGGACTGGAGTTGGGATACATCTCTGTGCCCACTCAGGCTGATGTTGACAAGGGCTGAACACAGTGAAGAAAGAGACCCAGGTTAGGGCGGGTGGGGATCTGTCACCCCTGGGCCTGGAATCCCTCTGAGGCGGGGAGCTCTGAAGGAGGAGTGTGGGGCAGGTGTGTGGCGAGATGCATTGTGGGACATCAGAGAACGTTCGTGGTTTCATCTGTCCGCATCCTAATAGGGCAGTGTGACCTTTGATGACGTGGCTGTGTACTTCTCCTGGGAAGAATGGAGGCTCCTTGATGGCGCCCAGAGACACCTGTACCACCATGTGATGCTGGAGAACTTTGGACTTATATCCTCACTGGGTAAGACTCAGCCTCACCAGTGACCTGAACTAGGCTCTACCATGACCCCCTTCAAACTTTGTCACCTGTGGACCACATGCACTGCTTCCCCAGTTTTGTGACTGGTTGCTGTGTTGCTAGGGCTGGCTTGTTTGCCCGTCCCTCTCCTCTCCCCTGCAGCCCCAATGCCTGCAGTACTGAACCCTGTTAGGAAAGGGTGGAGGAGCATTAGTGTTGCAGAGAGCTCTGGATTCCACCGCGCTTGCTCTCGGTCTGGGTCAGTGCGTTCAGATCCGTATCATTTCTGTATCCCAAGTTAGCTGACATTTCTTCATGCCAGGGCCCTTCCTGCAGGCATTGTGGCTACCACTTACCTGAACCATGGGCTGCCTTTCTGTGTCCTCCTAGGCAGTTTGGAGTGTTGAGCTCTGTTTTCTTTTGTGCTTTTATTCCCAGCCTTGGGAAGATAAAAGATTGTACATACTGCATTTTGCAGAGTGATGATTTGATATATATACATTATGAAGTGAATGCTATGTGTAGTTAATTAAGCATCCTCACTTTATGAACTTCTCATTATTATTTTCTTTGGTAGGAATGCTTAAGATCTACTCAGTAAATTTCAAGAATATAATATTATTAACTGCACTCAATAGGTACTATACATCCTCAGAACTTGTTTATTTATTTATTATTTTGGTATCATTAATCTACAATTACGTGAACAACATTATAGTTACTAGACTCCCCCCATCACCAGGTCCCCCCCCACATACCTCATTACAATCACTGTCCATCAGCATAGTAAGATGCTATAGAATCACTACTTGTCTTCTCTGTGTTGTACAGCTCTCCCCATGCCCCCCCCCCACATTATGTCTGCTAGTAGTAATGCCCCCCGTTTCCCCCACCCCCTTATCCTTCCCCACCCATTCTCCCCAGTCCCTTTCCCTTTGGTAACTGTTAGTCCATTCTTGGGTTCTGTGAGTCTGCTGCTGTTTTGTTCCTTCAGGTTTTTTCTTATACTCCACAGGTGAGTGAAATCATTTGGTACTTGCCTTTCTCCGCTGGGCTTATTTCCCTGAGCATAATACCCTCTAGCTCCATCCATCTTGTTGCAAATGGTAGGATTTGTTTTCTTCTTATGGCTGAATAATATTCCATTGTGTATATGTACCACATCTTCTTTATCCATTTATGTACTGCTGGACATTTAGGTTGCTTCCATTTATTGGCTATTGTAAGCAGTGCTGTGATGAACATAGGGGTCATATGTCTCTTTCAAACTGGGCTCCTGCATTCTTAGGGTAAATTCCTAGGAGTGGAATTCTGGGGTCAAATGGTATTTCTTCTTTTTTTTTTTAGGAACCTCCATACTGCTTTCCACAATGGTTGAATTAATTTACATCCCCACCGGCAGTGTAGGAGGGTTCCCCTTTCTCCACAACCTCGCCAACATTTGTTGTCGTTCATCTCTTGAGTGGTGGCGATCCTAACTGGTGTGAGGTGATATCTCATTGTGGTTTTAATTTGCATTTCTCTGATGATTAGCGATGTGCAGCATCTTTTCAGATGCCTGTTCGCCATCTGAATTTCTTCTTTGGAGAAGTGTCTGTTCAGATACTCTGCCCATTTTTTAAAGGGTTATTTTCTTTTTGTTTGTTGAGGTACGTGAGCTCTTTATATATTTTGGATGTCAACCCTTTATCAGATCTGTCATTTATGAATATATTCTTCCATACTGTAAGATGCCTTTTTGTTCTGCTGATGGTGTCCTTTGCTGTACAGAAACTTTTTAGTTTGATGTAATTCCACTTGTTGATTTTTTTTTGTTTCCCTTGCCCGAGGAGATGTGTCCAGGAAAAAATTCCTCATCCTTATATTCAAGAGATTTTTGCCTATGTTTTCTTCTAAGTGTTTTATGGTGTTGTGACTTACATTCAGGTCTTTAATCCATTTTAGGTTTACTTTGTGTACAGGGTTAAACAATAATCAAGTTTCATTCTCTTGTATGAAGCTGTCCAGTTTTGCCAACACCAGTTGTTGAAGAAGCTGTTATTTCGCCATTGTATTCTCATGGCTCCTTTATCATATATTAATTGGCCATATATGCTTGGATTTATATTTGGGCTATCTACTCTTTGCCATTGATCTATGGGTCTGTTCTTGTGCCATTATGAAATTATTTTGATTACTGTGGCTTTTATAGGAGAGCTTTAAGTTGGGGAGCATAATCCCCCCTGCTTTATTCTTCCTTTCCATGATTGCTTTGGCTATTCAGTGTGTTTCATGGTTCCATACGGATTTAGAACTATTTGTTGAAGAATGCTGTTGGTATTTTCATAAGGATTGCATTGAATCTGTAGATTGTTTTAGGCAGGATTGCCATTGTAACCATAATTAATTCTTCCTATCCCTGAGCACAGGATGTATTTCCATTTGTTGGTGTCTTCTTTTATTTCTGTCATGTGTGTCTTATAGTTTTAAGAGTATAGGTGTTCCACTTCCTTGATTAGGTTTGTTCCTTAGTATTTTATTCTTTTTGATGCAATTGTAAGTTTTAGTTCTAGTAGTTTCTTGGTGGATTCTTCAGGGTTTTCTAAGTATAATCTCATGTTGTCTGCAAATAGAGTTTAACTTCTTTACCAACTTGGATGCCTTTTATCTCTTTGTGTTGCCTGATTTCTGTGGCTAGGACCTCTAGTACTAAGTTGAGTAAAAGTGTGTGTGGGCATCCTTGTCTTTTTCCCATTCTTAGATGAAAGATTTTCAGCTTTTTGCTATTAAATATGATGTTGGCTGTGGGTTTGTTATATATGGCTTCTGTTATGTTGCGGTACTTTCCCTCTATGCCCATTTTGTTTTTATCATGAATGGGTGTTGAATTTTGTCAAATCGTTTTTCAGCATCTATTGAGATCATCCACGTGGTTTTTATCCTTTTTGTTAATGTGGTGTATGACACTGACTGATTTATGAATATTGTACCATCCTTGCATCCTTGGAATAAATCCCACTTGGTCATGATGGATGATCTTTTTGATATATTTTTGGATTCAGTTTGGTAATTTTTTGAGGACTTTTTAATCTATGTTCATCAGGTATATTGGTCTTTAATTTTCTATTTTTGTGGTGTCTTTTTCTCATTTTGGTATTAGAGTGATGCTGGCCTCATAGAATTATTTTGAAAGTATTCCCTTCTGTTTGAAATGCTTTAAGGAGGATGTATTAGCTCTACTTTAAATGCGTGGTGGAATTTGGCATTGAAGCTGTCTGGTCGTGGGTTTTTGTTTTGGGGGAGTTGATTACCAATTTGATTTTCATTGCTGATAATTGGTCTGTTCAGGTTTTATGTTTCTTCCTGGGTCAGTCTTGGAAATTTGTGTTTTTCTATAATGTCCATTTCTTCTAGGTTGTCAAATTTATTGACATAATTTTTCATAGTACTGTCTAATAATTCTTTCTATTTCTGCAGCATCTGTTGTGATTACTGCTTCATTTTCTGTTCTCTTTATGTGTGTGTACCCTTTTTTAAAAAAATTTTATTTGGTATCATTAATCTACAATTACATGAAGGACATTATGTTTACTAGGCTCCCCCCTCACCAAGTCCCCCCCACATCCCCGTTCACAGTCACTGTCCATCAACATAGTAAGATGCTGTAAAATCACTACTTGTCTTCTCTGTGTTGCACAGCCCTCCCTGTGCCCCCCACACACACTATACATGCTAATCGTAAGGCCCCCTTTCTTTTTTTCCCACCCTTATCCCTCCCTTCTCACCCATCCTCCCCAGTCCCTTTCCCTTTGGTAGCTATTAGTCCATTCTTGGGTTCTGTGCTTCTGCTGCTGTTTTGTTTCTTCAGTTTTCTTTTGTTTTTATACTCCACATATGAGTGAAATCATTTGGTACTTCTCTTTTGCCACCTGGCTTATTTCACTGAGCATAATACCCTCTAGCTCCATCCATGTTGTTGCGAATGGTAGGATTTGTTTTTTCTCGTGGCTGAGTAATATTCCATTTTGTATATGTACCACATCTTCTTTATCCATTCATCTACTGATGGACAGTAAGGTTGCCTCCATGTCTTGGCTATTGTAAATAGTGCAGCGATAAACATAGGGGTGCATCTGTCTTTTTCAAACTGGAGTGCTGCATTCTTGGGGTAAATTCTGAGAAGTGGAATTCCTGGGTCAAATGGTATTTCTATTTTGAGCATTTTGAGGAACCTTCATACTGCTTTCCACAATGGTTGAACTAATTTACATTCCCACCAGCAGTGTAGGAGGGTTCCCCTTTATCCACAACCTCACCAACATTTGTTGTTGTTTGTCTTTTGGATGGCAGCCATCATTACTGGTGTGAGATGATATCTCATTGTGGTTTTAATTTGCATTTCTCTGATGACAAGCGATGTGGAGCATCTTTTCATGTGTCTGTTGGACATCTGAATTTCTGCTTTAGAGAACTGTCTGTTCAGCTCCTCTGCCCATTTTTTAATTGGATTATTTGCTTTTTGTTGGTTGAGGTGTGTGAGCTCTTTATATATTTTGATGTCAACCCTTTATCGGATCTGTCATTTATGAATATATTCTCCCATACTGTAGGATACCTTTTTGTTCTATTGATGGTGTCCTTTGTTGTACAGAAGTATTTCAGCTTGATATAGCCCCATTTGTTCATTTTTGCATTTGTTTCCCTTGCCTGGGGAGATATGTTCATGAAGAGGTCACTCATGTTTATGTCTAAGAGATTTTTGCCTATGTTTTCTTCTAAGAGTTTTATGGTTTCATGACTTACATTCAGGTCTTTGGTCCATTTTGAGTTTACTTTTGTGTATGGGGTTAGACAGTGATCCAGTTTCATTCTCTTACATGTAGCTGTCCAGTTTTGCCAACACCAGCTGTTGAAGAGACTGTCATTTCCCCATTGTATGTCCATGGCCCCTTTATTGAATATTAATTGACCATATATGTTTGGGTTAATGTCTGGAGTCTCTAATCTGTTCCACTGGTCTGTGGCTCTGTTCTTGTGCCAGTACCAAATTGTCTTGATTACTATGGCTTTGTAGTAGAGCTTGAAGTTGGGGAGTGAGATCGTCCCCACTTTATTCTTCCTTCTCGGGATTGTTTTAGCTATTCGGGGTCTGTGGTGTTTCCATATGAATTTTTGAACTATTTGTTCCAATTCATTGAAGAATGCTGTTGATAGTTTATAGGGATTGCATCAAATCTGTATATTGCTTTGGGCAGGATGGCCATTTTGATGATATTAATTCTTCCTAGCCAGGAGCATGGGATGAGTTTCCATTTGTTAGTGACCTCTTTAATTTCTCTCAAGAGTGTCTTATCGTTTTCAGGGTATAGGTCTTTCACTTCCTTGGTTAGGTTTATTCCTAGGTATTTTATTCTTTTTGATGCTATTGTGAATGGAATTGTCTTCCTGATTTCTCTTTCTTTTAGTTTATTGTTAGTGTATAGGAAAGCCACAGATTTCTGTGTGTTAATTTTGTATCCTGCAACTTTGCTGAATTCTGATATTAGCTCTAGTAGTTTCGGAATGGAGTCTTTAGGGTTTTTTATGTACAATATCATGCCATCTGCAAATAGTGTATAGGAAAGCCACAGATTTCTGTGTGTTAATTTTGTATCCTGCAACTTTGCTGAATTCTGATATTAGCTCTAGTAGTTTCGGAATGGAGTCTTTAGGGTTTTTTATGTACAATATCATGCCATCTGCAAATAGTGACAGTTTAACTTCTTCTTTACCAGTCTGGATTCCATGTATTTCTTTGTTTTGTCTAATTGCCATCGCTAGGACCTCCAGTACTATGTTGAATAACAGCATCCCTGTCTTGTTCCCGATCGCAGAGGAAAAGCTCTCAGCTTCTCGCTGTTCAGTATGATGTTGGCTGTGGATTTTTCATATATGACCTTTATTATGTTGAGGTACTTGCCCTCGATACCCATTTTGTTGAGAGTTTATATCATGAATGGATGTTGAATTTTGTCAAATGCTTTTTCAGCATCTATGGAGATGATCATGTGGTTTTTGTCTTTCTTTTTGTTGATGTGGTGGATGATGTTGATGGATTTTTAAATGTACCATTCTTGCATCCCTGGGATGAATCCCACTTGGTCATGGTATATGATCCTTTTGATGTAGTTTTGAATTCGGTTTGCTAATATTTCGTTGAGTATTTTTGCATCTACGTTCATCAGGGTTATTGGTCTGTAGTTTTCTTTTTTGGTGGGGTCTTTGCCTGGTTTTGGTATTAGGGTGATGTTGGCTTCTTAGAATGAGTTTGGGAGTATTCCCTCCTCTTGTGTTTTTTGGAAAACTTTAAGGAGAATGGGTATTATGTCTTCTCTGTATGTCTGATAAAATTCTGAGGTAATGACTCTCTTTTCCTCTTAATAAGTCTGGCTAGAGGCTTATCTATTTTGTTTATTTTCTCGAAGAACCATCTCTTGGTTTCATTGATTTTTGCTATTGTTTTATTCTTCTCAATTTTATTTATTTCTTCTCTGATCTTTATTGTGTCCCCCGTCTGCTGACCTTAGGCCTAATTTGTTCTTCTTTTTCCAATTTCGATAATTGTGACATTAGACTATTCATTTGGGATTGTTCTTCCTTCTTTAAAGATGCCTGGATTGCTATATACTTTCCTCTTAAGACTGGTTTTGCTGTGTCCCACAGTAGTTGGGGCTTTGTGTTGTTGTTGTTGTTTGTTTCCATATATTGCTGGATCTCCATTTTGATTTGGTCATTGTTCCATTGATTATTTAGGAGTGTGTTGTTAAGCCGCCATGTGTTTGTGAGCCTTTTTGCTTTCTTAGTACAATTTATGTCTAGTTTTATGTCTTTGTGGTCTGAAAAGTTGGTTCGTAGGATTTCAGTCTTTTGGAATTTACTGAGGCTCTTTTTATGGCCTAGTACGTGGTCTATTCTGGAGAATGTTCCATGCGCACTTGAGAAGAATGTGTATCCTGTTGTTTTTGGATATAGAGTTCTGTAGATGTCTATTAGGTCCATCTGTTCTAGTGTGTTGTTCAGTGCCTCTGTGTCCTTACTTATTTTCTGTCTGGTGGATCTGTCCTTTGGAGTGAGTGGTGTGTTGAAGTCTCCCAGAATTAATGCATTGCATTCTATTTCCTCCTTTAGTTCTGTTAGTATTTGTTTCACATATGCTGGTGCTCCTGTATTGGGTGCATATATATTTATAATGGTTATATCCTCTTGTTGGACTGAGCCCTTTATCATATGTAATGTCCTTCTTTATCTCTTATTACTTTCTTTGTTTTGAAGTGTATTTTGTCTGATACTAGTACTGCAACACCTGCTTTTTTCTCCCTGTTGTTTGCATGAAATATCTTTTTCCATCCCTTGACTTTTAATCTGTGCATGTCTTTGGGTTTGAGGTGAGTCTCTTGTAAGTAGCATATAGATGGGTCTTGCTTTTTTATCCATTCTATTACTCTGTCTTTTGATTGATGCATTCAATCCATTTACATTTAGGGTGATTATTGAAAGGTATATACTTATTGCCATTGCAGGCTTTAAGTTCATGGTTACCAAAGGTTCAAGGTTAGCTTCTTTACTGTCTTACTGTCTAACTTAACTCGCTTATTGAGCTATTACAAACACTGTCTGATGATTCTTTATTTCTCTCCCTTCTTATTCCTCCTCCTCCCTTCTTCATATGTTGGGTGTTTTATTCTGTGCTCTTTTTAGGAGTGCTCCCATCTAGAGCAGTCCCTGTAAGATGCCCTGTAGAGGTGTTTTGTGGGATTCATATCCCCTCAAATTTTGATTGTCTGGGAATTGTTTATTCCCTCCTTCATATTTATATGATAATCGTGCTGGATATAGTAGTCTTGGTTCGAGACCCTTCTGTTTCATTGCATTAAGTATATCATGCCATTCTCTTCTGGCCTGTAGGGTTTCTGTTGAGAACTCTGATGATAGCCTGATGGCTTTTCCTTTGTAGGTGATCTTTTTTTTTCTCTCTGGCTGCCTTTAATACTTTGTCCTTGTCTTTGAGCTTTGCCATTTTAATTATTATGTGTCTTGGTGTCACCCTCCTTGGATCCCTTTTCATGGGAGTTCTTTGTACCTCTGCGGTCTGAGAGGCCATTTCCTCCCCTACTTTGGGGAAATTTTCAGCAATTATTTCTTCAATGACACTTTCTATCCTTTTTTCTCTCTCTTCTTCTGGTACCCCTATCATGTGGATATTGTTCCATTTCGATTGGTCACACAGTTCTCTTAAAATTCTTTCATTCCTGGAGATCCTTTTATCTCTCTCTGCATCAGCTTCTCTGCATTCCTGTTCTTTGTTTTCTGGTCCATTAATGGTCTCTTGCATCTCGTCCATTCTCTCTTGAAGTCCTTCCAGAGATTGTTTTATTTCTGTATTCTCCCTCCTTAGTTCTTGCATATTTCTCTGCAAGTCCATCAGCATGGTTATGACTTTTGTTTTGAATTCTTTTTCAGGAAGACTGGTTAAATCTATCTCCCCAGGTTTCTTCTCAGGGGGAGGTTGTAGAAGATGTCAAAGCTGTCTGTGTTAGTCTTGTCTGGATCAGATTTTTTTGCCTTTTCATGTTGATAGGTGCAATGGTGAGCTATTGACACATCTACCAGCTGGGAGAGCCAAGACTCTCCACTTGCTCCTGGCCTTTCTTTACTGCGACCCCTAGTGGCTTGTGTAGGGCAATTGCGTGTAGACTGGGTCTGTATCTTGCCCGGCCGGTATGGAGGAAGCTCCCTTCCTGTGGGCGTGGCCAGCCTCAGGCTGCTGCTCTGCTATGGCGGGGCCCCGGAGGGGTGATGGACGGGGGGCTGTTTGGCTGTTTACCTCCATGAGGGGTCTCAGAGCTGTTGCCCAGGGGGTTAGTGTGTCCGGAGTTCCCTGGAATTTCCAGCTGCTGGCCTGTGACCCGCGATGCTTCCGTTCAGCTGTTGGGTCCCTGTCCCTTTAAGACTTTCAAAAAGCACTCGCTTTTCTTTGTCCCAGGGGCGCCGGCTTCGGGACCCACTCAAAGGTCTTACTGTCCTGTTTCCCTAGTATCCAGCACCCCACACATGCACTGTGTCTGCGCTCTGGTGCGGATGAGTAGCGCTGGGTGTTTAGCAGTCCTGGGCTCCCTCTCCCTCCCCGCTCCGACTCCGCCTCCCGCCGGGAGCTGGGGGGAGGGATCTCGGGTCCCGCCGGGCTGCGGCTTGTATCCTACCCCTTTCACCAGGCACTGGGTTCTCGCAGGTGTGGATGTGGTCTGGCTGTTGTCCTGTGTCTTCTGATCTCTCTTTTAGGATTAGTTGTATTAAGTATTTTCAAAGATGTATATGTTTTTGGGAGGAGATTCCCACTGTCCTACTCATGCCACCATCTTGGCTCCGCCCTGTGTACCCTATTTTTTTCTTGATAAGTCTGGCTAGGGGTTTTTCTTTTTGTTTATTTTCTCAAAGAATCTACTCCTGGTTTCACTGATTTTTTTCTGTTGTTTCATTCTGTTTTATTAATTTCTTTGATCTTTATTATGTCTCTCTACTGACTTGGGTTTCATTTGTTCTTCTTTTTCTATTTTCTTTAATTGTGATTTTAGTCTTTTTATTTGGGATTGTTCTTGTTTCTTGAGGTAAGTCAGTACTGCTATGTACTTTCCTCTTTAGAATTGCCTTTGCCACATCCCACAGATTTTAGGCTTTTATTTTTTTTGTTTTCATTTGTCTCCATGTATTGCTTGTTTTCTGTTTTAATTTGTTCATTGATCTGTTATTTAGAAGCATATTGTTTAGCCTCCATGTGTTTGTAAGTCTTTTTGTTGTCCTTGTGTAATTTATTTCTAATTTCATACTGTTTTGGTCTGAGAATCTGCTTAATATAATTCCAGTCTTTTTTAATTTGTTGAGACTCTTATTGTGCCTAGTATATAACACGTTCTGGAGAACGTACACTTAAGTAAAATGTGTATCTGCAGCTTTTGTGTGGAGTGTTCTGTAGATACCGATTAAGTCCATTTGATTTAATGTATTGTTCAGTGCCTCTGTTTCTTTATTTATTTTCTGTCTGGTTGATCTATTGATGTGAGTGGTGTGTTAAAGTCTCCTAAAATGAATGTGTTGCAATCTATTTCCCCCTTGAATTCTATTAGTATTTTGTTTTACATATGTAGGTGTTCCTGTCTTGAGTGCCTAGGTATTTATAATGGGCATATCTTCTTTTTGGACTGATCCCTTTACTATTATGTAATTCCCTTCTTTGTCTTTCATTACTTTTTTTGTTTTGAAATCTATGTTGTCTGATAGAAGTACTGCTACTCCTGCTTTTTTCTCTCTATTTGCATGAAATGTCTTTTTCCATCTCTTCACTTCTGGTCTGTGTATGTCTTTGGGTCTGAAATGAGTCTCTTATAGGCAGCATATAGACGGGTGTTCTTTCCTTTTCCATTCTGCCACTCTGTCTTTTGATTGGTGTACTCAGTGCATTTACATATAAGGTGATTATTGATATATACTTACTGCAATTCTGTTCATTGTTTTCTGGCTGGTTTTTTATAGCTCCTCTCTGTTCCTTTCTTCCTCTCTTACACTCTTCACTTGTTATTGATGATTTTCTTTATTGTTTTAATTGGATTTATGTTTATTTGCTTATTTAGTGTGTGTATGTGTGTTGACTTTAAATTTGCAGTTCACCAAAGGTTCAAGGATAGCTTCCTTACTATATAATAGTCTATCATCAATTGCTGATTGTTCTGTTTCAAACACAATCTAAAGGTAATTTTTTTCTTCTTCTTTGTGTACATTTTTTTGTATTATATGTTATGTTCTGCTTTTTTGTATTCCTTGACTGATTTTGTGTATAGTTGATTTTGCTTTTTAAATTTCTTACTTGCTTGGTAATTAGTTGGTCTACTACTCTTACTGTGGGTTTATTTTCACTGATAAAGCTATTTTGCCTTAGGGCCACTTCCATCTACAGCTTTCCCTTTAACATAACTTGTAAGACTGGCTTATTGGTGGTGAATTCCTTCAACATTTTTTTAAATCTGAAAATTGTTTAATACCTGCTTCAAATTTAAATGGTAATCTTGTAGGTCCTTGGTTGGTCAAGTAGTGATGACCTCAACTTCTGTTTGGGAAAGTCTCTTTTCTGTAGGATAGCTTTGCTGGAACATTATTGATTTGCATTTTTTTCTTTATCGTTCAGAACATATTCCACTACTCCATGTATACAATGTATCAGCTAAGAAAATTGCTCAAATCTTTATGAAGCTTCCTTTGTATAGTATGAGATTCTTTTTTCTTGTAGCTTTCAAATTTTCCTGCCATTGCTGCTTGAATTTTATGTGTCTTGGAAAATTCCTCTGTTGAATTATTCTGCTTGGCATCTGAGGGGCATCATTTTCCTGAATGTCCACTTTTTCTCCCCAAATTAGGAAGTTTTCAGCCATTTCTTTAAATTAGCTTTCTGCCCCTTTTCTCTTTTCCTTCAAAGGCTCCTGTAATGCAGATACTCTTGTTTTATGGTATGCAGTAATTCTTTAGGCTTTC
This sequence comes from Manis javanica, assembly GCF_040802235.1. Taxonomy (NCBI): domain Eukaryota; kingdom Metazoa; phylum Chordata; class Mammalia; order Pholidota; family Manidae; genus Manis; species Manis javanica. The sequence goes on from NC_133172.1 coordinate 704,097, forward strand.
CTCATTCTCTTTAGTTCTTTTTTTCTTCTTTGGATTATTTCAGAGGACCTACCTTTGATTTCAGATTCATTCTTTTGGTTGATTGACTTGGTTCAAGGTGTTTCTGTTTCATTCCAGACTTTGTGTTCTGCATCAGCATAATATCTCGTTATTTTTTGTGTTTTCTTTCTGTTGAAAATTTCTTTTTGTTTTTACATGTTTTCCTTATTTCTCTGGATTTATTCAGCCACAGTTTTCATGCCATTTTTGTAGCCACATGTCTTTTCCACCTTTCCTTCCCCAGTTTTGGCAGTTTGCCAATTTGCGATTGCTGTCATTTCTGTTGTCATCACTTCTACTGTTACTTCCAGCATTAATCTCTTATCTCTCTGTACTTCACATCTCACCCCTCTTTCTGTGGTACTCTCTAACACTAACCCTCGTGTTGTGCTATGGTATTTCATGTTTCTGGCAACTAACAGTGAATGTTAGCTCATTTAATCAAACTATTTTAAAGGGGTTGGTTCTACACTTCTACCTAGGCTCCTGTCAGCAATAGAAAATGTCTTGCAAGAAGGTTGTTGGCAGTAAAATGAATTATAACAACCTGCGTCTGTTCCTTGTGTCATATTCTGTCTCCTTGCTGTGATGAGATCTGCACCATTCTGTGACCTCTGGTCCCAGTAATAGCAGCCAGCTGTTCCTGCCAACTGAATGTCAATTCTGTTTTCTTGAAGTGCATCCCAAACATTCATGCATAGTTAAGACCAATTCATATTTGTACAGCAGGCTCACTCCTTTCTTCAATTAACATGTACTTCACCAGCATTTCTTTGTGTTCAGGTTGCTGCTGTAGAGCAGAGGATGCAGAGGCACACTTTGAACAGAGCATTTGTGTACAACAGTCAAAGGCCAGGATTCCCAAGGCAGCTCCATCTTCCCGGAAGACCCACCCCTGTGAGATGTGTGGTCCTGTCTTGAGAGACATTTTCCACTTTGCTGACCAGGGAACACAACACAATCAGAAACTGTTGAGGTGTGGGGCATGTGCAAAGCGATTTTATTTCAGTATGAACTTGCAAAGGGACCAGGAGCGGCATATGAAAGAGAAACCCTTCGGAGACACTGAGGAAGGGCCCTTGTCTGTGATTAGCTGTGGATTTCCTAAGTCAGGGAAGCCTTTTACCTATGGAGAGGTGGAGAAGGACTTCCCAACCAGCTTGGGACATCTGCAACAACAGGCCAGTGATTCTGGGGAGAAGCCAAATGGAATCACCCAGGGTGGGGCTGCTTTACAGAACAGGAAAAGTCAATACATCTATGGAGAATGCAAGAAAACCTTCAACCCCACAGATACACTCTTTCGAGGCCAGGATATCCCCACTGGAAAACAGTGTTTTGTTTGCAGTGAATGTGGGAAAACATTCAGGGACAAATCCTCATTGATTGTGCACCACAGAGTGCACACTGGAAAAGGCCATCAAGAGTATGGTGAGTGTGAAAGATCCATTAGGCAAAGCTTAACCCTCAGTCAACATGAAAAGATTCATTCTGGGCCCAGGCAATACAAGTGCAGCAAATGTGGGAAATCCTTAAGCCACAAATCTGTCCTCATTCATACCCAGAAATGGCACAGTGGAGAAAACAGTTATATGTGTAGTGACTGTAAGGAATCGGTTAGCCATAGCTCAGTGTTCATTCCACATAGGAAAGTTCAAACTGAGAAAGGGTCTTACAAATGTAGTGACTGTGCAGAATTTTTCACCTCTGTCTCTGCCCTCCATTATCATCAAAGATCTCACACAGGAGAAAGGCCTTATTATAAGTGCAGTGGTTGTGGGAAGTCTTTTATCTCTAGGTCTGACCTCTTTTATCATCAGAGAGTTCACACTGGAGAAAGGCCCCATGAGTGTAGTAAGTGTGGGAAGTCTTTTACCCGAAGAAATAGCCTCATTATACACCTAAGAACTCACTCAGGAGAAAGACCATATGAGTGTAGTGAATGTGATAAATCTTTTATTTCTCGCTCCAGCCTCCGTTATCATCAGAGAAGTCATACAGGAGAAAGGCCTTATGAATGCACTGTATGTGGGAAATGTTTTATTTTTAGGTATGAATTTGAAATTCATAAGAGAGTGCATTCAGGAGAGAAACCTTTTGAGTGCACTGAATGTGGGAAATCATTCATCAGAAGAAATACCCTCATTTTACACCAGAGAATTCACTCAGGGGAAAGACCTTATAAGTGTAGTGAATGTGGGAAGTCCTTTCTTCAATTGTCATCATTCATTCAGCACAAGAGAGTTCACACAGGAGAAAGGCCTTATGTGTGCACTGAATGTGGAAAATCTTTTGTCTGTAGCTCCACCCTCTGGGTCCATCAGAGAGTTCATGCAGGGAAAAGACCTTACAAATGCAGTGAATGTGGGAAGTGTTTTCCCTATAGTTCCAGCCTCCGTTATCATCACAGAGTGCACACTGTACAAAGGCCACATGACTGTAGTGAATGTGGGAAATCATTTCGCCATAAATCCTACCTGTCATTGCACCAGAAAATTCATAATAGGGAAAGATCTTATGAGTGTAGTACCTGTGGGAGATCTTTTACCTCTTCCTCTGGGCTTGCTTGTCATCAGAGAGTTCACAGGGGAGAAAGTCCTTTTCACTGCAAAGAATGTGGGAAATTTTTTAATAGAAGGTACTCCCTGATTCAACATCAGAGAATTCACACAGGAGAAAGACCTTACGTGTGCAGTGAATGTGGGAAATCTTTTGCCAGGAGTGCCACCCTCTCTTGTCATCGTAGAGGTCATGCAGGGAATAGACCTTATGAATGCAGTGAATGTGGAAAGCGTCTTACCTCTCCTTACAATCTTCGTTATCATCAGAGAGTTCACAAGGGAGAGAGACCTTATGCCTGTGATAAGTGTGGGAAGTCTTTTATCTCTACGTCCAAACTCCATTATCACCAGAGAGTTCACATTGGAGAAAAGCCTTTTGAGTGCATCAGATGTGGAAAATCCTTTAATGGTAAATCTCAATTCAGGCACCACCAGAGAAGTCATGCTGGAGAAAAGCTTCATGTGTGCACTGAATGTGGGAAATCTTTTGCCCATAGTTCCAGTCTCCGTTATCATCATAAAATGCACAGTGGAGAGTGGCCTTATGAGTGCAGTGAATGTGGGAAATCCTTTGGGAAAAGATCCAAATTGAGTGAACACCAGAGAGGTCACACTGGGGAAAGGCCTTATGTGTGCAGTGAATGTGGGAAATCTTTTGCCCTTAATTCCAGTTTCAGGTATCATCACAAACTGCACAGTGGAGAAAGGCCTTTTGAGTGCAGTCAATGTGGGAAATCCTTTAGAAATAAAACAACATTGACTCTACACCAGAGATGTCACACTGGAGAAAGGCCTTACGACTGCAGTGAATGTGGCAAATCCTTTAGGTTTAAATCAGCATTCACTGTACATCAGAGAATTCACACTGGGGAAAGGCCTTACAAGTGCAGTGAATGTGGGAAATCCTTTATTGCTAAATCACCGTTCACTCTACACCAGAGAATTCACAGTGGAGAAAGGCCTTATGAGTGCAGTGAATGTGGGAAATCCTTTAGTTCTAAATCAGCACTCACTGTACACCAGAGATGTCACACTGGAGAAAAGCCTTATGACTGCCAAGAATGTGGGAAATCTTTTATACGGAAATATACCCTTTCTCAACATCAAAAAGTTCATAATGGAGAAAATCCTTAGATGTACAGGGAATGGACAATTTCCTGTTCAGTATAAACCACATCAGGTGAAACAGGAGCCATCTATCTCAATTGTATCTCATGCATATGAGTTGAGTGACTCCCCATAAATTTCAGTTACATGGTAAGCTCAAAAAAATAAAATAAAAACCACCTTGTACTTTCTTGACCTGTCCAGGGCTCTTCCCAGATTTGCTTCCCAGATTGCTTGTTTTTGTAACCCAGGCCATTACACCTCTGCCACCTGACAAGACCACATGGTGTTCATTCGTCACCACCCCAGTGTATTTGGGGAAGCTAAACTCTGTTCTCTCATGTATTAGAGGAAATTATGAATAACCTGAGCTCTTAGGGCTTCAGCTTTCCCTCCTTCCTGGACATTGGACTACTTTGGGCATGGACCTGGGTCATTGTTATCCCAAAGAATATTGTGAGTTCAGCTGGCAGCTTGCAGAGCATGACTACGTTTTTTTACTGACATGTTGGTCTTCTGTGATACTTGTGGTTAATTTTTCCAGTCTCCATGTCATGAATTTGAGAACTGCCTGCCATACATTACTTTGGTTTGTATACTAATCAAGGCCTTATTCTTTAAGTCCTGTTTAGCCTTGGATGTTCTACTTGCTGAGTATGTAGTTTATCAACACTTTTGGACTCTACAATCATGGAGGGGCAAATAACTTGTTAGGATCCTCAGGTTCTCTCTGCCTAAGTAGATACAGTAAGATTGCAGAATATAACTTGCCAGTGTTAACCAAATCTGCATTTCTGCTCACAGCCTCCTAGAAAAGACTGCAATGCTTTCTGGTTTTCATTTGAGCCCTAGATGTTTTGTGTTTTAGGAATCTCAGAGATGACTCTGAGGAGGTGATAAGTATGAGAACCTCAGTTGCTTCTGAGAGTGGCATAAGTTTTTTCCTTACTCAAAGGAGATAATGCAGGTATGCCAGTGTTGTTGAGGGGACATCTTTCTTCCCCATGTCTACAAAGAGCCATGTGCTCTGCTGTCCACAGTTCACTGGAATATGTTCATTGGTTATAAGACTGTTGGGTTCAGGAGAAAACAGAATTGGTCCAGAAACACTGGCTTAGGAAGTGAAGCAAACTGCAGTCAGCTTGATGGAATGTGCCTCTCCTAAAAGTGCATCCAAATACAGTTTTTACCCCAAACAAACTTGGTTCTGTTTCACCTCCTAAGAAAAGGAAGGAACTAAATTTTAAAATTAAAAAACGTAATACCAAGCTATTAAAAAGTTCAGACTTCTCCCTCAGCTATAAATACTGAAATGATACCAGATGGCTTGGGAAGGAGACAAGAACAGGAATCTTGTGGAATATATTTGCAAATGATATCTGATGAGGATCTAACATCCAAAATACATAAATTACAGACTCAACACCAAAAAAACCCTCAAACAACACAATTGAAAGGTGGGTAGAGGACCTGAATAGACATGTTTCCAAGTGAGATGTACAAACTGACAAGTACATGAATAGATGCTCCATATCACCAAATGCAAGTCAAAGCCACAATGAAATACCTACTCACACCAATCACAATGACTGCTGTCAGAAGACAAGTGTTGGCAAGGGTAGAACAGAGGGAGAATCCTGCACTATGGTGGGAATGTAAATCGGTGCAACCACTATGGGAAACAGTATGGAGGTTCATAGAAAAACTAAAAATAGAAATACCACATGATCCAGTAATTTCACTTCTTTGAGTCTGAGGAAAACAAAACCTGTGATTTGAAAAGACATGCACTTCTATGTTTATTGTCACATTATTGACAGTAGCCAACATATGGAAGCAACTAAAGTGTCTTATGAATATGTGGATAAAGAAGAGGTGGTGCATATACACAATGGAATATTCAGCCATAATAAAGGAATTCCTTGATACTTGCAACAACAGATGGACCTAGAGGGTATTGTGCTGAGTGAAATAAGCCAGAGAGAGAAAACCAAATACTATATTATTTCACTTATATGTGCAATCTAAAAAAGCAAAATGAACAAAACAGCAACAGATTTGTAGATGCTGAGAATTGACTGGTCATTAATGTGAAGCGAGATGTTGGGGTATGTGTGTGAAACAGGTGAAAGGGATAAAGCACAAAAGCTCAGTATAGATCTTGGGATGAAAATATAGCATAGAGAATATAGTTAAGAGCTCTGTAACATCTTTCTATCTTGGAAGATACTAATTACCCTAGTTGGGATGAGCATTTAATGAGACTCCTGCCAAATCACTATGTTGTAAACTTGTACAATATAATATTGTATGTGAACTATATTTCAATAAAAATCATCCAAAAAAGTGTCTTTGGCAATGATTTGTGCAGGATCAGGTTATACACAAATCTTGGACTTATGGGCATGTTTATCATGTAGCTGAAGTCATTCAGAGGAAGTAATAAATAATTGAAAAGTTTTGTGAATTCCCATAGTTTCTCAGTGCTTACCTTAAGGCTATTAATGCACAGCAGAAAAAGGAATAGAAAGGGGGATCTGGAGTCCAGACTTGGCTCTGGTGACCCAGGCGGCATTCTCGTGGAATCAGGTGGAAGTGTTCTTCATTGCTCCCATGTTGTTGTTTTTTTTTTGCTACCACTCAGGCAATCGTGATGTTGAGGCTTAAGGAGACAGGGTACAGTGAACATAGTGTTGCCAAATCTATTTTTCAAAAGGAGTGGGATGGATTTTTAAAAATCTTGGGCCAGTTCTTAAAGCTTTATTGTGTTCTAATTTACATGTACTAATGTGCATGTTTTAACATATATACCAATCTGCCTATGTTTAATATGTACAATTTACTAACTTTTGACATAGGTATAAACCACCAAAACCACCATCATAGTCCTTATAATGACCATAGTAGATCTACCTCATGTCCTTTTATAATCTCCGTGCCCTCCTCACTTCTCCAGGTGAACATTGGTTCACTTTCCCTTACAATACGTAGGTACATTTGCCTTTTCATGAATTCATATGATTGAAATCATAAGCTATTTAATTTTTCTTTGTCGTAAGTACTTTCAGATTCATCAGTGGTGCTGTGTGAGTAGCTTTTTTCCGAGTAGTGGTATTTTTTATATACTACAGTTTATCCATCTGTTCATGGGAGTTTGGGTTATTTCTAGATTTTGACTATGGGAAATAACGCTGGTGTAAGATTTGTGTTCCTTATTGTAAAATAGGTGATGGCCAAAGGACAGCCGGTTTGACTAAAGTAGCCATTTTAAAGGACAAACTGCTGGGCTGCACTCCAAGGCAGGGAGAGGGGTGACTTCCCTGCTGCAGCCTGCAGGCTGGAGACCCCTGGGCTGCCAGGGTGTTTACAAGTCCCTGGAAGTGCAAGGAGGGGCTCCATGCTCTTCTTCTCCACACCCAGCCCCTTCCCTGGTCTTGGATAAAATGCTATATCATGGGCAGTGAGTGGTGACTTTGGTATAGCAACTGCCTAAATGTCACCCACCGCTTCATAAGTAAGCCCTTAATAAAACTCATTTGCTTGCCGCTGAGCTGCACTTGTCTGAGTCGTCCTTTGGCCTGTCAGTTTTGGGGACTTTTCTTTTACATCTCAGGGAAATTCATGGAACAATTGCCTGAATAGGGACCCAAGAAAGCCAATGATGAGTAAGGGGAGAGCACCCCCAGGGGAAATCCCCGGGTTGCCACCCCTTCCACATGGTATGCAGTGGGTGGCCTATTAGGTGAATGTGGCCCACCACATGAGCACAGGAATGCCCCCCAAAAGTCGGGTGGGACTGGAAAGTCTTTTGCAGACCATGAAAGTAGCATGCATGGGAAAGGATTGCAAAAGGGCAGTAATAACTGTAGTGGCCTCTGCTGGGGGCGGTAAGACATACCACAAAAGCTGAGCTATCAGCCAAGAAGGAAATTTGCCCTTTTGCAGGAGAAATTGCAGTTAGGGAAAGGTAGGTAGCATCCTCTGCCTCAACGTCCAACTTGTCAGGGAAAGTGGATAAGAGAGGGCCCAGGGCAAGTCCTGCACACGGTAGCAAAAGCCAGGTCACTGCTGCAGCTGTAGGATGGCCCCTCCTCACAGCAGCTTTGTTAGCAGCCAAAGCCGCACTAGGAGCTAAAGCAAGTGTTAGGCAACTGCAGGAGGAACTGAAATTAGAAAGGAAGCCGAAGTAGTCCAACTGGAGACTGTAAGTGTTAGACATGAGCAGCCCCGGGGGAGGGAAAGCAGAGGGTAAAAGGTCAGGGAAAGATCACTCAAACTGCCCACGTAGGGAGTCCCATGTGAAGATGTGGGTAAAATTGTAATATTTCCAGAATGTCTCCTCGGGCTTCAGTACATCTGCATATCGACAGACGCTCACGGGTGGAGAGGAGTATGGCTTTAGTTCATTTGCATATCCTCGGGGTGGAAAGAAGTTCTCCATACCGAGGGTGTGTCTGAACCTGAGAGTTTAAGGGAGAGGCTTGCTTGCTGTCTTGTTTCCTTCCGGAGCGGCGGAGAGAGACGGTCGTAAGCAATAAACAGGTTTTAAACTGCATTTCTCCCTTTGACTGATTTTTGGTTTTTAGAGGTATTTTGCCCCGGGATTTCCTCTCCCCGGACTTACAGAAGACAGCAAAGGATTTATGGGGAAATAACTTTGCCTATCAGAACCAGGCCAAACTGGTCTCAACCTAATCCCAACATGGGTGCAAAGAAAATTTAAGAACTGCCCAAAACATGCCTCATCAAAGGAAAGGACATGAGCACTGAGAGGTATGGCTATACAGGTGGACCCATCAATCAGATAACCCCACCTTAACAATCAAAGAGGTGCTTCAGCCAGAATGCAATGTATAAGCGCCCCACCTAACAGACTGAGGCCTTTGTCTGCCTTGACCCGACCCGCTCCTCCCTTGGAGTGTGTTCAAGTGCTTTCACTCTGCTTTGCAGCTGTGTCTCTGCCTTCCAAGTCTTTGTCGTGTCAGGGGCAAGGGTCTAGGAGAACAGACTCAACCCGTAACAGAAGCATTGTCAAACCATTTGTGTGAATCTGATGATAAGATAGGTGTCCCTGGCTTAGCTGCTCAAATGGTGGTCACTCAGAATGAGATCAACCTCAGCCCTAGGTGGTGGAAGACACAATGTTCAACCATTTAGAAATTAGAACTTGGGTAAATAAAATCTTCACAAATATTAGTAACTTGAAAAGCTTTCTTGCCTCTGTGTACATGTCCCTATATGTTACCTCTGGGTGGTATTGCTAAGTGCACATTTGTCTTATGTAAATAAGGCTACTGCCAGAGGGGATCTTGGAGGCCAAAAAGTAAAGTAAATGGTGGTCATGGGTCGAGGATTTGAGAGCTATTAGAATACTTACCACCTCAATAAGACTCCTGTGAGAGGATTAAGTTGGTCACAGAATGGGTTAGATCAACGCTAGATCACCCATCAGTCTCAAGGCAATTTTTGTGCAACAGAGTGCACTGTAAAACATGCACAATCCCAACCCAGGGGCACGTCTCTCTTAGATCTGGCTCTGAGGAACCCAAACCTTTAGCTAATGTGGCCTTTTAGTTCTAGTCAAACATGCCACCTTTTTGTGGTAAAAAACAAACTGTGGGTCTGGAGGCTGTGACTATCTAGCAAAAATGGCAAAATCTTAAGTTTGTGTCCTGAGAAGTTGGCTAAATAATCATCATGTTGGAGACCCTATGATTGGACAGAAATGGGAATCACACCCCATTTGTGGTGAGATGTAGTTGGATGGAAATGCGGTTTACACTTCATTTGTGACCAGATAGGGTTGGACTAAAATATGGATTAAAAATCCATTCACAGATGGGTCCTACCAAACTGTTGGTCCCTGGACTTAAGGGGAATTACAAGCTAGAATCCTAGAATAACTATGGCCATTAAGAGTGTAAGGAGAATGGAAGTTCCACAGTCAGGATTCTCACCTGACCCTAATCTCCGTTGTATACGTGTGAAGATGTAATGCTTAGCCTACTGTGCAGGCACATGCTTGTGTACCCGTTGGCAGTAAGCCATTACTGCCGGTATTGCTACAGAAAGATCTACCACAGGGCAAAGAGCGGGTCCTAGAGAAGAGAGCAGAGGCTGGGAAAGAGGCAGAGGCAGATGGGGTTCTAGCACTCGACCTGCCACTGTGAGAGTAAAGCTTGGTGTGAGCTTCTTTTTACTCCCAACATTCCATTGTCATTTTTTGGTCTCACTGGATCCAGAGCAAACTTGCTCTGGACTGAAACCCTCAGGTGAGAGCATTTGGCATAGTCAGCAGTATTTGCTGCATACTGAAAAAAAAGAACAAGCTGCCCTCTTGGGAGGGGTACCTCAGCGGGCTGCCCCTAAGGGTGGGAGACACCTGGGGATCCCCCAGTGGACATTTGGTCCAAGGTCGCTTGCCTCCTAGAGTTGTGCGCACCTCCCCAGGACTGTGGAGAGTGGAGGTGAGGCCAGAGGAAGTAGAGGAGGCCCTCTGCAAAATAGAATTCCTTAAAGAAACGGAGCAACCGTGGGTGGGCCATTTCCCAGAATGTTAAGAAAGGCCATAAAGGAGAAGAATATTCCTGAGAGCAGCCTGAGAACACCAGCTGTGAGGTGCCGTGTAGGAGGTAAAAAATGTGTTGATGATTTTGAGATGACGCCACTGCACGGAGCTGTGGTGGGAGTAACGGATGTAATGGCAGCACGGGAAGGAGCAGCATGAGAACGCAGGCTGCACGGTGCTGTGGGGCGTAAAGGATGTAGTGGTGCCGTCAGCCCCAGAAATGGTGGAAGAGGGGTTTGGAGCAGTGCCAGAGGCACCAACCCCTCCGCTATTGAAACCCCTCCCAGTAGTGAAGTAGTAAAGAAAGACAGCGACCGAGGGTTCCTCCGTGAGAGGGGCAGCCCCCTCCCCGGGTCGTGGAGCACTTCAGGCGCCCCTCTATACTCAGGCAGAGCTGATGGATTTGGGCTCCTGGTTTTGGCAGAAACTCTCAGAGTCCATGTCAGCCTGGCTCCTGCCCCTTTGGGATGTAGGGGTAGATGAGATTATTTTGTCCAGGTTAGAAGTGGGAAATTTGGGTTGCTGACAACTCATGCTGCCCAGTAGCAGCGATTACAAAATGCACCTGAGACCCCAGGGGAGCCTCTCCCTCTTGGATTGGCTGATGGCCCAATAGGGTGACTTACCACCTTTCCCCACTAGATGGCAGACGTGCGCCAAGATCCAACAGGCGTGACGGGAGTTGGGCATGAAAACGTCATTTATAAACCAGTAAATCGTGGCCCGGACGAGGAGCGATTTACCTTAGAGAAGTGGGGTGCCGTGCCTCAGATGGCTCCCCCACCCCTCTTTTGGCCCCCAGTGGCCACTCTTGCCCACCGCTTAGGGCGACCCTTAGATGAGGTTACCCACACTGCGGCGGGTTTGGGAGGTGGAAGGCGTGCGGGCGTGGAAGGGAGTGCGGTCTGCCCCTGAGTGGAAGGCTGTAAAGGGTCCCGTGAGAGTCACAAGGACCCAGATGCGGGTTTATTTGATAGGCAGGAGCAGATAAAGAGAAACTGGATGGGAAGTCAAATCTTACGGGAGCTGTGGCAAAAATTGAAGCTGGAACAGTGGTTTTGGCAGTTGGCTAAGGTGAGGATTTAAAAATGAAGGCCAGAGACAAAGCCCCAAGTCCATCCTGTCTGTCTACAGGACCTCCTGCTGGAGAGTGAGCCAACCCCACCTGGACCCTCACAGGAAGATGACTGGGCGATAGTGTGACTGAGGCGAGGGTCAAAGCACCCACCCTGGGGAACTGGGTGGGGACCGGAGGCCACATGTCAAAATATCAATTCATTGGTCCCCAGTGAATGTACAGTATGGCCTGGCTCTGGTGGACACAGGAGCTGAACGCTCACTGATTTATGGCAACCTGATCAGTTTCCTGGGACCCCTGCTGTTATAGATGGACATGGGGGTAAGGCTATCAGAGTGAAACAAGCCTGAATGCCGTTGGGAATAGGGCATCTACCCCCACAGGAGTGTACTGTGTTTGTCTCTCCCATCCCCGGATGTATTTTGGGGATAGATATCCCACAGGGTCTACAGTTACAGACCACTGCATGTGAGCTCAGACTGAGGATATGTGATAAAGGCAGTTGTGAAGGGACATGCTAGGCACCTGCCTTTAGATTTCCTTGTTCCTATAGGAGGTGACAATACCAAGAAATACAAATTACCTAGATGTTGTAAAGAAATTGGAGAAAGCCTCCAGGACCTGGAGAAGGTGGGTATTATAAAGCCCAACGATAGTCCTTTTCATTCCCCAGTGTGGCCAGTGAAAAAGCCAGACTGGTACTGGCACATGACCGTAGGTTACAGAGAATTGAATAAAGCCACACCCCCTTCTGCATGCTGCTGTCCCCTGTATAGCAGCCCGCCTGGACACCCTCAGTCATGAACTGGGGACGTATCATCATGCTGTGGGCCTTGCTAATGCCTTCTTTCCCATTGACATAGCACAGGAAAGTCAGTAAGAGTTTGTCTTCATGTGGGAAGGCCAGCAGTGGACGTTCACTGTCCTCCCACAGGGATACCCCCAGAGCCCCATCATCTGTCGTGGACTTGTAGCCCAGGACTTGGCTACATGGGAGAAACTGCCAGTGGTATGGCTGTGTCATTGTATTGATGGCATTATGTTCACATCTGATTTTCTTGAAGATCTGGAAGGTGCAGCACCTAGATTGCTGCAATATCTACAGGAGAAAGGATCATAAAGTCTAGGCCTTTCTTATCCCTACAATGGTAGCATTATTACTGGAGTTTTGGGGTCTTTTAGGCTAGGGAGCATGTTTATCTCACACTTGGCACAAATTCTGAAGCCCTTATACTGTTTGGTATGAGATGGTGTCAGGTGGGACTGGAATGGGACATGTACATCTGCCTTTACTACGGCAAAGTGGGCAGTCAAGGCCGTGCAGGCCTTGAGTGTGATAGACCCATCAAGGCCCTGTGAGCTGGACGTTCATGTGACTGAGGACGGTTATGGCTGGGGTCTCTGGCAGCAGCTTGAACAAACTTGCCAACCTGTTGGATTCTGGTCACAACTCTGGAAAGGGGCAGAGGTCTGGTACAACTTGACAGAAAAGCAACTGGCTGCTGTGTACCACACCTTGCTGGCTATAGATCCCATCACTGGACTAGTCCCAGTAAAGGTAATAACCTCCTATCCCATTGTGGGGTGGGTATGAGACTGGACTCAAAACCCACGGAGAGGCGTGGCACAGACACGTACACTGGCCTAGTGGGGCATGTACCTACAACAGTGTAACATCCTCTCCTCTAGCCCCTTAATGAAGAACTACAGTCCTTATTGGAGCCAGTGAAAGGCACATACTTTCACATACCAATGAAAGGCAGGAAGAATTTGCTTTAGAGACATTAGTAGCAGAGAGCCCTTATCAGGAGGGAAGAGCCCCTATACCCGAAGATGCATGGTACACAGATGGCTCCAGCCGTGGGCAGCCCCCAAAATGGATGGCCATAGCTTTCCATCCTCAGACTGAGACAATATGGATGGGGGTGGGGAGGGGAAGAGCAGCCAGTGGGCAGAATTGTGGGCTGTGTGGCTCATGATCACCCAGAAGTCCCTGCTAGTTGTCTACACTGACAGCTGGGCCATCTGACAAGGCTTTACTCTGTGACTGCCGACATGGTACCATGCCAACTGGATGGGTAGTCACCGACCCCTTTGGGTGCAAGTATTGTAGCAAGACTTTAAGGCCTCTGTTCAGACTAAAACTGTTACAGTATATCATGTGACAGGTCATTTACTGCTGGCATCCCCAGGAAACAAGCAGATGAATTGGCCCAGATATGCTGGCTAGAAGGAAAGCCCAACCTCTGATGTGGCCCAATGGTTATATCAACACTTGTAGCATTTGGGACAGAAGACATGTGGGCTGTAGTCTATCTGGGGCCTGCCTTTAACCTTTGAAGATGTCAGCAGAGCCCAGCAAGACTGCACTGTGTGATCTAAAGGGACTTACACTGAGTCCCACAGCAACATGGGATAATAGTTAAGGGGCTGATACCCCCTCATCAGGTAGATTATATTGGACCTCTGCCCATGTCAGAAGGGTATCAATATGTCATTACTGGTGTAGACACAGCCACTGGACTTCTGGTTGCTTTTCCTGTTTGCCAGTAGTGCATACCTGTTCTTCACAAGTGGCTGGAGTCTCAGTGTCGGAGTATTCCACCTGTGCTTGCTTTCCAACCCCACTAATCTCCAGAGCACCATGTAATGTGGGCTCGTGCTCCTGGGGCAGATCTCCAGGGCTTCAGCAGGTGTGGGCTTCCACTCCCTCCCCACTCCACTTCTCTTCCTCTCACTTGTGAGATGGGGTCGGGGTCGGGGGAGGGCGTGGGACCCGCCAGATTGTGGCTTTGCTACTTCACCCCTTTCTGCAAGGTCTTCCCTTTATCCCCAGGTGTAGGCGGTCTGTTCTGCAGTGTTTGGGTCACTTTTTCAGGATTATTTGTATTTTCTGTATTTTCATGTTTTATGTGATTTGGGGAAGAGATTTCTGCCTCACTTCTCACAGTGCCATCTTTTCCCCCCATAATTATCTTAATACTTCACATGATTTTAAGTGGATTCTCAGGTATAGAAATGTCATCTTTCAGCATGAAATTGTACTTCTGAATTTTAAAATACAATTCATAAATATGAACCCAGTCCTGGAGCACTGCATATTCCAGACACGTATCACCCATTCTCTACATCACGTCTGATCTCCAGCATGGACATCCAACTTCTCAGGAAGCCACTCTGTCTGTGACTCCTGCACCCCTACTATTTGTTCCCACATCAAAGGATACTGTGTTTTCCTGAACACCCCAAACTAACTTCTACCTGAGCATCAGTGCATCTCAAATACAAGTTTCCAATAGACCCCTCCATGCATGTTTATCCTGTTTGCAAGAAATAAGAACATATATATGAAGCTTGACAGTGAGGTCATGCCCTGGTCATGGGTGTCTCCAGTGTTCCCAGACTCCAGCACTGGGGAAACGATATTTAGACCCCCAGGAAACCACAATGTAGAAAACATGCCGCCAGGGTTATGGGCCAGTGAGGTTTTTGTATAACTTCCACTTGCTTGTGTGGGTCCATAAGTGCTTCTGCAGCCTTGTGAACCTGTGCAAACAGGCAGACAGTAGGGGAATGTGACCATGACAGCCTTCAGTGGGCTCATGCCTCCTAGATTCTTCTCTGGCCTGCAGCCAGGCGACCTCATGCTGGCTGCCTAATTAATCTGTGCTTCAATGTCCCCTCTTATCAGCTATGTGATCTTGAGCCACGATTCTATATCCTTGTGCCTTAAAATATACTCATGAACCCTCTCCTCTCTGTCCTTTCATTAAACAGCCTTGTGTAAGTTTTAAAACCCTAATGTAGAGAGACCCCACCTTGATCCAAACTCTCCATGGATCCCAAAAGCCTCGGAGTGTTTCTGAGCCAAGCTGGGTGTGTGCCCCTGTGCATCGGAAAGCCAGTCACAGGGACACGGGTCTTCTGCAGGTTGAGTTTTATTGTAAGCACAGCAGCCAAATAAAGAGACAGAAGGTTGTGTCAAATTTGTGTCCCAAAGCATTGGGTACAGGAACTTTTACGGGTCAGCATAACTGTTTATTCATAAGGAAAGGGGTGTGTTCAGGGGGGTTTGCGTGATTTGGTCTGTGCTTGTTAGTGCACTTATGGGTTGTCATGCTTGTTCCTAGCTTCCACAGTCAAAAAATGGCAGATATGCTCCTCACTGTGGGGTGTGGGGGGGAATCTTAGCATGATAATGAAGAAAATATTACTCTGGGTCTTTTAGGGTTAGTTCTGGGCCTGCCCTGGTAGCGGGTTCCATCTGGATTCTCGGTTAAGGCCCCCCTCTTCATTCAGCAAATTCCTTGGAGTTCCAGGTAAGCATCCTATCAAACGGCTCAAGAAAAATGTTGTGTAGCTTAATCCCCTGGACAGCAGTTTCTAAGGTAAGGGACATTCTTAGTCTGCTGTTCCACAGTCAGCTCCACTTCACACATTTATTTCCTGCAGGCAGAAGGCAGACCCCAAGTTCTTGAACCCCCCAGGTTGGTCTGTGCCATCTCCATGACTTTACACTTTCTGTCCCTTCTGTGCATGTGGCATTTTCTGTCATTGTGGCTTTGGTAACACTGAGTGAAGTGGAATTCTTTTTGGAGCTGGAAGAGCTTTGTGGGATGTGTTTCTCTTGTGGCCAGTGGTTCAAAACAGCATGAGATCATCACAGTGAGTGGCTGTAGCTAAGGTCCCCGAGCTCTGGGAGAAATAAAATAAAGTGATGACATTTTAAAAAGGTACACACCAGGTTTCTCCTATTGTAGTGAGCCTGAACCTATGTCCCCTTTGTTAGTTCTCTGGGCTGTGAGTACCTACACCAAGTATTAAGAACTACTGAGGTAGAAAACGCCCTTTGTAAAATATGAGCCAGAGACTCTGTGCTCTGTATTACTCCCCTAGATGAAGCCAGTGTACTCATAAGGAATGTAGGACTCATGGGGAGAACACAGAGCACATTAAGGAATATTATACAAATTATTCTTATATAACATATGGTATGATGCAGGAAAATACGTAATGTAGCATAGATAGAATACCACAAGATGATATGATATGTCACATGGTATGCTTCTGAGACAGGGACCGTGCGTTTAGGCAGAGTAGGGTGAGGGCCTCCAGAAAAAAGCAAAGGGGGATAATTACAGTCAGAGCAATGTAACAATGTGCAAAGAAGTCCCGACCGAAACTTCATGTTAAGCATTACACAAAGTTGGAGTCACACTAATTCTTTAGGGTAAAGATACCAAACTAGGAATATAGGCATTCTTCAGTGAGATCAGTTAAAGCTCAACAGGCCAGGAGCCACTTGGCCTGGAATGTTTGAATGTTCCTCAGATGAAGAGAAGTATCTCGGCATAGCCCATGACCTCATTGGGCAATTAGATCATGACACTGTGAAATTTACCTTAGCCTGCTAAAAGGCCAAGCTTATTTTTACCTATATGCTGTTTTTCCTTCTCTAACCTTAATCAACTAATCTGCAACCTGGGCAAATAATTTCATAAGCAAGCCCAGCTATTAACAGCCCAAGAAGTTAAGAAATGAGATTCTTATCATACTCTTTAGCAAATAGACAACAATCCAGCCCACCTTGGGGGCAGGACAAGCAGCCTTAATTGATATGCTTCCAGAGGGAAGCCGCTCTCCTGAGAAGGAATCGGAGCAGCATATTTCTTCTGTCACTCATCAAAAATGAGCATTCTGGGAACACTTAACAAGTCTGCAGCCCTAGACCTTTGCCACATTCCTAAAAATCCTCAGCTGCTAAGTCCCCTAGACAATGTACCACCACAGACTCTCTTGTCCCCTCCTGGTGTGAGCCAGGAGCTCTGTCCTCTCACTTTCTCTCTAAATAAAAGCCTCTCCTTTGCTCTTCTACCTTGAGTGTTTGTGAAGTTCATTCTTTGACTCCGTGAACAAGAACCCCAGTATCACTTTGGTGTAGTGTAGCATAATGTAATGTGATCTGACGTAATTAAGATTATGTTTAATATATAAACACTCAGTAACACTAGGACTGAGACATAGCACCCATGAAAAAGCTGCCAGTTATCCAGCTGAAATGTGGATCTTGTTTTGAAGAGGACATGGCCGAGCTCAAAAGGTGGCAAAATGTGCTGGAAATTGACTGCCTGGAACTTGGCAGAGGTCCTCACATCGCAGTGTCCTGTGGGTGGAACTCTGTGCAGTTGAGTTCATTCTCCTTGGTTCTTGTCCCCACCCCGACAAAGAATTGAAAGGCAGAGACACAATAGCAAAGCAAAACGAAAGTTTTATTTGAATATACTCCAAGGGAAGAGCCGGCCAGAGTCAAGGTAGACAAAGGCAGGCTGCTTACTGTGAGGTTTCTTTCTACGGGTTTTTTGGCAGGACAGAGAATTCCTTGATTGACTACCTTTGACCTTGGAGGCCTGGTCTGATTGGTAAGAAAAGAAGACAGGGGCTGGTCTGATGGTTTCTGTGACTGTCTTTGGATGTTTTACTTTCTTTTATCTGGGGAGTCTGTGCTGGGAGACTTCTCATGCAGGTATGTTGCTTTTTTTAAATCTGGGGAATGTTTGGACATTCCAAGTAACTCCTAGTCCTTGAAACTTCAACTAAATAACTGTGAATCTTTTCTGACTCTCCGGTTTTATCTGGTTAACTCTTTGAGTCCTTTTCAGTGGGCTTTACTCTCCCTCCACCTGCTTATGTCTACCTTTCTACCTAACAGAACCAGTTGGTGCCCTTGGTATGGGGATCCCACTAGGCACCGCCCTGGGGGCGGGACTCTCAGCCACTAGAGCTGCAGGGACAGGACCCCCGACCCAGTGGGTCTGGGAGGCAGAGCACTGGAGCCGAGGGCCATTCATGAGCCGCGAGCTCATGTGAAGTCTGCCTTGCCAAGTTATGGGCTTGCTTGGGACCCCTCTCTCCATTTCCTATTTACCCCTCTTGGAATGGGAATGTCTATTTCTGCCCTGTTTCACCACTGATTTTTGAAAGCATGTACTGTTTGGTTTCACAGGTTCATAGTAGGAGAGCAGTTTTGCCTCAGAATAAATTGCACCTTAAGTCAAACTCATTTATGACTTTGATGATACTTAGAGGAGTCCCTGGACTTTTTAAATATCAAATTATGATTTCTATCTTTTTACACACTTTTTTCTTCATGTTTCCTGCTTGTATTCAATGAAGAGTGTAATAAGCTGTCTGAGCAAGGGGCATTCAGGTGTCATATCTCTCAGGCACCTACAACAGTACCTGATACTGAGTGTTTGCTCAATGAACACTTCTCAGAGCTGTGAAAACACATGACACTCAAGTTCTTTTTCATTTTTACAAATTCACCTGCTCTAAACGTCCATTTCAACGCTTTCTCCAAGCTGGTGTTGCTTGATCTTTTCAAGAACAACAGCCCTACCCCCAAATTCTCTGAGGTGTTCACCTTCTTCATTATCTTCTGGTGTTTCCCCATAACTATTTCTGACACTGTCTTTGAATAACTACATCAGCATTATTAAAAACTTTGTGAAACCTGCATTCCAAAAGTTTTTCTGATATGATCTCAATTTCCCATGAAGAACCGTACCTGCAATCACTGGAGAGTGGTAACTACTCACCAGCAAAGGCATGAGATCATGGTCTTTAGATGCCCCCTTCATCTGGTGTTCAGCTACTCCTTTGCACACACGACTGTGACTGACCCAAGCCAGCACGGCATCAGTCAAGTTGGTCTGTTTGAGATAGGTGTGCGTTCACTAAAACAGAGTATGTCTTAGGAGATGCAGTAAGCAATATTATATACATGAAAATATTCTTCAATGGATAGGACATACTGACTCCGCAAGCAATGGAGAGGTTTTCCATAGGAACCAGATTTAGAATTCCTGCTTGTCCACCTAACTCAAAAAGCCCTCTTCTTTCTTTCCTGTCACCGCCCTGTATAGACTTTCCTCTGATTCCGAGCCTATCACAATGCAAGTCAAACAATGACTATCACCTCGGGCTACATGCGGTTGAAGACCAGTAAGATCATGTGTCCAAAATAGGCGTGGAATTATTTTACGTCTGAACGACCCCGTGGAGGGATACGGCCTTTTAGAACAGAACTGAGAGCACGTCAAACGATGCTATCTTCGGAGAGCAGGCTGGGCTGCAAGAAACCTGAAATTAGGTCTCCGCCGCAGTTCAAAGAGCAAAGCCCCTCCTCCCTCCGGTGGGACCTCCGCTTCCGCGCGCCCCCTGGCGTGGCGCGGCCCAATGCCCTGGTTGGTCGGAATGGGAGCGCCCCTGTCCCAGGGGGCCAAGCGCCCGGCTGACCCCGTGAGAGATGAGGGAACAGTCACTTCCGTGAGAATTCTCGGCGTCGGGGCGGGACTTCCGGCCCGTCCTCGTGGCGGCCATCTTGGCAGCGTTTCGGGGCGTCTGGCTGCAGAGCGCCTGGTGGGGCCGAGTTGAGCGAACCCTTCAGTGCAGGAGGAGGCCTGGCGACGCCGCCCGCGGGCCCCGCGCCAGGGCCGGGATCGGGACCGCCGCGCCCACGGAGCCCGATGGCGGTGCGCTGCCAGGCTCAGGTACCTGCCCGTCCCCGGGCCTCCCGCCCCCACCCACCCTCGGTCCCCGAGTGCGGGCCCTGCTCACAGTCCGGAACGTAGAGGCGCCCGTGGGCGGGGCCCGTGTCCTGAGCGCCGGCGGACGGCGCGTGGGGCCGGTTGCGGGCCGGGGGACCCGCGCGCGCGGAGGCCGGAGGTGCAGCCGAGCCGGGAGGACTCGGGAATCCGGGGAGCCTGGGTCGGCCTTCCGCCTGCAGGGAGCCCTGGGAGGCGGAGGCGCGCCGGGTCTGGCGGGCAGAGGGCTTTGTCTCCCCTCTGAGGGCCCCGGAGCCATGGTTTTACGGTCCCCAAAAGCTGCTCAGAGAGAGAACAGACTGGAGTAGGGGTGGTGGGGAGGGTGAGGCACAGGG
The DNA here is from genome assembly GCF_040802235.1 of Manis javanica. NCBI lineage: Eukaryota > Metazoa > Chordata > Mammalia > Pholidota > Manidae > Manis > Manis javanica. The sequence continues at coordinate 724,391 of NC_133172.1, forward strand.
AGTCGGGTCCTCATCCAAGGGCACGGGGCTGGTAAGGGCAGCGCTGGGGCTGAGGCACAGTCGGTTTGATCGAGGCCACCAGGGTATATAGGCTGTGGTGGGGATACAGGTACACCTGATGTCACGAAACCTGGCCCCCGCCGTCCTTGTCCTCCCACGGATTCTGATCATTGTAAACACGTAAGGGACCTACGCGAGGGAGGAGCGGGTGTCCCAGGGCCATACTTGTCTCGACGCCACCCGTATGGTGTCTGGCATTTGGTACCTTGATGTTCTTGAAATTTTCGCGGCTCCTGGGTGGGGAGGGGTGGGGAGGCTGGGGATGCGTCAAGCCCAGGGTCCCTGAGTCCAGGCCAAGGGTTACGTGGAGGTTTTCCCATTCCTGTCAGCTAATGTAAACAGGTGTAACACTGTTTAACAGTTACCTGCTTGTGCAGATGCTTGGCGGTGTGCCTAACCTGAGGCAGGCAGCCAATCTATATTCTTTCTGTTGGGAACAAAGAGTGAGTGTCAGTAATCAGGTCTGATTGTGGATGTCTACCACATTTGGCGTCTGGTACGGAGGTAATAGTAGGTTTGGAGAAGAGGGAGTAGGCGATCCCGTCTAGGTGTTTTGTGTTTTCCAATTATATTCCATTCCTCTAAAGGATGAACAGATAAGGCTTTTTCTGTCTGATTATTACCCAGTTTTCAGTCTGCTCTGTCTGGCTTCAGAAAAGAGAACAGACTAATGGTGTTAGGGATTAGGCGGGGATCGCAGGAAGAGTCAGCGGTATAGTCCACATGAGTGCTGATGGACCGTAGTTGTGGCCATGGAGGTGGAAGAAAGTTTGGGTCCTAGGTCCATTTTTTTATAAGGCCCAAGTAGAGTTTTGGATATTGTAGGTGAGAGAAAGAATGAGAGAGGTTAGGTATGACATAAGGTCTTTTGGGCCCAGCAGTTCAAGAGATGAATGCTCCATCAGCTGGGATGTGCAAGTTGTTGATAGGTTATTTTTCCTTGGGAATATCAGAACTTCTGTTTTGGACCTGTTAGTCTGAGATGACTCAGAGAACAGTGAGTAGAGACTGCAGGTGGGCTGATGGAAACCCAGCTCTAGAAATCTGGGGTTTCAGGAAGGAGACTTTCAGAAGTGTTAGCAGTTGTGAGGACTAGGGTGGGGCTGTGGGTCACATTTAGGAAGTGGTATGCAGGTTACAGTGGTGATGCTGTTACTGGGCCAGAAAGACCAGGGATCATGCCAGGGAGTGGTTCTCTTCCTTGGCACCTCATGGAATATAGGCGATGGAGAGAAGTGATTGTGGGAACAGCTTTGGAGGCAGAGGGTTAATGGAGGCGTGATGACGCTGAAGGCAGGCCTCTTGCTAATTCAGTACTGTTTGGATTCATCGCAACTTTGTTGTGAGCTCTGATGGGGTCTGGGGTGTTTCAGTCGTGCTGGTGAATAAGATTTGGTGAATAGTTGTCATTTGGGACAGTCGTTTTGCCTATCAGGGATACCATAAGGGTTAGAGTTTTAAAGAAGGTTGAATGAAGAGGAGGGTTGTGACTGTTGAGGGGACAGAAAGTCCAGCTCTGAAATAGAAGATTGTCGTGGGCATTTGTATTTCACATGTAGCTCTTGGTGGTAATATTGAAGCAAGGATCTGAGGCCTGTGGGAAGGCCTTAACAGTGGAGGCTTTCTGTGGTGGTGTGATCCCTCAGAGATCTGGGAGGCTACTGGGTTGTGTTTTGAGTTTGCCAAAGCGCTCTCTGGGTGCCATGTGCCAAGTACATGGGTGGGTCCAGGGAGATGCCTGTATTGTAAGGTAGGAATCTAACAGCTCTGAGAGTGCAACTGTGGGGACGGAAGGTGTTAGGAGAGGCAGACTCTACAGAATGATGTGCACACACACAGGCAGTGTGCACTGAAAGCCCGCAGCCCTGGTAGTGGGGACTCGGGTCAAACATGAGCTCACATTTGGTTGTGTCTTGAAGGCACAGGCTGGGAGACCCCAGGGGAATTGTGCGGCAGGAAGGATGGAGCCCTGCAAGCCAGGCCCAGAGCTTGGATGGCGTGTATCGTCCCCATGCCTGTTACTGCAGAGGGCTGAACACAGTGATTAATGGGATGCTGAGGAGAGACTGGGCACCAATGGCACCGAGGCCTGGTACCTCTGAAGTGGGGAGCTCTGGAGGTGGATGAGTGTGAAGGGATGGACTGTGGATTCTCAGAGAAAGTTCATGGTTTCATCTGCCCCCATGCTGATAGGACCATTTGACCTTTGAGGACGTGGCCGTGTACTTCTCCTGGGAGGAATGGAGGCTCCTTGATGAGGTTCAGAGGCACTTGTACCGCGAGGTGATGCTGGAGAACATTTCACTGTTATCCTCCCTGGGTAAGACTTGATACCTTTCCAGTCCCCTGTCCTAGGCTCTGTATCCTGCCCCACCCACTTTTCCCAGGGCGGGTGCTCTTACTTTTCACATGTGGAATGTGGGCACTTCTTGCTCCCCGTGCTTTCTGGGTAGTTTCTCCGTTGCTGTGTTGTTTGCACTGCTCCCTGCACCGTAATACCTGCTGTGCTGATGGTAAGAATTTGAGGTCAGTAGGTTTACAGTAAGTCTGGCTCCACCTTGCTTACTCTGTGGTCTGGTGAATGTGTCCACCTCCATGGCTCTTTTGTAAAACAGGCTTTGCTCCCTTCTTTAGCTGACATGTATGGCCTCCCTGTGCCTGGAATTAGGCATTGTCATGGTCGCTAATTACCTGAACCCTGGGCTATCTTTCAAGACCCACCTGCACAGTTTGTAGTGTTCGGTGTAGAGTTCTTTTTTTGTTTGTTTCAGCATTGTAGATATATAAAGTTATGTCTACTTAACATGTATGATGTGACGATTCAACATGTGTGTATGTCAAAATAATTCCATAATTAAGTTAATGAACACTTCCATCACTTCATATTGTTACTTATATTTTGGCAAGAACACTTAAGATACACTTTCCTAGTAAATTTCAAGTGTAAAATACAGTATTATTAACTGTAATCATGTTGTACATTAGATCTTAGGAACTCACTCACCTTATAAATGAAGGTTTTTACTTTTTCACCAACTCCCCATCTCCCCACATCCCCTGGCATTCTGCTCTGTTTCTGTGATTTCAATTTTTGTGTGTGTTAGATTGCACATGTACATGATACCATACAGTGTTTGTCTTTCTCTGACTGGCTTATTTCACTTCACATAATGCCCTCTAGGTTCATACATGTTAATCCTGTATGGCAAGATTTCCATCTTTTTTACATTCAAATAATAGTCCATGTGTGTGTGCACACCACAGTTAAAAAAAAATTTTCATATGGAAGTTTGTACCTCTTCATCCCCTTCAACTATTTCACCTGTCTCCCCACACACTTTCCCTATGACAACTACCAGGTTCTCTGTGTTTATGAGTCTATTTTATGTTTTAGATTCCACATATAAGTGAAATCATCTGGTATTTGTCTTCCTCTGACATATTTCACTTAGCATAATACTGTCTGGTTCATCCATATTGTTGCGAAATGACAAGATTTCATACTTTTATGGCTGAATAATATTCCAGTGTATATATGTCCCACATCTTTATTCATCTTGACTATTATAAATAATGCTGTGGTAAACATAAGGGAACATGTATTTTTTTGACTTAGTGTTTTCATTTTCTTTGGATAAATACCCAGAAATGGAATTACTAGACTGTATGATCTTTCTATTTTTAATTTTTTGAGGAATCTCCATACTGTTTTCCATAGTGGTTGCACCAATTTACATTCCTACCAACAGTGTAGGAGGGCTCCCTTTTCTCCATATCCTTGCCAACAGTTGTTTTTTTTTTATATTTTTCATAGTAGCCACTCTGATTGGTATAAAGTGATAACTCATTATGGCTTTGATTTGCATTTCCTTGATAATTAGTAACGTTGAACATGTTTTCAAGTGTCTGTTGGCCATCTTGGAAAAATGTCTATTTAGGTCATCTGGCCACTTTTTAATTTGTTTGGTTTTCTGGTGCTGAGTTGTATGAGTTCCCCCCCTGCCCATTTTAACCAAATTTTTAAATTGACATATGAAAAAGTGTATTGTGTGGGTTTTTTATATATTTTGGATATTAACCCCTTGTCACATAATATATCTTTCGCCTTTTCATTTTGTTGATGCAAGGTCTTTGTTTTGGTTACAGAGGTTTTTTTTTTTAACCTTAGTGTAGTCCTACTTGTTTATTTTTACTTTTGTTTCCCTTGCCCAGGGAGACTTACCCAGAAAAATTTACTAATGCCAATGTTCAAGCATTTACTGCCTGTTATTTATTTATTTATTGTCTTTAATACATTTTAAGTTTATTTTTGTGTATGGTGTAAGACAGTGGTCCAGTGTCATTCTTTTGCATACTGCTGTCCAGTTTTCCCAACATCATTTATTGAAGAGGCTCTCTTTTCCCCACTGTATATTTTTGCCTCCTTTTTGTAGATTTGGACCATATAAGTGTGGGTTTATTTCTGGGCTCTCTATTCTGTTCCATTGATCTTCTGTGTCTATTTTTTTTCCAGTACCGTGCTGTTTTGATTACTATAGCTTTGTAGAATAGTTTGGAATCAAAAGGCATAATACTGCTAACTTTGTTTTGGCCCAAGATTACTCTGGCTATTTGGGGTTCTTTGTTTCTCCATACAAAGTTTAGGATTATTTGCTCTAGTTCTGTGAAAAATTTCATTGGTATTTTATTAGGGATTGCATTGAATCTGTAGATTGCTCTGGGTAATATGGCCATATTAACAATATTAATCCTATCTATGAGCGTGGAATATCTTCCCATTTATTTGTGACATCGTTAATTTCCTTCATTAGTGTCTTATGTCATTAAGCATACCGGTCTCTCACCTCCTTGAATTTATTCCTAGGTATATTGAAGCAATTATAAATAGGATTGTTTTCTTGACTTTTCTCCCTCTGCTAATCCGTTGTTAATATATAGAAATACAACTGATTTCTGTATATTGATTCTTATATCTGGCGACTTTACTTAATGTTCTTTAGTTCTAATAGTTTTTGGGTGGAGTTTTTGGGTTTTTTATGTGTTTATCATGTCATCTGCAAATAGTGACAATTTTACTTCTTTCTAATTTGGATTCCTTTTAATTTCTTGTCTAATTGCTGTGGCTAGGATTCCAGTACTATGTTGAATAAAAGTGGTGAGAGTGGGCATTCTTGCCTTGTTCCTGATTTTATAGAAAAAACTTTGAGCTTTTCATCAAGTATGACGTTAGCTGTGGGTTTGCCATGTATGACCTTTGTTATGTTGTGGTAAGTTCCTTCTATACACACTGCTGAGAGTTTTTATCAGGAATGAATGTTGGTAATTTTGTCAAATGCTTTCTTTGCCTTTTGAGATGATCATGTGGTTTTTAACCTTCATTTTGTTAATGTGGTGTAACTCACTGATTTTTTCAGATGTTGAACCATCCTTCAATCCCTGGAATAAATCCCACTTGATCATGGTGAATAATCCTTTTAATGTATTTTTGAATTTGATTGTTAGTATTCTGTTAAGGTTACATTTATGTTCATCAGTGATAATGGTCTGTAATTTTTTTAAAAGTTTCTTTGTAGTGTCCTTGGTTTTGGTAGAGTGATGCTAGCCTTATAAAAATCAATTTAGAAACTTTCCTTCCTCAATTTTTTTGGAGAAGTTTGAGAAGGACAGGTATTAAATCTTTAAATATTTGGTAGAATTTATCTGTGAAGTCCTCTGGTCCTGTATTTTTTTTTTGTTGGGATTTTTTTTTTTTTTTGAGAGGGCATCTCTCATATTTACTGATCAAATGGTTGTTAACAACAATAAAATTCTGTATAGGGGGGTCAATGCTCAATGCACAGTCATTAATCCATCTCAAGCCTAGTTCTCTTCAGTCTCCAATCTTCTGAAGCATAACGAACAAGTTCTTACATGGTGAACGAATTCTTACATAGTAAATAAGTTCTTACATGGTGAACAGTACAAGGGCATTCATCACAGAAACTTTCGGTTTTGATCACGCATTATGAACTATAAACAATCAGGTCAAATATGAATATTTGTTTGATTTTTATACTTGATTTATATGTGGATCCCACATTTCTCCCTTTATTATTATTTTTATTTTTAATAAACTGCTGAAGTGGTAGGTAGATGCAAGATAAAGGTAGAAAACATAGTTTAGTGTTGTAAGAGAGCAATTATAGATTATCAGGTGTGTGCCTGTAGACTGTGTGCTAACCCGAGCTAGACAAGGGCAATAAAACATCCACGGATGCAGAAGCTTTCTCTCAACACAGGGGGGGTGAGGTTCTAAGCTTCACCTCTGTTGTTCCCCAATTTCTCACCTGATGGCCCCCCTGCGACTGTGCCTGTCTTAGGTTGTACCTCCTTTGAGGAATCTTACCCGTCTCTTGCTAACCAGTCATCTTCCGGGCCATACAGGGAAATGTAAAGTTGGTAAGTGAGAGAGAAGCCATATTGTTTGAAAAGGTTAGCTTTTTACTTCTTTACAGTTTTATGCCCTGTGGCTTCTATGCCCAGCACTTGTCTCAAGGTATCTTTACCACCTGGAGGAATTATGATACTTGGTAAATTCGATATGAGGCACGAATTCTATTTAAGGGTTGTAATTAGGAAGGAAGAAGAAAAGCTATAGAGGTAGCATATGTAAGAAAACATGGGAGGTTTGATTATTTCTTTGACATATCTTCTTGTAGAGTACCTTAAGTATGTATAGGTTTTAAACTACTAACTTGCGCACACATATTAACATAATAGGAATACGGTGACATAAACAAAGCAAATCTATAATTACCATCCATCTCCAGTGAAGCCAAGAAAACCATTTAGGCACCCTTGGCATTTGTGAAAATTAGTCTATGATATGATGGATATTGTCCAACTGTACTTGAACAGTCTGAGAGAATTCAGACAAATTAAAGCAACCCATTTCTGGGATCTGTTCACATCCCATATGTTCTTTTAACCATAGATAGTCTATAGTCATGAGATTTTGGGGTGCTACAACTTGCACCCCTCCCAACTCCTGATTGAGTTCCAACAGTACAGATCCGGTCAAATTCGTTGTCTCACTGTATGCACATGCCAGCCTAGACATCTCCCTCCTCATTCCTATGGCAAGTCCAGGAAATGGTGGGGTGGACGCAGCCACGACCACAGCATCGCCCGGATCCGTGTGGAGGCTTTTTGATGCTCATCCCCCAGCACAAGTCCTCCAGAGAGTGCTGATGCCGGAAACTCCTCCTCATATCGTATCTTAGTTCATTTTCTGGGTAGCCAAGCTAGGCCTTGATCTGCATAGAAACAAACAGACCCTTTGCCCACACTTTGACATGCCCTCTATACCACTGTGTAGAACTCATTGGAGGTCAGCACAGAGGAACTGATTTTTTTTTTTTTAATCTTTAATCTACACTTACATGAAAAATACTATGTTTACTATGCTCTCCCCTATATCAGGTCCCCCTAAAAACCACATTACAGTCACTGTCCATCAGCATAGCAAAATGTAGAATCACTACTTGTCTTCTCTGTGTTGTACAGCCCTCCCTCCCCTTTCTCCCTCCCCCCACTATGCATGCTAATCTTAATACCCCCCTTCTTCCCCCGCCTTATCCCCCCCTGCCCACCCATCCTCCCCAGTTCCTTTCCCTTTGGTGCCTGTTAGTCCATTTTTGGGTTCTGTAATTCCGCTGCTGTTTTGTTCCTTCAGTTTTTCCTTTGTTTTTATACTCCTCAGATGAGTGAAATCATTTGGTATTTCTCTTTCTCCGCTTGGCTTATTTCACTGAGCATAATACTCTCCAGCTCCATCCATGTTGCTGCAAATGGTTGGATTTTTCCACTTCTTATGGCTGAGTAGTATTCCATTGTGTATATGTACCACATCTTCTTTATCCATTCATCTACCGATGGACATTTAGGTTGCTTCCAATTCTTGGCTATTGTAAATAGCGCTGCGATAAACATAGGGGTGCATCTGTCTTTCTCAAATTTGATTTCTGCATTCTTAGGGTAAATTCCTAGGAGTGGAATTCCTGGGTCAAATGGTAGGTCTGTTTTGAGCATTTTGTTGAACCTTCATACTGCTTTCCACAATGGTTGAACTAATTTACATTCCCACCAGCAGTGTAGGAGGGTTCCCCTTTCTCCACAGGCTCGCCAACATTTGTTGTTGTTTGTCTTTTGGATGGCAGCTATCCTTACTGGTGTGAGATGATACCTCATTGTAGTTTTAATTTGCATTTCTCTGATAATAAGCGATGTGGAGCATCTTTTCATGTGTCTGTTGGCCATCTGTATTTCTTTTTTAGAGAACTGTCTGTTCAGTTCCTCTGCCCATTTTTTAATTGGGTTATTTGTTTTTTGTTTGTTGAGGCGTGTGAGCTCTTTATATATTCTGGACGTCAAGCCTTTATCGGATCTGTCATTTTCAAATATATTCTCCCATACTGTAGGGTTCCTTTTTGTTCTACTGATGGTGTCTTTCGCTGTACAGAAGCTTTTCAGCTTAATGTAGTCCCACTTGCTCATTTTTGCTGTTGTTTTCCTAGCCCAGGGAGATATGTTCAAGAAGAGGTTACTCATGTTTATGTCAAAGAGGTTTTTGCCTGTGTTTTTTCCCAAGAGTTTAATGGTTTCATGACTTACATTCAGGTCTTTGATCCATTTTGAATTTACCTTTGTATATGGGGTTAGACAAAGGTCCAGTTTCATTCTCCTACATGTAGCTGTCCAGTTTTGCCAGCACCATCTGTTGAAGAGACTGTCATTTTGCCATTGTATGTCCTTGGCTCCTTTATCAAATATTAATTGACCATATTTGTTTGGGTTAATGTCTGGAGTCTCTAATCTGTTCCACTGGTCTGTGGCTCTGTTCTTGTGCCAGTACCAAATTGTCTTGATTACTATGGCTTTGTAGTAGAGCTTGAAGTTGGGGAGTGAGATCTCCCCTACTTTATTCTTCTTTCTCAGGATTGCTTTGGCTATTCGGGGTCTTTGGTGTTTCCACATGAATTTTTGAATTATTTGTTCCAATTCATTGAGGAATGTTGCTGGTAATTTGATAGGGATTGCATCAAATCTGTATATTGCTTTAGGCAGGATGGCCATTTTGACAATATTAATTCTTCCTAGCCATGAGCATGGGATGAGTTTCCATTTATTAGTGTCCCCTTTAATTTCTCTTAAGAGTGACTTGTAGTTTTCAGAGTATAGGTCTTTCACTTCTTTGGTTAGGTTTATTCCTAGGTATTTTATTCTTTTTGATGCAATGGTGAATGGAATTGTTTTCCTGATTTCTCTTTCTATTGGTTCATTGTTAGTGTATAGGAAAGCTACAAATTTCTGTGTGTTAATTTTGTATCCTGCAACTTTGCTGTATTCCGATATCAGTTCTAGTAGTTTTGGAGTGGAGTCTTTTGGGGCTTTTTATGAACAGTATCATATCATCTGCAAATAGTGACAGTTTAACTTCTTCTTTACCAATCTGGATTCCTTGTATTTCTTTGTTTTGTCTGATTGCCGTGGCTAGGACCTCCAGTACTATGTTAAATAACAGTGGGGAGAGTGGGCATCCCTGTCTGGTTCCCGATCTCAGTGGAAATGCTTTCAGCTTCTCTCTGTTCAGTATAATGTTGGCTGTGGGTTTATCATAAATGGCCTTTATTATGTTGAGGTACTTGCCCTCTATTCCCATTTTGCTGAGAGTTTTTATCATGAATGGATGTTGAATTTTGTCAAATGCTTTTTCAGCATCTATGGAGATGATCATGTGGTTTTTGTCTTTCTTTTTGTTGATGTGGTGGATGATGTTGATGGATTTTCGAATGTTGTACCATCCTTGCATCCCTGGGATGAATCCCACTTGGTCATGGTGTATGATCCTTTTGATATACTGTTGAATTCTGTTTGCTAATATTTTATTGAGTATTTTTGCATCTACATTCATCAGGGATATTGGTCTGTAATTTTCTTTTTTGGTGGGGTCTTTGCCTGGTTTTGGTATTAGGGTGATGTTGGCTTCATAGAATGAGTTTGGGAGTATTCCCTCCTCTTCTATTTTTTGGAAAACTTTAAGGAGAATGGGTATTATGTCTTCTCTGTGTGTCTGATAAAATTCCGAGGTAAATCCATCCGGCCCTGGGGTTTTGTTCTTGGGTAGTTTTTTGATTACCGTTTCAATTTCTTTGCTCGTAATTGGTTTGTTTAACTTCTGTGTTTCTTCCTTGGTCAGTCTTGGGAGGTTATATTTTTCTAGGAAGTTGTCCATTTCTTCTAGGTTTTCCAGCTTGTTGGCATATAGGTTTTCATAGTAGTCTTTAATAATTCTTTGTATTTCTGTGGGGTCTGTCGTGATTTTTCCATTCTTATTTCTGATTATGTTGATTTGTGTTGATTCTCTTTCTCTCTTAATAAGTTTGACTAGAGGTTTATCTATTTTGTTTATTTTCTCAAAGAACCAGCTCTTGGTTTCGTTGATTTTTGCTATTGTTTTATTCTTCTCAATTTTGTTTATTTCTTCTCTGATCTTTATTTTGTCCCTCCTGCTGACTTTAGGCCTCATTTGTTCTTCTTTTTCCAGTTTCAATAGTTGTGATGTTAGACTATTCATTTGGGATTGTTCTTCCTTCTTCAGGTGTGCCTGGATTGCTATATACTTTCCTCTTAAGACTACTTTCGCTGCATCCACAGAAGTTGGGGCTTTGTGTTGTTGTTGTCATTTGTTTCTATATATTCCTTGATCTCTATTTTGATTTGTTCATTGATCCATTAATTATTTAGAGGCATCTTGTTAAGCCTCCATGTGTTTGTGAGCCTTTTTGTTTTCTTTGTAGAATTTATTTCTAGTTTTATACCTTTGTGGTCTGAAAAATTGGTTGGTAGAATTTCAATATTTTGGAATTTACTGAGGCTCTTTTTGTGAGCTAGTATGTGGTCTATTCTGGAGAATGTTCCATGTGCACTTGAGAAGAATGTATATCCTGTTGCTTTTGGATGTAGAGTTCTATAGATGTCTGTTAGGTCCATCTGTTCTAGTGTGTTGTTCAATGCCTGTGTGTCCTTACTTATTTTCTGCCCGGTGGATCTATCTTTTGGGGTGAGTGGTGTGTTGAAGTCTCCTAAGATGAATGCATTGCAGTCTGTTTCCCTCTTTAGTTCTGTTAGTATTTGTTTCACAAATGCTGGTGCTCCTGTGTTGGGTGCATATATATTTAGAATGGTTACATCCTCTTGTTGGACTGAGCCCTTTATCATTATGTAGTGTCCTTCTTTATCTCTTGTTACTTTCTTTGTGTTGAAGTCTATTTTGTCTGATATGAGTACTGCAACCCCTGCTTTCTTCTCACTGTTGTTTGCCTGAAATATGTTTTTCCATCCCTTGACTTTTAGTCTTTGCATGTCTTTGGGTTTGAGGTGAGTTTCTTGTAAGCACCATATAGATGGGTCTTGCTTTTTTATCCATTCTATTACTCTGTGTCTTTTGATTGGTGCATTAAGTCCATTTACATTTAGGGTGACTATTGAGAGATATGTACTTATTGCCATTACAGGCTTTAGATTCGTGGTTACCAAAGGTTCAAGGTTAGCTTCTTTAGTATCTTAGTGCCTAACTTAACTTGCTTATTGAGCTGTTATATACACTGTCTGGAGATTCTTTTCTTCTCTCCCTTCTTATTCCTCCTCCTCCATTCTTCATATGTTGTGTGTTTTGTTCTGTGCTCTTTTTAGGGGTGCTCCCATCTAGAGCAGTCCCTGTAGGATGCCCTGTAGAGGTGGTTTGTGGGAAGCAAATTCCCTCAGCTTTTGCATGTCTGGGAATTGTTTAATCCCGCCATCATATTTAAATGATAGTCGTGCTGGATACAGTATCCTTGGTTCAAGACCCTTCTGTTTCATTGCATTAAATGTATCATGCCATTCTCTTCTGGCCTGTAGGGTTTCTGTCGAGAAGTCTGATGTTAGCCTAATGGGTTTTCCTTTATAGGTGACCTTTTTCTCTCTAGATGCCTTTAAAACTTTCCTTGTCCTTGATCCTTGCCATTTTAATTATTATGTGTCTTGGTGCTGTCCTCCTTGGATCCTTTCTGTTGGGGGTTCTGTGTATTTCCGTGGTCTGTTCGATTATTTCCTCCCCCAGTTTGGGGATGTTTTCAGCAATTATTTCTTCAAAGAGACTTTCTATCCCTTTTCCTCTTTCTTCTTCTTCTGGTACCCCTATAATACGAATATTACTCCTTTTGGATTGGTCACATAGTTCTCTTAGTGTTGTTTCGTTCCTGGAGATCCTTTTATCTCTCTCTATGTCAGCTTCTATATGTTCCTGTTCTCTGGTTTCTATTCCTTCAATGGCCTCTTACATCTTATCCATTCTGCTTATAAATCCTTCCAGGGATTGTTTCACTTCTGTGATCTCCTTCCTGACATCTGTGATCTCCCTCCGGACTTCATCCCATTGCTCTTGCATTTTTCTCTGCATTTCTGTCAGCATGTTCATGATTTTTATTTTGAATTCTTTTTCAGGAGGACTGGTTAGGTCTGTCTCCTTCTCAGGTGTTGTCTCTGTGATCTTTGTCTGCCTGTAGTTTTGCCTTTTCATGGTGATAGAGATAGTTTGCAGAGCCTGTACAAGTGACCGCTGGAAGAGCTTCCCTTCTTGTTGGTTTGTGGCCTTCCTCTCCCCCTTCGCGAGGTGCTGGGTTCTCGCAGGTGTGGATGTGGTCTGGATGTTGTCCTGTGTCCTCTGGTCTCTATTTTAGGAAGTTGTCTTTGTTATATTTTCATAATTCTATGTGGTTTTGCGAGGAGAGTTCCTCTGCTCTACTTACGCCGCCATCCTGGCTCCGCCCCCCGGGAATTTTTTGATTACTTATTCTATTTCATTACATAATCAGTCTGTCCACATTGTCTATTTCTTCCTGGTTCAGGCTTAGAAGATTGCATGTATCTAGAAATTTATCCATTTCTTGTACTATGTCCTGTTTGTTGGCATATGATTTTTCATAGTACTCTCTTTTGATCGTTTGTATTTCCGTGGTGTTATTTGCAACTGCCCTTTAATTTCCTATTTTAGTTACTTGAGTCCTCTTTTCTTCTTGATGCATCAGCTAAAGATTTAACAATTTTGCTCATTTTTTCAGACCTAACTGTTAGTTTCATTGGTCTTTTCAATGGTTATTTTAGTCTATTTCATTAAACTTCTGCTCTGATCTTAATTACTTCTACTAACTTTGGGCTTTGTTCTTTTTCTAGCTCCTTTGGAGGGGGTGGTTAGATTGAGATTTCTTGAAGTAGACCCATGTCACTATAAACTTCCCTCTTAGAACTACTTTTGCTACCCCTTTTTAATCTGTCCATTCATCAATGGACATTAAGATTGTTTCCCTGTCTTGTAAATTATGAATAATGCTGCACTGAACATGAGAGGGCAGATTCTGTCTTTGGCATTCGGATTTCATTTCCTTTGGATATATAGCAATAAGTGGGGTTGCTGGATTATATGGTAGTTCTATTTTGAAATATTTGAGGAACTTCCACACTCTCATTCATATACCTGCACCATTTTACATTCCTACCAATTGCATGCAAGCGTTTCATTATTTCTCCACCTTTGCCAACACTTATCTATTGTCTCTTTTATTATAACCATCTTAAGAGATGTGAGATAATATCTCATTGTGGTTTTCATTTACATTTCCCTATGATTAACGAGGAAAAGCAATTTTCCATATACCTCTTAGCCATTTTATGACATTTCGGTCTCAGGGAGATCATTTGCTTGGTGGTTAATGGATGTGAACATGTATTTAATGCTTTTGAGAGAATACAACATGCTAGAGAGATTTTTATGATCATAAGTAGGATAATTCTCAATATTTCAAGTACGCTTTGGAGTCATGGTCCCTGAGATCCAAACCAATCAAAATCAAGTAAGTCAAAGAAAGACTCAGTGGAAGGAGTCACCATTTTAAGCCAAGTGGCTTGTTCTGTGATCTTACGCAGTTGAGTTTCAACATCCCCAGAAGGATTAATCCAAGAACAGCAGGTTGTGTCAGCCACAGCAGACATCTCATTGCTCAGCTAAAAGATAATTAAGAGCTATTTTACTAAGAACAACTTTGGCCAGAGAATCTAAGGATTTGTTAGGTAGCTTTTGTCTTAGCAGTGAATTCTGTGTTATCTTCAATATTTAAAGAGAGGTTTCTGGTCATATTCTTATTCACATATACTCCTAACCAGACAAGTATGACTCCACCAAAGGAAGCAAATCCCGAGTTAATGTCTCTTGGTAGGTTTCTTTTAAGTCTATAAAGTAAACCCAGGTGACACAAACAAAGATTTGTCTTACTTTGCTTGTGAAAGTTAGTGACACAGTCACATAACCCAAGAGGCATTGCCCAGCTATGTACCAGCTATCAGGGAATTCATAAGCCCAAGAAGAATGGTAACCAGCACAAAGACAAACCCTGTTGGAGCACAAACTATTCCTGATAAGGTGGTGCTGTTAATGGATTCATTCACAAGGATTGTTATTTTCCTGTAGAAACCAAGATTAGTTAGGTTTTTGATGCATACGGGGAAAAAAAATCTCATAGCTCAAAGAATGAGTTCTAAAGATCTTGCAAAGATGGGCACTGCTGGTAAGATCTCTTAGTGAGTTGGAGCACATCTGATCTAGATAATCATGAGAACATGGGAGTGCAGATGTACCAAGATTTACATAAATATTTCTAATTGGGTACAGAGTAATAAAGAAAGGCAAAAACAAGGCACAGGTTGTTCTGGCTGTAAAAGTGGAACTTGGTGGGAGACTTCTCAGGGTGGTCAGTTGTAGTGTGCAGTGACATTTGGAGTAGCAGAGAAACTGTTCCCGGGGAGAAGCAGTGTGGGCAGATGGGAATCCTTGCCGGCAAATCCAGCAGTCCGGGTGCTCACCCCCACCTAACAGCCTGGACCTAGTGGGTGAGGGTTTTATCTTTCCAGACCGATGCCAGAGTAAAGTAAGGAAAGAGAAGGAACTGTATCATGCTTGGTTTAAGTATGAGGCTGATCCAGCATCTTGGCCAGAGGCAGTTTCAGTGTCAGCTTCTCATCCTTGTCAGTTGAATCTAGAAGTCTCCAGCATCTGTGTGTACAGAACCAGTGTCAGGTGGGGCCTAGGTGTGTATCTAACGCACACTGCCCTCTAGTTTTGTGGCATTGTCAGTGGTCAGGGGCACTTGATAAGGTCCTTTCCAGTAGGACTCAAAAGCTGTTTTTCCCTGATGATATTTCCAAAATACCCCCTTGCCAGGCTCCAGATTGTGACGTGGGTTCATTTGAGTTGGGATCAAGGAAAGTTTCTTTCACCTGTTTAGGATACAAGCATGGGATAACAAGGGATCAACAGAAAGTTGTATGCCAGTAAACAGTCTAACAGTGACTGTGTCATATGGAGTGAATTCATCTTCCCCAGTGGGGTCACTGTGAATAGCCAGCAGGGCCAGAGGCTGTACCTTAGGCCAGAGGAGTCCAGTAGTTCAGCAAGCTGAGAGATTTTAGGATTCCATTAGTTTTCTCTCAACCTTGGCTAACAGTTAAGGGCGATAGGGGCAGTGATAATTCCTAGAGGTTTGCAAGCCTTTCCTGAAGGCTTGTGTGATTTTTTTTTAAAGGTATTGATATACACTCTTAGGAAGGTTTCACATGAAAAACAATGTCGTTACTACATTCACCCGTATTATTGAGTCTCCTCCCCATACCCCGTTGCAGTTACTGTCCCAGCAGTGTAGTAAGATGCTGCAAGAGCTTGTGTGATTTGCCCAGTGAAGTGGGTGCCTTGATTGCTGGAAATTATGGAAGGTATGCCCCAAGTGGGAAACACAGTTTCTAACAATTTCTTTGACACTGCAAAGGAATCAGCCTTGCAGCAGCAAAAGTTTTCAACTGCTCTGGAAAACATACATACAATAACAAGAATATGATAATCCATACTAGCCGACAGTTGAGTCAAGTATAGCTGCAGGTGTTCAGAGTCCAGAGGGAGGAGGTTCAAGGCTCCTGGGAACAAAAATGGCTTTTCTCTAGTATTATTGACCTGACAGGTTAGACATTGATGATAAAGTGCTTTTAGAATTTTATAGAAGTCTTCCCATCAGTGTTTATCATTTAAGTCATCTTAAATTTATCTTGAGGGTGAATGTAAAAACTGAAATAGGAGATTTGCTGGGGAGTCAAGAACCAAGTAGCCATCTTGGGTTTCCCGTAGCCCTGACTGTTCATTGAATTTGCAACTCTTATTTGCCCATCTGAATTTTTCTCATTCAGAAGTAGACTGTTGCCATGCTGCAAGGACACCAGGAGGCCAAAAGTCTGGCAAAAAGAGGTCATTTTTTGTAGAAGCAGAATGGAATTTCTCTACTTATGCCACAGCCTTTACAGATTCTGCTGCTGTCTGCAAAGTCAGCTGGAGCATGTCCTCGACATCTAGTTCAGTCTTTTTAGTGTGAGCCTGTTTTGATGACAGCAATTTCAGAAGGTAAAGATGAGCAGTAAGTTCATTTCCTTGTACTCCATTTTTGAGTGGGGTTCAGTGGACAGGAGAAAACCCAGTTTGTTTCCATAACATTCCAAAATCATGAGCAGCCCTCAAAGCATAAAGTGTGAATGTCAACACTTGGCCCTTTTGATAACTGGCATTCTCTCGTAAGGGAATAGAACGCTGCTTGTTGGGGTGCTAACAGGATAAGCAACCTGGAAATGCCCTTTTTTTATTTTTACGGTATGACCCATCCACAGACAAAATTACATCAGGATTAGTCAGTGGGATGACTCAGATCAGAACACAGTATCATGAAACAGGACATTTGTAAGTCTGGGGAGAGGAAATCCCAGGGCAAAATACCTCTAAAACCAAAATCAGTCAAGGGGAGAAATAAAGTTTAAAACCTGTTCATTGCTTACAGATTGCGGTCCGGGGGTGTCTCTTTCCTACTCCTGCAAAAGCAAGGGAGACCTCCTCCCAGCCTCTCAGGTTCAGACATGCCCTCGGTCACCCAGGTAATTACCCACTGATACGGAGATGAGCTGAACTACTTCTCTCCACCCCTCAGGAACACCTGTTCATACGGCCGGGTGAGATATTCTGGAATATTACAATTTTACCCACAAAATTATCTCACAGTCATAGGACTTGCCTTCATCAGTCAGGGTTAGTAATGTGGCAGGATAAGGACATTACAATATTTAAGTTGCAGATTAGGTGGTGAAAGCAGAAGGGTCTCATAAGAGGTTGTTAGTCTGCTTGCAGAGAGATGTAATTCAGAATTAAGACTTGGGACAGCATTGGGGTTTATAAACAAATGTTATTTTCTAAGGTTGGATGTGCTGAGTTATCTAGTCATTGCATCTGTGGCTTTATCTTTAAAGCAGTTCACATATGCATAAGCAGCTGAATCAAGTTGTATGCTCTAATATGAATAGGGCTGTGTTGATGTCATGTTCCTGTGTAAGCATCCACAGGTCTTCATTATCTTATTCATGTACAAATAAGGTGAAAAGGTTTGAATAGTAAAGTAGCCCTAGAGCCTGTGACTCTTGTAGTATTGTTCTCATTTTATAAAGGCTTGATGAGGTGTATCTTCCAGGAGAAGGTTCAGGGAGTGAAATTTTAGTCAGTTCATAAAGTGGAGAAACAAATAGGGAAAAACAGGAACACAGTCTGCAGTTGTCAGCTAGTCCTAGAAATCCATGAAGCTGTTGCTTTTTTTGGGCCTCGGAAATTCCTGGATTAGCTTAATCCTTTTTGGAGATAGCTGGATTCCTTCAGCACTTAGGTTATGACCTATGTAATAAACAGTGTCCAGAGATAATTGCAATTTTTCTTTAGTTTATATCTCTTTTCAGCTAACTTGTGAAAAATAAATGGAATCTTCTTGGGACACCTGTGGGTAAAATTGCGCCAGGCTTTAGTGCATCTCCACGCAATAGGTGTTTGCAGGGAGTGGAGAGTACTAGTCCATATCCATATGAACAGGTCATTACAAGGGCAGGTGAGAGCTTATCTGGACCCGAGAGGTTGGGTGGGGGGTTCTTTTTCTGCAGCCTGGTCTTGAGAGACAAGGGGGAGCAGAAGTGGATGACTGCTTGTAAGAAGTCAACTTTATTTCTCCCTTTGATTTCAGTTGCAAAGGTATTCGCCTGGGATGTCCCCCCCCCTAGAATTACACCACCTCTTTGGTAACTGAGCACAGCAAGAGGTCATCAACATGCTATAAAAGGGTGGATTTCCTGGGGAGTTGCAGGGTGCTTAAATCTGGTGGAGCACTTCGGAGAAATAAGGAGCCTCAGTGAACCCTTGAGGGGTAACTGTCCAGGTGACCTACCTTCAGGTAGGCTACTATATTGTTGATTGTTCCAAATAAAGACATAGATATTGGGTATTAGGTCTATGGGGATGCTAAAAAGCTGAACAAAAAACCACAACAGTGTGCTGTTTTGAGTCAGGTGGGACTTGTGACAAAAGTGTAACAGATTTGGAACAATTGGGAAATAGGGAATAACTTTTTTTTGATAGCTCAAGCCCCTGTCAGATTTCCATCCCTTTCTGTTGGGTTTCTGGACACAGGTTACTGGAGGGAATAATCAACCCCTGGGCAGTGAGGTCTTCCGTTACTGGTAGGAGGCCTTGTATGGCTTCAGGCTTTAATGGATATTGAGGCTGTTTAGGGAGAGGTTTAGTCATATCTGTTTTGAGTTTTTATAAGCTCTGTACATTTTATTCTCCTAATGTCAGTATTAGCAGTGGCCCCTAGATTATCAAGCACCTTGATTAAATTAGGGGACTTTTATTGGAATTCTCTCTATCCAGGACAGATTATAAAGAACATAAAAAATCAGGTTCAGGTTGGCCAGGAAACTGATGTGAGATCTCCATTGTAGGCAAAATGTATTAGGCCTTATAATTTTGAAAGGTCTCTACCTAATAAATTGACTGGGGCTGTCTCACATCGCAAAAGGAGTATATTTCAATGAAAGGTCTCAGAGTCATTCGTACTGGTTGAGATGGAAATACTCTCTAAACTTTAATAAATGCTCCTGTTGTGGGGAGAGGTCAGTTCAGAGACACAGGGAAGTCAGAGGACAAGGTGAGGAAAGAATTCGTTAAAGTGAGAGCATCAGGGAGTGACAGAGCAGAATGATAAAGGAAGTTCATTGAACCTCTACTCTGCACCGGGCACGTCCCCTGCTAACTCCTTAAGCCAGTGTCACCCGGTGTCCAGCGTCTGCTTGGATCTGCACGGTGTGGGAACCGAGTCCCCACACCCCAGGATTTGGGGAGCCGCAGAGCACTGGACGGAGTGAGATCATGTTCTGCAAACTTCCCAGAGACAAAGAAAGGAACCTCAGGCAGGCTGCTCAAGGGCATGACTAAGCTGCAGGTCCATGCGGGGCACTCAGGCGACGGTGATTTGCAAGCCCAGATCTGAGCTCACAGCAGCCCCTCCCTACTTATCTGAAATAGGACAGAGGGAGTGAAGGTTTGAACTTAAATTTGGAGAATTAGAATGACAAAAGTAACAAAAACACTTACACTGGAAAAGCGCAGAGACAAAACTTTCTAAGTTGAGCAGTGAGAAGTTTATTTAAAGCAAAGACGTGCACACTCGGAGAAAGGGGAGTGTGGGCTACCTCAAAGAAGAGGTGCCCTTAAGGGTTTAGGGTCTAGGGTTTTATAAGTGGTTGAAGGTTTTTAGGAATGCGACAAAGGGCCAGGTGTGGACCAGCCAGATTGTCCCAGAATGTTCATCTTTGATAAGACGTTAAGTTTCCTCTTTTTTTTTAACTTAGCACAAGAAATATACTGCTTTGATTCCTTTCCAGAATACCAGCTTCTGTCTGGAAGCATATCCATCAAGACTGTCTGCCCTGCCTCCAAGGTGGGCTGACCACTGCCTGTTTGATTAGAATGCAATCTTAGCTTTAAGATAGAATTCTTCCTGAAGAGGCTGGGCCTTTGAGCAGATGCTGAAGTAAATCTTACAAAGGTGTGTGCTGACTGACACCGTGAAGACACAGGCTAGGCTGAGATAGGTTTCTTTATCTGAGGAGTATTCAACAATCTGGGGCAAGTTGCTCCTGGCCTTCTGAGCTTTCTATTTTTAACTGGTTAACTCTTTCTGGTGGGCTTTACTGGCATTATTCTCTTTCCAGCCTGCTTATATCTATTTTCCTGCCTAACACTGCACTGTGGAGACCTTTCTAGTCCAAAGGATTTGCTGTCCTATGAGAATGGGCTTTAAAGTAGAAAACAGCCCCAGTGTTGCCAGTTTTCCATTCTTTTTTATTTCAGTTTTCCTTTAGTCTGTTTAAGAATATTACTGATAGTTTACTGGATGGGTATTCAATTGAATGGTAATAAATTGGTGTAGGATCTTTGAGGACAATTTTTTTCTTCAGCACCCCCAGCTAATCACAGATGAGACCCTGACTGCGGAACTGTTCTGGTGTAAGCGTTCATCTGGCATTCTTTTGTTTGTGATCTTGGTCCAGAGGCCTTTCAGAGTGTTCGGCTGTGCTCGTAAGTCCACTCATGTTTGTCTCCCATCCTATTTTGTCTTATTAACCCCCTTGGGACAATCCAGTTAGAATTAGGGCAGCTAGAGCAGGTTGGGTGACTTATGAAAATTTCCTGGGGAAACATGGAAGAAACGCCTTTCCCTGAATGGTGAGGGAACCGATAGGCCGAGGAAGGACTTGGAGAGTTCCAGCTTGGCGAGTAAATGAGTTTGGTTAGGGGTCACGCACGGAGCGTGGACAGCATTCCGGCAGTTGCTCTGCTGACGTGGCCAATCCCCCACCTGCTTCTATTGGAGAACAGGGAAGGGGCTACTGCAGGGGGCAGATAAGCCTACCATCCTGAGTTTCCGGGGACTTGGTAAGTGTCCTGGCAGCCCGGGGTCTCTGGCCTGAAGCCTGTGGGTAGGGAGTCATCCCCCTCCCTGCCTTGGAGGGCGGCCCAGCAGGTTCTTTAAAGTGGCTGCTTTAGTCAGATCCCCTTTCCTTAAGTCAGGGTTCAGAGGATCGTCTGTGCTGCAGTGACTGCCACTGTGTTGGGGCAGGCGTGTGGGACACATCAGGATGAACTCCTGCCTGTGATGAAAAAATGCTGAGATATAAACAGTATAGTAAGAACAGGAGGGACTCTATCTTAAGGCTAAGATTATATTTTAAAGACCAGAGATTTAGGAGGTAAGATTCCTAACATATTCTTTGGTAATCAGACAATAAACCACCCAATTTTAAAGCAGGGCAAGCAGTCTTAACTGATATGTTCCCAGTGCTTGAAGGAAACCACTATCTTGGAAAAGAACCAGATCAATAAATTCACTGTTGAGTTTATCTTACCCAATAATCCAGAGGACTGACTGGTGAGGATGTAGTGTCCTTCATGGGACAGAGACATCCTGAGGCCACAAGTCAGGCCTGCGCCCAGCAAGCCCCCTCTGCCCTTCTCCCTATTCCCTGAAGCCTTAAAAGACAGAATCCTAAGCCTTCGGGTGCACCTCCTCTCTGATGACACCGTACTTTCCTTTCTTTAAGTGCATACTTTAAAGCTTTCTCACTGCTCAAATTATTGCATTTTGTCTCTTTCCTATTTCATTGTACTTCCAAGTCTTCACTGTCTCTGCTTTACTCCTAGTAAGTAGGGAGGGGCTGCTGAGAGCTCAGATTTGGGTCTGCGAGTCCCCATCACCTGGGGGACCTGGACTGAGCTGCAGATGTACAATCCGCTCTTAGTAGCCTGCCTGAAAACCTTTCTTTCGCAAGTTCTCAGAACATAATCTCACTCCCTCTTGTGCCCTGTGGCTCCCCCAGATCCTGGGGTGGTGGGGCTGGTCCCCACGGCGGACACAGGATGCCAGGTGACCCTGGCTCTAGGAGTTGGCAAGGAATCTTCCCTAGGCCGAGTAGGAATTCAATGAACTGTCCTTCCCTCCGCACCCTTTGGTCTCTGCTGCCTGCAGGGCACCTTGGGCCATTCCTGCTGCTCTTGCTTTAATGAATTCCTTCCTACCTACCCTCATCTGACCTGCTCAAGAATTCTTATTCAGAGTCAAGAACCCTCCCCTGTCCAGGTTGAGGTTTTACGTGGTGCTCAGGGAGACACCTCCCAGGGACACAGCTGTGCAGCAACAGTGTGAAGCCCAGAATGCAGGAGGAGTGCTTCCAAACAGGCTTTAAAGACTGTCACAGATTGATCTTTCTTTGGTTTGCATGTTATAGTAATAGAGCCGTTCAGTGCCAGCAGGGAACACTCTGGGAATGGATTGTAAAAGGTCACCTATTTTGCAAGCCCTTTCTGGTCAAGTATCTCAAATACTATCCTCAAGGTTTTGCCATTTTATTTCCTGTATTGGGCAGCCGTGTTGGGGGAGGTGTCTCCCTGAGCACCAGGTAAAACCTCAGCCTGGACAGGGGAGGGTTCTTGACGCTGCATGAGAAAGAATAAACAAGCCGGACAAGTGTAGGTAACAGGAATTCATTAAATTGAGAGCGGGAGTGGATGGGAGAGAGCCAGGAAAAGAGGGAGGAAAGGAAGCTCACTGAACGCCTGCTCAGCCCAGGGCAGCTCCCTTGCCAACTCCTGAAGCCAGGGCCACCTGGCATCCAGGGTCTGCTTGGCTCTGTGTAGCATGGGCGCTAAGCCCCTACTATCCCAGGTTTTGGGGGAGCTGCAGAACACTGGATGGAGTGAGATGATGTTCTGAAAATTTCCCAAAGGCAAAGATTGGTTTCTGGGCAGCCCACTAAAGAGCATAATTGTGCAACTGCAGTCCTTTCTGGGTCACCCAGGGGACAGGAGCTTGTGAGCCCAACTGCAGTCCTGTCTGGGTCACCCAGCGGACAGGAGCTTGTGAGCCCAAGTCAGAGATCTTAGTGGTCCTTCCCTACTTGTCTGAAGTAATACAGAGAAAGAGAAGACTTGTGCTTAAGTCTAGAAAGCCAGATTATATAGCAAAATGACAAAGATGCTTACATTGGAAGAGCTGAAGAGACAAAATGCAGTACTTTGGGCAGTGAGGAGTCTTTATTTAAGGCAAAAAGTAAACACTTGAAGAAAGGGGAGCGTGGGCGACCTCAGAGAGCAGGCGCACTTAAGGACTTAGGATTCTGTCTTTTAAGGCTTTCAAGAATGGGGCAAATGGTGGCAGAGGTTTGGGAGGGGTGTAGGCTTGTTCCGTGGTCTCATGATGTCTCCCATGAGAGACATTATGTCACCATCCATAGTCCTCTAGATATTCTCTAAGATAAATGTAACACAAGGCATTTGTTGGTCCTGTTCTCCAAAATAGTGGCTACCCTCAAGCAGTGGGAACATACATTTAGGACTGCTTGCCTTAAGATAGGGTTGATTATTGTCTGGTTACCATAAAATATATTAGGAATATCACCTCCTAAATCCCTGGTTTTTAAATTGGAAACTTAACCTTAAAATGGAGTTCCTCTTGTTCTTATTATACTGTTTATATCTTGGCATTTTTCGTAATAGGCAGGAAAAGTCAATCATGATGCTTGTCCCCTGCCCCTGCAGTCATTTTTTGGCTTTCCCAGGTCCCACCAACATGCGCACCAGCTGGTAACAGTCTGGCAGCACGGTGTCCTGGGCCCTGATAATGCCTGTAAATTCTTCAAAGACTATTGGGGTTCCTCCCTAGGTTTAGGAAAGTCTTTAACAATGGCTCTTAGTTTGGTCTTTGACCAAAGGGTGAAAGATTCCTGAGGAGATGCATCTGAAACCGCAGGTAGTTTTATTTTTAAAAGTATAAGTTGAATAGTGTCCAGAGTGTAAAGGCAGTTCAGTTAGTAAAATGTGAGTCTGAGGTAAAGAAGGAGACAGCGAAGTAGAGGACATGCCAGTCCTTACCATCTTACGGTTCAGGTACCTTATGTGTATTTAATTTTTCATCAGTCTTCTGTAATGAGTCTTTTAATGAAACTATTTTAGAATCATGAAGCCTTTTGGAAGCTTCTATATATTAATTAAAACAGGTATTTCATTCTTGTCACTTAATTCAGGAACCCTTATTTTGAGTGTGATCTTGGGCAATTGGAATGTTCACCATATTGAACATTGTAACTCTAGGTTGTTTTTAGTAAAAATGTACCATTTCTATAGATAATCACAGCTTCTGAGATCATAATTTTTTGATATGAAATATGTAAGTGTGCCTGAAGATGGTATTCTCGACTGTAGAATTTAAGGATCCCATTTGCTAAGCTTTTGGTTTTCTCAGAGCCAAACTAATACCTAGAAGAAATGCACCACTGAGTTAGGGGTTGTGCATGTTTTACAGTGTGCTTCATTGCATGGAAATTTTCTTGAGGTTGGCAGGTGACCTACTGTCACTCTAACCCATTCCATTACCAATTTATCCTAACACAGGAGTCTTAGTTGGCAAGCACTCTAACAGCTCTTACATACTCAACCCATGCTCACCAACTTTTACAGTTTTTTAGCTACTGAGATCCCTGTTAGCAATAGCCTTTACTCAAACAAAAGACAGACAAACATGTGCACCTCAACATACCAGAAATCACTAAAATATGTCACTGCCAACTGACCATGAGGAGGCTGTGTGCACCACCAGCAATTCCCAGCATTAATGAACCAGCAGATTCCAGTTCATAGGGACTGCAGACTGGAACTGGGGAGAGGACCAAACCAGCAAACCCTGGTAGATGGAACTGCAGAGCAGATTTGGGAAAAGAGATTCCAAACAATTAGGGGACTGTGGACTGAATGAAGGGCTATGGAGTCAGTTTCTAGGTGGAACCATCTGCCAGCTCAGTCTGATCCACTAAGCCCTGGACTGAAAAGTAAATTACATCAGGAGCTCCATCCAAAGAAAACAGAGTTCATACTGAGAGGACTCAACCAGTGGTCCTGGGAAATGGCAAGAAAGACAGTGAACTCCAAAAAGGGCTTGTGGGGGCACCACACCTGTATCTCTCATTGGCCGTGAAACTGCTAGAAGTCATCTTTGGTCCCACTGATGCCAGCAAATCTGTTAACAAAAATTCAACTGAATAATTAAAAAACTCAAATTAGCTTTTTTGAATGATTCATGAATCGGATTGCATCCCATCTAGCAAATAGGAGCTCCACTGAGCTCGTGGCAGAAGGGCTTTTAAAAGCAGAGACAGCGTAATAAAACATTAGCAAGGAATGTCTTGTATTGTTCTAGGCCCCTAAGGGGGAAGAAGTCAATCAGGGGATCACTTCCAGGAAAGACCAGTTTTGCTGTGTAATGGTTACATTCTGAGGGTAGGGGGAGGCTGAAACTGCAGTTAGATTAGGTATTAATTTGGTTTACCGATGTGGGGCCTTAACATAATTGACTCCATTTTGGGCCTGTTTTTTTGTTTTGTTTTTTGGTTAACAATAGCATCTCATAATTTACATAGGCTTTCTTAAGTCTTTTTTTCTCTTCTGACTGGATAATGAAATGACCTGATTCAAGGTCAAATTTTTCTCCAGCTTCATCATATTGGCTGTTAATGCTCTCTGTCAAATTTTTCATTTCATTGTTATCTTTAGCTCCAGAATTTTTCTTTTTTTTCTAAATTTGTCTTTAAGCTTCTTGATTTGTTCATGTATTGTTTTCTTGATTTAACTGAATTGTCTGTATTCTATTGGAGTTGGCTGAGCTTCCTTAAAGCATTTAATTTGCATTCTATGTCCAGCAATTCATAGATCTGTGGTTTGGGGAAATTTACTTGGTAGAAACTTAGTGTGTTCCTTTGGTAATGTTAGGATTCCTTGATTTTTTTTTCATGTTCCTTATAGCTTTTTGTTGGTATCTACACAGTTGATGGAGGAGCCACCACTTCTATTCTTTATTGGCTGGTTTTTCTAGGGGAGGACGTTCATCTTGGGTTGGTTGTGAGGTCACCAGCTGGGTGGAGGGTGATGGTTTTAGCTCTGGGGATGGACTGGCCATGCAGTCACTGTGTAACACCATCAGCGGTGGCAAAGATTGTAGGGGTTCTCATTAGCAAAGGCTGCAAATTGAACTTACAGGTACATGGTCCTCTTGAAACTGGGGTGGCTGTGACATCAGGACCATGTTCAGATTGATGTCAGGGTTCTTGTTTGCAGAGTCGAAGAATGAACTTTGCAAACACTGAAGGTAGGAAAGCAAGGGGCTTTTATTTAGATAAGGTGACAGGACAGAACTGTTGGCACACACCAGAAGGGGACAGGAGAAGTCCATGGTTGGGTATTGTCTAGGGGTTTTTAGTTTTAGGTTTAAGGTGTTTAGTTATTATTTGTCCCAGCCTGAATGCTGCTTTTTGCTTGCTTGTTTTAACCAATCCTGCTGAAAATTGCTGAATATTCCTAATATGGTACTTCTGTCCTAAAGAATTTGTGTGACTCTGACTTTGCTTAACGTTTAATACAGAGTTTCAGTAGGAGTTTCTATTCACACTGTTACATTGTTCTGACCATAATTACCCAGTTTTGCTTCTTCCGGAGGCCCTCACCCTTCTCTGTCTAAACTTACGATCCCTGTGTCAAGATCATACCATGAATGTTTAACCAGTCTGCTGTTGTCTCTGCCACTGCCACCCCCCACTTCTACTTTTCCTTCCCCATTGTTAATGGTTTGCTGACTAGTCAGTTCTACCACTTTGTCATTTCTACTCTGGCTTCCATCCCGGGGATAACCTCTGTCTGGATTTCCTGTCTTGCCCATTTCCCTCGTAGCCCCTTCTTGCTCTGCAGCATTGCTCCACATGTACTGTGAGGTATGCACACATCTTTAAATTGACCTTGGACATCAGCTATTCTATTGCAGTTTATTTTTCCTGGGTTTGGAAATATGCTTCTATGCATCTTCACGGCACTGGCAGGAAATATATTATAGGAATCATTTTTCAGAAGAGCAGGTTTTGGGATATGCCTATCTTCTTTGTGTTATGACCTATTATGTCCAGTGAGATCCTCTCCATCCCTTTGCCATGGAGGCCCAGTAATGCACCGTGGCCACTTTACCAACCAGATGCAAACTCTTTTGTCTGGAGGCATCCCACTGATGCATTCCTAGGTGTGGCAGATGTACATTTGTGATGGGGTTGCTTCCTCCCTATAAAGTCATGTATTTTACCAGCATTTCTTTGCATTCAGGTTGCTGCTCTGGAGCAGAGGAAGCAGAGGCACCCTTTGAACAGAACCTTCCTGTGGGAGTGTCACAGGCCAGGACACCCAAGGCAACTCTGTCTTCCCAGAAAACCCATCCCTGTGAGATGCAGAGTCCTGTTTTGAGAGGAATTTTGGCTGAGCACCAGGGAATACAACACAGCCATAAAGTATTCAGTTGTAGGGTATGTATGAAACAATTTTATTTTACTGCAAACTTTGAAAAACACCAGAAGCAGCATATGGAAAAGAAACCCATCAAAAGCAGTATAGACAGGGCCTTGTTTGTGAAGAGCTACAAATTCTATGCGTCAGGGAATCCCTTTATCTGTGAGAAAGTTGGGAAGGACTTCCTGACCACCTTGGGATGTCTCCAACAGGCTACTCATACTGGGAAAAAGCCAAACAAAATCACCCAGTGTGGAGTAACTTTACAAAGCAGAAAAAGTTGTTACACCTGGGAAGAAGACAAGAATACCTTTGGTCCCAAGCACATACTTGTTCAGGATGAGTGTGTCCACACTAGAAGACAGTGTTTTGTGTGCCATGAATGTGGGAAAACATTCAGGTATAAATCCTTATTTGTTATTCACAAGAGAGTGCACCTTGTTTCAAGGCTTCACATGTGTGGTGAATGTGGCAGATCTTTTAGGCAAAGCACAACCTTCCATCAGCACAAAAGATTTCATACTCGGACAAGGCAGTACAAGTGCAGCAAATGTGGGAAATTTTTTACCAATAGCTCAGTATTCATTTTACACCAGAGAGTACACAAAGGAGAAAGGCTTTTTGAGTGCAATAAATGTGGGAAAGCTTTTACAAGTAGCTCTAAACTCATTCTACACAGGAGAGTACACACAGGAAAAAGGCCTTACAAGTGCAGTGAATGTGGGAAATCCTTTAGCCATCAGTGTTACGTCATTCAACACCAAAGAAGTTGTAGTGGGAAAAGGTCTTATGAGTGTAGTCGGTGTGGGAAATCTTTTACCTCTCGCTCTGGCCTCCATTATCATCAGGGAGTTCACGATGGATTGGGGCCTTATGCGTGTAGTGAATGTGGGAAATCTTTTGCTTCTACCTCTGCCCTCAGGTATCATCACAAGACTCATGACAGAGAAAGGCCTTATGCGTGTAGAGAATGTGAAAAATCTTTCTCCAGGAGTTGGGCGCTCACTCGACACCAGAGAGTTCACACCGGAGAAAGGCCTTATGTATGCAGTGAATGTGGGAAATCTTTTACTCAAAGATATCCCCTTCTTATACACCAGAGAGTTCACACCGGAGAAAGGCCTCATGAGTGCAGTGAATGTGGGAACTCTTTTATCTCTAGGTATGCCCTCCGTTGTCATCAGATGGTTCACACAGGAGAAAAACCTTATGAGTGCAGTGAATGTGGGAAATCCTTTAGGGATAGTTCTCAATTGAGTGAACATCAGAGGATTCACACTGGAGAAAGGCCTTATGAGTGCCCTGAATGTGGGAAATCATTTAGATACAAATCTTACTTTTCTCAACACCAGAGACTTCATACAGGAAAAAGATCTTACGAATGTAGTCAATGTAGGAAATCTTTTACCTTTATCTCTGGACTCCGTTATCATCAGAGAGTTCACTCAGGATCAAAGCCTTATGAGTGTAGTGTATGTGGGAAATCTTTTACTTCTAACTCTGCCCTCAGGTATCATCACAAGATACATAATAGAGAAAGGCCCGATGAGTGTAGTGAAGGTGAGAAATCTTGTACAAGGAGTTTGGCACTTACTGGACATCAGAGAGTTCACACCGGAGAAAGGTCTTATGCATGCAGTGAATGTGGGAAATCTTTTGCCCAAAGATATCGCCTTGTTATACACCATAGAATTCACACAGGAGAAAGGCCTCATGAGTGCACTGAATGTGGAAAATCTTTTACCTCTAGCTCTACTCTCCGTGATCATTACATGGTTCACACAGGAGAAAAACCTTATGAGTGCAGTGAATGTGGGAAATCCTTTAGGGATAGTTCTCAATTGAGTGAACATCAGAGGATTCACACTGGAGAAAGGCCTTATGAGTGCACTGAATGTGGGAAATCATTTAGATACAAATCTTACCTTTCTCAACACCAGAGACTTCATACAGGAAAAAGATCTTATGAGTGTAATCAATGTAAGAAATCATTTGCTTTTATCTCTGGACTCCATTATCATCAGAGAGTTCACTCAGGATCAAAGCCTTATGAGTGTAACGAATGTGGGAAATATTTTACCCATAGTTCATCACTCTTAAGACACCGAAGAGTTCACACAGGAGAAAGGCCTTACAAGTGCAGTGAATGTGGGAAATCCTTTATCCAAAGAAGTCAACTTCTTATACACCAGAGAGTTCATACAGGGGAAAGGCCTTATGAATGCACTGAGTGTGGGAAATCCTTTACCTCTGTTTACACCCTGCATTGTCATCAGAGAGTTCACTCAGGATCAAAACCTTATGAGTGTAGCGAATGTGGAAAATCTTTTACCCATAGCTCAACACTCATTCGACACCAGAGACTTCACACAGGAGAAAGGCCTTACGAATGCAGCGAATGTGGGAAATCCTTTATCTCTACTTTTACCCTCCGTTGTCATCAGAGAGTTCACTCAGGATCAAAGCCTTATGAGTGTAGTGAATGTGGGAAATCTTTTACCTATAAGTCAACACTCATTCGACACCAAAGAGTTCATACTGGAGAAAGGCTTTATGAGTGCAGTGAATGTGGGAAGTCCTTTATCCAAAGACACCACCTTCTTATACACCAGAGAGTTCATACAGGAGAAAGGCCTTATGAGTGCACCAAATGTGGAAAATCCTTTATCTCTACTTCCAATCTTCGTTGTCATCAGAGAGTTCACAAGAGAGAAGACTTAAATGTGCAAAGGAATGTGGTATTCCCTTGTTCAGTTTAACATCACTGGAAGAAACCTTGAGGACCCATATGCCTGAATTCAAACTCAGATAGCCAGTTGTCCGCAGTAGGGAGATTACCCTTACGTTTCATTTATGAGAGAAGCATATGCAGTTTCTACCTTGCCAGGGTTCTTGCCAGACTTACGTCACTGCCATTTTCTATTAAAGCTATCTTCACCATGTCCTACAACCCTGATGTCTACAGTTCTATGGGTGATGTTAACTGATTTTAAGAACATAGGGGTCACCATGACTGACTGAATCAGTAGTGATTGAAGACTGAATGGAATGTGCCTCTTCTAACGGCATCCACAGATGGTCATGTGACAGTGACTGTAGGACCAGTGTGTACCTAAATCTCAGGATCTCCTGGCATGTTTATCTTTTGTAGCTGAAGTCATTGTCAGAGAAAATTAGAGCTTTTGTAGCCTCTCAGCAATGCTTCCCTCAAGGACATTGCTGCATAAGCAGAAAACAAAGAGAAAGTCCAGACATGGCTTTTGTGACCCAGCCAGCATTCCTGTTGACTCCAGTGTAAAGGTCCTTTACTACTAATTAGTATTTGCTGACACTGAGGGAAGACCACACAGGACATGAGAAGATAGGGTGGGGTCAATATAGTGTGACCAAATGTATTTTCCAAAAAGAGTGGGGTGTAACAGATTTTATCTTGAGCCATTTTTTTAAAGCTTTATTGAGGCATAATTTACATGTACTAAATTTGCACATAGAGTATTTGGTATGTTTTGACATACATATGTACCTGGGAAAAACATCATCATCTTCACAGTAAT
The DNA here is from genome assembly GCF_040802235.1 of Manis javanica. Classification (NCBI taxonomy): domain Eukaryota; kingdom Metazoa; phylum Chordata; class Mammalia; order Pholidota; family Manidae; genus Manis; species Manis javanica. The sequence continues at coordinate 755,357 of NC_133172.1, forward strand.
GATAATATCTATCACTTTATTTGCCTGCTGTCCTTCTGTAGTCTCTCCCTGCCCTTCACAGCCCTCCAAATAAACACTGGTTTACTTTTCCTTAATATAGATACCTTTGTATTTTCTAGAGTTATGTGATTTGGATCATTAAATGTTTTACTTTTTTTTCTGACTTACATTGCATAATTTGAGTTTGATCAATGACAAAAATAGCTCAACTTTCTATTTTGGCTGTCTTTGGATATACCACTATTTATCCATCTTTATAGACATTGGGTTATTTTCAGTTTTTTGAGTATTATAAATAAAGCTTGTACAAACGTCTGTGTACAGTTCTTTATTTTGAGTTGTATTTCATCTTTTTTCCGTAACTTAAAGACTGTAATGTCTGAGTCACAGGGTATGTTTACCTTTGAAGAAAATAACAAATTGTGATCTAAAATAACTGTACATTTTTTTATTCTTACCAGCAGCTTATGAGAATTCATTTTCTCTGCCTTATAATGAATACATGGTTTGGCTTATCACTTTTAATATAGTTCTTTAAATTAGTTTGCAGCACTATCTCGTTTTATTTGCATTTCCCAAGGGATTTCTGATAAGCATTTTTCAGATAAGTATTTGCTATCTCTATGTCTGTAGCCCCTGGATGAGGGGTCCCCACCCAGGGAGAGTTCCCTGTGAATTCATTGAGACTGAAGGCAAGGGCAAGAAGTTGGGAATTAAGGAGGTTTATCTCATGAATCCGTCTTTCCTCACTTGCACCAGCAGCCTGCTCAGCTCCCTCCCCATTCTCATTGCCACTAACCCCAGCTGCCCAGCTCTCTCCCCCGCACTGCTGGAACTCCCTGTCCATGGTGCTGTCTCATCTCCCTGCCCCTCACACCAGAGGCACTCGGGGGCATCCCTGGTCATGGGCAGATTCTTAACATACCAGGAACAGAGGAGGGGAAAGAACGGGTGTTTCCTCACCACCCCTACCCTGGGTTGGCAGCCTCATGACTGGTTAGCCACTTTGCCCCCAGTAAATATCCCATAGATGTACAAACAGGCTCAGATTATATATAGACAATGGGTGCCATTAAGGCCACGTGGGAATCTTGGTCAGAAATACGCATCCCACAGTGCCTTTGGTAAAAAGCTCATTTTGCCTATTTTTTAAATGAACTTTGGCTATTTCCCTTTTCTTCAAGAAATAGATCAATGAGGCAACAAAGATGGATGGTAGAAGTTCACTCATTAAATATATGAGTGACTTTGTTTAATGGATTTTTTTCAGTAGTGCAAGATGTATCTTTTTTTTTGTGCTATGCACAATGCAATGGACACACCACCAATGTTTAAGACTAATGCACATTAACGCAATCTCCATCTGTTAGTTTCAGATAGTAAGTAACACCGCAGTGTCTTGCTTTGTATTGTTTGCTTACTTTCCTTGTCTATGATTGGTGAGGTGGAGCATATGGGGGACCAGATCAGGATGAACTGCACACTCAGAGCCCAGTGGGAGGAGAAAGAGGGCAGTGATCAGGCTTCCCGAGTGATCTGGTCCCTGAGTATATATATCACAGGAGCTCACAGGTAATGACCCTCGTGGGCTAGTTTCCTCTTGTATAAAATTGGGGATTAGGAGTGACCCTACCGAGGGCCTTGAAAGAGGTGCCCATTCCTTGTGCATCAGCTGCTCCTGCAGTCTTCATCGGCAAGTGGTGACATTCTGGGGCAAGGCACCCTTCCATCTGCCACAGACAGAAGGGGGCTGAAGGCACTGCAACCTCCTAGTTCCACACCATCGAATCTTAAGTGACTCACTAGAGCTCCTGGAAGCAGTTTGCTGACTAATAGCAGGCGGTGATGGCATTCACCTTAGTCTCTGTGAGGATCAATAAAAGTAACAACAGCACCGACCTGTACCAGGAGTCCAAGGTTTCCTTTTGCAGCATTTTCTCTTCGATTGTAACTGCCTCGGGAATTTCAAGGATGTGTCTGAAACTGGCCACCACATACAGAAGACAGGGAGAGACCCAAGAAAGGCAGATCACTCCAGGTTGGTTGGTGGCGATTGTAAAGAGCAAAAGAACGTAGGAGGCTTGTTTTGAGTTGCTGCAAGACACATACTTTTCCATACTCACCTACCAAATCTTAACAGTTTATATATAGGTCATGTGACCCACAGTCCAGTAGCAGGCTTGTAAATGATGAGCTGTTCCCGGGAAAGGATGTCAGGAAGCACCCCTGGGAAGACATTTGCCAGTAATGATCCCTGGGTATCTTACTGTAAGTCCAGGGAGAGGAAATCCCAGGGCAAAATACTTCTGAAACCGAAATCAGTGAAAGGGAGAAATAAAGTTTAAATTGCTTACTGCAGTCCGGCCCATCTCTCCTGCTCCAGCAGAAGCAAAACCGGTCCCTCTTCACCTCTCAGGTACAATAAGCCCTCCGTTGCCCAGGTAATTACCCACTGATATGGAGATGAACTTCTCCACCCCTGAGGAATGATGCAAATGCACTAAAGCCATACTTCTTTCCACCTCTGAACGCCTATTGATACACATGTACCAAAGCCAGGCGAGATATTCTGGAAATACTATAATTTTACCCACACTTCCTAAAAACAATCTCCATAAAAATTCTCTTGAGGGCTGCCCCATCATCCCTTGTTTCCAAAGGCCTGGGGCAAGCTCCTGCACTGTCCAGATGACTTCAGGGAGGGCACACAGTATGTGTGGCATGTGGCATGTGTGGACACCTGGAGGAAGTCTGTCCTTTTTACTTGTTTCTTTCTGGTTGTGAGGAGAAGCCTTTATGTCTCTACTACTACCTATTACTAATTTCCCCTTTCAAGAGGGAACAGGCCTAAGCAAGCCTCATGAGCTTCCCAGCACCTTCTAACATGTTTTAGTTAGAAGCTTGTTTTAATTAGTTCTCAGAAGTAATGTGCTTACAATACATAGTGGGTAGCTTTTGAAAATTTTATTTCCATGGATCACTTAAAAGTTACTGTGAGCCATTTGCATCCAGAAGATACTCTCAAATAATCTTATGGTCTTTGCCTGTTTACTTCCCAACTTCAGTTACTCCTTTGGCTTTTATTACCATGAACATTTATTAAGGTAATATTCATATGATGAAGCCATAATCCCCTGTGACCATATTTGGAGAAGTTAAGGATTAAGTAGGTCAAATGAGGCCGTAAGGGTGGGAACCTACTCTCTTATGACTGGTCTCCTTGTAAGAGGAATAGACATCAGGCATGTGCTCAGAGAGAGAGAGAAGACCATAGGACACAGCAAGATGACCATCCACAAGCCAAGGAGCGAGGCCTCAGGCCACCACACCTGCTGAACCCCTCACCTAAGACTTCAAGCTTCCAGAACTGTGAGAAAGTAAATTTCTGTTTAAGCCAAGCAGTCTATGGTGTTTGTTATGGCAGTCCTAACAGACTAACACAACTGTCATGTAATGTGTTCTCTACAACAAATTAGTAAATAATGAGGCTCAATATCTAAAGAGATACAGTTAAGAGACAGATTTGGTATGTCTAAAAATGCTACAAAAGTATGTGATCTTTTTTTGAACTTGGGAAGATTTAGTTTGAGGCTTCCTAATTTGCTTCTACTGCTAGAAACCAAAAGTTAGCTCCAACTTGCAAAGTCCAAAGGAAGCATGGTAGTGAGAGTTGTGCTTTAAAACTCTCAGAATTACTCTTATTTCCTATAAGTGTGTAAGTTGTAGCTTAATGGGACAACAGGGTCAGACTTACGCTCTTGTGATAACCAACCATGAAAGTATACAGAATACAGCAGTGACTGCTTGCCGGATTGTGACCTTTGAGGGACAGATGCACAGCAGTTGCGGTGGAATCCTTTCCAGGACACTTTCCAAACCTGCACAAGAAAGCAGAGGGTAGAGATGCAAGAGAGATAGGCAGGTAGCAGGAAAAGTGTAGATGAGTCCTCTCCAGGGGGCCCTCCTTGGGCGGGATAGAAACTGACATTTTCCACCAGGCTTTTTCAGTCCCCCTCCCCAAAGAGTGGAGACCCTCCATATCACATCACTGGTCAGGTGCACATAAGTGTCACCAGCCACCGAATCCCAGATCCCTCCTCCAGAGACAACATCTTCACTGCTGGACCTTGAAGCTGAGATCCCACTTCTCCCTCCAGAAATTGATGGCTCACCTTTAGCACCTGAGCAGTGCAGTGTCCCACATGTTGAGACAATCTCGGGCAGATCTGCAGAGCAAGGTGCAGCCAGCACAATGTGCCCCTTTTGGACACTGTTGGGCACCACAGTCAAACCAGACCCCAAGCATCAGGATGGGGCACTTCTGGTTTCTAGGTCTAGTACAGTGTCACCAACCTCCTGGCAATCATGAGATACTGCCTGGTCCTGGTTCTCCGCCTGGGTGACTCTTGAGAGCAGCTGACCACCAGGAAGGAATTCTGAAGAACTCCAGTAGTTTCATCCTCATGGTCTGGGAGGAGGGGCCCTGGATGAACCGAGGGGCTATTTGTGGGCTGGGAGCAGTTGCCCCACTGCATGGGGAACCTGGAGCATGCAGACGACAAAACACAATGGAGGCTTCACAAAGAGACAGTGTTAGGTCCACAAAGATTGGACATAATGAGGTATTTTTTTTTTTGTAAAATGAGTACCTGTAGGTTGTCCAAGACATTAGGTGAGAAAGTCAATTTATGAATCAGTATACAATGTGTGACTTGATTTTTTACTAAGAAAAACTTGTGTAAGCATATGTTTGAACTCACTGACATACACATAGAGTGATACACATGTGCAGACACAGATCTAAAATAATCTTATTACTGCAAATTGTTTTCTTCCAGGAGCTAGAATGATCAGAGACTATTCATATTCTTTTTTATAAGTATGTGTTATAGTACTAATTTAATTAAAATTTGACAATTTGTATATATTTAAAAGCTTTAGGAAATAAATGTACACTGATGCATCCGTGCAACCTCATTGCAAAAGTCTTGGAGATTTGATAAGTTAATCACAAGAAACAGCACCCTGGACACAACCACAAGAGAAGGATGGAATCTTCTTCATGTGCATCTCAATCACCTGGAACTTAAGACAACAGTTTCTAGGGTCTGAATCCCAGATTGCCTGATTCAGTTGATGTGGGTTCAGAACCGAGAGGATGCATGTCCAGTGAGGCCCCAGGTGGCACTAATGGCGAAGATCCAAGAATCAAACTAGGAAAATGGGGGCTGCATGAAATCCTGCTTAGTTCATGGCATGTCCACCAAGGTGAAGAATTGTAGGCCTAAGTTTTTGCACCCACATTCCCTGAGTGTCTACAGTGAGCAAAGTCGATGAATAGCCATCTGGGAGCCCCAGACTCCTGCCCCCTGGCGCTGCTGCTGAACCCCACGAGTGCTCCACCCACCAAAGACAGTCATCTGCTGCGCTTCCATGAGCTTGCCCAAGAATGCCCACACGGCACATCTCTCATCTCCTCGAAGTGTCTCAATGGCCCTCTTACTAAGGAGAACCCCTCCTGCCTCCTCACCGGGTTAATACTACATTTCATACTTATTTCTCAGGACACACACCTGGTCTTGTTTTCATTGTTACTACCACATGCTAACCTACTCTGTAATTTCATAATTTTCTTTCATATGACCTGCCTGTGCTCTTTGGAGAATGTAACCAGAGCAGTTTCTGCTTCTCCCTTTGAAGTGGGTTTCAGTGCTCTCCTGGCCATTTGCGTCATCCTGAGGGAACCAGCTTGTATTCCATCCCTTGATCCTGTGAAACTTGCATCTCTCCGCCCCTGGTTGTTGACTTCTTTCCAGTGTACAGCATTCCTGTGGCCCTGTAAGGTGTGTGGGGTTCTCTCCCAGGCTCTGAGTGTGTTTTATGAATGAACTGTTGATTGTATCTGTCCAGTGTCAGGGGTCCTGTGTTTGGCCATCCCTGTAACCCTAGGACAGGAGTTCCACCCTTACTGGTGCAGTTAAGAGGAGGTGCCTAACACAGAAGTGACGTGGAGAGGCCCGGGAGGTGCCCGTGCTGTGGGGCAGCGGGGTGTCGTAGCCGCGGGCATGTGCCTGTGGTGCCCAGGGCAGTGAGGGACGTGGAATCTAGAGCGAGTGTGCTTGGGGAGGGAGTCTGTGTGATGGCCCCAAATTCCTGGTATTGAGACTTACTTAACTTTGATCACATCAGGACAGTAGCTTGGCAGGAGTGGGTGGATGACATCTGGGCCAGGGCTGCAGCTCAGACCTCTGCCTGGGTGCCTGCCTCATGCTCTGATACGGGACTGGGTGGCCTGTGAGCCCCTGAGGAGATGGCAGGGCAGGTTGCACCAGGGCCTGGTTTGTCTCCCGGGGCGGGGTAGGTAAATGTGAGATGGATTGTGGGTACTCAGGAGAAGGGCTGTTTGTAGTTTCACCTGTCACCCTCATGACAGGGCACTGTGACCTCTGAGGACATGGCTGTGAACTTCTCAGGATTGGGCTCTCCGTGATGAGGCGCAGAGGCATCCAGGCTGTGATGTGGCCCCCGAGAACTCTGACCTTATACCCTCTCTAGGGAAGGGCCCCATGTCCACCCCTGTGCCCTGACGAGTTCTCTGCTCTTCCCTTTTTCCCTAGAGGCTGGCATGTCCTTCCCAGTTGAGGACCAAGGGCACTGCTGGTGACGCTGAATGACCACCAGGTACCCTGAGCAGCCCCAGCACCTGCCCGCTGCCTCTCGAGGACAGATTTAGAGTCGGGCATCTCGCAGTCGCTGTGACTGCCCCTGTTTTGCTTGCCTCTCCCTGGCTGAGAACCCAGGTTCTGCTGCCTCCCCGCAGCTGGCATTTCCTCCGGCCGCCTGTTCCAGAAGTACTGTCACTGCTAATTGCACAGACTGCAGTCTGTTCTTACAAGATCCTTCCCCAGAGTTTTCTGTAATATTTTCTCTCTTGTGGCCACCGTGGGCTGAGTTCTGCTGGTCCAGCACTGGCTGCTCTTTTGTAAAGTCTTTCCATTATTAATTGTATCCATCTGGGTGCCAGTATTTGCTCATCTTGGGAGTAGGGTAGAGAGCCTTCCGTGTTAATCCAGCCACAGAAATACAGGCTCGGGGGGATCCCAGTTAGTCTTCAGAAGTGGCACCTGGGAGAAGGCATGATGTCAGGGCTGTATTCAAATTATAGCAGAAACCGATTCTAATTGATGAATATCTTGGTACCAATGCCACTTGCCAACACCAAGCCAAAACTCATTTCTGCTGTTTTTTACCATTTTTGGCACTTTGTCTACTTGTCAACTCTACCTGGCACTTCTGCTCTTACATCTGTGCAGAAATGAGTCTCGCTGCCAGGACTCCTCACCTCCCCCGCTTTCCTCGGCGCTCCCTCTGCGCTGCTCTCCCACACTGACCTCCGCAGACTGTGGCGCCTCTAAATAGTCCTTGAGCGCGAGCTGCCCTGTGGCAGTTGGATGCTCTTGGTCCTGGACATCGCCTTCTACATGGCACTCATGTGTCACCGGCAAACAAGAACCTCCTGGAAGGGATTTTCAGAAAAACAGGTTGTAGACCGTGCTCTCGTCCAGATGTCAGGCCCCACAGTTACGTCCTCCAGCTTGTGAGACATTCCCTATTCTGTGCTTGTTCTTCTCCAGTACAGCAAAGCAGCCCCATATTCAGCCTGAACAAACTGGCTCTATGAATAATTCATGGGCTCATCCTGACTTTGTTGAGCCCACTCCTCTGTAGGGGCAGCTGCCACAAGCTCAGCATGGGCTCCTAGCATTCCATTCCTTTCAGGTCGGTGTGGAGCCGAGAGTGGGCAGAGCGTTTCTGTGGGAGTGTCACAGGCCAGGACTCTGAAGGTGTGCGTCTGCCCGGACGGCCCATCCCTGGGAGGTGAGTGGCCCAGTCTCGAGAGACATCTGGCACTTGGCTGAGCACCAGGGAACACATATCAGGCACGGAGTTCGCACCTGCTGGGCATGTGGGCAGCTATTCTGTTTCACTGCACTGCAAACCTTCCACAGCACCAGAAGCAGCATGTTGGAGAGAAACACTTGAGAAGCAAAGCCTCTTTGTGAAGAGCTACACGTTCTGTGTGTTACGGAAACCCCTCAGCTACGGGATGGGGAAGGGATTCCTGACCTGCTCAGGATTTCTCCAGCAACGTCACTTCACACCATGGAGAAGTCAAGGGGCAGTGCCACGTGTTTAGTGGACTTTCTTTTTTCCTTTTTGGTTTATGACTTTAGCATTTATTATAATATACACATGTATATGTGCTTACAAATTAACAAATAAAAATGAGATCCTGAAAGAAATCACTTCCAGCACTGACACTGGAAATGGTAACTGTGCAGTGATTGTGTAAAAGGTCAAATCACATAATGGGAAAAACAACTGGGTCGGCTCATTCACTATACAGAAGCTTCCATGAGATTAATTTAGGGGAATGCCACTTAAGAAACAGGACAAAAAAATCCAGCAGGGCTGTGTACTTGGGAAACTAGTGGACTTTCATACTGTAAAAATACATTATTACTGGAGAGGATGTGTGAAAGCTTTCAAGTGTAAACACACACTCATTACTGGAGACTTCAGTAGAGAAAGCTGTTACCCATGTGGTAAATGTGGGAAGAACTACCACCTCACCACTGGAGAGTCCACACTGCAGAAAGGCCTCAGGAGTGTGCGGATGTGGGAATGATGTAGCGACGAGACCAACCTCATTCAGCATCAGAGAATTCACACTGGAGAAACAATTTCTGAATGCAGTGAATGTGAGAAGTTCTTTACTTACAGTTTTAGTGTCTTTAACTACCAGAGAGTCCACACTGAATCAAGGCCTTAGGAGTGCAGTACATGTAGGAAATCTTTTGGCCAAAGCTTAAGCTCCATCAGCATCAGAGAGTTCATACTGGAGAAAGGCCTTATGAGTGTGGTGGATGTAGGCAGTTCTTTACACCACCAGTCTCTTAAGACACCAGAGAATTCACACTGGATGAAGGCCTTACCTTACTGAATGCCAAAAAGTTCACATAGGAAGCTTAGGGAATTAATGTAAATGTATAGGGAATGTGCTATTTCTTGTATTCATTATAACTGGACAGTATCCCTCATGAGGATGCCGTCTACCTGAATTTAATCTCATACATGTGACTATCCACTAAATCTTAGATATGTGGGAGCTGTCTTCAACTCTGAGCTGCCCAGACTCTGCCAGGTTCATGTCGCTCTCGATTCTGTTGAAGCAGCCATTTCACTTCACTCCCTGGAATGTGCCTGTGGTGTGCAGTCATTCACCCACCACTCTATGTTTGGCAAAGTAAAACTCGATGTTCTCCTATTTGTGGAAGGATCTGTGAGAAGCCTGGGCATTCACTCCTTTCTCATCTTTTTCTCACAGTTTGAGTTGTTCTGCTGAGAAAAACTGAGTTCTGCTAGCATGAAGGTGTAACTGCCTTTTGTTGGGACCCCAAACCCATGTGCCTCAGGTGGGACAGAATGGCAGAATATAGCGCTCTCATTTTCGGCTAATTGATTTATATTCTTATCCAAGGTTTCCCAGGAAGGGCTGCGTGGCTTCGTGGTCCTTATTTGTAGCTTGGATGTCATGTTATTTAGTAGGTTTAGAGGTTAACCTGAAGAGGACACAGTTGCTGTGACAACCTCTGGGGCTTCCAAGAGTAAAACTACTCACAGGGGCCCTTACAGTGTACTCAGCACTGATGAATGGAATCTGTTCCTCAGCTCCTGTAAAAGAGCTGTGTGCCATGGGGTCCAGAATCCTTTAGTGCCACTGGTTGAGAGAGTACAGGGGGAATCATATTTGTTAATGAAATGTGGGATTAGTAGGGAGTGGGGAGACTGCAGCAGATTAGTTGGAGTGTAACTTCTTTAAAGGGACATTCACAGTGTTCCCATCACTACAGCTGTAAAGGATGAGCAGGTACAGGAATTGTCAAACCTCCTGAACTGAATCTTACATAGCTGAGATCACTGTGAGAGGAAATAATCTAAGGGTGTTACGGTTCCTGTAGCCTTTCTGGGCTGCCTATCTCAAGGCTTCTGCTGTGCAGGGAGGAAAACCAGCATAGAAGGGAGATCTCCTGTCAGTGATGTGGCCTCTGTGACTCAGCCTGCATTCCTTTTAATAAAGTGGAGATAACTGATTGCTCACAAATATTTGCTACCACCGAGGCACAGCTCCCTCTCCTGGGGCATGAGGAGAGAGATGGTGGAGTCAATATAGGGGATTTTACAGAAACAGGAAATCCAGATTTTTATTTTGAACCATATTTTCAAGTTTTGATAAGATATAAATGACATGCGATAAACTGCACATACTAACCTGCAATTTGGTAAATTGAAATTCTTACAACCCATGAAACTGTCATCACAATCACCTGCCCAGATGAGCCTGACCACCGCCCTATAGTTACGTTGTATCCTTAATAATGTCCCTCACTGCCCTTCATGCCTTCAGGCAACGGCTGACTGACTTCCCCTTACAGTAGGTTGGTTTGCATGGTCTAGAATGCTGTATGATGGAGATTATAAAGTGTTGACCCTTTCTCTCCCCACGGGTGCCCTAATGTGGCGTGTTTATCTTGACGTTAATCAATGACAACACCCTTCTGATCCTGGTGAACATGTTTTTTCTCCTTTCACGTGCTATCTTCTGTGTTACCGTTTTTGATAACAAGGTTGTGGGCCCAAGCCCCTGGCTGATGAGCACCTCTGTGCTGGCGTCTTGAGGCTTCCTGACACTCGGCCCCCGTGTGCTCGTTGTCAGGGGCACCCATGTCTCGCTAGACAGAAAAAACCAAAGGCTCCATGTGTGGTGTGTGGTGTCTGGGCTTTAAGTTCCCTCTAGAACATCCCACCACTTACGTAATCACTTCTTCAATATTTGTAGGCTCATAGATTATACCTGCAAGGTTGGTCTGCAAGGACCTCAGGATTCAGCCCTGCATAACAGTGACACTAGTCATGACCTCATGGTGCTCACTGGACCGCCAAGAAAACAGACCCGGTGTGAGTAATTACACAGTGGTTCCTCAGAAGATCAAACAGTGAATTACTATATGATTCAGCAATTCTGCTTCTAGGTGTACACTCAGAATAATTGAAAGTGGGGTCTCAAACGTATTTGTACACCCATGTTCATAGCAGCATGATTCACAATAGTCTAGGGGTGGAAAAGCCACAGTTGTGTGTTGGGAGATGACTAGAGTCATGAAATGTAGTGTATACGTACAATGGAATATTCAGCTTTTAAAACACAAAATTCTTAAATATGCCATATCATGGGTGAACCTTGAAGACAGTGTTACGTGAAAGAAGCCAAACACCGCAAGGCAAATACATGATTTATATGATTCCACTTACATGACCTAATGAGGAGCATGGTGGTCTCCAGGCTCCAGTGGGGGGATGGGGAAATGGGCAGCTATTCAAAGGACACGCTTTCAGTTTGGGATGACGTAAGAATCACGGAGATCTTGCGTTCGCTCCTTGAACTTGAATGCTCTCTGGCAGTCAGAACCTACCTCGTTAATAGTAGGAATAACCACGACTGGCCGTGCCTCTTTCCCTCCATTGCCGACTCTCTGCAACCCTTGCATGTTTTCTCTTAGACTCTAGTGGGTTCCATCCTAGCAAGAAAATTAAAAAGGCTCACCTTCAGAGGCGCTGGCTCACATCCTGATGGTGTTACTCTGGAAATCCCTCGTGACTATTCGTCAGATTATATCAAAGTCTGGAAATTGGGTGCGGAGATGTACATTTTGTGACGCACGTGTTAGACTCCAGAACTTAACTCCAATTTGTCAAAGAATAAACAAAGCTCTACATAGAGTCTTAGTTTTGTAAACACTCAGATCTGCTTTTGTTACTTTTCAAGTGCATTGTGGGTTCTGGTTGTGACGCAGTAACAGACTGACTCATACGCTGCCATAAATAACCAAAAAGTGGCAAAGTACATGGAGTTCCTGCTTTCAGGTGTGGGACCACATGCAGTGCAGGTCTGTGGTCCTTCAGGGAAGGACAGGAGAGAGGGTGGGGTCACATCCTCCCATGCCCCTGCCAGGGCACTTTCTAAACCTGCACCAGACAGCAGAGTGCAGGCAGCAGATCATGCCTGTGGGGGGAGCTGGACATCTCGGAGCAGCCCTACCCTGGTAGGGGTGTTAAACCTCAGGCTGGGCTCCCTCAGCCCCCAGCTCCAAGCGGAGACCCTCACATACATGACAGGTGCCTCCAGCCACTGCATCCCATGTTTGTCTTCCGGAGGCTGAGAGGCTGAGACCCCACACCCTCCTACTCCAGAAGATGACACGCCTCCTGTGGCACCTAAGCACCGCTGGCTTCTCTCTGCGTACTTGTCCATGCAATCTTGGCACCTGCCCTTGGCTCAGGATGAGGCCTCATGGACTTCACATCAAGAATTTAAGTTGAACCTTATCCCTGGCTTGCCAGCCTCCTGGCCTTTATGCCATCACTACTTGGTCTGGTTTTTACGCCCTGCAGGAACTTCAGAGAAGTTAGAATAGCACTGAAGGACTCATGTCACCTCTGAGGAGTTTTCTCTGGCCTTGGAGAAGGGGCCCTGCAGGGACTTAGACGCAATGAGTAGCTATGAGCCTCATAGCAGCTGACTGGCCAAAATGCAATGTAGCTTTCAAAAGAAGGCAGCTTTAGGTCTACAAGGTTTCAAGAGAAGGAAGGATCGGGAGGTATATAGGGTGTAAAATGAGAAAGTAGCTTTAGGTTGGCCATGATGTTTTAAGTGAGGAAATAAAAACATGGATTGGTATACAAAGTCTGACTTTATTTTTACTGAGAAAAACAATATAAAGGAATATATTTAAACACATAAACACAGTGATGCACTTGTGTGCAGACACAATTGGAAAGAGATAAGGCTATACTGTACACATTTTTTCCCAGAAGGTAAAAATACAGACTTTTCACATTCTACTTTATAATTGTATACAATGTTTTTGTATCGGGAAATAACCTGTACTGATGCCCTCTTTTGTTTTATCAATTCAAAAACCCTATTGTAAGAAAGACAGACTTGGTCCACAGAAACCACACAGTATGATGAAATGTATCTGATTTTATATCAGACTCACTTGGAAGATTAAAACAGATTATAGGGCCTGTTCCACAGAATGTCTATTTTTCACTGGGTTCGGTTCTGAAATGAGAATGAGCATTTCTAATAAGCCCCTGGGTGTTGCTGATGGTGAAAGTCCAGGAATCAAACTTGAAAACCACGGTTCTTTGAAAAATAAGACTGCCTGATTCCAGGCCCTAGTCCACCAAAGTGGAGCATCGCAGATTCCCAGAGGCAGAGCCGAGGCTTCTCGCCCACACACCCCCGAGAATGTCTGCAGTGAGCACGTCAGGCTAATGGCCACCTCAGCTGGAGTCCAGAGCCTCTCAGGGCTCCCCCCACCGTGTCTAGCCACTTTCCTCTGCCTAGAACTTACTCCCAAAATACCCACATAGTTATCCCTATCTCTTTCATTTTTGCTTCATTTTTTTTTTTTTTTTTTTACTTTTTGCCCTTAATCGTAGAGGGCTCTGTTACTGTGCTATGTAATATACATACCGTGCTCTACTTCTAAACACATTTACCTTACTGTCTTCCCATTGTGCCTACCACATTCTAACATACTATATAACGGTATTTCTTCTTCCACGATTCCTGTGCCTTCTTTGAATACAATATAACCTCCAGGAAGATAGTCTTCTGTCCCTTTTGTGTCCTAATGTCTCCAAATGTATCTGCCATAAGTTCTCGAAGCCAGATATACTTGTTCACTGATCACCTGTTAGAACAGTGAGTAAACAAGACAAGCTTCCCTGTGTATTTTTAAATTCCACCCCTTTAACTTTCCTTGAATGCTGGTATTGCTTAATTTCAAGAATGCGGAAGAACCATATTTTGGAGACAAAATCTTCAGAGTGATTGTTATAGTCACATGATCAGCTTATTTGTACATCTCAGACCACTGCTAAAAGTTCTCTGCGATCTCGTTTTTACCTTCAAGTTATTTCCCTCAAGATAATGGTGACATAATCTCTGAATCACTACTGGTTCTTATCGACATATTTCTGTACTTTGCGTTTTGTATGTTTTTCTCAGATAATATCGATTCCTCAGGCAGAATAGTCCCTGTAATCAAAGGGGAAATGCTAGCCACTTTGCAACGACATGAGATCATGGAATTAAATTATCCCCTGCGTTTTGGGGTTCAGAGCACCCTTTTTACACACGTTTCACCATTGCAGCCACTATCTCATATGCAAAACAGTGTCTTCCAAAGTCATTTGAGGTTGATGTCAGATTTGCAAAAGGAACTGACTATCAGGCTATCCAAAAAAGATACTAAATGGATGAAAGTGTTGCCAAATTGAACATAATAATTTACTATATATAGTCAGGAGAGATACTTTCTTGGTAACTACAGGGATCCACCTTTGTATTCCCACTTGAGGGCAGCCCAACATCCTTCTACTGGATTTTCTGTGATGGCCCTATCTGGAGTGTTTCTTCTTGTCCCTGACACAACAGAGACTGATAAAACCGACTTGAACGCTTCACAGTGTGTGGATTGGAATTGAAAGGTTATGATGTTTAGTGGATTCTGCTACCCGTGGACACACTTTATGTCTGAATGACTAGGGGATGATATGTGCATTTGGATCTGTCTTTGAGAGCATCTGAAATAACATGTTTAGATTCTGGGAGCAAGTTGAACTTCATGGAATCTGAAGTAACACGTCTGCAAAAGTGGGTGATCAGCGGTAGGCAACACACAATACTCCCTAGAAACCTGAGTTCTGCCCCTTTAAGAAGGGACGAAATCCCTTCTAATACCCTGGACCCCGGCGTCGCTCGCGAGTATTCTGCGGGTGGTCAGCTGAGAAACGCCCTTATCCGCCGCTTCAGACGCTGTAGGAACTACATTACCCGGTATGCTTTGCGTCCAACGGCAGTCGCGCAAAGACACTGAAGGTTCGGAACAGAGGCTCTTCCGGGTGGACACCCAGCGTGGGCCGGGACTTCCGGCGTCCTCGCCCGGGCGGTCATTTTGGCTTCTCGGGTGTGTTCGTCTGGGTTGGAGTTTTGGAGCGCTGGGTCGGGCTGGGTGACGCGGTCGAGGAGAGGTCCGAGGAGTCATTGACGCGGCTGCACAAAGGCGAGTGCGAGGCTAGGCCGCGGCGTCCCACGGGATGAACGGCTCTGGGACTGTAGGAACCGCCGGCCCGCGCGCGGCCCCGCTGCGCCCACAGGCCCTCATGGCGGCGGCCGCGCTGGGGAGCCCGGCGCAGGGACCTGCCCGTCCCCGGGCCTCCTGGCCCCGCGAGCGGGGCCGCCTCCTCACCGCCCAGGCCCCGGCCCGGGACGGAGAGGCGCCCGTGGGCGGGCCGTGTTTCTGCCGGGGGGCGGGTGTAGGTGTGGGAGAGGATTACTGTTCGCGGAGTCCAGAATGAACTTAGCAGGCACCCGAGGTAGGAGAGCCAGGGGGAGGACAGAGCCCCCGGCTCGGCCAGGAGGGGACAGGAGAGCCCGGGGTGGTGCGTTGTCTCGGGGTTTTATAGGCATTTAAGGATTTTTGAGAACGTGAAAAAAGGCTTAGGGGTGTGGGCTTGTTAAGTGGTCCCTGAATATTTAAAATTAAGAGCACAAGGCACTGCCTGCTCTGATTTCTCCCTGAGATACCGGCGTCTTGGTCTGGGAGCAGATCAAACGAGGCCACCTGCCCAGCCCCGAAGGTGGGCTGAGGCATTGTTAGCTGAAGAGTAAGTTAAGAATCTTCTTGACTCTCTGGGTATTAAAATGCAATCTTATCTTTAAGGTGGAATCCTTTTTGCCATTTACTATGTTATTTATGGCTGGGCTTACTTGCCATTATTAATTGCCCAGATTGCAAATAACCTCATCAGATCAGGAGGAAAGACAGCACATAGGCCTGGGCCTTTTAGCATGCTAAAGTGAATCTTATGCATGATTACAAATGATAAGGATAATAAAAATGTGCTACTCTTTATCTGGGAAATATTAACTGATCTCACTGAAGAATGACTCTAGAGCTGAATGTTTAACAGAGTTTTGGTAGGGGGTTTCCTTGTATGTAGTTACACTGCTCTGACTGCAAATATCCTGCCTTGCTTTTTCCGGAGGCCCCCCAACCCTGCTCTGACTACACCCACGGTCCCTGTCTCATTACAGGCAGAGGAACCAGCAGTGTGTAAAGGCTTGGAAGTGCGACTGAGCTGGGAATATCTGGGAAAGTTGGGGTCCGTTGTGCCTCTGAGGATCAATTTGAGGCGGAGTCACACCCAAAATAGCAGGCTGAGGGTTCTAACTACATTGTCAGGATTCTAGAAGCTATGGAAATTTTTAAACAAAGGGGGTACACTGCAGTAAGGTTTTAAAGGTTTCCCAAAGGCTGTTCAACGGAACAGACTGAAGAGTCATGAAGTCGTTGAGGCACTAGGAGGTTGAATCTTAGTTCAGGGACCCAGAGCTAGCAAGGTGAAGCACCAAGGCACAGAGGTCAGACATCCAGCCCCAGTTCACTTGGCTCAAGGCCCAGGCACGGGTTCACACGGACCTGAACCCGTCCGAGCCTGACGTGATTGTATTTAGCTGTAACCTCTCCATTAAAACATGTCTGCGAAGGGCTTAATGGAACCTGCACAGGTAAGTGTAAGGTGTCCCAGCCCTTCACCGGTGTGTAGCCCCACTGTATCGTGGTATCCTGGGACTCTCTAAGTGCCATTCCACTTTAGAAAGCAGTTTGGAAGTTTTTTTAAAAAGTTACACGGCTTCTTTCCTACAACCCAGCCGTCCCATTCCTAGGTGTTTATCCAAAGGAAATAAAAGGCATATGTTTATACAAAGACTTGTACATAAATGTTTCAAGCAGCTTTATTTCTAACAGCAAAAGAGGGGAAAGAATCCAAAAGTTGCTCAAAAATAGCTGAATGGATAAACAAATTGTACTGTATCAATGTAATGGAATACTACTCAGAAATAAAAAGGAATTTGTCTTAATCTTATATAACAAAATATCATAGACTGGGTGGCTTAAAGAACAGAAATTTATTTCTCACATTTCTGGAAGCAGGGAAGGAAGTCTAAGATCAAGGCGCCCACTGACTTGGTTCCTGCTGAGAACTCTTGTTTTGCAGGTGGCGGCCTTGTGCCCGCCACCTCGTTGTGTCTTAACATGGTAGAAAGGGGAACAGCAAGTGTACTGGTGTCTCTTTTTTTGTTTTTTTTTAATAATTGAGCTATAGTTTACATACAATATTAGTCGGGTACAATAGAGTGATTTGACAATTTACATACATTACAAAATGCTCACCGCTGTAAGTGTAGTTATCATCTGTCACCAGAGTTACAGCAATATTGATTGCATTTCCTGTGTTGTACCTTTCATCCCCACACTTTATTTAATTTGTAACTGGAAGTTTGTGTCTCTTAATCCCCTACACTTAATTAAAATCCACCCTGTCCCTCTTATGGCAACTACCAGCTTTTTCCCTATGAATCTTTTTGTTCATTTTATTTTTAAAATTCCATATGTAAGGCAAATCATACTGTATTTGTCTTTGACTTGGACTTAACATTAACCTTTCTAGGTCCATCCATGTTTGTGAAAGGCAAGATCTCATTCTTTTTTATAGCTGAGTAATATTTGTGTGTGTGTGTATGTGTATTGTATATGTGTGTGTATATAGATACATATAGCTACATCTCAAATTTTTTTTATCCATTCATCTGTAGGTGGACACTTAGATTGCTTACATATATTGGTTATTGTATATAATGCTGCCACAGACATAGGGAAGCATATATCTTTTTGAGTTAGTGTTTGTTTTCTTTGGGTGAATATTCAGAAGTGGAATTACTGGGTTGTATAGTATTTCTTTTTTTAATACAATCACATGAGCGACATTGTGGTTACTAGATTCCCCCATTATCAAGTCCCCACCGCATACCCCATTACAGTCACTGTCCATCAGCATAGTAAGATGCTATAGAGTTACTACTTCTCTGTGTCATACTGCCTTCCCTGTGCCCCGACCCCTGCGTTGTGTGTGCTAATCTTATTGTCCCTTATTCCCCTTCTCCTTCCCTTCCCACTCACCCACCCCAGTCCCTTTCCCTTTGGTAACTGTTAGTCCATTCTTGGGTTCTGTGAGTCTGCTGCCGTTTTGTTCCTTCAGTTTTTTCTTTGTTCTTATACTCCACAGATGAGTGAAATCATTTGGTATTTGTCTTTTTCCGCCTGGCTTATTTCACTGAGCATAATACCCTCTAGCTCCACCCATGTTGTTGTAAGTGGTAGGATTTGTTTTCTTCTTATAGCTGAATAATATTCCATTGTGTATATGTACCACATCTTCTTTATCCATTCATCTACTGATGGACACTTAGGTGGCTTCCATTTCTTGGCTATTGTAAATAGCGCTGCGAAAACAGGGGTGCATATGTCTTTTTGAAACTGGACTCCTCCTGCATTCTTAGCGTAAATTCCTAGGAGTGGAATTCCTGGGTCAAATGGTATTTCTATTTTGAGTTTTTTGAGGAACCTCCATACTACTGACTTAATTCTAATACAACAAAATATATATTCAAAGGAGTTTAGTAAACACAAATTAACTTCCCATTTTTAGGAGAAAACAGCTAACTGCGTATATATTTTGATCGTTTTTAAAAATTAAAATTACGATATGAAGGTTCCAATAGTGGAGAAAACATTGATTCCATCCAGTTGCCCAGTGCTCCATCGGAAATGGATGCAGCCTGATAAATTCACTGACAGATGGTTGATTGTAATCTTCATTGTACAACTACACAAGATCGCTTTGTCAGTGAAAGACCTATTTTAAAACCGAAAGTTTGATGTGTGAGTCAAGGAGATTTCTGTTGTGATGATAATGACCTTATAATGACCTCGTATTCTTTCTTTGTCACTTGCTCTGATTCAAGTAACACTAGCCTCTTAACATACCCATTAAGTGGTTCCTGTTCTTACATATGGGTATTATCTTCCTACTCAGAATGGAGTTGGTATCATTGAAAAATCCTTCCTTTACTCTTTACATCTCAAACTGGAGCGGATGTTGAGATCCGCAGATGTGGATCAGTTGTGGTTTGCTGACATGTTGGTTCTTTCTCTGAAGGGATCATTTACCACTGGCAGTTTGGATTTAATGTTGCTGAATGTAACACAGAATGGGCACGGCACTATCCCCCTGTTATGACTTGCATCCTGAGTAGTTTCCAGGCATATTTTCTTGGGATATTCCAGATAGAGACGTTTAGGCAAAAAAAACTGGCAATATAGTTAGCATCTATAGTATTGATGTAATGTGTTTGAGCTTGACGTTCTGGGCTAATGACTCCCATTTGTCTGTTCTTTATAGATACAAACAGTGAGTCCAGTACATTCTCCACAAGACTACCTTCTGGACCTTCCTGTGAAGCCACAGTAGATGCACGATTCTGATTCTGGTGAGCGTGTTTGGCTCTGTTTACTCCTTCACTCCTTCACTCCTTCACAGAGCTTGGAGAGCTCTGATTTGTGAACCCAAGCCATTGGCTGAAGAATGCCTGTGCCTTCCCGTTTCTCAGCAGCTGTTCCTTTGTGCCCATTAGCACTAGACACAACTGCATCTGTAGGTTCTGCTTTGCCTATTGGGCAAGGAAAGCATCTTTTTCCAAATACAGCCTCTGGGTTCTAAGTTTCTATGGAACATTCAGTCACAAATGTACCAAGTTTTTCTTTTTACATTTGTAGTCTCATAAACTATGCCAGTTAATCTGCCAGGAATTCTGCATTCAGTATTGAATGGTTAAAAACAACAACAAATTGTGTAATGTTGATATTTCAGAGAATTTCATGAAAATGTAATATGTGGCTTTTTCAGGTTTGGGGAGGTTTGACAGAAAGCTAACCCCCAAAGTACTTATTTTTATTTTGTAAACATAGTGGAGAATGTTTCAAGAGAAGGGAAAATGAACTGAGAATATGCTGGGTTGGGAAGATGCATATGGACTTTGACAAGTATAAATGTCTAAATTGTCTAAATAGCACTTGTATCCAGTATAATTAGGTAACATGGCTGCTATGAATGATAAATTATGATAAAGTCACTTGTGTGGGGAGGAATGAGAACATTTATTTCCTCCACTCTTAGGTTTTCCAGCTGTGGCCCTGGAAAGTAGACTTAAAAAAGACAAATTAATGAGAAAAAAGGTCTGTCAACACTTGCATTGTTTTGTCAGTGATGGATACGGGTAGTTAGAACTTGGACTTTGTAGCTTCATAACAACAGAATAGTAAATGTGTTGAGAATTGGCCAAGACAGAAGGATTTTAGAGGATTTTAGACTTCCCAGGGCAAAAACTGGGAGCTATGGAAGGTAAATGCTTGAGGAAACCAATGGATTGAGGCTTGTGCAGGTGCGTCTCAGCACTTTGTCTCCTTCAAGGCCAAAAATCTTGTTCAGGAGAGGAAATAGCACTCCAGCACTCATTTCTCAAAGGTTTCTGCTCTTTAAAAAGATAAGGGATGCTCTGGAAAGTCATTTGCTGTAGTTTAAAATAATCCTCGTGTCAAAGCGGCATATCTCACTTCCCTACACTGACCTCTGCCAAACTCAACAGAAGTGCTACAGGCCTTCTTTAGGATATTGCAGGTTCTGGCCCAGACTACCGCCGTAAAGTGAAGATCACAATTAAAGCAAACCACATGAATTGGTTCCCCAGTGCATATAAAAATTCTGTTTACACTATAGGCTGTTAAGTGTGCAATTGCATTGTTTCTTAGGAAATGTACGTGCCTTACCTTAAAAATACTTAATTGCTAATTATTGCTAAAAAGATGCTAGCATCTGCTTGACAAGTCAGTGCGTCTTAATCTTCTTGGTAGGGGTTCTTGCCTCAATGTTGATGGCTACTGAAGGTTGGGGTAGCTGTGGCAAGTTCTCAAAATAAGACAACAGCGTTTGCCAATTTGATTGACTCCTTTCTGAACAATTTCTCTAGCCTGCAGTGCTGTTAGATAGCATTTTTTCCACAGTTGAGCTTTCTTAACAATTGGAGACAATCCACTCAAACCCTGCCACTGCTTAATCACCTGAGCTTATGTAGCTTTTAAATCCTTTGTTGTCATTTTAACAATCTTCACAGCATGTCCACCAGTAGATTTCATCCCAGGAAACCACCTTCTTTGCTCACCCATAAGAAGCGGCTCCTCCTCTGTCGAAGGTTCTCGTGAACTTGGCAGCAGTCCAGCCACATATCCTCAGAATTGCTGACTCTAGTTCTCTTGCCTTTCCCACCACACCTGCTGCTACTCCCTCCACCGAAGCCTTGAACCCCTCCGTGTGTTCTCCACGAGGGTTGGAGTCAAGTTCTTCCAAACTGCTGTTCATGTTGAATCCAGAAGGATTCCGATTCACTTTGCCCTGATCCATCAGAGGAACCACGGTCTATGGCAGTGACCTTGAGAACTGTGTTTCATAGAGAACAACACGTGAGGGACGGAATGACTCCTTGATCCATGGGGCTGCAGGATGCGTGGTGTCAGCAAGCATGGAAACAACGTTCTCATTGTAGATCTCATCGGTGCTCTTGGGTGACCAGGTGCATTGTCAGTGAGCAGTCAACGTTTTTGGAAGGAATCTCTCTCTTCTGAGCGGCAGGTCTGAGTAGGGCTTAAAATATTAAGTAAACCACACTGTAAATGGATGTGCTGTCATCCAGTCTTTGTTGTTTCAGTGACAGAGCACAGGTACAGTAGATTTAGTGTGATTCTGAAGGCCCCTTGGGTTTTTGAAATGGTCAGTGAGCATTGTCTTCACCTTGAAGTTGCCTTAAGGGTGCATTAGTCCCTAACAAGAGTTCAGCCTGTCTTTTGAAGCCAGGTACTGACTTGCACTCTACCTATGAAAGGTCTAGATGGCATCTTCCAAAGTAAGGCTGTTGAGTCTACATTGAAAATCTGTTGCTTAGTGTGGCCACCTTTGTTAATTATCTTTGCTAGCTCCTCTAGACAACTTGCTGCAGTGTCTACATCCGTGCTTGCTGCTTGTCTTGGACTTTTAATGTTTTGGAGATGGCTCCTTTCTTTCAAGTTCGTGAACATGGCTCTGCTAACTTCACACCCATCTTGTGCAGCCTCCTCATCTCTCTCAGCCTTCACAGAATTGAAGCGGGTTGGGACCTTGCTCTGGATACGGTTTGGCCCAAGGGAAGTAGTGCGGCTGGTTTGATCTCTCCACACCACTGAAACTTTCTCCGTATCAGCAATAAAGCTGTTCTGCCTTTTTCATTTTGAGTATACTGGAGTAGCCCTTTTCAGTTCTTTCAAGAACTTTGCAGTCACGTGTTGGCTGTTTGGTGCAAGAGGCTAGTTTTTGGCCTGCCTCGGCACTAGACATGCGTTCCTCACTAAACCTAATGATTTATAGCTTTTGACCTAAAGAGGTGTGTGCCTCTTCCTTTTGCTCACTCAGACGCCGTTGCAGGGCCGGCCTAAGTATGAATCTCACAGGTAAGGAGCCTGAGGAGTGGCTGCTGGGTGTGGTCAGAATGTGACATTTATCAGTTAAGTAAGCCACCTTAGGTGGGCATCTTTGTGGCAGCGTCAGAAAATCACACTAGTAATATCCAGGATCACGTATCACCATGTCAAATAGGAAGTGAGCAGATGCTGTTGGAAAGGTGATGCTAAAGAGTTGCCACAAACATTTAATGCGTAAAAAAAAAAATTGGCAAAGCACAATAAAATGAGGTATGCCTATATTTCTTGTACAACTGTCTTTTTCTTCCTGAGCGAGGCTCTTCTGTGATTGAGAATCTGCATGTCTTCCCTGGGGTCTTCATGAGCAGCGACTCGCCTCGGTAGCCTTTCGAATGGCTCCATCACCCGGCGCCATCAGACCTGTTAGTCACTTCCACAGGCAATACGACCTTTACAATGTTTCCTAATTTAAGAGCCCAAAAGTTATCCTGGGTACACCTGTTATATTTTTCAAGGAATCTCATATAAAGGAGATGCCTTTGTACTTTTTAATAAATATGCGGTGGTCCACTCACACATGCATTTGCAAGAGAGTTCGTTCCTTCCTGGGTGCTCAGTGTACATGGTACTGTCAGAGAAACTTAGAATAATTTTCAGAGAGTAAGTATGATCTTTGGCAACCCAGTTCAGGAGTAAGTACCTCAAAGCATCTTTGAAGATTATCTTCACTTACTTAAGCTCACTGAACAGATAAGTTTTATTCACTACTTTAATTCAGATAAACTCAGTAAGTCTGAACGACCTGCGCACAGGAGCGAGCACACTTCAGAGTGCTCCCATCTCTGTGCGCTGTGCTCAGGCCTGGCATGAGTATCCCCCTATCCAAGTCTGTTAGTGAGTTCAAGTTCGCAAAAGAAAACAAAAAGGCTCGGCATCAGAAGCTGTATAAGCTAGTGAGCGCACATGCCATCATGGAGTGTCCGCATTCCCGTAACTTGGTGGATCTAAAACTTGGTGGAATTCAGGTTAGAACTTTGTACTTGAACCTTGTAGTTCTCTTAAGAATCCAAGACTTAGCTATAGTAGTAAGTGCATCGTGATTAGATCTTGAAACCTTTAGAACCATTTCCATTTTCCTCAAGCATGTTGTAGGTTCTCCCTGTGTCAGGGTCCGACTCATAGCACCTGCTTTCAGATGTTGGAAAAAAGTACAACAGGTGAGGTCACCTTCTTCCGAGCTTCCTGCAGAGGTCTTTTTTTAATCTCTTGTCCCTGAGCAATGTCCTGAAACTCACAGACACCTGAAGCTACAAGATGGGATGCCGCTACATAGGAGAAGCATCAAGATAAAGGGTTATTAGCTCCCAGCTCCTGTTGAAATGTCGTGTTCATTTGTAATGTTTGGGGGCATCTGAAATAGCGTGGCCTCCAGGAACATGCTCTAAACACAAGTGATCAGTTGCAGGCAACCCCTGAGGGATCCAGACATGGCCTCCTAGGAAGGAGCAAGGCCCCTCCCCAGCCATCCGAGCCAGGACCTTCCCATGCGGGCCACCCTTCGCCCGGGCCTATGGAGCTGTGAGAACTGTGTTGCCCAGAGGACCTTACGCAGCGCGACGTCAGTGTGGAGCCAATGAAGGTCCAGGAAAGGGGTGTTTGCGTGTGTGCCATCGCTTCAGGGCGGGACTTCAGGCATCCACGTGACTGCCCTCTGGCCCGTTTTCTGCACGGCGGCCGGGGAGTGCTGGGTCAGGACCGAGGGGGCTGGACCAAGTTGGCACAAGAGGAGGAGTCCAGGCCACACAGAGGCGGGACCAGACCCCTGGGCAGCTCCGGGCCCCACTGCGCCCACAGAGTCCGATGGCGGCGGCCCTGAGCGGCCCGGCCCAGGTACCTGCCCGTCCCCGGGCCTCCCGCCCCCACCCACCTTTGGGTCCCGAGTGCGGGCCCTGCTCGCGGTCCGGGACGGAGAGGCTCTCGTGGGCTGGGCCCGTGTCCTGAGCGCCAGCGTGACGGCGCGTGGGGCAGGTTATAGGCGGGGGTGGGGGGGGGATCCGCGCGCGGAGGTCGGAGGTGCGGCCGAGCCGGGAGGACTCGGGCATCCGGGGGACCTGGGTCGGCCTTCCGCCCGCAGGGAGCCCTGGGAGGCGGAGGCGCGCCGGGACTGGTGGGCGGGGGGTTCGTTGTGCCTCCATTCTGGGTGTCCTGGCAGACACGGAAGGCTGCGAACACAGCAGGGACATTGTGGGACAGGGTTCTGAAAGTGATCCAGAAAGAATAGGCTGGCAGCAAGATGGTGGAAGTCAGGCATAGGAGGATTGAGTCCTGTCAAAGATGACGGAGTTGGGAGAGTCAGCCCTGAGGACTGAGGCCAGAGGCAGTGCAGTCATCTCTCCTGGGCTGGGCAGGGCAGGGAGGGGTACTTAGCGCCTGAACCCGAGATTGCCAGACTCTCAGACGACCTTCATTCTGAGGGCCCTGGGAGCCTTGGAGGGCCTCAGCAAAGGGGAAATACGATCTGAGGAATGTAGAAGTTTCCCAAATGGCTGTTTAAAGGAACAGACTGGAGAGGGTTGGTTACAGGCACAGGGAGGTTGAGTTGTCGTGCAGGTCACATGGCTAATACTGGGAGGCAGCCTTCAGGCCTGAATCGCACAGTTTAAGCCAGAGTGAGGTCTCCTGGTTCCAGAGATGAGCGGAGACACGAGCCCACCGAGTCAGCCCCACCATGGTTGCCTGCCTCTGACTCATCCCACTGGTTCCTGTGTCAGAGCACTTTGGGAACCTGTACGTGTAAGGGGATCCCAGATTGTGGTGGCCTGGGACTGTTCACCAGCCATTCTCCCAGCCCTTGAGTCTGGCACCCTTGTGAAATGTCAGACCTAGGCTGGAGGTTAATTCCAGCACTTGGTAAATGAGGTCATAGGCGCAGGTACCACTAAGGTGCAAAATGCCTGAAGATGAAGCTGAGCTGGAAGTATTCAGAGAAGCCCGTTTCCTCCTAATGAGATGTTGGGCATCTATCTTGGAGGTGGTGGGAACAAAAGGAGAATAGGATCGTACGGTGGTAATCCCCAGGCCTTATAAAATGTGTTCCGTCTAGCTGCAGAGGACGAACTGGGGCAGTTGAGGAGGAAGCTACCACAATAGTCCGGTTGAGATGGGTGTAAATTGTGGCCATGGAAGTAGAAGTTTTTCTAATGTGGAGAGTCAGGATGATCCCTTAAGGTGTTTGCCTCGGCAGCTGAGGCGTGCGTGCTCCGTTATCTGGGCTGTTGACATGAGTATTGGGAGTAATAGCCATTGAGGATGTCGGGAGTTTCATTTCTGGCCATGTCAAGGGTCTGACATGTTGCAGAAAATACTGAATGGAGCAATCTAGAAATTCGAGGCAGGTTCAGCATTAGACTCATATGGGTGGTGGCTGCTGTGTGGACTGGGTAGAGGCTTTACGTCAGATTCAGGAAAGGCAATCAGAGCACGGTGGCAATGTCAGGCCAGGAAGAAGAGGCGGTGTGCTGGGTCTGGGCCTCCTTTTTGGGCGCCTGATGGGAACAGGCGGCCTCTCAGTCACGTAGAGGAGAGGGGTGGTGGTAAAAGAGGAGGAGATGGAGGATAATCTAGTGGGCAGCCAAGGCCTATGAAAGAGTGGACATGGGACAGATACAGACGCATGGGAGTAATTGAGGCAAGGTGGACCCTGAGGCTGGGGGTGCTGCTTACCATGCTTGAATCCCATCAGAATTTCGTGGTGACCTTTTGTGGAGCCTGGGGTGTTTCAGGCATCTGCGAGTTACAGGCTGAATTGTTTTCCCCTAAAACTTACATATTGAAGTACTAATGGCCAGCACCCCAGGATGTAATTATTTGGAGTTAGGGTGTTTCAAGAGATAAGGTAAAATAAGGTTTTATCAGTCTGTGCCCTGATCCAGTGTGACTAGCATCCTTATAAGAAGAGGACAGGGAAATAGCCATTTATCAGTCACTATAAGCCACAGAGAGAAACTACAAAGGAAACCAGACCTGCCTTAATTATGATT
Source organism: Manis javanica (assembly GCF_040802235.1). NCBI lineage: Eukaryota > Metazoa > Chordata > Mammalia > Pholidota > Manidae > Manis > Manis javanica. Next base: position 781,941 of record NC_133172.1, read on the forward strand.
CTTTAGTGGCCAAAATTGTCAAAGTTATTTTTGTTCAAGCTCTGCCCCCTTCGTAGTACTTTATGGTAGACCTGACAAATTAGTGCAGTTTTATAAACCCAAACAGAAGGTAGTTGGTGCTGGGTTTTAAAGGAGGGTAGGTGAAAACACAAAAGGGCTGTAACTGTTGAAGGACCAGGGCCATGGGCATCTGAGATCCACAGTGGTTCTGGGTGGCTGAGAGGCCTTCACAGTGGACCTGAGGTGCCCCAGGTCTGTTGTAGTGCCAGGATCCTGTTAGACTGCCAGGTGCTCTCGCTGCCACGTGATGGGTAACCTGGGAGGCAAAGGGAGCTGGTGGCCGTGAGATGTAAGAGGGGTACTAGTGAGCAGGATGTGCACATGGAGGAGTGTGAGCACACACAGAGGAGTGTGAGCTCAGGCCCCAATGACCCAGTTGATTGGTATTAGATTTGGTTGTACCTGGCACATACGCGGTGGATTCCCAAGGGAATTGCTCGGCCAGAAGCTAGTGAGGCCCCTGCAGGCCAGGCCTTAACCTTAGATCATATCCATCTGCCTGCTGGCATAGTGCTAAGGGCTGGACCCGGGGAGTAGTTGGAACCTGCGGAGAGAATGACATCAGTGGCACCAGGGCCTGGTATCCCAGCGAGGAGCTGGGGAGGAGGACAGTGATGGTGTGAGGGTGGGACTGTGGGTCCTTGGGAGAGGGGCTGTCTGTGGTTTCATCTGTCCCCATCGTGCCAGGGCAGCGTGACCTTTGAGGACGTGGTTGTGTACTTCTCCTGGGAGGAGTGGGGGCTCCTTGAGGAGACTCAGAAATGCCTGTACCATGATGTCATGCTGGAGAACTTTGCACTCGTGACCTCACCGGGTAAGACTCTCACACCACCCCAGGGCCCTGGGCAGACCGCCTTCTTCCCCAGCGGCTGTGCTCACGTTGGGACTATAGGAACTGCCTCTTGCCCTGGTTCTCCGGCTAGGTGCTGTGGCCCATGGGCTTGAACCTGCAACCCCTAACTAAAATGTGTTCCTTGGTGAGCCCACATTCCTTGCTTGTCCTTGCTCTGGGTAACCGTATCCATATCCATGGCACCTCTGCCTGGGTTTTGCCCAGATTTCCCCACATTCCTTCCTGTTTGTGCCAATAGCTGCAGTCACACTACCTTTGAGAGCCAGGGGCTGCTTCTAAAGATTGTTTTCCCATTGTCTCTCGGGCAGAATTGCTCGGGGCCAGTGCTAGCCCCTCAGCTGTCCTGTCATACCAGCTTAGGACTTGAATCATCCAGGGGCCATATAGTTTTCTTCTGAAGTTTAGGGAGGGAGTCCTGGGTGCTTCACAGGACAGACCTTACTCCAGCAATGGCAAGATGGGCTCAGAGGAAGCCTGACCCTGGTGAATGGCAGCTGGGGGAGGGTGTGACCCCATCATCTCCATAACCTGGGCTGTGTCCACCAGCATGTTGATGCTAAGGCCAGTGCCCACACTTCCTTTTCTACCTTCCCTCTTTTCTCCCCATTTCCCCAGTCTTGACACATCCCTAGCTTCTCATTTCTACTTTCACTTGTGAGCTTTGTCTGCCCCCACCTTCCTACTTTTTACAATGCCTTTTGAGCAGTGCACACATCCTTAAATAGTCTTTGAACACCATTGAGGCAGTTGCCACCAGAAATTCCTGGGCCTGGACATAAACTTCAGTGCAGCACTTACGTGTCACTCACAGTAGGCTTTGGGCAGAGAAAGAAGACCTGTTTGTCTTTGTGCTGCAAAGCAGTCTCCCTAATTTATCAACCTGATCCCAGTGCCCTCTGTGCCCTCATTCTGTGATGTGTGTGACACACATCTTTGTGAGGCTGCCCCCTCCCACACAAAGACAACATGCATTTCACAAACCTTTCTGTGCTTTCCAGGTTGTTGGTATGGAATGGAAAATGAGAAGACATTTCCTGTGCAGAGTGTTTCTGTGGAACAATTGTCAGCATTGGACAAGACTCCAAATCCAGGTCAACCCGTGCAGAAAACTCACCCCTGTGAGAAGTGTGTCCTGCTCAGGAGAGACATTTTGTGTGTGGTTGAGTACCAGGGCCACCATCCTGGGCTAAAATCACACACCTGTGAGGCCTGTGGAGACCATTTCTGGCTCACTCCAAATTTTCACCAGCCCCAGAAGTGCAACGATGAGAAATTATTTGGGACAGACAAGGCCTCATCAGGAACAAGCTGCAAATTCCACGTATCAGAGAAGCCCTTCACCTGTCGGGAAATTGGGGAGGACTTCCTGGCCATGCTGAGTCTTCTCCAGCATCAGGCCACTCTCAGAGGGGCGAGGGCAAAGCCCCACAGCAGCTTCAAGGGTGGTGAGAATCACAAGTACAGTGACTGTAGCAGCTCCGAATACAAACTTTTCCAACATCAGCAAATTCCCACTAGAGGAAGCTACTATGACTGTGACAACTGTGACAAACCCTTTAACCAAAGTTCCATCCTTAGTAATTGCCAGAATGCTCACACAGAAGCCAGGTCCTATGAGTGCAGTGACTGTGGGAAATCTTTTAGCCAAAGCTACAACCTGATTCAACACCACAGAATTCACAGTGGGGCACGGCCTTATAAGTGCAGTGAATGTGGGAAAGCCTTTAGCTTCAAATTCAGGCTCGTTCAGCACCTGCAAATCCACACCAGAGTAAGGCCGTATGAGTGTGGGGAGTGTAGAAAATCCTTTAGCTACAGTTCTACGCTCATTAAACACCAGAGAGTTCACACCGGAGCCAGGCCTTATAAGTGTGGTGAATGTGGGAATTCCTTCAGCCAAAGCTCCAACCTCATTCAACACCAGAAAATTCACAGTGGAGCACGGCCTTATAAATGCAGTGAATGTGGCAAATCCTTCAGCTACAAATGCAAACTTGTTCAGCACCTGCGAATCCACACTGGAGAAAGGCCTTATGAGTGTGGGGAATGTGGGAAATCCTTCAGCCACCGCTCTACTCTCAATCAGCACCAGAGAATTCACACTGGAGCCAGACCTTATAAGTGTGATGAGTGTGAGAAATCCTTTAGCCAAAAGTCCAATCTCATTCAGCACCGCAGAGTTCACACAGGAGAAAAGCCTTATGAGTGTGGGGAGTGTGGGAAGTCCTTCAGCCAAAGCTCCCACATCATTCAGCACAGAAAGCTTCATACCAGGTGACCTCATCAATGTGACAAGTGTGGGAGGAATTCCATATGAAGGAAGACTTCACAACCACTGTACTTTAACAAACAATGGAAAAGTCTTCATTTCATCTAAAGGTCTAACCTTGTTTGGCTCCAGAGTCCAAACAGAGGAGAGGCCACAGTCCTGCAGGGAGCATGGGATGTCTTTGTTCAGCATACATAATAGAGCTAGGGCATCTTTGTGAGGGAGCCATCTTGCTTGAAGTTGAGCCTCCTGCCTCTTGAACAGCCACAGCGAGGATCCCCCTTAAGTTCTAGGAGTATGGGAATCTTTCAGGAGCCTTTTATAGGCCACCTCACCTCTTTCACACTTAACAGGTTCTTTCGGCCACTCCTGTATGATCAGGCAAGGCAGATGTCTTGTTCTCTCTCCCGTTCCCTGGAGAACATTACAAAGTAGTAGCCTTCAGAGTAGCTGCATTCAGGGCATGGTCTGCAGTTTGAAAAGATTTACCATTTACCAGTTCTCTGTCTTGCATTGTTGCCCAAGGCCTCCTAGGAGAAAGGAAAAAGCACCACAGGGCTTTGTTCTAATTTCTGGCCCAGATACCAGGATTTCTGTGGACCAAGAGGTCACCTGGATGAGGGTGTATTTGTCATGGCAACCCTCTGGTGCTTCCACAAATAGAAAGTAGTTTCATAAGTGCTGAGCACTATTGTGTGGGGATGCTGTTCCCCAGGGTACTGCAAAGGAATCATGTGCCTTCATGTGTGCAGTTTGGGTTTTTTTGGTGTCGCTGGTTGTAAGACTACAGGGGCCAGGCTGAAACCGTAACTTGTGCAGAAACACTGGATGATAATGGTGGAGAATGGCAACTAGAGCGGATGTGGCTCTGTGGAAAGAGTATGTATTTACCTGTGTTCTTCCTGTACTTTAGGCCGTTTTTCAAAAGAAAGCTTTGTTTATTCTTAGAATCTAATTGCTACATAGACAAGAAAGGATAGGTGAGAGAGAGGTCCTCAGGTCCACGGATGGAGTGTGTGTGACCCACAATCATCTTGTTCATTAATAGTTCCAATCCTTGATGTAGAACACGAGAGACAGATGGAATCAATCTAACCTTCTATTTGAACGAGTTACGTGCAAACTGCACGTTTACCATATGAGTAGTTTGAAACCATCAAAATTCTGATAATGCAATTTCTTACATTGTATCTATCCTGAGCTCTTTTAGTCTCTCTCTTATCTCACCTGACCTCCAGGTAACTATGACTTGACTTCTCTCACAGTAACAGAAAAATCCTAAAATGTTTGCTTTTTAAAGCTTCATGCTGTGTAATTTTTTTTGAGATTAAGATTGCTTATATGAATTTTTGTTACTGAATAAGTGCTGTATGTATGACATACCACAATTTGCTTACCCATTTCTTGAGAATGTGTGACAGATGTGTGATGAAGCCCTAAGACCCCTTTTCCTCCTCCTCTGTGGCTGTTCTTGTCTAATAACCTAGCCCTCCAGTAGTACTGGATTATGTCTGTATTATTGGACTGTTTACTTAGAATCCCATATATCAATAAAACCATAAAGTTCCATAATCTCAGAATCAGAGTCCATTTCTAACCCTCTCTGAGGAGGAGTCTTTCATAATTTCAGTGCTATAGTAAAAGATATGATGAAAACAACATAGTAAGTGTTGGATTATTTAAAATTATCTGCAAATATAATTAAACAAGTTGTGCTTATAAAAAAAAAGTCCCTCCTAAACCAGTTTTATAATTTTACCATCTTGTCAGCAAAACTGAAAATACATATTTGATATGTGGTTTTATTTGGAAAACCAGATATGCAACATTTGTTGCAATATTGAGAAAATTACTTAGAATTATGTAAACTGATTAGGATAATACAGGGCTGACATGTAATGGGTAGAGAGAGTGCTGGAGCAGCATGAATATGCTGAGTTAATATTGCCCAGTAGTTGCTGGGAATTTGCACACAAGAAACATGGTCTTTTCAAAGTGTAGAAATAATCTCCCTGCTCACACACCACAGTGGCCACTGGGGCCTTGACACTATGACTCCCACCGAGAACCAGAGCAGTTGTGTTTCACAGCCCTGGTCTGGTCGGGGAGGTGACCGCTGCTTGTGCTGGAAGAAGGTGCCATGTAACCTGGATCTGCTGTCCCAGAGGTCACCTCATCCTGTCCCCTCAGTTCTTTTGTCTTTTTTCCTCTCTTTTAGGTCATTTCATAGCAAATATAACAGGAACACTGACTTTGTCTCATGTTCAACTTTGCTGAACTCATCAGTTCCTCGTATTTCCTAGCTCGGAGACCATGTTGTGACTGAATAGTGATACTTTTACTTCTCTTCTTTCCCAATTCTCTCCTGCCTAGTTACCCTGCCTGCTGTGTTGACTAGAAGTGCCAACAAAGAGCAACAGCAGAGATTCCCCTCCCAGCCTTTTTCTTGGTCTTGGGGGGGCACATCCCCTACTTCACCACTTAAGAAGCTGGGTAAGCTGAGGTGTTTCATTAGTGTCCTTAATTTGGCTGAGGATGTTCCCTCTACTTGCGGTTTGTTGATTGTTTTAATGTATGGGATTGGACTTCCGTCAGATGCTTTCTTCTGCCCACAGAGGTGATGGATTTTTAAACCTACTGATGTAATGTGCCTTAATTGCATTTAAATACTGCCTAACCATAATGTACAACCTTTTTAATATATATGTCACTGGATTCAGTCGTGGAGGGGTTTTTATCCATGTTCATAGAGATGGCCGTAGTTTTCCTGGGACGTGTCTTTGTCTGGTTTGGGTATCAGGACATTATAGCATAAAGGCATCCATTGCAGACCACATTCATCTCATACCCTGGCAAAAACAACCATAAGGAAAGTAGATTACCCTGTGGGAAAATGGAACTTGCTGACCAGGATTCCCGCCTGGCCTTAATAGCACCCCTGTGTGTATGTTAGTAAGAGTGTGCTCTGCACATTTACGGATGTTTACCAGGGACAGAGCCACTGGTCAGTCGTGGGAGTACCGCCCCAGTGTGGGAGTGGAGAGGACACACCCATGCTCTCCTCTCTGTTGCCGGGATGTTGTGGTCATGCCCACATGGGGACCTGCCCACGGAGTTCCTCCCAGTGCAAGAGGGGGGCTGAGTGCAGGGCTGGTAGGAGAGCCAGGCAGCCAGGGTTCAGAGCTGTGTGTGAGTGCAGAGAGGGGGCTTGGAGCTGTGCGTGATGGGGTCCCAGGCGGTGCAGGAGAGCCGCTGTGTGAGCCAGGAGAGGCTGAGCCAGGAGAAGAAACCCTTCCATCTTTTTGCTCCAAAAAATCCCCCAACTTTTTGCCTCCCTTTGGTCCCAACCAAGTTCGTGGAAAACTTGGCCCAGGGAGGGAACTCCCCCCTTCTCCCAGAGTACCTGACATCACCATTTCCAGTGTCTTAACACCTGTGCCTTAACACCTGTAAAGAGTGAACCCTGAACCCCCTAACTTAAGACCCCGGTCTGTCTGTGCCTGTGCCCTGGCACACACACTTCCAGGACCCATAGATATAGGGGTCTTTTTCCCAAAGTTCCATGATGGTTTTTGGCTGAAGTACACATTCTGTGATCATCTCAGAACCACCAGGACCAGCCCGGCCACCACACTGGCCCTGCAGGCAGGGGGACCCACAGGACCTGGGGTGCTAACTCTAGAATGCATCTTACTGGCCTCATAGAAAGTGTTCCTTCTTCTATTTTGGGGAGCATTAAGAAGGTGAGGTATCTGTGGATGTTTGTGCACATTTATTTCATTTGAATAATCTTGTGTTACAAAATAGCATATACTTTGTCCCAAAGTTTTCCATTTTTATCATTTTTCAGGCATGTTCCTTCTTAGACAGTAGCTGACGCCAGATTCAAGTCTTACCATCATTTCTGTCCATTTTATCCTAAATTTTTGGCTTCGTGGATTTTTCTCCATTCCCCACGTCATGTATTTCCTCCCTTGCCTGCCCCCACTGCATTAAGGTCAGGGTGCACAGCTGTAAACTTCTCTTTAAGAATTTCATTTCTTTAGCTGCACCCCAAAGCTATGTTGTATCTCATTTTTCTGATGAGCTATCAAATGGGATTTTGAAAGTAGTACCCAATTTTCTTGTCTCATATGTGGAGTAGCGCAAAGGAAGCTTGTGCTCCAGGAGAGGAGGGGAAGCTTGAGCACTATTGGAGTATTCAGCTCGAAGGAATAAAGAAATTGGATGAGGCCCCCTTGCATCACTTGCACAATAAAAACAAAAAATCAGAATTTTAGTAAAACCACAATAGGGCACTAAAGGAATATTTGAATTCTGCTTTGGGTAATATGCCAGATGTTTAGAGTTGGAACAAATTATTACACACCGTCATTAAATGGAACCACGATGGCTTCGAGTCACAGTGTGGGCTCTCCAGAAAGACAATGAGTAAAGCAGACACATCACCCGGTGGTGCACGCACACGTGTCTGTCTTCATGGACGGTCTAAGGTGAAGGGCAAAGGCAGTTGTGTTTACTGAACTATTTGAAAAGGCTTTAAAACATTAACATGTAGCACAGAGAAGACAAGTAGTGACTCTGTGGCATCTTACTACACTGATGGACAGTGACTTCAATGGGGTGTGGGGGGACTTGATAATATGGGGTGAATGTAGTAACCACAATGTTTCAAGAGTGTATATCAAGGATATCTTAATTTAAAAAATTGAAAAAATAACGTAAAAAAAATCCTGTTTTGGACAAAGGAGAAAAATTTTTTTAATGCAAAATCACCACCTTTAGAAAGGGTAGAACAAAACCCATTTTACCAATTTTGATAAATAGTACAGGCAAATAGCAGCAGCTGCCTAAGTCCCTTAGATGACTGACAGGTGACTGAGTGATAGTGTTGCAAAAATCCATTGACTACATGGGTCATTAATAATGCAAAGAAATGAGAAGGTATCCCCCCCAATAAGCAAGGACTGCTTGTTTACTGGAAGAAACAATAAAGGCAGGTAAGACTTGTGGAGTATGTTTAAAAAAGGTACTGGGGAGGAGGGCTGGAGTCAGTAAAGAGGCCCAGTCATTAAGTACAAATACTCCTTCACACAGACATTTTTAATAAATCCTCTGAAGGTAATTAATATTCAGTTGGCTCTTATGCACTCAAAAAATTCTTTTAAAGTCCTGGAAGATACAAGTAGTATTTGGAGATAAAGTTCTGCCTTATACCATGAGCTAAATTAGTGAAGAGGAAATTGAGTGATATAAACATGAAATGAACTGGCCTCATGCTACATGCTGATTCACTGGTTTAGTCACAATTTCCTGCCTGTTTAACTAATTCCACAAATGGTAAAAGCCCAGAGAGATGAGCGATTAGCACAGTCCAGTACAGGCTCAGAACGCCACCTTATTATCTCTGTGTAAGTAATTACATGGACAGTCTTCTAACCTTTTCTTCTTATTGCCTTAAGACACAAAAAAGGAAATCAAATAGGCTCTGACCTAGGTTTACTGTGTATCAGTGGGATTCTCAAAATCCACATCTTAATTTGAAGCACTAACTTGACACTTCCATTTACACCTCCCACTGTTAGGGGAGGGAATAGATTATTTGAAATGGCTTTAAAACATTAACATGTAAAAAATCCTTTTGTGCAACTTTAGTAACACTTGAACCATTTTGACCACTAATTATTACCCTCAGTGTTTTTAAAAGATATAAAATTTATTTCAATTACTGGATGTTGGAGAGCTGAACACAACTAGTTTACAGACTTGTCTCCTATAAAAGGGACTGCCAGTTATATCTGCAACTGCGAGAAAAGAGGCAGGATTTCGGAAGAACCAAGTACAGAAAAAGCTTGGTGAAATTTTGAATTGACCAGAGTCAGGAGAAACTGCTGAATGGAGACACCTGCTGGTGGGGAGATGAACTTTCAAACACTACCTCCTGGGAGGGGAGGGGCAAAGCGAGGGGGAAAAGATCATTTATGTGTTTATTCAAGTTGTGCTTTACAAATTTTGGGAAACAAAGTTTATGGAACCAACAATTAGGAGATGACTGATAGGAAAAAAAGGCATAAAAATGCTAATGATCAGTCAGCCACTCAGTTGACCTGGAAAGAAAAGCTGGGGAAACTAACAGACCTGCAAAATCTGAGATACTTGCTCACCTGTAGACCTGGTGCTATTTAATAACTAGTCCCTGAGGGACCAGGAACAACCCACATAATTTCCTAGATCAAAGTAATTAAAAGTCATCCAGTTTTCTCCCAGCTCACACTGAAAAACTCATTTGCTCCTGTGGTCAGATCCTCACGCTAGATTCTAGTTATTTCTGGAGGTCATCTTTTTTTACAGGGTGTTGCTCATTTTCATACCACGGGATCTGGGGCTGTTTCTGAGGTCTGGGAGCACCAACATTTTAGACTGGTTCAGTGTGAGGGTCAAAGTTAGTCTGCAGTACTACAAAGTCAGCCATTATTCTTCCTCTCTGGTCTGGTTGGATTGGATACGATGATGAAAAGGATCAAGAGCAAGGGCACTTCTCAGGCACGAGTTACAGGCAAATGGAGTTGCAAATAAAAACATCAGCAATTTTGAACGTGCATGTCTGTGCTGCCCATTAGACCGAGTGAAGCCCTGAATAGGCAGTGAGGTCGAGAGGGAGATGCGGGTTTGGGAGTTGACGCTGTACTGAGCTCTGCTGATACGCACCTAAATTTAACCACCATGAACCAGTAGAGTGAGAAGAGGGCGAAGGACCGAGAACCGAGATTCCAGCATCAATGACATCCGGTGGCCTGGGGAACGGGGCCCTCAAAAGCCGGATCCACTTGAGCACCTCGGTGATAATTTTCAATTCCAGGCACTTAAGAAACCCGTTGATTGCTTACAAACTGCAGTTCAGCACCATCTCGCTCCCCTGCTCCCGAAGGGCAGGCAGGCCAGCCAGCCCCTCCCCGTAACCTCTCACGTTCAGACGCGCCCTCGTTGCCCAGGTAATCACCTATTGACATGGAGATGAGCTTCTCTCCGCCCCTGAGGATATGCAAATACACCAAAGCCAGGCGAGATAGTCTGGAAATGTTACAATTTTACCCACAAAATTATCGATAAATTCAACCACATGAAAGTTTTTGTGTTTACCACAACAAAGCCCAATAACAAACATGTATGGAAACTTGATGCAACGCACACTGTGATAAGAATATTGATTTCCTTAGTAAAATAACAAAGTGGGGCAATAAATGGGCATTCATACCTGTGCAATGCAATAGGCTGAGAGTGTTTGGAACTAGATAAATGTTGAAATGGTCCATGAAAAAAAAAGTTGTAGAACTTCGAGTACACATATTTTCCTTAAAAAGGTGTACAGACAGGCGTAGGAACTACAGTTGGTATGGTGTAAGTTCGGGGAAAGGAAATCCTGGGGTAAAATACCTCTAAAACCGAAATCAGTCAAAGGGAAAGTTTAAAACCCGTTTATTGCTTACAAGCTGCAGGCGGGGGCCGTCTCTCCAGCTCCAGCGGGAGCAGGCAAGCAAGGAGCGCCCCTTAACCTCTCGGGTACAGAGAAGCCCTCGGTTGCCCAGGTAATTACCCGTTGACATGGAGACGAACTCTCCACCCCTGAGGATATGCAAATGCCCTAAAGCCAAACTTACTTCCACCTCTGAACGCCTGTTGAAACGCAGATGTACTAAAGCCAGGCGAGATATTCTGGAAATATTGCAATTTTACTCAGAGTCGGTGAAAGGAAGAGAATAATTTTTAACAAGGTCTGTTTGTACAGAATTCTCTGTCTTTCGCTGCCTGTCCCTGATGATGAGAATGTCCCTTTGTTGGGCAGAGGGGGGACATCTTCCGTGGTGCAGGTGTGGGTGTCTCCTGAAGCACAGGGGGTCGGCCCGCCCTTCTTGCTTTTTTTAGGATTTGCTTCGTTTTACTTTGCTTTGAAGTGTCTGGAGCTCGTAACTTTATTCTGGTTTCCTTTCTATCTGAGTCTTACCTTCAGTTTGGCTTTTAGCAGGAGGAGGGACACATTTGCTGACATGCCGGGGGTCAGGGAAGGGTCAGAGGAGCGCGGGCCTACGCGCATCCTTTTTTTGTGTGGGATGATCCAGCCCTTGCCACATGGGGTCCAATCCCTCCATGAACAACCTGACAGGCATCAGGTGAAAAGAGGGAGGGAACTGTTAGCACATGGAGAAGACTGATCATAAATGCTGGGGCTTCATCAGAGGCGCACTGCTGCTCTGGGAGGAGGGGGTTCCCTGCCCAGGGCAAGTTCTTTATGAATTCGCTGAGACTGAATAAAGACGAGGGCAAGAAGTTGGGGACTGAAAGGCGCCCACACCACGTTCGTTCTCAGTGGTCCCAGCTTGGGCTTTGCTCTGGTGACGCTCGCCCCTGCTCCCCTGCGCGGCCGCCCACTGGTGGCTCTGTCTCCCTCCTGCGAGCAGCAGCCCCGGGGCTGAGCAGCCCCTCTCCCCTGCTTCCCCTCTCCACCCCCCCAAGATGCCTGCACCCCACGGTGAATACCTCCTCTGCTGTGCCCACCCCCTCGGCTCTCCCCTGGTACCCCCGGGACTCTCTGCCCTCTGATTCAGTCTCTAGCCCTGGGGGGAGCTCTGTGGGCGGGTCTCTGGTGACTGACGGATGACCAGCCGATTATATACCGGGAACCGAGGCACCGCGTGAATAGCTGTTTCCTCCCCACCCCTCCCCCGGGCCCGCGCTCGGAGACCCGCGCCCACGGGTAAGCACGCAAAGCAGGCTCGCTATGTGCACAGTGGGCCATGTCACGGCCAGGTAGGAATCCTAGTCAGAAATTTCCATTTTCCCCACACACCTGAACTTTAATGTCTGGACCATGTTTATGGCCAATTCGGGGCGTAGATCATCTTGAATGTACAGTGCTGCAATTGGGCCACTTTCGAATTTCTTGCACTGCCTCCTCACCATTAAAGAGAAAAGGAGATGGGCCAACACGATGGAACCGCACAGACGGCACCCGGAATGAAGGGGAGCGTACACCGGGCAAATTATGACCCTGTGTTTTAATCCCAGAGTCATTTTAAAATTAGAACCAAAAGAACATCCCAAGAAGGATGTGAATGCGCTTAATGCTACCGAACCAACTATGCTTATCGCAGTGGCTAAAATGGTAAATCGTATGTGATGTGTATTTTCACCATGGTTTGAAATAACAACCCGCCCTGGCCTTGCCTCGGAGGGAGGGGCTCTGGGGTCCGCGGGAGCGCGTCAGCAGCCATGCGAAACGCCAGGGTCAGAAACTCGGCGTATTTCCTTCCTAGTGGGATGAATAAACATTGAAAATGACAGCAGGTATAGGTGCTGTGATTCAAGAGGAAATGCAGGGAGAATCTTAGCATTTAAGGGCAAATTCTTCCCACCATTCCTAACATTCACACCGTGAGTCCTGTGTGACTCCCCGGGGGAGCGGGGTGGCGCTCGGAGACGTCGCCTGACCCGTCAGCGCCTGCGGCGGCCTGCGCGCCCCCAAGACACGCGGAGTCTTGGGGTGGGGGGTGGGGAGGGTGTCAGCCCTCGGCAGGAGCAGGGGAGGCAGTGATGTCCCCTCTATTCCTCTTCGGGGTTCTTGGTTGATAATCAAGCCGAAACAGCAGAGCGAAACAAGCAGCTTCTTGACGTGTGCAATGCGCATCACCCGAGGGAAGGCTAAACGAGCAGTAACCCAACGGCAGCTCAGAATCCCAACGTCCATGGCGCTTTCAAGCGAGAACTATAAGGTCGTAGGGAAATGACAGGAGAAAGGAGAGCAGCTTTAGGCCTCCAAGGTCAGCAAACTGTGGGAAGGGAGACGTTCGGGGGACACTAACGGGCTGGAGGAGTTTCTTCCTCCTGGTCCAGGGAGGGTAGCTTTCATGTGGGGGTTTGATCTCCTTTCAGGCAAAAAAGGGATTCACGCTTGTACGTGCTGTTTCTTAAGTGCCTGGAATTGAAAATTATCACCGAGGTGCTCAAGTGGACGGTTTCAGGGCGACGTATTCTGCTTCCCCACTTCATGGAGAACAGTTCTTTCGTCGTCACGCACCCGTGGCTGCCCTCAGGGGTCTGTCTGGGCCTCGGCCTGGCGAGCGGCTCCACAGGGGGCGCCCCCTGCCGGCACGCGGGGCAAACGCAACACGTTCGGAGCCCCCCGGGCCGCACGCGGCCCTTGGGCGAGGCCAGAGGCACCCAGGCATCCTGACCCCGGGGTGCGCCGTTGCCGCCTTGACTCGCTCCCTTTCATCTTGGTGCCGTATGTGTGGCTCTGATAATCCGCGGCTGCTGAACACTATTGCACCTGTGGAAACATGTTTCCCGACTGGTAGCCCCTTTGTGCTCCTCAGTTAAAACAACTGTCTCCGGGCTCTATTTTTCCTTCTGGGGCAAAAGGTAGTTTTCTCTCCATGTGTCACTAGATCTGATACTTTGTGTTCTCTGCAAAATATTCACGTGTCCATTTGTCTATTAGGTAAGGTAAGCCTTTACTGCTGAAATTCAGTGGTGCAGTAAGTTAGACCTAGCAGGCCCAGCTCTCTGAGGCCGAAATACATCTCAGTGATCTTAGGAAATACGCTTTTCTTTATTCCAACTGAAATGGGCACTATCATCTACTGAATACATCTTATACTTGTTTCTGAACAGCTGTGATGCAGATTTCAGTCTACACAGGCTTCATCCTAGTCCTAGTGCTTTGAGACACATGAGACGGGGGAAACTGCCAAATCCTTAGAAATATAAGCAATTTGAAAGTAAAAGACTGTGACTGACTCCTCTATCATGTGAAACTATCATTAAGGCACCCTATCACAGCATTTTTCTTTTTGAATTGTCTATAAAATATTGGTCTGCTTTACAATAGGTGGCAACCTAACTTTGGTTCTGAAAAATACTTAAGCTAGTACATGGTCTTTAAACATATATCTATACAAATTATTACACAATTTACAATACTATAAATGCTGGAAGGTCAAGTTTAGGTGAATATGAGAAAATATGACCCGTGAACTTGACTTAGTCTGAAGCCTCAAGAAAAGATTCTTTGGGAATATGCTTTTGTGTATGAAATGAATACTCTAAGAAGATTTACTATGTAGAGTGTTGGGATGAGAATTTCAAATAGAGAAAAGTGCATGTGAAGGGTTGGTGCTGGGAAGCGACGTGAGCATTCCAGAGAGAGAGAGAGAGAGAGAGAGAGAGAGAGAGAGAGAGGGCTGAGGAAGAGGGGAGGACACTTCACGTCAAGCCACTGACCTCCGGAGAGAACAATCTGTGATAAATAATAACAGCTCACCCATCAATTTATAAATTTGAAATAATTAGAAATTAAATGTTAGTGTTAAACTACAATACTGTAATAATATTTTTACATGGTAAAATTAGTGAGAGGTCCTTGAATGTTTAAATCAGCTTTTCTTGTTCAAAGTCAAAATGGTAAGGACATATGAACTTTGAAAAATGTAATCTGTGAATATTTACATACATAAACTGAATGTTTAAAGAGCCTTAAAAGTATGCAAAAACTCTGTCTCCTGTCTTATCTAGTAGAGGAAACTAGAGGTCAAGGACATTATTCAAAATCACAATTTAGTAATTTTTACTTGAAAAAATCTTTGAGCAAGATTGTGTTTAGCAGTATCAAGAGCAAATCTGTTGTAAGGTATTATATTAATAGTTATTTTTCTTTTAACCTGTTAGGAAAATTATTAACAGTAAGTGTACTTTTTCAAGATTTTTGTTATTTTCTTTTTAACTCTTAAAGTTTCATTCTTTTTTTTTTTGGTATCATTAATTTACAATCACATGAGCAACATTGTGGTTACTAGATTCCCCCCATTGTCAAGTCCCCACCACATACCCCATTACAGTCACTGTCCATCAGCATAGTAAGATGCTATAGTCACTACTTGTCTTCTGTTACACTGCTTTCCCTGTGCTCCCCCTACATTATGTGTGCAAATCATAATGCCCCTTATCCCTCCCTTCCCACCCACCCTACCCAGTCCCTTTCCCTTTGGTAACTGTTAGTCCATTCTTGGGTTCTGCGATTCTGCTGCTGTTTTGTTCCTTCAGTTTTCCTTTGTTCTTATACTCCACAGATGAGTGAAATCATTTGGTTCCTGTCTTTCTCTGCCTGGCTTATTTCACTGAGCATAATACCCTCTAGGTCCATCCATGTTGTTGTAAATGGTAGGATTTGTTTTCTTCTTACGGCTGAATAATATTCCATTGTGTATATGTACCACATCTTCTTTATCCACTCATCTACTGATGGACACTTAGGTTGCTTCCATTTCTTGGCTATTGTAAATAGTGCTGCGATAAACATAGGGGTGCATCTGTCTTTTTCAAACTGGAGTGCTGCATCCTTAGGGTAAATTCCTAGGAGTGGAATTCCTGGGTCAAATGGTATTTCTACTTTGAGTATTCTGAGGAACCTCCATACTGCTTTCCACAATGGTTGAACTAATTTACATTCCCACCAGCAGTGTGGGAGGGTTCCCCTGTTCTCCACATCCTCGCCAGCATTTGTTGTGGTGTGTGTTTTGGATGCTGGCGATCCTTACTGGTGCGAGGTGATTATCTCAATGTGGTTTTAATTTGCATTTCCCTGATGATTAGGGATGTGGAGCATCTTCTCATGTGCCTGTTGGTGATCTGAATTTCTTGTTTGGAGAACTGTCTGTTCAGATCTTCTGCCCATTTTTTAATTGGATTATTTGCTTTTTGTTTGTTGAGGTGTGTGAGCTCTTTGTATATTTTGGACGTCAGCCCCTTATCGGGAGTTTCTTTAACTTTCGAGACCTTTGTGGATCAGGCCGAGTATACTTTTTCCCAACCATGCTTTTGCATCTCATGGTCCAATGAAAAGATGGATTCTTGGCCTGTGTGTGCACGAGAATGCATGACTTAAACTTGTCTTTTCCCGCCTTGGATCTGGGAAGTCCCTGACGATGTCAGATTTGAACAAGGTGAACATCTGTTGTCTAGGAATGTGTCTCCTCCACAAGGAAGTTGCAAACTCAAGGGACACTGAGGTCCTTCAGCAATTCCGAATACTGCAGAGAGGAGGACAAGAAGGCCACAACTAGGACAAAGAGGGACAGGCTTTAGGTGGGATGACCAGTAAGTTTTCAAGTTTACCATAATCTTACCTAAAACTAAAATTCTTTGAGTGAACCATGCAATATTTGTTTGCAGAACAAAAAGTAAGATTCTGATTAACCAACATTCCTCTTATTTGTGTATAAGAACGCTTCCAAATGCAGTTTATCTTTTTTATTTAGTTGCCATACAGCATTATTTGGTGTACAACACAGTGATTCAACAATTATATACATTACTAAACGCTCTCCAGAAGTGTAGTTACCATTAGTCATCATACAAAGATATTACAATACTATTGACTATATCCCCTATCCTGTATTTTTCATCTCCATGAGTGATTTTATAATTGGACGTTTGTCCTCTTCTGCCCTTTCAGCTATTCACCAGCTCCCCCCACACCCCCTGGCAACTGCCAGTTTGTTTATATTTATGAGTCTATTTCTGTTTTGTTATTTTTACAGATTCTACATTTAAGTGAAATCATATGGTTTCTTTTTCTCTGACTTCTTCCTTTTAGTGTAATACCCTCTATGTGCACCCATGTTGTCACAAATGGCAAGCTTTCATGTTTATGGCTGAGTAATATTCCACTGCCTGTATCTACCACACCTTTTATCCATTCATCTATTAGTGGCCACCTAGGTTGTTTCCATATCTTGGCTATTTTAAATAAGCTGTGATTAACATGGTGTGCACATTATCTTTTCAAATTCATGATTTTGTTTTCTTTGGGTAAATTTCCAGAATTAGAATTACTGGATCATATGGTGTTTCTGCTTAATTTTTGAGGAACCCCCATACTGTTTCCCTAGTGGCTGCCCAAACAGACAAAAACAGAGTCTTGTTTCACAAGAGCAGCCATGAAATAATAATCGTGGAAGATTGGGAAGGGTTCACCTGACTTCCTAATGCAGCATTTCTATTTTATATGAAATTTCATATTAAAAATTTCATTTTAAATTAAACTAGCCATAACAACAACAATAATAATAAATGGTCTGTCTTAGTCTGTCTAGGCTACTACAATGAAATACTAAGACTGGCTTGTAAACAACAGAAATTCATTTTTCACAGGACTAGAGAAGACAGAGATCAGGGTGCCGGCACAGCCAGGTAAGGGCCCCCTTCAGGGTCTCTGACTTCTTGTGTCCTCAGTGTGCTGGAAGGGGGTGGGGAGCTCTCTGGGCACGACGTTCTCTTTTATCAGAGCACTAATCCTGTTCACAAGGGCTCCACACTGATGACTTAATAAGCATCACCAAAAGGCCTCATCTCCTAAAACCATCACCTTTGTGGGTTAGGATTTCGATGTTATTAATTCGGAGGTAACACAAACATCCAGACCATAGGATTCTCATTTTTTCAGTAATTTTATTTGTTGAGAAGGATGAAATAAAAAGGGCAAAGAGGTACTTCTGGCTCCCAGTCCATTGTAACTAAACTGGAAGTCACCACTCTACCCTAACATGTGAAAAACTAAACAAGCTGAAAAAATAAACATTCTTAGATTCCTAAAAGAAGTACAGTCACAGGGAAACTGCTGCCCCCAAAGTGGAGACACTGACCAGCAAATACAGATAATCTCAGTTTACTGAAGCGGAAACCCACAAGCTAAAATGACCTGGGACACCAGTGCCAGGCTGGGGACCCTGAGCTGTAACTGACGAGCTGCTGGAGGCTCAGCAAGGATGAGCCTGAGAGTAAAACCTCCAGTGGAACTCAATCCTGGGGGAGCCCCCACACTTCTGCTGAGTTTTATCTAATCTCCAGATTCTCACTGAGTATTAGAGAAAAATGCTGTTGGGCTACCAGCAGAGATAAAGGAAAGGGAACCGTTTTCAAATACGCCAAACATTCTCTTCTTTACACAGTCTATGTACAGGAGAAACTGTTTTGTTTCAGGGAAAATTCATGTCCAGAGACTGAGTTTATCTGTGCCAGCAATTCATTTAATATAGGTTCACTCTGGGAATTTCACAAGCCAATAGCATCCAAGATGACCTCTTAATAAGCCAGTGAAGAAACAATATACTCCAAGCCAATGAGAAGTCTAGCACACTATTGCTGGAGGCAAGGGGAGATGAAAGGAATAAAATCCAAATTCAGTTGAGATGTACCTTTATACAAGTTGGTACTAAGGAGAGACAGCTCAGCCAACCAAGAGATAATGTCCAGCAGCCATCACAAGCATAAAAGTGCCGTGTTGCTAGGAAACAACAGTCCTGGTGGTTATGGAAAAGAGGGTCTCTTACAGACCACTGCAGTTGTCATCACTGCTGATAAAAAAATCACCTTAGGTCAGCAAAGGTTGACCCTGCCCAAAGCAAACACTCCTGGACAGGCCTCACAATCTTTTGGTATTTACAGTCCAAAATACTCCTTGCTACAGTTGTTCCTTTATATGGGTTTATTGATAAGCCTCAGTGGTGCCCTCAGCAGCTTTACTGTCTTTACTGGTGAGAACAGATGAGATGACATCCTGATACAACTTACCTCATTCCTATATCAAAACAACTTCATTTTGTCATAATCTAGTGGATTTGAAATCATATCAAACCGACATACACACTGTTCAAGCAGAACCTAACCTGCTGAGGTTTCACACGCCTACGTGACCTGCGGGGAAGGAAACAGCCGACTCCAGCCGTCCTGATACTGCTGAGCGAGGACTGAAAAGGCATGTGTGCAGCTCACAGAACAGAAGCACAAACTCACTAAAAGACTAAGACCTATGTTATATGGCAATCATGTTGATTTTAAAAATTCAAAAGAAGAGAAAAAGCTTTAATCTACAAACAAAACAAAACTTCCTAAGCTTGGAAATATTAAAAATATGCTCTTAAAGAACTCATAGGTTAAAGAAGAAATCATGACGCATGACAAACAGAGACCTAGTCACAGGCTTTATAATATATAACACTCCCCCGCCCCCTCCACCTTAATACCACATCACAAAAGGCCTGTTTACAGCCTTTACCTGAGATCATGCCTACCGATCAAGAACAGATGGTCAATATACTTTAGAAATTCTAAAATGGAATAAAAAAGAAATGCTAGAGATCAAAACCTCTGTAACAGAAATGAAGACTGCTTTTGATGGCGTATTAGCTAAGAAAATAATCTGACTTGAGGATATCTCTAGTACATACAAAACTGAAAAACAAAACAGAACAATACCCAAAAACTGTGGTGTAACTATAAAAGTTGTAAATAGGAATAATCAAAGAAGAAAGAGATAAAGGAACAGAAGAAACTGAATCAGTAATAACCTTCCAAAACAGAATGAATCATACTTAAATGGGTTCCTGGTATATTCTACGAAACATCTTAGGAAGAATAAATTATGTCAATTCTCTATAATCTCTTTCAGAAGACAGGAGAGGGAAGAATTCCTGACTTGTTCTAAGAGACTAGCACTACCTGAATACCCAAACCCGAGACATTACAAGAAAACTTCAGAACACAGATGTAAAACTCACCAATGAGATACCACTACACACCTATGAGAAAAGGGAAAAATCTTGAATACTGACACCACCAAATGCTGGTGAGAATGAGAAACAATAGGAATTCTCTTTTGTTGCTAGTGAGAATAGTACTGGCAGTTTCTTACAAAACTAAACATACCCCTACCATACAAATCCAGTAATTGTGCTCCTTGGTATTTACCCAAAGGAGATGAAAACATGCCCACACAAAACTCTGCACGATTGCTTATAGCACCTTTGTAATTGCCAAAACTTGGAAGCAAACAAGATGTCCTTTGGTAGGAGAATGGATAAATGGTCATACATCCACACAATGGATTACACATTTCTAAAAGGATATGCACTACCAAGCCGTGAAAATACATGGAGGAAACTTAACTGAATATTACTAAGTGAAAATAGACAATCTGAAAAGTCTATACTGTATGATTCCAACTATACGGCCTTCCTCAAAAGGTAGAACTATGGAGATAGAAAAAAGATCAGTGGTAGTCAGATAACGTGGGAGGAAGGAGAGATGAGCAGGCTGAATACAGAAAGTTTAGGGCAGTGAAACTACTATGTGGTACTAAAATGGTGGCTTCATATCATTATAAATGTATTCAAACTCAGAATGTGCAACACCAAGAGTAAACCCCAATAGAAGCGATGGACTCTGGGTGATCGTGATGTGTCAATACAGCTTCATCGATTGTGACAAACGTACCCCTCTGTGGGGAATGCGGGTAACAGATGCAGTGCATATAGGGGCAGGGAGAGTGTGGGGAATCTCTACCTTCCTGACTTTGCTATGAAGCTCAAAGCTCTAAAAAGTCTTTAAATAAAAAATATACATACAAGACAGAACGCTGGACCAAGAGTTAGTAAGCCTGGGTTTCACTTCTAATCCTGCTCTTAATTAGCTGTGCAAGTCATTTCCTCTTCCTGGGCCCTAATTTATCTGCAAAAGAAGATATTTTATATCTAAAGCTTTTTCCAGTTCCAACTTTCTACAGTTAATACCAATTCTATTTTAAAGTTACAAAGCGCCCTCAAAAACTTTGTAGTATTTGGATATCAGATCAAGTATATGAAATATGGCCACACACACACACATTTAATAATGTCTTAAAAATAAATAAATAAGGATTAGGAAGTAATAAGTTTTGGGTTGTTTAAATCAATTTAATTCAGGCATAATTGACTTAAACTGCTCATGATATCTAAAATATACATTTTGACCTTTTAGATGCTTAAGAGTATTAAAACCAGAAGTTCCCTCCTACCCTTTTTAATTTATCCCTCTCACCAGATGAAATTCCTCATAACATGACATACTCTACCCTTTGTAATGGCTGTTTTCAAATGTATCAGAAAATGGAAAAGACTATTAGAAAATTATTATTCTGTTATTATTTGTAATTTTATGGTGGTTCTTGTTTAGGCTACCCCTGCACACTTAGTGGTTTAGTTTACTTATAATCCCAGGCATCATGTCATTTCACTTAACCTCTTCAGAAAGTATAAAGGTTCTTTGTCACATAAAATCAAAGTATCTAAAATTATGGTAAGTTGTTATAAGTGATGAATTTTTGTCAGTTGTTTTCATTTTTAATGCAGATGATTGTAATCCTCAGGCAATTATTATGTGAATCTTACTAGTCTTTTAAACTTTAAATTCTTGTTCACTTAATGAAGTCGCTAAGCCATTTGTCCATTAAAATGTGCACAATTTAGATTTGACTTTTCAATTATTTTATACTGTTTGTAACATGCTCTCCCTTCCCCCATATTTCTTTTACAACAGTTATGCTCAACATCATGTAACATAAGGGAAATGTAATTAAAACCACAGTGAGATACGGCTATCCATTTACTATAATGATCAAAATTTAAAAAGATTAACAATATCCACTGTTAGCCAGGCTATGGAAGAAATGGTATTCTCATATACTGCTGGTAGGAATACAAAAGAGACAATCATTTTAGATAACAATTGGTTGTTTCTTAAAAAGTTAAACATTTGCCTATGGTCTAACCTAGGTAGTATTGCACTTCAAGGTATTAACATATGAGAAAGAAAACATATAAATATTAAGAAATCCAATTTTTGCAGTTTTATTTATAACAGTCCAAACTGGAAACAATAAAAACACCCATAAACATGAATAAATAAATAAATAGTGGTATATCAACAGAATATTCTTCTCAACAATATAAAAAGAATGTACTATTCACATAAGCACCGTTCATGAATCTCAAAAGAAATGTCATGAGGGGATCCAAGAAAAAGAAAGACTGAAGACTGTGATTTCAATCATGAAAAATTCTAGAAAATGCACATTAACCTATTATAATAAAAAGTAAAAAATGGCTGCCTGGAGAACCCAAATTATTTAAGTATACAAGGTAAACATGGGGGTGATAGAAAGGCTCATTATGATTGTTAACAGTTTTATGGTTTTATATGAATGGCAAGACTTATCCAATTGGACAGGTTAAATATGGAGTTTATTGTACGTCACCAACATCTTATTACAACTAAAAATATGGTTCAATTTCGTATTTTATAGAAAACCAGGTTTGGCAACCACACCAGCTCTACCACCTCTTTCCTCATGATGGGGCACCTTCCTCAGTGGCAGCAAAAACAGATGAGCAATAAAGGCTGTTTCCACTTCTTTCAACAGAAAGACCGGTGGGGTCACAAAGGCCTCGCCGCTGAGCCGAGAGCCCCCTTCTCTCGATCCTTGTTTTCCTGCCTGCCCAGCAATGGCCTTAGGTAAGAGATGCCACAGGAATCCAAAAACCTTTGAGACTTTTTTCTAACGAGGCCCTCAGCTAAGAAGATACACAGTGCCAGAGGTCCTGAGAACTTCTGCACCTGCCCATCCTTACCAGCCATGTGGGTGCCCCTTTAAGAGATGCACATTCTAATCATGTTACCCTACAGAACTCAGGACATCAGGGCCCATGGCCCTGCTGCTGGGCCGGGGAACACATTTCTCTCACCAGTTCTGCACACAATGCCAGATCCCCCGTGAACGAGAACAAGTTCGTGTTGCTCTCAGAAGCACTGAAGGCCGTCAGAATGACCAACTGCCTCGGCCTGGGTTGCCTCCTAGCCGACAGCACATCACGGCATCCAACTATGAATCAGGACCACAGATCCCTGCAGCCTTTCCTTGAAAGCTTTAAGCAGCAATGTAAACGAGGCCAAAAATGGAGAGGTTTATTCTGCCACCCCACTGTCTCCTCTGAGACATAAAATCTGGGATCCCAGCCACAGCTGCTCACACCTTCATGCTAGAAAACCCAGTTCACTTCAAGGCACCCGTGGAGTGAATAGAACTGCCAAGATTAAAGGGTGTCTTAAACACTAAGACCTTTACTACTGTACACACACAAGCATGGGAGGCATACTGTTCCCAGGTTGGTGATTTTGAGGCTGGAAAATTCCATCACTAGAGTATCACGAGACTAACAATATCCCTGAAGAATGGAGTCCATCTTCTCCAATCAGCAACAGAATCTTCTAGGCCAAAACAGGGAAGGGTGCACAGCCCAACCCGTCAGAGAGCAACAAACAGGAAAAGTGCCCTGGCTGCCCATGAATCGTCCTGTAAATGGGAGAACACTGGGGTTTCCCTCCCCAAACGCACTGGGATAGATGAAATGCACACTGTGGGCACCTGACAGGTGTATACATGACGTGACTTCTGCCACACAATTGCTGGTGACATCGATCTGGCACCTGGATTGGTTAAAAAGTATGATGCAGTTCCCACATACCTGGTATTTGGATGTATGAAGTTCAATATAGGAAAACGGCTCCTTCCCAAGGGCTCTTCTTCGGTGTTTTTGCATACAGCAAGAGCATATACCTGCGCATTTAATAGATCTCCCATGTTAGAGCACGGGTGTATCCAATGTGGTAAGTCCTTTGGCTGAAGGCTTTCTCCCATTCACTGCACCTGTAAGGTGTTTCTCCACTGTGAATTCTGGAGTTTAATTTCATAGTCATAAAGATTTCATAATTTCACTCATAAAGTGTGAACAGTACTAGTCACTGAAGTTGGAACTATGGCTAAACAATTTCCTGAATTCATTGCAAGCACAAAGCCTTTATCCAGTGTGAACTCTTCGGTGTTTTATGAGGCTAGAGCTGTGGCTAAAAGATTTCCCACATTCACTGCACTCATAGGGCCTTTCTCCTGTGTGAATTCTCCTGTGTTTAATGAGGCTGGAGTTCTGAGTAAAGGATTTCCCACATTCACTGCACTCATAAGGCCTAGATCCAGTATGTACTCTCTGGTGTTTTAAGAGACTGGAGCTGTAAGTAAAGAATTTCCCACATACACTACACTCATAGGGCCTTTCTCCAGTGTGAACTCGCCGATGTTGAAGAAGTGCAGAGCTTTGGCTAAAAGACTTCCCACATTCGCTGCACTTGTAGGGCCTTTCTCCACTGTGAACTCTACGGTGTTCAATGAGGCTGGAGTTTTGAGTAAAGGATTTTCCACATTCACTGCATTTGTAGGGCCTTGATCCAGAGTGAACTCTCTGGTGTTTTATGAGGCTGGAGTGGTAGGTAAAGAATTTCCCACATTCACTGCACTCATAAGGCCTTTCTCCAGTGTGAACACTCCGGTGTTGGAGGAGCGCAGAGCTTTCACTAAAAGATTTCCCACATTCACTGCACTCATATGGCCTTTCTCCAGTGTGAATTCTCCGATGTTTAATGAGATTGGACTTGTTGCTAAATAATTTTCCACACTGTTCACACTCGTGAGGCCTTGCTCCAGTGTGAACTCTCCGGTGTTGAATGAGGCTAGAGCTTTGCCTAAAGGATTTCCCACATTCCCCACATTCATAAGGTTTCTCCCCAGTGTGAACTCTCCAATGGTCATTGAGGCTGTAGCTTTTGCTGAAAGATTTCCCACATTCTCTGCACATGTAGCATCTTTCTCTGGTGAGAACTCTCTGGCGCTGAACCAGTGTGCGTTTGCAACTCAGGTCTTTCATGAATTCTGAGTTGTAGTGACTCTCTTCTCCATAAACGCCTACCCCACGCTCAGTTCTCCTGGTTGACTTCTCCCTGCTGTGTGTGGCCTGATGCTGGAGGAATTCCGAACTGTCTTGGAAGTCCCTCACCTCCCCACAGAAAAAGGGCCTCTCTAACATACGGAGCTTGCAGGCTCTGCTCATGTGGCTTCTGAAGCATGTCTCTTCAATGTGCTGCTTCTGATGCTGAAGTTTTGCCCTCAAATGCAACTGTCTCTCACATGCCCCCATCTTGTACAGATTCTGCCCACAATGTGTTACCTGGTGTTCAGTCAAGGGCAAAATGTCTCTCAAGTCTGGGCCACACATCTCACAGGGACAGGTCTTCTTGGGATACACACCTGCCTTGGGAATCCTGACCTGTGACACTCCTTGTACAGATATACACGGCTCAGAAGGGGCCTCTTCATCTTCTGCTCCACGCCAGCAACCTGAAAGCAAGAAATGCTAGTGAGATGCATGCTGACTTTGGTGGAAGGGGGCAGCTACTACACAATTGTGTGTCTAACAAACCCAGGAACCAGTCCATGGGACTGTCTGCAGGGCCCGGGAGTCAACTCAGGATGAGGTGGGGCTGCTCAGCAGTACCAGGCTATAGACAGCACAGAACGTGCAATGCCTGTAAGATGAAGGATACAACATAGAGTGTGATGCAGAGAGGAGCCTGTGATTCCAGAGTCTATGATTCATTCCTTTCCAAACTACTTTTGAAAAGAACTTGCCTGCTGATAACACATGAATGCTAAGCAGAAAGGGGTGTCAAGACCCAAGAAAATACGACTATAACAAGGAAGGTAGTTTTTCAGGATCTATTTAAGAAAATACACACACTTCATGACACCATACATAGGAGCCAATGCAGAAAGCACTGCAGACGGAGCGGTGAGAAAAACGAGTGGGACACAGTCAAAAGATGTGAGGTGGGAATTGAAGTGACAACTAAAAGTTGACAAACAGGCAAAGTTTCAGGAAGGGGAAATGAAAGGAAAGAGGCGTGGCCACTGCACCAACACACTAGTCAAACAGAACGGGTTGTGGTATAACTTGAACACAGCACTGACATCATGTCGACTCCCAGGCACCACTGTGAAGGGCGAGGCTCCCTCTGAGCCATCTTGCTGTGCACATCATGTGACCACCATCAGCTCTCAACACAATCCCACACCTCCATGAGCAAATAAATGGCACCCTGACGACACAACTACTAAGGGGAAGACAGGATGGACAAGTGGCCAACACTAGCCCAGAACAAGTCAGCAGAATAGCTCATGACAAAGCTAGCTAACTATTACACAAACCCCAGAAGAGGGTCTGGCAAGGGTAACCCACGCTCCAGGTATGCAGTAACCATGTCAGTAATCCTGGCATGGGCAGGTGTGAGGAAATGCCAGCTCGTGGAAGTTGAACCTGTAGCTGGACAAAATTATGCAGTCAGGAAGAAGGCAAGGAAAGAGGTTATCGTTAGGTTCACTGCAAGACTCCTGACCCTAACTACCTCCCTGCAAGTCAGCAAGGGAGCTGGTGATGGGGCTGGTCAAGGGAGTAGAGGGCGGGGTGCATATCTCAGCCCAACCAACCACAGCACCTAACAGGGAACTGGGAAAGGAAGTGAGGTCCAGGGTCCTGATGTGAAGACTGCTCCTGGGAAAAGGGAAGGGCAGAGACTAGCTATAGGCATGGGGTGGGTGTGAGGGTCTTACCCAAGGAGGTTATAAGTGCCAAGTTTTCAAGCATCACATCCTGGTACAGGCATCTCTGAAGCTCATCAAGGAGATCCCACTCCTCCCAGGAGAAGTACACAGCCACGTCTTCAAAGGTCACCCTGCACTAGCATGATGGAGACAAATGAAACCACAAAAAAGCCCCTTTCCTGAGAACCCACAATCCCTTCCCCAACACACCTACCCAATGCCTACCCTCCTCCCAATCTCCCCAACTCAAAGGAGAAACCAGGCCCTAGTGCCTGTGTCTCTCACTGGTGCCACTGTCTTCTTATGGGCCCACTGACCACAGGGCCCAGCTGTCAGCAAGAGGCAGACCAACAAGTAGGTATCTAAGCTGTGGACCAGTATGGATCCACCCACTCATGCCAGGCTATTCCACTGGTGTGGCCAAGGTCATGTAAATCTCAATGCCAGGGCCCTGGGGACATGAGGCGTATGCAGAATTCTTGAGACTAGATTCCACAGCCACTTTCTATGATCACCACCATCTCACCATCGCACACCACAGGACTCTACCTGACTTCTCACATGTCACTTCATTTTAATCACCTCCTGTTCACCCCACTAGTAAGGATGGGATTCCCATCTTAGGGTTATAGAGATGGGCAAACACATGACACCTGGTCTGTGCAGAGGAGACAGACAGCAGTTCATTAATCACACATATTCCTAGCCTAGGAGAGGAGAATGCCACACCCTGAAAAAGAGTGAACCACCAGGAGCTGCTGGATGCAAGCTTTATAGGATCAAGAGGGTAGAGGGTACTTATCAGTTCCTCAGAGAGGATGTGATTGGCCCATGTGAATAACTCCTTGGGCAGGCAGGGAACTGAAACCCACACAAACGGATGAGCAGGACGTGCACCTGGTCCCTTTGACGAAATGGTTGTGAGCAGGAGACCTCAGCAGCAGCAGTACCGGGTGGAGACCTTGCACTCTGGCCACCTGAGTCCCTCCAGCTTTCACCAGGCATAACGGCAGTAAATAATACTGGGCCTTAACAATCAGGCTGTACACCACAAATGGGTGACAGCAGCCAGGGTGTGCTTGGCATACACAGATAGGATTCAATGCTACCCGACACCTACTGTGGTTCCTACTAGCAGTGGCAACCCCAAATCCCCTAAGAAAGCCTCCCTGCCGGGCCCCATTCCTTGCCTTGGACAGCCACATAGTACCACACGTGGCTCTCAGACACCCACGGTCCTCTTCCAACTGTGCTGCACTTGATGTCCCCTCAGCAACTGCCAACCTCCTCTGTCCGCCTGACACTCATTCAGGGCCCACCCCAGGCCTAGTGACTCACAGGTGACTGCAGGCCAGAGATGACTTTGTTCTCCAGGCTGAGTGAAACAAGCCAGGCCCCAACAAAGTCCTCACAAAGTCCTGGTGCCATTCATAGAATCAATAAGCTCCAGGTCAAGCCTGAGTGCCTTCAAGCCTTAGTTACTCCTTGGCTTCTCCCATCCCCACCCCATGCCTACTCTTCCGCGGGAAACCCTGGCCTCCTGCCCGCCTATCCAGTCCCTGACACGCTCTCTTCACGGCCACGTACCTCCCTCACCTGTTTGTGTAGCTCAGCACCATGACCCAGACATGCAAGCAGAAGATCCAGCCAGGGCACCCTAACCTCCTCCTCTTCCTGGCTCCCTAACGGCGTTGCCGCCGTGACCAGAAGACTGCCCCTCCTAAGTGCGACCCACGACTCATTCCCCTGGGCCCACACAGCAGCCACGACAGTTTAGATGCCTCCATCCTGAAACCGTTCCGAGTTCTACGCGGGTGCGTCCCCTGCTCACTGACTGCCTCCACTTGTGGCTCTGAAACATCTCAGAAGCTCCTCATATTTCTGTGAATATTACTCCGACTACCAACTTCCTGATCTTGGCTGAGGGAGCTTCCCGCAGCCGCTAAGAAGAGAAGCCTTAAGAGTATCCCTGAATCCTCTATGTCACCCCCTCACTGTCCATACTAGAAATAGTCGCTTTTAAACACACACATCGACTCCAACCACAGCTACTGCACCACAACTCCGAGCCATTACCTCCCACCTGAACTCCGGCAGCGGCCCCAGCCCCACCCAGGTGTGCCTCGTGCTACAGTCAGACGGTGCCTAACCGCACTTCGGGAGTATCACCTCTCCGTCCCGGGGCCGGGCAGGTACCTGGGCCGGGCTGCTGAGCGCGGCCGCCGCCATCGGACTCTGTGGGAGCCGCGGGGCCGGGCGCGGCGGGAGAGGCGGCGGTTCCGACCCCGGGGCCCCCAGGCGGCGTCGCTTGGCCTCAGCCCCGCCTCTCTCCCGTGAAGACAGCGTCTCCTCTCGCGCCGCTCCAGTACCTTTGTTTCCACGCAAAATTACCGGACCTCTTACCAGAGGACCAACAACCGGAACAACGACGGAGGAAGCCGGAAGTCCCGCCCCACTGTGTCTCACGCGCACCTTCCTCTTTTCTAAGCGCTCATTGGCTAGCGACGCTGTGGCTCAACTCCTACTGTTCTGGGTAATGTCGTCGCCAAACAGCCACAGACGGGTAGCCAGGCATTTCCGGCTTGAAAAGGCCAGGCTGGCTGGGCAGGAAGGGGCGTTGGAAATAGTATATCCAGGTGCGCTCTCCCTCCCATCCCCCCATCTTTACAGGGATATGATCATATTTCTGAGCTGTGCTGCTTGCACCTCATCGCCCAAATGTTTGAAGACATACTATTTCAGACTCGCTGAAGGTCATACGATCCCAGAAGCTAAAAATACTATTTCAGATGCTTACAAAGGTTATGAATCCAACTAAATACATCATTCCACAAAGTCATTCAGATACAAATGTGTCCACTGTTAGCGGAAACTGATAAACTTACTGCGGGTAAAATTGTACTATTTCCAGAATATCCCACCTGGCTTTAGTTCATCTGCATATCAACAGGTGTTCCTCAGGGGTGGAGCGCAGTAGTTCATCTCCCTATCAGTGGGTAATTACCTGGGCGACCGAGGGCTTATCTGAACCTGAGCGGTTGCAGGGAGGTCTTGCTTGCTTCTGCGGAGCAGGAAAGAGATGGCCCTGGACTGCAGTTTGTCAGCAATGAACGAGTTTTAAACTTTATTTCTCCCTTTCATTTCGGTTTTAGAGGTATTTTGCCCCAGGATTTCCTCTCCTCGGAGTTACACTTATCTTATTTCAATTCAAATGCATTCATTCCAGTTCAGTGTGTCTGTGCATGTTAACTTTAAAAAATAAAGCCGTCAGATGGAATACTCGGAGAGACTGAGATTCCAGCCGCTTGTGGAGACAGGTGCCCACGGCAGGCTGCTCCGCAGCAAGGGAAGGGCAGGCACTTTGAGACTTCCTAGCAGCGACAGGGGTGCTGAAGGGGCAAGGATTACACAGAGCTTGCTGCTCAGGAGAAAGGACAGGTGGACAAAACCATCCCAGCACACTCAGCCCAGTGCATGAGGAACTTCCAGGAGCTTCAGGTGCTCCATACCCCAGGCTGGCAACTCAGGGCTGAGGCCCCCCACTGTCATACACAGCCTGCTGCTCCTTCCTTCTGGCCAGCACTGGTTCACAAACTTCCTGCCCCTGCCTTTGTACCAGGCCAGCCAGAGGGCGGCCCTGCCTATGGCAGCTACAGGGGCATAAAGCAGTGGCTCCTCCATGCACACCTGGCTCACTGGCCCTGGCAGTGGAGGCAGGCACTGCAGCTGGGAAGCAGGAAAGAGCTCTTTCTTCCCTGCAGGCACCATTGCTGTGCCCTACAACTCCCTTCACTCCAGGTGCTGGGCAGCTCCAGAGAGCAGAGCTTCTGGGCACTAGAGGGCGCCACATACACAAAGTTATTATTCCATAGTAATCAGAAATACAAAACAGCAAAAGAATCTTGTTCAAATCATAATCCCTCAAACAATCAGAAAGAGGGCTAAGTGAAACTGAAATCAACAATCTTCTTGATAAGGATTTCAAAATAAAAATCAACATGCTCATGGGGCTATGGAAAAATATTCAAGAACTCAAGGAGGACTTCAAGAAAGAGAAGCTTTGAAAAATAAAGTATATGAAATGAAACAGACAATGGAGGGATTTAAAAGCAGATTAGATGAGGTAAAGGGGACAGTAAATGAAATAGAAATTAGAGAACAGGAATACAAAGAAGCTGAGGCACAGAGAGAAAAAAAGAAAGAATAATAACAGAACTCTGTGACCAATCCAAATGGAACAATATTTGTATTATAGGGGTACGAGAAGAAGAAGAGAAAAAGGGATAGAGACTCTGAGGAAATAATTGCTGAAAACTCCCCCAATCTTTTCTTCTGAAAGGAAGAAAATAGTCTCTCAGGCCATGGAAGTGCAGAGATCTCCCAACACAAGGGACCTTAGGAAGACAGCACCAAAACATAATAATTAAAATGGCAAAGATCAAGGACAAGCATAGAGTATTAAAAGAATCCAGAGAGAGAAAAAAGATCACCTATAAAGGAAAACCCATCAGGCTATCATCATATTTCTGAGCAGAAACCTTACAGGCCAGAAGGAAGTGGTGTGATATATTTAATGCAATGAAACAGAAGGGCTTACAACCAAGAATATTTGGCAAGATTATCTACCCAGCAAGATTAGAAATAAAAGGGTTTCTTAACTTTTTTTCTCCCTTTGACTGATTTCAGTTTTAGAGGTGTTTTGCCCCGGGATTTTCCCCCCAAAGTTACAAGCCTGCAATGGCAGTAAGTACATATCTATCGATAATCACCCTAAATGTAAATGGACTGAATGAAGCAATAAAGACATAGAGTTACAGAATGAATAAAAAAACAAGACCCATCTATATTCTGCCTAAAATTGCTATTTTATTCCAGAACTAGTAAAAAACCTAGATTCAAGCAAAGCTAGAATTAATTACCTAGAACTAGGTAAACTAAAGAGGATAATTTTAATTTTTATGACATTTTGTTTCAAACGTTGCTGATCTCTTAAAGAGAAGAAGTGTTTGTTTTAACCTTTTTCTCTTAAGCTAGTTTACAGCAGTTTAGTAAATTATACCTTTAAAGCAGAATTGAAACATTTATCTTTCTCTACCTGATCCTTTCAGAATTTAGAAACTCTCAATGACTGTTTTCATATTTTATGGCAATATTCTTATTTGCATAAATTCAATAAGAATCTGCTCTCCTTGGGACAGGACCAATGGAAAATGCTGGTTATATCACCAAGGCATTGACTGGAATGTCATATTTGAGACGTGTGAATAGACTCAATATGACCAGACAGCTTTAAGGAACTAAGATCGACTTTATGGAGCCAAGAAAGTCCCTTGGAAGAACTGGCCTAATACCTTGCTGTGGGTAAAATTGTAATATTTCCAGAATATCTCGCCTGGCTTTAGTACATTTGCATATCCTCAGGGGTGGAGAGAAGCTCATCTTTGTATCTGTGGGTGATTACCTGGGCAAGGAGGGCTTATCTGTACCTGAGAGGTGAGGGGAGGGGCAGTTTTGCTTCTGCTGGAGCAGGAAAGAGAGAACCAGCCCCGGACTGCAGTTTGTAAGCAATAAACAGATTTTAAACTTTATTTCTCCCTTTGACCGATTTCGGTTTTTAGAGGTATTTTGCCCCATGATTTCCTTTCCCTGGACTTACACTTGCTTTACAGGGTTCCCAGCAGCTGTACCAGCTGAGTAAGGAAGGTCACTTCCTGGCAGGTGCAGGAACCTCAGAATGTCTTGGGAACCTCAAGAAAGAGGAATTCACCCAAATCTACAGGTACTGCAGGCACGACCTGATGGCAAGTCTGGCTTGGCTTTCCTGGCCTCAACAGGCTTTTAAAAACTCAATCTGAAATTCCTTATGAAAAGTTCCAGCAAAGCACATTTTAAAAAGGCTGTGTGATCAGCTGATCCTCTTCCTGCTCCGTGTGAATGATCAAGCCAAGTGTTCAAAAGCTGAACATTTTCTTAATTGAGTTGCCTCTACTAAGAACAAGGGTGACTTTAGAAAGCACTGTTTCAATAATGCAGTCTTATCTATACTAAATTCTAATACTAGTCACTGGGACATGGACTAGATCCTAAATTCCTCTAATATCTGTCTATGACTCTCCAAATGTTCCCAATTTTCTCCCATCTCAGTTAAGAGTTTTACTATTCCTAGTTGCTCAGACAAGGATTTCAACCTCTGTCTCTGACAAGCAGTGAAGAAACTAGCTAATCAAGTCTCTCAGATTCATCGGAGGCTCTCAGAATCATAAGGAATTCAGTCCCAGTTTTAGAACTGGGCATCCTGGCTATTACCCTTTGCTGGACTCCTACTAATGTTTTACTAGCCCCACTGTGTAACTAAATCTCTTAACTAAACTTTAATCTCAAGGGACTGTAGTCTGAAAGAAATAAGTCCTGTTGTCATGAAGATTCAAGCCCTTTACCAACTGGTGAGTCAGCCAACTTCCTGAGAGCCCTAGGCGGGCACCCTTCCTGTCCTAATCACCATTCTGACAGCCAGCAAGCAGGGGCACCCAGATAACCACACTGTCCCTCACTAGCAGGAAGCAGCTAGAGCTGTCGTCGCTCTCACCCCAGTGATTTGGGTCCCAGCTGCTTGAGGGGGGAATTTTAGGCAGGAAAACAGATATGAGTCGGGTGGAAAGAGAATATGGCCAGTAAAATCCCTTCTAGTTAACCAGTTAAAAAGAGAAAGCTCAGAAGGCCAGGAGCAACTTGGCCTAGAAGTTTGAATACTCCCCAGATAAAGAAACCTATCTCAGCCTAGCCTTTGTTTTCACTGTGTTCATTAGCACACACCTTTGTAAGATTTACTTTAGCACCTGCTCAAAGGCCCAGCTTATTCAGGAAGAATTCTATCTTAAAGCTAAAACAGTATTTTAGTCAAACAAACAATAACTCAGCCCAGCTTAGAGGCAGGGCAGACAGTCTTGGTTGATACGCTTCTGGACAGAAACCGGCATCCTGGAAAGGAGTCAAAGCACAACATTTCTTGTGTTAAGTTGAAAGAAGAAACTTCATGTCTTAACAAAAATGAACATTCTGGGACAATTTAGCCAGTCCATACCTGCCTTCTGTCACATTCCTGAAAATCTTCAACCACCTATAAAAAGCCCCAGACCCTAAACCCTTAGGCGCGCTCCTCTCCGAGGTCGCCCGCACTTTCTGAGCGTGTAGCCTTGAAACTTTATCCCACCCTTTCAGCGCCTCTTCCTTGAGGCAGCTCACACCACTCTCCTCCAAGTGTGCACTTGTTTTTTTTAATTAAACAAACTTTTCAGGGTTCCTCTCTGAGGTCACCAGCACTTTTTCTCTCTTTAAGTGACTTTAAATAAAATTTTTACTCCCCTTCACTACGGTGTCTCTGCCCTTCAATTCTTTGCTGCAGCGGGACAAAGACCAAGGAAAATACACCACGCTCCCCAACACCAGGATCAGCAGCGTACCACAGAATGCATAATCTTCTCAAAATGCATTTTTTAAAACGTGAGGGCTCCTTCATACTGCCTTACAACTCTCACACAAAATAAAAATATTTTAAAAATATATTTTTAAATACACTGAGGCTCAGTTGTCTCAAAAGATGTGTTTCTTAGGACACGTCTATTGCAATCAGGATCGAAAATGTGTTCTGACAGTTTGCAGTATCTGTGTCTCAAAAATCCCTTAACCTATGGGTTCCATTTATCTTTTTTTATTATTTGTTGCTGAGGCATTTGTTCACTAGAACTTGCTACATTTTACATGTGACTGACTGAGTCTCTGATACGGCTTGACTGGTCACCCTTCCCTTAGCCCAGCACCCCAGTGGGTGATGAGAGGGTGAGGAGGTTTGGTCCCCGCAGACAGGCATGTGATGGCGACTTCTGGGGAAACAGTCTTTCCCAACCCAGAAACCGTCTCCACAGAGGTAGTGGAGAAAGAAAACATTCTGCCACTGAATAAGCATCAAGTCAGAGTGGGTGTGCATGACAGGTCATCTGCAAAGACAGAGAAACCTCTCACTCCCCTACACAGCCCACGCAGACACAACCCGAAACACACTGCTTTCTTTCTGAGATTTACACTTCAAAAAAAAGATGGCTTTCCAGATGTTTGCAACTTAAAAGATAGCTCTCGGGTTCCTGAGACCTTCCTGGGTCTTAAAGCTGAAGAAGAAAAAAAGGCCAGCTGACAAAAATGCCTATTTAGTCTTCAAAGGCATATATTTTAAAAAGATGAGAAAGTACTTAGATGTTTTCTGAGGTACATGTTCTAAGAAAAGGGAAATGTGGCTCCGGGAGGAACGGCTTTCCTGCCCAGAACACCTTTTCTGTGAATTTGTTAAGACTGAACAAATAAAGCCAAGGGCAAAAATTCGGAGGTGAACTGGGTTACCACGTTTATTGTGTGGTCACAGGCAGCTGGGTACACGTGGCTGGCTCAGATGTGCTCCCGGGGTCGGCCACAGGTTCTGTTCCCTAGCACAAGCTTAGTTCTGCAGGAAGCAGGCCCATTTCTCCGCATTCCCTGCACTCCCCGCGGTGCACCGACTGCCTGCTCTCGGCTCGGGCCTAGCTCTCCGGGAGCACCAGGGCTCCGCAGCCCTCCCACGGCTCTTCCGGCAGCTCGGCTCCCTGCTCCCGTGCGCCGGGAGCAGCCCTGCGCTGGTGCACGGCGACTGGTGGATGCCTGCACAATGACATACCAGGAACACAAGCGGAGGGGAGAATGGGTGTTTCTTCTCTACCCCTCCCCCGGGCAGGTACTCCCGTGATGGACCAGCAGCTCTGTCGCCAGTAAACATCACATAAAAGTGCAAACCTGTTATTATATACACAGTGGGTGCTATTAAGGCCAGGTGGAAATCCTAGTCAGAAAGTTCCATTTTCCCCACAGGAAGGAAAGGAAATCTCTTTTGCCATTTTCAACAGGGAGAATCATTCTGATTTTGTATTAGTCAAGTTCAAGATCCTTCCTAAATACAAGGAATTTTTGACATGTCTGGAAATAAACACTGTTTTGCCAGCACGCAGCAGCACAGCCTTGAAACGAACATTTCAGGTATCTACTGTGACTTGCACACACATACATACCCTGGGGCCTGTGTGAAAACTATGTGATACTGACACTCTTCAGCACAGCCTGGGACGCTTCACACACACACTGGTGACAGAGTGCCAGCTGTGAGGTGCTGTCGTGGCCTATGCGATGGATGTGATTTACAGGAGGGGCCAGACCTCATCCAGCCCATGCAGGGAACGGCTGGTCTATTCCTCAGGAGAGGGCACATTCTCAGGGCTTAGCAGTCACGGTCATGGGGTTGCACTTTACCTGGAGGGCTGGGAAGGGCACTCAGGGCTCCGGTCACCTGCTGAGGCGAGAAGAAGAGCCTTTGGCTGCCTCAAGTCCCTCAGCAGGTCTCTTGGTGTCCACAAGAGTGGCTGGGATTACTGGGTGCCAGCAGAGGACTGGGACCCTGACTGGAGGGGCACCCTGAAGCAAGATTAGGGGACCCACAGGATTTGGGGACGATCACTGGGGCAGGGAGGGCCAGTGATGTTTCTGGGGTGGCAGTGATGACCCTGGGGGTACCGGGGTGTGGCACTGTTGTCCCTGAGGATGGTATTCACAGGAGGGAAGCGTGTTTTCAGGCAAGGCACTGCATGCCCATTGGGGGGCATTTGGAGATGTTACTTGATGGCCCAGGGCTCAGCACACGCTCTCACTGGTACATGTATCACCTGCCTGGTGAAGAAGGTGCAGCTTCCTAAGTCCCCACAGTGCAGCTCCTCACAGCAGTGTGAATGGAGCAGTGACAGACGGAGAAGCTGGGGGACAGAGGGGTGGACAGACCTAAACACGTCTTCTGTTGGAAGACTGGTGCCTGGTCTGTCCCTGAGGTGGGGTGGGGAGGGGCGCCGGGGCTGGAGGACACCTGAGGAAATACACGCTCAAATGTCATCATTTCCTTCAGTCCTCGCTCAGTACCAGACGCTGGACTAAGATGGCTCTGCCTGGGGACTTCTCCAAGGGCCCCGTGTCACACGGGAGAGCACAGGGTGTACTGGGAGTACAAGAGACGGCAAACTTGGCAATGACGGTAACCAAGACCAAATTGCAGAGATCTGGTCTCGGTGTAGAGGCATCGCTGGGACCCAAGATGAGCTTCGTATTCAAAAATTTTCTCAAAGGAAAAAAGAGTGAGAGCAAGAAAGAAGAGAGGAGGAGAGAGACAGGATTGTCCCCAAGATACGAGCAGCAGTGACCAAGAGGCGGGGGTGGCGCTGCCTTCTCAGGACCCAGCATCCACAGAAGGGAGCCTGTCAGAGACGCACTGACCGAGTTCTGTTTCTCTTAGGCAGAGCTCTCCGAGGAGAAAGCGGCATTGATTTATTAAGTTCTATGGGCAAAGCATATGCATAGTCCTGTTTATTTATTTAAATTATGATGGTAAGTTTGCCATAGAAATCATATTAATAAAACATATGACATGTAACTGTAGATGAGGAAAGAAAATGTAGGCAGAGGTAAGACGGGGAGAAACTGAAAGGGCATTTCAGGAAAGACCAGTAGGGACATGGCAACAAATGGCCTGGTAATTTATTTAAATACCCCCGGGGGAGGTTCTATGGCCTCCTTGCCGGAGGCCAGAGAAGTCACGCCTGGTTAGGGAGGTGGGGCGCTTAGAAGGGATTAAGAGGGGGAGGAGCGGGCAAACTATCTTAGGGGGTTGTTGAGAGGTATGATTGGCTAAAGGTGACATAATAGTCAACTAGAAACTTTTCCTTCCAAGAGGGAGGAGGCTGACATCCGGGTCCCAGTTGGCACATCAGGATGGAATTCAGGGAGAGCTGCCCCCCTTTCCATATACGGCACGGACTTTGGGGTCTGGTCTGTTCTCCCCCTATGGCATCTCTCTGTTCTGTTTGCATGTCCTTGTTTTTCCTTTCTCCAGCCTAACAATATGAATAAGAGCATTGCCCACAAAACTGCCAGGCCCAGACTGCATTAGGTTGATCACGACTGGTGCATGCCAGGCATTCTCCTCTCAAGTGTGTACTTTCACTTCCAATAAACTGCTTGCAATTTCTTTCACCTGTTTGTGGCCTGGTTAATGTCATCCTGGTAAAGGTAACTTCCTCTGCCTAACTGAGACCTCCTCGGAGGTTCCTCCAACAGCATCATTGTCTAAAAATAACATCTGTGGGTAAAATTGTAATATTCCAGAATTTCTCACCTGGCTCTAGAGCATCTTCATATGATCCTAAGGGGTGGAGCGCAGTATTTCATCTCCATATCAATGGGTAATTACCTGGGTGACTAAGGGCTTATCCGGACCTGAGAAGTTGGGGGGAGGTCTTGCTTACTTCTGCCAGTGCAGGAAAGAGATGGCCCCGGACGGCAGTCTGTAAGCAATAAGCAGGTTTTAAACTTTATTTCTCCCTTCGACTGATTTTGGTTTCAGCTAGTTGTTTTGCCCCGGGATTTCCTCTCCCCAGAGTTGTCTGGTGGTGGTCTGCAGGACCTTTGAACCTGAAACCTGTCTAAATGGGTGCGACCTTTGGGATGGCTGCCCCTAGAGACGGTGGGGAGTTGCTCAGCAACCCCTCTGTGGATGGTGGGGAGGCCCCAGCGGATGCAGCAGCAGAGGGTGCAGCTTCACCTGTTATTGTCCCCCCATCTGTGGGGTTTCCAATTTGGGAACCCCTAGTGGGAAATTGGTTTAGGGTTAAGCACCTCCTGGGGCGGGGGGGCTTCCCCAGAACTGGGGAAGGGTGGAAACACTGGAAGCTGCAGAATTAGCCCTCCGTGGAGGCCTCCTGTGTAGCCACTGGCATTTTAGGGTCTCTTTTCATCGAGAAAGTGGAAAATGTTATCGAGGAGAAAGGATTATGCAGAGGATTAGCGAGGACAGAGAGGGACTTAGGCGGGAGAGAGACCCTTCAGCAGCGCCTGGAGGAGCTGGGAGATAACCTACGGGATGCCATTAAAGAAGAGAGTAGATTATTAAAAAGAAAGGTCACGCTCTTGGAAGACTCCTCAGCAGCGGCGAGGAGGGAGGGGGCAGGAGAAGCCGCGTCGGGGGAGGCCGTGGGGGAGGGGAGGAAGAGCGGCGCCTTCAGCCCCAGAGACGGGGGCGGAGCCGTTGGGGGCGGAGCCGTTGGGGGCGGAGCCGTTGGGGGCGGAGCCGTTGGGGGCGGAGCCCGAGGGAGAAGAGGAGGCGGCGGCGCCGTTGGCGGATCTGCTGCCCAGGCCACCGCCGGAGGTACCAGCCTCTCCTGTTTTAAAGGCCCGCACAGCTGTAATTAAGAAAATAAAAATGAAACAACTGCGGGCTCCTCAGGGGGAGGAGGAGCCCCCTCCCCAGGCTGGGGAGCACTCCATGCTCAGCCCTATACCCAGGATGAGCTGGTGGGCATGGGCGTCCGGTACAGGCAGAGGCCATCGGAATCTCTGCCTACATGGCTCTTACGTCTCTGGGATATGGGGGTGGAAATCATTGCTGTATCGGGTATTGACGTGAGTAGAATGGCTTCCCTGACGACTCACCCTTCCCTCCGGCAATGGTTGCAAAATGCCCATCACGCCTCAGGGAATCAGACACTCCTGGAATGGCTGCCAGCTGCCATCAGGGTAGTTTGGCCTAATCAGGGTGACTTACCATACTTTCCCAGTAGTTGGAAACGTATGCAGAGCTCCAGCAGGTACTGCGGGACATCATCTATGATATGGACCCCCAGGGCCCTGAGGAGGTGTTCACTGTAGGAATGAGAACCTGGTGCCGCACCCAGCTCCCACATCTCTCCTTGGGTCCTTAGTGATACTCTTGCCCCCCACCTAGGGCACCCCATAAGGGAGGCTACTCGTACTAGAGCAGATCTGGGGGAGGTTGAAACAATAAGGGCACCGAGGGAAGTACAGGCCACGAGTGAGAGGAGAGGTGCAAGAGGCCCCGTGAAGGTCTCAAGGACCCACATGTGGTTGATTTGATAAAGGCCGGGGTAGTGAAAGAAAAACTCGATGGGCAGCCCAACAGAATATTGTTAGAACTGTGGCACCAATTAAAGCCAGAGCAGCAGTTCCAGCCGCTGAGGTCCAGGACAGGGAAACCAGAGTCAAGGCCTCATGCCCAGCCTGTGTCCCTGCAAAACTTCCTGGGAGAATTTACTCAGGATTCACCTGAGTCCTCACACCCACAGGAGGATGATTGCGCATCACGGTTTGACTGGGGAGCTGTCAAACTCTCCACCTTGGGGGACATGGTGGGGACCAGAGGCCACATCTAGAATTAGCAGTTCATTGGTCCCCCGTGAATGTACAACGTGTCCT
Organism: Manis javanica; assembly: GCF_040802235.1. Lineage (NCBI taxonomy): Eukaryota > Metazoa > Chordata > Mammalia > Pholidota > Manidae > Manis > Manis javanica. Next base: position 821,802 of record NC_133172.1, read on the forward strand.
GGCGCTGGTGGGCACAGGAGCTGAGTGTTCTCTGATTCATGGCACCCCTGAGCGGTTTCCCGGGCCCCCTGCTGTGATAGGTGGCTATGGGGAAAAGGCAGTTAGAGTGAAGAAAGCCCAGATCCCATTGGGGATGGGGCATTTACCCCCAAGGGAGTATACCGTGTGCATTTCTCCCATCCCTGAATATATTTTGGGGGTGGATATCCTGCAGGGGCCTGTGGTTACAGACCACTCCAGGTGAGCTCAGACTGAGGGTATGTGTGGTAAAGGGACATGCTAAGCACCCACCTGCAGCTCTGCCTGTACCTCGGTGGGTGACAAATATTAAGTAGTATACATTGCCTGGGGGGCACAAGGAAATTGGAGAACCTCTACAGGAGTTGGAGAGGGTGGGCCTCATAAAGCCCACTCATAGTCCTTTTAATTCCCCAGTGTGGCCAATAAGAAAGCCAAATGGCTCCTGGCGTATGACTGTGGACTACAGGGAGTTGAATGAAGTCACACCCCCTTTGCATGCTGCTGTCCCCTCTAGAGCAGACATTCTGGACACCCTCAGTCATGAACTGGGAACGTATCAGTATGTAGTAGGCCTTGCTAATGCTTTCTTCTCTACATAGCACAGGAAAGCCAGGAACAGTTTGCCTTCATGTGGGAAGGCCGGCAGGTCCTTCCACAGGGATATCTCCACAGTCCCATCATCTGTCATGGACTCTTAGCCCAGAACTTGGTCACATAGAGGAAACCACAAACAGTGCAGTTGTATCACTACATTGATGACATTATGCTCACATCTGGTTCCCTTTCGGATTTAGAAGGGGCAGTTCCTAGACTGTTGCAACATCCACAGGAAAAAGGATGGGCTTTGAACAGCACCAAGGTTCAGGGACCCCGTTTGTCTGTGAAATTCTTGGGGGTTGTCTGGTTGGGTAAAACTAAAGTTGTTCCTGAAGCACTTATAGACAAGGTCCAGGCTTTCCCCACCCCTACCACTGTGGCAGGATTACAGGAGTTTTGGGGTCTTTTGGGCTACTGGAGAGTGTTTGTCACACACTTGGCACAATGGCTACACCAGCGTTTGTCGCATGTCGGCAGAAAGACCCAGTGATTGGTGGTGTTGGAAACCACATTAGACTGGAACACAGAGAGCCTTTTGGCCATCTGTGTGTGAGTGTTACCCACCCACAAGGGGTGAGGAGTCCTTAACATTTCTATTTCAGACTCTTCAGAGGCAATGGAGGTCAACCGCAGTGAGGGCACTTGCTTAACTAAAGGTCACAGCCTCAGAAACACCACCCCCAGCCCCAGACCTCAGCACCCCGCATCTGCCTCTATCCAGGACCGGGTGCAGGGACCCAGGCGGGGTGGGTGGGTTGCTTGGGTTTAGAGAAGCCCACTTCTCTCCCATGCATCCAGGGCCAGACGGGGGCCGGGAAAACGAGGGCTGGCTGGTCCAGGGGCCACTGCAGGCAGAGGCCCCTGGTTCCCAGGCCCAGTGAGGAGGGCAACCTGGGCGGGGGGAGGCGGCCCCCAAACCGGGAAGTCTGGCAAGCGCTCTGCAGTGGAGGCCTGAGCGGAGGGCCCGGGCAGTCCATGGGGCTCACCCCGGTGCAAGGGTGGGGAGCAGCTGCCAGAGCAGGCGGAGAGCCCGGCAGGAGCAGGGAAGTGGGGGGGACTTTGCTGACGCTCACACTGGGCTAGGGGCTTCCTTACATCCCACACCTTCCGTGTGAGCTGTTTGGGGAGGGTGGGAGGGAATTAGGGTTTGGACAATGGACCGGCCCAGACCGGCCTCTCCCAGCACGGAGGAGGCGATGCCGACTGACTTCCCCTCCAAACACATCACAGGCTCACTAGCAAGTTACACCCCTCCCCCACTAGCAGAGCAAAGACCCCCCTCCCCCGCCCCCGGCTCCCGAGACCGCCTGGCAGTGCGACCGCCCCGCCGCGTGGGGTGCAGAGAGCCCAGCTCCAGGAGGAGGCCGGACCCCACGGCTGACTTGCCGTCTCGCTTCTCGTAGGAAAGGCCCCCCCGGGGTCTGTCCCTGCCCTTCTCCGCTGTGTTCTCTTGTCTTTCTCTGAACTTTTCTTCCCTAAATGAACTCTTAATGCTCAACAGCCTTTGGGGTCCGTCCTTGAATTCTTGCAAGGAGACGACCAGCGACGCAGCTCCCGGAGCACCCGCCTGGGCGCGCGCTCCCCACCCCTGGGGGCCCCTCCCGCCATCCTCCCCGTCCGCACACGAGGCCACCGCCCAGAGAGAGGGGGGCGTTTGCCTGGGGCCGCTTATCTTAGGGGTCCCCCTTCACTCCCTGCCGGTGCACCCTCCGCAGGAGGACCCGCCTAGGTGGCCTCCGCCGGGACAGCCCTTCCCCGTGCCTCCGGCCCCCAGGGCCCTTTGCAGGCGACACGCGCCCCTTCCTCCGCGCGGGGCGCGGGGCTTGTCCGTTCGCGGGTGCTGATGCGGCTGCGCTCCCGGGGCGCCACTGAGCCGGCCGGGCTCCTCCACCCGGGCGCCCAGCGTCTGGGCCGGAACCTTCTCGTCTGCACTGCGCTTGGTCCCCTCCTGGCTGCCGCCCAGTTACCACCGCCACTGTTGCGGACGTCGTGAGACCCGGGGGGTCAGAGCGGCCACGGGGGGTCCGGCGGGAGAGTGCCCGCCCTCACAGCCCGGCCTCGCCGTCGTCCTTACACTGCAAGTCGCCCAGGCGGTGGCCTCTCTTCGGCCAGGACAGCAGCTCTGCAGACTCGCTGAAGTCCCAGCTCTCCTGGATGGCCGGTGGACCTCCCAGCCTCCTGCCCCCGTCTTGCTGAGGCTCCTGAGCTTTGTGCTTTGCAGGCAGCATCTATGTGTAGACTTCTAGGCTTCGGTTGTCTTCCTCCCACCACCTGTGAATCTCCACATCCGTGTTGGTGTCCAGGTTGTGCCACGGTGTGCATGCGACCCCCTGTCCTGACGCCCACCAAGTGCACCAGGGAACCTGCAGGAGGGGACGTGAGTTGTTTACTCCTGGCCAGACCGATCCCTCTGCCCCCAGCACACTGGGTCCATGCAGACTGCAGTCTGTGTCTTTGGGGGCTGTCCCTACGACATGCCTGCCTCAGGGGTCTCTGTGGTGTGTTTGCCCCTTGTATTTCCACAGCTGGGGTGGGCCAGCACCCCGCCTCCGCCCATAGGTCTCTTGCATGTGTGCCCTACGTGTTTCAGGTTTGTAACGTCTTTTCTGTTGGGACGTGTGTTGGGATTTGTGTTTCCAGGCTGTCTTGTAAGAGGGTCAGCATCCCACATCTGTCACCCAGTGTCTTTAGGGTGTCTGTGGAGGGGCCCCAGGGTGTGTGGAGGGGGTGTCAGTAGCAAACACTTGTCACACATGCAACCTCAATAAATAAGTTATAAGAATAAAAAAGAAAGTGGTTAAAGAGTAACACACGAGACATACCCACCACAACCCGTACAGGGGTACATGCTGGATCCTGATTGCAATGGAGCTGCCCTAAAGAAAAAACACATGTTTGAGACAAGAAAAGTAAACACTGACAACATATTTGATATTTTAAATGCTTAAATTTTGCTTTAAATGCTTAAAGTTATTGAAATTACGAAGTGCTTACATTTTGCAAATGCATTCTAATAGTTAACTCATGTCTGGGATTCTATGTAAAACAGCCCCATATTGTGGGTATGTGTGCTGGCATATGACTCAGCAACACAAAAGGCGAATGACTGATAGATGGCTCAACATGGGTGAGCCACAAGGAAATAAGAATGAGGGAAAGCCGCCATCAAAAACAACTAAAAAGAGTGTTAAGGATTAATACTTAGTCTATAGGCACAGACCTGATCATCTACATTTGCTCTCTTACAGCACTAAATTATGTTTTCTACCTTTATCTTGTATCTGCCTACCACTTCAGCATTTTATTAAAAATAATAATAATAAGGGAGAAATGTGGGATTCACATATAAATCAAGTATAAAAATCAAACGAATAATCATATCTGACTTGATTGTTTATAGTTCATGATGTGTGATCAAAACCGAAAGTTTCTGTGATGACTGCCCTTGTACTGTTCACCATGTAAGAACTTATTCACTATGTAAGACCTTGTTCACCATGTAAGAACTTGTTCGTTATGCTTCAGAAGATTAGAGATTGTTGAGATACAGGCGTGGGGTTGATTAATGACTGTGCATTGAGTCCCCTATACAGAATTTTACTGTTGTTAACAACCATTTGATCAATAAATATGAGAGATGCCCTCTCAAAAATGAAATAAAATAAAATAAAATAAAACAAATCCTAATATTAAAAAAAGAAAGTGTGCTAAAAGAAGACACGATGTCCCAAATGGAGTCACTTATGTTAAGACCCCACATAAGCAAACCAAGACTAAAGACTAACCTAACTAGAGTTTCAACATCCCCTTTCCCCCAGGAATGTAACCTTTAACCCATCAACATGGGACTTCGGGGTCAGTACTAGGAAATTGACATACAGGCCACTTTCATACTCCTTACGAGGCAACCTTGGCTAAAGCAACGTACCGTTTGCTAATGATTCCCTTCCCCTCCTCCCTCTCTGCCTTTAAAAACCTTTCCTTTTCTGCAGCTCCATGGGTCTCCTTTCTGTTCGCTAGATGGGACACTGCTCCATTCATGACCACTGAGTAAATCGGTTTGATCTTTTAAATGATTCAGTTGAATTCTCGTTGTTTAACAACTGTATAATCCATTTACATGAAGTTCTAGTGCAAACAATGCAGAAGTATAATTGTAAAATCGAGAACAGTATCTACTTGGGAGGGTAGGTACAAAAGGACATGAAGGAATGTACTTAATGGTGATGAATATGTTCCATCTCATGACTGATACTCCCGTGCATAATCACCATTACATATTTTAATGGATTCATTTTAAAAATAGAAGGGAATATCTTAAAAAGGAAATTGTGTCCACTACTGTTAGTGGTGAGCCAACTCCACGTGGAATAAGTAGATGTCACCTGCAAATATAAGCCCAGTGGCTTTGGTTCCACCCTGCATGGGGGCCCTCTCCTCTCCACACGAGCAGAAACTCCCCAAACAGGCTAGTTGGGGGCTAAGACCAGAACCTCCATCTCAGTTGAGTTGGACAGCAGGTTCAACCTGCCTCATGGAGCTCTTTCCAAAAAAAAGCCTTTTCCCGCACCAAGAAGGCTGTGTAAGAATGTTTATAGTAGCAGAACACCGAGAGATGGCCCAGAAAGATGATGGGTCAATGGGCTTCTCCAGTGGGAAGCATCGTTCACGGCCTGACAGGTGCCTCTTCAATGGAGGCAGTAAGAAAAGCAGGGAAATGTCACAATTACCCCACATTTTTAGGTGCCTGTGGTGGCACTAAAGTATGTGGACAGAGGGTGGGGAGCTGGTGGGGAAAGCCTCACCAGACCTCTGTGAGCTGGTGTTTGGGTCCTGGGGTTGAAACGCAGTCTTCTCATGGGGGGCATGTTCCCAGGCTTCAGGGAATAAACACCAACACTACACATTCATTCGTTCAACATATTTTTATTGGTCATTTGAAATTTGTCAGCCACTATTCTAGGCACTTGAGATACTTCAGGGAACGAAACGGACAAATTCCCTGCTCTCCTTAAACTTACATTTTAGCGGGAGTGACAAATAGAAAATATAATCAGGAAATTATAAAGTATGTTCTAAATAGAGTGGTGTGAAAATACACACAGTCGCATACACACTTATAAACATCACATGGGGCCTGTAGCCGAGGAGGCTTCTGGTGTGGAAGAAACACCTCTGAAGGCGGTTTTCTGGTGAGCCCGCAGGTGGCGGTGGTAGGTGGATGACTGGCGGTAGCTTTTCCGGCAAAGGGGACACGTGTAGGGCTTCTCTCCCGTGTGGATTCTCTCGTGAGCCTGGAGGTTGGTTTTGTGGTTGAAGGACCTTTCACACGTGCTGCACACGAAAGGCTTCTCTCCGGCATGAATCCTCTGATGCTGGCGTAGGTCTGACGTCTGGAAGAAGCCTTTGCCACACTTGGCACAAATAAATGTCCTCTCATTACTGTGTCTTCTCTGATGGGCTTTTAGCTGAGATAAACACCTAAACATCCTGGGACACTCTTCACATCTGTATGATTTGGGGGCCCTGTGGAATTTTTCTTGCTGTCCCCCACGTGTGGAGTTTCCCTCGATGCCCTGATTGTTAGGAACAGGCTCAGGGGAGGCCTGGTCTGGCCTGGGAAGAAAGCCTGGTCCCGCCTCCATCAGGACATCCTGAGAAGAAGGCCCAGTCAGGGCCCATTCCTGGGCCCTGGAGGTGCCTGGACCTGCCCGTGCAGAGCTCAGTGGATTCTTCAAAGAAACAGCCTGCTCTTCAGGCCTAGGACCGTGCTCTCCCTGGATCATGAGTAGGGAAGGCGTTTCGTTGCCCTGACTCGCAATACTGCCATTTACTTGACAAATTTTCAAAGAAATGTTGCCACCATTTTCCTTGTCTTCATCTCCTGTAGAAATGAAGTGACTCAATGAAGCTGTACCCCAAAAGGGACCCACACAGAACATCCCTCAGGCACCTGCGCTCCCCTGACCCACCTGGTCCTGTTTCCAGGGAAGCCTCCTGGGGAGGCCAGGAGGGTGTCCCCATGTCGTCTCCTCTTGGGGTTCCTGTGGACAACTGTTTCATGAAATGAACAATGACTTCTCTTAAGGGCATATTCTCAGAAAAGAGGGCTTCCTGTCCCTGCATATGGACGTGCACCTGTAAAAAAGAAGCTCAGTCACTGTCAATATATGGGTCTGATGAGTGACAGAAGCCTTTGTGGAAAACCTGCCCCATCAGGCTTCCCCCAGGCCCCTGCCCTGCCCGCTCCCACACCCCCCAGGTCCTCTACTGCCCTTAAATTCACGGTAATTCTTCCTGACATGTCTTTGCTAATTAAAAAAAAATACCCAAATACTAACTAAGGCCTTTTGAAGGAAGAAACAGCTTGTGTTAAGGCATTTCTGCTCATTCTTGAGCTTTCTGTCAATTTCTTAGTGGGCCCTCCTACCATCTCACTGGCTAAGATCAATGAATGTGATGGCTTCTATGTGCCCTGCTGAATAATGCCTATAAAACTTGTGCTTTCGGGTGTGTGGGGGACTTGGTGAAGGGGGGAGCCTAGTAAACATAATGTTCTTCATGTAATTGTAGACTAATGATAAGAACAACAACAAAAAAACATCTTGTGCTTTCATTCTTACTTAGTTAGGATGGCTAAGATTCTCCTTGGTGAGAAGTAATGACTCCTTCCACAATGACTCTTCTTTCTCTACTTCTAGGCGACTCCCAACAGGCTGTACTCGTTCCTATACCCCTCGGCCCCTCACCCAAAAGGTCAGAACCCTCTACTCACTAAGCCAAGCGGCTTCATACCATCATCGGTCAAATCTTCCATGAATTTCTCCAAATTTCTGCCACTTGAATTCCATTTCTCTCTCAACATGGACCTGTCGCTGCAATGGCCACTGATCATAAACTGTTCCAAGGCCAAACAAGAAATAATTTGGTCCTTGCTGTGTTTCTCTGGCTGTAGCCATGCATGAAACAACTTATAGAGTCTTTGCAGCTCCTGCCTTGCGCATGAGTTACTGCTGTTTTGCAACAAGCCGAGCTGAGGGCTTGGGAAGTCGGAGATCCCTTCTCCTTCCAGGATGTCAGGTCCTTGGCTGGGTTTAAGCTCTGGGTTTTCTGACTGAGAATCACTCCTGGATGGTTCACCTTGAAATGAAATTCTGAGATCTAAAGCCATTCTTAATAAGAATTCTCAGAGATTCAACTTCAGGGATTCAGTCTCTGATGACTTGTTTCTCTGAGGATCTGTTTCAACAACTGGTAGATGCTTAACAACTGCAAGCTAGAAACAGAAGATGCAGATAACTAATTACAGCACTGGCATAATTAAAAACAAAAAGACATTTAAGAAAGAAACAATTCTAATCTTACACAAACTCTCAGGGCATTAAAAAAAGTTGGAACACTCACCTTTTAGTTGATGAGTTCAGCAAATCCTTGATAAAATCTTACAAGAACAGTACATTAAAGAAAAGCACTACAGATTAATATGTCTCACAAACACAGATGTAAAAGTTGGAAGAAAAATATTTGCAAATCAAATCCTGTCACATATCACATATCACAATAAGTGGGGTTAATTTGTAAATGAAAAGGTGGGCTAAAATGAAAAAAAATCAGTGTAACTTACCACATCAATACACTACAGAAAAACACAATACCATCTCTGTAAATACATGAAAAATTTTAATAAAAGTCAGTGCTCAGTACTGAAAAAGACATTTAGTAACTAGGAATAAAGAGAATTTCCTTGATGTCATCAAGTATAAAAACACAACAAAAATTATCCTTAAAAGTTACCCCCTTAAGTTGACAGATGGATGCCCAGTGTCAACTCCATGCAGTATTGGACTGCTCGGGAACCAGCAAAAAAGTCAAGGAATATATCAAATATTATTTATACATGTCCTAATATTTAAGGAACATCTCAAATGTTCTTCAAATATCAGACTAGATGAATTTTCACAAGATGACTGATAGAAGGCCAATTTACTAAAGTCAGTTGGATTGTATAATACAAGCAGCTGAAAATTTAAATTTAAAAACTTTACCACTTACAGTAGCATTGAACATCAAATATCTCAGAAAAAATCCAGTGAAACTGTGCAAGCCCTCTATGCAAATATACAAGTTATTTTGATGTATAGTTGATATACAGTATTATATTGGCTTCAGGTGTACAACATAGTGACTAAAAATTACGTATGCTACACAATGCTCATGGTGGCAAGTGTGGTTACCATTTATCACCATACAAAGGTATCACAATACTACCAACTGCATTCCCTACACTCTACTTGTCATCCCAGTGACTTATTTATCTTATAACTGGAAGTTTGTGCCTCTATCCCCTGCACCTGTTTCACCAATAACCCTTTTACCTCCCCTATGGCAAGCACTAGCTTTTCTCTGTATTTATGAGTCCATTCATTTTATTTTTTTAGATTATACATATAAGTGAAATCATATGGTATTTGTCTTTCTCTATCTGACTTATTTCACTGAGCATAATTCCCTCTAGGTCCACCTATATTGTTTCAAACAGCAAGATCTCATTCTTTTTATGGCTGAGCAATATTCCCTTGCATATATGTACCATATCTTCTTTATCCATTCATCTATCAATAGCCACTTGGATTGCTTCCATATCTTGGCTATAATATGATAAACATAAGGGAACATATATCCTTTTGAATTAGTGGTTTTGTTTTCTTCATGTAAATATCCAGAAGTGAATTACTGGGTCACGTGGTAGTTCTATTTTTAATATTTTGAGGAACCTCCATACTGTTTTCTATAGTGGCTGCACCAACAAAAACACACAATATTAATAAGTATCATATATGCAAAGGATAGCTATATTCATGGATTGGAAGACTTGTTATTATGGAAAATGTCAATTCTCCATAGTTGCTTTATAATTTCAGTGTTATCCAACTGAAAATCCAGAAAGTGCATGTGTGTGAGAAAAAAATAAGGTGTCTAATTATTAGAGAATATTAGGACCTGAATTTTATTAAACATTTAGAGAAGACCTGACACCCATCCTCCTTAAAGTTTTCCAAAAAGTTGAAGAGGGAATACTCCCAAACTCATTCTATGAAGCCATCATAACTCTTAATACCAAAAGGCAAAGACACCACAAAAAAAGAAAATTACAGACCAATATCCCTGATAAACACAGATTCAAAAATACTCAACAAAATATTATCAAAGCAAATTCAAAAATACATACAAATATCATCCATCCTAAACAAGCAATATTTATTCCAGGGATGCAAGGACGGTACAATATTTGAAAATCCATCAACATCATCCACCATATCAACAAAAAGGACAAAAACCACATGATCATCTCCATAGATGCTGAAAAAGCATTCGACAAAATTCAACATCCATTCATGATAAAAACTCTCAACAAAATAGGTATAGAGGGCAAGTACCTCAACATAATAAAGGTCATATATGAAAAACCCACAGCCAACATTATACTTAACAGTGAGAAGCTGAAAGCTTTTCCTCTAAGATTGGGAATAAGACAGGGATGCCCACTCTCCCCACTTTTATTCAACATAGTACTGGAGGTCCTAGCCATGGCAATCAGACAAGACAAAGAAATAAAAGTCATCCATATAGGCAAGGAAGAAGTCAAACTGTCCCTGTTTGCAGATGACATGGTATTATACATAAAAAACCCTAAATAATCCACTCCAAAACTACTAGATCTAATATCTGAATTCAGCAAAGTCGCAGGATGCAAAATTAATACACAAAAATCTGTTGCATTCCTATACACTAACGATGATCTAGCAGAAAGCCAGGAAAACAATTCCATTCACAATTGCATCAAAAATAATAAAACACCTAGGAATAAACCTAACCAAGGAAGTGAAAGACCTACACCCTGAAAACTACAAGACACTCTTAAGAGAAATTAAAGAGGACACTAATAAATGGAAATTCATCCCATGCTCTTGGCTAGGAAGAATTAATATTGTCAAAATGGCCATCCTGCCTAAAGCAATCTACAGATTCAATGCAATCCCTTATCAAAATACCAACAGCCTTCTTCAATGAACTAGAGCAAATAGTTCTAAAATTCATATGGAACCACAAAAAACCCTAAATAGCCAAAGCAATCCTGATCCCCAATTTCAAGCTCTACTACAAAGTCACAGTAATCAAGATAATTTGGTACTGACACAGAACAGACCCACAGACCAATGGAACAGACTAGAGAGCCCACATATAAACCCAAGCATATGTGGTCAATTAATATACCATAAAGGAGCCATGGATATACAATGGGGAAATGACAGCCTCTTCAACAGGTGCTGTTGGCAAAACTGGACAGCTACATGTAAGAGAAGGAAACTGGATCACTGTCTAACCCCATACACAAAAGTAAACTTGAAATGGATCAAAGACTTGAATGTAAGTCATGAAACCATAAAACTCTTACAAGAAAACGTAGGCAAAAATCTCTTGAATATAAACATAAGCAACTTTTTCCTGAACACATCTCTTTGGGCAAGGGAAACAAAGTCAAAAATGAACACACGGGACTAATCAAACTAAAAGGCTTCTGTACAGCAAAGGACACAATCAGCAGAACAAAAAGGCATCCTACAGTATGGGAGAATATATTCATAAATGACATATCTGACAAGGGGTTAACATCCAAAATATAAAAAGCGCTCACACGCCTCAACACCCAAGAAGCAAATAACCCGATTAACAAATGGGCAGAGGATATGAACAGACACTTCTCCAAAGAAGAAATTCAGATGGCCAACAGGCACATGAAAAGATGGTCCACATCACTAATTATCAGGGAAATGCAAATTAAAGCCACAATGAGATATCACCTCACACCAGTTAGGATGACCAACACCCAAAAGACAAGGAACAACAACTGTTGGCGAGTATGTGGAGAAAGGGGAACCCTCCTACACTGCTGGTGGGAATGTAAATTAGTTCAATCATTGTGGAAAGCACTATGGAAATTCCTCAAAAAACTCAAAATTGAAATACCATTTGACTCGGGAATTCCACTCCTAGGAATTTACCCAAAGAAAACAAGAACCCAGACTCAGAAAGATATATGCACCTCTGTGTTTTCTGCAGCACCATTTACAATAGCCAAGATATGGAAGCAACCTAAGCGTCCATCAGTAGATGAATGGATAAAGAAGATGTGGTACATATACAAAACGGAATATTATTCAGCCATTAGAAGGAAACAAATCCTACCATTTGCAACAACATGGATGGAGCTAGAGGGAATTATGCTCAGTGAAATAAGCAGGTGGAGAAAGACAAGAACCAAATGATTTCATTCATTTGTGAAGAATAACAATAAAACAAAACTGAAGGAACTAAACAGCAGACTCGCAGACTCCAAGGGACTAGGGGTTACCACAGGAAAAGGGTGTGGGGAGGGTGGGTGGGGACGGAGGGAGAAGGAGATTGAGAGGCATTATGATTAGCACATATAATGAAGGGGAGGCATGGGGAAGGCACTATAGCCCAGAGAAGATGATTGGTGACTCTAACATCTTACTGAGCTGATGGACAGTGACTGCAATGGTATGTTGAGGGGTGACTTGATAATATGGGTGAATGTTGTAATCTCAGTGTTGCTCATGTGAAACCTTCATAAGATTGTATATCAATGATACCTTAATAAAGAAAAAGATACGAAAAAAATGTAAATAGCCACATGTGGCCAGTGGATACCAAAAAAAAAAAAATAAGGTATTTAGAAGACCATGTGGGAGAATGTTTATGAACCTACAGTAGGAAACATTTTTAATGTAGCAGGAAAACATAACTTTAACACAACACAGAACTCAGCAAAAGGAAAAGATTGATATACTGGACTACATTAAAATGAGAACTACTACTCATCAAAAAAATCATTTGTTCATTAGAAAGATGAAGAACATATACGTAAAGGTATTTTCAGTAAGTATGCAAGACATAGAATGAGTCTAAAAAGAACTTCATATCAACTAAACAGATGACTGGTTAATAGGAAAATGGTCAGAAGTACTTGTTAAAAGCAATCTTAATAAACAAATGGATGGAGGTTCAGTCTCATTAATCATCCCAGAAATGCAAAATAAAACTATAATAACATAGTACAAAAAACCTGCTGTAATGACTACAATCAAAAAGGCGGACTGCGGGCATGGGTCAGAGCACCTGGAAGTTGAACGGTTGACTGGTACCTAGTAAATCTGTATTAATGTCTTCCCTGTGATTCATCAGTTTTGTCCACTGATATATACTCAACAGAAAAATGTATTCATGTGTATCAAACACATATACAAAAGTGTTTGTATCATGATGATTTACAATATTCCCAAGCTCTTACTAATTTAAATGTCCAGCATTGAATGTCCAAATTAGTGAACTTATTATATAGAGGCATATTTGATGGCAATCAAAATGAATGAACTGCTTCAGGCAACACAGATTAACCACAAATCATAATGTTGAATAACATAATCGAAAAACCAAAAAATACACTTTATTTATGTCAATTTATGTTATTTTACAAGAATAGAAATATTATAAATATTACCTAGGATGGTGGTTACTTTTGGAAACAGCAGTAGATACTGGGATAGATACATGCACGGAGGGCTCCATTAAAGGACCCTTTTCCAGTTTTCCTGGGACTAAATAGAGTTTGTGGGAGGCCGTCCTTTCAGGTTTTTCTGTTTTTTTTTGTACTTCCCTTTTTAACTGGTAATATTCTACCTTTGGATTTTGGAGGTAGTTAACACAGGCAGGTCCCTCAAAAAAATCCATTAACCTTTAAACTTTCATTTTTTTGCTTCTGTATATGCTTTACACTTCAATAAAAATATTCAATTTTAAATATTAAGTGAATTCTTAATGTGTAATTGGACATGATACAATTGAATGAAAGTAATATACATATTGCTGTCAGTTATTATATAAGAAAACATACTTTTACACAAAGTTGAGGATAAGATGAATGAAATGAAAAAGACAGGCTGGAATCCACCCAAACGATCTCATCCTGTTAGAAACTGCTACACCGGACAGACATCTGCCAGCCGCCCCCACCTACACCCATTAGGGCAGTCCTGGGATACATTCCCTGGGAAATCTTCCCTTTCCTTTCACCTTTAGTTTTTTTTTCTTATCAATGATTATCCTTCCCTGTGAAAAACATTTGTTCTTGCTTCACTGCTTTTATCAAAGTTACAATTTTATGTTGATTTGTTTCTACTTCCTGTGCTTTTCCACTTGAGTCTAGGGTCCAGCAGAGGTGAACTGAAATCTGCATTGTTCAATATTGATTTCTGACTGCAAATCACATTACCTGAGCAACCATGAGGCACGCCATTTGGGATGCTGAATGGATAAAATACTTAAGCCATTTTTTTTATATCATTGCTCTATTTTTGTGTCCTCCCATTTTATATATATACTTAATACTTCAAAGGTTTGTATTTTTTAAAAAAGGCAAGTTTCATGCCACAAAACAAGAAAATGTGAGTTTGGCAGGGGGTCGGGAGGATTGACTGAGCACACAAAGACCTAGTCAGTTTCTACTAGTTGATGTCATATCATGCTTTGTGTCAAGCTCACCTGGCTGGCTGATGAGTAGCCACCCTGATCTCATCAGTTAATGAGGAAAAGATGACTCTGGAGAATCTTATGGGAAAAAAATTGAAGCATTTTTGCCTTTCCCTAATCCATTTATTACAAAGCTTCCAGTCAACCTTTATGAAATACTGATCTTCTCTCATTCCACTGGACTCTGCACAGCTCCCTCTTGCCCTCAGGAAAAACCTAAATCCTTTCCTGGTCGCGCAAGACCTTGCCTGGGCCTGCTCTCAGCCCCCAGCCCTATCTTGGGCTTGCGGTTGGTTCTCTATATCCAGGTACACTGCTTCCAATTTTTTCCCTTTTTTCTGCAGATCCCATGCCTTCTGGGTGTCCCCACAAGTTCTCTTTCTGGGCTAACTCAGGCACAGACCACGTGGTCACACCTGCACACACATGTGCTCACTCCCACAGACACAGTACAGAGCATTATTATGGCTCAGACCTTGGAACTCAAAACCAGACTACTGTATTAAAGTTCTTATCACAAGAAAAAAAAAGTTATGTGGTGACAGATGTTAACTGGACTTATTGTGTTGACGATTTTGGAATATATACAATATAGACTAGTTATGTCGTATACCTGAAACTCATACGAAGTTTTATGTCAATTATATCTCAATAAAAAACCAACAAAACAATACAACCGTCCCTCCCCAGACTCCTGGGGTTCTTAATCTGGAGTCTGACATTTACAAGATGCGTGATCTCAGGCACATGTCTGAGTCCCAGGGGCCTCTGCTCTCTAATTAGACACCCAGCCCCCAGCGTTGCCACCAGGGCTAAAGGAGTTACTATGCGGAGTGTTTGCTGGCACACGGTGAGCGTTCAGTAGTAGCCTGTTGAGTGGACGCCCACCCTTTAGACTGCAGCCCCTGCCCTTTCATCCCCATATGCCATGAGCCAACGCTTTCCTAAGATGTAACGAAAATCAATTACTCGAAAAATAAGATCAACAAGACAACAGAGCCATACAAGAAGACTTTCCCAGAAGAGGTATCCTTGAATCAGGCCGGGTTTTAAAGTTAGAGCAGTTGATAGACCCCCCCAAGCCTGAGAGATCCTCATCTGTACACGGAATGTCCTCGCTGTCCCTGGGCCCACGTACCTATGCACACCCACCCACCCACACGCAGAAACTGGAGATATTCCTTCCGTGCTGGAAACTCCCCTCGTCAAGAAGGCTGAAGTCAAACTGGGTGAGCCTGGGCCGAGGGCTGGGCGGCTGGGCGGCTCGCCGCTGCTCCGGGCTCCTCCGCGGCGCCTGCCCAGGGTCCCGCCCGCTTACAGGGTCGGGGGTCGGTGACGCATTTACAGGCGTGATCGAATGAAACCCGCCTGCCGAGGGACTCCCGGAGGGGCTTTGCGTCCAGACCCGCCCGCCGCGCCTGTCACCGGACACCCCGGGGGCCACAGGGGCGACCGAGTTCCTGCAGCGAGACGGGGCGACCACGCGCGGGACACGCGCACCGGCGTCGGGGCCCGAGTTCCCGCCCAGCTCTATGCGAGCGAGCCGGTGCCCCGCGGCGGGCCCTCCCCGGTCCCCGGGCGTGGGGCTCGCAAGCCTGGCGGGCACGAGGCCCTGGCTGCGTGGGGCCGGCCCGGGGTCCCGGAGGGGCGTCCGGCGCAGCCGAGAGCCGGCGGGGCCGCGGAGACCGCTCCGGGAACAAGTCCGGGGAGAAGAAATCCCGGGGCACAGCACCTCGAAAAACCGAAGTGTAAACCCCGGTTATTGCTTACGGAGTGCGGTCCGGCCCGTCCTCCGGCTCCAGCAGGAGCGAACCCGGCCCCCGCCCCACCCCTCGGGTTCACATGCGCCCTCGTTGCCCAGGTAATTACCCACCGACACGCAGATAGCTTCTCTCCACCCCCGAGGAATGGGGCAAATGCTCCAACGCCGGGCGAGGTGTTCTGGAAATGTTACCACTTTCCTCGCGCGCCGGCGGGAGCGAGCACGTGTGGCCGGGGGCGGGGCGGGGGCAGCGCCCGCTGCGGGTCTGCGGCCGGCGGGCTCGTCTGCAGCCAGAGCCCCGCCCCCGCCCGCGCCGCCCCCGCCGCCGGCAGCCCCCGCCGGGCGTCGCGCAGCGGGCTGGCACAGCCGGGCATCGGCTCTGTGCCCACTTGAAATGGATGCTCCAGGGGTGAGAGGCCATCGTGGCGACAGCTGTTGTGGCAGCCGCATGCAGGGCAGGATCAGATGAGTCAGAGGAGGGTTTATGGAGTAGAAACCTCCAGACAGCTTCAGGGCCCGGCAGAGGCGGTGATCTTGCAAAGGCTGCTGACGACACCCTAAAATCGCGATAGAGAATTAGAGGTTAGAAGGACACGCAGATGACAGCAACCCCGTGCTTTGGGGTCCTGTTCCAAGAACACAAGGGGAAGTCGAGGCCATCTCAGACTTGTCCAGATGAGCCCAAAGCTGGGGTGCGGGGGAGTTAGCGAGAAGCGCTTTCATCAGCACCCGCGGGGCCTCCGGACAGCCACTTCTTTCCCGTGTTGTTTGCAGTCCGCGGTGCTAGGTAATGATACCGGAGCCAGACGGTCTGAGGAGCAGTTAGCGGGCGGCCACCACGTGCCCGCGCGTTCTGCACACTTTTGGACGACAGCTCGGGAGGTGAACCTGGCCAAGCGAAGATGCAGACAGTGGCCCAGGTGTGGCAGGAGCTGGGTGCCCTTCCCTGTCTCCTTCTTTTCATGTTCATTGCATCTGCCCTGCACACAGCCTGAACCTGGCCTTTCCTTCATATGCACATGAGACAGAGCAACTCACTCAGGACAAGAAATTAGATATGGAAGAAGTATGGCAACTTCACAAAAATCATAATAAATAACATATACCATCTGGATAAAGTGATGGAGGAGGTAAAGCACAAAGACATTAAAATAAGCAGATAAAATAAGTAGACAGGAAGGAGAATGCTACAGGATCAAGATATACTAAAAAATATTGGGAAAATATTGCCCATGGAAAACTTTTTGACTGAACAGAATAAATAGGAATCGAATCACTGTGTTGTATACTCAAACCCAATATAATATTTATTGTATGTTAACTATACTTACATATCTATAAGAACAAACAGGATGGAGAGATATAAAAATAAGTGAGGGATGCTGGTTAGGTTGTGGAGAAAGGGGAACCCTCCTACACTGCTGGTGGGAACGTAAATTAGTTCAACCATTGTGGAAAGCAGTTTGGAGGTTTCTCAAAATGCTCAAAATAGACTTACCATTTGACCCAGGAATTCCACTTCTAGGAATTTACCCTAAGGATGCAGCAATCAAGTTTGAAAAAGACAGATGCACCCCTATGTTTATCGCTGCACTATTTACAATAGCCAAGAAATGGAAGCAACCTAAGTGTCCATCAGTAGATGAATGGATAAAGAAGATGTGGTACATATACACAATGGAATATTACTCAGCCATAAGAAAACAAATCCTACCATTTGCAACAACATGGATGGAGCTAGAGGGTATTATGCTCAGTGAAATAAGCCAAGTGGAGAAAGACAAGCACCAAATGATTTCACTCATCTGTGGAGTATAAGAACAAAGGAAAAACTGATTGAACAGAACAGCAGCAGAATCACAGAACCCAAGAATGGACTAACAGTTACCAAAGGGAAAGAGACGGGAGAATGGGAGGGTGGGAAGGGAGGGATAAGAGCGGGGAAGAAGAAAGGGGGTATTGTGATTAGCATGTATAGTGTGGGGGGCACGGGGAGGGCTGTACAACACAGAGAAGACAAGTAGCGATTCTACAGCATCTTATTACACAGATGGACAGTGACTGTAATGGGGTTTGTGGGGGGGACTTGGGGTAGGGGAGAGCCTAGTAAACATAATGTTTTCATGTAATTGTAGATTAATGATAACAAAATAAAAAAAAATAAGTGAGGCAGCTGGTCAGATTGGAGGTGACATCTGAAAGGCAAAGGATGTAAGGATTAAGTAATAGTCGTGGAATACATAAAGAAAATGGAAGTAGAGATACCAAGATCTGGATATAACCAGCTCCCAAACGGGGGAAAACTCTGTGACAACCCAGCAGGAGATACACAGTGGGGGGTTCAGTGGGCAGGGACATGAGACCCTCAGTGACTGGACTCGAAGCACGTGGGAGGAGGTGGCGGAGGGAGCTCAGGGATGATCAGAAGGACACACATGGGTGAGTCAGGGGACACGAAGGAGGCGCAGGTGACTGCTGGGGTGTCATGAGGAGGTGACTGGAGATCGTATCCAGCCTGGTGGGCGCGGCAAAGGGGCCAGACATGCCACGAGGTGGAGTCCTGAGCAGGACATGGTGCAGCTCCTTGGAAGCAAGGGCAGGCAGGGTTTGGTACAGGACAAGTGAAAGGGGGTGACCCTTTGGGGAAGGAGGCCCCAGTGTGAATTCAAAAGCTCACTCCCATCGTCCAGTGGCCCTCAGCCTTTAGCTATTTGGTACAGCTCAGAGGAGAGGTAAGAATCTCTGATTCCTTCCCCTCCAGCTGGCCCATCAGAACTGGGCACCCAGGGCCAGACCTCAGGCTTTATGTACTTTTCTTGTTAGAGGTTAGCGTCCAGGCTCAGCAGGAGGGCTGCTGGTCTCTCTAAGGCAGTTTTTTTTTTCATTTTTAAAAACATTTATGGTTTTAGAAGGTTGCTGTCACTGTATCACAAGTTAACAACTGCCACAGGTTAGTGGTCAGCAGAGCTTAAATTTTTTTTTTTTAGAAGAGCATTTCTTAAACAGGGTCTCTTTTTTTTTTTTTGAGAGGGCATCTCTCATATTTATTGATCAAATGGTTGTTAACAACAATAAAATTCTGTATAGGGGACTCAATGCTCAATGCACAATCATTAATCCACCCCAAGCCTAATTCTCATCAGTCTCCAATCCTCGGAAGCATAACGAACCAGTTCTTACGTGGTGAACAAGTTCTTACATAGTGAATAAGTTCTCACATGGTGAACAGCAGAAGGGCAGTCATCACAGAAACTTTCAGTTTTGATCACACATTATGAACTATAAACAATTAGGTCAAATATGAATACTCGTTTGATTTTTATACTTGATTTATATGTGAATCCCACATTTCTCCCTTATTATTATTATTATTATTATTATTTTTAATAAAATGCTGAAGTGGTAGGTAGATGCAAGAGGAAGGTAGAAAACATAGTTTAGTGCTGTAAGGGAGCAAATTTAGATGATCAGGTGTGTGCCTGTAGACTAAGTGTTAATCCAAGCTAGACAAGGGCAGCAAGACATCCACGGATGCAGAAGATTTCTCTCAAAACAGTGGGGGGTGAGGTTCTAAACCTCACCTCTCTTGATCCCCAATTTCTCACCTGATGGCCCCCCTGCGACTGTGCCTGTCTTAGCTAAGGCAGTTGTTGATCTAGATGGAACGCGCATCGTACTTGCTGTGATGCTCTCGAGATTGATAGGGCTTATCCTTGTATTCGCAGTTCATTCCTTTCTATCTCTGAAGACTATTCATTTTTTTCCATCTTTAACTCTTTAATCCTTTAAGCAGCAAGCATCTCACTCTTCCAAGCAAAACACTGCTTAAACAAAAAAGAAAAATAGTGATGTGCATATTTACAATATATGCAAAGCACACAATAAAGACATCTCACTATATACATGTGTCATGTTACTACTGAAGCTAAGCTTTTTCTACTGTGTGCTCTAGTGTACATAAATCAAATTACAGCACATCCTTCAGGTACAGCACCTTGGCCCATAGTTGGGATAGAACAGATTTTAAATGAATCGTAATATACTTCACAGCTGGACAGATGCTGGTGCTGACCAACTTGACTGCCATATCCCACAATACTGTAAGAGTATTCCATTTTTAAATGTAATTTATTTTTAATAATTTATCTTACCTGTTCATCTATGGGCAGATGTTTGTTTTAATTAACTAGTTTTTGGCTTTGAAGAGTAAGGATTCTGGGAATGAACAAATACAGGTGTTTCCGTGGACACAGGTTTCTATTTCTCAATCTTAAGAATGAAATTGTGTCAAGTGATCAGTGGATGATTAATTTTATTAACTGCCAGTGTTTTCTAAATTTATTTTTGCTATTTTGACTTCACACCAGCAATGTGTCCTCATACAGTTTTTAAATATCTCATGCAGTTTTTTCATATCTTCAGAAGCTAAGTATTGTCAGTCTTCTAATGTTTCCCAGTGAAATGAGTGTGCAGTGTTAGCTCATTGCGGTTTTCATTTGTACTTCCTTAATTAAAGAATTTATTTTCATGTGCTTGCTTATCATTCATATATCATCTTTAGTGAAATATTTGTTCAAATATTTTGCCTAGTTTTAAATAGTTTTGTTTACCTTATTACATCTTCTGGTTACTTGCCATTTATCAGATATAGGTTTTGCAAATATTTTTTCATACACTGTTGCTAGTGTTTTCATTTTCTTAACAGTATCTGTTGAACTGCAAGAAATTTTAGTTTTATCAGAGTCTAGTTTATAGTGTATATCTTCTATGGTTTTTGGGGTTTTTTTCCTATGTAAGAAATCTTGGCCTAAAGCAAGGATGAAGATCATTCTTACTCTGTTATCTTTGACATGATATGTATTTGTATCTCTTCTATTAAGGTCTATGATCCATTCTGAGTTAATTTGTGAATGTTTTGAGGGAAGG
Organism: Manis javanica; assembly: GCF_040802235.1. Taxonomy (NCBI): domain Eukaryota; kingdom Metazoa; phylum Chordata; class Mammalia; order Pholidota; family Manidae; genus Manis; species Manis javanica. The sequence goes on from NC_133172.1 coordinate 842,719, forward strand.
GTCGAAATTGTTTTATATTTTTATGCATGAGGATATATTTTTCAGAATACTTTGTTGAAAATAAATCGATACCCATCTGGGTCTCTTTCTGGGCCGTCTCCCGGCGCTACGCCTTCCTTCTGCCTGCGCCACACCCGCTCATCACTATAGTTTTAAAATAAAGCTTTGAAATCAGATCTTTAAGGCCCAAATTTGTTCTGTTTTAAGAAAATGTTTCTTATAGGTCTTCTATATTTCTGTATATATTTTATTGTTCTCTTTTGAAGTGAACATAACCTCAAGTCTTCATGATGAAACAGAAGATGAGGCTTAGAAATGGGTCTCTTGGCCCCTTCTCCTCTTTCCTCCTCGCGGTTCACACGTGAAGGGGGACACCGAGGGCTGTCAGCTGTGTGCTTGGACTCTGGGGCAGGGAGTAAATAAGATGTGCTGTTATGCAGTCCACCAAAGACCCCATCTAGGGGGAAAGATGAGGAAAAATTCTTGGCAAAGAGAAAAACAGGACCTAAGACCTCAAGGCTCATGAAAGCTTGGATTTTTGGTGGAATCCAGTGAAGGTCGGTAGGGCTGGAGGGGGAGTGTGGTTGGAGGGATGGTGGGGGAAGGGGCTGGTGCGTGTGGTTTGTAGGCTATGAGAATTTCGGATTTCATTCTAATTGCTTTGGGAAGTTATGGGAAGGACTGAGCAAGACAGACACATGATCTCTTCATTTTAATGTCTTATTTTTAAATAAATATAGAGTCACAGGGAATTGCAAATATGGTACAGGGTACTACTCACTGAGTTTCCCCTATGGCGACATCTTACATAACCTTAATATCAAAACCAGGAATTTGACATTAGTTCAATCCCCAGACCTTTTTCAGACCCACTATTTTACATGTATGTGTGTGTGTGTAGTTCTTTGCATTTTTCTCATATGTGCAGATTCATGTAACCACCACCAAAACCAAAATGCAGAGCTTTTTTTGGCAGGAAGTCAAAAGGTTTTATCCAGCTCCCAAACGCAGACAGTACAAGTCAAATTAAGAGGAGAAGTCTTAGGTGGAGGAATGTGTATCTGAAGAAGTGAGAGGTATTAGGGAAATAAACCAATAGTCTTTCGGGGCTAAAATCTTGGTCTTACCATTTGGCATGAGCAACAAAGAATTTATATGTTGCCAATAAACATTTTGGTCAGGACCTTATAGTGAACACCCTGAATAGCTGGAGCTGGTAATTTACAGTGCAGGCCAGGAGAACAATTAAGGCTTAGATTTGGAAGCAGGGCCAGCTTAATAGATCCACAGGGTGTGTGCAGTGCTGTGGCCAAGGTTCATTCATGATCCCCGGACGCGGCTGCAACGTGGCCAGGAAGTTGGAAGTGAGCCTTGGGGCGTATCCAACTGTGTACAATTTTGCCTGTGAGATGGGAACAAATTATGGTGCCAACTAGCGGTTGGCTATGAAAGTGATGTTTAAGCCATTTAAGTGGGGGTGCCAGTGGGCCAAAATATAGCTAGGTGGCCGTTTCATTGCCAGGTGGGGTCTGTCCAGGGCCTTTGGTGTCCCAGAACCAAGCTATTAACTGCCCTAAGTAGGTATAGCCAGGCTACGAAAAGCCGGAAGACCAAGCATTGGCATCTGTTGTGTGTGAGTGTTACGACCTGCGGCACTGAGGACTCACGGACCACCTGGGCTTGGCTGGTCACCGCCCACTGGTCACATGATGCTCACATTTCCGGTCTCTGTGGTTACTGGGAGGCTGCATTCCTTGGTGCAAGATCCTAGAAGATGAGTCCAGTTTTATTTTCTTGGCCTCCCTGCTATTTACACTGTTGAGTGAATTACTTCCTGAGTGAGATTACTATGGGCATTAGAAATTAAGTATTCTTTCTTTATTTTTGTAAAAGTTTTTATTAAGGTAGGATTGATATACACTCTTATGAAGGTTTCACATGAAAAAACAATGTGGTTACTACATTTACCCATGTTATCAAGTCCCCACCCACACCCCAATGCAGTCACTGTCCATCAGTGCAGCAATAGATTCACTGTGTGCCTTCTGTGTGCTACACTGTTCTCCCCGTGATCCCCCACACCATGTGCACTAAACATAATACCCCTCAGTCCCCTTCTCCCTCCCTCCCCAACCGCCCTCCCACACAAATTAAGTATTCTTTATAGCCAGGAATATTTAGCAAAGCTTGTGGCTTAGGCTAGGCAAGTCAACATTTATTAGGGTGCCAGATAACTCTGGCAGATAGTCAGTGGGGCATCTGCTAGTGAGAGGATCATCGCTCACAATAGCCCCAGCCTGTACCTGGCTTCCACCTCCGCAGGATGTGGACAACGTCAGGCAGGAGAGATGAGAGAATGCCTCATCAGTGCGGTCTTCAGACGCTCTGATATGTGAAGTGTCACGGCAGAGAACAAAGAGAAGAAATCGTTTTCAGTGCATTTAGACACAGCGTAGGGGCCCCAAACGGCTGGAAATTTTGTATAATGAAGTCTAGTGGTAGGAGGGAGACCCATGTGTAAGATCATTTGTTATATTTGTACTTGACATAAGGTTGGTCTAAGGAAGCCATCGTGGCATTCTAATAAGACCAGCAGTCTGGGACTGACAGGGAAGACGAAACATCTATCAAATGTCAGTGTCATACTGCCAATGTCAGGTGTCCCCACAGAGCACATTGACTTGTCACTGTTAAGGCGGAGGAGTGAAGAAGCCTTGTGTTCAGTCCAAGCTTCAGGGGCAGAGGTTCCTTGATGACTCACGTTTCATGGTCCGTTGGTCTGGAGGTAGAGGAAGGGGACCTGGACGGCTGTCTGCTGAAGTTCCCACGAGATTTTGAAACTTGTTCTAATCTATTGGCTTGGGAACTAAGTTGGGTCTTGACAGTCTGAACTTTGGTGTAGGCAAAGACATAGGTGACCTTAATTATTATCTTCGGAGTAGAGTACTACCCAAAGGAAGCAGTGTTGAATGAGAAATTATTGCCACTGACAGCACCAGAAAACTAGACTTGGCCATGGCACGGGGGTCTGTGAAGCGCATCTGGGGCTGTTTGCTGACGAGGGCATCTTCCGGTGCTAAGATGGCTGCCTGGAGTTAGGCTAGTTGTGCTGGCCCTTAGGTGCCTTGTCACGGATGCGTGGTTTCGAGCAAGGAAAGCAGGTGCCCTCTGGGAACTCCATCACATGGACGGTGGCACTATTATCAGTAAAGTATGTGATCTCCCTTTGCTGCTCACTTAGTTGATCACAAGGGCATTCCAAGGTGGTCCAGGGTCCAGGAGAGGAATGCCCCCCTTCAGCACTGTGGCATTTGGCAAAAGGCTAAGGATAGGGGAGGCCACCTCTTTCTGCAGGTGGACATACCGAAGGTCCAGGCTGGCTCCATCCTGGGCCCTGATGGTTGTGCTGAGCTTGTGGGGTACTGCTGTCCTGACCCAGGAAATAAGAGGTAACTGGGTGTGGGTTGTCACTAATTCAGGTCCTGGAGAGCCTCCACTTCCAAGAGGGCTCAGTATGCAGCCGCAGTTTTGCTCTAAGGATATATTGTTTGGAGTCAAAACAGGCAGCTTTTTGCACCAGAATCTGGTGGGCAACTTACTGCCACTATGGGTGGTCCAGAGACTCTAAGAAGCATAGGAGGTGGGCCCCGGACTTCCACACAGGGGACACCAAGTTCCTGTTGTACAGCCACCCAAACTGAACCTAACTGAACCTAAGACCTTTTGTTGTGAAGGGCCCTCAGTGGGCCAGTGTGTGGGTGAGGGCATCAATATGCCTCTGCGTTTGTGGCGAGTATATTGTCTCTCCAAGCCAGAAAGGTTTGGCCTGCTTGAGACTGAATTAAACTAAAATTAGAAATTGCCTTTCAACTACATCAAGAATAGAGCGGCCCTGAGGCACACTGGATGAGCCTAAGATTCTCACCGAGGCGGCGTCACGCCAGACCTTACGTGGGCAACAGTCCGTCTGCTGTCAGTGCAATGATCAGCGTTTGCTTGTCCTGTGTGTCCTTTGCAGGAGGACGTCATCAATGCAGTACTGTGCTTGGGCACTTGGGAACAGCTGGATGCAAATAAGGTCTTGCCAGCAGAGGTTGTATATGATGGCTGAACTTTTATAAAGTCCCCATGGGCAAATCATTAAAGGTGTTGTAAGTCCAGGGAAAGGAATTCCCGGGGAAAAATGCCTCTAAAATAGAAATCAGTCAAAGGGAGAGATAAAATTTAAAACCCGTCCATTGCTTACAAACTGCAGGCCGGGGCCTCTCTCCTGCTCCAGCAGAAGCTGGCAAGCAAGGACCGCCCCTTAATCTCTCGGGTTCAGATAAGCCCTCTGGTTGCCCAGGTAATTACCCACTGACATGGAGATGACTGCTCTCCACCCCTGAGGATATGCAAATATAGGAAAACCATACATCTCTCCACCTCTGAACGCCTATTGATATGCACATGTACTAAAGCCAGGTGAGATATTATGGAAATGTTACAATTTTGCCCACAGTGTATTGTTCCTTTGAAGATGAATAACTATTGAATTCACCTTTGAGGGTGAATGGGATTCAAAGACTATTGAGACCTGCATTGAACAGAACACAGACAGCAAACCACTTTCCAGGGAGGAGTGAATGGCCTTCATCTTTCAATGACATGAAATACAGGATCCTCCACGGCACCAAAGTAGCTGTGATCCTCATGAGAAGCCAGTCCTCCTAGGACCGTTAAATGTCTACTGTGGTATTTCAGTTGTAAATAAAATAGGTTACTTCTCACTTCAAGGCAATGAGCCTACCTGCTTTGTAGGTTAAATGTATGTTGATGTATCTTCAGAAGAACTTCTGGCCCTTGTGTGTTCTATTTTCTGGTTAAATTGCTATTTTGCATATTTGGACTTTTGCCTAATCTCTTTTATTTCATGTTTGAATGTCTTTGGAAATTTTAATTTAAATACACGAGACCAAATTTACACAGATGCTTTTAGCCCCTGCCATATGCCTGCAGACAGTGTGACTGCAGCTAGAGAGACGTGCTTTTTTTTTTTTTTTGAGAGGGCATCTCTCATATTTATTGATCAAATGGTTAACAACAATAAAATTCTGTATAGGGGACTCAATGCACAATCATTCACCAACCCCAAGCCTAATTCTCAACAGTCTCCAATCTTCTGAAGCATAACGAACAAGTTCTTACATGGTGAATAAGTTCTTACATGGTGGACAGTGCAAGGGCAGTCATCACAGAAACTTTCAGTTTTGATCACGCATCACAAACTATAAACAATCAGGGTGAGACGTGCTTTTTGAGATGCAGCCCTGGATCTGGGCAGGGAGACAACAGGCAGCTATTTTCTTCTCCAAACCATTAGTGCTGATTGTACTTTTTGTTATTACAGACATGCCAAATATGCGCAATGAAATGCGGCAGATTTCAATGAACCCTCACTTGTATGCACTGGAAAACTTTAGAAATTTGGGGCAAAGAATAGCTCCTGTTAAATATGGGTGATAATGTTGAGAATGTCTAGAACATAACACTTTAAATATGTTCCCTCTGAATGTTGTCAAGTTTATTGAAATTCCTCAATCACTTTAGAGATCCTGAAATTGAGAATTATGTTGGCTTATGTTTTTTCTGTCAAGAACAAAGATAAAAACTTCCAGAGAGTTCATAATAAAAAATGTTTGACTCCAAAACAAGATGTTGGCAAACTACTGTTATTTACATTCTTTCTGATCTCAACTGTTAATTTGCATTCGTTATCATTTGTGACAAAAACATCATCAAAGCTGACTTTTTTTAATTGCCTGTATTTCAAATATCTTGCCTTTTTGTTTTTTGAGCAACTGAAGTGGTTAAATTATTGCAATATTATAATCTTTTATGTTTTCAATGAAACTTCCAGTTCAGGGGTGTTAGGCATGTTTCAAATCTTAAATATGAGAAGATTTTTGTTAATTATAACTCCATTAAACAGATATTCAAAACTTCTCACTTCCTAGTCATTTTACCATGTTTTATTATCATCTGTGATCTGAAGGTTATTTGCAGCTACCGAACCAGTGTGGTGAAATGTAATGGTTTGTCTCTGGCAACTCTTCCCAACGCTATGTTCAGTGACATCATATTGACAGTGAAATTGACCACGGGAGGAGTATTTACATGAAGGAAACTGGAAAACACTTGTGAGAACACTGGTCCAAACCCAGTAAGTGGACATGGAGACAAAGAGAACAGCGGAGCGAGGCTTCAGTGACCGTTTTGCAAGGTCGGGTGTCTGGTGGGTAGGCACACCTGAGGCTACTGGCGCCAAGTAACGTATTCCCAGGCATGTGTGTCCCTCCCCCGGCTCCTCATTGGCTGAGTCCTGCAGGGTCCACATTCTTTCCCGGACGTCGCCTAAGCCAGTTATATCTACATTGGTCTTAATTATATATTGCATTGGTCTTAATTTCATTGGTAGGTTTAAAAAACTCAAAGAGGTACAGCCAGGTCCTTACCAATTCCCTCCCCACCCCCACTCTCAGCGTGAGCACCTTCCTGGCGTATTTTCCACCATGTGGCCATTAATACCTTACTGTTAAAATGTTTAAACCTCCTGGTGGGAATAAATCCCATTTAGGTTTTATGCTTTTTCTAACAGTTCCTTCTCTTCTTATTTAAGAATCTCTGATTTTATTCCCAGTAATGTATTTCGACTCATGCTTGGTACTTTTTCAAATTTCTCTAATAGATTTTTACTCTCTTCTTCATAGTCAAATTTACCTTCTAGTAACAGATTATTTTGGGTGCATGTCATAGGTATTTGTTTATGGCTTCGTCTATAAGCCTCGGGGTCAGGCCTCTCACACAAGGGAATATCCAGCATCTACAGCGGTTACAACTCCTGCAACTATAACAAGGGATGTTGAGACAGAGGCAGCCATGTCTTTCCATTTTCCAAACCATCCTTCCAACCAGTCTGTAAAAGGGTCACTGATGCCAGAGTTTTCAGCTAATTCATTAGCTAAAGTGGTGAGTCCCTGTAGGGCTTTAGTAAGAGTACCATCAGGGGCAGTATTATTTGGGATAAAAATACAATATTTTCCTCTCAACATAACACAGATTCCTCCTTTTTTTCCTGCTAAGATCACATCTAATTCTATCCTATTTTCCCATCCTGCTGGTAGTGTCTAATTGGCTAGCTACTCCTTGAAGAGCATGCCTGGCATAGTTAATAATAAACCTTTGTTGATAATAGTAAACACAACTGACCCAATTTACATTTTTGTTGATGGTGGACCATGAAAATAGTGCTGATTTAAACCCTATAGCTATTTGGTTTCTAGCTTTAAATTCATCAGGGACTCCCCTAGGGACTCCTATTGAGTCAATGTGTACATTCAAATCAAAGGATCCTTGTAATGATCTCCAATTTCCACTAAATATTTTTTCATTGGGTGTGGAGAGAAATGCCAGGGTAAATGGAATGGCCAATTGGACTAAAGCCCAAGTCCCAGTCCAGTTCGATGGCAACGAGTAGCGCAGGTTCCCCTTTCCACAGTACCTCCGAACATCTGCTCGGTGGGTGGGGGGTGATTTCGAGAAGTTGCCCTCTTTAGAGACATTTAGGACGTGGGAACAAGTCAGTAAGTTCCCTGTAGGAGTTGTGAAACCTTCCCCTTGAGTCTTGAGGATTGTGTACAGTTAACAAGAGGGGGTTACAGTCTGTCCTGGCAGTTATCAGGAGGAATTCCTTTAGCCAAGGGGGGCTTAGGGGAGCTTTCCTTTTAAAGGTTTTTCCTGCTGTACGACGGGGCGTCTGTCCTTGAAACTGGGTGGTCCACCAGACACCGCTCCACCCTGCACACGGGGGCCCGTTTGCCTTTTTTATTCCATTAATATGCATCCATTCAGGACATAGACACTTACTACCTCTGGGAAGCTGTGCTTGGTCACTTAAGTCACCACAGAGAGAACCTGACACCCACCAAACCTGATAGTTTGGGGACCTGACAGGATAACCCAGAGTTCCTTCCCATTCTAGGGCTCCCTGAGACTTGTCTGTGAAATATAGAGTTAGAAGGATAACAGTTAACACTTTAGGTTCTTTTTAGTTTCAGCCTTAAGAGTTGGTTAGCCACCTGGGACACCGGCCAATTCTGTTTTGTCCCCAGATCCCCCAGTCAGTTTCTTGTCTCTGGTGAAATGAGTCCAACCCTTTTCGGTCATCCTCACTGCATCTCTGTGGTCAGGAGGCACTTGGCAGGGTCCTTCCCAGCTGGGCTGGAGTCGGTCTCCTTTCCAGGACTTTACTAACACCAGGTCCCAGGCTGGAAGCAGTGAGTGAAGGGCTCAGGCGGGGAAGTCTGGGAGAGGGGTCCTTTCAGCCTGAGAGAAGACAAGGTAGGAGACATGGCCAGCACATACTCCCTTAGAAACCGATCCTTTGTTTCCGTGGTGGGCAAGTCCGTTGCCCTTCCCAGATACGGCAGCCCATCTAATAATTCATAAGGACAAAGTCCCACATCCTTTCGGGGAGCAGTTCTGATCCTTAGGAGTGGTGCAGGGAGACATTTAGTCCAAGGCAACTTGGTTTCTAGTATTAATTTGGTTCAATGCTTCTTAAGAGTCTGATTCATTCTTTCTCCCTTTCCGGAGGATGGTGGATGCCAAGGACTATGGAAATCCCACTGTACCTGGAGCGCCATCATTATTCCCTGTAGTTCTTTTGAAGTAAAATGACTCCCGTTGTCTGAATCAACATTTTCTATTAACCCAAACCTAGGAATTACTCGCTCTAAAAGTACCTTCACCACTGATCCTGCCGTTGCAGTTAGTGGGTGGGCCTCCACCCGTCCAGTGACAGGGTCAACAATCACTACTAAATATGTAAGCCTTCCCACGTTTGGCATCTCAGTAAAGTCGGTCTGCACATTGTGGAGTGGTCTTATTCCTGGGAGTCTCCCCCGAGGTCTGGCTTTTTCATATACCTCCTAATTCTTTGGCACATTTGCAACTCCTACAAACCTGTTTAGCAATGGTGTAAATACTTACACACCCATAACCTTTATCAAAACGTCACACAGCGCCCGGGGACCTCAGTGGCTCCCTCTGTGTAACATGTTCACAGCGCTTTCGTAATAGGTCGGCTGATCATTTCTCTCCCATCTGGTAAAGTCCACCGCACTTTCTCATCTCAAGATGCCCCCACCTTCTGTCGCTTCTTAATTTCCTTTTTTTTTTTTTTTTTAGAAAACTTTGGGATAAAGGAAATTTTAGGAATATTAGGAGTGAGATTTAAAAATCTAAGTTCATCTTCAGATGCAGCCTCTTTAATGGCTGCATCAGAAATTCTGTTACCTGTTGCTTCATAAGAATTTCTGGTGACCATTCACATGCATTATAGATATTTCAGCTGGAAGTAGATTTTCCAGAACCTCCTTGATTGATTCCCCATGAATTAATTACTTTCCTTACTGTTCGTGAGACCTCTTTCTGTCCAAGTTTTTCTAAAGGTACGGACTGCTCTGAAGGCATATTTGGAGTCTGTGTAAATGGTGCCCTCCTTATCTGAAAGTAGTTTTAAGGCCCGATTAAGGGCAAACAACCCACAGGTTTGGGGTGACCAGTTATTGGGTAATCTCCCCTTTTCACAGATGGATAACTGGTCTCCATCAATGGTGGCATCGCCATTAGGTCGTTTGCCCCCTATCATCCGGGAGGACTCTTCTGTAAACAGTTTCATACCCCACCTAGAGGTGCTTCCCGTAAATCAGGCCTGACTCTAGTCTGGTGCTCTATGAGGCCTGTGCAACTGTGGCTCAATTCTGATGGGCCTTCAGCCTCCCCTGCACACGGGAAGCTGGCCGGAACTGAGGCAGGCATCTGTGGTTAAATCATGTCATCTTTTTCAAGTAAAATTGCTTCATATTTTAAAATTTGAGAATCTGTTAGCCTGTGCCCAGCCCGCTGATTAAGTATGGCTGGAATCTGGTGAGGAGTACAGACCAGAGGGTTCCTCCAGAAGTTAATTTCCTGCTCTCTTCCACCAGTAAGGGCGCATATGTGATGGCCTGGACGCACTCAGTCCATCTTTGAGAGACAGGGTCCAACAGTTCAGACATAAAGGCCACCGGTTGTTTCTCTCCACCCCAGGCTTGGCTCAGGACCCCTAGAGGGAACCTTGTTCAACAGCAACAAAGTAGTGAAACGGCTTCTCTGAAGAAGGGAATGCCAGGACTGCGGCGGTGACTAAGGATTGCTTTCAACTCCTCTAGAATTTGCAGTTCCCCTGGGTCCACTGGAGAGGGTCTGGCTCTCCGTCTAACAATTTGAAATACAAGCTTCTAGCCTTTCTTCCTCTCTTTTTACAAACTTTTTGAGCTTCTCTCAGTAATTCCTCCATAGTTTTCTCATTCCATCCATCTATCTAGCTTCTGTAATTTCTTAGCAATATCTGGCCAACTTTTGGTTACAAAATTGACTTTCAAAAGACCTTGTCCTACCTGAGCTTCTGGCCCAAGTCCTGAGTACTTCCTCATCTGGTCCCCGAGTCTCTGTGAAGATGCAGTTGGGGTCTCTTCCTTCTCCTGTTGGACTTCGAACGCCTTAGAAACATTTTGAGATTTTGGGGCCGATTCCCTAATTCTCTTTATAATTAGTCCTCGAAGAATCTGCATTTTGGTTCTGTCCCCTGGATCATTATTATCCCACCCAGGATCTACATTTGGGAACTTTTGTTCCCCTGACTCGACACCCCGGCCCAGTGGGTGTCTCTGTTCCCAAATGGCCACAGCAGCTCCCCTGATCACCCCCCTCTCACCACCAGGGAATGGGATATTCATGATGGACATCAGTTCAACCTAAGTATATATATTAGGTCCTAGGAATTGATCTAGTTGGTCCACTAGGCCAAGGGGATCTTCTAGCAATGGTTTCATTTCCTTCTTAAAATTTCTCACCTCAGTACCCGCGAGCGGAGCATGAACACATCCAATTTCCCCTTGTCCTAGCAGGACCTCTCTCACTGGAAACATCTTGGGATTCCTGGTGGACTCCCCAGAAGGAAGGGGAGAACTCTCTTAAGTCCTTCTCACATTGTTCTAATTCTCTAATTCCTTTCTAAGGTCAGAATAAGGGGTAGTAGAAGGCCTGGTAGGGGCTGAAGGCTCCTGGCTCTCAGGTGAACCTGAGTCTCTTACTTGATCTTCCTTTGAAGGCTTTGTGCCCCTGGATTCCCAGCCTGAGGATTATGAGGGAGAAGGAGACAAGAAAGCGGGTCCCAGTGTTAAATAGACAGGAGCGGGGTGGAAAGAGAAACAGGCCAGGAAAGTCCACTAAAAAGATCCAGAGTTAATTAATTAAAACTCAAACAGACAGTAGCAACTTGGCCTGGAATGTTTGAATATTCCCCACATAAAGGAGAGGGTACCTCAGCATAGCCCATGTCTTTGTTATCATACAGGCCCAGCTTATTATTATTATTATTTTTTTAACTTTACCTATATGCTGTTTTTTTTCTTTTCTTTTTTTCCTCCAACCCCAATCAAGTAGTCTGCAGCCCAGGTAATCAATTCAGCACGCAGGCGCAGCCGTAGACAGCATAGCCAAAGGCAGGAAGAGTTCCGTCCCAAAGATTGCATGTTAATACCCAGGAGGTCAAGAAGCAAGACCCTCAACGTACTCATGAGCAGACAATAACTCGGCCCCTCTTGGAGGAGGGCAGACAGTCCTGATAAGCTCCCAAACCAGGAAGCTGCTATCCCGGGAGGGGACCAAAGCCGTAGGTTTCTGGTGTTAAGCTAATTTTGCAGAATTACCTAGAGGACTGATAAGAAATATGTCTAATCAAAGATACTTGAGACCACCTAACAAGTCTACACCTACAGGTCCCGGCCACACTCTTAAAGAATCCTTGAAAAGGAGACCCCCATCCCCTGAGGCGCTCCTCTCTCCGAGGCCGCTGGCACCCTCAAAGTGCGCAACCTTTTAACTCAGACTTTCTCTCTCCCCCTCCCTGCAGAGGCGGCCCGCACTCTCTCCCGGAGTGACTCCAAACAAAGGTCACCCCGCCCCACCACCGTGTCCCCGCCCCTCAACTCTCCGCTGCGGGGGACACGTACCGAGGAAAACACACAACGCTCCCCAACACCCCGACTTGTCCTGGGGGGTCTCCTGTGGCTCCTCCTCTGCTTTCCCATCTCTGGCATTGAGGGGAAAGAGGGAAGCGCCCTGGGTGACCAGCAGAGGGCGCAGTGCCCGCCCTCCGGGGAGCGGGAGGCTTCATCGCTCGCAAAGAACTGCAGCCCTGCAAAGCCAGTTTTCATCTGATCCAACTTTAATCCAGACAAAACAGCAAAATTTGATTATCTTCTGTTTGTCCTTGACCCGGTACAGGAGGCGTCCCCCCAGTACTTAACCGTCACCCCAGCAGGCTCTCTGGGGGGATTCCAGGGGAGCTCATCCGGTTCCCTTTCCCTGCTTCCCTGGGCCTAGAACCTGTATTTCCCATCCTTCAAGAGGTCCCTGTGTCCGAGTCCCCTGTGTACCCAGTCCCCGTGACGGAGGCTCCTTGCACACACCCCGGGATGCCCTCCGGCCATTGCCCTCGCGGGAGAACGGAACCGCGGGTCAGGACTCCACTCCTGCTTCGCATCTAGGAAGCGTCTCAGCCGCACACACCCGACCTCCGCGAGCGCCCGACCACCGAGGCAGGACTTACAGCCCAGTTTTCCCACCTTGGCTCAGGCACGAGGTTGCCTGGTTGCCGTGGCGCCTGCATTTTCTCCCCTGCTTCGGTCACGCGGTCGCCACACAACAGTCTCAGGTCTCCCCTCGGCTTCCGGGCGAAGGTGAGATGCCCAGACAGATGGGCCGCCCAAAGCTGGGGGACGCGTCCTCCCACTCCGCTTGGGCCCCCACCTCGCACAGGCAAGAGGATCCCAGACGAGCCCCCAAAATGTGAGAAACACACTCACTGGTCCGAACCCAGTAAGTGGACACGGAGACAAAGAGGGCAGCGGAGCGAGGCTTTAACGACGGCCTTGCATGGTCGGGTGTCTGGTGGGCAGGCACCCCTGAGGCTGCTGGAGCCAAGTAATTTATTCCCAGGAACGCGAGTCCCTCCCCTGGGTCCACATTGGCTGAGTCCCCGATGTCACCTGAACCAGTTATACCCACATTGGGCCTTCTCTTGCATTTGTCTTAATTTCATTGGTACGTTTAAAAAACAAAAACAGGTATAGCCAGGTCCTTACCGGTCCCCCAGGCCCCCACCCCGATTCTCAGCCAGAGCAGCTTCCTGGCATATTTTCCACCATGTGGCCCTTTGTTAAAACCTTTCCTTTAAAATGTTTAAAACTCCTGGTGGGAATAAATTACATTAGGTTTTATGCTTTTTCTAACACACTACAAACTAGGACTTAATTATAAAACTGAAAGACTAGACTGATGAACAATGGAGAATATGTGAATAATGCAGAGTAATCTTAAAAGTGTATGGAATATGTGGTCATTACATTGTACATAGCACAAAAAAACCTGAGGAACAAAAATTAGCTTTTATTTGTTAATGAAAGGGAAATAGCCACAAATAGGCAAAAGATATTAACAGACATTTTACCAAGAAGATATATAGATGGCAAACACATGAAAAAAACTCAACATCCTGAATCCTTAATGGAAAGGCAACTAAAATTACTGCTTATTAAAAGGGCAAATTCAAAAGACTGACCATACCAACCATCAGCAAGAATGCAGAACTGGAACTCACACACTCCTGGTGGGTATGCAAATGCAAACTATTTTAGATCACAGTTTGGCAGTTTCTTAGTAAGTCAAACATTTACCTATCATATGACTCAAGCATTATACTTTGAGTTACTAACACAAGTGAAATATACATACAACATATAAAGAATTACACACAAATGTAGTAGTTTTATTTGCAATAGCTGAAACTGGAAGTTATATAAATGGACATAACAGATGAGTGTATAAACAAATGGTACATTCATAAAAGACACTATTCATCAATAAAAAGAATGCTATGTATATAATCATCATTGGAGAATCTGTTACTACAAACTATGAATGAAACCAGAAAAAAACATTTCACGAATAAAGTCATACAAAATTCTAGAAAATACAAACTATTACATACATGAAGGTAAAGGAATGGTTGCTGGAGAGGGAAAAGGCATTATTAAATGACATGAGGCAAATTAGGGGTGCTGGACATGTTCATTATCATGATTATTATGAGGTTTTGTGGGTTTATATGTATGTCAAAACAAATTGTACATTTCAAACAGGTCATTATCAACTATACCTGAATAAAGTTTTACAGAATAGTTAAAAAAAAGAAAAAAATTTAGATTTCCCACTCTCTCTAGAAAATCAGGTTTGGCGACCTTATATTGACTCTCTTTCCCCATAACCCTTGAGGAGCAAGCAGCCTTTCCTAAGTGGCAGCAGATGTTGACAGCAATGGCGTCTGTTCCACCTGAGTCACAGGACTGGGGTTGGGTCACAGGGCCACAATGCTGGACTAAGGGATCTACTTTGTATGTTTGCTTTCTGTGCAGAAAGTCTTTAGGTGACATACCAGAAAGGTTATGGGAAGCTTATTTTATTTGACAATGGCCTCAGTTACAAAAGATACACCTGCCTGGAGTTACTGAGAATATCTGTGTACACTGACAAATCAGTCACTGTGGAGCATTTGTTAATGTAATTGTAGAAGAGAAACATTCCAGCTACTTTGCTGCAGTCTCCCCCATTCCAGTGGTACTGTACCCATTTTGGTTCTGCCAGGGCCCTTTTTACAGTGACACCAGTCTAATGAATTCTGGCTATCAGTGCATATGACCCCTTTGCCAGACCTGGAGTAGAGATTTCCCCTCAACACGGCTGAACATTATGTGATACCCACTGTAAACAAGAAAAATATTCATGTTGTTCCTAAAAGCACTGGAGGTTGTCACAGATTCCTTACTCCCCAGGGTGCTGAGTCCACCAAAAAGTCCTGGCACCCAGTCCACAAATTATGGCAAGACCCTGTACTCTTTCCTAGGAGACCTTGGGCAACAACATAAACTAGGCCAAAACTGGAAAGAGAGTTACATTATTCCATCATACTGTTGTCTCTGAGGCACACAGAACATAGGGACCCCCATGAAAGCTGCTCACTCAATGCCTGACAAGAGACCCCAGCTGTTTTCAAATCACCTCACCTAGTGAAGAGAACCTGAAGATCAAAGGTGACTTAGACAATAATGCCTTTATTACTGTAAAATCCAAAGCAATATGTGGCAGGAAGTTCTTAGGTTGACCTGGAGGGTGGGAAAATCCAAGATAAGTGTCACATGAAATGAACATACCTTTGTGAATGCAGTTCTTGGCAAATCCCCAGAACTCAGACTGGGTCCTCTGGGTCAGGTCCATACCCTAACTTATAGAGAAGGGAATGAGGACCTTATAAGAGCTAAGACCAGTCAAGATTACCTCCAGCAAATGGGGAGGGGAAAGAGGTCAGTATCCCTGAGCATGTTGGGGCGGTAGCTGATGTACACTGTGTAGCAGAGATGCAGTAAACTCAGCCAGAGAAACTGGTGGCGATTTAAATCTGGCAAGGACCCTGGGAAGGTTAGAAGGTATAACACAGCTCCTTAATGATTCCCACATACCTGGAACTTAAGGGGAATCTCCCCACTGTGGGTTTTCAGATGTATGGGCTCACATTCAGGTAGATGGCTCCCTCACAAATTCTATCCTTCAGTGTCATAATTTAAGAAAATCACATATCCCCGTACATCTAAGGCCTTTCACTAGTATGAAATCTCTGGTGTAGAATAAGGTCAGATTTGCAGCTAAGAGATTTCCCACATTCACCACACTCATGAGGCCTTTTTCCAGTGTGAACTCTCCGGTGCTGAATGAGGCTGGAGCTTTGGCTAAAGGATTTTCCACATTCCCCACACTCATAAGGCCTTTCTCCAGTATGAACTCTCAGGTGTTTAACGAGGTTAGATTTGCAGCTAAAGGACTTTCCACATTCACTGCACTCAATAGGCCTTTCTCCAGTGTGAACTCTCCAGTGGTTCTTGAGGTTGGAACTATGGCTAAAGGATTTTCCACATTCCCCACACTCATAAGGCCTTTCTCCCGTGTGGACTTTCCGATGTGAGCTGAAGCTGGAGCTCTGCTTAAAGGATTTTCCACACTTACTGCACTCATAAGGTCTTTCTCCAGTGTGAAGTCTCTTGTGGTGAATGAGGCTGGAGCTCCGGCTAAAGGATTTTCCACATTCACTGCACTGATGAGGCCTTTCTCCAGTGTGAACTCGCCGGTGATAAATGAGGCTAAAGTTTTGGCTAAAGGATTTCCCACATTCACTGCACTCATAAGGCCTTTCTCCAGTGTGAACTCTCTGATGTTGAATGAGGTTGGACCTTTGGCTAAAAGATTTTCCACATTCTCTGCACTCATAAGGCTTTTCTCCAGTGTGAACTTTCCTGTGGCTATTGAGGCTATAGCTTTGGCTAAAGGATTTCCCACATTCAGTGCACTCATATGGCCTTTCTCCAGTGTGAACTCTCCGATGTATAATGAAACTGGAGTAATAGGTAAAGAATTTCCCACATTCACTGCATTTGTAAGGCCTTTCTCCAGTGTGGACTTTCTGGTGCTGAATGAGGTTACATCTTCGTGTGCAGGCTTTTCCACATTTGCCACACTCATAAAGTCCTTCTCTAGGAAGGACTCTCTGGTCCTGAACAAATGTGTCTGTGCAGCTGAAGGCTGTCTTGCATTCTCTCCAGTTGTGATGACCTTTTCCACTGTGAAAGAGAGCTTCATACTCATTACCATTGTTTGGCTTCTCCCTGATATGAGCGACATGTTGATGGAGAAATCCCACACTGGATAAGAAGTCCTTCCTTATCTCCTCACAGGTAAAGGGCTTCCCTGACACATGGACTGTGCAGCTCTTTATAAATGAGGCTCTGTTCACATAACTTTGGAAGGGTCTCTCTCCAATGTGCTGCCCCTGGTACTGTTGAAGACTGGCAGTGAAATAGAATTGTTTCCCACATGTATATGGTTTCTGCCTAAGGTGTGTTCCACGGTGTTCAGCCCTGTGCAAAATGTTTCTCAAGATTGGGCCACATGTCTCAGAGGGCTGGGCCCTCTGGGGAGATGAACCTGTCTTAAGAATCCTCATCTGTGAACCTCCTTCTGCAGAAATGCTGTCCTCAGAAGGTGCATCCCCATCTTCCGCTCCTTGCTGACAACCTGAAAGCAACAGTGAAGTACATGTTGACTTTACTGGAAGAGGGTAAAACCATACCAAATGTACATCTGACACCGGGAAGTACCAGCCTATGAGGCTGTTTTGAGGAAAAAGAAGTTGGGGTCAGACTAAGGAAACAGCTGCTGTGTACTCCTGAGTCCAAAAGGTTACAGAATTGGGAAGGTCTCACCAGGCACAGGATATAAGGATGTGGCCCAGAGAGGAAAGCATGTTCTACAACTCATTCTTCTGTCAATGGCTTTTAGCACAATTATATCTGTTGGTGACATGTGAAGCTGTGAAGAAGTCTCTGTCCAGGACCAGGAAAATCTGACTGGAACAAAGTGACTGGTTTTCAAAGGTTATTAAAAGATATGCACACACTTTAGGATACAACAATGCTGGAAATCATTGTATAGAGGACAGTGTGAGGACTGAGAGAAGCAGTTCAGGGAGGTGGAGACTAGTCCTGGGCTAGAGTTAGGAAAAAAAATGACAAGTCAGCAAAGTGTCAAGGATTGAAAGGGGAAGGTAGAAGTGAAGTGTGGCCACTGGCAACGGCACCAAAATACTTAAACAAAAAGTCAAATAGGATAGGTTCCCAGTACGACTTGAATAAAGCCCTGACATCATGCCCTCCCCAGCTGCCATTCACCCGGGCACACTCTGAGCCCACCTTGTTTGGACTGGAATCAGGTCCAGCCTGCGAAGCACAAAGGACTCTTGCCCGAGCCCCACTGAACTGCACAGGACCTGGGCGATCTAGATTTTAAGGGAAAGACAGGGCAGGTCAGTGGGCAAATACCAGAACAACTCAGCACACAATAGCTCACAGGCAAAATATTTAAATTATACAAAAAGTACCTCCAGGCACAGCTAGAGGGCAGACAGCATAGTAAGCACCAAGAATCTGTCTCCCAACCTAGACAACAACTAGACTGGCAAAATCAGTGTAGCTATTTTACAAGTCTATTATCTACTATCTACTGAAGGCTTGCAACATGCTAAACTATTTAATTTTGACCAATTTCAGCTCTTAGCATGGTATGGATTGTCTGTCTCCCAACTCCAATTGAATCCCAGACCAGGCAGCTGTGCATAGTTCCTGGAGCAGCTTGCTGAAGCCAGGGTGGACAATAAGGACCCTGCCTTCCAAATATCATGGATCTGCGCTCTGATTGCTCTTTCCAGTGGTGGAGGTATGACACAGAGATGGGTAGTCATATTTGCAAAGCTCTATGCCAGTGACTAAAGTGATTTCAGAGAGGATTTAAAGGGCAGGTTCTATTCCTTCCACCTCTTCTCTTCATATTTCTCTTACTTCCCTTTTGGGAGACAGAAATCCATGGACCAGCACACTAATAATCAATCACATCTTTGGGGTAATCTAGAAAGCCTTTGCATGCCTAGGGAAAGGTGCAGGCTCAGGAAAAGCCTGAGAAGACCTTATGTTTACACCTTAGACTGATATCTGGTACAGAGACACCCTACAACCATTGATTATATAACAAATAACAAACAAAACCCAGCAGCAAACCCTGGTGAGGTGGAAGTGGCTTTCTTGAGTTACTACATTGTAAGACACAATATCTAGTTTTTCACCAATAAAAATGACAGGAAATACAAAGCAACTGGAAACTATGGCCCATTCTAAGGAAAAAAAAAAACAAACCAAGAGAAACTGTCCTTGAGAAAGAACAGTTTACTTTTTAGACAAAGACTTTAAAACAAATGTCTAAAAGATGTTCAAAAGAGTTCAAAGAAAATGTGGACAAAGTCAAGAAAATACTGCATGAGCAGAACAGAAATAATAAAAAGATAAGAAATGGAGAATCAAAAAGAAAATTGGAGCTGAGAAGTATAATTAAATGAAAGAACCAGTCGAGAGATTCAAAAACAGATTTGAGCAGGCAGAAGAAACAATCAGTGAACTTGAAGATACCAAATGTAAGGAACAGAAAAGGAAAACATTGAAAAGTGAGCAGAACATGAGAATCTTTGGGACTCCACAAAGACCAATGTATGTTATGTATTGGTCCAGAAGAAGAGAGAACAAAAGGGTAGAGAGCTTATTTGAAGAAAAAAA
The DNA here is from genome assembly GCF_040802235.1 of Manis javanica. Lineage (NCBI taxonomy): Eukaryota > Metazoa > Chordata > Mammalia > Pholidota > Manidae > Manis > Manis javanica. Next base: position 862,071 of record NC_133172.1, read on the forward strand.
TGCCCCGGAACTCCCCAAAATTTGATTAATGATATGAAAATTAACATCTAAGAAGCTCAACTAACTCCAAGCAGGATAAACTCAGAGACCCACACTGTGGCACATTATAATCAAAGTGTTAAAAGCCAAGGCAAAGAGAGAATCTTGAAAGCAGCAAGACAGAAGCAACTCATGACATACAAGCGATCTCCAATAAGATTATCAGCAGATTCCTCACCAGAATCCAAAGAGGCCAGAAGGCAGCCAGTTGCTACATTCAAATTCTTGAAGGAAAAAACCCCTGTAAACTAAGAATCCTATAACAAGCAAAACTATCCTTCAAAAATGAGGGAAAAATTATGACATTGCAGATAAGTAAGAGCTGAGGGAGTTTTTTACTACTAGATGTGTGAATAGTACATCTAGTACTATGTGCAAGAAATGGTAAAGGGGGTCCTTCAGCTTAAAGTGAAAGGACACTAGACAGTTACTTGAAGTAACTGTGTAACATATGATGAAAGATCTCTGATAAAGTTAAATACGAAGACAACTTAAAAGCTAGTTCTATTGTAACTAGTTTATAACTCTACTTTTTGTTTTCTACATTAACATATTAATGTATAATTAATAATTATTGGTCTTTTTGGACACACAACATATAAAGATGTACCTGTGTGACACCAATAGCTGAAAGGGGCGGAGGGTACACAGCTGTATAGGAGTTTAAAAAAAATCTGTATTACTGAATCTAAGCCAACATAAATTCTAATTGCATGATATAATTTTACCATGTTAAATGTAACCTTCTGGTAACTACAAAAAAAAAAGGAGTTCCAAAAAGTACACAAAGGAAACAAGAAAGGAATTATAACATTCCACTACAAAAAAAAAAAAATTCAACTGAACACAGAAGACAACAATGTAGGAAATTAGGGACAAAAAAGCTGTAAAGCAGATAGAAAACAAATAGCAAAATTACATAAGTCCCTCCTCATCAGTAAAACATTATACATAGAAAAATCCTAAAGATTCCCCCAAAAAACATCGCATGTGAGATGCTTAGAATAAATGAATTCAGCAAAGTAACAGGATACAAAAAGAGCACAAAAAATTTCAGTTGTATTTCTATATACCAATAATGAGCAATCTAAAAAAGTAACTAAGAAAACAGAAAACAGTTCCACTTAAATAGTACCAAAGAATAAAATACTTAGAAATTAACCAAGGAAGTAAAACACCGTTACACTAAAAACTACTATACACAGCTGAAAGGAATTAAAGCAGACAATAAATGGAAAGGCATCTATTGTTCACGGATCAAAAGACAATATTATTAAGATGTCAATACTACCCAAAGCCATCTACAGATTCAACCCAATCCCTATCAAAATCCTGTTTTTTGCAGTAATAGAAAAATTCATCATAGAATTCATATGGAATCTCCAAGAACACCAAATGGCCAAAACACTCTTGAAAAGACAGAAGAAGAGTCACACTTCTTAATTTCAAATTTTACTGCAAAGCTACAGTAATCAAAACAGCGTGACACTGGCATAAAGACACAAACAGACCAAAGAATAGAATAAAGAGCTCAGAAATAAACTCTTGCATATATGGTCAAATGGTTTTCCACAAGAAGACCCAGATCATCAATGGGGAAGGGACAGACTTTTAAACACATCACGGGGGGAAAACTGGACGTCCACATACAAAAAAGTGAAGTTGGATTCTAACCGGACACCATATATAAAAATTAACTAAAAATGGATCAAAGACCTAAACTTAATAGCTACAACTGTAACATTCTTAGAAGAAAACATAGAGGGAAAGCCTCATGACACTGTATTTGGCAGAGTCCTTGGAAATTACATCAAAGGTACAAGCAGCAAAGAGCTGGACTTCATCAAAATGAACACCTTTCATATATCAAAGGACACTGTGAATACAGTGAAAAGGCAACCCGCAGAAAGGAAGAAATATTTGCAAAGTACATTACCTGATTAGGGATTAATATCCAGAATGCACACAGAACTGTAAACTTGTTGCAGTCGGGGACCACGAAAATGAGAGACCGAGTCAGAATGAGGTTGAATGCCGGGGGCCTAGACTTCCTTGGAGACTAAGCAACGAGTCAGTGTGCCCCCGCATCTTTATTAGGTTACAGAAAGCAGTGAAACAATCATTGGTTAATAATTACTGAATGTACTTTCTCAATGAATCAACCAACTGCGAACTAGGTATGTTTTTCATATTCCTATTTTGTCAAGTCAAGTCATCCGGTTAGTGAGTTTCACAGCATGTTCCTCGTCTGGGTTTGCTGCAGAGGATCACAGGAACCGTTTGCAGCTCCTGCTGCACACTGCTCATGAGTCACACCAGATTCCAGGAATTAACAGTTTGCTCTTTCTATTGGGTTGGTTTTGGCTATTAATGAAACTTAAGCAATAAACATATTGTACTTTTCTCTTACATTAGTTTTGGTTATAAATCAAGCTTTAAGCAGGAACTAAACTACAGCAAAGTTAATTGCTGGGATGTCTACATAAACTCAACAACAAAAAAATTTGGTTCAAAATTGGCAAAAGACTTGAATACACATTTTTCCAAAAAAGATGTACAAATGGTCAATAAGCATATGAAAAAATGTTCAACATCACTAATTTTGACAGAAATGAAAATCAGAACCACAAAGAGATACGACTTACTCCCACTAGGATGGCTATTATCAAAAAAGAAGAAACAAGTGTTGTCCAGGATAGGAGAACCTGGAACTTCATGTACTGCTTGTAGGGATATAAAAAATGGCAAAGCTGCTATGGAAAACAGTATGGTGGTTCCTCAAAAAATCAGAAATAGAGTTATCATATTATTTAGTAATTCCAGTTCTGGATATACACTCAGAAGAACTGAACCAGGAACACTAAAAGATATTTGCACACCATGTTTAAGAGCATTACTCACAAGAGCCAAGCCAAGTGTCCTGATGGAGAAATGGATAAACAGAATGTGATCCATACATACAAAAGAATATTATTCAGTCTTAAAAAGGAAGGAAGTTCTGATATATGCTAAAACATAGATGAAACTTTAATATATTATACTAAGTTATTAAGATACTATGCTAAGAGATTATGAAATAAGGCAGACACAAAAAGACAACTGCCATATGATTCTACTCATACGATATGCTTAGAGTAGTCAAATTCACAGATACAGAAAGCAGAACAGTCCTCACCAGTGGACGGGGGAGTTGTGATTTAACAGGTACAGAGTTTCAGTTTGCAAGATGAAAAATTCTATGGATATATGATTGATGGTTGCACAACAATAAGAATGTACTAAATGGGATTAAAGATGGCGGTGTAATAGGAGAGACAGAGGCTTCCTCCTAAAACTGGATACAATTAGAAAATTTAATTGGCGCAACTAATACTGAGAAAGCAACAGGAAAGAGGACGGTATCAGACTGCACACATCTGGAGAAAAGAGCAGACCTCACCGAATGGGGTAACATACCGGAGCTGTGGCTCCGCGGGTCCCAAGCCCCTCGCCCACCCCAGCTCACTGGCGGGAGGAAGACAAACGGAGCAGGGAGGGAATGGAAAGCCTGGGACTGCTGAATACCTAGCTCCGGAGATCTGCTCTGGGAACACAAACCTACATTTCATGGTGCTTTCATGAGACTCGCATGATTACCAGGTTGGAAAGTTAATACAGGCAGAGTTCCTGGGGAGACTGGGATTCTGGCTGCTTGTGGAAAGCAGGGATCCATATCTGGCTGCTCTGGGACAAAAACTTATACCTGTGTGACCGACCCACTGGCTCAGGCAGTGGAGACAGGCACAGCAGCCAGGAGGTGGGGAACAGCCCTTTCCTTCCCCCAGTACCGCTCCCCTGTGACCCCCGACATTGCTTCAGGGGCTGAGCAGCTCCAGAATAGAACTTCTGGACACTAGAGGGCACCATATACAAACATGAAACGCCAAAGGAACCTTGTCCAGAGTAAAATTGTTAATACAACTCCCGAGAAAGATTTAAATGATATGGACCTTGTGACTCTACCTGAAAGGGAGTTCAAAATAAAAATCAACAACATCCTAAAGGAGGTACGGAAAGACATCCAAGAACTCAGGAATGAATTCAGGTCAGAGATCCAATTGTTAAATAACTTGATGGAAGGTATTAAAAGCAGGTTGGATACAGTGGAGGAGACAATAAACGAAACAGAAATTAGAGAAGAGGAATACAAAGAAGCTGAAGCACAGAGAGAAAAAGGATCTCTAAAAATGAAAGAATATTGAGAGAACTGTGTGACCAATCCAAGCGGAACAATATTCGCATTATAGGGATACCAGAAGAAGAAGTGAGAGAGAGAAAGGGATAGAAAGTGTCTTTGAGGAGGTAGTTGCCAAAAACTTCCCCAATCTGGTGAAGGAGATAGTCTCTCAGGCCATGGAGATCCACAGATCTCCCAACACAAGGGACCCAAGGAAGACAACAGCAAGACACATAGTAATTAAAATGGGAAAGATCAAGGATAAGGACAGACTGTTAAAAGCAGCCAGAGGCAGAAATAAGATCCCATACAAAGGAAAGCCCATCAGACTAACATCAGACTTCTCAGCAGAAACCTTACAGGCCAGAAGGGAGGGGCATGATGTATTTAATGCCATGAAGCAGAAGGGCCTGGAACCAAGATTACTTTATCCAGCAAGATTATCATTTAAACTTGAAGGAGGGATTAAACAATTTCCAGATAAGCAAAAGCTGAGAGAGTTTACCTCCCACAGACCATCTCTGCAGTCTATTTTGGAGGGACTGCTATAGATGGAAGTGTTCCTAGGTTTGGACAGCTGTCACCAGAGGTAGTAAAATCATGGTAGGGAGGGTGGAGCAGCTGATTGTGAGGAAAATGCAAAATTAAACTGACTATCCCCAAAGTCAATCAAGGGATAGACAAAAAGTACAGAATTTGATACCTAATATATAAAGAATGAAGGAGGAAGAAAAAGGAGGAGAAATAGAAAAGAACCTTTAGATTGTGTTTGTAACAGCATACTAAGTGAGTTAACTTAGACTCTTAGATAGTAAGGAAAGTAATCTGGAACCTTTGGAAACCACGAATCTAAAGCCTGAAATGGCAATAAGTACATACCTATCGATAATCACCCTAAATGTAAATGGACTGAATGCACCAATCAAAAGACACACAGTAATAGAATGGATAAAAAAGCAAGTCCCATCTATATGCTGCTTACAAGAGACTCACCTCAAACCCAAAGACATGCACAGACTAAAAGTCAAGGGACGGAAAAAGATATTTCATGCAAACAACAGGGACAAAAAAGCAGGTGTTGCAGTACTAGTATCAGACAAAACAGACTTCAAAACAAAGAAAGTAAGAAGAGATAAAGAAGGACATTACATAATGATAAAGGGCTCAGTCCAACAAGAGGATATAACCATTATAAACATATATGCACCCAATACAGGAGCACCAACATATGTGAAACAAATACTAACAGAACTAAAGGAGGAAATAGACTGCAATGCATTCATTTTAGGAGACTTCAACACACCATTCACTCCAAAGGACAGATCCACCAGACAGAAAATAAGTAAGGACACAGGCACTGAACAACACACTAGAACAGATGGATGTAATACACATCGATAGAACTCTACATCCAAAAGCAACAGGATACACATTCTTCTTAAGTGCACATGGAATATTCTCCTGAATAGACCACATACTAGGCCACAAAAAGAGCCTCAGTAAATTCAAAAAGACTGAAATCCTACCAACCAACTTTTCAGACCACAAAGGTATAAAACTAGAGATAAATTGTACAAAGAAAGCAAAAAGGCTCACAAACACATGGAGGCTTAACAACATGCTTCTAAATAGTCAAGGGATCAATGACCAAATTAAAATGGAGATCCAGCAATATATGGAAATAAATGACAACAACACAAAGCCCCATCTTCTGTGGGACGCAGCAAAAGCAGTCTTAAGAGGAAAGTATATAGCAATCCAGGCATATTTAAAGAAGGAAGAACAAACCCAAATGAATAGTCTAATGTCACAATCATCAAAATTGGAAAAAGAAGAACAAATGAGACCTAAGGTCAGCAGACAGAGGGACATGATAAAGATCAAAGAAATAAATAAAATTGAGAATAAAACAATAGAAAAAATCAATGAAACCAAGAGCTGGTTCTTTGAGAAAATAAACAAAATAGATAAGCCTCTAGCCTCTCTATCTCTAATAGATAAGAGAAAAAGAGAATCAACACACATCAACAGAATCAGAAATGAGAAAGGAAACATCACGACAGACCCCACAGAAATACAAAGAATTATTAGAGACTACTACGAAACCTATATGCTAACAAGCTGGAAAACCTAGAAGAAATGGACAACTTCCTGGAAAAATACAACCTTCCCAAACAAACCAAGGAAGACACACAAAATCTAAACAAACCAATTACCAGCAAAGAAAATGAAGTGGTAATCAAAAAACTACCCAAGAAAAAAATACCCGGGCCAGATGGATTTACCTTGGAATTTTATCAGACAAAGTGAGAAGATATAATACCCATTCTCCTTAAAGTTTTCCAAAAAATTGAAGAGGAGGGAATACTCCCAAACTCATTCTATCAAGCCAACATCACCCTAATACAAAACCAGGCAAAGACCTCACCAAAAAAGAAAATTACAGACCAATATCCCTGATGAACGTAGGTGCAAAAGTACTCAATAAAGTATTAGTAAACCGAATTCAAAAATATATCAAAAGGGTCATACACCATGACCAAGTAGGATTCATCCCAGGGATGCAAGGATGGCACAACATCCAAAAATCCATCAACATCATCCACCACATCAACAAAAAGAAAGACAAAAACCACATGATCATCTCCATAGATGCTGAAAAAGCATTCGACAAAATTCAACATCCATTCATGATAAAAACTCTCAGTAAAATGGGTATAGAGGGCAAGTACCTCAACATAATAAAGGCCATATATGACAAACCCATAGCCAACATCATACTGAACAGCAAGAAGCTGAAAGCTTTTCCTCTGAGATCGGGAACCAGACAGGGATGCCCACTCTCCCCACTGTTATTTAACATAGTACTGGAGGTCCTAGCCATGGCAATCAGACAAAACAAAGAAATACAAGGAATCCAGATTGGTAAAGAAGTTAAACTGTCACTATTTGCAGATGACATGATATTGTACATAAAAAACCCTAAAGACAACACTCCAAAATGACTAAAACTGATATCGGAATACAGAAAAGTTGCAGGATACGAAATTAACAAACAGAAATCTGTGGCTTTCCTATACACTAACAATAAGCCAACAGAAAGAGAAATCAGGAAAACAATTCCATTCACCATTGCATGAAAAAGAATAAAATACCTAGGAATAAACCTAACCAAAGAAGTGAAAGACCTATACCCTGAAAACTATAAGACACTCTTAAGAAAAATTAAAGAGGACACTAACAAATGGAAACTCATCCCGTGCTCTTGGCTAGGAAGAATTAATATTGTCAAAATGGCCATCCTGCCCAAAGCAATCTACAGATTTGATGCAGTCCCTATCAAATTACCAACAACATTCTTCAACGAACTGGAACAAATAGTTCAAAAATTCATATGGAACCACCAAAGAGCCCGAATAGCCAAAGCAATCCTGAGAAGGAAGCATAAAGTGGTGGGGATCTCACTCCCCAACTTCAAGCTCTACTACAAAGCCATAGTAATCAAGAGACAATTTGGTACTGGCACAAGAACAGAGCCACAGACCAGTGGAACAGATTAGAGACTCCAGATATTAACCCAAACATATATGGTCAATTAATATCTGATAAAGGAGCCATGGACATACAATGGCGAAATGACAGTCTCTTCAACAGATGGTGCTGGCAAAACTGGACAGCTACATGTAGGAGAATGAAACTGGATCACTGTCTAACCCCATATACAAAGGCAAACTCAAAATGGATCAAAGACCTGAATGTAAGTCATGAAACCATTAAACTCTTGGAAAAAAACATAGGCAAAAACCTCTTAGACATAAACATGAGTGACCTCTTCTTGAACATATCTCCCCGGGCAAGGAAAACAACAGCAAAAATGAGCAAGTGGGACTACATTAAGCTGAAAAGCTTCTGTACAGCAAAGGACACCATCAACAGAACAAAAAGGTACCCTACAGTATGGGAGAATATATTCGTAAATGATAGATCCGATACAGTCTTGACATCCAAAATATATAAAGAGCTCACGCACCTCAACAAACAAAAAGCAAGTAATCCAAATAGAAAATGTGCAGAGGAGCTGAGTAGACAGTTCTCCAAAGAAGAAATTCAGATGGCCAACAGACACATGAAAAGATGCTCCACATTGCTAGTTATCAGAGAAATGCAAATTAAAACCACAATGAGATATCACCTCACACCAGTAAGGATGGCTACCATTGAAAAGACAAACAACAACAAATGTTGTCGAGGTTGTGAAGAAAGGGGAACCCTCCTACACTGCTGGTGGGAATGTAAATTAGTTCAATCACTGTGGAAAGCAATATGGAGGTTCCTCAAAATGCTCAAAATAGACTTACCATTTGACCCAGGAATTTCACTTCTAGAAATTTACCCTAAGAATGCAGCACTCCAGTTTGAAAAGACAGATGCACCCCTATGTTTATCACAGCACTATTTACAATAGCCAAGAAATGGAAGCAACCTAAGTGTCCATCAGTAGATGAATGGATAAAGAAGATGTGGTACATATACACAATGGAATATTATTCAGCCATAAGAAAAAAACAAATCCTACCATTTGCAACCACACGGATGGAGCTAGAGGCTATTATGCTCAGTGAAATAAGCCAGGTGGAGAAAGACAAGCACCAAATGATTTCACTCATCTGTGGAGAATAAGAACAAAAGAAAAACTGAAGGAACAAAACAGCAGCAGAATCACAGAACCCAAGAATGGACTAACAGTTACCAAAGGGAAGGAGACTGGGGAGGATGGGAAGGTAGGGAGGGATAAGTGTGGGGAAGAAGAAAGGGGGTATTATGATTAGCATGTATAGTGTGGGGGATGGGGTAAAGGGGAGGGCTTTGCAACACAGAGAAGACAACATCTTACTATGCTGATGGACAGTGACTGTAATGGGGTTTGTGGGGGGGGACTTGGGGTAGGGGAGAGCCTAGTAAACATAATGTTCTTCATGTAATTGTAGATGAATGATAACAAAATAAAATAAAATAAAATTTAAATTTAAAAAAATTATAAAACATAAAAAGAATGTACTAAATGCCTCCTGGAAATGGTGAAACTTTTGTTGTGTATATTTTACCACAATATAAAATAAAAGTATTAAGAATCTTGGAGGAGGACCTTACAAGAACAGTTTGTAGTAGTATGGCTATACAAGTGACTACAGTTCTGGCACAGTCAGGCACAAACCAAATTCAGGTAAGCAAGGGGCCACAGTAGCATGCCACACATCAAGGTGGTCACCGGTGAGGGAGAGGGTAAGACAGGGGGGTCCATTTAGGCTGATCTGAAGACTACTGGTCCCAAATCCTTCCCTGTGAGGCTTTGGGGCAGCAGGTGTTGGGGTAACGAAGGAAGACAAGCATGCATGCACTCAGGCCAGTCCTAGTAACCACGGTACCTATACAAGGAACTGGGGAGGGAAGCAGTACGCATGCTTCAGAGGTGAAACACAGCTGCCCCTAGGGAAGAGAAAGGCAGACCTCAACGAGGCACACGGAGGGGTTTGAGGGCCTTACCCAGTGAGGATGTAAGTGCAAAGTTCTCCAGCATCACATCCTGGTACAGGCATCTCTGAGCCTCATCAAGGAGATCCCACTCCTCCCAGGAGAAGTATAGGGCCACGTCCTCAAAGGTCACCCTGCCCTGTCGGGATAGAGCCAGACGAAACCAGGAATGGCTTCAAGCCCAAAGACCTACAGTCCACCCTCCTCCCAAGATTCGCGAATCGGCGTAGACACCAGACGCTGCTGCCATTGCTGTCCGCTCTGCTCATATCCCTATTGATCACTGGGTTCACTGTTTTCTACTCTGCAACCAGATGGTGCCTGTTAAGACCTGTACAAGATCCTAAGACCTCCTCCTCTGGCCCAGACCTCTCCTTGCCTCCACAACAGATGCCTAATTTCACAGGCAGTCATTCCAAACCTAACTTATGTACCACCACCACCCCTCAACCCGTTTGTTCTCACTAGAAATAAAGGAGACCTGCAATTACTGAACCAGCTTAGCCTCACCTCCAAGCAGTTTCACATACTGGTACCTGTTTTGTGATAAGCTTTCACATCTCTCTCCACTGACGGCCTGATGTGGGACCCCTCTATATAACCCCTAGTGTAGACTCAGGACCCTGTGTTAAGATTCTCCAGGGTCCCCAACCCTGAGGGCAGTGAGAATGGCAGGCGAAGAGTCTCATTACACCACAACTCTGGAGAAAATGTGGGTTGGGACCACCGAGGGACGCGGCAACCTCCCCTTACCTGTGCGGGTTGCAAAAACACTTCTGCAGCCATGGAAACCTGTGGGAAGAGACCGGTTTTAGAGGGACGTGCCTGCGGCGGTTTTCCGGGGACCCAGGTGTTCCCTGGACCCCCGCGGGCACCAGAGCCAGGTCCCCTCTGGCTCCGTCACCGGCTGCATGTCCTTAGTAAAGGACTCGATCTCCCATTGCCTCCATGTCCTCATCACCCCCTACAGTCTGTTCGTCTATTCAACAGACTCGGGGGAACTTTTCAAACACCAGCTTGGATCGTCTCTCTTTTCCTCAAAGTTCCCCACGGCTCCCAGGGCTCTGAAGGAGGAAGGGACGACTCCACAGCCTGGCATCACAGGTGCGACTCGACACAGACTCCGCTCCCTGCGGGCGGAAGGCCGCCCCAGGTTCCCGGATGCCCGAGTCCCCCCGGCTCGGCCGCACCTCCGGCCTCCGCGCGCGCGGGTCCCCCCGCCCGTAACCGGCCCCACGCGCAGTCACGCCGGCGCTCAGGACACGGGCCCCGCCCACGAGCGCCTCTCCGTCCCGGGCAGCGAGCAGGGCCCGCACTCGGGGCCCGAGGGTGGGTGGGTGGGCTGGGGAGGCCCGGGGACGGGCAGGTACCTGGGCCGGGCCGCTCAGCGTGGCCGCCGCCATCGGAGTCTCTGGGCGGCGTGGAGAGGTGACAGCGGGGCGGGCGCGGGCACCTACGTCTCCTGGGCTCGCGGGGGGCGGTGTCCCCGGCCCTAGAGTCACCCCGTGTATGGGGGCGTCCAGGCCTCGTCTAGCGCCTTCTGTCAGTCGCCCATCGCTCCGGAGCTGCACACCCAGCGAACTGACCAGGGAACCGCTAAAATGACCACCTCGAAAACGCCGGAAGTCAGGCCTCCATAAGCTTCGCTCTCACGGAAATAACCCCGTCTGGATTTTCATTAGAGCGTTGCCGCTGCCACTCAACGCATGGATTTCTGGGAAATGTAGTCCACCGGCCGCTGAGGCTTCGAAAGAGGGCGCCCGAAGCTGGAATCTCCCAGAGAAACTGTCTTCGCCACCTCTAGGCCGCTGGGAAATGACCTCACTATGCTTGTAGGGTGGGGCAGGGGCATAGCTGCTGATTAGAGGGGCGGAGGCCAATTTCTGGGGGAGTCTTCAGCGCACTTAAAGAGCGATCGTTATTTAAGCATTATTTCAGAATCCATGAAATCAACTCTAGTGGACTTCCACCGGTAGCTGGACGCGAATAAATATTATCTTATTGTACTTTAAATGCATGCAGCCTGGATGTTTTTGTGTATCAATAGGTTTGGTGCAGGACTGAAAAAGAGACCGTAGGGCCATCCTGGAGCAAACAGGGAGCGTACTGGGCAGCTCTGGAGCAGACGGGCACAGATCTCCGGGCTCTGGTCCGCACCGAAAAACGTCTCTCCTTCCTGTTAGTCCGTGACTGTGCCCCACTCAGTAAGAAACACTGTCTTATCCATAAAACATAAAATTGTTTTAGCTACAAAATATAAAACTGTCTTATACTTGCACATTCTCTTCCCTAATGTACATTCAAAGTTTTTAATGTATAAAATACCAAGTTAATTATTGTTCATTAGGGAGTACTACTCTATGTATATTTATAAGTAAAAAGTCTAGTTAGTCTACCTCTCTGAGAAAAGCGATGTTTGCATCATGTTATCTTGTTAGGATGCTGTCTACACATGAGTGCACCCCTCTGTGTGTGCCTGGGAGCTTATATACAAGTTTTTTGTTTATTAAAAAGGAAGTCATATGTTTCATACAGATCTGTAGTTTATTTTGCTCTCTTAAAAAGATTTCTTATTTACCACTAAGAATTACAGCTTCTACAGGACACTACCTGATAATCACCTAATAAAAATTTTTTTTTAACATAAATTAAAAATTGGTTCAACTGCCGAAATGAGAAGGCTTACAGTTGTTGAATAAGATTAGGAAAATAACATTTTCTGGTGCAGAAATTAAAGAGCAGAGAGATACGGGCATCACTGCTGATGAGCACAAAGGGGCTGAAGGCTGGGAAACATGAAGCTATTAGCACAGCGGTGTCCGTGAGCCACTGCCTCGGGTTCACGGTCACAGTAACACACAGAGTCAAAATGGAAGAGAGACAATAAAATAAGACAAAGGAGCTCACCAGGATCAGAATGGTGAGAGTGGCTCTGGCCTCGTGGGAAGGTCTTGGGGAAAGGCTGTGGCTGTGAAGGTATTGGACGCGCCGCTTGTGCCTGTGCAGGAGAAGCACCACGGACCCGCTGGTCCACAGTATGAAGGCTAAACACAGAAGATCAATGGAAGGCAACAGGACTGCATGGAAAAAGCTGATGAATATATCTGGATTGTGTGAGGAACAGTATCCATAGTTCGTTTTTATACTTGCATTTTTGCTGCTCCTTGGTCCAGTAACTTTCCTAAGAATGTGGATATTTACCAAGAGTTGTAGGATCCATAAAAGGAAACTACAGAAGCCAATGTATTTGGGGGATCTGTTTCTGAAGTCCAACCACCAAGAGGTTCTGGGGAAAAACTTGAAGGCCTGGAAGCCACTTAGAAGGCAGGTGGTGCCAAGAGAGACTCCTCTGGCTACTCTGTGTAAATAGAAGACAAGTTTACATCCAGCATCATCTAGGAGAGATTTCCATCCGAAAGCTGCCATGGTCTGTGGGATCCCTCTGGAGAAAAGGACCAAGTTATTGGCTAAGACCAGTTGGCTGACAATCTGATCTGTGGGTCTCAACTTGTATCCAGTGAGCAAAGAGAAGTTATAGAGAAAAAGGAGGGAGGAGTTTCCCAGGATCCCCACTCCAGTCTGAACGAAGAAGATAATCCCCATTTCCAAGGTGGCATATCCATGTCTTTCATACCTAGAAGATATTGATTTTATTTTGAGCATAAAGAAATGATAGAAAGATAAACAAACATAAATGTGTTACCTTCTTCTGCTCTGCTATTTATACTGCTCAATGGAACACACATTACCCCTCTTTTAGGAACACTCTTTCTCACTCCATAGGGACTTCCAGAGTATGTTCTTACAGGTGCAGTGGTTATGAGGGTCTTATGTGGAATCACGCTAAATGTCCATATAAAGGAAGTTTTTTGAGTAATGATGCACCATTTACACAATATATTTCCTATGGTCACAAAGTGGAGAAAGATCATTTCTACCCATTTATGAAGTTGCCTTCAGGATATATTCCTAGGTGAAAAAAGGCAGGTGGGTTAAAGAGTGTTTAATATTCTACAATTATATGATTGTGCAGGAATAACAATAAATAAATGTCAGTAAATACACACACATTATCTATCTAAGCAACTGCACAAAGAATCAGGAAAGAATGAAGTGGAAACTTACAATGATGCTGCTACAGAGAGGCAGAGATGGAACAGTCTGGAGGGACAGGGACAAGTAGAAATAGGTGGGTTGACCTGAGTAATAGTTTTGACTTTTGAACAAATATTTTACATAATGATCAAACAATATTATATCAAAATAAAATTAAAACAACCAAATTCAATGACAAAAGTAAAAGAAAATATTCAAAGCTCACTGTAATAAATTTACAATCTACCATACAAAATAGTTATGCTTCAAGTGCCTTTTTAAAAATTAGCTTTGACTGTAGATTTCTACTGAAATATACCAAATCAAAATACCTACAAAGATCTTAAAATGTTACACTTAAATAAAACATTGTACATTATAAATTAAATTAATAAGTACATTATAACATTTAAATTAATAAGTATGTTACAGAAGAGAGAACTGGCCCTTTGATCAAAAGGGAAAAAAAGAAATGGAAAGGAAAATAATTTAAGTAAAAATTATATTAAACTTGTTTAGAAGAATAAACATTAACTTGATCTGTATCTGATTTAAACCGTATATGTGTATATTACCTCTTTCCATTAGACACATCTACAGACGATGGCCCTTTCCTGAGTCATTAGTCAGACTGTGTTCTCCAAATGCATATTCTCATTAAAATAAAATAGAATCTTTAAAAGTATTGCCATTTCTAGATCTAGAGAAAGATGGAATTTTCAAGATGGAATATCTATTTAAGTGAGGATGCAAGAAAACTGTCAGAGGACTGGGGTCACTTTGGGATGAAGATGACACATATGGCACAGACCAGAGGCCATTTGATTTCATAAAAATAAAATATAAATGAGACTAAAATTAAAATTAAACCAGAATAAAATATGCTAATATGTAGAATGTAAAAGAGAAAACTATTGATAACTATGTATTGATAATAATCAGATAAATGATCAAAAGAATGCTGGTCATATGTATAAAGAGTCAATACTGAGAAAAAGTAAAAAATTTATAAGTATGTTTGTCTAACAAATGATTACAAATGCAATGAAATTGAAATGATATTCAGTTATTTTTAACTGTAAAAAATAAATATTAATTTGCCTAAATTTTATTGTGGGTCAAATTCCTTTAGCAGGAGTTTCACATTTTTTTCCTTTTCTACCAAACCATTAAAAAACAAACAATTGATAGTTCTTTAAAATATCCTGATCACTGAAAAATTCTGGAAATCTGAGTACAGAATACTCATAGATTTATATCTTTACACTTGTGTAGGTTTCTCACCCACTGTTCCCTCAATGCTTTTTCTTAAGAGCCTCCAATTTTTAAGTGCATTTAATTTAGCATTTAAAGAAATGAGAATTTCCTTTTTGTAATCATAGTTCAGTAATTTTCATTACGTTCTCAATTGTATAATTGCAGTAAAGAGGGCAGTGGGCAGTAAGCTCTGGGGGAAGAAGCCGACACTTCATAAACGTGCACATCAACCTGTGGAGCTGTCAGTGCTGGGCAGGGGGGCACTGACCCCTCTCCCAGCAGTCCTGTGGGGTCCCTGGACATGAAATCACAGGTATAACAAAAATATACCCAAGAACTAGAACCAAGTAGGGAAATAAGAGCAAGAGGAAGGGCAAAGTCTGGGGGTTATTCTGAAGAAACCATAGATGAATTTAAATAACAAAATTCAGGCCAATAGGTATGGTGTGGGAATTAGAGTTTCCTTAAGCATGGAGACAGCGCTGTGGTGGTTACTGAATTCTGCAGCCCTTGAGGAATTGCCAAGATTCACGGCCGGTGATGGCCCGTAATGTTCCCAGATCACAGGGATTCTCTGGAGACCCAAGGAGGATCCATTTAAGTGGCTTCTGCTCTCAAGGGTGGGTAGAGGAGCTTACCCATCAATCAGGGTCTCTGGTCAAAAACTGAAAAAGAACCTTCCTGTATTAGCTAAGTGTGGGGGTGGTGAGTGAGAGGGAAAAGGTGAGGGAGAGAGAGAAGGAGATGACCAATTTGGAGTGTTGAACAACAGCAAGGCATTAAAAAATAAAAAAAAACATGACAGGCCAAATTTATATTATAATTTTTTAAGTGTGATTATTCCTTTGCATAATATTTAGCCATATTCATTTTTACAAATGAATTGAATGCCAGTAATGGGAGGGGATATGAGATTGAGTTTTCTAACTGATAGTATCGTGCAAACAGCCCCTGCTCATTGAGAAAGGTGAAGACGTATGATTACAGATTTCCTGCAGCCAAACAGCCTCACCCCCCAAGAGGGACACACACTCAGCACCTGCCACTCAGATGTGAGGGCCCAGCTCTGTGGCCAACAGCTCACTTGCGTCAAGTAACTGCCCCTCACAGGCTGGTATGGCAATGCTGTCAGTGAAGGCTCTCTGGTTCAGGGTAAAGGGGAAGAAAACTACAAAGAGGGTGTAACCAGGAGCAAGGGGGAGATACTGAGCAGCACCAAGGCAGGAGGATGTGCATAGTTTTCTGAGCAGACATCTTTCCTAAATAAACACATGAAATTGCTGCATGCTCCAACCCGAGAAAACACAGTTTACAGAGAAGAGGTACTTCTGGATTTCCTGATAAAATGCTTCTTAAAATGTTGCTTATCTGAAAAGAATCGCTACTTACCCAGTGGGCATTTGTCATCCGGACAGCGGGGCAGGGGCAGCATCCGAGGCCTGTCAGTGGCTGAACCCAGAAATAAAGGTGTGGGGTACCATGATCTCACCTCCCTGATGACTGGTGATCATCATGTCACCTGTAATTGTAGTGACAGCATCTGCAAGGGGAGTGGAGATGATCTGTGGAAAAACATCTGTGAATTGTGTATATTACTGAACACTATTAAATTTTAATAATAAAGACTGCCAACAGATGGGACCAAAAAAAAAAAGCTGAGAAAAACAATGCCTGAGAAAAAGGGGAAAAAAATAAAAAGGAACTCAGCAGGTGAGCAAAGGGCATTGATATCTATTAAATGAGAGGATGAATCTGAGCTAATGACTGCTGGCCTCTTAGCCACCTTTAAGGTTTTGTCTCCAAAATATGATTCCTCTCCATGCAGGACAGCAATTGGGTCCTGAAAGGGAAAGAAGAAACAGTGAATGAGTAAAGTGAGAGAAAACATCCGGAGCGATACAGATGAAGAGCCAATCTCAGCTGTCATTTTTGTTCAGGGCTTCAACACACATTTAAAGCATGAATCTTGTGGCTAAGGCACATTCAAGGTCCATGGGATGTCTATGCACAAAACATAAAAATTAATTAGCCTTCATAGCACTAACCCTGTAGTTGATGAGACCCCACCTAAGCAATCCGACTGTGTAGAGTGTGAGAAAGAGGTGGGCCTGTGACGCAGGGAACCCTGAGGGGGAGCCCAGGCACTTGAAAGCATGGATAGGGTGTCCAGAGTAAGATTTAGAGTAAAGATGGACAGCTGTGGGATACTGTGGTGAGGAAGAGCAGCTTTATTTTCTCTTCTCCAATTGTTATGTATTCATTTTCTTGCTTGGTTGTGCCAAAGAGGACCTGCGGTATATTAGGGAACATTAGTGCGCAGCACAGCCATAGTGCTCTGTTCCTGCTCTTAGGAGAATCCTTTACTAATGGGCCGTGATCCATGATATCTGCAAAAAATGTGCATTTCATGAACAAATGATTATCTTTTTTTAAAAAGATTTTTTATTAAGGTATGATTGATATGCACTCTTATGAAGGTTCACATGAAAAAACAATGTGGCTACTACATTCACCCATATTATCGAGTCCCCCCCATACCCCAATGCAGTCACTGTCCACCAGTGCAGCAAGATGCCACAGATCCACTGTGCCTTCTCTGTGACACGCTGTTCTCCCTGTGACCCCCCACACCATGTGTACTAAACATAATACCCCTCAGTCCCCTTCTCCCTCCCTCCCCGCCCCCCACCCTCCCACAAGCCTCCCCTTTGGTAACCACTAGTTCCTTCTTGGAGTTTCTGAGTCTGCTGCCATTTTGTTTCTTCAGTTTTGCTTCATTGTTATACTCCACAAATGAGAGAAATCAACAAATGATTATCTTTTATAACATCAGTACAGTGACCTAAGCAAGTACATTTTATATTCGTACCCTAGCGCTGAATAAGTCTAGCCTGTATTCAAATGTTGTCAGAGGCCTATTAATGTTCCTTACATCTAGGTTCCCAGTCCAGAACCTCAATATCACAAATTGCCTTTATTTCTCATATCTGTTTAGTGTCCATTGACCTGAAACAATCTCTCTGGTTTCCTTTCAGTCATTTTTGCTTGCTATTTCTTTACGAATATGTGTCACTGTTTTGTAAAATATCCCAGTTGGTGTACAGTAAAATAGGCTTATAATTAGATGGGGTTTATGTGGTTTTTCCTTTCGGTTTTTGCTGTTGGTTTTGGTTTTGGCCGAGAGAAAGCTGAAGTGCTGCTTGTCCTCAGTGGATCATATCGGGAATCACATGATGTTTCCCTTTGACCACGTCCTAATGGTGACATCCTTTAAATTTTATTCCTCTATTTCTGGGAGGCTGAGGAAGTGGTGTGGCCAGGCAGGGCATGATCTACTTTGTCTCCAAATCTCTCTCTGGCTTCTGTGGGGAGAGTGGATCGCCGGGGGAAGAGTTAGCAGGAGGGGGCGGGGGCCACTGTGGTCCAGGAGTGTGAACCCCACGGGCTGGCCTGGGGCGGTGGTGCTGGAGGTGGTGCAGGAAGGGTGGCCTGGGACATGTCAGGGGGCAGAGCAGTCCGGACAGCTGCATAATGGGATAACGGGGTGAATCCCAGAGATGACTGTTCCCCCCTCAGTCCTCAGGAGGGAGCCGTTGTGTTCGTGGGCCTGAGACAGCGACTGTGGGCACAGTCAGAGCAGGGCAAGGGCCTCCGGAAAAAGACCCCTACCAAAGCTCCATGTTAAACAATTAAGCCAAGCCAGAGTCACATTAATTCTCTAAAGTAAAAATATCAAACTAGGAATATAAGCATTCTTCAGTGAGATCAGTTAAAACTAAAAAGCCAGGAGCAACTTGGCCTAGAAGCTTGAATACTCCCCAGATAAAGAAAAGTACCTCAGCATAGCCTGTGTCTTCACGGTGTCAGTCAGATCAGTGCCTTTGTAAGACTGACTTTAGCACCTGCTCAAAGGCCCAGCTTATTTAGGAAAAATTCTGTCTTAAAGCTAAGATTGCATTTTTAATCAAAAGAACAATAACGCAGCCCTTCTTGGAAGTGAGGCAGGCAGTCTTTTTTTGTTATTTTTCGTATTTCTATATCTTTAAAAAAATTTTGGGATCATTAATATACAATTACATAAGTAACATTATGGTTACTAGATTTCTCCCCGTTTTCAAGTCCCCCCGAGATACCCCATTACAGTCTCTGTCCATCAGCGCAGCGAGATGCTGTAGAGCCCCTCCTTGTCTTCTCCGTGCTGTGCTGCCTTCCCCGCGCCCCCCCTGCATTATGTGTGCGGATTGTAATGCCCAGGAACTAAGGACAAGAAAATTGTTTTAGGTCACTCTGCCCAAAGTGAAGGAGTTGTGATTTAAGCCCAGGAGGGCTGTCCCGAGCCGTGATCGCAATCCTGGAACTAACCACGGCTGCCGAGCCTCCGGAGCCGGACACGGGCCCGGCGCAGACCCTGATTTAACCCTCACCACCACCCTCCGGGCGGCGTTCTCCATTTAGAGATGAAGGTGCAAAGGCGCAGCAGAGAAGAACCTCGCCAAGTCCACATTTATAATCTGATCCCCAAACACTCTTCTCAACCTTAGGATGACCGTGTAGTTTATTGTCTCAAGTCCCGGGTACCTTCAGCAGCGGGAAGGGACAGCATTATATGACGCTGGCACAGTGGTGATGAGCCAGGACTCTCCCAGGCCCACTACGGCGGGCAGTCGGAACGGATGTGCTCCCTGATCAGAAAGCGGCTATCCTGAGAGTCAGAGCAGTGAATTTCTTGTGCAAAATAACCACTGATAAAAAACTTGGCACCTCTTCAAAAATAAACATTCTGGGACCATCTGGCCGGTCTGCATCCCTAGCCCCCTGTCTCTCGGCAGCCTACAACCCCCCTAGACAGCGCGCCACCGTCCCCTCCCGGCGCGAGCCAGAAGCTCTCATAAAAGCCTCCCCACTCGCTCTCCTTTGAGGGCGAAGTTCATTCTTGGACCCCTTGAACAAGAACCCCGGCACTGGGCCTGTGGGGCTCGGCCTGTTACCTGATGGATTTCCCCATCAGCACCCAACAAACAGATGTTGAGTAAGTGAAGCCAAAGGCTTCAATTTCTGGGACATAGAACAGGCAGACCTGCTTATTGACCCCATGACATGGTCCCTTGGGTAGTTAAATTTCTGAGGCCCTCTTTCCCTTAGGCCTGCGAGGAATACGGGCGGAGGACGGAAGCCTTGTGGGGCAGCGGTTAGACGTGTGAATCTGCAGCATCTGCAGCTGCACCTCTTACCAGGACGGACCCAGGGCAACTCCAGGACCTCCAGGTTTCCTCCCCTGCGCACTCACTGGGGGATCTGCTAACCAGGGAAGCCTCCGCGACTCATCTATGGAACAAGAGTGTGGACAGAACCACCTCACTGGGTTGTGCAGATTCAAGAGTCGCAAAGTGCCGGTGGCCGTGTTTGGTACATTGTCAGCTATCGTGATCATTATTACCACCCTGCCTGTGTTACCTGCCCCTTTGTATCTTTACCCTTCTTCCTTCCTCCTGACGGTATGCTGCTGACATGGAGATTACCGGGTAAAAATATGCTGCAGATCACAATGACGTCCCGACCCTTAACAGGCCTCCGGCGTGTGGGTTGTGGGCCCTGCTCCCCTTTGGCCTAAGATCCTGGCTTTCCTGCCAGTCAAACCCAGAACGTGTTCTCCTGTTTCCTGTCCCACTGCTGGAGGTGGGGGTGGTGGGGAATGCCACATAATGTTAATTGTTCCTTGAATAGAAATGAAAAACTTGTCCTCAAAATTTATTGATGAAAACTAAAGCGCTTGCGAAGGGAGTTTAGGGCCATCAAAAAGTATTGATAGCTACTTTGAATATTTATTCCATACCATTTAATGTAATCGTTAATATATTTGGGTTTAAATATATCCTCTTAGTTTTTGGATTTCTTTCCGAGCCCTTGCTCTTTATCTCATTCTTTAAAAAGACTTTTAAAAAACATTCCATTGGTTAGTTATTTCTAATTCAATTTTTCCTTTTAGTTTTGCAAATATATACCCTTATTTTATTTTTGTATTGTTAAAGCTAAAAAAATCACTTCTTTAACACTTACTTAACATGTTAGAGCACAAAGTTACAGATGGCTTTTTTTCTTCCTCCTGGATATTGCAAGGGACTTAAAACATTAATTTGTCAAGATATTCCTGGGCTGCCGAAGGATGACTGGTTAGCCAGAGACGGGTAAGATTCCTCAAGGGAGGAACAACCTAAGACAGGCACAGTCGCAGGGGGGCCATCAGGTGAGAAATTGGGCATCAACAGAGGTGAGGCTTAGAACCTCACCCCCCCTGTTCTGAGAGAAATCTTCTGCATCCGTGGATGTTTTGCTGCCCTTGTCTAGCTTGGATTAATACTTAGTCTACAGGCACACACCTGATCATCTACATTTGCCCTCTTACAGGACTAAACTATGTTTTCTACCTTTATCTTGCATCTACCTACCACTTCAGCATTTTATTTAAAAAAATATAATAATAATAAGGGAGAAATGTGGGATTCACATATAAATCAAGTATAAAAATCAAACGAATATTCATATTTGACCTGATTGTTTATAGGTCATAATGCATGATCAAAACCGAAAGTTTCTGTGATGAATGCCCTTGTACTGTTCACCATGTAAGAATTTATTCACTATGTAAGAATTCGTTCACCACATAAGAACTTGTTCGTTATGCTTCAGAAGATTGGAGACTGACGAGAATTAGGCTTGGGGTTGATTAATGATTGTACATTGAGTCCCCTATACACAATTTTATTGTTGTTAACAACCATTTGATTAATAAATATGAGAGATGTCCTCTCAAAAAAAAAAAAAGATATTCCTGGGCTGGAAAACTGGCCAGAAGCTGAGAAAAGGTTTACATCTCAGAGGGCAGAGAAAGAGTTTTCTAACGTAACTGAAAAAATAAAAACAGGAGGTTAGAGTCTACAGTCGAGAAGAAACCTGTATCAAGTCTCATCAAGCTGAAGGGAACATCATTAAGGCTGTCTTGATCACCTTTAAGCCCCTTCTGGTTGGATAGAATATCTTTATTTGGAGGCATGCCAGCTCATTTGTCTCACTTCAGATTCATCATTACGACTTCTTGAGGCCAGATCTGATTTGGAAGTAACAAGGAACCCGTCCACCACAGAGCAGCAAACCCCTCAACTTTGGAGCACAAATAATCACTGATACGGTCTGCATTAAATCATCTGCCTCTAGTCTGACAGCCATGGGCAGAGCCCTGGGGGAAAAAAAGCCACAGCCTTAAATCTCTTCACTCAGCAATTACCAAGATTAAAAAAAAAAGAAATAGATGACAAGTAGGACTAAACAAACAAGCCCATAATAACCAAAACCAAAACCAAAGCAAACCCATTTTATTTCAACCATGGGAATAAATATTCCCACAGTGTGAATCCCAGGAAATGTATATTCAGCTATTAAGCTAGTAAATTATAAACTGATTTCTCTTTTAGGAAGGTGAAGGTATAGAGAGAGGTATCTCTAGTCAGAATCACTCAGCATCTCAAAATATGTAGACAAGAAGAAAACAACCGAGGAGCATCGCAGCGACGCGCAGCGCTAGGACACAATGTCGCTGTTTGCAGAGGATGTTTGCAGGCTCGTGTAGACCCTCAAAGCCATATGGAATGACACCATTGTTGTCAATTGCTTGAAAAGTTTCTGCACTCAGTCCTTCACCCCATATTGGTTGGGAGAGGGGGGAGGTCAGTTCTCACTGATTATTTCTCAGTGCACTTCCGATATTTGCACTGCCACTTCCATTCAGGGTAAGGTATTTGCACAGATGGTCCCAGGAGTTTCGAGACGACAACAAGCAGTTTCTTTGAATAGTCCAAAAGGGAAACATGTAAAAATCTCCAAATATCAATTTCTCATTCTCCTATAAAAAATCAGGTGTCTAGTAAAAAGTGAACTTGTTTCAGATTAATAAACAAGTACAGAATAATGATGAAAAAGCGTCCGCGTGGTCAAATAAATGAAAAAGGGATCTAGAGGGTTTTTTAGTGAAGATCATTTTATATCATAATAGCCAAGAAGTCAAATACAGTGAACTGTACCCCAAACATTTGTCAGACATCCACTTGTTCTCTTAATTAAAAATATCATTTGTAATTTGTATTTGACATATAATAGTTTTTTACAGCCATTTATCTATGCTTCATGGGAAAATGTACCAAACGGCATTTTCAGTTTATTTTTCTAAATAAATGTGTTGTTCGTATTAAAAAAAAACATTAATTTGTCCCATAGTAATTAATACAGATGTTGTTCAAAATATGTCTGGTAATTCTCATTCTGTTGGGGGAGCGTGTGTGTTTTCCTCGGACCTTGTCCCTCTGCAACAAAGAATTGAAGGGCAGAGACACAAGTAGTGAAGCGGAGTAAAAGTTTTATTTAAAGTCACTTAAAGAGAGAAAAAGTGCGGCCACCTCAGCGAGAGAGGCGTCCCCGAAAGGTTGGAGAAAGTTTAAGATTAAAGGGCTACACACTTAGAAAGTGTGGGCAGCCTCAGCGAGAGGAGCGCCCGAAAGGTTGGGGGTTCTCCCTTTTAAGGATTCTTTAGGAATGGGACTAAGGCCTGGGGGTGCAGACCTGTACGTATTGCAACTCCCCAAAGAAGTTTTACTACTGCTTTCCAGTTACTGATATGTGTACCCATCCCCCCAGCAACCCTCACCTCCTCATCCTCCATCCTTCACCCCCCACCAAGCCTTTGCCAAGGACTGAGTTTGGGCCAGTCAGAATCCTTCTCTCTTCTGAACACCAATCAGATGTGTACTGGGTTTTCACCTCATTTGCTTAATTTATGTGCCAGCCAGACTTGTAATGAGTTGTTTGTGCCTTTGAAGGAGCAGCCTTGTGCTGAGTTCCGGGGGATGATGCTTTGGGGGTAACCCCAGTGTTTTCCTTACTTGCTGCAAGTAACAAACTTTGCTTTCTTACAATCCGGCTTAGTTGAGTCTTCTAAATTGCTAATCCTCATGTGAACACTTCAAACAGCTGGTGAGCACTGGCTGCTGAACTGGGAGTGGGCAATCCCTGCAAGCGGAGCCCAGCCAGAGCTGATTCTCCCAAGAGCTGGGGCTCACCAAGAGGTAAACCCCCTGTGAGCAGACACCCACTCAGGGAGAAACTAACCCTTTGTATTTGGTTACTCTGGTAGTAGACACTTGCATATGAATAAAGGAAGAAATGGGTAACTTAGTGCCCTGTTGAGGACAGCTGTGTTATTACTCCACATTAAGAAAAAAAGTAATCTTTCCCAGCAGGCAAAGAATAGCACAGAGGCTCACGTGTCATGAGCGATGAACACAAAGGGGCTCGATGTTTGGAAGCATAAAGCCACAGAGGTGCTGACCAGCCACTGGGCTGGATTCATACTTAGGGTTACACAGAAAGCCAACATGGAGGAGAGAGAATAAAATAAAAGTGCTCACAAAGATCGGGGTGGCCTGAGTGGCTCTGGCCCTGTGGGAAGGTCTCAGGGAGAGGATGTGGCTCTGAGAGTATTTTGGGCCCTGCTTGTGCCTGTGCAGATGGGGACGATGGAGCCACTGGTCATGGGAACCAAACACATAGTCGATCAAAAATACTATGCCTGCAGGCAGTGAGCGTGTAACTTTGCAGTGGGCCCAGAACAGTATTTAAATATTTCTTCCAAACATATTTTTGCTGTTGCTTGGGCCACACCTTTGTAGCGACATGTATATTTACTCGGTGATTCAGTATCCAACAAAAGGAACAGCAGAAGTCAATGTACTCTAGTATTCTAATCCTGAGTTTCTCCCTCCCTCTTAAAGCTACTGGGGCCACACTTGAAGGCTGGGAGCCACCAGGGAGGCAGGTAGTGCTGAGGGAAACCCATCTGGCCACTCTATGGAAATAGAAAACAAGTTTACACCCATCACCATCCAGGAAGTATTTTGGTGCAAAAGCTGCCATTTCTTGAGAGAATCCATTTCGAGAAAATGAAGCAGTTGGCTATGACAAGGTGACTGATGACTTGGTTTGTGGATCTGATTTTCTCCAGCGACCAAAGTGAAGATAGAAAAACAAAGAAGTAAGGAGTTTCCCAGGATTCCAACTTTCATCAGAGGAAGATAGTCACCCAATCTAAGGGATAGTTTTTAATCGGAGTCAGAAGAGTCTAGCAAAGAAGGAAATATATTAAATCTTATTCCCAGAAAAGTGTAATGCTTAACCTGATATATTTTCCCACAAACTGAGACCATGAGACCACTTCATACCCATTAAGGTGTCTAAGATAATATTAAAAACAAAAAACAAGAGTTGGTAAACTGGAGAAATTGGTAGCCTTCTGCACAGTCGGAGCGAAAGTGAAAGCACAGCTGCTGTGGAACGCAGAGCGGTGGTTCCTCAGAATTACAGGCTCACCACATGGTCTAGCAAACCACGTTTAAGCATATACCCCAAAGAGGAAGGCAGGATCTCAAAGGGGGACCTGTACATCCACGTTCACAGCAGCATTATTCAAAATAGCCAAAAAAATGGAAGCAATCCAAGAGTTTATTGGCAGGTGAGTGGATAAACCAAATGTGGTATACAAATAGAATGGAACATCATTGTCTTAAAAAGGAAGAAAATTCTGACACATGCTACTGATGGATGAACATTGAGTACATCATCCTAAGTAAGATAAACCAATCACAAGAAGACAAAGTATTATTATACCTCTGTAATGTATCTAGAGTAGTCAGACCAGACGGACAGAAAGCAAAATGGTTTGTGCCAGGAGCTGGGGGGTGGAGGAAATGGGAGTTGTCATTTTTATGGGGACAGAATTTCAGTTCTGTAAGATGACGAGAGTTCTGGGCGGGAATGATGCTGATTATATGGTGCACAGCAATATGAATGTATTTAACACCACTGAACAATACATTTTTAAATGGTTAATATCATATTTTGTTATGTGTATTTTACCATGATTTTTAAAGCCTGAAAATGTCTTTATGAAAACAAAGGCTCTTTATTAAAGCACTTTATGCTTTATAAAGCATATACTTTTGTTTTAAAAAAAGGCACAGTTATTATGAAAACAATGTAAACATTAAGAGGGTACCAAAAGATGATGCACTGTGCCATACACTCAGACTATCAAACTCCACAGCTCTAACAACTGAATGTGGAAATTCTCTGTACACTGCTATGGAGTTATCACCAGAATGTATTTTAACTGCAAAAAGAAACCAGGGTACAGAGTGTATATATAACATACTACACTTTTCTTAAAAAGAGGAAGGATATATATATATTTTGGTATCATTAATCTACAATTACATGAAGAACATTATGTTTATTCGGCTCTCCCCTTCACCAAGTCCCCCCCACATACCCCTTCACAGTCACTGTCCATCAGCGTAGTAAGATGCTGTAAAATCACTACTTGTCTGAGGAAGGATATATTTTAAAATAAAACAGTTGAAGAACTAAACCCATGTAATGGTTATAGGTGGAGGACAGAAGTGAACAGAGTGGAGGGAAAAACAGAATTCTCTTGAATAATCTTGCATTAGTATTACTCAGGAACAGTCACAACACTGAATTAAATAACTTAAAGTATCTGCAGGACTGAAAAGGAAATGGATCCAACATGAAGTAGATTGGTAGAGTTGGTGTAATGCAGAGAGAAATTGTTTTTAAGTCACTTTAAAACACCCGAGTTTTAACCAAATCTCTCAAGTGGGATCTAGATCAAACACAACACTCTGACAGAAAAAAATTCTTAAACTGTAGTCTTTAATCACAAAAAATATTGCAACTGTTTTAAAAGATACAATTAAATAAAAACAGTATTACTGGGAAATAAGGTTTTCAGCAATAATAAAATATAAATGTAAAAACCATGAAGTCAATGGCCTAACAGTTACCAAAGGGAAAGGGACTGGGGAGGATGGGTGGGAAGGGAGGGACAAAGGCGGGGATAAAGAAAGGGGGCATTACGATTAGCATGTATAATGTTGGGGGGGGGGCACGGGGAGGGCTGTACAACACAGAGAAGACAAGTAGTGATTCTACAGCATCTTACTACGCTGATAGACAGTGACTGTAATGGGGTGTGTGTGGGGGGGACTTGGCGAAGGGGGGAGCCTAGTAAACATAATGTTCTTCATGTAATTGTAGATTAATGATAACAACAGCAACAAAAAAACCCATGAAGTCACGTAAAACCATTATATTGCTAAATTTGTTTTGAAGAATCAGTGTGTAGTCATAATAGCGTCTTTTACAAATACATTTTTTACAAATCTTTCCACAGAGAGGGTTTAGTTGTAATGAGCACTGTTATACTCAGGCTGTCAACTCCATACATGATTTGCTCATAAAGGGAACCA
Source organism: Manis javanica (assembly GCF_040802235.1). NCBI lineage: Eukaryota > Metazoa > Chordata > Mammalia > Pholidota > Manidae > Manis > Manis javanica. Next base: position 889,581 of record NC_133172.1, read on the forward strand.
GAGCTTTTTGAAAAAGAAGCTTGCTCTCAAGCCTGGGACAGAAAATTTACAAGATGAGGATGAAACTTTTTCAAACAAGACAGTAGCAAAGGTAACAAAAATAATAAAACACATGGTCATATTTAAAGCAGCCTGGCACAGATTTGAAGAGGTTTCTTACTGTGGAAGATAAGTATCTTATGAATGAACTGAAACACATCAAGATAAAAAGTCATATGTCCCTCCTGATAGTATAAAAATAATAATCCAACATTGACAAGCTTAGAACATTTCAAGAAAAAAATCTCAAGATTCATTAATAAAGGGGATGGTACCAAGCATTGATCTTTCCTTTTCTGCACAGACTGTCTACTCCCTTTCTAGGAAACTACTGAGCTGGTGGAAGAGTATCTTTCTTCATGGAAGAATTCTGCCTGGCTGCCTGAGCCCAGTTCTACCATAAAACAATTTTGACATATTTTGGTTCGCAATATATTGTAAGAAAGGATACCAAAGACAGATGCACCCCTATGTTGATCGCAACACTATTCACAATAGCCAAGAAAAGGAAGCAACCTAAGTGTCCATCAGTAGATGATTGGATGAAGAAGGTGTGGTACATATACACAATGGAATATTACTCACCCATAAGAAGAGGGCAAATCCTACCATTTGCAACAACATGGAAGGAGCTAGAGGGTATTATGTTCAGTGAAATAAGCCAGGAGGAGAAAGACAAGTACCAAATGACTTCACTCATCTGTGGAGCATAAGAACAAAGCAAAAACTGAAGGAACAAAACAGCAGCAGAATCGCAGAACCCAAGAATGGACTAACAGTTACCAAAGGGAAAGGGATGGGGAGGATGGGTGCGAAGGGAGGGAGAAGGGGAATAAGGGGAATTGCGATCAGCATACATAATGTTGGGGGGGCACGGGGAAGGCAGTATAACCCAGAGAAGACAAGCAGTGACTCTACAGCATCTTACTATGCTCATGGACAGTGATTGTAATGGGTATGTGCTGGGGACTTAATGAGGGGAATCTAGTAACCACATGCTTAATGATACCAAAAAAAAGAGGCAAAAAAATTTACCATCTTAAAAAAAAAAGATATTAAAAGAGATTTTTTAATGCAACACAACTAAAATATTTAATATATAAATTCTATTAACAGAGGAAGCTGTCCTGACAATTTTCAGGACCAGTATTCATCAGTTTGATAAAAGACAAAGAATTGAACAAATTTTTATAAACAAGTATTCTAGGAGAACATACATATTAAATGCTCATCTATGATTATGAAAATAAAAATTAAACATTAAATGAGAATAGATTTTTCACAACTAAAGTACATAATCTTCCATAATTGCTTATACATTCAAATTTTTATTATGGATCCTGATATTTAGTATCATCCTTGGTGTTGCTAAAGAGCAGTAACACAATTACTATTTAAGAAGTCTAAACATTTCAAAATACTCTGAGTACAGAATGTTATAAATATGTGTTATTTCTTATCATTTATCTTTTTAACACCCACTTTAAACTCAGAATTTTCTTGTAAGGACCTAATTTTTAAAATGTTTTACAGAGCTTTGAAATGAAGAATCTTTTAAATAACAACTTTTATTTGCAATCATATTCCGCTGGCAGCAAGTGGCATAAGTAAAATTAAGAAGAGAAACTAGAATTAAGACTTTGGGTAAGAAATCAACTGATTTTTGATGAATGTAAGACCCTCTGGATGGGAACAGAGGGAATGAAATAACACATCCTCTGAGCAAGAATGGTTTACAGCCAGAGGACTTTGGTGAGTGTATTTTATCACAGGAGGGAAGACAGTGACTACCTAAGACAGGAGGGCAAGTGATATAGAAGGTAACGTGTATTTCAAAACAAAATTCTTCTGAATCCAGTGTTTTGCTTTAACACGCACATAGTAGGCAACTACTGTGTTCCGGATACTTTTCTAAGTGATCAAGAGAGTATCAGATATGGGTGAGTCTCGGGGTATGACCCACCCAGGTACAAATCCTCTGCATCCACAGATCTATGAAACTAAAAAACAAGCTTTCTTCTCCTAAAATGGTGGAACAGACCTAGGATAAGTTATATTCATTCATTGTTTCAAATGGGGAGAAAATAGAAGAAAAAAAGAGCCACCAGTCCTAGAAATTTTGATATCAAGCTTGAAAAACTGCATTAGGAATTAAGGCCTGGGAAAATCATCTGTGGTTCAGAGCTCTGCCCACTGGGATCACAGCTCTGTACTCTGGGTTCTATTATGAGTCCACATTCCTTTTTCCTGAAAGGTAACAAGGGCTTGCAGTTGTTTCTTCAGCCAGTTTCCTATGTGTAAAATACTGGAGGTCGTCCTACACAATTTACCTTCCTGCCCTCATTGTCCCTTTAGACCAAAGATCTTTTTTCTACAATAAAATTTACAAGAACTCTGTGGGTTTCCTGTCTATCTATGCCAGATTCACTCCATGAGGTTAGTCCACAGATTTTTTTTTCCTAGATGATCTCCTATTCTTGGCTTTTGCTGAGATGGTTGAGGGACAACTTTATGCTTCCTAGAAACTTTGGTTATGCTGAGGGGACCTGCTTAGTCTCAAAGAGATTTTTGTGACTGAATACTCTGATCTTTTGGTGTTGCTGAGGTACTATACAAAAGGTTGTGTAGCCACTCCCCTATTTCTTTAGAACAGGCTTTCCTGACCATGAATTTCTTAATCTCAATAAGCATCTAAGATGAGCTAACTTCTCAAATCATCAAGTCTTGGGTCACTTCTCACTACAATCAGTAAGAAGAAATAGGACACATGTTCAGCTAAATGTCCATACAAAGACTTGCACATGAATATCTGCAACAGCTTTATTTCTAGTATTTAGAATTTGGGGAAAACCCGGATGCTAATTAAGATAAATGGATAAATCATGGTATAGCCATGCACAATATTACTTAGCAATAAAGAGAATGACCTATTCATACACACATGGGTGACTCTCAAACTAATTATGCTGCATGAAAAAACTGATACAAATTAACTTTTAAGGTTCCACTTAAAAGCCTTAAAGACAAGTTTATATTGCAAATAAATCAATGGTTGCCAAGGGAAGGGAGGGAAAGTATTAGGAAAGGCATTGAGAGGGATTATGAAGGGGCAGATTAGTTTTGTGGATCATGTGATATCATGACGTGGGTGATTATTTCCTACGTGTATATGTAAGTTTAGGTTTACCAAAGTGCACACTGTATGTGCAGTTTATTGCACGTTAACTATACCTCAATCTATATAAAGTGGTCCCACTTAAAAATCTGGGCCTTCCATTGCTACTGGAAAACCTGAATATTGAGCATCAACCCACGACTCTGCCATTTCAGGCCAAGCACCTCGTGAAGAGAACTTTTTCCGCAGTAGCAAGAAACACCGGCAAAAAATGAATTCTGTTCTAAGTGAGTCACCAGGATCCCTGGCTGGTCATAAATCTCCATCCTTGGGTCACAGTATCTCTTTGTTCTCAGTCCCAGAGTTCTTGCCCATGAAGCAAAGACATTGAGGTTAAGAGCCCAGGGAGGCATAGGAATTGAGGAAAACTATATTATTCGCTCTGCCTCTGACCTTGGGCATTAAGAGTGACACAGTCCTGGAAGTCCTGAGATTTCCATACGCCTGGATACTGTACAGCCAGTGACTGGCATGTTTGTGGACATGCTTACAATAGGCACACCCACTCTTGTAGGCTGCAGTCTCCCCAGTCCCAAATACACCCAGAGTTTCTGTACCAATTTTGTTTCCTTCCTGGACACAGTAGGTCTTAGAGCCAGTGACTTGTGTACAAGATCCCAGCCTTCAGGTGTCTGGCACTTGGCAGGACCTGAGGAAGAGCTTCCCCTCAGTGCTGGGGGATATGGGATGCAAACTGTAAACATGACACTCAATCCACGTTGCTCCAAATCATACTGCAGGTTGTCACAACAGCACCATCACCTCAGTGTGATGCCTGAGCCCTCAACTCTTAAATCCAGACAAAAGCAGGCCCATAAAGCCCTTTATTCTCACCTAAGCAGCTTATGTCAGCAATGTAAATTAACCTCAAAACTGGACTGAAAACTGTTCCCTACCAGCCTGCTATTCCATGAGGCACACAAGGTCGCAGGCCCCCCCAAACACTGTTTACCTTTTCAGTTTGGCAGAACGTAATTGTTTTCAAACCACTCTAAACAGTAAAAAGAACCTCCCAGATTAAAAGTAGCTTAAATAATGTCTTTATTATCACACAAAGCAGAGAAATGTGAGGCAAGCAGTTCTTCAGGCTGGGTGACTTGGAGGCTGGAAAAATCTGTCACATGTATCAAGGGAGACCAACAATATCCATGAATAAAACCTTTTCTGTAAACTACCAAACACAGCTCAGGTCCTCATAGCTAAAGGTGGTTCCTGTCCATACCTGTCAGTGGGGAGGAAGTAAGGACTGCCATTTAACTCGGGTTTCTTCTAAGTCCCTCCTCAGTTGGAGAAACAGTACAAGGCTGTCTTCTCTGAGGATATTAGGGTAACTAAGCTGGTAGAGTTGAGATAGTTCCAGCCATAGGCATCAACAGTGATAAATCTGGCAAGGAACCTGAGAAGGCCTGAGAGTGCCACACAGCCCCTGACAGCTTCCCTTGTAACTGGCATTCCTAAGATCTCTCTCTAGGGTTTATGTTCAGATATATGAGGTTCAACACCTGATGCATGTCTCCTCCTCAACGAGTAACCACAGAATAACTCTCCATGAGTCCTGTGGGTTAAAAGCACTCCTAAAGCCTCCCTGCATTGTGAACTTTTTGGTGTCGAATGAGATGGGAGCTTAAACTATAAGCTTTCCCACATTCATTGCACTCATATGGCCTCTCTCCAGTGTGAACTTTTTGGTGCCGAACAAGGTGGGAGGTTCTGATGAAATCTTTCCCACACTTGCTGCACACAAAAGGCCTTTCCCCTGTGTGAACTCTCTGGTGTGCAATAAAATCAGAGCTACGACTAAAGAATTTCCCACATTCAATGCACTCAAAAGGTCTTGCCTCAGTGTGAATTCTCTGGTGTTTAATGAGGGTGTATTTGTGACCAAAGGATTTCCCACAATCACTGCATACATAAGGATTTTCTCCAGTATGGATACTCTCATGCTGAACAAGTGTGGATTTGTGTCGGAAGACTTTCCCACAATTGCTGCACTTATAGGGCCTTGCTCCATTGTGAACTCTCTGGTGTACAATTAGGTTGGAGTGATGGCTAAAATATTTTCCACATTCGCCACATTTATAAGGCATTTCTCCTGTGTGAATTCTTTTGTGCTGAGTAAGGTTGTCTTTGCGGCTAAAGGCTTTCCCACATTCACTGCATTCATATGGCCTCTCCCCGGTATGGATTCTCTGGTGCTGGACTAGTGTGGCTTTGCGATTGAAGGATTTCCCACATTCACTGCACTCGTAAGGCCTTTCTCCAGTGTGGATTCTCTGGTGCTGGACAAGTGTGTCTTTGCGGTTGAAGGCTTTCCCACACTCACTGCACTTGTAATGCATATGTCCAAAGTGAAAGGCCTCCCCACTCTCAGTGCTTCTTGTCTTCCTCTTCCTGTGGGTGGCCTTTTGTTGGTGACTGTCCAAACTGGCCAGGAAATCCTTCTGATCCTCCTTACATGTAAAGGGCTTCTCTGACAAGTGAGGTCCTTCACAAACTCTAAGATTCTTCACAAATGAAGTCTTGACTTTGTTTCTTAAGGGTTTCTCAACATGGCACTGCCTCTGGTGCTGGTGAAAGTTAGCACTGAACCAGAATTGTCTACTGCATGCCCCACATGTGTAAGGTTTCAGTCCATGGCGTGTTTCCTGGTGTTCATCTAGGTGCAAAATATCTTTCAAGGTCTTAGGGCCACATATGTCACAGGGGTGAGCTGTATGGGTCAGCGAACCTGGCTCAGAAGTACTAATGTGTGACACTCCCACAGTAATGCTTTGCTCTGAAGATGCTTCTTCACCCTCCACTCCATGCCAACCATCTGAAGGAAGAAAAAAATGCCGATGTGCATGTTCAGTTTGGTGGGAGGGGGCAATCCCCTCACAAATTTGTCTACCATACCCAGGATTAAGTACATGGGATTGTTGGGATGCAGAATCATCTGGGATCAGGTTAAAGAAAGAGCTGGTGTGCAGTACTGGGCTCTAAGGGTCACAGAATGGGGAAGGCCTCACAAAGGATGAAGACAAGGGATGGGATGTAGCTCAGGGATAAGAGGTAGGCAGGACCTCCTCTGCAAGTGAAATTTAGAAGAGCCATGGCTCTTGGAGGAAGTATACAGAAATGTATGTTCAGAATCAGTGAAATATGATTTAAAATGAGTAACTGGTATTCAAAAACTATGTGTATGTCTCATGACACATTATCATTGTCCAACATAGGATAGCACTGCAGAGGGGACAGTTTAGAGTACTAGTAAATTGGGATGGACAGTCCTGGGTCAGAGATGAGACTAGGAATGACAAGTATGTAGTACCCAGAATGGTGAGGACAATACAGAAATGAGATACAGCCTAGAACTTGGGCACTAAACAGAAGTGGGCATAGGACAGTTTTTGGTGCCATATGAACCCAGCCCCGAAGCCACACCCTCCCAAAGCTCCCACTCACCAGGGCCTGTCCAAGCCCGTCCTGCCACGGCTAGAGTCATGGCCCTTCAGTCATGCACACAGACCTTTGTCCCCAGCTACAGTTCAGCAACCACAGAGGATCTGGAAGGTAAGTCACAGAGGAAAGACAAGGCAAGTGAGTGGGAAATCAGTGTCCCAGAGCAGTCCACCCATGAGAGATTAAGAGAACTGAATATTACAAGTGAACATCAGAAATTACTTGCATCAACAACCCAGTGGGCCCCACAAGCAATGACGACTGCAATTCATGACCCAGGTAGGACCAAGGAAATGTTAATTAAAGGAAGGGACCAGAATCCAGAGAATAGAGGTATCATGAATGTGGACAGAGCCATCCAGCCAAGGAGAGGCCAAGCAGGGTAGCAACCACTGGGTTGATCAGAAGCCTTCTGACCCTCAAACTTTCAGGGTAGAAGGATCTGGGGAGCACAGGGAGTGGAGGAGAGAGTATACACAGCTGAGCCCTGGCACTCAGAGAACCCACAGGAGGGAGTGAGGGGAAATAGCAGTACCCATGGTCCACCAATAGCAAACTCTGAAGGTAAAAAAATCAGCCCAGAAAACGGGGATGCGGGGCTGTAAGCAGGAATCCAATATTCAGTGCAGAGCACAGAGAGCACTGCATCGATACAAGGCTCAGCACTGTCATGCATCGCCCACTCAACCCAGAAGAAGTACACAAACACATCCTCAAAAATCACATGACCCTGTGTGACTTGGGCAGTGGAGCACAGGGGGAGCAGCTCTCTCCAGGACTCATGGTCTATCTACCACATATTTACTTTCCTCCCTGGCTCCCCAGCTCAGACAAGGTCCTAGGCCCTGATGATTGCTTTCAACTTCATCCCCATTTCCCATTAATCTTCTGTCCAGCCTAGAATAAGAGGCAGGTGGACAAACAGACACTATATAGTCTGGGCCTGGTATGCAAATATTTCACCTCTTATACACAAATTTAAGTAAGGCAGATTCAGATTTTGTGTCCATGAACTATCACTCTTTGGATCACACCTCTCTATGGACACCCACAATACAGGTATCTCCCACGTGCAGATCTATACACAGCATCCAGAGAATGCTTGATTAATGCATCCAAGATCACATCTGACCCACTGCCATGGGTATCTCTGAAGCCAGCTATTAAATCCTCCCTTCCTGGCCCTATTGCTTGATTCAAACTTCAGCAATCCAGAACCACATGGAGCTATCAGAAAAATCCAAACCTTTTCCATTTGCTGCTGCACCCTGAGGCTGTTACATCCTCATTAGTCACAGAATTAACACTAAACTTTCATTCAAAGCCCACACCCACTGGCCTTCTACCCCAAGCATGGTGATTCTGTCAACTGATATTATTTGCCCCTGAGCTAATATACCAGCTTGACTAAAACTCCCCAGCTCATACCAGAAGTCACTGCCAAGAGCCTGGGAAGCATAGAGAGAGGACAAGCACCAGCTTTAGCCTTTCAGTTTATCTCTATTACTACCGTATGCCAGCATCTGTCTCATGTCCACTCTCCCCGGAAGGCCCCACCACCATGGACACTAATCTTTCTCACCTCTTAGGTGACTCCTATGCATACTCTGCTGTGCCAAACTCCTTTCTAAGATCCCTAATGGTGCTGGATTATGACATAATGAATCTTTAAATCTACGATGTAGCTCTATCCTAATCCACACACTGGCCGCCACCTTGTGGATGTCTCCAAATTGAATCTATCCTCTGAACTCCAAACTTGTGTGTCCAGCTGCCCACTTGATAACCCCCACTCAGACGTCTTTGGAATATTGTAGATTCAACATGGCAAACACCTAGTAACTCCTGACATGACCTCTGAAAGTTACTCCCATCACCAATTTCACCATCTCAGTTGAGGATTTTTCCATCCTTACACATTCTTGGGCCAAAACCTTTACGGTCATACTTGACTCCTCCCCTTCTCTCATCAACCACATCAGAAAACTTGGCTGGTCCTACTTAAAAAAAAAAAAAGTCCAGAATCCCAGCACCCGCACCTCACCTCCACAGCCGCCCCACTCTGGTCTAACTGGCAATCAGCCCTTCCTTACTCTATAGTCTTTTCTTCACTGTGCAGCCAGAGAAAGCCAGTTAATACCAGAGTGAGATCATTCCTTCCTCTGCTCCAAACCTTCCATGGCTCCCCCCACTCGAGCAGCCCAGTTCCACAAGCTGCCCCTTCAGAACTGGGTTCTGTCCCCTGCTCCCTGATCACAGTAGACATAATGGAAACCTGAGGGTCCCTGAACACTCCAGCTCAGCCTCAGGCGGTGTACTTGCACATGCTGGTTCCTTGCCTGGGACACTTGTTCCACACAGTCCTACTGCCTCCTAGAAACGGAAACCCATCCATTTGATTCCAGAATAGAATTCAAGGCAAAAGGCCTTCAGTGACACCAGCATCCCCAAATTCTACCAGCAGGGAGAAGGGTAGGTGAAGACTCCTTGGACACCACCCTTTGCCTTACTGGGCTGCCAAGGTCATGGGGAGAAGGGGGCGGCTGAACAAGGACCTGCGCAGGCTGTACTCGTCTATGCATGGGTCATAAGCACTTCTGACACCACAGAAACCTGGAGGGAAGAGGAAGAGGGCGCTGGGAGTGGCAGGTCATCACAGTGGGGTCTCAGGCTGAACTGTCCCCCTAACCTATGACATTGGGAGGGTGATTTCAGGTTGTTCAACCTTAGATACTGAGACCTCAGCGCTGCCTCCTACCAGCTATGTGATCATGCACAAACACCTGTGTCTCACTGTCCTCATCTGTAAAGCGGGGGTAATAGCAAACCTACTAGGACTGCTGTTTATACCAGATGTGTGAGCATGTGTCAAGTACCTTTGAATTAGTTTTTACTGTCCAGAAGCTTAACACTTTTGTAAATATTTTTGGTGTAAATGAAGTGTTAGGTTTTTTAAATTTAGAGTTTGTTCTTAAGCGTTGAAGAAAATGTGGTATTTAAGACTTCCAATTGTAATCAAATACTTAGACGCAAGCACATCAATCAATAAACAATGGTATTAACTTAACTCATCAAATCCACTTATTGTTAATTTTTAAGTACCTGCCTGTGAAGTATATACTAGTCTTTTCTGCGAACCAGCCTACCTGGCACACACTCCACTGAAGGAAAGGCTGCTTGTGGCTTTTCATGAGAGACGCTCATCCTCTCTCCTGACCTGAGGAGTTACAGAAATAGACACCAGCACCCTGGGTTGAGCTCGGGCTGCTCCACTCCCCTGGCTGATTTTTCCGGTCCCCAGCCAGTGCCTTTGCTGAGTCCACAGGGCACCTCTCATATCTTGCTCTCCATCTCCTGCCTGACTTCTTATGCCCTACATCCCTCTTCCTCCTGCTAAGAACAACCAGGACCCTTTCAAATGCCAAGACTCCCCCTTTCTAGCGGGAATCTCAGCATATCCACACACTCCTTCCCTAACCTCCCCAATCTCTCACCTCAGGGGCCATATAAAATAACAGCCTTGATGCTTTTCCCCTTTCCAAATCTGATTGCCGGGCTTTGCCCTGACTGAGGTCTCACCCCTCAGAGATCTCCGGCCCACCTCCCTCCACAGAGCTCCTGACCTGCAGTCCAGATGCCCATGTGACACCTCCACTTGGAGACACCTTAGATTTACTACGTCCTTATTTCAAATCCCCGATCCCACTGAAAAATGCTCCCTGCTTCAACTTACCCATTCCCACTCTTTCAGATGCTCAGTGGGGAGAAAAAATTGGAAGGCCCTTCACTCCCAACCATACCTGACAGAGCTGGGAATCCTGTTGGCTCTACCTTTAAACTCTCTCCAGAATTAAAGGACTTCTCCACCCCCAACCCCTGGGCCTACAGCCACCGCCACAATACTACTGAATCCTGCTGCCTCCATCCCCATCATCCCACCCTAGTCTGCTTTCTCATGAGTAAAGGTCGGGATATTCTCCGGTGTTAAACAAATCATGTCCCTCCAACAGCTCCCAGAGTCCTCGCACCGAAGGTACTGATCTCACCCCGCCTTTCCAGGCACAAATACAACTCACACTTTGTGCTCTCTGAAGACAGGAGCTCAGCTTCCCGAATGCTCCCAACCCAGTCGCACCTCCCACTTTGCTCGTGCTCGTCACTCCGCTAGTGACACTCCCCTGCGTCTCATCCCACCGGCCGTTAGGAACAGGAGCTCCACCCACTGCACCAAACACCCTACTGCCCAGCACACTGGAACCTGGGCTGCAATGGCCACAACAGGAACCTCTTACTGGGGCTCTGTGATTCGGAGATGAGGACTGGGGCGCGTCGGGGGCAAGGACCGCAGTACCCACCGACGCCGGGTCCGTCACGGCAGCCGCCGCCATCACAGTCCGGACCCCACTGAGCCGTCACGAGCCCCGGGTCCCTAGGCGGTGGCGGCGGCGGCGGCGTCTTCGTGGCGCTGCCACCCGGAAACCTCTCTGCAGCGGCGACGGGGTCTCCTCCCACGCCTTCCCGCTTCGGTCACCTCTCAAGCGAACCAGAGCTCCCGAGCCCGTGTTCGGAGGGTTCCGCCAACAGCCAACAAGATGTCTACCCCGAGGAAGATACCGGAACTCCCGCCCAGACGCCTTCCGCACCTACGGAAACGTCCCCAAGAGCGCTATCGTCACTGTGGGACGCAGAGGTTTCTGGGTAATGTAGTTCCTTCGAGTAATCAGCCTTAGCGACGATTGGGCGCCCTCTGCCCGGGGACTAAGGCCAAATGGAACCGCGGGGGGCGCTGGGCAGTGGTTCCTTGAGGCTCGCAGGGCTGGACGGGCCTTCGCTCCTCTTAAAGAGCAGTGAACACTGCAGGGGTGCAGGAAATGTTTAGAAAGGTTCTTTCAGATATTCCCCAAAGCTACAAAATCAAATGGACAGACACATAGTATCAAATGTCACTTAGAGTGCACTTATAGCTAACTCATATTTACTTTTTACATACCTGTAGGCGGAAGCTTTACTTCGGCTCTTTGAACCTCAGTTGGGTCGGGGCAAGAGAGAATTGTCCCTAGACAGGGCTGTGGAGTGAAAGGAGTGACGTAGGAGTGCCCTCAAGCAACTGGAGTTTTCCCTCTGGTTTCCGTGGAAATGACTCCTGACAGGGCCATGGAGGGGAAAACAGCGAAGGGGTTTTGGGCTATTGGGCTACTTTGAAACGGGAGGTCCAAGGAGACACCTTTCCTGTCTGTAATAGCAGTGCTGTCCAATCTGGGGTGCAGCACCATTTAACCCAAATGTTTTTTTTTTTAATCCCAAAAGCTGAGCTGTATTTACTTCCTCTTAAGAAATGCACCGCTTCTCTACATCGCTTCTCTATAAAGAACCATTATAAATGCCAAATGCTTTCGTGTGGCAGGTCAGTGGCTGGCAAGGTCCAGAGGCAGCAAATGTGCAAAGATGACAACTGAGCATGGAAATAAAGATTTGGAACACCATGATCTTACTAACCTTAAAAATAAACAAGCAGTTATTTTACCAGCTAAATAGGTTTATTGGGGAACAGCAAAGAATTGCAATTATAGACAAGCAACCTATGGCAAAACCACAGACAAGATGGGAGAACAAAGCAGAAGATGCTCTTTTATAGAGAAAGGGGGAGAGTTGGGAGACTGTTCTAAGCAATAAAATTGGAGGAAACTGAGAGGTGCCTGTGAGGCGGATGCTCACTGGCTGAGCTGTAGCAGTCTCTCATTGGCTGTGGTGAGGGAGTTGAAATTCCCTTCTCCTCCTGGGTGATTGTAAGGCTGGAGGCACCGGAAGGAGGAGTGAGCACATTGGGCACTGATGACGTGCCAAAGTCCCCGGCTGCTGCCCCCTCCCAACCTGAAAAAATGTGCCTCAGGCTGGCCAATCCTCGCGCCGCTGTATATCTAAGCTCTGCCTCCCCCTGCCTTCTTCAAAAACCCGCTGCCTGCCTACTTATGCGCGACTTCCCCAGCCTCCATTTCTGTAGACTGGGAAGTCTTGGCCGGGGATTGTGTTCAAATAAACTACCAGGCTCTTTGTTGCTCTCTTCACCTGCTTATTTCGGCTAGAATTTATCTTACAGTGGTGAAGTAGCCAAGGTATGAGTCCTAAGGGGTCTATCTCTTCCTTCCTATGGGGTCTGCAATCAACCAGAACTGGTCCTTGGGTGCTCCTCCTGCAGCCCTCATGACACCATGTTAGTGAGGTTTCCCTTTATCAATTTTCACAGTCTCATTTATTTGCTGGGACAGCATCTGAATGGAGTTGATATATTTATGGTAAACAAAAAAGACGAAGAAAAGGAGGAGAGAAGAAGTAGAAAGAAAGAAAGAGGAGGGAAGAAAGAGAAAGAAAGGAGAAGGGAAAGAGGAAAAAAAACTTGTGAATTGTTTACATTACTGAAAGTTATTAATATTAATTCTGTAGTTATTCACAGATATATGCAAAAATTGCTCTGGGGAACATATCTGTGACAGGGGAAAAATAGTTGATATGTCTGCGAAATTTAAACTTGAGACACTGAAGTTTGAGAAGTGAGAGGGCAAAGCTGAGCAAACAGCTACACTGGACTCTGACCACAGCAGGGTTTAGTCTCCAAAATGTAATTTGTTTTCATTCTTGAAAACATTAAATCTCTGCTTCCAGGGGGAAAAAAAGAATTTAGAAAGTGTTGCCAGAATGGTGAAGATGAGCAGGGATATTGTAATATCAAACTTATTCAGTCTACCCCAAAATCAAAGAACATCTACTGATTTTCAGGCACTATCTTAAGAGCATGGAACAAATTTGAAAATGAGAGACAAAGACTTTAGCCACCAAGGAGCTTACACTGTATTCAAGAAAGAGGAAGAAATATTGCCGGGGTGGGGGTGGGGGAACCCTGGAACTATACAGAATGTTAGAATGTGGTAAAGAAAGAAGAATGGAAAAGAGAGAAGGCAAAGGTATTGAGAAGTCGGGGAATGAGATGTAATACTATACAACTGTAACTCTAGGGGGGGAAATATTTTCCCAGGCTGGGGCAAATTACTTTTGAAACTGAAACCAGTCAAAGGGAGAAATAAAGTGGGAGGAACCTGTTTATTGCTTACAAGCAGTCGTCCACTTCTGCTCACCAGTGTCTCACAAGCTGGCTGCAAAAAGAGGCCCCACCCAACATCTCCAGTCCAGATAAGCCCTCACTCCCCTAAGTAATCACCTATTGCTATGGAGATGTACTACGTCTCTCCACCCCTTGGAAACACCTATTGATATGGAGATGTACTAAGGCCAGGCAAGAGATTCTGGAAATATTGGAATTTTACCCACAACAGCCAAGGGAGGCTGGTTTGTGCCCAGGTCTTAATTTATAAAGGTGAGTGATGACACTGATAAATCAATGACATTGACAGAGAAGTTTAATGATACTGAAAATTCCCCTAGAAAAGGGAGGAACGGCATACAACATGAGGCCACAGAAGGAACACCTGGTTTTGATTGAGAAGTAGTAGGAGCCAAGAGCTTTTACTGTGTTTTCTGCAAGAAAGGCAAGGAAGGCTGGAGTAGACAATTTAGGATTGGCTAGTTTGAACAATTCTAGTGGGCTTTGGGTTATGGAGTGGTCTGTAGTTCCCTGGTACCTGGCCCTGGCATGATTTAGACCCACAGTTTTGTTCAGGAAGCATTTAAATGATTCTACATTCCTAGGTAATGCAGCCTATTTAAAGTAAACTACTGGGTGTTTATGTAAAAACCCTGAGCTCATGAAAAATATTAACACAAACTGGTCAAAGAAAATTTGCAGATTTTCAGTTAGAGGGCAATAGGCTAATGAAAAAAAGAAACAACTCGTTCTGTTATGCCTGGAATTCATGATCCCCAAAGACTCCCAGGGAGCCCAGTTCGGTGCAAAAGCAAAGAGCCTTTATTCGAGCTAGCTCGAGCTCAATCTCTTACTTGCACCAATGCAGCAGCGAGATGCCAGAGAGAGAGCACGTTTCAAAAGCACAAAGGTTTTATTGGGGTCTAGGGGCAGTTGGCGGGGTGATGGTCGTGGCTCTAGCCAATTGGCTGGGGAAGAGTCAGGGCCCCATCACGCAGGTTGCCGGGAATGGTTTGAGCGGGAATTGGGCCAGGTCAGGGATATAGTTACTCAAGACGGAAGGCACAGAACAAAATGGGCGAGAGGTCCCAGTTTGCTCTTTCAATCCCTCCTTGTCATGTTGCTTACAGGCCCACTCATGGGGCCGACTGCATTGCTATTTGGCTTTCTTCTGTTACTAGGGGCTTGTGTTGAGCACAGAGGACCATTAGTTGGATGGCCCCCACGCGGTCTCTGACAAACTGGACCAGCCTGTTGATGATACAGGGCCCGAAGGTTAGTAACAGGAGTAGGATGGCAAGGGGGCCGGCTGGGGCTGAGATGAGGGTAGTTAACCAGGGAGACCAGTTGAAGAGAGACTCGTACCAGGACTGAGATTGCTCTCTTTCTGACTTTCGTTTCTGCAGCCCTTCCCTTATGAGGGTCATAGATTCTTTTACGACTCCCAAGTGATCAACATAGAAGCAACATTCTTCCCCTAGGGCCGCACGTAGTCCTCCTTGCTGCATGAATAATAAGTCTAATCCCTTCTGTTTTGGAGCACTACTTCTGACAAGGAAGTAAGGGATTCCTGTAAATGAGAAAGTGATTTTCAATTTTTTCTATGTCTAGGTCAGTGGCTGCCCTTAGGGTTCCGTAGTTTTTGTCCTGGATGTCGAATGAGGATATTCCGGTCCCTGCCCCCGCTAACCCCAGTCCTAAGAGCACAGCTAGGGTTAAGGTTATAATAGGCTCTCTTTTACCTCGGGGGTTAGCAGAGCCTAACCTGTTAAGTATTTCTTCTCCCAAATGATGTGGTAGTTTGGGGATCAACTGCACGGATATGCAGAAGCCTTCTTTCAGGGAGTTAAGGACTTGGGAGTGCATGCACGGAGTGAGGCTGCTGGAACAGACCCACCATGTATTTTCGGGGGGAAGCAGATACACTGTCTCTCTGGGGACTCTTGGGGTTTCATTACAGAGACATGACTGCCCAGGGGGCACATGGCCTATGCAAGTGCCTTGTCCAGTTACTGCCTGGAGGGTTAGCCTTGCAGTAGCCTGATGCCACCTGCAGGAGCTGGGATTGGAGGCTGCTGTATAATTTCCTTTGATGGCAAAGCCTTTGTAATATGGTGGCACACATCTAGACAGAGCCAACAGGACTTGGTCAGGTCAGGCCTGGAGGTGTTCAGAACATGGTATGCTCCAATAACTATGCTCCACAGGGGGTCTGTATCAGCTGGTAAGTCGCGGCCTGGGGCAGGAGATGCGAGCGATGCTCCAGTAGGGGCAGGGGATGCAGGGGGTCACGAGGCTATGGCTTGGGTGTTTCTGGGTGGGACCACCCGGGCTGGGGTAGGCCGGGGAGCTAGCACCTGGTTGGATCCTACCCCTGTGGAGGACTGTAGGGTAAGGGGGCTGCTTGAATTCAGACGGTAAAAAGCCCACCTGGGTCTCGGGCTCCAAGTCTAACTTTTTTGTAGAAATGAATTCCCAGGTCCTTCCAGTTTCCTGTGATGTCGCCTTTTTTCCCTGGTCCGTGAAAGAGATACTTATGGGGTAATAGGGACCCGGGCTGCAAGGCGGTGTGGGCAGCCGCCTGACGGTGATTAGATCACCAGATTTTGGGGGTGTCCACCAGATGTGTCCAGTTGAGACACAGGACCAGGAGGTGCAGAAATAGTCTGCTGCTGACCTTCAGGGGGCCCCTGATGTCCGAGAGGGTTCAGGGCAGACGTAAAAGTGGGGCAGGTGTTTTTTGAGGTTAAAGGGCTTGAGTCTGAGGCAGGGTCCCGGGCATTCAAGATGGAAGAGGCTTAGTAGGTTAAACCTGAGTTCCGGAAACCAGGTGTCTGTGGGGTGGGTCTGGGAAATCTGACTAAGGATTGTCCCCGAGCTGGTGTCCATAATTTGCTACGTAATGTTCAGGGGTGTGTGGGGACTCTCGGCAGCATGAGCAGTGACAACTAGAACTAACAGAGTTACTAACATGTGGCGGGTTGAGTGTGCTGTAGCCTGAGCTTGAGCGGGTTGAGTTGGTCTCGATTGACTGGGTCTACGTCAAAAGGCACTGCTGAGGGGCCCTTGACGTCCATTGGGTGGCAAAGTTTTTCCAGATTGTGGAAGGGTCCGCTAGCCAAACATGCATGTGATAGACCCACGTTGCGATGCCGTCTACTTTGAGAGCAGTGGGGGTTGTCAGTGTCGCGACCCTTCAGGGACCGAAGCAACACGCCCAAGGTCTTGATTCTTCTCTAGGCTTTATTGTCTAATCTCTCACGGCGGTTACAGCAGTTGTCGGGCAGCTCTTCTCCCTCCCGGCGGGCTCCCTTATATTCAGTCACCCAACCAATCCGGGACAGTATCATGCGTGACCTTTAAGCGGATAGGTGTCACGCGCCACTCTAAGCGGGCAGCACGAGCTATGCACGGGTACGGAAGTCTGCTGGGCCAATCCCCAACAGGGAAGAGGGGAAAGGGTGGTGAGCAGGAAGCAGGCGCCATCTTTAGGGCGTTGTCCAGCTAGAGTGGGGCTCAGCCTCGGCTGTAGGCCAGGCCCCCACATCTCCCCCTTTATTGTTTTATAACCAAAGGGCTGTCGGGATCATGCCTGTCTTAGGTCGTCCGGAGTCTGCGGCATTCTTACCCATCCTCAGGCAACAGACAGCTTAGGTCTGAGCCCTGTCTTAGGTTGATATGCGCAGCTCCCGATCTTACCCGTCCTTGACTACTGATCCAGCATATTAAGCCATACTCTAGGGGAGATGCCTTCCTCTAGCACTGCCATGGCCTGCAACAGAACCTTCCGTTCTCCCCATTGCTGTTTTTGTATGGAACAGACTTTCCTCCCAAGCACGAGGAGGCCCACAATTAGCAATATTCCTATGACACCTACACCTGACCAGGCTTTGGTGGTGTTTAACATCTTGCCTAACTGTCTGGACAAGTTGGCAGCTTTAAAAGGAATACCAGTAATACACCCCCGTATAAGAATGGACGCAGCCCACAGACAAAACCTCCCCCAAGAGGTCCAATTGTTCAGTGGCCTGGGACAGACATTCAGCGTCTCTGCCATAGGAATGGTGATAGTCAGCACGGCAGTGGCTGCAGCTGCAGCTCGGCTCCGCCGTCGCCTGCTGTAGGATCCACGGCAGGAGCAGAAGCAGTGTGATCATCTTGTACCTCTGCTCCGGGGTTTTCCACTCTGCGTATCAGACATTCAGGCACCCAAACGGGGTTCTGCTGGTCCTGTGGAAAAACACAAACCAAGCCTCGGGTCCAGATTATCACTGGGTCCGGGCCTTTCCATTTTCCTTCCAACACATCCTTCCACAAAACTTTAGGCATGTGTTTTGGATTGGATTGTTGGCTGTGCCGCTCTGCTGCACTGCGTCCATTTTTGTCCAGTGTTCTAAAATCTTCTCCTATTCCCCCTTTTTGTTTATATAAGGCATTCTTGGGGGTGAGGTGGGTGCGTTCCACCATACCCTGACCCTGAGGGTTGTCTCTAGCTCCCTGCTGCTCTCATGACACAAAAGGATGTCATCCATATAATGATAGATTATCAGGGGAAACTGTTTCCTGACAGTTTGTAAGGCCTTCTTTACATACACATGGTGGGGCTATTAGCCATGCCCTGTGGCAATAAACCTTTGACAGTCTCTGGGGTGAAGCGGGATGGAGAAGAAACAGTCTTTGATAATCTCCACTTGCCAGACTTTTTCCTAATTACAAAAATAGGTGTGTTCCATGGCGAGGTAGAGGGCTGGAGGTGACCAGCTGCTATCTGTTCTTGTACTAAAGTGTGGGCTGCTTCCTTCTTTTCTTTGGTGAGGGGCCACTGAGGTACCCACACAGGCCTTTTTAGGCTGTTTTCCCTCAGTGGCCCTGAAGAAAAACCCAATCCTGGTCCTCCGTCCCCATCCTCTCTCTAAAGGGGGAAGTATCCTAGTTATGATTTAGATGGACTACGTCGCTAATTCCGTGAACCTTTTGATTTCGTTGCCACTCTGCGAACCTTTTGATTTCGTCGCCACTCTGCGAACCTTTTGATTTTGTCGCCGCTCTGTGAACCTTCACTGGCACCTCCTCATTCCATATATTATAATAAACAATGTCACAAACACTAACAGGACACACACACTACACATAAACACCCACCGCAACTGCCTGCCGTCTGCCCTGCCACGTATACTTTCAGTTTACTCGCCGATCCACTCACCCTCCTCGGTTCCCTCTCCCGGTCTGGCCAGCCGACCGAACGGCGTCCAGCGACGTTCATCGGCAGGCACCAGGGTCAGCGGATCAGGTCGCGACGAGGTTTCACCACTTGTCGCGACCCTTCAGGGACCGAAGCAACACGCCCAAGGTCTTGATTCTTCTCTAGGCTTTATTGTCTAATCTCTCGTGGCGGTTACAGCAGTTGTCGGGCAGCTCCTCTCCCTCCCGGCGGGCTCCCTTATATTCAGTCACCCAACCAATCCAGGACAGTATCATGCGTGACCTTTAAGCGGATAGGTGTCACGCGCCACTCTAAGCGGGCAGCACGAGCTGTGCACGGGTACGGAAGTCTGCTGGGCCAATCCCCAACAGGGAAGAGGGGAAAGGGTGGTGAGCAGGAAGCAGGCGCCATCTTTAGGGCGTTGTCCAGCTAGAGTGGGGCTCAGCCTCGGCTGTAGGCCAGACCCCCACAGTCAGTACCAGGATGTAGGGTCCCTTCCAGCACAGCTCAAGTGTCTCTCGGCAGTGCCTTTTGATGTAGACCCAGTCTTCTGGCCTGTACTGATGAGGTGCCGGGCTCATGCCAGCTTTGTAGGTGGCACGGAGGCATGGCCAAATGTCTTTGTGAAACTTCTGGAGCCCTCTCAAGGAAAAAAAAAGTTCTTGGTTTTCAAATTCAGCAAGAAGTTCAACTTTAAGGTTGGGAATAATAGGTGGTGGCCTGCCAAACATGATCTTGTAGGGAGTAAAACCCAGGATGTAAGGAGTGTTCCTCACCCGGCAAAGGGTGTACACTAGGAGAGCTACCCAGTCCCCGCCAGTCTCCATGGTTAGTTTGGTAAGGGTCTCTTTTAGGGTTCTATTCATCCTTTCTACCTGTCCTGAGCTCTGGGGCCTATAAGCACAATGTAATTTCCAAACTGCCCCAATAGCCTTGGCTACTGCCTGCATTACCTGCAAGATGAAAGCTGGTCCATTGTCTGATCCTATCATGGCAGGAAAACCATACCTGGGTAGGATGTCTTCTAAAAGTTTCTTGGCCACTGTCTGAGCTATTTCGTGCTTGGTTGGGTATGCCTCGACCCAGCCAGAGAAGGTGTCTATAAATACTAAAAGATATTTATAACCATACTTTCCTGGTTTAACTTCAGTGAAGTCAACCTCCCACTGGGCTCCCGGTTTGGTGCTCCTGAGCCTGGTTCCTTTTTCATTCAATGTGGCTCTTGCGTTTGTGAGTTGACATTGCAGGCAGATACAACCTGTTCTATTTTGGTGTCCTGTTGGTGAATCCTAATTCCGGCATGTCAGATTAAGTCTTTTAATTTTCGGGCCCCCAGGTGGGTAGGCTGGTGCATGTGTTCTAATACTGAGACTCTGAGCTGGTCTGGCAGCACAAGCTCTCTGTCAGGTGTATACCACCATCCCTTTATCTCCTGGGCCATGGGGAGTCTCTTGATCTGCTGCAACTCCTCCTGGGAGTATTTGGGCTGGTCTGGTAAAACTGGGTCTCCCAGGTCCGGTAGTTGTAGGGCCATGATGGGGACTGAAGTAAGGGCCACTGCTTTGGCTGCCTGGTCAGCCTTTCAGTTACCTCTTGCTACCGGGTCATCAGCTTTCTGGTGCCCTTGGCAGTGGATAATGGCCAACTTGGCAGGAAGCCATAAGCCCGTGAGCAGGTCAAGTATCTCCTGCTTATTTTTTATAGTCCATCCCTCTGCCATCAGTACCCCCCTCTCCTGATAAATTGCCCCATGAACATGGGCCGTGGCAAACGCATAATGGCTATCTGTGTAGATGTTGAGCCATTTTCCAGCTCCTAGTGTCAGCGCCTTGGTGAGGGCTATGAGCTCTGCTCGCTGGGCTGACATTCTGGAGAGTAGAGCCCCCACCCACACGGTGTCCGCTTCGGTGACCACCGCTGCACCCGCATACCTGTGTCCGTCCCGCATAAAGTTGCTACCATCAGTGAACCAAGT
This sequence comes from Manis javanica, assembly GCF_040802235.1. NCBI lineage: Eukaryota > Metazoa > Chordata > Mammalia > Pholidota > Manidae > Manis > Manis javanica. The sequence continues at coordinate 910,510 of NC_133172.1, forward strand.
AGCCTCGGCATCAGAGAGGGGTTAGTCGGTTAGGTCCGTCCGGAATCCGTGTGCTTGCTCCAGGATCTTTGCACAGTCATGTAGTGGAGCATCTAGGTTGGGGTTAGGCAGTAGGGTCGCAGGATTGAGGGCTGCACTGGGGTGGAACCGCACTTGTGGAGGGTTGAGTAGGAGGCTCTGGTAATGAGTCATACATGCGTTGCTCATCCATCTATCAGGAAGCTGTTTCAGGATCCCATCAATGGCATGTGGGGTCATCATCCAGATCTCCTGTCCTACAGTCAGTTTGTCTGCGTCTTTGACTAGGAGTGCAGTCTCTGCAATAATTCTTAGGCATGGCGGCCAGCCAGCAGCCACTGGGTCCAGCTTCTTGGACAAATAAGCTACCGGGCGGCTCCAGGGGCCTAGGGTTTGAGTTAGAACCCCTTTCGCTATCTCCTTGTGGTCGTCTACAAAGAGGTGGAAGGGCTTCTTAATATCTGGCAGGCTCAGGGCTGGTGCATCTAGGAGGGTCTTTTTTAACTGATTAAAGGCAGTTTCTTCTTTTCTAGTCCATTTAAATGCTGTCCTCTCTTTGATAGCCTCATATAGGGGTCCGGCGATCTCAGCAAAACCTGGAACCCAGAGGCGGCAGTAGCCGGCCGATCCTAGGAATTCTCTTACTTCCCTTCGGGAGGTGGGAGTAAGGATTTTCAGGACCGTTTTTTTTTCTGGCATCTGGTAACTGCTGCTGTCTGCCCTTCAGGATGTATCCCAGGTAACTTACCTTCTCCCTGCATATCTGAGCTTTTTTCATGGATGCCCAGTACCCTAAGGCCCCCAGGGTTGTCAGCAGGTCCTGGGTCCCCCGCTCACAGTCTTCGGCCGTGTTGGCAGCAATCAGCATGTCATCTACATACTGTAGGAGGGTGAGGCCAGGGTGCTCCCTTCTGTACTCACCTAAGTCTTCATGTATCCCTTCGTCAAAGATGGTGGGTGAATTTTTGTACCCCTGAGGCAGCCGTGTCCAGTGAGCTGCCCACTATAGCCCTCCTCCGGATCATGCCACTGAAAGGCAAACAAGAGTTGGCTTTGGGGTGCCAGTGGCAGACTGAAGAAGGTGTCTTTTAAATCTAGTACAGTAGACCAAACTCTGGAGGGCGCCAAGGAGCTCAAGAGAGTATATGGGTTGGGAACAGTTGAGTGTATGTTCATGACTCTCTTGTTTACTTCCTGGAGGTCCTGTACCTGTCAGTAGTCATTCGTGTGAGGCTTTTTGACTGGCAGTAGGGGGGTGTTCCAGGTAGACTGGCAAGGAACTAGTACTCCTAGGCTTCGTAGTCTCCGGATGTGTGGCTGGATTCCCTTCCAGGCCTCCTAAGACATGGGGTACTGCCTGATCCTTACCTGGCCTTCCCCTGGCTTGAGCTCTACCAGGACCGGGGTCCTGTGAGCGGCTAGTCCTATCCCTGCCGTCTCTGCCCAATCTGTGGGGAATTTTTGTAGCCATCTGTCCATGTTATTCATCCTTTCTCGGGAGCGCCCTCTGGTGGAGGTGATATTCATCTTCTAGTTTTATGGTCAGGACCTGGATAGGGTGGCCCTTGCCATCGGTGATCTGAGGCCCCCCTTGTCTGAAAGTTATCTGAGCTCCAATCTTTGTCAGTAAGTCCCATCCGAACAGTGGGTAGGGGCATTCTGGTATCACCATAAAGGAGTGGGATACCCGGCCTGGCCCCAAATCTACTATTCTTTGGGTAGTCCGTGAATACTGGCTCATACCAGTTGCCCCTTGTATCCAGGACTTCTTGCTCACTAGTTTTCCTTTTGGGGTGCGGAGGACTGAATGTTGTGCTCTGGTGTCGACAAGGAAGTCAACAGGGGTCCCCTCCATTCTAAGAGTTACCCTGGGCCCGGGGAGGGAGTCTGAATTCCAACACCCCTAGTCACTCAGTTCATCCAGCTCTTAAGACTTTTACTTGATCAGTCTTGCTTCCCTTCCCGTCGGCCTTTTTTGGGCACTCTTGGGCCCAGTGCCCTATCTCTTCGTAGTATGCACACTGATCTTTCTGCAGCCTCTGCCTCCCCCCCTTGGTGGTTCTTCTACTTTCTTTCGGGTCGTCCACCAGCTGCCGGAGACAGCGGTCTCATTCCTCAGGGGAGCCAGCAGTGGTAGCTAGTAGTATTCTGGCCAGGTCTCGAGTTTGCTTACTGCTGGCATCCGTCATGGTGTGAGTCTGCTTATCTTCAGGAGGCTCCCGGTTGTTGTATACCTTTTCGGCTACTACCAGTAATTTCTGCAGACTTCTTCTGCAGATACTCCATACTGTATCCTGCAGACTTCTTTCTTTGGCCAACTGGTTTACAAAGGCCATGATAACAGCTGCCTTGCTTCCCGGAGCCTATGGATCCATGGGGGTGTAGGTACGGAATGTCTCCGATCCGTTCTCAAAAGGCAACCAGAGATTCATCTTTTTCTTGCTGTACATTTCCTACCCTGGCCAAATTGGGTGGCTTTCTAGCAGCCATTCGGAGACCCCCCATTAGAATCTGGCGGTAGACCTGGAGCCTCTCCTTACCTTCTGCCATGTTGAAATCCCACTCAGGCCGAGTTAATGGGAAGGAGGTGTCTATCTCAGCCTGATTGGTGGTGGGATTCCCGTCTACGCCTGGAACTAGTTTTCGGGTCTCATTGAAGATTCTCTCCCTCTCCTCAGTAGTGAACAGGACCTGCAAAAGCTGCTGGCAGTCATCCCATGTGGGCTGATGGGTAAAGAGAACAGAGTCTAATAAATCACTAAGCCCCGCTGGTTTCTCGGAAAACTTAGGGTTATGAGCTTTCCAATTGTAGAGGTCACTAGTGGCAAAGGGCCAGTAGTGGTGGGGCTGATTTCCCTGCTCGTCGGGGTGGGGGTGGGGGTGGGGGGCCGGGAAGCCGGTGGCTCATAGGGGTAGAATGGTGGAGTCAGTGGTGGAGGCAGGCTGCTCTCTCTGGGCCCTTTGTCTGGTAAAGGGTGGGCTTCCCACTGGAGTGCCTCCGCCCCCTGCTCTTGGAGTGGCATCTGCTTCCCCTGGGGGGGTGGGGGGGGGTTCCTTCCAGCATCCTAGAAGGCTGATATGCGGGAGGAAAAATTAGTTGTCAGCCCACCCCCCGCTTGTAGGACAGGGTAGAGGGGTGCTGAAGGCCGGGTAGGACTTTTCTTGTTCTCCTTCTTCTCTGTCCTCTGCAAAGCAAGAATGGGTTTCGGCTCCGGAGGGTGTGGGGCCAGGAAGGGCTTAAGCCAGGAGGGTGGGTTTCAACAAGGTCCTGCCAAGTGATAATATAAGGGAGCCGATCAGGATGACTTGTCTTAGACCAAGAGACAAGACCCCTGACTCGGTGGACGGTAGGGAGGTCGAAGGTTCCCTCTGGCGGCCACCCGACACTGAAAGCTGGCCACTCGCTAGAACAAAAAAGTCGGCCACCGACCCTTCCGGACCGCCACACTGAGGTTGTTAGCACTTCCCCTGACATCTTTAAAATGATCAATCATAATACTTAGAGGAGTATAGTCTGAGCCTGTCCCATAAAAGTCCACAAAATAAAACAGAGAAACACAGAAACAGACAAACAGAGGGACCCTGAAAACAGTCTTCCAACTCCGTGGAAGCAAAACCAAAACCTAGACGACGGACCGGAGGGAGCGACCCGCCTCGTCCCAGACCTTTGAGGGGATTCTACGTCCCTCCAGGTAGGATCGGAACGTCTTCCGAATCCTCCAGCGCCCCCAGCCCGTGGTGCACCTGTGCATCCACATAGACCGCTTCGGGCAGTACCAGGATTCCACAAATGAGCTCACGCACAGACAGGAAGCGGGCACACAAGACACACAGGGAACGAACAAATACCAACTGTGGCCAGTCAGACTCTCCGGGTCGGGGTCCCTCTGGGTCTTGGGGATCCTGGATGAGTCCCCAAATATGCCCAGGATTCGCGATCCCCAAAGACTGCTAGGGAGCCGAGTCCGATGCAAAAGCAAAGAGCCTTTATTCGAGCTAACTCGAGCTCAGTCTCTTACTTGCACCAATGCAGCAGCGAGACGCCAGAGAGAGAGCACGTTTCAAAAGCACAGAGGTTTTATTGGGGTCTAGGGGCAGTTGGCGGGGTGATGGTCTTGGCTCTAGCCAATTGGCTGGGGAAGAGTCAGGGCCCCGTCGCGCAGGTTGCTGGGTGTGGTTTGAGCGGGAACGGGGCCGTGTCGGGGATATAGTTACTCAAGACGGAAGGCACAGAACAAAATGGGCGAGAGGTCCCAGTTTGCTCTTTCAGTTCTGTGAGACACAATGTTGCTCAAGTTTATTAGAGGCCAGAAATTTATTTCAGTCATGATTTATTATTCTTAACAACTATGTTGCCATGTATATTGGATTAAAATTATTAATTTAGATAAGGTTTTATATTTATATACATTAAATTGTATTCTATGAGGTGCTTTCCAAAATAACAATTTTTCAATACAATTTTAGTATTAATTAGACATTATAAAATTCAGAATTTACATTTATCCACACATATGTTGTAATGACCTAGTATTATGTTTGTAACATTAGTAGTAATAAAAGCCAAATGATTATTTAAAGATGGAAAATAAAGGTGAAATTAAAACGAAACTCTGAAAGTTTCCTTTCAGCACCAATAACTGCCGAAATTTTCTAAAAATTCGTTTTATTTCATAAAAATATTGTGCAACATCAAATAAAGAAAACCAGAGCTAAACAGCCATTAAAGCAGTAAAAACAGCTTTAATCAGGAACTAGTAAAATGGGGAAAAAGTGACTTCAGCATAAAATTGGGCAAAACTCTGAATATGATAGCAACAAGTGGGAGTTTATAGCAGGACTTGCTGAAGGCAGGACAGAGTGATCAGATATCATGTGGGGGATGCAGGTGGTAACAGTCAGATAATGAGGGTTATCAGATATTAAGAGGGGTGGATTCTGGCTAAACTAACTTCACAGGATCTTGCTAAAGCTAAGCAATGCAAAGATGGGCATGGAAGTTCAAAAGTTGAGGTCTAACTGGGAAGAGGGTTCAGAAGAGCCAACTAAAATGTGGTCAAGGAAAGATTCTTTATCAGATCTGATCCCTAAATATTGGTAAATTGGAAATGCATTGTTTAACTACCTACTTTTTTTTCAAAAAGGAGAAAATATTGTAAACTAAGGTAAAAGAGTGGTAAACTATAATATATATTAGGATGTTTAACTGAACTATTTATTATTTTTTATCACAAGAAACTTTGATTATTTCACCAATTGGACAAAAATTCTCAGAGATCATTTGATCATTCACATGACCTCTAACACCAGTGAGGAAAAGAATTCACCTACTTTCTTTTTCCACTGCACTGTACACCATATACTCTTTGCCAAACACCATGCACTTCCTTCAATTCTTTGAAGTCTTACTTGTGTGCCACATCAATTCAGGGTATTCCCAGGTAATTTTTTTCTCACTTGAAATATCGTTTACTCAATATGTTCTTACAATGCAAATAAATCTTTTGGGTGTCATTTGAATCAACAGAGAGTTTCCACTCCACAACACTTAAACCCTGAAAATGCCCCTATATGTCATTATCATTATTACCTGATGTTCTCCAGCAAATGATATTAGATAATTTTAGAAAGTCATCATTGAGTGGTTATTTACCAGGCTCATTTTTTGGCAACCTTTTAAGCAGTAAGAAGCCAGGGTTATTTTGGTTGTTACTCCATACTGTATCCTAATGTGGTGATAGATTATCACATAAAACATGAGCTTATGAACACACAAAAAAAAGTGATTAAATAAATGGTACAATTTCCTAGAGGGAACTTGCTGGCCAGAGATAATACCTGGAAAAATTATTTTTCTTCTCCAGAGGCAGAGAAATCCTGCAAGGCACGGTTGTTACTGCCAAAAAGCAAAAAGGAGCTGAATGTTGGGAAATCTGAAGACACCAGTGTAGAGGTGTTCATCAGCCAGTGGCCTGGGGTCAAAGTGAGTGTTACCCACAAAGACAAAATGGAAGAGAGAAAATAATAGAAGAACATACTCATCAGGATGAGGATGGTGCATGTGGCTCTGGCCTCATGGGAAAGTCTGGGGGAAAGGCTGTGGCTGTGAATGTACTGGACTTGCTTGTACATTTTTAGGGGGTTATCGGTTTTTACTACTTAGTATAATTTCTTGAACATTGGTCCATGTGGTGTGGATGACGCTTGCTCCTTATGCTGACGTGGTGCAGGCACACGAGTGTATGTACACATGTACATATGCACTGGAGTTTGACCATTCACCTGTTGAAGGACATCTCAGCTGATACTGGGTTTTGGCTATTACAAATAAGGCTACTATGAACAATCATATACAGGTTTTTCTGCAAATATAAATTTATTTCTCTCGGGGGAAGATACCCAGTAGTGGAATTGCTGGTGACAGTTGCATGTTTGTTTGTTTATTTATTCATTCATTTATTTTAAATTTTAGTATCACTATGATTACATGAGGAACGTTCTGTTTACTAGACTCCCACCATCACCAAGTCCCCCCAACAAACCCGATTACAGTTACTGTCCATCAGCGTAGTAAGATGCTGTAGAATCACTACTTGTCTTCTGTGTTGCACAGCCCTCCCCATGCCCCCCCAATATATATGTTAATCGTAAGGCTCCCTTTCTTCTCCCCTCTCTTTATCCCTCCCTTCCCACCCATCCTCCCCAGTCCCTTTCCCTTTGGTAACTGTTAGTTCATTCTTGGGTTCTGTGTTTCTGCTGCTGTTTTGTTCCTTAAGTTTTTTTCTTTGTTCTTATTCTCCACATATGAGTGAAATCATTTGGTACTTGTCTTTCTCTGCCTGGCTTATTTCACTGAGCATAATACCCTTTAGCTCCATCCATGTTGTTGCAAATGGTAGGATTTGTTTTCCTCTTATGGCTGAATAATATTCCATTGTGTATATGTACCACATCTTCTTTCTCCATTCATCTACTGGTGGACACTTAGGTTGCTTCTATTTCTTGGCTATTGTAAATACTGCTGCGATAAACATAGGGGTGCATCTGTCTTTTTAAAACTGGGTGGCTGCATTCATAGGGTAAATGCCTAGAAGTGGAATTCCTGGGTCAAATGGTATTTCTATTTTGAGCTTTTTTTTTTTAATGGGACAAATCTTAAATGTTCAGTTTAATGAATTTTACAAAGTAAGCGTATCTATGTAACTACCATCCAGGACAAGAATTAGAACCTTAGCGGTGTCCTGGAGGCCCCTCTCTTGTCTCCTTGGTCACTAACTCCAAAAAGATCACCATTAATCTAACTTTTATCACCATAGATAAGTTTTGCCTGTTTTTAAAACTTTTATAAGTAGAATCACTCAACATACTCATTTGTGTTTGACTTCTGTCATTCAACATCATGTTTGTGAGGTTCATAATGTTGCCCTGTTTAACAATCATTTAATCAGTCTTTTTTTTTTGAGAGGGCATCTCTCATATTTATTGATCAAATGGTTGTTAACAATAAAATTCTGCATAGGGGACTCAATGCACAATCATTAACCAACTCCAAGCCTAATTCTCAACAGTCTCCATTCTTCTGAAACATAATGAACAAGTTCTTACATAGTGAATAAGTTCTTACATGGTGCACAGTGCAAGGGCAGTCATCACAGAAACTTTCGGTTTTGATCACACATCATAAACTATAAGCAATCAAGTCAGATATGATTATTCATTTGTTATTTATACTTGATTTATATGTGAATCCCACATTTCTCCCTTATTATTTTTCTAAATAAAATGCTGAAGTGGTAGGTAGATGCAAGATAAAGGTAGAAAACATAATTTAGTGCTGTAAGAGGGCAAATGTAGATGATCAGGTGTGTGCCTATAGACTAAGTATTAATTCAAGCTAGACAAGGGCAACAAAACAAAATGGGGGGGGTGAGGTTCTAAGCCTCACCCCTGTTGATCCCCAATTTCTCAACTGATGGCCCCCCTGCAACTGTGCCTGTCTTAGGTTGTTCCACCCTTGAGGAATCTTACCCATCTCTGGCTAACCAGCCATCTTCCAGGGCCATACAGGGAAATGTAAAGTTGGTAAGACAGAGAAGCAATATTCTTTGAAAAGGTTAGCTTTTTACCTCTTTGCAGATTTATGCCCTGCGGCTTCTATGCCCGGCATTGTCTTGAGGTATCTTTCCCACTTGGAAGAATTATGATACTCAGTAATTTTCGATATGAGGCAGGAATATTTTGAGCTTTCTGAGGAACCTCCATACTGCTTTCCACAATGGCTGAACTAATTTGCATTCCCACTAGCAGTGTAGGAGGGTTCCCCTTTCTCCACAACCTTGCCAACACTTGTTGTTTTTTTTCTTTTGGATGGTGGCGATCATTACTGGTGTGAGGTGATATCTCATTGTGGTTTTAATTTGCATTTCCCTGATGATTAGTGATGTGGAGCATCTTTTCATATACCTGCTGGCCATCTGAATTTCTTCTTTGGAGAAGTGTCTGTTCAGCTCCTCTGTCCATTTTTTTAAACTCATTTTATTATCATTAATCTACCATTACATGAAGAACATTATGGTTACTAGTCTCCCCCCTTCACCAAGTCCCCCTCCACAAACCCCATTACAGCCATTATCCATCAGTGTAGTAAGATGCTGTAGACTCACTACTTGTCTTTTCTGTGTTACCTGTCAATCCCTATGCCCCCCCCACATTATACATGCTAATAGTAAGGCCCCCCTTTTTTTCCCTGCCCTTATCCCTCCCTTCCTACCCCTCCTGCCCAGTCCCTTTCCCTTCGGTAACCATTAGTCCATTCTTGGGTTCTGTGATTCTGCTGCTGTTTTGTTCCTTCAGTTTTTCCTTTGTTCTTATACTCCACATATGAGTGAAATCATTTGGTACTTGTCTTTCTCCGCCTGGCTTATTTCACTGAGCATAATACCCTCTAGCTCCATCCATGTTGTTGCTAATTGTAGGATTTGATTTCTTCTTATGGCTGAATAATATTCCATTCTGTATATGTACCATATCTTCTTTATCCATTCATCTGTTGATGGACACTTAGGTTACTTCCATTTCTTGGGTATTGTAAATAATGCTGCAATAAACTTAGGGGTGCATCTGTCTTTTTCAAACTGGGCTGCTGCATTCTTAGGGTAAATTCCATGAAGTGGAATTCCTGGGTTAAATGGTATTTCTATTTTGAGCTTTTTGAGGAACCTCCATACTGACTTCCACAATGGTTGAACTAATTTATATTCCCACCAGCAGTGTAGGAGGGTTCCCCTTTCTCCGCAACCTCGCCAAAATTTGTTGTTGTTTGTCTTTTGGATGGTGGCGATCTTTACTGGTATGAGGTGATATCTCATTGTGGTTTTAATTTGCATTTCTCTGATGACAAGCGATGTGGAGCATCTTTTCATGTGTCTCTTGGCCATCTGAATTTCTTCTTTGGAGAACTGTCTGTTCAGCTCCACTGCCCATTTTTTAATTGGATTATTTGTTTTTTGTTTGTTGAGGTGTGTGAGCTCTTTATATATTTTGGATGTCAACCCTTTATTGGATCTGTCATTTATGAATATATTCTCCCATACTGTAGGGTACCTTTTTGTTCTATTGATGGTGTCCTTTGCTGTACAGAAGCTTTTCAGCTTGATATAGTCCCACTTGTTCATTTTTGCTTTTGTTTCCCTTGCCTGGGGAGATATGTTCATGAAGAAGTCACTCATGTTTATGTCCAAGAGATTTTTGCCTATGTTTTTTTCTAAGAGTTTTATGTTTTCATGACTTACATTCAGGTCTTTAATCCATTCTGAATTTACTTTTGTGTATGGGGTTAGACAATGGTCCAGTTTCATTCTCTTACATGTAGCTGTCCAGTTTTGCCAGCACCATCTGGTGAAGAGACTGTCATTTCTCCATTGTATGTCCATGGCTCCTTTATCATATATTAATTGACCATATATGTTTGGGTTAATATCTGCAGTCTCTATTCTGTTCCACTGGTCTGTGGCTCTGTTCTTGTGCCAGTTTCAAATTGTCTTGATTACTGTGGCTTTGTAGTAGAGTTTGATGTTGGGGAGTAAGATCCACCCCACTTTATTCTTCCATCTCAGGATTGCTTTGGCTATTCGCGGTCTTTGGTGGTTCCATATGAATTTTAGAACTATTTGTTCCAGTTCATTAAAGAATGATGTTGGTAATTTGATAGGCCTTGCATTGAATCTGTAGATTGCTTTGACAGGATGTCCATTTTGACAAAATTAATTCTTAGTAGCCAAGAGCATGGGATGAATTTCCATTTGTTAGTGTCCTCTTTAATTTCTCTTAAGAGTGTCTTGTAGATTTCAGAGTATAGGTCTTTCACTTCCTTCATTAGGTTTATTCCTTGGTATTTTTTTTTTTTGCAATTGTGAATGAAATTGTTTTCCTGGTTTCTCTTTCTATTAGCTCATTGTTAGTGTATAGGAAAGCCTCAAATTTCTGTGTATTAATTTTGTATATTGCAACTTTGCTGAATTCCAATATTAGTTCTAGTAGTTTTGGAGTAGAGTCTTTAGGGTTTTTTTATGTACAATATCATGTCATCTGTAAATAGTGACAGTTTGACTTCTCTTTACCAATCTGGATTCCTTGTATTTTTTTGTTTTGTCTAATTGCCGCAGCTAGGACCTCCAGTACTATGGAGAATAACAATGGGGAGAGTGGGCATCCCTGTCTTGTTCCAAATTGTAGAGGAAATGCTTTCAGCTTCTTGTTGTTCAGTATGATGTTAGCTGTGGGATTTTCATATATGGCCTTTATTATGTTGAAGTACTTGCCCTCTATTCCTATTTTGCTGAAAGTTTTTATCATGAATGGATGTTGACTTTTGTTGAATGCTTTTTCAGTGTATATGGATATGATCATGTGGTTTTTGTCCTTCTTTTTGTTGATGTAGTGGATGATGTTGATGTATTTTCAAATTTTGTACCATCCTTGCAGCCCTGAGATTAATCCCACTTGATCATGGTTTATGATCCTCTTGATGTACTTTTGAATTTGGTTTGCTAATATTTTGTTGAGTATTTTTGCATGTATGTTCATCAGGAATATTGGTCTGTAATTTTCTGTTTTGGTGGAGTCTTTGCCTGGTTTTGGTATTAGGGTGATGCTGGTTTCATAGAATGAGTTTGGAAGTATTCCCTCCTCTTCTATTTTTTGGAAAACTTTAAGGAGAATGGGTTTTATGTCTTTTCTGTATGTCTGATAAAATTCTTCGGTAAATCCATCTGGCCCGGGTGTTTTGCTCTTGGGTAGTGTTTTGATTACCGCTTCAATTTCATTGCTGGTAATTGGTCTGTTTAGATTTTCTGTTTCTTCCTTGGTCAATCTTGGAAGGTTGTATTTTTCTAGGGTGTTGTGTATTTCTTCTAGGTTTTCCAGCTTGTTAGCATATAGATTCTCATGGTATTCTGTAATGATTCTTTGTATTTCTGTGGGGTCTGTCATGATTTTTCTTTTCTCGTTTCTGATTCTGTTGATGTGTGTTGATTCTATTTTTCTCTTAATAAGTCTGGCTAGGGATTTATCTATTTTGTTTATATTCTCAAAGAATCAGCTCTTTGTTTCATTGATTTTTTCTATTATTTTATTCTTCTCGATCTTATTTATTTCTTCTCTGTTCTTTATATGTGCCTCCTTCTCCTGACTTTGGGCCTCATTTGTTCTTCTTTTTCCAATTTCAATATTGTGACTTTAGACTATTCATTTGGGATTGTTCTTCCTTCTTTAAATAGGCCTGGATTGCTATATTCTTTGCTCTTAGAACTGCTTTTGCTGTGTCCCACAGAAGTTGTGGCTTTGTACTGTTGTTTTCATTTGTCTCCAAATATTGCTTGATCCCTATTTTAATTTGGTCATTGATCAATTGATTATTTAGGAGCATGTTGTTAAATTTCTATGTTTTTGTGATCCTTTTTGCTTTCTTTGTACAATTTATTTCTAGTTTTGTGCCTTTGTGGTCTGAAAAGTTGGTTGGTAGCATTTCAATCTTTTTGAATTTACTGAGGCTCTTTTTGTGGCCTAGTATGTGGTGTATTCTGGAGAATGTTCCATGTGCACTTGAGAAGAATGTGTATCCTGCTCCTTTTTTTTGTGTAGAGTTCTGTAGATGTCTATTCAGTCCATCTGTTCTAGTGTGTTGTTCAGTGCCTCTGTGTCCTTACTTATTATCTGTCTGGTGGATCTGTCCTTTGGAGAGAGTGGTGTGTTGAAGTCTCCTAAAATGAATGCATTGCATTCTATTTCCTCCTTGAATTCTGTTAGTATTTGTTTCACATATGTCAGTGCTCCTGCATTGGTTGCATATATATTTACAATGGTTATATCCTGTTGTTGGACTGACCCCTTTATCATTATGTAATGTCCTTCTTTATCTCTTGCTACTTTCTTTGATTTGAAGTCTATTTTATCTGATACTAGTACTGAAACACCTGCTTTTTTTTCCCTGTTTGCATGAAATATCTTTTTCCATTCCTTGAGTTTTTGTCTGTGTATGTTTTTGGGTTTGAGGCGAGTCTCTTGTAAGCAGCATATAGATGGGTCTTACTTTTTTATCCATTCTATTACTCTGTGTCTTTTGATTGGTGCATTCCATCCATTTACATTTAGGGTGATTATTGAAAGATATGTACTTATTGCCATTGCAGGCTTTATATTCATCATTACCAAAGGTTCAAGGGTAGCTCCTTACTAGGTAAGTGTCTAACTTAACTCACTTATTAAGCTATTATAAACACTGTCTGATGATTCTTCATGTCTCTCCCTTCTTATTCTTCCTCCTCCATACTATGTTAGGTGTTTTATTCTGAATTCTTTTGTGTTTTCTTTGACTGCTTTTGTGAGTAGTTGATTTTACTTTTTGCCTTTAGTTAGTATTTGGTTGGTCTGCTTTCTTTGCTATGATTTTATTTTCTCTGGTGACATCTATTTTGCATTAGGAGTGTTTCCATCTAGAGCAGTCTCTTTAAAATACACTGTGGAGGTGGTTTTTGGGAGGTAAATTCCCTCAACTTTTGCTTGTCTGGGAATTGTTTAATCCCTCCTTCATATTTAACTGATAATCGTGCTGGATACAGTATTCTTGGTTCAAGGCCTTTCTGTTTCATTGCATTAAATATATCATGCCATTCTCTTCAGGCCGGTAAGGTTTCTGTTGAGAAGTCTGATGATAACCTGAGGTTTTTTTTCTTTGTAGGTGATTTTTTTCTCTCTCTGGCTGTCTTCAATACTCTGTCCTTGTCCTTGATCTTTGCCATTTTAATTATTATGTGTCTTGGTGTTGTTTTCCTTGGGTCCCTTGTGTTAAGAGTTCTGTGGGCCACTATGGTCTGAGAGACTATTTCCTCCCCCACTTTGGGGAAGTTTTCAGCAATTATTTCTTCAAAGACACTTTCTATCCCTTTTTCTCTCTTTTCTTCTTCTGGTACCCCTATAATATGAATATTGTTCCATTTGGATTGGTCACAAAGTTCTCTTAATGTTCTTTCCTTCCTGGAGATCCTTTCATCTTTCTCTACCTCAGCTTCTCGGTGTTCCTATTCCCTGATTTCTATTCCATTAACAGCCTCTTGCACCTTATCCACTCTGCTCTTAAGTCCTTCCAGAGACTGTTTTATTTACATATTTCTCTGATGTCCATCAGCATGATTATGACCTTTATTTTGAATTATTTTTCGGGAAGATTGGTTAAATCTATCTCCCCCAGCTCCCTCTCTGGGGTTGTCTGTGTGATTCTGGACTGGATCAAATTTTTCTGCCTTTCCATGGCAATAGAGGAAGCTGTGGGCAGTTGGCGCATGTGTTAAGTGGAAGAACAATGTCCCTTCCTGCACCTTGCCCTTCTCTGCTGCCTGTGCAGGTTACCTGCACTCAGGGAGCAGCTTCCGGTTTTATTTCCTGAGCCACCATGGGCGGGGCAGCTGTCAGGGCAGGTGGGGAGGGGCAGGTGTGTCAAGTGTGCTGTCCTGTGAGAACTGTGACCCTTGGAGCCCTGTTCTGGCTTCCTCTGTCTGTGTGTGCTGGTGGGGCCTCTGAGTCTGGCCTGGGTGGCTGCTGTGGGTGCCGCCACTCTCAGGCTGCTCCCCTGCTATGGTGGGGTTGTGCCAGAGGGGAATGGATGGGAGGCTGTTTATTGCCATGAAGGGCTTCAGAGATGCGCTGCCTCCCAGGGGGCTGGAGCACCTGAATTTTCCCAGGATTACAGCTGCTGGGCTGAGTGTGCTGTGATGCTTCTGTCCAGCTGTGAGGCCCCTGTCCCTTTAAGACTTTCAAAAAGTGCTCACTTTTCTTTTGTCCCAGGGGCACTGGCTGCAGGGTCCCGTTTGCTGATTTTCCTGTTCTGGTTCCCTAATATCCAGCACACCACGCAATGTGTGTCTGCGTTCCTGGTGCAGATGACTAGGGCTGGGTGTTTAGCAGTCCTGGGCTCCCATTCCCTCCCTGCTCTGATTCCTCTCCTCCTGCCAGGGAGCTGGGGTGGCAGGGGGCACTCGGGCCCCACCAGGCCATGGCTTGTATTTTATCCCCTTCATGGGGCACTGAGTTTTCACAGATGTAGATGTAGTCTGGCTGTTGTACTGTACCTTCTGGTCTCTCTTTTAGAAATAATTGTATTTGTTGTATTTTCAAAAATATGTATGGGTTTGGGAGGAGATTTCCAGTGCCCTACTCATGCTGTCATCTTGGCTCCTTGGTTGCATGTTAATTTTTTGAGAATCTGCCAAATTGCCCAGACTGCCTATATAATTTTGTATTACCACCAGCAGTGTATGAGTTGAGTGAGTTTCTCCACATCCTCTCCAGAATTTGTTTGTATCATTGTTTTTTGTTTTAGCCATTTGATTGGTGTGGTTTTAATTTGCATTTCCTTCATGGCTAATGATGTTGAATAACTTCCCTTGTGCTTTTCTGTCATTCATGTATCCTCTTCAGTGAAATGTCTGTTCATGTTTGTTTACTAATTAGATTGCTTGCGGGTGCTTTCTTTAAAAATTTTTATTAAGGTATCATTGATATACACTCTTATGAAGGTTGCTGCTTGTGTTTATGCAGGACAAGGACCATGTAGCCACTGGGTCAGCCCATGAGACCCAAACACATAACCTCAATGTGTGTAGTAGTAGAAGAAGACTGTGTAGTAAGACTACAGATTTGTTTGGAATGGATGAATTACAGCATCTATGCATTCTCTCCCTAGTCATGTTTTTGCTCTTTCTTGGTGCAGTAACATTAATAGTAATCATGATATTTAACAGGATATGCAGTGTCCAGCACAGGAAACAGCAGAAGCCAATTCAGTTTGGGAATACCTTCCTGAGCTTTATCCACTTGGAGGTATTGGGGTTGGGCTTTATGGCCTGTAAACCACTGAGGAGGCACATTGTACTGCGGGAAACCCCTCTGGCAGCTCTGTGTAAATAAAAGACAAGTTTACATCTAATATCATCCAGGAAATATTTCAGCCTAAATGTTACCATTGTCCAAGGAATTCCTTTCTTTAGAAAATCAGGTTGTTAGCTATGACTAGCTGGATGAGAATCAAGTCTGTGAGTCTCAACATGTGTCTAGTAAGCAAAGTAAAGCTATAAAGACAAAGAAGTGAGGAATTTCCAAAGACCCCAACTCCAGCTTGAGTGAGGAAAATAACACCTATGCTTATTAGTATAAGACATTTCACTGATTTAAAGGGGATATGGGTTTATGGCTTTGAGTCAAGGAATCTGGAAAAATAAAAACAAAATTTGGTTATTTTCATAATACTAAGAACATTTCTAGATCACCTAATTTTTCAGTTCAATATGAATATGTACATGTCTTCATGTGTGCAAAAGATTTCATGCAGGATTATAATAAAAAAAATTAGAACAAACCCAATGGCAATCAGGGGGAAACTAATTGAATTGTAGAGCATTTTCACAGTGGAGCACTAGACAGCTGTGAAAAGTAACATTCTCTCTAGTGCTGCTTTTCCAGGACATACAATTAAATAAAAAATTTAATGTGTCCCAGTATTTTCAACAGTTAGCTTTATTTTCCCAAAAGGGGAATATAATCAATATATTCTCCATTCACTTATGTGCATATGGTTATCTTTTTAAAATAGAAGAATTTGAAAGTTTATAAATATGAGTACCTGTAGGTGATAGTAGAGATGTAGTAGAGGAGAAAGTGTGAAGTCAGACTGCTCTCAATATACCTGGTTTGTGGCTTTGGCTTAAAATTTTTTACATATTTAACTATATATGATAACAAAAATATTATAAACTATAACTTAAAAATGAAATCAAAAAAATAAATAGGCCTAAATGTGTCCCAAATTTGGGTTTAATGAAAAGAAAAGGTTTTACTTTGATTCTACTTTAAACACCATACTTTGAACACATATTTAATATTAATATATGAACAAAGTAAGAACAAAGTATTATAGTCATAATATTGTGAGTAGAACTAAAGATTTACAAGTATGAAAAACAGTATGAAGTTAGTGTGAATAAAAATGAATTGAGAAATTAGATGGGAAAGAAAAGTGTATTCGATACAAATTAAAATATTTGCACATTTATTTAAAAAAATAAAGCTGAATTTCTACTGCATGCCATTTAGACAGATAGAAACATCTATATATGTGTTCTTAAATGTTTTAATATTTTAAAATAAAAATATGTACATAAATAGAGAAATCTAAATCTAACAGATAAACTATATAGGAGAGCATATATTTTTTGAAAACATGATTTATGACAAATACTTAGTAAGCAATGCATAAAACAGAAGCCATATTGTAACAAACTTAGTGGAGTATGTTGTGAAAAGGTACAATTTACATAAGATGAAAGATATGAAAAAATTAAATATAAAGATGAAGCACAAAATAATAGAAAATATTTTACATAAGAATGATGGAAAGTGAGATGGAGATTCTCAAGATGTCAGTGTGTGTAGGGTGGTGGAAATCTCCCAAAACCATATATTTTGAGAATATAGCAAATACAACTATTCCTATAAGAGTAACCAGAAGATACAGTACACAGGCAAGGCTACATCTACATCTGCAAGAACTCAGCATCTCACGAAAAGGGTAAGATATAATGCCATGGCCCGGTGGGACCCAAGCACTCCCCCCACCCCAGCTCATCAGTGGGAGGAAAAGAATCAAGAGTGGGGAGGGCGTGGAAGCACAGCACTGCTAAATAACCCGCCCTAGTAATCTGTACCAGGAGCACAGACACACATTGCATGGTGTACAGGATATTACAGGAACAGAAACACAAAATCTGAGACTAAGACTGCGAACAGATTCCCACAGCTGGCTCCTCTGGGACAAAAGAAAAGCAAGCACTTTAAAAGTCTTAAAGTGACAAGGGTTTAACAGGTGGACAAAACTATCCTGGCACACTCAGCCCAGCAGGCTGGGAACTTTAAGGAACCTTAGGCACCCTAACCCCGTGGGTGGCAACGCAGCTCCAAAGCCCCTAATGGCAGTAAGCAGCCTGCCATTCATTCCCCCTCACCAGCACTGCAAGCGAACCAGCTGACCTGCCATTGCTGTGGAGCAACCGGGGAGTAGCCTCTCCCACAGCAACCACACAGAGGCTTCTCCCAGTGCATGGATAACTGGGCCAGTTCCAGAGGCTGCCCCCTGCCTGCAGTCAACTGACACAGACATCAGAGACCCATGCAGAGTCTGGAATGCACAAAGGGGCTTTATTCTCATGGTGAACACACACTGCTCATCAGCAACCCCTGCCAGTGCCCTAGGCCATCCCAAGGGCTGCCCCACCCACATAAGCTCATGGGATGAACCCTGAGGCTGCCCCCTGCACCTGCGTAACCGGCATAGACAGAGGAAACTGGCACAGAGTCCACGAAGCATGTAGGGGCTCTGTTCTCACAGTAAACATGTGCTGCTTGCCTACAATCCCCGCCAGTGCCCTAGGTCATCCTGAGGGCCACCCAATCCACCAGAGCTCTGGGGATCAACCCAGAGGCTGCTCCCTGTGTGTGGTTGACTGGCACAGGCAGTGGAGATGGGCAAGGCAACCTGTAAGCAGGAAGGGATTTTGTTCTCTCAGCTAACACACACGTGCCACTGGCCGGCTATCACTTCCATCACCATGAAATGTCGGTCCCTCTCTGCTTCTGACCCACAGAGAAGGGAGGAGATGCAATGAGATATTGAAGATCTGAAAGGGCCAGCCAGGGGACTCAAGCGTAACAGTGCAAGAGTGGAGCTGAGAGGGCACCCTTCATATTTATTGAGCAAATACATGTTAACAACAATAGAATTCTGTGGGGGGGAGACTTAATAGACAACCATTAACTAACTGTAAACTTAATCCTTGGCAGTCTCCAGTCTCCTGGGGCATGACATCTTACAAGGTATTAAAACAATAGCAAGGGCAATTAGGTCACAGAAACTGTTTTGGTCTTGTTTGTTCTGTTCCTGATCAGTTATCAGGACTTACAGGAAAAATAATCAAGTCATACATGATTATATATTAGATTTCTATACTTGATTTATATATTAATTCCACAATGAAAAGTGCAAAACCCCTCAAACACCAGAGAGATGGTCTGGTGATACCCAAATCAACAATTTTCCTGCAAAAGAATTCAAAATGAAAGTCATAAGCATGCTGATGGAGCTACAGAGAAATATGCAAGAGCTAAGGGATGAATTCCAGAGGGAAATAACAGAAGTGAAACAATGGAAGGATTTAAGAGCAGATTGGATGAGGTGCAAGAGACTGTTAATGGAATAGAAACCAGAGAACAGGCAAACAGAGAAGCTGAGGCAGAGAGATAAAAAAGGATCTCCAGGAACAAAAGAATATTAAGAGAACTGTGTGACAATACAAACAGAACAATATTCGCATTATAGTGGTACCAGAAGAAGAAGAAGAAGAGAGAAAAAGGGATAGAAAGTGTCTTTGAAGAAATAATTGCTGAAAACTTCCCCAAGCTGGGGAAGAAAATAGTCTCTCAGATCATGGAAGTCCACAGATCTCCCAACATAAGGGACCCACAGAAAACAACAACAAGACATAAAATAATAAAAACTGCAAAGATCAAAGACAAAGACAGAGTATTAAAAGCAGCCGGAGAGAGAAAAAAGATCACCTACAAAGGAAAACCCATCAGGTTATCATCAGACTTCTCAGCAGAAACCTTACAGGCCAGAAGAGAATGACATGATATATTCAGTGCAATGAAACAGAAGGGCCTTGAACCAAGAATACTGTATTCAGCAAGACTGTTATTTAAATTTGAAGGAGGGATTAAACAATTTCCAGATAAGCAAAAGTTGTGGGAATTTACTTCCCACAAACCACCACTACAGTGTATTTTATTTATTTATTTAATTATTATTATTCTTTTTCTACAGTGTATTTTAAAGGGACTGCTCTAGATGGAAGCACCCCTAAGGCTAAATAGATGTCGCCAGAGAAAATAAAACCACAGCAAAGAAAGTAGACAAAACAAATACTAAATATATGCAAAATAAAATCAGCTATCCACAAAAACAGTCAAGGGAAACACAAAGAAGTACAAAATAAAATACCTAACATATAAATTGTGGAGGAGGAAGAAAAAGAAGGCAGAGAAATAAAGAATCATGAGACTGTTTATAGTAGCATAATAAGTGAGTTAAGCTAGATGGTTAGATAGTAAAGAAGCTACCCTTGAACCTTTGGTAACCACGAATCTAAAGCCTGCAATGGAAATGAGCAATATCTATTGATAATCAGCCTAAATGTAAATGGACTGAATGTACCAATAAAAAGACACAGAGGAAAAGAATGGATAAAAAAGCAAGACCCATCTTTATGCTGCCTGCAAGAGACTAACCACAAACCCAAAGACATACACAGACTAAAAGTAAAGGGACGGAAAAAGATATTTCATGGAAACAACAGGGAGAAAAAGCAGGTGTTGCAGTACTTGTATCAGACAAAGTAGACTTCAAAACAAAGAAAGTAAAGAGACATAAAGGATATTACATAATGATAAAGGGGTCAGTTCAACAAGAGGATATAACCATTATAAATATCTATACAACCAACACAGGAGCACTGACATATGTGAAACAAATACAAACAGAATTAAAGGAGGAAATAAAATGCAATGAATTCATTTTAGGAGACTTCAAGACACCACTCACGGCTAAGGACAGATCAACCAGACAGAAAATGAGCAAGGACACAGAGGCACTGAACAACACTCTAGAACAGATGGACCTAACATACATCTACAGAACTCTACACCCAAAAGCAGCAAAATACACATTCTTCTCAAGTGCACATGGAATATTTTCCAGAATAGACCACATACTAGGCCACAAAAGGAGCCTCAATAAATTAAAAAAGATTGAAGTTCTACCAACCAACTTCTCAGACCACAAAAGTATAAAACCGGAAATAAATTGTACAAAGAAAACAAAAAGGCTCACAAACACATGGAGTCTTAACAATATGCTCCTAAATAATCAATGGATCAATGACCAAATTAAAAGAGATCAAGCAATATATGGAGACAAATGAAAACAACAGCACAAAGCCCCAACTTCTGTGGGATGCAGCAAAGGCAGTTCTAAGAGGAAAGTACATAGCAATCCAGGCCTATTTAAAGAAGAACAATCCCAAATGAACAGTCTAAATTCACAATTATTGAAACTGGAAAAAGAAGACCAAATGAGGCCCAAAGTCAGCAAGAACAAGGGACATAATAAAGATCTGAGAAGAATAAAATAATAGAAAAAAAATGAAACCAAGAGCTGGTTCTTAGAGAAAATAAACAAAATAAACAACCCCCTAGCCAGACTTATTAAGAGAAAAACAAAATATACACACATAAACAGAATCAGAAACGAGAAGGGAAAATCATGACAGACACCACAGAAATACAAAGAATTATTAGGGAATAATATGAAAATCTATATGCTAACTGGATAACCTAGAAGAAATGGACAACTCTCAAGAAAAATACAACCTTCCAAGACTGACCAATGAAGAAACAGAAAGTCTAAGCAGACCAATTAAGAGTAACAAAGTTGAATCAGTAATCAAAAAACTACCCAAGAACAAAACTCCTGGTCATCCATCATGATCAAGTAGGATTTATTCCGGGGATGCAAGGATGGTACTACACTTGAAAATTCATCCACATCATCCACTACATCAACAAAAAGGACAAAAACCACATGATCATCCCCATAGATGCTGAAAAGCATTTAACAAAATTCAATATCCAGTCAAGATTAAAAACTCTCAACAAAATGGGCATAGAGGGCAAGAACCTCAACATAATAAAAGCCATATATGACAAACCCCCAGCCAACATTATACTTAACAGTGAGAAGCTGAAAGCTTTTCCTCTAAGATCAGGAACAAGACAAGGATGCCCACTCTCCCCACTTTTATTCAACATAATTCTAGAGGTCCTAACCACAGCAATCAGACAAAACAAAGAAATAAAGGGAATCCAGATTGGTAAGAAAGAAGTCAAACTGTCACTGTTTGCAGATGACATGATATTGTACATAACAAACCCTAAAGAATCCACTCCAAAACTACTAGAACTAATATCTGAGTTCAGGAAAGTTGTAGGATACAAAATTAATACACAGACATCTGCTGCATTCCTATACACTAATGATGAACTAGCAGAAAGAGAAATCAGGAAAACAATTCTATTCACAACTGCATCAAAAACAAAAAAATACATAGAAATAAACCTAACCAAAGAAGTGAAAGACCTATACCCTGAAAACTACAAGAAACTCATGAGAGAAATTAAAGAAGATATGAATAAATGTAAACACGTCCTGTGCTCATGGATAGGAAGAATATTGTCAAAATGGCCATTCTGCCTAAAGCAATCTACAGATTCAATGCAATCCCTGTCAAAATACCAACAGCATTCTTCAACAAACTATAGGAAATAGTTTAAAAATTCATATGGAACCACAAAAGTCCCCGAATAGCCAAAGCAATCCTGAGAAGGAAAAATAAAGCTGTGGGGGGGGGGGGATTATGCTCCCCAATTTCAAGCTCTACTACAAAGCCACAGTAATCAAGGCAATTTGGTACTGGTACAAGACTAGACCACAGACCAATGGAACAGACTAGAGAGCTGATATAAACCTGAGCAATCAATATACGATAAAGGAGCCACGGATATATAATGGGGAAATGACAGCCTCTTCAACAGCTGGTGTTGTTGTCTTATCACATACACAAAAGTAAACTTAAAATGGATCAAAGACCTGAATGTAAGTCATGAAACTGTAAAACTCTTAGAAGACAACTGAGGCAAAAATCTGTTGAATATAAACATGAGCAACTTTCTCCTGAATGCATCTCCCTGGGCAAGGGAAACAAAAGCTAAAATGAACACATGGGACTCTGTCAAGCCAAAAAGCTTCTTTACAGCAAAGTCTACCATCAGCAGAACAAAAAGGCAACTACAGAATGGGAGAATATATTTGTAAATGACATATCCGACAAGGGATTAACATTCAAAATATATAAAGAACTCACACGGTTCAACAACCAAAAAGCAAATAACCCGATTAAAAAATGGGCAGAGGATATGAAGAGACAGTTCTCCAGAGAAGAAATTCAGATGGCCAACAGGCACATGAAAAGATGCTCCACATCGCTAATTATCAGGGAAATGCAAATTAAAACCACAATGAAATATCACTTTACACCAGTAAGGATGGCCAGCATCAAAAAGAGTAAGAAGAACAAATGCTGGCAAGGATGCGGAGAAAGAGGAACCCTCCTACACTGCTGGTGGGAATGTAAATTAGTTCAACCATTGTGGAAAGCAATATGGAGGTTCCTCAAAAAACTAAAAATAGAAATACCATTTGACTCGGAAACTCCACTCTTAGGAATTGACCCAAAGAATATAATTTTTTTGATTCAAAAAGGCATATGCATCCCTATATTTATTGCAGCACTATTTACAATAGCCAAGATATGGAAGCAACCTAATTGCCTGTTAGTAGATGAATGGATAAAGAAGATATGGTACATATACACCATGGAATACTATTCAACCATTAGAAAGAAACAAATCCTACCATTTGCCATTTGCAATATGGATGGAGCTGGAGGATATTATGCTCAGTGAAATAAGCCAGGTGGAGAACAGCAAGTACAAAGGATTTTCCTTATTTGTGGAGTATAACAATGAAGGAAAACTGAAGGAACAAAACCGCAGCAAACTCACAGGCTCCAAGAAGAGACTAGTGGTTACAAAAGGGGTGGGGTAGGGGAGGGCAGGAGAAGGGGATGACCCCGCATGCTGTGGGGGTAATCATGGGGAAGACAATGTAGCACAGAGAAGGCAAATAGTGACTCTGTGGCATCTTACTATACTACTGGACATGAATGCAGTGGAGTATGCGGGGGGGAACTAAAAACTATGGGTGAATGTAGTAACCACGTTGTTTTTCATGTGAAACCTTCGTAAGAGTGTGTATCAATAATATCTTTAAAAAACAAATGAAGGCCATTTCCACCCGAGTCAAAAGGACTGCTGGCTGGGTCACAAAAAACGACATCCCTGATTACAGGATCCCCGTCTTTCCATACTTCTTTTGTCGCCTTTATAGTAAGAGTGATGTTCTCAAGGCAAGCAGCTCAGAGAAGCTACAGGAATCCACAAAACCCTTTTGTCTGCCAATGATTACAGCCACACAAGATAAACATCCCTGGAGGTCCTGAGATTTCTGTATACTCATCCTGCAGCCCCTGTCACTGAAACCACACCAGATGCAACTTTAGAGGAGGCACATTCCATATAGTTTACTGCAATCTCCTTCACTATTAATCAACTGTTCCTGTACCAATTAACTTCCATTGCCCCTGTAAGTAATGTAAGTGACACTAACCCACTGAATTCTGGGTGTCAGGACATTATGGTTCCTTTGCAGAACCTAAGGTTAACCTTCCCTTCAGCAGTTGGGCATCATGTGAGATCTCCCATGAGCAAGAAAAAACTCATTTTCTCCAGAAGCACAAGGGGTTGTCACAACTGCCCGTTCTTCAGGGTGACCTCTGAGGTCACAGGCCTCTGGCACACAGGCAGCAACACAAACTAGGTAAAAACTGGAGCCCTCCATATTTGGCCATCATACTGTCTGTTCCTTCTGAGGCACCCAACATTTGGATCCCCATGAAAGCTGTTCATTGTTTGGGTTGGGAGCCCTATTGATTTTTCAAATTACCCCACACAGTTTAGACAATTTCCAGGATTCAAAGTGCCCAAAGACCATTATTATTGCACAAAGCAGTGCCATGTGAAACAGGCAGTTCCTGGTTTGGTGACTTGGAAGATGGAAAACCCCATCACAAGCTCTACCTGAGACAACTGTGTCTCTAAGAGTCAGTGCTTTTCTGCAAACCGCCAGCAGAACCTAGACAGTGTTCTCTGAGGTAACACAGGGTCAGGTCCCTGTGTCCCTGTGTCAGAGAGAAAGGACAAGACCCCACAAGAGCTCAGGATTCCCATGACTTCCTCCAACCAATGGGAGGGCACAAAGGTCAGCTTTGCTGAGCACACTAGGATGGTGACCAACACATAGTGTGTGGACCTGCCAGGTAATAGAGATAAAACAGCTTCTGTCAGAGAAACTAGCAGTATAAACCTGGCAAAGACCCTGGGTAGGTTACACATGCTCCCTACATCATTGAAATTTATGGAGATACTCAAGTGTGTGGTATCCAGATATAAGATTCAAGCAGGTGTGTCGGTCCCTCCCTGCTTCTGACCCGCAGATATATATAGCTGAAAAAGTTTCTATAACAGAGGAGAGGTAAACTGGAGTGCTGTCAGTTTTTATGGTGGCAGGAACGCCTAGTACTGCAAATGCTTGTAAAAGATGAGTAATAACATGAGATCATTTGCCTGTTAAAGCTGTGGCCCACGAAGCAGAAGAATAAGTGTCAATGGAAACATGAACATGTTTAAGAGTTCCAAATTCAGCAACAATAGTAACATCCATTTGCCAGAGGGCATTAGGACGTGTTCCCCTGGGAACGGTTCCAGCTTGTGAGGAGAATTTGGGAACAGGTTGGACAAGAATTCAAGCTATTTTAAGCTTCACATGCAGAGAGAGAGAAACGCTTCTGTAAGGTGAAAGAGGGAGAATGAGTCAGGTCGTGATGGTGTTCAGCTGGTGAGTTAGTAACTAAAGAAACAAGCTTGTCTACTTTATCTTTACAGTATGATAAAGGACATTAGAATGTAATCATGTATGAGTGATGAAAAAGGATGTAGACGTTGATGGATACATGCCTGTAATTGAGAGAATATAAAGTGTTAATAGGAGATTGTACGGTGCCCAATGTCACGGTTTCTAATAGAGGAACAGAAAGGCAGCATAAGCAGAGTCAGTGACAATGTTAAGAGGACCTGGAAAATCTTGCAGAGCTTCCAATACAGCATATAACTCATTTCGCTGTGCGCAAGTGAAAGACGTTTGACGTTTTTCACAAACCAGAACAAGTTGTATAGGCTGCTTTAAAAGCTTTCCCCGCTCTGTAAAACAGATAACAGTATTTCATAATGGATTAGGACTTTTTTGAGGAAGGATCCATTCATGGCGCTGAAACAAGGAAAATAATTTATTCTTAGGGTAATGACAGTCAATATTTCCTAAAATATCAGAAAGTGCAATCTGCCAATGAGTATTTTCTTGAAGTATTTGCATAATATTTTGTTTAGATAATGGAAGAATAATGGAATGAGGGTCTTGACCAGTCATCTGTCTTAGTCTCTGTCGTTCTTTCAGGATAATGGAGGCTACTTTGTCAATGTAAGGTTGTAAGGAGGGTTTAGTTTGATACTGCAAAAATGCCCATTTTAACCAACCGTCACATTGACAGAGCAATCCTGTGGGAGGATGGGGAGTAAAGTAAATTAATAAGAGGAAGGGTTTGTATAAGTCAATTTTTGATAATCGAGCCTTTTGAGTGTGTTGTTCTATCCACTTGAGTTCTTCCTCAGCTTTTGAGGTTAAGTCTCTAGGGCTACTAAGATCTGGGGGTCCTTTTAAGGAATTGAAAAGATGTTGTAATTTATAAGTAGGAATTCCTAATAATGGTCAGATCCAATTGATATCTCCTAAGAGCTTTTGAAAATCATTTAAAGTTCTAAGATGATCTCTCCTTATTTGAATATTTTGAGGGATTATTGAACTTTCCTGAATTTTATTCCCCAAATAATTCATTGGGTATTGTATTTGTATTCTATTGGGGTTATTTGTAATCGCCATTGTTTTAATCCAGTTTGTTTCACTGAGAATAGTGTTGAGAGATAAATGTTTAGGCAGGGCTATGAGAATATCATCCATATAATGAATGATATAAGCTGAGGGCCATTTATCCCGTATAGGCTGAAGAGCCCTCTTTAAGTTTACTAAATGGTAAGGCAGGCTTTCCAACTGCTTGTATTTTTCCCTAGGCTTTTAGGCAACACAGACGTACTTGTGTTACTGCCGTGTCATCGTACCCAGCTTGTCTTTCTAACTGAAGCCAATCTCCTTGTCCTGCTAGTTGTTCAGCAGTTATAAGAATTGGAGGATTAGCATGCTGATTTCTCAAAGTTTGTGCTCATACCATCATGTTTTAAATTGTAAAAATTCAGAAGAGTCCAGACAAGTACAAGCCAATAAATCCCAATCGTGAGGAATCATCCTTTCCTGTTCTACCAACCCTCTAGAGACCCACAACATTTAGAGAATTAGTACCATAAGAGGAAATAGCCTGTTTAAAGTCTTTTAATGTCTTGTAAGGAATAGGTGTGTAAAGTGCTTTGACCCCTCCTTATGGGAAATCGGGATCCTCACCTGGCTGGAAAGGAGTTAAATTAACTGGTGCTACTAAGGGTGTCAGGTAAGCATCTATATCACCCTCCCACTGGGCTTTACGTACTCCTGCCGCGAAGGCAGACGCAGCAGGAACAGAGGCTAAGGATTTTTCAGAAGAGGAACGAATAGAACTCTCATCGTCAGTCTCTGAAGAAGAGGAAGAGGAGGACGAGGAGTCAGACGGATGTGGGGATGAAGATCGCTTCCTTGATTTCACCACATCATCCAAGAGTTCTCACACTCGTGTGTCTGACTTGGTTTCAGACAGGAGGGGGGGGGGGCGTTTGCAAAGACTGCAAGGCGAGTGATCAGATCACATAAACACCAGACAGGCACAGGGATAACATCCCCTTCTGTGAGCCTTTTTAAAGTCTCTTAATACATTATCCCAATCAGCTTGTCTAAGGGTCCCCTGTGGTGGCAACCAGTGACAATATTTTTTAATATATTTATGAAGTTGAGCAAAGTCCTTTTTAGAACTTCTCACTCTTGGTGCTTTTAGGAGGGCACAGAGTAATTTTAAATAATCCTCTGGTTTAGCTGCTTCGGTTTCATTTTGGCCCATTATAGGGTCCCTGACCTCTCAATCCTGTCCCCATGCGTGTTTTCTTGGGAGCCTTAAGGGGTCCACGATCGTCGGAGCTTTCCCCGCTCTGCGTTTTAAGGGGTGCCCGGAGTGGAGCTTCCCCGCTCTGAGTCTCAATTGTCCCCGCTCTGAGTTTCAACAGTCCCTGTTTGGGCACGACTTGTCGGTCCCTCCCTGCTTCTGACCCACAGATAAGTGATGAGATGCCAGGAGTTACAGAGACCTTAAAGGACCAGCCAGGGGACTCAAGGTGTAACAGCACTAGAGTGGTGCTGAGAGGGCACCTCTTATATTAATCAAATGGTTGTTAACAATGATAAAACTCTGTATAGGGAACTCAGTGCACAATCATCAAGTCCAACTCTCAACAGTCTCCAATCTTCTGAAGCATAGCAAACAAGTTCTTAAATAGGGAACAATACAAGGGCACTCATATTACAGAAACTGTTTCTGTTTTGACCACGAATCATGAACTATAAACAATCAAGTAATATATGAGTATTCATATGATTTTTGTGCTTTATATGTGAACCCCCCACACGTGGCTACTCACAGAGGTTTTTCCCCAACAGTTACACTTAATATGGAAAGAGTAAATTCTCTTTGAGTGTCTAAGGCCTTTTCCAGTGTGAATTTTTGGTGTTGACAGGTCAGATTTGCAGCTCAAGTATTTCCCACATTTACTGCAAGTGAGCTTTCCTGTGTTGAAGGAGGGCAGAGCTCTGGCTAAAGGATTTACCACATTCATTGCACTGATAAGGCCTTTCTCCTGTGTGTACTGTCCTGTGTCGATTGAGGGAGGTATTGTACATAAAGAATTTTCCACATTCACCACACTCATAAGGCCTTTCTCCAGTGTGAACTCTCCTGTGTTGAGTGAGGGAGGTTTTGCGGGTAAAGATTTTCCCACATTCACCACATTCATAAGGCCTTTCTCTAGTGTGAACTCTTCGGTGTTGAACAAGGGCAGAGTTCTCAGTGAAAGATTTCCCACATTCACCATACTCATGAGGCCTTTCTCCAGTGTGAACTCTCCTATGTTGAGTGAGGGAGGTTTTGCGGGTAAAGAATTTCCCACATTCACCACATTCATAAGGCCTTTCTCCAGTGTGAACTCTTTGGTGTTGAACAAGGGCAGAGTTGTCAGTGAAAGATTTCCCACATTTAGCACACCCAAAAGGCCTTTCTCCAGTGTGAACTCTCCTGTGCTGAGTGAGGTGGGTTTTGCGGCTAAAGAATTTCCCACATTCACCACACTCATAAGGCCTTTCTCCAGTGTGAACTCTTTGGTGCTGAAAAAGGATAGAGCTATCAGTGAAAGATTTCCCACATTCACCACACTCATAAGGCCTTTCTCCAGTGTGACCTCTCCTGTGTTTTGTGAGGTGGCCTTTGCGGGTAAAGAATTTCCCACATTCACCACACTCATAAGGCCTTTCTCCAGTGTGAACTCTCCTGTGTTGAGTGAGGGACTTTTTGCAGGTAAAGGATTTCCCACATTCACCACACTCATACGGCCTTTCTCCAGTGTGAACTCTCCTGTGTTGAGTGAGGTAGGTTTTGTACCTAAAGAATTTCCCACATTCACCACACTCATAAGGCCTTTCTCCAGTGTGAACTGTCCTGTGTTGAATGAGAGACTTTTTGTGGCGGAAGAATTTCCCACATTCACCACACTCGTAAGGCCTTTCTCCAGTGTGAATTCTTTGGTGTTGAACAAGGACATAGTTCTCACTGAAAGATTTCCCACATTCACCACACTCATAAGGCCTTTCTCCAGTGTGAACTGTCCTGTGTCGAGTGAGGCAGCTTTTGTACCTAAAGAATTTCCCACATTCACCACACTCATACGGCCTTGCTCCAGTGTGAACTTCCCGGTGCTCAGTAAGTTTGTATTTGCAGCTGAAGGCTTTTCCACAGTTGCTACATTCATCAAGACCATCTCCAGTGCAGACTCTCTGGTGGTGAAGTGTGTGAGGGTTGCTAAATACTTTTCTGCATTCAACCCACTTGTTACAACTTTTCCCACTGTTAAAGGACTTCATATGCTTGATGCTGCCATGTGGTTTCTCACCATTGGGAGTGGCCTGGTGCTGCAGAAGGCCTGATAGAGCTGAGAAGTCCTTTGCACCCTCCCAAGTGAAGGGCTTCCCCGACACATGGAATCTGCAGCTTGTCACAAGTGAGGCCCTGTCAATGTCTTCTTTGAAGATTTTCTCTCCACTGTCATACTTTTGGTACTGGTGAAGGTTTTCACTGTACAATAAGCCTCTAGATGTCCCACCCAAGTATGGTTTCTGTCCAGGATATGTTGCTTGGAGCTCAGTCAGGTGTAAAACGTCTTTCAAGACTGGGACACACTTCTCACAAGGATGGGTCTTCTCAGTCAATGGACCTGCCATGGAAGTCCTGGCATCTTCTACAGGAAAACTCTGCTCAGAAGTCACCTCATCCTTCGCTCCACACCAACAATCTGAAGGCAGAGAAATGCTAATACGGTAAAGGTTAACGCCAGTGGGAGGGAGAAGTCAACAAAAATGTGTGTGCCGTACACATACATTTAAATCAAAGAACAAATCCATGAGAATGTTTTCATGGGCAGCAATCTAAAGGGAGGGCCGCTTTGCAGTAGAGGGCCTGTAAAGTTCACAGAATAACAGAGACATTCTGGGATAATGGACACACAGGTATGGGTGTCACACAGGGAGCAAAGGAAGGATGACTGACTCATGGCCGAACAACAGCCTTTAGCAGGGACCTTGTCAGCTAGGAACATGGCCATGCTATGCGGAAAGATGGCTGTGTCCAGGCACAGGGATATACATGCTGAACGGAGTACATGGTGTTCAAGGAGTACCTAAAAATATGTGCATACTACACTGTGTGTGGATCACTGTGGGAGAACTGCAGACTGTACAGCAGACAGGATAAGCGATACACGGAGGTCAGAAGCGTGGGGACAGCCAGGGACTGGAAGTCACAGTTGAAAGGACAAATTACAAAAATGTCAATTATGCAGAAGAAAGTGATGTGGCCAGTGGCACTTGCACCAAAACACTGGTGGACACATGGCAGGATCCTGGCATGATGTGAACACAGCTATGATGTCATGCCCTCCCTCAGCTGGCATGCACCAGTGCCAGGCGTCCTGACACCATCTTGGCATGTGCACTCTGTGAAGCAACCAGGGCTCGCCCTGCACTTACAGCTGTGTAACCACATGGGACCTGAATGAAGCAAGTCCTCAGGGAAAGACAACACAGGTGTGTGGACAGCACAGACCCAAAGCAACTCTGGAATCAGCAGACCACAGAAAGGAAAGACCTATTACAGTAGAATCTCAAAGTGCAGTCTTTCAAGAAAAGTCCACAGTGACCACGACATTGTTTGCAATTCCTAACACATGCAGTCAGGGGGAAATCCTAAAAGTTCTCATCTCAATAAAAAAATTTTTTTAACTCTGTACAGTGATGAATGTTAACGATTTACTGTGGTGAGCATTTTGCAATATATACAAATATGGAATTGCTATGTTGTACACCTGAAACTAATACGATGTTATATGTCTCAATTAAATCTCAACTTTAAAAAAAAACAGGATGGAGGTAAAACATGGGCACAAGGTTCCAGGGATCTGGACAGTCACCTTCCCAGGGAGAAGGCAAGCTAGGGGACATCCATTAGGCTGCCTGCCAGACTTGGGACTCCCAGATCCTCGGCTGTGCACCTTGCAGGTGGTAGGGCTGCTTGAGGGGTGCACAGAGCTTCGTGCTGGCACCCGTAGCACATATTCCAAGGGAGTGGGGGAAGTCAGCACAGACCATGGTCTGGCTGTGGAAAGGACAGAGCTGCCTCTGAGACGGGGAGGGACCAGTTAAGGACACTGGGAGGAATATGAAGGCCTTACCCAGGGACGCTGTAAGTGAAAAGATCTCCAGCATCACGTCGTGGTATAGGAACCGCTGTGCCTCATCAAGGAGCCCCCACTCCTCCTGGGAGAAGTAAATGGCCACGTCCTCAAAGGTCACAGAGCCCTGCCATAATGGGGACAGTTCACTCCATGATCAACTTTTCTCCTAGGACCCCAAGTTCACCCACTCATTCATTTGCCCTCTGCTCACCCTTCTCATTTCCCCATCTCAGAGGAAACATCAGGGCCTGGCACCACTGACAAGCAGTCTCCTCCTAGGCCCTTTATCCCCGTGTCCAACCACAGCAACAGCAGGCAGGCAGGCAGGCAGCACCGAAGCTCTGGGCCCGGCCTGCAGGGACATACTCCCTCTGGCCAGGCAGTTCTACAGTCTCCCACGTCATGCCTCTCAGACAGAGGCAATGGGTCGGGCTCACACTTCACACTTATATCCTCAATGCCAGAGCACTCAGGCCGCCAGTTCACATCTCCCGGCCTGGACATCACTCTACCAATGTCTGTCTCATGGTTACTGCCTCTTCCCTGCCCTGCACCAAACGCACTGCCCTGTCCCTCCTACGTCAAACAGGACCTGGTAGCACCCCAGACTGCCAATGGTCCCCCTGGCCGTGGCAGTGCAGTGTGCCGCTCTAAAGGCTTCCTGCTGTGGCTCTATTACTCGCCTCGACCTCAGCCCCCCAGAAACACTTGTGCATCTCATACAACCAAGACTTTTCCCACTTGTACTGCACTTGATTTCTCACCAGTCACAGCCTTCCTCTCTTCCTCACCCTCATTCCAAAAGCCAGTCCCAGAGGCTTTGCAGCCCAGGTTCAGTTCTCCAGACACCCATGTGTGCTGCTTAAATAACCCTCCTGCCTGACTCAAATTCCTGACACAACAAAATCCTGGAGAGCCCCCACCCGCTCCCCCAGCCACGAATAAGCAGGATGACTGACCTGTCATCTTGCCTCAGTTACTCCTATATAAGCCTCTACCTGTGTGTCAGCAGCGCGCAATGCTCAGAAGCCTCAGCCACCTGCCAGATCACCCTCTCTTCCATGCTGTTCCCAGTGCCACTTCTCTCCTCTGTCTGTCATGTCTATCACCTCCACCAGGTGCCCAAGCATGAGACCCAACCTTCAGACTTCCTGGTCTGCTATTAACATCATCAGGATTATTCCACTAAATGTGACCCACAGTGCTGTGGATTGAATGTATGCATCCCCCTAAAATGCCTGCGTTGAAGCCCTACTTCCGAGTACGATGTTATTTGGAGGTGGGGCCTCTGGGAAGTAATCAGGTTTAGATTAGGTCATAAGGGTGTGACCCTTAGGAGCAAAGGAAGACATCTGCTCATTCCACTTTGCTGGGCCAAGGAAAGGCTATGTGAGGTTAAGGTGAGAAGGCAGGCATCTGTAAGACAGGAAGAGAGCCCCTCACCAGGAAACAAATCTCCCAGTGCTTCGATCTTGGACTTCCCAGGAATTTTGCTTAGGTGGCCTGAGCTTAGACACACCGCTCCACCCTGGTCCGCATACTATCCACCAATTTTTCATACCTGTGTGGTTGGCTACCCACTCTACTAATTTGTTCTTCAAAACATCTCACACACTTAACACATTGAAAACATCAGTAATATCCTGAGCAAAAATTAATCATACTACAGACTTCCACATCCCAGCTGATGGAGCTTCCACCCGAACAGTCATTGAACTTTTCCAATAACCTTAGTCATCCCTGACTTCTCTCTTACCTTCTTAATGAGAAAATAAAAGATCTACTAAGACAGGGGAAAAAAAAGAATGATACAGAATTCAACCTTCTCTCCGACTTCCAATCCCCCCACCCGGCCCGCAGCGTCCACACCCTCTGGGCTGCCGCAGTGGCCTCCTCCCGGGTCTTCCTGCCATTCTCCTCATACCTGCTGTCCGCTGTCCATGCTGCAGCCACAGGAAGCCAGGTTTCCCGAGTCCCCCCGCACGTAACTGCCCTACGCGCCGTGACACTTGTGCTCATAACAGGGGCCCCGCCCACGAGCGCCTTTCAGTCCAGGGCCCGGGGCCTGGGCAGTGGGCCGTGAGCAGGGCCCGAACTCAGGGCCCGAGGGTGGGCGGGCGAGGGCGGGAGGCCCGGGGACGGGCAGGTACCTGAGGCGGGCCCCTTGATGCGGCCGCCACCATCGGACTCCGTGGGCGCAGCGGGGCCGGGCGCAGAGCAGAGGAGGCGACCCGCGCGCAGCACGCGCGATCCCGGCCCTGGCGGGGGGCCCGTGGGCGGTGTCGCCGGGCCTCACACTCGCCTCCTTGCGGCAGGGACAGCGCCTCTTCTCGCACCTTCTCAACCCCGAACGGGAGGTACAGCGTCAGTCACCCAGCGCACCGACACAGATGCAGCCGAAACCACCGCCCCGGGGAGGACGCCGGAAGCCCTTTCCGGACGCTAGGCGAGCCCCGGAACTGCCCACCTCCGGAGCTTTCA
This sequence comes from Manis javanica, assembly GCF_040802235.1. Lineage (NCBI taxonomy): Eukaryota > Metazoa > Chordata > Mammalia > Pholidota > Manidae > Manis > Manis javanica. Next base: position 944,428 of record NC_133172.1, read on the forward strand.
TTGGCTCACCACAACGGCGCCCAGCGCAGGCCCCTCTGGGTAATGTAGTTCTCACCGTTTTCCAAGCCTGGAAGTACGGCGCCCCTCACCCGGTCCTGCAGGGTTAAAGGGCGCTGGAAGAGGTGCTGGCAGGCCGTGCTCCTATTCTCCAAGGGCAGGGGAAAGGCTTGGCTCCCCCTTAAGGCGGGTGTTCTCAAATTTCTGAGAAGTGTCTGCAGCTGGTCACCCTTAAAGGACAAACCGGGACCGACTCCATTTTCTTCTGTGCCCTCGGTCTTGAGTAACTAAGGCCCCGACATGACCCCTTTCCGGGAAGGTTCCCACGCCCGGGAAAGTTCCCACGCCCAAGAAAGTTCCCAGGCAAACCTCCCGGAGCAATCAGCCAAGACCCTCAGGCTCCCCAGCAATCAGCTAGAGCTACGACTGTCACCCCACCAACTTCCCCTAGACCCCTATAAAAGCTTTGTGCTTTTGAAACTTGCACTCTCTGGCATCTCGCCGCTGTGTCCGTGCAGATAGGAGACTGAGCTCGAGTTAGCTCGAATAAAGGCTCTTTGCTTTTGCATCGGACTCGGCTCCCTAGCAGTCTTTGGGGATCGCGAATCCTGGGCATATTTGGGGTCTCATCCGGGATCCCCAATGTTAGGGTCCAGGCTTCCGAGGCTTCCCCAGAGAACAAACTACACAGGCATAGAGATGTAAATTCAAGCAAAGTCTTTATTCAGTTAGCTAGCTGAGGTCCAAGTCAGCCCGATGCAGCGGGTCTCAACAAGGACCCCGAGCACTCAAAGCCAAGGGTTTATATAGCATTTTCAAAACACTTAACTCATAGTAATTTTCCACAGCTGCACATTATTCTTGCAAGACATACATCCTGGGGTTAGGCAGGAGCAAGATAAGACCACTCCTCAATTGTCAGGGAGGTTCTGCACGATAAGCTTGGTATGTAGGATTAGCTGACCAAGGTTAGCTGACTAAAGGCCACAGCTGCCCACCACCCGGTGCTCATGATTAGCTTGTTTTTCAAGGCCTTACCTAGTTCCAGTTTTTCTTTCTAAGTCACATACTCAGAAAATGGCTTCTAGGCCTTTAAGATGGCTATGCTTATGCTAACCTATTTCTATTCTTACACCAATACCTTAAGGGACCCCGTCCTGGAGAGCCTGACTGGCCACAGTTGGTATTTGTTCGTTCCCTGTCTCTTGTGTGTCCGCTTCCTGTCTGTGCGTGAGCTCATTTGTGGAATCCTGGTACTGCCCGAAGCCGTCTATGTGGATGCACAGGTGCACCACGGGCTGGGGGCGCTGGAGGATTCGGAAGACGTTCAGATCCTACCTGGAGGGACGTGGAATCCCCTCAAAGGTCTTTTTGGAGGAACGTGGAATTCCCCTCGAAGATCTTTGTTTTTGGAGGGACGTGGAATTCCCTCTGTAAGAATATAGTAATTTATCCTCCATTTACCCTATGGTCCCAAGCACATAAGCTGGTGAGAATTATGCCTGGGCTTGCCTGGGGCTTGACTGGGCGTCCCCCGCCTTTTCTCTAAACATCCCGACCCTCCCCCAAAGCAACAGGCCAAGTGGATCCGCAACAATAAAAGGCACCATGCTGCTGCCCTCTCTCTTCTCCCCCCTCCCCCTGCTCTCCCTGCTCGCTGGCTCTCTTTCTCTCTCTGCCCCTGCTCTCCCTGCTCTCTCTCTCTCCCTGCTGCTGCCTCCCTCCCTCCCTCTCTTCCTCTCTCTCTCTCTCTCTCTCTCTCCCTCTCTCTCCCCCCTGGGGCAGCCACTCTCTCCTTCAGATAATAAAGTCTCTTGCGTGGGCCCGTGTCTCCTGAGTCATTCTGGGTAAGGAGGGTCATGGCAAGATACCCTTTCATTGGTGCTGTGACTTCGCATGAGGGTCTCCCATTGACTTTGCTCTTCCTCCAGGAACCTGAGCTGCTCTGGGAACCCTCACTGCCCGATCCTCCTCCACGGGCTCACCATCCATTTCCCTAGTTGCTCATCTTCTTGCCCAACACTGGCCTTCGATTTGGTGAGTCTCCCCTTCATGGTCAATTTAAATGTCCCTTTGGAACCTGGCAACTGACCATTGAGTGTCCAGCACCCCCAAAGGCTCCTCTGGGACAGGGGCACCCCAAACACAACTTTCAGAGTCACGGTTGATCCCCATAGTCGACCCTTCTCTGCTTCCCCATGGTGAGAATCCTCATCCACTGAGGCCCGGTCTCCCTTTATGTATCTACTCTACTCGTAAACTCCTGGTACCAGGTACCGAGCCTCCCTGGCATTTTCGCCTCAACTCCACAGTTAGAGGTGGTGACGACCCCCTAACTGTGCCTGGTCTTCTCCGTGACCTTCTCAATCGCTCAGGGATGCCTCAGCGACTTCTGAACGGTCTCGTTCTCACCATAGGATCTGGCCCCTCTGTTCCCACAGATTCACCGCTGGGGTGGTTACTCAATAATCTAAAGCCCCTCCACCTCACTCCAGACCTCAAACCTTTTAAGCTTGTTCGCTACTGTAATGAGATCTGGCCACAATATCCCTTAGACAATCAGTCTAAATGGCCCCCAAATGGCTCTTTAGGTCCTAAAATTCTCGCGACTTATACAACTTCTGTGAGTGCACGGACAAATGGAAAGGGATCCCATATATCCAGGCTTTCTCCTACTTCTGAACTAAGCCCTCTCTCTGTTCCCTGTGCAATCCTAAACATCTACTACTTGCCTTAAAGTCCACACCCCTAAGCTCTTTTCATGTTCCCAAATATCCTCAACTGCCTATAAAACCCCTAGGCAATGCACCACCACGGGCTCTCTTGTCCCCTCCTGGCTCATGCTGGGAGCTCTGTCTGTCCTCTTACTGTATCATCACGTCTCAATCTGTATGTTTGTGTCTAAAGACAAGCGCTTGTAAAAATTTGGCATTCTAAAATTTCCAGAAAATTCTAATAGAAGATATTAAGCATTAATGCTAATTTAAGTTGAACTGAATAGACATGTCCTTATGGTTATCAGCTGCCTAAGTTTACCTAAAGTCATTTAAGTTGATGGTATCTGTTAAATCTTTCAAGAATAAAATGCTTAGAGGCTTGACTTTGTTTAATATTCAGCATAGTTGTTAACTATGAGTAAAGTTAAATGTAGCTTTGTCTAATGTGAGTAGCTATTTAAGCAAGTGCCTTAAAACTTTTAACAGCTTCCCAAAATCAAATTCAAAAAGGTGCTTTTTACCTCTAGTTCACTCTGATATTTTCCAGAGGGCCCCTGGAACATGTCAGAGGAATTTTTTCTCATTGGAGAAAATATTTGGCTAATTTGGCTTATTTACCTGCTTACTTACCTGGAAGACACTATCACAGAGAATGATGCTAAACTTTGTTACTGATGTTTTGTGTTATAAAAATATCCAAATTTCCCTATGACAACTGTCTTACAGTAACCTCTCATCAGATCTTTAACCATTGTCATTTGTAAGTCTTTTGTCATCTATAGTCACTGTTTTATTACTCCTAAACTAGTAAAATAGATTTCAGCAGAACAGGTATTAGTTATATAGGATTAAGTAAACTAAGGACGATAATTTTGTGGATTTTTGTTTCATATGTTGTTGATAAAGTGTTTTAAGCTTTTTCTCTTAAGCTGACAACAGTTTAGTAAATAACTGCCTTTATAAGCAGAATTGAAACTTCATCTTTCTCTCTACCTGATCCCTCCAGAATTTAAAAACCCTCAGTGACTATTTTTATATTTCATGGCAGTATGTTTATTTGCACAAGTTCAATAAGAATCTGCTTTCCTTGTAAGAGTACCAATTAAAAACACTGGTTATATTACCAAGGCTTTGACTGGAACGTCATACCTGAGAGACACGTGTGTAAACTCAGATATGAACAGACAGCTTTAAGGAACTAAGATTGACTATAAAGCCAACAAAGCCCCTTAGAAGGACTGGCCTGGTACCTTGCTTACAGAGTTCCCAGCAGCCTTACCAGGTGAGTAAGGAAGGTCACTTCCTGGCAAGTGCAGGAACCTCAGGAATGTCTTGGGAACCTCAGGAAGAGAGGAATTCACCCACATCTACAGGTACTGCAGGCACAAGCTGATGGCAAGTCTGGCTTGGCTTTCTGGCCTCAAGAAGCCCTTAAAAGTCCAATCTGAAATTCCTTACAAAAAGTTCCAGCAAAGCATATTTAAAAGAGCCTAGGTAATCGATTGCTCTTCTTGCTGCACTTATGAAAATAATCAAGCCAACTGTTACTTATTTTCTTAATCTGGCTACTTCTAATAAAAATGAGGGTGATTTTAGAGAAAAGTATTGTTTCAGTAATGCAGTCTTATCTATACTAAATCCTAATACTAGTGATTGAGATGTAAACTCGATCCAGAATTCTAGTTTCCCCATGATACCTGGCTATGATTCTCAATTAGACTCTTCATATTTCTAGTTCTCATATTTGGCCATGCATTCTTAATCTCATCAAGTTTGTCCTTCCAGAATGGAAAATCCAACTCCAGATGTTGCTATTTAACCTAATAATGCCATTGGTTCTATCTTGCCTAGAAGCCACAAAACTGCAAATAGTAATAGAAATGAAACCCAGAATAGAAGCGCCAACTTTCCAAGGCCCTCTCAACTGACCAGTGATGGAGACCTGGCTGCACCCTTTACTGCACCCCCTCTCAGCATGAAGCAGCCAGAGCGGTCATTGCCCCCTTTCCCTAGCAGCAGCTAGAGTCTCTATCTGTAGAAGGGGGAATGAGACAGGGACCATAGGCTTAGAATATGGTGAGAGCCTCTGAAGAAAGCAAGGCAGGATATTTGCAGTCAGAGCAATAAAACTACATGCTAGTGAGACAGGGACCATGGATGTAGTCAGACTAGGGTGAGGGCCCCTAGATGGGGCAGGGCGAGATATTTGCAGTCAGAGCAATGTAACTATATGCAAGGAAACCCCCCTGCTAAAACTCTATATTAAACATTGAGCTCTAGAATCATTCTTCAGTAAAATCAGTTAATGTTCCCCAGATAAAGAAGAGTAGCACATGTTTTATTATGCTAACCGAGACCACTTAACAAGTTCACACCCCTAAATTTTTTCATATTCTCGAAAAATCCTCAGCTGTCTATAAAACTCCCTAGACAACGCACCACGACGGACTCTCTTGTCCCCTCTTGGTGTGAGCCGGGAGCTCTGTCCCTTCACTGCATCTCTAAATAAAAGCATGTACCTTGGTCTCCTACCTTGACTGTTTGTGAAGCTCATTCTTCGGCTCAGCAAACAAGAACCCTGGCATCATCTTTGGGGGCTCGTCTGGGATAACTTCGGAGGTGAGTATTGGGATCCAAGCCTGCCTTTTCTCCCACTGTCCTTATAGAAGGAAGCCGTCTGTGGCACACAACATCGGGTGCTTGTCAGCAACTTAAATGGGACTAGCCCAGTTGTCGTTCTCAAAGTCTCAAGTGGCAGGTTCCCCTGTGTCTCCCTCAGTGGATCGCACGTCTCCCTTGGGAGCCGGGAAAGTCAGCTGAGTGGAGGCCAGGATTCCCCTTCAGAGGCGTCTCCCTGGAAGTGAGGGACTGAGGAAGGCTGTGGGCACCTGCAAGAGTCTAGGCTGAGGCTGCACTTCAGCGGCTTCTCAAAGGCCCACGTGTCTGGAATCAGACCCCGATAGTCCACCTGGGTATCCTTGAGGAGCGCCTCTGTCTCTGCCTCTTGACTTCCAACCTGCTCCTTCAGGCCGCCCTGGCCTCAGTGAGGCAGGGGGCGCTCCTAACTCCCTTCTAACTTCATCAATCTCACGGAACCTGATGCTCACCACCGCAAGGTAGGTAGTCCACGCTCCGGTCTTATTCCTAACTAAATGCTGTACTTTTTATCTCATAAAAATGTGTCTGGGCACCTGTTAGCCACTTAAAAGATGATTAGCATTGGCTACCAGTCTTAAGTCTCGGGTGAAAGGTTTCCCAGTGTCTGCCGCTCCTTGATCCCCCACCTCCAGATGGACAGGAATGTCAGGGGGTGGCTGAGCCAATTTCCTACTTTCCTCTCCTAATCTGTGGACTCCGAGGGCAGACCAGACTAGTAGACAGTGGTCCTTGGATCTCGGCTCTGGCTGATTGATCCGACGGCACTGAGTGAACCTCTGGCTAGGCTGCTGCCTATGCGAGAGTCGCAGATGACCCCTGACCTCTTGTCTCAGTGATCAGATTTGTTACAGTGGGTGACTGGTGAGATAATATCCAGGCAGTGACAGAAACTGGTGTTTGAGAGTATAGACCCCTCCATAAATGTCCGTGGCAGCCCCTGAATTTTATTTCTGGCCTTAGCAAAAAGTTCCCTTGCTCTCCACTCAAAGCAGTCCTCTTAGGCCTGGGCCACTTTCTCCTGTGTAATGTAAATGATGTCTGTAAAGTAGTCAAGCTGAAACCTGAGACCAACACGTAAATGTCTCTATTCTGTTGATCTCCTTTCCTTAGGGGCAGTTGTCCTGGGGCCAGGCATTTCCTTTTCTGCAGCCCCAGGAGAGCAAAACAGGCTTGTGATTTAGATTGGGGCTCTGGCAGCAAGAAGTCCCACAGTCCCTGCACTTATCAGACAGGCAGGGGGCGCTCAAGGGAAGCTCATGCAGAGAGAACTAGGGAAACGCCCAAAAGGCGTAAGTAGGAGCACACTGGGGAGGTCCCACGAAATCCAGAGCTCCCAGGCGACTCTTGCTTAGTGGGAAGGCAAGAGGGGAATCAAGGCAAGGTACAGGCCATGCTGGTAAGGAGTAGTTAAATCCAGTGGGCCTGGCAGAGGGGGTGATTGACCACTGTCACCCAGGCTCCAAAGAGAGGGGACGCCCTCACAGAGAAAAGCCAACCAGGTGTCGCACACCTATCTTTCTCTCTTCCAGGTGAAAGCTTCCTCTTCAAGTTTAAAGCCAGACACGCGTCTGGCATGCATTCTAAAGAACTGGGAGCAATTTTGGTTCCCAGACCCTGAAAAAGAAAAAAGTGCTTTATCTTCTGCATACAAGCCTGGCCTCCATACAAAATCTCTGATTGGAGAGGCTTGGCCCCTGAGAGAAATACATAATAAAGTTATGCAGCTAAATTTATTTTAATGCAAGGAAGGAAAATAGTCAACAGTCCCACAGACTATAATGTGGAACTAGTTTTTAAAATTATTTTGGTGGAAATCTATTCTACTTATTGGGTTCATTATCTTCAAAAATTGAGAGGTTTTTAAACTAGACTCTCTGAAACAGAAGAAATCTATCTTCTGCAATACAGCCTGGCTTTAAATGACTGGAGCTGGAATTGTACTTGCATTTCATTTCCAGCCACCTAGAGACACACAGTCCCTATCAGTTCAGAGCCTTCATTGGCCCTGCTAGTCTGGTGCCATCTAAACCTTAACCCAGTTATACAAACTGCTCACCTGTAGAGTGTATTCTTGAAAACTGAGATGCTTTTAGTCAAATAAGCTAAAAGGAAAGGCAATTGGATATCAGTAACTCAAGTCTCTTTATCTGTCTGTGTATATGTTCTTTTTATGAAGAGTGTTGCTAACTGTAGTCATTATATCTCAGTCTGTATGTTTGTGTGTCTAAGCATGTAGATGAAAGACTTTTCTACCTCCGGATGGTATTAATGGAATTGATTTAAAGACAAGTGCTTATAAAAATTGGGCATTCTAAAACTTCCAAAAAATTCTAATAGAAGATATTAAGCATTAAAGCTAATTTAAGTTGAACTGAAATGGACATGTCCTTATAGTTATAAGCTGCCTAAGTTTACCTAAAGTCATTTAAGTTGATGTTACCTGCTAAATCTTTCAAGAATAAAATGCTTAGAGGCTTGACTTTGTCTAATATTCAGTAAAGGTTTTGTAAGTAGTCTAGCATAGTTGTTAAGAATGAGTAAACTAAATGTAGCAAGTGAACTTCTTAATAATAATTGTGTGTTACACTGTGTATACCTACCTACAGCCTGAGAATCTTTGTGGTAACCTAAAACCTTAAAATTTTGCTAAGTTAAGAAGATATACTTTGTATTTAGTGAGAGATTGTGCTGTAAAGCTCATGGTTACAGAAATTATAAAATTTTCATAAATTTGTCAATCTAAAGAATGCTAGTGTAACAGTTTATAATAGCCTGCTTCTCAGTGTTTACTAAACATTAAGGTACCTAATAGTTTTAAGTTCTAATAGTTAACTGTGGTATTTTCCAGAGGGCCCCTGGAACATGTCAGAGGAATTTTTTCTCATTGGAGAAAGTATTAGGCTAATTTGGCTTATTTATCTGATATGTAATTACCTGCTGAATTACCTGGAAAGCACTGTCAAAGGGAATGATGCTAAACTTTGCTACTGAATGTTTTGTGTTACAGAAATATCAGAATTTCCTTATGTCAACTGTCTTACAGTAAGCTCTCATCAGATCTTTAATCATTGTCATTTGTAAGTCTTTTGTCATTCATAGTCACTGTTTTATTACTCGTAAACTAGTAAAGAACTAGATTTCAGCAGAATAGGTATTGGTTACATAGGATTAAGTAAACTAAGGAAGATGATGTTGTGGCTTTTTGTTTCAGATGTTGCTCATAAAGTGTTTTAAGCTTTTTCTCTTAAGCTGACAACAGTTTAGTAAATGACTATCTTTATAAGCAGAATTGAAACTTATCTTCCTCTCTACCTGATCCCTCCAGAATTTAAAAGCTTTCAGTATTTTATATTTCACGGCAGTATGTTTTATTTGCATAACTTCAATAAGAATCTGCTTTCCTTGTAAGAGGACCAATTAAAAACACAGGTTTTACTACCAAGGCTTTGACTGGAATGTTATACCTGAGAGACATGTGCATAAACTCAGATGTGAACAACTTTAAGAAACTGAGGTTGACTTTATAAAGCCAACAAAGCCCCTTGGAAGAACTGGCCTGGTGCCTTGCTTACAAGATTCACAGCAGCCTTACCAGGTGAGTAAAGGTCACTTCCTGGCAGGTATAGGAACTTCAGGATGTCTTGAAGACCTCAAGAAGAGAAGAACTCACCAAGATGTACAGGTACTGCAGGCAAAACCTGATGGCAAGTCTGGCTTGGCTTTCTGGTCTCAAGAGGCCTTTAAAAGTTCAATCTGAAATTCTTTACAAAAAGTTCCAGCAAAGCACATTTAAAAGAGCCTATGTAATCAATTGCTCTTCTTGCTGCACTGATGCAAATAATTAAGCCAAGTGTTACTCATTTTCTTACCTTGGTTACTTCTAATAAAAATGAGGGTGATTTTAGAGAAAAGTATTGTTTCAATAATGCACTCTTATCCATACTAAATCCTAATACTAGTCATTGGGACATAAACTAGATCCAGAATTCTAGCTTCTTCAAAATATCTGGCTATGATTTCCCAGAAGTTTTAGTTTTCTCCTGTCATTTCAATTAAAGTTTTACTATCTCTAGTTCTCATCTTCAACCATGCATTCTTAATCTAATCAAGTTTGTCCTTCCAGAATAGAAAATCCAACTGTAGATGTTGCTACTTAAGCTAATAACATGATTTCTTCTATCTCACCTAGAAACAAAAAAAAAAAAACTGCAAATAGTCATAGAAATGGAACCTGGAATAGAAGTGCCCATCTTCTGAGGCCCTCTCGAATGACCACTGATGGAGACCTTACTGCGTCCCCTCTCAGCATGAAGCAGCCAGAGCGGCCGTCGTCCCCTTTTTCTAGCAGCAGCTAGGGTCTCCATCTGTAGAGGGGGGAATGAGACAGGGACCATGAGTGTAGACAGAACAGGGTGAGGGCCTCCAGAAAAAGCAAGGCAGGATATTTGCAGTCAGCAATGTAACTACATGCTAGGAAACGCCCCCCACTAAAACTATGTTGAACATTAAGCTCTAGAATCATTCTTCAGTGAGATCAGTCAATATTCCCCAGATAAAGAAGAGTAGCACATGTTTTATTATGTAATCATGTATAAGATTCACTTTAGCATACTAAAAGGACCAAGCCTATGTGCTGTCTTTCCTCCTTCAGGTCTGAGTAGGTAATTTTGCAAACAACTAATTTAGCATGCAAACCCAGCTGTAGAAGGCATAGTACCTTAAGAGCTGAGCAGGCAGCCTTTTCATACGTTCCCAGACCAAAACACCAGTATCCCAGAGAAAAGTCAAGGCAGGACAAGACCTCAAATCCCTTATTCTCTCAAGCTCCACCCTCCTTCAATATGCAGATGATCTGTGACCTCTCACCATCCTACTCCTGTTACTGACCCTCGGGCCCTGTATCATCAACAGGCTACTCCAGTTTATCAGAGGCCGCCTAAGGGCTCTCTAACTGATAGCCCTCCGTGCTCAATACAAGCCCCTAGTAACAGAAGAAAGCCAAATAGCAATGCAGCCGGTCCCATGATTGGGCCTGTAAGCAACATGACAAGGGAGGAATGAAAGAGCAAACCGGGACTGACTCCATTTTGTTCTGTGCCCTCCATCATGAGTAACTATGTCCCCAAAATGATGCCTTTCCGGGATAGTTCCTGCCCCCCAAAAAATAACCACGCCAACCTCCCTGACGAATCGGCCAAGACCTACAGCCTCCCCAGGCAATCAACTAGAGCCACGACCATCACCCCACCAACTGCCCCTAGACCCCTATAAAACCTTTGTGCTTTTGAAACTCGCACTCTCTCTCTGGCATCTCGCTGCGGTGTTGATGCAGATAGGAGATTGAGCTCAAGGTAGCTCAAATAAAGGGTCTTTGCTTTTGCATTGGACTCAGCTCCCTAGCAGTCTTTGGGGATCACAAATTCTGGGCATGACAACCCAAGGTTTTAGAGACATGATTTCAGACTTTGATGTTTAGCACGATTCTGGTGTCTAAACGTATTATTTCAGCTGCTGCCAATGATTAAAGAGCCAAAAGCATATGCCATTCCATGGAATCATTCAAATATAAAGTGTGCCCACTCTCAGCTGGGACCTAATAAACATTTTCCTCTTCTCTTCCAGTGTAGCCTGAGAGGCGTTAGTGTCAGCTTTGTGAATTTCAGTATGTTGGGTAAAGAACAAAAGAAAAAGACGCCACACTGGGACAGGACAGAGACAATAGAAAAGGGATGGTAGACTAATTTGAAGCAGGAAGACAAAAGCGGAGCTGTATTCATGGTTCCTGCCTGTATAGCCACTGATCGTGTCCAACTCAGTGAGGAACAGCGGTTTATCTCTATAGTATTTCTTATTCCATATCCTTAGGTACATTCCATTCCTTTGAGGAATCTGACAACTCTTTAAAAGAAGAGCCATTCAGGGAGGAAGTTAAACTATCCCTGTTTGAAGATGACATGATATTGTACATAAAAACCCTAAAGAATCCACTCCAAAACTACTAGATCTAGTATCTGAATTCAGCAAAGTTTCAGGATACAACATTAATACACAGAAATCTGTGGCATTCCTTCACACTAACAATGAACTAGCAGAGATAGAAATCAGGAAGACAATTCCATAAAAAAAAAAACCTAGGAATAAACCTAACCAAGGAGGTGAAAGACCTATACTCTGAAAACTACAAGACACTCGTGAGAGAAATTAAAGAATATACCAATAAATGGAAACACATCCCGTGCTCATGGATAGGAAGAATTAATACTGTCAAAATGGCCAACCTGCCTAAAGCAATCTACAGATTCAATGCAATTCCTATTAAAATATCAACAGCATGCTTCAACGAACTAAAGTAAATCATCCTAAAATCCACATGGAACCACAAAAGACCTCGAATAGCCAAAGCAATCCTGACAAGGAAGAATAAAGCTAGGGGAATTATGCTCCCCAACTTCAAGATCTACTACAAAGCCACAGTAATCAAGACAATTTGTTACTGGTACAAGAACAGACTCATAGACCAATGGAACAGACTGGAAAGCCCTGATATAAACCCAACCATATATGGTAAATTAATATATGATCATAGAGCCATGGACATACAATGGGAAAATGAGAGCCTCTTCAATAGGTGGTGTTGGTAAAGCTGGACAGGTATACACAAGAGAATAAAACTGCATTATTGTTTAACCCCACACACAAAAGTAAACTAGAAATGGATTAAAGACTTGAATGTAAGTCATGAAACCATAAAACTCTTAGAAGACAACATAGGCAAACATGTCCTGAATATAAGCATGAGCAACTTTTTCCTGAGCCCATCTCCTTGAGAAAGGGAAACTAAATCAAAAATGAACTCATGGGACTACACGAAACTAAAACGTTTTTGTATGGCAAAGGACATCATCAACAAAACATGCATCCTACAGTATGGGAGAATATATTTGTAAATGACATCTGACAAGGGGTTAATGTCCAAAATATATAAAGAACTTACACACCTCAGCACCCAAGAAGCAAAAACCCTATTAACAAATGGGCAGAGGATATGAAGAGATGGTTCTCCAAAGAAGAAATTCAGATGGCCAACAGACACATGAAAAGATGCTCCATATCACTAATCATCAGGGAAATGCAAATTAAAACCACAATGAGATATCACTTCACACCAGTAAGGATGGCCATTATTGAAAAGACTAAAAACAACAAACGTTGGCAAGGATATGGAGAAAGGGGAACCCTCCTACACTGCTGGTGGGAATGTAAGCTATTTCAACCATTGTGGAAAGCAAAATGGAGGTTTCTCAAAAAACTGAAAATAGAAATACCATTTGACCCGGGAATCCCACTCCTTGGAATATACCCAAAGAATACAACTTCTCAGATTCAAAAAGACATATGAACCCCTTCGTTCATCACAGTACTTTTTACAATAGCCCAGATATGGAAGCAACCTAAGTGTCTATCAGTAGATGAATGGATAAAGAAGATGTGGTACATATACATCATGGAATACTATTCAGCCATATGAAAGAAACAAATCCTACCATTTGCAACAACATGGTTGAAGCTGGAGGACATTATGCTCAGTGAAATAAGCCAGGTGGAGAAAGACAAATGCCGAATGATTTTCCTGATTTGTGGAGTATAACAATGAGGCAAAACTGAAGGAACAAAATGGCAGCAAACTCAGAGACTCCAAGAATGCAGTTACCAAAGGGGAGGGGTGTGGGAGGGTGGGTGGTGAAGGGAGGCAGAAGGGGACTGAGGGGTATTATGTTTAGTGCACATGGTGTGGGGGATCACAGGGAGAACAGTGTAGCACACAGAAGGGACATAGTGGATCTCTGGCAACTTGCTGCACTGATGGACAGTGACTGCATTGGGGTATGGGTGGGGACTTGATAATATGGGTAAATGTAGTAACCACATTTTTTCTCATGTGAAACCTTCATAATGTATGTCAATCATACCTTAATAAAAATTTAAAAAAGAAAAAAAAAAGGAAAGAGCTATTAACCAAATGTCATTTTGGAATAGGACAGTGTCTATAGTGTTCACCTGTGCAAAGTGGACACTGGAACCCTGAGATAAAGGTTTGGAAGAAAAAGATCTCAACCATTTGATGGGAAGTGATAATCATGGCAACTGAATTGCAGGGATAGATAATGTCTGTATCGGGAAGTTTGTATCTCAGAAAAATATATGAAATGAAAATCAATGACAGCTGTTAATAATGATTACATATTTGTAAGGTTGAAGGCACTGGGGGGAGGGGCAAGCACGTCAGACACTGATGACGTGCCAGAGTCCCGGGCTGCTGCCCCCTCCCAACCTGAAAAATGTGCCTCAGGCTGGCCAATCCTGGCGCTGCTGTAAATCTAAGCTCTGCCTCCCCCTGCCTTCTTTAAAAACTCGCTGCCTGCCCTGCTGAGTGTGACTTCCCTGGCCTGTGATAGCCAGATGGGGGAATATCACCCGGAAATTGCGCTCAAATAAAATGCCTGGCCCTTTGTTGCCTCTCGTCGCCTGCTTATTTCGGCTAGAATGTATCTTACATTTGTTGCTGAAATCCTGGGAAGGAGCATGAGCACGGGGCCCCGACTGTCCACCGGTGGCCCCATCCCCTCCTTCCCCAACCCACAACCTCAGCCTGCTCTCTGCTGCCTGGACTATTTTCTGGTGAGTCCCTCAGTTTCCCCCAGTCTGCTTCCCTTCTAACTTCGTTTCACCTGGTCTGTTAGAAATCGTTCGTACGTCCAGGTGGGGGCATCCGGCCCCTTGGGCATGCTGCCCACCCTCTGTGGGCATCCTGCCTGCCCCTGGCCCTGCAGTGTGGGAGATGTCCCTCACCCAGACTCCCAGGACATCTCCCCTGACTTGGCGAGCTTGGGACGCTGGGCGCTCCTTTCACTGGGATTAGTTGGGAAGTGGCGCAGACATGTGGAACCAGCCCTCAAAAGCAGAGGCTCTGACCCCGTTGCCGTGTCTCATTTCTAATCTGGCTGCTCTATATTTGTCTCGGGAAGTTCACAAATGGAAGCTAGTCTTTCTTTGCTCTGAGGCCAGCCCTCAGTATCCCTTGGACAACCAATCTCAGTGGCCTCCTGAGGGAACTTTGAATTTTAGCCTCCTCACCGACTTAACTAATTATTGCCACTGGAGCAGAGTAGGGTAAAATCCCATATGTGCAGGCTTTTTGGACTTTGCGCTCCCGCCCAGACCTTTATGTTAAATGTTCAATGACTCAGGTTCTCCTAGCCGATCTCCAGTTAAAGATTGTCAGCCCTGCTGGAGGAACTTGGTATCCCAACTCCCTCAGCTCGCAATCCCCTCCCCCTCTCTCCACCACCATCTCTAAGTCCTTTGTCTTCACATGTGTCTCTGCCATCTTAGAGTCCTACATTCTCAACCATGCCGCTGTCCTGTTCTCCTCTTCTGGTGGCTGCACTACCCCCTCCCCCTCTCCTTCCACCTTCACTGCCCTCTTCCCCCACTGGAACACACGCCTCTCGCCCTCTGGTTCCGGAAGCCACAGACAAGAAGCTGAGAGAGGAAGCAATTAGATATCAGTGACTCAAGTCTTTATATCGGTTTGTCTGTGTATATGTTTTTGTGTGGGGAGTGTTGCTGACTGTAGTCGTGTCTCAGGTTGCATGTTTGTGTGTCTAGGTGTGTAGATGAAAAATATTTTCCTACCTCCGATGGTATTAATAAAAATTGATTTAAAAACAAGTGCTTGTGAAAATTGAGCATTCTGAAACTTCCAGAAAATCTGATAAAAAATATTAAGCATTAATGCTAATTTGAGTTTGGCTGAGGCAGGCATGTCCTTGTGGTTATCAGCTGCCTACTTTTACCTAAGGTCATTTAAGTTGATGTTATCTGCTAAACCTTTTAAGAATGAAATGTTTAAAGGCTTAGCTTTGTCTAATATTTAGTAAAGGTCTTGTAAGTAGTCTAGCATAGTTGTTACGAATGAGTGAACTAAATAAGTGTGGCAAGTGAACACCTTAATAATTGTGTGTTACAGTGTGTATACCTACTTATGGCTTGAGAATCTTTGTGGTAACCTAAAACCTTAAAGTTTTGCTAAGTTAAGAAGATACACTTTGTGCTTGGTGGGAGATTGTGTTGTAAAGCTCATGGTTAACAGAAATTATAAAATGTTCCTAAATTTGTCAATCCAAAGAATGCTAGTGTAACAGTTTATAATAGCCTGCTTCTCAGTGTTCACTAAAAATTAAGGTACCTAATGGTTTTAAGTTCTAATTAAAACTACTTAAATTAATAAGGAAAACATTGCTGCATGCTAAAGAATGTGTCTTGATAAAAGAAAGTAATTGTTCTAAAGTACAGCTGTTTATTTAGAGGGAGAAATCTAAATGAAAAAGAAGGTTGTAGAAAGTTTGTAGAAGAACTTAATATAGTCATGTGATATAAAATTAAAGCAAATGAGTCTCGGTATCAAGTACACAGCAAAATTAGAATTTTGTTTTCAGTTAAAAAGACAAAGATTTCTTAACTGTTAGTCTGCTCTTAATATTGAAAGACTGCAAAGAGTTCTCTAATTGTTTTATCAAAGCAGTTTCTCATGCTTAAAGTCTCAGTGAGTTGTTGGAGCATTTAAGAAAATGAGATCTTAATATTAAAAGGACTAAAAGCTAAACTTTGCTACAACTGTAATCTTCTGTATTTGCCTTGAAAGTCTTTTATTGTCATTCTAGTTAAAATAGATAAGTATTGCTTCATAGCAACCTATAATCCTATTTAAGAAAGTGCCAAAGAAACTTTCTTCTGACAACTTCCCAAAAATCAAATTCAGAAAGGTAGTTTTACCTCTAGTTCCCTCTGATATTTTCCAGAGGGCCCCTGGAACATGTCAGAATTTTTTCTCCACATTGGAGAAAGTATTTGGGTAATTTGGCTTATTTATCTGATATATATTTACCTGCTTAATTACCTGGCAGGGACTGTCAAAGAGAATGATGCTAAACTTTGTTACTGAATGTTTCGTGTTACAGAAATATCCGAATTTCCTTATATCAACTGTCTTATAGTAAGCTCTCATCAGATCTTTAACCATTATCATTTGTAAGTCTTTTGTCATTTATAGCCACTGTTTTATTACTCCTAAGCTAGTAAAGAACTAGATTTCAGCAGAATAGGTATTGGTTACATAGGACTAACAAACTAAAGAAGATGATTTTGTAGAATTTTTGTTTCAACTGTTGCTGATAAAGTGTTTTAAGCTTTTTATCTTAAGCTGACAACAGTTTAGTAAATGACTGCGTTTATAAGCAGAATTGAAACTTCATCTTTCTACCTGATCCCTCCAGAATTTAAAAACTCTCAGTGACTATTTTTATATTTCATGGCAGTAGGTTTATTTGCACAAGTTCAATAAGAATCTGCTTTACTTGTAAGAAGACCAATTAAAAACACTAGTTATATTACCAAAGCTTTGACTGGAACATCATACCTGAGAGACACATGTGTAAACTCAGATATGAACAACCAACTTTAAGAAACTAAGATTGACTTTATAAAGCCAACAAAGCCCCTTGGAAGAACTGGCCTGGTACCTTCCTTACAGGGTTCCCAGCCGCCTTACCAGGTGAGTAAAGAAGGTCACTTCCTGGCAGGTGCAGGAACCTCAAGATGTCTTGGGAACCTCAAGAAGAGAGGAATTCACCCAAAAGTACAGATACTGCAGGCACAACCTGATGGCAAGTCTGGCTAAGCTTTCTGGTCTCAAGAGGCCTTTAAAAATTCAATCTGAAGTTCCTTACTAAAAGTTCTAACAAGGCACATTGAAAAGAGCCTATGTAATCAATTGCTCTTCTTGCTGCACTGATGCAAATAATCAAACCAACTGTTAATTATTTTCTTAATCTGGCTACCTCTAATAAAAATAATGGTGATTTTAGAGAAAAGTATTGTTTCAATAATACAGTCTAATCTATACTAAATCCTAATACTAGTCATTGAAATGTAAACTCGATCCAGAATTTTAGTTTCCCCATGATACCTGGCTATGATTCTCAATTAGACTTTTCATATTTCTAGTACTCATATTCAGCCATGCATTCTTAATCTCATCAAGTTTCTCCTTCAGAATAGAAGCACCAACCTTCTGAGGCCCACTCACCTGACCCGTAATAGAAAACTAGCTGCACCCTTTTCTGTGCCCCTTCTCAACATGAAGCAGCCGGAGCAGTCATTGCCCCTATTCCCTGGTAGCAGCTAGAGTCTCCATCTATAGAGGGGAAAATGAGACAGAGACCATAAGCTTAGACAGAATAAGATGAGAGCCTCTAGAGTGAGCAAGGCCGAATATTTGCACTCAAAGCAATGTAACTACATGCTACAAAACCCTCCCCCCACGACGCCCCTTGTCAGCCAGAAGTAGCCAGATCAAGTCGTCACCCATTACGACCAAAAGGCTGGAATGTAAGGTTGAAGGCACTGGGGGGAGGGGCAAGCACGTCAGACACTGATGACATGCCGAAGTCCCCGGCTGCTGCCCCCTCCCAACCTGAAAAATGTGCCTCAGGCTGGCCAATCCTGGCGCTGCTGTAAATCTAAGCTCTGCCTCCTCCTGCCTTCTTCAAAAACTCGCTGCCTGGCCTGCTGAGTGTGACTTCCCTGGCCTGTGATAGCCAGACAGGGAAATATTCCCCCAGGAATTGCGCTCAAATAAACTGCCTGGCCCTTTGTTGCCTCTCGCTGCCGCTTACTTCGGCTAGAATTTATCTTACAATAGTAATTCAAAGATAGTGGCTGGAGAGCTCTGGGAAAACATAAGGGTAAAAAAAATAAGTTAAAAATCTCAGGGAAAATTGAACAGGACATGCTGGAGTCTAGGAACAGAGAGGATTATGTAAGCAGTGGCTATGCAGAACGTTTGGCCACT
Organism: Manis javanica; assembly: GCF_040802235.1. NCBI lineage: Eukaryota > Metazoa > Chordata > Mammalia > Pholidota > Manidae > Manis > Manis javanica. The sequence continues at coordinate 962,713 of NC_133172.1, forward strand.
CAGAATTATATCCTATAAATTTGATTTTTTAAATTTATGAAAACACTGATTAATGTTTGTAGGTGTAGTTAAAAAGGACTTTGTAAGGTAGATGTAACGGTAAAAAATAAGATAGATGTGGATCTGTTTATTCAATTCTTTAATAAATATTCAATGAGCGGTGAGTTTCACGCACTACTGTAAGTGCATGAGACAAGTCAGGATATAAGAAAGACAAACCTACAAGTCTTAGAGTATTTAAGGAAACACAGTAAATAGGAAAGAAGTGCTAAATTCAACGTAGACTATAGTAGGTAAGACGGAACAGAAGCTGCGGACGCCTCCTAGAGCCCCAGGATGAAGGTAAGCGCGGGTCTAGGGAGAGAATGCAGCGGGTAGCCACCCCGCCCCAAGGGGTCCAGGCTGCTTCCTGCTGCCCCGTGATGCCCCGAGGCTATTGCGGCAGGTGTGCGGCAAAGGGCCGGTACCGGGGCCCTCCAGGCCCGGGGCTCACGCCTGCAGCTTCACCCGCACCCGGGGACCCGTCGGCGGCACCGAGCCCTGGGGTGTCCGCGGGCGGTGGGCCGGACGCGGGCCGGGCTGTGGTGGGCGCGGAGCAGGACCCCGGGACTGCCTGGGTCGCTGCACCGCACGGGCTGGGGACATCGGGGCGCTTGGGACCCGGCGGGGGCCGCCCCTGGGGCCCGGGGGGAGAGGCGTGGCTCGGCGCCTCGGTGGGGGAGGGCAGCGCGGGCTCAGGGCCCGTGGCTGGGGATTCAGCCCGGCGGCGCGGTCATGGAGGCCCGGTCGAGGTGCCGTGGCCTCCGGAGCCCAGGGGCCTGCGGGCGCAGACCGGCCGCCTCCCTCCCCGCGGCGCCCAGCCCGCGCTGTCCCCCGTCACCCGCTGCCGCGGATCTCAGAGGCTCTGCTGCCCCGAAGCCAGTCGGCTCGCGGAGGACGGGAACGATCCACGGTCCCTCGGGAAAAGGGGAGCAGTGGGACCCGGCGCTTTCGTCAGGTCCCGGGCTTGATGTTCCGATGGAAAAGCACCCCGAGGGCGCCCTGCTACCCCTCGGTGAGGCCTCGTTGGGGCGTCCACGGCCCGACCCGGCTCTTCAGGGAGGGGCGCCCCCCTGGCCGCTCGGGTTCTGCTACCGCCGCGCTGTGCCCCCTGCACGACCTGAGTCCGTTCCAGGCGCCCCACACGTGCGCTCTCGTCCCTGGGCGCGCCTCGCCCCGCCGTCGCACAGCTGCTCTCAGCCGACACCCTGGTGTCCCCGTGCAGACTGCGGAGGCTGCTTCCGTGCCCGTATCCCACGACCTTTGGGGCCCACGCAGGGATTCCAGCCTCAGGTTCAGCCCCGGGCTCTGCGTACGTGGAAGTGCAGAGAACAGCTGAACCCTCAAAGCGGCTTTAAGGTAGAAAGAAAAGCGTTTAAAGCCGGGGAGACCCTTACAGGAGAATTTCTTGAGTTCGGGAAATTATCGTGTCAGGTGAATAAGAGGGGAGGAAGACCCCCAAATGATAGACTCTGGTCACACTACCCGGTCCCTCTGTTTCAAATAGCACGTGTCTGCTTCCTGCTGGAGATGTGTTTTGCTATGTGCAGTCACTCACTGGAAGAAAAGCCGAGTTCCCTGACCTCATCTGGGGGATGGAAGAGAGCGAGGCGGGAAGATGTGGGCCGCAAGCCTGAGTGGGATGGGCAGTGGGGAAGAGGAGCCAGGGAGCTTCCGGAGACCCAGGGAGCTTCACAGAGGTGGTGAACGCAGAGAGCTCCCTTCGGTGTTGCAGGTACCCGTCCCTGTTTGTCCGCTGATGCAAGGTCAGGGAAGACAGCAAGGGGTCATGGGAAACAGCAGCCGGGAGTGACTGGAGATGTCAGCATCACTGGTCATCAGTGAAACTCAACTCAAAACCACAGTGAAATACCAACCCACATCAACCAGGATGACGTTTTCAAAAGGGCAAATGACAAGTATTGCTGAGGATTTGGAGAAGGTGGAACCCTTGTATGTTTTTTTTGTGAATGTCAAACGCCCCAGTGTGATAGGCAGTGGAGCAGCATGAACGGTTTAGCAGCTCGTGAAAACATTTACCACGGATATGTCATCTGACCAAGCAACTCCATTCCTGGGCGTAAACCCCCCAAAATTGAAATCAGACTCAAATACACGCCTGTACATGTTCAAAGCAGCATTAATCAGAACGCCCAAAACGTGGTAACAGCCAAGTGTCTGTCAACAGATGAATAGAAAAGCAGTATGTGGCGTGCCCAATCACCAGACTGTTATTCAGCCATAAGAAGCAATAAGCTCTCACGTGTATCACAGATGGATGGACCTTGAAACATTGTGCTAAGAGGTGCAAGCCAGACACAGAAGAATAGACGTGGTAGGGTCCCACTTGTAAGAAACAGGGGGAATAAGCAAACCCATAAAGACAGGCAGTAGGTCGGAAGCTGCTAGGGGCTGGAGTGAGGGGCACATGGGGAGTTACTGACTAATGATTACATAGTTTATCTTTGCGTTCCTAAATAGTTTTGCAAATAGATAGTGGGGGTAATGTACAACATTGCAGATTTACCTAATGCTACTGAATTGTACACTTGAAAATTATAAAAATGACAAATACAATATTACATAAAATTTTACTCAGATATATATAAATATATACACACACACTCACACGAAAAATACCCACACTGACAGGATTCCCCCAGATTCCTAAACTCAAGGGTATTTCAAAATGTCATGAACTTTTCCACTGATGTAGCTAAAACAATGTAATCTTTCCATAAACATGTACATATTCAACACATTCCTATTAGGATTGTGATTTCCAGGACCTAACTACACCATTTTACATAGAATAATAAACTTATATCACGACTGAAAATTATTAGACTGTTAAATATTAACAGATGAGAGAAATGATTAAATTTCCTGGGGAGAACAGTCTTATGGTCACAATCAACTTAGGAAAAATATTTTCCTCGTCTGGCAAGTAAACAAAGGCGAGAGACGCGAGCCTCCCTGCAAATGAGCAGGAAGGGGCTGAACGCTGGGAAGCCCGTAGACAAAGGCTTCGAGGTGCGCGCCAGCCCCCGGCCTGGAGCAGCAGAGCGGGTCATCCGCTCGGACGACAGAAGGACGGTGAGGGGGAAGGCGGGGGTGGGGGGAGCTCCCAGGGCCGTGGGGGCGCCGGCCCGGCCGGGAGGCCCGAAAACGGACATCACCTGGGACGCCGCCGCCGACCACAGGCCTGGTAAGTGCGTCCGGGCCGGGTGAGGGGCAGCAGCCGTGATTCGTCCCCACGCTCAAGTTCTCGCTGTTCAGTGGACTGACCGTTTTGCCGGGAACAAAGATACTTGCCACGAGCTGCAGGACCCAGCCAAGGAAACAGCGGAAACCGATGCTCTTTGGGGACCGACACTGCGCTCCGTCCACCGGGAGGCACCGGGGCGGAGCTCCACGGACTGGGGGACACCAAGGATGGAGCTGGTGCCTGGGGAGGACGAGAGGGGTTTACGTGGGGCCTCAGTCCTGAGGTGTCTTGATGTGACGGTGCCCTGGTCTGAGGCATCCCTCTGGAGAGAAGCACCAAGCAGCTGCCTAAGACCAGTTGGCTGAGAATCCTGTCTGGGGCCTCAGCTTGCGTCCAGTGAGAAGTGCGAGGGTATAAAGGCAAAGGAGGAAGGAGTCCCCAAGGATGCCCACCCCCAGCTGAGTGAGGAAGATAAGCCCCGTTTCGCACTTGGCAGGAGCCGTCACGCCGGTTCTAAACGTTGGAGCCAGAGGAAGGGCAGCTCAGCAAACAAAAGGAAACGTGATAAACTGAGGTACATCCAGGCGATGGCACGTGATCCAGGGCTAAACTGAACTGAGCTGTCAAGCCACGAACAAAGACACGGAGGAAACTTAAATGCATGTTCCCGAGTGAAAGAAGCCAATCAGCAAAGACTGCATGCTGCACGCGTCTAACCACATGGCATTCAGGAAAAGGCAAAACTGTGGAGGCAATAATAAGATCGGTGACTGCAAGGACTGTGGAGTCTGGGGAGGGAACCGACAGGCACAGCAAAGAGAGGCTTTAGGGCAGGGAAAATGAATATGCTATATGCTGCATAACATCACAGTGATTGATGCACATGACCCATTACCTGTTTGTCCACCCGCAGGGTTGGCAGCATGAAGAGTGAACCCTGACTGTGGACCTGGGTTACTGTGATGGATCAAGGCAGGTTCCTCCTTGTAAAAAGTGTGCCGTCTGGTGAGTGAGGTTGATAATGGGAGAGGCTATCATGTGCTCTACTGGATCATTATTGTGCAAAACATGGACACTAGCATGTGCTGGAGAGAAAAATGGAGCATTAAATAAAACCAAGTTATGAAATTGTTTAGTTTATTTGAGGGTGTTACGTTCTACGGAAAATGGAGAAGAAAGCAGAGCATAGATGAGGAAAAGTTTAGTGGGCAAGGAAGGGTTGGGACATTAAACAGGTTATTCTGTGTTAGACTCAGAGGGAAGGTGATACTTAAAAATATTTTAAAGCAGTAGTGGCAGGTTCGATTCTCCCTGTGAAATCTCTAAGTGGTCCTGTTTTCTCTTGCCTCAGTGCGTCTGGGTGATAGATGGGACCCACACTAGGGGACACTAATGAGTCAGTGGGAGGCTGGGAACCTGTCTGTTCTCGCTCCACAAAAGGAGAATATTTCAATACTGGAGCAGTGGGTGTGGCACTGGTGTAGGTTTTTGTAGACACTCTTTACTCTTGGACGATCTTTTCCCAGCTGTTTCTTCATGATGAGGTCAAATTATATTAGATTATGTTTAAACCTCTATTAAATATTGTATGTGCTATTTCTCTTTCAGGTAAGGTAGATACATGGATTGGTATTTCTAATCTTTTATTTTAATGCAATTTCAATTTACAGAAAAGTCTCAAGTAATGGAAAGAGCAAGTTGCTGCGCTCCTTACCCAGGCTCACACCCACCTGCTCCTACTCTTCCCTCTTCTGTTCCTTCCCTTAATTCTTTTCCAGCTTTATTGAGACGTAATTGACATACAACTTTGTGTAAGTCTAAGGTGCACAATAGATGGTTTGATGCAGGCATGTATTGTGAAATGAATAAAGTAGGGCTAGTCAACACCTCCGTCTCCCCACATAATTACCTGTGTGCGTGTGTGTGTGCGTGTGTGTGTGTGTGTGTGTGTGGTGAAGACACTTCAGATCTACTGTCTTAGTAACATTCACATATATAATACAACATTGTTCACTAGTCCCCACGCTGTACATTAGATCCCCAGAGCTTTTTACCTTAAAACTGGAAGTTTGTGCCCTTTGGCCATCATCTCCCCATTCCCCATCCCTCAATCCATGGCTATTAGAATTCTCCTGTTTCTATGAGTTCAGCTCTTTCAGATTCCACATTTAAGTGAGATTATTATACAGTGTTTGCCCTTCTGCGTCTGCCGGATTTAACTTTGCATAATGCCCTCAAGGTCCATCCATGGTGTTGCAAATGGAAGGATTTCCTTCTTTCTCGTGGTTGAAACGTTTCCTATTATATTGTACATAGAACTCACATCTTCTTATCTGCTCTTCCACACAGGGACACTGGTTCTTGGCTCCTGCAAATAAAGCTGCCTTGAACAAGACAGTACAGACATCTCTTCAGGACCCTCACTTCACTTCCTTGGACCTGTGCCCAGAGGTGGGATTGCCGGATCGCACGGCACCTCTATTTCAAATTTTTTGAGGAACCTGCAGAGTGTTTCCCACAGTGGCTGCACCCATTTCCATTCACGCCAACAGTTCGTAAAGGTTCTCTTTTTCTTTATTCTGCTTGGTACATTCTGGTGTTACAACCTCTATTACATTTTTCGTTTCATTCATTGTATTCTTCAGCTGTAGGGTTTCTGTTTTCTACTTGTTTGTTTTCCCCACAATTTCCATCTCTTTGCTAAAATTTTCATTTTGTTCCTATATTCTTTTCCTGATTTCATTGAATTGTCTTTCTGTGTATTCTTATAGCTCATTGAGATTCTTTAAAATAGCTATTTGTAATTTTTTACTGGGCAAATCACACATCTCTGTATCTTTGGAGTCACTTACTAGAAAATTACTGTGTTCCTTTGTGGTGTCATGTTTCCTCGATCTTTCACGTTCCTTGGGGTCTTGCGTTGTTGCCGTCTCTTTGGAGGAGAGGCTACCTCTTCCGGTCCTTACTGAGTGACTTTGGGAGGGAATACCTTCTGTCAGCCCTAATAGTTGTTCTAAGGCTTCCGCAGACCTCCTGTGGACATGCCTGCTCCACACTTTTGCTTTCTCTTGAGGCAGAATTCCTATGTTCGGATGCCTTCTTTCCAGCCTTCACAGCCGGGCCAAGGTGCCAACGGCCTCCCCTCTGCTTTCCTAAGTGTGGTGCTAAACACTCATTTGCAGTCTCCAGGCCCACAGTCCCGGCAGTCTCTCTGCTGCACCCACTAGCACCTGCAGAAGCTCACTCTTTCCGTCATCATGAGCACAGCGCACAGCGTGCACAACAGCCTGGCCGCGCGTGAGGGTGTGTATGGGTGGGGCACATGGATTGCTGAAGGTGCCCACAGGCCAGGTGAGGGGTTCCATGGGCAAGCACCCCAGCAACTCATAAGTGGCCTTCCTGATGGAGTCCAGATGCAGTAGGACCCACATGTCTCAGACATGTTCTCCTCTGAGCCTGTGCGGCCCACAGCTCGGTGCTCTGGCTGGGCTGAGAGAAATGGGCCTCTGTGTGCAGGCCAAGACCCGCACTGCTGGGGAGCCAGGTGCTCATGCACATGCGCTCGCTGTCCACCTCGTGGTGCTGAGCTGTGCCGCCTTTGGGGAGGGGTGACACAAGTAAAGTCAAACTGTTCCCGTTACTCTCCCCATTGAGTCCAATCTCAAATGTTTCTCTCCAGCAGCCCACTGGACTCCTGGCCTTCCACAAAGACACTCCTCTCCACGAGTGATTGTAAATCGGTATTTTCCAGGGGCTCCCAGACCAGAATTGAGTGAGCTGGAGCCGGTTCAGGGGCCACAGTGGGACTGAGTTCTGCAAGCCTCTTCCCCAAGGCACTGGTGGCCCAGACTCTGGTTCCCTTGGCATAGGGTGCCGGTGATAGGATCAGAGCCAAACCAGGCAGCTGTCGAGTCTCCAGGGGTGTCGAGCTGCGTGTGAGTCTGTGTCCAGGACCATGGCTAGTGGGTCAGCTGCCCAGGTGCAGGCCTGTCTCCCCGAAACCGTTGCCCTCATTCACTGGCTGCTCTGGTCTCACAGTCTCCTGCCTGGATCCCGCAGTACCCACAGAGGCACTTTTGTCCATGGCTGGATGCCAGATTGTTGTTGAGGAGGCAGAGGCGGTCATTCTGCTGTATTGCTGATGTCACCCCTTCCTTTCCACTTATTTGAGGTTCTCATCCATGAAAGATTTAAAGAATGCTGTGTAATTCTTTTTATTAGGGCCTCTTTTTTAGAGCATTTTAGGTTTATGCAAAACTGAGAGGAAGGTACAGATATTTCCGGTACACGGCCATCCAGCAAGCGGAGGCCTGACAGCAGAGTGCTACAGTAGATGAACAAAATCCACCACCAAAATTCGTAGTTCACCCTAGGGCTCACTCTTGGTCTTGTATATATTGTAAGTTTGACAAATATATGATGACATGTGTCCCCCATTGTGGCATGATGACACCACAGGATCCCTGCCCTACAGGTCCTCTTTGTCCCGCATCTGCATCCCTCCTTCCCTCCCAACTCCTAGCAGCCACTGAGGCTTTACTCTCTCCACAGTTAATGCATTTTTCAGACTGTCCTATAGTTGACAGTTTTGTTCCTTCGCTTATTAATACACACTTAAGGTTTCTCCATGCCTTTTCCTGGCTTAATAGCTCAGCAACGATTCCGTAAACCTCTCTCAAGTGCTTAGCCTTTGATCTCAGTCACTATCTAGCAGTGGGATCGCTGAATCACATGGTAGGTACATGTTAACTACAGAAGAAAGTCCAACCACTTTTGCAAATTGCATATACCAATTTTCACTCCCACCAGCAATGTCTGCCTGTTCTACTTTCTCCACGTTCTCAGCTTTTGCTACTGTCGGTTTTCTTTTTAATTTTATACCTTCTATGGGGATGTCAATATCACCTAGTGACTTTAATATGCGCTTTCATAATGAATAATGATGTTGAGCTTACGGTCCATTTGAATATGTTCTGTCATGAAGTGTCTATATCTTCTGCATTATTTATTGCATTGTGCGTGTTTTGCTTTCTTCATATATTCTGCGTACAACTGAACTATCAAAACTAAGATTTGAAAATATTTTCTGCCAGGCTGTGGCTTAATTTTCTGTTGTGTTGAGTGTCTTTGGAAGAGAACAGTTTAAATTTTTGATAAAATCTAATGTATCTAATTTTCTATAGAGTGGGGGATTTGGGTCCTATCTGGAAAATAATTACCTAACCCTGATACAGAAAGAGGCTTCTCCTATTTTTTTTCATCGAATGTCTTATATTTTTAAGTCTTACATTAAATCTAGGATCCTTTTCATTTCTTCAGGGTGGGAGCCCTCCACCCCCCCCTCCTTTTTGTTCTTCAGGCATTATCGCCTGGGCATCACTGCAGCTCTACAGCCTGGAATGATCAATAACTTCAGTAATGTCAAGATGGCCAGAATCTCTGGTTTATGCAAACATTTTGATAGATCGAGCACAGGTACATAGATAAATAAGCACAAATACATACAATTTGGAAAGGGGGGCGGCAGAGGCATTCGGCCAGTCTTGCCCTCCTGCTTTGTAGCTATGGCCCATCTCTTTCTCCTTTCGGTTGTATTCTCTGTAAAACTTCTCTCACTTCCTTTCACTCAACACGCCGACCTGTACAGCCTCCCCTCCCAGGTTTCAGGACACAGGCTTGCGCTGTGTGATGGATAAAGAAGGTGAGCTCCGCTCTGAGCAGACACCTGGGGTCCGTGGTGGTCAGCTGCTGCCGTGTGAACGTGCGCACTGGCTGCTGGTCGTTCGGGGCGGGTCCTGTCGTGGCAAATGGAGTCTCTAGTGATGTGTCTCTACGTTTCCACAGTCAGTGGAAGGCTGTGCACCATAGTCTTCGTTCAGACCAGTGAAAGCCACAATTATCTTTCATTCATGGAAATGAAAATCTTTTGTAAAAATGGATGTGGAACTAGCACTGCGGGGTTATGGAATTAAGGAGTAACCAGCATTGTTCATAGTTTCAAAAGATAAATGTTACCTTGACGAGACCAGGTTTTAAAAGTGCGTTGATAGTCATTGTCATACTGATCCGACACCTCAGTGTCAGTGAAATCTCACAGCAAAGACTTTCCATTTTGGACGGCCTTCTTGTCTTGTTGGTTTCATCTAGTAGGTCGTGTCCACTGAACCTCGTGAACGTGGGGTCTGGTGATCTCCACGCCTGAGGGGCAGGGAGGGGCGCGGGGACCGGGGCGGGTCCGACCCGGCGGCGGCGCGCGAGGCCCCGGCGGTAACAGGTCCCGAGGGCGGCGGCTTCGACACCAGCCTGACGGCCGGCGGGAGGCCGGGAGCCCCGTCAGGAGCCGCCCCACGATCCGGGGGGGAGCGCGGGCCCGGGCTGCGGGTCCGCGTGTGCGGGGCGAGCGGAGGTTTCGTGCCACACGCGAGCTGGCGGGGGAGGGTCCGCAGGCCCGGCCGGGGCGCCGCGCAGGGCGCTTCTCCTCAGACGCGGCCCCGCCCTCGGCCCCGCCCCTCCCTCGTCTCCTCGCGGCGCCGCTCGCGCCACGTGACTCGGGAGGCGAGGAGGCTGCGTGCGGACGCTCTTCCGCCGCCGCCACCCCGTGCCCGCGCCCGCTGTCGGCGCGGCGCCTCCCCTCCCCGAGGAGACCTGCGCGGCCCCGCCGGCTCTCGGCTGCGCGGGACGCCCCTCCGGGACCCCGGGCCGGCCCCACGCAGCCGGGGCCTCGTGCCCGCCGCGCTTGCGAGCCCCACGCCCGGGGACCGGGGAGGGCCCGCCGCGGGGCACCGGCTCGCTCGCATAGAGCTGGGCGGGAACTCGGGGCCCGACGCCGGTGCGCGTGTCCCGCGCGTGGTCGCCCCGTCTCGCTGCAGGAACTCGGTCGCCCGCTGTGGCCCCCGGGGTGTCCGGTGACAGGCGCGGCGGGCGGGGCTGGACGCAAAGCCCCTCCGGGAGTCCCTCGGCAGGCGGGTTTCATCCGATCACGCCTGTAAATGCGTCACCGACCCCCGACCCTGTAAGCGGGCGGGACCCTGGGCAGGCGCCGCGGAGGAGCCCGGAGCAGCGGCGAGCCGCCCAGCCGCCCAGCCCTCGGCCCAGGCTCACCCAGTTTGACTTCAGTCTTCTTGACGAGGGGAGTTTCCAGCACGGAAGGAATATTTGCAGTATTGTGCTTACATTTCGTGCGTGTGCATGTGTATGCGGGCCTAGTTGTCAGGAGAAAGTTCCCAGGTACAAAGACACGGGGCTTTTTCCAGACGAGGGGTATGGTCTAGTGCGACAGCTGTCCTGACTCCACGGGTTTGACGCTGTGGACTCGGTAAAGATCTGGCCCATTCTCCCGCGGAAGTGTTCGTATGGCTCTGCTGTCTTGTTAGTTTTATGTTCTAGTGATTGATTTTTGTGGCATCTTGTATCTGTTGGCTCACGGGTGGGGCGGGACGGAAGCTCAGATGTAAAACGCACAGCTCTGTGGGAGACCCTCCCCGGTGCCTACCGTGTGCTGGGGTCTGTTCAGCACTTACACATTAACTCTGAGCTCCAGGAACAACTCTGGGGACTGGGTATGTTTAGAGTCCTGTATCACAGGTGGGGACCTCATGGGTAGTTTGTCCAAGTCAAACAGCTGCTTCCATATTGGAACACTGGCGGCCTGATTTTGAATTCTGAAAAGAAAGGAGCGACACACAGCAGCAATTCACCGGAGAAATCGCTTTATTAGGGAAAGGTGCTGGGTTATATAGGAAGGGGCATGGGGTGATTGTGGTGTTACTTCTACAGGGCTGGTGGCTATTGGCTACGTGCTGGGATTGGGAGGGGGGCGAGAGGTGATTGGGCTTCAGGTGGTGCCGGCAGGAACCGAGGACCCGGAAGAGAAGCCGGAAGTTCGCCATCTTACCGGTGGGGGCCCTTCATTCCCCCCTTTCTCCTCTATGGGGTTGTGGACGTTGCTTTTTCTCTGACTGCTTCATGCTTAATGGGGGCGGAGAAGGGAGTGAGGGCTTGAGGACTGGGGGAAAAGGGTTGATAGGACTCCCCACAGTAAGGACGGGTAGGTGTGGACTTCCTCAGGTTGGAAATCAATGAAGGTTCCCTGTAACCATAGGTCGAGGACTTGTTGATTCTAATGGTGGTGCCAGGAGGATACAGGTGCCAGAAGCCAGGCGTCTGCGGCCATCGTTTCCAGGAAGAGTTTCCAGCGGAGAGAGAGGTCCATCTCAGCGTGTGGTGAGGAGGTCACCTGAGGGAGAGGGATCTTCTGTGGCCAGAAGCTGGTAGTTCCTAAGTAAAAGCTGGTTGAAAGCTTGATTAGAGATTTTTCCGACTTGGGATTTGATGAACTTTATTATACAGGGTAAGAAGAGACAGGCGAGAAGAATGACTATTATGGGGCCTGCAATGGGCCAGAGCTAAGTGAGGAGGGGGTTTGTTAGTATTGAAGAGAATGGGTTGGATTTGGAAGCAGAGTGGAGGCTGGAGGCAAGGTCGGTGAGTTTGGTGATGTCAGTTTCTACAATGCCGGATTCGTTGATGTAATAGCACTCTTCTCGAAGGAAGACGCAGGTGCCGCCCTTCTCGGCTGTAAGCAGATTTAAGGCCCACTGGTTTTGAAGGGTGACTTTAGCTAGCGAAGTGACCTGTCTTTTGTGAGAGGCCAGGGAATCGGCAGTGGATCTCAGGGCTCCCTCAAATCTGGCGTTGAGATCTCTAACTGCCCATAGAGAATGACCCAAGGCTCCCCCAGAAAATCCTGCCTCAATGGCTGAAGTGGTCAAAGAGATACTGACCATGATGGGAAGGAAAGCAGCCCTTTTTGTGCACGAGGGCAAGGGAGGTTGGAGCTCAAGGAATTCTGCCATGCTATAAAGTGTTAACTGTGGGATTAGGGTGACGAGAATGCAGGGTGTATTGGAGTTGGTAAGCAGTGAAGTGTGCTGGAGGGGGGTGGAATCGGGCCTTCACAGTGGTGGATGGTGAGATTATCTGCGTATTCTGGTTCCCATAGGGGTATGTCTGCCAGGGGGCAGAGGGGTTGTCCTGCATGGAAGGAGTAGTTGGAAATACTAAGGGGCACGGCGGCCAGCAGTGGGCACTGTAGTGATGCGCACAAGAAACAATTGGCGGTGTTGAGGGTGTGGTTGAGAAAGATGGTGGTGTCCTGAATGAGCTGTAACCAAGAGTAGGAGGAATAAGATGATGAAGAGGCGCCGTCAAGAGTTTGGATAATGACTTTTTCGGAATGTCTGATATCTGATGCAACTTGAGAGATCTGGGAGCGAGAGGGAACATACTCTCGAGAGATATGAAGGGTACCGTGGGGGGTCGAGGACCCCCTGTCATACACTGAGGCTGTGACTCCAGCAGCCCATCGAGAGTCCCAGGGATCTGGGATTGATGATGAAAATGAGCCATTGGGATATTTCATGAAACGGTTGGAGGAGTAATACTGTGGGTACCGGGAGTTAGCCATGTGGTGAATGGCACAAGACCAGTAGGGACATCCCCCGTAGGTGTCTTGCCATCGCCTGAAATAGGCTTGTTTTTGGTCATAGAGGAAGCAGAGGCAGGGCGAATAAGGGGAGCTGCTAGTGAACACTTCGGTGGAGGGAGGAAAGTGGAGGTGTAAAGGCCCAGAGCAGCCTTTCAGAGGGCAGTCTGATGTGGCAATGAGGGCAGTAACTTTTGTTTGATGCTGTGTGTAAGTCTGTCTGACTTTGAATCGCCATACAAAGGAGGCTGGGGTGGCGGGGAAGACAATAGGAATGAGGAGAAAAAGCAAGAGAGCAGTAAAGGAGGAAAAAGTCATGATTCGGGTATGGATGGCAAAGGGGGTGAATTCGGGTATGGATGGCAAAGGGGGTGAATGGGATTTTGGAGGAAAGAGGACAGTAAGGTCAGGAGTCTGGAGGGAGGGAGAGTCTGTAAACTTTTGTAGGTTAAGAGATCTTTTAGGTGATGTGGGGACAGAATGGTAAGGGGTGCCCTGAATGTCAGTTTATGAGCTGCCTTCTGCAAGAGCTGTCCAGCGGCTAATTCCCGTAGGCAGGGGACCCATCCCCGAACTGTGGGGTCTAATTGCTTGGAGAGAAAAGGTACTTGGGCAAAGGATGGGCCATAATATTGGCCTAGGACTCCTAGAGCTTGACTGGACCTCTCATGAATGTATAATGAGAAGGGCTTCGACAAATCAGGAAGATGGAGAGCTGGCGCTTCCACAAGGGCCTGACGGAGCTTAATGAAGGAGTGTCGGGGTGAGGATGATAATGGTTCTTCAGGGGGTCCCTTGCTGAGGTCATATAGGGGTCTTGCCAACAGGGAGAGGGTTAGGGATCCACGCTCTGAAATACCCAACCAGGCCTAGAAAGGAAAGGATTTCTGTCTTGGTTTTGGGAACGGGCAGGTCAGAGAGGAGCTGTTTTCTGTCTAAGGTAATGGACTTTCTTTGTTGACATAGGAGGGATCTAAGGTTAAGGTAATGGACTTTCTTTGTTGAAATAGGGGGAATCTGAGGTAAGTGACAGAAGGGGAAGAGATTTGAGCTTTGACGGGGGATACCCAGTAACTTCCGGAAGCTAGAAGGTTAAGTAGGGAGGCAGTGTCAAGTTGAGACTGTTCCCACGAGACACTGCAGAGTAGATCGTCCACGTGTTGTAATAAGGTGGACTCGGTGTGATCATGATGAAACTGTTTGAGGTCCTGAACTAGGACCTGTCCAAAAACATGGGGACTATCTCGGAAGCCTTGTGGCAAAACTGTCCAAGTGAGTTGTTCAGAATGTCTTTTGTATGGGTCCATCCAGGTGAAGATGAAAAAATCTTGGGAGGAGGGGTCTAGAGGGATAGAAAATGGGTCCTTGAGATCTAGGACTGAGAAGTGGGATGCCGAGGCAGGGATTTGTGATAAAAGGGTGTATGGATTTGGAACTAAGGGATGGATAGGGATAATGGCCATGTTGATGAGGCGAAGGTCTTGGACGAGGCGGAAAGATCTGTTGGTTTTTTTAACAGCTAATATGGGGGTATTAAACGGGGAGTGAGTGGGTCGGAGGTAATTTTTGTTTAAGAGATCTTGAATGATGGGTTGGAGGCCTATGAGGGCTGAAGTGGTTAGGGGGTATTGGGCCTGACAGATATACTGAGAGGGGTCACGTAATTTGATAGAGGCAGGAGGACATAGAGCCACGGAGGGGCTTGTAATGTCTCAAACTTTGGGATTTACAGGGTGTATGAGGGCGGAACCAGAGCTTTCTTTGGGTAGAGGGGGTCGTCGGCTATGAGGGCCATCAGAAAGGGAGTACTGGGGGCTATGGGAGTGGATATAGTTATGGAAACGAGGAGGGAAAGGATGTCCCGTCCTAGTAAAGGGATGGGACACTGGGGCATAGCCAGGAAGGAGTGGGAGAAAGGTATGGGATTGTCTTGGATTGTGCATAAAAGGGGGGGGGGGTTTAACGGGAAAATCTGTTTACCTCCTACCCTGACTATAGGAGTAACGGCAGGTGTGATAGGGCTGGGTATTCCCGCAAGACTGAGAAGGTGGCTCGTGTATCTAGGAGGAAGGAGATGGGGCGACCGTCTACTATTAAAGTAACCCTGGGCTCCTGTTTGGTGATGGAAATGGTTGGGCAAGAAGCCCCTGGGCCCCGTCAATCTTCTCCTGCCAGCCCCACTACGGCGGGCTTAGGATGGGGGTTGTTCGTCCAGCCTCCCCTTCCGGTTGCTGGGCAATCAGATCCCCAGTGGCCCGTTTTGTGGCATCTGGGGCATGGTGTGGTAGGAGATCTGGGGGAGGGACACGCCCTTGACCAATGTCGTTTTTGTCCGCACTTGAAACAAGCTCTTGGGGGGCACTTGTTTGTAGAAGGTTGCCCAGGTTGTGGTTTTATCAGCTGGGTCAACATTTGGAAATTGACTTGATAAGCCTTTTGTTTACAGTGTTCTTTCTCCTCCTCCCGGTTATGGAAGACTTTAAAGGCCACTGTTAGGATCTCAGTCTGTGGGGTAGCGGGGCCCTGTTCTAACTTTTTGAGTTTAGCTTTAATGTTGGGGTAGCTTTGAGCTAGGAAGTATGTCATAAGGACATGTCTTCCTTCAGGTGTTTCTGGGTCCAGGCTGGTATAGTGTAGTAGGGCTTGAGTGAGTCTGTCTAAGCTATGTCCTGGAGGGGGGGGGGCGATAATTTTGGGAGACCCTCGGGACCGAGTCTGAGGGGGACTGAAGGGTTCTGGCTCAGTCTGTGGGGGAGTGATGTGGTCCAGCCACTCCTAGTCGAGCAGGTCTTGAAGTGTGGAAGGGGGACGAAAAAAATAAAGAACTGGGAGGGCTGACGCTCCCACGCGTTGCCAGCCAGCAGCCCAGCTGCTTGCTTCTTCCACTCCAGTTGGGCTTGAACTCATGACTCTGAGGTTAAGAGTCTCATGCTCTACCAACTGAGCTACAGCAGGGCTCTAGTTAGTTGCTTATGGAATGCGTAAACAGAATGTTCTTTGTTCTCCATTCCTGCCACATCAGCAAGTAGGGGAAGGGCATAGCTAGAAGCAGGGGTGGTGTTTCTACACATTTTCAAGGTCTCCCTATTTTCAGAGTGAGGAGTCTTGATGCGTCTTCGAGGACAAGATATGTTTTTGTGGACAGATAACTTCCAAGGGCTGCACCGGTTGTTCTTAAGCTTGTGCTTTCTCATGCTGCGTTCAGACATGGGGGAAGGTGCTTTCCCATTCTGCCTACAAACATGTGAGAAGACAAAGGCGGTCCCCAACAGGGGAGAAACAGGTGATGAGGGCAAAGACGGAGGAGGCCCCCGGGACCTAGTTAAAGGGGTGTTGAAAGGCTCAGGCTTAATCTGCGGGGGACGAAGGCAAAGGAAGTGAGATGGGGGAGGATAGGGTGGTGGAGGAAGGTAGAAGGGCTGTTGTAGGAGAAGAACAGGAACGGAGTGAACGGGAGGCTTCTGCAGGGGCGGCGGCTTGCAGGCTAGGAGAACTAGGGGGGTGGGGGGAGGAGGAGGCGGAAAGCTTCGATATAGGGAATCTCCTTCCATTTTTTCAGGTGCTGGCAGTAGTTAAAGAGATTGCAAGTGATGTTAGGATCAAGAGTTCCCCCTGCGGGCCATTGGTTGTGATTGTCCAGGGGGTATGTCGGCCAATCTTGGGAGCAGTATTTACAGAGAAGTTTTGGTTTTATATCAGGCATCAGGGAGAGGGTGGCCAGATGCTTAAGCAGGCATTCAAGAGGTGAACTTTCAGGGAGGGATGAGGAGGCTCCCATGGCTGAAGGACAGAGGAGACAAACAGGGGAAGATGAATGGAAATCCTCGGACTGGAAGCAGTCCGCAAGGAGACAAAGGGCGTCCCCAATGATCCTTGGTGGTCTGTGGGAACTCGGACACGAGTCGGAATTTCTTAGGAAGTGTGGGTCGTCACCCAGACTTCTCTAAGAAGGCAGAGTGCTGGAGTCATGAGGTACCTAGTACTAGGAATTTTTCGCAGACAGAACGGACTTCGGCAGACAGAATGGAAGGAGGAGGGGGGAAAAAGGGAGCGTTCTCATCCGCAAAGTAGTCACCTCGTTTATGGCTGTTGGAGGAGGGGCCTGAGAGTCCGCCGCAGCCGTGAAGGCCTGAGGCGGGGAGAGTTCCCTCCTCGTCCCCGAGCGTCAGGGCCTTGCCGGACGACCACGGTCAATGGTGCTGTGATAGCTCAGGGAAGAGCAGCCTGCTTGGGAGGAAAACTTACCTAAAGGCCAGAGAGGAGTGGTGAGTGTGATGAGCCAGTGCCGGAAAAGAGGACGAGGGCAAGCTGCTGCTGCTGTCAGGGGGAAGACGGGGCCCAGTTGGGGTGTCCCGTCTCCTGGGTTTCGGCACCAATGAAAGGAAAGGAGCAACACACAGCAGCAATTCACCGGAGAATTCCGCTTTATTAGGGAAAGGTGCTGGGTTATATAGGAAGGGGCATGGGGTGATTGTGGTGTTACTTCTACGGGGCTGTTGGCTGTTGGCTAGGTGCTGGGATTGGGAGGGGGGCGAGAGGTGATTGGGCTTCAGGTGGCGCCGGCGGGAACCGAGGACCCAGAAGAGAAGCAGGAAGTTCGCCATCTTACGGGTGGGGGCCCTTCAAATTCTAAGGTCATAACCATTATGAGTACATGTCTACAAGTGTGACCCATGTGGTCTGTGCTCCTGGTGCCCAGATGAAGAAGAGGTCATAAGATCTACAGAAAAACATACAGGCCAGCATACCAGCCGTAACCCCTCAGCTGGGGATGGAGGGGTGAGGGCAGGGCCAGGCAAGGAGGGCTGCGTGGGATCAGGAAGGACTTAGTACTTCTCCTTGATGGCAAGGGAAAGTAAAATGGGGTGTGACCTGAGAACATTAGCAGCATATTAAGGTCATGTGGTAGTTTGTAATACATGGATTAGGAAAAGGATGGAAGGTATTCAGTTTTCTCCTGTGAGGTTCTTCAGCTCATCTTTGGCTCATCTATTGATAGGATTAAGGTGGTTATTCTGATCAGACTGTCAGATGAGGTTGACACTAAATCTGAAGTACCAACTAACAGAAATCTATCCCTTTTGTTGGCTCATGTAATACTCCCCCAATTCCTCATCCCTGTTTTTGTTTGTTATCATTCATCTACAATTACATGAAGAACATTATGTTTACTAGGCTGCCCCCTTCACCAAGTCCCCCTTACAAACCCCACTACAGTCACTGTCCATCAGCATAGTAGGATGCTGTAGAATCTCTACTTGTCTTCTCTGTGTTTTTTGGCCCTCCCCGTGCCCCCCACGGACACATTGTACATGCTAATCCTAAGGCTCCCTTTCTTCTTCCCCCACTTATCCCTCCCTTCCCACCCATCCTCCCCAGTCCTTTTCCCTTTGGTAACTGTTAGTCCATTCTTGGGTTCTGTGATTCTGCTGCTGTTTTGTTCCTTCAGTTTTTCCTTTGTTCTTATACTCCACATATGAGTGAAATAATTTGGTTCTTGTCTTTCTCTGCCTGGCTTATTATTTCACTGAGTATAGTACCCTGTAGCTCCATCCATGTTTTTGCAAATGGTAGGATTTGTTTTCTTCTTTGGCTGAATAATGTTCCATTGTGTGTATGTACCACATCTTTATCCTCTCATCTACTGATGGACACTTAGGTTGCTTCCATTTCTTGGCTATTGTGAATAGTGCTGCAGTAAACTTAGGGGTGCATATTTCTTTTTGAATCTAAGAAGTTGTTTTCTTGGGTAAATTCGTAGGAGTGGATTTCCTGGGTCAAATGGTATTTCTATTTTGAGTTTTTTGAGGAACGTCCATACTGCTTTCCACAATGGTTGAAGTAATTTACATTCCCACCAGCAGTGTAGGAGGGTTCCCCTTTCTCCACATCCTTGCCAACATTTGCTGTTGTTTGTCTTTTGGATGTTGGTCATCCTAACTGGTGTGAGGTGATATCTCATTGTGGTTTTAATTTGCATTTCTCTGATGATTAGAGATCTTTTCATGTGCCTTTTGGCCATCTGAATTTCTTCTTTGGAGAAGTGTCTGTTCAGATCCTCTGCCCATTTTTTAATTGGATTATTTAAAATTAATTTTTGTTAAGGTACATGAGCTTTTGATATAATTTAGATGTTAACCCCTTATTGGATATGTCATTTATGAATATATTCTCCCACAGTGTAGGATGTCTTTTTCTTCTACTAATGGTGTCCTTTGCTGTACAGATGCTTTTTTGTTTGATATAGACCCACTTGTTCATTTTTACTTTTGTTTCCCTTGCCTGGAGAGATATGTTCATGAAGAAGTTCCTCATGTTTATGTCCAAGAGTTTTTTGCCTGTATTTTTTTCTAAAAGTGTTATGGTTTCATGACTTACCTTTAGGTCTTTGATCCATTTTGAGTTTACTTTTGTGTATGGGGTTAGACAGGAAGCCAGTTTCATTCTCTTACATGTAGCTGTCCAGTTTTGCCAATTCCAGCTGTTGAAGAAGCTGTCATTTCCCCCATTGTATGTCCATGGCTCCATTATCATATATTAAGTGACCATATATGCTTGGATTTCTATCCTGGCTCTCTAGTCTTTTCCATTAGTCTATGGGTCTGTTTTTGTGCCTGTACCAAATTGTCTGGATTACTGTAGTTTTGTAGTAGAGCTTGAAGTCAGGGAGTGTAATTCCCCCAACTTTATTCTTCCTTCTCAGGATTGCTTTGGCTGTTTGGGGTCTTTTGTGGTTCCATATGAATTTTATAACTATTTGCTATAGTTCATTGAATAATGCTGTTGGTATTTTTTTAGGTATTGCATTGAATCTATAGATTGCTTTAGGCAGGATGGTCATTTTGACAATATTATTTCTTCCTAGCCAAGAGCAT
Organism: Manis javanica; assembly: GCF_040802235.1. NCBI lineage: Eukaryota > Metazoa > Chordata > Mammalia > Pholidota > Manidae > Manis > Manis javanica. The sequence continues at coordinate 982,319 of NC_133172.1, forward strand.
GGGATGAATTTCCATTTTTTAGTGTCCTCTTTAATTTCTCTTAAGAGTGTCTTGTTGTTTTTAGGGTATAGGTCTTTCAGTTCCTTGGTTAGGTTTATTCCTAGGTGTTTTTTTATTTTTGATGCAATTGTGAATGGAATTGTTTTCCTGGTTTTCTGCTAGATCATCGTTAGTGTATAGGAATGCAACAGATTTCTGTGTATTAATTTTGCATCCTGCGACTTTGCTGAATTCAGATATTAGATCTGGTAGTTTTGGAGTGGTTTATTTAGGGTTTTTTATGTACAATATCATGTCATCTGCAAACAGGGACAGTTTGACTTCTTCCTTGCCAATATGAATGCCTTTTATTTCTTTGTCTTGTCTGATTGCCATGGCTATGACCTCCAGTACTATGTTGAATAAAAGTGGGGAGAGTGGGCATCCCTGTCTTGTTCTTGATCTTAGGTGAAAAGCTTTCAGCTTCTTGCTGCTAAGTATAATGTTGATTGTGGGTTTGTCATATATGGCCTTTATTATTTTGAGGTACTTGCCCTCTATACCTATTTTGTTGAGAGTTTTTATCATGAATGGCTGGTGAATTCTGTCACATGCTTTTTCAGCATCTATGGAGATAATCATGTGCTTTTTGTCCTTCTTTTTGTTGATGTGGTGGATGATGTTGATGGATTTTCTAATGTTGTACCATCCTTTCATCCCTGGGATGAATCCCACTTGATCATGACGGATCATCTTTTTGAAGTATTTTTGAATTTGCTTTGATAATATTTTGTTGAGTGTTTTTGAATTTATGTTCTTCACGGATATTGGTCTGTAGTTTTCTTTTTTTTTTTTTTTGGTGTCTTTGTCTGGTTTTGGTATTAGAGTGATGTTGGCCTTGTAGAATGAGTTTGGGAGTATTCCCTCCTCTTCTACTTTTTGGAAAACTTTAAGGAGGATGGGTATTAGGTCTTCACTACATGCTTGATAAAATTCAGCAGTGAAAACATCTGGTCCAGGGGTTTTGTTCTTAGGTAGGTTTTTGATTACCAGCTCAATTTTGTTGCTGGTAATTGGTGTTTTCATATTTTCTATTTCTTCCTGCATCAGCCTTGGAAGGTTGTATTTTTCTAGAAAGTTGTCCATTTCTTCTAGGTTATCAAATTTGTTAGCATCTAATTTTTCATAGTATTCTCTCATAATTCTTTGTATTTCTGTGGTGTTCATACTATTTTTCCTTTTCTTGTTTCTGATTCTGTTTATGTGTGTAGACTCTCTTTTTTTCTTGATAAGTCTGGCTAGGGGTTTATTTATTTTCACGAACAACCAGCTCCTGCTTTCATTGATTTTTTTCTATTGTTTTATTCTTCTCAATTTTATTTACTTGTGCTTTGATCTTTATTATGTCCCTCCTTCTACTGACTTTGGGCCTCCTTTGTTCTTCCTTTCCTAGTTTCATTAATTGTGAGTTTAGACTGTTCATTTCAAATTGTTCTTCTTACCTGAGGATTCCAATATACTTCCCTCTTAGCATGGCCTGTGCTGCATGCCACAGATTTTGTGTTGTTAATTATTGTTGTCATTTGTCTCCATATATTGCTTGATATCTGTTTTTAGTTGGTCATTGATCCATTCATTATTTAGGAGCATGTTATTAAGCCTCCATGTGCTTGTGGGCTTTTTCATTTTCTTTGTGTAATTCATTTCTAGTTTCATATCTTTGTGATCTGAGAGGTTGGTTGGTAAAATTTCCATCTTTTTGAATTTACTGAGATTCTTTTTGTGGCCTAGTATATAATCTATTCTTGAAAATGTTCCATGTGCACTTGAGAAGAATGTGAGTAGTGTGTTGAAGTCTCCTAAAATGAATGCATTGCTGGCCTCTCTTGTCCCCTCCTGGCATTAGCCAGGAGCTCTTTCCTCTCACTTTATCTCTAAACAAAAGCCTGTACCTTGCTCTCCTTTAAAAAAAAAATCATGGCAGTCTATTTCACCCTTTAATTCTGTTAGTATTTGTTTCACATATGTAGGTGATGCTGTGTTAGGTACATAGATATTTGTAATGGTTCTATCTTCTTGTTGGATTGACCCCTTTATCATTATGTATTGTCCTTCTTTGTTTCTTGTGACTTTCTTTGTTTTGAAATCTATTTTGTCGGATGCAAGTACTGCAATTCCTGCTTTTTTTTCCCTGTTTCATGAAATATCACTTTCAATCCCTTTACTTTCAGTCTGTGTATGTCTTTGGGTTTAAAGTGAGTCGTCTCTTGAAGGCAGCATTTAGATGGCTCTTGTTTTTATCCATTCAGTGACTCTGTGTCTTTTGATTGGTGCATTCAGACCATTTACATTTAGGGTGATTATCAATAGGTATGTAGTTATTGCCATTGCAGGCTTTAGATTTGTGGTTAGTAAAGGCTCAAGGGCAGCTTCTTTACTATCTCGTCATCTAACTTAACTCTCTTATTAAGCTATTATAAACACAGTGTGATGATTCTTTATTTCTCTCCCTTCTAATTCCTCCTCCTCCATTCTTTATATGTTAGGTGTTTTATTCTGTACTCTTTCCTGTTTCCTATGACTGCTTTTGTGAGTAGTTGATTTTATTTTTTGCCTTTAGTTAGTATTTGGTTGGTCTGCTTTCTTTGCTGTGATTTTATTTTCTCTGTTGACATCTATTTAGCCTTAGGTGTGCTCCCATCTAGAGCAGTCCCTTTAAAATATCCTGTAGAGGTGGTTTGTGGGAAGCAAATTCCATCTACTTTTGTTTGTCTGGGAACTGTTTAATCCCTCCTTCATATTTAACTGATAATCGTGCTGGATACAGTATTCTTGGTTCAAGGCCTTTCTGTTTCATTACATTAAATATATCATGCCATTCCCTTCTGGCCTGTAAGGTTTCTGTTGAGAAGTCTGATGATAGCCTGATGGGTTTTCCTTTGCAGGTGACCTTTTTTCTCTCTCTGGCTGCCTTTAATACTCTGTCCTTGTCCTTGATCTTTGCCATTTTAATTATTATATGTCTTGGTGTTGTCCTCCTTGGTTCCCTTGTGTTGGGAGTTCTATGGTCTGAGAGACTATTTCCTCCCCCACTTTGGGGAAGTTTTCAGCAATTATTTCTTCAAAGACGCTTTCTATCCCTTTTTCTCTCTCTTCTTCTGGTGCCCCTATAATGTGAATATTGTTCCATTTGGATTGGTCACATAGTTCTCTTAATATTCTTTCCTTCCTGGAGATCCTTTCATCTTTCTCTACCTCAGCTTCTCGGTGTTCCTATTCCCTGATTTCTATTCCATTAACAGCCTCTTGAACCTTATCCACTCTGCTCCTAAGTCCTTCCAGAGACTGTTTTATTTACATATTTCTCTGATGTCCATCAGCATGATTATGACCTTTATTTTGAATTATTTTTCGGGAAGATTGGTTAAATCTATCTCCCCCGGCTCCCTCTCTGGGGTTGTCTGTGTGATTCTGGACTGGATCAAATTCTTCTGCCTTTTCATGGCAATAGAGGAAGCTGTGGGCAGTTGGCGCATGTGTTAGATGGAAGAACAATGTCCCTTCCTGCACCTTGCCCTTCTCTGCTGCCTGTGCAGGTTACAAGCACTCAGGGAGCAGCTTCCGGTTTTATTTCCTGAGCTGCCATGGGCGGGGCAGCTGTCAGGGCAGGTGGGGAGAGGCAGGTGTGCTGAGTGTGCTGTCCTGTGAGAACTGTGACCCTTGGAGCCCTGTTCTGGCTTCCTCTGTCTGTGTGTGCTGGTGGGGCCTCTGAGTCTGGCCTGGGTGGCTGCTGTGGGTGCAGCCATTCTCAGGCTGCTCCCCTGCTATGGTGGGGTTGTGCCAGAGGGGAATGGATGGGAGGCTGTTTATTGCCATGAAGGGCTTCAGAGTTGCGCTGCCTCCCAGGGGGCTGGAGCACCTGAATTTCCCCAGGATTACAGCTGCTGGGCTGAGTGTGCTGTGATGCTTCTGTCCAGCTGTGAGGCCCCTGTCCCTTTAAGACTTTCAAAAAGTGCTCACTTTTCTTTTGTCCCAGGGGCACTGGCTGCAGGGTCCCGTTTGCTGATTTTCCTTTTCTGGTTCCCTAATATCTAGCACACCACGCAATGTGTGTCTGCGTTCCTGGTGCAGGTGACTAGGGCTGGGTGTTTAGCAGTCCTGGGCTCCCACTCCCTCCCTGCTCTGATTCCTCTCTTCCTGCCAGGGAGCTGGGGTGGCAGGGGGCACTTGGGCCCCACCAGGCCATGGCTTGTATTTTATCCCCTTCATGAGGCACTGAGTTTTCACAGATGTAGATGTAGTCTGACTGTTGTACTGTACCTTCTGGTCTCTCTTTTAGAAATAATTGTATTTGTTGTATTTTCAAAAATATGTATGGGTTTGGGAGGAGATTTCCAGTGCCCTAGTCATGCTGGCATCTTGGCTCCTTGGTTGCATGTTAATTTTTTGAGAATCTGCCAAATTGCCCAGACTGCCTATATAATTTTGTATTACCACCAGCAGTGTATGAGTTGAGTGAGTTTCTCCACATCCTCTCCAGAATTTGTTTGTATCATTGTTTTTTGTTTTAGCCATTTGATTGGTGTGGTTTTAATTTGCATTTCCTTCATGGCTAATGATGTTGAATAACTTCCCTTGTGCTTTTCTGTCATTCATGTATCCTCTTCAGTGAAATGTCTGTTCATGTTTGTTTACTAATTAGATTGCTTGCAGGTGCTTTCTTTAAAAATTTTTATTAAGGTATCATTGATATACACTCTTATGAAGGTTGCTGCTTGTGTTTATGCAGGACAAGGACCATGTAGCCACTGGGTCAGCCCATGAGACCCAAACACATAACCTCAATGAAAGAGAAGAAGACTGTGTAGTAAGACTACAGATTTGTTTGGAATGGATGAATTACAGTATCTATGCATTCTCTCCCTACTCGTATATATATGGTTTTGGGAAGATATTTCTGCTGCCCTAGTAACGCCACCATCTTGGCTTCTCCTGTAGTGCTGCTTTCTTTAATGTACTTGTGAGGTTTTTTATCAGACAAGTTCATTAATCTCATTAATTTAAAGCATTTCTCCTTTTTCTATTCCTGGGAGAAACTGTGTAAGATTTAGAGTCTATTTCTTTCTTAAATGTTTCATAAAATTCACCTACAAACTAATCTGGGCCTGAAATTTTGTTTAATTATACCAGTGATATAATACATACCTCCTCTATTTCTAGCTCACAGTGTTTAAGCATCCTCCACTATCAAGCCCATGCAACATTTACCTAACTCGTGAAAAAGTCAGAAAATACATCAATGATTATTTATAGATGTCCTGATTTTGTTCATGGCTGTATAGGACTTCAAGAACTGAATCTGGGAAGTTGAGAAATTTTGTTGCAGATGGATTTAGTCCTCACAACCTCATTTCTATGCAAACCATCCAAGGATGAACCCATCTTAGAGAATACAGACTTTAAACCCAGCCATGGACCTATTCTCCAAAAGGCAGAGATTTCTGTGTTCCAGAACCCTCAGCATAGCTTATTTCAAAATGGCAGTAAATCATGTGCAAGGCAGGAGCTGCAGAGACTCTATAACTCATTTCGCTTGTGGCTGCAGCCGGAAAAACACAGCAAGGATGAAATTATTTTTCAAGTGGTTCTGGAACAGTTTATGGTCAATAGGCACTACAGCGACAGGTCTACTTTGAAAGAGAAATGGGAATCAAGTGGCAGAAAACTGGAGAGATTCATAGAGGACCTGAGTGATGACTGGGTGAAGCCACCTCGCTTAGTGAGTAGAGGGTTCTGTATCCTGGGGTGAGGGGCTGGAAGGACTCAGGGGTAAGCACAGTAGACTGGAGATGCCTGAGGCAGAGAAAGACCACCTAGTTAGGGCCAGAGCTCTCTCCTCTTACCGAGGGAATCTTTACTATCCTAAGTAAGCAAGAATAAAAAGTTTTATAAGCATATATTCAGTGACACATACAGAAACCAACATATTATTTAGCTGCCTTTTATTGCTGAGATGGTAGGAAGGCTCACTTAGAAATTGTCTTTTGGGAAGAAACCTCACAGATGAAGAGAAATGCCTTGACAAGAGCTTGTTCTTCCCTCAGAAAGCCTTAGTCTTCATCTTTTTCTAGGGAAGACACACGAATAAAGAAATTGCCATGAAGTGTAGTAAGCAGAGATCAGGGCAGAACAAGGAGATGCGGCAGGTCACCTGTTCCACTTGGGAGATGAATGAACACACGGACTCCAGAAACCCAAAGGGACCGTGAGCCCAGACAGAGAGGCTGACAAGTCCAGCATGAATTCAGTAGAGGTTTACTGAGGGCATCTTAGGTACTGAAGCTTGCCGTGGGCAGCTGCAGGGTGCATAGGCCTCAGCACTGCTTTGGGTTTAAGGAAGCTAATTGATAATGGCAAAGAGGAAGGACCCACGTGCAGGGTGGCCACTTGCACACACAGTGGCGCAGGGTCCGGCATCCCAGTCTTAACCATCCCTGGAATAGGGTAAAGATTCTTGCCCCAGGGAACAATGATTGATTGATATATTTATTTAGTTTTTATTACCAAATATGCATTGCAGTGGTTCAGCATTCCCTCTCACCCCCACCTGTGCCAAGTCCCCTCCCCCTTAGTGACCACTAGTCACTTCTCAGTGTATCTGAGACTAATGATGTTTGGGAACAATGTTTTATTGTTTCAAGCTGGATATTATCTAAAGAATACTTGTGTATCAAAGAAAGAAGTGTGTAAAGGAGATTCCCCAGTCAACATGGAGGATTTGATAAGATGGCACCACTCTTACTCATGACACCATTGTATAGAAGTCTAGGGAAAACCTGACTAGGCAGGTTTCCCACAATGGCATGTGTCCCACAGCAGGTCCATATATGACAGTGACTGGGCTTCTTTTTTACAGGTGCATGTCCACATGCAGGGACAGGAAGCCCTCTTTTCTGAGAATATGCCCTTAAGAGAAGTCATTCTTCATCTATCCAAACAGTTGTTCACAGGAACCCCAAGAGAACACAACATGGGGACACCCTCCTGGCCTCCCCAGGAGGCTTCTCTGGAAACAGGACCAGGTGGGTCAGGGGAGCGCAGGTGCCTGAGGGATGTTCTGTGTGGACCCCTTTTGGGGTACAGCTTCATTGAGTCACTTCTTCATTTCTACAGGAGATGAAGACAAGGAAAATGGTGGCAACATTTCTTTGAAAATTTGTCAAGTAAATGGCAGTATTGCGAGTCAGGGTAACGAAACGCCTTCCCTACTCATGATCCAGGGAGAGCACGGTCCTAGGCCTGAAGAGCAGGCTGTTTCTTTGAAGAATCCACTGAGCTCTGCACGGGCAGGTCCAGGCACCTCCAGGGCCCAGGAATGGGCCCTGACTGGGCCTTCTTCTCAGGATGTCCTGATGGAGGCGGGACCAGGCTTTCTTCCCAGGCCAGACCAGGCCTCCCCTGAGCCTGTTCCTAACAATCAGGGCATCGAGGGAAACTCCACACGTGGGGGACAGCAAGAAAAATTCCACAGAGCCCCCAAATCATACAGATGTGAAGAGTGTCCCAGGATGTTTAGGTGTTTATCTCAGCTAAAAGCCCATCAGAGAAGACACAGTAATGAGAGGACATTTATTTGTGCCAAGTGTGGCAAAGGCTTCTTCCAGACGTCAGACCTACGCCAGCATCAGAGGATTCATGCCGGAGAGAAGCCTTTCGTGTGCAGCACGTGTGAAAGGTCCTTCAACCACAAAACCAACCTCCAGGCTCACGAGAGAATCCACACGGGAGAGAAGCCCTACACGTGTCCCCTTTGCCGGAAAAGCTACCGCCAGTCATCCACCTACCACCGCCACCTGCGGGCTCACCAGAAAACCGCCTTCAGAGGTGTTTCTTCCACACCAGAAGCTTCCTCGGCTACAGGCCCCATGTGATGTTTATAAGTATGTATGCGAGTGTGTGTATTTCCACTGGTCGGTTTAAGGAGGCAGGATATTCTTCAGTTTTGTTCCCTAAAGTATCTCAGGTGCATAGAAAAGTGGATGAAAATTTTGTGACAAATATCTGTTGAATAATTGAATGAATCTGTAATGTTTATGTTTATTCCTTAAAATCAGTTAGGCTGAATCCCAAGATACAAATGCCAGCTCAGAGATGTCCCACAAGGCTTTTCCTGCTGACTCTCCTCTACTCTGTCCACACCCTTTGACTCTAGTGCAGACTCAGGCACATAAAAATGTGGGTAGTGAAGGCAGAAAGCTGAAAATAGTCCTTAGTCTATGATGGGGAACACTTACATTTAAATGATATAATCATTTCTTTAATTGACTGGATATTAAAAGCTAAACTGAGCCTGAATAAGACTGGTGGCTGAATGTTGCAGAATGCTATTTTATTGATGAATAGATACCAGAAAGGTAAAGTTTTTCCATTATTTTATTATGATAGTGGATATGGGAAGTTTGGGGTGGGGGTGTGTGTTTATTTCCAGAACAGGTTTGAAAGTGCAGTTGGGAGAATAAAAAAGGGGTAGGGGTCTGTTCAGCACTAAGGCAAAAGTACACCCCCAGATACGTTATTTCGTATACTTTTGTGAGCTATCTTCTAGGAAATTGGGGTTCAGTCTCATTGAGAAACTAGGGGATAGTATGTAGAATTTGCTCAAATCACAAAAGATGGCATTCCACAGCATAAAAAGTGGCATTTCTCTGTTTGCTGGGTCTATACAAGGGAGACGTAGTGTACTACAGATAATGCTCCACCGTGTGGAGAAGCCCACTTACCCATCTTTCCTGGATGAGCTCCAATGGTTAAAGTATTTTGAACAGTCTTGAACATGCTTCCTGGTATGCAGGGAGAGCTTCTCTTTGGAAATAATACCTCTATGATGCGGGGACAAACTTTTTCAAAGTGATTTACCACTTAATTATGAAACCATCAGTAGCAACAGATCTTGAGTGTCCATGTCTTCTGGAACACTTGATATTGAGACTGATCTGATTTTAATATCCAGACCTTGAGTACAATTTATTGGATTAAAGGCGTAAAATAAAGGGATAAAATGTTACTTCTCTCTCCACTGCCACTTTAGCCAAATGCATGTTTGCCATACTAACTGCATGTTGGACTCCAGCTGACATCACAGAAGTACAGATACCGAAAATGATCGTAAGGAGTCCACCCAGGGCTGGATCTCAGTATTTATATCCAAAGCTCAACATATTTCCCGTGAAATTGTTGATACATAAGTCTATGTATATTTGGGACTCGGGGTTAAACTTCCCAGGATGAAAATATTGAAATGGAGAACTACGCAACCCGTAGTCCAGCCTACGGGCGCGGTGCTCTCTGGAAGTCCCGTCTATAGCGACACCTGCGCAAGCGCAGGCAGCATCTCCTCTACAGAAAGGACGGAGGCACGGCGCCGGAAGTGATTCCTCGGGTGGGCCGTGGTCGTAGTCGGGTAGGTGGCGGGGGCTGCGGAGACTAGCAGGACCAGTAATTGGGGATGTGTCCCCTGAAACCTCCCGCCGGCACCAGGCGCTCCTATGTCTTCTGGGACTTGTAGTCCTTGCGCCCAGTCGCGCGTTGCTCTCTGGGTACTGCAGTCGGTGGCGCGCTCTGCGCAGAAGCGCGGCGGTTCCCGCGGGGAAGGCTTCCGTTCCTCTGCGTTTTCCCGTGAGGTTTCGGGTCTGAGTCTCCGATGAGCGAGAGTTTGGCGTTTCTGCTCGCGTGCTGGGAAGCACAGGGCTCCCGAGTAGGATGGTCCCTGGCTTTATCTTTGTAGGTGCCATCTTTGTATTTCAAGTGGATCTGGCTTACCCTTTTCAGTAGTGAATCGATTTTTTAAAGATATACTTACTTGAAATATGAATCCATTTAAATATTAAATAATGGTTATGTGCAGGAGCTTCATGTCCCTTAGGTTGTAAACCCAAAACAGGCCCACGGTTACTCTCCGGCATGTGAGCCTGTTTACTTACCGCAGCCGCGCATTTCATCAGTTCATTTGTGATCCTAGGGGCTCCTTCCCAGCACTGACTGCTGTCTCTAGTCCTCTTGTCCCAGCCCTTGCTCGGGTCTGGGTAAAGTTGCCCCAATCTCTTTGGTCTCCTATTTCCGTGTCTTCAAAACTTTTGTACTCTTCAGAATCTTTGCACTATTTCCCCTTTACACTGTATTTTACTGAGATTTCTATCAGAAAAAAAAAGCTTAAAAGGCTGAACATTAGAAAGTATAAGCTACCAGACACAAGTGGTGTCACTCTGAAAAATCCCACGTCTATAAATGAGCTGATGTAGGTACCCACTGTCTGGCAGCTGTCCCGATCCCGTAAAGGGGTCGAGACTGCGGTCGGTAGACGTACTAGGAGCACCGCAGGCTGCAACCCTGGGGGACGCCTCGGGGAGGTTGGGAGGCCAGGGACGCCTGGTAGCCTCCCGTCTGTTTTTCCGGCAAGGTGAATCTGATGAGATAGGGTTGATTTTCAGGTGCCAGGAATATCAACCCTCTGATTCCTTTCGGTTTCTGTTTGAAAATCTGAGAAAAAACAAAAAGCGGCCGCTGTGTGTCTAATCTGTGTGTGTCTCTGTTTTTTGTGTCTTTCATGTGCCTAATAATTGTTATACTGACAAGGGGACAGACTCAGACAACCCCCTAAGTGTGTAAATGAATATATCTTTCTACCTCCGGATGGTATTAATGAAATTGATTTAAAGACAAGCGCTTGTGAAAATTGAGTGTTCTAAAACTTCCAGAAAACCTGGTAAAAAAGTGTTAAGCATTAATGCTAATTTGAGTTTGCCTGAGGCGGGCATGTCCTGGTAGTTGTCCGCTGCCTGAGTTTACCTAGAGTCATTTGAGTCATGTTATCTGCTAAATCTTTTAAGAATAGAATGCTTAGAAGCTTGGCTTTGTCTAGTGTTCAGTGGGGGTCTTGTGAGTAGGCTAGCATAGTTGTTGCAGGTAGGTGAACTGGATAAGTGTGGCAAGTGAACACCTTTTAAATTGTGTGTTGCAGTGTGTATGCCTACCTGCAGCCTGAGAATCTTTGTAGTAACTTAAAGCCTTAGAGTTTTGTTAAGTTGAGAAGATGTGCTCTGTGTTTGCTGGGAGATTGTGCTGTGAAGCTCATGGTTGCAGAAATTGTAGAATGTGTTCGTGAGTTTGTTGGTCTAGAAAATGTTAGTTTGACAGTTTGCAGTGTCCTGCTTCTCAGTGTTCACTAGAAGTTAAAGTTTCTAATGGTTTTAAGTTCTAATTAAAACCACTTAAAGTAATAAAGAAAAACATTTCTCTATGCTAAAAGATGTATGTTTTAATAAGAAAAAGTATAAAAAATGAAAACTCTTCTGCATGCTAAAGAATGTGTTTTGTGATAAAAGAAAGTAACTTTGTTCTAAAGTACAGCTATTTATTTAAAGAGAGACAAAGAGAGAAAACAGCGTGGTGCCTTTTGTTGTAGAAGATCCGCTCAGCCTGTTGCTTTGGGGGGAGGGTTAGGATGTTTAGAGATAAAGTGAGATAAACCCAGTCAAGCCGCAGGCAAGCCCAGGCATAATTCTCACCGGCTTATGTGCTTGGGACCATGGGGCAAATGAAGAATAAATTACTATATTCTTACAGATATAGTCATGCCTAGTGAAATTAAAGCAAGTGAGTCTTGATATCAAGTGCACAGCAAAATTAAAATCTCGTTTCCAGTTAAACAGTTTTCTTTAACTGTTAGTCTGCTCTTAATGTTAAAAGATCACAGCAGTTTCTCATGCTTAAAGTCTCAGTGAGTTGCCATGAAATCGTAATGTTAAAGGGACTAAAAGCTAAAGTTTGTTAACAACTGTATAACCTTTATTTGCCTTTGAAATATTTTGTTATTAAAAATGATTGCATGGCCTGAAAAATTGAATTCCTAAGCAGAATAGTAACAAAGCTTTTTTCAGCTGATTAAATGCACTTAGTTAACAAACCAAAATTTATTCTTAAAAATTAAACTGTAGAATCTGGACAAGATTATGTTTCTCCCAGAAAAACAGGTTTCACCGTAAAAGTTTAGATAGACGAACGTGTGACCACTTTTGAGAAAAGTTGTAATAGATTTTTTGAGAACCACCAGGTCTTCTTGTTTAATTTATATGCTGTATGTTTTAAAAAAACATGGGGGACTCTCCATATTTTTTAATGCAAATAATCTTAGAGCTTTTAATAGAATTTGCATAGCAGCTTATATCTACTATTAAAAAGTAAAACATTCTTGAAGATTTCAGGGAAGACCTGTAAACTTAAGCACTTTCTCTGTTTTTTGTATCTGGTCTTAGACACTTATGCTGAGTTATGTTCTTATTATTTTCACTGTTTGTAAGCTATTGATTGTAAGCCAAAGGTCATCATTTCTCAGTCCCTAAATGAAAAAGTAAAATGCCTGATCTCTTTCATCTCAAAGCATATTTCTGGTCATATCTGAATATCTGTGTGAAAGAAAGAGACATTTAAATTTGAGATTCTGCTTAAACTTTTAAGTTGAATTTGACTATAGCCATATTCATTCTTTGTATGTATCTCTAACAGGTCTTTTGTATGCCTGGTAATATTATACTCTGCCTTGAGTTTAGACAGTTCTTTCAGCTAAATATGAATTCTTATTGTAGCTTTTTTCCCCTCCTGAAGATGAAAGCAGAAGAATCTACCATCTGCTACCATTCTCTCAAGAATGCTTAGTAACCTAGAATTAGTTTGACTTTCTGTATGTTGTCTTTAAAAATTGACAGCAGCAGTCTCCCCTGCTGCCCCACTTTTTAAGATATCTCGTTTACTGTGCTGAGTATATAGACAATAAATGTGTAATGATAGTTCTAAAAAAATTAAATGCAAAAAGGTGCTTTTACCTCTAGTTAACTCTGATATTTTCCAGAGGGCCCCTGGAACATGTCAGAAGAATTTTTTCTCACTAGACAAAGTATTTGACTAATTTGGCTTATTTATCTGATATATATATATTTATTTACCAAGAAAGCACTGTCAAAGAGAATGATGCTAAACTTTGTTACTGAATGTTTTGTATTACAGAAATATCAGAATTTCCTTATGTCAACTGTTTTACAGTAAGCTCTCATCATATCTTTAACCATTGTCATTTGTAAGTCTTTTGTCATTTATAGTATTATCCCTAAACTGGTAAAGAACTAGATTTCAGCAGAACAGGTATTAGTTACATAAGATTACATAAACTAAAGAAAATGATTTTGTGTCTTTTTGTTTCAAATGTTGCTGGTAAAGTGTTTTAACCTTGTTCTCTTAAACTGACAACAGTTTAGTAAATGACTATCTTTATGAGCAGAATTGAAACATCCTTCTCTCTACTTGATCCCTCCAGAGTTTAAAAACTTTCAGTGACTGTTTTTGTATTCCATGGCAGTATGTTTATTTGCACGAGTTCAATAAGAATCTGCTTTCCTTGTGAGAAGACTACTTAAGAACACTGGTTATACTACCAGGGCTTTGACTGGAATGTCGTACCTGGGAGACATGTGTATAAACTCAGATGTGAACAACTTTAAAGAACTAAGATTGACTTTATAAAGCCAACAAAACCCCTTGGAAGAACTGGCCTGGTACCTTGCTTACAGAGTTCCCAGCAGCCTTACCAGGTGAGTAAAGAAGGTCACTTCCTGGCAGGTGCAGAGACCTCGAGAAGAGAAGAATTCATCCAAATCTACAGGTACTGCAGGCAAAGCCTGATGGCAAGTCTGGCTTGGCTGTCTGGCCTCAAGAAGCCTTTAAAAGTTCAATCTGAAATTCCTTACAAAAAGTTCCAGCAAAGCATATTTAAAAGAGCCTGTGTAATCAATTGCTCTTCTTGCTGCACCTGTGCAAATAATCAAGCCAGCTGTTAATTATTTTCTTAACCTAGTTACTTCTGGTAAAAATGAGAGTGATTTTAGAGAGAAGTATCGTTTCAATAATGCAGCCTCCTTCCAGAATAAAAAATCCAACTCCAGATGTTGCTACATAACCTAATAACACAATTTGTTTTATCTTGCCTAGAAGCCACAAAACTGCAAATAGTAATAAAAATGAAACCCAGAATAGAAGCGCCAGCCTTCTGAAGCCCTCTCAACTGACCAGTGATGGAGACCTAGCTGCACCCTTTACTGCGCCCCCTTCTCAGCATGAAGCAGCCAGAGCGGTCATCACCCCTCTTCCCTAGCAGCAGCTAGAGTCTCTATCTGTAGAAGAAAGAATGAGACCATACCCATAGCCTTCCCTGGTAAAAACAGGTATTTAATCCCTCCTCCCGAGAGATAGTGGGCTTGTAACACTGGAGTGACCCTATGTGTCTCTACTTCTGCCTTCAACTCCTCCCATGATTTCTGTATCATGGTCCAGCTGGTGCCCAGGTTGATGTATCATGATGATCTCTCATTCGTAGCTGAATTTGAACCTAAGCATAGATATAAGAGAGAGCCAGTCTCGCTGACCTTAGCCGTGTTGTTAGAGATAAGAGTCGCAGCTGGAGTGGGAACGGAGGCAGTCGCTATTGTTCAAGAGAACCAGCATTATGAAAGACTAAGGACTGCTATTGATGAAGACCTAAAAACCATAGAGCAATCCATTACAAAACTTGAAGAATCTCTGACTTCCCTCTCTGAGGTAGTCTTACAGAATAGACGAGGGCTAGATCTGCTGTTCCTAAAAGGAGGAGGACTGTGTGCAGCTTTAAGAGAAGAATGCTGCTTTTATGCAGATCATTCCGGGATAGTAAGAGATTCAATGTCAAAACTTAGAGAAAGGCTAGATCAGAGGAAGAGAGAGCGAGAAGCAGGCCAAGGACTGTTTGAATCTTAGTTCACTAGGTCCCCGTGGTTTACAACCCTGATATCCACTCTGGCTGGGCCCCTACTCATCCTTGTGTTGCTTCTAACTTTAAGACCCTGCATGTTAAACCGGTTAATAACTTTTGTTAGAGAAAGAGTGAGTGCCGTTCATGTACTAATGTTGAAGCAACAATACCACTCACTCACCTCACAAGAAGATACAAACATTCCATGATTGGAATGCCCCAAAAAGAGAAGTGGGGAAATGTAGGATCTGAAGAATCAAAAGTTAGCATAAGTACAGCCATCTTAAGGCCTAAATACCACCCCCTAACCCAAAAGAAGGAAAATCATTAGAATCTTGAAAAACAAGTTAGTTAGCCTGTGTCAATTGTAGTGACCTTTAGTTAGCTAACCGTAAATCAGTTAATCATACACGCCTAGCTTATCTTACTAGAACCACCCTAGACATTCCGTAGGTGATCTCATCATGTAAATTTGAGGAATTTGGCTTGGAGTTTCATATCTTTTTCCCACGTCTTTAAAAATCCAAAACAGTTCCAATTTGCCAAAGTTTAAAGAAAGCTCCACATTAATAATTAGAGTTTGAAACTCTCAGAATCACTTTTGGATCTCAGGGTTTGTATCCAGAGTTCACAAAGGCTTTCCTGTGAACTTGTTGATAAGTTAAGTCTTTGTATATTTGGAACTTGGGGTTAAACTTCCAGGATGAAAAGACTGAAACAAAGAACTATGCAACTGTAGTCCAGCCTTACACATTTGTGTGTGTAAGTTCTGGCCATGATGGAGTAACGGTCTGATTCACACTTCCACCATCAGTGACAAAACTGGACAAAATACACAGTGTCAGTGCTCTCAGGTGTTGGACAACATATGCTACAGGGTTGTGAAATGTGTCAGGACAGCCCAGCAGGTAAGGTCACATCCTCCTATCCTCCTGCCAGAGCACTTTCCAAACCTGAGCATAAGGTAGGGGCAACAGAGCTTAGAGACCAGGATTGCTGAGCTGGCTTTTAGTGGGTGAGGTGGCCTCGTGGAATGTTGGATATACTCAGAGAAGGAGTCCCAGAATTCTGCATGGATCTTAGGGGTGTTTCTCAGTAAACAAAACTAGGGTTGTGCAGAGCACGACTCCAGGTGAGGGAGACAGCAGCTAAGGGGGCTGTGAGCTGGCTGGAGGTTGCAGAGAGAGTTGCACCATATAGTAACATTGGAATCCTAAATCTCCGGAGAGGAGGAAACTCCTTCAACAACCTGTGCAGTCAGTGGAGACCCTAAGTAGCTCTACTGTAGAAGTGACCCTGTTATTGGAAGGGATGTCCTGGAGAAATTTCAATTAAACATTAGAAGAGACCTCTACCCAGGAGGACGACAACCAGGTTCTTGGCTTTCCCTGAGAAAGAATTCACAAACAGGTGAAAGAAATGGCAAGCAGTTTATTGAAAGTGAAAGTACACAGTCAAGAAGGGAATGTAGGCATGCTCCGGAGATGAGCAGTGCTGGTGTATGGGCGTGGCAGTTTTGTGAGCGACGTTAAGCAGGGGGTAGATATTCATATTGTTTCTGAGAAAAAGTGGGGCTTTCATAGAATTTGGGTGCCATCCTTTCTGTTCAATGAAAGTCTATATCAGAACTTTCATGGCACACAGGGATGTGATTTTAATTCTACATTTCAATTTTATATTTTAAAAACATTTAACTTGCTCTAATAATTTTATATTTTAAAATCATTTAACTTGCCCTTGTTCAATAATTATGACATATGTACATTTGTACAAATGAAACACTAAGATTTTTTCTTAAAAGGTTAGCTTTAAATTCTCCCACATACTATATATGTTCTGTGCCTATATTTTCATCCCTCCATATGCTTCAGAAAACGTCAGCACACTCTGCAGAGTGCACTGCTTAGCTTTTGAACTCGGAATCCATCCAGTTCATAACTGTAGGTGGGAGTGGACGGATCCTCCTCAACATGCAGGTGTAGAAAACTCTATTGTGCAGATGGGCCATATGCATTCACTCGGTTCCTGGAGACAGACATTTAAAGCATTTTCAAGTAAGCTTCCATGAATAACCTCTGCACCCTAAGCACATATATCTAATGTCTATTTAAATTGAGAAAATACGTCAAGTTTAGCACTGAAGGTTACTGGACATGTTGGTGACGGTGATGCATGTCTTTGTTTTCAAGATTTTTTTTTGGAGGAGTTTTAGGTTCACAACATAATTGAAAGGAAGGTACAGAGATTTCCTACTATTTCCTGTCTATACACATGCATTTCCTCCCCCATTATCAACCTCACTCACCAGACGGCACACTTTTTACAAGGAGGAACCTGCCTTGATCCATCACAGTAACCCAAGTCCACAGTCAGGGTTCACTCTTCATGCTGCCAACCCTGCGGGTGGACAAACAGGTAATGGGTCATGTGCATCAATCACTGTGATGTTATGCAGCATATAGCATATTCATTTCCCCTGCCCTAAAGCCTCTCTTTGCTGTGCCTGTCCGTTCCCTCCCCAGACTCCACAGTCCTTGCAGTCACCGATCTTATTATTGCCTCCACAGTTTTGCCTTTTCCTGAATGCCATGTGGTTAGACGCGTGCAGCATGCAGTTTTTGCTGATTGGCTTCTTTCACTCGGGAACATGCATTTAAGTTTCCTCCGTGTCTTTGTTCGTGGCTTGACAGCTCAGTTCAGTTTAGCCCTGGATCACGTGCCATCGCCTGGATGTACCTCAGTTTATCACGTTTCCTTTTGTTTGCTGAGCTGCCCTTCCTCTGGCTCCAACGTTTAGAACCGGCGTGACGGCTGCTGCCAAGTGCGAAACGGGGCTTATCTTCCTCACTCAGCTGGGGGTGGGCATCCTTGGGGACTCCTTCCTCCTTTGCCTTTATACCCTCGCACTTCTCACTGGACGCAAGCTGAGGCCCCAGACAGGATTCTCAGCCAACTGGTCTTAGGCAGCTGCTTGGTGCTTCTCTCCAGAGGGATGCCTCAGACCAGGGCACCGTCACATCAAGACACCTCAGGACTGAGGCCCCACGTAAACCCCTCTCGTCCTCCCCAGGCACCAGCTCCATCCTTGGTGTCCCCCAGTCCGCGGAGCTCCGCCCCGGTGCCTCCAGGTGCACGGAGCCCAGTGTCTGTGAAGCTCCTTGGGTCCTCTTCCCCACTGCCCATCCCATTCAGGCTTGCGGCCCACATCTTCCCGCCTCGCGCTCTTCCATCCCCCAGATGAGGTCAGGGAACCCGGCTTTATTCCAGTGATTGACTGCACATAGCAAAACAGATCTCCAGCAGGAAGCAGACACGTGCTATTTGAAATAGAGGGACCGGGTAGTATGACCAGAGTCTATCATTTGGGGGTCTTCCTTCCCTCTTATTCACCTGACACATTAATTTCCCGCACTTAAGAAATTCTCCTGTAAGGGTCTCCCCGGCATTAAATGCTTTTCTTTCTACCTTAAAGCAGCTTTGGGGGTTCAGCTGTTCTCTGCACTTCCACGTACTCAGAGCCCGGGGCTGAACCTGAGGCTGGAATCCCTGCGTGGACCCCAAAGGTCGTGGGATACGGGCACGGAAGCAGCCTCCGCAGTCTGCACGGGGACACAAGGGTGTCGGCTGAGAGCAGCGGGGCGACGGCGGGGCGAGGCGCGCCCAGGGACGAGAGCGCACGTGTGGGGCGCCTGGAACGGACTCAGGTGGTGCAGGGGGCACAGCGCGGCGGTAGCAGAACCCGAGCGGCCAGGGGGGCGCCCCTCCCTGAAGAGCCGGGTCGGGCCGTGGACACCCCAGCGAGGCCTCACCGAGGGGTAGCAGGGCGCCCTCGGGGTGCTTTTCCATCGGACCATCAAGCCCGGGACCTGACGAAAGCGCCGGGTCCCACTGCTCCCCTTTTCCCGAGAGACCCTGGATCGTTCCCGTCCTCCGCGAGCCGACTGGTTTCGGGGCAGCAGAGCCTCTGAGATCCGCGGCAGCGGGTGATGGGGGACAGCGCGGCATGGGCGCCGCGGGGAGGAAGGAGGCCGGGCTGGGCACGGAAGGCCCTGGGCTCCGGGGGCGCGGCACCTCGACCGGGCCTCCATGGCCGCGCCGCGGGGCTGAATCCTTAGCCGCGGCCCCGGAGTCCGCGCTGCCCTCCCCCCGGGGAGGAGCCGTGCCACGCCTCTCCCCCGGGGCCCGAGGCGTACCCCCGCCAGGACCCACTGAGCCCCGAGGGCCAGCTCCGCGCCCACGACATCCAGGCCCTCCCGTCCCACCGCCCGCGCCCACCCCAGGGCTCGGTGCCGCCGGAGGATCCCCTTGTGCGGCGGGGCTGCCGGCCTGAGTCCCGGGGCTGGAGGGCCCCTTACCGCACCCCTGCGGGACAGCCTCTGGGCTCCGGCTTCCTGGCATATGCGCGCCCCGCGGAGAAGGCTGGGAACTACCTTACCCATAATGCAAAGGGCCCGAGGCAGCGACCAATAGGCACCCACGACAGGGCGATTGGGCGTTCGGACCCGAGGGCCGGCAGGGACGCCCCGCGCCGGAGGCTGTGGTTCTGGAGGCTCTGCGCCCTGACGCGGAACGAGTCCGTGATGAACGCGGCGCCCGGCCCCATGTGACGACGGCTGGGAGGCGATCGGGGAGGGGTCGTCGCACCCCCCAGCGGCCGGTCTGAGCGTCAGCGGCGGCGGGTAGCGGGCGTGCCCGGGTCTCGTCACGTGCAGCCGGCACTTGGGACCCCGCCGCGCCCACAGAGTCCGACGGCGGCGTCCGGCTGAGGGACCCGGCTCGGGTGAGGCTCCTCCTCCGGGCCCTCGGCGCCCTTACCCCGTGTGCCCTGCCCAGACCCTAAGGCCCCGAGTGCGGGGCGCCTGCTCACGTGTATCCAGCCCCGATCCCAGTGTCCAGAGCAGCGGGGCGGCCAGGGGTGGGCCCCCCGTATCTGACAGCCGTTGTGACGAGGAGTGGAAGTGTTACAGGCAGAAGGACAGTTTGGGAAGTCAGAGGCGCGACCGGCCCGGAGCCACTGCTTCTGGAATAGCGAGGCGAGGCTATTAAGGTTTTACCTTCATTCTCAGGACATCGGGAGCCACCGAGGGTTGTGAAAAGAAGGGGTGCATGATCTCAGTTACGCTTTTCAAGGTTTTCCAAAAGTTGCTCATAGTTGGGACAGACTGGAGAGGGGGTGATAACACTGAGACGAAGGGAGGTTGAGTCCTTGTCCGGGGCCTCACAGCTGTAAGACTCAGCGGAGGACTGAGGTTCAGCAATAATGCTGCCATCCCAGGTCACCTGGCTCCAGGGCTGGTCAGGGAGGCCTGAGCCTATGAAGCCCGGCCATGTTCCGTCCCTCTAATGACCCCCGTCTTTCCACAGATTCCCGTGACTGCAGCGACACTTATGGACTGTACACAGGTGAGTGGAGGACATTTACCAGGCCCTCAGTGCGCCTGGCCCCACCCTTTCTCTCTGAGATTGTGTTCAGCGACTCGCTGACTGTCACTCTTGCAGTCCATGAGCCTGGAGTCTGTAGAAACCTAAACGCAGGGTTGGAAATCCAGGCTGGAGTCTATATGATTCCTATTGCTGGCAAGCAATACAATTAAGTGTAAGATTGTTCCAGACATAGAAAACAGAATGTGTTATTTGTAGGAGGCAGGGCTGAGCTTTTCCAGGGAATTCCAGTATCTATACCAGGTGTGACTGTGGGTCATATTAAGAGGGGTCATCATGACATTGGTATTAGCAGCCCAGCAATGGAAAGGGACGGACTGGCACTGGTTCTCTTGCCTGGGTACCAGGGAGGAGTGGGTGGCATCCACAAAACAGCCGAGGGAGAGAAGTGGCTGTGGGGAAGTTCTGGGAAAGTGGATGGTCTGGCAGGTGTCCAAGGCTTCCATGGAAAGCGTGCGGGGAATGTGGAAACCCAGGGGTAATTGAGACAAGATGACACTGAAGCCCAGACTGGTGCTTATTCACATGTGGGAGTCACCAGGATTTTGTCGTGACTTCTGAGGTGTGTTGGGTGTTCCAGAGAGGCAGCATTAGCACAGGCACAAATCAGCATCTGGGCGAGTCCCTGGGCCTGAGGTGGAGGAGCTCTGGGGTCGGTCTTTGAATGGTGATCAGATGGAGACAGGAAGACACTGGTGGGGGACAGCAGGTGCGGCACACGTGCAAGAGAGCCATGGGGGTCTCAGGTCTGCAGGCAGTTCCAGCCGGCTGAGGTCCAGCCAGGGGCAGAACTGGGCAGCGAGGCCTGCCAAGCAGGCTTTGTCCCCATGGCTGCGGGAGGCTTCGGACATCTAGGCAGGACTGGATCCTGTTTGAATCTGCTAGGCATCGTCTGGTTGCCCTATGCTGGGCAACATACGGGGAGACCAGGGCTGTGCCTCTGGTCTGGGCAGGAGGGTAGTGGTTGTGGGGTGAGACGGTAGCAGGGAGACGCGGTGCAGCGTGAGGAGAGAGTGAGCACTTCAGGCCCTAAACCGTGACCGGGAGCACCTCGGGGTGAAGCACACGCCCGCGCAGGTTGTGTCTGGGAGCCCATGATCCAGGGAACTTACGAGGAATTTCCTGACTATGGGGTGTGTGCCATAAAGCCAGGCTCAGGATGGAGATGGTGTGCCCTTGTCCGCATGCCCATTGTTGTGGGACACTCGGTGGCCATGATACCCCGAGGCAGAAGCAGGTGTCTGTGGCCTCAGGGCCTGGTATGTCCTCTAAGGGGCAGACATTGAAAGGAAGGTGAGCAGGGGATGAACGTCTGGGGAGATGAATTTGGGGTCCTAGGAGAGAGGTTGATCATGGAATGATCTTTCCCCATCTTGGCAGGGCTGTGTGACCTTTGAGGACGTGGCCGTTTTCTTATCCTGGGAGGAGTGGGGGCTCCTTGCTGAGGCCCAGAGGCTCCTGTACCGCGAGGTGATGCTGGAGAACTTGGTCTCTTTCTATTCTTTAATTCCCAAGGCAACTCTGCCCTTTCCATAGCGAGACCCTGGGCTCTGCTGTCTTCCTCACCTCCCTGCGTATGTGCTGCGGGGGCAGCGCTGAGCTGTGTTCACCACCTTAAAAAGCCCTGAGTCCTCTCACTCCAAACATGCTGGGAAGGTCCTGGGCTCCAGAAGTGTTGCTGTTAGCCTGACGCATCCCACCTGGTTCGCCTTCCCCCTGGCAGAATGACTGTGTCCAGGTCTGTTTCACCTTGTATTCCAACCCAATTGAGTCGGTAATCGTAATTATACGGTTAATGGATATGGGGTCGTAATGGATGGCACCACAGCATTAAGGTTGTGGTAACTGGCCAGAAAGCACCTCTTATTTTTCCAGGTGTAAAAACAGGCACCATTTGGCTGTAGAACAAAGAAGCGGTGAGGATCATCACCCTTTATTTATTAGATGTTATAGAATAAGTTTTAATGCTTGAAGGCCTTGTTTTAACTTACATCAGGTCACGTAAACTATTTTAAATTGAGGGTCTGTGGTGTTCCATTTTATTAAGCCAATTTGTGTCAAAGACTTAATGTTAATTTAAATCTATTATTTGTCATATTAGACCATCTGTGCCCAGTGTGGGTACTTTTGGGTAAAGGGTGCTGTGACATTGGGAAATTTAGGAAAGGGTACAGTCTAAATGAGGCACACCCATTTTTCTCTGATCTATATGTAGTCACGTTCCTGAGAGTGTAGGGGTGCAGAGTGTACGGGCAGTGGGATCCGCAGGTATAATTTGAGCCTTGGTAATGATTAAGTTTATGAAGTTTGGCTATTGGTGCTGTTTAGTAAATGTTAAAAGGTATTTATTCATTTATTTCTCTTTGTACCTCTTTAGTGATAAATGATTGACATGTAAAAGGCTGTGCATATTTCATGGATACAACTTGATGGGCCTGGGGATAAATATACACCCATAAAACCATCACCAACCATCAAGGCCATAGACACATCTCTCACCTCCCAAAGTTTCTTCTCACTCCTTTATTATTATTATCACAATTACTATGTGTGTGTGTGTTTGCATGTGGTAAGGACACTTAACACTCCCTCTTAGCAAATTTCAAGTGTACAATAGTTTCACCCACTGTTCATAGTTTTGCTTTCTGTGGTTTCAGTTACCTGTGATGAACTGCAGTTTGGAAGCAGACGATCCTCCTCTGACCTACTATTAGAAGGTCAGCAGTAGCCTAACACTACCGCATAATCCTTATGTCATTCCCCTCACTTCATCTCATCACGTAGGATTTTATCATCTCATCACAAGAAGAAGGGTGAGTATAGTACAGTAAGATATTGTGGGAGAGAGAGAGCACATCCACAGAAGTTTTTTACAGTATATTATAATTCTAAAATCATATAATATTGTTCTAATCCATTATACTGTATTTTATTACTAATTCTTAATCCCTAGGTTAGCCTAATTTATAAATTAAACTTTATCATTAATATGCACTTACAGGGAAAAGACATAGTGTATGTAGGGTTCATTACTATCTGTGGTTTCGGGTGTTGTATCCACTAGGAGCCTTGGAGCGTATTCCCTGCAGATAAGGGGGACTACTGTACTGTACAGTACTGTCAGCTGTACACACTCTTCTCCAATGCATCTCAAGAACTTATTCATCTTGCTAACTGAAACTTTGTACTCTTCAGCCATCACTTCCCCATTTACCTAGCCTTTGGAAACACCCCTTGTCAAAGATCAGTTGACCATGTATTTGTGGGTTTATCTGTGGGCTCTCCGTTCTGCTCTGTTGGTCTATGTGTCTGCTTTTATGCCAGTGCCATGCTGTTTTGATTACTGTAGCTTTGTAATATAATTTGAAACCGGGAGATGTGATGCCTGAAGCTTTGTTCTTGTTCAAGAATGCCTTGGTTATTCAGTGTCTTTCATGGTTCCATATAAATTTTAGGATTGCTTTTTCTGCTTCTGTGAAAAATGCCATTGGAACTTTGAACATGACTGCACTGGATCTGTAGATTGCTTTGGGTAGCATTGACATTTTAATAGTAATTCTTCTAATCCATGAACAGAGAATATATTTTCATTTATTAATGTCTTTTTTTAAATTTCTTTCATCAACATTTTATGTTTTTCAGTGTAGAGATCTTTTACCTCCTTGGTTAAATTTATTCCTTAACAGTTTATTCTTTTTGATGCAGTTTTAAAAGGGATTGTTTCTTAATTTCTTTTTTGCTTAGTCCATTGTTACTGTATAGAAGAGCAACTGACTTTTGTATGTTAATTTTGTATCCTGCAACTTTACTGATTTATTTTAACAGGTTTTTGGTGTAGTCTTTAGGGTTTTCTGTATATAAGATTATGTCATCCACAAACAGAGATAATTTTATTTCTTCCTTTCTGATTCGGATACCTGTTATTTATTTTTCTTGCCTGATTACTCTGGCTGGGACTTCCAGTACTGTGTTGACCACAAGTGGCAAGAGTAGTTATCCTGACTTGTTCCTGATCTTAGTGAAAAACTTTCAGCTTTTCACCATTGAGTATGATGTTGGTTGTGGGCTTGTCATACATGGGCCTTATCATGTTCAAGTATATTCCTTATATACCTGATTTGTGGTCAATTTTTTAGTCATGAAAAGATATTGAATTTTGTCACATGATTTGTCTGTATGTACTACATAATCATATGATTTTACCCTTCATTCTGTTATTGTGTACCACATTTGTTGACTTGCATTTGTTGAACTACCTTTTCATCCCATGGATAAAACTCAGTTGGACATGGTGTGTGGTCCTTTTATTCTGCTGCTGAATTTGGTTTACGAGTCTTTCATTGAGGATTTTGCATTCTATGTTCATCAGGGATTTTGGCCTGTAATTTTCTTTGTTGTGTTTTCCTTATCTGGCCTTGGTGTGTGGGTAATGCTGACCTTGTAAAATGAGTTTGGATGTGTTTAGCCCTCCAGCTTTTTGCAAGAATGTGAGGAGGATTGACATTATATGTTTCATGGAATTCATCAGGGAAGCCATCGTATCCTGGAATTTTCTTTTTTTGGGAGGTTTTCTATTACTGATGCAGTGTCGTTACTTGTTACTGACGTGTTCAGATGTTCTACTTCCTCATGTTTCTAGGAATCTGTCCATTTCTTCAGGGTTTGCAACTTATTGATGTATAATTGCCCATAGTAGTCTCTTATGATCCTTGTATTTCTGTGGCATAAATGATATGTCTGCTCTTTCACTTATACTTTTATTTATTTGAGTCTTTTTTAAATTAGTGTACGTAAAGGATTGTCAATTTAATCTTTTTCCGAAAAATCTCTTAATTTTCATCTTCTCTATTGTTTTTCTAGTCTATTTTATTTCCACTTTAATCTTTATTATTTCCATCCTTCTGCTAACATTGGACTTAGTTTTTTGAGGGTTTTTCTTTTTTTTAATTAAAGTATCACTGATATACAATCTCATGAAGGTTTCACATGAACAACATCGCTGTTTCATCATTCACCCATATTATCAAGTCCTCACCTCCACATTGCAGTTCCTGACTATCAGTGTAGTGAGATGCTGTGGAGGCATTACGTTCTTCTCCATGGGTACTGCCTTCTCAGTGACCTTCC
Organism: Manis javanica; assembly: GCF_040802235.1. Lineage (NCBI taxonomy): Eukaryota > Metazoa > Chordata > Mammalia > Pholidota > Manidae > Manis > Manis javanica. The sequence continues at coordinate 1,007,700 of NC_133172.1, forward strand.
TATGTAGTGATTGTGAATTATCGTGCCCCTTAATCCCCTTCTCCCTCCCTCCCCACCTACGCACCCTCCCCATCCCTTTCCCTTTGGTAACCACCACTCCCTTCTCAGAGTCTGTGAGTCTGCTGCTGCTTTGTTCCTTCAGTTTTGCTTTGTTTTTATACTGACATTGGATTTAGTTTGTTCTTTTTTAGTTCTTTGAGTTAGGAAGGTGTTGTGTTCATTTAAGAGCTTTCACTTTTTCTTAATGTAGGTAAGTATCTGCTACAACCTTCCCTCTTAGAACCATTCTTGCTGGATTCCATGAGTTTTGCTATATTGTATTTTCACTTTCATTTGTGTCAAGACATTTTTTATTTCCCTTTTGGTTTCATTTTGACCCATTGGTTGTTGAAGAATGTGTTGTTTAAAGTCCACACATTTGTGAATTTCCCAATTCTTCTAATGTTATTAATTTCTACTTTCATCAAAGTTTTGTCAGAAAAGACACCTGATATGATTATAGTTTTCTTAAATTTGTTAAGACTTGTTTTGTAGCATACTATATGACCTGTCCTGGAGAATTCTCCCTGAACTCTTGAGTAGTGTATTGTGCTGCTGTTCCATGGAAATAACACTATGTCTGTTAGTTCCATTTGGTTTACAGTGTTGCTCAAGTCACTGTCTCCTCAGCCATCAAGGTTAAGATGCCAAAACATTGTATTACACAAAATTTTAGAAAAGAATGATTAATACTCTTCTACCATAGTCAGCATGATTCATCAGTGTTTCTATTCTTTCAGTTTCTTGGCATGGAATAGAGAATGAAGAGACACCTTTTGAACAGAATGTGTCTATACAAGCTTTGTCACAGGTCGGGATTCCAAAGGTAGGTCTATCCATTGGGAACACTCACCCCTGTGAGAAGTGTGTTCCAATCCTGAAAGACATTTTGTACCTCTGTAATCTACCTGGGCAAAAAGCATACATCGTTGGGGCACATCAAAATCTACACCAGGTTCAGAAGCATTACAGCCCAGAGAAAAGAAATGTGGAGAGGCCCTCCTTTGTAAGGAGCTGCATATTCTGTGCGTCAGGAAATCCCCTCACCTGTAGGAAGGTTGAAAAGGAGACCCCAACCACACTGAGTGTTCTCCAGCTCCACGTCATCCCCAGTGATGATAAGCTAAACAAAAGCACCAAGTGTGCGGGGGCCTCTCATGGTGGAAAAAGTCATTGCAAGTCATGTGAATATGGGAAAGCTTCTAGTCACAAACACAGTTTTGTTTATCATCTGAGAGTCTCCACTAGAAAAAGGGCTTATGAATGTAGCAAATATGGGAAAGCCTTCCACTGCAAATACTCACTTGTTCAACTTCAAAGAGTTCACGCTGGAGAAAGGCCTTATAAGTGTGGTGAATGTGGGAAATCCTTTAGCCAATGCTCCAACCTCATTGAACACTGCAGAATTCATAGTGGAGAAAGGCCTTATGAGTGTGAAGAATGTGGGAAAGCCTTTGGGTGCAAATCCAATCTTGTGCGACACCAGAGAACTCACACTGGAGAAAAGCCTTATGAATATACTGAATGAGGAAAATTCTTTAGACAAAGCTTCACCCTCATTCAACACCAAAGAATTCATACCACAGCAAGGCCTTATGTGTGTATGCAGTGTGCAAAATCCTTTAGCCAAAGAGCTACCCTCATTAGACACCAGAGAGTTCACACTAGTGAATGGCTTTATGAGTGTGGATTATGTGGGAAAGCCTTTGGAGCCAAGTCTAAGCTCGATCGACATAACAGACGTCACACTGGAGAAAGGCCTTATGAATGTGCTGAATGTGGAAGTCTTAATAAAGCTATTGCCTTGTTGAACAGCAGCGAATTCACAGTAGAATCAGACCTTTTGAATGGTGCCAGTGTGGGAAATGCTTTAGCAGGAGAGCCAGCTTCACTAAGCACCAAAGAATTCACACCGGAGAAAGGCCTTATAAGGGTGGTGAATGTGGGAATCCTTTAGTAGGAGCACCAGCCTTATTCAGCACTGCAGTATTCACACGGCAGCAAAGCCCTATGAGTGTGGCCAATGTGGAAAGTCTTTTAGGCAAAAGTCTGTCCTCATTCAACGTCAGGTAGTTCACACTGGAGAAAGGCCTTATGAATGCATCAAATGTGGCAAATCCTTTAGCGAACGTTCCAGTCTTAACTTCCATGAAGTTCCAAAAATTTCACACCGTGGAGAGCCCCCTTAATGCATGAAATACAGGAAATCCTTCACTCCTGTGTGTCATGTTTCGACCAGAAAGTCCAAACTTGAGAAGAGTCTTGGATTTAAGGAAATGTCCTGTCTTCTTGTTCACCTATGACAGCTCTAAGCAGCTTCTGTGAGGGAGCCATCTACCTGAAGTGGAGCCTCATACTTCAAAAAACGTCTCGAGGGATGAAGTTACGCATGTGTTCCAGGCATATGTGAGGCTTACCGGAGCTGTATTGCACATCATGAACCCCACAGGGCTCTTGCCAGGCTTCTGTCACTGCCAGTCTTGCTGGTAGAAGCTATCTCACCTCGACCACCTTGCATAGTGGGCATCAGTCACCGTGATGTGCTAAGGCAAGGCAGACATCTGTGTTCTCACCCAATCTCTAGTGGAAATCTTGAGTAGTCTGTGACCTAACAGTAATTTCCCTTTCCTTATTCAGGACGAATACGATCCAGTTTGGGCTACAAGTGGGCTCTGGTAGAGGCTTGCCCAGAGGGCGTTCTGCACGGAATTGGAAATTGTTGATTTCACATAGCACTTGTATTTGATTTTTCTAGCCTCCAAGTCACCAACTGGTAACTGTGTGCCTCACATCGCTCTGGGCTCATGCAGTAATAAATGTCTTATTTAATCTGCCTTTAATCTTGGGGGTGGTATTTACTGCTTTAGGTGGGTGAAAAACATAAATGGGCTCTGTTTATATGAGGGGAAGGACAGCTTTTGTGGGGGCCCCAAGTTTGCACATCAGCAGGAGCTGCATGACAGCTCTCATTCCAGTTTTGGCCTAATTTGCATTGCTGCCAAAGACCTAGGATGGTTCTCATTTGTGGCCTGGATGCCTCCATATATTGTGAGACCAAAGGTCACCCTTCGGAGGTGTCACTTGTTTTGGCAGCTCGAGCGCCTTTGGGAATGTCATGAAGTTGTTGTCTTGTTCCCAGAGAGTGTCACATAGTGCCCAGTACTGGAGGGGAAGCTGTTCACCAGGTCCTACAAAGGAGCCAAGTGTCCTGACGGGCATAATTCCGTAGAGTGGTATTGCCCCTCATAGTATGAGAGCCAGGTTTCAACTATAATTGGTACTGGAATCCTGGGTGTGATTAGTAAACAGTGGAGGAGCCTGCAGCAAATTAGATGGGATGTGCCTCTTCTGAGTACATCTGTAGATGTCCCCGTGGCTTTGGCTGCGTGTAATCACAGGACCCTCAGAGCTGTGAACTCTTGAGTGCAGGAGTGCAGTTGAAGTCATTGTCACAGAAATGTGAATTCCCACTCTTTCTGGGCTGTTCATTTTAAACCCATTGCTGTGAACACAGAGGAATATGGGCAGAGAATAGAGAGCTTGTTGTGCAGGGGTGTGGCTTTTCTGATCCAGCCAGTGTTTTTCATGTGCCAAATTGGAACAGCCTTCATTGCTTGCCATCCTCTGCACTGATTCAGGGCTACCCTTACCAGGGAATAAGGAAAAATAGAGTGGAGTTAGTATTGGGTTGTGAAACCTAGTTTCCAAAAGGAGTGGGAGATTCAGATTTTTTAATTTGAACTATTTTTCAGATACATTATTGACATACATATTTAAGGTAGACAATTTGAAAAATGTTGCCACACATATAAACCTGTTGAAACAGTCATAATCTTGATAATGAATATGTCCATTATTTATACCTCATGCCCTTTTATATTCTCTCTGTCCTCTCCAGTCTTACAGGTGTCCAGTGGTTTACTTTCTTTAACAATAAATTTGTTTGCAGGGTCTAGAATTTTACATGAATCGAATCACAGTGTTTTTACTTTTTTCTGATATTTTTTACACTAATTAGAGATTATTGATGTTGCTTATATGAATAGTTCATTATTTTACTGTCGAGTAATGTTCTTCTCTGTGCTTGTGCCACTATTGGTTTACCTGCTCATCTGTTAAGGAGAATTTGGGTTGTTTCATTTGGTTTTGTTAGAAATAAAGCTGCAGTGAATGTAGGCATATAATTCTCTATATGAATTTCTCTTCTGCCAATACTTTATAGAGTTGGTGGATGTATGAGAATTGAAGAAACTGCCCAACTGTGCTCTAAGCTGCCTGTGCTCATCTGTGTTCCCACCAGCAGTTTATGAGAACTCGTGTTCATCCACCATGTGCCAATGCCTGGTTGGTGGTTTTGCTATTCTTTTTCATTTTAGCTGTTTTCATAGGGGTGCAATAGCATATCCATGTGGTTTGAATTGCAGTTCTGTGATGTTTTGTGAAGTTTAGCTTTTTTGGTGTTTTCATCTGCTACTTGTTTAGCTTGTTTAATAAAATGATCATTAATACCATTTGCTTATTTTAAAATAGATGTTGGGTGATATTTTCCCTTTCACTAATGAAGACATATGTAACAAAGCCATATGTTGAAACTCCAGTTATCCTTCAGCAGTGATGTGTCATCTTTGCTAAATGGAAGCATTATTTTTGAATACTGTAAGAATATTTTCTCATTTTCTGGTGCTATTCATAGTATAACATTCACAGAGGCTACATGCTTTTTACCATAATCTACAGTTAACTTACTGACCATCACTTTCTTAAATCCAGCCGTCCAGGAAAATAATCTGTGTTGTAGTGTTTGTGAATTTCTGCAGTGTACATACTCCCATCCTAGCCAATTTGAAGTTGCACTGAACATGGATTTGGGAAGAGGTGTGCAGTGGGACACTTCTGTTCCCACCCTTCTGCTACCATAGCAACAGATAACCTCAGCAATAGAAAGAAGAGTACAACACTGTAAAGTAATTTGGAAGTGACAACCTTTGAGTACTTATTACATCTACTTTAAAAAGTAGTTTTATTGAAGTGTAATAGTCTTATAATAAATTCTGCACATTTAAAATATATAATTTGTGTTTTGATACTGCTTGAACCACTGAAACCAAAAGTTTCCTCTGCCTTTTTTAATCCTAACATAAAATTGATAGGACATATTCTACCCGTTATAATGTGCGTTTTCAGATACATACACAAAAGAGGCATGTTACGAAGCCCCATGAGCCATCCAGTCTTCTATCAGTACTGGTCAATTCATGGCCGCTCTTGTTACATACATCCAAATGCATATTGCTGGATAATTTTATTTATAATCCCAACATTTGTCATTCAATGCTTAATCCCTTCAGAATGCATTTCCAAAACATAGTAACTTTTCAACCAAAATATTTGAAGAGTCATAGAAATATATTGTCAGTGCTAAGCATTCCCAAAAACATGTTTGTTTATTTAAGGCAATCAAATCCAAAATGGATCTATAAGACGTTTGATACATGTGTTTGGTAGGTCAGAGTGACATATAAATGTCACTTCATTTTTTAATTTTTGGACCATTTATTTCTTTATTGAGTTGCTTAGTCATTTGACAATCAGAACTGGCTATGGTCTGAATTTGTTTTTTGCTTCTGTTTGAAGCTGTTTAACATGCTTGGCACTCCCCCCACCACCATGTTTCCTCTACACTGGATATAAATTAATGAGATGGATGATTGAGGTCTGGTCCTGGTGGATAAGTGTGTGATAGGGACACACCTGGAAACCCACCCAGTGTGGTAGCGTTTTGCTAGCACACTGCAAACCACCCTGGCATCACAGGCATTTCAGTTGCCGTGTGTTGTCCATGTCTCCAGCAGAGTAGGAGAGGGTATTTTGGTGTGTGGTAGTGTCACTGCAGCACAACCTGTGAGACTGTCATGCGAAACTGACACCTCACCACATCCTGGACACGTGTGTATGCTCCATCCAGAACAGAAAAAACTGACATGAGACACCCAAGCAACACATGCAAAACACCCAGGACCTGTGCTACAGGACGATCTGTATATCACAGCAGTTGTGGCCACACAAACACACCAATAGTGCACAGAGATTTGTGAGAAAGACGTGACATAGGGATTCCCCAGGGCCTTGTGTGTCAGTCACACACAGACACACAGAGTGAATATACAAGCTGTCAGTGGCCAGCCCATATCTGAAAACACAACTTTGACCCAGAAGTTCTGCAGCAGTCAACGCACAATGGGCAGGACCTGGTGAATAAGCATTGATTTCCATGAAGTTCCCTCCCCACCCCCAGCTCCCAACTTAAGACCAGCTGGAGAAAGCCGAATATGCTTCCTTAACTGATCCTGCAGGATTGCCTCACTGCTTGTTTTCTGCCTCCAGCGGTCCCTGGTAAGGGCCTCCACCAGCGCATTCCTGAGGCGCTCCTTGTTTTCATAATAAATTTTCCACTCCCCTGTCTGACAAATGCAAGCGACAGTGACTGACTCTTGCTGTGGCAAGGTCTGAATAAACACCTTATAGCCCTTGCTTGTACTCATTTCTGGTCTTCATTTATTTCCATCACACACACGCAATCACACAGTCTTCCTGTAGTGGATGTGGCAATGCAGACAGCATGGCTTGGAGAGAATAATCCTCCCCATCACTCCGCAGCGCCCAGGGAGAGGGAGGACCTCTAGGCAACTCTGGCCTTTACTGGGAATCAGGGGAGGTACACAGGCCCTGGGCATTGGATGTCACTGGGTCACAGGCGAGGAAAGAAGGTGAACTTGTGTCAGGGGCCTGCCTTTCCACACCGGTGCACCTGGTCACCTGAGAGGCGCTCACAGGTTTTAAAAGAAAATTTTAAAACTCACAATACAGTGTGCCCACTTGTTCCATTGGGATCATCTGAAATAACAAGATGCAGAAAACACAACCGGGAAATTTGGGTGCTTCCCCTGGAGAGTGTCCCTTGCCTCTCCTTCCCTGGGGCCTCCCCACACCTTTGTCAGCTCTTTCCTGGCCTCCAGACCTTTATCTCCTACAAGGGGGAGCGCTCCCCAGCCTGGCCAGACGCAGTAGAGAAACTACATTACCCGGTGTGCAACGAGAGGGCGACATCACAGGAAAGGGGGCGTTCCGGTCCCGTTGGTAGAGGCGGGATTTCCGGCGTCGCCAGGCGGAAGCGTTACGGCGTGGGGCGCGATTCCTCCACAGTGGCGCTGAGTTCTCGGCTGCCGGTCGTTCGGAGCAGGGCGGAACGGCGGGGAGGCCCCACCTGCGCCTCCGCGGGTTCTGGGTGGGGTCGCTGAGCCCCCGGGCGCCCCCGTGCGGCCCCGCTCGCCACAGGTCTGATGGCGGCGCCCTTGGACCCGGCGCAGGTGAGTGGACGGTCCCCGCGCCTCCCGCTCTCGGACCCCCAGCGTCGCGGCCCCGCCGCCCGGACGTGCGGGAGGACGGTGACCTTCGACCCTTCGCCTTACCTTCTCCCGGCCGTTTCTCGGAGCGCCAGGATGGGGTCACCTCGGCTCCGGGTGCGGAATCCAGGTCAGGGGTCCCGTGGGGGAGGGCCCCGTTCCTGACGGCCGGCGGGATTCTGTGTGGAGGGGCGAGGTGTGTGGCCCCAGGGCCCCCCGAACACAACGCCGTGCGCGCGGGGCGGTCCTCAGGGAGGAGGCCCAGGGTTCGCCGACATCACTGGGGTCCGGCTGCGCCCCTTGCCGAGGCCGCGGCAACTCAGACGGGGCGCCCAAGCCCTGCCTCGCACCGTCGGCTGTGCCTTTGGCTCAGCTGCCACTCCAGCTCCTGGTCCGTGGAAGCCTGCCGGGCGCTCGTCTCGCCCATGCCTGCTTTCTACTACCAGCAAACGCGCCCATTTCAAATCGAGGGCGGGGGCGCTGGGGGCGAGGATGCGCGCGTGCAGGCGCTGTGAGGTCTGTGGGCTGAGAGGTCTGACCCCCCCGCACCCCAGCCCCAGGGTCCACAGCAAAACCTCGGATTTCTGTAACCCGACTCCTGTTTCGATCCTTCTTCAGCGCCCCGATGTCAGGACTGCGCTGGGGCCCAAGGAGGAAAATCCCCACCCTCTGCATTTTACCGCCTGGGGCGGTTTTTACGGATTATTTAGCGCAGCGGATTAAAATCTTGCCACAGTTGAGAAACTGACAAAATGCTTCCTCGCTGTACATAGTTCTCCTCTCTTTTTTACTTTTAAGAAGGAAAACCCGAAAAGATGCATCTGACTTGTGTAAATGAGCGTGTGTAAAAAGGGCGGACAGTTTTTGCTTCGATTTTAGGAAGGAAGATTTGTGCGTCTACATACTACATACACACACACACGATACTCATTTACCGGACCAGCGAGAGAGAACTTGCTAATTTACATTTCAAATAAATTTTTCTCTCTTTAAGTCTCCCTGCTGCCCTAGGCTGCTGTTTTCTTTGGTATAAAATAGGTATTTGACTTTTTAATTCCGTGTAGCAATTCGAATTCCTTTGTCCTAGTCTGGGGAACTGGGAAGGATGCACGGTTGATGTGTGTCGGCGGGTGTCCAGCAAGGTCTGGGAAGGGCTGGCATGGACACGCCCCTGGACCTGTGCTGAGCTAGGGGGCTCACCCCGGCGGCAGGCTGCTCCTCGGGGCTCCCTGCCCTCCTTCCTGTACACACTTAAAGGCTGGCGGCCTAGAGGCAGGAGTAGCGTTTTTGAGTTGCTGCTATGCTAGGACGGCAAAGGCCGCAGGGCAGGCTGGGAGCCAAGGCCGCCGGGGCGTCTGACTCTCAGATCCCCAGTGACAGCAGTGGGTCTGTGTTGTTTAAGACATGCAGTTATATTTGAAAAGGAAGAGCATTCAGATGGTCGGTGATGACGGTGTGCAGGAGTGTGGTGTCCTTTGGGACACGAACGCGCAGGAGGCCCTGGGTCACGCCCCGGCAGTCACCCCGGTCAGCCTTACCAGCCCTGTTCATCGTCAGGGCTTGTCACATCGGTTAACATCGCAGCCGCATGGCCCCCTCCTCCGTTTACTGCAGTCTCGGCCCAGTGTGCCGTCCCGACAGTAGCCTCCCCTGTCACCACATCTGCAGTGGGCCACAATCTCTTTCGTCTCCTTGCTCTATTTTCTTGTTTTTGTCATCTCTGGGGCCCCCTTGCTGGTTTAGGATCTCTTTCCAGCCCCGGATCACAAGCGCCTGTTGTCCCTCTGTGCCGAGACCGGGAACAGCCTGGGCTGGTGAAAGGCCCTCGGTGAAGAACTGAGTGACTGAGCTGGGCACCCGTCAGGGGCCCCCCACTGGGCCTGCGCTGCTGTCCTCCTCCGCTTGCTCACCCAGCCCCGCGGCCCGCTCGGCCGCCTTTGCCCTTGGCCTTGCCGTCGTCTGGTGCCCTGTCCCCAGGTCTCAACACGTCCTTCCTGTGCATAGGTGTCCCCTCGTAGGTGCCCCTGACCCCCACCTTCCATTCTTCTGGCAACTCGGTGCCATCTTTCCTTGGGTTGTTCAGATACCATCTCTGCTCCTTAAAATTGGGATTGTGGGTGACTTTCTAGAGCTGCCTGAGCCCAGGTGCAGGTGATGATGGCATTAACCTCGTGCACTGGGAGGATTGGTGAAACAGAGTACACCGAATGGTCATGGGCCTGGGGCTCCAGGGTCTGCCATGTGAATGTTTTCTCTTCCTGGTGAAGTGATGGTTCTGGGGTTGCTGCAGAAATCAAGCCTCAGAGAAATGACGTGATGTCCTCCCCACGGCCACACAGCTGGGAAGTGGCAGACTCAGGAGTCTTGATTCTGTCCCTGGGCATCTTAACTGCAGAGCTGGGCATGTGCAGTCCATTCCCCGGCGTGTGAGCCCTCAGCTGGCTGGTACGCGGGGTCCGGGACTGTTCGCCTGCTGCTCCAGCTCTCGTTGTTGGGACCATCACGGCCATATCCCCGTCCCTCTGACGTCACATAACACTCACCATCTCCCCCCTATCCTCGTGGGGACACACTGCACCATCTCCGGTGGCTTCCCCAAGGGAGGTTTTGCTCTTAGCCACAGTCGCATTATATCGAAAGGCTGCGTCCTCCCCTTCGAGCCCAGCACGGAGCTTGGCCTCGGTGATCCGGGCCTGGGCCTGGGTCTCTGCACCTTCAGCAGTGACTGAGTGACAGGCTCTGATCGCATCCAACAGCACAAGGCAACACCACTTCCTCCGTTTGACTTCCCAGGTGTCCGTGACCTTCGAGGATATGGCCGTGACCTTTTCCCGGGTGGAGTGGGGGCAGCTGGTCCCGACCCAGTGGACTGTGTACCAGGAGGTGATGCTGGAGATGTGCGGGGTCCTGGCTTCCCTGAGTAAGGGATCGCCTCACACCCCTGTGCAGAACCCCTGGTTCCTGGCTGTCAGGATCGGAGGAGCCACCTGCCCTTCCCCGGAGCCCATAGTTTCCAGGTCCCTTTTCCTCCTGCCTGTCTCCCTGTATGTGTGTCGGGTGTCAGTGGGATTGAGACAGTGTCCCTCTGAACACAAGGCCTCACCCCAGGGCCCAGCACGCGGCTGTGGAGCAGAACCGGCCAGAGGAGACGTTGGTAGGCCCTGCTGTCCCCATCACCAGGGTTGTCCGCAGAACCCTTCGCCTCCTCTGAGACGTATGTGGCTGCGTGGAAGAGAAAACCGACTGGAACTGGCTTCCTCGAAGGAAATTCTCCGCCTCACCTCAGAGAGGCCCAAGTGGGCCCAGCGCGGGTTCGTCACCAGCCGCGGGAAGGTCCTCTGGGCCAGGCGTCTGCCTGCTCCTCGGGCTGCAGCGGCTGCGGGCTGCCCCGCACTTTGGTGAAGGCTTCCCCCGCAGAGCGCCCAGCCCGCCTCTGCCCCCCTTCTGGTGATCAGGGCTGCCACTTCCCTGGTGCTGACTGGCCTCCACCGGGAGTTCTCTGTCCTCAGGGAGACTTCCCGAATGCCGAGGCCTCACCTTCAATCCGCTACCTTCTGTTTCTGCCCGTGGAGACTGAAATCAGGCATCCCCAGGTGTTCCTGAAGCGCAGGGCGTTTGAAATCAGCCACGTGGATCCATTACAGAACTTCCGGAAGGAGGCCCCCCCACCCCGGGGACCCAGGGCCGTGTCTGAGCGTCGTGCACACCCCGTGCGCTCTGGCTCCCACCGATGACCTTCAGGGGCAGTGGTGGGTCGGCAGGCAGTGCCACCTGCTACCTCACGTGCAGTCCAAGAGTGGGGTTTGGGGCTTGGTTTCTGGGTCACAAATGAGCATTTTCTTAACCTCGGGAGCAGCTCTGACACCCCAGACAGAATGGAAGGGTTTTGTTGTTTTCATCAAAACACCCATGTTGTTTCTTTCTCCATCAATAGGGCATCCGATTCCCAAACCTGAGCTGACCCACCTGCTGGAGCGTGGGCAGCAGCTGTGGCCAGTGAGGAGGGACCTCCTCGCCCAAAGCACCTCCCCAGGTACAAGCCAGCAGCTGGTCGGGTGGGGCCGTGGCAGCCGCCAGCCTGCGAGCAGAGAGACGCTGAGCTCCTGGGGCTTCTGGCTGCTCCTCTGTCACGTCCAGGGATGCACATCCGCTGATCACCATTCTTTAGAGACCTGGGCACCTTCTAATGTCAGCATGTAGCTTTCGGGTTGCTCTGGAACCATCCGGCTGGTGGGGGGACGCCTGCAGTTGCACATGATGTGAACTTGACTCCACGTGTTCCATGACAGGATCTAGGCATTCGGCCACCCCTGGGGCCTCAGGCCTGGGGAATGTGGCTTAGGTCTGTGCCCAGGGAAAGAGCCCGTGGGCCTGGTCTTCAGCGCAGCTTGCTGTATTCCCCCTACGGTCAGTCAGTGACACAGTCTCTCTGTGATGGGGTCATTGGCAGTTGTAATGCCGTAACGCAGCAGGCTGCTTAGGACAGTGCCTGGCCACTAGGAAGAGCTCACAACGTTTGCTCTTGGTGTGTCCACGTAATTATGTCCATTATGTGTGTCGGTGACATCACCCGTTCCTTTCTGGACTCAGGAAAAGGGGCCTTCCTTGTCCTTGGTATTTTCATGTGTGTTGTCGTGTGACCCCCCCACTCTTTCCCACCTTCCCCGTCCATCCGTCGTGTTTGTCCATAATACACGCAGTAGCTGCCCCTTGCCCTGTATCTTCCTGCCCCTATTGCCTGACAAACACCACGATGCTTGGCCTCTCCAGCCACAGGTGTGCCTCTGAGTGAGCCGTCTGGGGAGTCGCAGGTGCCCCTCTCCGTGCCCTTCAGGCTTTTCCGCCAGCGTGCGTGCATCTTTGGCCAGCACCCACACCCCAACCATCTGTCCCAGATGCCACCCCCGTCTCCTGCATCCCACAGCTCACTTTGCTGTCTGAGGTACCAAGCGCCTTGACCACGTACGCTCCTCCCCCAGCCCAGTTCAGAGGACATCCTGCCACCCCAGCCAGTTAGAATGCAGGACACCCCACAGGCAGCAGCACCTCAGTGTCTCTGTCTTCATCCCGACCCCGTCCCCGTCCCCTCGGTCCTGCCCATCAGATGCTGTGTCTCCCGAGCCTGTCTCGCTCACCACCCTCAGGAGCTCCACCAGCACCTGGCCCGGCTCTCGCCGTCTTTTGCCTGGATGATGGCGGAGCCTCCCACCCTGCCTGCCCACATCTCCGTGCCCCTGTGCAGCTCGGTACCCTGCACCAGCCGCTGCACCCACTCCGACCTGGTCTAAGTCATCACGGCTTCCTCAGTCACTGCCGACTCAGCACAGAATCAGCATCACGTTAAAAACGAACGCTGCGTGCCTCTGCTGCTTGCTCCCGAGCCTGTGCTGGCCCATCTGTGCCCCGCAGCTGTGGCTTCCCTTTTCCTCTGAGGAACACGTCTTCCCCCTGACCTCTTGGCCTGTTTCCCCCACTGGCCCCGCATGGCGCCTCTGTCTTCTCTGGGAACCTGCTTCTTCACTTTCCTCCGACTCGTGTATCCATCTTCTCTCTCCACATAGGCTCACGTCACTTATGCTTGGGGAAAAGTAAAATGGGTCCTGGGCCGTTAGATCCACAGCAGCCCAGCACGAACGTCCCCTCCACTCATGAAGCCACGTTTCTTGAAAGAGTTGCCTCATTTTTAAAAAATCCATGTGCACTCGACTTACAGTGTTTTTGTTACAATCTCCTTAATTTTTTTTACGCTGGAAGTATATTATAACGTGCACAAACCTTAAGGGTTCTGCTTAAATTTTTGCACATGTATTAGTTGAAGTGCCCTCCAGCGCAGTCAGCCTTTAGGGTGCTTCCAGGGCCCTGGCAGGCTCCTCGTGTCCCTGCCTGTCAGCTGCTCGTCCTGCAGTGCTGCCCACCATGTTCACTATCACTGTGAGTTGGTTTTGTTGTTCTTTTTGTTTTGGGGGCGGTGGTGCTTCAAACACCAGAAATTTATTTCTCGCAGATCTGGAGGCTAGAAGTAAGGTGTCAGCAGGTCGGTTCGTGCTGAGGCCCCTTCCCCCTGGGCTTGTAGAACAGATGGCCTGTCCATGTCGGGGCCATTGCTATCACCTGCTCGCCCAGTGCAGCAGCTCAGGGCTCTCCGGGAAGTCGGAGCCAGCCGCCCGTGTGACACTGAGGAAGGGGCCCACACGATCGTGAGGGCGGAACTGCTTGACGTCCACAGGCAGGCCGTACGCTGGAGGAGTTGCTGTTGCAGCCTGAGTCTGCGGCCAGAGCTCCTTCCCTCCAGGGATGTGAGTCTTTTCCTTCAGGCCCTCATTTGCTTGGAGGAGGCCCGCTCACCTTATGAAGGACTTTAATCCTGTGCAGAGGACTCCCCTCAGCAGTCGTCAAGGCATTGAATCGTAGCCAAAACCAGGAAAGCTACATGCACAGCTGAAGTAAATGCATGATAAACTATGGGAGACAAATGTGGAACAGGATTCTCATTGTCTGATCTTATAAATGGTTGTGTGAAGTTGTGTTACAAATGAAGAATCTGGATATTTAGGCGTGGGGTCAAGTTTGTGTTGACTCTACAGTCGCCACCATGGATTTACTCCCTTGGTGTTTGCATACAATGCAGTCATTTGAAATTCATACTCTGGGAATTTGAGACTAATTTTTTTTTTGAGTGGGCACCTCTCATATGTATTTATTAATTTATTTGAGAGGGCATCTCATATTTATTGATCAAATGGCTGTTAACAACAATAAAATTCTGTATATGGGACTCAATGCACAATTATTAATCAATGCCAAGCCTAATTCTCAATAGTCTCCAATCTTCTGAAGCATAGCCAACAAGTTCTTACATGGTGAACAAGTTCTTACCTAGTGAATAAGTTCTTACATGGTGAACAGTACAAGGGAAGTCATATCACAGAAACTCATTTGATCACACATCATGAACTGTAAACAATTAAGTCAGATATGATTATTCATTTGATTTTTATACTTGATTTATATATGAATCCCTCATTTCTCCCTTATTTTTTTTTAATAAAATGCTGAAGTGGTAGGAAGATGCAAGATAAAGGTAGAAAACACAATTCAGTGCTGTAAGAGGGTAAATGTAGATGATCAGGTCTGTGCCTATAGACTAAGTATTAATCCAAGCTAGACGTGGGTAACAAAACATCCATGGATGCAAAAGATTTCTCTCAAAACAGGGTGGGGAGTGAGGTTCTAAGCCTCATCTCTGTTGATTCCCAATTTCTCACCTGATGGCACCCCTGCAGCTGTGCCTGTCTTAGGTTGTTCCTCCCTTGAGGAATGTTACTCGTCTCTGGCTAACCAGACATCTTCTGGGGCCATACCGGGAAATGTAAAGGTGGTTAGTGAGAGAGTAGCAATATTGTTTGAAAAGGTTAGCTTTTTACTTCTTTGCAGATTTATGCCCTGTGGCTTCTATGCCCAGCAATTGTCATGAGGTATCTTTACCACTTGGAAGAATTATGATACTCGGTGATTTTCAATATGACGCATGAATTCTACTAAAGGGTCGTAATTAGGAAGGAAGAAGAAAAGCTATAGAAGTAGCAGACGGAAGAAAACATGGGAAGATTGATTATTTCTTTGACATATCTTCTTGTAGAGTAACATAAGCATGTGTAGGTTTCAAACGAATTATTAAATTGCGTACACACATTAACATAATAGGAATACATAACAAAAACAGACCTACAATTACCAGCCATATCCAGTGAAACCAAGAAAACCAGTTAGGTACCCTAGGTATTTGTGAAAACTTATCAATGATATGATGGATATTGTCTAACTGAATTTGAATAGTTCGAGAAAAGTCAGACAAATTAAAACAACACATTCCTGGGAACTGTTCACATCCCATATGTTCTTTTAACAGTAGATAGTCTATAGTCATATGATTTTGGAGCACCTCAACTTGCACTTCTCCTAATTCTTGGTTGAGTTCCAACAATATAGATCCAGTCAAATTTGTTGTTTTACTGTATGCACAGGCCAGCTTAGACATCTCCCTCTTCATTCCAATCACAAGTCCAGGAAGCAGTGGGATGAATGCAGCTACAACTGCAACAGTGCCAGGATCTTTGTTGAAGTTTTTTTGATGATCATCTTCTGGAATGACTCTTCCAGATTATGTTGATGTTGGAAGTTCTTCATATCATATCTTAATTCATTTTCTGAGTAGCCAAATTAGGCTTTGGTCCTCTGTATAAACACCAACAAACCCTTTGCCCACACTTTGATATAACCTTTATACCATTGTGAAGAACCTATTGGATATCACCATACAGGAACTGCTTTTTTTTTTTTAAAGATAAAGGAATATTATCAGAAAAATTTACTTCCATAGCTGATCATCTGAGACCCTTTAAAACATCAGAATTAAGGATATGTAAAACATGAATTAATCGTTGATTTGCAGTTAGTTTTATCCTATCAGGGAGTCATCCCCCTTTCTCCTTTCTTTTTGTTTTCATTAATCTACAATTACTTGAAAAATATTATGTTTACTAGGCTTTACCCTATATCAAGTCCTCCCCCCAAACCCCATTATAGTCACTGTCCATCAGCATAGCAAAATGTTGTAGATTCACTACTTGTCTTCTCTGTGTTGCACAGCCCTCCCCTTTCTCCCACCCACACATTATACATGCTAATCATAATACCCCATTTCTTCTCCCCAACCTTTGTGCCTCCCTACCCACCCATCCTCACCAGTCCCTTTCCCTTTGGTACCTGTTAGTCCATTCTTGGGTTCTGTGTTTTGTTCCTTCAGTTTTTCCTTTGTTCTTATACTCGACAGATGAGTGAAATCATTTGGTATTTCTCTTTCTCCGCTTGGCTTATTTCACTGAGCATAATACCCTCTAGCTACATCCATGTTGTTACAAATGGTAGGATTTGTTTTGTTATGGGTGAATAATATTCCATTGTGTATATATACCACATCTTCTTTATCCATTCTTCTACTGATGGACACTTAGGTTGCTTCCAATTCTTGGCTATTGTAAATAGTGCTGCGATAAACATAGGAGTGCATCTGTCTTTTTCAAACTGGAGTGCTGCATTCCTAGGGTAAATTCCTAGGAGTGGAATTCCTGGGTCAAATGGTAAGTCGATTTTGAGCGTTTTGACGAACCTCCATACTGCTTTCCACAATGGTTGAACTAATTTACATTCTCACCAGCAGTGTAGGAAGGTTCCCCTTTCTCCACAACCTCACCAACATTTGTTGTTGTTTGTCTTTTGGATGGTAGCCATCCTTACTGGTGTGAGGTGATATCTCATTGTGGTCTTAATTTGCACTTCTCTGATGAAAAGCAATGTGGAGCATCTTTTCATGTGTCTGTTGGCCATCTGAATTTCTCTTTTGGAGATGTGTCTGTTCAGTTCCTCTGCCCATTTTTTAATTGGATTATTTGTTTTTTGTTTGTTGAGGTGGGTGAGGTCTTTATATATTTTGGATGTCAAGCCTTTATCGGAGTTGTCATTTACAAATATATTCTCCCATACTGTAAGGTACCTTTTTGTTCTATTGATGGTGTCTTTTGCTGTACAGAAGCTTTTCAGCTTAATATAGTTCCACTTGTTCACTTTTGCTTTTGTTTTCCTTGCCCACGGAGATATGTTCAAGAAGAGGTCACTGATGTTTATGTCTAAGAGATTTTTGCCTATGTTTTTTTCTAAGAGTTTTATGGTTTCATGACTTACATTCAGATCTTTGATCCATTTCAAATTTACTTTTGTGTATGCAGTTAGACAATGGTCCAGTTTCATTCTCTTACATATAGCTGTCCAGTTTTGGCAGCACCATCTGTCGAAGAGACTGTAATTTCCCCATTGTATGTCCATGGCTCCTTTATCAAATATTAATTGACCATATATGTTTGGGTTAATGTCTGGAGTCTCTAATCTGTTCCACTGGTCTGTGGCTCTCTTCTTGTGCCAGTACTAACTTGTCTTGATTACTATGGCTTTGTAGTAGAGCTTGAAGTTGGGGAATGAGATCCCCACCACTTTATGCTTCCTTCTCAGGATTGCTTTGTCTATTCGGGCTCTTTGGTGTTTCCATATGAATTTTTGAACTATTTGTTCCAGTTCGTTGAAGAATGTTGCTGGTAATTTGATAGGGATTGCATCAAATCTGTATATTGCTTTGGGCAGGATGGCCATTTTGACGATATTAATTCTTCCTAGCCAAGAGCGTGGGATGAATTTCCATTTGTTAGTGTCCCCTTTAATTTCTCTTAAGAGTGTGTTGTAGTTTTCAGGATATAGGTCTTTCACTTCTTTGATTAGGTTTCTTCCTAAGTATTTTAGTCTTTTTGATGCGATTGTGAATGGAGTTGTTTTCCTGATTTCTCTTTCTATTGGTTCATTGTTAGTGTATAGGAAAGCTACAGATTTCCATGTTAAGTTTGTATCCTGCTATTTTGCTGTATTCCAGTATCAGTTTTAGTCGTTTTGGAGTGTTGTCTTTAGGGTTTTTTATGTACTATGTCATGTCATCTGCAAATAGTGACAGTTTAACTTCTTCTTTGCCAATCTGGATTCCTTGTATTTCTTTGTTTTGTCTGATTGCCATGGCTAGGACCTCCAGTACTATGTCGAATAACAGTGGAGAGAGTGGGCATCCATGTCTGGTTCCCGATCTCAGAGGAAAAGCTTTCAGCTTCTTGCTGTTCAGTATGATGTTGGCTGTGGGTTTATCATATATGGCCTTTATTATGTTGAGGTACTTGCCCTCCATACCCATTTTGCTGAGAGTTTTTATCATGAATGGATGTTGAATTTTTTCAAGTGCTTTTTCAACATGTATGGAGATGATCATGTGGTTTTTGTCCTTCTTTTTGTTGATGTGGTGGATCATGTTGATGGATTTTCGAATGTTGTACCATCCTTGCATCCCTGGGAGGAATCCCACTTGGTCATGGTGTATGATCGTTTGATATATTTTTGAATTTGGTTTGCTAATATTTTATTGAGTGTTTTTGCATCTACATTCATCAGGAACATTGGTCTGTAATTTTCTTTTTTGGTGGGGTCTTTGCCTGGTTTTGGTATGCGGGTGATGTTGGCTTCATAGAATGAGTTTAGGAGTATTCCCTCCTCTTCTATTTTTTGGAAAACCTTAAGGAGAATAGGTATTATGTCTTCACTGTATGTTTGATAAAATTCCGAGGTAAATCCGTCTGGCCCGTGGATTTTGTTCTTCGGTAGTTTTTTTATTACCGGTTCAATTTATTTGCTCATAATTGGTTTTTTAACTTTTGTGTTTCTTCCTTGGTCAGTCTTGGAAGGTTGTATTTTTCTGGGAAGTTGTCCATTTCTTCTGGGTTTTCCAGCTTGTTGGCATATAGGTTTTCATAGTAGACTTTAATCATTCTTTGTATTTCTGTGTAGTCTGTCGTGACTTTTCCATTCTCATTTCTGATTCTGTTGATGTGTGTTGATTCTCCTTTTCTCTTAATAAGTTTGGCTAGACGCTTATCTATTTTGTTTATTTTCTCAAAGAATCAGCTCTTGGTTTCATTGATTTTTTCTGTTGTTTTATTCTTCTCAATTTTGTTTATTTCTTCTCTCATCTTTATTATGTCCCTCCTTCTGCTGACTTTAGGCCTCATGTGTTCTTCTCTTTCCAGTTTCGATAATTGTGTTGTTAGACTATTCATTTGGGATTGTTATTCCTTCTTTAAGTGTGCCTGGATCACTATATACTTTCCTCTTAAGACTGCTTTCGCTGAGTCCCACAAAAGTTGGGGCTTTGTGTTGTTGTCATTTGTTTCCATATATTACTGGATCTCCATTTTAATTTGGTCATCGATCCACTGATTATTTAGTAGCATGTTGTTAAGCCTCCATGTGTTTGTGAGTCTTTTTGTTTTCTTTGTAGAATTTATTTCTAGTTTTATGCCTCTGTGGTCAGAAAAGTTGGTTGGTAGAATTTCAATCTTTTGGAATTTACTGAGGCTCTTTTTGTGAGCTAGTATGTGGTCCCTTCTGGAGAATGTTCCATGTGCACTTGAGAAGAATGTGTATCCTGTTGCTTTTGGATGTACAGTTCTATAGATGTCTATTAGGTCCATCTGTTCTAGTGTGTTGTTCAGTGCCTCCGTGTCCTTACTTACTTTCTGCCCAGTGGATCTATCCTTTGGGGACAGTGGCATGTTGAAGTCTTCCGAAATGAATGCATTGCATTCTATTTCTTCCTTTACTTCTGTTAGTATTTGTTTCACATATGCTGGTGCTCCTGTGTTGGGTGCATATATATTTCGAATGGTTATACCCTCTTGTTGGACTGTGCCCTTTATCATTATGTAATGTCCTTCTTTATCTCTTATTACTTTCTTTGTTTTGAAGTCTATTTTGTCTGATACTACTACTGCAACCCCTGCTTTCTTCTCTCTGTTATTTGCCTGAAATACGTTTTTCCATCCCTTGAGTTTTAGTCTGTGCATGTCTTTGGGTTTGAGGTGAGTTTCTTGTAAGCAGCATGTAGATGGGTCTTGCTTTTTTATCCATTCTATTACTCTGTGTCTTTCGATTTGTGCATTCAGTCCATTTACACTTAGGGTGACTGTTGAAATATATGTACTTATTGCCATTGCAGGCTTTGGATTCATGGTTACCAAAGGTTGAAAGTTAGCTTCTTTAGTATCTTACTGCCTAACTTAGCTCACTTATTGAGCTGTTATATACACTGTCTGGAGATTCTTTTCTTCTCTCCCTTCTTATTCCTCCTCATCCATTCTTTATATGTTGGTTGTTTTATTCTGTGGTCTTTCCTGTTTCCTTTAACTGTTTTTAGTGGGTAGTTGATTTATTTTTTTGCTTTTAGTTAGTATTTGGTTGGTCTGCTTTTTTTTGCTGTGATTTTATTTTCTCTGGTGACATCTGTTTTGTCTTAGGAATGCTCCCGTCCAGAACATTCCTTCTAAAATACCCTGCAGAGGTGCTTTGTGGGAGGCAAATTCCCTCAACTTTTGCTTGTCTGGGAATTGTTTAATCCCTCCTTCATATTTAAATGATAATCGTGCTGGATACAGTATCCTTGGTTCAAGGCCTTTCTGTTTCATTGCATTAAATATATCATGCCATTCTCTTCTGGTCTGTAAGGTTTCTGTTGAGAAGTATGATGATAGCCTGATGGGTTTTCCTTTATAGGTGACCTTTTTCTCTCTAGCTCCCTTTAACACTCTTTCCTTGTCCTTGATCTTTGCCATTTTAATTATTACATTTCTTGGTGTTGTCCTCCTTAGGTCCTTTCTCTTGGGAGTTCTGTGTATTTACGTGGTCTGTTCGATTATTTCCTGTCCCAGTTTTTTGAAGTTTTCAGTAATTATTTCTTCAAAGACACTTTCTATCCCTTTTACTCTCTCTTCTTCTTCTGGTACCCCTATAATACGGATATTGTTCCTTTTGGACTGGTCACACAGTTCTCCTAATATTGTTTAATTCCTGGAGATCCTTTTATCTCTCTCTGTGTCAGCTTCTATGCGTTCCTGTTCTCTGGTTTCTATTCCATCAGTAGCCTCTTGCATCTTATCCATTCTGCTTATAAATCCTTCCAGAGTTTGTTTCACTTCTGTAGTCTCTCTCCGGATGTCTGTAATGTCCCTCTGGAGTTCACCCCTTAGCTCTTGTATATTTCTCTGCATTTCCGTCAGCATGTTTATGATTTTTATTTTGAATTCTTTTTCAGGAAGATTCGTTAGGTCTGTCTCCTTCTCAGGTGATGTCTCTGTTATGTTTGTCTGCCTGAAATTTTGCCTTTTCATGGTGATAGAGATAGTTTGCAGAGCTGGTACGAGTGATGGCTGGAAGAACTTCCCTTCTTCGTGGTTTGTGGCCTTCCTCTCCTGGGAGAACAGCGACCTCTAGTGGCTTGTGCTGAGCACCTGCATGCAGACAGGGCCTCTGATTCTTGCCCGGCTGCTATGGAGTTTATCTCCGCGGTAGCTGGGTGCGTGGCCTGCCTCCGTTTGCTACATCGATATGGTGGAGCCACGTTGCAGGAGAATCGGCAGGGAGGCTATTTATCTCCATGAGGGGCCTCCATGCTCCCTGCTGCCCAGGGGGTTAGCTTGCCCACAGTTCCCCAGATTCCATGCTGCTGGACTGAGTGTCCCAGGACGATTCCGTCCAGCCATGGGGTCCTTGTCCCTTTAAGACTCCCGAAAAGCACTCGCTTTTCTTTGTCCCCATGGCACCGGCAGTGGGGACCTGCTCACAGGTCTTACTGTCCTGTTTCCCTATTATCCAGGAGCCCGCGCATGCACAGTGTCTGCGCTCTGGCGCGGATGGCTAGGGCTGGCTATTTAGCAGTCCTGGGCTCCCTCTCCCTACCCGGTCCAACTCCTCTCCTCTCGCCCGTGGCTGGGGTGTGGGGCGCTCAGGTCCAGCAGGGCAGGAGCTTGTATATTACCCCCTTCACAAGGCGCTGGGTTCTCGCAGGAGCGGATGTGGTCTGGATGTTGTCCTTTGTCTTCTGGTCTCTCTTTTAGAAAGAGTTGTCTTTGTTGTATTTTCAAAAATATATGTGGTTTTGGGAGGAGATTTCCGCTGCTCTACTCACGCCACCATCTTGGCTCCCCTTTTGAGACTAATTTTTAAGCTTTACAAGATAGTCAGTGAGAACTCAGGTTTAAGAATTACTTACATAGAAAGCTATCATTTCCTGACTTGGAGTCTTGCTCATAGCCTGTTAAGACTATACACCTGTGTCACATCTTCAGGGTGGGCATGCACCTATTTTCAGGATAGTGTGCATCCTTTTCTGTTCATTGGGATAGAGAATTGACTGAGGACCTGCCTCCTCCATCCTATCTGGAGGGAGCATGGTGTGTATGTCCTGTAGCTGTGGCTGGGCCAGTGGGTCCAAGAGAGTTGGAGAAACCCCTCTGGAAACAGCTTGGGTCTCATCAAAGTGTTCTTCCCAGGGGCCCCAGTTTGTCCCAACTGAAGGGACAGGATTTCCATTGGATGAAGGGAACACTAGGGTTTGTTCCCTCAACTTCCAGTTCTTTCCTTACAGTCTTCACTCACATGATCGGTGCAGGGTCACACTATGTTCTTGCTGCTGTGATTGCGTGATGTCAGGAGACCTCCATCCTTGTCCTACATGACCGCTCACCGGGTGGTGGGGCACCTGGGTGACAGACATGAGTCCTGCCCTTGTGCAGGGAGGGAGCCTACCATCTAGGTGAACAGTACACTGAATCTGAAAAGGGAAGGAAGCTGAGCATGGGGCTTAGCTGAACTCTTAATCACCTTTTCCACTGATTATGTCTCTCTTCCATACTTGACAGCACTTAGGGAACTTGAATCTGAAGGGAGGGCAGGCAACAGAATGCACAAATGGGTAAGAAAGGTAAGGTGACATTCAGTGCTCCAAGAAATGATTTTATGTGTGTCTCGCACTTTGCTAGGTATTTGAGATGAACATGCACAAAACATCAAAATGAATTTGTTCTCAAAAACCTTACATTCTGGGTGAGGGGAACAGTCAGAAGTGTTCCTAACTTAGTAAGTTGCATAGTATGTTAGAAGGTGACAGGCTTTATAGAAAAGAGAACAGAGCAGGAGCAGGGTGTGGGTGAGGAGACACACGGGTAGGGACTTTACGTGAGCAGGCGGTCCACATCAGGATGGATGGATGGCACCACTCTGACACATTTTAGTTCTTCCTGTCTAATGCATATATGTGTATTATTTTTTTTTCTTGCCACAACATGTAATTTTCCCTATGGAGTAATGCTGAGGACAGGAGAGATACCAATTATTTTTGTGTCCCTTATCTTGAGGGCAATATTTATTAATAGATCCTATGTATGGCATGTGTTATAGAA
This sequence comes from Manis javanica, assembly GCF_040802235.1. NCBI lineage: Eukaryota > Metazoa > Chordata > Mammalia > Pholidota > Manidae > Manis > Manis javanica. The sequence goes on from NC_133172.1 coordinate 1,031,020, forward strand.
CTCTTTAGTAGATTTGTATTTAGATGTTTAGGAAAAACTCATTGTGAACTTAAGACAATAGCAAGAAAATTACTGAATGTACAGCATTAAGATAATTGAGTATTAATTGAAAAAAGGTAAGCTTTCATGTGGCACATTAGAGTGGTTTAGGAAATAAACATACTAGATCTAAAATTTTTTTAAATGACAGATCCTCTTAGTAAAAACGTACTGGTGGGTTGTTACAATGAGGGGTAGGACAAATCATCACCACATGTCGCACAGACCAGAAGGCATGTGATTTCATAAATTCAAAGTAGTGAAATCAGAAATTTGCCAGAAGCAAATTAAAATGAAACCTAAAGAAAATATTTAAATACAGAATATAAAAAAGAGGAAACTACCAATAATCCCTGGTACTGATATTAATCAGATTAGGAATGAAAAATATGCTCATAATGTATAGGAACAGATTATATTTATTTAAAAGAAAGAAAACTCAGCATGCTTTTCTCACTAATGACCAAAAATGGCAAATGAAAATGATTGCCTATTATGTTTAACTATTACATATTGATTTGCTCAGACTTTATTTTGGATCAAATTCTTATTATTTAAATTTTACATATTTTTTCACTATCACAAACTATAATCAATCAAAAATCATTTAAAATTGGGACTCCTTTAGCCTGAAAATTCAAAGATGCCAAAAATGCAAGTGTCAGATTTTCACAGATTTTTTTTGTGTCATTAATCTACAATTACATGAAGAATATTATGTTTGCCAGGCTGCCCCTTCACCAACTCCCCCCACATACCCCTTCATAATCACTGTTCATCTGCATAGTAAGATGCTGTAAAATCACTACTTGTGTTCTCTGTGTTGCACAGCCCTCTCCGTGCCCCCACACACACTATACATGCTAATCAGAATGCCCTCTTTATTCTTCCCCTCCCTCCCCTCCCAATCTCCCAAGACTCTTTCCCTTTGGTAAGTGTTAGTCCATTCTTGGGTTGTGTGATTCTGCTGCTGTTTTGTTTCTTCAGTTTTTCTTTGTTCTTATACTCCACAGATGAGTGAAATAATTTTGTACTTGTCTTTCTCTGCCTGGCTTGTTTCCCTGAGCATAATACTCTCTAACTCCCTCCATGTGCAAATGGTAGGATCTGTTTTTTCCTTATGGCTGAGTAATATTCCATTGTGTATATGTACCACCTCTTCTTTATCCATTCGTCTACTGATGGACACTTAGGTTGCTTCCATTTCTTGGCTATTGTAAATAATGCTACAATAAACATACAAAAAAGCTGTCTTTTTCAAACTGGAGTGCTACATTCCTTGCGTAAATTCCTAAAAGTGGAATTCCTGGGTCAAGTGGTATTTCTATTTTGAGATTTTTGAGGAACCTCCATACTGCTTTCCATGATGGTTGAACTAATTTGCATTCCCACCAGCAGTGTAGGAGGGTTCCCCTTTCTCCGCAACCTCAGCAACATTTGTTGTTGTTTGTCTTTTGGATGGTGGCAATCCTTACTGGTGTGAGGTGATATCTCATTGTGGTTTTAATTTGCATTTCTCTGATGACAAGCGATGTGGAGCATCTTTTCATGTGTCTGTTGGCCATCTGAATTTCTGCTTTGGAGAACTGTCTGTTCAGCTCCATTGCACATGTTTTAATTGGATTATTTGCTTTTTGTTTGTTGAGGTGCGTGAGCTCTTTACATATCTTGGATGTCAATCCTTTATCGGATCTGTCATTTACGAATATATTCTCCCATACTGTAGGGTACCTTTTTGTTCTACTGATGGTGTCCTTTGCTGTACAGAAGCTTTTCAGCTTGATATACTCCCACTTGTTCATTTTTACTTTTGTTTCCCTTGCCTGGGGAGGTATGTTCAAGAAGAGGACACTCATGTTTATGTCTAAGAGATTTTCGCCTGTGTTTTTTCCTAAGAGTTTTATGGTTTCATGACTTACATTGAAGTCTTGATCCATTTCCAATTTACTTTTGTGTATGGGGTTAGGCAGTGATCCAGTTTCATTCTCTTACATGTAGCTGTCCAGTTTTGCCAGCACCATCTGTTGAAGAGACTGTCATTGCCCCATTGTATGTCCATGGCTCCTTTATCATATATTAATTGACCATATATGTTTGGGTTAATGTTTACAGTCTCTATTCTGTTCCAGTGCTCTGTGGCTCTGCTCTTGTGCCAGTACCAAATTGTCTTGATTACTGTGGCTTTGTAGTAGAGCTAGACATTGGGGAGCGAGATCCTCCCCATTTTGTTCTTCCTTCTCAGGTTTTCTTTGGCTATTCGAGGTATTTTGTGTTTCCATATGGATTTTTGCACTATTTGTTCCAGTTCGTTGAAGAATGCTGTTGGGAATTTCATAGGTATTGCATCGAATCTGTATATTGTTTTTGGCAGGATGGTCACTTTGCCGATATTAATTCTTCCTAGCCAGGAGCATTGGATGAGTTTCCATTTGTTAGTGACTTCTTTAATTTCTTTTAAGAGTGTCTTATAGTTTTCACGGTATACGTCTTTCACTTCCTTGGTTAGGTTTATTCCTAGGTATTACATTCTTTTTGATGCTATTGTGAATGGAATTACTGTCCTGATTTCTCTTTCTATTAGTTCATTGTTAGTGTATAGGAAAGCCACAGATTTCTGTGTATTAATTTTGTCTCTTGCAACTTTGCTGAATTACGATATCAGTTCTAGTAGTTTTGGAGTGGAGTCTTTAGGGTTTTTTATGTACAATATCATGTCATCTGTAAAGAGTGACAGTTTAACTTCTTCTTTACCAATCTGGATTCCTTGTATTTCTTTGTTTTGTCTAATTGCTGTGGCTAGAACCTCCAGTACTATGTTGAATAACAGTGGAGAGAGTGGGCATCCGTCTTGTTGCTGATCTCAGAGGAAAAGCTTTCAGCTTCTTGCTGTTCAGTATGATGTTAGCTGTGGGTTTCTCATATATGGCCTTTATTATGTTGTGGTACTTGCCCTCTATGCCCATTTTATTGAGAGTTTTTATCATGAATGGATGTTGAATTTTGTTGAATGCCTTTTCAGCATCTATGGAGATGATCATGTGATTTTTGTCCTTTTTGTTGATGTGGTGGATGATGCTGATGGATTTTCGAATGTTGTACCATCCTTTCGTCCCTGGGATGAATCCCTCTTGGTCATGGTGTATGATCCTTTTGATATATTTTTCGATTCGGTTTGTGAATATTTTGTTCAGTATTTTTGCATCTACGTTCATAAGGGATATTGGTCTGTAGTTTTCTTTTTTGGTGGGGTGTTTCCTGTTTTTAGGGTGATGTTGGCTTCCTGGAATGAGTTTGGGAGTATTCACTCCTCTTCTGTTTTTTGGATAACTTTAAGGAGGATGGGTATTATGTCTTCTCTGTAGGTCTGATAAAATTCTGAGGTAAATCCATCTGGTGCGGGTGATTTGTTCTTGGGTAGTTTTTTGATTACCACTTCAATTTCGTTGCTCCTTGGTCTGTTTAGATTTTCTGTTTCTTTCTGGGCCAGTCTTGGAAGGTTGTATTTTTCTAGGATGTGGCCCATTTATTCTAGGTTTCCCAGCTTGTTAGCATATAGGTTTTCATAGTATTCTCTAATAATTCTTTGTATTTCTGTGGGGTCCATAGTGATTTTTCCTCTCTCGTTTCTGATTCTGTTGATGTGTGTTGATTCTCTTTTTCTACTAATTAGTCTGGCTAGAGGCTTATCTATTTTGTTTATTTTCTAAAAGAAGCAACTCGGTTTCATTGATTTTTTTCTATTGTTTTATTCTTCCCAATTTTATTGATTTCTTCCCTCATGCTTATTACATCCCTCCTTCTGCTGACTTTAGTCCTCATTTGTTCTTCTCTTTCCAATTTCAAGAATTGTGATGTTAGACTATTCTTTTGGGATTGTTCTTTTTTCTTTAAATATGCCTGGATTGCTATATGCTTTCCTCTAAAGACTGTTGGACTGCATCCCACAGATGTTTGGGGCTTTGTGTTGTTGTTGTCATTTGTTTCTATATATTGCTTGATTTCTATTTTAATTTGGTCATTGATCCATTGATTATTTAGGAGCATGTTGTTAAGACTCCATGCGTTTGTGAGCCTTTTTGCTTTGTTTGTACAATTTCTAATTTTATACCTTTGTGGTCTGAGAAGTTGGTTGGTAGGATTTCAATCTTTTTGAACTTACTGAGACTCTCTTTGTGACCTAGTATGTGGTCTCTTCTGGAGACTGTTCCATGTGTACTCGAGAAGAATGTACATCCTGTTGCTTTTGGATGTAGAGTGCTGTAGATGTCTATTAGGTCCACCTGTTCTAGTGTGTTGTTCAGTGCCTCTGTGTCCTTACTTATTTTTTGTCTGGTGGATGTATCCTTTTGAGTGAGTGGTGTGTTGAAGTCTCCTAAAATGAATGCATTGCATTCTATTTCCTCCTTTAATTCTGGTAGTATTTGTTTCACAAATGTTGGTGCTCCTGTGTTGGATGCATATATATAATGGTTATATCCTCTTGTTGGACTGAGCCCTTTAAGATTATGTTATATCCTTCTTTATCTCTTGTTACTGTCTTTGTTTTGAAGTCTATTTTGTCTGATACTAGTACTACCACACCTGTTTTGTCCCTGTTGTTTGCATGAAATATCTTTTTCCATACCTTGACTTTTAGTCTGTCCATGTTTTTGGGTTTCAGGTGAGTTTCTTGTAATCAGCATATAGATGGGACATGCTTTTTTATCCATTCTATTACTCTGTGTCTTTTGATTGGTGCATTCAGTCCATTTACATTTAGGGTGACTATTGAAAGATATGTACTTATTGCCATTGTAGGCTTTAGATTCGTGGTTACCAAAGGTTCAAGGTTAGCTTCTTTAGTATCTTACTGTCTACCTTGACTCGCTTATTGAGCTATTATAAACACTGTCTGATCCTTCTTTATTTCTCTCCCTTCCTATTCCTCCTCCTCCATTTTTCATATGTTGGGTGTTTTCATCTGTGCTCTTTTTAGGGTCACTCCCATCTGAAGCAGTTCCTCTAAAATACCGTGCAGAGGTGGTTTGTGGGAGGCAAATTCCCTCACTTCTAACCATTTTTGTGTGAGTCTTTAGGATTTTCTATATAGTGTCATGTCTCCTGCAAAAAGTGACCATTTTACTCTTTTCTTTCCAATTTGTATGCCTTTAATTTCTTTTTCTTGACTAATTGCTCTGGCTAGGTCTTCCAATTCTGTATTGAATAAAAGTGATGAGGGTGAGCATCTTTATCTTCTTCCTGATCTGAGAGGAAAGGCCTTCAGCTTCTTAAGAGCAAGTTTGTCCCCATAGTTGCCAGTAGAGTGAGAAATGCAAACCCACTGGTCTGTGAGGCTAGCTTGAGGAACAGGCTGACAGGGCAGTACCTGTGCTTTACCCCATGGTTCCACTTATGGCAAAGAACACTTTAAGACAGCTCAGAAAAACAATAACTCATAAGATAGCCAAAATGTTTGAAAATGGGTAGCCTGATCCCCAAAGGATCCCAAACATCTTGGAACCAATAACAAAACAGGTATCAATCTGAGAATGAAAAGCCATGAATCTCAACGCAAATCAATGTTTAGACAAGTGCTGATTGCCACATCTTTGGGGACTTGACTTGCCCTTAACAGCAAGGTACAAGGGACTTCTGTGAGTACCACACCTGGTGGAGGCTGGGGTCTGTGGTGACAGGCAATGCAGACCATATCTCAGTGGGACTTCCACGATAGACTGTAACGTGGCTTCTACAGTTGGCACTTCCAGATTATTTTGTTCTTGTGTCCATTGAACGTTGATCAGAGAGACAGAGGCTCAACAGAAGTATGAGCTGATTGATCATAGACAGTGTGGAAGTTTCCTACAACCTCTCCTAATAGTATTTTACCTCCTTAATCTAAATTTCTCTGTAAAAATTAGTTTTCACTTGCTTTGATACTGGTTGAGGAAATTATACATCTCTCATGCTTAATTGTTTATGTTGCTCTATATCTGTCCCGTCATTTTCAACATTAAATGAATAGTTGCATGTCACACAAAGACCTTGAAAAGGATTCTTACCACATTTAATTATTTACTCTTCTGGAAGTTCATCACCAAATTTACACTTGCATTTTGGCATTTTTGTATTGAGTGTACACAAAAAGTAGATAATAGCAACTTCAGCAAGAAAAGAAAATATTGCCTTTTCAATCTCCAGAAGCACAGGAGGTTGTCACAACTGCCCGTTCTTCAGGGTGACCTCTGAGGTCACAGGCCTCTGGCAACAGGCAAAAAATGTAGACCACAGTGCAGTCTTCCCTAGGAGGCCTTGGTAGCGACACAAACTAGGTAAAAACTGGAGCCCTCCATATTTGGCCGTCATCCTGTCCCTTCTGAGGCACCCAACATTTGGATCCCCATGAAAGCTGTTTATTGTTCAGGTTGGCAGCCTTATTACTTTTTCAAATTACCCCACACAGTTTAGAGAATTTCCAGGATTCAAAGTGCCCAAAGACCATTATTATTGCACAAAGCAGTGCCATGTGTAACAGGCAGTTTCTGGTTTGGTGACTTGGAAGATGGAAAACCCCATCACAAGCACTACCTGAGACAACTGTGTCTCTAAGAGTCAGTGCTTTTCTGCAAGCCGCCAGCAGAACCCAGACAGTGTTCTCAGAGGTAACACAGGGTCAGATCCCTGCCCTAACTTGTCAGAGAGAAAGGACAAGACCCCACAAGAGCTCAGGATTCCCATGACTTCCTCCAACCAATGGGAGGGCACAAAGGTCAGCTTTGCTGAGCACACTAGGATGGTGACCAACACATAGTGTGTGGACCTGCCAGGTAATAGAGATAAAACAGCTTCTGTCACAGAAACTAACAGTATAAACCTTGCAAAGACCCTGGGTTGGTTACACATGCTCCCTACATCATTGAAATTTATGGAGATACTCAAGTGTGTGGTATCCAGATATAAGATTCAAGCAGGTGTGTCGGTCCCTGCTTCTGACCCACAGATATATATAGCTGAAAAAATTTCTTTAGCACAGAGGAGAGGTAAACTGGAGTGTTGTCAGTTTTTATGGTGGCAGGAATGCCTAGTACTGCAAACGCTTGTAAAAGATGAGTAATAACATGATGAGATCGTTTGCCTGTTAAAGCTGTGGCCCAGGAAGCAGAAGAATAAGTGTCAATGGAAACATGAATATGTTTAAGAGCTCCAAAATTCAGGAACAATAGGAACATCCATTTGCCAGAGGGCATTAGGACGTGTTCCCCTGGGAACGGTTCCAGCTTGTGAGAATTAATTTGAGAACAGGTTGGCCAAGAATTCAAGCTATTTTGAGCTTCAGATTCAGAGAGTGAAAAACGTGTCTGAAAAGTGAAGGAGGGAGCATGAGTCAGGTCGTGATAGCGTTGAGCTGCTGAGTAATTAACCAAAGAAACAAGCTTCTCTACTTTGTCTTTACAGTATGATAAAGGACCTGGTAAATTAGAATGTGGTCATGTATGAGTGAGGAAAAAGGAAGTAGATGTTGATGGATACATGCCTGTAATTGAGAAAATAAAGTGTTAGTAGGAGATTGTATGGTGCCCAATGTCACGGTTTCTAATAGAGGAACATAAAGGCAGCATAAGCAGAGTCAGTGACAATGTTAAGAGGACCTGGAAAATCTTGCAGAGCTTCCAATACAGCATATAACTCATTTTGCTGTGCGCAAGTGAAAGACGTTTGACGTTTTTCACAAACCAGAACAAGTTGTATAGGCTGCTTTAAAAGATTTTGTACCATCTGTCAAACAGGTAACAGTATTTCATAATGGATTAGGACTTTTTTGAGGAAGGATCTATTCATGGCGCTGAAACAAGGAAAATAATTTATTCTTAGGGTAATGACAGTCAATATTTCCTAAAAATATCAGAAAGTGCAACGAATGAGTATTTTCTTGAAATATTTGCACAATATTTTGTTTAGATAATGGAAGAACAATGGAGTGAGGGTCTTGACCAGTCATCTGTCTTAGTCTCTGTCGTCCTTTCAGGATAATGGAGGCTACTTTGTCAATGTAAGGTTGTAAGGAGGGTTTAGTTTGATACTGCAAAAATACCCATTTTAACCAACCGTCACATTGATAGAGCAATCCTGTGGGAGAATGGGGAGTAAAGTAAATTAATAAGAGGAAGGGTTTGTATAAGTCAATTTTTGATAATCGAGCCTTTTGTGTGTGTTGTTCTATCCACTTCAGTTCTTCCTCAGCTTTTGAGGTTAAGTATCTAGGGCTACTAAGATCTGGGGGTCCTTTTAAGGAATTGAAAAGATGTTGTAATTTATAAGTAGGAATTCCTAATAATGGTCAGATCCAATTGATATCTCCTAAGAGCTTTTGAAAATCATTTAAAGTTCTAAGATGATCTCTCCTTATTTGAATTTTTTGAGTGATTATTGAATTTTCCTCAATTTTGTTCCCCAAATAATTCATTGGGTATTGTATTTGTATTCTATCTGGGATTATTTCTAATCGCCATTGTGTTAATCCAGTTTGTTTCACTGAGAAATTGTTCAAAGAGAAATGCTTAGGCAGAGCTATAAGAATATCATCCATATAATGAATGATATAAGCTGAGGGCCATTTATTCCATATAGGCTGAAGAGCCCTGTTTAATTTTACTAAATGGTAAGGCACGCTTTCCAGCTGCTTGTATTTTTCCCTAGGCTTCTAGGCAACACAGACGTACTTGTGTTACTGCCGTGTCATCGTACCCAGCTTGTGTTTCTAACTGAAGCCAATCTCCTTGTCCTGCTAGTTGTTCAGCAGGTATAAGAACTGGAGGATTGGCATGCTGATTTCTCAAAGCTTGTGCTCATACCACCACATTTTAAATTGTAAAAATTCAGAAGAGTCTAGACAAGTATAAGCCAATAAATCCCAATCATGAGAATCATCCTTTCCTATTCTGCCAACCCCAAGGGACCCACAACATATGGAGAATTAGTACCATAAGAGGAAATAGCCTGTTTAAAGTCTTTTAATGTCTTGTAAGGAATAGGTGTGTAAAGTGCTTTGACCCCTCCTGGTGGAATATCAGGATCCTCACCTGGCCCCAAAGGAGTTAAATTAACTGGTGCTACTAAGGGTGTCAGGTAAGCATCTATATCACCCTCCCACTGGGCTTTACGTACTCCTGCCGCGAAGGCAGACGCAGCAGGAACAGAGGCTACGGATTTTTCAGAAGAGGAACGAATAGAACTCTCATCGTCAGTCTCTGAAGAAGAGGAAGAGGAGGACGAGGAGTCAGATGCATGTGGGGATGAAGATCGCTTCCTTGATTTCACCACATCATCCAAGAGTTCTCACACTCGTGTGTCTGACTTGGTTTCAGACGGGAGGGGGGGGCGTTTGCAAAGGCTGCAAGGCGAGTGATCAGATCACATAAACACCGGACAGGCACAGGGATAACATCCCCTTCTGTGAGCCTTTTTAAAGCCTCTTAATACATTATCCCAATCAGCTTGTGTAAGGGTCCCCTGTGGTGGCAACCAGTGACAATACTTTCTAATATATTTATGAAGTTGAGCAAAGTCCTTTTTAGAAGTTTTCACTCCTGATACTTTTAGGAAGGCATGGAGTAATTTTAAACAATCCTCCAGTATAGCTGCTTCAGTTTCATTTTGGCCCATTATAGGGTCCCTAACGTCTCAATCCTGACCCTACGCGTGTTTTCTTGGGAGCCTTAAGGGGTCCACGATCGTCGGAGCTTTCCTCACTGTGCGTTTTAAGGGGTGCCCGGAGCGGAGCTTCCCCACTCTGAGTTTCACCTGGCCCCGCTCTGATTTTCAATAGTCCCTGTTTGGGCGCCACTTGTCGGTCCCTCCCTGCTTCTGACCCACAGATAAGGGAGGAGAACAATGAGTTAGTGAAGACCTGAAAGGAACAGAAAAGGGACTGAAGGCATAACAGCACAAGAGTGGTGCTGAGAGGGGACCTCTCATATTTATTGATCAAATGGTTAACAATGATAAAATTCTGTATAGGGAACTCAGTGCAGAAGCATCAAATCCAACTCTCAACAGTCTCCAATCTTCTGAAGCATAGCGAACAAGTTCTTACATAGGGAACAATGCAAGGGCACTCATACCACAGAAACTGTTTCTGTTTTGACCACAAATCATGAACTATAAAAAATCAAGTCAGATGGAAGTACTCACATGACTGTTATACTGTATATGTGAATCCCACACAGGTGGTTTCTCACAGAGGTTTTTCCCCAAACAGGTACACTTAATACGGAAAGAGCAAATTCTCTTTGAGTATCTAAGGCCTTTTCCAGTGTGAATTTTTGGTGTTGACAGGTCAGATTTTCAACTCAAGGATTTCCCACATTTACTGCAAGTGAGCTCTCCTGTGTTGAAGGAGGGCAGAACTCCGGCTAAAGGATTTACCACATTCATTGCATTGATAAGGCCTTTCTCCAGTGTGAACTGTCCTGTGTCGAATGAGGGAGACTTTGTAGCTAAACAACTTCCCACATTCACCACACTCGTAAGGCCTTTCTCCAGTGTGAACTCTCCTGTGTCTAGAGAGGCAGGTATTGAGGCTAAAGAGTTTCCCACATTCACCACACTTGTAAGGCCTTTCTCCAGTGTGAACCCTCCTGTGTCGAGTGAGGCCGGTTTTATGGGTAAAGAATTTCCCACATTCACCACACTCATAAGGCCTTGCTCCAGTGTGAATTCTTTGGTGTTGAACAAGGACAGAGTTCTCACTGAAAGATTTCCCACATTCAATAAACTTATAAAGCCTTTCTCCAGTATGAAGTGTCCTGTGTTGAATGAGGGAGGCTTTGTAGCTAAAGAATTTCCCACATTCACCACACTCATAAGGCCTTTCTCCAGTGTGAACTCTCCTGTGTTGAGTGAGGCAGCTTTTGCGGCTGAAGAATTTCCCACATTCACCACATTCATAAGGCCTTTCTCCAGTGTGAACTCTCCTGTGTTCAGTGAGGCAGGATTTGCGACTAAAGAATTTCCCACATTCACCACACCCATAAGGTCTCTCTCCAGTGTGAACTGTCCTGTGTCGAAAGAGGTGGCTTTTGCGGCTGAAGAATTTCCCACATTCACCACACTCATAAGGCCTTTCTCCAGTGTGAACTCTCCTGTGTAAAGTGAGGGCGGTTTTGTGGGTAAAGAATTTCCCACATTCACCACACTCATATGGCCTTGCTCCAGTGTGAACTTCCTGGTGCTGAATAACTTTGTATTTGCAGCGGAAGGCTTTTTCATAGTTGCTACATTCATCAAGACCATCTCCAGTGCAGACTCTCTGGTGGTGAAGTGTGTGAGGGTTGCTAAATACTTTCCTCCATTCAACCCACTTGTTACAACCTTTCCCACTGTTAAAGGACTCCCTATGCTTGATGCTGCCATGTGGTTTCTCACCATTGGGAGTGGCCCGGTGCTGCAGAAGGCCTGATAGAGCTGAGAAGTCCATTCCACCCTCCCCACAAGTGAAGGGCTTCCCCGACACATGGAATCTGCAGCTTGTCACAAGTGAGTCCCTGTCCATGTGTACTTTGAAGATTTTCTCTCCACTGTCACACTTTTGGTACTGGCAAAGGTTTGCACTGAACCATAAGCCTCTAGATATCCCACCCAAGTATGGTTTCTGTCCAGGATATGTTGCTTGGAGCTCAGTCAGGTGTAAAATATCTTTCAAGACTGGGACACACTTCTCACAAGGATGGGTCTTCTCAGTCAATGGACCTGCCATGGAAGTCCTGGCATCTTCTACAGGAACACTCTGCTCAGAAGGCAACTCATCCTTTGCTCCACACAAACAATCTGAAGGCAGAGAAATGCTAATACGGTAAAGGTTAACGTCAGTGGGAGGGAGAAGTCAACAAAAATGTGTGTGCCGTACACATACATTTAAATCAAAGAACGAATCCATGGGAATGTTTTCATGGGCAGCAATCTGAAGGGAGGGCCGCTTTGCAGTAGAGGGCCTCTAAAGATCACAGAATAAGGGAGACGTTCTGGGATACAGGGCACACAAATATGGGTGTCACACACGGAGCAAAGGAAGGATGACTGACTCACTGCCTAACAACAGCCTTCAGCAGGGACCTTGTCAGCCAGGGACATGGCCATGCTATGCAGGATGGCTGTGTCCAGGCACAGGGAAATACACTCAGAACTGAGTACATGGTGTTCAAGGAGTACCTAAAAATATGTGCATACAACACTCTGTGTGTGGATCACTGTGGGAGAACTGCAGACTGTACAGCAGACAGGATAAGCGATACACGGAGGTCAGAAGCGTGGGGACAGCCAGGGACTGGAAGTCACAGTTGAAAGGAGAAATTACAAAAAAGTCAATTATGCACAAGAAAGTGATGTGGCCAGTGGCACTCGCACCAAAACACTGGTGGACACATGGCAGGGTCCTGGCATGATGTGAACACAGCTATGATGTCATGCCTTCCCTCAGCTGGCATGCACCAGGGCCAGGCCTCCTGACACCATCTTGGCATGTCCACTCTGTGAAGTAACCAGGGCTCGCCCTGCACATCCGGCTGTGTGAGTACATGGGACCTGAATGAAGCAAGTCCTCAGGGAAAGACAACACAGGTTGTGGCCAGCACAGACCCAGAGCAACTCTGGAATCAGCAGAGCACAGAAAGGAAAGACCCATTACAGTAAAATCTCAAAGTGCCGTCTTTCAAGAAAAGCCCACAGTGACCACGATATTGCTTTCAATTCCTATCACATGCAGTCAGGAGGAAATCCTTTAAGTTCTCATCCGAATAAAAAAATTTTTGGCTCTGTACAGTGATGAATGTTAACGATTTACTGTGGTGAGTATTGTACAATATATACAAATATAGAATCACTATGTTGTACACCTGAAACTAATACGATGTTATATGTCTCAATTAAAGGTCAACTTTAAAAAAAAAACAGGAGGAGGCAGAACATGGGGCAGAAGGTTCCAGGGATCTGGACAGTCACCTTGCCAGGGAGAAGGCAAGCTAGGGGACATCCATTAGGCTGCCTGCCAGACTTGGGACTCCCAGATCCTCGGCTGTGCACCTTGCAGGTGGTAGGGCTGCTTGAGGGGTGCACAAGGCTTCGTGCTGGCACCCATAGCACACATTCCAAGGGAGTGGGGGAAGTCAGCACAGACCATGGTCTGGCTGTGGAAAGGACAGAGCTGCCTCTGAGACGGGGAGGGACCAGTTAAGGACACTGGGAGGAATATGAAGGCCTTACCCAGGGACGCTGTAAGTGCAAAGATCTCCAGCATCACGTCGTGGTATAGGAACCGCTGTGCCTCATCAAGGAGGCCCCACTCCTCCTGGGAGAAGTAAATGGCCACGTCCTCAAAGGTCACAGAGCCCTGCGATAATGGGGACAGTTCACTCCATGATCAACTTTTCTCCTAGGACCCCACGTTCACCCACTCATTCATTTGCCCTCTGCTCACCCTCCTCATTTCCCCATCTCAGAGGAGACATCAGGGTCTGGCACCACTGACAAGCAGTCTCCTCCTGGGCCCTTTCATCCCCGTATCCAACCACAGCAACAGCAGGCAGGCAGGCAGGCAGCACCGAAGCTCTGGGCCCGGCCTGCAGGGACATACTCCCTCCGGCCAGGCAGTCCTACAGTCTCCCCCGTCATGCCTCTCAGACAGAGGCAATGGGTCGGGCTCACACTTCACACTTATATCCTCAATGCCAGAGCACTCAGGCCGCCAGTTCACATCTCCCGGCCTGCACATCACTCTACCAATGTCTGTCTCATGGTTACTGCCTCTTCCCTGCCCTGCACCAAACGCACTGCCCTGTCCCTCCTACGTCAAACAGGACCTGGTAGCACCCCAGACCGCCAATGGTCCCCCTGGCCGTGGCAGTGCAGCGTGCCGCTCTAAAGGCTTCCTGCTGTGGCTCTATTACTCGCCTCCACCTCAGCCCCCCACAAACACTTGTGCATCTCATAGAACCAAGACCTTTTCCCACTTGTACTGCACTTGATTTCTCACCAGTCACAGCCTTCCTCTCTTCCTCACCCTCATTCCAAAACCCAGTCCCAGAGGCTTTGCAGCCCAGGTTCAGTTCTCCAGATGCCCATGTGTGCTGCTTAACTAACCCTCCTGCCCGACTCAAATTCCTGACACAACAAAATCCTGGTGGCCCCCACCACCTCCCCCAGCCATGAATAAGCAGGATGACTGACCTGTCATCTTGCCTCAGTTACTCCTATATAAGGCTCTACCTGTGTGTCAGCAGCGCGCAATGCTCAGAAGCCTCAGCCACCTGCCAGATCACCGTCTCCTCCACGCTGTTCCCAGTGCCACTTCTCTCCTCTGTCTGTCATGTCTATCACCTCCACCAGGTGCCCAAGCATGAGACCCAACCTTCAGACTTCCTGGTCTGCTATTAACATCATCAGGATTATTCCACGAAATGTGACCCACAGTGCTGTGGACTGAATGTATGCATCCCCCTAAAATGCCAACGTTGAAGGCCTACTTCCTAGTACGATGTTATTTGGAGGTGGGGCCTCTGGGAAGTAATCAGGTTTAGATTAGGTCATAAGGGTGTGACCCTTAGGAGCAAAGGAAGACATCTGCTCATTCCACTTTGCTGGGCCAAGGAAAGGCTATGTGAGGTTAAGGTGAGAAGGCAGGCATCTGTAAGACAGGAAGAGAGCCCCTCACCAGGAAACAAATCTCCCAGTGCTTCGATCTTGGACTTCCCAGGAATTTTGCTTAGGTGGCCTGAGCTTAGACACACCGCTCCACCCTGGTCCGCAAACTATCCACCAATTTTTCATACCTGTCTGGCCAGCTACCCACTCTACTAATTTGTTCTTCAAAACATCGCACACACTCAACACAGTGAAACCATCACTTATATCCTGAGCAAAAATTAATCATACTACAGGCTTCCACCCAAACAGTCATTGAACTTTTCCAATAACCTTAGTCATCCCTGACTTCTCTCTTACCTTCTTAATGACAAAATACAAGATCTACTAAGACAGGAAAAAAAAAAGAATGATACAGAATTCGACCTTCTCTCCGACTTCCAATCCCCCCAACTGGCCCGCAGCGTCCACACCCTCTGGGCTGCCGCAGTGGCCTCCTCCCGGGTCTTCCTGCCATTCTCCTCATACCTGCTGTCCGCTGTCCATGCTGCAGCCACAGGACGCCTGGGAAGAGCTAGTCAGATCACCTCCCTCCTCTGCTCCAAAGCATTCCCGAGACCAGCAGAACACACACCAAGCTCTGAGGGAGCCACCCCAGTACTGAGTCCTGCCCCACTGTTCTGTGCTCATATGAGAGAGGGAGGGAAGGTTCCTTTGAACCGGCTCAGTCTCCCCCTCACGCACCTGCACACAGGCATGTGTACCCGGGGCATCCTCGCCCCACACCTCATTCCGCTGGCTGTCAGCAAGAGGGACCACTCTATGAAACCCCGACCCTGCCTGCGGACCTTGAGATTAGGATCTGCTCAGGGTCCCCAGGCCCAAGGCCTGGAAGGGTAAGAGTCCCAGGACACCACAGTTACAGAGTTCAAGAGCAGGATCAGGACCAGTACGTTCTGGAACACGCTGCAGGGTCCCAGTGCCGCTGTACTGGTAATAATCAGCGTGAAGAGGGACGTTCTGAGAGACGGGCGATCGTGAAACGCACCACGGGCTCCGGGCTTCCCCATTCCCTTGCCCACGCCTGGAGCCAGGCTCACCTTGGATGTCTGCCTCGTCTCCGCGTCTCGGTCCTCGGTGCGGACTTTTATTAGCTGTGTGGCACTGTACAAGGACTAAATACCCCTGTGCCTCTTATTATTTCCCCTTCCAGTCTGTTCCTCTGTGCGGCTTTTGATAAACCTTCAGAAGACCAGGTCAGCCGAGGCCTTTTCTGTTCACCACTCTCGATGGCTCCCAGCCGCCTTAAGAGGCTAGCCTGCCATTCCAGGCGCCACTCCCTCTCAGTTCTCTGTCCCCTAAGACGCACGACTGATCCCAGGTTTCCCGAGTGCCCCCGCCCGTAACCGGCCCCACGCGCCGTCCCAGCTGCGCTCAGAACAGGAGCCCCGCCCACGCGCGCCTTTCGTCCCGGGCCCGGGGCCTGGGCGGCGGGCCGTGAGCAGGGAATCGCACTCGGGGCCCGAGGGTCACGGGCAGGGAGGCCCGGGGACGGGTAGGTACCTGAGGCGGGCCCCTCGGCGCAGCCGCCGCCATTGGACTCTGTGGGAGCAGCGGGGCCGCGCGCAGAGCACAGGAGGCGACCTGGGCGCAGCACGCGCGATCCCGGCCCTGCCGCGGGGCCCGCGGGCGACGTCGCGGGCCTCACACTCGCCTCCCTGCGGCGGGGACCGCGCGTCTTCTCGGACGTTCTCAACCCCGACCCGGAGGTACGGCGTCAGTCACCCAGCGCACAGACCCAGACGCCCCCGAAACGACCGCCCCGGGGAGGACGCCGGAAGCCGCGCTCGGTCGTTTTGCGTGCTCCCGGAACTGCCCATCTCCTGAGCTTTTATTGGCTCACCACAACGGCGCCCACCGCAAGCCCCTCTGGGTAAAGTAGTTCCCACCGTTCGCCAAGCCTAGAAGTAGGACGCCCCTCACCTGTTCCTACAGGGTGAAAGGGCGCTGGAAGAGGTGCTGTGAGTCCGCGCTCCTATTCTCCAAGGGCAGGGGAAATGCTTGACTCCTCCTTAAGGCGGGTGTTCTCAGATTTCTGAGAAGTGTCTGCAGCTGGTGACCCAAGGTTTTAGAGACGTGATTTCAGACTTTGAAGTTCAGCAAGATTCCGGAGTCTAAACGTATTATTTCAGTTGCTGCCAATGATTATAGAGCCAAAAGCATATGTCATTGCGTGGAATCATTCAAATATAAAATGTGCCCACTCTCAGCTGGAACCTAATAATCATTTTCCTCTTCTCTTCCGGTGTAGCCCGACACGTTAGACTCAGCTTTGTGAATTTCAGTATGTTCGGTAAAGAACAAAAGAGTAAGACACCACACTGGGACAGGACAAAAACGATAGGAAAGGGATGGTGGACTGCTCTAAAGCAGGAAGACAAAAGCGGAGCTCTGTTCCTGGTTCCTGCCTGTAAAGCCACTGATTGTGTCCAACTCAGTGAGGAACAACGGTTTATCTCTATAGTATTTCTTACTCCATATCCTTAGATGCATTCCGTTACTTTGAGGAATCTGGCAAGTCTATAAAAGAAGAGCCATTAACCCAATGCCACGTTGGAATAGGACATGTCTATACTGTTCGCCTGTGCAAAGTGGACGACTGCAACCGTGAGATAAAAGGTTTGGAACAAAAAGATCTCAACCATTTGATTGGAAGTGATAGTCATGGCAACTGAATTGCAGGGAGAGATCATGTCTGTATTGGGGAGTTTGTATCTCAGAAAAACGTATGAAATGAAAATCAATGACAGCTGTTAATAATGATTACATAGTAATTCAAAGATAGTGGCTGGAGAGCTCTAGGAAAACATAAGCATAAAAAATTAAGTTAAAAATCTAAGGGAAAGTTGAACAGGACATACTGGAAACTAGGAAATGAGGATTATGTAAGCAATGGCTATGGTGAAAATTTGGCCACTCAGGATTATACTCTATAAATTTGATTTTTTTAAATTTATGAGAGCATTGATTAATGTTTGTAGGTGTAGTTAAAAAGGACTTTGTAAGGTAGATGTAACGGTAAAAAATAAAATAGATGTGGATCTGTTTATTCAATTTTTTAATAAATATTCAATGAGCGGTGAGTTTCACGCACTACTGTAAGTTTATGAGACAAGTCAGGATATAAGAAAGACAAACCTACAAGTCTTAGAGTATTTAAGGAAACACAGTAAATAGGAAAGAAGTGCTAAATTCAACGTAGACTATAGTAGTAAGACAGAACAGAAGCTGCGGACGCCTCCTAGAGCCCCAGGATGAAGGTAAGCGCGGGTCTCGGGAGAGAATGCAGCGGGTAGCCACCCCGCCCCAAGGGGTCCAGGCTGCTTCCTGCTGCCCCGTGATGCCCCGAGGCTATTGCGGCAGGTGTGCGGCAAAGGGCCGGCACCGGGGCCCTCCAGGCCCGGGGCTCACGCCTGCAGGTTCATTCGCACACAGGGACCCGTCGGCGGCACCGAGCCCTGGGGTGTACGGGGGCGGTGGGGCGGACGCGGGCCGGGCTGTGGTGGGCGCAGAGCAGGACCCCGGAACTGCCTGGGACGCTGCAACGCAAGGGCTGGGGACCTGCTCGCAACCCGGCGTGCCGGACCTCGGGGCGCCCTGGGTACCGGCGGGGGGCGTCCTGGGGGCCGGGGTGAGACGCGTGGCTCGGCATCTCGCCGGGGGAGGGCAGCGCGGACACGGGGACCGCGGCTGGGGATTCATCCCAGCGGCGCGGTCATGGAGGCCCGGTCGAGGTGCCGTGGACTCCGTAACCCAGGGGCCTGCGGGCCCAGACCGACCGCCTCCCTCCCCGCGGTGCCTAGCCCGCACTGTCCCCCATTACCCGCGGCCGCGGATTTCAGAGGCTCTGCTACCCCGAAGCCAGTCGGCTCGCGAAGGACAGGAACGATCCAGGGTCCCTCGGGAAAAGGGGAGCAGTGGGTCTCCGGTGTGACTCGAGATGTCCGCATCACTGGTCATCAGTGAAATTCAACTCACAACCACAGTGAGGTGCCAACCCACATCTACCAGGATGACGTTTTCAAAAGAGCAAATGACAAGTATTGCTGAGGATTTGGAGAAGGTGGAACCCTCGTATGATTTTTTTGTGAATGTTAAACACCCCAGTGTGATAGGCAGTGGAGCCATGGAACGCTTTAGCAGCTCGTGAAAACATTTATCACGGATATGTCATCTGACCAAGAAGCTCCATTCCTGGGCGTAAACCCCCCAAAATTGAAATCGGACTCAAATACACGCCCGCACATGTTCAAAGCAGCATTAATCAGAACGCCCAAAAAGTGGAAACAGCCAAGTGTCTGTCAACAGATGAATAGAAAAGCAGTATGTGGCGTGCCCAATCACCAGACTGTTATTCAGCCATAAGAAGCAATAAGCTCTCACGTGTATCACAGATGGATGGACCTTGAAAGATTGTGCTAAGAGGTGCAAGCCAGACACAGAAGAATAGATGTGGTAGGGTCCCACTTGTAAGAAATAGGGGGAATAAGCAAACCCATAAAGACAGGCAGTAGGTCGGAAGCTGCTAGGGGCTGGAGTGAGGGGCACATGGGGAGTTACTGACTAATGATTACACAGTTTATCTTTGCGTTCCTAAATAGTTTTGCAAATAGATAGTGGGGGTAGACGGACAACATTGCAGATTTATCTAATGCTACTGAATTGTACACTTGAAAATTATAAAGGTGACAAATACAATATTATATAAAATTTTACTCATATATATATACATATATACACACACACACACCAAAAATACCCAAACTGACAGGTTTCCCCAGATTTCGAAACTCAAAGCTATTTCAAAATGTCGTGAATTTTTCCACTGATGTAGCTAAAACAATGTAATATTTCCAGAAACACAAAAATATTCAACGCATTCTTATTAGGATTGTGATTTCCAGGACCTAACTACTCACCTTTACATAGAATAATAAACTTATATCAAGACTGAAAATTATTAGACTGTTAAATATTAACACATGAGAGAAATGATTAAATATCCTGGGGAGAACAGTCTTATGGTCACAATCAAGTTAGGAAAAATATTTTCTTCGTCTGGCACGTAAACAAAGGCGAGATACGTCAGCCTTCCTGCAAATGAGCAGGAAGGGGCTGAACGCTGGGAAGCCCGTAGACAAAGGCTTCGAGGTGCCCGCCAGCCGCCGGCCTGGAGCAGCAGAGCGGGTCATCCGCTCGGACGACAGAAGGACAGTGAGGGGGAGGAGGGGGGTGCTCGCAGTATCGCGGGGGCACGATAATTTCCCGAACTCAAGTCATTCTCCTCCTGGAAGGTTCTCCCCGTCTTTAAACGCTATTCTTTCTACCTTAAAGCAGCTTTGAGGGTTCAGCTGTTCTGTGCACTTCCACGTACGCACAGCCCGGGGCTGAACCTGAGGCTGGAATCCCTGCGTGGACCCCAAAGGTCGTGGGATACGGGCACGGAAGCAGCCTTCGCAGTCTGCACGGGGACACCAGGGTGTCGGCTGAGAGCAGCGGTGCGACGGCGGGGCGAGGCGCGCCCAGGGACGAGAGCGCACGTGTGGGGCGCCTGGAACGGACTCAGGTGGTGCAGGGGGCACAGCGCGGCGGTACCAGAACCCGAGCGCCAGGGGGGCGCCCCTCCCTGAAGAGCCGGATCGGGCTGTGGACGCCCCAGCGAGGCCTCATCGAGGGGTAGCAGGGCGCCCTCGGGGTGCTTTTCCATCGGACCATCAAGCCCGTAATCTGACGAATGCGCCGGCTCCCACGGCTCCCCTTTTAACGAAGGGCGTGGATCGTTCCTGTCCTCCGCGAGCCGACTGGCTTCGGGACAGCAGAGCCTCTGAGATCCGCGGCAGCGGGTGATGGGGGACAGCGCGGCATGGGCGCCGCGGAGAGGAAGGAGGCCGTGCTGGGCCCACAGGTCCCTGGGCTCCGAGGGCCTCGGCACCTCGACGGGGCCTCCATGGCCGCGCCGCGGGGCTGAATCCTTAGCCGCGGCCCCCGAGTCCGCACTGCCCTCCACCGGCGAGGAGCCGTGCCACGCCTCTCCCCCGGGGCCCCAGGCGTACCCCCGCCAGGACCCACTGCGCCCCGAGGGCCAACTCTGCGCCCACGACATCCAGGTCCTCCCGTCCCACCGCCCGCGCCCACCCCAGGGCTCGGTGCCGCCGGAGGATCCCCTTGTGCGGCGGGGCTGCCGGCCTGAGTCCCGGGGCTGGAGGGCCCCGGCGCCGGCCCCTTACCGCACCCCTGCGGGACAGCCTCTGGGCTCCGGCTTCCTGTCATATGTGCGCCCCGCGGAGAAGGCTGGGAACTACCTTACCCATAATGCAAAGGGCCCGAGGCAGCGACCAATAGGCACCCACGACAGGGCGATTGGGCGTTCGGACCCGAGGGCCGGCAGGGACGCCCCGCGCCGGAGGCTGTGGTTCTGGAGGCTCTGCGCCCTGACGCGGAACGAGTCCGTGATGAACGCGGCGCCCGACCCCATGTGACGACGGCTGGGAGGCGATCGGGGAGGGGTCGTCGCACCGCACAGCGGCCGGTCTGAGCGTCAGCGGCGGCGGGTAGCGGGCGTGCCCGGGTCTCGTCACGTGCAGCCGGCACTTGGGACCCCGCCGCGCCCACAGAGTCCGACGGCGGCGTCCGGCTGAGGGACCCGGCTCGGGTGAGGCTCCCTCGGCGCCCTTACCCCGTGTGCCCTGCCCAGACCCTAAGGCCCCGAGTGCGGGGCGCCTGCTCACGTGTATCCAGCCCCGATCCCAGTGTCCAGAGCAGCGGGGCGGCCAGTGGTGGGCCCCCGTATCTGACAGCCGTTGTGACGAGGAGTGGAAGTGTTACAGGCAGAAGGACAGTTTGGGAAGTCAGAGGCGCGACCGGCCCGGAGCCACTGCTTCTGGAATAGCGAGGCGAGGCTATTAAGTTTTTAACTTCATTCTCAGGACATCGGGAGCCCGTTTGAAGCTGTTTAACATGCTTGGCACTCCCCCCACCACCATGTTTCCTCTACACTGGATATAAATTAATGAGATGGATGATTGAGGTCTGGTCCTGGTGGATAAGTGTGTGATAGGGACACACCTGGAAACCCACCCAGTGTGGTAGCGTTTTGCTAGCACACTGCAAACCACCCTGGCATCTCAGGCATTTCAGTTGCCGTGTGTTGTCCATGTCTCCAGCAGAGTAGGAGAGGGTATTTTGGTGTGTGGTAGTGTCACTGCAGCACAACCTGTGAGACTGTCATGCGAAACTGACACCTCACCACAGCCTGGACACGTGTGTATGCTCCATCCAGAACAGAAAAAACTGACATGAGACACCCAAGCAACACATGCAAAACACCCAGGACCTGTGCTGCAGGACGATCTGTATATCACAGCAGTTGTGGCCACACAAACACACCAATAGTGCACAGAGATTTGTGAGAAAGACGTGACATAGGGATTCCCCAGGGCCTTGTGTGTCAGTCACACACACAGACACACAGAGTGAATATACAAACTGTCAGTGGCCAGCCCATATCTGAAAACACAACTTTGACCCAGAAGTTCTGCAGCAGTCAACGCACAATGGGCAGGACCTGGTGAATAAGCATTGATTTCCATGAAGTTCCCTCCCCACCCCCAGCTCCCAACTTAAGACCAGCTGGAGAAAGCCGAATATGCTTCCTTAACTGATCCTGCAGGATTGCCTCACTGCTTGTTTTCTGCCTCCAGCGGTCCCTGGTAAGGGCCTCCACCAGCGCATTCCTGAGGCGCTCCTTGTTTTCATAATAAATTTTCCACTCCCCTGTCTGACAAATGCAAGCGACAGTGACTGACTCTTGCTGTGGCAAGGTCTGAATAAATACCTTATAGCCCTTGCTTGTACTCATTTCTGGTCTTCATTTATTTCCATCACACACACGCAATCACACAGTCTTCCTGTAGTGGATGTGGCAATGCAGACAGCATGGCTTGGAGAGAATAATCCTCCCCATCACTCCGCAGCGCCCAGGGAGAGGGAGGACCTCTAGGCAAGTCTGGCCTTTACTGGGAATCAGGGGAGGTACACAGGCCCTGGGCATTGGATGTCACTGGGTCACAGGCGAGGAAAGAAGGTGAACTTGTGTCAGGGGCCAGCCTTTCCACACCGGTGCACCTGGTCACCTGAGAGGCGCTCACAGGTTTTAAAAGAAAATTTTAAAACTCACAATACAGTGTGCCCACTTGTTCCATTGGGATCATCTGAAATAACAAGATGCAGAAAACACAACCGGGAAATTTGGGTGCTTCCCCTGGAGAGTGTCCCTTGCCTCTCCTTCCCTGGGGCCTCCCCACACCTTTGTCAGCTCTTTCCTGGCCTCCAGACCTTTATCTCCTACAAGGGGGAGCGCTCCCCAGCCTGGCCAGACGCAGGAGAGAAACTACATTACCCGGTGTGCACCGAGAGGGCGACATCACAGGAAAGGGGGCGTTCCGGTCCCGTTGGTAGAGGCGGGATTTCCGGCGTCGCCAGGCGGAAGCGTTTACGGCGTGGGGCGCGATTCCTCCACAGTGGCGCTGAGTTCTCGGCTGCCGGTCGTTCGGAGCAGGGCGGAACGGCGGGGAGGCCCCACCTGCGCCTCCGCGGGTTCTGGGTGGGGTCGCTGAGCCCCCGGGCGCCCCCGTGCGGCCCCGCTCGCCACAGGTCTGATGGCGGCGCCCTTGGACCCGGCGCAGGTGAGTGGACGGTCCCCGCGCCTCCCGCTCTCGGACCCCCAGCGTCGCGGCCCCGCCGCCCGGACGTGCGGGAGGACGGTGACCTTCGACCCTTCGCCTTACCTTCTCCCGGCCGTTTCTCGGAGCGCCAGGATGGGGTCACCTCGGCTCCGGGTGCGGAATCCAGGTCAGGGGTCCCGTGGGGGAGGGCCCCGTTCCTGACGGCCGGCGGGATTCTGTGTGGAGGGGCGAGGTGTGTGGCCCCAGGGCCCCCCGAACACAACGCCGTGCGCGCGGGGCGGTCCTCAGGGAGGAGGCCCAGGGTTCGCCGACATCACTGGGGTCCGGCTGCGCCCCTTGCCGAGGCCGCGGCAACTCAGACGGGGCGCCCAAGCCCTGCCTCGCACCGTCGGCTGTGGCTGTGGCTCAGCCGCCACTCCAGCTCCTGGTCCGTGGAAGCCTGCCGGGCGCTCGTCTCGCCCATGCCTGCTTTCTACTACCAGCAAACGCGCCCATTTCAAATCGAGGGCAGGGGCGGAGGGGGCGAGGATGCGCGCGTGCAGGCGCTGTGAGGTCTGTGGGCTGAGAGGTCTGACCCCCCGCACCCCAGCCCCAGGGTCCACAGCAAAACCTCGGATTTCTGTAACCCGACTCCTGTTTCGATCCTTCTTCAGCGTCCAGGTGTCAGGACTGCGCCGGGGCCCAAGGAGGAAAATCCCCTCCCACTGCATTTTACCGCCTCGGGTGATTTTTAGGGATTATTTAGCGCAGCGGATTAAAATCTTGCCACAGTTGAGAAACTGACAAAAATGCTTCCTTGGTGTACATAGATCTCCTCTCTTTTTTACATTTAGGAAGGAAAACCCAGTAAGATGTATCAGACTTGTGTAAATGAGCGTGTGTAAAAAGGGCGGACAGTTTTTGCTTTAATTTTCTGAAGGAAAATTTGTGTGACTCTACATACTATGTACACAGACACGGATATATATATTCATTTACTGAATCAGCAAGTGGGACCTGGTTTATTTATATTGCAAATAAAATTTTCTCTCTGTAAGTCTCCCTGCTGCTCTGGGCTGCTGTTTTCTTTGGTATAAAATAGGAATGTTGACATTTTAATTCAGTACAGCAATACGAATTCCTTTGTCCTAGTCTGGGGAACTGGGAAGGATGCACGGTTGATGTGTGTCGGCGGGTGTCCAGCAAGGTGTGGGAAGGGCTGGCATGGACACGCCCCTGGACCTGTGCTGAGCTTCGGGGCTCACCCCGGCGGCAGGCTGCTCCTCGGGGCTCCCTGCCCTCCTTCCTGTACACACTTAAATGCTGGCGGCCGAGAGGCAGGAGTAGCGTTTTTGAGTTGCTGCTATGCTAGGACGGCAAAGGCAGCAGGGCAGGCTGGGAGCCAAGGCCGCCGGGGCGTCTGACTCTCAGATCCCCAATGACAGCAGTGAGTCTGTGTTGTTTAAGACATGCAGTTATATTTGAAAAGGAAGAGCATTCAGATGGTCGGTGATGACGGTGTGCAGGAGTGTGGTGTCCTTTGGGACACGAACGCGCAGGAGGCCCTGGGTCACGCCCCGGCAGTCACCCCGGTCAGCCTTACCAGCCCTGTTCATCGTCAGGGCTTGTCACATCGGTTAACATCGCAGCCGCATGGCCCCCTCCTCTGTTTACTGCAGTCTCGGCCCAGTGTGCTGTCCCGACAGTAGCCTCCCCTGTCACCACATCTGCAGTGGGCCACAATCTCTTTCGTCTCCTTGCTCTATTTTCTTGTTTTTGTCATCTCTGGGGCCCCCTTGCTGGTTTAGGATCTGTTTCCAGCCCCGGATCACAAGCGCCTGTTGTCCCTCTGTGCTGAGACCGGGGACAGCCTGGGCCCGTGAAAGGCCCTCGGTGAACAGCTGAGTGACTGAGCGGGGCACCCGTCAGGGGCCCCCCACTGGGCCTGCGCTGCTGTCCTCCACCGCTTGCTCACCCAGCCCCGCCGCCCGCTCGTCAGGCTTTCCCTTGGGCCTTCCCGTCGTCCGGTGCCCTGTCCCCAGGTCTCACCACATCCTTCCTGTGCATAGGTGTCCCCTCGTAGGTGCCCCTGACCCCCACCTTCCATTCTTCTGGCAACTCTTGGCCATCTTTCCTTGGGTTGTTCAGATACCATCTCTTCTCCTTAAAATTGGGATTGTGGGTGACTTTCTAGAGCTGCCTGAGCCCAGGTGCAGTTGATGATGGCATTAACCTCGTGCACTGTGGGAGGATTGGTGAAACAGAGTACACCGAATGCTCATGGGCCTGGGGCTCCAGGGTCTGCCACGTGAACTTTTTCTCTTCCTGGTTAAGTGACGGTTCTGGGGTGGCTGCAGAAATCAAGCCTTAGAGAAATGACGTGATGTCCTCCCCTCGGCCACACAGCTGGGAAGTGGCAGACTCAGGAGTCTTGATTCTGTCCCTGGGCATCTTAACTGCAGAGCTGGGCATGTGCAGACCATTCCCCGGCGTGTGAGCCCTCAGCTGGCTGGTACGCGGGGTCCAGGACCGTTTGCCTGCTGCTCCTGCTCTCGTTGTTGGGACCATCACGGCCATATCCCCGTCCCTCTGATGTCAAAGAACACTCACCATCTCCCCCCAATCCTCGTGGGGACACACTGCACCATCTCCAGTGGCTTCCCCAAGGGAGGTTTTGCTCTTAGCCACAGTTGCATTATGTCCAAAGGCTGCGTCCTCCCCTTCAGGTCCAGCACGGAGCTTGGCCTCGGTGATCGGGGCCTGGGCCTGGGTCTCTGCACCTTCAGCAGTGACTGAGTGACAGGCTCTGATCGCATCCAACAGCACAAGGCAACACCACTTACTCCGTTTGACTTTCCAGGTGTCCGTGACCTTCGAGGATGTGGTCGTGACCTTTTCCCGGGAGGAGTGGGGGCAGCTGGGCCGACCCAGAGGACCCTGTACCAGGAGGTGATGCTGGAGACGTGTGGGCTCCTGGCGTCCCTGGGTAAGGGATCACCTCACACCCCTGTGCGGGACCCCTGGTTCCTGGCTGTCAGGATCGGAGGAGCCACCTGCCCTTCCCCGGAGCCCATAGTTTCCTGGTCCCTTTTCCTCCTGCCTGGTCACCCTTTGTGTGTGTCGGGTATCAGTGGGATTGAGACAGTGTCCCTCTGAACAGAAGGCCTCACCCCAGGGCCCAGCACGCTGCAACCTCAGTCTGAATCCTTATTCCAGATACCACAGGGGGGAAGCTGGCCCTGCCTGGTCGTGTCATGTGTACCACAGTCCTGGAGCAGGGTCGTGGGCTAAGGGCCGCTCTCGAGACGGTGAGTCATGCCTGCTCCACATGGTATTTGTCACCGATGTCACCTGAACAGCAGGGTCAGGGAAAACTGCCCTGGTGTCTTGTCGTCATCACCACAGGATTCCTGAGGCCTGGGCCACGATCCTTGCCAGGGCAGGAGTCAGAAGCCCGCAGGAATGTCGGAGCCACATGTGGTGCCCCAATAAGCCAGTCCTTTTACGTGCTCGGTCTGGGATGCTGATCGTCAAGAGAACGTCTCAGATCACTGCATAGGACTCCGTGCTCCTTCCTTTTGACCAGTTCCTCTCGTCGCTGTGGGCACGGCCTCCAGCTCCCAGCCCTGGGCAGTGTGCATGAGCTTGCTGGGACTTTAATGGTGTGTTTTTTTGATTCATTGTTGTGTTTTAACAGTAACCTTCCATTTGTCAGAACTGAAAGTGACTTTTCTCATTTACCAAAGCAAAACAGGGCCCCCTTTTAGAATAAAATTTTAAGAAAAATTGGGACTTGCGTCAAGGACAATCCATCAGTGACGGTGGTTCACGCCGTATGCTGTGCACACCCATCAGCCTGAGTTTAGTGGGGAAGGTAGGTGTCCATTCTTAGATGAATTATGATGAGTTGTAGAAAGAAAACTAAAGGGGCTTCAGGTTAAAGCCGGTCATGAGTGCTTCAAAAAAGGCATCTCAGGGAAGGACGTTGGTGCTGGGAACTCGAAGGCTGTGAGCCAGCGGGGAGGGGGCTTCCAGGAGGAGGAATCAGCCCCAGGAAAGGCCCTGAGTGACAGGGCCCGAAGAATGCCTGTCGCACTCTGCCTGCCTCCGCTTACTGAGCCCAGTGCTGGGCAGGTGACAGGCACAGCGCGGGGACTGTGACTGACACCTGTCTGAACAAACCCTGGGCTGTGGAGCAGAACCGGCCAGAGGAGAGGTTGGTAGGCCCTGCTGCCCCCATCACCGGACTTGTCCGCAGAACCCTCCCGCCTCCGCTGAGACGAATGCGGCTGCGTGGAAGAGAAAACCGACTGGAACTGGCATCCTCGAAGGAAATTCTCCGCCTCACCTCAGAGAGGCCCAAGTGGCGCCGCGGGGCTGGCGGGCGGAGCAGCGCGGGTTCGTCACCAGCCGCGGGAAGGTCCTCTGGGCCAGGCGTCTGCCTGCTCCTCGGGCTGCAGGGGCTGCGGGCTGCCCCGCACTTCGGTGAAGGCTTCCCCCGCAGAGCGCCCAGCCCGCCTCTGCCCCCCTTCTGGTGATCAGGGCTGCCACTTCCCTGGTGCTGACTGGCCTCCACCGGGAGTTGTCTGTCCTCAGGGAGACTTCCCGAATGCCGAGGCCTCACCTTCAATCCGAGACCTTCTGTTTCTGCCCGTGGAGACTGAAATCAGGCATCCCCAGGTGTTCCTGAAGCGCAGGGCGTTTGAAACCAGCCACGTGGATCAATTACAGAACTTCCGGAAGGAGGCGCCCCCCACCCCGGGGTCCCAGGGCCGCGTGTGAGCGTCGTGCACGCCCCGTGCGCTCTGGCTCCCACCGATGACCTTCAGGGGCAGTGGTGGGTCGGCAGGCAGTGCCACCTGCTACCTCACGTGAGGTCCAAGAGTGGGGTTTGGGCGCTTGGTTTGTGGGTCACAAATGAACGTTTTCTTTACTTTGGGAGCAGTTCTGACACCCTAGACAGGATGGAAGGGTTTCATTGATTTCATCAAAATACCCATGTTGTTTTTTTCTCCATAAATATGGCATCCGATTCCCAAACCTGAGCTGACCCACCTGCTGGAGCGTGGGCAGCAGCTGTGGCCAGTGAGGAGGGACCTCCTCGCCCGAAGCACCTCCCCAGGTACAAGCCAGCAGCTGGTCGGGTGGGGCCGTGGCAGCCGCCAGCCTGCGAGCAGAGAGACGCTGAGCTCCTGGGGCTTCTGGCTGCTCCTCTGTCATGTCCAGGGATGCACATCCGCTGATCACCATTGTTTAGAGACCTGGGCACCTTCTAATGTCAGCGTGTAGCTTTCGGGTTGCTCTGGAACCATCCGGCTGGTGGGGGGACGCGTGCAGTTGCACATGATGTGAACTTGACTCCACGTGTTCCATGACAGGATCTAGGCATTCGGCCACCCCTGGGGCCTCAGGCCTGGGGAATGTGGCTTAGGTCTGTGCCCAGGGAAAGAGCCCGTGGGCCTGGTCTTCAGCGCAGCTTGCTGTATTCCCCCTACGGTCAGAGTCAGTGACACAGTCTCTGTGTGATGGGGTCATTGGCAGTTGTAATGCCGTAACGCAGCAGGCTGCTTAGGACAGTGCCTGGCCAGTAGGAAGGGCTCACAACGTTCGCTCTTGGTGTGTCCACGTAATTACGTCCATCCTTAGTGACAGTGACATCACCTGTTTCTTTCTGGACTCAGGAAAGGGGCCTTCCTTGTCCTTGGTATTTTCATGTTTCCTGTCGTGTGACCCCCCCACTCTTTCCCACCTTCACCGTCCATCCGTCCTGTTTGTCCATAAGACACGCAGTAGCTGCCCCTTGCCCTGTATCTTCCTGCCCCTCTTGCCCTGACAAACACTGCGATG
Organism: Manis javanica; assembly: GCF_040802235.1. Lineage (NCBI taxonomy): Eukaryota > Metazoa > Chordata > Mammalia > Pholidota > Manidae > Manis > Manis javanica. Next base: position 1,060,242 of record NC_133172.1, read on the forward strand.
CTTGGCCTCTCCAGCCACAGGTGTGCCTCTGAGTGAGCCGTTTGGGGAGTCGCAGGTGCCCCTCTCCATGCCCTTCAGGCTCTTCAGCCAGCGTGCATGCATCTTTGGCCAGCACCCCCACCCCAGCCATCTGTCCCAGATGCCACCCCCGTCTCCTTCATCCCACAGCTCACTTCGCTGTCCGGGGCACCAAGCTCCTTGACCATGTACGCTCCTCCCCCAACTCAGTTCATAGAACGTCCTGCCACCCCAGCCAGTTAGGAGGCAGGACACCCCACAGGCAGCAGCACCTCAGTGTCTCCATCTCCGTCCCACCCCCGTCCCCGTACCCCTGGTCTTGCCCATCAGATGGTGTGTCTCCCGAGCCTGCCTCCCCCGCCACCCTCAGGAGCTCTACCAGCACCTGGCCCGGCTCTCGCTGTCGTTTGCCTGGATGATGCCGGAGCCTCCCACCCTGCCTGCCCACATCTCCGTGCCCCTGTGCAGCTCGGTACCCTGCACCAGCCGCTGCACCCACTCCGACCGGTCTAAGTCATCACGGCTTCCTCAGTCACTGCCGACTCAGCACAGAATCAGCATCACGTTAAAAACGAACGCTGCGTGCCTCTGCTGCTTGCTCCCGAGCCTGTGCTGGCCCATCTGTGCCCCGCAGCTGTGGCTTCCCTTTTCCTCTGAGGAACACGTCTTCCCCCTGACCTCTTGTCCTGTTTCCCCCACTGGCCCCGCATGGCGCCTCTGTCTTCTCTGGGAACCTGCTTCTTCACTTTCCTCCGACTCGTGTATCCATCTTCTCTCTCCACATAGGCTCACGTCACTTATGCTTGGGGAAAAGTAAAATGGGTCCTGGGCCTTTAGATCCACAGCAGCCCAGCACGAACGTCCCCTCCACTCATGAAGCCACGTTTCTTGAAAGTGTTGCCTCATTTTAAAAAAATACATGTGCACTCGACTTACAGTGTTTTTGTTAAAATCTCCTTAATTTTTTTTACGCTGGAAGTATATTATAACGTGCACAAACCTTAAGGGTTCTGCTTAAATTTTTGCACACGTATTAGTTGAAGTGCCCTCCAGCGCAGTCAGCCTTTAGGGTGCTTCCAGGGCCCTGGCAGGCTCCTGGTGCCCCTGCCTGTCAGCTGCTCCTCCTGCAGTGCTGCCCACCATGTTCACTATCACTGTGAGTTGGTTTTGTTGTTCTTTTTGTCTTGAGGGCGGTGGTGCTTCAAACACCAGAAATTTATTTCTCGCAGATCTGGAGGCTAGAAGTAAGGTGTCAGCAGGTCGGTTCGTGCTGAGGCCCTTCCCCCTGGGCTTGTAGAACAGATGGCCTGTCCGTGTCGGGGCCATTGCTGTCGCCTGCTCGCCCAGTGCAGCAGCTCAGGGCTCTCCGGGAAGTCGGAGCCAGCCGCCCGTGTGACACTGAGGAAGGGGCCCACACGATCGTGAGGGCGGAACTGCTTGATGTCCACAGGCAGGCCGTACGCCGGAGGAGTTGCTGTTGCAGCCTGAGTCTGCGGCCAGAGCTCCTTCCCTCCAGGGATGTGAGTCTTTTCCTTCAGGCCCTCATTTGCTTGGAGGAGGCCCGCTCACCTTATGAAGGACTTTAATCCTGTGCAGAGGACTCCCCTCAGCAGTCGTCAAGGCATTGAATCATAGCCGAAACCAGGAAAGCTACATGCACAGCTGAAGTAAATGCATGATAAACTATGGAAGACAAATGTGGAACAGGATTCTCATTGTCCGATCTTATAAATGGTTGTGTGAAGTTGTGTTACAAATGAATAATCTGGATATTTAGGCGTGGGGTCAAGTTTGTGTTGACTCTACAGTAGCCACCGTGGATTTACTCCCTTGCTGTTCACATACGATGCAGTCATTTGAAATTCATACTGTGGGATTTGCTTTTGAGACTAATATTTTTTTTTGAGAAGGCATCTCTCTTATTTATTTATTTATATATTTATTTATTTATTTGAGAGGGCATCTCATATTTATTGATCAAATGGCTGTTAACAACAATAAAATTCTGTGTAAGGGACTCAAAGCACAATCATTAATCAACCCCAAGCCTAATTCTCAACAGTCTCCAATCTTCTGAAGCATAATGAACAAGATCTTACATGGTGAACAGTATAAGGGAAGTCATATCACAGAAACTTTCATTTTATCACATATCATGAACTGTAAACAATCAAGTCAGATATTATTCATTTGATTTTTATACTTGATTTATATATCAAGCCCACATTTCTCCCTTATTTTTTTTTTTAATAAAATGCTGAAGTGGTAGGTAGATGCAAGATAAAGGTAGAAAACACAATGCAGTGCTGTAAGAGGGCAAATGTAGATGATCAGGTCTGTGCCTATAGACTAAGTATTAATCCAAGCTAGACGTGGGCAACAAAACATCCACGGATGCAGAAGATTTCTCTCAAAACAGGGTTGGGGGTGAGGTTCTAAGCCTCATCTCTGTTGATTCCCAATTTCTCACCTGATGGCCTCCCTGCAGCTGTGCCTGTCTTAGGTTGTTCCTCCCTTGAGGAATCTTACCCGTCTCTGGCTAACCAGTCATCTTCCGGGGCCATACAGGGAAATGTAAAGTTGGTTTGTGGGAGAGAAGCAGTATTGTTTGAAAAGGATAGGTTTTTACTTCTTTGCAGATTTATGCCCTGTGGCTTTTATGCCCAGCATTTGTCTTGAGGTGTCTTTACCACTTGGAAGAATTATGATACTCGGTGATTTTCAATATGAGGCATGAATTCTACTAAAGGGTCGTAATTAGGAAGGAAGAAGAAAAGCTATAGAAGTAGCAGACGGAAGAAAACATGGGTAATTGATAATTTCTTTGACATATCTTCTTGTAGAGTAACATAACCATGTGTAGGTTTTAAATTACTAATTAAATTGCATGCACACTTTAACATAATAGGAATACAGCTACATAACAAAAGCAGACCTACAATTACCTGTCATATCCAGTGAAACCAAGAAAACCAGTTAGGCACCCTAGGCATTTGTGAAAACTTATCAATGATATGGTGGATATTGTCTAACTGAATTTGAATAGTTTGAGAAAAATCAGAAAAATTAAAACAGCACATTCCTGGGAACTGTTCACATCCCATATGTTCTTTTAACAGTAGATAGTCTATAGTTGTACAATTTTGGAGCACTGCAACTTGCACTTCTCATAATTCTTGGTTGAGTTCCAACAATATAGATCCAGTCAAATTTGTTTTCCTTCAGGCCAGTTTAGATATCTCCCTCTTCATTCCAATGACAAGTCCAGGAAGCAGTGGGATGAATGCAGCTACAACTGCAACAGTGCCAGGATCTTTGTAGAAGTTTTTTGATGATCATCTTCTGGAATGACTCTTCCAGATTATGTTGATGTTGGAAGTTCTTCATATCATATCTTAATTCATTTTCTGGGTAGCCAAATTAGGCGTTGATCCTCTCTATAAACACAAACAAACCCTTTCCCAAACTTTGATATGACCTTTATACCATTGTGAAGATCCTATTGGATATCACCACACAGGAACTGCTTTCTTTTTAAAGGTAAAGGAATATTATCAGAAAAATGTACTTCCATAGCTGATCATCTGACACCCTTTAAAAGATCAGAATTAAGGATATGTAAAACATGCATTAATCGTTGATTTGCAGTTAGTTTTATCCTATCAGGGAGTAATCCTCCTTTCTCCTTTTTATTTTCATTAATCTACAATTACATGAAAAATACTATGTTTACTAGGCTTTCCCCTATATCAAGTCCTCCCCCCAAACTCCATTACAGTCACTGTCCATCAGCATATCAAAATGTTGTAGAATCACGACTTGTCTTCTCTATGTTGCACAGCCCTCCCCTTTCTCCCACTCCCCACATTAGGCATGCTAATCATAATACCCCCTTTCTTCCCCTCAACCCTTGTCCCTCCCTACCCACCCATCCGCCCCAGTCCCTTTCCCTTTGGTACCTGTTAGTCCATTCTTGGGTTCTGTGTTTTGTTCCTTCAGTTTTTCCTTTGTTCCTATACGCGACAGATGAGTGAAATCATTTGGTATTTCTCTTTCTCTGCTTGGCTTATTTTACTGAGCATAATACCCTCTAGGTACATCCATGTTGATACAAATGGTAGGATTTGTTTTCTTCTTATGGGTGAATAATATTCCATCATGTATATATACCACATCTTTATCCACTCGTCTACTGATGGACACTTAGGTTGCTTCCAATTCTTGGCTATTGTAAATAGTGCTGCGATAGACATGGGAGTGCATCTGTCTTTTTCAAACTGGAGTGCTGCATTCCTAGCGTAAATTCCTAGGAGTGGAATTCCTGGGTCAAATGGTAAGTCTATTTTGAGTATTTTGAGAAACCTCCATACTGCTTTCCACAATGGTTGAACTAATTTACATTCTCACCAGCAGTGTAGGAAGGTTCCCCTTTCTCCACAACCTTGCCAACATATGTTGTTGTTTGTCTTTTGGATGGTTGCCATCCTTACTGGTGTGAGGTGATATCTCATTGTGGTCTTAATTTGCACTTCCCTGATGACAAGCGATGTGGAGCATCTTTTCATGTGTCTGTTGGCCATCTGAATTTCTTTTTTGGAGAACTGTCTGTTCAGTTCCTCTGCCCATTTTTTAATTGGATTATTTGTTTTTTGTTTGTTGAGGTGGATGAGCTCTTTATATATTTTGGATGTCAAGCCTTTATCGGATCTGTCATTTACAAATATATTCTCCCATACTGTAAGGTACCTTTTTGTTCTATTGATGGTGTCTTTTGCTGTACAGAAGCTTTTCAGCTTAATATAGTTCCACTTGTTCACTTTTGCTTTTGTTTTCCTTGCCCGGGGAGATATGTTCAACAAGAGGTCACTGATGTTTATGTCTAAGAGATTTTTGCCTATGTTTTTTTCTAAGAGTTTTATGGTTTCATGAGTTACATTCAAGTCTTTGATCCATTTCGAATTTACTTTTGTGTATGGGGTTAGACAATGGTCCAGTTTCATTCTCTTACATGTAGCTGTCCAGTTTTGCCAGCACCATCTGTTGAAGAGACTGTCATTTCCCCATTGTATGTCCATGGCTCCTTTATCAAATATTAATTGACCATATATGTTTGGGTTAATGTCTGGAGTCTCTAATCTGTTCCACTGGTCTGTGGCTCTCTTCTTGTGCCAGTACCAAATTGTCTTGATTCCTGTGCTTTGTAGTAGAGCTTGAAGTTGGGTAGTGAGATCCCTGCCACTTTATGCTTCCTTCTCAGGATTGTTTTGGCTATTCGGGGTCTTTGGTGTTTCCATATGAATTTTTGAACTATTTGTTCCAGTTCTTTGAAGAATGTTGCTGGTAATTTGATATGGATTGCATCAAATCTCTATATTGCTTTGGGCAGGATGGCCATTTTGATGATATTAATTCTTCCTAGCCAAGAGCATGGGATGAATTTCCATTTGTTAGTGTCCCCTTTAATTTCTCTTAAGAGTGTCTTGTAGTTTTCAGGATATAGGTCTTTCACTTCATCGGTTAGGTTTCTTCCTAGGTATTTTAGTCTTTTTGATGCGATTGTGAATGGAGTTGTTTTCCTGATTTCTCTTTCTATTGGTTCATTGTTAGTGTATAGGAAAGCTACAGATTTCCATGTTAAGTTTGTATCCTGCTATTTTGCTGTATTCCAGTATCAGTTTTAGTCGTTTTGGAGTGTTGTCTTTAGGGTTTTTTATGTACTATGTCATGTCATCTGCAAATAGTGACAGTTTAACTTCTTCTTTGCCAATCTGGATTCCTTGTATTTCTTTGTTTTGTCTGATTGCCATGGCTAGGACCTCCAGTACTATGTCGAATAACAGTGGAGAGAGTGGGCATCCATGTCTGGTTCCCGATCTCAGAGGAAAAGCTTTCAGCTTCTTGCTGTTCAGTATGATGTTGGCTGTGGGTTTATCATATATGGCCTTTATTATGTTGAGGTACTTGCCCTCCATACCCATTTTGCTGAGAGTTTTTATCATGAATGGATGTTGAATTTTTTCAAGTGCTTTTTCAACATGTATGGAGATGATCATGTGGTTTTTGTCCTTCTTTTTGTTGATGTGGTGGATCATGTTGATGGATTTTCGAATGTTGTACCATCCTTGCATCCCTGGGAGGAATCCCACTTGGTCATGGTGTATGATCGTTTGATATATTTTTGAATTTGGTTTGCTAATATTTTATTGAGTGTTTTTGCATCTACATTCATCAGGAACATTGGTCTGTAATTTTCTTTTTTGGTGGGGTCTTTGCCTGGTTTTGGTATGCGGGTGATGTTGGCTTCATAGAATGAGTTTAGGAGTATTCCCTCCTCTTCTATTTTTTGGAAAACCTTAAGGAGAATAGGTATTATGTCTTCACTGTATGTTTGATAAAATTCCGAGGTAAATCCGTCTGGCCCGGGGATTTTGTTCTTCGGTAGTTTTTTTATTACCGGTTCAATTTATTTGCTCATAATTGGTTTTTTAACTTTTGTGTTTCTTCCTTGGTCAGTCTTGGAAGGTTGTATTTTTCTGGGAAGTTGTCCATTTCTTCTGGGTTTTCCAGCTTGTTGGCATATAGGTTTTCATAGTAGACTTTAATCATTCTTTGTATTTCTGTGTAGTCTGTCGTGACTTTTCCATTCTCATTTCTGATTCTGTTGATGTGTGTTGATTCTCCTTTTCTCTTAATAAGTTTGGCTAGACGCTTATCTATTTTGTTTATTTTCTCAAAGAATCAGCTCTTGGTTTCATTGATTTTTTCTGTTGTTTTATTCTTCTCAATTTTGTTTATTTCTTCTCTCATCTTTATTATGTCCCTCCTTCTGCTGACTTTAGGCCTCATGTGTTCTTCTCTTTCCAGTTTCGATAATTGTGTTGTTAGACTATTCATTTGGGATTGTTATTCCTTCTTTAAGTGTGCCTGGATCACTATATACTTTCCTCTTAAGACTGCTTTCGCTGAGTCCCACAAAAGTTGGGGCTTTGTGTTGTTGTCATTTGTTTCCATATATTACTGGATCTCCATTTTAATTTGGTCATCGATCCACTGATTATTTAGTAGCATGTTGTTAAGCCTCCATGTGTTTGTGAGTCTTTTTGTTTTCTTTGTAGAATTTATTTCTAGTTTTATGCCTCTGTGGTCAGAAAAGTTGGTTGGTAGAATTTCAATCTTTTGGAATTTACTGAGGCTCTTTTTGTGAGCTAGTATGTGGTCCCTTCTGGAGAATGTTCCATGTGCACTTGAGAAGAATGTGTATCCTGTTGCTTTTGGATGTACAGTTCTATAGATGTCTATTAGGTCCATCTGTTCTAGTGTGTTGTTCAGTGCCTCCGTGTCCTTACTTACTTTCTGCCCAGTGGATCTATCCTTTGGGGACAGTGGCATGTTGAAGTCTTCCGAAATGAATGCATTGCATTCTATTTCTTCCTTTACTTCTGTTAGTATTTGTTTCACATATGCTGGTGCTCCTGTGTTGGGTGCATATATATTTCGAATGGTTATACCCTCTTGTTGGACTGTGCCCTTTATCATTATGTAATGTCCTTCTTTATCTCTTATTACTTTCTTTGTTTTGAAGTCTATTTTGTCTGATACTACTACTGCAACCCCTGCTTTCTTCTCTCTGTTATTTGCCTGAAATACGTTTTTCCATCCCTTGAGTTTTAGTCTGTGCATGTCTTTGGGTTTGAGGTGAGTTTCTTGTAAGCAGCATGTAGATGGGTCTTGCTTTTTTATCCATTCTATTACTCTGTGTCTTTCGATTTGTGCATTCAGTCCATTTACACTTAGGGTGACTGTTGAAATATATGTACTTATTGCCATTGCAGGCTTTGGATTCATGGTTACCAAAGGTTGAAAGTTAGCTTCTTTAGTATCTTACTGCCTAACTTAGCTCACTTATTGAGCTGTTATATACACTGTCTGGAGATTCTTTTCTTCTCTCCCTTCTTATTCCTCCTCATCCATTCTTTATATGTTGGTTGTTTTATTCTGTGGTCTTTCCTGTTTCCTTTAACTGTTTTTAGTGGGTAGTTGATTTATTTTTTTGCTTTTAGTTAGTATTTGGTTGGTCTGCTTTTTTTTGCTGTGATTTTATTTTCTCTGGTGACATCTGTTTTGTCTTAGGAATGCTCCCGTCCAGAACATTCCTTCTAAAATACCCTGCAGAGGTGCTTTGTGGGAGGCAAATTCCCTCAACTTTTGCTTGTCTGGGAATTGTTTAATCCCTCCTTCATATTTAAATGATAATCGTGCTGGATACAGTATCCTTGGTTCAAGGCCTTTCTGTTTCATTGCATTAAATATATCATGCCATTCTCTTCTGGTCTGTAAGGTTTCTGTTGAGAAGTATGATGATAGCCTGATGGGTTTTCCTTTATAGGTGACCTTTTTCTCTCTAGCTCCCTTTAACACTCTTTCCTTGTCCTTGATCTTTGCCATTTTAATTATTACATTTCTTGGTGTTGTCCTCCTTAGGTCCTTTCTCTTGGGAGTTCTGTGTATTTACGTGGTCTGTTCGATTATTTCCTGTCCCAGTTTTTTGAAGTTTTCAGTAATTATTTCTTCAAAGACACTTTCTATCCCTTTTACTCTCTCTTCTTCTTCTGGTACCCCTATAATACGGATATTGTTCCTTTTGGACTGGTCACACAGTTCTCCTAATATTGTTTAATTCCTGGAGATCCTTTTATCTCTCTCTGTGTCAGCTTCTATGCGTTCCTGTTCTCTGGTTTCTATTCCATCAGTAGCCTCTTGCATCTTATCCATTCTGCTTATAAATCCTTCCAGAGTTTGTTTCACTTCTGTAGTCTCTCTCCGGATGTCTGTAATGTCCCTCCGGAGTTCACCCCTTAGCTCTTGTATATTTCTCTGCATTTCCGTCAGCATGTTTATGATTTTTATTTTGAATTCTTTTTCAGGAAGATTCGTTAGGTCTGTCTCCTTCTCAGGTGATGTCTCTGTTATGTTTGTCTGCCTGAAATTTTGCCTTTTCATGGTGATAGAGATAGTTTGCAGAGCTGGTACGAGTGATGGCTGGAAGAACTTCCCTTCTTCGTGGTTTGTGGCCTTCCTCTCCTGGGAGAACAGCGACCTCTAGTGGCTTGTGCTGAGCACCTGCATGCAGACAGGGCCTCTGATTCTTGCCCGGCTGCTATGGAGTTTATCTCCGCGGTAGCTGGGTGCGTGGCCTGCCTCCGTTTGCTACATCGATATGGTGGAGCCACGTTGCAGGAGAATCGGCAGGGAGGCTATTTATCTCCATGAGGGGCCTCCATGCTCCCTGCTGCCCAGGGGGTTAGCTTGCCCACAGTTCCCCAGATTCCATGCTGCTGGACTGAGTGTCCCAGGACGATTCCGTCCAGCCATGGGGTCCTTGTCCCTTTAAGACTCCCGAAAAGCACTCGCTTTTCTTTGTCCCCATGGCACCGGCAGTGGGGACCTGCTCACAGGTCTTACTGTCCTGTTTCCCTATTATCCAGGAGCCCGCGCATGCACGGTGTCTGCGCTCTGGCGCGGATGGCTAGGGCTGGCTATTTAGCAGTCCTGGGCTCCCTCTCCCTACCCGGTCCAACTCCTCTCCTCTCGCCCGTGGCTGGGGTGTGGGGCGCTCAGGTCCAGCAGGGCAGGAGCTTGTATATTACCCCCTTCACAAGGCGCTGGGTTCTCGCAGGAGCGGATGTGGTCTGGATGTTGTCCTTTGTCTTCTGGTCTCTCTTTTAGAAAGAGTTGTCTTTGTTGTATTTTCAAAAATATATGTGGTTTTGGGAGGAGATTTCCGCTGCTCTACTCACGCCACCATCTTGGCTCCCCTTTTGAGACTAATTTTTAAGCTTTACAAGATAGTCAGTGAGAACTCAGGTTTAAGAATTACTTACATAGAAAGCTATCATTTCCTGACTTGGAGTCTTGCTCATAGCCTGTTAAGACTATACACCTGTGTCACATCTTCAGGGTGGGCATGCACCTATTTTCAGGATAGTGTGCATCCTTTTCTGTTCATTGGGATAGAGAATTGACTGAGGACCTGCCTCCTCCATCCTATCTGGAGGGAGCATGGTGTGTATGTCCTGTAGCTGTGGCTGGGCCAGTGGGTCCAAGAGAGTTGGAGAAACCCCTCTGGAAACAGCTTGGGTCTCATCAAAGTGTTCTTCCCAGGGGCCCCAGTTTGTCCCAACTGAAGGGACAGGATTTCCATTGGATGAAGGGAACACTAGGGTTTGTTCCCTCAACTTCCAGTTCTTTCCTTACAGTCTTCACTCACATGATCGGTGCAGGGTCACACTATGTTCTTGCTGCTGTGATTGCGTGATGTCAGGAGACCTCCATCCTTGTCCTACATGACCGCTCACCGGGTGGTGGGGCACCTGGGTGACAGACATGAGTCCTGCCCTTGTGCAGGGAGGGAGCCTACCATCTAGGTGAACAGTACACTGAATCTGAAAAGGGAAGGAAGCTGAGCATGGGGCTTAGCTTGCCTCTTAATCACCTTTTCCACTGATTATGTCTCTCTTCCATACTTGACAGCACTTAGGGAACTTGAATCTGAAGGGAGGGCAGTGAATTAGTGAAGATAGGACAGGCAACAGAATGCACAAATGGGTAAGAAAGTTAAGGTGACATTCAGTGCTCCAAGAAATGATTTTATGTGTGTCTGGCACTTTGCTAGGTATTTGAGATGAACATGCACAAAACATCAAAATGACTTTGTTCTCAAAAAACTTACATTCTGGGTGAGGGGAACAGTCAGAAGTGTTCCTAACTTAGTAAGTTGCATAGTATGTTAGAAGCTGACAGGCTTTATAGAAAAGAGAACAGAGCAGGAGCAGGGTGTGGGTGAGGAGACACACGGGTAGGGACTTTACGTGAGCAGGCGGTCCACATCAGGATGGATGGATGGCACCACTCTGACACATTTTAGTTCTTCCTGTCTAATGCATATATGTGTATTATTTTTTTTTCTTGCCACAACATGTAATTTTCCCTATGGAGTAATGCTGAGGACAGGAGAGATACCAATTATTTTTGTGTCCCTTATCTTGAGGGCAATATTTATTAATAGATCCTATGTATGGCATGTGTTATAGAACTCTTTAGTAGATTTGTATTTAGATGTTTAGGAAAAACTCATTGTGAACTTAAGACAATAGCAAGAAAATTACTGAATGTACAGCATTAAGATAATTGAGTATTAATTGAAAAAAGGTAAGCTTTCATGTGGCACATTAGAGTGGTTTAGGAAATAAACATACTAGATCTAAAATTTTTTTAAATGACAGATCCTCTTAGTAAAAACGTACTGGTGGGTTGTTACAATGAGGGGTAGGACAAATCATCACCACATGTCGCACAGACCAGAAGGCATGTGATTTCATAAATTCAAAGTAGTGAAATCAGAAATTTGCCAGAAGCAAATTAAAATGAAACCTAAAGAAAATATTTAAATACAGAATATAAAAAAGAGGAAACTACCAATAATCCCTGGTACTGATATTAATCAGATTAGGAATGAAAAATATGCTCATAATGTATAGGAACAGATTATATTTATTTAAAAGAAAGAAAACTCAGCATGCTTTTCTCACTAATGACCAAAAATGGCAAATGAAAATGATTGCCTATTATGTTTAACTATTACATATTGATTTGCTCAGACTTTATTTTGGATCAAATTCTTATTATTTAAATTTTACATATTTTTTCACTATCACAAACTATAATCAATCAAAAATCATTTAAAATTGGGACTCCTTTAGCCTGAAAATTCAAAGATGCCAAAAATGCAAGTGTCAGATTTTCACAGATTTTTTTTGTGTCATTAATCTACAATTACATGAAGAATATTATGTTTGCCAGGCTGCCCCTTCACCAACTCCCCCCACATACCCCTTCATAATCACTGTTCATCTGCATAGTAAGATGCTGTAAAATCACTACTTGTGTTCTCTGTGTTGCACAGCCCTCTCCGTGCCCCCCCACACACTATACATGCTAATCAGAATGCCCTCTTTATTCTTCCCCTCCCTCCCCTCCCAATCTCCCCAGACTCTTTCCCTTTGGTAAGTGTTAGTCCATTCTTGGGTTGTGTGATTCTGCTGCTGTTTTGTTTCTTCAGTTTTTCTTTGTTCTTATACTCCACAGATGAGTGAAATAATTTTGTACTTGTCTTTCTCTGCCTGGCTTGTTTCCCTGAGCATAATACTCTCTAACTCCCTCCATGTGCAAATGGTAGGATCTGTTTTTTCCTTATGGCTGAGTAATATTCCATTGTGTATATGTACCACCTCTTCTTTATCCATTCGTCTACTGATGGACACTTAGGTTGCTTCCATTTCTTGGCTATTGTAAATAATGCTACAATAAACATACAAAAAAGCTGTCTTTTTCAAACTGGAGTGCTACATTCCTTGCGTAAATTCCTAAAAGTGGAATTCCTGGGTCAAGTGGTATTTCTATTTTGAGATTTTTGAGGAACCTCCATACTGCTTTCCATGATGGTTGAACTAATTTGCATTCCCACCAGCAGTGTAGGAGGGTTCCCCTTTCTCCGCAACCTCAGCAACATTTGTTGTTGTTTGTCTTTTGGATGGTGGCAATCCTTACTGGTGTGAGGTGATATCTCATTGTGGTTTTAATTTGCATTTCTCTGATGACAAGCGATGTGGAGCATCTTTTCATGTGTCTGTTGGCCATCTGAATTTCTGCTTTGGAGAACTGTCTGTTCAGCTCCATTGCACATGTTTTAATTGGATTATTTGCTTTTTGTTTGTTGAGGTGCGTGAGCTCTTTACATATCTTGGATGTCAATCCTTTATCGGATCTGTCATTTACGAATATATTCTCCCATACTGTAGGGTACCTTTTTGTTCTACTGATGGTGTCCTTTGCTGTACAGAAGCTTTTCAGCTTGATATACTCCCACTTGTTCATTTTTACTTTTGTTTCCCTTGCCTGGGGAGGTATGTTCAAGAAGAGGACACTCATGTTTATGTCTAAGAGATTTTCGCCTGTGTTTTTTCCTAAGAGTTTTATGGTTTCATGACTTACATTGAAGTCTTGATCCATTTCCAATTTACTTTTGTGTATGGGGTTAGGCAGTGATCCAGTTTCATTCTTTTACATGTAGCTGTCCAGTTTTGCCAGCACCATCTGTTGAAGAGACTGTCATTGCCCCATTGTATGTCCATGGCTCCTTTATCATATATTAATTGACCATATATGTTTGGGTTAATGTTTACAGTCTCTATTCTGTTCCAGTGCTCTGTGGCTCTGCTCTTGTGCCAGTACCAAATTGTCTTGATTACTGTGGCTTTGTAGTAGAGCTAGACATTGGGGAGCGAGATCCTCCCCATTTTGTTCTTCCTTCTCAGGTTTTCTTTGGCTATTCGAGGTATTTTGTGTTTCCATATGGATTTTTGCACTATTTGTTCCAGTTCGTTGAAGAATGCTGTTGGGAATTTCATAGGTATTGCATCGAATCTGTATATTGTTTTTGGCAGGATGGTCACTTTGCCGATATTAATTCTTCCTAGCCAGGAGCATTGGATGAGTTTCCATTTGTTAGTGACTTCTTTAATTTCTTTTAAGAGTGTCTTATAGTTTTCACGGTATACGTCTTTCACTTCCTTGGTTAGGTTTATTCCTAGGTATTACATTCTTTTTGATGCTATTGTGAATGGAATTACTGTCCTGATTTCTCTTTCTATTAGTTCATTGTTAGTGTATAGGAAAGCCACAGATTTCTGTGTATTAATTTTGTCTCTTGCAACTTTGCTGAATTACGATATCAGTTCTAGTAGTTTTGGAGTGGAGTCTTTAGGGTTTTTTATGTACAATATCATGTCATCTGTAAAGAGTGACAGTTTAACTTCTTCTTTACCAATCTGGATTCCTTGTATTTCTTTGTTTTGTCTAATTGCTGTGGCTAGAACCTCCAGTACTATGTTGAATAACAGTGGAGAGAGTGGGCATCCGTCTTGTTGCTGATCTCAGAGGAAAAGCTTTCAGCTTCTTGCTGTTCAGTATGATGTTAGCTGTGGGTTTCTCATATATGGCCTTTATTATGTTGTGGTACTTGCCCTCTATGCCCATTTTATTGAGAGTTTTTATCATGAATGGATGTTGAATTTTGTTGAATGCCTTTTCAGCATCTATGGAGATGATCATGTGATTTTTGTCCTTTTTGTTGATGTGGTGGATGATGCTGATGGATTTTCGAATGTTGTACCATCCTTTCGTCCCTGGGATGAATCCCTCTTGGTCATGGTGTATGATCCTTTTGATATATTTTTCGATTCGGTTTGTGAATATTTTGTTCAGTATTTTTGCATCTACGTTCATAAGGGATATTGGTCTGTAGTTTTCTTTTTTGGTGGGGTGTTTCCTGTTTTTAGGGTGATGTTGGCTTCCTGGAATGAGTTTGGGAGTATTCACTCCTCTTCTGTTTTTTGGATAACTTTAAGGAGGATGGGTATTATGTCTTCTCTGTAGGTCTGATAAAATTCTGAGGTAAATCCATCTGGTGCGGGTGATTTGTTCTTGGGTAGTTTTTTGATTACCACTTCAATTTCGTTGCTCCTTGGTCTGTTTAGATTTTCTGTTTCTTTCTGGGCCAGTCTTGGAAGGTTGTATTTTTCTAGGATGTGGCCCATTTATTCTAGGTTTCCCAGCTTGTTAGCATATAGGTTTTCATAGTATTCTCTAATAATTCTTTGTATTTCTGTGGGGTCCATAGTGATTTTTCCTCTCTCGTTTCTGATTCTGTTGATGTGTGTTGATTCTCTTTTTCTACTAATTAGTCTGGCTAGAGGCTTATCTATTTTGTTTATTTTCTAAAAGAAGCAACTCGGTTTCATTGATTTTTTTCTATTGTTTTATTCTTCCCAATTTTATTGATTTCTTCCCTCATGCTTATTACATCCCTCCTTCTGCTGACTTTAGTCCTCATTTGTTCTTCTCTTTCCAATTTCAAGAATTGTGATGTTAGACTATTCTTTTGGGATTGTTCTTTTTTCTTTAAATATGCCTGGATTGCTATATGCTTTCCTCTAAAGACTGTTGGACTGCATCCCACAGATGTTTGGGGCTTTGTGTTGTTGTTGTCATTTGTTTCTATATATTGCTTGATTTCTATTTTAATTTGGTCATTGATCCATTGATTATTTAGGAGCATGTTGTTAAGACTCCATGCGTTTGTGAGCCTTTTTGCTTTGTTTGTACAATTTCTAATTTTATACCTTTGTGGTCTGAGAAGTTGGTTGGTAGGATTTCAATCTTTTTGAACTTACTGAGACTCTCTTTGTGACCTAGTATGTGGTCTCTTCTGGAGACTGTTCCATGTGTACTCGAGAAGAATGTACATCCTGTTGCTTTTGGATGTAGAGTGCTGTAGATGTCTATTAGGTCCACCTGTTCTAGTGTGTTGTTCAGTGCCTCTGTGTCCTTACTTATTTTTTGTCTGGTGGATGTATCCTTTTGAGTGAGTGGTGTGTTGAAGTCTCCTAAAATGAATGCATTGCATTCTATTTCCTCCTTTAATTCTGGTAGTATTTGTTTCACAAATGTTGGTGCTCCTGTGTTGGATGCATATATATAATGGTTATATCCTCTTGTTGGACTGAGCCCTTTAAGATTATGTTATATCCTTCTTTATCTCTTGTTACTGTCTTTGTTTTGAAGTCTATTTTGTCTGATACTAGTACTACCACACCTGTTTTGTCCCTGTTGTTTGCATGAAATATCTTTTTCCATACCTTGACTTTTAGTCTGTCCATGTTTTTGGGTTTCAGGTGAGTTTCTTGTAATCAGCATATAGATGGGACATGCTTTTTTATCCATTCTATTACTCTGTGTCTTTTGATTGGTGCATTCAGTCCATTTACATTTAGGGTGACTATTGAAAGATATGTACTTATTGCCATTGTAGGCTTTAGATTCGTGGTTACCAAAGGTTCAAGGTTAGCTTCTTTAGTATCTTACTGTCTACCTTGACTCGCTTATTGAGCTATTATAAACACTGTCTGATCCTTCTTTATTTCTCTCCCTTCCTATTCCTCCTCCTCCATTTTTCATATGTTGGGTGTTTTCATCTGTGCTCTTTTTAGGGTCACTCCCATCTGAAGCAGTTCCTCTAAAATACCGTGCAGAGGTGGTTTGTGGGAGGCAAATTCCCTCACTTCTAACCATTTTTGTGTGAGTCTTTAGGATTTTCTATATAGTGTCATGTCTCCTGCAAAAAGTGACCATTTTACTCTTTTCTTTCCAATTTGTATGCCTTTAATTTCTTTTTCTTGACTAATTGCTCTGGCTAGGTCTTCCAATTCTGTATTGAATAAAAGTGATGAGGGTGAGCATCTTTATCTTCTTCCTGATCTGAGAGGAAAGGCCTTCAGCTTCTTAAGAGCAAGTTTGTCCCCATAGTTGCCAGTAGAGTGAGAAATGCAAACCCACTGGTCTGTGAGGCTAGCTTGAGGAACAGGCTGACAGGGCAGTACCTGTGCTTTACCCCATGGTTCCACTTATGGCAAAGAACACTTTAAGACAGCTCAGAAAAACAATAACTCATAAGATAGCCAAAATGTTTGAAAATGGGTAGCCTGATCCCCAAAGGATCCCAAACATCTTGGAACCAATAACAAAACAGGTATCAATCTGAGAATGAAAAGCCATGAATCTCAACGCAAATCAATGTTTAGACAAGTGCTGATTGCCACATCTTTGGGGACTTGACTTGCCCTTAACAGCAAGGTACAAGGGACTTCTGTGAGTACCACACCTGGTGGAGGCTGGGGTCTGTGGTGACAGGCAATGCAGACCATATCTCAGTGGGACTTCCACGATAGACTGTAACGTGGCTTCTACAGTTGGCACTTCCAGATTATTTTGTTCTTGTGTCCATTGAACGTTGATCAGAGAGACAGAGGCTCAACAGAAGTATGAGCTGATTGATCATAGACAGTGTGGAAGTTTCCTACAACCTCTCCTAATAGTATTTTACCTCCTTAATCTAAATTTCTCTGTAAAAATTAGTTTTCACTTGCTTTGATACTGGTTGAGGAAATTATACATCTCTCATGCTTAATTGTTTATGTTGCTCTATATCTGTCCCGTCATTTTCAACATTAAATGAATAGTTGCATGTCACACAAAGACCTTGAAAAGGATTCTTACCACATTTAATTATTTACTCTTCTGGAAGTTCATCACCAAATTTACACTTGCATTTTGGCATTTTTGTATTGAGTGTACACAAAAAGTAGATAATAGCAACTTCAGCAAGAAAAGAAAATATTGCCTTTTCAATCTCCAGAAGCACAGGAGGTTGTCACAACTGCCCGTTCTTCAGGGTGACCTCTGAGGTCACAGGCCTCTGGCAACAGGCAAAAAATGTAGACCACAGTGCAGTCTTCCCTAGGAGGCCTTGGTAGCGACACAAACTAGGTAAAAACTGGAGCCCTCCATATTTGGCCGTCATCCTGTCCCTTCTGAGGCACCCAACATTTGGATCCCCATGAAAGCTGTTTATTGTTCAGGTTGGCAGCCTTATTACTTTTTCAAATTACCCCACACAGTTTAGAGAATTTCCAGGATTCAAAGTGCCCAAAGACCATTATTATTGCACAAAGCAGTGCCATGTGTAACAGGCAGTTTCTGGTTTGGTGACTTGGAAGATGGAAAACCCCATCACAAGCACTACCTGAGACAACTGTGTCTCTAAGAGTCAGTGCTTTTCTGCAAGCCGCCAGCAGAACCCAGACAGTGTTCTCAGAGGTAACACAGGGTCAGATCCCTGCCCTAACTTGTCAGAGAGAAAGGACAAGACCCCACAAGAGCTCAGGATTCCCATGACTTCCTCCAACCAATGGGAGGGCACAAAGGTCAGCTTTGCTGAGCACACTAGGATGGTGACCAACACATAGTGTGTGGACCTGCCAGGTAATAGAGATAAAACAGCTTCTGTCACAGAAACTAACAGTATAAACCTTGCAAAGACCCTGGGTTGGTTACACATGCTCCCTACATCATTGAAATTTATGGAGATACTCAAGTGTGTGGTATCCAGATATAAGATTCAAGCAGGTGTGTCGGTCCCTGCTTCTGACCCACAGATATATATAGCTGAAAAAATTTCTTTAGCACAGAGGAGAGGTAAACTGGAGTGTTGTCAGTTTTTATGGTGGCAGGAATGCCTAGTACTGCAAACGCTTGTAAAAGATGAGTAATAACATGATGAGATCGTTTGCCTGTTAAAGCTGTGGCCCAGGAAGCAGAAGAATAAGTGTCAATGGAAACATGAATATGTTTAAGAGCTCCAAAATTCAGGAACAATAGGAACATCCATTTGCCAGAGGGCATTAGGACGTGTTCCCCTGGGAACGGTTCCAGCTTGTGAGAATTAATTTGAGAACAGGTTGGCCAAGAATTCAAGCTATTTTGAGCTTCAGATTCAGAGAGTGAAAAACGTGTCTGAAAAGTGAAGGAGGGAGCATGAGTCAGGTCGTGATAGCGTTGAGCTGCTGAGTAATTAACCAAAGAAACAAGCTTCTCTACTTTGTCTTTACAGTATGATAAAGGACCTGGTAAATTAGAATGTGGTCATGTATGAGTGAGGAAAAAGGAAGTAGATGTTGATGGATACATGCCTGTAATTGAGAAAATAAAGTGTTAGTAGATTTTATGGTGCCCAATGTCACGGTTTCTAATAGAGGAACATAAAGGCAGCATAAGCAGAGTCAGTGACAATGTTAAGAGGACCTGGAAAATCTTGCAGAGCTTCCAATACAGCATATAACTCATTTTGCTGTGCGCAAGTGAAAGACGTTTGACGTTTTTCACAAACCAGAACAAGTTGTATAGGCTGCTTTAAAAGATTTTGTACCATCTGTCAAACAGGTAACAGTATTTCATAATGGATTAGGACTTTTTTGAGGAAGGATCTATTCATGGCGCTGAAACAAGGAAAATAATTTATTCTTAGGGTAATGACAGTCAATATTTCCTAAAAATATCAGAAAGTGCAACGAATGAGTATTTTCTTGAAATATTTGCACAATATTTTGTTTAGATAATGGAAGAACAATGGAGTGAGGGTCTTGACCAGTCATCTGTCTTAGTCTCTGTCGTCCTTTCAGGATAATGGAGGCTACTTTGTCAATGTAAGGTTGTAAGGAGGGTTTAGTTTGATACTGCAAAAATACCCATTTTAACCAACCGTCACATTGATAGAGCAATCCTGTGGGAGAATGGGGAGTAAAGTAAATTAATAAGAGGAAGGGTTTGTATAAGTCAATTTTTGATAATCGAGCCTTTTGTGTGTGTTGTTCTATCCACTTCAGTTCTTCCTCAGCTTTTGAGGTTAAGTATCTAGGGCTACTAAGATCTGGGGGTCCTTTTAAGGAATTGAAAAGATGTTGTAATTTATAAGTAGGAATTCCTAATAATGGTCAGATCCAATTGATATCTCCTAAGAGCTTTTGAAAATCATTTAAAGTTCTAAGATGATCTCTCCTTATTTGAATTTTTTGAGTGATTATTGAATTTTCCTCAATTTTGTTCCCCAAATAATTCATTGGGTATTGTATTTGTATTCTATCTGGGATTATTTCTAATCGCCATTGTGTTAATCCAGTTTGTTTCACTGAGAAATTGTTCAAAGAGAAATGCTTAGGCAGAGCTATAAGAATATCATCCATATAATGAATGATATAAGCTGAGGGCCATTTATTCCATATAGGCTGAAGAGCCCTGTTTAATTTTACTAAATGGTAAGGCACGCTTTCCAGCTGCTTGTATTTTTCCCTAGGCTTCTAGGCAACACAGACGTACTTGTGTTACTGCCGTGTCATCGTACCCAGCTTGTGTTTCTAACTGAAGCCAATCTCCTTGTCCTGCTAGTTGTTCAGCAGGTATAAGAACTGGAGGATTGGCATGCTGATTTCTCAAAGCTTGTGCTCATACCACCACATTTTAAATTGTAAAAATTCAGAAGAGTCTAGACAAGTATAAGCCAATAAATCCCAATCATGAGAATCATCCTTTCCTATTCTGCCAACCCCAAGGGACCCACAACATATGGAGAATTAGTACCATAAGAGGAAATAGCCTGTTTAAAGTCTTTTAATGTCTTGTAAGGAATAGGTGTGTAAAGTGCTTTGACCCCTCCTGGTGGAATATCAGGATCCTCACCTGGCCCCAAAGGAGTTAAATTAACTGGTGCTACTAAGGGTGTCAGGTAAGCATCTATATCACCCTCCCACTGGGCTTTACGTACTCCTGCCGCGAAGGCAGACGCAGCAGGAACAGAGGCTACGGATTTTTCAGAAGAGGAACGAATAGAACTCTCATCGTCAGTCTCTGAAGAAGAGGAAGAGGAGGACGAGGAGTCAGATGCATGTGGGGATGAAGATCGCTTCCTTGATTTCACCACATCATCCAAGAGTTCTCACACTCGTGTGTCTGACTTGGTTTCAGACGGGAGGGGGGGGCGTTTGCAAAGGCTGCAAGGCGAGTGATCAGATCACATAAACACCGGACAGGCACAGGGATAACATCCCCTTCTGTGAGCCTTTTTAAAGCCTCTTAATACATTATCCCAATCAGCTTGTGTAAGGGTCCCCTGTGGTGGCAACCAGTGACAATACTTTCTAATATATTTATGAAGTTGAGCAAAGTCCTTTTTAGAAGTTTTCACTCCTGATACTTTTAGGAAGGCATGGAGTAATTTTAAACAATCCTCCAGTATAGCTGCTTCAGTTTCATTTTGGCCCATTATAGGGTCCCTAACGTCTCAATCCTGACCCTACGCGTGTTTTCTTGGGAGCCTTAAGGGGTCCACGATCGTCGGAGCTTTCCTCACTGTGCGTTTTAAGGGGTGCCCGGAGCGGAGCTTCCCCACTCTGAGTTTCACCTGGCCCCGCTCTGATTTTCAATAGTCCCTGTTTGGGCGCCACTTGTCGGTCCCTCCCTGCTTCTGACCCACAGATAAGGGAGGAGAACAATGAGTTAGTGAAGACCTGAAAGGAACAGAAAAGGGACTGAAGGCATAACAGCACAAGAGTGGTGCTGAGAGGGGACCTCTCATATTTATTGATCAAATGGTTAACAATGATAAAATTCTGTATAGGGAACTCAGTGCAGAAGCATCAAATCCAACTCTCAACAGTCTCCAATCTTCTGAAGCATAGCGAACAAGTTCTTACATAGGGAACAATGCAAGGGCACTCATACCACAGAAACTGTTTCTGTTTTGACCACAAATCATGAACTATAAAAAATCAAGTCAGATGGAAGTACTCACATGACTGTTATACTGTATATGTGAATCCCACACAGGTGGTTTCTCACAGAGGTTTTTCCCCAAACAGGTACACTTAATACGGAAAGAGCAAATTCTCTTTGAGTATCTAAGGCCTTTTCCAGTGTGAATTTTTGGTGTTGACAGGTCAGATTTTCAACTCAAGGATTTCCCACATTTACTGCAAGTGAGCTCTCCTGTGTTGAAGGAGGGCAGAACTCCGGCTAAAGGATTTACCACATTCATTGCATTGATAAGGCCTTTCTCCAGTGTGAACTGTCCTGTGTCGAATGAGGGAGACTTTGTAGCTAAACAACTTCCCACATTCACCACACTCGTAAGGCCTTTCTCCAGTGTGAACTCTCCTGTGTCTAGAGAGGCAGGTATTGAGGCTAAAGAGTTTCCCACATTCACCACACTTGTAAGGCCTTTCTCCAGTGTGAACCCTCCTGTGTCGAGTGAGGCCGGTTTTATGGGTAAAGAATTTCCCACATTCACCACACTCATAAGGCCTTGCTCCAGTGTGAATTCTTTGGTGTTGAACAAGGACAGAGTTCTCACTGAAAGATTTCCCACATTCAATAAACTTATAAAGCCTTTCTCCAGTATGAAGTGTCCTGTGTTGAATGAGGGAGGCTTTGTAGCTAAAGAATTTCCCACATTCACCACACTCATAAGGCCTTTCTCCAGTGTGAACTCTCCTGTGTTGAGTGAGGCAGCTTTTGCGGCTGAAGAATTTCCCACATTCACCACATTCATAAGGCCTTTCTCCAGTGTGAACTCTCCTGTGTTCAGTGAGGCAGGATTTGCGACTAAAGAATTTCCCACATTCACCACACCCATAAGGTCTCTCTCCAGTGTGAACTGTCCTGTGTCGAAAGAGGTGGCTTTTGCGGCTGAAGAATTTCCCACATTCACCACACTCATAAGGCCTTTCTCCAGTGTGAACTCTCCTGTGTAAAGTGAGGGCGGTTTTGTGGGTAAAGAATTTCCCACATTCACCACACTCATATGGCCTTGCTCCAGTGTGAACTTCCTGGTGCTGAATAACTTTGTATTTGCAGCGGAAGGCTTTTTCATAGTTGCTACATTCATCAAGACCATCTCCAGTGCAGACTCTCTGGTGGTGAAGTGTGTGAGGGTTGCTAAATACTTTCCTCCATTCAACCCACTTGTTACAACCTTTCCCACTGTTAAAGGACTCCCTATGCTTGATGCTGCCATGTGGTTTCTCACCATTGGGAGTGGCCCGGTGCTGCAGAAGGCCTGATAGAGCTGAGAAGTCCATTCCACCCTCCCCACAAGTGAAGGGCTTCCCCGACACATGGAATCTGCAGCTTGTCACAAGTGAGTCCCTGTCCATGTGTACTTTGAAGATTTTCTCTCCACTGTCACACTTTTGGTACTGGCAAAGGTTTGCACTGAACCATAAGCCTCTAGATATCCCACCCAAGTATGGTTTCTGTCCAGGATATGTTGCTTGGAGCTCAGTCAGGTGTAAAATATCTTTCAAGACTGGGACACACTTCTCACAAGGATGGGTCTTCTCAGTCAATGGACCTGCCATGGAAGTCCTGGCATCTTCTACAGGAACACTCTGCTCAGAAGGCAACTCATCCTTTGCTCCACACAAACAATCTGAAGGCAGAGAAATGCTAATACGGTAAAGGTTAACGTCAGTGGGAGGGAGAAGTCAACAAAAATGTGTGTGCCGTACACATACATTTAAATCAAAGAACGAATCCATGGGAATGTTTTCATGGGCAGCAATCTGAAGGGAGGGCCGCTTTGCAGTAGAGGGCCTCTAAAGATCACAGAATAAGGGAGACGTTCTGGGATACAGGGCACACAAATATGGGTGTCACACACGGAGCAAAGGAAGGATGACTGACTCACTGCCTAACAACAGCCTTCAGCAGGGACCTTGTCAGCCAGGGACATGGCCATGCTATGCAGGATGGCTGTGTCCAGGCACAGGGAAATACACTCAGAACTGAGTACATGGTGTTCAAGGAGTACCTAAAAATATGTGCATACAACACTCTGTGTGTGGATCACTGTGGGAGAACTGCAGACTGTACAGCAGACAGGATAAGCGATACACGGAGGTCAGAAGCGTGGGGACAGCCAGGGACTGGAAGTCACAGTTGAAAGGAGAAATTACAAAAAAGTCAATTATGCACAAGAAAGTGATGTGGCCAGTGGCACTCGCACCAAAACACTGGTGGACACATGGCAGGGTCCTGGCATGATGTGAACACAGCTATGATGTCATGCCTTCCCTCAGCTGGCATGCACCAGGGCCAGGCCTCCTGACACCATCTTGGCATGTCCACTCTGTGAAGTAACCAGGGCTCGCCCTGCACATCCGGCTGTGTGAGTACATGGGACCTGAATGAAGCAAGTCCTCAGGGAAAGACAACACAGGTTGTGGCCAGCACAGACCCAGAGCAACTCTGGAATCAGCAGAGCACAGAAAGGAAAGACCCATTACAGTAAAATCTCAAAGTGCCGTCTTTCAAGAAAAGCCCACAGTGACCACGATATTGCTTTCAATTCCTATCACATGCAGTCAGGAGGAAATCCTTTAAGTTCTCATCCGAATAAAAAAATTTTTGGCTCTGTACAGTGATGAATGTTAACGATTTACTGTGGTGAGTATTGTACAATATATACAAATATAGAATCACTATGTTGTACACCTGAAACTAATACGATGTTATATGTCTCAATTAAAGGTCAACTTTAAAAAAAAAACAGGAGGAGGCAGAACATGGGGCAGAAGGTTCCAGGGATCTGGACAGTCACCTTGCCAGGGAGAAGGCAAGCTAGGGGACATCCATTAGGCTGCCTGCCAGACTTGGGACTCCCAGATCCTCGGCTGTGCACCTTGCAGGTGGTAGGGCTGCTTGAGGGGTGCACAAGGCTTCGGGCTGGCACCCATAGCACACATTCCAAGGGAGTGGGGGAAGTCAGCACAGACCATGGTCTGGCTGTGGAAAGGACAGAGCTGCCTCTGAGACGGGGAGGGACCAGTTAAGGACACTGGGAGGAATATGAAGGCCTTACCCAGGGACGCTGTAAGTGCAAAGATCTCCAGCATCACGTCGTGGTATAGGAACCGCTGTGCCTCATCAAGGAGGCCCCACTCCTCCTGGGAGAAGTAAATGGCCACGTCCTCAAAGGTCACAGAGCCCTGCGATAATGGGGACAGTTCACTCCATGATCAACTTTTCTCCTAGGACCCCACGTTCACCCACTCATTCATTTGCCCTCTGCTCACCCTCCTCATTTCCCCATCTCAGAGGAGACATCAGGGTCTGGCACCACTGACAAGCAGTCTCCTCCTGGGCCCTTTCATCCCCGTATCCAACCACAGCAACAGCAGGCAGGCAGGCAGGCAGCACCGAAGCTCTGGGCCCGGCCTGCAGGGACATACTCCCTCCGGCCAGGCAGTCCTACAGTCTCCCCCGTCATGCCTCTCAGACAGAGCCAATGGGTCGGGCTCACACTTCACACTTATATCCTCAATGCCAGAGCACTCAGGCCGCCAGTTCACATCTCCCGGCCTGGACATCACTCTACCAATGTCTGTCTCATGGTTACTGCCTCTTCCCTGCCCTGCACCAAACGCACTGCCCTGTCCCTCCTACGTCAAACAGGACCTGGTAGCACCCCAGACCGCCAATGGTCCCCCTGGCCGTGGCAGTGCAGCGTGCCGCTCTAAAGGCTTCCTGCTGTGGCTCTATTACTCGCCTCCACCTCAGCCCCCCACAAACACTTGTGCATCTCATAGAACCAAGACCTTTTCCCACTTGTACTGCACTTGATTTCTCACCAGTCACAGCCTTCCTCTCTTCCTCACCCTCATTCCAAAACCCAGTCCCAGAGGCTTTGCAGCCCAGGTTCAGTTCTCCAGATGCCCATGTGTGCTGCTTAACTAACCCTCCTGCCCGACTCAAATTCCTGACACAACAAAATCCTGGTGGCCCCCACCACCTCCCCCAGCCATGAATAAGCAGGATGACTGACCTGTCATCTTGCCTCAGTTACTCCTATATAAGGCTCTACCTGTGTGTCAGCAGCGCGCAATGCTCAGAAGCCTCAGCCACCTGCCAGATCACCGTCTCCTCCACGCTGTTCCCAGTGCCACTTCTCTCCTCTGTCTGTCATGTCTATCACCTCCACCAGGTGCCCAAGCATGAGACCCAACCTTCAGACTTCCTGGTCTGCTATTAACATCATCAGGATTATTCCACGAAATGTGACCCACAGTGCTGTGGACTGAATGTATGCATCCCCCTAAAATGCCAACGTTGAAGGCCTACTTCCTAGTACGATGTTATTTGGAGGTGGGGCCTCTGGGAAGTAATCAGGTTTAGATTAGGTCATAAGGGTGTGACCCTTAGGAGCAAAGGAAGACATCTGCTCATTCCACTTTGCTGGGCCAAGGAAAGGCTATGTGAGGTTAAGGTGAGAAGGCAGGCATCTGTAAGACAGGAAGAGAGCCCCTCACCAGGAAACAAATCTCCCAGTGCTTCGATCTTGGACTTCCCAGGAATTTTGCTTAGGTGGCCTGAGCTTAGACACACCGCTCCACCCTGGTCCGCAAACTATCCACCAATTTTTCATACCTGTCTGGCCAGCTACCCACTCTACTAATTTGTTCTTCAAAACATCGCACACACTCAACACAGTGAAACCATCACTTATATCCTGAGCAAAAATTAATCATACTACAGGCTTCCACCCAAACAGTCATTGAACTTTTCCAATAACCTTAGTCATCCCTGACTTCTCTCTTACCTTCTTAATGACAAAATACAAGATCTACTAAGACAGGAAAAAAAAAAGAATGATACAGAATTCGACCTTCTCTCCGACTTCCAATCCCCCCAACTGGCCCGCAGCGTCCACACCCTCTGGGCTGCCGCAGTGGCCTCCTCCCGGGTCTTCCTGCCATTCTCCTCATACCTGCTGTCCGCTGTCCATGCTGCAGCCACAGGACGCCTGGGAAGAGCTAGTCAGATCACCTCCCTCCTCTGCTCCAAAGCATTCCCGAGACCAGCAGAACACACACCAAGCTCTGAGGGAGCCACCCCAGTACTGAGTCCTGCCCCACTGTTCTGTGCTCATATGAGAGAGGGAGGGAAGGTTCCTTTGAACCGGCTCAGTCTCCCCCTCACGCACCTGCACACAGGCATGTGTACCCGGGGCATCCTCGCCCCACACCTCATTCCGCTGGCTGTCAGCAAGAGGGACCACTCTATGAAACCCCGACCCTGCCTGCGGACCTTGAGATTAGGATCTGCTCAGGGTCCCCAGGCCCAAGGCCTGGAAGGGTAAGAGTCCCAGGACACCACAGTTACAGAGTTCAAGAGCAGGATCAGGACCAGTACGTTCTGGAACACGCTGCAGGGTCCCAGTGCCGCTGTACTGGTAATAATCAGCGTGAAGAGGGACGTTCTGAGAGACGGGCGATCGTGAAACGCACCACGGGCTCCGGGCTTCCCCATTCCCTTGCCCACGCCTGGAGCCAGGCTCACCTTGGATGTCTGCCTCGTCTCCGCGTCTCGGTCCTCGGTGCGGACTTTTATTAGCTGTGTGGCACTGTACAAGGACTAAATACCCCTGTGCCTCTTATTATTTCCCCTTCCAGTCTGTTCCTCTGTGCGGCTTTTGATAAACCTTCAGAAGACCAGGTCAGCCGAGGCCTTTTCTGTTCACCACTCTCGATGGCTCCCAGCCGCCTTAAGAGGCTAGCCTGCCATTCCAGGCGCCACTCCCTCTCAGTTCTCTGTCCCCTAAGACGCACGACTGATCCCAGGTTTCCCGAGTGCCCCCGCCCGTAACCGGCCCCACGCGCCGTCCCAGCTGCGCTCAGAACAGGAGCCCCGCCCACGCGCGCCTTTCGTCCCGGGCCCGGGGCCTGGGCGGCGGGCCGTGAGCAGGGAATCGCACTCGGGGCCCGAGGGTCACGGGCAGGGAGGCCCGGGGACGGGTAGGTACCTGAGGCGGGCCCCTCGGCGCAGCCGCCGCCATTGGACTCTGTGGGAGCAGCGGGGCCGCGCGCAGAGCACAGGAGGCGACCTGGGCGCAGCACGCGCGATCCCGGCCCTGCCGCGGGGCCCGCGGGCGACGTCGCGGGCCTCACACTCGCCTCCCTGCGGCGGGGACCGCGCGTCTTCTCGGACGTTCTCAACCCCGACCCGGAGGTACGGCGTCAGTCACCCAGCGCACAGACCCAGACGCCCCCGAAACGACCGCCCCGGGGAGGACGCCGGAAGCCGCGCTCGGTCGTTTTGCGTGCTCCCGGAACTGCCCATCTCCTGAGCTTTTATTGGCTCACCACAACGGCGCCCACCGCAAGCCCCTCTGGGTAAAGTAGTTCCCACCGTTCGCCAAGCCTAGAAGTAGGACGCCCCTCACCTGTTCCTACAGGGTGAAAGGGCGCTGGAAGAGGTGCTGTGAGTCCGCGCTCCTATTCTCCAAGGGCAGGGGAAATGCTTGACTCCTCCTTAAGGCGGGTGTTCTCAGATTTCTGAGAAGTGTCTGCAGCTGGTGACCCAAGGTTTTAGAGACGTGATTTCAGACTTTGAAGTTCAGCAAGATTCCGGAGTCTAAACGTATTATTTCAGTTGCTGCCAATGATTATAGAGCCAAAAGCATATGTCATTGCGTGGAATCATTCAAATATAAAATGTGCCCACTCTCAGCTGGAACCTAATAATCATTTTCCTCTTCTCTTCCGGTGTAGCCCGACACGTTAGACTCAGCTTTGTGAATTTCAGTATGTTCGGTAAAGAACAAAAGAGTAAGACACCACACTGGGACAGGACAAAAACGATAGGAAAGGGATGGTGGACTGCTCTAAAGCAGGAAGACAAAAGCGGAGCTCTGTTCCTGGTTCCTGCCTGTAAAGCCACTGATTGTGTCCAACTCAGTGAGGAACAACGGTTTATCTCTATAGTATTTCTTACTCCATATCCTTAGATGCATTCCGTTACTTTGAGGAATCTGGCAAGTCTATAAAAGAAGAGCCATTAACCCAATGCCACGTTGGAATAGGACATGTCTATACTGTTCGCCTGTGCAAAGTGGACGACTGCAACCGTGAGATAAAAGGTTTGGAACAAAAAGATCTCAACCATTTGATTGGAAGTGATAGTCATGGCAACTGAATTGCAGGGAGAGATCATGTCTGTATTGGGGAGTTTGTATCTCAGAAAAACGTATGAAATGAAAATCAATGACAGCTGTTAATAATGATTACATAGTAATTCAAAGATAGTGGCTGGAGAGCTCTAGGAAAACATAAGCATAAAAAATTAAGTTAAAAATCTAAGGGAAAGTTGAACAGGACATACTGGAAACTAGGAAATGAGGATTATGTAAGCAATGGCTATGGTGAAAATTTGGCCACTCAGGATTATACTCTATAAATTTGATTTTTTTAAATTTATGAGAGCATTGATTAATGTTTGTAGGTGTAGTTAAAAAGGACTTTGTAAGGTAGATGTAACGGTAAAAAATAAAATAGATGTGGATCTGTTTATTCAATTTTTTAATAAATATTCAATGAGCGGTGAGTTTCACGCACTACTGTAAGTTTATGAGACAAGTCAGGATATAAGAAAGACAAACCTACAAGTCTTAGAGTATTTAAGGAAACACAGTAAATAGGAAAGAAGTGCTAAATTCAACGTAGACTATAGTAGTAAGACAGAACAGAAGCTGCGGACGCCTCCTAGAGCCCCAGGATGAAGGTAAGCGCGGGTCTCGGGAGAGAATGCAGCGGGTAGCCACCCCGCCCCAAGGGGTCCAGGCTGCTTCCTGCTGCCCCGTGATGCCCCGAGGCTATTGCGGCAGGTGTGCGGCAAAGGGCCGGCACCGGGGCCCTCCAGGCCCGGGGCTCACGCCTGCAGGTTCATTCGCACACAGGGACCCGTCGGCGGCACCGAGCCCTGGGGTGTACGGGGGCGGTGGGGCGGACGCGGGCCGGGCTGTGGTGGGCGCAGAGCAGGACCCCGGAACTGCCTGGGACGCTGCAACGCAAGGGCTGGGGACCTGCTCGCAACCCGGCGTGCCGGACCTCGGGGCGCCCTGGGTACCGGCGGGGGGCGTCCTGGGGGCCGGGGTGAGACGCGTGGCTCGGCATCTCGCCGGGGGAGGGCAGCGCGGACACGGGGACCGCGGCTGGGGATTCATCCCAGCGGCGCGGTCATGGAGGCCCGGTCGAGGTGCCGTGGACTCCGTAACCCAGGGGCCTGCGGGCCCAGACCGACCGCCTCCCTCCCCGCGGTGCCCAGCCCGCACTGTCCCCCATTACCCGCGGCCGCGGATTTCAGAGGCTCTGCTACCCCGAAGCCAGTCGGCTCGCGGAGGACAGGAACGATCCAGGGTCCCTCGGGAAAAGGGGAGCAGTGGGTCTCCGGTGTGACTCGAGATGTCAGCATCACTGGTCATCAGTGAAATTCAACTCACAACCACAGTGAGGTGCCAACCCACATCTACCAGGATGACGTTTTCAAAAGAGCAAATGACAAGTATTGCTGAGGATTTGGAGAAGGTGGAACCCTCGTATGATTTTTTTGTGAATGTTAAACACCCCAGTGTGATAGGCAGTGGAGCCATGGAACGCTTTAGCAGCTCGTGAAAACATTTATCACGGATATGTCATCTGACCAAGAAGCTCCATTCCTGGGCGTAAACCCCCCAAAATTGAAATCGGACTCAAATACACGCCCGCACATGTTCAAAGCAGCATTAATCAGAACGCCCAAAAAGTGGAAACAGCCAAGTGTCTGTCAACAGATGAATAGAAAAGCAGTATGTGGCGTGCCCAATCACCAGACTGTTATTCAGCCATAAGAAGCAATAAGCTCTCACGTGTATCACAGATGGATGGACCTTGAAAGATTGTGCTAAGAGGTGCAAGCCAGACACAGAAGAATAGATGTGGTAGGGTCCCACTTGTAAGAAATAGGGGGAATAAGCAAACCCATAAAGACAGGCAGTAGGTCGGAAGCTGCTAGGGGCTGGAGTGAGGGGCACATGGGGAGTTACTGACTAATGATTACACAGTTTATCTTTGCGTTCCTAAATAGTTTTGCAAATAGATAGTGGGGGTAGACGGACAACATTGCAGATTTATCTAATGCTACTGAATTGTACACTTGAAAATTATAAAGGTGACAAATACAATATTATATAAAATTTTACTCATATATATATACATATATACACACACACACACCAAAAATACCCAAACTGACAGGTTTCCCCAGATTTCGAAACTCAAAGCTATTTCAAAATGTCGTGAATTTTTCCACTGATGTAGCTAAAACAATGTAATATTTCCAGAAACACAAAAATATTCAACGCATTCTTATTAGGATTGTGATTTCCAGGACCTAACTACTCACCTTTACATAGAATAATAAACTTATATCAAGACTGAAAATTATTAGACTGTTAAATATTAACACATGAGAGAAATGATTAAATATCCTGGGGAGAACAGTCTTATGGTCACAATCAAGTTAGGAAAAATATTTTCTTCGTCTGGCACGTAAACAAAGGCGAGATACGTCAGCCTTCCTGCAAATGAGCAGGAAGGGGCTGAACGCTGGGAAGCCCGTAGACAAAGGCTTCGAGGTGCCCGCCAGCCGCCGGCCTGGAGCAGCAGAGCGGGTCATCCGCTCGGACGACAGAAGGACAGTGAGGGGGAGGAGGGGGGTGCTCGCAGTATCGCGGGGGCACGATAATTTCCCGAACTCAAGTCATTCTCCTCCTGGAAGGTTCTCCCCGTCTTTAAACGCTATTCTTTCTACCTTAAAGCAGCTTTGAGGGTTCAGCTGTTCTGTGCACTTCCACGTACGCACAGCCCGGGGCTGAACCTGAGGCTGGAATCCCTGCGTGGACCCCAAAGGTCGTGGGATACGGGCACGGAAGCAGCCTTCGCAGTCTGCACGGGGACACCAGGGTGTCGGCTGAGAGCAGCGGTGCGACGGCGGGGCGAGGCGCGCCCAGGGACGAGAGCGCACGTGTGGGGCGCCTGGAACGGACTCAGGTGGTGCAGGGGGCACAGCGCGGCGGTACCAGAACCCGAGCGCCAGGGGGGCGCCCCTCCCTGAAGAGCCGGATCGGGCTGTGGACGCCCCAGCGAGGCCTCATCGAGGGGTAGCAGGGCGCCCTCGGGGTGCTTTTCCATCGGACCATCAAGCCCGTAATCTGACGAATGCGCCGGCTCCCACGGCTCCCCTTTTAACGAAGGGCGTGGATCGTTCCTGTCCTCCGCGAGCCGACTGGCTTCGGGACAGCAGAGCCTCTGAGATCCGCGGCAGCGGGTGATGGGGGACAGCGCGGCATGGGCGCCGCGGAGAGGAAGGAGGCCGTGCTGGGCCCACAGGTCCCTGGGCTCCGAGGGCCTCGGCACCTCGACGGGGCCTCCATGGCCGCGCCGCGGGGCTGAATCCTTAGCCGCGGCCCCCGAGTCCGCACTGCCCTCCACCGGCGAGGAGCCGTGCCACGCCTCTCCCCCGGGGCCCCAGGCGTACCCCCGCCAGGACCCACTGCGCCCCGAGGGCCAACTCTGCGCCCACGACATCCAGGTCCTCCCGTCCCACCGCCCGCGCCCACCCCAGGGCTCGGTGCCGCCGGAGGATCCCCTTGTGCGGCGGGGCTGCCGGCCTGAGTCCCGGGGCTGGAGGGCCCCGGCGCCGGCCCCTTACCGCACCCCTGCGGGACAGCCTCTGGGCTCCGGCTTCCTGTCATATGTGCGCCCCGCGGAGAAGGCTGGGAACTACCTTACCCATAATGCAAAGGGCCCGAGGCAGCGACCAATAGGCACCCACGACAGGGCGATTGGGCGTTCGGACCCGAGGGCCGGCAGGGACGCCCCGCGCCGGAGGCTGTGGTTCTGGAGGCTCTGCGCCCTGACGCGGAACGAGTCCGTGATGAACGCGGCGCCCGACCCCATGTGACGACGGCTGGGAGGCGATCGGGGAGGGGTCGTCGCACCGCACAGCGGCCGGTCTGAGCGTCAGCGGCGGCGGGTAGCGGGCGTGCCCGGGTCTCGTCACGTGCAGCCGGCACTTGGGACCCCGCCGCGCCCACAGAGTCCGACGGCGGCGTCCGGCTGAGGGACCCGGCTCGGGTGAGGCTCCCTCGGCGCCCTTACCCCGTGTGCCCTGCCCAGACCCTAAGGCCCCGAGTGCGGGGCGCCTGCTCACGTGTATCCAGCCCCGATCCCAGTGTCCAGAGCAGCGGGGCGGCCAGTGGTGGGCCCCCGTATCTGACAGCCGTTGTGACGAGGAGTGGAAGTGTTACAGGCAGAAGGACAGTTTGGGAAGTCAGAGGCGCGACCGGCCCGGAGCCACTGCTTCTGGAATAGCGAGGCGAGGCTATTAAGTTTTTAACTTCATTCTCAGGACATCGGGAGCCCGTTTGAAGCTGTTTAACATGCTTGGCACTCCCCCCACCACCATGTTTCCTCTACACTGGATATAAATTAATGAGATGGATGATTGAGGTCTGGTCCTGGTGGATAAGTGTGTGATAGGGACACACCTGGAAACCCACCCAGTGTGGTAGCGTTTTGCTAGCACACTGCAAACCACCCTGGCATCTCAGGCATTTCAGTTGCCGTGTGTTGTCCATGTCTCCAGCAGAGTAGGAGAGGGTATTTTGGTGTGTGGTAGTGTCACTGCAGCACAACCTGTGAGACTGTCATGCGAAACTGACACCTCACCACAGCCTGGACACGTGTGTATGCTCCATCCAGAACAGAAAAAACTGACATGAGACACCCAAGCAACACATGCAAAACACCCAGGACCTGTGCTGCAGGACGATCTGTATATCACAGCAGTTGTGGCCACACAAACACACCAATAGTGCACAGAGATTTGTGAGAAAGACGTGACATAGGGATTCCCCAGGGCCTTGTGTGTCAGTCACACACACAGACACACAGAGTGAATATACAAACTGTCAGTGGCCAGCCCATATCTGAAAACACAACTTTGACCCAGAAGTTCTGCAGCAGTCAACGCACAATGGGCAGGACCTGGTGAATAAGCATTGATTTCCATGAAGTTCCCTCCCCACCCCCAGCTCCCAACTTAAGACCAGCTGGAGAAAGCCGAATATGCTTCCTTAACTGATCCTGCAGGATTGCCTCACTGCTTGTTTTCTGCCTCCAGCGGTCCCTGGTAAGGGCCTCCACCAGCGCATTCCTGAGGCGCTCCTTGTTTTCATAATAAATTTTCCACTCCCCTGTCTGACAAATGCAAGCGACAGTGACTGACTCTTGCTGTGGCAAGGTCTGAATAAATACCTTATAGCCCTTGCTTGTACTCATTTCTGGTCTTCATTTATTTCCATCACACACACGCAATCACACAGTCTTCCTGTAGTGGATGTGGCAATGCAGACAGCATGGCTTGGAGAGAATAATCCTCCCCATCACTCCGCAGCGCCCAGGGAGAGGGAGGACCTCTAGGCAAGTCTGGCCTTTACTGGGAATCAGGGGAGGTACACAGGCCCTGGGCATTGGATGTCACTGGGTCACAGGCGAGGAAAGAAGGTGAACTTGTGTCAGGGGCCAGCCTTTCCACACCGGTGCACCTGGTCACCTGAGAGGCGCTCACAGGTTTTAAAAGAAAATTTTAAAACTCACAATACAGTGTGCCCACTTGTTCCATTGGGATCATCTGAAATAACAAGATGCAGAAAACACAACCGGGAAATTTGGGTGCTTCCCCTGGAGAGTGTCCCTTGCCTCTCCTTCCCTGGGGCCTCCCCACACCTTTGTCAGCTCTTTCCTGGCCTCCAGACCTTTATCTCCTACAAGGGGGAGCGCTCCCCAGCCTGGCCAGACGCAGGAGAGAAACTACATTACCCGGTGTGCACCGAGAGGGCGACATCACAGGAAAGGGGGCGTTCCGGTCCCGTTGGTAGAGGCGGGATTTCCGGCGTCGCCAGGCGGAAGCGTTTACGGCGTGGGGCGCGATTCCTCCACAGTGGCGCTGAGTTCTCGGCTGCCGGTCGTTCGGAGCAGGGCGGAACGGCGGGGAGGCCCCACCTGCGCCTCCGCGGGTTCTGGGTGGGGTCGCTGAGCCCCCGGGCGCCCCCGTGCGGCCCCGCTCGCCACAGGTCTGATGGCGGCGCCCTTGGACCCGGCGCAGGTGAGTGGACGGTCCCCGCGCCTCCCGCTCTCGGACCCCCAGCGTCGCGGCCCCGCCGCCCGGACGTGCGGGAGGACGGTGACCTTCGACCCTTCGCCTTACCTTCTCCCGGCCGTTTCTCGGAGCGCCAGGATGGGGTCACCTCGGCTCCGGGTGCGGAATCCAGGTCAGGGGTCCCGTGGGGGAGGGCCCCGTTCCTGACGGCCGGCGGGATTCTGTGTGGAGGGGCGAGGTGTGTGGCCCCAGGGCCCCCCGAACACAACGCCGTGCGCGCGGGGCGGTCCTCAGGGAGGAGGCCCAGGGTTCGCCGACATCACTGGGGTCCGGCTGCGCCCCTTGCCGAGGCCGCGGCAACTCAGACGGGGCGCCCAAGCCCTGCCTCGCACCGTCGGCTGTGGCTGTGGCTCAGCCGCCACTCCAGCTCCTGGTCCGTGGAAGCCTGCCGGGCGCTCGTCTCGCCCATGCCTGCTTTCTACTACCAGCAAACGCGCCCATTTCAAATCGAGGGCAGGGGCGGAGGGGGCGAGGATGCGCGCGTGCAGGCGCTGTGAGGTCTGTGGGCTGAGAGGTCTGACCCCCCCCCGCACCCCAGCCCCAGGGTCCACAGCAAAACCTCGGATTTCTGTAACCCGACTCCTGTTTTGATCCTTCTTCAGCGTCCAGGTGTCAGGACTGCGCCGGGGCCCAAGGAGGAAAATCCCCTCCCACTGCATTTTACCGCCTCGGGTGATTTTTAGGGATTATTTAGCGCAGCGGATTAAAATCTTGCCACAGTTGAGAAACTGACAAAAATGCTTCCTTGCTGTACATAGATCTCCTCTCTTTTTTACATTTAGGAAGGAAAACCCAGTAAGATGTATCAGACTTGTGTAAATGAGCGTGTGTAAAAAGGGCGGACAGTTTTTGCTTTAATTTTCTGACGGAAAATTTGTGTGACTCTACATACTATGTACACAGACACGGATATATATATTCATTTACTGAATCAGCAAGTGGGACCTGGTTTATTTATATTGCAAATAAAATTTTCTCTCTGTAAGTCTCCCTGCTGCTCTGGGCTGCTGTTTTCTTTGGTATAAAATAGGAATGTTGACATTTTAATTCAGTACAGCAATACGAATTCCTTTGTCCTAGTCTGGGGAACTGGGAAGGATGCACGGTTGATGTGTGTCGGCGGGTGTCCAGCAAGGTGTGGGAAGGGCTGGCATGGACACGCCCCTGGACCTGTGCTGAGCTTCGGGGCTCACCCCGGCGGCAGGCTGCTCCTCGGGGCTCCCTGCCCTCCTTCCTGTACACACTTAAATGCTGGCGGCCGAGAGGCAGGAGTAGCGTTTTTGAGTTGCTGCTATGCTAGGACGGCAAAGGCAGCAGGGCAGGCTGGGAGCCAAGGCCGCCGGGGCGTCTGACTCTCAGATCCCCAATGACAGCAGTGAGTCTGTGTTGTTTAAGACATGCAGTTATATTTGAAAAGGAAGAGCATTCAGATGGTCGGTGATGACGGTGTGCAGGAGTGTGGTGTCCTTTGGGACACGAACGCGCAGGAGGCCCTGGGTCACGCCCCGGCAGTCACCCCGGTCAGCCTTACCAGCCCTGTTCATCGTCAGGGCTTGTCACATCGGTTAACATCGCAGCCGCATGGCCCCCTCCTCTGTTTACTGCAGTCTCGGCCCAGTGTGCTGTCCCGACAGTAGCCTCCCCTGTCACCACATCTGCAGTGGGCCACAATCTCTTTCGTCTCCTTGCTCTGTTTTCTTGTTTTTGTCATCTCTGGGGCCCCCTTGCTGGTTTAGGATCTGTTTCCAGCCCCGGATCACAAGCGCCTGTTGTCCCTCTGTGCCGAGACCGGGAACAGCCTGGGCTGGTGAAAGGCCCTCGGTGAACAGCTGAGTGACTGAGCGGGGCACCCGTCAGGGGCCCCCCACTGGGCCTGCGCTGCTGTCCTCCACCGCTTGCTCACCCAGCCCCGCGGCCCGCTCGGCAGGCTTTCTCCTGAGCCTTCCCGTCGTCCGGTGCCCTGTCCCCAAGTCTCACCATGTCCTTCTTGTGCATAGGTGTCCCCTCGTAGGTGCCCCTGACCCCCACCTTCCCATCTTCTGGCAACTCTTGGCCATCTTTCCTGGGTTGTTCAGATACCATCTCTGACCCTTAAAATTGGGATTGTGGGTAACTTTCTAGAGCTGCCTGAGCCCAGGTGCAGGTGATGATGGCATTAACCTCGTGCACTGTGGGAGGATTGGTGAAACAGAGTACACCGAATGCTCGTGGGCCTGGGGCTCCAGGGTCTGCCACGTGAACGTTTTCTCTTCCTGGTGAAGTGCCAGTTCTGGGGTGGCTGCAGAAATCAAGCCTTAGAGAAATGACGTGATGTCCTCCCTACGGCCACACACCTGGGAAGTGGCAGACTCAGGAGTCTTGATTCTGTCCCTGGGCATCTTAACTGCAGAATGGGGCATGTGCAGTCCATTCCCTGGCTTGTGAGCCCTCAGCTGGCTGGTACGCGGGGTCTAGGGCTGTTCGCCTGCTGCTCCAGCTCTCGTTGTTGGGACCAACACCGCCACATCCCCGTCCCTCTGACGTCACAGAACACTCACCATCTGCCCCCCAATCCTCGTGGGGACACACTGCACCATCTCCGGTGGCTACCCTAGGGGAGGTTTTGCTCTTAGCCACAGTTGCATTATGTCCAAAGGCTGCGTCCTCCCCTTCGAGCCCAGCACGGAGCTTGGCCTCTGTGATCGGGGCCTGGGCCTGGGTCTCTGCACCTTCAGCAGTGACTGAGTGACAGGCTCTGATCCCATCCAACAGCACAAGGCAACACCACTTACTCCGTTTGACTTTCCAGGTGTCCGTGACCTTCGAGGATGTGGCCGTGACCTTTTCCCGGGAGGAGTGGGGGCAGCTGGGCCCGACCCAGAGGACCCTGTACCAGGAGGTGATGCTGGAGACGTGTGGGCTCCTGGCGTCCCTGGGTAAGGGATCGCCTCACACCCCTGTGCGGGACCCCTGGTTCCTGGCTGTCAGGATCGGAGGAGCCACCTGCCCTTCCCCGGAGCCCATAGTTTCCTGGTCCCTTTTCCTCCTGCCTGGTCGCCCTTTGTGTGTGTCGGGTGTCAGTGGGATTGAGACAGTGTCCCTCTGAACACAAGGCCTCACCCCAGGGCCCAGCACGCTGCAACCTCAGTCTGAATCCTTATTCCAGATGCCACAGGGGGGAAGCTGGCCCTGCCTGGTCGTGTCATGTGTCCCACAGTCCTGGAGCAGGGTCGTGGGCTATGGGCCGCTCTCGAGACGGTGAGTCAGGCAGGCTCCACATGGTATTTGTCACCGGTGACCCCTGAACAGCAGGGTCAGGGAAAACTGCCCTGGTGTCTCGTCGTCATCACCACAGGATTCCTGAGGCTTGGGCCACGATCCTTGCCAGGGCAGGAGTCAGAAGGCACGCAGGAATGTCCGAGGCACAGGTGGTACCCCAAAAACCCAGTACTTTTACCTGTTCTGTCGGGATGCTGTTCAGTGTCAAGAGAACGTCTCGGATCACTGTTTAGGGTTCCGTGCTCCTTCCTTTTGACCAGTTCCTCTCGTCGCTGTGGGCACGGCCTCCAGCTCCCAGCCCTGGGCAGTGTGCATGAGCTTGCTGGGACTTTAATGGTGTTTTTTTTTTCTTTCATTGTTTTGTTTTAACAGTAACTTTCCATTTGTCACAACCTAAAGTGACTTTTCTCATTTACGAAAGCAAAACAGGGCTCCCTTTTAGAATAAAATTTTAAGAAAAAAGGGGACGTGGGTCAAGGAGAAGCCATCAGTGACGGTGGCTCACACCGTATGCTGTGCACACCCATCAGCCTGAGTTTAGTGGGGAAGGTAGGTGTCCATTCTTAGATGAATTGTGATGAGTTGTCGAAAGAAAACTAAAGGGGCTTCAGGTGAAAGCCGGTCATGAGTGCTTCAAAAAAGGCATCTCAGGGAAGGACGTTGGTGCTGGGAACTCGAAGGCTGTGAGCCAGCGGGGAGGGGGCTTCCAGGAGGAGGAATCAGCCCCAGGAAAGGCCCTGAGTGACAGGGCCCGAAGAATGCCTGTCGCACTCTGCCTGCCTCCGCTCCCTGAGCCCAGTGCTGGGCAGGTGACAGGCAGAGCGCGGGGACTGTGACTGACACCTGTCTGAGCAAACCCTGGGCTGTGGAGCAGAACCGGCCAGAGGAGAGGTTGGTAGGCCCTGCTGCCCCCATCACCGGACTTGTCCCCAGAACCCTCCCGCCTCCGCTGAGACGAATGCGGCTGCGTGGAAGAGAAAACCGACTGGAACTGGCTTCCCCGAAGGAAATTCTCCGCCTCACCTCAGAGAGGCCCAAGTGGCGCCGCGGGGCTGGCGGGCGGAGCAGCGCGGGTTCGTCACCAGCCGCGGGAAGGTCCTCTGGGCCAGGCGTCTGCCTGCTCCTCGGGCTGCGGGCTGCGGGCTGCCCCGCACTTCGGTGAAGGCTTCCCCCGCAGAGCGCCCAGCCCGCCTCTGCCCCCCCTTCTGGTGATCAGAGCTGCCACTTCCCTGGTGCTGACCGGCCTCCACCGGGAGTTCTCTGTCCTCAGGGAGACTTCCCGAATGCCGAGGCCTCACCTTCAATGCGAGACCTTCTGTTTCTGCCATTGAGACTGAAATCAGGCATCCCCAGGTGTTCCTGAAGCGCAGGGCGTTTGAAACCAGCCACATGGATCAATTACAGAACTTCCGGGAGGAAGTGCCCCCCCGCCCCGGGGACCCAGGGCCGCGTGTGAGCGTCGTGCACACCCCGTGCGCTCTGGCTCCCACCGATGACCTTCAGGGGCAGTGGTGGGTCGGCAGGCAGTGCCACCTGGTACCTCACGTGCAGTCCAAGAGTGGGGTTTGGGGCTTGGTTTCTGGGTCACAAATGAGCATTTTCTTTACCTCGGGAGCAGCTCTGACACCCCAGACAGAATGGAAGGGTTTTGTTGTTTTCATCAAAACACCCATGTTGTTTCTTTCTCCATCAATAGGGCATCCGGT
Source organism: Manis javanica (assembly GCF_040802235.1). Taxonomy (NCBI): domain Eukaryota; kingdom Metazoa; phylum Chordata; class Mammalia; order Pholidota; family Manidae; genus Manis; species Manis javanica. The sequence continues at coordinate 1,099,763 of NC_133172.1, forward strand.
TCCCAAACCTGAGCTGACCCACCTGCTGGAGCGTGGGCAGCAGCTGTGGCCAGTGAGGAGGGACCTCCTCGCCCGAAGCACCTCCCCAGGTACAAGCCAGCAGCTGGTCGGGTGGGGCCGTGGCAGCCGCCAGCCTGCGAGCAGAGACTCTGAGCTCCTGGGGCTTCTGGCTGCTCCTCTGTCACGTCCAGGGATGCACATCCGCTGATCACCATTGTTTAGAGACCTGGGCACCTTCTAATGTCAGCGTGTAGCTTTCGGGTTGCTCTGGAACCATCCGGCTGGTGGGGGGACGCCTGCAGTTGCACATGATGTGAACTTGACTCCACGTGTTCCATGACAGGATCTAGGCATTCGCCACCCCTGGGGCCTCAGGCCTGGGGAATGTGGCTTAGGTCTGTGCCCAGGGAAAGAGCCCGTGGGCCTGGTCTTCAGCGCAGCTTGCTGTATTCCCCCTACGGTCAGTCAGTGACACAGTCTGTGTGTGATGGGGTCATTGGCAGTTGTAATGCCGTAACGCAGCAGGCTGCTTAGGACAGTGCCTGGCCAGTAGGAAGGGCTCACAACGTTCGCTCTTGGTGTGTCCATGTAATTATGTCCATCATGAGTGACAGTGACATCACCCGTTCCTTTCTGGACTGAGGAAAAGGGGCCTTGCTTCTCCTTGGTATTTTCATGTGTGCTGTCGTGTGACCCCCACTCTTCCCCACCTTCGCCATCCATCCGTCCTGTTTGTCTGTCAGACACGCAGAAACAACTCCTTGCCCTGTATCTTCCTTCCCCTCTTGCCCTGACAAACACCAGGATGCTTGGCCTCTCCAGCCACAGGTGTGCCTCTGAGTGAGCCGTCTGGGGAGTCGCAGGTGCGCCTCTCTGTGCCCTTCAGCCTTTTCAGCCAGCGCACGCGCGTCTTCAGCCAGCACCTCCACCCCAACCGTCTGTCCCAGATGCCACCCCCGTCTCCTTCATCCCACAGCTCACTTCGCTGTCCGGGGCACCAAGCTGCTTGACCACATACGCTCCTCCCCCAGCCCAGTTCAGAGAACGTCCTGCCACCCCAGCCAGTTAGGAGGCAGGACACCCCACAGGCAGCAGCACCTCAGTGTCTCCGTCTCTGTCCCACCCCCGTCCGCATGCCCCTGGTCCTGCCCATCAGATGCTGTGTCTCCCGAGCCTGCCTTGCCCGCCACCCTCAGGAGCTCCACCGGCACCTGGCCCGGCTCTCGCCGTCTTTTGCCTGGATGATGCTGGAGCCTCCCACCCTGCCTGCCCACATCTCCGTGCCCCTGTGCAGCTCGGTACCCTGCACCAGCCGCTGCACCCACTCCGACCTGGTCTAAGTCATCACGGCTTCCTCAGTCACTGCCGACTCAGCACAGAATCAGCATCACGTTAAAAACGAACGCTGCGTGCCTCTGCTGCTTGCTCCCGAGCCTGTGCTGGCCCATCTGTGCCCCGCAGCTGTGGCTTCCCTTTTCCTCTGAGGAACACGTCTTCCCCCTGACCTCTTGGCCTGTTCCCCCACTGGCCCCGCATGGCGCCTCTGTCTTCTCTGGGAACCTGCTTCTTCACTTTCCTCCGACTCGTGTATCCATCTTCTCTCTCCACATAGGCTCACGTCACTTATGCTTGGGGAAAAGTAAAATGGGCCCTGGGCCTTTAGATCCACAGCAGCCCAGCACGAACGTCCCCTCCACTCATGAAGCCACGTTTCTTGAAAGAGTTGCCTCATTTTTAAAAATTACATGTGCACTTGACTTACAGTGTTTTTGTTAAAATCTCCATAATTTTTTTTACGCTGGAAGTATATTATCACGTGCACAAACCTTAAGGGTTCTGCTTAACTTTTTGCACACGTATTAGTTGAAGTGCCCTCCAGCACAGTCAGGCTTTAGGGTGCTTCCAGGGCCCTGGCAGGCTCCTGGTGCCCCTGCCTGTCAGCTGCTCGTCCTGCAGTGCTGGCCACCATGTTCACTATCACTGTGAGTTGGTTTTGTTGTTGTTTTTGTTTCGGGGGCGGTGGTGCTTCAAACACCAGAAATTAATTTTCTCGCAGATCTGGAGGCTAGAAGTAAGGTGTCAGCAGGTCGGTTCGTGCTGAGGCCCCTTCCCCCTGGGCTTGAAGAACAGATGGCCTGTCCGTGTCGGGGCCATTGCTGTCACCTGCTCGCCCAGTGCAGCAGTGCAGGGTTCTCTGGGAAGTCGGAGCACGCCGCCCGTGTGACACTGAGGAAGGGGCCCACACGATCGTGAGGGCGGAACTGCTTGACGTCCACAGGCAGGCCGTACGCTGGAGGAGTTGCTGTTGCAGCCTGAGTCTGCGGCCAGAGCTCCCTCCCTCCAGGGATGTGAGTCTTTTCCTTCAGGCCCTCATTTGCTTGGAGGAGGCCCGCTCACCTTATGAAGGACTTCAATCCTGTGCAGAGGACTCCCCTCAGCAGTCGTCAAGGCATTGAATCATAGCCGAAACCAGGAAAGCTACATGCACAGCTGAAGTAAATGCATGATAAACTATGGAAGACAAATGTGGAACAGGATTCTCATTGTCTGATCTTAAAAATGGTTGTGTGAAGTTGTGTTACAAATAAATAATCTGCATATTTAGGCATGGGGTCAAGTTCGTGCTGACTTTACAGTCGCCACCATGGATTTACTCCCTTGGTCTTCATGTACGATGCAGTCATTTGAAATTCATACTGTGGGAATTTCTTTTGAGACTAAGATTTTTTTGAGAGGGCATCTCTCATATTTATTTATTTATTTGAGAGGGCATCTCATATTTATTGATCAAATGACTGTTAACAACAATAAAATTCTGTATAAGGGACTCAATGCAGAATCATTAATCAACCCCAAGCCTAATTCTCAACAGTCTCCAATCTTCTGAAGCATAACGAACAAGTTCTTACACGGTGAACAAGTTCTTACATGGTGAACAGTACAAGGGAAGTCATCACAGAAACTTTCATTTGATCACACATCATGAACTGTAAACAATCAAGTCAGATATGATTATTCATTTGATTTTTATGCTTGATTTATATATCAAGCCCACATTTCTCCCTTATTTTCTTTTTTAATAAAATGCTGAAGTGGTAGGTAGATGCAAGATAAAGGTAGAAAACACAATTCAGTGCCGTAAGAGGGCAAATGTAGATGATCAGGTCTGTGCCTATAGACTAAGTATTAATTCAAGCTAGACGTGGGCAACAAAACATCCACGGATGCAGAAGATTTCTCTCAAAACAGGGTTGGGGGTGAGGTTCTAAGCCTCATCTCTGTTGATTCCCAATTTCTCACCTGATGGCCCCCCTGCAGCTGTGCCTGTCTTAGGTTGTTCCTCCCTTGAGGAATCTTACCCGTCTCTGGCTAACCAGTCATCTTCCGGGGCCATACAGGGAAATGTAAAGTTGTTTAGTGGGAGAGAAGCAATATTGTTTGAAAAGGTTAGCTTTTTACTTCTTCCAGATTTATGCCCTGTGGCTTCTCTGCCCAGCATTTGTCTTGAGGTGTCTTTACCACTTGGAAGAATTATGATACTCGGTGATTTTCAATATGAGGCATGAATTCTACTAAGTGGTTGTAATTAGGAAGGAAGAATAAAAGCTATAGAAGTAGCAGACGGAAGAAAACATGGGAAGATTGATTATTTCTTTGACATAACTTCTTCTAGAGTAACATAAGCATGTGTAGGTTTTAAACTACTTATTAAATTGCATACACACATAACATAATAGGAATACAGCTACGTAACAAAAGCAGTCCTACAATTACCAGCCATCTCCAGTGAAACCAAGAAAACCAGTTAGGTATCCTAGGCATTTGTGAAAACTTACCAATGATATGATGGATATTGTCTAACTGAATTTGAATAGTTTGAGAAAAATCAGACAAATTAAAACAGCACATTCCTGGGAACTGTTCACATCCCATATGTTCTTTTAACAGTAGATAGTCTATAGTCATACAATTTTGGAGCACTGCAACTTGCACTTCTCCTAATTCTTGGTTGAGTTCCAACAATATAGATCCAGTTAAATTTGTTGTTTTACTGTATGCACAGGCCAGCTTAAATATCTCCTTCATTCCAATGACACGTCCAGGAACCTGTGGGATGAATGCAGCTACAACTGCAACAGTGACAGGATCTTTGTTGAAGTTTTTTTGATGATCATCTTCTGGAATGACTCTTCCAGATTATGTTGATGTTGGAAGTTCTTCATATCGTATCTTAATTCATTTTCTGGGTAGCCAAATTAGGCTTTGATCCTCTGTATAAACACAAACAAACCCTTTGCCCACACTTTGATATGACCTTTATACCATTGTGAAGAACCTATTGGATATCACCACAGAGGAACTGCTTTTTTTTTTTTAAGATAAAGGAATATTATCAGAAAAATGTACTTCCATAGCTGATCATCTGACACCCTTTTAAAGATCAGAATTAAGGATATGTAAAACATGCATTAATCGTTGATTTGCAGTTAGTTTTATCCTATCAGGGAGTAATCCCCCTTTTTCTTTTCTTTTTGTTTTCATTAATCTACAATTACGTGAAAAATATTATGTTTACTAGGCTTTCCCCTACATCAAGTCCTACCCCCAAACCCCATTACAGTCACTGTCCATCAGCATAGCAAAATGTTGTAGAATCACGACTTGTCTTCTCTGTGTTGCACAGCCCTCCCCTTTCTCCCACCCCCGACATTAGGCATACTAATTATAATACCCCCTTCTCCCCAACCCTTATCCCTCCCTACCCACCCATCCTCCCCAGTCCCTTTCCCTTTGGTATCTGTTAGTCCATTCTTGGGTTCTGTGTTTTGTTCCTTCAGTTTTTCCTTTGTTCTTATAGTCGATAGATGAGTGAAATCATTCGGTATTTCTCTTTCTCTGCTTGGCTTATTTCACTGAGCATAATACCCTCTAGCTACATCCGTGTTATTACAAATGGTAGGATTTGTTTTCTTCTTATGGGTGAGTAATATTCCATTGTGTATATATACCACATCTTGTTTATCCATTCGTCTACTGATGGAGGTTGCTTCCAATTCTTGGCTATTGTAAATAGTGCTGCGATAAACATAGGAGTGCATCTGTCTTTTTCAAACTGGAGTGCTGCATTCCTAGGGTTGGAATTCCTGGGTCAAATGGTAAGTGTATTTTGAGCGTTTGGAGGAACCTCCATACTGCTTTCCACAATGGTTGAACTAATTTACATTCTCACCAGCAGTGTAGGAAGGTTCCCCTTTCTCCATAACCTCACCAACATTTGTTGTTGTTTGTCTTTTGGATGGTAGCTATCCTTACTGGTGTGAGGTGATATCTCATTGTGGTTTTAATCTGCACTTCTCTGAAGACAGTGATATGGAGCATCTTTTCATGTGTCTGTTGGCCATCTGAATTTCTTTTTTGGAGAACTGTCTGTTTAGTTCCTCTGCCCATTTTTTAATTGGATTATTTGTTTTTTTTTTATTGAGGTGGGTGAGCTCTTCATATATTTTGGATGTCAAGCCTTTATCGGATCTGTCATTTACAAATATATTCTCCCATACTGTAAGGTACCTTTTTGTTCTATTGATGTTGTCTTTTGCTGTACAGAAGCTTTTCAGCTTAATATAGTCCCACTTGTTCACTTTTGCTTTTGTTTTCCTTGCCCATGGAGATATGTTCAAGAAGAGGTCACTCATGTTTATGTCTAAGAGATTTTTGCCTATGTTTTTTTCTAAGAGTTTTATGGTTTCATGAGTTACATTCAAGTCTTTGACCCATTTTGAATTTACTTTTGTGTATGGGGTTAGTCAATGCTCCAGTTTCATTCTCTTATGTGTAGCTGTCCAGTTTTGCCAGCACCATCTGTTGAAGAGACTGTCATTTCCCCATTGTATGTCCATGGGTCCTTTTTCAAATATTAATTGACCATATATGTTTGGGTTAATGTCTGGAGTCTCTAATCTGTTCCACTGGTCTGTGGCTCTCTTCTTATGCCAGTACCAAATTGTCTTGATTACTGTGGCTTTCTAGTAGAGCTTGAAGTTGAGGAGTGAGATCTTCACCACTTTGGCTTCCTTCTCAGGATTGATTTGGCTATTCATGCTCTTTGGTGTTTCCATATGAATTTTTGAAATATTTGTTCCAGTTCATTGAAGAATGTTGCTGGTAATTTGATAGGGATTGCATCAAATCTGTATATTGCTTTGGGCAGGATGGCCATTTTGACGATATTAATTCTTCCTAGCCAAGAGCATGGGATGAATTTCCATTTGCTAGTGTCCCCTTTAATTTCTCTTAAGAGTGTCTTGTAGTTTTCAAGATATAGGTCTTTCACTTCTTTGGTCAGGTTTCTTCCTAGGTATTTTAGTCTTTTTGATGCGATTGTGAATGGAGTTGTTTTCCTGATTTCTCTTTCTATTGGTTCATTGTTAGTGTATAGGAAAGCCACAGATTTCCGTGCGTTATGTTTGTATCCTGCAATTTTGCTGTATTCCAATATCAGATCTAGTCATTTTGGAGTGTTGTCTTTAGGGTTTTTTATGTACTATGTCATGTCATCTGCAAATAGTGACACTTTAACTTCTTCTTTGCCAATCTAGATTCCTTGTATTTCTTTGTTTTGTCTAATTGCTGTGGCTAGAACCTCCAGTACTATGTTGAATAACAGTGGAGACAGTGGGCATCCCTCTCTTGTTGCTGATCTCAGAGGAAAAGCTTTCAGCTTCTTGCTGTTCAGTACGATGTTGGCAGTGGGTTTATCATATATGGCCTTTATTATGTTGAAGTACTTGCCCTCCATACCCATTTTGCTGAGAGTTGTTGAATTTTGTCAAGTGCTTTTTCAACATGTATGGAGATGATCATGTGGTTTTTGTCCTTTTTGTTGATGTGGTGGATGATGTTGATGGATTTTCGATTGTTGTAGCATCCTTGCATCCCTGGGATGAATCCCACTTGGTCATTGAAGGGTCTCCACCAGTAAGATGGCAAACTTCTGGCTTCTCTTCGGGGTCCTCAGTTCCCGCCGGCGCCTCCTGAAGCCCAATCACCTCTCGCCCCCCTCCCAATCCCAGCACCTAGCCAACAGCCAACAGCCCCGTAGAAGTGACACCTCAATCAATTCATGCCCCTTCCTATATAACCCAGCACCTTTCCCTAATAAAGCGGAACTCTCCGGTGAATTGCTGCTATGTGTCGCTCCTTTCCTTTCAGTCATGGTGTATGATCGTTTGATATATTTTTGAATTCGGTTTGCTAATATTTTATTGAGTGTTTTTGCATCTACATTCATCAGGGACATTGGTCTGTAAGTTTCTTTTTTGGTGGGGTCTTTGCCTGGTTTTGGTATTAGGGTGATGTTGGCTTCATAGAATGAGTTTAGGAGTATTCCCTCCTCTTCTGTTTTTTGGAAAACCTTAAGGAGAATAGGTATTATGTCTTCACTGTATGTTTGATAAAATTCCGAGGTAAATCCGTCTGGCCACGCGGTTTTGTTCTTGGGTAGTTTTTTGATTACCGTTTCAATTTCTTTGCTCATAATTGGTTTGTTTAACTTTTGTGTTTCTTCCTTGGTCAGTCTTGGAAGGTTGTATTTTTCTGGGAAGTTGTTCATTTCTTCTGGGTTTTCCAGCTTGTTGGCATATAGGTTTTCATAGTCTTTAATCATTCTTTGTATTTCTGTGGAATCTGTCGTGACTTTTCCATTCTCATTTCTCATTCTGTTGATGTGTGTTGATTCTCCTTTTCTCTTAATAAGTTTGGCTAGACGCTTACTATTTTGTTTATTTTCTCAAAGAACCAGCTCTTGGTTTCATTGATTTTTTCTGTTGTTGTTTTTTTTTTTTTTTTTTTTTTTGAGAGGGCATCTCTCATATTTATTGATCAAATGGTTGTTAACAACAATAAAATTCAGTATAGGGGGGTCAACGCTCAATGTACAACCATTAATCCATCTCAAGCCTAATTCTTGTCAGTCTCCAATCTTCTGAAGCATAACAAACACGTTCTTACGTGGTGAACGAATTCTTACATAGTGAATAAATTCTTACATGGTGAACAGTACAAGGGCATTCATCACAGAAACTTTCGGTTTTGATCATGCATTATGACCTATAAACAATCAGGTCAAATATGAATATTCGTTTGATTTTTGTACTTGATTTATATGTTGATCCCACATTTCTCCTATTATTATTATTATTTTTATTTTTAATAAAATGCTGAAGTGGTAGGTAGATGCAAGATAAAGGTAGAAAACATAGTTTAGTGCTGTAAGAGGGCACATGTAGATGATCAGATGATCAGGTGTGTGCCTATGGACTAAGTATTAATCCAGGCTAGACAAGGGCAGCAAGACATCCACGGATGCAGAAGATTTCTCTCAAAGCAGGGGGGGTGAGGTTCTGAGCCTCACCTCTGTTGATCCCCAAATTCTCATCTGATGGCCCCCCTGCGACTGTGCCTGTCTTAGGTTGTTCCTCCCTTGAGGAATCTTACCCGTCTCTGGCTAATCAGTCATCTTCCGGGACCATACAGGGAAATGTAAAGTTGGTAAGTGAGAGAGAAGCCATATTGTTTGCAAAGGTTAGCTTTTTACTTCTTTGCAGATTTATGCCCTGTGGCTTCTATGCCCAGCACTTGTCTCGAGGTATCTTTACCACCTGGAGGAATTATGATACTCGGTAAATTTGATATGAGGCACGAATTCTATTTAAGGGTTGTAATTAGGAAGGAAGAAGAAAAGCTATAGATGTAGCATATGAAGGAAACATGGGAGGATTGATTATTTCTTTGACATATCTTCTTGTATAGTACCTTAAGTATGTATAGGTTTTAAACTACTAACTAATTAGCACACACATATTAACATAATAAGAATACGGTGACATAAACAAAGCAAATCTATAATTACCATCCATCTCCAGTGAAGCCAAGAAAACCATTTAGGCACCCTAGGCATTTGTGAAAATTTGTCTATGATATGATGTATATTGTCCAACTGTACTTGAACCATCAGACAAATTAAAGCAGCCCATTTCTGGGATCTGTTCACATCCCATATGTTCTTTTAACCATAGATAGTCTATAGTCATGAGATTTTGGAGCGCTACAACTTGCACCCCTCCCAACTCCTGGTTGAGTTCCAACAGTACAGATCCGGTCAAATTCGTTGTCTCACTGTATGCACATGCCAGCCTAGACATCTCCCTCCTCATTCCAATGGCAAGTCCAGGAGACGGTGGGCTGGATGCAGCCACAACCGCAGCATCGTCCGGATCCCTGTGGAGGCTTTTTGATGATCATCCCCCGGCACAAGTCCTCCAGAGAGTGCTGATGCCGGAAGCTCCTCCTCATATCGTATCTTAGTTCATTTTCTGGGTATCCAAGCTAGGCCTTGATCTTCTGCATAGAAACAAACAGACCCTTTGCCCACACTTTGACATGCCCTCTATACCACTGTGCAGAACTCATTGGAGGTCAGCACACAGTAACTGCTTTTTTTTTTTTTTTTTTTTAATTAAGAGAAAGGAATATTATCAGAAAAGAGTACCTCCATAGCTGATCATCTGACACCCTTTAAGTGATCAACATTAAGGATATTTAAAGCATGCGTTGATCTTTGATTTACCAATAGTTTTATCCTGTTAAGGAGTAATCCCCCTTTTCTTTCTTTCTTTTTTTTTTTTTTAAATTTTTAATCTACACTTACATGAAGAATACTATGTTTACTATGCTCTCCCCTATATCAGGTCCCCCCTAACAACCACATTACGGTTACTGTCCATCAGCTTAGCAAAATGTTGTAAAGTCACTACTTGTCCTCTCTGTGTTGTGCAGCCCACCCTCCGCTTTCTCCCTCCCCCCCATGCATGCTAATCTTAATACCCCACTTCTTCTTCCCCTCCCTTATCCCTCCCTGCCCACCCATCCTCCCCAGTTCCTTTCCCTTTGGTACCTGTTAGTCCATTTTTGGGTTCTGTAATTCCATTGCTGTTTCGTTCCTTCAGTTTTTCCTTTGTTCCTATACTCCTCAGATGAGTGAAATCATTTGGTATTTCTCTTTCTCCGCTTGGCTTATTTCACTGAGCATAATACTCTCCAGCTCCATCCATGTTGCTGCAAATGGTTGGATTTTTCCACTTCTTATGGCTGAGTAGTATTCCATTGTGTATATGTACCACATCTTCTTTATCCATTCATCTACCGATGGACATTTAGGTTGCTTCCAATTCTTGGCTATTGTAAATAGTGCTGCGATAAACATAGGAGTGCATGTGTCTTTCTCAAACTTGATTGCTGCATTCTTACGGTAAATTCCTAGGAGTGGAATTCCTGGGTCAAATGGTAGGTCTGTTTTGAGCATTTTGATGCACCTCCATACTGCTTTCCACAATGGTTGAACTAATTTACATTCCCACCAGCAGTGTAGGAGGGTTCCCCTTTCTCCACAGCCTCGCCAACATTTGTTGTTGTTTGTCTTTTGGATGGCAGCTATCCTTACTGGTGTGAGGTGATACCTCATTGTAGTTTTAATTTGCATTTCTCTGATAATTAGAGATGTGGAGCATCTTTTCATGTGTCTCTTGGCCATCTGTATTTCTTTTTTGGAGAACTGTCTGTTCAGTTCCTCTGCCCATTTTTTTATTGGGTTATTTGTTTTTCGTTTGTTGAGGCGTGTGAGCTCTTTATATATTCTGGACGTCAAGCCTTTATCAGATGTGTCATTTTCAAATATATTCTCCCATACTGTAGGGTTCCTTTTTGTTCTATTGATAGTGTCTTTCGCTGTACAGAAGCTTTCCAGCTTAATGTAGTCCCACTTGCTCATTTTTGCTGTTGTTTTCCTTGCCCGGGGACATATGTTCAAGAAGAGATCACTCATGTTTATGTCTAAGAGGTTTTTGCCTATGTTTATTTCCAAGAGTTTAATGGTTTCAAGACTTACATTCAGGTCTTTGATCCATTTTGAGTTTACCTTTGTATATGGGGTTAGACAATGGTCCAGTTTCATTCTCCTACAAGTAGCTGTTCCGTTTTGCCAGCACCATCTGTTGAAGAGACTGTCATTTTGCCATTGTATGTCCATGGCTCCTTTATCAAATATTAATTGACCATATATGTTTGGGTTAATTTCTGGGGTCTCTAATGTGTTCCACTTGTCTGTGGCTCTGTTCTTGTGCCAGAACCAAATTGTCTTGATTACTATGGCTTTGTAGTAGAGCTTGAAGTTGGGGAGTGAGATCCCCCCTACTTTATTCTTCTTTTTCAGGATTGCTTTGGCTATTTGGGGTCTTTGGTGTTTCCATATGAATTTTTGAATTATTTGTTCCAATTCATTGAAGAATGTTGCTGGTAATTTGAGAGGGATTGCATCAAATCTGTATATTGCTTTGGGCAGGATGGCCATTTTGACGATATTAATTCTTCCTAGCCATGAGCATGGGATGAGTTTCCATTTATTAGTGTCCCCTTTAATTTCTCTTAAGAGGGACTTGTAGTTTTCAGAGTATAAGTCTTTCACCTCTTTGGTTAGGTTTATTCCTAGGTATTTTACTCTTTTTGATGCAATGGTGAATGGAATTGTTTTCTTGATTTCTCTTTGTATTGATTTGTTGTTAGTGTATAGGAAAGCTACAGATTTCTGTGTGTTAATTTTGTATCCTGCAACTTTGCTGTATTCCGATATCAGTTCTAGTAGTTTTGGAGTGGAGTCTTTAGGGTTTTTTATGTACAGTATCATATCATCTGCAAATAGTGACAGTTTAACTTCTTCTTTACCAATCTGGATTCCTTGTATTTCTTTGTTTTGTCTGATTGCCATGGCTAGGACCTCCAGTACTATGTTAAATAACAGTGGGGAGAGTGGGCATCCCTGTCTGGTTCCCGATCTCAGAGGAAATGCTTTCAGCTTCTCGCTCTTCAGTATAATGCTGGCTGTGGGTTTATCATATATGGCCTTTATTATGTTGAGGTACTTGCCCTCTATTCCCATTTTGCTGAGAGTTTTTATCATGAATGAATGTTGAATTTTGTCAAATGCTTTTTCAGCATCTATGGAGATGATCATGTGATTTTTCCCTTTCTTTTTGTTGATGTGGTGGATGATGTTGATGGATTTTTGAATGTTGTACCATCCTTGCATCCCTGGGATGAACCCCACTTGGTCATGGTGTATGATCCTTTTGATATACTGTTGAATTCTGTTTGCTAATATTTTATTGAGTATTTTTGCATCTACATTCATCAGGGATATTGGTCTGTAATTTTCTTTTTTGGTGGGGTCTTTGCCTGGTTTTGGTATTAGGGTGATGTTGGCCTCATATAATGAGTGTGGGAGTATTCCCTCTTCTTCTATTTTGTGGAACACTTTAAGGAGAATGGGTATTATGTCTTCTCTGTGTGTCTGATAAAATTCCGAGGTAAATCTGTCCGGCCCCAGGGTTTTGTTCTTGGGTAGTTTTTTGATTACTGTTTCAATTTCTTTGCTCATAATTGGTTTGTTTAACTTTTGTGTTTCTTCCTTGGTCAGTCTTGGGAGGTTGTATTTTTCTAGGAAGTTGTCCATTTCTTCTAGGTTTTCCAGCTTGTTGGCATATAGGTTTTCATAGTAGTCTTTAATAATTCTTTATATTTCTGTGGAGTCTGTCGTGATTTTTCCATTCTCATTTCTGATTATGTTGATTTGTGTTGACTCTCTTTTTCTCTTAATAAGTTGGGCTAGAGGCTTATCTATTTTGTTTATTTTCTCAAAGAACCAGCTCTTGGTTTCTTTGATTTTTGCTAGTGTTTTATTCTTCTCAATTTTGTTTATTTCTTCTCTGATCTTTTTATGTCCCTCCTTCTGCTGACTTTAGGCCTCATTTGTTGTTCTTTTTCCAGTTTTAATAATTGTGATGTTAGACTATTCATTTGGGATTGTTCTTCCTTCTTCAACTGTGCTTGGATTGCTATATACTTTCCTCTTAAGACTGCTTTCTCTGCATCCCACAGAAGTTGGGGCTTAGTGTTGTTGTTATTTGTTTCTGTATATTCCTTGATCTCTATTTTGATTTGTTCATTGATCCATTGATTATTTTGTAGCATGTTGTTAAGACTCCATGTGTTTGTGAGCCTTTTTGTTTTCTTTGTAGAATTTATTTCTTCTTTCATACCTTTGTGGTCTGAAAAATTGGTTGGTAGAATTTTAATATTTTGGAATTTACTGAGGCTGTTTTTGTGAGCTAGTATGTGGTCTATTCTGGAGAATGTTCCATGTGCACTTGAGAAGAATGTATATCCTGTTGCTTTTGGATGTAGAGTTCTATAGATGTCTATTAGGTCCATCTGTTCTAGTGTGTTGTTCAGTGCCTGTGTGTCCTTACTTATTTTCTGCCCGGTGGATCTATCCTTTGGGGTGAGTGGTGTGTTGAAGTCTCCTACAATGAATGCATTGCAGTCTATTTCCCTCTTTAGTTCTGTTAGTATTTATTTCACATATGCTGGTGCTCCTGTATTGGGTGCATATATATTTAGAATGGTTATATCCTCTTGTTGGACTGAGCCCTTTATCATTATGTAGTATCCTTCTTTATCTCTTGTTACTTTATTTGTTTTGAAGTCTATTTTGTTTGATATTAGTACTGCAACCCCTGCTTTCTTCTCACTGTTGTTTGCCTGAAATATGTTTTTCCATCCCTTGACTTTTAGTCTATGCTTATCTTTGGGTTTAAGGTGAGTTTCTTGTAAGCAGCATATAGATGGGTCTTGCTTTTTCATCCATTCTATTACTCTATGTCTTTTGATTGGTGCATTAAGTCCATTTACATTTAGGGTGACTATTGAGAGATATGTACTTATTGCCATTGCAGGCTTTAGATTTGTGGTTACCAAAGGTTCAAGGTTAGCTTCTTTAGTATCTTACTGCCTAACTTAGCTCGCTTGTTGAGCTGTTATATACACTGTCTGGAGATTCTTTTCTTCTCTCCCTTATTATTCCTCCTCCTCCATTCTTCATATGTTGTGTGTTTTGTTCTGTGCTCTTTTTAGGGGTGCTCCCATCTAGAGCAGTCCCTGTAGGATGCCCTGTAGAGGGGGTTTGTGGGAAGCAAATTCCCTCAGCTTTTGCTTGTCTGGGAATTGTTTAGTCCCGCCATCATATTTAAATGATAGTCGTGCTGGATACAGTATCCTTGGTTCAATGCCCTTCTGTTTCATTGCATTAAGTATATCATGCCATTCTCTTCTGGACTGTAGGGTTTCTGTTGAGAAGTCTGATGTTAGTCTGATGGGTTTTCCTTTATAGGTGACCTTTTTCTCTCTAGCTGCCTTTAAAACTCTTTCCTTGTCCTTGATCCTTGCCATTTTAATTATTATGTGTCTTGGTGTTGTCCTCCTTGGATCCTTTCTGTTGGGAGTTCTGTGTAATTCCATGGTCTGTTCGATTATTTCCTCCCCCAGTTCGGGGAAATTTTCAGCAATTATTTCTTCAAAGAGACTTTCTATCCCGTTTCCTCTTTCTTCCTCTTCTGGTATCCCTATAATACGAATATTATTCCTTTTGTATTGGTCACATATTTCTCTTAGTTTTGTTTCATTCCTGGAGATCCTTTTATCTCTCTCTATGTCAGCTTCTATACGTTCCTGTTCTCTGGCTTCTATTCCTTCAATGGCCTCTTGCATCTTATCCATTCTGCTTATAAATCCTTCCAGGAATTGTTTCACTTCTGTGATCTCCTTCCTGACATCTGTGATTTCCCTCCGGACTTCATCCCACTGCTCTTGCATTTTTCTCTGCATCTCATCCCACTGCTCTTGCATTTTTCTCTGCATCTCATGCCATTGCTCTTGCATTTTTCTCTGCATCTCTGTCAGCATGTTCATGATTTTTATTTTGAATTCTTTTTCAGGAGGACTAGTTAGGTCTGTCTCCCTCTCAGGTGTTGTCTCTGTGATCTTTGTCTGCCTGTAGTTTTGCCTTTTCATGGTGATAGAGATAGTTTGCAGAGCTGGTACAAGTGACCGCTGGAAGAGCTTCCCTTCTTGTTGGTTTGTGGCCTTTTCCTGGGAGAATAGCGACCTCTAGTGGCTTGTGCTGGGCAGCTGTGTGCAGACAGGGCTTCTGCTTCCTGCCCTGTTGCTTTGGGGTTTATCTCCGCTGTTGCTGTGGGCTTGGCCTGGCTGGGGCTGTTCCTCCAAAATGGTGGAGCCCCGTTGGAGGGGGAGCGGCCGGGAGGCTATTTATCTCCATAAGGGGCCTCTGTGCTCCCTGCTGCCCAGGGGGTTAGAGTGCTCAGAGATCCCCAGATTCCCTGCCTCTGGTCTAAGTGACCTGTCCTGCCCCTTTAAGACTTCCAAAAAGCACTCTCCAAACCAAAACAACAACAGCAACAATGAGAGAGGGAACAGAAAGGAAAAAAAAAAAGGAAAAACACGCGATTTTTTTTTTTTTTTTTTTTTTGTCCTCAGGCGCTGGTCCCAGGCACCCGCTCACCGGTCCCGCCGCCCTGCCTCCCTAGCACCGGGGTCCCTGTCCCTTTAACGCTTCCAAAAAGCACTCGCCAAAAAGAGAGAAAAAAAGGGGAAAAACGCGCGATTTCCTCCGTCCTCAGGTGCCGTTCTTAGGCACCCGCCCACCGGTCCCACAGGGAAAAACTCGCGATATTCTTTGTCCTCAGGAGCCAGTCCCAGGCACCCGCTCACCAGTCCCGCAGGGAAAAACGTGGGATATTCTTTGTCCTCAGGCACCGGTCCCAGGCACCCGCTCACCAGTCCCGCCACCCTGCCTCCCTAGCACCGGGGTCCCTGTTCCTTTTAGGCTTCCAAAAAGCACTCGCAAAAAAGGGGAAAAACGGGCGATTTCCTCTGTCCTCAAGTGCCAGTCTCAGGCACCCGCCCCCCGGTCCCGCAGGGAAAAACATGGGATATTCTTTGTCGTCAAGCGCTGGTCCCAGGCACCCGCTCACCAGTCCCACCACCCTGCCTCCCTGGCACCGGGGTCCCTGTCCCTTTAAGGCTTCCAAAAAGCGCTCGCCAAAAAGAGAAAAAAAAGGGGGGAAAACGCGCGATTTCCTCCATCCTCAGGCGCCGGTCTCAGGCACCCGCCCGCTGGTCCCGCAGGGAGAAACGCAGGATATTCTTTGTCCTCAGGCGCCGGTCCCAGGCACCTGCTCACCGGTCCCGCCACCCTGCCTCCCTAGCAACGGGGGCCCGTCCCTTTAAGGCTTCCAAAAAGCACTCGCCGAAAAAAAAACCGCACCGGTTTCTTTCCACTCGCCGGGAGCCGGGGGCAGGGGCACTCGGGTCCCGCCGGGCCGGGGCTTGTATCTTACCCCCTTCGCAAGGCGCTGGGTTCTTGCAGGTGTTGATGTGGTCTGGATGTTGTCCTGTGTCCTGTGGTCTCTATTTTAGGAAGATTTTTCTTTGGTATATTTTCATAGCTCTATGTGTTTTTGGGAGGAGATTTCCACTGCTCTACTCACGCCGCCATCCTGGCTCCACCCCCTACTCTGTCTTTTGATTAGTGCTTTCAGTCCATTTACATTTAGGGTGATTATTGAAAGATATATACTTTTGCCATTGCAAGCTTTAGGTTCATAGTTACCAAAGGTTCAAGGTTAGCTTCTTTACTATCTTACTGTCTAACTTGACTCGCTTGTTGAGCTAATATAAACACTGTCTGGAGATTCTTTTCTTCTCTCCCTTCTTTTTCCTCCTCCCCCATTTTTCATATGTTGGGTGTTTTGTTCTGTGATCTTTTTAGGAGTACTCCCATTAAGGGCAGTCCCTCTAAGATACCGTGTAGAGGTGGTTTGTGGGAGGTAAATTCCCTCAGTTTTAACCATTTTTTAGTGGAGTCTTTAGCATTTTCTATATAGTGTCCTGTCACCTGCAAAAAGTGCCCATTTTACTCTTTCCTTTCCAATTTGTATGCCTTTTATTTCTTTTTCTTGACTAATTGCTCTGGCTAGGTCTTCTAATTCTACATTGAATAAAAGTGATGAGAGTGAGCATCTTTATCTTATTCCTGATCTGAGAGGAAAGGCCTTCAGCTTCTCCAGAGCAAGTTTGTCCCCATAGTTGCCAGTACAGTGAGAACTGCAAACCCACTGGTCTGTGAGGCTAGCTTGAGCAACAGGGTGACAGGGTAGTACCTGTGTGGTACCCCATGATTCACCTTATGGCAAAGAACACTTTAAGACAGCAGAGAGAAACTAACTCAAAAGATAGCCAAAATGTGTGAAAATGAGTAGCCTGATCCCCCAAGGATCCCAAACAACTAGGAACCAATAACAAAGCAGGTATCAACCTGAGAATGAAAAGCCATGAATCTCAACCTAAAGCATAGTTTAGACAAGTGCTGATTGCCACATCTTTGGGGACTTGACTTGCCCTTAACAGCAATGTACAAGGGACTTCTGTGTGTACCACACCTGGCGGAGGCTGGTGTCTGTGATGACAGGCAATGCAGACCATATCTCAGTGGGACTTCCACGATAGATTGTAACATGGCTTGTACAGTTAGCACTTCCAGTTTATTTTGTTCATATGTCCATTGAACGTTGATCAGAGAGACAGAGGCTCAACAGAAGTATGAGCTGATTGATCATAGACAGTGTGGAAGTTTCCTACAACCTCTCCTAATAGTATTTTACCTCCTTAATCTAAATTTCTCTGTAAAAATTAGTTTTCACTTCCTTTGATACTGGTTGAGGAAATTATACATCTCTCATGCTTAATTGTTTATGTTGCTCTATATCTGTCCCGTCATTTTCAACATTAAATGAATAGTTGCATGTCACACAAAGACCTTGAAAAGGATTCTTACCACATTTAATTATTTACTCTTCTGGAAGTTCATCACCAAATTTACACTTGCATTTTGGCATTTTTGTATTGAGTGTACACAAAAAGTAGATAATAGCAACTTCAGCAAGAAAAGAAAATATTGCCTTTTCAATCTCCAGAAGCACAGGAGGTTATCACAACTGCCCGTTCTTCAGGGTGACCTCTGAGGTCACAGGCCTCTGGCAACAGGCAAAAAATGTAGACCACAGTGCAGTCCTCCCTAGGAGGCCTTGGTAGCGACACAAACTAGGTAAAAACTGGAGCCCTCCATATTTGGCCGTCATCCTGTCCCTTCTGAGGCACCCAACATTTGGATCCCCATTAAAGCTGTTTATTGTTCAGGTTGGCAGCCTTATTACTTTTTCAAGTTACCCCAAACAGTTTAGAGAATTTCTAGGATTAAAACTGCCCAAAGACCATTATTATTGCACAAAGCAGTGCCATGTGTAGCAGGCGTTTGGTGACTTGGAAGATGGAAAACCCCATCACAAGCACTACCTGAGACAACTGTGTCTCTAAGAGTCAGTGCTTTTCTGCAAGCCGCCAGCAGAACCCAGACAGTGTTCTCAGAGGTAACACAGGGTCAGGTCCCTGCCCTAACTTGTCAGAGAGAAAGGACAAGACCCCACAAGAGCTCAGGATTCCCATGACTTCCTCCAACCAATGGGAGGGCACAAAGGTCAGCTTTGCTGAGCACACTAGGATGGTGACCAACACATAGTGTGTGGACCTGCCAGGTAATAGAGATAAAACAGCCTCTGTCACAGAAACTAACAGTATAAACCTGGCAAAGACCCTGGGTAGGTTACACATGCTCCCTACATCATTGAAATTTATGGAGATACTCAAGTGTGTGGTATCCAGATATAAGATTCAAGGAGGTGTGTCGGTCCCGGTTTCTGACCCGCAGGTATATATAGCTGAAAAAATTTCTTTAGCCCAGAGGAGAGGTAAACTGGAGTGCTGTCAGTTTTTATGGTGGCAGGAACGCCTAGTACTGCAAATGCTTGTCAAAGATGAGTAATAACATGATGAGATCATTTGCCTGTTAAAGCTGTGGCCCATGAAGTAGAAGAATAAGTGTCAATGGAAACATGATCATGTTTAAGAGCTCCAAATTCAGCAACAATAGTAACATCCACTTCCCATAGGGCATTAGAACGTGTTCCCCTGGGAACGGTGACAGCTTGTGAGGAGAATTAATTTGAGAACAGGTTGGACAAGAATTCGAGCTATTTTGAGCTTCAGATTCTGTGAAGAAAATCATTTCTGTAAGGTGAAGGAGGGAGCATGAGTCAGGTCGTGATAGCGTTGAGCTGGTGAGTAATTAACTAAAGAAAAAGCTTGTCTACTTTATCATTACAGTATGATAAAGGACCTGGTACATTAGAATGTGATCATGTATGCGTGATGAAAAAGGATGTAGACATTGATGGATACATGCCTGTAATTGAGAAAATAAAGTCTTAATAAGAGGTTGCACGGTGCCCAATGTCACGGTTTCTAATAGAGGAATGGAAAAGGTGGCATAAGCAGACTCAGTGCCAATGTTAAGAGGACGTGGAAAATCTTGCAGAGCTTCCAATACAGCATATAACTCATTTTGCTGTGCACAAGTGAAAGACGTTTGAAAAGTTTTTCACAAACCAGAACAAGTTGTATAGGCTGCTTTAAAAGATTTTGTACTATCTGTAAAAACAGGTAACAGTATTTAATAATGGATTAGGAGAAGTGTTTTGAGGAAGGATCCATTGATGATGCTGAAACAAGGAAAATAATTTACTCTTAGGGTAATGACAGTCAATATTTCCTAAAAAATCAGAAAGTGCAATTTGCCAATGAGTATTTTCTTGAAATATTTGCATAATAGTTTGTTTAGATAATGGAAGCATAATGGAGTGAGGGTCTTGACCAATCATCTATTTTACTTAGCCTCTGTCATCCTTTCAGGATAATGGAGGCCAGTTTGTCAATGTAAGATTGTAAGGAGGGTTTAGGTTGATATTACAAAAATATCCATTTTAACCAACCGTCACATTGACAGAGCAATCCTGTGGGAGAATGGGGAGTAAAGTAAATTAATAAGAGTAAGGGTTTGTAAAAGTCAGTTTTTGATAATCCAGCCTTTTGAGTGTGCTGTTCTATCCACTTGAGTTCTTCCTCAGCTTTTGAGGTTAAGTCTCTAGGACTATTAAGATCTGGGGGTCCTTTTAAGGAATTGAAAAGATGTTGTAATTTATAAGTAGGAATTCCTAATAATGGTCAGATCCAATTGATCTCCTAAGAGCTTTTGAAAATCATTTAAAGTTTTAAGATTATCTCTCCTTATTTGAATTTTTTGAGGGATTATTGAATTTTCCTCAATTTTATTCCCCAAATAATTCATTGGGTATTGTATTTGTATTCTATCTGGGATTATTTATAATCACCATTGTTTTAATCCAGTTTGTTTCACTGAGAATAATGTTGAGAGATAAAAGTTTAGGCAGGGCTATAAGAATATCATCCATATAATGAATGATATAAGCTGAGGGCCATTTATCCCGTATAGGCTGAAGAGCCCTGTTTAAGTTTACTAAATGGTAAGGCAGGCTTTCCAGCTGCTTGTATTTTTCCCCAGGCTTCTAGGCAACACAGACGTACTTGTGTTACTGCCGTGTCATCGTACCCAGCTTGTGTTTCTAACTGAAGCCAATCTCCTTGTCCTGCTAGTTGTTCAGCAGGTATAAGAACTGGAGGATTGGCATGCTGATTTCTCAAAGCTTGTGCTCATACCACCACATTTTAAATTGGAAAAATTCAGAACTCTAGACAAGTACGAGCCAATAAATCCTAATTGTGAGGAATCATCCTTCCGGGTTCTGCCAACCCCAAGGGACCCACAACATATGGAGAATTAGTACCATAAGAGGAAATAGCCTGTTTAAAGTCTTTCAATGTCTTGTAAGGAATAGGTGTGTAAAGTGCTTTGACCCCTCCTGGTGGAATATCAGGATCCTCACCTGGCCCCAAAGGAGTTAAATTAACTGGTGCTACTAAGGGTGTCAGGTGAGCATCTATATCACCCTCCCACTGGGCTTTACGTACTCCTGCCGCGAAGGCAGACGCAGCAGGAACAGAGGCTGCGGATTTTTCAGAAGAGGAACGAATAGAACTCTCATCGTCAGTCTCTGAAGAAGAGGAAGAGGAGGACGAGGAGTCAGACGCATGTGGGGATGAAGATCGCTTCCTTGATTTCACCACATCATCCAAGAGTTCTCACACTCGTGTGTGTCTGACTTGGTTTCAGACGGCGGGTAGTTTGCAAAGGCTGCAAGGCGAGTGATCAGATCACATAAACAGCGGACAGGCACAGGGATAACATCCCCTTCTGTGAGCCTTTTTAAAGCCTCTTAATACATTATCCCAATCAGCTTGTGTAAGGGTCCCCTGTGGTGGCAACCAGTGACAATACTTTCTAATATATTTATGAAGTTGAGCAAAGGCCTTTTTAGAAGTTTTCACTCCTGATGCTTTTAGGAGGGCACGCAGTAATTTTAAACAATCCTCCAGTTTAGCTGCTTCAGTTTCATTTTGGCCCATTATAGGGTCCCTGACGTCTCAATCCTGCCCCGACGCGTGTTTTCTTGGGAGCCTTAAGGGATCCACTATCGTTGGAGCTTTCCCCGCTCTGTGTTTTAAGGGGTGCCTGGAGTGGAGCTTCCCCACTCTGAGTTTCAACAGTCCCTGTTTGGGCGCCACTTGTCAGTCCCTCCCTGCTTCTGACCTGCAGATAAGGGAGGAGACGCTATGAGTTATTGAAGACCTGAAAGGACCAGAAAGGGGACTGAGGCGTAACAGCACAAGAGTGGTGCTGAGAGGGCACCTCTCATATTTATTGATCAAATGGTTGTTAACAATGATAAAATTCTGCATAGGGATCTCAATGCACAATCATCAAATCCAACTCTCAACAGTCTCCAATCTTCTGAAGCAGTGCGAACAAATTCTTACATAGGGAACAATGCAAGGGCACTCATACCACAGAAACTGTTTCTGTTTTGACCATGAATCATGGACTATAAAAAATCAAGTCAGATATAAGTATGCATATGACTTTTATACTTTATATGTGAATCCCACACAGGTGGCTTCTCACATCGGTTTTTCCCCAACAGTTACACTTAATACGGAAAGAGCAAATTCTCTATGAGTATCTAAGGCCTTTTCCAGTGCGAATTTTTGGTGTTGACAGGTCACATTTGCAGCTCAAGGATTTCCCACATTTACTGCAAGTGAGCTCTCCTGTGTTGAAGGAGGGCAGAACTCCGGCTAAAGGACTTACCACATTCATTGCACTGATAAGGCCTTTCTCCAGTGTGAACTGTCCTGTGTTGTATGAGGTGGGTTTTGTGCCTAAAGAATTTCCCACATTCACCACACTCATAAGGCCTTGCTCCAGTGTGTATTCTTTGGTGTTTAACAAGGGCAGAGTTCTGACTGAAAGATTTCCCACATTCAACACACTTATAAGGCCTTTCTCCAGTGTGAACTGTCCTGTGTTGAATGAGGTGGCTTTTCCAGCTAAAGAATTTTCCACATTCACCACACTCATAAGGCATTTCTCCAGTGTGAACTCTTCTGTGTTCAGTGAGGGAGTTTTTGCAGCTAAAGAATTTCCCACAGTCACCGCACTCATATGGCCTTTCTCCAGTGTGAACTCTCCTGTGTTGTGTGAGGCACGATTTGCGGCTAAAGAATTTCCCACATTCACCACACTCATAGGGCCTTTCTCCAGTGTGAACTGTCCTGTGTTGAATGAGAGACTTTTTGTGACGGAAGAATTTCCCACATTCACCACACTCATAAGGCCTTTCTCCAGTGTGAACTCTCCTGTGTCGAGTGAGGCAGGATTTGCGGCTAAAGAATTTCCCACATTCACCACACTCATAAGGCCTTTCTCCAGTGTGAACTGTCCTGTGTCGAATGAGGTGGCTTTTCCAGCTAAAGAATTTCCCACAGTCACCACACTCATATGGCCTTGCTCCAGTGTGAACTTCCTGGTGCTGAATAAGTTTGTATTTGCAGCTGAAGGCCTTTCCACAGTTGCTACATTCATCAAGACCATCTCCAGTGCAGACTCTCTGGTGGTGAAGTGTGTGAGGGTTGCTAAATACTTTCCTCCATTCAACCCACTTGTTACAACCTTTCCCACTGTTAAAGGACTCCCTATGCTTGATGCTGCCATGTGGTTTCTCACCATTGGGAGTGGCCCGGTGCTGCAGAAGGCCTGATAGAGCTGAGAAGTCCATTCCACCCTCCCCACAAGTGAAGGGCTTCCCCGACACATGGAATCTGCAGCTTGTCACAAGTGAGGCCCTCTCCATGTGTGCTTTGAAGATTTTCTCTCCACTGTCCCACTTTTGGTACTGGCAAAGGTTTGCACTGAACCATAAGCCTCTACATGTCCCACCCAAGTATGGTTTCTGTCCAGGATATGTTGCTTGGAGCTCAGTCAGGTGTAAAATCTCTTTCAAGACTGGGACACACTTCTCACAAGGATGGGTCTTCTCAGTCAATGGACCTGCCATGGAAGTCCTGGCATCTTCTACAGGAACACTCTGCTCAGAAGGTACCTCATCCTTTGCTCCACACCAACAACCTGAAGGCAGAGAAATGCTAATACGGTAAAGGTTAACACCAGTGGGAGGGAGAAGTCAACAAAAATGTGTGTGCCGTACACATACATTTAAATCAAAGAACGAATCCATGGGAATGTTTTCAAGGGCAGCAATCTGAAGGGAGGGCCGCTTTGCAGTAGAGGGCCTGTAAAGATCACAGAATAAGGGAGACGTTCTGGGATACAGGGCACACAAATATGGGTGTCACACAGGGAGCAAAGGCATGATGACTGACTCACTGCCTAACAACAGCCTTCAGCAGGGACCTTGTCAGCCAGGGACATGGCCATGCTATGCAGAAAGATGGCTGTGTCCAGGCACAGGGAAATACACTCAGAACTGAGTACATGGTGTTCAAGGAGTACTTAAAAATATGTGCATACAACACTCTGTGTGTGGATCACTGTGGGAGAACTGCAGACTGTACAGTACACAGGATAAGCGATACACGGAGGTCAGAAGCGTGGGGACAGCCAGGGACTGGAAGTCACAGTTGAAAGGACAAATTACGAAAATGTCAATGCTGCACAAGAAAGTGATGTGGCCAGTGGCACTTGCACCAAAACACTGGTGGACACATGGCAGGGCCCTGGCATGATGTGAACACAGCTATGATGTCATGCCCTCCCTCAGCTGGCATGCACCAGGGCCAGGCCTCCTGACACCATCTTGGCATGTCCACTCTGTGAAGTAACCAGGGCTCGCCCTGCACATTCAGCTGTGTGAGTAAATGGGACCTGAATGAAGCAAGTCCTCAGGGAAAGACAACACAGGTTAGTGGCCAGCACAGACCCAGAGCAACTCTGGAATCAGTAGAACACAGAAAGGAAAGACCTACTACAGTAAAATCTCAAAGTGCCGTCTTTCAAGAAAAGCCCACAGTGACCACGACATTGCTTTCAATTCCTAACACATGCAGTCAGGAGGAAATCCTTTAAGTTCTCATCCCAATAAAAAATTTTTTAACTCTGTACAGTGATGAATGTTAACGATTTACTGTGGTGAGGATTGTACAATATACACAAATATGGAATCGCTATGTTGTACACCTGAAACTAATACGATGTTATATGTCTCAATTAAAGGTCAACTTTAAAAAAAAAAAAGGAGGCAGAACATGGGGCAGAAGGTTCCAGGGATCTGGACAGTCACCTTGCCAGGGAGAAGGCAAGCTAGGGGACATCCATTAGGCTGCCTGCCAGACTGGGGACTCCCAGATCCTCGGCTGTGCACCTTGCAGGTGGTAGGGCTGCTTGAGGGGTGCACACAGCTTCGTGCTGGCAAACGTACCACATATTCCAAGGGAGTGGGGGAACTCAGCACAGACCATGGTCTGGCTGTGGAAAGGACAGAGCTGCCTCTGAGACGGGGAGGGACCAGTTAAGGACACTGGGAGGAATATGAAGGCCTTACCCAGGGACGCTGTAAGTGCAAAGATCTCCAGCATCACGTCGTGGTATAGGAACCGCTGTGCCTCATCAAGGAGGCCCCACTCCTCCTGGGAGAAGTAAATGGCCACGTCCTCAAAGGTCACAGAGCCCTGCGATAATGGGGACAGTTCACTCCATGATCAACTTTTCTCCTAGGACCCCAAGTTCACCCACTCATTCATTTGCCCTCTGCCCACCCTTCTCATTTCC
This sequence comes from Manis javanica, assembly GCF_040802235.1. Taxonomy (NCBI): domain Eukaryota; kingdom Metazoa; phylum Chordata; class Mammalia; order Pholidota; family Manidae; genus Manis; species Manis javanica. The sequence goes on from NC_133172.1 coordinate 1,124,883, forward strand.
CCATCTCAGAGGAGACATCAGGGCCTGGCACCACTGAAAAGCAGTCTCCTTCTGGGCCCGGCCTGCAGGGACATACTCCCTCCGGCCAGGCAGTCCTACTGCCTCCCACGTCATGCCTCTCAGACAGAGCCAGTGGGGCGGGCTCACACTTCACCCTTATATCCTCAATGCCACAGCACTCAGGCTGCCAGTTCACATCTCCCGGCCTGAACATCACTCTACCAATGTCTGTCTCATGGTTACTGCCTCTTCCCTGCCCTGCACCAAACGCACTGCCCTGTCCCTCCTACGTCAAACAGGACCTGGTAGCACCCCAGACCGCCAATGGTCCCCCTGGCCGTGGCAGTGCAGCGTGCCGCTCTAAAGGCTTCCTGCCGTGGCTCTAGTACTCGCCTCCACCTCAGCCTCCAGAAACACTTGTGGATCTCATACAACCAAGACCTTTTCCCACTTTTACTGCACTTGACCTCTCACCAGTCACAGCCTTCCTCTCTTCCTCACCCTCATTCCAAAAGCCAGTCCCAGAGGCTTTGCAGACCAGGTTCAGTTCTCCAGATGCCCATGTGTGCTGCTTAACTAACCCTCCTGCCTGACTCAAATTCCTGACACAACAAAATCTTGGTGGGCCCCCACCTCCTCCCCCAGCCACGAATAAGCAGGATGACTGACCTGTCATCTTGCCTCAGTTACTCCTATATAAGCCTCTACCTCTGTGTCACCAGCGCGCAATGCTCAGAAGCCTCAGCCACCTGCCAGATCACCCTTTCTTCCACGCTGTTCCCAGTGCCACTTCTCTCCTCTGTCTGTCATGTCTATCACCTCCACCAGGTGCCCAAGCATGAGACCCAACCTTCAGACTTCCTGGTCTGCTATTAACATCATCAGGATTATTCCACTAAATGTGACCCACAGTGCTGTGGATTGAATGTATGCATCCCCCTAAAATGCCAACGTTGAAGCCCTACTTCCGAGTACGATGTTATTTGGAGGTGGGGCCTCTGGGAAGTAATCAGGTTTAGATTAGGTCATAAGGGTGTGACCCTTAGGAGCAAAGGAAGACATCTGCTCATTCCACTTTGCTGGACCAAGGAAAGGCTATGTGAGGTTAAGGTGAGAAGGCAGGCATCTGTAAGACAGGAAGAGAGCCCCTAACCAGGAAACAAATCTCCCAGTGCTTCGATCTTGGACTTCCCAGAATTTTGCTTAGGTGGCCTGAGCTTAGACACACCGCTCCACCCTGGTCCGCAAACTATCCACCAATGTTTCATACCTGTGTGGCCAGCTACCCACTCTACTAATTTGTTCTTCAAAACATCTCACACACTCAACACATTGAAAACATCACTTATATCCTGAGCAAAAATTAATCATACTACAGGCTTCCACATCCCAGCTGATGGAGCTTCCATCTGTCCAATCATTGAACTTTTCCAAAAACCTTAGTCATCCCTGACTTCTCTCTTACCTTCTTAATGAGAAAATACAAGATCTACTAAGACAGGGAAAAAAAAAAGAATGATACAGAATTCAACCTTCTCTCCGACTTCCAATCCCAACAGGCCCACAGCGTCCACACCCTCTGGGCTGCCACAGTGGCCTCCTCCCGGGTCTTCCTGCCATTCTCCTCATACCTGCTGTCCGCTGTCCATGCTGCAGCCACAGGAAGCCTGGGAAGAGCTGGTCAGATCACCTCCCTCCTCTGCTCCAAAGCATTCCCGAGACCAGCAGAACACACACCAAGCTCTGAGGGAGCCACCCCAGTACTGAGTCCTGCCCCACTGTTCTGTGCTCATATGAGAAAGGGAGGGAAGGTTCCTTTGAACCGGCTCAGTCTCCCCCTCACGCACCTGCACACAGGCATGTGTACCCGGGGCATCCTCGCCCCACACCGCATTCCGCTGGCTGTCAGCAAGAGGGACCACTCTATGAAACCCTGACCCTGCCTGCGGACCTTGAGATTAGGATCTGCTCAGGGTCCCCAGGCCCAAGGCCTGGAAGGGTAAGAGTCCCAGGACACCACAGTTACAGAGTTCAAGAGCAGGATCAGGACCAGTACGTTCTGGAACACGCTGCAGGGTCCCAGTGCCGCTGTACTGGTAATAATCAGCGTGAAGAGGGACGTTCTGAGAGACGGGCGATCGTGAAACGCACCACGGGCTCCGGGCTTCCCCATTCCCTTGCCCACGCCTGGAGCCAGGCTCACCTTGGATGTGTGCCTCGTCTCCGCGTCTCGGTCCTCGGTGCGGACTTTTATTAGCTGTGTGGCACTGTACAAGGACTAAATACCCCTGTGCCTCTTATTATTTCCCCTTCCAGTCTGTTCCTCTGTGCGGCTTTTGATAAACCTTCAGAAGACCAGGTCAGCCGAGGCCTTTTCTGTTCACCACTCTCGATGGCTCCCAGCCGCCTTAAGAGGCTAGCCTGCCATTCCAGGCGCCACTCCCTCTCAGTTCTCTGTCCCCTAAGACGCACGACTGATCCCAGGTTTCCCGAGTGCCCCCGCCCGTAACCGGCCCCACGCGCCGTCCCAGCTGCGCTCAGAACAGGAGCCCCGCCCACGCGCGCCTTTCGTCCCGGGCCGGGGCCTGGGCGGCGGGCCGTGAGCAGGGAATCGCACTCGGGGCCCGAGGGTCACGGTCAGGGAGGCCCGGGGACGGGTAGGTACCTGAGGCGGGCCCCTCGGCGCAGCCGCCGCCATCGGACTCTGTGGGAGCAGCGGGGCCGCGCGCTGAGCACAGGAGGCGACCGGGGCGCAGCACGCGCGATCCCGGCCCTGCCGCGGGGCCCGCGGGCGACGTCGCCGGGCCTCACACTCGCCTCCCTGCGGCGGGGACCGCGCCTCTTCTCCCACCTTCCAACCCCGACAAGAGGCACAGCGTCAGTCACCCAGCGCACAGACCCAAACGCAACCAAAACGACCGCCCCGGGGAGGACGCCGGAAGCCCTTTCCGGACGCTAGGCGTCCCCCCGGAACTGCCCACCTCCGGAGCTTTCATTGGCTCACCACAACGGCGCCCAGCGCAGGCCCCTCTGGGTAATGTAGTTCTCATCTTTCTCCCAGCCTGCAAGTACGGCGCCCCTCACCCTGACCTGCAGGGTGAAAGGGCGCTGTAAGAGGTGCTGGGAGGCCGTGCTCCTATTCTCCAAGGGCAGGGGAAAGGCTTGGCTCCCCCTTAAGGCAGGTGCTCTGAGATTTGTGAGAAGTGTTGGCAACTGGTCACCCTGAAAGGACAAACCGGGTCCGATTCCATTTTCTTCTGTGCCCTCCGTCTTGAGTAATTAAGGCCCCGACATGACCCCTTTTCGGGAAGGTTCCCCACACCCGAGAAAGTTCTCATGCCCAAGAAAGTTTCTACGCAAACCTCCCCGACCAGTCAGCCAGGACACACAGCCTCCCCATCCAATCAGCTAGAGCCACGACCGTCACGCCACCAACTGCCCCTAGACCCCTATAAAAGCTTTGTGCTTTCGAAACTTGCACTCTCTGGCATCTCGCCGCTGTGTCCGTGCAGATAGGAGACTGAGCTCGAGTTAGCTCGAATAAAGGCTCTTTACTTTTGCATCGGACTCGGCTCCCTAGCAGTCTTTGGGGATCGCGAATCCTGGGCATATTTGGGGGCTCATCCGGGATCCCCAAGACCCAGAGGGACCCCGACCCGGAGAGTCTGGCAACAGTTGGTATTTGTTCGTTCCCTGTGTGTTTTGTGTGCCCGCTTCCTGTCTGTGCGTGAGCTCATTTGTGGAATCCTGGTACTGCCCGAAGCGGTCTATGTGGATGCACAGGTGGACCACGGGCTGGGGGCGCTGGAGGATTCGGAAGACGTTCAGATCTTACCTGGAGGGACGTGGAATCCCCTCAAAGGTCTGGGACGAGGCGGGTCGCTGCCTCCGGTCGGCGTGAGGCCCGTCGTGTAGGTTTCGGTTTTGCTTCCACGGAGTTGGAAGACTGCTTTCAAGGGCCCTCTGTTTGTCTGTTTCTGTGTTTTTCTGTTTTGTTTTGTGAATGTACTGGACGAACTTTATGGGACAGGCTCAGACCACTCCCCTAAGTATTATGATTGATCATTTAAAAGAAGTCAGGAGCACGTCTGGAAAAGGGAATGATTGTCGAATTCTCTATTCTCAGTTTCCACTGACACAACTATATGTTTTTCCATTTTGACCTCTTGATGTGATGTTTCTGCTTTATAGGCTTCCTAATATTAATAAACTCTGATCATGGTTAAAAAAAAAAAAGTCAGGAGAAGAGCTAGTAACCTCAGTGTAGAGGTCCGGATGGGTCGGTGGCGGACTTTTTGTTCTAGCCAGTAGCCAGCTTTAAATGTGGGATGGCCGCCAGAGGGAACCTTATCATTAAGTCTCAATCTATATGTTTGTGTGTCTAAGTGTGTAAATGAAAATATTTTTCTACCTCCAGGTCGCATTAATAAAAGCTGATTTAAAGAGAAGCGCTTGTAAAAATTGGGCATTCTAAAACTTCCAGAAAATTCTAATAAAAAATATTAAGCATTAATGCTAATTTAAGTTGAACTGAAACAAACGTCCTTATGGTTATCAGCTGCCTATGTTTACCTAAAGTCATTTAAGTTGATGTTATCTGCTAAATCTTTCAAGAATAAAATGCTTAGAGGCTTGACTTTGTCTAATATTTGTAAGAAAAATTTTAGCCAAAATAAGGAGGCGAAGAGAGGCAACAAAGGGCCTGGTAGTTTATTTGAGCGCCTCTCCCTGGTGATGTTGCGCCGTCTGAAACACAGGCCAGGGGAGACACGCCAGGTCAGGGAGGTGGGGGCTTATAAGGGGCTAGGAGGGGGAGGAGCGGGCAAGCGATCCTAGGGGGCGTGGAGAGGTATGATTGGCTAAAGGTGACATAATAAGACAACTAGAAACTTTTTTCCTTCCAAGAGGGAGGAGGCTGACATCCGAGTCTTAGTTGGCACATCAGAAGGATGGAATTCAGGAAGAGCTGTCCCCTTTCCGTATAAGGCACAGACCTTGGGGTCTGGTCTGCTCTCCCCCTATGGCATCTTGCTATTGTGTTTTCATGTCCTTGTTTTTCCTTCCTCCAGCCTAACAATATTCAGTAAAGGTTTTGTGGGTAATCCAGCATAGTTGTTAAGAATGTCTAAACTAAGTGTAGCAAGTGAACATCTTGATAGTAATTGTGTGTTAGTGTGTATACCTACCTACAGCCTGAACATCTATGTCATAACCTAAAACCTTAAAGTTTTGCTAAGTTAAGAAGATAGACTTTGTGCTTAGTGAGAGATTGTGCTGTAAAGCTCATGGTTACAGAAATTATAAAATGTGTTCATAAATTTGTCAATCTAAAGAATATTAGCTTAACGTTTACAATAACCTACTCAGTGTTCACTAAAAATTAAAGTTCCCAATGGTTTTAAGGTCTAATTAAAGCTACTTAAAGAAGAAAACATCTATACTTTCTGAAAAAGATGTGTGTTTTAATAAGAGAAAGTATAAAGAATGGAAATTCTTTTTGTTGAGGATAAAAGAAGGTAATTGTTCTAAAGTACAGCTGTTTATTTAGAGGGAGAACTCTAAATGTAAAAAGAAGGTTGCAGAAAGTTTGAGGAAAATTGATATAGTCATGCTATGTGAAATTAAAGCAAATAAGTCTCAATATCAAGTACAGAGCAAAAGTAGAATTCTTAGTTAAAAGAACAAAAATTTATTAGTCAACCATTAATGTTGAAAGATTACAAAGGGTTTTCTAATGTTTTTATCAAAAGTTTCTCATGCTTAAGATCTCAGTGAGTTGTCTGAGTATTTAAGATAATGAGATCTTAATATTAAAAAGACTAAAAGCTAAACTTTGCTAACTTTTCCTTATTTGCCTTTGAAATATTATGTTGTCATTCCAGTTAAATAAATAAGTATTGCTTCATGGCAACCTATAATCCTATTTAAGCAAGTGCCAAAAAAAAAAAAAATCAAATCCAAAAGGTACTTTTACCTTAAGTTAACTCTGATATTTTCCAGAGGGCCACTGGGACATGTCAGAAGAATTTTTTCTCATTGGAGAAAGTACTTGGCTAATTTGGCTTATTCATCTGATATATATTTACCTGTAAAGCACTGTCAAAGGGAATGATGCTAAACTTTATCACTGAATGTTTTATGTTACAGAAATATCCAAATTTTCTTATGTCAACTGTCTTATAGTACGCTCTCATCAGGTCTTTAACCATTGTTATTCGTAAGTCTTTTGTTATTTATAGTCACTTTTATTACTCTTAAGCTAGTAACTAGATTTCAGCAGAACAGGTATTAATTACATAGGATTAAGTAAACTAAGGAAGATGATTTTATGGCTTTTTGTTTCAAATGTTGTTGATAAAGTGTTTTAAGCTTTTTTCTTGTAAGCTGACAACAGTTTATTAAATGACTATCTTTATAAGCAGAATTGAAACTTTATCTTTCTGTCTACCTGATCCCTCCAGAATTTAAAAACCCTCAGTGACTATTTTTATATATTTCATGGCAGTATGTTTATTTGCATAAGTTCAATAAGAATCTGCGTTCCTTGTAAGAGGACCAATTGAAAACACAGGTTATATTACCAAGACTTTGACTGGAATGTTATACCTGAGAGACACATGCATAAACTCAGATATGAACAGCTTCAAGGAACTAAGGCTGACTTTATAAAGCCAACAAAGCCCCTTGGAAGAACTGGCCTGGTATCTTGCTTACAATGTTCACAGCAGCCTTACCACGTGAGTAAGGAAGGTGACTTCCTGGCAGGTGCAGGAACCTCAGGATGTCTTGGGGACCTCGAGAAGAGAGGAATTCACCCAGATCTACAGGTACTGCAGGCAAAACCTGATGACAAGTCTGGCTTGGCTGTCTGGCCTCAAGAGGCCTTTAAAAGTTCAATCTGAAATTCCTTACAAAAAGTTCCAGCAAAGCCCATTTAAAAGAGCCTATGTAATCAATTGCTCTTCTTGCTGCATTTATGCAAATAATTAAGCCAAGTGTTAATTATTTTCTTAATCTGGTTACTTCTAATAAAAATGAGGGTGATTTTAGAGAAAAGTATTGTTTCAATAATGCACTCTTATCCATAGTAAATCCTAATACTAGTCATTGGGACATAAACTAGATCCAGAATTCTAGCTTCTTCAAAATATCTGGCTATGATTTCCTAGAAGTTTTAGTTTTCTCCTGTCATTTCAATTAAAGTTTTACTATCTCTAGTTCTCATCTTCAACCATGCATTCTTAATCTCATCAAGTTTGTCCTTCCAGAACAGAAAATTCAACTCCAGATGTTGCTACTTAACCTAGTAACACGATTTCTTCTCTCGCCTAGAAACCAAAAAAAAAAAAAAAAAAAAAAAAAATGCAAATAGTAATAGAAATGGAACCTAGAGTAGAAGTACCCATCTTCCGAGGCCCTCTCTAACAACCACTGATGGAGACCTTACTGCGTCCCCTCTCAGCATGAAGCAGCCAGAGCAGCCGTCATCCCCTTTTTCTAGCAGCAGCTAGGGTCTCCATCTGTAGAGGGGGGAATGAGACAGGGACCGTGAGTGTAGACAGAACAGGGTGAGGGCCTCCAGAAAAAGCAAGGCAGGATATTTGCAGTCAGCAATGTAACTACATGCTAGGAAACGCCCCCCACTAAAACTATGTTGAACATTAAGCTCTAGAATCATTCTTCAGCAAGATCAGTTAATATTCCCCAGATAAAGAAGAGTAGCGCATGTTTTATTATTCAAATCATTTGTGATCCTGTATAAGATTCACTTTAGCATACTAAAAGGACCAAGCCTCTGTGCTGTCTTCCCTCCTTCAGATCTGATGAGGTAATTTTGCAAACTGAACAGCTAATTTAGCTGCAGACCGAGCTGTAGACGGTGTAGTGAAAGGCAGGATTCTTTAGCAAATAGGCAATATAATACCTCAGCCCACCTTAAGAGCTGAGCAGGCAGCCTTTTCATACGTTCCCAGACCAAAACACCAGTATCCCAGAGAAAAGTCAAGGCAGGACAAGACCTCAAATCCCTTACTCTCTCAAGCTCCACCCTCCTTCAATATGCAGATGATCTGTGACCTCTCGCCATCCTACTCCTGTTACTGACCCTCCGGCCCTGTATCATCAACAGGCTAGTCCAGTTTATCAGAGGCCGCCTAAGGGCTCTCTAACTGATAGTCCTCCGTGCTCAATACAAGCCCCTAGTAACAGAAGAAAGCCAAATAGCAATGCAGCCGGTCCCATGATTGGGCCTGTAAGCAACATGGCAAGGGAGGAATGAAAGAGCAAACCGGGACTGACTCCATTTTGTTCTGTGCCCTCCAGCGTGAGTAACTATGTCCCCGACATGACGCCTTTCTGGGAAAGATCCAGAGCCCAACAAAGTAACCATGCAAAGCTCCCCGACCAATCAGCCAAGACCTACAGCTTCGCCAGCCAATCAACTAGAACCATGACCATCACCCCACCAACTGCCCCTAGACCCCTATAAAACCTTTGTGCTTTTGAAACTCGCACTCTCTCTGGCATCTTGCCACTACGTCAGTGGAGATAGGAAATTGAGCTCAAGCTAGCTCAAATAAAGGCTCTTTGCTTTTGCATCGGACTCAGCTCCCTAGCAGTCTTTGGGGATCATGAACTCTGGGCATAACAACCCAAGGTTTTAGAGACATGATTTCAGACTTTGAAGTTTAGCAAGATTCCGGAGTCTAAACGTATTATTTCAGTTGCTGCCAATGATTATAGAGCCAAAAGCATATGTCATTCCATGGAATCATTCAAATATAAAATGTACCCACTCTTAGCTGGGACCTAATAAACATTTTCCTCTTCTCTTCCAGTGTAGCCCAAGATGTTAGAATCAGCTTTGTGAATTTCAGTATGTTGGGTAAAGAACAAAAGAAAAAGATGCCACACTGGGGCACGAGAGAGATGATAGAAAAGGGATGGTAGACTGCTCTAAGGCAGGAAGACAAAAGCGGAGCTCCGTTCCTGGTTCCTGCCTGTATAGCCACTGATTGTGTCCAACTCAGTGAGAAACAATGGTTTATAGTATTTCTTACTCCATATCCTTATATGCATTCCATTCCTTTGAGGAATCTGACAACTCTTTAAAAGAAGAGCCATTCAAGGAGGAAGTTAAACTGTCCCTGTTTGAAGATGACATGATATTGTACATAAAAACCTGAAAGAATCCACTCCAAAACTACTAGACCTAATATCTGAATTCAGCAAAGTTGCAGTATACAAAATTAATACACAGAAATCTGTGGCATTCCTACACACTAACAATCAACTAGCAGAGAGAGAAATCAGGAAAACAATTCCATTCACAATTGCATTAAAAAAAACACCTAGGAATTAATCTACAAAAAGGAGGTGAAAGACCTATCCTCTGAAAACTACAAGACACTCATGGGAGAAATTAAAGAAGATACCAATAAATGGAAACACATCCTGTGCTCATGGATAGGAAGAATTAATATTGTCAAAATGGCTATCCTGCCTAAAGCAATCTACAGATTCAATGCACAGCATTCTTCAATGAAGTAGAGTAAGTTGTCCTAAAATTCATATGGAACCACAAAAGACCTCAAGTAGCCAAAGCAATCCTAAGAAGGAAAAATAAAGCAAGGGAAATTACGCTCCTCAACTTCAAGCTCTACTACAAAAGCCACAGTAATCAAGAAAATTTGGTACTGGCACAAAAACACCCATAGACCAATGGAACAGACTGGAGAGCCCTGATATAAACCCAACCATATATGGTCAATTAACATATGATAAAGGAACCATGGACATACAATGGGAAAATGACAGCCTCTTCAACAGCTGGTGTTGGCAAAACTGGACAGGTATGCACAAGAGAATAAAACTGCATTATTGTTTAACCCCATAAACAAAAATAAACTAGAAATGGATTAAAGACTTGAATGTAAGTCATGAAACCATAAAGCTCTTAGAAGACAACATAGGCAAACATCTCCTGAATATAAGCATGAGCAACTTTTTCCTGGACCCATCTCCTCAAGAAAGGGAAACAAAAGCATAAACGAACTCATGGGACTACACCAAACTAAAAAGTTTTTGTACGGCAAAGGACATCATCAACAAAACAAAAAGGCATCCTACAGTATGGGAGGATATATTTGTAAATGATGTATCCAACAATGGCTTAACATCCAAAATATATAAAGAACTTACACACCTCAGCACCCAAAAAGCAAATAACCTGATTAACAAATGGGCAGAGGATCTGAACAGACACTTCTCCAAAGAAGAAATTCGGATGGCCAACAGGCACATGAAAAGATGCTCCATATCACTAATCATCAGGGAAATGCAAATTAAAACCACAATGAGGTATCACCTCACACCAGCAAGGATGGCCATCATCGAAAAGACTAAAAACAACAAACGTTGGTGAGGATGTGGAAAAAGGGGAACCATCCTACACTGCTGGTGGGAATGTAAGCTATTTCAACCATTGTGGAAAGCAAAATGGAGGTTCTTCAAAAAACTGAAAATAGAAATACCATTTGACCCGGGAATCCCACTCCTTGGAATATACCCAAAGAATACAACTTCTCAGATTCAAAAAGACAGATGCACCCCTATGTTCATCGCAGTACTTTTTACAATAGCCAAGAAATGGAAGCAACCCAGTTGTCCATCTGTAGATGAATGGATAAAGAAGTGGTACATATACACCATGGAATACTATTCAGCCATAAGAAAGAAACAAATCTACCATCTGCAACAACATGGATGGAGCTAGAGGGTATTATGCTCAGTGAAATAAGCCAGGCGGAGAAAGACAAATGCCAAATGATTTCCCTCATTTGTGGAGTATAACAACGAAGCAAAACTGAAGGAACAAAGTGGCAGCAGACTCAGAGACTCCAAGAATGAACTAGTGGTTACCAAAGGGGAGGGGTGTGGGAGGGCAGGTGGGGAGGGAGGGAGAAGGGAACTGAGGGGTATTATGTTTAGTGCACATGGTGTGGGGGATCACGGGGAGAACAGTGTAGCACACAGAAGGGACATAGTGGATCTCTGGCATCTTGCTGCACTGATGGACAGTGACTGCATTGGGATATGGGTGGGGACTTCATAATATGGGTGAATGTAGTAACCACATTGTTTTTTCATGTGAAATCTTCATAAGAGTGTATATCAATCATACCTTAATAAAAATTTTTAAAAAAAGGTAAGAAAAGAGCCAGTAATCAAAAGTCATTTTGGAATAGGAGAGTGTCTATAGTGTTCGCCTGTGCAAAGTGGACGACTGGAACCCTGAGATAAAGGTTTGGAACAAAAAGATCTCAACCATTTGATGGGAAGTGATAGTCATGGCAACTGAATTGCAGGGATAGACCATCTCTGTAGCGGGGAGTTTGTATCTTAGAAAAACATATGAAAATCAATGACAGCTGTTAATAATTATTACATAGTAATTCAAAGATAGTGGCTGGAGAGCTCTGGGAAAACATAAGGGTAAAAAAAATAAGTTAAAAATCTCAGGGAAAATTGAACAGGACATGCTGGAGTCTAGGAACAGAGAGGATTATGTAAGCAACGGCTATGCTGAAAGTTTGGCCACTCAGGATTATATCCTATAAATTTTGATTTTTTAAATTAATGAAAACATTGATTAATGTTTGTAGGTGTAGTTAAAAAGGACTTTTTAAGGTACAATAGCAAAAAGAAAGAAAATAGATGTGGATCTGTTTATTCAATTCTTTAATAAATATTCAATGAGCGGTGAGTTTCACGCACTACTGTAAGTGCATGAGACAAGTCAGGATATAAGAAAGACAAATCTACAAGTCTTAGAGTAAGGAAAACAGTAAATAGGAAAGAAGTGCTAAATTCAACGTAGACTATAGTAGGTAAGACGGAACAGAAGCTGCGGACGCCTCCTAGAGCCCCAGGATGAAGGTAAGCCAGGGTCTCGGGAGAGAATGCAGCGGGTACCCACCCTGCCCCAAGGGGTCCAGGCTGCTTCCTGCTGCCCCGTGATGCCCCGAGGCTATTGCGGCAGGTGTGCGGCAAAGGGCCGGCACCGGGGCCCTCCAGGCCCGGGGCTCACGCCTGCAGCTTCATCCGCACCCGGGGACCCGTCGGGGGCACCGAGCCCTGGGGTGTCCGCGGGCGGTGGGCTGGACGCGGGCCGGGCTGTGGTGGGCGCGGAGCAGGACCCCGTAACTTCCTGGGTCGCTGCAACGCATGGGCTGGGGACCTGCTCGCAACCCGGCGTGCCGGACCTCGGGGCGCCCTGGGTACCGGCGGGGGACGTCCCTGGGGGCCAGGGTGAGAGGCGTGGCTCGGCACCTCGCCGGGGGAGGGCAGCGCGGGCTCAGGGCCCGCGGCTGGGGATTCAGCCCGGCGGCGCGATCATGGAGGCCCGGTCGAGGTGCCGCGGCCTCCGGAACCCAGGGGCCTGCGGGCGCAGACCGGCCGCCTCCCTCCCCGCGGTGCCCAGTCCGCACTGTCCCCCATTACCCGCGGGCGCGGATCTCAGAGGCTCTGCTGCCCCGAAGCCAGTCGGCTCGCGGAGGACAGGAACGATCCAGGGTCCCTCGGGAAAAGGGGAGCAGTGGGACCCGGCGCTTTCGTCAGATTCTGGGCTTGACGGTCCGATGGAAAAGCACCCCGAGGGCGCCCTGCTACCCCTCGGTGAGGCCTCGCTGGGGCGTCCACGGCCCGACCCGGCTCTTCAGGGAGGGGCGCCCCGCTGGCGCTCGGGTTCTGGTACCGCCGCGCTGTGCCCCCTGCACGACCTGAGTCCGTTCCAGGCGCCCCACACGTGCGCTCTCGTCCCTGGGCGCGCCTCGCCCCGCCGTCGCCCCGCTGCTCTCAGCCGACACCCTGGTGTCCCCGTGCAGACTGCGGAGGCTGCTTCCGTGCCCGTATCCCACGACCTTTGGGGCCCACGCAGGGATTCCAGCCTCAGGTTCAGCCCCGGGCTCTGCATACGTGGAAGTGCAGAGAACAGCTGAACCCTCAAAGCTGCTTTAAGGTAGAAAGAAAAGCGTTTAAAGCCGGGGAGACCCTTCCAGGAGGAGAATTACTTGAGTTCGGGAAATTATCGTGTCAGGTGAATAAGACAGGAGGATGACCCCCAAATGATAGACTCTGGTCATACTACCCTGTCCCGGCCCGCGGGACGAATGTGGAGTGTGCCGGAGACACCTGCAGAAATGAGACAAGCCAGGGACACAAAGAATGACCAGCAAGACAGGATGTCTGATCAAGCTGGCAAAGTTTATTGTTTACAGGCTCAATTTATACAAGTAGCAAGTAAGGGGTGGGTCAGGAGATAATTGGACTTTAGGTGGCGCTGGCGGGGAGGTGTTTTCACACATCCTCAAGGTGTCCCTATTTTCAGAGTGAGGAGTCTTGGCTCATCTTCAAGGACAAGATATGTTCTTGTGAGCAGATAACTTCCAAGGACTGCACCGGTTGCTCTCAAGCTTGTGCTTTCCCATGCTGCGTTCAGACGTGGGGGAAGGGACACAGACCCGGCTCCCAACATCTCCCCCGTTTTTCTTATATTAAAACAGCCAGCCTAGCTCTGGCTGGGTCAAGGCCTGTGCCTGTCTTAGTTTAGAGGTCTTATACCTGGCCTCTGTTTCCAGGAGCTTGCCTCCTTTCGGAGTCGGCCTGGCATATTGTTCTTGCAGGTATATCCTCTTAATTACCCGACATTGACTACCCGTCTAGTTGCTGTTGTCTTAAGGCTGGGTTTTGTTTTTTGCAGGGTCTTTAATTTGTCACTTGGCTCTATCCTGTCTTCAGCTTCCCACATCTCCTCCTCTTCTTTTATAGGGCCCAGCTGGTGTGGCTGGGTCGAGGACTGTGCCTGTCTTAGGTTGCATGGTCAGGGACTACTCCTTACCCGTCATGGGGTCACAGCCCTCATGGCGGCTGTGCCCTGTCTTAGGTTGGTAGTAGTCTGCGCACATCGTCGCAGCCTTGTGGTGGCCGAGCACGATGGGATGGTGTGCGACCATGTCTTACCCGTCACTGACTACTAGCCTCGACTGGGGTGACGAAGGCCTTGGTGACAGGTTTGGGTGGCAGCACCAAACGTTTTTGGCTTTGGCTATCGTCACTTCTATGGTCGCTGAAAGAAGGAGGAGGAGGCCTCTTGATCGTCATCGTTACAGGCGAGCCTCGTAGTGGACTTGAATGGGTTTACTGACGAGGGTGTCAATTTGCTTTTTTATGAAGTTTGTTAAATGTTTGAGAGCCCAAGGGCCAAAAGACAAGAGCAATATTAATCCTATAAGGGGGCAGAGATCGGGCTGTATAACGTTTGGCCACCAGACGTCTGGTGAGGTTTGAGAGCGGGACCAGACAACGTCTCCTCTTTCAGACAGCACTGTCCAGGTGTAGTTCCAGGGGAAGTGCCGGGGCTTCATGGGTGGTGGTGCTGGCTGATGACTCAGAACTGCAGTCGTGATCAGGAGAACGAGGATTGTTGGCGACTGCATCTTGTCCGATGATGATGAATATTTCTCTACTTCCTGAAAGGCAAGGAAAAACTGTTCTCAGGGAAGATTCTCCTCCCTGGAATGTATTGGGTTATTATTAATGTGTTTTGAAGGGGTATTAATGGGTTTGACAAGGCGCTCAGGTAACCATCGAGGTCCATTTCCCTGTGTATCATATACACAGGCTTGGCCTCTACCCCAGATAAGAACTGGGTCGGGACCATGCCATTTAAAGGTTAGAGGATCTTTCCATAAGACTTCTGCAAATAGGTTTTTTGTCTCTTGGTGCCACAACCTGTCGGCAGCAGACCTGTTGTGGTTGTCTATTTGTAAAAAGTTAAGCGTGAATAGTGCATGATTAAGGAGGTTTCTTGGGGAGCCTTTTATAGGGTAAACAGTGTTGGTCTTCAGCTTATTAATTGTATTCTTTAGTGTCTGATGCGCTCGTTCGATTATTCCTTGCCCTTGGGGGTTGTAAGGGATACCTGTGATATGCTTGATTTGGAATTGATGGCAGAAATTTTGAAATGCTTGTGAAGTGTATCCAGGCCCATTATCTGTTTTAATAGTTTGAGGTTTACCAATCACAGTAATGCATTGGAGAACATGGGCTATGACATTTTTAGTGGCTTCACCACTATGGATGGTGGCAAATATAAAACCACTGTAGGTATCAATAGTTACATGAGTGTATTTAAGAGTTCCAAATTCAGGGATATGGGTGACATCTATTTGCCAGATTTCATTAGGGAGTAGGCCTCTCGGATTAACAACTAAATGAGGGAGGGGCAGTAAGGTTACACACCCTGGGCAGTCTTTAACAATTTGCCTAGCTTGTTCTCTGGTGAGTTTAAATAAAAAGTCGGAGAGTGTGAGCATTCACGTGGTGAAGAGCATGGTATTGACTAGCTTTGGTGACTGCATCGGTTGTAATGGAATATGTGAAGCGGGTATTTTTGTCTGCGAGGGCATTGCCTTGGGAAAGGGAACTAGGAAGGTCGGTGTGGGCTCGCAGATGTCCGATATAGAAAGGGGCTTGTGTGAGTAATATAAAGGTTTGGAGTTGTTGGAAGAGGGAAACAGCGTTGGTAGAGGGTTTAATATAAGGGACTATTTCTAGAATAGGAACTGAGTATGCTATGTAGGCACTGTCGGTATACAGATTAAAAGGGATTTGGCTCAACATTTTAAAAACTTGTAAGATAGCAAATAGTTCTACAAGTTGAGCTGATTTAAAGGGTGACTGAATACTGTAACTCTGTGAGTTTATAACATAGGCAGCAGTGCCAGAGGAGGAGCCATCAGAAAAAACAAGAGAGGCATTATCTAAAGGAGTGGATGAGGTTATTTTTGGAAAAATAAAGGGATGTAGTCGTGAGAATTGAAGGAGTTTATGTGAGGGACAGTGATTATGGGTTTTACCTTGGAAAGAAGCAAGGGATATAATCCAGTCATCCACATTCTGGGACAGCCAATCTGTTTGTTCTTTTGTATAAGGAATGATAAGCTGATCAGGGTCTCTGCCAAAATGCTGGCGGCTTTTTTTCTCTGCCTATTTTTATAATCTTTGCAACTAGGGAGGGGTATGTGATAAGAACTTTAGGTGGGGAGGAGGGCAAATGGATCCATAACAAAGGATTGTTTTGCCATAAAACTCCAGTGGGGGTGTGTGGCGTATTACAGATGATGAGAGCGAAGGGCCTGTCATAGGATAGGAACGTAGTGTGTTGTTGTTGTATAGCTGTTTCAACAATGTTTAAAGTTTCTTTTGCCTGGGTGGACAGTTTCCGAGGGGATGAGGGATTGGGGTCTCCTTGTAGTATATCAAAAAGAGGTTTTAACTCTCCAGTGGTTAGTTTAAGATAGGGTCTGAGCCAATTAATGTCTCCCAAGAACTTTTGGAAATCATTCAGTGTTTGTAAGTGTGATGTTTTTAATTGGATCTTCTGGGTAGTGATTTTGTTTGAGGTTAATTCAAAGCCAAGATAATAATAGGGATCTGTTAATTGAATTTTATTTGGAGCAATTTGGAGACCGAAAAAGTGAGACGGGTGGTCAATTCTTGGCTACATTTTGAGACTTCAGAGTTGGATGCTCCAGCCAGGAGGATATCATCCGTATAATGAATGATACAGATGGAAGGCCACTGGGGTCTGAGGGGATCTATGGCTTGGGCTACAAATTTTTGACACAGTGTGGGGCTGTTTGCCATACCTTGAGGGAGTACTTTCCACTGGTAGCGATGCATTGGCCCTTTAAAATTGGTGATGGGAATACTAAACGCGAAGCGTTCTCTATCTTGGGGATGGAGTGGAATGGTAAAGAAACAATCTTTAAGATCAATAATGATCTTGAAGTAATTAGCTGGGATGGCTATAGGAGAGGGGAGACCGGGTTGAAGGGCTCCCATCGAGAACATGGTTTTGTTGATTTCTCTGAGGTCTTGGAGGAGTCTCCAAGTTCCTAATTTCTTTTTAATTACAAATATAGGAGTGTTCCAAGGAGAGGTGGTGGGTTCTAAATGTCCAGCAGCTAATTGTTCCTGTACTAACTTGTTGGCTGCCGTAAGTTTTTCTTGAGTTAAAGGCCATTGATCTACCCAGACAGGAGAGTCTGATTTCCATTTTATTTTGTCTGCATGGGGTACAGGAAAGTCAATGGCCCTCACGGAAAATTTTCATTCCCTACTCCTAAACGGTCATTCTTGGGTAAGACAGTAAGAGGTTCTTTTATACCTTGGCTATTTTTTCCTAGGCCCTGGCCGGGCAGATAGCCTTGGTTAAGCATTTGTCGGGTGATTATATCATTCGGGCTAGCCATGACAAGTTTTAATTGTGATAAAATGTCACGTCCCCATAAATTGATGGGTAATCCAGCTACTATATAAGGTTGGACTTGTCCTGAGTTTCCTTCTTTATCTTTCCAGATTAAAATCTTAGAACTTTGTTTGGGGTTAGTGGATTGACCAATGCCTTTGAGATGGGTTACAGACGTACTGCAGGGCCAACTAGGAGGCCACTGTTGGGCTGACATCACTGTAGCGTCTGCTCCTGTATCAACTAATCCTTCAAAGGATTTGCCATCTAATTGTAGGGTTAGCAACGGCCTGTCGGCGGTGATTTGTTGTACCCAACAGGCATCAGAAGAGCCAAAAGCAGCATTTGGTCTGGAGCTCGTATTACAACTTTTACATGTTGACTCTAACGGGAGTGGCAGGAGTTGGGCTATTCGCTCTCCCTTAGATACGGATATTGGGCCCATTGGAGCAGAGGCTAGGAGGGTGATTTGTCCTGCATAATCGTTATCAACAACTCCTGGTATAATATGGAGGCCAACTAATGCAGGGCTTTTTCGTCCTAGAGTTAGACCAAAGGTGCTGGAGGGTAAGGGCCCATAGGTTTCTGTAGGGAGCAGCTGGATACCTTGGTCGGGTATTAATATTGTGTTGGTGGCGGAACAGAGGTCCAATCTTTTGCTTCTTGGGGTGACACAGGAGGGAGAACTGATGTCTGCGCAGGGAAGACTCGCTGTTGTTGGGCTTGGGGAACGAACCTGATAGCCCCTTGGTTCGTGCTCGGTGATGGGGCCAGGGGCTGGCCCCTCTGGGAGTTTCCCTGGAGCGGTGGGAGGGGTGTGCCTTCAATAGTTGTCCTGGAACGGCATTCTTTAGCCCAATGTAAACCGCGCCGGCATCGAGGGCAAACAGTTTTGGGGGGGGTGCTAAGTAGGTGAGACTGGATCCCTGTCGGACACTGGCGGGCAAAGTGTCCTGATTGCTTGCAATTAAAGCAAGTTTTTTGTTTATTGTTATCTATTTTAATGTCTTTTAGTGCCATTCCTATGGCTAATCCAATTGCATGAGAGGTACCTATGCCTGAGCAAAGTTTAATATAATCAGAGAGACTGCCTGAACGGTGAGGTCTTATGGTTGCTTGACAGGTCGGGTTAGCATTTTCATAAGCTAGGTGTTTAACAAAGGCACTTTCTGTTTCTCCTCCCCCGACTAGTCGCTCAGCAGCGTCTGTCAGGCGACTAATGAAGTCGCTGTAAGGCTGGTCAGGACCTTGGTGGATTTTTGCTAGGGAGGTAGTAGCGGAGCCTTTAGGAGGGAGGCGCCGCCAGGCTTTAAGGGCTGCGTTTTGGATTTGAGCTAAAAGGCCTGGGGGGAAGGCTGCTTGGGCTTCATTTGTTTCATAGGGGCTTCGCCCGAGCAGTTTATCTCTTGTCCATGCGCGTGAAGTTTTACTTTCACTATTGCGCTGCGCAATCTCACGGCAATTTTCTACAAAGTCAGTGCGCCATAAAACATACTCTCCTCCTGACAAGGCGGCTCGAGCTAGGGAAAGCCAGTCATTAGGAGTCAACCACCGGTCACTCAGGCTTTCAATTAAGGCTAATGTAAAAGGAGCTGTGGGGCCATAATTGGTAACAGCTTTTTTTTAAGTCTTTTAAGTGTTTAAGGTTAAGGCGGCGGTATTTCTGGGCTTTAGCTGGTTTTTCTATACCATCACCAGACTCTTCATTGTCTGAGGGCTCTCCCTCAGAACTCTGTTCTTGGTTTGGAATATCTGGGTCTTGGGAGTCTGGGGCGTTCTCGTCCTCGCTCTCCTCTCTGACTTTGGGGGGGGGGCGGTTTCTGGGCGGCGACCGCGGGTGAGCGGGCAATCACGAGTGATTGGGAAGGCTAGGATTGGGCTTTTAGGTTTCACTTTCTTTATGGGTTTGTTGGGGAGTGAGGGAGTCTGCATGGGGTTTAATGATGTTAGTTCGGCGTCAAGGGCTTTAATCTCTTTAATGAGCTGAACATGTTCACGTTTTTGTTGCAAAATGTCTTTAAGTGAAGAAACTTCTTTGGTTAGAGAAATTTTTGCTTGTCGGATGGGGTCAATTGAAAGGGGGAATTTGTGAAATGACTCTAGATCAGGGATTTGAAATATAGGAGCACGTAGAGGGGAAATAGATTTATATGGAGGGGGTCTGAAGCTATTATTAGAGGCACTATAAAGGGCTGGCGCCTTAAGGCGCCAGGGGTCTTCATTTGCATGATAGTGGACGGCTTGTTCTTCTAAGGACTCTTCATTGTTTATGTTTAAATGATTTGTTTGGTGTCTTAAAGACGTGAGTGAAGGATAGATATTTGGGATTTTAGGAGGATCAGGTTTATCGTGAGTGTCTGGAGATTTTATACTAGGTTGAGGTTTAGGAGATTCTTTAATAGGAGCGGTGGGGTCTTCAGAGATATCTACGGATACTGAAGGACAGACAGAGGGTGGTCGGGAGTTTTCCTTAAGGGCTATTTCTCCTGTTTTAATTATATCTTTAATGTCAGGATCTTGAGAATGAACCTCAAGCATGTCGTGAATAAGGTTCCAGTAAGAAAATGCTGAAACAGGGACTTTTTCAGGGCCAAAGGCCTGATAAAAGTCTTGGAGGGCATCACCAACTCTTTTCCAACATTTATGATTGATAGTGCCTTTGAGGGGAAACCAGGGGCAAGTCTCATGAATAAAGGAAAAAAATTGTCTAAGTTCTTTTCTTTTAACCCTTACTCCTCATGTCCTGAGGGACTCCTTGAGTCTGCTAAGAAATACCTCGTGGGAGTTCAGTGAGTTGCCCATTCGGACGGCTGGGATTTCAACTCTATGTAACTTGGAATTATACTAATGCAGCCGCAACCACGCCAATGTTCTGAACTACTGGAGGCACTCTCATCAGCTCAGGCGAGCCCTTGCTTACGTAGGACAGTCGGCAAGTATAATCCGCTTGCACGGACCCTCTAGGGCAGGGACTCTGTAGTCAGAGTCCCTTGTGCAGGCCCTAGAGGTGAACGACCAAGAGCCCAAAATAAGCACAAGGTTTTCAGAGAGGAACAACCAGAGAACAAAACAAGGAATAAATCGCGGCAGCAAACTAGAGGGAGGGGATCAGTGAGAACTCACAGGAGGTATTTAAGATGCTTGCTTGGGTGATGCGTCTACTCACCTCTCCGGGATCTGTATTACGGACGGGTGATCCGCAGTGATCCTCAACGCAGAGTCCACATCAGGTCAATACCTGTGTGATGACTCAGAAGAATGCCTGGCCAGGGCTTCCGAGCAGACGTTTCAGCAGGAGTCCCAGGGCCCCACGTTGGGCGCCAGTTGTCCCGGCCCGCGGGACGAACGTGGAGTGTGCCAGAGACGCCTGCAGAAATGAGACAAGCCAGGGACACAAAGAATGACCAGCAAGACAGGATGTCTGATCAAGCTGGCAAAGTTTATTGTTTACAGGCTCAATTTATACAAGTAGCAAGTAAGGGGTGGGTCAGGAGATAATTGGACCTTAGGTGGTGCTGGCGGGGAGGTGTTTTCACACATCCTCAAGGTGTCCCTATTTTCAGAGTGAGGAGTCTTGGCTCATCTTCAAGGACAAGATATGTTCTTGTGAGCAGATAACTTCCAAGGACTGCACCGGTTGCTCTCAAGCTTGTGCTTTCCCATGCTGCGTTCAGACGTGGGGGAAGGGACACAGACCCGGCTCCCAACACTACCCGGTCCCTCTGTGTCAAATTGCACGTGTCTGCTTCCTGCTGGAGATCTATTTTGCTATGTGCAGTCACTCACTGGAAGAAAGCCGGGTTCCCTGACCTCATCTGGGGGATGGAAGAGAGCGAGGCGGGAAGATGTGGGCCGCAAGCCTGAGTGGGATGGGCAGTGGGGAAGAGGAGCCAGGGAGCTTCTGGAGACCCAGGGAGCTTCACCGACTCTGGGATCCATCCACCTGGAGGCACCGGGGCAGAGCTCCACGGTCTGGGGGACACTGAGGAGGGAGCTGGTGCCTGGGGAGGACAAGAGGGGTTTACATGGGGCCTCAGTCCTGAGGTGTCTTGATGTGACGGTGCCCTGGTCTGAGGCATCCCTCTGCAGAGAAGCACCAAGCAGCTGCCTAAGACCAGTTGGCTGAGAATCCTGTCTGGGGCCTCAGCTTGCGTCCAGTGAGAAGTGCGAGGGTATAAAGGCAAAGGAGGAAGGAGTCCCCAAGGATGCCCACCCCCAGCTGAGTGAGGAAGATAAGCCCCGTTTCCCACTTGGCAGGAGCCGTCACGCCGGTTCTAAACGTTGGAGCCAGAGGAAGGGCAGCTCAGCAAACAAAAGGAAACATGTGATAAACTGAGGTACATCCAGGCGATGGCACGTGATCCGGGGCTAAACTGAACTGAGCTGTCAAGCCACGAACAAAGACACGGAGGAAACTTAAATGCATGTTCCCGAGTGAAAGAAGCCAATCAGCAAAGACTGCATGCTGCACGCGTCCACCCACATGGCATTCAGGAAAAGGCAAAACTGTGGAGGCAATAATAAGATCGGTGACTGCAAGGACTGTGGAGTCTGGGGAGGGAACGGACAGGCACAGCAAAGAGAGGCTTTAGGGCAGGGGAAATGAATATGCTATGTGCTGCATAACATCACAGTGATTGATGCACATGACCCATTACCTGTTTGTCCACCCGCAGGGTTGGCCCCATGAAGAGTGAACCCTGACTGTGGACTTGGGTTACTGTGATGGATCAAGGCAGGTTCCTCCTTGTAAAAAGTGTGCCGTCTGGTGAGTGAGGTTGATAATGGGGGAGGCTATCATGTGCTCTACTGGATCATTATTGTGCAAAACATGGACACTAGCATGTGCTGGAGAGAAAAATGGAGCATTAAATAAAACCAAGTTATGAAATTGTTTAGTTCATTTGAGGGTGTTACGTTCTACGGAAAATGGAGAAGAAAGCAGAGCATAGATGAGGAAAAGTTTAGTGGGCAAGGAAGGGTTGGGACATTAAATAGGTGATTCTGTGTTAGACTCAGAGGGAAGGTGATACTTAAAAATATTTTAAAGCAGTAGTGGCAGGTTCGATTCTCCCTGTGAAATCTCTAGATGCTCCTGTTTTCTCTTGCCTCAGTGCGTCTGGGTGATAGATGGGACCCACACTAGGGGACACTAATGAGTCAGTGGGAGGCTGGGGACCTGTCTGTTCTCGCTCCACAAAAGGAGAATATTTCAATACTGGAGCAGTGGGTGTGGCACTGGTGTAGGTTTTTGTAGACACTCTTTACTCTTGGACGATCTTTTCCCAGCTGTTTCTTCATGATGAGGTCAAATTATATTAGATTATGTTTAAACCTCTATTAAATACTGTATGTGCTATTTCTCTTTCAGGTAAGGTAGATACATGGATTGGTATTTCTAATCTTTTATTTTAATGCAATTTCAATTTACAGAAAAGTCTCAAGTAATGGAAAGAGCAAGTTGCTGCGCTCCTTACCCAGGCTCGCACCCACCTGCTCCTACTCTTCCCTCTTCTGTTCCTTCCCTTAATTCTTTTCCAGCTTTATTGAGACGTAATTGACATGCAACTTTGTGTACGTCTAAGGTGCACAATAGATGGTTTGATGCAGGCATATATTGTGAAATGAATAAAGTAGGGCTAGTCAACACCTCCGTCTCCCCACATAATTACCTGTGTGTGCGTGTGTGTGTGTGTGCGTGTGTGTGTGTGTGCGTGTGTGTGCGTGTGTGCGTGTGTGTGTGTGTGTGTGTGTGGTGAAGACACTTCAGATCTACTGTCTTAGTAACATTCACATATATAATACAACATTGTTCACTAGTCCCCACGCTGTACGTTAGATCCCCAGAGCTTTTTACCTTAAAACTGGAAGTTTGTGCCCTTTGGCCATCATCTCCCCATTCCCCATCCCTCAATCGATGGCTATTAGAATTCTCCTGTTTCTATGAGTTCAGCTCTTTCAGATTCCACATTTAAGTGAGATTATTATACAGTGTTTGCCCTTCTGCGTCTGCCAGATTTAACTTTGCATAATGCCCTCAAGGTCCATCCATGGTGTTGCAAATGGAAGGATTTCCTTCTTTCTCGTGGTTGAAACGTTTCCTATTATATTGTACATAGAACTCACATCTTCTTATCTGCTCTTCCACACAGGGACACTGGTTCTTGGCTCCTGCAAATAAAGCTGCCATGAACAAGACAGTACAGACATCTCTTTAGGACCCTCATTTCACTTCTTTGGACTTGTGCCCAGAGGTGGGATTGCCGGATCGCACGGCACCTCTATTTCAAATTTTTTGAGGAACCTGCAGAGTGTTTCCCACAGTGGCTGCACCCATTTCCATTCACGCCAACAGTTCGTAAAGGTTCTCTTTTCCTTTATTCTGCTTGGTACATTCTGGTGTTACGACCTCTATTACATTTTTCGTTTCATTCATTGTATTCTTCAGCTGTAGGGTTAGTGTTTTCTACTTGTTTGTTTTCCCCACAATTTCCATCTCTTTGCTAAAATTTTCACTTTCTTCCTATATTCTTTTCCTGATTTCATTGAATTGTCTTTCTGTGTATTCTTATAGCTCGTTGAGATTCTTTAAAATAGCTATTTGTAATTTTTTACTGTGCAAATCACACATCTCTGTATCTTTGGGGTCACTTACTAGAAAATTACTGTGTTCCTTTGTGGTGTCATGTTTCCTCGATCTTTCACGTTCCTTGGGGTCTTGCGTTGTTGCCGTTGCCGTCTCTTTGGAGGAGAGGCTACCTCTTCCGGTCCTTACTGAGTGACTTTGGGAGGGAATACCTTCTGTCAGCCCTAATAGTCGTTCTAAGGCTTCCTCAGACCTCCTGTGGACATGCCTGCGCCACTCTTTTGCTCTCTCTTGAGGCAGAATTCCTATGTTCGGATGCCTTCTTTCCAGCCTTCACAGCCGGGCCAAGGTGCCAATGGCCTCCCCTCTGCTTTCCTAAGTGTGGTGCTAAACACTCATTTGCAGTCTCCAGGCCCACAGTCCCAGCAGTCTCTCTGCTGCACCCACTAGCACCTGCAGAAGCTCACTCTTTCCGCCATCATGAGCACAGCGCACAGCGTGCACAACAGCCTGGCCGCGCGTGAGGGTGTGTATGGGTGGGGCACATGGATTGCTGAAGGTGCCCACAGGCCAGGTGAGGGGTTCCATGGGCAAGCACCCCAGCAACTCATAAGTGGCCTTCCTGATGGAGTCCAGATGCAGTAGGACCCACATGTCTCAGACATGTTCTCCTCTGAGCCTGTGCGGCCCACAGCTCGGTGCTCTGGCTGGGCTGAGAGAAATGGGCCTCTGTGTGCAGGCCAAGACCCGCACTGCTGGGGAGCCAGGTGCTCATGCACATGCGCTCGCTGTCCACCTCGTGGTGCTGAGCTGTGCCGCCTTTGGGGAGGGGTGACACAAGTAAAGTCAAACTGTTCCCGTTACTCTCCCCATTGAGTCCAATCTCAGATGTTTCTCTCCAGCAGCCCACTGGACTCCTGGCCTTCCACAAAGACACTCCTCTCCACGAGTGTTTGTAAATCGGTATTTTCCAGGGGCTCCCAGACCAGAATTGAGTGAGCTGGAGCCGGTTCAGGGGTCACAGTGGGACTGAGTTCTGCAAGCCTCTTCCCCAAGGCACTGGTGGCCCAGACTCTGGTTCCCTTGGCATAGGGTGCCGGTGATAGGATCAGAGCCAAACCAGGCAGCTGTCGAGTCTCCAGGGGTGTCGAGCTGCGTGTGAGTCTGTGTCCAGGACCATGGCTAGTGGGTCAGCTGCCCAGGTGCAGGCCTGTCTCCCCGAAACCGTTGCCCTCATTCACTGGCTGCTCTGGTCTCACAGTCTCCTGCCTGGATCCCGCAGTACCCACAGAGGCACTTTTGTCCATGGCTGGATGCCAGATTGTTGTTGAGGAGGCAGATACGGTCATTCTGCTGTATTGCTGATGTCACCCCTTCCTTTCCACTTATTTGAGGTTCTCATCCATGAAAGATTGTGTAATTCTTTTTATTAGGGCCTCTTTTTTAGAGCAGTTTTAGGTTTATGCAAAACTGAGAGGAAGGTACAGACATTTCCGGTACACGGCCATCCAGCAAGTGGAGGCCTGACAGCAGAGTGCTACTTTCGTTACAGTAGATGAACAAAATCCACCACCAAAATTCGTAGTTCACACTAGGGCTCACTCTTGGTCTTGTATATATTGTAAGTTTGACAAATATATGACGACATGTGTCCCCCATTGTGGCATGATGACACCACAGGCTCCCTGCCCTACAGGTCCTCTTTGTCCCGCATCTGCATCCCTCCTTCCCTCCCAACTCCTAGCAGCCACTGAGGCTTTACTCTCTCCACAGTTAATGCATTTTTCAGACTGTCGTATAGTTGACAGTTTTGTTCTTTCGCTTATTAATACACACTTAAGGTTTCTCCATGCCTTTTCCTGGCTTAATAGCTCAGCAACGATTCCGTAAACCTCTCTCAAGTGCTTAGCCTTTGATCTCAGTCACTATCTAGCAGTGGGATCGCTGAATCACATGGTAGGTACATGTTAACTACAGAAGAAAGTCCAACCACTTTTGCAAATTGCATATACCAATTTTCACTCCCACCGGCACTGTCTGCCTGTTCTACTTTCTCCACGTTCTCAGCTTTTGCTACTGTCGGTTTTCTTTTTAATTTTATACCTTCTATGGGGATGTCAATATCACCTAGTGACTTTAATATGCGCTTTCATAATGAATAATGATGTTGAGCTTATGGTTCATTTGAATATGTTCTGTCATGAAGTGTCTATATCTTCTGCATTATTTATTGCATTGTGCGTGTTTTGCTTTCTTCATATATTCTGCATACAACTGAACTATCAAAACTAAGATTTGAAAATATTTTCTGCCAGGCTGTGGCTTAATTTTCTGTTGTGTTGAGTGTCTTTGGAAGAGAACAGTTTAAATTTTTGATAAAATCTAATGTATCTAATTTTCTATAGAGTGGGGGATTTGGGTCCTATCTGGAAAATAATTACCTAACCCTGATACAGAAAGAGGCTTCTCCTATTTTTTTTCATCGAATGTCTTATATTTTTAAGTCTTACATTAAATCTAGGATCCTTTTCATTTCTTCAGGGTGGGAGCCCTCCAACCCCCCCTCCTTTTTGTTCTTCAGGCATTATCGCCTGGGCATCACTGCAGCTCTACAGCCTGGAATGATCAATAACTTCAGTAATGTCAAGATGGCCAGAATCTCTGGTTTATGCAAACATTTTGATAGATCGAGCACAGGTACATAGATAAATAAGCACAAATACATACAATTTGGAAAGGGGGGCGGCAGAGGCATTCGGCCAGTCTTGCCCTCCTGCTTTGTAGCTATGGCCCATCTCTTTCTCCTTTCGGTTGTATTCTCTGTAAAACGTCTCTCACTTCCTTTCACTCAACACGCCGACCTGTACAGCCTCCCCTCCCAGGTTTCAGGACACAGGCTTGCGCTGTGTGATGGATAAAGGTGAGCTCCGCTCTGAGCAGACACCTGGGGTCCGTGGTGGTCAGCTGCTGCCGTGTGAACGTGCGCACTGGCTGCTGGTCGTTCGGGGCGGGTCCTGTCGTGGCAAATGGAGTCTCTAGTGATGTGTCTCTACGTTTCCACCGTCAGTGGAAGGCTGTGCACCATAGTCTTCGTTCAGACCAGTGAAAGCCACAATTATCTTTCATTCATGGAAATGAAAATCTTTTGTAAAAATGGATGTGGAACTAGCACTGCGGGGTTATGGAATTAAGGAGTAACCAGCATTGTTCATAGTTTCAAAAGATAAATGTTACCTTGACGAGACCAGGTTTTAAAAGTGCGTTGATAGTCATTGTCATACTGATCCGACACCTCAGTGTCAGTGAAATCTCACAGCAGACTTTCCATTTTGGACGGCCTTCTTGTCTTGTTGGTTTCATCTAGTAGGTCGTGTCCACTGAACCTCGTGAACGTGGGGTCTGGTGATCTCCACGCCTGAGGGGCAGGGAGGGGCGCGGGGACCCGGGCGGGTCCGACCAGGCGACGGCGAGGGAGGCCCCGGCGGTAACAGGTCCCGAGGGCGGCGGCTTCGACACCAGCCTGACGGCCGGCGGGAGGCCGGGAGCCCCGTCAGGAGCCGCCCCACGATCCGGGGGGGAGCGCGGGCCCGGGCTGCGGGTCCGCGTGTGCGGGGCGAGCGGAGGTTTCGTGCCACACGCGAGCTGGCGGGGGAGGGTCCGCAGGCCCGGCCGGGGCGCCGCGCAGGGCGCTTCTCCTCAGACGCGGCCCCGCCCTCGGCCCCGCCCCTCCCTCGTCTCCTCGCGGCGCCGCTCGCGCCACGTGACTCGGGAGGCGAGGAGTGTGCGTGCGGACGCTCTTCCGCCGCCGCCACCCCGTGCCCGCGCCCGCTGTCGGCGCGGCGCCTCCCCTCCCCGAGGAGACCTGCGCGGCCCCGCCGGCTCTCGGCTGCGCGGGACGCCCCTCCGGGACCCCGGGCCGGCCCCACGCAGCCGGGGCCTCGTGCCCGCCGCGCTTGCAAGCCCCACGTCCGGGGACCGGGGAGGGCCCGCCGCGGGGCACCGGCTCGCTCGCATAGAGCTGGGCGGGAACTCGGGCCCCGACGCCGGTGCGCGTGTCCCGCGCGTGCGGATGTCGCCCCGTCTCGCTGCAGGAACTCGGTCGCCCGCTGTGGCCCCCGGGGTGTCCGGTGACAGGCGCGGCGGGCGGGGCTGGACGCAAAGCCCCTCCGGGATTCCCTCGGCAGGCGGGTTTCATCCGATCACGCCTGTAAATGCGTCACCGACCCCCGACCCTGTAAGCGGGCGGGACCCTGGGCAGGCGCCGCGGAGGAGCCCAGAGCAGCGGCGAGCCGCCCAGCCGCCCAGCCCTCGGCCCAGGCTCACCCAGTTTGACTTCAGTCTTCTTGACGAGGTGAGTTTCCAGCACGGAAGGAATATTTGCAGTATTGTGCTTACATTTCGTGCGTGTGCATGCGTATGCGGGCCTAGTTATCAGGAGAAAGTTCCCAGGTACAAAGACACAGGGCTTTTTCCAGACGAGGGGTATGGTCTAGTGTGACAGCTGTCCTGACTCCACGGGTTTGACGCTGTGGACTCGGTAAAGATCTGGCCCATTCTCCCGCGGAAGTGTTCGTATGGCCCTGCTGTCTTGTTAGTTTTATGTTCTAGTGATTGATTTTTGTGGCATCTTGTATCTGTTGGCTCACGGGTGGGGCGGGGCGGAAGCTCAGATGTAAAACGCACAGCTCTCTGGGAGACCCTCCCCGGTGCCTACCGTGTGCTGGGGTCTGTTCAGCACTTACACATTAACTCTGAGCTCCAGGGACAACTCTGGGGACTGGGTATGTTTAGAGTCCTGTATCACAGGTGGAGACCTCATGGGTAGTTTGTCCAAGTCAAACAGCTGCTTCCATATTGGAACACTGGCGGCCTGATTTTGAATTCTAAGGTCATAACCATTGTGAGTACATGTCTACAAGTGTGACCCATGTGGTCTGTGCTCCTGGTGCCCAGATGGAGAAGAGGTCATAAGATCTACAGAAAAAAATGCAGGCCAGCGTACCAGCCGTAACCCCTCAGCTGGGGCTGGAGGGGTGAGGGCAGGCCCAGGCAAGGAGGGCTGCGTGGGATCAGGAAGGACTTAGTACTTTTCCTTGATGGCAAGGGAAAGTAAAATGGGGTGTGACCTGAGAACATTAGCAGCATATTAAGGTCATATGGTAGTTTGTAATACATGGATTAGGAGAAGGATGGAAGATATTCAGTTTTCTCCTGTGAGGTTCTTCGGCTCATCTATTGATAGGATTAAGGTGGTTATTCTGATCAGACTGTCAGATGAGGTTGACACTAAATGTGAAGTACCAACTAACAGAAATCTATCCCTTTTTTTGGTTCATGTAATACTCCCCCAATTCCTCATCCCTTTTGTTTTACATTATGAATTTTAAAAAAATGCAAGTCCTTGAATTATTAAACATGTAAAATTGAAAAGGACACAAAAATAGACAAAAAATGTATTCTATCCTTTTTATTGAGGCATAGTTGACATACATTATATTAGTTTTAG
This sequence comes from Manis javanica, assembly GCF_040802235.1. Lineage (NCBI taxonomy): Eukaryota > Metazoa > Chordata > Mammalia > Pholidota > Manidae > Manis > Manis javanica. The sequence continues at coordinate 1,154,286 of NC_133172.1, forward strand.
ATATACAATATATTAATTAAATATTTGTGTATATTGCAAAGTGACACCCCAGTAAATCTAGTTAATGTCTGTTGCCAAACTTAGTCACGGAATTTTCTCCTTGCAATGATACCTTTTAAGATTTACTCTCAGTAACTTTCAGGAGCGTGCTTGGTACTATTATTATTATTTTTTATTTTAATACCATTAATTTACAATTACTTAAACAAAAACATGGTTACTAGACTCCCCCTATTATCAAGACCCCCCCACATACCCCACTACAGTCACTGTCCATCAGTGTAGTAAGATGCTATAGAATCATTACTTGTCTTCTGTGTATATACTACCTTTCCGGTGTCCCCACAACCCTGCTACATTATGTCTGCTAATCATAATGCCCCTTTTCCCCCCTTATTCCTCCCTTCCCACCCATGCTCCCCAGTCCATTTCCCTTTGGTAACTGTTAGTCCATTACTGGGTTCTGTGAGTCTGCTTCTGTTTTGTTCCTTCCGTTTTTTCTGTGTTCTTATACTCCACATATGAGTGAAATCATTTGGTACTTGTCTTTCTCTGCCTGGCTTATTTCACTGAGCATAGTACCCTCCAGCTCCATCCATGTTGTCACAAATGGTAGGATTTGTTTTCTTCTTATGGCTGAATAATATTCCATCGTGTATATATACCACATCTTTATCCATTCATCTACTGATGGACAGTTAGGTTGCTTCCATTTCTTGGCTATTGTAAGCAGTGCTGTGAAAACATGTGATAAACTGGCTGCTGCAGTCTTAGGGTAAATTCCTGGAAGTGGAATTCCTGGGTCAAATGGTATTTCTATTTTTAGTTTTTTGAGGAACCTCCATACTGCTTTCCACAATGGTTGAAGTTGTTTACATTCCCACCAGCAGTGTGGGAGGGTTCCCCTTTCTCCACATCCTCACAGCATTTGTTGTTACATGTCATTGTCTTTTTAATTTGTTTTTAAATCTCAATTCCCTAACGACATATGCTGAGCATCTTTTTATATTCTAGTAACATTGTCCTTTGCAGAACAGACATTTTAAATTTTAATCAACTCCAGCTTACCGAGTTTTTCTTCATAAATTGTGATTTTGGTGTTGTATCTCAAAATTTACCACTAACCCTGACGTCACCTAGATTTTCTCCTATATTATGTCCTACGGTTTTAATAGTTTTGTATTTTATATATTTAGGTCTGTGAACCATTTTGAATGTATTTTTGTGAAAAGTGTAAATTCTGTGTAGACATTCAGGTTTTTTACATGTGGCTCTTCAGTTTTTCTAGCATCATAGTTGAAAAGACTCATTTCTCCATTGAATTGCTTTTGTTCCTTTGTTAGTAATAAGTGGATGATATTTGTGTGGATCTATTTCCAGACTCTGAGTTTCAGTTTTTCTCATCTGTTGAGATGACCATGTGGTGTGTTTTGTTTTGTTTTGTTGTTTTGGGGGGGTATTTTGTTGTTAATCATGTATTCTTTTCATAGGATATGTTTTATGGATTTAAATTCAGATGTTAAATCAATCTTGCATTCCCAGGACAAATCCCACTTGCTTATGGTGTGTTATTCTTTATATATGTTGCAGAACCAGATTTTCTGATAATTTTAAATATATTTTCTATCTCTATAGATAAGGGTTAATTGGTCTGTAGTTTTCATGTGTTGTCTCTATCTTACTTTGAGATCCAAGGTATCCTGACCTCATAGGAGGAGTTGGGATATGTGCCTTCACCTTTATTTTCTGGTAGAATTTGTGAAGATTAGTGACATTTCTTATGCTGTATGTTTGATAGAATTCCGTATGGAAGGCATCTGGGCCCGGGGTTTCTTTGTGGGAAGATTATCAATCATTTAGTATAGTTCCTATATAATTTAGTATAGTTTCTCCTTATGTCAGTTTTAATAATGTGTGACTTTTAAGGAACTTGTACACTTCATCCGAATTGTTTAAATTTGGGCTCACAGTGTTTCATTATGACACTTTCAGCTTCTGTAGGGTCAGAAGGCATACTTCCCCTCCTCTTGGTCGGTCTTTCTGAGTTGTCAGTTTTGGTTTTTTTGGAAAGAACTAGCTTTCCATCAATTTGTATAGTTTTTCTGTTTCCTATTTCAATGAATTTAGCTCTAAGCTTTATAAATACAGGCTGTTTATTCACTGTCACATGCATTTGGCAGAGACACAAAGGAAGCAGATGGGAATGCTTTACAATGGAAGCAAGGTTCCAGGTATGCGCTGAATAGAATACTGGCACCGGGAGGCTGAGTGGAGGCGGGGATCCTTTGTGACTCATTAGGGTACATGTGTGGCATTCTCTCATCGGCCCTAAGTAGGCAGAAATTAAGAAAGGTACCAATAGTTAAGCCTGTAACTGCGAACTTCTTAAAACATATTGTAGAAAGCTGAATATAGGATATTTAGGGCATCCTGACAAAGTAAATACAGGCATCAGGGCCAAATCATTAAATACAGGACATGTTCTTGAATTGCAGCCAGGTCAAGGCAGGATAAAGGCAGAGAGGCAGGCTTTGGGACACATACCTTATTAGGATCTCTGGGTGAATGCTTTGTGGTTCCTGGACAGAGGCCAAATTGGTCAATTCAAACAAAAAAGGGGTTTTGGTAAGCCCCAAGGAGGTCTCATCTCAGGGGCAGGGACATAAGACATACAGATGCTGGCAAGTGGGGGAGATTGTTGATCACAGGGCCTTTGGGAATTCCTGTCAGGAACTTACATTTGCTCGTGTCTCTGCAGGCTGCTTTGTAGGGTGTGTGCTTCCATTAGGGGGCGAGTATCTGATTAATGGGCCCTGCAGGCTGCTTGGCCGAACAAAATGGATGCTGAGGCAGCAGTACCATTGAGTGACTTTAATGTCTTGGAACTGAGAGGCACAGCATACATACCACGGAATCCCACATGAAACCATGGCACATACAAGAAGGGGGTTGGAGAATGCCTTTGTCTAAAGAGCCAGGAGTACCTAGGTGGGGACATTCCCTATTGGGTGGAAGTGAATACGTATGTTAAGGTTTGTTCTTGGTGTGTTGGTAGCATGGGTTTTGCGGTGCTGTGAAAACTGACTTGCAAGATAAAGAAGTACACGTCTTCTTTGTTTTGGCCTTGTGATAAATACAAAGACATCTCTAAGAAAACTCGGAACAGTCCTGTATACACAGCATCTGGCAACCCTATTCCCGTGTGTCCCATGCACCTGCTGTTTTGCCAGAAACCCAATAGGTGCCCACTAAGCATTTCTTGGATCAGTGAATATTGCAGCACAGCTTCCCTATTCAGTTTCACCATTCTGGCAAGTGTTTGAAAGTATCACCTCCTGAATGTGGCCAAGGTTCCAACAGAGCCCCAGGTTCAGCTTCATTCTTTGATTTGATTCTTTGATTCTTTGAGTTTGATTCTCTCTCTCAAACTTCATTGAGATCTTGTTTTTTTTTTTTTTTTGCTATGTCACAGGTATGTTTCCCTAGAACTATTTCCACTACTTCCTTTGAATAACTACATAATCATTATTAATACCTTTCAGTAATTGCAATTTCACAAATAATTTCAACTCCCTGTGGAGACACTTACTGTAATTTTAGGTGAAATAACAAGTCACTTCCCAGGAAGAAGATAGGATAGTGAAAATACCCCACCTTTGCACTGGGGACACAGTGCTTCCCTTGTACACATGCTCTATGAAAAGACCACATGCTGTCCTAGCAGAAGGTGGCCGGTGATAAGTCATTTTCTTTACAGTTTCAGATTCTTTAAATAATGAAAATTATCTCAGATACGGAGTAATATTTGAATAAATGTATTGCTCACTGGGTTTAAACACAATCACTGACTATACAGCCAATAAAGTTTTTCTGGGAACCAGAGGCACAATTTCACCCTTTCTACCTACTTCTGTGCCTCCTGTCATCCCGCCTCCCATCTTCCCACCCATAGCTCAGTCTGAAGTCTTTTCTTTCTTGTCCTCGGCTAAATATACTGAACCTCATTAAAATGACCCTAGAGCGTCAGTCTGTGTATTTTAAATGTAACAACTGATAGCTACGAGTGGACTAACAGTCATTATGATAAGGTGTGACCCTTTGCATGTGTAGCCTTTGGGAACTTGCTGCCCTTCATAGAATCTGCAATAACAGGTTCCTAACCTTTTCCTAGACTACTTTCCAAGAAATCTGAGTATGTCCCCTGTAAGACAAGCAAAGCCTCGCGCTGTCTTTGGAGCCATGTAATTCCATTTCCCTGAACTCCGACCTTTGCCTGCCACGCAGAAAGTCACGCTGACGTAGGTCTGTTACGGCTGCAGCAGAAACTACAATATCCAGCAGTCTCTGCGGTGCGCAACGGTGAGTGCCTGAGCCAATGAAGGCTTAGGAGTAGAGGGTAGCTTCCGTACGTGCCCTGTGTGTGGGCGGGACTTCTGGCGGTCCTTCCCTTTGTCGCTTCGGTTTCTCCGGGGTCGTTCACGGTTCAGGGCTTCCGGAGCTTCGTGGCACCGCGGTGACGCGGCGGAAGCGCGCTGCGAGAGGCTCTGTCCCTTCCGCGCAGGGGCGGCTGTGAGGCTGGACGGAGCCTGTGCTGCCGACGCGGCGCCCTCGCTCCGCCCGGCCGCCCGCCGCTCTCGGCCGCGCTCTGCGCACTGGCCGGGGGCGGAGGCGGTGCCCACAAACCGGCCCAGGTGGGTGCCGCGCCCCCCGAGCCCTCGCCCTCCCGACGCCCTCCTCCGGGGTGCAGCGCGCACCGAGGCGCCCGCCGAGTTCGCGCAGGCAGGCCCGTGCCCGGCGTGGAGCTCGCCCTCGTGAGGGGCCCCCGGTCCAGCCGTTCGTCCCGGGGGCGGCCTGTGCGGAGGCTCCGGGAGACCTGAGCCCTGTCTCCGGGGACAGGGTCCGGAGGAGGCTCGCCTGCCGCGTCAGCCGGAGCAGCTGGACTCCGTGGGAGGTTGTGAAGGGACAGCGGTGGGCGAGGAAGTTTAAAGTGGGTAAAAACAAGTCGGGAGTGGAGGCCGGTGAGGTCCCGAGGAGGCCCCAGGAGAATTGGGTAGGGGCTGGACCAGGGTGGGGGCGGCAGAGGGGAGATATGAGGAGACTGGATTCCTGCTGCATAGCATACAGTTGTTAAGCAAAAGTAGGGAGCGAACCAGTGTCCCGAGTTGTTTCTTCCCTGAATTTCTAAGTCTGGAGATGGGGAAGACACAGCACAAGTAGCAGGTTTCAGGGGGAAGATTAAGATTATTGGATTTTGGACATGTTGATTCCGAGTTGTATTAAGATAGAGATGTCACAAGGTGGAGGCATCGTATATGTAGCCGAACATAAAGGGGTCTGGAATTTGAGGACGGGGACACGTTAGAGCTACCGGAGGGGTGGAGGATGTGGACCGAACCAGAGCACGGCCTGGGGATCAGTTTGAGGAGGGGGTCTTAGACTGCGATTCCCGATGGGCCGTGTGGTGAGGGCAGGGTGTGCGGGGCGGGCGTTGGCGGACCTGGGACGGGAGGGACTCTGGCCTGCGGCTCCGAGAGGGAGGCCCCTCTAGGGGCTGAGGAGCTTCACTTCAGTGCATCCTGCCGTGTGCGCTGGTGTAGATTCTCTGTAGGCTCTTCACTAGCCGACCCCAGGGCCATTCGCTATGGAACAAGGGAAAGAAAGGTCTGCCAGGCTGGTGGAGTTGTTGGGCCTAGACCACGGCACTGTGGCTTCACCTCCATCGTTGAGGGCAAAAGAGAGGGCTCAGTGCTTCAGTCAGGGACCCCCAACAAGCTCTTTATTGAGGATTACTTAGCAGTCAGGCCTGGCTGCTGGTGGACCAGTAGCTTACCTGCCTTCTGAGCCCCCTCTTTACTACCTTAACAAAGTACGAAAAATTTACTGATAAAGCACTAATTAACCACTATTCCTGAGAGTATGTACACACAGGTAAACAATGAGAAACGAGCCTGTTTGATAAGTTAAATTTGTGCGAACATTTCACAATTGATTTGACATTAATTGACCTCTTATTTGCTTATGATATAAAGTTTTCTATGTGACATCTTTTGAAGTCTTAAAAAGCAGTGAAAGTAAGCACCCCAAATTTTAAAATCCTACCATTTCATTTGCTCTGAAAATATATTCTAAACTGTTGATCCTATGACAGTGGTAGCCCATACATAGCCTGTATCTCTTATATTTGGTGCCAATATGAGCCCTGTGAGCTTGGAAGCACTCTTCTTATCTTCAGCATTTTTTTTCTTAGGCCCTGGAAGGCTTAGTCCTTCTCCCCTAGTCACCCAGTTGGTGACCTGAAAACAGAAAAAACAAGGCAGCATTGTTTTCTGAAGGAGCTGAGCTTAGATCATCAGGCTGAGATCACTTTGCTCCGGGCAAGGCACTTGTGGGGTCCAGCTCAGCTTGTAGGATCCTGCCACAGTTACCCATTTTTCTCATTGCTTCTCTCTTCCTACAGGGTCTCATGGCAGTGGCTGAAATGCTCGTGGACCCAGTACAGGTGAGTGGAGAGTGTCCCACCTTTCACCCATCCCAAATATCACCCCAGTGGTTTCTACACCCAGGTGTATATACCCTAAGGGAATGGCAGTGCCGTGGCACTTCTGCCCTTCTCTCTCTCTTGAGTCTGAAGACTGTGCTTTTACCAAGCCTAGGATTCTATGTTTAGTCTGAGGTTATATGTGGAACAGTTACTATTTCTGACAATGATGGAGTCAGTTATGGCGGGGAGTCCACGCCACAGGATTCAAATGTTCAGATGCTCGCAGGTGAGGCCTAGCTAGGATGTTCAGGGAGCTGCAGGTCTTTCACATCTGATGGGAATGGGGAGGCAGTGGGGAATAGGGCTGCACAGATATCAGGCCTTGAATGATAGCCTAGGTCCTGGGCCTCTAATCTGAGATTGGTGGGAGTTAAGGAAGGTTTGAAGCAGAAGAGGGTGCTGGGACCTCTGCTGCAGGGTGGGAGGAGGCAGCTGAGGGTAGGGAGTGTGGGAGGGATTTCTTGCAGTATTCCAGGTGAGTGTGAGGTGGCTGCCCACGAATGCTGGCTGTGGAGGTGGAGGACTGCTTGCCTTCTGGGTGTGTCTGCACAAAGCTGCCCACATTTAGTGATGCAGTGAGGGTGCGGGCTAGGGGACGAGATGGGAGTCAGGGACGGCTCAGGACTTTTGACCTTCCCTGGAAGGATGGGGGTTCTATCCGTTGAGATGGGGAGGTCAACCATAGAGGGAATACTTCAGAGGAAAGAGGAGGCGGTCAGGTTTGTCCTCGCACAGATGTTCCAGAGACTCCAAGGGGCAGTGTCTGGTGGGCCCTTTTACGCAGAGGCCCAGAGTTCCAGGGATGGATTCATGTCTGAGACAGCCACAATGTAGCTGCCGGTGTGCAGCTGACATGAAACTAGGTCAGGTTTCGGAGGCAGCATCTCTGAGCTATGGTGTCCATGTCATTGTAGGACAAAGTATGGGAATGAAGGCTCTCTTGAATGGGCACCTGGGTGGAGGTGTGGTTATCAGAGAGACCCGCTGATGCAGCAGAGGTCCATGTGTTTGCATGTGACAGTGGGTATAGGAGTGGGGAAATCTTTAGAAGCAACAGTGGATGTGAGATGGATGGAGACGGGGGAGATGGGATCAGTGACGAGACTCACCAGACCTCTGGTGGGGGGGAGGGTGTGGGTGGCGATGTCAGTGCAGCTGAGCTTCAAGTGAGGAGAGGCGAGGTTCTGGCTGCATAAGGAACGGCTAAGTGCAGGGCAGAGGGGCAGGGGCCAAGGGCATGTGAGGTCCTTGCAAAGGAAGGGAGGTCGAGGATGATGCAAGAAACAGCCCTGGGGGGAGGTCTTCAAGGCAGGGCTTGGGGCTGGCCATGGCACTAGAGTACTTTGGTATTCAGGGGCAGCATTGGGGCTGAATTAGGAGCCAGGGGCATTTGCCATGCACTGCCTGGATTCCAGGTGCAGAGTGGCCCATTGGGGATGAAGGAAATGACTGTGGGGAGGCTGGGTGGGTCTGTGGAGTTGTCACTGTGGAGGGGTTGGTGTTGTGAGGGAGGAGTGAGTGCAGGGGAGGGAGAGTGTGAATGCTTGTCTCTAGGTCTGGCCCTGGGTGCTTCAGGGAGAAGGAGTCTGAGTTTGCTTGTCTTGAGAGTGAAGATGAGGGGGGACCCCAGGGAAACTGGCAGGGAACGGATAAGGCCCTGCATGCTAGGCGCACAGCCTGTGGACACCCCACATATTTTATGCTGTGTGCTGGACACAGTGATCAGGAGAAACAGGCACCCAAGCCACCAGGACCTGGTAACTCTTCCACAGCAGGAAGTCAGGGAGCAGAATGAGCAGGGGGATGTATGGGGGAGGATTGAAGGTCCTGGAGAGAGAAGTGCATCAATGACTGTACCCATGCAATTCTAGTTTATGGAGGTGAGTGATGACGTGCAAAAGCCAATGATGTTGACAGGGTTTTATTACTTAGATTTCTGAGGAAATGTAACACAAGGCTGTGAGGGGAAGCACTGGATTTGGTTAGGAGGCATGACACGAGCCAAAGGAAACCTTAGGTCAGAACCTGTTTTGGACTTTCCAAGTGAGATGCAGAGAGGGTAGGAAGAAAGACTTCAGGATAGCTAGTGTGTATAATTCCAGTGTGCCTGCGGTATAGGAGCTGTCCCTTGTTGTCTGGCACCTGGCCCAGGGCTGGTTTAAGGCAGGAGAAACACTGACTGTGTGAGAGTTAAGGAGTGGTCCACACTCTGGGCTCTGTATTACAGCTGAGCAATTGCAGATGGCCATGTAAACATTCCATTTGTTTTGCCCTGTAATTAATGGATGGCAAATAGATAAATACAGAATTGAAGGAAACATAATTAAAACAAGAAGCTGTTCATGAACCAAACTGTTCCAATTTCGGCAGAGACATGTGGTCTTTGAGGACGTGGCCGTACATTTCTCCCAGGAGGAGTGGGGCCTCCTAGATGAAGCTCAGAGACTCCTGTTCCATCATGTGATGCTGGAGAACTTTGTCCTTTTGTGCTCCTTAGGTAAGGCCTACCCTCCTACCCCAGTACCCTAGGCTGGGCTCTGTCTCCCTGGGACACCTCTGACCATCCCACAGTGCAACCAGAGGTCCTATTTCCTTTCCTGGTTCCCTGGCATATATGTGTTGTTGGTGCCAGGGCTGGGCTGTGGCCACTGACTGCCTGACCCCAAGCAGCCCACCCCTGCTGCTCTGAGGCCTGGCAAGACAGGGCTCAGGAGTCAAATCTTGAACTTTACCTGAGAGATCCCTCAGACCTGGCCTGTCTGTGGTAGGGTCACTCAGTTTAGATGTTCGGAACCTCGATGCCTCAGGCCTTCCTTCTTCCTCTTGCTGACATTTTTTGGGGACTGCTTGTGCCAGGAATTTCAGGCACCCAACGTGGTTACTAATTTTGGGGACCACTGGGTTATTTCCATAGTCTCTCCTATGAAGTTCTTAAAATTTTAGAGTGTTGGATGTCCTGTGTTGTGTGGCCACTCCTTTTCCTATCTTGCTTAGGACTGGCCTCTTCCAGGTGCCACATTAGTGCTTACCTTGGGCCATGGGGAAGATCCTGGGTGCCTGCTAGTGTGGACATTCCTACATCAATTGTAAGAGACACTCTAAAGTACACGGCCCTGGTGCCAGGGGGATGGGAAAAGAAGTGATGTCAGAGCTGAGTACCTGTCCTTTGTCCACTATTGTGTGATTCCAGGACCAGTAGCCACACCTCATTTCTACCTTTCTTCCCCATTTTCATTTCTGCTCCGACTTCTAGTCCCCTTTCTGCCACAGTCAGTCCATACCTATGTGGGCTTCAGCTCTCCCATCCTGTTTCATTGCTCCCTTTGCAGTGTCCTCTGCCATTTGACTTACACTTAAGATGTCATGAGGTTGCCATATTCCTTATATAGTCCTTGAACTGCAGCATCTCTGTTGTACTCAGCTATTTCTAGGTCTGAACACGACCTTCTGCTGAGTGCTCATGAATCGCCAGCAGCCATGGCCCTGTTGAAAGCCGTTTGCAAAGGAGTGACTTACAGACCTTGCCTCTCCTCCCCACACAGTGCCTGCTATGTTCTGAACGTTTATGCCTCCCCAGAGTTCATATGTTATGAGCCTCATGTCCTAGCAGCCCTTATGAATGGGTCTAGTGCTCTTATAAGAGAGACCACACAGAGTTTCCTAGCCCCCTCCACTATGTGAGGACACAATGAAACTCTGCAACCTAAAGAGGGCCCTCACCAGACCATGCTTGGACCCTGATCTTGGACTTCAACCTCTAGAACTATAAGAAATGAATTTCTATTGTTTATAAGCCTCCCTGTCGATGGCATTTTGTTAGAGCAGCCTGAATGGATCAAGTACTCTTCCTTGAGTCCTTAACCATTATGGGAGCTTGCCAGGCTGAGCTCTGCACAGCAGGCCTTCCTCTCACTGGCTCTTGTCCCCAGTGTCTGTCTGCAGTCCTGTGGACTTCTTAGTGGGAATAATATCCCATGGACCTCTCACCGTGAAGTCAGCAGGCACTTCACCAGCATTTCTCTGCTTATAGGTTCTTTGCATGGAGCCCAGGATGGGGAGCTACCTTGTGAGCAAGGTAATTCTCTAGCAGTGCCACAGGTCAGGACTCCAAAGCCAGATCCATCCATCCTGGAGGCTCATCCCTGTGATACATCTAGCCCACTCTTGACAGACATTTTGCACCTGGATGAGCATGATGGAACACACCCTGAGCAGTACACTTGTGGGACAAACCTGCACCAGCACCAAAAGGAGCAGATCAGAGACAAACTTTGCAGAAGTGATGAGAGGAGGCCTTCATTTGTGATGAACAGCAGTGTTCACATGGCAGAGCATACTTTCATATGCAGAGAAGGTGAGAAGGACTTCCCAGCCAGCACAGGCCTTCTCCAGTGCCTGGGCACTCACAGTGAGTTTAAGCCACAAAGGGACGCCAAGTGCAGGGAGGCCTTTGGAACTGGAGAGAATGATTATATGTGTACTCAGTGTGGGAAAGCCTTCAGCCAAAAACAGATTCTTGTTCAGCACCAGAAAATCCACACTGGAGTAAGGCCTTATGAGTGTAGCAGATGTGGGATGGCCTTCATTAGAAAATTCCATCTTGTTCAGCACCAGAAAACCCACACTGGAGAAAGGCCTTTTAAGTGCAATGAATGTGGGAAATTCTTTAGGTACAACTCCACACTCATTAGTCACCAGAAAGTTCATACTGGGTTAAGCCCTTATGAGTGCAGCAAATGTGGGGAATTCTTTAAGTATAATGCCAACTTCATGAAACATCAGAGAATTCATAATGGGGAAAGGCCTTATGAGTGCAGAGAATGTGGGAAATTCTTTAGGTACAACTACAGACTAGTAAGACATGAGAGAGTTCACACAGGAGAAAGGCCTTATAAATGCAGTGAGTGTGGAAAATTTTTCAGGTACAGCTCCACATTCATTAGACATCAGAGAGTTCACACTGCAGAAAGGCCTTATGAGTGCAGTGAATGTGGAAAATTCTTTAGGTACAATTCTACACTAATTAAACACCAGAGAGTTCACACCGGAGAAAGGCCGTATGAGTGCAGTGAATGTGGGAAATTCTTTCGGTATACCTCCACGCTCATTAGACATCAAAGAGTTCATACTGTAGAAAGGCCTTATGAGTGCAGCTTATGTGGGGAATTCTTTAGGTACAAGTCCAAGCTTATTAAACATTGGCAGAATCACACTGGAGAAAGACCTTACGAATGCAGTGAATGTGGGAAATCCTTTAGGTACCACTGCAGACTCATTAGACATAAGAGAGTTCACACTGGAGAAAGGCCTTATGAGTGTAGCGCATGTGGGAAATTCTTTCGGTACAACTCCAACCTCATTAAACATTGGAGAAATCACACTGGAGAGAGGCCTTATGACTGCAGTGTATGTGGGAAAGCCTTTAGCCACAAACATATACTTGTTGAGCATCAGAAAATCCACACTGGAGAAAGACCTTACAAGTGCAACAAATGTCAGAAGGCCTTCGTTAGAAAGTCCCACCTGGTTCATCACCAGAAAATCCACAATGAAGATAAGCCTATGTTTACCACGAATATGGGGGATTCTTTGGGTGCAACTCCATCCTGTTAATTAGAGTTCACACTGGTAATGGCCTTATGAGTGCAGAGAATATGCTAAGTCCTTTACCACTCCAAACTCATTACACTGGAGAGAAGCCTTAGGTGTTCACACTGGAATAGGGCCTAAATGAGTACAGTGAGTATGGGTAATTGTTTGGCTACAGTTCCCCACTCATTAGACATGAGGAGGACCTCACATTGGAGGAAGGCCTTCTGAGTGCAGTAAGTGTAGGAAAGTCCTAAAATGTAACTTCGGCCCCACTACACATCAGAGATTTTACAGTGGAGAATGACCTTGTGAGTGCAGCAAATATGGGCACATGTTCAGCTAAAACTCTCATTCAGCACCAAAAAGTTCACACCAGAGAGAGTACTGCAAATGAGGAAAGACTTCAGCCAAAAGTTTGCTCTAACTTATCCCTGGGAACTACTGTAATGTAGTTTTTTAATTAAAAATTTTGCATTTTTAATTGTATAAAATACATGTTAACGAAGTTTATCCTCTACCATTAATTGTACAGTTTACTGTTAAAAATCCACATATTTAGTTAGAACATTTGTGCAACTAATCTCCAGAATTCTTTCCATCTTGCAAAATGAAAACGCTATGCCCAGTGAACAATAGCTCTTCCCACCCACCCCCAACCAACCTGGCAATCATGTTTTACAGTCTGTCTCTATAAAGTCTACACTTCTGGTACTTTATACAAGTGGAGTCATACAATATGTCTTTTTGTGTCTTTGTGACTGGCTTATTTCACTTCACATAATTTCCTCATTTTGAAGCATTTGCCAGCATTTCTTTTTTATATGAGAAGGGATCAGAGTTGACCCGCCTAAGATATGGGGTAGGGTGCATGATGAGTCTATACAGCTTTGCCAGACGTTAATGATATTTCTAGAGGAAGAAGAGATCTAGATTTTATATGGAATCTTTTCCTTAACAGCCTTATTGAAGTATAAAATACATTAAACTGCACTTACTAAAAGTGTAAAATACAGTTTCATATATGTGTGTACAGTGGTACCATCGCTAACATAATAAACATATTTATTGCCCCTATAGTTTCTCTTGGCCCCTTCCTGTTCTCCCTCTCCCAACCCTACCCAATTTGTCATCCCCAAGTAGATATTTAGTTACATTTTCTAGAATTTTATATAAATGGCATCTTACAGTTACTCTTGAATGGTTGTTTTCACTAAGCTCATACATATATTTATAGTGTTAGCCATCTTGTGTGTACAAAAGCATGGCATCAAATTAGAGTAAGCAAGGCTTTGTTATGTATTAGAACTGCATTGTTTATAAACAACAAAGGTGCTTTTGTGTTCTGACAATCACTCAGAAAAAGTTGTTTAAAGTGGGAAAGTGATATTTAAACTAAGTAACTTAAAGTTTCATATGAATTCATTATCAATAAAAAATTTTGAACCATCTGCCTCATGCATAAAGAACAAGGTTCTGTTCCAAATCTTTGCACCTATTGAGCTAATCATGTGGTGGAGTCCACCCCCTCCCCATTCTTTTACTTTTACTTTTATATATAGTGTATCCCATTAATTGATTTTCAGAGGTTAAACCTTGCATTCCTGGGACAAATCCCATTCATCATGATGTATAATCCTTTACATATATTGTTCCATCTGATTTTCTTATGTTTTTTAAAATGTATTTTGTGTATATATTGATGAGGGATAATTGCTCTGTAAGTTTCTTGTGATGTCTCAGTCTTTGATATCAGGAATTCTGACTTCATAAAATGTGTTGGGATTTGCTTTGTTTGGACGAGTTCGTGAAGGATTAGAGATACTTCTCTTTTACATATTTGTTAACAGTACCTTCATGAAGGAATCGGGGCCTGAAATTTTCCTGTAGGAAGATATTTTAAAATATTACTGAGCATAGTTATTATATAGGTTTTCTACTTCTTTAGTCATTTTGACAATTTATATCTTTCTGGGACTTTGTGCATTTCAACTAAGTTGTCTTATTTTGGGGGATAAAGATTGTTCATATTATTCTCTTATAATACTTTTAATTTCTATAGCATCACTTGTGTCTTCCTGTCATTCCTGATCTCTTGACTTCTTATTTTGTCATCCTACCTAAAGTTGTCGGTTTTATTGATTTTTTGGAAGAACCAACTTTTTGATCCATCAAATTTTATATAGTTTTGGTTTTTCAATGGTTTTATTCTAGTCTTTCTTAATTGCCTTTCCTTTTGCTCTGAGGTTATTTAGTTTCATTTTTCGGCTAGAAAGCCTAGGCTATTGAAATCTTTCTTCTTTTGCAATATAGCTGTTTAAATCTGTAATTTTCCCTCTAAGTACTTAGTATTGCTGGGTCGCATTGATTTTGATGTGTGGGATTTTTATTTTCACCCAGTTAAAAATTTATGTTTTAAACTTTCCTTGTAATTCTTTTACCCATAGGTTGTTTGGTAACTTGTCATCTAACAAGTCTCTTCCTATTGCATTTGCATGGCTGGTATCACAGATCAGGGAGGGATGTTGTTCAGTCAAAAGTCCTAGTGTTTCAGTTGAGGGCTGCAAGGTGGGGGAAATCTGTGAGCTATTTGAAAACCTACCACCTATTTGATATGTTTACTGTGAAAAGTGACAGGGCTTAATGATCTATTGTGCAGACTATCTCCTGAATTCTTTTCATCTTGCAAAACTGAAACTCTACCTATTAAAGAACATCTCCCATTACTCCCTAGAAACCACTGTCTATTCTACTTTCTGTCTCTATGGACTTGAGGACCTCATCTATGAGCAGTCATATAGATATAGGACAAGCTTACTTCACTTACCATGACTTCAAGGTTCATTCATGTTGTAGCATATGTACAAATTTCCTTTCTTAAGGCTCAGTAATATTCCATTGTAAATATATGTCACATTTTCTTTATCCACTCATCCATCAGTAGACACTTGGGGTGCTTCCATATTTTGGCTACTGTGCATAATGTTACTATGAACATGGGTGTAGAATTGTCTTCAGTTTCAAGCTGCTCTCAGTTTGTGGAGGGGAGGGTTTATACCCAGAAGTGGAATTGCTGAATCATATGTAATTGTATCTTTAAAATTCAGGACCCACCATACTCTTCTCCATAGCAGCTGCTGCATTTTACCTACCTACCAGTATGCACCAGGTTCCAATTTCTCTACATCCTTGCCAACACTTCTTATTTTCTGTTTTCCTGATAGTAGCCACTCTTGTCCAATTGATTTTTCTTGGAAATGTCTCAGGTACAACTTTAAGTAGACTGTAATTTTCTAGTCTTTTTCGAACCTCAGGATTATTTTGGAAGAGGGATCCTGTAGTAACCTTTCCCAATCAGTACAGCCAGCTTTTGCCATTCAGGATCTAGCATTTGAGGTTCCTACCAACATATATAAAAGTTCTGTAACATGTAACTCTGGGTCATAAGCACCCTAAAAACATAAATTCCTCTATAAATATTTGTTGTGTTTATTTGGGTAAAGGGAAATCTTTAGTTACACCTGTTAATTCAACCTGGATCTAAAGCTTGAACTCTACAGTTGCCAGTGAAGGGTGGCAGAATACACCATTGCAAAAAATGTCACTTTGGCATAAGGATTATTTTAGACAGAAACTCAAAAGATGCAATTGAAAAGAAGCAGATGTAAAAAAATCTGCCCTCCCCCTTTTTGCCTAAAAGCAGGACAAGATATTGTAAAGGTGTCTCCCCCCCAACCAACCAGGAAGAACAGAAGTTAATCTCCAACAACCCAGCGGAGGAATCTTCATAACAAATTTACTAACTAGCCCTTATCATCTGTTAGTTCCTCTATATAGTTGTATCTGTCCATCCACAATTCAGCACCCTAGAAACTCAACGTGCTTCCCATTGTCTTGTCACTTCTTTGAGCAATTAAGGTGTTATGTAACCCCATGTTCTAACCACCCTTTGGAGTTACTCATTGCTGAGTGTTCCCCGGGGTATTCATGATGCACATGTTTATAGATCTGTTTGTTTTTCACTGGTTAGTTTGTCTTTTATCAGTACAGGGCCCTAGCAAAGAACCTCATAGAGGGAAAATGCCTATTTTCTTCCATTGTACCTACATTCCTGGCTCATGTATGGGATGCATCTTTAGAAAGAATGGCACTGTGAGATTTTAAGAGATGTTGGGAAAAAATAGGGGGTCTGTAAAAAAGGGAAGAATGAAGAGATGTGCAAGGAGAGAATTCAGAACGGTAAGGGGGAAGAAAGAGAGCTGAACACAGGAGGCAATGGAAGGACAAAGAGTTTACTAGTCCTTACTGGTCTAGTCCTTACTTAAGTTTGTTGAACTCATTCGCTTTGGCCAGCTAAACTTTTACTGAAACAGTTTTTGATTCAGAATGTCAATACTTGAGAAATCAGACCAATAAAAAATTGTTTTAATTCCTGCCCACTGGACCTGAGAAATATTTCTTTTCTTTACCAAGATACCTCTGACCTCTGAAATGAATTTTTTCCCACCAAAATGCTCTTCAGAGTGGCCATGGAAGGCCCAAATCATCCTTGGTGTAGTTGTGCCACTTAGAAATATCAGAGCAAAAATATTGTAATGAGAGTGCAGTCGTATGGGAGTTTTGCCTGGAAGAGGGGAGGATTTAGACTTAGGGGATGTGTGGGCTGGCAGTGGTCAGAAAAATGGTAATAATGCTGGTGGACCCTGGGCCTGGGTCTCCCTGGCCAATGGGTGGCCACCTTCCAAACTCAGGCCCAACAATCTCTGTCTCCCCACAGGTAGTAAACCTTAGAGAATGCTCTCTCTGCATCGATGCCTACTTTTCAGGACAAAAATAAATTGGAGGACAAAAGAAAGTAATAAGGAAACCTCATGCAGTTTTGCTGGTGGCTCCCAGCAAGGCTTGTCCAAGCAGATGCCTGTCCAGTGAGAACGGGAAAACCACAAGCCTGGGATGACAGTCTCTTGGGCTTAGGCCTGTGTTACCCTGGGATTCACTTTCTTATGACAAACAGCACTTTTAAGCATAAAACTGTTCCACAAAAGACTGCAAAAAAGTGATGAAAAGGAACGGCCTGATTTAAACAAGTATGTGAATCTAATGGGGACCCAAAATAAACAAGTTTGAGGACCAAACTGAGAATAAATAGCTAAGGGATTTTGAGTTGGGAAACAGAGCAGCATTCAGAACCGGTGATGACTGTGATGACTTACCATGTGTAAGTCCGGGGAGAGCAAATCCCGGGGCTAAATACCTATAAAAACCGAAATCAGAGGGAGAAATAAAGTTTAAAACCCATTTATTGCTTATAAACTGCAATCCAGGGCCGTCTCTCTCCTCTGCTCCTGACGAAGCAAGTAAGCAAGCCCCTCCTGTTAACCTTTCCTGTTCAGACACGCCCTTGGTTGCCTAGGTAATTACCCACTGACCCAGAGATGAACTCTCCACCCCTGAGGATATGCAAATGCACCAAAGCCCTGTGAGATACTCTGGAAATGTTACAATTTTACCCACAGCCCACCCCTCCAGAAATCTCGCCTTACAATCTACTCATTCCCCTTCTTCTGCAATCGTCCCTGGGTGAGAAAACTGGAGCATTGTGACCAGACTAATGACATTAGCAACAGCAATAAAATCATGACAATCTTCAAGCTGGAGGATTCAGCTAGGTTCAAAGTCCCATGCAGACTAAGTCCATAGCTAGTCATTCCATAGGCAGGCTGTAGCTGAGGGTTCAATCATCATGTGGCGGCTGCAGCCAGGGGGCACATTCAGGACAGGACTAGGAGAAAATAACCTTAAGGGTGATAAGATACATGTTTTGTGATAAGATGTATGTTTTAATGACACCAGCATGGGCAAATCTTGTCCATCAGGTAGGATACATGCAAGAGAGTGGTCTTGTGATAAAACAGTGGCAGGAATGGGATCTCGTCCTGGTCTAGTGTACCAAACTTTCACCCTCTCCCTGTGGGAGTTACAGATGGATTGATATATAGGGCTACGGGAGGTACATACACTGGCCATAAAGATAAAACTTCCTCACAAGATGCTCTTACCTCCAGGACGTTTTGGGTACAACACCATGATCTTTGGGGGCCATTCTGCTGTTATTCCAGGAATACACAGAGGAGACCAGCTTCCAGGCCTTTCTCCCAAGGTGCCAGAAGGGCAAGCCATTGCTGGTCCATGAGTCGAAATGTCCAGGGCCAGCTCCATTCAACAGTCTCCAGGGCTTAATGCAGTAGGGCTGGCAGCAGGATGTTGCTCTGCTGGCCATATCCTGGCTTCAACAGCTCTTCTTTGGTATCGACATACAACTGTATAGGAGAGGCAGCAAGGCGTGTGGGCATGACCTCAGGGCTCAAAGCTCCTTCACGTGGCTCCTCATTCAAACGCCGCAGCACCAACCAATGGTGACCTGACCAACCCCGTAGGCTATTGGTGTCCAACTTCAGGCCAGATTTCAATAAACCGTTGTACCTCTCTATCACACCTGCCTCAGTAGGATTATATGGTACATGAAATTTCCACTTTACTCCTAATTGCTGCACCCATTCTTGTAATGTACGTCCAGTAAAGTGGGTGCCTTGATCACTCTCAATCACCTCTGTCCGGCCACAGGCTGCAAAGAGGCGCTCTAGGCCCCTCTTGGTGGTTTGTTGATCTGCACGACTTGCAGGAAAAGCAACCAATAGTCCAGTAGCCATGTCCACACAAGTCACGGCACACCCATAGCCTTCTGACATGGGCAGAGGCCCAATATAGTCTATCTGCCACCTGACAAGGGGTATTGGCCCCCTTACTGTTGTCCCCTGTCGCTGTGGGACTTGGTGTAAGTCCCTCTTAGAGCGCACAAGGCACTCCTTCTGGGCTCTGCTGAGTTCTTCAGAGGCCAACGGCAAGCCCCACCAATGGGCTACAGCCCACATTGTCTTCTGCCCTGCGTGCAACAAAGGCTGGTACAGCCATGGGCCACATGACAGGCAGGTTTTCCTTCCAGTCAGCGCGCCTGGGTCAGTGAGTCCCCTTGCACGCGTGCCGACAGGCAATGGCACGCATAAATTGCTCTTCTGTTCAAATTGGATTCTGATTCTTAAAAACAATGGAAAATGTCCCAGATACGGAATAAGACATTTTATGAATTAAAATGCTTAGCAAGGCTGGAACACCACCAACTGACCACACAGAGAGGTGTTTTCTCTGGGTACAAGAGGCAGAGCGTCATACTTTCTACCTGCTCAGTGTCCTGACATCCCTCCTTCAATTTCCGTCTGGGTTTTTTCTTTCTTTCCCCCACCGAACCTCCTCTGCTCATAGAAAATGACTCAAAACTTCAGTCTCCACGTATCTGCAAAGCTGACGCAGGGTGTCAGTATGTTATGGTGCGTCCCTTTGGACGTATACTTTTGGGAACTTGTGCTCCCCGGAAAGATTGTGTCCATCCGGAAAGCCTGCTGTCACGTGTCCCGCACTGCACTGCGAAGATATCTGGGCACCTCACGCGAAGCCTCGCCGCGCCGGGAGGCCCGGGGCTGTTTCCCATCGGCCTCGTCCTCGCGTGGCCTCTGTAAGTCGCGAGTAACCCACGCGCTGGAGACGCGGCGGATAGGCGCGTGGGAAGCGCTGTTACGCAGCAGCCTCTGCGCACTGCGGCGGCGCGGAGCCAATGACAGACTAGCAGGGACGTGCACGTCGTACGCACCGCTGGGGCGGGATTTCCGGCGTCCCCTGGAGCTGGCCGCGTCGCTGGCTCCCGGCCTGTTCACGGGACCTAGGACCCCGGAACGCTGGCGGACCGCGCCGGGACGGAGCGGACAGCGCGAGGAGAGGCGTGGTCCGCGCTGCACAGAAGCGTGAGTTCCGACGGAGCCGGGCCAGGGGCGCGGCGCCCTCGTTCCCGGCCCGAGCTGCGCACCGGCCGGGGGTGGAAGCACGCCCGCGAGCCCGACTCAGGTGGGTGCTGCATCACCCGGGTCTCTTCGCCCGCCGCTCTCCCTCCCACTCTTGAAACCTACAGCCCTGATTGAGGGGCGCGTCCCCCGTCCAGGACAGATGGAGATGCGTGCGGGGTCCCCATTTCGGCCAGTTTCCTGAGTGGGGCACGTGTCCCTGGTCAGGGACTGTCCGAAGGCTTGCAGGTGCTGCTGCGTCTGAGTCTATGTGCTCAGGGAGGCGAGGGTCAGGAGTGGCCTTGCAGTGGCCGCCTGCGCAGCCGAGCTCCGTGGAAGGATGTGAAGGGAGGACAGAACGCGGCGGCACATGCCCAAAGGAGAAGTTTAACGAGGACAAATAGGCCGAGGAAGCCGCTCAGGGAGACCGGAGGGGCAGACACGGCGATACATTCCCAGAGGATTACGGTAAGGGCGGGGCCAGGGCAGGTCTGTAGGGGTGAGACAAGACTTCGGGTGGTTCGTAGAGTCGGCAGGATGTCCCACTGCGTCCGCATGGCTGGGAGCAAAAGGAGGGGGTGGAAAATCATCCCGAGTTGTTTCACCTGAACATCTAAGGAATGGAGAGGGAGACGTCAGCGCTGGGAACGGGACCCAGGGAGAAGATTCTGAGAGGTCTCAAGATGGAGATGTCAGAAAAGGGGGACATCACCTGAACAGATGGACTTGTAGGTCTGGAGGCCCAGGAAACTGGTCTGAAGCTTTCAAAACGGTGGGGGGTGTGGCCTGGACCAGGTCCCGGCCTGGTGATCAGACTGAAGAGGGAGAGTGTTAAGGCTGTCACTTCACACGGGCTCTGCGGGCAAGTAGGGAGGCTGAGACTGGAGGGCAGAGCCCAGATGGGTGTGCCTCCCTCACGGCCCCGCAGGGAGGGAGCGGTTCTGGTGGGGCGGAATTCTGGCCTGTGAATGTAGGAGGGAGGTCCGCGTGAGTGTAGGGAGGCGCTGAGCTGGTGTGGAGTCTTCCCACTGCGGGTGCTCAGGATCGCTTGTGACGAGGCAGAGGCCAGCTGGCTTAGTGGGGCGGCCGGTTAGGGGCGTCCCCTCCCACAGCCCTATGAGCAAGAGGGGTGATCCGCTGCCCAGTCAGGGCTCCTGCACCTCCCCTCCAGGGCACTGTGCTGCAGGCAGGCCTGGTTGCTAAAAGGACTCGCACCTGACCTGCCTGCTCACTGCCTCCCTGCAGCTCCTTAGGAATGCATGAAACGGTTATTGAGCTAAACACTCTTACTGTGTCCACATAGGTCGGCAATTCCAAATGAATGTATTGAGTCAAAGTTATCCGAACACTTAGTAATTGGTCTGAATGTTAATATTCCTTTAGGTACTTGGTTAGAAGTTGAAAAAATACACATGCCCGAATTTTTAGGACCCTACCATGCACTTTCCCTGAAAACATTTTCAAAACCATGGATCCTGTGGACAGTCCCAGCTGGTACACAGTGTGTCCTACTTACGCTTTGTGTCAGTACCAGCCGTGTGCATCGAGACCATTCTTGTTGCATTTTAGAGCCGAGGGCACTGAGGCTCAGGGAGGTTCAGCCCTTCTCCAGGGTCACAGAGCCAGTGAGATGCTGCACGGAGGTCTGGGGAGTTGAGTGTCGACCTTGAGGCCCAGATCGCTTTGCCGCGGGGCAAGGCAGGGCTGTCCAGCTCGGCTGTCGGCTCTGCCGTGGCTGCCCATTTCTCATGGCCTCTCTCTTCCCCAGGGTCCCTCAGTGGTGACAGAAATGCTGGTGGACTCTGCGCAGGTGAGTGGAGGGTGGCCCAGGCCCTCAGCCACCCTGACGGTCACCAGCTGGTTCCAGGCCCTCAGCGGGAGGAACGGTGATGTCCTGCGACTCCACCTCCTCTTCTCTGCACTTGGGGTCTGAAGACCCTGTGGTTGCACGAAGCCCAGGGTCCTGACCTCAGTCCTGGGTTACATGGAGCTCTTCCTGTTTCTGACAACAGGGGTACATTTGTGCGGTGTTCTGGGCGCAGGATCCAGAATGCTTCTGTAGTTGGAGGTGAGGCTGAGCTGGAATGTTCAGGGACGTCAAGTCTAGTGTATCTTCTGGGAGTACAAGCTGGCACGGGGTGGTAGGAGGGCGCGCGGATCAAGCCTGGAATGACAGCCTTAGGTTCTGGGCCTCTAAGCTGAGGGTGATGGGAGGCAATGTAATGTGATCCAAGTTTAATAGGCTGCCTCTGGCCCACGTGCGGGAGAAAATGAGGGGTCAGGGTGGAAGAAGGGAGGCCTGGGAGGGAGATCCTAGCCCAGAGGTGAGTGTGGCAGTGGCTGGATGGCCGTGGTGGCTCTGGTGGGGTCTGTTTCTAACTGGAAATGACCGTAGAGGGGGAGGGAGAGGGGCCTGGAAGCTGGATGCCAGCAGGTCAGGGCGGCCCCACGGACTCTGGCCTTGTTTGGAAGGATGGATGTCCCGCCAGTCAGCAGTAAGACGGGTCTTTAGAGCGAGCACGAGGGCTCGGGCGTCGGCCGTGTCCCAGCTGTCCCAGCCTCTGGAGTGGCCCTGCTCAGTCAGCGGTCGGACGGACAGGTCTGCAGCTCGGGGGGTGGCTTCGTGTTGGAGATGGCCGCAGGGCTGTGGGCTGGGTTTCGGAGGGGGCCTCTGTAGCTTCTGGTGGCGCTGCCCACAGGGAGCAGAGCAGGTGAAGGAAGGGGCCCAGGACCAGGTCTCTCGTTTGGGCATCTGGATGGTGGTGGTGTCCCCAAGGCGGCCGCTGGGGAAGCGTGGAGAAGTGTGTGGCTGTGAGGGGCCACCGCAAGCGGGGGTGGAGCAGGAAAGGCCTCCCAGAGGTGGTTGCCGCGGGCGTGAGGATGGCAGGAAGGTCGGGGTGTGTGTCGGTACCTCGCCCGTGACTCGCCAGCGATGTGGTGCCTCTTGGTGGGGCCCAGATTGTCTCATTCAGGCTGGCGGATTAGTTTGAGGGAAAATGGGATCAGCTACTGTTGCCAGGCCTGGGCAGAGGAGGGTGCTGGGGACTCAGTGCAAGTGGGCTTTAAGTGAGATGCAGGTGCTGAGAGCAAGGTCCCAACTGCTGAACACGTTCAACATAGAAGGGGGGGCAGGACAAGCACCGCGAGGGCCTCACAGGGGTTTGGGTATCTGCATTACAGCAGGACGCAGGGATAGGTGGGGAGACAAGCTCATCAGGGCTGGAGGCCACCCCGGGTGTGCAGGAATTCGGGCGTCTGGGGCAGGACGGGGGCAGGGTAGGGTGCTGGTCGCCTCTGCCGTGCACTGCCTGGGTTCCATACGCAGGGCAGCGTGTTCAGAGGCCCCAGAATGTCTGTGGCAGAGACCTGGGTGGCGAGGGAAGGCTGTGACAGTGGAGGGGCCGCAGACACGAGAGGTGCAGTCCGAAGAGGGGTGAGTGGGTAAGTTGACCGAGCGGGTGGCCCTCACTCTGGCCCCTTCAACAGATGACAGCTGTGTAAAAACAAGTCGGTGAGAAGACAGAACAAGAAGCTGCTCATGGACAGAACTGTCCCAACTTTCACAGGGCTCTGTGGTCTTTGAGGACGTGGCCATACAGTTCTCCCAGGAGGAGTGGAACCTCCTGGATGAGGCGCAGAGGCTCCTGTACCATCAGGTGATGCTGGAGAACTTTGTGCTCCTGGCCTCCCTGGGTAAGTGCCTCCCGCCTGCCCAGGTCCTGAGCTGGGCTCTGGTCTCATTTTCCCCGGGGATGCCCAGGCTTCCATGGATCCTGCTTCCAATCCTGGTTCCCTGGTGTCGTGCTGTCAGTTCCAGGGCTGGGCTGCGGGCACTGACTGCCTGTCCCCAGGCGGCCCACCCCTGCTGCGCTGAGGCCTCACAAGACAGGGCTCAGGACTCAGGACTCAGAAATCTTGAAATTTGCCTAAAAGATCTCATTGGCCCTGGCTGTCCCTGACTGGGTAACTCTGCCCCAGCACTTGGAACCTTGCACCCAAGGCCTTCCCCTCCCTGTCCTGACATGTTTTGGGACCCTCCTCTGCCGGGAATTTCAGGCACTGACCTGGTCACTACCATGGCGTGTTTTTTTTTATTTTATTTATTTATTTTTTTTGAAGAACATTATGTTTACTAGGCTCTCCCGTACCTCAAATCCCCCCCCACAAACCCCATTACAGTCACTGTCCATCAGCATAGCAAGACGCTGTAGAATCACTACTTGTCTTCTCTGTGTTGCAAAGCCCTCCCCTTTCCCCCACCCCTCCATGGGGTGTTGTTTTTAAAGGGCACTTTTGGGGTGTGGGTATCCTGGAGTGGGTCACTCTGGGCATGTGTTGGCCACTGCATTTTCCTGTCTTTCCCCCAAGACTGGCTTCTTCCAGGCCCAGGTGGTTGCCCACAGTGAGCCATAGAAAGGCCCCAGGTGCCTAGCAGGGTGGACGTTACTTCTCCACATCAGGAGAGGTTCAAAAGAATGTGGCCCTGGCACATGGGGGCTGGGAGAGGGTGAGATGTCAGCTGGGTTCCAGTCACACTGGGCATCTGTCCCTTGTCCACCACTGTATGATGCCAGGGGCAGCAGCCACACCTCATTTCTACCTTTTCTCTCCCATTGATATTTTGACTCTGATTTCTTGCCCCAGATCTCACCCATTCCCCTCCACTGCTCCCCGTGCAGGGCCCTCAGCACATAACCTACACGGAAGGTGGTGTGAGGTCTGTATGTATCCTTAAATAGTCCTCGCACACCAGCTTCCGTGTTGAAGCAGACATTTCTGGGTGTGGACACAGCCTCTCCTTAGTACTCACAAGTCAGCAGCAGCCAGGCCGTGTGGAAGCCCATCTGCAGAAGCCCGAGCTGGGGTCCCCACTGCTTCTGCCAGCACTGTGCCCCTTCCTCAGTCCCTCCCCATCGTCAGGGCTGAGCTCTGCACAACAGGCCTTCCCTCACTGGCTCTTGCCCCCAGCGCCTGTCTGCAGTCCTATGGGCTTCTTAGTGGGAATAATATCCCATGTCTCACCGTGAAGTCAGCAGGCACTTTACCAGCATTTCTCTGCTTAAAGGTTCTCCACATGGAGCCCAGGAATGGGAGGCGCCTTCGGAGCGAGGTGACTGTGCTGGAGTGCCACAGGTCAGGACTCCAAAGGCAGGTGCGTCCACCGAGGAGGCCCAGCCATATGATACATCCGGCCCACTCCGGACAGACATTTTGCAGGGGGCTGAGCACGATGGGACACAGCGTGCAGAAGGGCCACACACTCGGGGGGCACACCCGCGCCAGCACCGGAAGGAGCAGAGCAGGTGGAGCCCTTCCCTCATGGCAGGCCGCAGGGTCTGCATGGCAGAGAGGGGCTGGACGTGCGGGGAGGGTGGGGGGCGCTTTGCAGGCCTTCTGCCGCCCCTGGCCGCCTGCAGTATGGGGGAGCCACAGAGGGACATGGACTGTGGCGAGGCCTTTGAAAGTGGGCAAAGTGGTCACATGTGCAGCGAGTGTGGGGATCCCTGCTGCCCGAGACTGATGCTAGTTGAGCACCAGGAATTCCACACTGGAGAAGGACCTCATGAGTGGGGTGGCAGTGGGCCTTTCCTTAGGCACGACTCTGCCCTCACTCAACATTGGGAAAATCACAGTGGAGAAAAAGTTTTCAGGTGCAGCCAATATGAGAAATTCTTTAGGCACAACTCCACACTCACGAGCCATCAGAAAGTTCACTCCAAAGAAAAGCTGTATGAATGCAGTGAATGTGGGAAAACCTTTATGTACAGCTCCAGTCTCATTAAACACCGGAGAATCCACACTGGAGAGAGGCCTTATGAATGCAGAGAATGTGGGAAGTTCTTTAGGTACATCTCCAACCTTGTTACCCATCACAGAATTCACACTGGAGAGAGGCCTCATGCATGCAGCGAATGTGAGAAGGCCTTCATTAGACGGTCCCAACTCCTTCAGCATCAGAAAATGCACACAGGAGAATGGCCTTATAAGTGCAGCCAATGTGGGAAAGATTTCAACAAAATTATTCTTGTTGAGCGTCAGAAAATCCACACTGGAGAAAGGCCTTTTGAGTGCAGTAAATGTGAAAAGGCCTTCATCAGAAAGTCACCCCTCATTCAGCACCAGAAAGTTCACACTGAAGAGAGACTTTTTCAGCACTGTAAATGTGGGGAATTCTTTACACGAATGTCTGGACTTACTGAACACCTGAGATACCAAGGCCTCACGAGTGCAGCAAATGTGGGAAAGCCTTCATTAGAAAGGCCCACCTCACTCAGAGCCAGACGGTCCACACAGGGGAAAAGCCTTATGAATGAAGCAAATGTACCAAGTGTTTTAGGCACCAATCCAACGTCAGTAGACACCAGAGAGTTCACAGTGGAGAAAGTCTGTAAGTGCAGCAAATATGGGGGATTCATCAGGTACAACTCCAGCCTCGTGAAACCGCAGACACTTCACTGGAACAGAGCACTTAAGAGTCGCAACTGGTTCTTGATCAGAAAATCCACACTGAAGCTTTCTGAGCACCGTGAATGTGGGGTTACACAACTACACTATTACCTTATTAAATGCTGGAGAATTCATACCAGGTCAAGCCTTTATGAGTTCAGCAAATACAGCAAGGCCTTTGTTAAAAGTCTTGCCTCATTGGTCACCAGAACTCCACAGTGGAGGAAAGCTTTATGAATGCAGCTAGTGGGGAATTACCTAGGTCCATGCCAACTGTATTGAATACGCTTCAGAGACTCACTCACACTGGATATAGGCATCAAGAGCGAATACAAGGAAGGTAAAAAAGTCTAACAAGACTCCCACCTCATTCAGCACCACGGAAAGAGCTTGTGAGCACAGCAGCTGGGAAAGTTTTCAGCCACAGTTTTCTCTAAGTCAGCACTGGAAACTACGATATATATAGTTTTTTTTTTTTAAGTCATGGTAACACATCACATAAAATTTACCATCTTACCCATTTTTAACTGTAGTTCCATAATGTGACCTACATTCATACTGTGCAGTGAATAACCATAACTTTCCATCTTGTGAAACTGAAATCTGTTAAAACAACTTGACATTCTCCCCTTCCTCCATAACAACCACTGTTCTACTTGTGTCTTTATGAATTTTTCTACTGTAGGCCCCTCATAAGAAGAATCATAAAGTTTTTGTGGTTTTGAGACTTTTATAACATATAGCATATCCTAAGGGTTCATCTTTGTGGCTTCTGTCTGAATTGTCCTTCCGTCTTGATGCTGAATAATACTCCATTATATGTGCCACTTTTTTACTCAGCTGCCTACTGACACTGGGTTGCTTCTACCTTTTGACTTGTAAATAATGCTACCATGACATGAGTGTACAAATATTTCTTCAGTATCCTGCTTTCAGTTCTTTTTGTCTGTGTTCCAAGAAGTGAAATTGCTGGATCATGTGGTAATGCTATTTTTATTTTTTTGAGAAACTGTTTTCCATAATGGTGGCACTATTACACTTTCAGACCAGTTGTGCATGAGATTTACTTTTTTTTTTTTTTTTGGTAGTAGCTCTTCTAAGGGTGTATATCATCGTGGTTTTGATTTGCTTTTTTTTTTTTTTTAATTGAAGGGTAGTTGACACAGTATTACATTAGTTTCAGGTGTACAACACAGTGATTTAACATTTATATACATGATAATTCTAGGTACCAGCTATCACCATACCAAGTTGTTACAATATTTTGACTATATTCTTTATGCTATACATTATATCCCGGTTACTTATTTATTTTACAATTGGAAGTGTGTACTTTTTTTTTTTTTTTTTTGAGAGGGCATCTCTCATATTTATTGATCAAATGGCTGTTAACCACAATAAAATTCTGTATAGGGGGGGTCAATGCTCAATGCATAATCATTAATCCCCCCCAAGCCTAATTCTCGTCAGTCTCCAATCTTCTGAAGCACAACGAACAAGTTCTTACATGGAGAACAAATTCTTACATAGTGAATAAGTTACATGGTGAACATTACAAGGGCAGTCATCACAGAGGCTTTTGGTTTTGATCACGCATCATGGACTACAAACAGTCAGCTCAAATAGGAATATTCATTTGATTTTTATACTTGATTTATATGTGGATACCACATTTCTCTCATTATTATTTTTAATAAAATGCTGAAGTGGTAGGTAGATACAAGATAAAGGTAGAAAACATAGTTCAGTGTTGTAAGAGAGCAAATGTAGATGATCAGGCGTGTGCCTGTAGACTATGTGTTAATCCAAGCTAGTCAAGGGCCTTAAAACATCCACGGGTGCAGCAGATTTCTCTCAGAACGGGGGGGTGGGGGAGGGTTCTAAGCCTCACCTCTGCCGATCCCCATTTTCTCACCCGATGGCCCTGCTGCAACTTGATTTGCTTTCCTTCAAGTAGTATGGAGCACTCCTTTAGTGTCCATTTTTATATGTCTTTGAAGAAATATCTGTTCAGTCCTTTTGCCTCTGTGAATACTTGTTTTAATTGAGTTCTTTATTCTGGACATAAACATCCTATCAGGTATTTTGATTTGTAAATACTCTCTCCCATATTCTGTTGCATTTTCACTCTTGCTTTCTGCAGTTTTAATTTTTTTTGATGCAGTTTTAAATTTTGATATCTATGATTTATCAATTTTTAACTTGTATGTGCTGTTTTATGTCTAAGAAATCATTGTCAATGTCAGGGAGTTTTCTCCCTGTTTTCTTCTAAGTTAGGTAGTTTTAGATCTTATGTAGTTGATCCATTTTGAGGTCATTTTTCTATAATGATGTACTATCCAACTTCATTCTTTTGCATGTGGATATCCAGTTTTCCCTATGCATTTGTTCAAAGGGTGTTCTTTCCCTCTTGAGCTCCTTTACACTCAAGTCAAAATCATTTGACTGTATATGAGAGAGTTCATGTCTTTGCTCTTAATTCTGTGCCATTGGTGTGTGTCTAGTATCACAGTGTTTTTTGATGTAGTTTTAAAGCCTTGTCAAGAGGCCAGTCATGTCTTCTTTGGGAGCAGCTGATTAACCACATCCACCAAAACTTCCCTTATAGGGCTGTCACACTCTGGGCCACTATATACCTGTCCTGATCACCCCGGGGTTGGGTACTAGAAAACCAGGGACAGCTTCTGTGCCTTGGAACCTGAGAAATTATTCAATCCACGGGGCTCCCTGGAGAGCTAGCTGCTCCACTGAGCTCCAGCTTGCTGCTGCCCCTCACTGCAACCTCCTGCTGGGTCTGATTTCTTGTTCCTCCCTGTAAGTTACAGAGTGTTGCCTTTCATCTATCCAACTGGTGGTGTGTCGTGAACCCCCATCAAAAAAGAACTTGAAAATCTTATAAAGCATCTCCACACCCAGAAGGTGAGTGAGTGCTGGGCAGTCTTCAGCCATTAGCCTGTCCTCACTCAGCACCAGGAAGTTCCCACTGGAAATAAACCCTAGGAGTACAGGCGGTATGCCCTTTCCTTTTCAACACAGTAATGCAAACAGAGCTAAGCACTGGAGATGAGCCTGTGTGAGTGCAATAGCAGCCTGAAACTGCACCCCTATATGCAGACCTGCACACTAGGAAGGCAGCACTGCCATGGGTGGGGGGGGGGCTTTCATGAACTTATGTTGCACTTTCAGACCTGCCTGAGGCCCAGGGCCCTTGCCAGCTGTGTCACTGCCAGTGTCTCACAGAAGATATCCTCTACCAGCTGGCAAGGAACCATGGTGTGTATGTTTCACCGAGGTCTCTCAAGTGCTCAGGGAGAGCAGGTTGCTGTGCTCTCGCATAGCATCAGGGAATATGCATCAGGGTTGGCAAGACCTCGTCCCCTCCCCACTGACCAGCTTGGGTGTGGAGATTACCCAGCTTTCAGTAAGCAGATTCCATCTGGCTTCAACGGGGAGTTTACAGGGGTTTCTCTTCAGGGCATGATCATCTCGTGATGCATGTTGTGCATTTTCCAGCCCCCAGGTCACCCAACAAAGAAACTCCCTGCTCACCCTGCTGGCTTTGGTAACAAAAGATCTGATTCTTTAAGCTACATATACTCTTGGGCTTGTGTTTACAGTGTGGTTTGGATTCTGCCAGACTGAATGGGTAGAGTGGATTTTGTTGGGCCTCTACTTTGTGTGTTTCAAGGAACTGGGAGAATCATCAACAACCCTCAGTCCAGGTATGGCTCAGTCTGCGATGCTACACGAGGTCTGGAACTGCAGGTAGGGCATGCACCAAATCTTACACTCTGGATGCAGCTTGAGGATAGGGCTGTTTGCCTTGGCAATCTTCCTTGCATTTGACAGCAGCATGAATTTGGTCATTTGTACTCCGAAGGTGCTCCATATTCCCAGCACTGCTGCGGGATTTTAGCATGCTGGCAAAGCTGTCTGCTCTCTTTACACCATTTGACATCACCCTTCAATCTGGTGTTGGTCAGTGTACTCAAAAGCGATTTTGAAAAATAATAAACCATAATTTAGATAGCCATAACGAGACTAGCCAGGGTGACGGCTTGCACAGCTTCATTCCCTCACATCTCAGACTTCAGTGAGACCCTAACCTTGTTCCCATGGCCAAGAGCTATTTTGGTCACTAACTGCATTACTGTAATAATTGATTTCCATAATTGCAACATTTCACAAATACTTTTCTGAAACAATTTCCCATGCATTGTCATTGTAATTGCAGGTGAAATTCTATTTCCCAGCAAGAAAAAATCATGCCGTGGGGTTCAGATGCCCCTGAGACAGGGACTGTGGGTTTAGACAGAGTAGGGTGAGGTCCTCCAAAAGAAGCAAAACAGGATAATTACGGTCAGAACACTAGCAATGTGCATAGAAACTCCTACGAAACTGTGTGTTCAACATTAAGCAAAGTCAGTCACAAATTCTTTAAGATAGAAATAACACATTAGGAATATAGGCAATTTTCAGCGGGATTGGTTAAAATAAAGCAGCATTCAGGCTGGGGCCAATAATAACACCTCAGTTAAACCTAAAGAATATATAGCCCTAGACAACGCCCGACTACGGACTCTCCTGTCCCGTCCTGGCATGCGCCAGGGGCTCTGTCCTGTCACTTTATCTCCAAATGAAAGTCTCCCCTTGCTTTCCTACCTTGAGTGTTTGCAAAGTTCATTCTTCGACTCCATGAACAAGAAGACCCTCACCAGTAAGTTGGTCTTTTCAGATAGTTATTAGATTCCAAAAAAGAATACATGGAGTAAGAAGTATGCCTCAATCCCTCAGCCGGACATAATCAGTGGTTCTACCTTCTTCCGGAGAGAACCAGAGAGCGCGCTGTCCACCTGTTTCGTGCTGCCCTGTATCCTCCTCTCTGTCGCTGTGGCGTAAGGACCCTGTCTGGAGCCTGTTCTCTTGACCCCGACCTAACCCCGTGAAATAATACGATTGGTCCTAAAGCTTCAGTTTACAAGTATTTGAAGAGCAATAAGAATATCAGATCCCAGCTACGAGTAGACGCACGTGGATTCTGAGTGACAATATGGTACTCGTGCCCATTTGGTTTTGTGGCTTTGGGGTACAACAGTCCACAGCAATCTGGGTGATTTCCCTTTAAGAAGCGTGAAGCGGCGCCCCGTCCTCAGAGCATCGAGTCCTGCCGCAGCGCCCCTCACCTTCCTGCTCGGCCACTCCTGGGGATGAGGAGCCCGCAGAGCGTCAGAACTACGTTACCCGGAAGGCATTGCGCCGGCAGCACTGGGCCAATGAGGGCTCAGCAGAGGCATTTCCGGGCGAGACGACGGCGCCTGGGCGGGCCTTCCGGCGTTCTCTTCCGGCGGCATTTTGTGAACTTGGAAAGGCGGCGTGCGGCAGCCGTCGGAGTCCTGGGCCGGCCTGGGCGGGAGACCGCCGTGCCCGCTGCTCTGAGGCGGGTCGAAGGCTCGTGGCGGGCCCAGTGGGCATCACTCGGGCTTGCTCTGCTGCTGGGCCGGCCTGCGGACACGGAGCCTGGTACCTCTGCTCCCGGCCCCGCCCCGCCCACTGACTCCGGCGGGCTCCGTTTGAGGTAAAGGGCTGGGTCCTGCGGGCCCTCACACAGCTCTTCTTACTCGGCTTCCAAGCTTCATACTTTTGTTCTTTTGCATGTCCTCTTCATGTAAGTCTCCATTTATTTATATTTACCCCAGTCATTTTGGTCTTACAAATTGTGAAATATATGAAGGAAAGTGCAGAGAACTTAGAATGTGCAATTGAGTGGGAGATACTCGACGAACGTAATTTGATTCCGCCTGTTTTTAAACTTTACATTAATGAAATCATAAGGATTATGATGTGTTTTTACTTCGTTTGCACAGTATATCGTGCTTTTACCCATTTCGCGTCTATACATTTCATTCACTCATTTTTGCGATAGTATTCTGTGGTATGAGTAGGAGTGAACTGTCTGTTTTTGCGCATGTTTTCCGCACTAACATTGCTACTGTAGCTGCCATGTGTTCTGGGGAGTATAAGCACGCAGTTGTCCACCGTGTATATTAAAGATAGGAATTTTTTTACCAAGTAGTCAAAGGCTTAATGTATTTTATAATGTCATACTAATTTTGCAAAATTTTACCAGTCTATACACTCAGTAGTAGCTTACGATATTTACTCATTTCTGCAGTTTAACACAGCGATGTGTACCAGCCTTACCGAATTTTTGCAATATATGAGTTTTGCGTTTTTTTCCGATTACCATTTTCTAAAGTGTTTTGTTTGCCGTGTACGAACAAGTTAAGTAATCGGGTTTGTGTTTTTAAATCATTTACTTATCCTATATATCAACTTTTTTTAACAAGTGGTTTCATCAGCCTGTTTTCAATTGTGTGGCTTGCCGTTGCAGTTCTTATGATAATGGGAGCCCTTTATCTTTACTGTAGTTGGATTTATTGTATATCTTACATGTCTTTATTGCTTTGTTTATCTTTGGTTTGAGTAATCTGTGCTGTTATTGGTACTTTCTTATAACTTGTAAGAGATGTGACTTTTTGTGCATTAACAGAGGTGTAAATTTGTATTTTACCCCCAAACAATTTAAAAGCTGCCTTTTTAATTCTCTGTAACACCACTGCAGCCATAAAGCAAGCTCTGTAGTTTAACCCTAGTTCTGTGCGACTGTGCGAATAGCGCCCTGCTTCTTTATCTAGCTTTCTAATGTCATGATTCCTCTTAGAGTGAATGCTGTCATGTTGTATTTTAAAAAGATTTCTCTTTACTCTTCACTTATAACCTTGTGGTTTTTCAGAAATGGCTTTTTCTCCAATCCAAAGTACTAGGGGTTTTTACACTTGAATCTTACTAGCTTCTCCCTACTCAAAAAACTATTGTAGCAAACTCTCGTAGTCATTTGTACTGCAGCAACAGCAGTTAATACTGTTAAGAATGAAGATTGGGAGAGGGACGGGTGAAAAGTATTTTTATCAATGAAAAACAGATTTTCTTACTCTCTCCATACTTATTCACGGACCTCGCTGACTTGGTATCTTCTCTTATTTGAATATTTTCCAACCTGTTCATCCTGGTATTCATTATGTGGAAACATTTCTAAGGCATGTGCCAAGGTTTTTCTTTATTCTGAGTCTTTTAGCACTGTGAACATTCTGTTTATAATCCTGCACCCTTTTTTCTTGAGAAGTCTTTCATCTTCACTAGATAGGGTTTGGGTTTTCTCACTCTCTCATTTTTCGTATAATCAAGGTATGATCTGCCCATTTTTTCCCAGAAAAATAATATAACATTTAAAAAATTTACAGCCCAGTTCACCTCTATGGTACTTTTCTTCTGTATTATTGGCTGCATACTCTTTGATTACCTCTATCTTGGGACAGTTCTGTAATTGTTTCCATAGAGAAAATGGGAATATATTTTTTTATTATTATAGATAGTTAAGAAAGTGTTCATGGTCGCAAATATTGCCATGTAAATGTTTAGGATTGTTGCTAAACTCAGGAAAACTTTTTTTGTACGCATTTCAATGTTTTTTTAATTTATGAAGGTTTCACCTGAGCACCATTGTGGTTTCAGCATTCACCCATATTATCAGGTACCCCCTCCCACACTCCAGGGAGTCACTGTCTACCAGTGTAGTAAGATGCTGTAGTCATTACTTGTCTTCTCCATGCTGTACTGCCTTCCCCGTGACCTACCTATATTGTTAGTGCTAATCAAAATGCCCGTTAATGCCTTTCTCCCTCCTTTCCCAACCCCTCCCCTTTGATAACCCCTAGTCCCTTCTTGGAGTCTGTGAGTCTGCTGCTATTTTGTTCCTTCAGTTTTGCTTCGTTGTTATACTCCACAATGAGGGAAATCATTTGGTATTTGTCTTTCTCTGCCTGACTTATTTCACTGAACATAATACCCTCTAGCTCCATCCGTGTTGCTGCAAATGGTAGGATTTGTTTCTTTATTATGGCTGAATAGTATTCCATTGTGTATATGTACCACATCTTCTTTATCCATTCATCTACTGATGGACACTTAGGTTTCTTCCATATGGCTATTGTAAATACTGCTGCAATAATATAAGTGTGCATATGTCTTTTTGAATCTGAGAAGTTGTTTTCTTTGGGTAAATTCCTAGGAGTGGAATTCCCGGGTCAAATGGTATTTCTATTTTTAGTTTTTTGAGGAACTTCCATATTGCTTTCCACAATGGTTGAACTATTTTACATTCCCACCAGCAGTGTAGGAGGGTCCCCCTTTGTCTGCATCCTCGCCAGCATTTGTTGTTCTTTGTCTTTTCTATGTTGGCCATCCTAACTGGTGTGAGGTGATATCTCATTGTGATTGTAATTTGCATTTCCCTGATAATTAGCATTTTTTCATGTGCCTGTTGGCCATCTGAATTTCTTCTTTGGAGAAGTGTCTGTTCATATCCTCCGCCCATTTTTTAATAGGGTTATTTGCTTTTTGGTCATTGAGGCATGTGAGTTCTTCATATATTTTGGATGTTAACCCCTTGTTGGATATGTCATTTACAAAATATTCTCCCATACTGTAAGGATGCCTTTTTGTTCTGTTGATGGTGTCCTTTGCTGTACAGAAGCTTTTTAGCTTGATGTAGTCCCATTAATTCATTTTTGCTTTTATTTCCCTTGCCCGAGGAGATGTGTTTAGGAAAAAGGTTCTCATGTTTCTTCTATTCAAGAGATTTTTGCCTATGTTTTCTTTTAAGAGTTTTTATGGTTTCATGGCTTACATTCATGTCTTTGACCCATTTCGAGTTTACTTTTGTATGTGGAATTAGACAATGATCCAGTTTCATTCTCTGACATGTAGCTGTCCAGTTTTGCCAACACCAGCTGTTGAAGAGGCTGTCCTTTCCCCATTGTATGTCTATGGCTCCTTTATCATATATTAATTGACCATTTATTCTTGGGTTTATATCTGGGCTCTCTTTTCTGTTCCACTGGTCTTTGGGTCTGTTCTTGTGCCAGTACCAAATTGTCTTGATTACTATGCCTTTGTAGTAGAGCTTGAAGTTGGGGAGCATGATCCCCCCCTGCTTTATTCTTCTCAGGATTGCTTTGGCTGTTTGGGGTCTTGTGGTTCCATATGAATTTTAGAACTATATGTTCTAGTTCATTGGTATTTTTATAGAGATTGCATTGAATCTGTAGATTGCTTTAGGCAGTATGGCTATTTTGACAATATTAATTCTTCCTATCCATGAGCATGGGATGTCTTCTTTAGTTTTTCTAATGACAGGGTATAGGTCTTTCACTTCTTTGGTTAGGTTTATTCCTAGGTATTTTATTCTTTTTGATGCAGTTGTGAATGGCATTGTTTTCCTGATTTCTCTCTGCTAATTCATCATTAGTGTATAGGAATGCCACATATTCTGTGTATTAATTTTGTATCCTGCAACTTTACTGAATTCAGTTATGCTAGTTTTTTTTTTTGTTTTTTTTTTGGTGGAGTCTTTAGGGTTATGTGTAAATCTGCCATCTGCAAATAGAGTTTAAATTCTTCCTTACCTCTTTGGATGCCTTTTATCTCTGAGTTGTCTGACTTTTGTGGCTAGGATTTGAATAAAAATGGTGAGGGTTGTTTTCACTGTTAAGTATGATTGTTGGCTGTGGGTTTGTTATATATGGACTTTATTATGTTGAAATACTTGCCCTCTACACCCTTGTTAAGAGTTTTTATCATGAATGCATGTTGAATTTTGTCAAATGCTTTTTCCCCCTTTTGTTGATGTGGTGTGTGATGTTGATGGATTTTCAAATATTGTAACCTTCCTTGCATTCAAATCCCACTTGATCTTTCTGGTTTGCTGATATTTTGTTGAGGACTTTTGCATCTATGTTCATCAGAGTATTTGGCCTGTAATTTTCTTTTTTGTAATATCTTTGGAAGCATTCCCTCCTCTTTTACTTTTTGCAGTGCTTTAAGAAATGGGTATTTAGCTCTCTAAATGTTTTTCTCAAAGAACCATGGCCTGGTGAGGTAGGAAGCCCAAGAAAAGGATGAAGTTTTTTTAACCCAGGAAGCAGGGGGCTTCCCAGCATCGTGGCATTGTTGGAGTACAGTATAGAGATGCCAATGATATATCTCATCCTGACTCTGTAACCAGTTAACCCACAACACAAGGAAACACTGTTTTTCTTTAACCCTGTAGTAAAGGTATAGAAGACACGGCCCCATTGTGCTCGGGCTCAACCTTTGGGTATGAGTCCGCTGAACCAGTGCCGATACCAATAAAGCTGCTTCTCGCCCCATGTCTCAGGGTCCCAACTAGTTTGTAGTTCCCACAGTTCCTACAACTGGTTTCATTGATTTTTTTCTGTTGCTTTTTTTTTCTTTATTTCTGCTCTGCTCTTTATTATGTTCCCTACTGCAACTGACTTTGGATTTTCATTTGTTCTTTTTCTAGCTTCTTTGTGATTTTCGACTGTTCATTTTGGATTTCTTGTGGTAAGCCTGTTGCTACATACTTTCCTTGTAGGCCTTTGCTGTGTCCCACGGGCTGTTGAACTTGATTTCTGTTTTAATTTGTTCATTCTTATTTAGAAGGGTGTTGTTTGCGTCCAGGTGTTCTGTCCGTCTTTTTGTTTCCTTGTGGCAGCTATGGAGTTTTTGGAGCAGGAGAAAAGTGCTGATGTGACTCAGGTCTTTTCTAACAGGTTATGCCCTGGCTGCAGAGTTCAGAACAATAGGCTGGAGACAGAAAAGACCGCTAAGGAGGCCACTGCATCATCCAGTTGGACATAGTAGATGTGGAGGCAGGAGAAATACTGGGCTTCTGGGTTTGTTTTTAAAGTGGGACTGACCAGTTTTCTTCGTACAGGCTACTCGTTCAGTGAGACTGTTAGGATTTCAGTTTTTGGCTGTGCTGAGTAGTCTCCTGTGTTCCTGAGACTCTCTCAAGTGTAGTGCACGAGTGGCCAGCTGCACGTGCATGTCTAGGGAGGGCTTCAGGATGGAGACATTAGAAAATGTGGCATCTGGTGTATAAAAAGATGGACAAGAAATAACAGTGGTGACAGGGACGGTCGCAGCAAGCGGCAAGGTTTCACAGGGCAGTAACCATGGGTATAGACGCAGAGGCAGCGAGCACTGGAGGTGAGGGGAATATGAAGCCAGGCTGCTGCCAGTCACTGTTCTGGGTTTTGGGTGACTAAGGTTGAAGCTAGAAACAAGGCCAGGTGGAACGGACGCCTTCTGAGCAGGACTAAGTTGGAGGTGTGGGGGGTGCGAAGTGGGGCCTGGTCCACTTGCCAAACACGCTCTGGATCCATATGCAGAGGGTGTGTGAGAGACCAGAGAAATACCAGTTTTATGGGCCAAATATATGATGAAGATACGGACCAATGAGTAGGACTTTGAGAAAGGTTGTATCTGGGAGGCATGATGCAGGGCTCCCTGAGGCTGTCCTGCAGGAGGGATGGGGCTCTGCACGCCAGGCTTGGAGCTTAGATGATATCTGCCCCACCCTCCACTGTTGCTGAGGGTCAAACCCAGTGATGAAGGGCATGGGAGTGTTGTAACCTGTGGGGTCCCCAGGAGAGAGGCCACTTTTGGGGGCATAACTGTCCCCCATCATCCCAGGCCTCTCTGACCTTTGATGATGCGGCTGTGTACCTCTCCCAGGGGATGAAGCCCAGAGACTCCCTGCACTTGTTGCAGCCCCTGGGTAAGGCCCTCTCGCACCCCCAGCATCCGGGGCTGCTCTGCCCCCCCATTTTCCTGGGTGCCTACGGTGTCGTGTATACTATACCTCCTGTGTAAGTACTGTGAGCCCCTATACAATACCAGCACTGGAAGGTTTTACAGGTAAAAGAGACTAAGAATTTAGGCCGGTGGGTGCCATGTGCCTTGACAGCTCCTTAGGAACCACGCCCTTCTGCTCCAGCTTCCGCCCCTCCCGGATGACAGCTCCTGGGGCTCATGGGGTTGCAGGAGCCCAGCACGGTCCTGGTCATTATTTATAGGATGTTATTTCCCGAGGTTGTTTCGGGGTTGGTGCCTTAGACCTGGCATCTCGAGGTCCTGGGGTCCCGTGTAGTGCCCCTGGAGCTGGGGAGGACTGGCCCCTGGGGGTTGTCATGAGGGACCATGTGATGTTGGGTTAAGATCAGCAGGACCATGTCTTATGTCCAATACTGTTTTTAATGCAAATGCCCCTTGCTGTGTATGTCGTTTCCGTCCTCCCCACCCTGTCGTTTTGCTCACATCATTTCCACTCTTAGAAGTGACCCGGGTTCCACCACCTTTCTGTCTTCCACCACTGACGGTTCCCTGCTCCTCTCTCCAGGGTGGCCTACATACTTAATGTGTCGTGAAATCTGTACCTATCCTTAAAATAGTTCTTGAACACCAGTTCTCAGTGACAGTTCGATTTTGTTGGATTTTCTTGGCTCGGGCACACCCTTCCACCCTGTACATGTGGGTCCGGCAGGCCCCTGGACCCTGCCTCTCCTTGCCTGGTGACCTCCCTGTTCTGTGATACTCAGGCACAGCCCCGTTCCCTCCCTCGGCGTGCTGCCAGGCATCTGTTGTATTCCTTGGTGGGTCGGACACACCCTTTATGCTGAGGCTGCCTCCTCCCATGGTAGTCTGCATAGAAGTTCACCAGCATTTTTCTCTGCTTTCAGGTTGTTGGCACGGAGATGAGCCACCTTCTCAGCAGGATATGCCATGGGAGTATCTGTCTACCCAGAAGGCCTATTCCTGGAAGATGGGTAGACTGGGCACAGAAGATGATTTGCATCTTAGCTGAGGACCTGCACCAGCAAACCCTGGGCAGAAGCTGTGTGGAGCGTATGGGGAATCTCACAGGTTACCGGGAGCAGCACCGCAGAGAGAAACTCTTCAGAAAGGGCGGGACATGCCTCCTGCATGCAGAGCTGCCCAGTCAGTGTGTCAGAGGAGCCCTTCCCCTGCCAGGAGGTGGCTTTCCGCCGTGGCCCTCCAGCACCAGCCTGTCCACAGCTGAGGGTGCAGGACTGTCACTTTGGATCAGGCGCAGTGAATGCAGGGAAGCCTTGTCACATAGACTTCTCAGCACCAGCATCCACACTAGAGAAAGAGGCCCTATGAGTACAACGAATGTTGGAAAACCTTCAGCTACAACAAACCTACTGTCCAGCAGCAGCCAGCATAAGTGGATGTGGCTTGTGGCCTAAAGCTCCTGTTCTCAAACCACCGGAGTCCAGGCTGGAGCACGCACAGTGCAAGGGATGTAGGCGGTTGTTTCAGTCAGAGCTTCAGCCTCCCTGAACACCAGAGAATTCACACTAGTGTATGAGCACATTGAATGTGGAGAAAGGTCATGCTAGAGCATGTGGCCTCATGAGTGCAGTGACTGGGGGAAAAGCCTTCAGTCCAAGGTCTAAGCTCTTAGCTAAAGTTCACACTGGAGAAGGCCTCACTGGCCCTCACAGACTGATGCAGGTAGGTCACAAGCTGCATGTTTGACACAACCCGAGAGGGGCATCAACTTGAAGTTGACACCGTACAGTCCTAATGAGAGATTGTCTGTGAGCACAGGTTTCTCAGAGCTTCTAGAACTACACTGTACTGAACCTGCTCAGTCAGCTCGCCTTACATGGCAGCAGGCTTTCCGCGATAGACGCCACCTCCTCGGCTCAGTGTATAAGCTCTGCTGGCTGTCCCCTGCCCTCAGCCCTGGGGTGCTGTCATTCTCTCCCATCTGACTGGCCCCATAGCACTAGGATGGGCACCTAACAAGCCTTCTGACCAAGAGCCCAGCCTGCATTTTGCTGAGGTTCTAACCTTCCACAGCCACTTTGGTTTCATGAGTTGCTCATGATTTTATTAGCCTCCACGTCAACCTTTGTAGGAAGTATTTGGCTCAGTTTGGGGTGGTTTGTGCAATAAGGACCTTAATCATTAAAGCCATTTTTATCTTGGGGCTTCTAGTCAGCTGGTAATGTTGAAAACAGGTGGACTCTGCGAGGATAAAGAAGCGAACAAGCTCTCTCAGGCCTCACCTCAGTGAGAGATCGTGGCAGAGAAGTCACCAAGGTTTGCTGGAGCTAGACTGCAGAGTTTTGTATCTAATGGAAGCCAATTTGTGGGCCCAGAGGGTCCCCCTGAGAGGATTGTTGTAAGAACCACTGCTGTTTTAGAGAGGGCATATAAGCCATCTGGTGTCACTGATTCCTCTGGGCATCAGGTAGGGGGCCTAACACACCACAGGGGAATGTCTATCCTAAATTTGCATCCAGAAACGTCCCAATGACTGTTTAGGATAAAGCCTTTTGTCAAAATTCTCACACCCTGGCAAGCGTAAAGGTTAAGCTTTTACACCTCCAGTGGCATGCCAACTGGGGACTGAGAGTGGAAACACGTAGTCCAGACATGTGATTTTTGTGACTAGCAGAGTTCCTGGTAACTGAAATGGAAACCCTGTTAGCAGTGCTCACTGCTCCGTGCAGCAGGGCCTCCCTCCCCTCCAGAGTTAAAAGGCGAGATTGCTTTATAATTTTTCACATGCAGCTTTGCAATTTTAACATTGTAATTCCGGTACCCATTCTTGTATTTGTGGCCCTTCCTCCCTGAACTCCCAGGGCATTTGATTACTTTTTCAATATTCAGTTGGTGCTTTCTGGACTCTTGGTAATTGGAATCTTAGTCTGTTTACTGTATTTTTTTACTCACCTTTTGTGGGTACATAGTTTATTGAGAATCATCCAAAAAATGAAGATGTACTTCTTTTAATTCCCATAAAACACCTTTTGTTCCTCTAATCGACTAACCACTCCCATTTTTTAATGGGTTGGGGTTTTTGGTGTTCAGGTTCAACTAGCACCTATGACTGTAAGACTAGATTGTACTGTAATAGAAACATAGGCCACAACATAACTTTAGTCTCTATTAAAATTCCCCATGACTTTAAGGTGTAGACAGTTAATAAAAACACCTTTGTTTGTACTATTGTTTCCCATTTCCCCCTCATTAAATACTTAAACTGTGGCCAATTTCCCACAGAGAACATGATTAAGTCATCAAATGTGAATTTGGAAAGAGATGTGTGTGCAAGAGGTCGTGGCACCACCATTATAACCTGAGAAACACAGGAATTAGTAAAATAATTATGAAAGAAATGACTTTGAGTTTACTGTGCAATGAAGAGGTAAGTAAAAAAAATGCCAAAGTTGTCTAATGTTTGAACATCTGAAAGAATGGCTTGGCACCTGCCTGGCTCCTTGGGAGACAAGCCCTTGAAGCATTCTGCCTCTTTCGTGCCAGGGGGGCACTTTGGGCTGGGTGGTTTCCTGCTAACTGTCATTTATGGTGGATCCGCCACACAAGAGGCTCCTTGTATATATATATAGAGAGAGAGAGGACCAAGGCTTGGGTCTCACTGCCTTGGTCATCTGTGCTTCCTGCAGCATGTCGCACTGCCGAGAAGGAAGCTGACAGGAGCTCTCCTGGCCTCTGCCCAGACATTGTCCAGCCTGTGTCCTCACAATAGAACTTTGCCGAGTTCTGAGAGTTCTTGTGAAAACCTGAGCTGGTCTTGGGGATTGAAGAACTAAGACTACCTTTGTGTATACCTCACTTTAAAAATAAGGTGCACTGTTTGATGACAAAACCAAAAGTTCTTTTGTGTCATTTGTATGACTCATCCCCCTTCAAAAGGAATGTATTGGAAATGCCAGGAACCCAGCTCCTATATTTTTTCATCATATACCTAATTAGATGTGTTCTCTCACCACCACCCCCTTACACATAAACCCCCTGTGTCAATGTCATTTAACTTCTACAAAACAATTTTCAAAAAACCAGCAGTACTTTTTTCATAAAAAATTAGGGTCACACCTCCTGTTACCTACAGAAAACCTGCCTTAACTTTATATAGCTGCTGCACACAAATTACTGCCGCGACGGGGCACATGAGTGAAGTCCTTTCCCAGAGCTTTGGTCAGTTGCAGTGGGCTGGAGTATGGTTCCCAGTCATTAAAGCCCAACAGTGTAGCATCTTGCTTTGCGGGTCATTAAAATCAGCCTCCTCTGCAAATACTGCCTCCCTCTGCCAAGTACCATAAGGGCACCTGCAAGTACATCATTGGGCAAACAAAAGACACGCCCATCTCAGAACCCTGAATCGCAATAAACGGATGGTGCATGTCTTTTTGAATCTGGGATCTTGTTTTCTTCGGGTAAATTCCTAGGAGTGTAATGACTGGGTCAAGTGGTATTTCTATTTAAAATAAAGTTTTACCTCTATAACTTGGCCATTACCTATTATACACAATTTGAAGCATTCTAGATTAAAAATAACTTGATTCTCTCGGATAATGTATTTTATGTTGACCACTGTTGGCGAATCTCCACAAACGTAGAAAAGCTATTGAATTAGCACGAAAACAATGTGATGGACATCCCAACACAATACACCGGAGACAGTGTAGAGACGAGAGAAATCTCACCTTTTTCTTTGTTACACAGTTTACCCTAAACCTAACTGGTGATTTGACGTGGGGTCCTGTCTCCAAAGGAATAGAATCTCTCTTATCTGACAGGTAGGTTAATAACAATTAGAACCTGACGCCTAAATCCACCCCTCCTGGCATCTGGGAGCGCTCACCTTCCTCGACACCCGCTTTTCAAAGAGGTGGCACAGGACTCTTAAAAAGCCCTTCCAGTTGCTTCCGCGTCGGTATTAGATTCTGCATTAGCTACATGGAAAGTTATTCCCAACGTCTCCATAAACCTTATGGCTCATAAAGGCCAGACAGCCAAAAAGTTTCCCTCTTTCCTGCAAGTCGGCTTCCGTGGAGCGGGCAGGGTGTGGGCGCTCAGCGTGAGCAGGGGCAACGTGTACGCGCTTCGGGAAATGGGCACAGCGGACAGCCAGCCTCCTGGACAACCGTTGGCCGCTGGGACCAGCGCGGGGGCAGAATGGGCCCAGCAAGGGACCCGCGCCACACAGCCGCGAGGCACAACGGGGTGGTGCAGGGTTAACCTCCCAGCGGGGTTCAGGCAGGCGGAGCCCAGGTTAGAACGAGGCCCAGGGGCCCTCAGGGTACCGATGGCCACAGGCCTGCAACGCCCCTTAGATTCGCCCGGCTGTTTTCCCGATTAGCGGCGGAGCCGACCAGCCCCCGCGAAGGGCCGGGTTTTACTGCCTCCCCCGAGGAGCCGGAAGGTTTGCTGGCAGGGCGCCCGCCACAGCCCCGTGGGGGAAGCGGAGACACGCCACCGTTTTCGCCGTTGCCCAGGGCACCCACCTACCCGAGACAAGGAGCCCCGCGCGGACGCACAGCCCTGGGTGGCCCTCGCGGTGCATGCGGCTGGGAGCCCCGGCCTCGCGGCTCTCCGGGGGGCCAACCGCCCCCACTCCCGGGACGCACTAGGCGCCTGGGGGAGGGGGCGGAACGGCCCCCGGACTACGGCCGCTGCCGCGAGGCGGGCCTCGTCCACCGGGCGCTGCCACCCCATCCGCCTGCGCCGCGCAGGCTCCGCGCGTCCAGCCCTCCGGCAGCATCGTAGCCCAGGCCCCTCACCACGGATGGACTGCGGCGGCCAGAGGGGCGCGGGCGGGTGGCGTCCTTCGCATGGGCCGCTGCGCCCTCGGGATCTCGGGCGACGAGCCGGCGGCGCAGCGAGACGGGACGAGGCTGGCCGCTGGGGGTCACTGGTTCCTGCGCGCGGCCTCCAAGCCCTTGCGGTCCACGCGGTCGGGGGCGTGTGGCCGGGATAACACGCTGGCGCAGCGCTTCTTGCTGACGAGCAGGTGGGGAAAGTGGACCTCACGCTCCAGCAGCAGGGCCGGGGAAGGGGCCCGACAGCAAATCCGCAGCCTTCCGTCCCAGGGTCGCCGCCTAGGGCACAGGAGACCACCCAGGCCCATGGCAGCGTCGCCTAGCCCCCCATGGCGTTGGCGCCGGGGCCGTTCTCCATTGCATACTTGGACCCATCAGTTGCTTTGCTTTCCCAAGCATCTGGCACCCGAACCCGGTGACGCTCGAGGCAGGAAGGGCGGGGAGACGTGTTGGCGGACCACTGGGAACCCCCCAGGGAGTGCACACCCCGTGAGAGCCGAGGCTCCGAAGGCCCAGCACCCGACTCCAATGGGCCCCACAGCGCGGCGCCCCCCAGGTAGAGGCGGGGCAAGGCCCCGCACTCCCGGCACGCCCTCTGGGGGGGGCGCTGGATGGGAGGGAGGGCGAGGGGATCCCGTGACCCTGCCCC
This sequence comes from Manis javanica, assembly GCF_040802235.1. NCBI lineage: Eukaryota > Metazoa > Chordata > Mammalia > Pholidota > Manidae > Manis > Manis javanica. The sequence goes on from NC_133172.1 coordinate 1,198,968, forward strand.
CCTCCTCCGGGCGTCACACCCCTCCCGCGCGCTCGCCTCTCTCGACCAGGGCCCGCACTGCCCGCCCCGCACGCTCTCCTGAACCGATCCTTCCCCAGCAGCAGCCTTGCTGGGACTCCCTAGTTCCTTCCGCCAACCTCCACCGTCCCTCTCCAACGACTTGGGCCAGCCGGTGGCGATCCAAGGGCCTCGCTGAGCCGTCCAACCAGCAGCAGTGATGGCGCAGTGTGTACAAAAACCCAACGGCTCACAGGCACACACCGGAGCACTGCAAGCCCCATCGGGAATGGGGTCAGCGGTTACCCGCGCCTGCCGGTAGGGAAGGCACACACACTCAGCCAGTCCGCGAGGCGCAGCAGCCCGAGACCTCGGAGGGCATCGTCTCAGACCCGGTGTCGTTCATCCTCGGTTAGCTGCACAGCACTCGTGCCTCAAGAGGTAGGGGGACATCGGCCATGCAAGGAACACAGAACTGCACAGGCCAGTGTCATTAGTTACCGGAAGTAACCAACCTTCTCTCCACCAAGTGCCATGACCACCGCGTGGGAATGCCCTCAGCGGTCGGCATCGTTTATGGCTAGAACTGGGGCATCTTGACGTCATCTCCAACCTCCTACTTTGGGCTGTGATTAACAAAAACATTCTCAGCAAATGCTTTCAATTCCCCCACTTATTGCACAAGTCCAAGTCTTCCACCAGTAGGTGCAAAATACCAAAGCGATAACCATCACCTCTTAATCATGACTTTATCACCCCCAAACCAACAAATTTGAACGGCAGTCCCCTCTTCCATCACTTCCGGCTGCAGTATCCAGGCAGCGAGGGCCTGCTTTTGAATAGTTTCCAAAGTAAATGCTTACAAGGCCACAAGGATAAGCCACAAAAACACGAGGACACCAAGAGACGAGGACAAGGGACAGGTAGGGGGCCACATCGTGGCAGACCATCCCCCAGGGTCAAACTACAAGCTTTCTCACTGTAGCAACGTACACCTTATTGGAGCTGTAATTACCGCAGCTGCTGGCATCAGATTTGCCCTCCAAGGATCCTTGATTAAAGGGGTCTCATTCCAATTGCAGGACTTCGGAAGAATCCTATTTTTTGTCACTACCTCTCCAGGTGAGGAGTGGTAAGATGTGATAAACTGTTTCTCCGACTTCTAGGCGGAATTGAATACTGATTACTGTCACCCGTTGTCACCATGGCAGGCACAGCAGCTACCGTCAGAAGTTGATAGGACGTTCGAATGAGCGGCACTCCCCGGGGAGCATGCCGCCGGGCCAGGTAGTCTAAGCCTGAGGCACTACACGGTAAAGCCACAGGCCCATGCGCACCTGGGTACGCCTGGCTCAGTCTTCGAGGCAAAGAACGACGGGAGAGCCTAGTATGCACGGAAACCAAGGCGCGGGCTGTGCATCTTGCAGGAGGTGGGCGGGAGCCACATTGGCCCCCCTGCAATCACGGGGCTGGGGGGTGAACCCCAGTCCCAGGGCAACCCACACTCGCGAAACTGACCGCCCAGGAGAACACACACACGGCAACACGGAGAGGCAGTGGCTGCACCCTCGCGCAGCCCCGACGGCCGTGCGGGAGCAGTTACTGGGCACGCGCGTGAACTGGAGAGGGGCCGAGGCCAGCCCCTGAAGCGGGGTGCAGGCGCGGAACCCACGCTGGCCAGGGGCGCCCCTCCTTCGAGCCCAGCGCGGCGGCGGCCAAGCCCCTCAGCCCTCACGCAAGGGCCGAATCGACAGCGGCGGACACCTAGAGCCACGGCGGACCCGGGAAGCGATACGAAGCGGACGTTGGCTCCGGGGTGGGAACCGCCAGGGCCAGCGGCAGACGGCTGCTGGCGGGTATAGGTGTCTGGTGGTGGGGAGGGGCCCTGGGCGCCGCGAGGGCTCGGGAAGCTTTAGTCTCCCCGCCGCTCACCAGGGCCCCCGGCGGCCACTGCCCGAGGGCTCCGGCAGAACGGCGGCAGGCCCCGCAGGCTCACGGAAGCCACCTGGCCTGGGTGCCTCCTCCAGGTTTCGCCCTGCCTCCACGGCCTCCGACATTTCGTGCGGCCTCACTGGGCTCCATGAGGGGCGAAAACCACCCGGAAGCGGCACCAGCCGTCGGGGCCGGTGCGACACCCACTCCGAGGCCGGTTCAGTCCCAGGCCGGACAGCACAGACGGCCGACCTAGCTCGGGCAGGAGAGGGTCGTCAGTAACTAGGCGGAGGCGCAGCCCAGGGCGGGGACCCAGAGGAACCCAGGAAAAGGCCTCAAGGCGGCCACGTCCTTGAACGGCCGTGTGATCCGCCCCCACAAACACCAGCGTGGCCACTTGGATGCCTTGCATGCGGCCAGCCTCGCCACCCTTGAGCCTCCCCCCTCCCCAGGAACCCCACAAGATCCCCGCCGTGGGGTCCAACCACTCATCCTTCCAGGGCGCTCTGAGCCACGTCCCTGGAGCGTTCCGGAGGCGGCCCGACGCGTGCGCCCCCGCTGGTGTCCGGGGCGCGAGCTGTCGGAGGGCCGCACGCGGCATGGGGCTTGGAACGGGCTCCTTGGTAGGAGTCGGAAAAGTCGGCCCTGTAGCGCTCCTCCCCCGCCCAAGGAGCAAAGGGGAACCCGGCGGGCAAATAATGGTGCCCGGCCCACCGCGGAGCCGAAGACCCTGCGAACCGGGAGGAAAACGTGCTTGCACGCGGTGGGTGGGAGCCGCACCCATGGCTGCGGTGCACGACCTGCACTTTGGAGTCCGTCCACTGGGCGCACTAGGGACGTCACTTTACGGAGGGCGCGTCTACCCAACCCAGCGCCCCGACGGGTGCTCGCCCTCGGGCTGGGACCTGTGCCCCACGCTGGACGCGTCGGTTTGCAGAGCAGCTTCGCATTCTTACTTGTCCCCTCACGCGTCCACGCCGCGCGGCAGTTTCCAAAGACGCTAGCGCCTGGTGTCTGACTTGTCCCACGGCCCACCGTGCAGGGCGCGCCCACCGGACACACTGTGCGCAGCTGGAAGAGGGGGCGACTCCCACGCGTCAGGGACGGGAGGGCTGCCAGGAATCGGGACGCCGCCGCGCTTGGCCTCAGGCACTCGGGGGTCGCACGGAAGACCAAGCGGCTGCAGCGCGCAGAGACGCCACTCCCCTGCGGAGAGCGGCTCACGGGGCAAGCGAGAAACGGACAAGGACCTGCAGTGCCCGAGGCCCCGGCCGGCCAGCGCCGTGAGGCCGAGGCTGGCAGAGCCAGGACGGCCGGGTCCCGCAGCCGTGCCGCCAGAGGGAAGGGTCAGGATGCGGGCAGAGCCAGGGGAACGCCCGTGGCTCGACCCGCGGAGCCGGGGCCGGACCTTGGGGGCGCGATCCCGCTACCCGGCTCCGGAGACCCTAAGGGCAGTCCGGAGAGAGCGGCCACCGGAAAGCCCGCGGGCGCAGCCCGTCTCCGTTCTGCGGGAGGCGCAGCCGGCAGCCCCGAGAAGACACCTGCGTGCCGGCAGTCTGTAGGGGGCTCCTCGGCGCGCCTGGGCGCCTGCGGGCAGTGCTCGGGGCGGGCGACCGGCCCACGGTGCTGGAGACTCCGCCCCGGTCGCCCAGGCGCAGGAGGGCCGGCGCAGGCCCCGGCGGCCCTCAGGCCGGAGACAAGCAGCCGGGCGTCCCGTCGCGACCGACCCCAGCGCTCGATTGCGAGTGTAAGGATCCCACCTCCTCCGCTGACCTCCGGGGAGTCTGTCGGCTGCCTACTCGGCTGCAAAAAATGTTAACTAAAGGCGGAACAAAACGCTGCTCCCGCGGCCTGGTAAGGCCGACGGGTCACGACGGCCTCCTGGGACCGCTGCCCAGCCCCCCAGCCCCCGTGCCGCGCCATCTCCGTCAGCCCTGGAGCTCCTGGGCAGGCCGGTCCACCCGGGAGCCGCAGGCGTTGAAGCGGCCCGAGGACGCCGTCTGCCGGAGGGCGGGCGGGACCGGTCAGCTGTGTGTCCAAATCGGAGCTTGGAAATACTCCCGCGGAGGCGCCCCCTCTCCAGGCGGCGCTGGACGCCCACGTCAGCCCCCGGCAGGAGTTCCACGGAGGGGCCTCGGCCCGCCCCCCAGGCTGCTGGGCGTCCAGGGGCCCCACAGACGGCGGGGCCGGTGCGGACTCCTCCCCTGCCGCAGCGCGGTTCGCTGTTGGGACAGAGAAAATTCCGTAGAGGACGGTGCCGGGACTCGGGAAAAAGGGGGAGAAGTTCGTGATACCTTCAGGTTCAATAATTTGCTAGAATGACTCACAGGACTCACTGAAAGTGGTATGCCTACAAGTCTAGTTTAGTTATAAAGAATACAACTCAGGAACAGCCGAATGAAAAGGATGTGTGGGGTAAGGGCCGGGACAGTCCTGATGTGGAGCACCCAGGACCTCCCCAAGGGAGTCAGGTCACCCGGGCCTCCTGCACATCAGCGTGTTCACCAGCCAGGCAGCTCCACCATGCTTTGGTGCCAAGAACTTTGATCGACGTCTCATTGCACAGGCATGATTGATTAGTTCACGGCCACATGACTGAACTTGGCCTCTAGCCCCCCTTCCCTCCCAGCAGGTCTGTCTGGCTGCTTCAAATTTCTAGTCATATGGTCTTTCTGATGACCAGTTCCCACCCTGAAGCTTTACAGGAGCCCATCATGGGTGCCTTATTAGCATAATACAGTCTCCTATGACTCCAGGAATTCCAAGATTTTTAAAGATCTGCATCAGGAACATGGTTCAAAAGGCAGATATTTCTTTATTATACTGTATCTTCTATTTAACATGCATTAAATTAATACACTTCAATTGTTCAATCTTACATTCCTGATTGGCTTAACAACTGAAAACATTAAATGTGCATCTATAGTGTGTGCGTGTGTGTGTAGCTAGATTTAATTTCCTACAATTTTGTTAAGGATTTTTTTTGCTTCCATGCTCATATTGGTCTTTAAACTTCTTTTAATATCACTACCCAGTTCTGCTATCAGGGCAATATTGGCTTCATAAAATTAGTTGGGAAGTGTTCTATATGTTATTAGTTTTTGGAAGAGCCTGACAGATACTTCATTATTTCTTAAGTATATGGTAGGATTCATTAGTGAAGCCACCTTTGCCTAAAGTTTTTAGTGAGGCTTTTTACATTAATATGCAGATTAACACTACTAGTGCTAAAAATACTAATTAAATGTTTTTATTGGACAAAGGACTTTTTAGATTATTTCTTCTTAAGTGAACCTGGTTAGTTGGAACTTTCAGTGAACCTTTGTCCTCCAAATTTCCATTTATTGGGAGTTGTTTAAAATAATCACACATTACTGTATGTTTTAGATGTATCTAGTGCTATATCCTCTTACCTTGCTCATATTTATAATAGGTGATTTGTCTTCTCTGTCTTTTCTGATGTGGTAGGAGATATCAATTTTCCTAATTTACTCAAGGTTTCTGCTTTAGAGGATTCACAGATTTCTTGAAAAAAATTTAAAATTATATGAAACTGATTCTCAACACACTGGACTTCAGGCACACAGTGACCTGAGAGAAAGCAAACAAATGATGTGAGCCACATGGCTGTCCCAGGGTACCGTGCAAAGAAATTCCCAGGCCCTAATGCAAGGATGGTGAGTGCAAAGACACCCCGAATCATGGAGACACTTTGGAGCCTGCACCTGCCACAGTGGCCAGTGACCACAGAGCTCGGTACAGGAGAAAGAACCCTTCAGAGATATACCGAGAGTCATCCTCTAGTGCTATGTAGAAGTCACCAGGGGCTGGGTTTAAAAAAAAAAAAAGGATTAGACAGCAATAATTCAAGGCGAATATGGAGAAGGGAAGAGTTCCTGTTCCAGTCAGCTTAAGTGAGAAATCTCACGAGGCATCAGCTGGCAAACACTGAATGGTTGGGTCTCAGTAGTGGGAGGGAAATTAGCCTTCAAATGAAGGCTGCAATAATTCCATCTACAAATGTTTAGAATCAAGATGCCAAAAGATCATATTGCTTCCAAGGACCTTAGCCATGTAACAGAAAAAAAATCATGAGTATCTACAGAAATGCAAGTATTTCTGCATACTCAGAAAAGCAAAATTAAGTGCTCACCATGTTAACAGTATCAGACAAGGTAGATTATTTGGAGCAAAGAATATTACTACAGATGAAGAGAGTCATTAAGAAAAACTACACACAGAAATAGGCAACTACAGTTTTAATTCAGAGATGTAACAATTCTCCTGAAATAGTTGATAGAGCCCCCACCAAAAAAAATAAGTAAGGATACAGAAATAGACATTATCAACTGTTTTAACATAGTTGATTTTTAGGCCCTCCATCAAACAATACAATATACACTCTCAAGTCAGCATGAAACATGAGATAGCCCTTAGTCAGGGCCATAAAGCAGGTCTCAATACATGTAAATAGTTCAAGTCATAATGTACTCCAACTACAATGGAAGTAGAAAGCAATTACCAGAAACATAAGGAAAACCCAAAGTATTTGAAAAGATACACTTCTAAAGAGAGCCATGTCTCAAAGGAAAAACTCAAAAGGAAACTGGAAAAGATTTTAAACTTAACTAAAGTGAAAACACAAAATATCAAGTTTTGTGGGAAGCAACTAAAGCAGTTCTTACAGGATAATTTTTAGTATTAAACAACTACATTTGGCAAAAAACAAAGATTTCAGGGGATCTCAGCTTCCACATTAAGAGTAGCAAGAGACATGAAATCCAAGAAAAGCAAAGGGCAATGATAGGATAAATTGAAAAAAAAAAGATACAGAAAAATCAGTGACACCAAGTACTGTAAGATCAACAAAATTGATAAACTTCTGTTCAAGAAAACTGATCAAAAAAAAAAAGAGACATATAGGCATTATCAGTATCAGGAACAAGGGAGATGGCATCACTACAGATTCTACAGGTACTAAAATAAGAAGTTTGAAAAATCTACTTAAATTAATGAACAGCCACCCTGAATGACACACACTGCCAGAGTTCATGCTAGAGAAAAAAAATAACTTCTGAAGATCTATATCCACTATGGAAATTTAATTTGTGGTTAGAAACCTTTCCATAAAATAAACTCCAGGCCCATCCACTTCACTAGTGAATTCCATGGAACATGAAGAAAGTATACCAATTCCTAATGATCTCTTCCAGGAAACAGAAGTGGAGGGAATACTTAACCTATAAAGCCAGCACAATGAGGATACCAACCAAACCCAGAAATTAAAGAAAATTAGAGCTCCATATTCCACAGGTACAAAAATCTTTAATAAGAAAAAATACAGCAAATAAAATGCAAGGGGTATTACCTCAAAGAGGCAAGGTTGGTTTCCCTTTTGGAAATTAGTCAATGTAATTCATCAAAGACTAAAAAAGTAAACAAGTATAAAAGAAAAACAACTAAGATTGCAGCCCCTAGGGTCCAAGACACCCTCCCACAAATCCTCGCCTTCCTGTATTCACACTGCTGTGGAGTCTCTTCCGTTGTGGACCAGGATTAGTCTATGTTTTGGGAATGTCAGAAATAATGGCCCATCACTTTCAGATTAAGGTTGTAATAGTGACGATCACTTTCTTTAGAACTGTTTCTCTAAAAGGGATACTTTCAGCAAATGGACTGATGAAAAGGAATGAACTAGTGATACACAGAATGATCACAAAACAATTCAGTTAAAGATGCCAGACAAATGAGTACATATTAAATCATCTTGCATACATATGTAAAAAATTCTAGGAAATGCAAACAAATCTATAGTGACAAAAAGCAAGATGAATGGCTGCTTGGGAATGGGTGAGGAGGTGGGGGAGCACAGTCACTCAGGAAACTTGGTTTCATAGTGCAAACATGTACTGAAACTTGTTAAGTTGTACTCAATAAATGTGTTTATTGCAGAAAATGCTTAGACTTATTGTTGTGACAGTGACTGTAGCCACAGACAGACATAGAGGAGTCCTGAGCATTTCTGTAAACCCTCATACATTTGTGGACAGACCTTTCAAAGATTCACACTCCAGTTTGCTACAGTCTCCCAAATCCCTATTAGAAAGTGTCACTGTACCACTCATGATTCCTACCTGGTCCTTGTAGGGGAGTGATATCCACCTGACAAATAATAGATTTTAGGGATGTTGGCAGGTCCCAGAGGGGTTAAGCTCTCCTCAAGAGGTCTGGGGAGTATGAAACATCCATGGGAACAAGGAACCCCATTGGTGCTGCTACCAGATACATCAGAAGGGGTCACACAACAAATGCCCACTGCTCTCAGGGTGATTCTGGTCAAAGGTCCATATTCTTTCCTAGGAGGCCTTGAGCAACAATGCAGGTCAGACTGAAAGTAGAATTAAGCTGCTCTTTGCCAGCCATTCTACCACCACCAAGGCATGACAGTTGGAGCACTCACAAAAGCCATTCAGCCCTTTGTAATGGCAGTTGTTCTCAACCCAATCCATAGTGAATAGAATCCCCAAGGTAAAAAGTAGCTTAAAAACTAAGGTGTTTGTTGCAAAACCAGAAAATAGGACGCAGGCAATTCCCAAGTTAGGTAACTTGGTGGCTGGAGAAATCTGTAAGTGCAACACAGTCCATGAAAAATGGAAACCTGCAAGTGGCCCATGGAGCAAGCGTTGCATCCTCCCCACCCAAACTGGTCATGTCCGTGCTTAAACCAGCTGTGGAGGGTGAGGCTAGAGAATGAGCATCTTCAGTGGGCTTAGGCGATTGATGAGTCCCTCTTAGGAATGGGGCAGAGGCATGCCTATGAAAGCATGTTGTGGTGACTTACGGCCCTGACACGAATAGATGGATGGCTTCTTTCAGAGACACTGGTAGTGAGAATTCTGGCAAGGGTCCTGGGTAGGTTACAAATTGCAATATTGCTCCAAAAAGCTCCCCACATAGCTGGCACTCATCACGAAGGCTACTCTCAGAATTTCTCTGGTGCCAGCCATTATGTTGAATGAGGAGACAACACACCCCTGCTATCTTAAGGCCTTTCTCCAGCGTGAACTTTCCAATGCCGGATGAGGGAAGCCCTCTGCCTGAAGGCCTTCCCACATTCACTGCACTTATATGGCCTTTCTCCAGTGTGGATTCTGTGGTGCTGGATAAGCACATGTTTGTGGCTAAAGGCTTTCCCACACTCACTGCACACATAGGGCTTTTCACCATTGTGAACTCTCTGGTGTGCAATGAGGTCAGAGCTTTGGCTAAAGAACTTCCCACATGCAATGCACTCATAAGGCCTTGCCCCAGTGTGAACACTCCAATGTTTAATGAGTCTGTATTTGTGACCAAAATATTTTCCACATTCACTGCACTCGTAAGGTCTTTCTCCAGTGTGGACACTCTCGTGCTGAACAAGTGTGGATTTGTGGCTGTAGGCTTTCCCACATTCACTGCACTTGTAAGGCCTTGCTCCAGTGTGGACTCTCTGGTGTACAATTAGGTTGGAGCTATGATTAAAAACTTTCCCACATATGCCACACTCATAAGGCATTTCACCAGTATGGATTCTCTGATGCTGAGCAAGTATGGGTTTGCGGCTGAAGGCTTTCCCACATTCGCTGCACTCATAAGGCCTCTCTCCAGTGTGGACTCTCTGGTGCTGGACAAGTGAGTCTTTGCGACTGAAGGCCTTCCCACATTCGCTGCACTCGTAATGTCTTTGTCCACTTTGAAAGGCCTCCACACACTTGGCGTTTCTGTGTGGCATCCACTTCCTGGGTGGGCAATGGTGCTGGAAGATACTCGAGCTAGTTGGGAAGTCCTTACAACTGTCCCCTGTCATAAAGGGCATCTCTAATGGTTGGACAGGGCAGCTATTCACAAGAAAGGCCCTGTCCTCCCTTCTACAGGGTTTCTCTCCATTGCGCTGCTTCTGGTGGTGAAGGTTTGAACTGAAACAGAATTGTGTCCCACATGCCCCAAATGTGTGTGGTTTCTGCCCAGAGTGTGTTCCCTGGTGCTCAGCCAAGAGCAAAATGTCTTTTAAGACCAGGCCACATGTCTGAGAGGGCTGGGCCTTCTGGGTAGAAGAGTCTGCCTTAGGAGTCCTGACCTGTGACAGTGTTACAGAAACGCTCTGCTGAAAAGGTATCTCCTTAGCCTCCATTCCATGCCAACGACCTGAAAGCAGACGAATGCTGGTGAGTACAGACTGACCCTGGTGGGAGGGACCAGCTTCATCACAAACATCTAACGGGACTAGGATCAAGGTCATAGGACTGCTGTCAGGACAAGGCCTGAGTTCAAGTTGAGTAAAGGGCTGCCATGCAGCAGGTAGCATCTGAAGGTTGCAGAATGGAGGCGACCTTGTAGGGAGCAGACACAGATGTGGGTATGGCCTGGAAGAGCCAGGGTCTCCAATGAAGCCATTCCCAAGCAGGTTTTAGTGAGGCCTTGGCTTCTGGGGACAGGTGAGGGCTGTGCAGAAGAATGAGTCCCTTAAACAGCTATGACTGAAGAGCTGGTAGTTGAGGACTATTTGAGGTTATATGCACACCTCATGACACAGTAAGTAGAGCCAACGCTAGAGAGCACTGCGGAGGGAGCAGCAGAGAGGACCAGGAGAGAGGCGGAAGCGGGGTGGGGGTGGGGGTGGGAACAGCCAGAGGCCAAAGAGCAGACAGAGCCTAAGACAGTGTGGAAAGAGGAAAGTAAAGACAGAAAGGAAGTGCAGACCGTGTGGCCTTGGCACTTGAACAACTGCGGGCACGGAGAGGTCACATAGTGATTGGAGCCCGTCCCTGGCACCACACCTCCCCCAGCTCCTGCTCACCAGGGCCACACCCACCCCGAGCCTCTCTGGTCACGGCTGGGGTCATGTCTGCCCAGTCAGACAGCCAGGGCTCGCTGCCGGGCGCCAGCGGGGAAATCCCACGGGGCGTGGAAGATGTATATCCTAAAAGGACAGGACAGGTAAGTAGCCAGTACTGGTCTGGGTAACCCATCCTTCAGAGAAGAAAATGAAGTATTACAGAAACAACCTTGAAGCAGGGTCTCTCGCAGGAACCTTCCGGTGGTCCCACCAAATAGTGACCATACTAGTTGCTGCAATTTCTGACACAGGAAGGCCACTGGAAATGTCAGCTAGAGGAAGGGGGGAAAGCTGGGGCGCCGGGGTGCCATGGGTCTGGAAGGGTCCCCGCCAGGGAGAGGACAAGCTGGCTGGGACCTACTGTGTCGTCACGATGCCTCACTACCCCTGTGTCCGTGCCAGCCTTCAGGGCAGCAGGCAGCCGGGAGGGCGGCAGTAAGCACGGCTCTGACACGGGAAGGGCCAGGCTGCCCCTGGGGGGGGAGGGGCAGAGCCCGGGTCCGGGGCACCGGAGAGCATGGGAGGGCCTTACCCAGCGAGGCCATAAGTGCCAAGTTCTCCAGCATCACCTCGCGGTACAGGAGCCTCTGGGCCTCATCCAGGAGCCCCCACTCCTCCCGGGAGAAGTACACGGCCACGTCCTCAAAGGTCACAGAGCCCTGCCACGACGGGGAGAGCCGAGTCTGTCAGCAGCCTCTGCGCATCGCGCCCCACACATCTCCCGGCTTCGCTTCTTCCTGACTTCTCCACTGAGGGGATGCCAGGACCAGGCGTCCGCTCTCTCCTCGGGGTCCCTGTGATCATTGTGTCCAGCCACGGCAACAGGCGGGCGGGCAGAAAGGCGCCCTCTAAGCCCTGCGCCTGGCCTGCAGGACTGCACCCCTCACTCCCCGCACCTGCTGGCCGGGGTTCGTGGGCTGCTGAGGTCTGGTTCACCAGACAGCCAAAGCTGGGCTCACCTTCCTCCCTCAAGCGCCCAGACCGGGGGCCCTCGGTTCATACCCTTTTCAACACGCACATCACTCCTTTGGATGTGGTCGCCTCGTAACTGGCTCTACACTGCGCCGCTGGCCTCCACCATCACGTTCCTGGCCCAGCTGCACTCCCGCTGTGGACGGGCAGACTCTCCCTCCTAATCCTGTCTACACTCCACCTTCCACCTGGAGGCGGAACCCCCTCACTAACATCGGTCCTGTGCCCAGCAGCTCACCTGACACGTCCACCCCACTCAGTGTTGTCTGGACATCTCAGACTCGGCCACAAATAAACTCCCAATGTCCACGACGTGCCTCTCTCAGCTGACAGAGCTTCTACTCTTCCAGCTGGTAAGACCCAAAACCTTGATGTCATCTCTTTCTCTCACATCAACAAGTCTGACTGAATCACTTTTCGCATCTGCCCAGCCACCCCTCTGGCCCATGCACTACCACCCTCACCTGGACTGTGGAAGCTGCTTCTCCCTGGCCGCCTCCTCTCCACCACGCTCCCTCAACCCTCATCACACACAGTCAATTCATCACTTGGCATCCAGAGGGTGCCTGTTAGCATGTGGATCAGATTACCTCCCTCCTCTGCTCCACCCCTACCACGGCTCCACCACCCTCAGAAGAGGAGCCTAGCTCGACCAGCTGACCTTTCCAGGCCTGACTCCTGCCCACCTGCTCTTGATTCCTACCAAACATGGTAGAGACCTGCAGTTTCTTGAAAACTCCCAACTCAATCTCATCTCCAAGTATTTGCACCTGCTGGTTCCTGTGCAACCAGCCTGGAACATATTCCACACCTTAAACCAATGGCTACCAGACATGGAAACCCTTCCACATAACCTCTGGCCTGGACTCAGAGCCCCAGCTTGGGGTTTCTCGGACTCCAGAGCTGGGAGAGTTCTAGGACACCACGATCCTGTAGGCTGTGGGGTGGGGATGGGGTCATTGAGCACAGACATCCCCTTTCACCTGCATAGTGCCTGAAATGGTTTCTGAGTTCTTGGGGGCCTGTGGGAAGAGGGAAACTGAGACAAGAAACCAGCAAGGGGCCCAAGGGCTCCTGCCTGTCCCCTGCTCCTGCCCTGCCACAAAGACACAGGCTGTCATCCTCTGCGCCTCAGTCCCCAAGGCCAACTACCAGCTGTTACCTGGGACTGGGTCTCAGTCTCCCTGTGCCTCTCTGTCCTCATCTCCCCAGCCCCACCCCAAGTCGGCTCTCCTCTGAGCAGCATACGGGTACTTTTATACCCCTCAGGTCCTGACCCTCCTCCGTTCAGAACCTTCCACGGCTCCCATCACCCTCGGGATGAAGACTGGCCTTCCAGGTGTCACTGCTTCTCAAACTCTCTGATCTTTTCAGACACCAAGAACCCTGAGTTTTCCGGACGCTCAGGCTGCGTGGCTCCTCCAAGCCTTTGCACAGCTGGAGCTCTGCCCCTAACGCCCCTCCGCATCCCATCATCCTGATGCCTGGAACAGGACCAGCCACGAGCGGGGCTGCCCCGTTGTCTGGACACAGGTGTCGGGGCTGCAGGAAGCCAAGGAGGCCGTCATTCGAGGATCCAGGATTCAAAGATGGGTGTCGGGGAGAAGCACCCACCTGCGTCGGGCCCAGGGGCGCGGCCGCCGCCATCAGAACCTGTGGAGATGAATCACAGGGCGACGAGGCGGGGACCCACGCTTTAGCGGCCGGGTCACGCGGGCCTGCCTCTGTTCGGGGGAGACAGCGCCTCCTCTCGCCCCTTCCCTCTCGGGTCACCTCGACTCTGACACCACGTCCCCGAGACTGTGCGGGCGGAGCAGAAGCAATCAAAATGTCCTCCCTAGACGGAAACAGAAGTCCCGCCCCGACGTCATCCGCACGAACGGAAACGCTCTTGACCTGGTATTTCATTGGCTCAGCGCCGCCGAGAACCCTGGGTAGTGTAGTTCCCAAGGCACCAAGATGGCGAGACGGAGCCCGCGTCACCTCTAGGGCAAAGGCCAAGCCTCGGAAGTAATGGAGCCCGGGAAGGCTTCTTACGTCCGGAGGGTTACGCGAAGTCTCGCTTACTCTTAAAGGAGCCTTACGCATGTATTGGGTGAATAAGAAATGTCTTATTTCAGGCTTCTTTACGCAAAGGTGCTCATCAAAAAGCGAAATAGACACATCATATGCTAACATCATTCAGATTTCTATAGCTGGAAGCTAATAAATATTATGTTATCAAATAGGCACATTGTGGATAAAATTGTAACATTTCCAGAATATCTCGCCGGGCTTTAAGTTCATTTGCATATCCTCAGGGGTGGAGAGAAGTTCATCTCCACGTCAGTGGGTAATTACCTGGGCAACCGAGGGCGTGTCTGAACCTGAGAGGTTAAGGGGAGGGGCTGGCTGGCCGGCTTCCTCCGGAGCAGCGGGGAGAGACGGCGCTGGACTGCAGTTTGTAAGCAATAACGGGTTTTAAACTCTCTCCCTTTGACTGATTTCGGTTTTTAGAGGCATGTTGTCCCAGGATTTCCTCTCCTCGGACTTACACACACATAGCCTGAAGCTCGAGTTAATTTCGTGAGCCTCAGCATGTTTGGTCGGGAACATGAGAGAAACGACTGCAGACACGACCATGGCTTGGAACTTGGAGCGGGACGTCGGGCACCGCTGAAACCCGTAGACGATTCCTGTGTCTCCGGTTACCTCGGAATGTATTTATACCGCCTGTATAACCAGTGATTGTGCAAACTCAGCGAGTAACACTTTAAAAAAATTTTTTTTTTACAGATAATCTTACTCTGTATACTGAGATGTATTAAGTTCCTTTTAGTTATCTTACAAATATGTGAAAAGAAAGGAGACTTAACAACTGTCATTTGGCCACTAGGGCAGCGAGAACCAGAAATAACCAAACAAAATTTCTATATACAGTAAATATGTCTTCTAAGAAAGTGTGACCTAAGACCTTTTGAGGCCAAAAATGATGAATGTACTGGAAAACAAACCCAGAGTAATGAAATGTTAAACATAAAATTCAAGTCTAAAGGAGGTTGATCCCAGATGAAAGATCTGAGATGAGAAAAGGAATGAGGACTGAGAGAAGTGCATCTTTTGATTAAAATAACTACTTATCTATGTAAAACATGACTGTATTTCCTTACGGAGTTAAAATGATGGAATTCCCAAGCATAACATCAGAACACATACATTTAGAGGAAGCTGATTGTTTATATTTAAATCCCTTATATTTCTAAGTGGGAAGTGAATGTATGTCTATCTCTGTACTCTAATGTATTTAATAAGTGTAAATTTTACCTTAAATATAATAAATGGAATCTGAGTGTATGTTTTTTCAAACTGGAAGAGGAAACATTTGGAATATAAATAATCAATAAAAAGGTGAAAACAATAGTAAAAGATATGGAGCAAATGGGGCAAAGCACAATGCAGGACACATTTAAGTCTAAATGAGCAGGGACTAGATGCGCAAACAAGCGATCTGTAATTTTTGATGGACCAGGACATTCTTCACAAGGGACTCTCTTTTCTTCAGTGAATATCCAGAGCGTACTTTAAATTTTCACTGAAGGCACAACTAACAGTCCATGATGTTTTCCACTAGCTCCTATCTGCAGGTGGGTAAGAAATCATGGCGGGATGAGGAATGTCCAGAGCTTGCTTTAGAGAAGCCAAGGCCTTATGCCAGCTGCTCACCCGGCCTTTGATCCAAACTGAATGGGCCAGGATGCCATCAGGAATCTGCAGGCAGCAACATTTCCTGGTTAGGAATGGGGATGGGGAAGGTAATGACTGGATACAGGGGCTACACCATGAGTGACTGTAATTATTAACAGGAAGTGGTATTAAGTATTTTCATACCCTGGACATGGCATTAAGACACTTAACACTGTGCCCTTTGACCTGCACGACAAGCCTTGTGTGGTAATTTGTTATCTGGAGTAATATGAAGGAACCTGAGGCTGCAGACGGCCATGATTTGCCCTCAGTCATGGCTGTTAAGTAGCTCAGCTGAGAGTGGAGCCCACAGAAGTATGACTTTAATCACTGCCCACCACGGTCTCTACTCCACCATCTATACCTGGCCCCCTTCCATATCAGAGAAATGAGGCCGTGGACTATTCAACTGCCCAGGTAACTGACAAACGGGCAGCCATGAGTCTTGCCTTTTCTTTGTCCTAGAAACAATAGCCTTCAGCTTTACTTATTCCCTAAACGTGTTTCTGGGCACTGACAAAAAATCAGAACAGGAAAGCCCTGCTGGCCCGCAGATAGCGAGGGTCTGAGGCGGGTAACTGTCGTTGCCTAAGCCCAGCCCCATCATTCCCACCACCCACACTTGCCCTCACCTCTGCTCCACAACACCGACTCCGCTGCCTTGGGCTGGCCCACCAGGAACACATCTCTGAACTGCACGACAGCCCTGCCCTGTCTCTGCCGTCGGTTCTTGCTCTGCTCCAGCCCCTTCTCCACACATCAAGCAGAAGGTGATTTCAAAATAAATAGGGTTCTGTTCGGCAAGTTCAGGTGGATGGGAAGCACGTTGGTGGCCAGAAGGATGAGGGCCTCAGCCCTCCCTGCTACCTGCTCTCCAGATTTCAGCCCCATTGAGTGTTAGCATCTTTCATACCTGACTTGGCCCCATCTGTGGTCGGTCTCATTGCGTGCCTATCTGGTGCCAAAATTCAGGGAGGCAAAGCAGCCCCTGCAGTCCGCACAGCGGACACGAGGCAGACGTCAGCACGCGGCGCGCGCTCTGCCCCAGCGCTCTCCCCAGGACTCCGGGGGCCCTCGTTCCTCTTCTTGAGGCAGACAGAACATCGGTGGCCTTCAGGAACAGGGCCGTGGATTTCACGGAGAAAGAGCGGCAGCTGGTTAGTCTGATCAACCACCTCTATAGCCCAGGTCTGGCAAATTTATTCAAACTGTCCAATCCTAGTCCTACCCAGTGTACCTACCTGCCTCCTTCCTTCCTTCCTGTGGCAATCCTCTTAATAAAGGTTCTGGGCCATTATTCCCCTCCTCTCCCTCCTGCCTCCTGACGCACTCTGCTCCTTCCCCATGAGGCCCCGCTCTGTGACTCCTGTTTCTAGAGATCTGAGTATGAACTACTGAGAAACATCAGTTCTGTGTCTGTCTTACCATACTTGTTTAAAACAAATCCCAGGTATGTTTTGAGAAAACAGATAATCATTTTACCTAAACTAAATGATTAGTTTTTTCTTTCCTCATTGATCAAGTTATATCAAATTCCATACCATATGAAGCTGTTTTAGTCTGCTGACATCATCCATTTGTCTATTCCTATGACAAATTTAATGCCTACACAGCCTTTTTTCCTTATTTTATAAACTGTCATACATTCAGTGGAGTGTTCATAAGAGATGTAAATTTTTTTCTTTTCTGAAGACCACACCTATAAAGCTATTACCCAGTGTAAACCAGAATATGTAATTATTTCTTGGGTGTCCTCTGTCCCTTTGTTCCCTTACATGTCCCTCTGACCCCCTAGAGCTCACCTGACATTTTGAGAATCATTCTCTTGATGACTTTATGGCTTTTCCATTCATCTATATTTTCCTAAATGACAGACTGTGTATTATTGCCAGATCCTAAATTTTCCATAGATTGTATCATGCATATGCATTTTGCTATGACTAGATTCTGCAACATGTAATACTCACAAATGATCATGGCATGGTTGTCAGCTCATTTTCACAGCTCACTGTAATCTGCTAAGTGAATAATCCAGAATCTACTTGGAGGAAGTGATACATCTCTTCCTGTGCTTGGCTTAAGGGCGAATTTCTCTGCACTTGCTCTCACATCTGTCAGGAGCGATCCCATGCTCTTAATTCCAATATTGATTCCTCTCCTTTCCAGAATCAGCATGTACTGAACACCTAGTTTCAGGAAATTTCAGGAAGGCGTGAATACATCATCTTTTATCCTAACGAGTCACTCCAAGGCGGTGACGGAGCCGGTCATTGCTTACAGAGCTCTGCAGCTCTGCCCACTCACAGCCTACAAATGACGGGGATGGAAGAATCAGGGAAACGAAGTTTGACACAAAAGACATGGAGTCAGCGGTCTAGGACAAAGGAGATGCTAGGAGTACACATACTAAACTGCTGGTCTATCTTTTATCAACAGCTGCCTGGGTTCACCAACAGTCCCGCAACCTTCCCACCGGCAGGGAGCGGGCTCTTTGTCTGGAAACAGAAGGGCAGTGGGTACACAGAGGAGGCAGAAATGCAGGGGAGAGAGCTACGGGGACAGGAGTGTTGGCTTTATGGGTTCGGGGCCAGTTCTGCTTGAACACCCATGTTGGGCCCAAAGCAAGGAGAGGGCGCAGAGGAGCATGGGGCGAGGGGGGAAGGTGATCAGCTGGGGACCCTGACTATCTCACCACCTACATCCAGAACTCAGTCTTGTCTTTTCCTTGCGCATCAGGCATTGCGTCACCACCGCTGCCTTTGACACTGGGTGGCAAGGGAAATTTGGTAATGTGTGACTGGTTCAGTCCATGAAAACCGCTTTACCGTGGCTCTCAAGCGCCTCTTTAAGTCCTTCAAGAGAGAGGAGACTGGAGCACCAGCTGCGCAGAGAAACCGGTCTCGCCCGCGTAAGATAAGGATGGTCTCTGCACGAGTCTGGGACAGTTCTCGACTCCGATTTCCCCTCCACCGCCGCCTGCGAAGCTCGGCCAACTTCTACGATGGGAACTACATTACCCAGAAGGCTCTGCGCCAGTCGCGCCGCAGCTCGGCCAATGGAAACGGACGTTTCCGCAAACGCGCAGCGCGCTGGGCGGGCCTTCCGGCGTAGCCGCAGGAGCGGTCGTTTCGGGGCCTGAGGCCGGCTCGTCTGACCTAGGGCTCCGGAGCGCTGGTTTGGGCTGGGGTGGCGAGAGTGGGCAGGCGCGGGAGATGGCCGGCGTCGGGGTCTGCGGCTCCGCAGCGGCCCAGTTCCGGTCGGGGCCGGGGATGTCCGGAGCCCGTCCTGGTCCTCGTCTGTGGACCCCGCGGCGCCCCCAGAGTCCGAAGGCGGCGGCCGCGCTCAGGGGCCGGGCTCAGGTACCCGCCCGTCCCTCCCGCCCTCAGCCATCCACCCTGGAGCCCCGAGTGCCCGGGCCCGGGACGGAGAGGCGCTCGTGGGCGGGGCCCCTGCTCTGAGCGCCGGCGTGGCGGCCCCCGAGGAGAGTTATGGGCGGGGGTCCCGCCTGTCCTGAGGCTGGAGGTGGGACTGGGGCTCTGAGTCTTAAACCTGAGGTTTGTCCCGTGTCTGCTGGAAACAGCTTGAGAGGGAACGAGTCACACATGGACAGGCAGACCGAGAGGCTGGGCCTTCATTCCGAGGGCGCTGGTGGGCTCGGAGGGCTGCGAATAGAGGAGGGCCTTGCTCTGTTTCGCAGAGGCACACTTTGGGGGACCCCAGGGGACTTGTCTGGCAGGAGAGTTAGGCTCTGCATGCCAGGCCCAGAGCTCACGTGACAGCTCTCTGCCCAGCTGCCTGTTGTTGCTGACGGCTGAACACAGTGATGAGAACCAGCGTCGGTGGCACCTGGGCCTGGCACCTCCTCCGAGGAGAGCTAGGGAGGAGGGTGGATGTTTGAGGGGATGCCCAAAGTCCTGGGGAAAGAGGCTGCCCATAAACTCAGCTGTTCCCCTCTTGATAGGGCCATGTGTCCTTTGAGGATGTGGCTGTCCACTTCTCCTGGGAGGAGTGGGGGCTCCTTGATGAGGCTCAGAGACGCCTGTACCGCGACGTGATGCTGGAGAACTTTGCACTGACGGTCTCCCTGGGTAAGACCCTTGCCCCAACTCCTGCATCCTGGGCTGTGCCTGCCCTTCCCCTTTTCCTGGCGGGCAGGTCTGTCCTTCCCAGAGTAGGACCACAGGCACCAATTCTTTCCTCGTGCCCTGGATCTGGTGTTGTGATAGCCTGTGTGCACTCCCACTTCTCTCCCTGAGCTTCTCCACGGTCGAGCGGGAAAGGGCTTGGGGATCAGGAATCTTGCAGTCAGCCTAGTGATCACACCCTCTTGGCCTCTCCCTGACCTGGTGAAGATGTGAGGATCCCTGGCAGTCCTGTGCCCAGGCCGTGCCCTCTTCCTCTGCATGTGTGGGACCTGCCTGTGCCAGGAACTGAAACAGCAACACAGCCACTCTTTGACTGGGTTGTTCACACAGGACCCTCCAGGGTGTTTTTTTTTTTTTTTTTTTGGTAACATTTAGTTTTATTTCCTGCGGTCTGTCGCTGGGTGGGTCACTTTGATCCACTTGTCTTTCCCTTAGGACTTGCATCTTCCAGGACCCATGGAATGACCCGCTTGGAGCAGTGGGGAGAGCCCTTCCCACTTGCCCGTGGAGTCATGCCTGCAGCCATGCCAAGAGGTACATGGTGGGAGGAGCTGGGAAGGTGTGAACTCAGGGATGCCTTCAAATCATACCGGGAGGCTTTCTAATGGGCCTGCATGTTTTGGTGCCAAGTTTGACTTCCATCTTTTCTTTCTTGCCCACTTGTCATGTCCACTCTTATTTCTGACCCAGGCTATCCCCCACCTCTCTATCCTCCACATCTCCCCTGGTCCTCTCCACGGCTGTCTCTGCAATGCTCTCCAACACTGGCCTTTTTTTGTATTTTATGGTCACTCACATGTGGCCACAAGGGGAAACACAGGAGAAGCCCAGAAAAAAACAAGGGTTTGTTCTGCTCAGCAGGTTCAGACAGACACTGCACGCTGAGAGGGAGGTCACGTGGGAGGAAGCGCCATGGAGTGGGCTCAACCAAGCAGCAGGAGCAAGGGCCTGGGGGCCAGTGCCTCTACTGGGGGCCAAGGGGAGCACACAAGAATGTGAGTGAGGGCGTTTCACTGTGACATTTCGATGTTACCAGGTCACAGAAGCACAGGAAAAGGGACTTGTGGCAGGGGCCAGCCTGATCACTGGTGCGCTTGGTCACCTGGGTGGGGTGCTCATGGCCTGTTTGTAGGGATGTTGAGGCAGCAGTAAAATAGAAAGTTTTAAAGAGTACAATACAGTTGATGTTGTGGCCTCTCAATATCATTAACAATACTAATTGGGATGGATGGCGCTTGCCACCAGGGTTGTGGAGATGTTAAAAGTGCCTCAAATAACTTGGTTGAAGGCAAGCTTTGACAAAGGTGACAACCTGGAGGAGCCCTACACAGGCAGCAGCCAGACATGGCACTTCATGGGGGAAAGCTGAGGAGAGGCCAGGCCCCTTTGGGTTTACAGGGATCCATTGGAAGCTTTGGGTTATGTCATAAGAGATTTTTTACCTCTGGGCCTGAAGCTGTCCAGAAGTTCCCTGAGGTCACCAACGCCTCCTTCCCTGGCTAGTAAACAGTCAGGAGGCCATCTTTCATCTATAACCATTTGGGCTCAGAGACTCACAGGCTTGTTGCCTGAGGACATGTTTTTGTTTCATGGAGGCTTTTGTATGTGAGCTGACGGCCGCCAAAAGGTGCTGGTTGGGAGTCATGGCATGGTTTTGTTTGACAAAGGCTGCTGTGCTGGCATCTACTGCAGCTATGGCAAGTCCTTTTAAGGGGGGAGTAAATATTGCCCTTTTTGTCCAGCGTCCTGGGTTAATGGAAAAAGGTACCCAGTGAGTAAAGAACTGGGGATCCCCATTGTAACCACTGCACACTGGGGCACAGTTTCATTGGCATTCAGCAGGGAAGAGCATGTAAGGTGTCAACCATGGGTTTG
The DNA here is from genome assembly GCF_040802235.1 of Manis javanica. Classification (NCBI taxonomy): domain Eukaryota; kingdom Metazoa; phylum Chordata; class Mammalia; order Pholidota; family Manidae; genus Manis; species Manis javanica. Next base: position 1,220,487 of record NC_133172.1, read on the forward strand.
GGCCACAACAGAATCCAAAGCTGCCCTTATTTAAAGCACAATGTGCTAGTGAGGTTTTATCATGAGATGAAGGCCTTAACTTGAGGAACTGGTCAGGGTGGCTCCTGGGCACACGCTGTAGGCCTGTAGGGAGACTTGATTATAACATGCAGCCATCCTAGGTGAGTACAATTGGGAACAAAGGCAGGTGGGATAAGTGGACGAAGGTTTTGGGGGAACCCTGCCTGGGTCCTGGCAATACACATTGTGGGCAGTTGCTGGGCTGTTCAAATAACTCATAGACAACTCAGTAAATATATGTTGGGTTCCTTCAAAGGTAAAGATGAACTGGGGCTGTGACTGATGGGTAACAGGTGCACAATAAATATTGGTCAGCTCCACCACAGCAAAAGTCACTGGGCACCGTCTGAGTATCTTTAGTGAATTCAATCATGTTAAGTATTGGAACCTTGATGGGGGGTTATCTTGAACTTTGAGGTTCTGATGATCATTAGTTAAGTCCCACTCTTGGTCGAAGCCTTTAAGACTGGCCAGATAGGGCTGTTAAGAGGAGAATTTAGGAATAATCCCTCCTCCTTTTAGTAGGCCTTGAAGTACCAGCCTAAGGCCAGCAGGGCCTTGCTTCGGGCACTAATGGTTACTGCCTTCACCAGCAGGGACAGCCCCATGGCTTCTCTGCAGGACCAGCAGGGCCAGGGACCTTGGCTTGTTCCAGCATGGACACAGCATGCAGTGGCACCTCTATCTCTAATAGGAAAACTCAAAAGTGTAGCAGGTCAACCACGATGGGCAGCCATTTAATAAAGACGGTGGCAATATTGGGATCCAGGGCAATTTGTTTGCTGTGAATAGTTTTACCAACATTACCCTGCAGGTTAAAAGGGGCACCTCTGTTTACATTTGAATGGGTTGCATGGAGTGATGGAGTGATGATAACTTGGGCTCCTATATCTGGTAAAGCTAGAAAATGCCTATTTTTAGAGTTAAAGTGAATCACCAGAGTTTGTATGGATGATTGTCCCTGGGTGGTGTGACAAGGCCTGGGGACTGGATGAATCCCCATCGGAGGCCTTGGTAGTTGCCAGTTTGGGAACCAGAGGCACCCTCGAGTGTACTCAGAGGACTGGTTCCCAGAGCCGCCAGACCTGTGGGTAATGGATGAGGCTCTTTTAATTGTAATTTTAGGGTGACTTGCCTAGTAATTAGTTCATGAGGCACACTGATGTCTCAGTTGTCAATAATGGGGTGAGTCCAATCACCTGGAGACTGGGGGCACCAGCAAGCAATTGGGGAAAGAGCAGGCTGAATGGTAGTGGTGTAGGGGTACCTGCACGGCAGGAAGGGCTTGTGTTGTTAGAATTTTTAAGTCAGGATGGGTAGAGCCCTTGTAGCACAGCATATCAGTTCCATCACTGGCCTCCTGTTTGCCATGGGACATGCTGATAAACCTGATACCCGAAAGAACAACTAGACTGTGACAAAGGGGGCCTCCTCTGGGTCAAACGTGTTCAGGGTTCTGAATCCTGGACTCACTATTCAGAGAACCGGTAGATCCATTGAGGCATTCCAATATTTTCCAGAGGATCATGCAGGCTTCCTTGATAGCGTCCTCCTGGGCATCTCTAGGCCATGGAAATCCAAGTCAGTAATGGCAGGGCTTTTGAAATTGAGGAGTGGTAGAGGTTTTAGGTTCCTCATCTGAAGCATTTACAATTTCGTTAATATTTTTGGGCCTTGTCATGCCTGCCCCGGTGTTTGGGATGCCTTTTGTTTTGGGTGCCTTCAGCCTCGGGATGCCCTATGAGAACTGGACTTGGAGAGCCAACGGATCATTAAATTATTTTACTTAATCTCTGTAGTAATACCAGCAGCCACCCAAGACCACATTAAATGCTCTCGGTAACCCCTTTTCTGCATCTCTTTGAATGAAACCTTTCAGTACAGTTTGGATTTCTAGTGTGAAATTGTGAATCTGTTTCTGATTCCTTGTGATCTCCCATGTTCTTGACCTGCTGGCTCTGGAAAGAACTTGGGACGTTCCTTTCTGTGTTCCATCTTCACTGCAGCAGCCTCACTCCCTAGGATGACCTCAGCTGGGTTAGGGTCCATTTAGGAGAGCTTGGGGGGCTGGATCTACTTTGGGATTGCTTCTAGACTGTAGCAGCTGAATAGTAGGTGGCATGTTGACAGGCAGCAGCACTGCGTAGAGGCCTTAGTGTGGCAGAGGGGGTTCACCTTTCTTGAATGACTGGCAACATTGGGAGGTGATGGAATTAAATATGCCTGCTGAAATCCTGGGCCATAGATCTTGAGCCACTGATCTCCAGGGATGGGACCCACAATACTCATGCAATCAGGAGACAGTGCAACGGCGGTGGAGAAGGGGTTGCCATGGAGGACTTCTCTTGAAGGAGATGCGGCACCACAGGTTAGGATTGAGAGGGAATATGGACCAGAATGTGAGCATCAGGATGCTCCCATTCCTGGTGCCACCAGTCCACAGAAATTGTCTCCCAGTTACCCAGGCTTCATTTGTCAAGACATTTAATAAACCTGAACCTGATACCAGTGTTCCTTTGCTACCTGCAGGGAGGTCACCCTTCCATTCTCACCATCGATCCTGGTGGAGTTCCATAATGTTTCTAGCCGATTATGCCAGTCTGTCCCATGATCAGGGAGCAGCAAGAGAACCCTTCTTCCCTTTTTGAGTCAGAGCTGGCTTTCAGTGGACTCTTGGTATTCTAGGATGAGATCCACAGTTTAGGGTGAAAAGCTTCAGTAGTTACTGAGGCAACACAGAGCAGCTTAGAGCAGCCCACAGGAGCACCATGACATCGAGCCTCCCCAGATGGCAAAGCCCCACTGGGACAGCCAACTGGTAAACAGGCAGTTAAGGGGCATCTTCTAGTTCATCCCTCACCTGTGACTAGACTGTCCTGTTCACAGTGCCAGTCATTTTTTTATGCTCTTAGGTGCAGCCGCAAGAGGAGACAGAGGTGAGGTGCAGGAATAAACAAAATGTATTATATTCACAGGTCCCGGAGAGAAAGAGTCACTGCACACTGAAGGGGGGCCCTCTGAGGAGGAGCACCAAGGGAGCAGGCTCAACCAGGCAGGGGACAACTTGGGAACCACGGGCAGGTGCCTTTACTGTGAGTCAGGTGGGGTACACAAGAAAAGGAGTGAGGGAATTTCACTGGAGCATTTGAATGGCACTGGGTCCCAATCAGGAGGGGAGGAAGGGGGAGCTGTGGCAGGGGCCCGCCTCATCACTCTGGTGCCCCTGGCCGTGCCGTCCACAGCCTGTTTGAGGCAGCAGAATACAAAGCAGGCTTTCACTGAGTCCGTCGTGAGATGTGCACATATCCTGAGATAGTACTTGAACACCTGCTGTTCAGCTGCTTTGGGTTTTTCTGGGCCTGGACACATCCTTCTGCTCTGTTCCCATGTTGTCAGCAGCAGCACCTACTGAAAACCATTTGCAAGAGTGTTGGAGACCCTGCCTTTGCTCCCTGAGCCGTACCTGATCCTGTGTCCTTGCTGCTCACGAGGCCTCCCACCAATATGTGAGCTTGCCAGGTCCAGCTATGTGCAGCAGGCTCCTTCTCACCCTGATCTCAGGCTCCTCGTGGGTGTGTCAGATACGCATTTACAGGTGGGCTGCCTCCTCCCACCAAAATTTACATACACTTTAACATTTCTTGCTTTCAGGTTGTTGGCATGCAGTGACGGTTGAGGCGGCCCCTTCTGAGCAGTGTGTTTATGTAGAGGGAACGCTCAGAGAAAACCTTCACCACCACTACAACCAGCCCTATGGAGAGACACCCTTAAGAGAAGAGGCAGAGGAGGGTGACAAGGACTTCCCTAACAGCTCTGGGCTTCTCAAGAAACAGAGCAGAGGGGAGCCACACAGGACTACCAAAAGTGGGGAGGCCTTTCATCCTGGAAAAAGGCATTACAAATGCAGCAAATGTGAGAAAGCCTTTGGTCAGAAATACTTACTTGTTCAGCACCAGAGACTACACACTGGAGAGAAGCCTTATGAATGCAGTGAATGTGGGAAATTATTTAGCCATAAATCCAACCTTTTTATACACCAAATAGTTCACACTGGAGAAAGGCCTTATGGGTGTAGTGAATGTGGAAAATCCTTTAGTCGCAATGCTGACCTCGTTCAACACCACAGAGTTCACACTGGAGAAAAGCCATTTACATGCAGTGAATGTGGAAAAGCCTTCAGGCATAATTCTACACTTGTTCAACATCACAGAATCCATACTGGAGTAAGGCCTTATGAGTGCAATGAATGTGGGAAATTCTTTAGCTTTAACTCAAGTCTCATAAAACACCAGAGAGTTCACACTGGAGAAAGACCTTATAAGTGCAGTGAATGTGGGAAATTCTATAGCCACAGGTCAAGCCTTATTAATCATTGGAGAGTGCACACTGGAGAAAGGCCTTATGAGTGCAGTGAATGTGGGAAATTTTTTAGCCAAAGTTCTAGCCTCATGCAACACCGAAAAGTTCACACTGGAGAAAAGCCTTTTAAGTGCGATGAATGTGGAAGATTCTTCAGTGAGAATTCCAGTCTTGTTAAACATCAGAGGGTTCACACTGGTGCAAGACCTTATGAGTGCAGGGAATGTGGGAATTATTTTCGCCACAGCTCGAGCCTTGTTAAACATCGAAGGATTCACACTGGAGAGATGCCTTATGAGTGCAGCCATTGTGGGAAATCCTTTAGCCGGCGTTTCAACCTCACTCAACACCAGAAAGTTCACAGTGGAGAAAAGTCTTGAATGCAGCTAACTTGGAAAAGTCTACCAAAGCTGATTCAGCAACAAAACCTTCACAACCTTGTTAGGCCTTATGAAGTGATGATGAAGAAAGTCTTCAGCCAAAGGCTTAGCCTTCTTGGGCACCAGAAAGTTCAGACTGAGAAAAGCCTTAGGAGTGCAGGGCAGGTGCTGTCATCCTAAATTAAATTAATCTAACTTAAAACTCTGAAAGTAGCCTTTATGAAGGAGTCAGCAGTTGAACTTCATTCATTCAAATATGCACACTGGGGGCAGGAAGAGAATTGCTGACATAGTACCCCTCCTGAGAAGATAGCCCTGTGTTGGAGCTCCAGGGAGAAAGAGCCCTGCATTCTTTGCTGTATAGGTCTGGAATGGAGTTTTCATTTCTCTTCAGTTTGGAGGGAGGAAACAGGGAGTGGTCTTGGTTCAAATGCAACTGTCTCTTGCTGTTATTACTGAATATTAGATCTTCTTGAGTAAATATTTGTATTTTCTGTATACGTGTAGGACCATTTCCAGAGACTTTGAATTGTGTTTTTTAAATTTTTACCAATTTTAGTGGGAAGCAGGCCTGCAAAGCTCCTCACAGTAATGCTGGAAGTTGAGCCTAATTAACTTTTTAAAAACTTGCCAAATACACTCTAAAATGGTTATAATATTTCACTTTTGCTCCTGAAGCATATTAGATTTCCAGTTTCTTCATTTCCCTGCTGACCTTTGTAAGACATGGGCTATTCATGTTAGCCATTCCAGTAGGTGTTGTAAAGTATTTCATGGTGGTTTTAATTTGCATTTCCCTAAAGACTCACTGTTGAGCATTTTTTTGTGTGTTTGTTTGTGATCCATATATCTTCTTTTGGTGAATTTTGTGTTCATATTTTTTGCCTACTTTTAGAAAAATTAGTTTCTTACTGGTTTTGTGATTTGTTAGCACATTCTGGATACAAATTCCTTAATTTGATATATATTTTATCAATATTTTCTCAGTCTATAGCTTTGGTTCTCAGTTCTTAACACTCTCATAGAGCAGAATTTATTAATTTTCATGAAGTCCAATTTATCTGCTTGTTCTTTGTACATTTGGTACTGTTATTTTTTTCTCTTACAGTACTGTATCTTTGCCTGTAAATAAATGTCTTATCTGAGTATCCTATCAGAATCCAATGAATCCTTTTAAATATCCAGGCTTGTGAAGTCTTTGCAGATTTAAATATAAAGAACTCAATATATTTAGACATATTTAAATATATACATACCCCCTATCTCTTCTGATACAGCCTAGGAAGCAATGGGATTCCAGTAGCCATGAGCATATTTATGCCCAATTATTGGCTTATTAAAAACAGTTACAAAAAAAGAACTTATTGCATTCCTATATACTAACAAAAAATTAGAAAGAAATCAGAAAAACAACTCCATTTACAATTGCATCAAAAAGAATAAAATATGCAAGGAATAAACCTAGCCAAGGAGGCGAAAGACCTATACTCTGGAAACTACAAGATACTCATGAGAGGAATTAATGAAGACAAAAAAATGAATATCCATGCTCATGGATAGGAAGAATCAACATTGTCAAAATGGCTATCTGGCCCAAAGCAATTTACAGACTCAATGCAATCCCTATCAAAATACCTACAGCATCCTCCAATGAACTAGAGCAAATAGTTCTAAAATTCATATAGAACCACAATAGATCCCGAATAGCCAAAGCAATCCTGAGAAGAAAGAATAAAGCAGGGGGAATTATGCTCCCTGACTTCAAGCTCTACTACATAAGCCACAGTAATCAAGACAATTTGGTAGTGACACAAGAACAGAACCATGGATCAATGGAACAGAATAGAGAGCCCAGATATAAACCCAAACATATATGGCCAATTAGGAAATGATAATGGAGCCATGGATATACAATGGAGAAATGACAGCCTCTTCAACAATTGGTGTTGGCATAACTGGACAGCTACATGTAAGAGAATGAAACTGAATTATTGTCTAACTCCATATACAAAAGTAAACTCAAAATGGATAAAAAACCTGAATATAAGTCATGAAACCATAAAACATACAGGAAAAGATAGGCAAAAATCTTAAATGTAAACATGGGCAAGGGAAACAAAAGCAAAAATGAAAAAATGGAACTACATAAAACTAAAAAGCTTCTGTACAGCAAAGGACACCATCAGCAGAATGGAAAGTCATCCTACAGTATGGGAGAATATATTCGTGAACAACTTATCTGATAAGGGGTTAACATCTAAAATATATAAAGAGCTCACATGCTTCAATACCCAAAAAAACCAAACAACCCGATTAAAAAATGGGCAGAAGATATTAACAGACACTTCTCCAAAGAAATTCAGATAGCCAACAAGCACATGAAAGGATGCTCCACATTGCTAATCATGATGAAAATACAAATTAAAGCCACAATGAGATATCACCTCACACCAGTTAGGATGACCAGCATCCAAAAGACAAGAAACAATAAATGCTGGTGAGGATGTGGAGAAAGGGGAAATCCTCCTACACTATTGGTGGGAATGTAAATTAGTTCAACCATTGTGGAAAGCAATATGGAGATTCCTCAAAAAACTAAAAATAGAAATACCATCTGACCCAGTAATTCCACTACTAGGAATTTAGCCAAAGAAAACAAGATTCCTGATTCAGAAAGACATGCACTCCTATGTTTATCGCAGCACTGTTTACAACAGCCAAGATATGGAAGCAACCTAAGTGTCCATCAGTAGATGGATAAAGGAGATGTGGTACATATACACACAATGGAATGTTATTCAGCCATAAAAAGAAAAGAATAATCCTTCCATTTGAAACACATGGATGGAGCTAGAAGGTATAGTCAGTGAAATAAGCCAAGCAGAGAAAGACAAGTACCAAGTGACTTCACTCATTTGCAGAGCCCAATGTTTAAAGAATAAATGATACAATAATACATCCTGTCAAAAAATAGGAGGATCCAAAATTTTCCAACTCACTTTAAGAGGTCAAGGAAGATAGGCAGAGCAAGATGGCAACATGGGAAAATCCTGAACTGACCTCCTCCCACAGACAAAAGTTTATGGCTGCATACAGAACAATTCCCTCTGAAACAAAGGCTAGAAGGACCATATCAAGACAGGTAAGAAAGGCAGAGAACCATGCCCCTAGTGCAGTGACTCACAATCAGAAGGAATCTCATAAATATTGAAATTTCCCAAGGAGTGAGAGGATTGTGCCCTACTCCAGGTACCCCAACCCTTGGAACAAACTCAAACATCTGGGTTTTAAAACCAACAGGGCTTATGTCTAGGAGACCTAGAGGGCTTGTGTTTAGATTCACTTGCCCTGGGACCCAGCACAAAAACAGCAGTTTGGAAAGTGCCTAGGTCATAAGCAAAGGAGATTCTTTTGTTAAGGTGTCTGCTGGAGGGGCAGGTGCTTGCTGGAAGTCTGTCCAGGAACAGAGGCAGTGGTGGGCACTATTTTTATGTTCTTCTACCTACCTAGTGCTGACACTGATGGCACCATTTTTACACTCTCCTAACCTGCTAGCAAAAGTGGGTTTGCCCCCACCCACCATAGCCCTGCCTGAATGTCCCTGCAGACAAATGTGGAATGTGCATCCCACACAGCAGATATCTCAAATGCCTGGCTCTGGTGACTGGGGGTATAGCATTTCTGGGCCTGAAACAATCAGAGAGACAGTTCTTGGCAGGCTACCATCCCCAGAGCACTACAGAGCAGAGTGAAATGCACCCCCATGTTCCCGAGAAAAAGACTATTTACTTGTCCTCAAGCATCAGCCTGGGGGGCAGGCTACAGGTTTATTATACATCTAGAGGCTATAGAAGTACTCTCAGGAAACAAAAGCCAGAGGATGCCATTTTTATGCTCTTCTTTGGCCTTGCTACAGTTCATGGGTACCTCTTGTAAGGGAGCTCACACATTTGTCCTGGAGCCCCAACTTTTGCAGCTGTCACCGAGGGGCACCTCCAGATTGCCTGATCTGGAGGTCAGTAGGGTTTATGACTGCAATCTCATAAGACTTGCATACCTTAAAAACTGCTGCCTGAGGGTCTGGCATCCAGACACCCTCTAAATTAGATAATGATTGAGATCCCTCCCTCTTGAACACTCACAGGGCTTGGCATACCCTCTACAACAGGGTACTGTCAAGAATAAATCAGGCTGCTTAGACAATCACAAGGATTCAAGAGAAAACTAAGAGTTAGAGTAAGTTTAAACAAGGTTCATCTATACAAGGTCACTCCTTCAAGACTGGGAGAGAGAGGTGTTGTGCCTAATATGTAGTAACATACAGTCAAGCAAAATGAAGCAGAGGAATATGTTCCAAATGAAAGAACAATATAAAACCCAAGAAAAATACCTTAATGAACTGAAAATAAGGAATTCACCTTATCGAGAGTTCAAAATAATGGCCATAAAGATACTGAATGGAAAGCTGAATGGATGAACACAGTTGACAACTTCAGGAAAGAGAAAGAAAATACAAGAAAGTACCACACCAAACCACAGAGCTGAAGAATACAAAAATTGAACTGAAAAATATACTAGAGGGGTTCAACAACAGCCTACATGAAGCAGAAGAAACAATCAATGATATGGAAGACAGAACAGTGAAACTTACCCAAACAGAGCAACAAAAGAAGAAATAATTTTTAGAAGTGAAGATAGTTTATGGGACACATGGGACAACATCAAGTGGAATAACATTCACACTACAGGCATCCCAGAAGAAGAGTGAGAGAAAGGGGCAGAAAGGTCATTTCAAGAAATATTTGTAGACTTCCCCAAATTGAGGAAGGAAACAAATATCCAGATCCAGTAAGTCCAGGGTTCCAAACAAGATGGATCCACACCAAGACACATAATTAAATGTCCAGAGTTAAAGACAAAGAGAGAATCTTAAAAGCAGCAAGAAAAAAACCAACTTTTTAAGTATAAAGTAAGCATCATAAGAGTTATCAGAGTTTTTAGCAGAAACTTCACAGGCAGGCAGGGAGTGGCATGACAAATTCAAAGGGCTGAAAGGAAAAAACTTCCAATCACAAATATTCTTCCTGGCAAGGTTATCATTCAGAACTGAAGATTAGATAAAAGTTTTCTAGATAAGCAAGAGCTAAAGGAATTCATCACCATAAAACCAGCCCTATAAGAAATGTTATGTAACATTCTAATATCTTTAATATAAAAAGGGTACTAATTAGTAACAAAAACAACAAAAAACAGGTAAGTAAGAAGCTGAGGTAGCTATTCTTGTATCAGAAAAAAACAGACTTTAAAAATCAAATACTGTAATAAAAGAAAAATACAGGCATTACATAATGATAAAGGGATCAATCCAATAAGATAAAAATATTTGTAAGTATTTATGTAACCAACAGGAGCACCTCAATATGTAAACCAAATATTAACAGACCTAAAGGGAGTAATTGACAGCAATACAGTAATGACTTTAATACCCCACTTGTATCAATGGATAGTTTGTCCAGATAGAAAATCATAAGTAAACAGTGTCAAATGACACTTTAGACCAAATGGACTTAATAGATATACACAGAACATTCCATCCCAAAGCAGCAGAATATACATTCTTCATGTAGCACATTCTCCAAAATAGGTAATATTTTAGGCCACAAAGCAAGTATCAAAAAATTTAAGAAGATGAAAATTGTATCAAACATTTTTTCTGAACACAATGGTTATGAAACTAGAAATCAGTGACAGGAAGAAACCTGGAGAAATCACAAATATGTGAAGGTTAAACAACATGCTACTGACCAACCAATGGGTTAATGAAGAAATCAAAGGAGAAATTTAAAAAAAATACCTGAGACAAATAAAAATGGAAATATACCAAAATCTATATATATGGGATTATCAAAAGCAGTCCTGAGTCAATTTATGATAAAGGTGTGCCTCAAGAAACAAGAAAAATCTCAATTTTAATTTCACACCTAGAGGTGTGGAATGAACTAGAAAAAAGCAAACCCCAAAGGGAGAAGAGAGGAAATAACAAAGATTAGAGCCAGAATAAATGAAATAGAGAATAAAAAGACAATAGAAAAGGTCAATAAAACTAAGACCTATTTCTCTAAAAGTATAAAGTTGACAAACCTTCAGCTAGACTAAGAAAAAAAGAGGGCTCCAATGAATAAAATCAGAAAGAAAGATAAGTTACAATTGATAGCAAAGAAATATCATAGGTCATAAGCAACATAAGAGATGCTATAAGTAATTATACACCAACAAATCAGGCAACCTCAAAAAATGGATACATTCCTAGAAGTATACAATCTTCCATGACTGACTCATGAAGAAACAGAAAATCTGAATAGGCCAATTAGGAAGGAGATTGAATCAGTAATAAAAAAAAAACTCCCAAAAAGCAAAAGTCAAGGTCCAAATGGCTTTATTGGTGAATTCCACCAAACATTCAAAGATGTAATACCTATTCTTTGGAAATTCTTCCAAAAAACTAAAAAGTAGGAAGTGCTTTCAAACTCATTTTACAAGGCCAGCATTAATTAACCTGATACCAGATAAGAGAAGGACACCACAAAATAAATCAGAGGCCAATACCCTTGAACATAAATGCAGAAATCCTCAGTAAAATATTAGCAAATTGAATTCAACAACAAATTAAAAAGATAATACACCATGATCAATTGGGATTTATTCCAGGGATGCCAGGATGGTTCAGCACCTGTAGGTCAATCAGTGTGATACAACACATTAACAAAATGAAGGATAAAAATCATATGATCATTTCAATAGATGCAGAAAAAGCATTTGACAAAACACCCATTTATAAGAATCTCAACAAATCTCTCAGAACATACTTCAACATAATAAAGGCCATGTGTGATAAGCCCCCAGTTAATATCATACTCAATGGGGAAAAGCTGAAAGCCTTAAGACCAGGAAAAAGATAAGGATGGTTACATGGACTCAACACTTTTATTCAACACAGTATTGGAAGTCCCAGCCAGAGCAACCGGAAAAAAGAAAGAAAGGGCATCTAAATTGGAAAGGAAGAAGTAAAACTATCACTATTTATGGATAATATTTTATGTATGTAAAATCCAAAAGACATCACCAAAAAAAAAAGTTAGAATAAATGAATTCAATAAATCTGCAGAGTACATCAGTATGCACAAATCTGTTGTGTGTTTATACACTTAAGAATAAAATGCAGAAAGAGGAATTAACAATCTCATTTACAATTGCATCAAAAACAATTAAATATCTACAAATAAATTTAACCAAGGAGGTGAAAGACATGAACACTGAAAACTATTAAGACTTTGATGACAGAAATCGAAGACACAAATAAATGGAAAGAAACTCCATGCTCATGGATTATTAGAAGAATTAATATTAAAATGTCCATATTACCAAAGGAATCTACAGATTCAATGCAATCCCTATCAAGCTTCCACTGGCATTTTCCACAGAATTAGAACAAAGAATTCTAAAATTTGTATGGAACCACAAAAATTCTGAATAGCCAAAGCAATCTTGAGAGGTCAGGACAAAGCTGGAGACATCATGCTCCTTGGTTTCAAACTATATTATGAATCTACAGTAACCAAAACAGTATGATATTATCGTAAAAAGACACAGATCAATGAAACAGAATAGAGAGACCAAAAATAAACCCATGCATATAAGATTAATTAACATACCACAAAAGAGGCAAGAATATACAATGGGGAAATGACAGTCTCTTCAATAAATGGTGCAAAAACTGCACAGCCATCTGCAAAAGAATGAAACTAGACCACTATCTTACACCATACACAAAAATTAATTCAAAATGGCTTAATGAAAGACCTGACACCAGAAAACTGTAGAAGAAAATATAGGCAGTAAACTTAACAACATCAATCTTGGTGATGATTTTTGGACCTGACTCCAAACACAGGGCAACAAAAGCAAAAATAAACAGAGCTCCATTAAACTAAAAAGCTTTTTTGCACAGCAAGGAAACCATCAACAAAGTGTGTGTGTGTGTGTGTGTGTGTGTGTGTGTGTGTGTGTGTGTGTGTGTGTGTGTGTGTGTGTGTGTGTGTGTGTGTGTGTGTGTCTGTGTGTGTGTGAATGTGTGAATTCTAACTCTATCTGCCTAGAGATAGCAGCAGAGTCCCCAGATGCCAGTGGCAAGCCCCAGGCTGTTACCTGTGCTTCTGACCAACCAGCTACAGATTGACAGTTCCCAGAACCGCCCCCTTAGATTTGATTAATTTGTTAGAACAGCTCACAGAACTCAGGAAAACACCTTTTACCAGTTTAATACAAGATACTATAAAGGATACAAGTTAACAGCCAAATGAAGAGATACATAGGGCAAGTTCCCAAAATGGAGACACACTATCCTCCTGTAGCTTGGGGCCTGGCTCAGGGGCATGTGGAAGCTTTCTGGTTCCCTAAGGTCTCTCTGACAGAGAAGGAGAAGCCAAGAGAGCAGTTTTGGCTCTCGGGTTTTTGTAAGGGCTTTCTTGCATAGTAATGATTGACTAAATCATTGGCCATTGGCTGATTCAACCTCCAGCCCCTGCCCCTGGGTGGGGGTCCAAGAGTCTCTCATTAACATGACAAGACAGCTGTTTCACCTTTAAGGCTCTGAAGTGTTTTCAGGACCTGTGGATGAAGACCAAATATACCTAGGAAATATATAACTCATTCTATCACAGGGGTGGACATAAAAAAATGAATTCAAAAAATTCATTATAAAAAAAACAATTAAAATGTGGGCGGAGGACTTAAGACTCTTTTTCCAAAAAAGACATACAGATGGTCAGGAACCACATGAAAAGATGCTCCACATCACTAACCATCAGGGAAACGGAAATAAAAGCAATGAGATATTACCTCACATCAGTCATAATGGCTATTATGAAAAAGAAAAGAAATAACAAGTCTTGGTAAGGATGTAGAAAAAGGGAACCCTTGTGGACTACTGGTGGGAATGTAAATTGGTGCAGCTACTATGGAAAACAGTATAGAGGTTCCTCAAAAGATTGAAAACAGAACTACCAGATCCAGCAATTCCACTTCTGGGTATTTAACTAAAGAAAATACTAACTCAAGAAGATATGTTTATGAAGCATTATTTACAGTAACCAGGATATGGAAACAATCTAAGGATCCATTAATGGATGAATAGATAAAAGATGTGTACACACACACTGGAATACTGCTCAGCCATTAAAAAGGAAATCCTGCTGTTTGTGACATGGATAGACCTTGAAGGAAGTATTATGGTAAGTGAAATAAGTCAGAGAAAGACAAATACTATATGACCTCACTTATATGTGGAATTTTAAAAAGTATAAAAAGAAAAAAATGAACCCATAAATACAGAGAGCAGATTGGTGGTTTCTAGAAGCAGGGTTGAGGGGATAGGAGGGTGAAGGTACAAACTTCCAGTTATAAAATAGGTAAGTCATGGGGATGTAAGGTACAGCATGGTTACTATAGTTAATAATACTATATTGTATATTTTAAAGTTGTTAAAAAAGTAGATAAGTTCCCATTACAAGAAAAAAAAATGTAACTGTATGGTGATGGATGCTAACCAGACTTACTGTGATCATTTTGCAATATAAAAATATAAAATCATTTTTACTTGGCACTAATGTAATGTTATATGTCAAGCATATCTCAAAAAAGATATAAAGATAAGAAGAAAACAAATCCTACCATTTGCAACAACATGGATGGAGCTAGAGGGTATTATGCTCAGTGAAATAAGCCAAGTGGAGAAAGACAAGTATGAAATGATTTCACTCACCTGTGGAATATAAGAACAAAGGAAAAACTGAAGGAACAAAACAGCAGCAGAATCACAGAACCCAAGAATGGACTAACAGTTACCAAAGGGAAGGGGACTGGGGAGAATGGGTGGGAAGGGAGGGAGAAGGTAGGGGAAGAAGAAAGGGAGCCTTACAATTAGCATGTATAATGGGGGGGGTATGGGGAGGGCTGTGCAACACAGAGAAGACAAGTAGTGATTTTACAGCATTTCACTACGCTGATGGACAGTGACTAATGGGGTATGTGGGGGGGACTTGGTGAAGGAGGGAGCCTAGTAAAGATAATGTTCCTCATGTAATTGTGGATTAATGATACCAAAAAAAAGATAAAAAGATAAGAATAGACTTGTAATTTACTCATCCATAATGATTATCTACATTTAAAAAAAGAAAAGCACATTATTACAGCTGATAAGGGAAACCCAGCTCACTGGATACACGTACTATATATAATCAACACATATATTCAATATAAAAGTAAATTCATTCTCTACACCAGGAACAAAAAATTTTTAAATGCAGTTAAATAAAATATGCCATTTAAAATAGCAACAAAACATGAAAAATTACAAGTAAATCAGATAAAACGTGACCGTGTGTTTTAGACTGTTGATACTGTCATAGTGTACTTGCTTGTGTTGATTTATAATACATAATTCATAATTGTGTAATTATCTCCTAATTATTTTGAATAAGATTGTTATCCAAATAAAACTTTGTCAACATCAGGAACTGTGAGTCCTGTTTGTTGCACTATCATATTCAGTAGTGTGCAATACTAAGACATTTAAGAAATGAAGCTATTGAGAAGATTAAAAAAAAAAAGCCAATAAAGCTGATAGCAAAGCTTAATGAGTACAAGGAAAACAATTACCTAACTATAGTTCTCACTAATACAAGTGGAAAAAATTATTAAAATATATAGCAAATCAAACCCAGAAAAGAAAGTAAAAATATTAAAATGAGTTACTGGATTTTGTCAAAGAAAATAGGGCTGGTTGAACACAAAAGGAACAATCAACCATCACCCTCCGTCTGTTCTCTGTGCAGCCAGAGCCTGTAGAGACCCGAGTCAGGACCTCCTTCCTCAGCTCTAAACCTTCTGTGGCTCCCACTACCCTCAGAACAGACGCCCAGCTCCCTGCGTGCCATTCAGGGCTGACTGCTGGCCCCCTGCTCTTCAGGCGCAACATACAAGCATAGACCTGAGGTTTCATGAATATTCCCAGGTCAGTACCTCACCCAGGCACATGTAAACGGCAGTGCTCCTGCCTGGAAACCCTACTTCACCCAGAACTTGGAAAGCATTCCTTATAATCCCTGGTCTTGATTAAGGACTTGGGCCGAGAGTGATTCTCATCGGTGATTCCAAACTCGAGGGCAGGTGGGGAGCCTTGCAAGAACATCCTCTGTATTGCAGCCCTGACAGTGGCATAAGGGTGCCAGGGCCGGGCACCCCGAGGCCCGTCCACTCACCGGCGCAGGCCCCGCGAACAAGGTGGCGACAGGGGGTTTCCCTCGGGTTCAGCTGACTCCCCACGCCCGGCCTTGGTGCGAGTGTGACCTCGGCTGACCCACACTCCGAGCCCGTTTCCCTCGTGTGAAGGGCACACGAGGCTCAGGAGGCCGCCGCCGGGCGCCGAGGAGAGCGAGAGCGGGCGCGGGGGCGGCTCGGGCCGGGCGCGGACGCGCATGCTCTCCTTGCTCCCCTCCTCTGTGACGTCGCCAGGAGCCCCGCCCCCGCAGGCCCCAGGAGACGCCTCCCCCCGGGGTTGTCCCAGGAGGCGCCCGGCCCCCCTCGCGCGGCACGGCCCCCTGGGTCCGCGCCGGGTTTCCGGGGCCGCCTGGGCCCGGCCACATCCGACGGGTCCCGCACGGGGACCTCCGCCTGTGCGACCTTACGAGGCCAGTCACCTCAGCCTCTGAGATGCTCAGGGAAAAATATAATTTAAAAACGTGGTATAAAATCGGTCCTGGGGATGTAATAAATGTACAGCATGGTGACTGCGGTCAACACTGTATTAAAAACAACGAAAAGATTTTAAAAATAGGCAAGAAGATACAAGTTGCTTGTGGCATCTTTGTGCACTAACATTAAACGGTGCTCTGATTCATTGGTTCCCAAACCAGTACCAGCAGCAGCACCTGGGAATTTGTTAAAGACGCACTTACAAGGACCCCACCCCACCATCAGTCCTTGAACCTGCAGCTCCCAAAACAGCACTAAATCCTGGGGAAGTGTGGCAACTGAAATCACTGAGGCTCAAGGAGATATCCCCCCAGAGGAGCACAAATGAGTCAACGAAAGACAAAATGTCACCATCTCTTCTGCCTATATTCCCATTGCCCCAAAGCCCTTTCCATGCCCCATGGAAGGTAAGCTGGGTGTCCATAAAGAGCAAACAGGACTGGAGAACATTCTAGTACCATCCTGCATCAAGTGTCCATTTTATTATTTCTACTATACCCTCAGCACTATACTCTAACAGTGATAACCCAAAATCCCGTGCCTTCGTCGCCACATTGGCCTTTCTGTCCCTACCTCGGCAGAAAGCCTACAAAGTCAGTCACTCCACGACTCAGTGAAACGGCAGTCAAGGATCTGAAGAGAAAACCCTGTCTACCTAAATTTCTAGGAGCAGGAAAACTGTCTTTCAAGATAGAGTATGAAATATGACTATTTCAAACCCAAAATGATAAATTTAATGGAAGATTTAACACACAGAAAATGAAATCCTAGAGGTTATAGTTAAGGACTTTGGACAGTGATTCCAGGTGACATACTTGCAATGACAGAAGTAATAAGGACCCAAGAGGGGAATGCGTATATGGATCAATACAACTGCTCAATTGATTGACTGCAAATAATTATTTGCATTAAACACAAATATTCCCTCATGGAATTCAAATAATGAAATTAACATGTACAGTCTCAACATATATACTGAGATAGAACATATTGGTTAATCTTCTACGACCCTTATATTGCCTGGGAATAAGGAAAAAGTAAAACTGTGATATATTGTTTTAAGTGTTGATAAAACTTAGCTTAAACAATAATTAACAGAATCAGAGTATATACTTTCCAAACTAGAATAATGAAAATCTGGATTGTTAAAATATGGATTATAGAAAGTTCTTTGTTTTTTTTAAGGACCATAAAAAGAAATAAGGTATAGAAATTCACAAAATTAGAAGACACCCAAATATATGGACCATTACATTAAATGGGTATGGAATAAATTAGCAGTCAGTACTGTTTAAATACCTACAAGGGATTTAATTTTCATCAATAAATTTAAAGTCCAAACTTTGAGCTTCCATTCATAGCACAACTAACATTCCATGGCATTCTCAGCCACTCCACCTACACCAGTAGAAAAGAAACCGGGGGGTGTAGGAAATGTTGGCTTAGCTGGTGGTGAACCAATAACTTATGCCGAAGGTCACAAGAACCCATGATCAAGCTTCTTAAGGCCTAAAATCATCTGAAATGTCACTGAGGCCTGTAGCGTATTTTTACCAGCAAACACCATCAGCACATCTGGTGGGGAAGGAATAGGATGGCACAAAGGGGTAACATGCCAGTAACAGTCATTTTAATAACTCACATTTAAGTCATATCCACATACCAAAACCATGACAAGCGTTTCCCAACACCACCCTTTAACCCGCACAACCACCTGCTGAGGTGGGTCCGTCAGCAC
The DNA here is from genome assembly GCF_040802235.1 of Manis javanica. NCBI lineage: Eukaryota > Metazoa > Chordata > Mammalia > Pholidota > Manidae > Manis > Manis javanica. The sequence continues at coordinate 1,238,835 of NC_133172.1, forward strand.
TCTTGTTTCACAGATGATGAAGCTTAGGATTCCGGTGGCTATTTGGTTGCCCAGTTTACAGGGGAGGAAACCAAGCACCCAAAAGTTCCCTGAGTTGGCCTGTGTTATGAGCACCAATTAAGTAGGACAGCAGAGAATGGTGCCCACAGTAATGCGGGTCTCATCACTGCCCCACACGACCTCCTGCCCCAAGCCATGCAATCTGCACAGGGCTGGGGCCCCTTCCGGGTCAGACAAGGCAGGCCAGGGGAAGTCCACCTGCCCACGCAACCATCACGGGGACAAGGAGCCGTTCTGCCTTGTGTCCAAGAAAGGGAGCCTTTAGCTCCACTGGGGCAACACGCTTGTTAGGTGCTGATCAAGAAAACAACATAAAGACAGACTATGTTATGTTGGACAGACATCCATGGATGCAGAAGATTCTCTCTTGAGGACAGGGTGGGGGCATGTCATCCTGTGGGGCTCACCCTGTCATCCCATTGTGCCCACAGCCTGCCGGCTCTGCCCCCCAACACGTCCTAGACCATCATCTCCCCCTCATTCCAATGCCGTCAGCCTGGGCGGCCCACTGCCATTGCACTCCCAGACAGCCCATGGCCTCATCCCTGTCTCCCACATCAGTTCTTGACACACCCCTGTCCATTCTCCATGCAAATATCAAAGGGAGACAGACAGATAAGATCATGTGACTGTCCCACCAACTCCCTTTCCCAGCCTCTCAGAGCAGTCAGAATAAAATCCGTTTCTCATGGTGGCCTGCAGAGCCCTGTGCATCTGGCCTACCCCCTCCACCGTGCTGCCTACCAGACACACTGGTCCTCAGCTCCTTCCTCCCACTGGCCCAGCTCCTGCCTGCCTCGTAGTCTTGGTACTCGATGTTCCTTTGCCAGGAGTCCTCTTCTCCATCTCCGAACATGGCTGGGCTGCTCCTCATCGGTCGGCATGCTACCACCCTTTGCATGCTGTCTGCGCCTCTCTCCAGGCTTTACTGTTCAAAATATGGTTTCCCACTCTTAAACATGAGAGGCCTGGGGAGGAGTGCCATGACCAGGGTTACCCCGCTGGTGATGGGCACAGCTCGGAAGTGCTGGAATTCCAGTTGTCCCCGGAACCCAGTGCTTGGCCGCCTGACCACCTTCCTGAGGCACACCTGTCCTTCATGCCTGTGCTGACCGTGTCCTTCATTATGCCTCATGGGACCACAGGCATATTGTCATGGCAGCAGAGTTGCTACACCACATTCTGTGTTATCAAGTGTGTTTCCCATTCCAGCCAGCAAGGCCAAGTCTCAGTTACCCATGTAGCTCCATGACACAGACCTCATGTGTGTGTGGGAATAACAGATGAAGGATGGGACTTTCACCACTCCTGCCCATCATACCGGAGTATAGGAGGCCCCTCTCAACACAAAGAATGAGGTGGAGAGACGTGGATCATGAGGAAAGAGGGTCCTTTATCCCCTGGAATGTACATCACTCCTGCTTCAGGGCAGACCAAGGCCAGGTGTCTGTGTGGGTCACGTAACAGCAAGAGCTCTCAGGGCAAGAAGGCCCCTCTGGGGAGAACCAAGTCAGGCTTCAGGAGAGGCTGGCCTCCAGTCTCCACGGTGCAGCAGCTCAACTGGAGGGACAGTAATGCCACAGCCATACACGGACTGTGTGCACGAGGGAGGACAGAGCTTCTCTTGGGTACAAAATCACACATGCTGGTGGCATGGTTCCTCTGGCCAAATGATCTGCCACAACAGTTACCTTAGAAAGGCCTGAGCCCAGCATGATTTCTCTGATGCTGACTGAGGCCTGCCATCTGGGAAAAGGCCTTCCCACATCTCTTACACTTGTAGGATTTTACTCCACCCTGAATCTTTTGACAGGCAGTGAGGGGTGAGCTGCAGCCATAGGCCTTCCCACACTCACTGCACTTGTAGGGCTTCTCCCTAGAGTGACACCTCATGTGTCGAGTTATGGAGTGGCTGTCACAGAAGGCTTTCCCACATTCTTTGCACTCAAAGGGCTTTTCTCCGGTGTGAATCTGCTGGTGCCCTGTGAGGTGAGACCTGAGGCTGAGGGCCTTCCTGCACTCACTGCACTCATAGGGCCTCTGACCATGTGGATCACTGGTGTTCCAAGAGGTGTGACCTGCGGCTGAAAGGTTTCTCACACTCGCTGCACTCATATGGCTTCTTCCCAGCATGATGCTGTGCGATGCTGTAGTGTCTGGTGAGGTCTGCCGTGTTGCCAAAGGCCTTCCCACACATTTTGCACTTACAGGGTTTTACTCTTGTGAGAATCTGCTGATGCTGAAGAAGGCAGTGATTTGTGGTAAACCATTTTCCACATTCCTTGCATTTATAGTTCTTCCCTCCATGAATCAGGGGGTCTTTCCTTGACCGGCATGATTCACACTCACAGATGGTGCTTCCTGCAGAGATTCGTTCCTGTAAATCCTTTTAGCACAGACTGTCACCTGTTCCTAAATCACCCTATTCAGGGCCTGTCTCCCCAGGGAGGGTTTCCTTATATGGGGGACCATCCCAGTCCTCAAGTGCCCTCCCTGTTTCTCTGATGGTCCTTCTTGTCCCCTGGTCAGTGAACACCCTCCAGATGAGGCAGGCTGAAAAGCAGTCGGCTCCGTGGTCTTGGTTTCTGCTTTGTCACCTGAAGGGAATCCAATGGATACAAAAGTATCCCATGAGCGATGCCAACACAGAAGAAACGACAATCAACAAACCAGTGGGGAAAGGAAGGCGGAAGTGGTGCCACCGTACCTGCTGGGGTTCACAACTCTGACAATGACGCTTGTATTATTTTTCTGGTCCTTGGATTTTTGACACCTTTAAAGGGACAACCCTGAGGAGAATGTGGGGCAGGGGCCAGAGGGGCCAGAGAGGAGTTACTTCCTCACTGTGCAGAGGGGTGAGAAGTGATGACACCACACATGCTGTTTGTTCCAAGACAGGACGTCGCATGGTGCTACAAGAACAGGGAAGGGGGCAACCTAACCTGCCCAGTGAAAGGGAGAGGATGTCAGGAAAGGCTTCCCAGAAGAGGCATCTTGAGATCCAGTCCTAACGAAGCAGAATGAGTTTATCAGATACAGAAAGTGAGAGGTCGCTGCAGTGGAAGGAGATCGTGTACAAAGGTGCAGAGGCAAGAGAGAGGGCTGGGTGCCCAGGGAGCTGCAGGGCAGGAGAGGGTGGCGGGGGCGGAGGCAGGGAGGCGGGCAGGGTGCTGAGTCCCGGGGTTTGGCTGCGTAGCAGTGAGCACAGCCACTGCCAATCCCAGGTCAGGGCCCACAAGGCTGAGGATGAGTAGAATCGGGGCTTGGGGGTATATTAATCTACCATGCCCGGGGAACAGCCAGGAAGGACCATAAAACAGACAAGACCTAGATGGAGAAATCTGGAAGGTTTACTCCAAGATATTAAAGAAAATCTGTACAATGGGAGAAAGTAGTTGCAGTGTCGTCAATTCTCCTCAAATCTGTCTATAAGTTAGTTACTAGTCCAGACAACAGGGCTTTCCATGAAACTTGACAATCTGATTCGTAGAATTTATGTGGAAGAGTGAGTAAGGGGCATGGATATCACTGAAAAAAAAGACAAAACAAGAGGGGACTTGCCCTCCCAGGTTTTAGGGCTATGATGAAATTACAGACATGAAGACAGTATGGTATGGGCACAGACATGAGAAAAACTGGCAACAGAAAATAACAGTGCTCAGAAACAGACTCCTGAATACACAGAGCTTTCATAAGCAGCGGAGGTGGCCCAACAGATCAGTGGGAAATAGAAGAATTATATAACAAATTACTAAGAAACTGGTTTCCCCCACAGGAAAAGGTTGACTGCATTTCTACCTCACAGTGTACACAAAATTAATTCCAGATGCATTACAACTTAAATGACAGAAGTCAAATTTAAACACTTTTTACGTAAGCAATAGAAGGATCAGCATCTTTTTTACCTTGGTGCAGGAAACAATTTCCTAGCAAGACATGAAAAGCAGTAATCTTAAAACAAAAGATAAACTGATCTGACTACACAAAGTAAGAATTTCTTTTAATCATAACATACTTCAAGGAAAGGAAGACAAGCTACATTCTGGTAGAATACAACTACAGCACATATAAGAGGTAAGAGATTTTTAGTATCAGGAATTTACAAAAGAAATCTGACAAATCAAAAAGAGAAATTAACCAATTTAAAAGAAAAATGGGAAAAAAATAATGAACTGATGTTAATAAGAGACACATGCGGCGACTAAACAAATGAAGAGTTGCTCAACTTCCTTGGCAATGAAGGGCTGCAAGACAAAACTACAGTGAGATACTCTTCTTTACCCATTAGATTTAAAAAAAGTAAGAAGCCTGGCTTGAGGGACCTGAGAAACAGGCCTCCGCTTCTGCAGTGAGAGTCCGGTCGCTGGCTGAGACCACGGAGGCCAGGAGCATGGTGACGCTTGGAATCAGGTGAGTGGCTGGGCCACTGGTGCAGGAGCCCCAGCTGGGCAGAGCCCAGGGCATGTCAGCATCACGCAGACAAGAGATGACGGGAGGGCTGGAGCCGGGGAGGGGGGTGGGGATGCTGGAGAGACAGGGGCAATGAGGCAGGGGCACGACTCAGGGACAAAGGTACTGCAGTGTTGTACAAACTTGGTTCCAGCCTCCTCAGCCCCTTGGGTGGCAGGGCCGTCCACTAAAACTGGTGTCTGTGGGGAAGTCCCAGAAGTGCCCATGGAACCTGAGAGGCAGCAGTGCCCTCCTGGAGTGTGGGCTGCAGTGGCCCCCACTGACTGGCTCTTGGTCATGCACCCAGGTGGGCACCCTGGGAGAAGCCTCCCTGCACCCTCTGCCACCTTTGTCTGGGCTTCAGCATGGAGCTCCATTCTTGTTTGGTGGTAGGATACCCTGCAGGTGGAGATGGGGGGCAAAGGTGTTTTCTGAAGACAAAAAAGAACCTGTCCACAGAGTGTGGTGTTCAGACAGGAAGATTCCAGAATGACGTTGCTCCTGTGCATGCAAAAAAAAATGGTGACCTAGGGCTAGGAGCCAAGATGCTGGTGTGAATAGAGCAGTGGAAATCTCCTCCCAAAACCACATATATTTTTGAAAATACAACAAATACAACTATTCCTAAAGGAGAGACCAGAAGACACAGAACAACAGCCAGACTACATCCACACCTGCAAGAACCCAGCACCTCACGAAGCAGGTAAGATACAAGCCATGGCCCAGTGGGACCCGATCGCCCCTCACCCCAGCCCCCAGCAGGAGGAGAGGAGTTGGAGCGGGGAGTGAGAGGGAGCCCAGGACTGCTAAACACCCAGCTGTAGCCATCTGCACCAGAGCGCAGACACAGTGCATGCGTGGGGTGCTGGAAACCAGGGAAACAGGACAGTAAGACGTGTGAGTGCGTCCCCATAACTGGCAACCCTGGAACAAAGCAAAGCGAGTGCTTTTTGAAAGTCTTAAAGGGACAGAGACCCCACCGCTAGACAGAAGCATCCCGGGACACTTAGCCCAGCTGCTGGGAATCCCAGGGAACTCTGGGCACCCTAATGCCCTGGGAGGCAAGGCAGCTCAGAGGCCCCTCATGGAGATAAACAACCCCCTGGCCGTTTCCCCTCTGACGTGGCTGCGCCGTATCAGAGTAGCAGCCCGAGGCAGGCCACGCCAACAGCAACCGCGGAGCTAAACTCCATAGCGGCCGGGCAAGAATCAGAAGCCCTATCTGTGCACAGCTGTTCAGCACAAGCCACTAGAGGTCGCTGTACTCCTAGTAGAGGAAAGCCACAAACCAACAAGAAGGGACGTTCTCCCAGCCGTCACTTGCACCAGCTCTGCAAACTATCTTTATCGCCATGAAAAGGCAGAATAATTTGATACAGACCAAAATCACAACCCCTGAGAAGGAGGTAGACCTAACCAGTCTTCCTGAAAAAGAATTCAAAATGAAAATCATAAACATGCTGGCGGAGCTGCAGAGAAATATACAAGAACTAAAAGATGATGTCCTGAGATTACAGAAATGAAACAATCTCTGGAAGGATTTATGAACAGAATGGATAAGATGCAAGAGGCCATTGATGGAATATAAACCATAGAACAGGAACACATAGAAGCTGATGCAGAGAGAGATAAAAGGATCTCCAGGAATGAAAGAATATTAAGAGAACTGTGTAACCAATCCAAAAGGAACAATATCCACATTATAGGGGTACCACAAAAAGAAGAGAGAGAAAAAGGGATAGAAAGTGTCTTTGAAGAAATTATTGCTGAAAACTTCACCAACCTGGGAGAGGAAATAATCGAACAGACCACGTAAATACACAGAACTCCCAACAGAAGGGACCCAAAGAGGACAACACCAAGACACATAATAATTAAAATGGCAAAGATCAAGGACAAGGACAGAGTATTAAAGGCAGCGACAGAGAGAAAAAAAGGTCACCTACAAAGGAAAACCCACCAGGCTATCAGCAGACTTCTCAACGGAAACCTTACAGGCCAGAAGAGAATGGCATGATATATTTAATGCAATGAAACAGAAGGGCCTTGAACCAAGGATACTGTATCCAGCATGATTATCATTTAAATATGAAGGAGGGATTAAACAATTCCCAGACAAGCAAAAGTGGAGGGAATTTGCCTCCCACAAACCACCTCTACAGGGTATTTTAGAGGGACTGCTTTAGATGGGAACACCCCTAAAAAGAGCACAGAACAAAACACCCAACATATGAAGAATGGAGGAGGAGGAATAAGAAGGGAGAGAAATAATCATCAGACTGTGTATATAATAGCTCAATAAGTGAGTTAAGTTAGACAGTAAGATAGTAAAGAAGCTAACCTTGAACCATTGGTAACCAAGAATCTAAAGCCTGCAATGGGAATAAGTAAATATCTTTCAATAATCACCTTAAATGTAAATGGACTGAATGCACCAATCAAAAGACACAGAGTAATAGAATGGATAAAAAAGCAAGACCCATCTATATGGTGCTTACAAGAGACTCACCTCAAACCCAAAGACAGGCACAGAGTAAAAGTCAAGGGATGGAAAAAGATTTTTCATGCAAACAACAGAGAGAAAAAAGCAGGTGTTACAATACTAGTATCAGACAAAATAGACTTCAAAACAAAGAAAGTAACAAGAGATAAAGAAGGACATTACATAATGATAAAGGGCTCAGTCCAACCAGAGGATGTAACCATTATAAATATATATGCACCCAATACAGGAGCACCAGCATATGTGAAACAAATAGTAATAGAATTAAAGGAGGAAATAGAATGCAATGCATTCATTTTGGGAGACTTCAACACACCACTCACCCCAAAGGACAGATCCACCAGACAGAAAATAAGTAAGGACACAGAGGCATTGAACAACACACTAGAACAGATGGACCTAATAGACATCTACAGAACTCTACATCCAAAAGCAACAGGATACACATTCTTCTCAAGTGCGCATGGAACATTCTCCAGAATAGACCACATACTAGGCCACAAAAAAGAATTTGATCCAAAATAAAGTCTGAGCAAATCAATATTTAATAGTTAGACATAATAGGCAATCATTTTCATTTGCCATTTTTGGTCATTAGTGAGACAAGCATGCTGAGTTTTCTTTCTTTTAAATAAATATAATCTGTTCCTATACATTATGAGCATATTTTTCGTTGCTAACCTGATTAATATCAGTACCAAGAGGTTATTGGTAGTTTCCTCTTTTATATATTCTGTATTTAAATATTTTCTTTAGGTTTCATTTTAATTTGTTTGTGGTAAATTTCTAATTTCACTACTTCAAATTTATGAAATCAAATGCCTTCTGGTCTGTGCTACATGTGGTGATGATTTGTCCTACCCCACATTGGAAAAAGCCACCAGGATATTTTTACTAAGAGGATCTGTCATTAAAAAAAAAAAAATTAGATCCAGTATGTTTATTTCCTAAAACACTCTAATGTGCCAGATGAAAGCTTACCTTTTTTTCAATTAATACTCAATCTTAATGCTGTACATTCAGTAATTTTCTTCCTATTGTCTTAAGTTCACAATGAGTTTTTCCTAAACATCTAAATACAAATCTACTAAAGAGTTCTATAACACATGCCATACATAGGGTCTATTAATAAATACTGCCCCCAAGATAAGGGACACAGAAAAATAATTGGTATCTCTCCTGTCCTCAGCATTACTCCATAGGGACAATTTTGTGTGGTGGCAAGAAAAAAAATAATACACATATATGCATTAGACAGGAAGAACTAAAGCGTGTCAGAGTGGTGCCATCCATCCATCCTGACGTGGACCGCCTGCTCACGTAACATCCCTACCCGTGTGTCTCCTCACCCACACCCTGCTCCTGCTCTGTTCTCTTTTCTATAAAGCCTGTCACCTTCTAACATACTATGCAACTTACTAAGTTAGGAACACTTCTGACTGTTCCCCTCACCCAGAATGTAAGTTTTTTGAGAACAAAGTCATTTTGATGTTTTGTGCATGTTCATCTCAAATACCTAGCAAAGTGCCAGACACACATAAAATCATTTCTTGGAGCACTGAATGTCACCTTAACTTTCTTACCCATTTCTGCATTCTGTTGCCTGTCCTATCTTCACTAATTCACTACCTTCCCTTCAGGTTCAAGTTCCCTAAGTGCTGTCAAGTATGGAAAAGAGACATAATCAGTGGAAAAGGTGATTAAGAGTCCAGCTAAGCCCCATGCTCAGCTTCCTTCCCTTTTCAGATTCAGTGTACTGTTCACCTAGATGGTAGGCTCCCTCCCTGCACAAGGGCAGGACTCATGTCTGTCACCCAGGTGCCCCACCACCCGGTGAGCGGTCATGTAGGACAAGGATGGAGGTCTCCTGACATCACGCAATCACAGCAGCGAGAACATAGTGTGACTCTGCACCGATCACGTGAGTGAAGACTGTAAGGAAAGAACTGAAAGTTGAGGGAACAAACCCTAGTGTTCCCTTCATCCAATGGAAATCCTGTCCCTTCAGTTGGGACAAACTGGGGCCCAGGTCCCAGGCATGGGAAGAACACTTTGATGAGACCCAAGCTGTTTCCAGAGGGGTTTCTCCAACTCTCTTGGACCCAGTGGCCCAGCCACAGCTACAGGACATAGACACCACGCACCCTCCAGACAGGATGGAGGAGCCAACTCCTCAGTGAATTCTCTTTCCAAAAGAACAGAAAAGGATGCACACCATCCTGAAAACTAAAAAAAATTAGGTGCATGCCCACCCTGAAGATGTGACACGGGTGTGTAGCCTTAACAGTCTCAGAGCAAGACTCCAAGTCAGGAAATGATAGCTTTCTATGCAATTAATTTTTAAACCTGAGTTCTCACTGATTATCTTGTACAGCTTAAAAATTAGTCTCAAAAGAAAATCGCACAGCATGAATTTCAAATGACCGCATCCAACGCCAGCACCAAGGGAGTAAGTCCGTGGTGGCGACTGTAAAGCCCACACAAACTTGACCCCATGCGTAAATATACAGATTCTTTATTTGTAACACAACTTCACACAACCATTTATAAGATCAGACAATGTGAATCCTGTTCCACATTTGTCTTTCGTAGTTTATCATGCATTTACTTCAGCTGTGCATGTAGTTTTCCTGGTTTCGACTATGATTCAATGCCTTGACAACTGCTGAGGGGAGTCCTCTGCACAGGATTAAAGAACCCGAGAAACTCCAGTCAGAGGAAAGAGGCGGGACCCACCTGAGGGGGCCCTGCACATACAAGGTGATCACCATACTGCCACGGGAAAATAGAACAAGTAGAATGGAATTAAGAACGAACATTGGGTATTTAAAACCACGTGAACAGAGTATAAAAATTTAAGTGTTAAGGCGAGTACATCTCCAATGAGGCTACCTCCCTGTGGGCCTTCTCTCCTTAGCTATGGAAGGTGAGTGTCACGTGATGTCATTTTCAGTATTCTGATTCCCTGTAAGTCCACGTATCCCCTGTCACGCCTCACATTTCTCACAGACTACGCTCCTTACGGGTGGACATGTTTGGGACAAAGGCTTCCAACAGTGTTCATTGGGCTGCCCTCACTGCCCAAGTTCCCCAACACAGGACATCAGGGAACACGTAAACAAATGAACAGAGGGCTGAGAGCCACTTACCTGTCAGACATCTCCCCACTAGAAAATAATCCATGTGGCACGAAAACCTGAGGTTGTGCAGGCATTTTTTTTCCCATTTATAGTCCTATCTCCATCCCTTCCTCCTCCTCCACTTTTCTCTTGAAAATAAGGCTGAGGTGCCTTTCTGAGTGTAAAGCAAGCGGGAGCCCTGTGGCTGAAGGCTTTCACCAGGAAGCAGGAGTCACTGTCTCTTGCGCACCTTCTCACAGGTACAGTAAGACCTGAGTTGGTCCAACTACAATGATTCCTTAGGTGACAGAGGTGGTGATCTGTCACAGGTCTCAGCAGTGACAATTATGCAGTTCCTCCTCGTTATGGATACATGGGTGGCAGGTAAGGTCTTCCTTCTGGCCGAGGACTGTTCTGAGTCGCTGCACTCTGAGTTGCTTCCCCAAAGGCTCTGTGACGTGCATGAGGTGGGCCCACTGGGGACGCGCCTTCCGCACGTCCCAGGATGAGCCCTGCGATGGGAAGCCGGGGCTGGGAAGAAGCTTCTCTCCGACAGGATGATTTGTGTTCTAAGAGCCAGTGATGAAGCTCTGCAGCTTTCTTGCACTGACCAGGTCTCCCCTCACTGTGGGAAGAGCAGGCGAGGCCCTCCACGCTCACGGCTCGCTCAGGGGTGGGCCCGCTGGTGCTGAAGGAGGTGGGATCGGCGCTTGAAGGCCTTCCCGCACGCTGGGCACTGGTGCGGCGCCTCAGCCGTGTGGACGACAGCATGCTGCGTGAGATAGGTGCTCCGGTGGAAGGCCTTGCCGCACTGGCCGCACGTGTAGGGCCGCTCCCCGGTGTGCGTGCGCTGGTGCTGCGCCAGTTCGGAGCTGCACCGGAAGGCCTTGCCGCACTGGCTGCACTCGCAGGGCTTCTCCCCCGTGTGGGTGACGGAGTGCTGCAGCAGATGCGCTCGGTCACCGAACGACTTCCCACACTGTGCGCACTCAAAGGGCTTTTCTCCGCTGTGGGTCCTGTTATGCCGGATGAACGTGGAGCGGTGGCTGAAGGCCTTGCCGCAATGGCCGCACGCATAGGGCTTCTCCCCGGTGTGAACTGGCTCATGCTGGGCCAGGTAGGACCTGCGCCTGAAGGCCTTCCCGCACTCAGGGCACCGGTAGGGCTTGTCCCCCGAGTGGATGAGGCAGTGCCGCGTGAGCGTGGAGCTCTGGCTGAAGGCTTTCCCACACACATCGCACGCGTAAGGCTTCATTCCGGTGTGCACCCGCTGGTGCCGGGCAAGGTACCACTTCCTGGTAAAGCCTCGCCCACACTGCCTGCACTTGTAGACGTTGCTCGCGCCATGAATCCCGGTGCCTTTTCCCTGTCCTCCTGGGTCACATTCCCGGAGGTCGCTTCCCTGTGAGACTCTGTCCTGTGATACCCTGGAGTACAGACAGTCACCTGCCCCTGAGCTGCCGTCCTCGGGCCTCACTTCCCCAGGGGAGGCCTCCTTGCGGACGTCTGTCCCAGGCCTCGGCTCCCCCTTCTGCACCTCCACAAGCCCTTCCTGATCCCCAGCCTGCCCCAAACAGGAGCCCCCTGCAGATCCTGGCTCCAGGCTCCCGGGCAGCAAGCCTCCCTCAGACAAAACCTGCAAGTCTCTGGTCCCAAGTTGTGCTCTGTCACCTGAAAAGAATCCGATATAAAAAGGGGGCTTTCAGTGATGCACAGGGAAGAAACAGTCCACACTGCAGTGGGGAATAGGGTGAAAACAGCGTCTCTGACATCTGCTGGGTCCATCTTTACAACCCAGCTTTCCTGTCACTTCTACGGTCGTTTCATGCTTGAAACCATTCCAGGGAAAGTCAGAGGGCAGGTGGACCACGGGACAGAGGAGCCGGAGTACAGACGCTCTCGGCCCCTAGCAGGGCAGGGAGGGGAATTCTGACTTCCCTGTCTGGGGGCATCTGCCCCAAGAACACGATGAGGGCAGAAAGAAGGAGCAGCCGACGAGGCTGGGGGAAAAGAGGCAACGTCCCAGGGGACGAGGGTTATGGAGAGTCGGTGCCGACAGGAGGGGAGGGGACGGCACAGCCCTGGCAGGGGCTGGGGTCACGAGGGGAGGGAGCTGACGCTGAAGGTGCGGCCACACCTGGGGAGAATGGAGGAGGAAGGGCAGGGACACATGGGGCTGAGTGGGAAAAAGAGGTGAGCTGTGGCTCTGGGGGCGGCCTGGGCAAGGGGAAGCCAGAGGGCAGGGGCAAAAACCACGGCCTTGCTCTGCCTGTCCAGTGCGCTGAGCTCGGGTGGGTTTCTTTATTTCTAAAGTCACCATTTCCACATATGAGAAAGGAGGACACTTGGTTTCTCAGGGTGCTGTGAGGGTTAAAGGAGAAAATGCCCATAAAGCGCTCAGCAGGGTTCTTGACGTGTGTTTAGTGAATTGTGGGTCACCATCCTTGTTTGCGAGGGTTAGTTTTTTTTGTCAGCTCGGCTAGGCTACTGTGCTGTTTGGTCAGACATCACTCCAGACGTTGCTATGATTTATTTTTTGGTGAACTGGCAGAATGAGAAAAGCAGACAGTCCTTCACAAGGTGAGTGCGCCTCCGCCAAGCAACTGAGGACCTTAAAGGAAAAGACTCACATCCCTGGAGGGAAGGAGCTCTGGCCGCAGACTCAGGCTGCAACAGCAACTCCTCCGGCGTACGACCTGCCTGTGGACGTCAAGCAGTTCCGCCCTCACGATCGTGTGGGCCCCTTCCTCAGTGTCACACGGGCGGCTGGCTCCGACTTCCCGGAGAGCCCTGAGCTGCTGCACTGGGCGAGCAGGCGACAGCAATGGCCCCGACACGGAAAGGCCATCTGTTCTACAAGCCCAGGGGGAAGCGGCCTCAGCACGAACCGACCTGCTGACACCTTACTTCTAGCCTCCAGATCTGCGAGAAATAAATTTCTGGTGTTTGAAGCACCACCGCCCCCAACACAAAAACAACAACAAAACCACCTCACAGTGATAGTGAACATGGTGGCCAGCACTGCAGGACGAGCAGCTGACAGGCAGGGGCACCAGGAGCCTGCCAGGGCCCTGGAAGTACCCTAAAGGCTGACTGCGCTGGAGGGCACTTCAACTAATACATGTGCAAAAATTTGAGCAGGACCCTTAAGGTTTGTGCACGTTATAATATACTTCCAGTGTGAAAAAAATTAAGGAGATTTTAACAAAAACACCGTAAGTCAAGTGCACATGGATTTTTTAAAAATGAGGCAACTCTTTCAAGAAACGTGGCTTCATGAGTGGAGGGGACGTTCGTGCTGGGCTGCTGTGGATCTAAAGGCCCAGGACCCATTTTACTTTTCCCCAAGCATAAGTGACGTGAGCCTATGTGGAGAGAGAAGATGGATACACGAGTCGGAGGAAAGTGAAGAAGCAGGTTCCCAGAGAAGACAGAGGCGCCATGCGGGGCCAGTGGGGGAAACAGGACAAGAGGTCAGGGGGAAGACGTGTTCCTCAGAGGAAAAGGGAAGCCACAGCTGCGGGGCACAGATGGGCCAGCACAGGCTCGGGAGCAAGCAGCAGAGGCACGCAGCGTTCGTTTTTAACGTGATGCTGATTCTGTGCTGAGTCGGCAGTGACTGAGGAAGCCGTGATGACTTAGACCAGGTCGGAGTGGGTGCAGCGGCTGGTGCAGGGTACCGAGCTGCACAGGGGCACGGAGATGTGGGCAGGCAGGGTGGGAGGCTCCGGCATCATCCATGCAAACGACAGCGAGAGCCGGGCCAGGTGCTGGTGGAGCTCCTCAGGGTGGCGGGCGAGGCAGGCTCCGGAGACACAGCATCTGATGGGCAGGACCAGGGGTATGCGGACGGGGGTGGGACGGAGACGGAGACACTGAGGTGCTGCTGCCTATGGGGTGTCCTGCCTCCTAACTGGCTGGGGTGGCAGGACGTTCTATGAACTGAGTTGGGGGAGGAGCATACATGGTCAAGGAGCTTGGTGCCCTGGACAGCGAAGTGAGCTGTGGGATGAAGAAGACGGGGGTGGCATGTGGGACAGATGGCTGGGGTGGGGATGCTGGCCAAAGATGGACGTGCGCTGGCTGAAAAGCCTGAAGGGCATGGAGAGGGGCACCTGCGACTCCCCAGACGGCTCACTCAGAGGCACACCTGTGGCTGGAGAGGCCAAGCATCGTGGTGTTTGTCAGGGCAAGAGGGGCAGGAAGATACAGGGCAAGGGGCAGCTACTGCGTGTCTTATGGACAAACAGGACGGATGGACGGTGAAGGTGGGAAAGAGTGGGGGGTCACACGACAGGAAACATGAAAATACCAAGGACAAGGAAGGCCCCTTTCCTGAGTCCAGAAAGAAACAGGTGATGTCACTGTCACTAAGGATGGACGTAATTACGTGGACACACCAAGAGCGAACGTTGTGAGCCCTTCCTACTGGCCAGGCACTGTCCTAAGCAGCCTGCTGCGTTACGGCATTACAACTGCCAATGACCCCATCACACAGAGACTGTGTCACTGACTCTGACCGTAGGCGGAATTCAGCAAGCTGCGCTGAAGACCAGGCCCACGGGCTCTTTCCCTGGGCACAGACCTAAGCCACATTCCCCAGGCCTGAGGCCCCAGGGGTGGCCGAATGCCTAGATCCTGTCATGGAACACGTGGAGTCAAGTTCACATCATGTGCAACTGCACGCGTCCCCCCACCAGCCGGATGGTTCCAGAGCAACCCGAAAGCTACACGCTGACATTAGAAGGTGCCCAGGTCTCTAAACAATGGTGATCAGCGGATGTGCATCCCTGGACATGACAGAGGAGCAGCCAGAAGCCCCAGGAGCTCAGCGTCTCTCTGCTCGCAGGCTGGCGGCTGCCACGGCCCCACCCGACCAGCTGCTGGCTTGTACCTGGGGAGGTGCTTCGGGCGAGGAGGTCCCTCCTCACTGGCCACAGCTGCTGCCCACGCTCCAGCAGGTGGGTCAGCTCAGGTTTGGGAATCGGATGCCATATTTATGGAGAAAAAAACAACATGGGTATTTTGATGAAATCAATGAAACCCTTCCATCCTGTCTAGGGTGTCAGAACTGCTCCCAAAGTAAAGAAAACGTTCATTTGTGACCCACAAACCAAGCGCCCAAACCCCACTCTTGGACCTCACGTGAGGTAGCAGGTGGCACTGCCTGCCGACCCACCACTGCCCCTGAAGGTCATCGGTGGGAGCCAGAGCGCACGGGGCGTGCACGACGCTCACACGCGGCCCTGGGACCCCGGGGTGGGGGGCGCCTCCTTCCGGAAGTTCTGTAATTGATCCACGTGGCTGGTTTCAAACGCCCTGCGCTTCAGGAACACCTGGGGATGCCTGATTTCAGTCTCCACGGGCAGAAACAGAAGGTCTCGGATTGAAGGTGAGGCCTCGGCATTCGGGAAGTCTCCCTGAGGACAGACAACTCCCGGTGGAGGCCAGTCAGCACCAGGGAAGTGGCAGCCCTGATCACCAGAAGGGGGGCAGAGGCGGGCTGGGCGCTCTGCGGGGGAAGCCTTCACCGAAGTGCGGGGCAGCCCGCAGCCCCTGCAGCCCGAGGAGCAGGCAGACGCCTGGCCCAGAGGACCTTCCCGCGGCTGGTGACGAACCCGCGCTGCTCCGCCCGCTGGCCCCACTTGGGCCTCTCTGAGGTGAGGCGGAGAATTTCCTTCGGGGAAGCCAGTTCCAGTCGGTTTTCTCTTCCACGCAGCCGCATTCGTCTCAGCGGAGGCGGGAGGGTTCTGGGGACAAGTCCGGTGATGGGGGCAGCAGGGCCTACCAACCTCTCCTCTGGCCGGTTCTGCTCCACAGCCGAGGGTTTGTTCAGACAAGTGTCAGTCACAGTCCCCGCGCTCTGCCTGTCACCTGCCCAGCACTGGGCTCAGGGAGCGGAGGCAGGCAGAGTGCGACAGGCATTCTTCGGTCCCTGTCACTCAGGGTCTTTCCTGGGGCTGATTCCTCCTCCTGGAAGCCCCCTCCCCGCTGGCTCACAGCCTTCGAGTTCCCAGCTCCAACGTCCTTCCCTGAGATGCCTTTTTTGAAGCACTCATGACCGGCTTTAACCTGAAGCCCCTTTAGTTTTCTTTCGACAACTCATCACAATTCATCTAAGAATGGACACCTACCTTCCCCACTAAACTCAGGCTCATGGGTGTGCACAGCATACGGCATGAGCCACCGTTACTGATGGCTTCTCCTTGACCCAAGTCACCTTTTTTCTTAAAATTTTATTCTAAAAGGAAGCCCTGTTTTGCTTTCGTAAAAGAGAAAAGTCACTTTCAGTTCTGACAAATGGAAGGTTACTGTTAAAACACAACAATGAAAGAAAAAAAAACACCATTAAAGTCCCAGCAAGCTCATGCACACTGCCCAGGGCTGGGAGCTGGAGGCCGTGCCCACCGCGACGAGAGGAACTGGTCAAAAGGAAGGAGCACGGAGTCCTATGCAGTGATCCGAGACGTTCTCTTGACGATCAGCATCCCAGACCGAGCACGTAAAAGGACTGGCTTATTGGGGCACCACATGTGGCTCCGACATTCCTGCGGGCTTCTGACTCCTGCCCTGGCAAGGATCGTGGCCCAAGCCTCAGGAATCCTGTGGTGATGACGACAAGACACCAGGGCAGTTTTCCCTGACCCTGCTGTTCAGGTGACATCGGTGACAAATACCATGTGGAGCAGGCATGACTCACCGTCTCGAGAGCGGCCCTTAGCCCACGACCCTGCTCCAGGACTGTGGTACACATGACACGACCAGGCAGGGCCAGCTTCCCCCCTGTGGTATCTGGAATAAGGATTCAGACTGAGGTTGCAGCGTGCTGGGCCCTGGGGTGAGGCCTTCTGTTCAGAGGGACACTGTCTCAATCCCACTGATACCCGACACACACAAAGGGTGACCAGGCAGGAGGAAAAGGGACCAGGAAACTATGGGCTCCGGGGAAGGGCAGGTGGCTCCTCCGATCCTGACAGCCAGGAACCAGGGGTCCCGCACAGGGGTGTGAGGCGATCCCTTACCCAGGGACGCCAGGAGCCCACACGTCTCCAGCATCACCTCCTGGTACAGGGTCCTCTGGGTCGGCCCAGCTGCCCCCACTCCTCCCGGGAAAAGGTCACGACCACATCCTCGAAGGTCACGGACACCTGGAAAGTCAAACGGAGTAAGTGGTGTTGCCTTGTGCTGTTGGATAGGATCAGAGCCTGTCACTCAGTCACTGCTGAAGGTGCAGAGACCCAGGCCCAGGCCCCGATCACCGAGGCCAAGCTCCGTGCTGGGCCTGAAGGGGAGGACGCAGCCTTTGGACATAATGCAACTGTGGCTAAGAGCAAAACCTCCCTTGGGGAAGCCACTGGAGATGGTGCAGTGTGTCCCCACGAGGATTGGGGGGAGATGGTGAGTGTTCTTTGACATCAGAGGGACGGGGATATGGCCGTGATGGTCCCAACAACGAGAGCAGGAGCAGCAGGCAAACGGTCCTGGACCCCGCGTACCAGCCAGCTGAGGGCTCACACGCCGGGGAATGGACTGCACATGCCCAGCTCTGCAGTTAAGATGCCCAGGGACAGAATCAAGACTCCTGAGTCTGCCACTTCCCAGCTGTGTGGCCGAGGGGAGGACATCACGTCATTTCTCTAAGGCTTGATTTCTGCAGCCACCCCAGAACCGTCACTTAACCAGGAAGAGAAAAAGTTCACGTGGCAGACCCTGGAGCCCCAGGCCCACGAGCATTCGGTGTACTCTGTTTCACCAATCCTCCCACAGTGCACGAGGTTAATGCCATCATCAACTGCACCTGGGCTCAGGCAGCTCTAGAAAGTCACCCACAATCCCAATTTTAAGGAGAAGAGATGGTATCTGAACAACCCAAGGAAAGATGGCCAAGAGTTGCCAGAAGAATGGAAGGTGGGGGTCAGGGGCACCTACGAGGGGACACCTATGCACAGGAAGGATGTGGTGAGACCTGGGGACAGGGCACCGGACGACGGGAAGGCCCAAGGGAAAGCCTGACGAGCGGGCGGCGGGGCTGGGTGAGCAAGCGGTGGAGGACAGCAGCGCAGGCCCAGTGGGGGGCCCCTGACGGGTGCCCCGCTCAGTCACTCAGCTGTTCACCGAGGGCCTTTCACGGGCCCAGGCTGTCCCCGGTCTCAGCACAGAGGGACAACAGGCGCTTGTGATCCGGGGCTGGAAACAGATCCTAAACCAGCAAGGGGGCCCCAGAGATGACAAAAACAAGAAAATAGAGCAAGGAGACGAAAGAGATTGTGGCCCACTGCAGATGTGGTGACAGGGGAGGCTACTGTCGGGACAGCACACTGGGCCGA
This sequence comes from Manis javanica, assembly GCF_040802235.1. Lineage (NCBI taxonomy): Eukaryota > Metazoa > Chordata > Mammalia > Pholidota > Manidae > Manis > Manis javanica. The sequence goes on from NC_133172.1 coordinate 1,257,293, forward strand.
GACTGCAGTAAACAGAGGAGGGGGCCATGCGGCTGCGATGTTAACCGATGTGACAAGCCCTGACGATGAACAGGGCTGGTAAGGCTGACCGGGGTGACTGCCGGGGCGTGACCCAGGGCCTCCTGCGCGTTCGTGTCCCAAAGGACACCACACTCCTGCACACCGTCATCACCGACCATCTGAATGCTCTTCCTTTTCAAATATAACTGCATGTCTTAAACAACACAGACTCACTGCTGTCATTGGGGATCTGAGAGTCAGACGCCCCGGCGGCCTTGGCTCCCAGCCTGCCCTGCTGCCTTTGCCGTCCTAGCATAGCAGCAACTCAAAAACGCTACTCCTGCCTCTCGGCCGCCAGCATTTAAGTGTGTACAGGAAGGAGGGCAGGGAGCCCCGAGGAGCAGCCTGCCGCCGGGGTGAGCCCCGAAGCTCAGCACAGGTCCAGGGGCGTGTCCATGCCAGCCCTTCCCACACCTTGCTGGACACCCGCCGACACACATCAACCGTGCATCCTTCCCAGTTCCCCAGACTAGGACAAAGGAATTCGTATTGCTGTACTGAATTAAAATGTCAACATTCCTATTTTATACCAAAGAAAACAGCAGCCCAGAGCAGCAGGGAGACTTACAGAGAGAAAATTTTATTTGCAATATAAATAAACCAGGTCCCACTTGCTGATTCAGTAAATGAATATATATATCCGTGTCTGTGTACATACTATGTAGAGTCACACAAATTTTCCGTCAGAAAATTAAAGCAAAAACTGTCCGCCCTTTTTACACACGCTCATTTACACAAGTCTGATACATCTTACTGGGTTTTCCTTCCTAAATGTAAAAAAGAGAGGAGATCTATGTACAGCAAGGAAGCATTTTTGTCAGTTTCTCAACTGTGGCAAGATTTTAATCCGCTGCGCTAAATAATCCCTAAAAATCACCCGAGGCGGTAAAATGCAGTGGGAGGGGATTTTCCTCCTTGGGCCCCGGCGCAGTCCTGACACCTGGACGCTGAAGAAGGATCAAAACAGGAGTCGGGTTACAGAAATCCGAGGTTTTGCTGTGGACCCTGGGGCTGGGGTGCGGGTGGGGGTCAGACCTCTCAGCCCACAGACCTCACAGCGCCTGCACGCGCGCATCCTCGCCCCCTCCGCCCCTGCCCTCGATTTGAAATGGGCGCGTTTGCTGGTAGTAGAAAGCAGGCATGGGCGAGACGAGCGCCCGGCAGGCTTCCACGGACCAGGAGCTGGAGTGGCGGCTGAGCCACAGCCACAGCCGACGGTGCGAGGCAGGGCTTGGGCGCCCCGTCTGAGTTGCCGCGGCCTCGGCAAGGGGCGCAGCCGGACCCCAGTGATGTCGGCGAACCCTGGGCCTCCTCCCTGAGGACCGCCCCGCGCGCACGGCGTTGTGTTCGGGGGGCCCTGGGGCCACACACCTCGCCCCTCCACACAGAATCCCGCCGGCCGTCAGGAACGGGGCCCTCCCCCACGGGACCCCTGACCTGGATTCCGCACCCGGAGCCGAGGTGACCCCATCCTGGCGCTCCGAGAAACGGCCGGGAGAAGGTAAGGCGAAGGGTCGAAGGTCACCGTCCTCCCGCACGTCCGGGCGGCGGGGCCGCGACGCTGGGGGTCCGAGAGCGGGAGGCGCGGGGACCGTCCACTCACCTGCGCCGGGTCCAAGGGCGCCGCCATCAGACCTGTGGCGAGCGGGGCCGCACGGGGGCGCCCGGGGGCTCAGCGACCCCACCCAGAACCCGCGGAGGCGCAGGTGGGGCCTCCCCGCCGTTCCGCCCTGCTCCGAACGACCGGCAGCCGAGAACTCAGCGCCACTGTGGAGGAATCGCGCCCCACGCCGTAACGCTTCCGCCTGGCGACGCCGGAAATCCCGCCTCTACCAACGGGACCGGAACGCCCCCTTTCCTGTGATGTCGCCCTCTCGGTGCACACCGGGTAATGTAGTTTCTCTCCTGCGTCTGGCCAGGCTGGGGAGCGCTCCCCCTTGTAGGAGATAAAGGTCTGGAGGCCAGGAAAGAGCTGACAAAGGTGTGGGGAGGCCCCAGGGAAGGAGAGGCAAGGGACACTCTCCAGGGGAAGCACCCAAATTTCCCGGTTGTGTTTTCTGCATCTTGTTATTTCAGATGATCCCAATGGAACAAGTGGGCACACTGTATTGTGAGTTTTAAAATTTTCTTTTAAAACCTGTGAGCGCCTCTCAGGTGACCAGGTGCACCGGTGTGGAAAGGCTGGCCCCTGACACAAGTTCACCTTCTTTCCTCGCCTGTGACCCAGTGACATCCAATGCCCAGGGCCTGTGTACCTCCCCTGATTCCCAGTAAAGGCCAGACTTGCCTAGAGGTCCTCCCTCTCCCTGGGCGCTGCGGAGTGATGGGGAGGATTATTCTCTCCAAGCCATGCTGTCTGCATTGCCACATCCACTACAGGAAGACTGTGTGATTGCGTGTGTGTGATGGAAATAAATGAAGACCAGAAATGAGTACAAGCAAGGGCTATAAGGTATTTATTCAGACCTTGCCACAGCAAGAGTCAGTCACTGTCGCTTGCATTTGTCAGACAGGGGAGTGGAAAATTTATTATGAAAACAAGGAGCGCCTCAGGAATGCGCTGGTGGAGGCCCTTACCAGGGACCGCTGGAGGCAGAAAACAAGCAGTGAGGCAATCCTGCAGGATCAGTTAAGGAAGCATATTCGGCTTTCTCCAGCTGGTCTTAAGTTGGGAGCTGGGGGTGGGGAGGGAACTTCATGGAAATCAATGCTTATTCACCAGGTCCTGCCCATTGTGCGTTGACTGCTGCAGAACTTCTGGGTCAAAGTTGTGTTTTCAGATATGGGCTGGCCACTGACAGTTTGTATATTCACTCTGTGTGTCTGTGTGTGTGACTGACACACAAGGCCCTGGGGAATCCCTATGTCACGTCTTTCTCACAAATCTCTGTGCACTATTGGTGTGTTTGTGTGGCCACAACTGCTGTGATATACAGATCGTCCTGCAGCACAGGTCCTGGGTGTTTTGCATGTGTTGCTTGGGTGTCTCATGTCAGTTTTTTCTGTTCTGGATGGAGCATACACACGTGTCCAGGCTGTGGTGAGGTGTCAGTTTCGCATGACAGTCTCACAGGTTGTGCTGCAGTGACACTACCACACACCAAAATACCCTCTCCTACTCTGCTGGAGACATGGACAACACACGGCAACTGAAATGCCTGAGATGCCAGGGTGGTTTGCAGTGTGCTAGCAAAACGCTACCACACTGGGTGGGTTTCCAGGTGTGTCCCTATCACACACTTATCCACCAGGACCAGACCTCAATCATCCATCTCATTAATTTATATCCAGTGTAGAGGAAACATGGTGGTGGGGGGAGTGCCAAGCATGTTAAACAGCTTCAAACGGGCTCCCGATGTCCTGAGAATGAAGTTAAAAACTTAATAGCCTCGCCTCGCTATTCCAGAAGCAGTGGCTCCGGGCCGGTCGCGCCTCTGACTTCCCAAACTGTCCTTCTGCCTGTAACACTTCCACTCCTCGTCACAACGGCTGTCAGATACGGGGGCCCACCACTGGCCGCCCCGCTGCTCTGGACACTGGGATCGGGGCTGGATACACGTGAGCAGGCGCCCCGCACTCGGGGCCTTAGGGTCTGGGCAGGGCACACGGGGTAAGGGCGCCGAGGGAGCCTCACCCGAGCCGGGTCCCTCAGCCGGACGCCGCCGTCGGACTCTGTGGGCGCGGCGGGGTCCCAAGTGCCGGCTGCACGTGACGAGACCCGGGCACGCCCGCTACCCGCCGCCGCTGACGCTCAGACCGGCCGCTGTGCGGTGCGACGACCCCTCCCCGATCGCCTCCCAGCCGTCGTCACATGGGGTCGGGCGCCGCGTTCATCACGGACTCGTTCCGCGTCAGGGCGCAGAGCCTCCAGAACCACAGCCTCCGGCGCGGGGCGTCCCTGCCGGCCCTCGGGTCCGAACGCCCAATCGCCCTGTCGTGGGTGCCTATTGGTCGCTGCCTCGGGCCCTTTGCATTATGGGTAAGGTAGTTCCCAGCCTTCTCCGCGGGGCGCACATATGACAGGAAGCCGGAGCCCAGAGGCTGTCCCGCAGGGGTGCGGTAAGGGGCCGGCGCCGGGGCCCTCCAGCCCCGGGACTCAGGCCGGCAGCCCCGCCGCACAAGGGGATCCTCCGGCGGCACCGAGCCCTGGGGTGGGCGCGGGCGGTGGGACGGGAGGACCTGGATGTCGTGGGCGCAGAGTTGGCCCTCGGGGCGCAGTGGGTCCTGGCGGGGGTACGCCTGGGGCCCCGGGGGAGAGGCGTGGCACGGCTCCTCGCCGGTGGAGGGCAGTGCGGACTCGGGGGCCGCGGCTAAGGATTCAGCCCCGCGGCGCGGCCATGGAGGCCCCGTCGAGGTGCCGAGGCCCTCGGAGCCCAGGGACCTGTGGGCCCAGCACGGCCTCCTTCCTCTCCGCGGCGCCCATGCCGCGCTGTCCCCCATCACCCGCTGCCGCGGATCTCAGAGGCTCTGCTGTCCCGAAGCCAGTCGGCTCGCGGAGGACAGGAACGATCCACGCCCTTCGTTAAAAGGGGAGCCGTGGGAGCCGGCGCATTCGTCAGATTACGGGCTTGATGGTCCGATGGAAAAGCACCCCGAGGGCGCCCTGCTACCCCTCGATGAGGCCTCGCTGGGGCGTCCACAGCCCGATCCGGCTCTTCAGGGAGGGGCGCCCCCCTGGCGCTCGGGTTCTGGTACCGCCGCGCTGTGCCCCCTGCACCACCTGAGTCCGTTCCAGGCGCCCCACACGTGCGCTCTCGTCCCTGGGCGCGCCTCGCCCCGCCGTCGCACCGCTGCTCTCAGCCGACACCCTGGTGTCCCCGTGCAGACTGCGAAGGCTGCTTCCGTGCCCGTATCCCACGACCTTTGGGGTCCACGCAGGGATTCCAGCCTCAGGTTCAGCCCCGGGCTGTGCGTACGTGGAAGTGCACAGAACAGCTGAACCCTCAAAGCTGCTTTAAGGTAGAAAGAATAGCGTTTAAAGACGGGGAGAACCTTCCAGGAGGAGAATGACTTGAGTTCGGGAAATTATCGTGCCCCCGCGATACTGCGAGCACCCCCCTCCTCCCCCTCACTGTCCTTCTGTCGTCCGAGCGGATGACCCGCTCTGCTGCTCCAGGCCGGCGGCTGGCGGGCACCTCGAAGCCTTTGTCTACGGGCTTCCCAGCGTTCAGCCCCTTCCTGCTCATTTGCAGGAAGGCTGACGTATCTCGCCTTTGTTTACGTGCCAGACGAAGAAAATATTTTTCCTAACTTGATTGTGACCATAAGACTGTTCTCCCCAGGATATTTAATCATTTCTCTCATGTGTTAATATTTAACAGTCTAATAATTTTCAGTCTTGATATAAGTTTATTATTCTATGTAAAGGTGAGTAGTTAGGTCCTGGAAATCACAATCCTAATAAGAATGCGTTGAATATTTTTGTGTTTCTGGAAATATTACATTGTTTTAGCTACATCAGTGGAAAAATTCACGACATTTTGAAATAGCTTTGAGTTTCGAAATCTGGGGAAACCTGTCAGTTTGGGTATTTTTGGTGTGTGTGTGTGTATATATGTATATATATATGAGTAAAATTTTATATAATATTGTATTTGTCACCTTTATAATTTTCAAGTGTACAATTCAGTAGCATTAGATAAATCTGCAATGTTGTCCGTCTACCCCCACTATCTATTTGCAAAACTATTTAGGAACGCAAAGATAAACTGTGTAATCATTAGTCAGTAACTCCCCATGTGCCCCTCACTCCAGCCCCTAGCAGCTTCCGACCTACTGCCTGTCTTTATGGGTTTGCTTATTCCCCCTATTTCTTACAAGTGGGACCCTACCACATCTATTCTTCTGTGTCTGGCTTGCACCTCTTAGCACAATCTTTCAAGGTCCATCCATCTGTGATACACGTGAGAGCTTATTGCTTCTTATGGCTGAATAACAGTCTGGTGATTGGGCACGCCACATACTGCTTTTCTATTCATCTGTTGACAGACACTTGGCTGTTTCCACTTTTTGGGCGTTCTGATTAATGCTGCTTTGAACATGTGCGGGCGTGTATTTGAGTCCGATTTCAATTTTGGGGGGTTTACGCCCAGGAATGGAGCTTCTTGGTCAGATGACATATCCGTGATAAATGTTTTCACGAGCTGCTAAAGCGTTCCATGGCTCCACTGCCTATCACACTGGGGTGTTTAACATTCACAAAAAAATCATACGAGGGTTCCACCTTCTCCAAATCCTCAGCAATACTTGTCATTTGCTCTTTTGAAAACGTCATCCTGGTAGATGTGGGTTGGCACCTCACTGTGGTTGTGAGTTGAATTTCACTGATGACCAGTGATGCTGACATCTCGAGTCACACCGGAGACCCACTGCTCCCCTTTTCCCGAGGGACCCTGGATCGTTCCTGTCCTTCGCGAGCCGACTGGCTTCGGGGTAGCAGAGCCTCTGAAATCCGCGGCCGCGGGTAATGGGGGACAGTGCGGGCTAGGCACCGCGGGGAGGGAGGCGGTCGGTCTGGGCCCGCAGGCCCCTGGGTTACGGAGTCCACGGCACCTCGACCGGGCCTCCATGACCGCGCCGCTGGGATGAATCCCCAGCCGCGGTCCCCGTGTCCGCGCTGCCCTCCCCCGGCGAGATGCCGAGCCACGCGTCTCACCCCGGCCCCCAGGACGCCCCCCGCCGGTACCCAGGGCGCCCCGAGGTCCGGCACGCCGGGTTGCGAGCAGGTCCCCAGCCCTTGCGTTGCAGCGTCCCAGGCAGTTCCGGGGTCCTGCTCTGCGCCCACCACAGCCCGGCCCGCGTCCGCCCCACCGCCCCCGTACACCCCAGGGCTCGGTGCCGCCGACGGGTCCCTGTGTGCGAATGAACCTGCAGGCGTGAGCCCCGGGCCTGGAGGGCCCCGGTGCCGGCCCTTTGCCGCACACCTGCCGCAATAGCCTCGGGGCATCACGGGGCAGCAGGAAGCAGCCTGGACCCCTTGGGGCGGGGTGGCTACCCGCTGCATTCTCTCCCGAGACCCGCGCTTACCTTCATCCTGGGGCTCTAGGAGGCGTCCGCAGCTTCTGTTCTGTCTTACTACTATAGTCTACGTTGAATTTAGCACTTCTTTCCTATTTACTGTGTTTCCTTAAATACTCTAAGACTTGTAGGTTTGTCTTTCTTATATCCTGACTTGTCTCATAAACTTACAGTAGTGCGTGAAACTCACCGCTCATTGAATATTTATTAAAAAATTGAATAAACAGATCCACATCTATTTTATTTTTTACCGTTACATCTACCTTACAAAGTCCTTTTTAACTACACCTACAAACATTAATCAATGCTCTCATAAATTTAAAAAAATCAAATTTATAGAGTATAATCCTGAGTGGCCAAATTTTCACCATAGCCATTGCTTACATAATCCTCATTTCCTAGTTTCCAGTATGTCCTGTTCAACTTTCCCTTAGATTTTTAACTTAATTTTTTATGCTTATGTTTTCCTAGAGCTCTCCAGCCACTATCTTTGAATTACTATGTAATCATTATTAACAGCTGTCATTGATTTTCATTTCATACGTTTTTCTGAGATACAAACTCCCCAATACAGACATGATCTCTCCCTGCAATTCAGTTGCCATGACTATCACTTCCAATCAAATGGTTGAGATCTTTTTGTTCCAAACCTTTTATCTCACGGTTGCAGTCGTCCACTTTGCACAGGCGAACAGTATAGACATGTCCTATTCCAACGTGGCATTGGGTTAATGGCTCTTCTTTTATAGACTTGCCAGATTCCTCAAAGTAACGGAATGCATCTAAGGATATGGAGTAAGAAATACTATAGAGATAAACCGTTGTTCCTCACTGAGTTGGACACAATCAGTGGCTTTACAGGCAGGAACCAGGAACAGAGCTCCGCTTTTGTCTTCCTGCTTTAGAGCAGTCCACCATCCCTTTCCTATCGTTTTTGTCCTGTCCCAGTGTGGTGTCTTACTCTTTTGTTCTTTACCGAACATACTGAAATTCACAAAGCTGAGTCTAACGTGTCGGGCTACACCGGAAGAGAAGAGGAAAATGATTATTAGGTTCCAGCTGAGAGTGGGCACATTTTATATTTGAATGATTCCACGCAATGACATATGCTTTTGGCTCTATAATCATTGGCAGCAACTGAAATAATACGTTTAGACTCCGGAATCTTGCTGAACTTCAAAGTCTGAAATCACGTCTCTAAAACCTTGGGTCACCAGCTGCAGACACTTCTCAGAAATCTGAGAACACCCGCCTTAAGGAGGAGTCAAGCATTTCCCCTGCCCTTGGAGAATAGGAGCGCGGACTCACAGCACCTCTTCCAGCGCCCTTTCACCCTGTAGGAACAGGTGAGGGGCGTCCTACTTCTAGGCTTGGCGAACGGTGGGAACTACTTTACCCAGAGGGGCTTGCGGTGGGCGCCGTTGTGGTGAGCCAATAAAAGCTCAGGAGATGGGCAGTTCCGGGAGCACGCAAAACGACCGAGCGCGGCTTCCGGCGTCCTCCCCGGGGCGGTCGTTTCGGGGGCGTCTGGGTCTGTGCGCTGGGTGACTGACGCCGTACCTCCGGGTCGGGGTTGAGAACGTCCGAGAAGACGCGCGGTCCCCGCCGCAGGGAGGCGAGTGTGAGGCCCGCGACGTCGCCCGCGGGCCCCGCGGCAGGGCCGGGATCGCGCGTGCTGCGCCCAGGTCGCCTCCTGTGCTCTGCGCGCGGCCCCGCTGCTCCCACAGAGTCCAATGGCGGCGGCTGCGCCGAGGGGCCCGCCTCAGGTACCTACCCGTCCCCGGGCCTCCCTGCCCGTGACCCTCGGGCCCCGAGTGCGATTCCCTGCTCACGGCCCGCCGCCCAGGCCCCGGGCCCGGGACGAAAGGCGCGCGTGGGCGGGGCTCCTGTTCTGAGCGCAGCTGGGACGGCGCGTGGGGCCGGTTACGGGCGGGGGCACTCGGGAAACCTGGGATCAGTCGTGCGTCTTAGGGGACAGAGAACTGAGAGGGAGTGGCGCCTGGAATGGCAGGCTAGCCTCTTAAGGCGGCTGGGAGCCATCGAGAGTGGTGAACAGAAAAGGCCTCGGCTGACCTGGTCTTCTGAAGGTTTATCAAAAGCCGCACAGAGGAACAGACTGGAAGGGGAAATAATAAGAGGCACAGGGGTATTTAGTCCTTGTACAGTGCCACACAGCTAATAAAAGTCCGCACCGAGGACCGAGACGCGGAGACGAGGCAGACATCCAAGGTGAGCCTGGCTCCAGGCGTGGGCAAGGGAATGGGGAAGCCCGGAGCCCGTGGTGCGTTTCACGATCGCCCGTCTCTCAGAACGTCCCTCTTCACGCTGATTATTACCAGTACAGCGGCACTGGGACCCTGCAGCGTGTTCCAGAACGTACTGGTCCTGATCCTGCTCTTGAACTCTGTAACTGTGGTGTCCTGGGACTCTTACCCTTCCAGGCCTTGGGCCTGGGGACCCTGAGCAGATCCTAATCTCAAGGTCCGCAGGCAGGGTCGGGGTTTCATAGAGTGGTCCCTCTTGCTGACAGCCAGCGGAATGAGGTGTGGGGCGAGGATGCCCCGGGTACACATGCCTGTGTGCAGGTGCGTGAGGGGGAGACTGAGCCGGTTCAAAGGAACCTTCCCTCCCTCTCTCATATGAGCACAGAACAGTGGGGCAGGACTCAGTACTGGGGTGGCTCCCTCAGAGCTTGGTGTGTGTTCTGCTGGTCTCGGGAATGCTTTGGAGCAGAGGAGGGAGGTGATCTGACTAGCTCTTCCCAGGCGTCCTGTGGCTGCAGCATGGACAGCGGACAGCAGGTATGAGGAGAATGGCAGGAAGACCCGGGAGGAGGCCACTGCGGCAGCCCAGAGGGTGTGGACGCTGCGGGCCAGTTGGGGGGATTGGAAGTCGGAGAGAAGGTCGAATTCTGTATCATTCTTTTTTTTTTCCTGTCTTAGTAGATCTTGTATTTTGTCATTAAGAAGGTAAGAGAGAAGTCAGGGATGACTAAGGTTATTGGAAAAGTTCAATGACTGTTTGGGTGGAAGCCTGTAGTATGATTAATTTTTGCTCAGGATATAAGTGATGGTTTCACTGTGTTGAGTGTGTGCGATGTTTTGAAGAACAAATTAGTAGAGTGGGTAGCTGGCCAGACAGGTATGAAAAATTGGTGGATAGTTTGCGGACCAGGGTGGAGCGGTGTGTCTAAGCTCAGGCCACCTAAGCAAAATTCCTGGGAAGTCCAAGATCGAAGCACTGGGAGATTTGTTTCCTGGTGAGGGGCTCTCTTCCTGTCTTACAGATGCCTGCCTTCTCACCTTAACCTCACATAGCCTTTCCTTGGCCCAGCAAAGTGGAATGAGCAGATGTCTTCCTTTGCTCCTAAGGGTCACACCCTTATGACCTAATCTAAACCTGATTACTTCCCAGAGGCCCCACCTCCAAATAACATCGTACTAGGAAGTAGGCCTTCAACGTTGGCATTTTAGGGGGATGCATACATTCAGTCCACAGCACTGTGGGTCACATTTCGTGGAATAATCCTGATGATGTTAATAGCAGACCAGGAAGTCTGAAGGTTGGGTCTCATGCTTGGGCACCTGGTGGAGGTGATAGACATGACAGACAGAGGAGAGAAGTGGCACTGGGAACAGCGTGGAGGAGACGGTGATCTGGCAGGTGGCTGAGGCTTCTGAGCATTGCGCGCTGCTGACACACAGGTAGAGCCTTATATAGGAGTAACTGAGGCAAGATGACAGGTCAGTCATCCTGCTTATTCATGGCTGGGGGAGGTGGTGGGGGCCACCAGGATTTTGTTGTGTCAGGAATTTGAGTCGGGCAGGAGGGTTAGTTAAGCAGCACACATGGGCATCTGGAGAACTGAACCTGGGCTGCAAAGCCTCTGGGACTGGGTTTTGGAATGAGGGTGAGGAAGAGAGGAAGGCTGTGACTGGTGAGAAATCAAGTGCAGTACAAGTGGGAAAAGGTCTTGGTTCTATGAGATGCACAAGTGTTTGTGGGGGGCTGAGGTGGAGGCGAGTAATAGAGCCACAGCAGGAAGCCTTTAGAGCGGCACGCTGCACTGCCACGGCCAGGGGGACCATTGGCGGTCTGGGGTGCTACCAGGTCCTGTTTGACGTAGGAGGGACAGGGCAGTGCGTTTGGTGCAGGGCAGGGAAGAGGCAGTAACCATGAGACAGACATTGGTAGAGTGATGTCCAGGCCGGGAGATGTGAACTGGCGGCCTGAGTGCTCTGGCATTGAGGATATAAGTGTGAAGTGTGAGCCCGACCCATTGGCTCTGTCTGAGAGGCATGACGGGGGAGACTGTAGGACTGCCTGGCCGGAGGGAGTATGTCCCTGCAGGCCGGGCCCAGAGCTTCGGTGCTGCCTGCCTGCCTGCCTGCTGTTGCTGTGGTTGGATACGGGGATGAAAGGGCCCAGGAGGAGACTGCTTGTCAGTGGTGCCAGACCCTGATGTCTCCTCTGAGATGGGGAAATGAGGAGGGTGAGCAGAGGGCAAATGAATGAGTGGGTGAACGTGGGGTCCTAGGAGAAAAGTTGATCATGGAGTGAACTGTCCCCATTATCGCAGGGCTCTGTGACCTTTGAGGACGTGGCCATTTACTTCTCCCAGGAGGAGTGGGGCCTCCTTGATGAGGCACAGCGGTTCCTATACCACGACGTGATGCTGGAGATCTTTGCACTTACAGCGTCCCTGGGTAAGGCCTTCATATTCCTCCCAGTGTCCTTAACTGGTCCCTCCCCGTCTCAGAGGCAGCTCTGTCCTTTCCACAGCCAGACCATGGTCTGTGCTGACTTCCCCCACTCCCTTGGAATGTGTGCTATGGGTGCCAGCACGAAGCCTTGTGCACCCCTCAAGCAGCCCTACCACCTGCAAGGTGCACAGCCGAGGATCTGGGAGTCCCAAGTCTGGCAGGCAGCCTAATGGATGTCCCCTAGCTTGCCTTCTCCCTGGCAAGGTGACTGTCCAGATCCCTGGAACCTTCTGCCCCATGTTCTGCCTCCTCCTGTTTTTTTTTTAAAGTTGACCTTTAATTGAGACATATAACATCGTATTAGTTTCAGGTGTACAACATAGTGATTCTATATTTGTATATATTGTACAATACTCACCACAGTAAATCGTTAACATTCATCACTGTACAGAGCCAAAAATTTTTTTATTCGGATGAGAACTTAAAGGATTTCCTCCTGACTGCATGTGATAGGAATTGAAAGCAATATCGTGGTCACTGTGGGCTTTTCTTGAAAGACGGCACTTTGAGATTTTACTGTAATGGGTCTTTCCTTTCTGTGCTCTGCTGATTCCAGAGTTGCTCTGGGTCTGTGCTGGCCACAACCTGTGTTGTCTTTCCCTGAGGACTTGCTTCATTCAGGTCCCATGTACTCACACAGCCGGATGTGCAGGGCGAGCCCTGGTTACTTCACAGAGTGGACATGCCAAGATGGTGTCAGGAGGCCTGGCCCTGGTGCATGCCAGCTGAGGGAAGGCATGACATCATAGCTGTGTTCACATCATGCCAGGACCCTGCCATGTGTCCACCAGTGTTTTGGTGCGAGTGCCACTGGCCACATCACTTTCTTGTGCATAATTGACTTTTTTGTAATTTCTCCTTTCAACTGTGACTTCCAGTCCCTGGCTGTCCCCACGCTTCTGACCTCCGTGTATCGCTTATCCTGTCTGCTGTACAGTCTGCAGTTCTCCCACAGTGATCCACACACAGAGTGTTGTATGCACATATTTTTAGGTACTCCTTGAACACCATGTACTCAGTTCTGAGTGTATTTCCCTGTGCCTGGACACAGCCATCCTGCATAGCATGGCCATGTCCCTGGCTGACAAGGTCCCTGCTGAAGGCTGTTGTTAGGCAGTGAGTCAGTCATCCTTCCTTTGCTCCGTGTGTGACACCCATATTTGTGTGCCCTGTATCCCAGAACGTCTCCCTTATTCTGTGATCTTTAGAGGCCCTCTACTGCAAAGCGGCCCTCCCTTCAGATTGCTGCCCATGAAAACATTCCCATGGATTCGTTCTTTGATTTAAATGTATGTGTACGGCACACACATTTTTGTTGACTTCTCCCTCCCACTGACGTTAACCTTTACCGTATTAGCATTTCTCTGCCTTCAGATTGTTTGTGTGGAGCAAAGGATGAGTTGCCTTCTGAGCAGAGTGTTCCTGTAGAAGATGCCAGGACTTCCATGGCAGGTCCATTGACTGAGAAGACCCATCCTTGTGAGAAGTGTGTCCCAGTCTTGAAAGATATTTTACACCTGACTGAGCTCCAAGCAACATATCCTGGACAGAAACCATACTTGGGTGGGATATCTAGAGGCTTATGGTTCAGTGCAAACCTTTGCCAGTACCAAAAGTGTGACAGTGGAGAGAAAATCTTCAAAGTACACATGGACAGGGACTCACTTGTGACAAGCTGCAGATTCCATGTGTCGGGGAAGCCCTTCACTTGTGGGGAGGGTGGAATGGACTTCTCAGCTCTATCAGGCCTTCTGCAGCACCGGGCCACTCCCAATGGTGAGAAACCACATGGCAGCATCAAGCATAGGGAGTCCTTTAACAGTGGGAAAGGTTGTAACAAGTGGGTTGAATGGAGGAAAGTATTTAGCAACCCTCACACACTTCACCACCAGAGAGTCTGCACTGGAGATGGTCTTGATGAATGTAGCAACTATGAAAAAGCCTTCCGCTGCAAATACAAAGTTATTCAGCACCAGGAAGTTCACACTGGAGCAAGGCCATATGAGTGTGGTGAATGTGGGAAATTCTTTACCCACAAAACCGCCCTCACTTTACACAGGAGAGTTCACACTGGAGAAAGGCCTTATGAGTGTGGTGAATGTGGGAAATTCTTCAGCCGCAAAAGCCACCTCTTTCGACACAGGACAGTTCACACTGGAGAGAGACCTTATGGGTGTGGTGAATGTGGGAAATTCTTTAGTCGCAAATCCTGCCTCACTGAACACAGGAGAGTTCACACTGGAGAAAGGCCTTATGAATGTGGTGAATGTGGGAAATTCTTCAGCCGCAAAAGCTGCCTCACTCAACACAGGAGAGTTCACACTGGAGAAAGGCCTTATGAGTGTGGTGAATGTGGGAAATTCTTTAGCTACAAAGCCTCCCTCATTCAACACAGGACACTTCATACTGGAGAAAGGCTTTATAAGTTTATTGAATGTGGGAAATCTTTCAGTGAGAACTCTGTCCTTGTTCAACACCAAAGAATTCACACTGGAGCAAGGCCTTATGAGTGTGGTGAATGTGGGAAATTCTTTACCCATAAAACCGGCCTCACTCGACACAGGAGGGTTCACACTGGAGAAAGGCCTTACAAGTGTGGTGAATGTGGGAAACTCTTTAGCCTCAATACCTGCCTCTCTAGACACAGGAGAGTTCACACTGGAGAAAGGCCTTACGAGTGTGGTGAATGTGGGAAGTTGTTTAGCTACAAAGTCTCCCTCATTCGACACAGGACAGTTCACACTGGAGAAAGGCCTTATCAATGCAATGAATGTGGTAAATCCTTTAGCCGGAGTTCTGCCCTCCTTCAACACAGGAGAGCTCACTTGCAGTAAATGTGGGAAATCCTTGAGTTGAAAATCTGACCTGTCAACACCAAAAATTCACACTGGAAAAGGCCTTAGATACTCAAAGAGAATTTGCTCTTTCCGTATTAAGTGTACCTGTTTGGGGAAAAACCTCTGTGAGAAACCACCTGTGTGGGATTCACATATACAGTATAACAGTCATGTGAGTACTTCCATCTGACTTGATTTTTTATAGTTCATGATTTGTGGTCAAAACAGAAACAGTTTCTGTGGTATGAGTGCCCTTGCATTGTTCCCTATGTAAGAACTTGTTCGCTATGCTTCAGAAGATTGGAGACTGTTGAGAGTTGGATTTGATGCTTCTGCACTGAGTTCCCTATACAGAATTTTATCATTGTTAACCATTTGATCAATAAATATGAGAGGTCCCCTCTCAGCACCACTCTTGTGCTGTTATGCCTTCAGTCCCTTTTCTGTTCCTTTCAGGTCTTCACTAACTCATTGTTCTCCTCCCTTATCTGTGGGTCAGAAGCAGGGAGGGACCGACAAGTGGCGCCCAAACAGGGACTATTGAAAATCAGAGCGGGGCCAGGTGAAACTCAGAGTGGGGAAGCTCCGCTCCGGGCACCCCTTAAAACGCACAGTGGGGAAAGCTCCGACGATCGTGGACCCCTTAAGGCTCCCAAGAAAACACGCGTAGGGTCAGGATTGAGACGTTAGGGACCCTATAATGGGCCAAAATGAAACTGAAGCAGCTATACTGGAGGATTGTTTAAAATTACTCCATGCCTTCCTAAAAGTATCAGGAGTGAAAACTTCTAAAAAGGACTTTGCTCAACTTCATAAATATATTAGAAAGTATTGTCACTGGTTGCCACCACAGGGGACCCTTACACAAGCTGATTGGGATAATGTATTAAGAGGCTTTAAAAAGGCTCACAGAAGGGGATGTTATCCCTGTGCCTGTCCGGTGTTTATGTGATCTGATCACTCGCCTTGCAGCCTTTGCAAACGCCCCCCCCTCCCGTCTGAAACCAAGTCAGACACACGAGTGTGAGAACTCTTGGATGATGTGGTGAAATCAAGGAAGCGATCTTCATCCCCACATGCATCTGACTCCTCGTCCTCCTCTTCCTCTTCTTCAGAGACTGACGATGAGAGTTCTATTCGTTCCTCTTCTGAAAAATCCGTAGCCTCTGTTCCTGCTGCGTCTGCCTTCGCGGCAGGAGTACGTAAAGCCCAGTGGGAGGGTGATATAGATGCTTACCTGACACCCTTAGTAGCACCAGTTAATTTAACTCCTTTGGGGCCAGGTGAGGATCCTGATATTCCACCAGGAGGGGTCAAAGCACTTTACACACCTATTCCTTACAAGACATTAAAAGACTTTAAACAGGCTATTTCCTCTTATGGTACTAATTCTCCATATGTTGTGGGTCCCTTGGGGTTGGCAGAATAGGAAAGGATGATTCTCATGATTGGGATTTATTGGCTTATACTTGTCTAGACTCTTCTGAATTTTTACAATTTAAAATGTGGTGGTATGAGCACAAGCTTTGAGAAATCAGCATGCCAATCCTCCAGTTCTTATACCTGCTGAACAACTAGCAGGACAAGGAGATTGGCTTCAGTTAGAAACACAAGCTGGGTACGATGACACGGCAGTAACACAAGTACGTCTGTGTTGCCTAGAAGCCTAGGGAAAAATACAAGCAGCTGGAAAGCGTGCCTTACCATTTAGTAAAATTAAACAGGGCTCTTCAGCCTATATGGAATAAATGGCCCTCAGCTTATATCATTCATTATATGGATGATATTCTTATAGCTCTGCCTAAGCATTTCTCTTTGAACAATTTCTCAGTGAAACAAACTGGATTAACACAATGGCGATTAGAAATAATCCCAGATAGAATACAAATACAATACCCAATGAATTATTTGGGGAACAAAATTGAGGAAAATTCAATAATCACTCAAAAAATTCAAATAAGGAGAGATCATCTTAGAACTTTAAATGATTTTCAAAAGCTCTTAGGAGATATCAATTGGATCTGACCATTATTAGGAATTCCTACTTATAAATTACAACATCTTTTCAATTCCTTAAAAGGACCCCCAGATCTTAGTAGCCCTAGATACTTAACCTCAAAAGCTGAGGAAGAACTGAAGTGGATAGAACAACACACACAAAAGGCTCGATTATCAAAAATTGACTTATACAAACCCTTCCTCTTATTAATTTACTTTACTCCCCATTCTCCCACAGGATTGCTCTATCAATGTGACGGTTGGTTAAAATGGGTATTTTTGCAGTATCAAACTAAACCCTCCTTACAACCTTACATTGACAAAGTAGCCTCCATTATCCTGAAAGGACGACAGAGACTAAGACAGATGACTGGTCAAGACCCTCACTCCATTGTTCTTCCATTATCTAAACAAAATATTGTGCAAATATTTCAAGAAAATACTCATTCGTTGCACTTTCTGATATTTTTAGGAAATATTGACTGTCATTACCCTAAGAATAAATTATTTTCCTTGTTTCAGCGCCATGAATAGATCCTTCCTCAAAAAAGTCCTAATCCATTATGAAATACTGTTACCTGTTTGACAGATGGTACAAAATCTTTTAAAGCAGCCTATACAACTTGTTCTGGTTTGTGAAAAACGTCAAACGTCTTTCACTTGCGCACAGCAAAATGAGTTATATGCTGTATTGGAAGCTCTGCAAGATTTTCCAGGTCCTCTTAACATTGTCACTGACTCTGCTTATGCTGCCTTTATGTTCCTCTATTAGACACCGTGACATTGGGCACAGTACAATCTCCTACTAACACTTTATTTTCTCAATTACAGGCATGTATCCATCAACATCTACTTCCTTTTTCCTCACTCATACATGACCACATTCTAATTTACCAGGTCCTTTATCATACTGTAAAGACAAAGTAGAGAAGCTTGTTTCTTTGGTTAATTACTCAGCAGCTCAACGCTATCACGACCTGACTCATGCTCCCTCCTTCACTTTTCAGACACGTTTTTCACTCTCTGAATCTGAAGCTCAAAATAGCTTGAATTCTTGGCCAACCTGTTCTCAAATTAATTCTCACAAGCTGGAACCGTTCCCAGGGGAACATGTCCTAATGCCCTCTGGCAAATGGATGTTCCTATTGTTCCTGAATTTTGGAGCTCTTAAACATATTCATGTTTCCATTTACACTTATTCTTCTGCTTCCTGGGCCACAGCTTTAATAGGCAAACGATCTCATCATGTTATTACTCATCTTTTACAAGCGTTTGCAGTACTAGGCATTCCTGCCACCATAAAAACTGACAACACTCCAGTTTACCTCTCCTCTGTGCTAAAGAAATTTTTTCAGCTATATATATCTGTGGGTCAGAAGCAGGGACCGACACACCTGCTTGAATCTTATATCTGGATACCACACACTTGAGTATCTCCATAAATTTCAATGATGTAGGGAGCATGTGTAACCAACCCAGGGTCTTTGCAAGGTTTATACTGTTAGTTTCTGTGACAGAAGCTGTTTTATCTCTATTACCTGGCAGGTCCACACACTATGTGTTGGTCACCATCCTAGTGTGCTCAGCAAAGCTGACCTTTGTGCCCTCCCATTGGTTGGAGGAAGTCATGGGAATCCTGAGCTCTTGTGGGGTCTTGTCCTTTCTCTCTGACAAGTTAGGGCAGGGATCTGACCCTGTGTTACCTCTGAGAACACTGTCTGGGTTCTGCTGGCGGCTTGCAGAAAAGCACTGACTCTTAGAGACACAGTTGTCTCAGGTAGTGCTTGTGATGGGGTTTTCCATCTTCCAAGTCACCAAACCAGAAACTGCCTGTTACACATGGCACTGCTTTGTGCAATAATAATGGTCTTTGGGCACTTTGAATCCTGGAAATTCTCTAAACTGTGTGGGGTAATTTGAAAAAGTAATAAGGCTGCCAACCTGAACAATAAACAGCTTTCATGGGGATCCAAATGTTGGGTGCCTCAGAAGGGACAGGATGACGGCCAAATATGGAGGGCTCCAGTTTTTACCTAGTTTGTGTCGCTACCAAGGCCTCCTAGGGAAGACTGCACTGTGGTCTACATTTTTTGCCTGTTGCCAGAGGCCTGTGACCTCAGAGGTCACCCTGAAGAACGGGCAGTTGTGACAACCTCCTGTGCTTCTGGAGATTGAAAAGGCAATATTTTCTTTTCTTGCTGAAGTTGCTATTATCTACTTTTTGTGTACACTCAATACAAAAATGCCAAAATGCAAGTGTAAATTTGGTGATGAACTTCCAGAAGAGTAAATAATTAAATGTGGTAAGAATCCTTTTCAAGGTCTTTGTGTGACATGCAACTATTCATTTAATGTTGAAAATGACGGGACAGATATAGAGCAACATAAACAATTAAGCATGAGAGATGTATAATTTCCTCAACCAGTATCAAAGCAAGTGAAAACTAATTTTTACAGAGAAATTTAGATTAAGGAGGTAAAATACTATTAGGAGAGGTTGTAGGAAACTTCCACACTGTCTATGATCAATCAGCTCATACTTCTGTTGAGCCTCTGTCTCTCTGATCAACGTTCAATGGACACAAGAACAAAATAATCTGGAAGTGCCAACTGTAGAAGCCACGTTACAGTCTATCGTGGAAGTCCCACTGAGATATGGTCTGCATTGCCTGTCACCACAGACCCCAGCCTCCACCAGGTGTGGTACTCACAGAAGTCCCTTGTACCTTGCTGTTAAGGGCAAGTCAAGTCCCCAAAGATGTGGCAATCAGCACTTGTCTAAACATTGATTTGCGTTGAGATTCATGGCTTTTCATTCTCAGATTGATACCTGTTTTGTTATTGGTTCCAAGATGTTTGGGATCCTTTGGGGATCAGGCTACCCATTTTCAAACATTTTGGCTATCTTATGAGTTATTGTTTTTCTGAGCTGTCTTAAAGTGTTCTTTGCCATAAGTGGAACCATGGGGTAAAGCACAGGTACTGCCCTGTCAGCCTGTTCCTCAAGCTAGCCTCACAGACCAGTGGGTTTGCATTTCTCACTCTACTGGCAACTATGGGGACAAACTTGCTCTTAAGAAGCTGAAGGCCTTTCCTCTCAGATCAGGAAGAAGATAAAGATGCTCACCCTCATCACTTTTATTCAATACAGAATTGGAAGACCTAGCCAGAGCAATTAGTCAAGAAAAAGAAATTAAAGGCATACAAATTGGAAAGAAAAGAGTAAAATGGTCACTTTTTGCAGGAGACATGACACTATATAGAAAATCCTAAAGACTCACACAAAAATGGTTAGAAGTGAGGGAATTTGCCTCCCACAAACCACCTCTGCACGGTATTTTAGAGGAACTGCTTCAGATGGGAGTGACCCTAAAAAGAGCACAGATGAAAACACCCAACATATGAAAAATGGAGGAGGAGGAATAGGAAGGGAGAGAAATAAAGAAGGATCAGACAGTGTTTATAATAGCTCAATAAGCGAGTCAAGGTAGACAGTAAGATACTAAAGAAGCTAACCTTGAACCTTTGGTAACCACGAATCTAAAGCCTACAATGGCAATAAGTACATATCTTTCAATAGTCACCCTAAATGTAAATGGACTGAATGCACCAATCAAAAGACACAGAGTAATAGAATGGATAAAAAAGCATGTCCCATCTATATGCTCATTACAAGAAACTCACCTGAAACCCAAAAACATGGACAGACTAAAAGTCAAGGTATGGAAAAAGATATTTCATGCAAACAACAGGGACAAAACAGGTGTGGTAGTACTAGTATCAGACAAAATAGACTTCAAAACAAAGACAGTAACAAGAGATAAAGAAGGATATAACATAATCTTAAAGGGCTCAGTCCAACAAGAGGATATAACCATTATATATATGCATCCAACACAGGAGCACCAACATTTGTGAAACAAATACTACCAGAATTAAAGGAGGAAATAGAATGCAATGCATTCATTTTAGGAGACTTCAACACACCACTCACTCAAAAGGATACATCCACCAGACAAAAAATAAGTAAGGACACAGAGGCACTGAACAACACACTAGAACAGGTGGACCTAATAGACATCTACAGCACTCTACATCCAAAAGCAACAGGATGTACATTCTTCTCGAGTACACATGGAACAGTCTCCAGAAGAGACCACATACTAGGTCACAAAGAGAGTCTCAGTAAGTTCAAAAAGATTGAAATCCTACCAACCAACTTCTCAGACCACAAAGGTATAAAATTAGAAATTGTACAAACAAAGCAAAAAGGCTCACAAACGCATGGAGTCTTAACAACATGCTCCTAAATAATCAATGGATCAATGACCAAATTAAAATAGAAATCAAGCAATATATAGAAACAAATGACAACAACAACACAAAGCCCCAAACATCTGTGGGATGCAGTCCAACAGTCTTTAGAGGAAAGCATATAGCAATCCAGGCATATTTAAAGAAAAAAGAACAATCCCAAAAGAATAGTCTAACATCACAATTCTTGAAATTGGAAAGAGAAGAACAAATGAGGACTAAAGTCAGCAGAAGGAGGGATGTAATAAGCATGAGGGAAGAAATCAATAAAATTGGGAAGAATAAAACAATAGAAAAAAATCAATGAAACCGAGTTGCTTCTTTTAGAAAATAAACAAAATAGATAAGCCTCTAGCCAGACTAATTAGTAGAAAAAGAGAATCAACACACATCAACAGAATCAGAAACGAGAGAGGAAAAATCACTATGGACCCCACAGAAATACAAAGAATTATTAGAGAATACTATGAAAACCTATATGCTAACAAGCTGGGAAACCTAGAATAAATGGGCCACATCCTAGAAAAATACAACCTTCCAAGACTGGCCCAGAAAGAAACAGAAAATCTAAACAGACCAAGGAGCAACGAAATTGAAGTGGTAATCAAAAAACTACCCAAGAACAAATCACCCGCACCAGATGGATTTACCTCAGAATTTTATCAGACCTACAGAGAAGACATAATACCCATCCTCCTTAAAGTTATCCAAAAAACAGAAGAGGAGTGAATACTCCCAAACTCATTCCAGGAAGCCAACATCACCCTAAAAACAGGAAACACCCCACCAAAAAAGAAAACTACAGACCAATATCCCTTATGAACGTAGATGCAAAAATACTGAACAAAATATTCACAAACCGAATCGAAAAATATATCAAAAGGATCATACACCATGACCAAGAGGGATTCATCCCAGGGACGAAAGGATGGTACAACATTCGAAAATCCATCAGCATCATCCACCACATCAACAAAAAGGACAAAAATCACATGATCATCTCCATAGATGCTGAAAAGGCATTCAACAAAATTCAACATCCATTCATGATAAAAACTCTCAATAAAATGGGCATAGAGGGCAAGTACCACAACATAATAAAGGCCATATATGAGAAACCCACAGCTAACATCATACTGAACAGCAAGAAGCTGAAAGCTTTTCCTCTGAGATCAGCAACAAGACGGATGCCCACTCTCTCCACTGTTATTCAACATAGTACTGGAGGTTCTAGCCACAGCAATTAGACAAAACAAAGAAATACAAGGAATCCAGATTGGTAAAGAAGAAGTTAAACTGTCACTCTTTACAGATGACATGATATTGTACATAAAAAACCCTAAAGACTCCACTCCAAAACTACTAGAACTGATATCGTAATTCAGCAAAGTTGCAAGAGACAAAATTAATACACAGAAATCTGTGGCTTTCCTATACACTAACAATGAACTAATAGAAAGAGAAATCAGGACAGTAATTCCATTCACAATAGCATCAAAAAGAATGTAATACCTAGGAATAAACCTAACCAAGGAAGTGAAAGACGTATACCGTGAAAACTATAAGACACTCTTAAAAGAAATTAAAGAAGTCACTAACAAATGGAAACTCATCCAATGCTCCTGGCTAGGAAGAATTAATATCGGCAAAGTGACCATCCTGCCAAAAACAATATACAGATTCGATGCAATACCTATGAAATTCCCAACAGCATTCTTCAACGAACTGGAACAAATAGTGCAAAAATCCATATGGAAACACAAAATACCTCGAATAGCCAAAGAAAACCTGAGAAGGAAGAACAAAATGGGGAGGATCTCGCTCCCCAATGTCTAGCTCTACTACAAAGCCACAGTAATCAAGACAATTTGGTACTGGCACAAGAGCAGAGCCACAGAGCACTGGAACAGAATAGAGACTGTAAACATTAACCCAAACATATATGGTCAATTAATATATGATAAAGGAGCCATGGACATACAATGGGGCAATGACAGTCTCTTCAACAGATGGTGCTGGCAAAACTGGACAGCTACATGTAAAAGAATGAAACTGGATCACTGCCTAACCCCATACACAAAAGTAAATTGGAAATGGATCAAGACTTCAATGTAAGTCATGAAACCATAAAACTCTTAGGAAAAAACACAGGCGAAAATCTCTTAGACATAAACATGAGTGTCCTCTTCTTGAACATACCTCCCCAGGCAAGGGAAACAAAAGTAAAAATGAACAAGTGGGAGTATATCAAGCTGAAAAGCTTCTGTACAGCAAAGGACACCATCAGTAGAACAAAAAGGTACCCTACAGTATGGGAGAATATATTCGTAAATGACAGATCCGATAAAGGATTGACATCCAAGATATGTAAAGAGCTCACGCACCTCAACAAACAAAAAGCAAATAATCCAATTAAAACATGTGCAATGGAGCTGAACAGACAGTTCTCCAAAGCAGAAATTCAGATGGCCAACAGACACATGAAAAGATGCTCCACATCGCTTGTCATCAGAGAAATGCAAATTAAAACCACAATGAGATATCACCTCACACCAGTAAGGATTGCCACCATCCAAAAGACAAACAACAACAAATGTTGCTGAGGTTGCGGAGAAAGGGGAACCCTCCTACACTGCTGGTGGGAATGCAAATTAGTTCAACCATCATGGAAAGCAGTATGGAGGTTCCTCAAAAATCTCAAAATAGAAATACCACTTGACCCAGGAATTCCACTTTTAGGAATTTACGCAAGGAATGTAGCACTCCAGTTTGAAAAAGACAGCTTTTTTGTATGTTTATTGTAGCATTATTTACAATAGCCAAGAAATGGAAGCAACCTAAGTGTCCATCAGTAGACGAATGGATAAAGAAGAGGTGGTACATATACACAATGGAATATTACTCAGCCATAAGGAAAAAACAGATCCTACCATTTGCACATGGAGGGAGTTAGAGAGTATTATGCTCAGGGAAACAAGCCAGGCAGAGAAAGACAAGTACAAAATTATTTCACTCATCTGTGGAGTATAAGAACAAAGAAAAACTGAAGAAACAAAACAGCAGCAGAATCACACAACCCAAGAATGGACTAACACTTACCAAAGGGAAAGAGTCTGGGGAGATTGGGAGGGGAGGGAGGGGAAGAATAAAGAGGGCATTCTGATTAGCATGTATAGTGTGTGGGGGGGCACGGAGAGGGCTGTGCAACACAGAGAACACAAGTAGTGATTTTACAGCATCTTACTATGCAGATGAACAGTGATTATGAAGGGGTATGTGGGGGGAGTTGGTGAAGGGGCAGCCTGGCAAACATAATATTCTTCATGTAATTGTAGATTAATGACACAAAAAAAATCTGTGAAAATCTGACACTTGCATTTTTGGCATCTTTGAATTTTCAGGCTAAAGGAGTCCCAATTTTAAATGATTTTTGATTGATTATAGTTTGTGATAGTGAAAAAATATGTAAAATTTAAATAATAAGAATTTGATCCAAAATAAAGTCTGAGCAAATCAATATGTAATAGTTAAACATAATAGGCAATCATTTTCATTTGCCATTTTTGGTCATTAGTGAGAAAAGCATGCTGAGTTTTCTTTCTTTTAAATAAATATAATCTGTTCCTATACATTATGAGCATATTTTTCATTCCTAATCTGATTAATATCAGTACCAGGGATTATTGGTAGTTTCCTCTTTTTTATATTCTGTATTTAAATATTTTCTTTAGGTTTCATTTTAATTTGCTTCTGGCAAATTTCTGATTTCACTACTTTGAATTTATGAAATCACATGCCTTCTGGTCTGTGCGACATGTGGTGATGATTTGTCCTACCCCTCATTGTAACAACCCACCAGTACGTTTTTACTAAGAGGATCTGTCATTTAAAAAAATTTTAGATCTAGTATGTTTATTTCCTAAACCACTCTAATGTGCCACATGAAAGCTTACCTTTTTTCAATTAATACTCAATTATCTTAATGCTGTACATTCAGTAATTTTCTTGCTATTGTCTTAAGTTCACAATGAGTTTTTCCTAAACATCTAAATACAAATCTACTAAAGAGTTCTATAACACATGCCATACATAGGATCTATTAATAAATATTGCCCTCAAGATAAGGGACACAAAAATAATTGGTATCTCTCCTGTCCTCAGCATTACTCCATAGGGAAAATTACATGTTGTGGCAAGAAAAAAAAATAATACACATATATGCATTAGACAGGAAGAACTAAAATGTGTCAGAGTGGTGCCATCCATCCATCCTGATGTGGACCGCCTGCTCACGTAAAGTCCCTACCCGTGTGTCTCCTCACCCACACCCTGCTCCTGCTCTGTTCTCTTTTCTATAAAGCCTGTCACCTTCTAACATACTATGCAACTTACTAAGTTAGGAACACTTCTGACTGTTCCCCTCACCCAGAATGTAAGGTTTTTGAGAACAAATTCATTTTGATGTTTTGTGCATGTTCATCTCAAATACCTAGCAAAGTGCGAGACACACATAAAATCATTTCTTGGAGCACTGAATGTCACCTTACCTTTCTTACCCATTTGTGCATTCTGTTGCCTGCCCTCCCTTCAGATTCAAGTTCCCTAAGTGCTGTCAAGTATGGAAGAGAGACATAATCAGTGGAAAAGGTGATTAAGAGTTCAGCTAAGCCCCATGCTCAGCTTCCTTCCCTTTTCAGATTCAGTGTACTGTTCACCTAGATGGTAGGCTCCCTCCCTGCACAAGGGCAGGACTCATGTCTGTCACCCAGGTGCCCCACCACCCGGTGAGCGGTCATGTAGGACAAGGATGGAGGTCTCCTGACATCACGCAATCACAGCAGCAAGAACATAGTGTGACCCTGCACCGATCATGTGAGTGAAGACTGTAAGGAAAGAACTGGAAGTTGAGGGAACAAACCCTAGTGTTCCCTTCATCCAATGGAAATCCTGTCCCTTCAGTTGGGACAAACTGGGGCCCCTGGGAAGAACACTTTGATGAGACCCAAGCTGTTTCCAGAGGGGTTTCTCCAACTCTCTTGGACCCACTGGCCCAGCCACAGCTACAGGACATACACACCATGCTCCCTCCAGATAGGATGGAGGAGGCAGGTCCTCAGTCAATTCTCTATCCCAATGAACAGAAAAGGATGCACACTATCCTGAAAATAGGTGCATGCCCACCCTGAAGATGTGACACAGGTGTATAGTCTTAACAGGCTATGAGCAAGACTCCAAGTCAGGAAATGATAGCTTTCTATGTAAGTAATTCTTAAACCTGAGTTCTCACTGACTATCTTGTAAAGCTTAAAAATTAGTCTCAAAAGGGGAGCCAAGATGGTGGCGTGAGTAGAGCAGCGGAAATCTCCTCCCAAAACCACATATATTTTTGAAAATACAACAAAGACAACTCTTTCTAAAAGAGAGACCAGAAGACAAAGGACAACATCCAGACCACATCCGCTCCTGCGAGAACCCAGCGCCTTGTGAAGGGGGTAATATACAAGCTCCTGCCCTGCTGGACCTGAGCGCCCCACACCCCAGCCACGGGCGAGAGGAGAGGAGTTGGACCGGGTAGGGAGAGGGAGCCCAGGACTGCTAAATAGCCAGCCCTAGCCATCCGCGCCAGAGCGCAGACACCGTGCATGCGCGGGCTCCTGGATAATAGGGAAACAGGACAGTAAGACCTGTGAGCAGGTCCCCACTGCCGGTGCCATGGGGACAAAGAAAAGCGAGTGCTTTTCGGGAGTCTTAAAGGGACAAGGACCCCATGGCTGGACGGAATCGTCCTGGGACACTCAGTCCAGCAGCATGGAATCTGGGGAACTGTGGGCAAGCTAACCCCCTGGGCAGCAGGGAGCATGGAGGCCCCTCATGGAGATAAATAGCCTCCCTGCCGATTCTCCTGCAACGTGGCTCCACCATATCGATGTAGCAAACGGAGGCAGGCCACGCACCCAGCTACCGCGGAGATAAACTCCATAGCAGCCGGGCAAGAATCAGAGGCCCTGTCTGCATGCAGGTGCTCAGCACAAGCCACTAGAGGTCGCTGTTCTCCCAGGAGAGGAAGGCCACAAACCACGAAGAAGGGAAGTTCTTCCAGCCATCACTCGTACCAGCTCTGCAAACTATCTCTATCACCATGAAAAGGCAAAATTTCAGGCAGACAAACATAACAGAGACATCACCTGAGAAGGAGACAGACCTAACGAATCTTCCTGAAAAAGAATTCAAAATAAAAATCATAAACATGCTGACGGAAATGCAGAGAAATATACAAGAGCTAAGGGGTGAACTCCGGAGGGACATTACAGACATCCGGAGAGAGACTACAGAAGTGAAACAAACTCTGGAAGGATTTATAAGCAGAATGGATAAGATGCAAGAGGCTACTGATGGAATAGAAACCAGAGAACAGGAACGCATAGAAGCTGACACAGAGAGAGATAAAAGGATCTCCAGGAATTAAACAATATTAGGAGAACTGTGTGACCAGTCCAAAAGGAACAATATCCGTATTATAGGGGTACCAGAAGAAGAAGAGAGAGTAAAAGGGATAGAAAGTGTCTTTGAAGAAATAATTACTGAAAACTTCAAAAAACTGGGACAGGAAATAATCGAACAGACCACGTAAATACACAGAACTCCCAAGAGAAAGGACCTAAGGAGGACAACACCAAGAAATGTAATAATTAAAATGGCAAAGATCAAGGACAAGGAAAGAGTGTTAAAGGGAGCTAGAGAGAAAAAGGTCACCTATAAAGGAAAACCCATCAGGCTATCATCATACTTCTCAACAGAAACCTTACAGACCAGAAGAGAATGGCATGATATATTTAATGCAATGAAACAGAAAGGCCTTGAACCAAGGATACTGTATCCAGCACGATTATCATTTAAATATGAAGGAGGGATTAAACAATTCCCAGACAAGCAAAAGTTGAGGGAATTTGCCTCCCACAAAGCACCTCTGCAGGGTATTTTAGAAGGAATGTTCTGGACGGGAGCATTCCTAAGACAAAACAGATGTCACCAGAGAAAATAAAATCACAGCAAAAAAAAGCAGACCAACCAAATACTAACTAAAAGCAAAAAAATAAATCAACTACCCACTAAAAACAGTTAAAGGAAACAGGAAAGACCACAGAATAAAACAACCAACATATAAAGAATGGATGAGGAGGAATAAGAAGGGAGAGAAGAAAAGAATCTCCAGACAGTGTATATAACAGCTCAATAAGTGAGCTAAGTTAGGCAGTAAGATACTAAAGAAGCTAACTTTCAACCTTTGGTAACCATGAATCCAAAGCCTGCAATGGCAATAAGTACATATATTTCAACAGTCACCCTAAGTGTAAATGGACTGAATGCACAAATCGAAAGACACAGAGTAATAGAATGGATAAAAAAGCAAGACCCATCTACATGCTGCTTACAAGAAACTCACCTCAAACCCAAAGACATGCACAGACTAAAACTCAAGGGATGGAAAAACGTATTTCAGGCAAATAACAGAGAGAAGAAAGCAGGGGTTGCAGTAGTAGTATCAGACAAAATAGACTTCAAAACAAAGAAAGTAATAAGAGATAAAGAAGGACATTACATAATGATAAAGGGCACAGTCCAACAAGAGGGTATAACCATTCGAAATATATATGCACCCAACACAGGAGCACCAGCATATGTGAAACAAATACTAACAGAAGTAAAGGAAGAAATAGAATGCAATGCATTCATTTCGGAAGACTTCAACATGCCACTGTCCCCAAAGGATAGATCCACTGGGCAGAAAGTAAGTAAGGACACGGAGGCACTGAACAACACACTAGAACAGATGGACCTAATAGACATCTATAGAACTGTACATCCAAAAGCAACAGGATACACATTCTTCTCAAGTGCACATGGAACATTCTCCAGAAGGGACCACATACTAGCTCACAAAAAGAGCCTCAGTAAATTCCAAAAGATTGAAATTCTACCAACCAACTTTTCTGACCACAGAGGCATAAAACTAGAAATAAATTCTACAAAGAAAACAAAAAGACTCACAAACACATGGAGGCTTAACAACATGCTACTAAATAATCAGTGGATCGATGACCAAATTAAAATGGAGATCCAGTAATATATGGAAACAAATGACAACAACACAAAGCCCCAACTTTTGTGGGACTCAGCGAAAGCAGTCTTAAGAGGAAAGTATATAGTGATCCAGGCACACTTAAAGAAGGAATAACAATCCCAAATGAATAGTCTAACAACACAATTATCGAAACTGGAAAGAGAAGAACACATGAGGCCTAAAGTCAGCAGAAGGAGGGACATAATAAAGATGAGAGAAGAAATAAACAAAATTGAGAAGAATAAAACAACAGAAAAAATCAATGAAACCAAGAGCTGATTCTTTGAGAAAATAAACAAAATAGATAAGCGTCTAGCCAAACTTATTAAGAGAAAAGGAGAATCAACACACATCAACAGAATCAGAAATGAGAATGGAAAAGTCACGACAGACTACACAGAAATACAAAGAATGATTAAAGTCTACTATGAAAACCTATATGCCAACAAGCTGGAAAACCCAGAAGAAATGGACAACTTCCCAGAAAAATACAACCTTCCAAGACTGACCAAGGAAGAAACACAAAAGTTAAAAAACCAATTATGAGCAAATAAATTGAACCGGTAATAAAAAAACTACCGAAGAACAAAATCCACGGGCCAGACGGATTTACCTCGGAATTTTATCAAACATACAGTGAAGACATAATACCTATTCTCCTTAAGGTTTTCCAAAAAATAGAAGAGGAGGGAATACTCCTAAACTCATTCTATGAAGCCAACATCACCCGCATACCAAAACCAGGCAAAGACCCCACCAAAAAAGAAAATTACAGACCAATGTTCCTGATGAATGTAGATGCAAAAACACTCAATAAAATATTAGCAAACCAAATTCAAAAATATATCAAACGATCATACACCATGACCAAGTGGGATTCCTCCCAGGGATGCAAGGATGGTACAACATTCGAAAATCCATCAACATGATCCACCACATCAACAAAAAGAAGGACAAAAACCACATGATCATCTCCATACATGTTGAAAAAGCACTTGAAAAAATTCAACATCCATTCATGATAAAAACTCTCAGCAAAATGGGTATGGAGGGCAAGTACCTCAACATAATAAAGGCCATATATGATAAACCCACAGCCAACATCATACTGAACAGCAAGAAGCTGAAAGCTTTTCCTCTGAGATCGGGAACCAGACATGGATGCCCACTCTCTCCACTGTTATTCGACATAGTACTGGAGGTCCTAGCCATGGCAATCAGACAAAACAAAGAAATACAAGGAATCCAGATTGGCAAAGAAGAAGTTAAACTGTCACTATTTGCAGATGACATGACATAGTACATAAAAAACCCTAAAGACAACACTCCAAAACGACTAAAACTGATACTGGAATACAGCAAAATAGCAGGATACAAACTTAACATGGAAATCTGTAGCTTTCCTATACACTAACAATGAACCAATAGAAAGAGAAATCAGGAAAACAACTCCATTCACAATCGCATCAAAAAGACTAAAATACCTAGGAAGAAACCTAACCGATGAAGTGAAAGACCTATATCCTGAAAACTACAAGACACTCTTAAGAGAAATTAAAGGGGACACTAACAAATGGAAATTCATCCCATGCTCTTGGCTAGGAAGAATTAATATCATCAAAATGGCCATCCTGCCCAAAGCAATATAGAGATTTGATGCCATCCATATCAAATTACCAGCAACATTCTTCAAAGAACTGGAACAAATAGTTCAAAAATTCATATGGAAACACCAAAGACCCCGAATAGCCAAAGCAATACTGAGAAGGAAGAATAAATTGGGTTCGGGGGGAATCTCACTCCCTAACTTCAAGGTCTACTACAAAGCCACAGTAATCAAGACAGTTTGGTACTGGCACAAGAGCAGAGCCACAGACCACTGTAACAGAATAGTGACTCCAAACATTAACCCAAACATACATGGTCAATTAATATATGATAAAGGAGCCATGGACATACAATGGGGAAATGACAGTCTCTTCAACAGATGGTGCTGGCAAAACTGGACAGCTACATGTAAGGGAATGAAACTGGATCACTGCCTAACCCCATACACAGAAGTAAACTCGAAATGGATCAAAGACTTGAACGTAAGTCATGAAACCATAAAACTCTTAGGAAAAAACACAGGCGAAAATCTCTTAGACATAAACATGAGTGACCTCTTCTTGAACATACCTCCCCAGGCAAGGGAAACAAAAGTAAAAATGAACAAGTGGAACTATATCAGGATGAAAAGCTTCTGTACAGCAAAGGACACAATCAGTAGAACAAAAAGGTACCCTACAGTATGGGAGAATATATTCGTAAATGACAGATCCGATAAAGGATTGACATCCAAGATATGTAAAGAGCTCACGCACCTCAACAAACAAAAAGCAAATAATCCAATTAAAACATGGGCAATGGAGCTGAACAGACAGTTCTCCAAAGCAGAAATTCAGATGAGCAACAGACACATGAAAAGATGCTCCACATCGCTTGTCATCAGAGAAATGCAAATTAAAACCACAATGAGATATCACCTCACACCAGTAAGGATTGCCACCATCCAAAAGACAAACAACAACAAATGTTGCTGAGGTTGCGGAGAAAGGGGAATCTTCCTACACTGCTGGTGGGAATGCAAATTAGTTCAACCATTGTGGAAAACAGTATGGAGGATCCTCAAAAATCTCAAAATAGAAATACCACTTCACCCAGGAATTCCACTTCTAGGAATTTACCCAAGGAATGTAGCACTCCAGTTTAAAAAAGACAGGTGCACCCCTATGTTTATCGCAGCACTATTTACAATAGCCAAGAAATGGAAGCAACCTAAGTGTCCATCAGTAGACAAATGGATAAAGAAGATGTGGAACATATACACAATGGAATATTACTCAGCCATATGGAAAAAACAGATCCTATCATTTGCAACAACATGGATGAAGCTAGAGAGTATTATGCTCAGGGAAACAAGCCAGGCAGAGAAAGACAAGTACCAAATTATTTCACTCATCTGTGGAGTATCAGAACAAAGAATAACTGAAGAAACAAAACAGCAGCAGAATCACAGAACCCAAGAATGGACTAACCGTTACCAAAGGGAAAGAGTCTGGGGAGACTGGGAGGGGAGGGACGTATAAGGGCGGGAAAGAAGAAGGAGGGCATTACGATTAGCATGTATAGTATGTGGGGGGCACAGAGAGGGCTATGCAACACAGAGAACACAAGTAGTGATTTTACAGCATCTTACTATGCAGATGGACAGTGACGGTGAAGGGATATGTGGTGGGGACTTCGTGAAGGGGGGAGCCGAGCAAACATAATATTCTTCATGTAATTGTAGATTAATGACACAAAAAAAATCTGTGAAAAATCTGACACTTGCATTTTTGGCATCTTTGAATTTTCAGGCTAAAGGAGTCCCAATTTTAAATCATTTTTGATTAATTATAGTTTGTGACAGTGAAAATATAGGTAAAATTTAAATCATAAGAATTTGATCCAAAATAAAGTCTGAGCAAATCAATATGTAATAGTTAAACATAATAGGCAATCATTTTCATTTGCCATTTTTGGTCATTAGTGAGAGAAGCATGCTGAGTTTTCTTTCTTTTAAATAAATATAATCTGTTCCTATACATTATGAGCATATTTTTCGTTCCTAACCTGATTAATATCAGTATCAGGGATTATTGGTAGTCTCCTCTTTTTTATATTCTGTATTTAAATATTTTCTTTAGGTTTCATTTTAATTTGCTGGTGGCAAATTTCTAATGCCTTCTGGTCTGTGCGACATGCAGTGATGATTTATCCTAAGCCACATTGTAAAAACCTACCAGGATATTTTTACTAAGAGGATCTGTCATTCAAAAAAATTTTAGATCTAGTATGTTTATTTCCTAAACCACTCTAATGTGCCAGATGAAAGCTCACCTTTTTTCAATTAATACTCAATTATCTTAATGCTGTACATTCAGTAATTTTCTTGCTATTGTCTTAAGGTCACAATGAGTTTTTCCTAAACATCTAAATACAAATCTACAAAAGAGTTCTATAACACATGCCATACATAGGATCTATTAATAAATATTGCCCCTAAAGATAAGGGACACAGAAAAATAATTGGTATCTCTCCTGTCCTCAGCATTACTCCATAGGGACAATTTAGTGTGGTGGCAAGAAAAAAAATGATACACATATATACATTAGACATGAAGAACTAAAACGAGTCAGAGTGGTGCCATCCATCCATCCTGACGTGGACCGCCTGCTCACGTAACGTCCCTACCCGTGTGTCTCCTCACCCACACCCTGCTCCTGCTCTGTTCTCTTTTCTATAAAGCCTGTCACCTTCTAACATACTATGCAACTTACTAAGTTAGGAACACTTCTGACTGTTCCCCTCACCCAGAATGTAAGTTTTTTGAGAACAAAGTCATTTTGATGTTTTGTACATGTTCATCTCAAATACCTAGCAAAGTGCGAGACACACATAAAATCATTTCTTGGAGCACTGAATGTCACCTTACCTTTCTTACCCATTTCTGCATTCTGTTGCCTGTCCTATCTTCACTAATTCACTGCCCTCCCTTCAAATTCAAGTTCCCTAACTGTTGTCAAGAATGGAAAAATGACATAATCAGTGGAAAAGGTGATTAAGAGTTCAGCTAAGCCCCATGCTCAGCTTCCTTCCCTTTTCAGATTCAGTGTACTCTTCACCTAGATGGTAGGCTCCCTCCCTGCACAAGGGCAGGACTCATGTTTGTTACCCAGGAGCCCCACCACCCGGTGAGCGGTCATGTAGGACAAGGATGGAGGTCTCCTGACACCACGCAATCACAGCAGCGAGAACAGTGTGACCCTGCACCGATCATGTGAGTGAAGACTGTAAGGAAAGAACTGGAAGTTGAGGGAACAAACCCTAGTGTTCCCTTCATCCAATGGAAATCCTGTCCCTTCAGTTGGGACAAACTGGGGCCCCGGTCCCAGGCATGGGAAGAACACTTTGATGAGACCCAAGATGTTTCCAGAGGGGTTTCTCCAACTCTCTTGGACCCTGTGGCCCAGCCACAGCTACAGGACATACACACCACGCTCCCTCCAGACAGGATGAAGGAGGCAGGTCCTCAGACAATACTATTTTTCCCAAGGAACAGAGAAGGATGCACACCATCCTGAAAACTAACAAAAAATAGGTGCATGCCCACCCTGAAGATGTGACAGGGGTGTGAAGTCTTAACAGGCGCTGAGCAAGACTCCAAGTTAGGAAATGATAGCTTTCTATGCAATTAATTCTTAAACCTGAGTTCTCACTGACTATCTTGTAAAGCTTAAAAATTAGTCTCAAAAGGGAAGCCAAGATTGTGGCGTGAGTAGAGCAGTGGAAATCTCCTCCCAAAACCACATATATTTTTGAAAATACAACAAAGACAACTCTTCCTAAAAGAGAGACCAGAAGGCAAAGGACAACATCCAGACCACATCCACACCTGCGAGAACCCAGCACATCGCGAAGGGGGTAAGATACAAGCCCCAGCCCGGCTGGACCCAAGCGCCCCACACCCCAGCCCCGGGTGAGAGGAGAGGAGTTGGACTGGGTAGGTAGAGGGAGCCCAGGACTGCTAAATAGCCAGCCCTAGCCATCCGCACCAGAGCACAGACACCGTGCATGCGTGGGGTCCTGGATAATAGGGAAACAGGACAGTAAGACCTGTGAGCAGGTCGCCACTGCCGGTGCCGTGGGGACAAAGAAAAGCGAGTGCTTTTTGGGAGTCTTAAAGGAACAGGGACCCCATGGCTGGACGGAATTTTCCTGGGACACTCAGTCCAGCAGAAGGGAATCTGGGGAACTCTGGGCACTCTAAACCACTGGGCAGCAGGGAGCGTGGAGGCCCCTCATGGAGATAAATAGCCTCCCTGCCGATCCTCCTGCAACGCGGCTCCACCATATAGATGTAGCAAGCCGAGGCAGGTCACGCACCCAGCTACCGCAGAGATAAACTCCATAGCACCCGGGCAAGGATCAGAAGCCCCGTCTGAATGCAGGTGCCCAGCACAAGCCACTAGATGTCGCTGTTCTCCCAGGAGAGGAAGGCCACAAACCACCAAGAAGGGAAGTTCTTCCAGCCGTCACTCGTACCAGCTCTGCGAACTATCTCTATCGCCATGAAAAGGTAAAATTTCAGGCAGACAAACATAACAGAGACATCACCTGAGAAGGAGACAGACCTAACGAATCTTCCTGAAAAAGAATTCAAAATAAAAATCATAAACATGCTGACGGAAATGCAGAGAAATATACAAGAGCTAAGGGGTGAACTCCGAACAGAGATTACAGACATCCGGAGAGAGATTACAGACGTCTGGAAGGAGACTACAGAAGTAAAACAAACTCTGGAAGGATTTATAAGCAGAATGGATAAGATGCAAGAGTCTACTGATGGAATAGAAACCAGAGAACAGGAACACATAGAAGCTGACACAGAGAGAGATAAAAGGATCTCCAGGAATAAAACAATATTAGGAGAACTGTGTGACCACTCCAAAAGGAACAATATCCGTATTATAGGGGTACCAGAAGAAGAAGAGAGACTAAAAGGGATAGAAAGTGACTTTGAAGAAATAATTGCTGAAAACTTCACCAGAGTGGGAGAGGAAATAATCGAACAGACCACTTAAATACACAGAACTCCCAACAGAAAGGACCTAAGGAGGACAACACCAAGAAATGTAATAATTAAAATGGCAAAGATCAAGGACAAGGAAAGAGTTTTAAAGGGAGCTAGAGAGAAAAAGGTCACCTATAAAGGAAAACCCATCAGGCTATCATCATACTTCTCAACAGAAACCTTACAGGCCAGCAGAGAATGGCATGATATATTTAAAGCAATGAAACAGAAAGGCTTGAAGCAAGGATACTGTATCCAGCACGATTATGATTTAAATATGAAGGAGGGATTAAACAATTCCCAGACAAGCAAAAGTTGAGGGAATTTGCCTCCCACAAAGCACCTCTACAGGGTATTTTAGAAGGACTGTTCTAGACGGGAGCATTCCTTAGACAAAACAGATGTCACCAGAGAAAATAAAATCACAGCAAAAAAAGGAGACCAACCAAATACTAACTAAACGCAAAAAAATAAATCAACTACCCACTAAAAACAGTTAAAGGAAACAGGAAAGACCACAGAATAAAACAACCAACATATAAGGAATGGAGGAGGAGGAATAAGAAGGGCAAGGAGAAAAGAATCTCCAGATAGTGTATAGAACAGCTCAATAAGTGAGCTAAGTTAGGCAGTAAGAAACTAAAGAAGCTATACTTGAACCTTTGGTAACCACGAATCCAAAGCCTGCAATGGCAATAAGTACATATCTTTCAACAGTCACCCTAAATGTAAATGGACTGAATGCACATATCAAAAGACACAGAGTAACAGAAAGGATAAAAAAGCAAGACCCATCGATATGCTGCTTACAAGAAACTCACCTCAAACCCAAAGACATGCACAGACTAAAACTTAAGGGATGGAAAAACATATTTCAGGCAAACAACAGAGAGAAGAAAGCAGGAGTTGCAGTAGTAGTATCAGACAAAATAGACTTCAAAACAAAGAAAGTAACAAGAGATAAAGAAGGACATTACATAATGATAAAGGGCACAGTCCAACAAGAGGGTATAACCATTCGAAATATATATGCACCCAACACAGGAGCACCAGCATATGTGAAACAAATACTAACAGAACTAAAGGGGGAAATAGAATGCAATGCATTCATTTCGGAAGACTTCAACATGCCACTGTCCCCAAAGGATAGATCCACTGGGCAGAAAGTAAGTAAGGACACAGAGGCACTGAACAACACACTAGAACAGATGGACCTAATAGACATCTATAGAACTCTACATCCAAAAGCAACAGGATATACATTCTTCTCAAGTGCACATGGAACATTCTCCAGAATAGACCACATACTAGCTCACAAAAACAGCCTCAGTAAATTCCAAAATATTGAAATTCTACCAACCAATTTTTCAGATCACAAAGGTATGAAAGTAGAAATAAATTCTACAAAGAAAACAAAAAGGCTCACAAACACATGGAGGCTTAACAACATGCTACTAAATAATCAATGGATCAATGAACAAATCAAAATAGACATCAAGGAATATACAGAAACAAATGACAACAACAACACCAAGCCCCAAATTCTGTGGGATGTAGCGAAAGCAGTCTTAAGAGGAAAGTATATAGCAATCCAGGCACACTTAAAGAAGGAAGAACAATCCCAAATGAATAGTCTAACATCAAAATTATCAAAACTGGAAAAAGAAGAACAAATGAGGCCTAAAGTCAGCAGAAGGAGGGACATAATAAAGATCAGAGAAGAAATAAACAAAATTGAGAAGAATAAAACAATAGCAAAAATCAACGAAACCAAGAGCTGGTTCTTCGAGAAAATAAACAAAATAGATAAGCCTCTAGCCCAACTTATTAAGAGAAAAAGAGAATCAACACAAATCAACATAATCAGAAATGAGAATGGAAAAATCACGACAGACTCCACAGAAATACAAAGAATTATTAAAGACTACTATGAAAACCTATATGCCAACAAGCTGGAAAACCTAGAAGAAATGGACAACTTCCTAGAAAAATACAACCTCCCAAGACTGACCAAGGAAGAAACACAAAAGTTAAACAAACCAATTACGAGCAAAGAAATTGAAACAGTAATCAAAAAACTACCCAAGAACAAAACCCCGAGGCCGGACAGATTTACCTCGGAATTTTATCAGACACACAGAGAAGACATAATACCCATTCTCCTTAAAGTGTTACACAAAATAGAAGAAGAGGGAATACTCCCAAACTCATTCTATGAAGCCAACATCACCCTGATACCAAAACCAGGCAAAGACCCCACCAAAAAAGAAAATTACAGACCAATATCCCTGATGAATGTAGATGCAAAACTACTCAATAAAATATTAGCAAACAGAATTCAACAGTATATCACAAGGATCATACACCATGACCAAGTGGGGTTCATCCCAGGGATGCAAGGATGGTACAACATTCAAAAATCCATCAACATCATCCACCACATCAACAAAAAGAAAGGGAAAAACCACATGATCATCTCCATAGATGCTGAAAAAGCATTTGACAAAATTCAACATCCATTCATGATAAAAACTCTCAGCAAAATGGGAATAGAGGGCAAGTACCTCAACATAATAAAGGCCATATATGATAAACCCACAGCCAGCATTATACTGAACAGCGAGAAGCTGAAAGCATTTCCTCTGAGATCAGGAACCAGACAGGGATGCCCACTCTCCCCACTGTTATTTAACATAGTACTGGAGGTCCTAGCCATGGCAATCAGACAAAACAAAGAAATACAAGGAATCCAGATTGGTAACGAAGAAGTTAAACTGTCACTATTTGCAGATGATATGATACTGTACATAAAAAATCCTAAAGACTCCACTCCAAAACTACTAGAACTGATATCAGAATACAGCAAAGTTGCAGGATACAAAATTAACACACAGAAATCTGTGGCTTTCCTATAAACTAACAATGAATCAATAGAAAGAGAAATCAGGAAAACAATTCCATTCACCATTGCATCAAAAAGAATAAAATACCTAGGAATAAACCTAACCAAAGAAGTGAAAGACTTATACTCTGAAAACTACAAGTCACTCTTAAGAGAAATTAAAGGGGACACTAATAAATGGAAACTCATCCCATGCTCATGGCTAGGAAGAATTAATATCGTCAAAATGGCCATCCTGCCCAAAGCAATATACAGATTTGATGCAATCCCTCTCAAATTACCAGCAACATTCTTCAATGAATTGGAACAGATAATTCAAAAATTCATATGGAAACACCAAAGACCCCGAATAGCCAAAGCAATCCTGAAAAAGAAGAATAAAGTAGGGGGGATCTCACTCCCCCACTTCAAGCTCTATTACAAAGCCATAGTAATCAAGACAATTTGGTACTGGCACAAGAACAGAGCCACAGACCAGTGGAACAGATCAGAGACCCCAGAAATTAACCCAAACATATATGGTCAATTAATATTTGAAAAAGGACCCATGGACATACAATGGGGAAATGACAGTCTCTTCAACAGATGGTGCTGGCAAAACTGGACAGCTACACGTAAGAGAATGAAACTGGAGCATTGTCTAACCCCATACACAAAAGTAAATTCAAAATGGATCAAAGACT
Organism: Manis javanica; assembly: GCF_040802235.1. Taxonomy (NCBI): domain Eukaryota; kingdom Metazoa; phylum Chordata; class Mammalia; order Pholidota; family Manidae; genus Manis; species Manis javanica. The sequence goes on from NC_133172.1 coordinate 1,296,645, forward strand.
TGAATGTAACTCTTGAAACCATAAAACTCTTAGAAAAAAACATAGGCAAAAATCTCTTAGACATAAACATGAGTGACCTCTTCTTGAACATATCTCCATGGGCAAGGAAAACAAAAGCAAAAGTGAACAAGTGGGACTATATTAAGCTGAAAAGCTTCTGTACAGCAAAAGACAACATAAATAGAACAAAAAGGTACCTTACAGTATGGGAGAATATATTTGTAAATGACAGATCTGATAAAGGCTTGACATCCAAAATATATGAAGAGCTCACCCACCTCAACAAACAAAAAACAAATAATCCAATTAAAAAATGGGCAGAGGAACTAAACAGACAGTTCTCCAAAAAAGAAATTCAGATGGCCAACAGACACATGAAAAGATGCTCCATATCACTTGTCTTCAGAGAAGTGCAGATTAAAACCACAATGAGATATCACCTCACACTAGTAAAGATAGCTACCATCCAAAAGACAAACAACAACAAATGTTGGTGAGGTTATGGAGAAAGGGGAACATTCCTACACTGCTGGTGAGAATGTAAATTAGTTCAACCATTGTGGAAAGCAGTATGGAGGTTCCTCCAAACGCTCAAAATAGACTTACCATTTGACCCAGGAATTCCACCCCTAGGAATGCAGCACTCCAGTTTGAAAAAGACAGATGCACTCCTATGTTTATCGCAGCACTATTTACAATAGCCAAGAATTGGAAGCAACCTCCATCAGTAGACGAATGGATAAAGAAGATGTGGTATATATACACAATGGAATATTACTCACCCATAAGAAGAAAACAAATCCTACCATTTGTAATAACACGGATGTAGCTAGAGGGTATTATGCTCAGTGAAATAAGCCAAGCAGAGAAAGAGAAATACCGAATGATTTCACTCCTCTATCGACTATAAGAACAAAGGAAAAACTGAAGGAAGAAAACACAGAACCCAAGAATGGACTAACAGATACCAAAGGGAAAGGGACTGGGGAGGATGGGTGGGTAAGGAGGGATAAAGGTTGGGGAGAAGAAAGGGGGTATTATAATTAGTATACCTAATGTCGGGGGTGGGAGAAAGGGGAGGGCTGTGCAACAAAGAGAAGACAAGTCGTGATTCTACAACATTTTGCTATGCTGATGGACAGTGACTGTAATGGGGTTTGGGGGTAGGACTTGATATAGGGGAAAGCCTAGTAAACATAACATTTTTCACGTAATTGTAGATTAATGAAAACAAAAAGAAAAGAAAAAGGGGGATTACTCCCTGATAGGATAAAACTAACTGCAAATCAACGATTAATGCATGTTTTACATATCCTTAATTCTGATCTTTTAAAGGGTGTCAGATGATCAGCTATGGAAGTACATTTTTCTGATAATATTCCTTTATCTTAAAAAAAAAAAGCAGTTCCTCTGTGGTGATATCCAATAGGTTCTTCACAATGGTATAAAGGTCATATCAAAGTGTGGGCAAAGGGTTTGTTTGTGTTTATACAGAGGATCAAAGCCTAATTTGGCTACCCAGAAAATGAATTAAGATATGATATGAAGAACTTCCAATATCAACATAATCTGGAAGAGTCATTCCAGAAGATGATCATCAAAAAACTTCTACAAAGATCCTGGCACTGTTGCAGTTGTAGCTGCATTCATCCAACTGCTTCCTGGACTTGTCATTGGAATGAAGAGGGAGATATCTAAGCTGGCCTGTGCATACAGTAAAACAACAAATTTGACTGGATCTATATTGTTGGAACTCAACCAAGAATTAGGAGAAGTGCAAGTTGCAGTGCTCCAAAATTGTACGACTATAGACTATCTACTGTTAAAAGAACATATGGGATGTGAACATTTCCCAGGAATGTGCTGTTTTAATTTGTCTGATTTTTCTCAAACTATTCAAATTCAGTTAGACAATATCCATCATATCATTGGTAAGTTTTCACAAATGCCTAGGATACCTAACTGGTTTTCTTGGTTTCACTGGAGATGGCTGGTAACTGTAGGTCTGCTTTTGTTATGTAGCTGTATTCCTATTATGTTATGTGTGTATGCAATTTAATAAGTAGTTTAAAACCTACACATGCTTATGTTACTCTAGAAGAAGTTATGTCAAAGAAATAATCAATCTTCCCATGTTTTCTTCCGTCTGCTACTTCTATAGCTTTTCTTCTTCCTTCCTAATTACAACCATTTAGTAGAATTCATGCCTCATATTGAAAATCACCGAGTATCATAATTCTTCCAAGTGGTAAAGACACCTCAAGACAAATGCTGGGCATAGAAGCCACAGGGCATAAATCTGTAAAGAAGTAAAAAGCTAACCTTTTCAAACAATATTGCTTCTCTCCCACTAACCAACTTTACATTTCCCTGTATGGCCCTAGAAGATGACTGGTTAGCCAGAGACGGGTAAGATTCCTCAAGGGAGGAACAACCTAAGACAGGCACAGTCGCAGGGGGGCCATCAGGTGAGAAATTGGGGATCAACAGAGATGAGGCTTAGAACCTCAACAACACCCTGTTTTGAGAGAAATCTTCTGCATCCGTGGATGTTTTGTTGCCCACGTCTAGCTTGGATTAATACTTAGTCTATAAGGCACAGACCTGATCATCTACATTTGCCCTCTTACAGCACTGAATTGTGTTTTCTACCTTTATCTTGCATCTACCTACCACTTCAGCATTTTATTAAAAAAGAAAATAAGGGAGAAATGTGGGCTTCATATATAAATCAAGTATAAAAATCAAATGAATAATCATATCTGACTTGATTGTTTACAGTTCATGATGTGTGATCAAATGAAAGTTTCTGTGATATGACTTCCTTTGTACTGTTCACCATGTAAGAACTTGTTCACCGTGTAAGAACTTGTTCGTTAAGCTTCAGAAGATTGGAGACTGTTGAGAATTAGGCTTGGGGTTGATTAATGATTGTGCATTGAGTCCCTTATACAGAATTTTATTGTTGTTAACAGCCATTTGATCAATAAATATGAGATGCCCTCTCAAATAAATAAATAAATATATAAATAAATAAATACAAGAAATGCCCTCTCAAAAAAATCTTAGTCTCAAAAGAAATTCCCACAGTATGAATTTCAAATGACTGCATCGTACATGAAGACCAAGGGAGTAAATCCATGGTGGCGACTGTAAAGTCAGCACAAACTTGACCCCATGCCTAAATATCCAGATTATTCATTTGTAACACAACTTCACACAACCATTTTTAAGGTCAGGCAATGAGAATCCTATTCCACATTTGTCTTCCATAGTTTATCATGCATTTACTTCAGCTGTGCATGTAGCTTTCCTAGTTTCGGCTATGATTCAATGCCTTGACGACTGCTGAGGGGAGTCCTCTGCACAGGATTAAAGTCCTTCATAAGGTGAGCGGGCCTCCTCCAAGCAAATGAGGGCCTGAAGGAAAAGACTCACATCCCTGGAGGGAAGGAGCTCTGGCCGCAGACTCAGGCTGCAACAGCAACTCCTCCAGCATACGGACTGCCTGTGGACGTCAAGCAGTTCCGCCCTCACGATTGTGTGGGCCCCTTCCTCAGTGTCACACGGGCGGCTGGCTACGACTTCCCGGAGAGCCCTGAGCTGCTGCACTGGGCGAGCAGGCGACAACAATGGCCCCGACACGGACAGGCCATCTGTTCTACAAGCCCAGGGGGAAGGGGCCTCAGCACGAACCGACCTGCTGACACCTTACTTCTAGCCTCCAGATCTGCGAGAAAATTAATTTCTGGTGTTTAAAGCATCACCGCCCCCAAAACAAAAAGAACAACAAAACCAACTCATAGTGATAGTGAACATGGTGGTCAGCACTGCAGGACGAGCAGCTGACAGGCAGGGGCACCAGGAGCCTGCCAGGGCCCTGGAAGCACCCTAAAGCCTGACTGCGCTGGAGGGCACTTCAACTAATACATGTGCAAAAATTTAAGCAGAACCCTATAGGTTTGTGCACGTTATAATATACTTCCAGCATAAAAAAAATTATGGAGATTTTAACAAAAACACTGTAAGTCAAGTGCACATGTAATTTTTAAAAATGAGGCAACTCTTTCAAGAAACGTGGCTTCATGAGTGGAGGGGACGTTCGTGCTGGGCTGCTGTGGATCTAACGGCCCAGGACCCATTTTACTTTTCCCCAAGCATAAGTGACGTGAGCCTATGTGGAGAGAGAAGATGGATACACGAGTCGGAGGAAAGTGAAGAAGCAGGTTCCCAGAGAAGACAGAGGCGCCATGCGGGGCCAGTGGGGGAAACAGGCCAAGAGGTCAGGGGGAAGACGTGTTCCTCAGAGGAAAAGGGAAGCCACAGCTGCGGGGCACAGATGGGCCAGCACAGGCTCGGGAGCAAGCAGCAGAGGCACGCAGCGTTCGTTTTTAACGTTATGCTGATTCTGTGCTGAGTCGGCAGTGACTGAGGAAGCCGTGATGACTTTGACCAGGTCGGAGTGGGTGCAGCGGCTGGTGCAGGGTACCGAGCTGCACAGGGGCACGGAGATGTGGGCAGGCAGGGTGGGAGGATCCAGCATCATCCAGGCAAAAGACGGCGAGAGCCGGGCCAGGTGCTGGTGCAGCTCCTGAGCGTGGCGGGCGAGGCAGGCTCGGGAGACACAGCATCTGATGGGCAGGACCAGGGGTATGCGGACGGGGGCGGGACAGAGACGGAGACACTGAGGTGCTGCTGCCTGTGGGGTGTCCTGCCTTCTAACTGGCTGGGGTGGCAGGACGTTCTCTGAACTGGGCTGGGGGAGGAGCGTATGTGGTCAAGCAGCTTGGTACCCCGGACAGCGAAGTGAGCTGTGGGATGAAGGAGACGGGGGTGGCATCTGGGACAGACGGTTGGGGTGGAGGTGCTGACTGAAGACGCGCGCGCGCTGGCTGAAAAGCCTGAAGGGCACAGAGAGGCGCACCTGCGACTCCCCAGACAGCTCACTCAGAGGCACACCTGTGGCTGGAGAGGCCAAGCATCCTGGTGTTTGTCAGGGCAAGAGGGGCAGGAAGATACAGGGCAAGGAGTTGTTTCTGCATGTCTGACAGACAAACAGGACGGATGGATGGCGAAGGTGGGGAAGAGTGGGGGTCACACGACACCACACATGAAAATACCAAGGAGAAGCAAGGCCCCTTTTCCTCAGTCCAGAAAGGAACGGGTGATGTCACTGTCACTCATGATGGACATAATTACGTGGACACACCAAGAGCAAACGTTGTGAGCCCTTCCTACTGGCCAGGCACTGTCCTAAGCAGCCTGCTGCGTTACGGCATTACAACTGCCAATGACCCCATCACACAGAGACTATGTCACTGACTGACCGTAGGCGGAATACAGCAAGCTGCGCTGAAGACCAGGCCCACGGGCTCTTTCCCTGGGCACAGACCTAAGCCACATTCCCCAGGCCTGAGGCCCCAGGGGTGGCCAAATGCCTAGATCCTGTCATGGAACACGTGGAGTCAAGTTCACATCATGTGCAACTGCAGGCGTCCCCCCACCAGCCGGATGGTTCCAGAGCAACCCGAAAGCTACACGCTGACATTAGAAGGTGCCCAGGTCTCTAAACAATGGTGATCAGCGCATGTGCATCCCTGGACATGACAGAGGAGCAGCCAGAAGCCCCAGGAGCTCAGAGTCTCTCTGCTCGCAGGCTGGCGGCTGCCACGGCCCCACCCGACCAGCTGCTGGCTTGTACCTGGGGAGGTGCTTCGGGCGAGGAGGTCCCTCCTCACTGGCCACAGCTGCTGCCCACGCTCCAGCAGGTGGGTCAGCTCAGGTTTGGGAACCGGATGCCCTATTGATGGAGAAAGAAACAACATGGGTGTTTTGATGAAAACAGCAAAACCATTCCATTCTGTCTGGGGTGTCAGAGCTGCTCCAGAGGTAAAGAAAATGCTCATTTGTGACCCAGAAACCAAGCCCCAAACCCCACTCTTGGACTGCACGTGAGGTAGCAGGTGGCACTGCCTGCCGACCCACCACTGCCCCTGAAGGTCATCGGTGGGAGCCAGAGCGCACGGGGTGTGCACGACGCTCACACGCGGCCCTGGGTCCCCGGGGCAGGGGGGCGCCTCCTCCCGGAAGTTCGGTAATTGATCCACGTGGCTGGTTTCAAACGCCCTGCGCTTCAGGAACACCTGGGGATGCCTGATTTCAGTCTCCACGGGCAGAAACAGAAGGTCTCGCATTGAAGGTGAGGCCTCGGCATTCGGGAAGTCTCCCTGAGGACAGAGAACTCCCGGTGGAGGCCAGTCAGCACCAGGGAAGTGGCAGCTCTGATCAGCAGAAGCGGGGGCAGAGGCGGGCTGGGCGCTCTGCAGGGGAAGCCTTCACCGAAGTGCGGGGCAGCCCGCAGCCCCTGCAGCCCGAGGAGCAGGCAGACGCCTGGCCCAGAGGACCTTCCCGCGGCTGGTGACGAACCCGCGCTGCTCCGCCCGCCAGCCCCGCGGCGCCACTTGGGCCTCTCTAAGGTGAGGCGGAGAATTTCCTTCGGGGAAGCCAGTTCCAGTCGGTTTTCTCTTCCACGCAGCCGCATTCGTCTCAGCGGAGGCGGGAGGGTTCTGGGGACAAGTCCGGTGATGGGGGCAGCAGGGCCTACCAACCTCTCCTCTGGCCGGTTCTGCTCCACAGCCGAGGGTTTGTTCAGACAGGTGTCAGTCACAGTCCCCGCGCTCTGCCTGTCACCTGCCCAGCACTGGGCTCAGGGAGCGGAGGCAGGCAGAGTGCGACAGGCATTCTTCGGTCCCTGTCACCTCAGGGCCTTTCCTGGGGCTGATTCCTGCACCTGGAAGCCCCCTCCCCGCTGGCTCACAGCCTTCGAGTTCCCAGCTCCAACGTCCTTCCCTGAGATGCCTTTTTTGAAGCACTCATGACCGGCTTTCACCTGAAGCCCCTTTAGTTTTCTTTCGACAACTCATCACAATTCATCTAAGAATGGACACCTACCTTCCCCACTAAACTCAGGCTCATGGGTGTGCACAGCATACGGCATGAGCCACCGTCACTGATGGCTTCTCCTTGACCCAAGTCCCCTTTTTTCTTAAAATTTTATTCTAAAAGGAAGCCCTGTTTTGCTTTTGTAAAAGAGAAAAGTCACTTTCAGTTCTGACAAATGGAAGGTTACTGTTAAAACACAACAATGAAACAAAAAAAAACACCATTAAAGTCCCAGCAAGCTCATGCACACTGCCCAGGGCTGGGAGCTGGAGGCCGCGCCCACCGCGACGAGGAACTGGTCAAAAGGAAGGAGCACGGAGTCCTATGCAGTGATCCGAGACGTTCTCTTGACGATCAGCATCCCAGACCGAGCAGGTAAAAGGACTGGCTTTTTGGGGTACCACCTGTGGCTCCGACATTTCTGCGTGCCTTCTGACTCCTGCCCTGGCAAGGATCGTGACCCAGGCCTCAGGAATCCTGTGATGACGACGAGACACCAGGGCAGTTTTCCCTGACCCTGCTGTTCAGGGGACACCGGTGACAAATACCATGTGGAGCCTGCCAGACTCACCGTCTCAGAGCGGCCCATAGCCCACGACCCTGCTCCAGGACTGTGGGACACGTGACACGACCACGGAGGGCCAGCTTCCCCCCTGTGGCATCTGGAATAAGGATTCAGACTGAGGTTGCAGCGTGCTGGGCCCTGGGGTGAGGCCTTGTGTTCAGAGGGACACTGTCTCAATCCCACTGACACCCGACACACACACAGGGAGACAGGCAGGAGGAAAAGGGACCAGGAAACTACGGGCTCCGGGGAAGGGCAGGTGGCTCCTCTGATCCTGACAGCCAGGAGCCAGGGGTTCCGCACAGGAATGTGAGGCGATCCCTTCCCCAGGGACGCCAGGAGCCCACACGTCTCCAGCATCACCTCCTGGTACAGGGTCCTCTGGGTCGGGCCCAGCTGCCCCCACTCCTCCCGGGAAAAGGTCACGGCTATATCCACGAAGGTCACGGACCCCTGGAAAGTCAAACGGAGGAAGTGGTGTTGCCTTGTGCTGTTGGATGCGATCAGAGCCTGTCACTCAGTCACTGGTGAAGGTGCAGAGACCCAGGCCCAGGCCCCGATCACACAGGCCAAGCTCCGTGCTGGGCTCGAAGGGGAGGACGCAGCATTTGGACATAATGCGACTGTGGCTAAGAGCAAAACCTCCCTTGGGGAAGCCACCGAGATGGTGCAGTGTGTCCCCACGAGGATTGGGGGGAGATGGTGAGTGTTCTGTGACGTCAGAGGGACGGGGATATGGCCGTGATGGTCCCAACAACGAGAGCAGGAGCAGCAGGCAAACGGTCCCGGACCCCGCGTACCAGCCAGCTGAGGGCTCACACGCCGGGGAATGGACTGCACATGCCCAGCTCTGCAGTTAAGATGCCCAGGGACAGAATCAAGACTCCTGAGTCTGCCACTTCCCAGCTGTGTGGCCGTGGGGAGGACATCACGTCATTTCTCTGAGGCTAGATTTCTGCAGCAACCCCAGAACCGTCACTTCACCAGGAAGAGAAAACGTTCACATGGCAGACCCTGGAGCCCCAGGCCCACGAGCATTCGGTGTACTCTGTTTCACCAATCCTCCCACAGTGCACGAGGTTAATGCCATCATCACCTGCACCTGGGCTCAGGCAGCTCTAGAAAGTTACCCACAATCCCAATTTTAAGGAGCAGAGATGGTATCTGAACAACCCAAGGAAAGATGGCACAGAGTTGCCAGAAGAATGGAAGGTGGGGGTCAGGGGCACCTACGAGGGGACACCTATGCACAGGAAGGACGTGGTGAGACCTGGGGAAAGGGCACCAGATGACGGGAAGGCCAAGGGCAAAGGCGGCCGACCGGGCCGCGGGGCTGGGTAAGCAAGTGGTGGAGGACAGCAGCGCAGGCCCAGTGGGGGGCCCCTGACGGTTGCCCCGCTCAGTCACTCAGTTCTTCACCGAGGGCCTTTCACCACCCCAGGCTGTTCCCGGTCTCGGCACAGAGGGACAACAGGCGCTTGTGATCCGGGGCTGGAAACAGATCCTACACCAGCAAGGGGGCCCCAGAGATGACAAAAACAAGAAAATAGAGCAAGGAGACGAAAGAGATTGTGGCCCACTGCAGATGTGGTGACAGGGGAGGCTACTGTCGGGACGGCACACTGGGCCGAGACTGCAGTAAACGGAGGAGGGGGCCATGCGGCTGCGATGTTAACCGATGTGACAATCCCTGACGATGAACAGGGCTGGTAAGGCTGACCGGGGTGACTGCCGGGGCGTGACCCAGGGCCTCCTGCGCGTTCGTGTCCCAAAGGACACCACACTCCTGCACACCGTCATCACCGACCATCTGAATGCTCTTCCTTTTCAAATATAACTGCATGTCTTAAACAACACAGACCCACTGCTGTCACTGGGGATCTGAGAGTCAGACGCCCCGGCGGCCTTGGCTCCCAGCCTGCCCTGCGGCCTTTGCCGTCCTAGCATAGCAGCAACTCAAAAACGCTACTCCTGCCTCTAGGCCGCCAGCCTTTAAGTGTGTACAGGAAGGAGGGCAGGGAGCCCCGAGGAGCAGCCTGCCGCCGGGGTGAGCCCCCAAGCTCAGCACAGGTCCAGGGGCGTGTCCATGCCAGCCCTTCCCAGACCTTGCTGGACACCCGCCGACACACATCAACCGTGCATCCTTCCCAGTTCCCCAGACTAGGACAAAGGAATTCGTATTGCTATACGGAATTAAAAAGTCAAATTCCTATTTTATACCAAAGAAAACAGCAGCCCAGGGCAGCAGGGAGACTTAAAGAGAGAAAAATTTATTTGCAATGTAAATAAACAAGGTCCCTGTCGCTGGTTCGGTAAATGAGTATCGTGTGTGTGTGTATGTAGTATGTAGACTCACAAATCTTCCTTCCTAAAATCAAAGCAAAAACTGTCCGCCCTTTTTTCACACGCTCATTTACACAAGTCAGATGCATCTTTTCGGGTTTTCCTTCTCAAAAGTAAAACAGAGAGGAGAAGTATGTACAGCGAGGAAGCATTTTGTCAGTTTCTCAATTGTTTCAAGATTTTAATCCGCTGCGCTAAATAATCCCTAAAAACCGCCCCAGGCGGTAAAATGCAGTGGGTGGGGATTTTCCTCCTTGGGCCCCGGCGCAGTCCTGACACCTGGACGCTGAAGAAGGATCGAAACAGGAGTCGGGTTACAGAAATCCGAGGTTTTGCTGTGGACCCTGGGGCTGGGGTGCGGGGGGGGGGTCAGACCTCTCAGCCCACAGACCTCACAGCGCCTGCACGCGCGCATCCTCGCCCCCTCCGCCCCTGCCCTCGATTTGAAATGGGCGCGTTTGCTGGTAGTAGAAAGCAGGCATGGGCGAGACGAGCGCCCGGCAGGCTTCCACGGACCAGGAGCTGGAGTGGCAGCTGAGCCACAGCCACAGCCGACGGTGCGAGGCAGGGCTTGGGCGCCCCGTCTGAGTTGCCGCGGCCTCGGCAAGGGGCGCAGCCGGACCCCAGTGATGTCGGCGAACCCTGGGCCTCCTCCCTGAGGACCGCCCCGCGCGCACGGCGTTGTGTTCGGGGGGCCCTGGGGCCACACACCTCGCCCCTCCACACAGAATCCCGCCGGCCGTCAGGAACGGGGCCCTCCCCCACGGGACCCCTGACCTGGATTCCGCACCCGGAGCCGAGGTGACCCCATCCTGGCGCTCCGAGAAACGGCCGGGAGAAGGTAAGGCGAAGGGTCGAAGGTCACCGTCCTCCCGCACGTCCGGGCGGCGGGGCCGCGACGCTGGGGGTCCGAGAGCGGGAGGCGCGGGGACGGTCCACTCACCTGCGCCGGGTCCAAGGGCGCCGCCATCAGACCTGTGGCGAGCGGGGCCGCACGGGGGCGCCCGGGGGGTCAGCGACCCCACCGAGAACCCGCGGAGGCGCAGGTGGGGCCTCCCCGCCGTTCCGCCCTGCTCCGAACGACCGGCAGCCGAGAACTCAGCGCCACTGTGGAGGAATCGCGCCCAACGCCGTAAACGCTTCCGCCTGGCGACGCCGGAAATCCCGCCTCTACCAACGGGACCGGAACGCCCCTTTCCTGTGATGTCACCCTCACCGAGCACACCGGGTAATGTAGTTTCCGTTATGCGTCTCGCCAGGCTGGGGAGCGCTGCCCCTCGTAGGAGCCAAAGGTCTGGAGGCCAGGAAAGAGCTGACAAAGGTGTGGGGAGGCTCCAGGGAAGGAGAGGCAAGGGACACTCTCCAGGGGAAGCACCCAAATTTCCCGGTTGTGTTTTCTGCATCTTGTTATTTCAGATGATCCCAATGGAACACGTGGGCACACTGTATTGTGAGTTTTAAAATTTTCTTTTAAAACCTGTGAGCGCCTCTCAGGTGACCAGGTGCACCGGTGTGGAAAGGCTGGCCCCTGACACAAGTTCACCTTCTTTCCTCGCCTGTGACCCAGTGACATCCAATGCCCAGGGCCTGTGTACCTCCCCTGATTCCCAGTAAAGGCCAGACTTGCCTAGAGGTCCTCCCTCTCCCTGGGCGCTGCGGAGTGATGGGGAGGATTATTCTCTCCAAGCCATGCTGTCTGCATTGCCACATCCACTACAGGAAGACTGTGTGATTGCGTGTGTGTGATGGAAATAAATGAAGACCAGAAATGAGTACAAGCAAGGGCTATAAGGTATTTATTCAGACCTTGCCACAGCAAGAGTCAGTCACTGTCGCTTGCATTTGTCAGACAGGGGAGTGGAAAATTTATTATGAAAACAAGGAGCGCCTCAGGAATGCGCTGGTGGAGGCCCTTACCAGGGACCGCTCGAGGCAGAAAAAAAGCAGTGAGGCAATCCTGCAGGATCAGTTAAGGAAGCATATTCGGCTTTCTCCAGCTGGTCATAAGTTGGAAGCTAGGGGAGGAGGGAACTTCAGGGAAATTAATGCTTATTCACCAGGTCCTGCCCATTGTGGGTTGACTGCTGCAGAACTTCTGGGTCAAAGTTGTGTTTTCAGATATGGTCTGGCCACTGACAGTTTGTATATTCAGTCTGTGTGTATGTGTGTGTGACTGACACACAAGGCGCTGGGGAATCCCTATGTCACGTCTTTCTCACAAATCTCTGTGCACTATTGGTGTGTTTGTGTGGCCACAACTGCTGTGATATACAGATCGTCCTGTAGCACCGGTCCTGGGTGTTTTGCATGTGTTGCTTGGGTGTCTCATGTCAGACTTTTTTCTCTTCTGGATGGAGCATACATATGTGTCCAGGCTGTGGTGAGGTGTCAGTTTCACATGACAGTCTCACAGGTTGTGTTGCAGTGACACTACCACACACAAAAATACCCTCTCCTACACTGCTGGAGACATGGACAAGACACGGCAACTGAAATGCCTGTGATGCCAGGGTGGTTTGCAGTGTACTAGCAAAATGCTACCACACTGGGTGGGTTTCCAGGTGTGTCCCTATCACACACTTATCCACCAGGACCAGACCTCAATCATCCATCTCATTAATTAATATCCAGTATAGAGGAAACATGGTGGTGGGGGGAGTGCCAAGTATGTTAAACAGCTTCAAACAGATGCAAAAAACAAATCCAGACCATAGCCAGTTCTGATGGGCAAATGACTAAGCAACTCAATAAATAAATAAATGGTCCAAAAATTAAAAAGTGGAGTGACATTTATATGTCACTGTGACCTATCAAACACATATATCAAACGTGTTATAGATCCATTTTGGATTTGATTGCCTTAAGGAACAAACATGTTTTGGGGAACACTTAGCACTGACAATATATTTTTATGACTCTTCAAATATTTTTGTTGAAAAGTTACTATGTTTTGGAAATGCATTCTGAAGGGATTAAGCATTGAATGACAAATGTTGGGATTATAAATAAAATTATCCAGCAATATGCATGGGGATGTATGTAACAAGAATGGCCATGAATTGACCAGTACTGATAGAAGACTGGATGGCTCATGGGGCTTCGTAACATGCTCCTTTTGTGTATATATCTGAAAATGCACATTATAAAGGGTAGAATATGTCCTATCAATTTTATGTTAGGATTAAAAAAGGCAGAGGAAACTTTTGGTTTCAGTGGTTCAAGCAGTATCAAAACACAAATTATATATTTTAAATGTGCAGAATTTATTATAAGACTATTACACTTCAATAAAACTACTTTTTAAAGTAGATGTAATAAGTACTCAAAGGTTGTCACTTCCAAATTACTTTACAGTGTTGTACTCTTCTTTCTATTGCTGAGGTTATCTGTTGCTATGGTAGCAGAAGGGTGGGAACAGAAGTGTCCCACTGCACACCTCTTCCCAAATCCATGTTCAGTCCAACTTGAAATTGGCTAGGATGGGAGTATGTACACTGCAGAAATTCACAAACACTACAACACAGATTATTTTATTGGAAGGCTGGATTTAAGAAAGTGATGGTCAGTAAGTTAATTGTAGATTATGCTAAAAAGCATGTAGCCTCTGTGAATGTTATACTGTGAATAGCAGCAGAAAATGAGAAAATATTCTTACAGTATTCAAAAACAATACTTCCATTTAGCAATGGCTTTGTCACATATGTCTTCATTAGTGAAAGGGAAAATGTCACCCAACATCTATTTTAAAATAAGCAAATGGGATTAATGATCATATTATTAAACAAGCTAAACAAGTAGCAGATGAAAACGTCAAAAAAGCTAAATTTCACGAAACATCACAGAACTGCAATTCAAACCACATGGAGATGCTATTGCACCCCTATGAAAACAGCTAAAATGAAAAAGAATAGCAAAACCACCAACCAGGCATTGGCACATGGTGGATGAACACGAGGTCTCATAAACTGCTGGTGGGAACACAGATGAGCACAGGCAGCTTAGAGCACAGTTGGCAGTTTCTTCAATTCTCATACATCCACCAACTCTATAAAGTATTGGCAGAAGAGAAATTCATATAAAGAATTATATGCCTACATTCACTGCAGCTTTATTTCTAACAAAACCAAATGAAACAACCCAAATTCCCCTTAACAGATGAGCAGGTAAACCAATAGTGGCACAAGCACAGAGAAGAACATTACTCGACAGTAAAATAATGAACTATTCATATAAGCAACATCAATGATCTCTAATTAGTGTAAAAAATATCAGAAAAAAGTAAAAACACTGTGATTCGATTCATGTAAAATTCTAGACCCTGCAAACAAATTTATTGTTAAAGAAAGTAAACCACTGGGCTCCTGTAGGACTGGAGAGGACAGAGAGAATATAAAAGGGCATGAGGTATAAATAATGGACATATTCAATATCAACATTATGATGGTTTCAACAGGTTTATATGTGTGGCAACATTTTTCAAATTGTCCACCTTAAATATGTATGTCAATAATGTTTCTGAAAAATAGTTCAAATTAAAAAATCTGAATCTCCCACTCTTTTTGGAAACTAGGTTTCACAACCCAATACTAACTCCACTGTATTTTTCCTTATTCCCTGGTAAGGGTAGCCCTGAATCAGTGCAGGGGATGGCAAGCTATGGATGCTGTTCCAATTTGGCACATCAAAAACACAGGCTGGATCACAAAAGCCACACCCCTGCACAACAAGCTCTCCATTCTCTGCCCGTATTCATCTGCGTTCACAGCAATGGATTTGAAATGACAGCCCAGAAAGAATGGGAATTCACATTTCTGTGACAATGACTTCAACTGCACTCCTGCACTCAAGAGTTCACAGCTCTGAGGGTCCTGTGATTCCCCGCAGCCAAAGGCACGGGGACATCTACAGATGTACTCAGAACAGGCACATCCCATCTAATTTGCTGCAGGCTCCTCCACTGTTTACTAATCACACCCAGGATTCCAGTACCAATTATAGTTGAAACCTGGCTCTCATGCTATGAGGGGCAATACCACTCTACGGAATTATGCCCGCCAGGACACTTGGCTCCTTTGTAGGACCTGGTGAACAGCTTCCCCTCCAGTACTGGGCACTATGTGACACTCTCTGGGAACAAGACAACAACTTCATGACATTCCGAAAGGCTCTAGAGCTGCCAAAACAAGTGACACCTCCGAAGGGTGACCTTTGGTCTCACGACATATGGAGGCATCCAGGCCACAAATGAGAACCATCCTAGGTCTTTGGCAGCAATGCAAATTAGGCCAAAACTGAAATGAGAGCTGTCATGCAGCTCCTGCTGATGTGCTAACATGGGGCCCCCACAAAAGCTGTCCTTCCCCTCATATAAACAGAGCCCAGTTATGTTTTCCACCCACCTAAAACAGTAAATACCACCCCCAAGATTAAAGGTAGATTAAATAAGACATTTATTACTGCATGTGCCCAGAGCGATGTGAGGCACACAGTTACCAGTTGGTGACTTGGAGGCTAGAAAAATCAAATACAAGTGCTATGTGAAATCAACAATTTCCAATTTCCATGCAGAACGCCCTACGGGCAAGCCTCTACCAGAGCCCACTTGTAGCCCAAACTGGATCATGTTCGTCCTTAATAAGGAAAGGGAAATTACTGTTAGGTCACAGACTACTCAAGATTTCCACTAGAGATTGGGTGAGAACACAGATGTCTGCCTTGCCTTAGCACATCACGGTGACTGATGCCCACTATGCAAGGTGGTCGAGGTGAGATAGCTTCTACCAGCAAGACTGGCAGTGATAGAAGCCTGGCAAGAGCCCTGTGGGGTTCATGATGTGCAATACAGCTCCGGTAAGCCTCACATATGCCTGGAACACATGGGTAACGTCATGCCTCCAGACGTTTTTTGAAGCATGAGGCTCCACTTCAGGTAGATGGCCCCCTCACAGAAGCTGCTTAGAGCTGTCACAGGTGAACAAGAAGACAGGGCATTTCCTTAAGTCCAAGACTCTTCTCAAGTTTGGACTTTCTGGTCGAAACATGACACACTGGAGTGAAAGGTTTCCTGTATTTCATGCACTCATGGGGTCTCTCCACGGTGTGAAATTTTTGGAACTTCATGGAAGTTAAGACTGGAACGTTCGCTAAAGGATTTGCCACATTTGATGCATTCATAAGGCCTTTCTCCAGTGTGAACTACCTGATGTTGAATGAGGACAGACTTTTGTCTAAAAGACTTTCCACATTGGCCACACTCATAGGGCTTTGCTGCCGTGTGAATACTGCAGTGCTGAATAAGGCTGGTGCTCCTACTAAAGGATTTCCCACATTCACCACACTTATAAGGCCTTTCTCCGGTGTGAATTCTTTGGTGCTTAGTGAAGCTGGCTCTCCTGCTAAAGCATTTCCCACACTGGCCACATTCAAAAGGTCTTATTCTACTGTGAATTCGCTGGGGTTCAACAAGGCGATACCTTTATTAAAAGACTTCCACATTCAGCACATTCATAAGGCCTTTCTCCAGTGTGACGTCTGTTATGTCGATCGAGCTTAGACTTGGATCCACAGGCTGTCCCACATTCTCCACATTCATAAAGCCTTTCACTAGTGTGAACTCTCTGGTGTCTAATGAGGGTGGCTCTTTGGCTAAAGGATTTTGCACACTGCATACACACATAAGGCCTTGCTGTGGTATGAATTCTTCAGTGTTGCATGAGGGTGAAACTTTGTCTAAAGAATTTTCCACATTCAGTATACTCATAAGGCTTCTCTCCAGTGTGAGTTCTCTGGTGTCACACAAGATTGGATCTGCACCCAAAGGCTTTCCCACATTCTTCACACTCATAAGGCCTTTCTCCACTATGAATTCTGCAGTGTTCAATGAGGTTGCAGCATTGGCTAAAGGATTTCCCACGTTCAATACACTTATAAGGCCTTTCTCCAGTGTGAACTCTCTGGTGTATAATGAGAGTGGCTCTTTGCCTGCAAGACTTCCACATTCACTGCACTCATAAGGTCTTTCCCCAGTGTGGACCTTTTGAACTTGAACAAGTGAGTATTTGCAGTGGAAGGCTATCCCATATTTCTAGATTCATAAGCCCTTTTTGTAGTGCAGCCTCTCAGATGATAAAGAAAACTGTGTTTGTGACTAGAAGCGTTCCCATATTCACATGACTTGCAATGACTTTTTCCACCATGAAAGGCCCCCGCACACTTGGTGCTTTTGTTTAGCTTATCATCATAGGGGATGACGTGGAGCTGGAGAAGACTCAGTGTGGTTGGGGTCTCCTTTTCAACCTTCCTACAGGTGAGGGGATTTCCTGACGCACGGAATATGCAGCTCCTTACAAAGGAGGGCCTCTCCGCATTTCTTTTCTCTGGGCTGTAAAGCTTCTGAACCTGGTGTAGATTTTGATGTGCCCCAACCACGTATGCTTTTTGCCCAGGTAGATTACAGAGGTACAAAATGTCTTTCAGGATTGGGACACACTTCTCACAGGGGTGAGTGTTCCGGATGGATAGACCTACCTTTGGAATCCCGACCTGTGACAAAGCTTGTATAGACACACTCTGTTCAAAAGGTGTCTCTTCATTCTCTATTCCATGCCAAGAAACTGAAAGAATAGAAACACTGATGAATCATGCTGACTATGGTAGAAGAGTATTAATCATTCTTTACTAAAATTTTGTGTAATGCAATGTTTTGGCATCTTAACCTTGATGGCTGAGGAGACAGTGACTTGAGCAACACTATAAACCAAATGGAACTAACAGACATATTGTTATTTCCATGGAACAGCAGCACAATACACTACTCAAGAGTTCAGGGAGAATTCTCCAGGACAGGTCATATAGTATGCTACAAAACAAGTCTTAACAAATTTAAGAAAACTATAATCATATCAGGTGTCTTTTCTGACAAAACTTTGATGAAAGTAGAAATTAATAACATTAGAAGAATTGGGAAATTCACAAATGTGTGGACTTTAAACAACACATTCTTCAACAACCAATGGGTCAAAATGAAACCAAAAGGGAAATAAGAAATGTCTTGACACAAATGAAAATGATAATACCATATAGCAAAACTTATGGAATCCAACAAGAATGGTTCTAAGAGGGAAGGTTATAGCAGATACTTACCTACATTAAGAAAAAGTGAAAGCTCTTAAATGAACACAACTACCTCCCTAAGGCAAAGAACTAAAAAAGAACAAACTAAATCCAATGTCAGTATAAAAACAAAGCAAAACTGAAGGAACAAAGCAGCAGCAGACTCACAGACTCTGAGAAGGGACTGGTGGTTACCAAAGGGAAAGGGATGGGGAGGGTGCGTAGGTGGGGAGGGAGGGAGAAGGGGATTAAGGGGCACGATAATTCACAATCACTATATAGGAAGGTCACTGGGAAGGCAGTACACATGGAGAAGAATGTAATGACTCCACAGCATCTCACTACACGGATAGTCAGGAACTGCAATGCGGAGGTGAGGACTTGATAATATGGGTGAATGATGAAACAGCGATGTTGTTCATGTGAAACCTTCATGAGATTGTATATCAGTGATACTTTAATTAAAAAAAAGAAAAACTCTCAAAAAACTAAGTCCAATGTTAGCAGAAGGATGGAAATAATAAAGATTAAAGTGGGAATAAAATAGACTAGAAAAACAATAGAGAAGATCAAAATTAAGAGATTTTGTTGAAAAAGATTAAATTGACAATCCTTTACGTAGACTAATTTAAAAATGACTCAAATAAATAAAAGTATAACTAAAAGATCAGACATATCATTTATACCACAGAAATACAAGGATCATAAGAGACTACTATGGGCAATTGTACATCAATAAGTTGCATAACCCTGAAGAAATGGACAGATTCCCAAAAATATACAACCTACCAAAAAATCATGAGGAAGTAGAACATCTGAACACGTCAGTACCAAGTAACGACACTGCATCAGTGATAGAAAACCTCCCAAAAAAAGAAAATTCCAGGATACGATGGCTTCCCTGATGAATTCCATGAAACATATAATGTCAATCCTACTCACATTCTTGCAAAAAACTGGAGGGTTAAACACATCCAAACTCATTTTACAAGGTCAGCATTACCCACACACCAAGGCCAGATAAGGAAAACACAACAAAGAAAATTACAGGCCCAAATCCCTGATGAACATAGAATGCAAAATCCTCAATGAAAGACTCGTAAATGAAATTCAGCAGCAGAATAAAAGGACCACACACCATGTCCAACTGAGATTTATCCATGGGATGAAAAGGTAGTTCAACAAATGCAAGTCAACAAATGTGATACACAGTAACAGAATGAAGGGTAAAATCATATGATTATGAAGTACATACAGAAAAATCATGTGACAAAATTCAATATCTTTTCATGACTAAAAAATTGACAACGAATTAGGTATATAAGGAATATACCTGAACATGATAAAGCCCATGTATGACAAGCACACAACCAACATCATACTCAATGGTGAAAAGCTGAAAGTTTTTCACTAAGATCAGGAACAAGTCAGGATAACTACTCTTGCCACTTGTGGTCAACACAATACTGGAAGTCCTAGCCAGAGTAATCAGGCAAGAAAAATAAATAACAGGTATCTGAATCAGAAAGGAAGAAATAAAATTATCTCTGTTTGTAGATGACATAATATTATATACAGAAAACCCTAAAGACTACACCAAAAACCTGTTAAAATAAATCAGTAAAGTTGCAGGATACAAAATCAACATACAAAAGTCAGTTGCTCTTCTATACACTAACAATGGACTATCCAAAAAAGAAATTAAGAACCAATCCCTTTTAAAACAGCATCAAAAAGAATAAACTGTTAAGGAATAAATTTAACCAAGGAGGTAAAAGATCTCTACACTGAAAAGCATAAAATGTTGATGAAAGAAATTTAAAAAGACATTAATAAATGAAAATATAACCTCTGTTCATAGATTAGAAGAATTACTGTTAAAATGTCAATGCTACCCAAAGCAATCTACAGATCCAGTGCAATCATGTTCAAAGTTCCAATGACATTTTTCACAGAAGCAGAAAAAGCAATCCTAAAATTTATATGGAACCATGAAACACACTGAATAACCAAGGCATTCTTGAACAAGAACAAAGCTTCAGGCATCACATCTCCCAGTTTCAAATTATATTACAAAGCTACAGTAATGAAAACAGCATGGCACTGGCATAAAAGCAGACACGTAGACCAACAGAGCAGAATGGAGAGCCCACAGATAAACCCACAAATACATGGTCAACTGATCTTTGACAAGGGGTGTTTGCAAAGGCTAGGTAAACAGGGAAGTGACGGCTGAAGACTACAAAGTTTCAGTTAGCAAGATGAATAAGTTCTTGAGATGCATTGGAGAGCAGTGTGTACAGCTGACAGTACTGTACAGTACAGTACTCCCCCTTATCTGCAGGGGATATGCTCCAAGGCTCCTAGTGGATACAACACCCGAAACCACAGAGAGTAATGAACCCTACATACACTATGTCTTTTCCCTGAAGTACATATTAATGATAAAGTTTAATTTATAAATTAGGCTAACCTAGGGATTAAGAATTAGTAATAAAATAAAATATAATGGATTATAACAATATTATATGATTTTAGAATTATAATATACTGTAAAAAAGTTCTGCGGATGTGCTCTCTCTCTCTCACAATGTCCTACTGTACTATACTCACCCTTCTTCTTGTGATGAGATGATAAAATGCCTACGTGATGAGACGAAGTGACGGGAATGACATAAGCATTATGGGGTAGTGTTAGGCTACTGCTGACCTTCTAATAGTAGGTCAGAGGAGGATCGTCTGCTTCCAAACTGCAGTTCATCATGGGTAACTGAAACCACAGAAAGCAAAACTATGAACAGTGGGGGAAACTACTGTACACTTGAAATTTGCTAAGAGGGAGTGTTAAGTGTCCTTACCACATGCAAACACACACACACATAGTAATGCTGATAATAATAATAAAGGAGTGAGAAGAAACTTTGGGAGGTGAGAGATGTGTCTATGGCCTTGATGGTTGGTGATGGTTTTATGGGTGTATACTTATCCCCAGGCCCATCAAGTTGTATCCATGAAATATGCACAGCCTTTTACATGTCAATCATTTATCACTAAAGAGGTACAAAGAGAAATAAATGAATAAATACCTTTTAACATTTACTAAACAGCACCAATAGCCAAACTTCATAAACTTAATCATTACCAAGGCTCAAATTATACCTGCGGATCCCACTGCCCGTACACTCTGCACCCCTACACTCTCAGGAAAGTGACTACATATAGATCAGAGAAGAATGGGTGTGCCTCGTTTAGACTGTACCCTTTCCTAAATTTCCCAATGTCACAGCACCCTTTACCCAAAAGTACCCACACTGGGCACAGATGGTCTAATATGACAAATAATAAATTTAAATTAACATTAAGTCTTTGACACAAATTGGCTTAATAAAATGGAATACCACAGACCCTAAATGTAAAATAGTTTACATGACCTGATGTAAGTTAAAACAGGGCTTTGAAGCATTAAAACTTATTCTATAACATCTAATAAATAAAGGGTGATGATCCTCACCACTTCGTTGTTCTACGGCCAAATGGTGCCTGTTTTTACACCTGGAAAAATAAGAGGTGCTTTCTGGCCAGTTACCACAACCTTAATGCTGTGGTGCCATCCATTACGACCCCATATCCATTATCCGTATAATTACGATTACCGACTCAATTGGGTTGGAACACAAGGTGCCACAGACCTGGACACAGTCATTCTGCCAGGGGGAAGGCGAACCAGGTGGGATGCGTCAGGCTAACAGCAACACATCTGGAGCCCAGGACCTTCCCAGCATGTTTGGAGTGAGAGGACTCAGGGCTTTTTAAGGTGGTGAACACAGCTCAGCGCTCTCCCCGCGGCACATACGCAAGGAGGTGAGGAAGACAGCAGAGCCCAGGGTCTCGCTATGGAAAGGGCAGAGTTGCCTTGGGAATTAAAGAATAGAAAGAGACCAGGTGCTGGAGTGAGGTGAGGGCCTTACCCAGCGAGGCCATAAGTGCCAAGTTCTCCAGCATCACCTCGCGGTACAGGAGCCTCTGGGCCTCAGCAAGGAGCCCCCACTCCTCCCCGGATAAGGAAACGGCCACGTCCTCAAAGGTCACACAGCCCTGCCAAGATGGGGAAAGATCATTCCATGATCAACCTCTCTCCTAGGACCCCAAATTCATCTCCCCAGACGTTCATTCCCTGCTCACCTTCCTTTCAATGTCTGCCCCTTAGAGGACATACCAGGCCCCGAGGCCACACACACCTGCTTCTGCCTCGGGGTATAATGGCCACTGAGTGTCCCACAGCAATGGGCATGCGGACAAGGGCACACCATCTCCGTCCTGAGCCTGGCTTTAGGGCACACACCGCCTAGTCAGGAAATTCCCCGAAAGTTACCCGGATCATGGGCTCCCAGACACAACCTACGCGGGCGTGCCCTTCACCCCGAGGTGCTCCCGGTCACGGCTTAGGGCCTGAAGTGCTCACTCTCTCCTCATGCTACACCGCGTCTCTCTGCTACCGTCTCACCCCACAACCACTACCCTCCTGCCCAGATCAGAGGCACAGCCCTGGTCTCCCCGTATGTTGCCCAGCATAGGGCAACCAGACGATGCCTGGCAGATTCAAACAGGATCCAATCCTGCCTAGATGTCCGAAGACTCCAGCGGCCAAGGGGACGAAACCTGCTTGGCAGGCCTCGCTGCCCAGTTCTGCCCCTGTCTGGACCTCAGCTGGCAGGAACCGCCTGCAGACCTGAGACCCCCATGGCTCTCTTGCACGTGTGCCGCACGTGCTGTCCCCCACCAGTGTCTTCCTGTCTCCATCTGATCACCATTCAAAGAACGGCCCCAGAGCTCCTCCACCTCAGGCCCAGGGACTCGCCCAGGTGCTGACTTGTGCCTCTGCTAATGTAACAGCCTCACTGGAACACCCAACACACCTCAGAAGTCACGACAAAATCCTGGTGACTCCCACATGTGAATAAGCACCAGTCTGGGCTTCAGTGTCATCTTGTCTCAATTACCCCTGGGTTTCCACATTCCCCGCATGATTTCCAGGGAAGCCTTGGACACCTGCCAGACCATTCGCTTTCCCACAACCTCCCCACAGCCACTTCTCTTCCTCGGCTGTTTTGGGGATGCCACCCACCCCTCCCAGGTGTCCAGGCAAGGGACCCAGTGCCAGTCCGTCCCTTTCCCTTGGTGGGCTGCTAATACTAATGTCATGATGACCAGAAGACCCTCTTAATATGACCCACAGTCACACCTGGTATAGATACTGGAATTCCCTGGAAAAGTTCAGCCCTGCCTCCTACAAATAACACATGCTGTTTTCTATGTCTGGAACAATCTTACACTTAATTGTATTGGTTGCCAGCAATAGGAATCATATAGACTCCAGCCTGGATTTCCAACCCTGCGTTTAGGTTTCTACACACTCCAGGCTCATGGACTGCAAGAGTGACAGTCAGAGAGTCGCTGAACACAATCTCAGAGAGAAAGGGTGGGGCCAGGCGCACTGAGGGCCTGGTAAATGTCCTCCACTCACCTGTGTACAGTCCATAAGTGTCGCTGCAGTCACGGGAATGTGTGGAAAGACGGGGGTCATTAGAGGGACAGAACATGGCCGGGCTTCATAGGCTCAGGCCTCCCTGACCAGCCCTGGAGCCAGGTGACCTGGGATGGCAGCATTATTGCTGAACCTCAGTCCTCCGCTGAGTCTTACAGCTGTGAGGCCCCGGACAAGGACTCAACCTCCCTTCGTCTCAGTGTTATCACCCCCTCTCCAGTCTGTCCCAACTATGAGCAACTTTTGGAAAACTTTGAAAAGCGTAACTGAGATCATGCACCCCTTCCTTTCACAACCCTCGGTGGCTCCCGATGTCCTGAGAATGAAGTTAAAACCTTAATAGCCTCGCCTCGCTATTCCAGAAGCAGTGGCCCCGGGCCGGTCGCGCCTCTGACTTCCCAAACTGTCCTTCTGCCTGTAACACTTCCACTCCTCGTCACAACGGCTGTCAGATACGGGGGCCCACCCCTGGCCGCCCCGCTGCTCTGGACACTGGGATCGGGGCTGGATACACGTGAGCAGGCGCCCCGCACTCGGGGCCTTAGGGTCTGGGCAGGGCACACGGGGTAAGGGCGCCGAGGGCCCGGAGGAGGAGCCTCACCCGAGCCGGGTCCCTCAGCCGGACGCCGCCGTCGGACTCTGTGGGCGCGGCGGGGTCCCAAGTGCCGGCTGCACGTGACGAGACCCGGGCACGCCCGCTACCCGCCGCCGCTGACGCTCAGACCGGCCGCTGTGCGGTGCGACGACCCCTCCCCGATCGCCTCCCAGCCGTCGTCACATGGGGCCGGGCGCCGCGTTCATCACGGACTCGTTCCTCGTCAGGGCGCAGAGCCTCCAGAACCACAGCCTCCGGCGCGGGGCGTCCCTGCCGGCCCTCGGGTCCGAACGCGCAATCGCGCTGTCGTGGGTGCCTATTGGTCGCTGCCTCGGGCCCTTTGCATTATGGGTAAGGTAGTTCCCAGCCTTCTCCGCGGGGCGCACATATGCCAGGAAGCCGGAGCCCAGAGGCTGTCCCGCAGGGGTGTGGTAAGGGGCCCTCCAGCCCCGGGACTCAGGCCGGCAGCCCCGCCGCACACGGGGATCCTCCGGCGGCACCGAGCCCTGGGGTGGCCGCGGGCGGTGGGCCGGGCTGTGGTGGGCGCGGAGCTGGCCCTCGGGGTGCCCTTGATCCCGGCGGGGGGCGCCCCTGGGGCCCGGGGGAAGAGGCGTGGCTCGGCGACTCGCCGGGGGGAGGGTAGCGCGGAATCTGGGGCCGCGGCTAGTGATTAAGCCCCGAGGCGCGGCCAGGGAGGCCCGGTCGAGGTGCGCGATCCCAGGAGCCCAAGGGCCTCCGTGCCCAGCGCGGCCACCTCCCTCCCCGCGGCGCCCATGCCGCGCTGTCCCCCATCACCCGCGGACGCGGATCTCAGAGGCTCTACTGCCCCGAAGCCAGTCGGCTCGCGGAGGACGGGAACGATCCAGGGTCTCTCGGGAAAAGGGGAGCAGTGGGACCCGGCGCTTTCGTCAGGTTCCGGGCTTGATGGTCCGATGGAAAAGCACCCCGAGGGCGCCCTGCTACCCCTCGGTGAGGCCTCGCTGGGGCGTCCACGGCCCGGCCCGGCTCTTCAGGGAGGGGCCCCCCCTGGCCGCTCGGGTTCTGCTACCGCCGCGCTGTGCCCCCTGCACGACCTGAGTCCGTTCCAGGCGCCCCACACGTGCGCTCTCGTCCCTGGGCGCGCCTCGCCCCGCCGTCGCCCCGCTGCTCTCAGCCGACACCCTGGTGTCCCCGTGCAGACTGCGAAGGCTGCTTCCGTGCCCGTATCCCACGACCTTTGGGGTCCACGCAGGGATTCCAGCCTCAGGTTCAGCCCCGGGCTCTGAGTACGTGGAAGTGCAGAGAACAGCTGAACCCTCAAAGCTGCTTTAAGGTAGAAAGAAAAGCGTTTAAAGACGGGGAGACCCTTCCAGGAGGAGAATTACTTGAGTTCGGGAAGTTATCGTGCCCCCGCGGCCCTGCGAGCACCCCCCCTCCTCCCCCTCACTGTCCTTCTGTCGTCCGAGCGGATGACCCGCTCTGCTGCTACAGGCCGGCGGCTGGCGCGCACCTGGAAGCCTTTGTCTTCGGGCTTCCCAGCGTTCAGCCCCTTCCTGCTCATTTGCAGGGAGGCTCGCGTCTCTCGCCTTTGTTTACTTGCCAGACGAAGAAAATATTTTTCCTAACTTGATTGTGACCATAAGACTGATCTCCCCAGGAAATTTTATCATTTCTCTCATCTGTTAATATTTAACACAGTAATAATTTTCAGTCTTCATATAAGTTTATAATTCTGTGTAAAATTGAGTAGTTAGGTCCTGGAAATCACAATCCTAATAAAAATGTGTTGAATATGTATGTGTTTATGGAAATATTACATTGTTTTAGCTACATCAGTGGAAAAATTCACGATATTTTGAAATAGCTTTGAGTTTCGGGATTGAGGAAAACTGTCAGTTTGGGTGTTTTTCGTGTGACTTTGTGTATATATATATGTATATGAGTAAAATTTTATGTAATATTGTATTTGTCATTTTTATAATTTTCAAGTATACAATTCAGTAGCATTAGGTAAATCTGCAATGTTGTACGTCTACCCCCACTATCTATTTTTTTTTTTTTTTTTTTTTTTTTTGAGAGGGCATCTCTCATATTTATTGATCAAATGGTTGTTAACAACAATAAAATTCAGTATAGGGGGGTCAATGCTCAATGTACAATCATTAATCCATCTCAAGCCTAATTCTCGTCAGTCTCCAATCTTCTGAAGCATAACGAACAAGTTCTTACATGGTGAACGAATTCTTACAGAGTGAATAAATTCTTACATGGTGAACAGTACAAGGGCATTCATCACAGAAACTTTCGGTTTTGATCATGCAATATGACCTATAAACCATCAGGTCAAATATGAATATTCATTTGATTTTTGTACTTGATTTATATGTTGATCCCACATTTCTCCTATTATTATTATTATTTTTATTTTTAATAAAATGCTGAAGTGGTAGGTAGATGCAAGATAAAGGTAGAAAACATAGTTTAGTGCTGTAAGAAGGCAAATGTAGATGATCAGATGATCAGGTGTGTGCCTATGGACTAAGTATTAATCCAGGCTAGACAAGGGCAGCAAGACATCCACGGATGCAGAAGATTTCTCTCAAAGCAGGGGGGGTGAGGTTCTGAGCCTCACCTCTGTTGATCCCCAAATTCTCACCTGATGGCCCCCCTGCGACTGTGCCTGTCTTAGGTTGTTCCTCCCTTGAGGAATCTTACCCGTCTCTGGCTAACCAGTCATCTTCCGGGGCCATACAGGGAAATGTAAAGTTGGTAAGTGAGAGAGAAGCCATATTGTTTGCAAAGGTTAGCTTTTAACTTCTTTGCAGATTTATGCCCTGTGGCTTCTATGCCCAGCACTTGTCTCGAGGTATCTTTACCACCTGGAGGAATTATGATACTCGGTAAATTCGATATGAGGCACGAATTCTATTTAAGGTTTGTAATTAGGAAGGAAGAAGAAAAGCTATAGATGTAGCATATGAAGGAAACTTGGGAGGATTGATTATTTCTTTGACATATCTTCTTGTATAGTACCTTAAGTATGTACAGGTTTTAAACTACTAACTAATTTGCACACACATATTAACATAATAGGAATACGGTGACATAAACAAAGCAAATCTATAATTACCAGCCATCTCCAGTGAAGCCAAGAAAACCATTTAGGCACCCTAGGCATTTGTGAAAATTTATCTATGATATGATGGATATTTTCGAACTGTACTTGAACCATCAGACAAATTAAAGCAGCCCATTTCTGGGATCTGTTCACATCCCATATGTTCTTTTAACCATAGATAGTCTATAGTCATGAGATTTTGGGGTGCTACAACTTGCACCCCTCCCAACTCCTGGTTGAGTTCCAACAGTACAGATCCAGTCAAATTCGTTGTCTCACTGTATGCACATGCCAGCCTAGACATCTCCCTCCTCCTTCTTATGGCAAGTCCAGGAGACGGTGGGCTGGATGCAGCCACAACCGCAGCATCGTCCGGATCCCTGTGGAGGCTTTTTGATGATCATCCCCCGGCACGAGTCCTCCAGAGAGTGCTGATGCCGGAAGCTCCTCCTCATATCGTATCTTAGTTCATTTTCTGGGTATCCAAGCTAGGCCTTGATCTTCTGCCTAGAAACAAACAGACCCTTTGCCCACACTTTGACATGCCCTCTATACCACTGTGCAGAACTCATTGGAGGTCAGCACACAGTAACTGCTTTTTTTTTTTTTTTTTTTAATTAAGAGAAAGGAATATTATCAGAAAAGAGTACCTCCATAGCTGATCATCTGACACCCTTTAAGTGATCAACATTAAGGATATTTAAAGCATGCGTTGATCTTTGATTTACCAATAGTTTTATCCTGTTAAGGAGTAATCCCCCTTTTCTTTCTTTCTTTCTTTTTTTTTTTTTAAATTTTTAATCTACACTTACCTGAAGAATACTATGATTACTATGCTCTCCCCTATATCAGGTCCCCCCTAACAACCACATTACGGTTACTGTCCATCAGCTTAGCAAAATGTGGTAGAGTCACTACTTGTCCTCTCTGTGTTGTGCAGCCCACCCTCCCCTTTCTCCCTCCCCCCCATGCATGCTAATCTTAATACCCCCCTTCTTCTTCCCCCCCCTTATCCCTCCCTGCCCACCCATCCTCCCCAGTTCCTTTCCCTTTGGTACCTGTTAGTCCATTTTTGGGTTCTGTAATTCTGCTGCTGTTTTGTTCCTTCAGTTTTTCCTTTGTTCCTATACTCCTCAGATGAGTGAAATCATTTGGTATTTCTCTTTCTCCGCTTGGCTTATTTCACTGAGCATAATACTCTCCAGCTCCATCCATGTTGCTGCAAATGGTTGGATTTTTCCACTTCTTATGGCTGAGTAGTATTCCATTGTGTATATGTACCACATCTTCTTTATCCATTCATCTACAGATGGACATTTAGGTTGCTTCCAATTCTTGGCTATTGTAAATAGTGCTGCGATAAACATAGGAGTGCATCTGTCTTTCTCAAACTTGATTGCTGCGTTCTTAGGGTAAATTCCTAGGAGTGGAATTCCTGGGTCAAATGGTAGGTCTGTTTTGAGCATTTTGATGCACCTCCATACTGCTTTCCACAATGGTTGAACTAATTTACATTCCCACCAGCAGTGTAGGAGGGTTCCCCTTTCTTCACAGCCTCGCCAACATTTGTTGTTGTTTGTCTTTTGGATGGCAGCTATCCTTACTGGTGTGAGGTGATACCTCATTGTAGTTTTAATTTGCATTTCTCTGATAATTAGCGATGTGGAGCATCTTTTCATGTGTCTCTTGGCCATCTGTATTTCTTTTTTGGAGAACTGTCTGTTCAGTTCCTCTGCCCATTTTTTAATTGGGTTATTTGTTTTTTGTTTGTTGAGGCGTGTGAGCTCTTTATATATTCTGGACGTCAAGCCTTTATCAGATCTGTCATTTTCAAATATATTCTCCCATACTGTAGGGTTCCTTTTTGTTCTATTGATGGTGTCTTTCGCTGTACAGAAGCTTTTCAGCTTAATGTAGTCCCACTTGCTCATTTTTGCTGTTGTTTTCCTTGCCCGGGGAGATATGTTCAAGAAGAGATCACTCATGTTTATGTCTAAGAGGTTTTTGCCTATGTTTTTTTCCAAGAGTTTAATGGTTTCGTGACTTACATTCAGGTCTTTGATCCATTTTGAGTTTACCTTTGTATATGGGGTTAGACAATGGTCCAGTTTCATTCTCCTACATGTAGCTGTCCAGTTTTGCCAGCACCATCTGTTGAAGAGACTGTCATTTTGCCATTGTATGTCCATGGCTCCTTTATCAAATATTAATTGACCATATATGTTTGGGTTAATTTCTGGGGTCTCTAATCTGTTCCACTGGTCTGTGGCTCTGTTCTTGTGCCAGTACCAAATTGTCTTGATTACTATGGCTTTGTAGTAGAGCTTGAAGTTGGGGAGTGAGATCCCCCCTACTTTATTCTTCTTTTTCAGGATTGCTTTGGCTATTCGGGGTCTTTGGTGTTTCCATACCCCCACTATCTATTTGCAAAACTATTTAGGAACGCAAAGATAAACTGTGTAATCATTAGTCAGTAACTCCCCATGTGCCCCTCACTCCAGCCCCTAGCAGCTTCCGACCTACTGCCTGTCTTTATGGGTTTGCTTATTCCCCCTATTTCTTACAAGTGGGACCCTACCACGTCTATTCTTCTGTGTCTGGCTTGCACCTCTTAGCACAATGTTTCAAGGTCCATCCATCTGTGATACACGTGAGAGCTTATTGCTTCTTATGGCTGAATAACAGTCTGGTGATTGGGCACGCCGCATACTGCTTTTCTATTCATCTGTTGACAGACACTTGGCTGTTTCCACTTTTTGGGCGTTCTGATTAATGCTGCTTTGAACATGTACAAGCGTGTATTAGAGTCGGATTTCAATTTTGGGGGGTTTACGCCCAGGAATGGAGTTGCTTGGTCAGATGACATATCCGTGGTAAATGTTTTCACGAGCTGCTAAACCGTTCATGCTGCTCCACTGCCTATCACACTGGGGCGTTTGACATTCACAAAAAAAACATACGAGGGTTCCACCTTCTCCAAATCCTCAGCAATACTTGTCATTGTCCCTTTCGAAAACGTCACCCTGGTAGATGTGGGTTGGCATCTCACTGTGGTTTTGAGTTGAATTTCACTGATGACCAGTGATGCTGACATCTCGAGTCACACCCGGGACCCACTGCTCCTCTTTTCCCGAGCGACCCTGGATCGTTCCTGTTCTCCGCGAGCCGACTGGCTTCGGAGTAGCAGAGCCTCTGAGATCCGCGCCCGCTGTTAATGGGGAACAGTGCGGGCTGGGCACCGCGGGGAGGGAGGTGGTCGGTCTGGGCCCGCAGGCCTCTGGGTTCCGGAGGCCGCATCACCTCGACCGGGCCTCCATGATCGCGCCGCTGGCTGAATCCCCAGCCGCGATCCCCGTGTCCGCGCTGCCCTCCCCCGGCGAGGTGCCGAGCCACGCGTCTCACCCCGGCCCCCAGGGACGCCCCCCGCCGGTACCCAGGGCGCCCCGAGGTCCGGCACGCCGGGTTGCGAGCAGGTCCCCAGCCCTTGCGTTGCAGCGACCCAGGCCGACCCGGGGTCTTGCTACGCGCCCACCACAGCCCGGCCCGCGTCCGGCCCACCCCCCGCGGCCACCCCAGGGCTCGGTGCCGCCGACGGGTCCCCGAGTGCGGGTGAAGCTGCAGGCGTGAGCCCCGGGCCTGGAGGGCCCCGGTACCCGCCCTTTGCCGCACACCTGCCGCAATAGCCTCGGGGCATCACGGGCAGCAGGAAGCAGCCTAGACCCCTTGGGGCAGGGTGGGTACCCGCTGCATTCTCTCCCGACACCCGGGCTTAGCTTCATCCTGGGGCTCTAGGAGGCGTCCGCAGCTTCTGTTCTATCTTACCTACTATAGTGTACGTTGAATTTAGCACTTCTTTCCTATTTACTGTGTTTCCTTAAATACTCTAAGACTTGTAGGTTTGTCATTCTTATATCCTAAGTTGTCTCATGCACTTACAGTAGTGCGTGAAACTCACCGCTCATTGAATATTTATTAAATAATTGAATAAACAGATCCACATCTATTTTACTTCTTTTTAGTTACATCTACCTTACAAAGTCCTTTTTAACTACACCTACAAACATTAATCAATGCTTTCATAATTTAAAAAAATCAAATTTATAGAATATACCCCCGAGTAGCAAACGTTCACCATAGCTATTGCTTACATAATCCTCTTTTCCTAGTTTCCAGCATGTCCTGTTCAATTTTCCCTTAGATTTTTAACTTATGTTTTTATGCTTATGCTTTCCTAGAACTCTCCACACACTATCTTTGAATTACTATGTAATCATTAACAGCTGTCATTGATTTTCATTTCATACGTTTTTCTGAGATACAAACTCCCCGATACATACATGATCTATCCCTGCAATTCAGTTGCCATGATTATCACTTCCCATCAAATGGTTGAGATCTTTTTGTTCCAAACCTTTATCTCACGGTTGCACTCGTCCACTTTGCACAGGCGAACACTATAGACACTGTCCTCTTCCAACGTGGCATTGGGTTAATGGCTCTTCTTTTATACAGTTGCCAAATTCCTGAAAGTAACGGAATGTATCTAAGGATATGGAGTAAGAAATACTATAGAGATAAACCGTTGTTCCTCACTGAGTTGGACACAATCAGTGGCTTTACAGGCAGGAACCGGGAACAGAGCTCCGCTTTTGTCTTCCTGCTTTAGAGCAGTCTACCATCCCTTTCCTATCGTTTTTGTCCTGTCCCAGTGTGGTGTCTTATTCTTTTGTTCTTTACCTAACATACTGAAATTCACAAAGCTGATTCTAACGTGTCTGGCTACACTTGAAGAGAAGAGGAAAATGATTATTAGGTTCCAGCTGAGAGTGGGCACATTTTATATTTGAATGATTCCACGGAATGACATATGCTTTTGGCTCTATAATCATTGGCAGCAACTGAAATAATACGTTTGGACTCCGGAATCTTGCTGAACTTTAACGTCTGTAATCACGTCTCTAAAACCTTGGGTCACCAGGTGCAGACACTTCTCAGAAATCTGACAACACCCGCCTTAAGGAGGAGTCAAGCCTTTCCCCTGCCCTTGGAGAATAGGAGCGCGGACTCACAGCACCTCTTCCAGCGCCCTTTCACCCTGTAGGAACAGGTGAGGGGCGTCCTACTTCTAGGCTTGGCGAACGGTGGGAACTACTTTACCCAGAGGGGCTTGCGGTGGGCGCCGTTGTGGTGAGCCAATGAAAGCTCAGGAGATGGGCAGTTCCGGGAGCACGCAAAACAACCGTGAGCGGCTTCCGGCGTCCTCCCCGGGGCGTTCGTTTCGGGGGCGTCTGGGTCTGTGCGCTGGGTGACTGACGCCGTACCTCCGGCTCGGGGTTGAGAACGTCCGAGAAGAGGCGCGGTCCCCGCCGCAGGGAGGCGAGTGTGAGGCCCGCGACGTCGCCCGCGGGCCCCGCGGCAGGGCCGGGATCGCGCGTGCTGCGCCCGGGTCGCCTCCTGTGCTCTGCGCGCGGCCCCGCTGCTTCCACAGAGTCCGATGGCGGCGCCTGCGCCGAGGGGCCCGCCTCAGGTACCTGCCCGTCCCCGGGCCTCCCGCCCGCACCTACCCACCCACCCTCGGGCCCCGAGTGCGGGGCGCTGCTCACGGCCGCCGCCCAGGCCCCGGGCCCGGGACGAAAGGCGCGCGTGGGCGGGGCTCCTGTTCTGAGCGCAGCTGGGACGGCGCGTGGGGCCGGTTACGGGCGGGGGCACTCGGGAAACCTGGGATCAGTCGTGCGTCTTAGGGGACAGAGAACTGAGAGGGAGTGGCGCCTGGAATGGCAGGCTAGCCTCTTAAGGCGGCTGGGAGCCATCGAGAGTGGTGAACAGAAAAGGCCTCGGCTGACCTGGTCTTCTGAAGGTTTATCAAAAGCCGCACAGAGGAACAGACTGGAAGGGGAAATAATAAGAGGCACAGGGGTATTCAGTCCTTGTACAGTGCCACACAGCTAATAAAAGTCCGCACCGAGGACCGAGACGCGGAGACGAGGCAGACATCCAAGGTGAGCCTGGCTCCAGGCGTGGGCAAGGGAATGGGGAAGCCCGGAGCCCGTGGTGCGTTTCACGATCGCCCGTCTCTCAGAACGTCCCTCTTCACGCTGATTATTACCAGTACAGCGGCACTGGGACCCTGCAGCGTGTTCCAGAACGTACTGGTCCTGATCCTGCTCTTGACCTCTGTAACTGTGGTGTCCTGGGACTCTTATCCTTCAGGCCTTGGGCCTGGGGACCCTGAGCAGATCCTAATCTCAAGGTCCGCAGGCAGGGTCGGGGTTTCATAGAGTGGTCCCTCTTGCTGACAGCCAGCGGAATGAGGTGTGGGGCGAGGATGCCCCGGGTACACATGCCTGTGTGCAGGTGCGTGAGGGGGAGACTGAGCCGGTTCAAAGGAACCTTCCCTCCCTCTCTCATATGAGCACAGAACAGTGGGGCAGGACTCAGTACTGGGGTGGCTCCCTCAGAGCTTGGTGTGTGTTCTGCTGGTCTGGGGAATGCTTTGGAGCAGAGGAGGGAGGTGATCTGACCAGCTCTTCCCAGGCTTCCTGTGGCTGCAGCATGGACAGCGGACAGCAGGTATGAGGAGAATGGCAGGAAGACCCGGGAGGAGGCCACTGCGGCAGCCCAGAGGGTGTGGACGCTGTGGGCCGGTTGGGGGGATTGGAAGTCGGAGAGAAGGTCGAATTCTGTATCATTCTTTTTTTCCCTGTCTTAGTAGATCTTGTATTTTCTCATTAAGAAGGTAAGAGAGAAGTCAGGGATGACTAAGGTTTTTGGAAAAGTTCAATAACTGTTCGGGTGGAAGCCTGTAGTATGATTAATTTTTGCTCAGGATATAAGTGATGTTTTCAATGTGATGAGTGTGTGAGATGTTTTGAAGAACAAATTAGTAGAGTGGGTAGCTGGCTACACAGGTATGAAAAATTGGTGGATAGTATGCGGACCAGGGTGGAGCGGTGTGTCTAAGCTCAGGCCACCTAAGCAAAATTCCTGGGAAGTCCAAGATCGAAGCACTGGGAGATTTGTTTCCTGGTGAGGGGCTCTCTTCCTGTCTTACAGATGCCTGCCTTCTCACCTTAACCTCACATAGCCTTTCCTTGGCCCAGCAAAGTGGAATGAGCAGATGTCTTCCTTTGCTCCTAAGGGTCACACCCTTATGACCTAATCTAAACCTGATTACTTCCCAGAGGCCCCACCTCCAAATAACATCGTACTCGAAAGTAGGGCTTCAACGTTGGCATTTTAGGGGGATGCATACATTCAATCCACAGCACTGTGGGTCACATTTAGTGGAATAATCCTGATGATGTTAATAGGAGACCAGGAAGTCTGAAGGTTGGGTCTCATGCTTGGGCACCTGGTGGAGGTGATAGACATGACAGACAGAGGAGAGAAGTGGCACTGGGAACAGCGTGGGAGAGAGGGTGAACTGGCAGGTGGCTGAGGCTTCTCAGCATTGCGCGCTGCTGACACAGAGGTAGAGGCTTATATAGGAGTAACCGAGGCAAGATGACAGGACAGTCATCCTGCTTATTCGTGGCTGGGGGAGGGGGTGGGGGCCACCAGGATTTTGTTGTGTCAGGAATTTAAGTCAGGCAGGAGGGTTAGTTAAGCAGCACACATGGGCGTCTGGAGAACTGAACCTGGGCTGCAAAGCCTCTGAGACTGGCTTTTGGAATGAGGGTGAGGAAGAGAGGAAGGCTGTGACTGGTGAGAAGTCAAGTGCAGTAAAAGTGGGAAAAGGTCTTGACTGTATGAGATCCACAAGTGGTTCTGGTGGGCTGAGGTCGAGGCGAGTACTAGAACCACGGCAGGAAGCCTTTAGAGCGGCACACTGCACTGCCACGGCCAGGGGGACCATTGGCGGTCTGGGGTGCTACCAGGTCCTGTTTGACGTAGGAGGGACAGGGCAGTGCGTTTGGTGCAGGACAGGGAACAGGCAGTAACCATGAGACAGACATTGGTAGAGTGATGTCCAGGCCGGGAGATGTGAACTGGCGGCCTGAGTGCTGTGGCATTGAGGATATAAGGGTGAAGTGTGAGCCCGACCCATTGCCTCTGTCTGAGAGGCATGACGGGGGAGACTGTAGGACTGCCTGGCCGGAGGGAGTATGTCCCTGCAGGCCGGGCCCAGAGCTTCCGTGCTGCCTGCCTGCCTGCCTGCTGTTGCTGTGGTTGGACACGGGGATGAAAGGGCCTAGGAGGAGACTGCTTATCAGTGATGCCAGGCCCTGATGTCTCCTCTGAGATGGGGAAATGAGAAGAAGGGTGAGCAGAGGGCAAATGAATGAGTGGGTGAACGTGGGGTCCTAGGAGAAAAGTTGATCATGGAGTGAACTGTCCCCATTATCGCAGGGCTCTGTGACCTTTGAGGACGTGGCCATTTACTTCTCCCAGGAGGAGTGGGAGCTCCTTGATGAGGCACAGCGGTTCCTATACCACGACGTGATGCTGGAGATCTTTGCACTTACAGCGTCCCTGGGTAAGGCCTTCATATTCCTCCCAGTGTCCTTAACTGGTCCCTCCCCATCTCAGAGGCAGCTCTGTCCTTTCCACAGCCAGACCATGGTCTGTGCTGACTTCCCCCACTCCCTTGGAATATGTGCTACGGGTGCCAGCATGAAGCTGTGTGCACCCCTCAAGCAGCCCTACCACCTGCAAGGTGCACAGCCGAGGATCTGGGAGTCCCAAGTCTGGCAGGCAGCCTAATGGATGTCCCCTACCTTGCCTTCTCCCTGGCAAGGTGACTGTCCAGATCCCTGGAACCTTCTGCCCCATGTTCTGCCTCCTTTTTTTTAAAGTTGACCTTTAATTGAGACATATAACATCGTATTAGTTTCAGGTGTACAACATAGCGATTCCATATTTGTATATATTACACAATGCTCACCAGAGTAAATCGTTACCATTCATCCTGTACAGAGTCAAAAAATTTTTTTTATTGGGATGAGAACTTAAAGGATTTCCTCCTGACTGCATGTGTTAGGAATTGAAAGCAATGTCGTGGTCACTGTGGGCTTTTCTTGAAAGACTGCACTTTGAGATTTTTCTGTAATGGGTCTTTCCTTTCTGTGTTCTGCTGATTCCAGAGTTGCTCTGAGTCTGTGCTGGCCACTCACCTGTGTTGTCTTTCCCTGAGGACTTGGGACTTGCTTCATTCAGGTCCCATGTACTCACATAGCTGGAGGTGCAGGGCGAGCCCTGGTTACTTCACAGAGTGGACATGCCAAGATGGTGTCCGGAGGCCTGGCCCTGGTGCATGCCAGCTGAGGGAGGGCATGACATCATAGCTGTGTTCACATCATGCCAGGACCCTGCCATGTGTCCACCAGTGTTTTGGTGCAAGTGCCACTGGCCACATCACTTTCTTGTGCATAATTGACATTTTCATAATTTGTCCTTTCAACTGTGACTTCCAGTCCCTGGCTGTCACCACACTTCTGACCTCCGTGTATTGCTTATGCTGTCTACTGTACAGTCTGCAGTTCTCCCACAGTGATCCACACACACAGTGTAGTATGCACATATTTTGAAGTACTCCTTGAACACCATGTACTCACTTCTGAGTGTATTTCCCTGTGCCTGGACACAGCCATCTTTCTGCATAGCATGGCCATGTCCCTGGCTGACAAGGTCCCTGCTGAAGGCTGTTGTTAGGCAGTGAGTCAGTCATCATGCGTTTGCTCCCTGTGTGACACCCATATTTGTGTGCCCTGTATCCCAGAAGGTCTCCCTTATTCTGTGATCTTTCTACGCCCTCTACTGCAAAGCGGCCCTCCCTTCAGATTGCTGCCCATGAAAACATTCCCATGGATTCATTCTTTGATTTAAATGTATGTGTACGGCACACACATTTTTGTTGACTTCTCCCTCCCACTGGCGTTAACCTTTACCGTATTAGCATTTCTCTGCCTTCAGGTTGTTGGTGTGGAGCAAAGGATGAGGTGCCTTCTGAGCAGAGTTTTCCTGTAGAAGATGCCAGGACTTCCATGGCAGGTCCATTGACTGAGAAGACCCATCCTTGTGAGAAGTGTGTCCCAGTCTTGAAAGAGATTTTACACCTGACCGAGCTCCAAGCAACATATCCTGGACAGAAACCATACTTGGGTGGGACATGTAGAGGCTTATGGTTCAGTGCAAACCTTTGCCAGTACCAAAAGTGTGACAGTGGAGAGAAAATCTTCAAAGTACACATGGACAGGGCCTCACTTGTGACAAGCTGCAGATTCCATGTGTCGGGGAAGCCCTTCACTTGTGGGGAGGGTGCAAAGGACTTTTCAGCTCTATCAGGCCTTCTGCAGCACCAGGCCACTCCCAATGGTGAGAAGCCACATGGCAGCATCAAGCATAGGGAGTCCTTTAATAGTGGGAAAAGTGACAAGTGGGTTGAATGCAGGAAAGTATTTAGCAACCCTCACACACTTCACCACGAGAGAGTCTGCACTGGAGATGGTCTTGATGAAGGTAGCAACTCTGAAAAAGCCTTCCGCTGCAAATACAAACTTATTCAGCACCAGGAAGTTCACACTGGAGCAAGGCCATATGAGTGTGGTGAATGTGGGAAATTCTTTAGGTATAAAAAAACCCTCACTGAACACAGAAGAGTTCACACTGGAGAAAGGCCTTATAAGTGTGGTGAATGTGGGAAATTCTTTAGCTGTGAAAGCAAACTCATTCGACACAGGACAGTTCACACTGGAGAAAGGCCTTATGAGTGTGGTGAATGTGGGAAATTCTTTAGCCGCAAATCCTGCCTCACTCGACACAGGAGCGTTCACACTGGAGAAAGGCCTTATGAGTGTGGTGAATGTGGGAAATTCTTCCGTCAGAAAAAGTCTCTCATTCAACACAGGAGACTTCACACTGGAGAAAGGCCTTATCAGTGTGGTGAATGTGGGAAATTCTTTAACCGTAAAACCTGCCTCACTCAACACAGGAGAGTTCACACTGGAGAAAGGCCTTACGAGTGTGGTGAATGTGGGAAATTCTTTAGCCTCAAAACCTGCCTCACTCAACACAGGAGAGTTCACACTGGAGAAAGGCCTTATGAGTGTGGTGAATGTGGGAAATCGTTTAGCTACAAAGCCTCCCTCATTCAACACAGGACACTTCATACTGGAGAAAGGCCTTATAAGTGTGTTGAATGTGGGAAATTGTTTAGCTACAAAACCTCCCTCATTCAACACAGGACACTTCATACTGGAGAAAAGCCTTATAAGTGTGGTGAATGTGGGAAATCGTTTAGCTACAAAGCCTCCCTCATTCAACACAGTACAGTTCATACTGGAGAAAGGCCTTATAAGTGTGGTGAATGTGGGAAATGTTTCAGGGAGAAGTCTGTCCTTGTTGAACACCAAAGAATTCATACTGGTGCAAGGCCTTATGAGTGTGGTGAATGTGGGAAATTCTTTACCCACAAAACCGGCCTCACTCTACATAGGAGAGTTCACACTGGAGAAAGGCCTTATGAGTGTGGTGAATGTGGGAAACTCTTCAGCCGCAAAAGCAACCTCTTTCGACACAGGACAGTTCACACTGGAGAAAGACCTTATGAGTGTGGTGAATGTGGGAAATTCTTTAGCCGCAAATCCTGCCTCACTGAACACAAGAGAGTTCACACTGGAGAAAGGCCTTACGAGTGTGGTGAATGTGGGAAATTCTTTAGCCTCAAAACCTGCCTGACTCAACACAGGAAAATTCACACTGGAGAAAGGCCTTATGAGTGTGGTGAATGTGGGAGATCGTTTAGCTACAAAGCCTCTCTCATTCGACACAGGACAGTTCACACTGGAGAAAGGCCTTATCAATGCAATGAATGTGGTAAGTCCTTTAGCCGGAGTTCTGCCCTCCTTCAACACAGGAGAGCTCACTTGCAGTAAATGTGGGACATCCTTGAGTTGAAAATCTGACCTGTCAATACCAAAAATTCACACTGGAAAAGGCCTTAGATACTCAAAGAGAATTTGCTCTTTCCGTATTAAGTGTAATGGGGAAAAACCTCTGTGAGAAGCCACCTGTGTGAGATTCACATATAAACTATAAAAGTCATATGAATACTTATAACTGACTTGATTTTTTATAGTTCATGATTCGTGGTCAAAACAGAAAGTTTCTGTGGTATGAGTGCCCTTGCATTCTTCCCTATGTAAGAACTTGTTCGCTATGCTTCAGAAGATTGGAGACTGTTGAGAGATGGATTTGATGATTGTGCATTGAGTGCCCTATGCAGAATTTTATCATTGTTAACAACCATTTGATCAATAAATATGAGAGGTGCCCTCTCAGCACCACTCTTGTGCTGTTACGCCTTCAGTGCCCTGGCTGGTCCTTTCAGGTCTTCAATAACTCATCACATCTCCCTTATCTGTGGGTCAGAAGCAGGGAGGGACCGACAAGTGGCGCCCAAACAGGGACTGTTAAAACTCAGAGAGGGGCCAGTAGAAACTCAGAGTGGGGAAGCTCTGCTCCGGGCACCCCTTAAAATGCAGAGCGGGGGAATCTCCGACTATAGTGGACCCCTTAAAGCTCCCAAGAAAACACGTGTAGGGGCAGGATTGAGACATCAGGGACCCTATAATGGGCCAAAATGAAACTGAAGCAGCTAAACTGGAGGATTGTTTAAAATTACTGCGTGCCCTCCTAAAAGCATCAGGAGTGAAAACTTCTAAAAAGGCCTTTGCTCAACTTCATAAATATATTAGAAAGTATTGTCACTGGTTGCCACCACAGGGGACCCTTACACAAGCTGATTGGGATAATGTATTAAGAGGCTTTAAAAAGGCTCACAGAAGGGGATGTTATCCCTGTGCCTGTCCGCTGTTTATGTGATCTGATCACTCGCCTTGCAGCCTTTGCAAACTACCCGCCGTCTGAAACCAAGTCAGACACACGAGTGTGAGAACTCTTGGATGATGTGGTGAAATCAAGGAAGCGATCTTCATCCCCACATGCGTCTGACTCCTCGTCCTCCTCTTCCTCTTCTTCAGAGACTGACGATGAGAGTTCTATTCGTTCCTCTTCTGAAAAATCCGCAGCCTCTGTTCCTGCTGCGTCTGCCTTCGCGGCAGGAGTACGTAGAGCCCAGTGGGAGGGTGATATAGATGCTTACCTGACACCCTTAGTAGCACCAGTTAATTTAACTCCTTTTGGGGCCAGGTGAGGATCCTGATTTTCTGCCAGGAGGGGTCAAAGCACTTTACACACCTATTCCTTACAAGACATTAAAAGACTTTAAACAGGCTATTTCCTCTTATGGTACTAATTCTCCATATGTTGTGGGTCCCTTGGGGTTGGCAGAACCCGGAAGGATGATTCCTCATGATTGGGATTTATTGGCTCGTACTTGTCTGGACTCTTCTGAATTTTTCCAATTTAAAATGTGGTGGTATGAGCACAAGCTTTGAGAAATCAGCATGCCAATCCTCCAGTTCTTATACCTGCTGAACAACTAGCAGGACAAGGAGATTGGCTTCTGTTAGAAAGACAAGCTGGGTACGATGACACGGCAGTAACACAAGTACGTCTGTGTTGCCTAAAAGCCTAGGGAAAAATACAAGCAGCTGGAAAGCCTGCCTTACCATTTAGTAAACTTAAACAGGGCTCTTCAGCCTATACGGGATAAATGGCCCTCAGCTTATATCATTCATTATATGGATGATATTCTCATAGCCCTGCCTAAACTTTTATCTCTCAACATTATTCTCAGTGAAACAAACTGGATTAACACAACGGCGATTACAAATAATCCCAGATAGAATACAAATACAATACCCAATGAATTATTTGTGGAACAAAATTCAGGAAAATTCAATAATCACTCAAAAAATTCAAATAAGGAGAGATCATCTTAGAACTTTAAATGATTTTCAAAAGCTCTTAGGAGATATCAATTGGATCTGACCATTATTAGGAATTCCTACTTATAAATTACAACATCTTTTCAATTCCTTAAAAGGACCCCCAGATCTTAGTAGTCCTAGAGATTTAACCTCAAAAGCTGAGGAAGAACTCAAGTGGATAGAACAACACACTCAAAAGGCTCGATTATCAAAAATTGACTTACACAACCCCTTACTCTTATTAATTTACTTTAATCCCCATTCTCCCACAGGATTGCTCTGTCAATGTGACGGTTGGTTAAAATGGGTATTTTTGCAGTATCAAACAACCCTCCTTACAACCTTACATTGACAAAGTAGCCTCCATTATCCTGAAATGACGACACAGACTAAGATATGACTGGTCAAGACCCTCACTCCATTATTCTTCCATTATCTAAACAAAATATTATGCAAATATTTCAAGAAAATACTCATTGGCAGATTGCACTTTCTGATTTTTTAGGAAATTTTGACTGTCATTACCCTAAGAAATTATTTTCCTTTTTTCAGTGTCATCAATGGATCCTTCCTCAAAACACTTCTCCTAATCCATTATTAAATACTGTTACCTGTTTGACAGATGGTTCAAAATCTTTTAAAGCAGCCTATGCAACTTGTTCTGGTTTGTGAAAAACTTCAAACGTCTTTCACTTGTGCACAGCAAAATGAGTTATATGCTGTATTGGAAGCTCTGCAAGATTTTCCACATCCTCTTAACATTGTCACTGACTCTGCTTATGCTGCCTTTCTGTTCCTCTATTAGAAACCATGACATTGGGCACCATAAAATCTCCTACTAACACTTTATTTTCTCAATTACAGGCATGTATCCATCAACATCTACTTCCTTTTTCCTCACTCATACATGACCACATTCTAATTTACCAGGTCCTTTATCATACTGTAAAGACAAAGTAGACAAGCTTGTTTCTTTGGTTAATTACTCAGCAGCTCAACGCTATCACGACCTGACTCATGCTCCCTCCTTTAACTTAGAGACACGTTTTTCACTCTCTGAATCTGAAGCTCAAAATAGCTTGAATTCTTGGCCAACCTGTTCTCAAATTAATTCTCCTCACAAGCTGGAACCGTTCCCAGGGGAACACGTCCTAATGCCCTCTGGCAAATGGATGTTCCTATTGTTCCTGAATTTGGAGCTCTTAAACACATTCATGTTTCCATCGACACTTACTCTTCTGCTTCGTGGGCCACAGCTTTAACAGGCAAACGATCTCATCATGTTATTACTCATCTTTTACAAGCATTTGCAGTACTAGGCATTCCTGCCACCATAAAAACTGACAGCACTCCAGTTTACCTCTCCTCTGTGCTAAAGAAACTTTTTCAGCTATATATACCTGCGGGTCAGAAGCAGGGACCGACACACCTGCTTGAATCTTATATCTGGATACCACACACTTGAGCATCTCCATAAATTTCAATGATGTAGGGAGCATGTGTAACCTACCCAGGGTCTTTGCCAGGTTTATACTGTTAGTTTCTGTGACAGAAGCTGTTTTATCTCTATTACCTGGCAGGTCCACACACTATGTGTTGGTCACCATCCTAGTGTGCTCAGCAAAGCTGACCTTTGTGCCCTCCCATTGGTTGGAGGAAGTCATGGGAATCCTGAGCTCTTGTGGGGTCTTGTCCTTTCTCTCTGACAAGTTAGGGCAGGGACCTGACCCTGTGTTACCTCTGAGAACACTGTCTGGGTTCTGCTGGCGGCTTGCAGAAAAGCACTGACTCTTAGAGACACAGTTGTCTCAGGTAGTGCTTGTGATGGGGTTTTCCATCTTCCAAGTCACCAAACCAGAAACTGCCTGTTACACATGGCACTGCTTTGTGCAATAATAATGGTCTTTGGGCACTTTTAATCCTAGAAATTCTCTAAACTGTTTGGGGTAACTTGAAAAAGTAATAAGGCTGCCAACCTGAACAATAAACAGCTTTAATGGGGATCCAAATGTTGGGTGCCTCAGAAGGGACAGGATGACGGCCAAATATGGAGGGCTCCAGTTTTTACCTAGTTTGTGTCGCTACCAAGGCCTCCTAGGGAGGACTGCACTGTGGTCTACATTTTTTGCCTGTTGCCAGAGGCCTGTGACCTCAGAGGTCACCCTGAAGAACGGGCAGTTGTGACAACCTCCTGTGCTTCTGGAGATTGAAAAGGCAATATTTTCTTTTCTTGCTGAAGTTGCTATTATCTACTTTTTGTGTACACTCAATACAAAAATGCCAAAATGCAAGTGTAAATTTGGTGATGAACTTCCAGAAGAGTAAATAATTAAATGTGGTAAGAATCCTTTTCAAGGTCTTTGTGTGACATGCAACTATTCATTTAATGTTGAAAATGACGGGACAGATATAGAGCAACATAAACAATTAAGCATGAGAGATGTATAATTTCCTCAACCAGTATCAAAGCAAGTGAAAACTAATTTTTACAGAGAAATTTAGATTAAGGAGGTAAAATACTATTAGGAGAGGTTGTAGGAAACTTCCACACTGTCTATGATCAATCAGCTCATACTTCTGTTGAGCCTCTGTCTCTCTGATCAACGTTCAATGGACACAAGAACAAAATAAACTGGAAGTGCCAACTGTAGAAGCCACGTTACAGTCTATCGTGGAAGTCCCACTGAGATATGGTCTGCATTGCCTGTCACCATAGACCCTAGCCTCCGCTAGGTGTGGTACCCACAGAAGTCCCTTGTGTCTTGCTGTTAAGGGCAAGTCAAGTCCCCAAAGATGTGGCAATCAGCACTTGTCTAAACAATGCTTTGTGTTGAGATTCATGGCTTTTCATTCTCAGGTTGATACCTGTTTTGTTATTGGTTCCTAGATGTTTGGGATCCTTGGGGGATCAGGCTACCCATTTTCACACATTTTGGCTGTCTTTTGAGTTAGTTTCACTCTGCTGTCTTAAAGTGTTCTTTGCCATAAGTGGAATCATTGGGTAAAACACAGGTACTGCCCTGTCAGCCTGTTGCTCAAGCTAGCCTCACAGACCAGTGGGTTTGCAGTTCTCACTCTACTGGCAACTATGGGGACAAACTTGCTCTGGAGAAGCTGAAGGCCTTTCCTCTCAGATCAGGAAGAAGATAAAGATGCTCACTCATCACTTTTATTCAATACAGAATTGGAAGACCTAGCCAAAGCAATTAGTCAAGAAAAAGAAATTAAAG
The DNA here is from genome assembly GCF_040802235.1 of Manis javanica. NCBI lineage: Eukaryota > Metazoa > Chordata > Mammalia > Pholidota > Manidae > Manis > Manis javanica. The sequence continues at coordinate 1,340,906 of NC_133172.1, forward strand.
GCATACAAATTGGAAAGAAAAGAGTGAAATGGTCACTTTTTGCAGGAGACATGACACTACATACAAAATCCTAAAGACTCCGCAGAAAAATGGTTAGAATTGAGGGAATTTGCCTCCCACAAACCACCTCTACATGGTATTTTAGAGGAACTGCTCTAGATGGGAGTGACCCTAAAAAGAGCACAGATGAAAACACCCAACATACGAAAAAAGGAGGAGGAGGAATAAGAAGGGAGAGAAATAAAGAAGGATCAGACAATGTTCATAACAGCTCAATAAGCGAGTCACGTTAGACAGTAAGATACTAAAGAAGCTAACCTTGAATCTTTGGTAACCAAAAATCTAAAGCGTGCAATGGCAATAAGTACATATCTTTCAACAGTCACCCCAAATGTAAATGGACTGAATGCACCAATCAAAAGACACACAGTAATAGAATGGATAAAAAAGCAAGTCCCATCTATATGCTGCTTACAAGAAACTCACCTCAAACCCAAAAACATGCACAGACTAACAGTCAAGGGATGGAAAAAGATATTTCATGCAAACAACAGGGAGAAAAAAGCAGGTTTTGTAGTACTAGTATCAGACAAAATAGACTACAAAACAAAGAAAGTAACAAGAGATAGAGAAGGATATAACACAATCATAAAGGGCTCAGACAAACAAGAGGATATAACCATTATAAATATATACACACCGAACACAGGAGCACCAACATTTGTGAAACAAATACTACCAGAATTAAAGGAGGAAATAGAATGCAATGCATTCATTTTAGGAGACTTCAACACACCACTCACTCCAAAGGATACATCCACCAGACAAAAAATAAGTAAGGACACAGAGGCACTGAACAACACACTAGAACAGGTGGACCTAATAGACATCTACAGCACTCTACATCCAAAAGCAACAGGATGTACATTCTTCTCAAGTACACATGGAACAGTCTCCAGAAGAGACCACATACTAGGTCACAAAGAGAGTCTCAGTAAGATCAAAAAGATTGAAATCCTACCAACCAACTTCTCAGACCACAAAGGTATAAAATTAGAAATTGTACAAACAAAGCAAAAAGGCTCACAAACGCATGGAGACTTAACAACATGCTCCTAAATAATCAATGGATCAATGACCAAATTAAAATAGAGATCAAGCAATATATAGAAACAAATGGCAACAACAACACAAAGCCCCATCTTCTGTGGGATGCAGTCCAACAGTCTTTAGAGGAAAGTATATAGCAATTCAGGCATATTTAAAGAAAAAAGAACAATCCCAAAAGAATAGTCTAACATCACAATTCTTGAAATTGGAAATAGAAGAACAAATGAGGACTAAAGTCAGGGCAAGGAGGGATGTAATAAGCATGAGGGAAGAAATCAATAAAATTGGGAAGAATAAAACAATAGAAAAAAATCAATGAAACCAAGAGCTGCTTCTTTTAGAAAATAAACAAAATAGATAATCCTCTAGCCAGACTAAATAGGAGAAAAAGAGAATCAACACACATCAACAGAATCAGAAACGAGAGAGGAAAAATCACTATGGACCCCACAGAAATACAAAGAATTATTAGAGAATAGTATGAAAACCTATATGCTAACAAGCTGGGAAACCTAGAATAAATGGGCCACATCCTAGAAAAATACAACCTTCAAAGACTGGCCCAGAAAGAAACAGAAAATCTAAACAGACCAACTATGAGCAACGAAATTGAAGCGGTAATCAAAAAACTACCCAAGAACAAATCACCCGCACCAGATGGATTTACCTCAGAATTTTATCAGACCTACAGAGAAGACATAATACCCATCCTCCTTAAAGTTATCCAAAAAACAGAAGAGGAGGGAATACTCCCAAACTCATTCCAGGAAGCCAACATCACCCTAAAAACAAGAAACACCCCACCAAAAAAGAAAACTACAGACTAATATCCCTTATGAACGTAGATGCAAAAATACTGAACAAAATATTCACAAACCGAATCCAAAAATATATCAAAAGGATCATACACCATGACCAAGAGGGATTCATCCCAGGGACGAAAGGATGGTACAATATTCGAAAATCCATCAGCATCATCCACCACATCAACAAAAAGGACAAAAACCACATGATCTTCTCCATAGATGCTGAAAAAGCATTCAACAAAATTCAACATCCATTCATGATAAAAACTCTCAATAAAATGGGCATAGAGGGCAAGTACCTCAACATAATAAAGGCCATATATGAGAAACCCACAGCCAACATCATACTGAATAGCAAGAAGCTGAAAGCTTTTCCTCTGAGATCGGGAACAAGACAGGGATGCCCACTCTCTCCACTGTTATTCAACATAGTACTGGAGGTTCTAGCCACAGCAATTAGACAAAACAAAGAAATACAAGGAATCCAGATTGGTAAAGAAGAAGTTAAACTGTCACTATTTACAGATGACATGATATTGTACATAAAAAACCATAAAACTCCACTCCAAAACTACTAGAACTGATATCGTAATTCAGCAAAGTTGCAGGAGACAAAATTAATACACAGAAATCTGTGGCTTTCCTATACACTAACAATGAACTAATAGAAAGAGAAATCGGGACAGTAATTCCATTCACAATAGCATCAAAAAGAATGTAATACCTAGGAATAAACCTAACCAAGGAAGTGAAAGACGTATACCGTGAAAACTATAAGACACTCTTAAAAGAAATTAAAGAAGTCACTAACAAATGGAAACTCATCCAATGCTCCTGGCTAGGAAGAATTAATATCGGCAAAGTGACCATCCTGCCAAAAACAATATACAGATTCGATGCAATACCTATGAAATTCCCAACAGCATTCTTCAACAAACTGGAACAAATAGTTCAAAAATCCATACGGAACCACAAAAGACCTCGAATAGCCAAAACAATATTGAGAAGGAAGAATAAATTTGGGTGGGGGGAATCTCACTTCCTAACTTCAAGGTCTACTACAAAGCCACAGTAATCAAGACAATTTGATACTGCCACAAGAGCAGAGGCACAGACCAATGGAACAGAATAGAGACTCCAAACATTAACCCAAACATACATGGTCAATTAATATATGATAAAGAAGCCATGGACATACAATGGGGAAATGACAGTCTCTTCAACAGATGGTGCTGGCAAAACTGGACAGCTCAATGTAAGGGAATGAAACTGGATCACTGCCTAACCCCATACACAGAAGTAAACTCTAAATGGATCAAAGACTTGAACGTAAGTCATGAAACCATAAAACTCTTAGGAAAAAACACAGGCAAAAATCTCTTAGACATAAACATGAGTGTCCTCTTCTTGAACATACCTCCCCAGGCAAGGGAAACAAAAGTAAAAATAAACAAGTGGGACTATATCAGGATGAAAAGCTTCTGTACAGCAAAGGACACCATCAGTAGAACAAAAAGGTACCCTACAGTATGGGAGAATATATTCATAAATGACAGATCCGATAAAGGATTGACATGCAAGATATGCAAAGAGCTCACACACCACAACAAAAAGCAAATAATCCAATTAAAACATGGGCAATGGAGCTGAACAGACAGTTCTCCAAAGCAGAAATTCAGATGAGCAACAGACACATGAAAAGATGCTCCACATCGCTTGTCATCAGAGAAATGCAAATTAAAACCACAATGAGATATCACCTCACACCAGTAAGGATTGCTACCATCCAAAAGACAAACAACAACAAATGTTGCTGAGGTTGCGGAGAAAGGGGCATCTTCCTACACTGCTGGTGGGAATGCAAATTAGTTCAACCATTGTGGAAAACAGTATGGAGGTTCCTCAAAAATCTCAAACTAGAAATACCACTTGACCCAGGAATTCCACTTCTAGGAATTTACCCAAGGAATATAGCACTCCAGTTTAAAAAAGACAGGTGCACCCCTATGTTTATCGCAGCACTATTTACAATAGCCAAGAAATGGAAGCAACCTAAGTGTCCATCAGTAGATGAATGGATAAAGAAGATGTGGAACATATACACAATGGAATATTACTCAGCCATAAGGAAAAAACAGAGCCTACCATTTGCAACAACATGGATGAAGCTAGAGAGTATTATGCTCAGGGAAACAAGCCAGGGAGAGAAAGACAAGTACCAAATTATTTCACTCATCTGTGGAGTATAACAACAGAGTAACACTGAAGGAATGAAACAGCAGCAGAATCACAGAACCCAAGAATGGACTAACCATTACCAAAGGGAAAGAGTCTGGGGAGACTGGGAGGGGAGGGACGTATAAGGGGCGGGAAAGAAGAAGGAGGGCATTACGATTAGCATGTATAGTATGTGGGGGGCACAGAGAGGGCTATGCAACACAGAGAACACAAGTAGTGATTTTACAGCATCTTATGCAGATGGACAGTGACGGTGAAGGGGTATGTGGTGGGGACTTCGTGAAGAGGGGAGCCTAGCAAACATAATATTCTTCATGTAACTGTAGATTAATAACACAAAAAAAATCTGAAAAATCTGACACTTGCATTTTTGGCATCTTTGAATTTTCAGGCTAAAGGATTCCCAATTTTAAATCATTTTTGATTGATTATAGTTTGTGACAGTGAAAATATAGGTAAAATTTAAATCATAAGAATTTGATCCAAAATAAAGTCTGAGCAAATCAATATGTAATAGTTAAACATAATAGGCAATCATTTTCATTTGCCATTTTTGGTCATTAGTGAGAGAAGCATCCTGAGTTTTCTTTCTTTTAAATAAATATAATCTGTTCCTATACATTATGAGCATATTTTTCATTCCTAACCTGATTAATATCAGTACCAGGGATTATTGGTAGTTTCCTCTTTTTTATATTCTGTATTTAAATATTTTCTTTAGGTTTCATTTTAATTTGCTGGTGGCAAATTTCTAATTTGACCACTTTGAATTTATGAAATCACATGCCTTCTGGTCTGTGCGACATGTAGTGATGATTTATCCTAACCCACATTGTAAAAACCTACCAGGATATTTTTACTAAGAGGATCTGTCATTTAAAAAAATTTTAGATCTACTATGTTTATTTCCTAAACCACTCTAATGTGCCAGATGAAAGCTCACTTTTTTTCAATTAATACTCAATTATCTTAATGCTGTACATTCAGTAATTTTCTTGCTATTGTCTTAAGTTCACAATGAGTTTTTCCTAAACATCTAAATACAAATCTACAAAAGAGTTCTATAACACATGCCATACATAGGATCTATTAATAAATATTGCCCCTAAAGATAAGGGACAGAGAAAAATAATTGGTATCTCTCCTGTCCTCAGTATTACTCCATAGGGACAATTTAGTGTGGTGGCAAGAAAAAAATGATACACATATATGCATTAGACGGGAAGAACTGAAACGTGTCAGAGTGGTGCCATCCATCCATCCTGACGTGGACCGCCTGCTCACGTAACGTCCCTACCCGTGTGTCTCCTCACCAACACCCTACTCCTGCTCTGTTCTCTTTTCTATAAAGCCTGTCAGCTTCTAACATACTATGCAACTTAGTATGTTAGGAACACTTCTGACTGTTCCCCTCACCCAGAATGTAAGTTTTTTGAGAACAAAGTCATTTTGATGTTTTCTGCATGTTCATTTCAAATACCTAGCAAAGTGCCAGACACACACAAAATCATTTCTTGGAGCACTGCATATCACCGTAACTTTCTTACCCATTTGTGCATTCTGTTGCCTGTCCTATCTTCACTAATTCACTGCCCTCCCTTCATGTTCAAGTTCCCTAACTGTTGTCAAGATTGGAAAAATGACATAATCAGTGGAAAAGGTGATTAAGAGTTCAGCTAAGCCCCATGCTCAGCTTCCTTCCCTTTTCAGATTCAGTGTACTGTTCACCTAGATGGTAGGCTCCCTCCCTGCACAAGGGCAGGACTCATGTCTGTCACCCAGGTGCCTCACCACCCGGTGATCGGTCATGTAGGACAAGGATGGAGGTCTCCTGACATCACGCAATCACAGCAGCAAGAACAAAGTGTGACCCTGCACCGATCATGTGAGTGAAGACTGTAAGGAAAGAACTGGAAGTTGAGGGAACAAACCCTAGTGTTCCCTTCATCCAATGGAAATCCTGTCCCTTCAGTTGGTACAAACTGGGGCCCCTGGGAAGAACACTTTGATGAGACCCAAGCTGTTTCCAGAGGGGTTTCTCCAACTCTCTTGGACCCAGTGGCCCAGCCACAGCTACAGGACATACACACCACGCTCCCTCCAGACAGGATGAAGGAGGCAGGTCCTCAGTCAATTCTCTTTCCCAAGGAACAGAGAAGGATGCACACCATCCTGAAAACTAACAAAAAATAGGTGCATGCCCACCCTGAAGATGTGACAGGGGTGTGTAGTCTTAACAGGCGCTCAGCAAGACTCCAAGTCAGGAAATGATACCTTTCTATGCAATTAATTCTTAAGCCTGAGTTCTCACTGACTATCTTGTAAAGCTTAAAAATTAGTCTCAAAAGGGGAGCCAAGATGGTGGCGTGAGAAGAGCAGTGGAAATCTCCTCCCAAAACCACATATATTTTTGAAAATACAACAAAGACAACTCTTCCTAAAAGAGAGACCAGAAGACAAAGGACAACATCCAGACCACATCCACACCTGCGAGAACCCAGTGCCTCATGAAGGGGGTAAGATACAAGCCCCGGCCTGGCTGGACCTAAGCGCCCCACACCCAAGCCCCAGGCGAGAGGAGAGGAGTTGGACCGGGGAGGGGGAGGGAGCCCAGGACTGCTAAATAGCCAGCCCTAGCCATCCGCACCAGAGCGCAGACACCGTGCATGCGTGGGGTCCTGGATAATAGGGAAACAGGACAGTAAGACCTGTGAGCAGGTCCCCACTGCCGGTGCCGTGGGGACAAAGAAAAGCGAGTGCTTTTTGGGAGTCTTAAAGGGACAGGGACCCCATGACTGGACAGAATCGTCCTGGGACACTCAGTCCAGCTGCAGGGAATCTGGGGAACTCTGGGCACTCTAACCCCCTGGGCAGCAGGGAGCGTGGAGGCCCCTCATGGAGATAAATAGCCTCCCGGCCGATCCTCCTGCAACGCGGCTCCATCATATCGACGTAGCAAGCCGAGGCAGGCCACGCACTCAGCTACTGGGCAGAAAGTAAGTAAGGACACAGAGGCACTGAACAACACACTAGAACAGATGGACCTAATAGGCATCTATAGAACTCTACATCCAAAAGCAACAGGATATACATTCTTCTCAAGTGCACATGGAACATTCTCCAGAATAGACCACATACTAGCTCACAAAAAGAGCCTCAGTAAATTCCAAAATATTGAAATTCTACCAACCAATTTTTCAGACCACAAAGGTATAAAAGTAGAAATAAATTCTACAAAGAAAACAAAAAGGCTCACAAACACATGGAGGCTTAACAACATGCTACTAATAATAATCAATGGATCAATGAACAAATCAAAATAGAGATCAAGGAATATATAGAAACAAATGACAACAACAACACTAAGCCCCAACTTCTATGAGATGCAGCAAAAGCAGTCTTAAAAGGAAAGTATATAGCGATCCAGGCACACCTGAAGAAGGAAGAACAATCCCAAATGAATAGTCTAACATCACAACTATCGAAACTGGAAAAAGAAGAACAAATGAGGCCTAAAGTCAGCAGAAGGAGGGACATAATAAAGATCAGAGAAGAAATAAACAAAATTGAGAAGAATAAAACAATAGCAAAAATCAAAGAAACCAAGAGCTGGTTCTTCGAGAAAATAAACAAAATAGATAAGCCTCTAGCCCAACTTATTAAGAGAAAAAGAGAGTCAACACAAATCAACATAATCAGAAATGAGAATGGAAAAATCACGACAGACTCCACAGAAATATAAAGAATTATTAAAGACTACTATGAAAACCTATATGCCAACAAGCTGGAAAACCTAGAAGAAATGGACAACTTCCTAGAAAAATACAACCTCCCAAGACTGACCAAGGAAGAAACACAAAAGTTAAACAAACCAATTATGAGCAAAGAAATTGAAACGGTAATCAAAAAACTACCCGAGAACAAAACCCCGGGGCCAGACGGATTTACCTCGGAATTTTATCAGACACACAGAGAAGACATAATACCCATTCTCCTTAAAGTGTTCCAAAAAATAGAAGAAGAGGGAATACTCCCAAACTCATTCAATGAAGCCAACATCACCCTGATACCAAAACCAGGCAAAGACCCCACCATAAAAGAAAATTACAGACCAATGTCCCTGATGAACGTAGATGCAAAAACACTCAATAAAATATTAGCAAACCGAATTCAAAAATATATCAAATGATCATACACCATGACCAAGTGGGATTAATCCCAGGGATGCAAGGATGGTACAACATTCGAAAATCCATCAACATGATCCACCACATCAACAAAAAGAAGGACAAAAACCACATGATCATCTCCATAGATGTTGAGAAAGCACTTGACAAAATTCAACATCCATTGATGATAAAAACTCTCAGCAAAATGGGTATGGAGGGTAAGTACCTCAACATAATAAAGGCCATATATGATAAACCCACAGTCAACATCATACTGAACAGCAAGAAGCTGAAAGCTTTTCCTCTGAGATCAGCAACAAGACAGGGAAGCCCACTCTCTCCACTGTTATTCAACATAGTACTGGAGGTTCCAGCCACAGCAATTAGACAAGACAAAGAAATATAAGGAATCCAGATTGGTAAAGAAGAAGTTAAACTGTCACTATTTGCAGATGACATGACATAGTACATAAAAAACCCTAAAGACAACACTCCAAAACGACTAAAACTGATATTGGAATACAGCAAAATTGCAGGATACAAACTTAACACATGGAAATCTGTGGCTTTCCCATACACTAACAATGAACCAATAGAAAGAGAAATCAGGAAAACAACTCCATTCACAATCGCATCAAAAAGACTAAAATACCTAGGAAGAAACCTAACCAAAGAAGTGAAAGACCTATATCTTGAAAACTACAAGACACTCTTAAGAGAAATTAAAGGGGACACTAGCAAATGGAAATTCATCCCATGCTCTTGGCTAGGAAGAATTAATATCGTCAAAATGGCCATCCTGCCCAAAGCAATATACAGATTTCATGCAATCCCTATCAAATTACCAGCAACATTCTTCAAAGAAGTGGAACAAATATTTCAAAAATTCATATGGAAACACCAAAGAGCACGAATAGCCAAAGCAATCCTGAGAAGGAAGCATAAAGTGGTGGGGATCTCACTCCCCAACTTCAAGCTCTACTAGAAAGCCACAGTAATCAAGACAATTTGGTACTGGCACAAGAAGAGAGCCACAGACCAGTGGAACAGATTAGAGACTCCAGACATTAACCCAAACATATATGGTCAATTAATATTTGATAAAGGAGCCATGGACATACAATGGGGAAATGACAGTCTCTTCAACAGATGGTGCTGGCAAAACTGGACAGCTACATGTAAGAGAATGAAACTAGACCATTGTCTAACCCCATACACAAAAGTAAATTCGAAATGGACCAAAGACTTGAATGTAACTCATGAAACCATAAAACTCTTAGAAAAAAACATAGGCAAAAATCTCTTAGACATAAACATGAGTGACCTCTTCTTGAACATATCTCCCCGGGCAAGGAAAACAAAAGCAATAGTGAAGAAGTGGGACTATATTAAGCTGAAAAGCTTCTGTACAGCAAAAGACACCATCAATAGAACAAAAAGGTACCTTACAGTATGGGAGAACATATTTGTAAATGACAGATCCGATAAAGGCTTGACATCCAAAATATATAAAGAGCTCACCCACCTCAACAAACAAAAAACAAATAATCCAATTAAAAAATGGGCAGAGGAACTGAACAGACAGTTCTCCAAAAAAGAAATTCAGATGGCCAAGAGACACATGAAAAAATGCTCCACATCGCTCGTCATCAGAGAAGTGCAAATTAAGACCACAATGAGATATCACCTCACACCAGTAAGGATGGCAACCATCCAAAAGACAAACAACAACATATGTTGGCGAGGTTGTGGAGAAAGGGGAACCTTCCTACACTGCTGGTGAGAATGTAAATTAGTTCAACCATTGTGGAAAGCAGTATGGAGGTTCCTCAAAATGCTCAAAATAGACTTACCATTTGACCCAGGAATTCCACTCCCAGGAATTTATGCTAGGAATGCAGCACTCCAGTTTGAAAAAGTCAGATGCACTCCCATGTCTATCGCAGCACTATTTACAATAGCCAAGAATGGAAGCAACCTAAGTGTCCATCAGTAGACGAATGGATAAAGAAGATGTGGTATATATACACAATGGAATATTATTCACCCATAAGAAGAAAACAAATCCTAACATTTGTATCAACATGGATGTACCTAGAGGGTATTATGCTCAGTGAAATAAGCCAAGCGGAGAAAGAGAAATACCAAATGATTTCACTCATCTGTCGCGTATAGGAACAAAGGAAAAACTGAAGGAACAAAACACAGAACCCAAGAATGGACTAACAGCTACCAAAGGAAAAGGGGCTGGGGCGGATGGGTGGGTAGGGAGGGACAAGGGTTGGGGAGAAGAAAGGGGTTATTATGATTAGCATGCCTAATGTGGGGGGTGGGAGAAAGGGGAGGGCTGTGCAACACAGAGAAGACAAGTAGTGATTCCAGAACATTTTGATATGCTGATGGACAGTGACTGTAACGGAGTTTGGGGGTAGGACTTGATATAGGGGAATGCGTAGTAAAGATAGTATTTTTCATGTAATTGTAGATTAATGAAAATAAAAAGGAGAAAGGGGGATTACTCCCTGATAGGATAAAACTAACTGCAAATCAACAATTAATGCATGTTTTACATATCCTTAATTCTGATCTTTTAAAGGGTGTCAGATGATCAGCTATGGAAGTACATTTTTCTGATAATATTCCTTTACCTTTAAAAAAAAAAGCAGTTCTTGTGTGGTGATATCCAATAGCATCTTCACAATGGTATAAAGGTCATATCAAAGTTTGGGAAAGGGTTTGTTTTTGTTTTATACAGAGGATCAAAGCCTAATTTGGCTACCCAGAAAATGAATTAAGATATGATATGAAGAACTTCCAATATCAACATAATCTGGAAGAGTCATTCCAGAAGATGATCATCAAAAAACTTCTACAAAGATCCTGGCACTGTTGCAGTTGTAGCTGCATTCATCCCACTGCTTCCTGGACTTGTCATTGGAATGAAGAGGGAGATATCTAAGCTGGCCTGTGCATACAGTAAAACAACAAATTTGACTGGATCTATATTGTTGGAACTCAACCAAGAATTAGGAGAAGTGCAAGTTGCAGTGCTCCAAAATTGTACGACTATAGACTATCTACTGTTAAAAGAACATATGGGATGTGAACAGTTCCCAGGAATGTGTTGTTTTAATTTGTCTGATTTTTCTCAAACTATTCAAATTCAGTTAGACAATATCCATCATATCATTGATAAGTTTTCACAAGTGCCTAGGGTACCTAACTGGTTTTCTTGGTTTCACTGCATATTGCTGGAAATTGTAAGCCTGTTTTTGTTATGCAGCTGTATTCCTATTATGTTAATGTGTGTACATAATTTTTAAGTAGTTTAAAACCTACACATGGTTATGTTACTCTACAAGAAGATATGTCAAAGAAATAATCAATTACCCATGTTTTCTTCCGTCTGCTACTTCTATAGCTTTTCTTCTTCCTTCCTAATTACGACCCTTTAGTAGAATTCATGCCTCATATTGAAAATCACCGAGTATCATAATTCTTCCAAGTGGTAAAGACACCTCAAGACAAATGCTGGGCATAGAAGCCGCAGGGCATAAATCTGCAAAGAAGTAAAAACCTACCTTTTCAAACAATATTGCTTCTCTCCCACTAACCAACTTTACGTTTCCCTGTATGGCCCTAGAAGATGACTGGTTAGCCAGAGACGGGTAAGATTCCTCAAGGGAGGAACAACCTAAGACAGGAACAGCTGCAGGGGGGCCATCAGGTGAGAAATTGGGAATCAAAAGAGATGAGGCTTAGAATCTCACCCCCAACCCTGTTTTGAGAGAAATCTTCTGCATCAGTGGATGTTTTGTTGCCCACGTCTTGCTTGGATTAATAGTCTATAGGCACAGACCTGATCATCTACATTTGCCCTCTTACAGCACTGAATTGTGTTTTCTACATTTATCTTGCATCTACCTACCACTTCAGCATTTTATTTAAAAAAAATAAGGGAGAAATGTGGGATTCATATATAAATCAAGTATAAAAATCAAATGAATAATATCTGACTTGATTGTTTACAGTTCATGATGTGTGATAAAATGAAAGTTTCTGTGATATGACTTCCCTTGTACTGTTCACCGTGTAAGAACTTGTTCGTTATGCTTCAGAAGATTGGAGACTGCTGAGAATTAGGCTTGGGGTTGATTAATGATTGTGCATTGAGTCGCTTATACAGAATTTTATTATTGTTAACAGCCATTTGATCAATTAATATGAGATGCCCTCTCAAATAAATAAATATATAAATGAATAAATACAAGAGATGCCCTCTCAAAAAAAATATTAGTCTCAAAAGCAAATCCCACAGTATGAATTTCAAATGACTGCATCGTATGCGAACAACAAGGGAGTAAATCCACGGTGGCTACTGTAAAGTCAACACAAACTTGACCCCACGCCTAAATATCCAGATTCTTCATTTGTAACACAACTTCACACAACCATTTATAACATCAGACAATGAGAATCCTGTTCCACATTTGTCTTCCATAGTTTATCATGCATTTACTTCAGCTGTGTATGTAGCTTTCCTGGTTTCAGCTATGATTCAATGCCTTGACGACTGCTGAGGGGAGTCCTCTGCACAGGATTAAAGTCCTTCATAAGGTGAGCGGGCCTCCTCCAAGCAAATGAGGGCCTGAAGGAAAAGACTCACATCCCTGGAGGGAAGGAGCTCTGGCCGCAGACTCAGGCTGCAACAGCAACTCCTCCAGCGTACGGCCTGCCTGTGGACGTCAAGCAGTTCCGCCCTCACGATCGTGTGGGCCCCTTCCTCAGTGTCACACGGGCGGCTGGCTCCGACTTCCCGGAGAGCCCTGAGCTGCTGCACTGGGCGAGCAGGCGACAGCAATGGCCCCGACACGGAAAGGCCATCTGTTCTACAAGCCCAGGGGGAAGGGGCCTCAGCACGAACCGACCTGCTGACACCTTACTTCTAGCCTCCAGATCTGCGAGAAAATTAATTTCTGGTGTTTGAAGCACCACCGCCCCGAAACAAAAACAACAACAAAACCAACTCACAGTGACAGTGAACATGGTGGCCAGCACTGGAGAACGAGCAGCTGACAGGCAAGGGCACCAGGAGCCTGCCAGGGCCCTGGAAGCACCCTAAAGGCTGACTGCGCTGGAGGGAACTTCAACTAATACATGTGCAAAAATTTAAGCAGAACCCTTAAGGTTTGTGCACGTGATAATATACTTCCAGCGTAAAAAAAATTAAGGAGATTTTAACAAAAACACTGTAAGTCAAGTGCACATGTAACTTTTAAAAATGAGGCAACTCTTTCAAGAAACGTGGCTTCATGAGTGGAGGGGACGTTCGTGCTGGGCTGCTGTGGATCTAACGGCCCAGGACCCATTTTACTTTTCCCCAAGCATAAGTGACGTGAGCCTATGTGGAGAGAGAAGATGGATACACGAGTCGGAGGAAAGTGAAGAAGCAGGTTCCCAGAGAAGACAGAGGCGCCATGCGGGGCCAGTGGGGGAAACAGGACAAGAGGTCAGGGGGAAGACGTGTTCCTCAGAGGAAAAGGGAAGCCACAGCTGCGGGGCACAGATGGGCCAGCACAGGCTCGGGAGCAAGCAGCAGAGGCACGCAGCGTTCGTTTTTAACGTGATGCTGATTCTGTGCTGAGTCGGCAGTGACTGAGGAAGCCGTGATGACTTAGACCGGTCGGAGTGGGTGCAGCGGCTGGTGCAGGGTACCGAGCTGCACAGGGGCACGGAGATGTGGGGAGGTAGGGTGGGAGGCTCTGGCATATTCCAGGCAAAAGACGGCGAGAGCCGGGCCAGGTGCTGGTGGAGCTCCTGAGTGTGGTGAGTGAGGCAGGCTCGGAAGACACAGCATCTGATGGGCAGGACCAGGGGGAGGGGGACGGGGGCGGGACGGAGACGGAGACACTGAGGTGCTGCTGCCTGTGGGGTGTCCTGCCTCCTAACTGGCTGGGGTGGCAGGACGTTCTATGAACTGAGTTGGGGGAGGAGTGTACATGGTCAAGGAGCTTGGTGCCCCGGACAGCGAAGTGAGCTGTGGGATGCAGGAGACGGGGGTGGCATCTGGGACAGATGGCTGGGGTGGGGGTGCTGGCCAAAGATGCACGCGTGCTGGCTGAAAAGCCTGAAGGGCACGGAGAGGGGCACCTGCGACTCCCCAGACGGCTCACTCAGAGGCACACCTATGGCTGGAGAGCCTAAGAATCATGGTGTTTGTCAGGGCAAGAGGGGCAGGAAGATACAGGGCACGGGGCAGCTACTGCGTGTCTTATGGACAACAGGACGGATGGACGGTGAAGGTGGGAAAGAGTGGGGGGTCACACGACAGGAAACATGAAAATACCAAGGACAAGGAAGGCCCCTTTCCTGAGTCCAGAAACACGTGATGTCACTGTCACTAATGATGGACGTAATTACGTGGACACACCAAGAGCGAACGTTGTGAGCCCTTCCTAGTGGCCAGGCACTGTCCTAAGCAGCCTGCTGCGTTACGGCATTACAACTGCCAATGACCCCATCACACAGAGACTGTGTCACTGACTCTGACCGTAGGGGGAATACAGCAAGCTGCGCTGAAGACCAGGCCCACGGGCTCTTTCCCTGGGCACAGACCTAAGCCACATTCCCCAGGCCTGAGGCCCCAGGGGTGGCCGAATGCCTAGATCCTGTCATGGAACACGTGGAGTCAAGTTCACATCATGTGCAACTGCAGGCGTCCCCCCACCAGCCGGATGGTTCCAGAGCAACCCAAAAGCTACACGCTGACATTAGAAGGTGCCCAGGTCTCTAAACAATGGTGATCAGCGGATGTGCATCCCTCGGCATGACAGAGGAGCAGCCAGAAGCCCCAGGAGCTCAGAGTCTCTCTGCTCGCAGGCTGGCGGCTGCCACGGCCCCACCCGACCAGCTGCTGGCTTGTACCTGGGGAGGTGCTTCGGGCGAGGAGGTCCCTCCTCACTGGCCACAGCTGCTGCCCACGCTCCAGCAGGTGGGTCAGCTCAGGTTTGGGAACCGGATGCCCTATTGATGGAGAAAGAAACAACATGGGTGTTTTGATGAAATCAATGAAACCCTTCCATTCTGCCTGGGTTGACAGAACTGCTCCCAAAGTAAAGAAAATGTTCATTTGTGACGCAGAAACCAAGCGCCCAAACCCCACTCTTGGACTGCACGTGAGGTAGCAGGTGGCACTGCCTGCCGACCCACCACTGCCCCTGAAGGTCATCGGTGGGAGCCAGAGCGCACGGGGTGTGCACAACGCTCACACGCGGCCCTGGGTCCATGGGGTGGGGGGCGCCTCCTCCCGGAAGTTCGGTAATTGATCCACGTGGCTGGTTTCAAACGCCCTGCGCTTCAGGAACACCTGGGGATGCCTGATTTCAGTCTCCACGGGCAGAAACAGAAGGTCTCGCATTGAAGGTGAGGCCTCGGCATTCGGGAAGTCTCCCTGAGGACAGAGAACTCCCGGTGGAGGCCGGTCAGCACCAGGGAAGTGGCAGCCCTGATCACCAGAAGCGGGGGCAGATGCGGGCTGGGCGCTCTGCAGGGGAAGCCTTCACCGAAGTGCGGGGCAGCCCGCAGCCCCTGCAGCCCGAGGAGCAGTCAGACGCCTGGCCCAGAGGACCTTCCCGCGGCTGGTGACGAACCCACGCTGCTCCGCCCGCCAGCCCCGCGGCGCCACTTGGGCCTCTCTGAGGTGAGGCGGAGAATTTCCTTCGGGGAAGCCAGTTCCAGTCGGTTTTCTCTTCCACGCAGCCGCATTCGTCTCAGCGGAGGCGGGAGGGTTCTGGGGACAAGTCCGGTGATGGGGGCAGCAGGGCCTACCAACCTCTCCTCTGGCCGGTTCTGCTCCACAGCCCAGGGTTTGCTCAGACAGGTGTCAGTCACAGTCCCCGCGCTGTGCCTGCCCCCTACCAGCACTGGGCTCAGGGATCGGAGGCAGGCAGAGTGCGACAGGCATTCTTCGGTCCCTGTCACCTCAGGGCCTTTCCTGGGGCTGATTCCTGCACCTGGAAGCCCCCTCCCCGCTGGCTCACAGCCTTCGAGTTCCCAGCTCCAACGTCCTTCCCTGAGATGCCTTTTTTGAAGCACTCATGACCGGCTTTAACCTGAAGCCCCTTTAGATTTCTTTCGACAACTCATCACAATTCATCTAAGAATGGACACCTACCTTCCCCACTAAACTCAGGCTGATGGGTGTGCACAGCATACGGCATGAGCCACCGTCACTGATGGCTTCTCCTTGACCCAAGTCACCTTTTTTCTTAAAATTTTATTCTAAAAGGGAGCCCTGTTTTGCTTTCGTAAAAGAGAAAAGTCACTTCAGTTCTGACAAATGGAAGGTTATTGTTAAAACACAACAATGAAACAAAAAAAAACACCATTAAAGTCCCAGCAAGCTCCTGCACACTGCTCAGGGCTGGGAGCTGGAGGCCGCGCCCACCGCGACGAGGAACTGGTCAAAAGGAAGGAGCACGGAGTCCTATGCAGTGATCTGAGACGTTCTCTTGACGATCAGCATCCCAGACCGAGCAGGTAAAAGGACTGGCTTTTTGGGGCACCACCTGTGGCTCCGACATTTCTGCGTGCGTTCTGACTCCTGCCCTGGCAAGGATCGTGGCCCAGGCCTCAGGAATCCTGTGGTGATGACGACGAGACACTAGGGCAGTTTTCCCTGACCCTGCTGTTCAGGGGACACCGGTGACAAATACCATGTGGAGCCTGCATGACTCACCGTCTCAGATCGGCCCATAGCCCACGCCCCTGCTCCAGAACTGTGGGACACGTGACACGACCAGGCAGGGCCAGCTTGCCCCCTGTGGCATCTGGAATAAGGATTCAGACTGAGGTTGCAGCGTGCTGGGCCCTGGGGTGAGGCCTTGTGTTCGGAGGGACACTGTCTCAATCCCACTGACACCCGACACACACACAGGGAGACAGGCAGGAGGAAAAGGGACCAGGAAACGAGGGGCTCTGGGGGAGGGCAGGTGGCTCCTCCGATCCTGACAGCCAGGAACCAGGGGTTCCGCACAGGGGTGAGAGGCGATCCCTTACATAGGGACGCCACGAGCCCACACGTCTGCAGCATCACCTCCTGGTACAGGGTCCACTGGGTCGGGCCCAGCTGCCCCCACTCCTCCCGGGAAAAGGTCATGGCCACATCCTGGAAGGTCACTGACACCTGGAAAGTCAAACGGAGGAAGTGGTGTTGCCTTGTGCTGTTGGATGGGATCAGAGCCTGTCACTCAGTCACTGCTGAAGGTGCAGAGACCCAGGCCCAGGCCCGGATCACCGAGGCCAAGCTCCGTGCTGGGCTCGAAGGGGAGGACGCAGCCTTTCGACATAATGCGACTGTGGCTAAGAGCAAAACCTCCCCTGGGGAAGCCACCGGAGATGGTGCAGTGTGTCCCCACGAGGATTGGGGGGAGATGGTGAGTGTTCTGTGATGTCCGAGGGACGGGGATATGGCCGTGATGGTCCCAACAACAAGAGCAGGAGCAGCAAGCGAACAGCCCCAGGCCCACGAGCACTCGGTGTACTCTGTGAGTTTCACCAATCCTCCCACAGTGCACGAGGTTAATGCCATCACCACCTCCACCTGGGCTCAGGCAGCTCTAGAAAGTCACCCACAATCCCAATTTTAAGGAGCAGAGATGGTATCTGAACAACCCAAGGAAAGATGGCACAGAGTTGCCAGAGGATGGGAAGGTGGGGGTCAGGGGCACCTACAAGGGGACACCTATGCACAGGAAGGACGTGGTGAGACCTGGGGACAGGGCACCGGACGACGGGAAGGCCAAGGGCAAAAGCTGCCGAGCGGGTTGCGGGGCTGGGTGAGCAAGCGGTGGAGGACAGCAGCGCAGGCCCAGTGGGGGGCCCCTGACGGGTGCCCAGCTCAGTCACTCAGCTGTTCACCGAGGGCCTTTCACCAGCCCAGGCTGTTCCCGGTCTCGGCACAGAGGGACAACAGGCGCTTGTGATCCGGGGCTGGAAACAGATCCTAAACCAGCAAGGGGGCCCCAGAGATGACAAAAACAAGAAAACAGAGCAAGGAGACGAAAGAGATTGTGGCCCACTGCAGATGTGGTGACAGGGGAGGCTACTGTCGGGACGGCACACTGGGCCGAGACTGCAGTAAACGGAGGAGGGGGCCATGCGGCTGCGATGTTAACCAATGTGATAAGCCCTGACGATGAACAGGGCTGGTAAGGCTGACCGGGGTGACTGCCGGGGCGTGACCCAGGGCCTCCTGAGCGTTCGTGTCCCAAAGGACACCACACTCCTGCACACCGTCATCACCGACCATCTGAATGCTCTTCCTTTTCAAATATAACTGCATGTCTTAAACAACACAGACCCACTGCTGTCACTGGGGATCTGAGAGTCAGACGCCCCGGCGGCCTTGGCTCCCAGCCTGCCCTGCTGTCTTTGTCGTCCTAGCATAGCAGCAACTCAAAAACGCTACTCCTGCCTCTAGGCCGCCAGCCTTTAAGTGTGTACAGGAAGGAGGGCAGGGAGCCCCGAGGAGCAGCCTGCCGCCGGGGTGAGCCCCCAAGCTCAGCACAGGTCCAGGGGCGTGTCCATGCCAGCCCTTCCCAGACCTTGCTGGACACCCGCCGACACACATCAACCGTGCATCCTTCCCAGTTCCCCAGACTAGGACAAAGGAATTCGTATTGCTGTACGGAATTAAAATGTCAACATTCCTATTTTATACCAAAGAAAACAGCAGCCCAGGTCAGCAGGGAGACTTAAAGAGAGAAAAATTTATTTGCAATGTAAATAAACAAGGTCCCTGTCGCTGGTTCGGTAAATGAGTATCGTGTGTGTGTGTGTATGTAGTATGTAGACTCACAAATCTTCCTTCCTAAAATCAAAGCAAAAACTGTCCGCCCTTTTTTCACACGCTCATTTACACAAGTCAGATGCATCTTTTCGGGTTTTCCTTCTTAAAACTAAAACAGAGAGGAGAAGTATGTACAGCGAGGAAGCATTTTGTCAGTTTCTCAATTGTTGCAAGATTTTAATCCGCTGCGCTAAATAATCCCTAAAAACCGCCCCAGGCGGTAAAATGCAGTGGGTGGGGATTTTCCTCCTTGGGCCCCGGCGCAGTCCTGACACCGGGGCGCTGAAGAAGGATCGAAACACGAGTCGCGTTACAGAAATCCGAGGTTTTGCTGTGGACCCTGGGGCTGGGGTGCGGGGGGGTCAGACCTCTCAGCCCACAGACCTCACAGCGCCTGCACGCGCGCATCCTCGCCCCCTCCGCCCCCGCCCTCGATTTGAAATGGGCGCGTTTGCTGGTAGTAGAAAGCAGGCATGGGCGAGACGAGCGCCCGGCAGGCTTCCACGGACCAGGAGCTGGAGTGGCGGCTGAGCCACAGCCACAGCCGACGGTGCGAGGCAGGGCTTGGGCGCCCCGTCTGAGTTGCCGCGGCCTCGGCAAGGGGCGCAGCCGGACCCCAGTGATGTCGGCGAACCCTGGGCCTCCTCCCTGAGGACCGCCCCGCGCGCACGGCCTTGTGTTCGGGGGGCCCTGGGGCCACACACCTCGCCCCTCCACACAGAATCCCGCCGGCCGTCAGGAACGGGGCCCTCCCCCACGGGACCCCTGACCTGGATTCCGCACCCGGAGCCGAGGTGACCCCATCCTGGCGCTCCGAGAAACGGCCGGGAGAAGGGAAGGCGAAGGGTCGAAGGTCACCGTCCTCCCGCACGTCCGGGCGGCGGGACCGCGACGCTGGGGGTCCGAGAGTGGGAGGCGCGGGGACCGTCCACTCACCTGCGCCGGGTCCAAGGGCGCCGCCATCAGACCTGTGGCGAGCGGGGCCGCACGGGGGCGCCCGGGGGCTCAGCGACCCCACCCAGAACCCGCGGAGGCGCAGGTGGGGCCTCCCCGCCGTTCCGCCCTGCTCCGAACGACCGGCAGCCGAGAACTCAGCGCCACTGTGGAGGAATCGCGCCCCACGCCGTAACGCTTCCGCCTGGCGACGCCGGAAATCCCGCCTCTACCATCGGGACCGGAACGCCCCCTTTCCTGTGATGTCGCCCTCTCGGTGCACACCGGGTAATGTAGTTTCTCTCCTGCGTCTGGCCAGGCTGGGGAGCGCTGCCCCTCGTAGGAGATAAAGGTCTGGAGGCCAGGAACGAGCTGACAAAGGTGTGGGGAGGCCCCAGGGAAGGAGAGGCAAGGGACACTCTCCAGGGGAAGCACCCAAATTTCCCGGTTGTGTTTTCTGCATCTTGTTATTTCAGATGATCCCAATGGAACACGTGCGCACACTGTATTGTGAGTTTTAAAATTTCTTTTAAAACCTGTGAGCGCCTCTCAGGTGACCAGGTGCACCGGTGTGGAAAGGCTGGCCCCTGACACAAGTTCACCTTCTTTCCTCCCCTGTGACCCAGTGACATCCAATGCCCAGGGCCTGTGTACCTCCCCTGATTCCCAGTAAAGGCCAGACTTGCCTAGAGGTCCTCCCTCTCCCTGGGCGCTGTGGAGTGATGGGGAGGATTATTCTCTCCAAGCCATGCTGTCTGCATTGCCACATCCACTACAGGAAGACTGTGTGATTGCGTGTGTGTGATGGAAATAAATGAAGACCAGAAATGAGTACAAGCAAGGGCTATAAGGTATTTATTCAGACCTTGCCACAGCAAGAGTCAGTCACTGTCGCTTGCATTTGTCAGACAGGGGAGTGGAAAATTTATTATGAAAACAAGGAGCGCCTCAGGAATGCGCTGGTGGAGGCCCTTACCAGGGGAGCGCTGGAGGCAGAAAACAAGCGGTGTGGCAAACCTGCAGGATCAGTTAAGGAAGCATATTCGGCTTTCTCCAGCTGGTCTTAAGTTGGAAGCTGGGGGTGGGGAGGGAACTTCATGGAAATCAAAGCTTATTCACCAGGTCCTGCCCATTGTGCGTTGACTGCTGCAGAACTTCTGGGTCAAAGTTGTGTTTTCAGATATGGTCTGGCCACTGACAGTTTGTATATTCAGTCTGTGTGTCTGTGTGTGTGACTGACACACAAGGCCCTGGGGAATCCCTATGTCACGTCTTTCTCACAAATCTCTGTGCACTATTGGTGTGTTTGTGTGGCCACAACTGCTGTGATATACAGATCGTCCTGTAGCACAGGTCCTGGGTGTTCCGCATGTGTTGCTTGGGTGTCTCATGTCAGTTTTTTCTGTTCTGGATGGAGCATACACACGTGTCCAGCATACACACGTGGTGAGGTGTCAGTTTCGCATGACAGTCTCACAGGTTGTGCTGCAAGTGACACTACCACACACCAAAGTACCCTCTCCTACTCTGCTGGAGGCATGGACAACACAGGGCAACTGAAATTCCTGTGATCACAGGGTGGTTTGCAGTGTGCTAGCAAAATGCTACCACACTGGGTGGGTTTCCAGGTGTGTCCCTATCACACACTTATCCACCAAGACCAGACCTCAATCATCCATCTCATTAATTAATATCCAGTGTAGAGGAAACATGGTGGTGGGGGGAGTGCCAAGCATGTTAGACAGCTTCAAACAGATGCAAAAAACAAATGCAGACCATAGCCAGTTCTGATTGGCAAATGACTAAGCAACTCAATAAATAAATAAATGGTCCAAAAATTAAAAAATGAAGTGACATTTATATGTCAGTGTGACCTATCAAACGTCTTATAGATCCATTTTGGATTTGATTGCCTTAAAGAAACAAACATGTTTTTGGGAATGCTTAGCATTGACAATATATTTCTTTGACTCCTCAAATATTTTGGTTGAAAAGTTACTATGTTTTGGAAATGCATTCGGAAGTGATTAAGCATTGAATGACAAATGTTGGGATTATAAATAAAATTATCCAGCAATATGCATGGGGATGTATGTAACAAGAATGGCCATGAATTGACCAGTACTGATAGAAGACTGGATGGGTCATGGGGCTTCGTAACATGCTCCTTTTGTGTATATATTTGAAAACGCACATTATAAAGGGTAGAATATGTCCTATCAATTTTATGTTAGGATTAAAAAAGGCAGAGGAAACTTTTGGTTTCAGTGGTTCAAGCAGTATCAAAACACAAATTATATATTTTAAATATGCAGAATTTATTATATGACTATTACACTTCAATAAAACTACTTTTTAAAGTAGATGTAAAAAGTACTCAAAGGTTGTCACTTCCAAATTACTTTACAGTGTTGTACTCTTCTTTCTATTGCTGAGGTTATCTGTTGCTATGGTAGCAGAAGGGTGGGAACAGAAGTGTCCCACTGCACACCTCTTCCCAAAGACATGTTCAGGTGCAACTTGAAATTGGCTAGGATGGGAGTATACACACTGCAGAAATTCACAAACACTACAACACAGATTATTTTATTGGAAGGCTGGATTTAAGAAAGTGATGGTCAGTAAGTTAATTGTAGATTATGCTAAAAAGCATGTAGCCTCTGTGAATGTTATACTGTGAATAGCAGCAGAAAATGAGAAAATATTCTTACAGTATTCAAAAACAATACTTCCATTTAGCAATGGCTTTGTCACATATGTCTTCATTAGTGAAAGGGAAAATGTCACCCAACATCTATTTTAAAATAAGCAAATGGGATTAATGATCATTTTATTAAACAAGCTAAACAAGTAGCAGATGAAAACATCAAAAAAGCTAAACTTCACGAAACATCACAGAACTGCAATTCAAACTACATGGAGATGATATTACAGCTAAAATTGAAAAGTATAACATAACCACCAACCAGGCATTGGCACATTGTGGATGAACACGAGGTCTCATAAACTGCTGGTGGGAACACAGATGAGCACAAGCAGCTTAGAGCACAGTTGGGCAGTTTCTTCAGTACTCATACATCCACCAACTCTATAAAGTATTGGCAGAAGAGAAATTCATATAAAGAATTATATGCCTACATTCACTGCAGCTTTATTTCTAACAAAACCAAATGAAACAACCCAAATTCCCCTTAACAGATGAGCAGGTAAACCAATAGTGGCACAAGCACAGAGAAGAACATTACTCGACAGTAAAATAATGAACTATTCATATAAGCAACATCAATGATCTCTAATTAGTGTAAAAAATATCAGAAAAAAGTAAAAACACTGTGATTCGATTCATGTAAAATTCCAGACAATGCAAACAAATTTATTGTTAAAGAAAGTAAACCACTGGACTCCTGTAGGACTGGAGAGGACAGAGAGAATATAAAAGGGCATGAGGTATAAATAATGGACATATTCAATATCAACATTATGATGGTTTTATAAGGTTTATATGTGTGGCAACATTTTTCAAATTATCCACCTTAAATATGTATGTCAATAATGTTTCTGAAAAATAGTTCAAATTAAAAAATCTGAATCTCCCACTCTTTTTGGAAACTAGGTTTCACAACCCAATACTAACTCCACTCTATTTTTCCTTATTCCCTGGTAAGGGTAGCCCTGAAGCAGTGTAGGGGATGGCAAGCAATGGAAGCTGTTCCAATTTGGCACGTCAAAAACACTGGCTGGATCACAAAAGCCACACCCCTGCCAACAAGCTCTCCATTCTCTGCCCGTATTCGTCTGCGTTCACAGCAATGGATTTGAAATGACAGCCCAGAAAGAATGGGAATTCACATTTCTGTGACAATGACTTCAACTGCACTCCTGCACTCAAGAGTTCACAGCTCTGAGGGTCCTGTGATTCTGCGCAGCCAAAGCCATGGGGACATCTACAGATGTACTCAGAACAGGCACATCCCATCTAATTTGCTGCAGGCTCCTCTACTGTTTACTAATCACACCCAGGATTCCAGTACCAATTATACTTGAAACCTGGCTCTCATACTATGAGGGGCAATACCACTCTATGGAATTATGCCCGTCAGGACACTTGGCTCCTTTGTAGGACCTGGTGACCACCTTCCCCTCCAGTACTGGGCACTATGTGACACTCTCTGGGAACAAGACAACAACTTCATGACATTCCCAAAGGCGCTAGAGCTGCCAAAACAAGTGACACCTCCGAAGGGTGACCTTTGGTCTCACAATATATGGAGGCATCGAGGCCACAAATGAGAACCATCCTAGGTCTTTGGCAGCAATGCAAATTAGGCCAAAACTGGAATGAGAGCTGTCATGCAGCACCTGCTGATGTGCACACTTGGGGCCCCCACAAAAGCTGTCCATCCCTTCATATAAACAGAGCCCAGTTATGTTTTTCACCCACCTAAAATAGTAAATACCACCCCCAAGATTAAAGGTAGATTAAATAAGACATTTATTACTGCATGAGCCCAGAGCGATGTGAGGCACACAGTTACCAGTTGGTGACTTGGAGGCTAGAAAAATCAAATACAAGTGCTATGTGAAATCAACAATTTCCAATTTCCATGCAGAACGCCCTACGGGCAAGCCTCTACCAGAGCCCACTTGTAGCCCAAACTGGATCATGTTCATCCTTAATAAGGAAAGGGAAATTACAGTTAGGTCACAGACTACTCAAGATTTCCACCAGAGATTGGGAGAGAACACGGATGTCTGCCTTGCCTTAGCACATCACGGTGACTGATGCCCACTATGCAAGGTGGTCGAGGTGAGATAGCTTCTACCAGCAAGACTGGCAGTGATAGCAGCCTGGCAAGAGCCCTGTGGGGTTCATGATGTGCAATACAGCTCCAGTAAGCCTCACATATGCCTGGAACACATGGGTCACGTCATGCCTCCAGATGTTTTTTGAAGTATGAGGCTCCACTGCAGGTAGATGGCTCCCCCACAGAAGCTGCTTAGAGCTGTCACAGGTGAACAAGAAGACAGGGCATTTCCTTAAGTCCAAGACTCTTCTCAAGTTTGGACTTTCTGGTCGAAACATGACACACTGGAGTGAAAGATTTCCTGTATTTCATGCACTCATGGGGCCTCTCCACGGTGTGAAATTTTTGGAACTTCATGGAAGTTAAGACTGGAACGTTCGCTAAAGGATTTGCCACATTTGATGCATTCATAAGGCCTTTCTCCAGTGTGAACTACCTGATGTTGAATGAGGACAGACTTTTGCCTAAAAGACTTTCCACATTGGCCACAGTCATAGGGCTTTGCTGCCGTGTGAATACTGCAGTGCTGAATAAGGCTGGTGCTCCTACTAAGGGATTCCCACATTCACTACACTTATAAGGCTTTTCTCCGGTGTGAATTCTTTGGTGCTTAGTGAAGCTGGCTCTCCTGCTAAAGCATTTCCCACACTGGCCACATTCAAAAGGTCTTATTCTACTGTGAATTCGCTGCTGTTCAACAAGGCGAGAGGTTCATTAAAAGACTTCCACATTCAGCACATTCATAAGGCCTTTCTCCAGTGTGATGTCTGTTATGTCCATCGAGCTTAGACTTGGATCCACAGGCGGTCCCACGTTCTCCACACTCATAAAGCCATTCACTAGTGTGAACTCTCTGGTGTCTAATGAGGGTGGCTCTTTGGCTAAAGGATTTTGCACACTGCATACACACATAAGGCCTTGCTGTGGTATGAATTCTCTGGTGTTGAATGAGGGTGAAGCTTTATCGAAAGAATTTTCCTCATTCAGTATACTCATAAGGCTTTTCTCCAGTGTGAGTTCTCTAGTGTCACACAAGATTGGATCTGCACCCAAAGGCTTTCCCACATTCTGCACACTCATAAGGCCTTTCTCCACTGTGAATTCTGCAGTGTTCAATGACGTTGGAGCATTGGCTAAAGGATTTCCCATGTACACCACACTAAAAAGGACTTTCTCCAGCGTGAACTCTCTGGTGTATAATGAGAGTGGCTCTTTGCCTGAAAGACTTCCACATTCACTGCACTCATAAGGTCTTTCTCCAGTGTGGACCTCTTGAAGTTGAAAAAGTGAGTATTTGCAGTGGAAGGCTTTCCCATATTTGCTAGATTCATAAGCACTTTTTGTAGTGGAGCCTCTCAGATGATAAAGAAAACTGTGTTTGTGACTAGAAGCTTTCCCATATTCACATGACTTGCAATGACTTTTTCCACCATGAAAGGCCCCCGCACACTTGGTGCTTTTCTTTAGGTTATCATCATTGGGAATGACCTGGTGCTGGAGAACACTCAGAGTGGTTGGGGTCTCCTTTTCAACCTTCCTACAGGTGAAGGGATTTCCTGACGCACGGAATATGCAGCTCCTTACAAAGGAGGGCCTCTCCGCATTTCTTTTCTCTGGGCTGTAATGCTTCTGAACCTGGTGTAGATTTTGATGTGCCCCAACCACGTATGCTTTTTGCACAGGTAGATTACAGAGGTACAAAATGTCTTTCAGGATTGGGACACACTTCTCACAGGGGTGAGTGTTCCCAATGGATAGACCTACCTTTGGAATCCCGACCTGTGACAAAGCTTGTATAGACACACTCTGTTCAAAAGGTGTCTCTTCATTCTCTATTCCATGCCAAGAAACTGAAAGAATAGAAACACTGATGAATCATGCTGACTATGGTAGAAGAGTATTAATCATTCTTTTCTAAAATTTTGTGTAATACAATGTTTTGGCATCTTAACCTTGATGGCTGAGGAGACAGTGACTTGAGCAACACTATAAACCAAATGGAACTAACAGACATAGTGTTATTTCCATGGAACAGCAGCACAATACACTACTCAAGACTTCAGGGAGAATTCTCCAGGACAGGTCATATAGTATGCTACAAAACAAGTCTTAACAAATTTAAGAAAACTATAATCATATCAGGTGTCTTTTGTGACCAAACTTTGATGAAAGTAGAAATTAATAACATTAGAAGAATTGGGAAATTCACAAATGTGTGGACTTTAAACAACACATTCTTCAACAACCAATGGGTCAAAATGAAACCAAAAGGGAAATAAGAAATGTCTTGACACAAATGAAAATGAAAATACAATATAGCAAAACTTATGGAATCCAGCAAGAATGGTTCTAAGAGGGAAGGTTGTAGCAGATACTTACCTACATTAAGAAAAAGTGAAAGCTCTTAAATGAACACAACTACCTCCCTAAGTCAAAGAACTAAAAAAGAACAAACTAAATCCAATGTCAGTATAAAAACAAAGCAAAACTGAAGGAACAAAGCAGCAGCAGACTCACAGACTCTGAGAAGGGACTGGTGGTTACCAAAGGGAAAGGGATGGGGAGGGTGCGTAGGTGGGGAGGGAGGGAGAAGGGGATTAAGGGGCACGATAATTCACAATCACTACATAGGAAGGTCACTGGGAAGGCAGTACACATGGAGAAGAACGTAATGACTCCACAGCATCTCACTACACTGATAGTCAGGAACTGCAATGCGGAGGTGAGGACTTGATAATATGGGTGAATGATGAAACAGCGATGTTGTTCATGTGAAACCTTCATGAGATTGTATATCAGTGATACTTTAATTAAAAAAAAGAAAAAATCTCAAAAAACTAAATCCAATGTAGCAGAAGGATGGAAATAATAAAGATTAAAGTGGAAATAAAATAGACTAGAAAAACAATAGAGATGATCAAAATTAAGAGATTTTTTGGAAAAAGATTAAACTGACAAACCTTTACATAGACTAATTTAAAAAAGACTCAAATAAATGAAAGTATAAGTGAAAGAGCAGACATATCATTTATGCCACAGAAATACAAGGATCATAAGAGACTACTATGGGCAATTATACATCAATAAGTTGCAAACCCTGAAGAAATGGACAGATTCCCAAAAACATACAACCTACCAAAAAATCATGAGGAAGTAGAACATCTGAACACGTCAGTACCAAGTAACGACACTGCGTCAGTGATAGAAAACCTCCCAAAAAAAGAAAATTCCAGGATACGATGGCTTCCCTGATGAATTCCATGAAACACATAATGTCAATCCTCCTCACATTCTTCCAAAAAGCTGGAGGGCTAAACACATCCAAACTCATTTTACAAGGTCAGCATTACCCACACACCAAGGCCAGATAAGGAAAACACAACAAAGAAAATTACAGGCCCAAATCCCTGATGAACATAGAATGCAAAATCCTCAATGAAAGACTCGTAAATGAAATTCAGCAGCAGAATAAAAGGACCACACACCATGTCCAACTGAGATTTATCCATGGGATGAAAAGGTAGTTCAACAAATGCAAGTCAACAAATGTGGTACACAGTAACAGAATGAAGGGTAAAATCATATGATTATGAAGTACATACAGAAAAATCATGTGACAAAATTCAATATCTTTTCATGACTAAAAAATTGACCACAAATCAGGTATATAAGGAATATACTTGAACATGATAAAGCCCATGTATGACAAGCCCACAACTAACATCATACTCAATGGTGAAAAGCTGAAAGTTTTTCACTAAGATCAGGAACAAGTCAGGATTACTACTCTTGCCACTTGTGGTCAACACAATACTCGAAGTCCTAGCCAGAGTAATCAGGCAAGAAAAATAAATAACAGGTATCCGAATCAGAAAGGAAGAAATAAAATTATCTCTGTTTGTGGATGACATAATCTTATATACAGAAAACCCTAAAAGACTACACCAAAAACCTGTTAAAATAAATCGGTAAAGTTGCAGGATACAAAATCAACATACAAAAGTCAGTTGCTCTTCTATACACTAACAATGGACTATGCAAAAAAGAAATTAAGAACTAATCCCTTTTAAAA
This sequence comes from Manis javanica, assembly GCF_040802235.1. Classification (NCBI taxonomy): domain Eukaryota; kingdom Metazoa; phylum Chordata; class Mammalia; order Pholidota; family Manidae; genus Manis; species Manis javanica. Next base: position 1,369,888 of record NC_133172.1, read on the forward strand.
CAGCATCAAAAAGAATAAACTGTTAAGGAATAAATTTAACCAAGGAGTTAAAGGTCTCTACCCTGAAAAGCATAAAATGTTGATGAAGGAAATTTAAAAAGACATTTAATAAATGAAAATATATCCTCTGTTCATGGATTAGAAGAATTACTGTTAAAATGTCAATGCTACACAAAGCAATCTACAGATCCGGTGCAATCATGTTCAAAGTTCCAATGGTATTTTTCGCAGAAGCAGAAAAAGCAATCCTAAAATTTATATGGAACCATGAAACACACTGAATAACCAAGGCATTCTTGAACAAGAACAAAGCTTCAGGCATCACATCTCCCGGTTTCAAATTATATTACAAAGCTACAGTAATGAAAACAGCATGGCACTGGCATAAAAGCAGACACATAGACCAACAGAGCAGAACGGAGAGCCCACAAATAAACCCACAAATACATGGTCAACTGATCTTTGACAAGGGGTGTTTGCAAAGGCTAGGTAAATGGGGAAGTGATGGCTGAAGAGTACAAAGTTTCAGTTAGCAAGATGAATAAGTTCTTGAGATGCATTGGAGAGCAGTGTGTACAGCTGACAGTACTGTACAGCACAGTACTCCCCCTTATCTGCAGGGGATATGCTCCAAGGCTCCTAGTGGATACAACACCCGAAACCACAGAGAGTAATGAACCCTACATACACTACGTCTTTTCCCTGTAAGTACATATTAATGATAAAGTTTAATTTATAAATTAGGCTAACCTAGGGATTCAGAATTAGTAGTAAAATACAGTATAATGGATTAGAACAATATTATATGATTTTAGAATTATAATATACTGTAAAAAACTTCTGCGGATGTGCTCTCTCTCTCTCACAATCTTACTGTACTATACTCACGCTTCTTCTTGTGATGAGATGATAAAATGCCTACGTGATGAGATGAAGTGAGGGGAATGACATAAGCATTATGGGGTAGTGTTAGGCTACTGCTGACCTTCTAATAGTAGGTCAGAGGAGGACCATCTGCTTCCAACTGCAGTTCATCACGGGTAACTGAAACCACAGAAAGCAAAACTATGAACAGTGGGGGAAACTATTGTACACTTGAAATTTGCTAAGAGGGAGTGTTAAGTGTGCTTACCACATGCAAACACACACACACATAGTAATGCTGATAATAATAATAAAGGAGTGAGAAGAAACTTTGGGAGGTGAGAGATGTGTCTATGGCCTTGATGGTTGGTGATGGTTTTACGGGTGTATACTTATCCCCCCACCCATCAAGCTGAATCCATGAAATATGCACAGCCTTTTACATGTCAATCATTTATCAGTAAAGAGGTATAAACAGAAATAAATGAATAAATACCTTTTAACATTTACTAAACAGCACCAATAGCCAAAATTCATAAACTTAATCATTACCAAGGCTCAAATTATACCAGCACTTCCCACTGCCCGTACACTCTGCACCCCTACACTGTCAGGAAAGTGACTACATATAGATCAGAGAAGAATGGGTGTGCCTCGTTTGAACTGTACCCTTTCCTAAATTTCCCAATGTCACAGCACCCTTTAAACAAAAGTACCCACACTGGGCACAGATGGTCTAATATGACAAATAATAAATTTAAATTAACATTAAGTCTTTGACACAAATTGGCTTAATAAAATAGAACACCACAGACCCTCAATTTAAAATAGCTTACATGACCTGATGTAAGTTAAAACAGGGCCTTCAAGCATTAAAACTTATTCCATAACATCTAATAAATAAAGGGTGATGAACCTCACCGCTTCTTTGTTCTACAGCCAAATGGTGCCTGTTTTTACATCTGGAAAAATAAGAGGTGCTTTCTGGCCAGTTACCACAACCTTAATGCTGTGGTGCCATCCATTACGACCCCATATCCATTATCCGTATAATTACAATTACCGACTCAATTGGGTTGGAACACAAGGTGCCACAGACCTGGACACAGTCATTCTGCCAGGGGGAAGGCGAACCAGGTGGGATGCGTCAGGCTAACAGCAACACTTCTGGAGCCCAGGACCTTCCCAGCATGTTTGGAGTGAGAGGACTCAGGGCTTTTTAAGGTGGTGAACACAGCTCAGCGCTCTCCCCGCGGCACATACGCAAGGAGGTGAGGAAGACAGCAGAGCCCAGGGTCTCGCTATGGAAAGGGCAGAGTTGCCTTGGGAATTAAAGAATAGAAAGAGACCAGGTGCTGGAGTGAGGTGAGGGCCTTACTCAGAGAGGCCATAAGTGCCACGTTCTCCAGCATCACCTTGCGGTACAGGAGCCTCTGGGCCTCAGCAAGGAGCCCCCACTCCTCCCCGGATAAGGAAAGGGCCACGTCCTCAAAGGTCACACAGCCCTGCCAAGATGGGGAAAGATCATTCCATGATCAACCTCTCTCCTAGGACCCCAAATTCATCTACCCAGACGTTCATCCCCTGCTCACCTTCCTTTCAATGTCTGCCCTTAGAGGACATACCAGGCCCCGAGGCCACAGACACCTGCTTCTGCCTCGGGGTATCATGGCCACTGAGTGTCCCACAGCAATGGGCATGCGGACAAGGGCACACCATCTCCGTCCTGAGCCTGGCTTTAGGGCACACACCGCCTAGTCAGGAAATTCCCCGTAAGTTCCCCGGATCATGGGCTCCCAGACACAACCTACGCGGGCGTGCCCTTCACCCCGAGGTGCTCCCGGTCGCGGCTTAGGGCCTGAAGTGCTCACTCCCTCCTCACGCTGCACCGCGTCTCCCTGCTACCGTCTCACCCCACAACCACTGCCCTCCTGCCCAGACGAGAGGCACAGCCCTGGTCTCCCCGTATGTTGCCCAGCATAGGGCAACCAGACGATGCCTGGCGGATTCAGACAGGATCCAGTCCTGCCTAGATGGCCGAAGCCTCCAGCTGCCAAGGGGAAGAAACCTGCTTGGCAGGCCTCGCTGCCCAGTTCTGCCCCTGGCTGGACCTCGGCCGGCAAGAACCGCCTGCAGACCTGAGACCCCCATGGCTCTCTTGCACGTGTGCCGCACGTGCTGTCCCCCACCAGGGTCTTCCTGTCTCCATCTGATCACCATTCAAAGAACGGCCCCAGAGCTCCTCCACCTCAGGCCCAGGGACTCGCCCAGGTGCTGACTTGTGCCTCTGCTAATGCTGCCTCTCTGGAACACCCAACACACCTCAGAAGTCACGACAAAATCCTGGTGACTCCCACATGTGAATAAGCACCAGTCTGGGCTTCAGTGTCATCTTGTCTCAATTACCCCTGGGTTTCCACATTCCCCGCATGATTTCCAGGGAAGCCTTGGACACCTGCCAGACCATTCGCTTTCCCACAACCTCCCCACAGCCACTTCTCTTCCTCGGCTGTTTTGGGGATGAGACCCACCCCTCCCAGGTGTCCAGGCAAGGGACCCAGTGCCAGTCCGTCCCTTTCCCTTGCTGGGCTGCTAATACCAATGTCATGATGACCAGAAGCCCCCTCTTAATATGACCCACAGTCACACCTGGTATAGATACTGGAATTCCCTGGAAAAGCTCAGCCCTGCCTCCTACAAATAACACATTCTGTTTTCTATGTCTGGAACAATCTTACACTTAATTGTATTGGTTGCCAGCAATAGGAATCATATAGACTCCAGCCTGGATTTCCAACCCTGCGTTTAGGTTTCTACAGACTCCAGGCTCATGGACTGCAAGAGTGACAGTCAGAGAGTCGCTGAACACAATCTCAGAGAGAAAGGGTGGGGCCAGGCGCACTGAGGGCCTGGTAAATGTCCTCCACTCACCTGTGTACAGTCCATAAGTGTCGCTGCAGTCACGGGAATGTGTGGAAAGACGGGGGTCATTAGAGGGACGGAACATGGCCGGGCTTCATAGGCTCAGGCCTCCCTGACCAGCCCTGGAGCCAGGTGACCTGGGATGGCAGCATTATTGCTGAACCTCAGTCCTCCGCTGAGTCTTACAGCTGTGAGGCCCCGGACAAGGACTCAACCTCCCTTCGTCTCAGTGTTATCACCCCCTCTCCAGTCTGTCCCAACTATGAGCAACTTTTGGAAAACTTTGAAAAGCGTAACTGCGATCATGCACCCCTTCCTTTCACAACCCTCGGTGGCTCCCGATGTCCTGAGAATGAAGGTAAAACCTTAATAGCCTCGCCTCGCTATTCCAGAAGCAGTGGCTCCGGGCCGGTCGCGCCTCTGACTTCCCAAACTGTCCTTCTGCCTGTAACACTTCCACTCCTCGTCACAACGGCTGTCAGATACGGGGGGCCCACCCCTGGCCGCCCCGCTGCTCTGGACACTGGGATCGGGGCTGGATACACGTGAGCAGGCGCCCCGCACTCGGGGCCTTAGGGTCTGGGCAGGGCACACGGGGTAAGGGCGCCGAGGGCCCGGAGGAGGAGCCTCACCCGAGCCGGGTCCCTCAGCCGGACGCCGCCGTCGGACTCTGTGGGCGCGGCGGGGTCCCAAGTGCCGGCTGCACGTGACGAGACCCGGGCACGCTCGCTACCCGCCGCCGCTGACGCTCAGACCGGCCGCTGTGCGGTGCGACGACCCCTCCCCGATCGCCTCCCAGCCGTCGTCACATGGGGCCGGGCGCCGCGTTCATCACGGACTCGTTCCGCGTCAGGGCGCAGAGCCTCCAGAACCACAGCCTCCGGCGCGGGGCGTCCCTGCCGGCCCTCGGGCCCGAACGCCCAATCGCCCTGTCGTGGGTGCCTATTGGTCGCTGCCTCGGGCCCTTTGCATTATGGGTAAGGTAGTTCCCAGCCTTCTCCGCGGGGCGCGCATATGCCAGGATGCCGGAGTCCAGAGGCTGTCCCGCAGGGGTGCGGTAAGGGGCCCTCCAGCCCCGGGACTCAGGCCGGCAGCCCCGCCGCACAAGGGGATCCTCCGAAGGCACCGAGCCCTGGGGTGGCCGCGCGCGGTGGGCTGGGCCGTGGTGGGCTTGGAGGTGGACCTCGGGGCGCCCTGGTTCCCGGCGGGGGGCGCCCCTGGGGCCCGGGGGGAGAGGCGTGGCTCGGCGCCTGGCCGAGGGGAGGGCAGCGCGGAATCTGGGGCCACGGTTAAGGATTCAGCCCCGCAGCGCGGCCATGCAGGCCCGGTCGAGGTGTCGGACCCCCGGAGCCCAGGGTCCTCCGTGCCCAGCGCGGCCGCCTCCCTCCCCGCGGTGCCCTGGCCGCGCTGTCCCCCATCACCCGCCACCGCGGATCTCAGAGGCTCTGCTGCCCCGAAGCCAGTCGGCTCGCGGAGGACAGGAACGATCCAGGGTCTCTCGGGAAAAGGGGAGCAGTGGGACCCGGCGCTTTCGTCAGGTTCCGGGCTTGATGGTCCGATGGAAAAGCACCCCGAGGGCGCCCTGCTACCCCTCGGTGAGGCCTCTCTGGGGCGTCCACGGCCCGGCCCGGCTCTTCAGGGAGGGGCGCCCCCCTGGTCGCTCGGGTTCTGGTACCGCCGCGCTGTGCCCCCTGCACGACCTGAGTCCGTTCCAGGCGCCCCACACGTGCGCTCTCGTCCCTGGGCGCGCCCCGCACCGCCGTCGCCCCGCTGCTCTCAGCCGACACCCTGGTGACCCCGTGCAGACTGCGGAGGCTGCTTCCGAGCCCGTATCCCACGACCTTTGGGGCCCACGCAGGGATTCCAGCCTCAGGTTCAGCCCCGGGCTGTGCGTACGTGGAAGTGCAGAGAACAGCTGAACCCCCAAAGCTGCTTTAAGGTAGAAAGAAAAGCGTTTAAAGCCGGGGAGACCCTTCCAGGAGGAGAATTACTTGAGTTCGGGAAATTATCGTGCCCCCGCGGCCCTGCGAGCACCCCCCCTCCTCCCCCTCACTGTCCTTCTGTCGTCCGAGCGGATGACCCGCTCTGCTGCTACAGGCCGGCGGCTGGCGGGCACCTCGAAGCCTTTGTCTACGGGCTTCCCAGCGTTCAGCCCCTTCCTGCTCATTTGCAGGGAGGCTCGCGTCTCTCGCCTTTGTTTACTTGCCAGACGAAGAAAATATTTTTCCTAACTTGATTGTGACCATAAGACTGATCTCCCCGGGAAATTTAATCATTTCTCTCATCTGTTAATATTTAACACAGTAATAATTTTCAGTCTTCATATAAGTTTATTATTCTGTGTAAAATTGAGTAGTTAGGTCCTGGAAATCACAATCCTAATAAAAATGTGTTGAATATGTATGTGTTTATGGAAATATTACATTGTTTTAGCTACATCAGTGGAAAAATTCACATTTTGAAATAGCTTTGAGTTTCGGGATTGAGGAAAACTGTCAGTTTGGGTGTTTTTGGTGTGACTGTGTATATATATATGTATATGAGTAAAATTTTATGTAATATTGTATTTGTCACCTTTATAATTTTCAAGTGTACAATTCAGTAGCATTAGGTAAATCCGCAATGTTGTACATCTACCCTCACTATCTATTTGCAAAACTATTTAGGAACGCAAAGATAAACTGTGTAATCATTAGTCAGTAACTCCCCATGTGCCCCTCACTCCAGCCCCTAGCAGCTTCCGACCTACTGCCTGTCTTTATGGGTTTGCTTATTCCCCCTGTTTCTTACAAGTGGGACCCTACCACGTCTATTCTTCTGTGTCTGGCTTGCACCTCTTAGCACAATGTTTCAAGGTCCATCCATCTGTGATACACGTGAGAGCTTATTGCTTCTTATGGCTGAATAACAGTCTGGTGATTGGGCACGCCGCATACTGCTTTTCTATTCATCTGTTGACAGACACTTGGCTGTTTCCACGTTTTAGGCGTTCTGATTAATGCTGCTTTGAACATGTACAGGCTTGTATTTGAGTCCGATTTCAAGTTTGGGGGGTTTACGCCCAGGAATGGAGCTGCTTGGTCAGATGACATATCCGTGATAAATGTTTTCACGAGCTGCTAAAGCGTTCTATGGCTCCACTGCCTGTCACACTGGGGTGTTTAAAATTCACAAAAAAATCATACGAGGGTTCCACCTTCTCCAAATCCTCAGCAATACTTGTCATTTGCTCTTTTGAAAACGTCATCCTGGTAGATGTGGGTTGGCATCTCACTGTGGTTGTGAGTTGAATTTCACTGATGACCAGTGATGCTGACATCTCGAGTCACACCCGGGACCCACTGCTCCCCTTTTCCCGAGCGACCCTGGATCGTTCCTGTCCTCCGCGAGCCGACTGACTTCGCAGCAGCAGAGCCTCTGAGATCCGCGGCCGCGGGTAATGGGGGACAGTGCAGGCTGGGCACCGCGGGGAGGGAGGCGGCCGGGCTCAGCCCGCAGGCCCCTGGGTTCCTGGGGCCGCATCACCTCGACCGGGCCTCCATGACCGCGCTGCTGGGATGAATCCCCAGCCGCGGTCCCCGTGTCCGCGCTGCCCTTCCCCGGCCCCGAGGGACTCCCCCCGCCGGTACCAGGGCGCCCCGAGGTCCGGCACGCCGGGTTGCGAGCAGAACCCCAGCCCGTGCGTTGCAGCGTCCCAGGAAGTTACGGGGTCCTGCTCCGCGCCCACCACAGCCCGGCCCGCGTCCGCCCCATCGCCCGCGGACACCACAGGGCTCGGTGCCGCCGACGGGTCCCTGTGTGCGGGTGAAGCTGCAGGCGTGAGCCCCGGGCCTGGAGGGCCCCGGTGCCGGCCCTTTGCCGCACACCTGCCGCAATAGCCTCGGGGCATCACGGGGCAGCAGGAAGCAGCCTGGACCCCTTGGGGCGGGGTGGGTACCCGCTGCATTCTCTCCCGAGACCCGCGCTTACCTTCATCCTGGGGCTCTAGGAGGCGTCCGCAGCTTCTGTTTCGTCTTACCTACTATAGTCTACGTTAAATTTAGCACTTCTTTCCTATTTACTGTGTTTCCTTAAATACCCTAAGACTTGTAGGTTTGTTTGTCTTTCTTATATCCTAACTTGTCTCATGCACATACAGTAGTGAGTGAAACTCACCGCTCATTGAATATTTATTAAAGAATTGAATAAACAGATCCACATCCATTTTCTTTCTTTTTACTGTTACATCTACCTTACAAAGTCCTTTTTAACTACACCTACAAACATTAATCAATGCTTTCATAAATTCAAAAAAATCAAATTTATAGAATATTATCCTGAGTGGCCAAATTTTCACCATAGCCATTGCTTACATAATCCTCTTTTCCTAGTTTCCAGCATGTCCTGTTCAATTTTCCCTTAGATTTTTAACTTAATTTTTTATGCTTATGTTTTCCTAGAGCTCTCCAGCCACTATCTTTGAATTACTATGTAATCATTATTAACAGCTGTCATTGATTTTCATCTCATACGTTTTTCTGAGATACAAACTCCCCGATACAGACATGATCTATCCCTGCAATTCAGTTGCGATGACTTTCACTTCCCATCAAATGGTTGAGATCTTTTTGTTGCAAACCTTTATCTCACGGTTGCAGTCGTCCACTTTGCACAGGCGAACACTATAGACATGTCCTATTCCAACGTGGCATTGGGTTAATGGCTCTTCTTTTATAGAGTTGCCAGATACCTCAAAGGAATGGAATGTATCCAAGGATATGGAGTAATAAATACTATAGACATAAACCGATGTTCCTCACTGAGTTGGACACAATCAGTGGCTTTACAGGCAGGAACCAGGAACAGAGCTCCGCTTTTGTCTTCCTGCTTTAGAGCAGTCTACCATCCCTTTCCTATCGTTTTTGTCCTGTCCCAGTGTGGTGTCTTATTCTTTTGTTCTTTACCGAACATACTGAAATTCACAAAGCTGATTCTAACGTGTCTGGCTACACTTGAAGAGAAGAGGAAAATGATTATTAGGTTCCAGCTGAGAGTGGGCACATTTTATATTTGAATGATTCCACGGAATGACATATGCTTTTGGCTCTATAATCATAGGCAGCAAGTGAAATAATACGTTTAGACTCCGGAATCTTGCTGAACTTAAACGTCTGAAATCACGTCTCTAAAACCTTGGGTCACCAGCTGCAGACACTTCTCAGAAATCTGAGAACACCCACCTTAAGGAGGAGCCAAGCCTTTCCCCTGCCCTTGGAGAATAGGAGCGCGGACTCACAGCACCTCTTCCAGCGCCCTTTCACCCTGTAGGAACAGGTGAGGGGCGCCGTAATTCTAGGCTTGGCGAACGGGGAGAACTACATTACCCAGAGGGGCCTGCGCTGGGCGCCGTTGTGGTGAGCCAATGAAAGCTCAGGAGATGGGCAGTTCCGGGAGCACGCAAAACGACCGTGCGCGGCTTCCGGCGTCCTCCCCGGGGCGTTCGTTTCGGGGGCGTCTGGGTCTGTGCGCTGGGTGACTGACGCCGTACCTCCGGGTCGGGGTTGAGAACGTCCGAGAAGAGGCGCGGTCCCCGCCGCAGGGAGGCGAGTGTGAGGCCCGCGACGTCGCCCGCGGGCCCCGCGGCAGGGCCGGGATCGCGCGTGCTGCGCCCGGGTCGCCTCCTGTGCTCTGCGCGCGGCCCCGCTGCTCCCACAGAGTCCGATGGCGGCGCCTGCGCCGAGGGGCCCGCCTCAGGTACCTGCCCGTCCCCGGGCCTCCCGCCCGCACCTACCCACCCACCCTCGGGCCCCGAGTGCGGGGCGCTGCTAACGGCCGCCGCCCAGGCCCCGGCCCGGGACAATAGGCGCGCGTGGGCGGGGCTCCTGTTCTGAGCGCAGCTGGGACGGCGCGTGGGGCCGGTTACGGGCGGGGGCACTCGGGAAACCTGGGATCAGTCGTGCGTCTTAGGGGACAGAGAACTGAGAGGGAGTGGCGCCTGGAATGGCAGGCTAGCCTCTTAAGGCGGCTGGGAGCCATCGAGAGTGGTGAACAGAAAAGGCCTCGGCTGACCTGGTCTTCTGAAGGTTTATCAAAAGCCGCACAGAGGAACAGACTGGAAGGGGAAATAATAAGAGGCACAGGGGTATTTAGTCCTTGTACAGTGCCACACAGCTAATAAAAGTCCGCACCGAGGACCGAGACGCGGAGACGAGGCAGACATCCAAGGTGAGCCTGGCTCCAGGCGTGGGCAAGGGAATGGGGAAGCCCGGAGCCCGTGGTGCGTTTCACGATCGCCCGTCTCTCAGAACGTCCCTCTTCACGCTGATTATTACCAGTACAGCGGCACTGGGACCCTGCAGCGTGTTCCAGAACGTACTGGTCCTGATCCTGCTCTTGAACTCTGTAACTGTGGTGTCCTGGGACTCTTATCCTTCCAGGCCTTGGGCCTGGGGACCCTGAGCAGATCCTAATCTCAAGGTCCGCAGGCAGGGTCGGGGTTTCATAGAGTGGTCCCTCTTGCTGACAGCCAGCGGAATGAGGTGTGGGGCGAGGATGCCCCGGGTACACATGCCTGTGTGCAGGTGCGTGAGGGGGAGACTGAGCCGGTTCAAAGGAACCTTCCCTCCCTTTCTCATATGAGCACAGAACAGTGGGGCAGGACTCAGTACTGGGGTGGCTCCCTCAGAGCTTGGTGTGTGTTCTGCTGGTCTCGGGAATGCTTTGGAGCAGAGGAGGGAGGTGATCTGACCAGCTCTTCCCAGGCTTCCTGTGGCTGCAGCATGGACAGCGGACAGCAGGTATGAGGAGAATGGCAGAAAGACCCGGGAGGAGGCCACTGCGGCAGCCCAGAGGGTGTGGACGCTGTGGGCCAGTTGGGGGGATTGGAAGTCGGAGAGAAGGTCGAATTCTGTATCATTCTTTTTTTTTTCCCTGTCTTAGTAGATCTTGTATTTTCTCATTAAAAAGGTAAGAGAGAAGTCAGGGATGACTAAGGTTATTCGAAAAGTTCAGTGACTGTTCGGGTGGAAGCCTGTAGTATGATTAATTTTTGCTCAGGGTATAAGTGATGATTTCACTGTGATGAGTGTGTGAGATGTTTTGAAGAACAAATTAGTAGAGTGGGTAGCTGGCCACACAGGTATGAAACATTGGTGGATAGTTTGCGGACCAGGGTGGAGCGGTGTGTCTAAGCTCAGGCCACCTAAGCAAAATTCCTGGGAAGTCCAAGATCGAAGCACTGGGAGATTTGTTTCCTGGTGAGGGGCTCTCTTCCTGTCTTACAGATGCCTGCCTTCTCACCTTAACCTCACATAGCCTTTCCTTGGTCCAGCAAAGTGGAATGAGCAGATGTCTTCCTTTGCTCCTAAGGGTCACACCCTTATGACCTAATCTAAACCTGATTACTTCCCAGAGGCCCCACCTCCAAATAACATCGTACTAGGAAGTAGGGCTTCAACGTTGGCATTTTAGGGGGATGCATACATTCAATCCACAGCACTGTGGGTCACATTTAGTGGAATAATCCTGATGATGTTAATAGCAGACCAGGAAGTCTGAAGGTTGGGTCTCATGCTTGGGCACCTGGTGGAGGTGATAGACATGACAGACAGAGGAGAGAAGTGGCACTGGGAACAGCGTGGGAGAGAGGGTGATCTGGCAGGTGGCTGAGGCTTCTCAGCATTGCGCGCTGCTGACACAGAGGTAGAGGCTTATATAGGAGTAACCGAGGCAAGATGACAGGACAGTCATCCTGCTTATTCGTGGCTGGGGGAGCGGGTGGGGGCCACCAGGATTTTGTTGTGTCAGGAATTTGAGTCAGGCAGGAGGGTTAGTTAAGCAGCACACATGGGCGTCTGGAGAACTGAACCTGGGCTGCAAAGCCTCTGGGACTGGCTTTTGGAATGAGGGTGAGGAAGAGAGGAAGGCTGTGACTGGTGAGAAATCAAGTGCAGTACAAGTGGAAAAAGGTCTTGGTTGTATGAGTCCACAAGTGTTTCTGGGGGGCTGAGGTCGAGGCGAGTACTAGAGCCACAGCAGGAAGCCTTTAGAGCGGCACGCTGCACTGCCACGGCCAGGGGGACCATTGGCGGTCTGGGGTGCTTCCAGGTCCTGTTTGATGTAGGAGGGACAGGGCAGTGCGTTTGGTGCAGGGCAGGGAACAGGCAGTAACCATGAGACAGACATTGGTAGAGTGATGTGCAGGCCGGGAGATGTGAACTGGCGGCATGAGTGCTCTGGCATTGAGGATATAAGGGTGAAGTGTGAGCCTGCCCCATTGGCTCTGTCTGAGAGGCATGACGTGGGAGGCAGTAGGACTGCCTGGCCGGAGGGAGTATGTCCCTGCAGGCCGGGCCCAGAGCTTCCGTGCTGCCTGCCTGCCTGCCTGCTGTTGCTGTGGTTGGACACGGGGATGAAAGGGCCCAGAAGGAGACTGCTTTTCAGTGGTGCCAGGCCCTGATGTCTCCTCTGAGATGGGGAAATGAGAAGGGTGAGCAGAGGGCAAATGAATGAGTGGGTGAACTTGGGGTCCTAGGAGAAAAGTTGATCATGGAGTGAACTGTCCCCATTATTTCAGGGCTCTGTGACCTTTGAGGACGTGGCCATTTACTTCTCCCAGGAGGAGTGGGAGCTCCTTGATGAGGCACAGCGGTTCCTATACCATGACGTGATGCTGGAGATCTTTGCACTTACAGCGTCCCTGGGTAAGGCCTTCGTATTCCTTCCAGTGTCCTTAACTGGTCCCTCCCCGTCTCAGAGGCAGCTCTGTCCTTTCCACAGCCAGACCATGCTCTGTGCTGACTTCCCCCACTCCCTTGGAATATGTGCTACGGGTGCCAGCACGAAGCTGTGTGCACCCCTCAGGCAGCCCTACCACCTGCAAGGTGCACAGCTGAGGATCTGGGAGTCCCAAGTCTGGCAGGCAGCCTAATGGATGTCCCCTAGCTTGCCTTCTCCCTGGCAAGGTGACTGTCCAGATCCCTGGAACCTTCTGCCCCATGTTCTGCCTCCTCCTCTTTTTTTTTTAAAGTTGACCTTTAATTGAGACATATAACATCATATTAGTTTCAGGTGTACAACATAGCGATTCCGTATTTGTGTATATTGTACAATGCTCACCACAGTAAATCGTTAACATTCATCATTGTACAGAGTTAAAAATTTTTTTTATTGGGATGAGAACTTAAAGGATTTCCTCCTGACTGCATGTGTTAGGAATTGAAAGCAATGTCGTGGTCACTGTGGGCTTTTCTTGAAAGACTGCACTTTTGAGATTTTACTGTAGTAGGTCTTTCCTTTCTGTGTTCTACTGATTCCAGAGTTGCTCTGGGTCTGTGCTGGCCACTCACCTGTGTTGTCTTTCCCTGAGGACTTGCTTCATTCAGGTCCCATGTACTCACATAGCTGGAGGTGCAGGGCGAGCCCTGGTTACTTCACAGAGTGGACATGCCAAGATGGTGTCAGGAGGCCTGGCCCTGGTGTATGCCAGCTGAGGGATGGCATGACATCATAGCTGTGTTCACATCATGCCAGGACCCTGCCATGTGTCCACCAGTGTTTTGGTGCAAGTGCCACTGGCCACATCACTTTCTTGTGCATAATTGACTTTTTTGTAATTTCTCCTTTCAACTGTGACTTCCAGTCCCTGGCTGTCCCCACGCTTCTGACCTCCGTGTATCGCTTATCCTGTCTGCTGTACAGTCTGCAGTTCTCCCACAGTGATCCACACACAGAGTGTTGTATGCACATATTTTTAGGTACTCCTTGAACACCATGTACTCAGTTCTGAGTGTATTTCCCTGTGCCTGGACACAGCCATCTTTCTGCATAGCATGGCCATGTCCCTGGCTGACAAGGTCCCTGCTGAAGGCTGTTGTTAGGCAGTGAGTCAGTCATCATGCCTTTGCTCCCTGTGTGACACCCATATTTGTGTGCCCTGTATCCCAGAACGTCTCCCTTATTCTGTGATCTTTAAAGGCCCTCTACTGCAAAGCGGCCCTCCCTTCAGATTGCTGCCCATGAAAACATTCCCATGGATTCGTTCTTTGATTTAAATGTATGTGTACGGCACACACATTTTTGTTGACTTCTCCCTCCCACTGGTGTTAACCTTTACCGTATTAGCATTTCTCTGCCTTCAGGTTGTTGGTGTGGAGCAAAGGATGAGGTACCTTCTGAGCAGAGTTTTCCTGTAGAAGATGCCAGGATTTCCATGGCAGGTCCATTGACTGAGAAGACCCATCCTTGTGAGAAGTGTGTCCCAGTCTTGAAAGAGATTTTACACCTGACCGAGCTCCAAGCAACATATCCTGGACAGAAACCATACTTGGGTGGGACATGTAGAGGCTTATGGTTCAGTGCAAACCTTTGCCAGTACCAAAAGTGTGACAGTGGAGAGAAAATCTTCAAAGTACACATGGACAGGGCCTCACTTGTGACAAGCTGCAGATTCCATGTGTCGGGGAAGCCCTTCACTTGTGGGGAGGGTGCAAAGGACTTTTCAGCTCTATCAGGCCTTCTGCAGCACCAGGCCACTCCCAATGGTGAGAAGCCACATGGCAGCATCAAGCATAGGGAGTCCTTTAACAGTGGGAAAAGTTGTAACAAGTGGGTTGAATGCAGGAAAGTATTTAGCAACCCTCACACACTTCACCACCAGAGAGTCTGCACTGGAGATGGTCTTGATGAATGTAGCAACTGTGGAAAGGCCTTCAGCTGCAAATACAAACTTATTCAGCACCAGGAAGTTCACACTGGAGCAAGGCCATATGAGTGTGGTGAATGTGGGAAATTCTTTAGCTATAAGAAAACCCTCACTGAACACAGAAGAGTTCACACTGGAGAAAGGCCTTATGAGTGTGGTGAATGTGGGAAATTCTTCAGCCAGAAAAGCAAACTTATTCGACACAGGACAGTTCACACTGGAGAAAGGCCTTATGAGTGTGGTGAATGTGGGAAATTCTTTAGCCGCAAATCCTGCCTCACTCGACACAGGAGCGTTCACACTGGAGAAAGGCCTTATGAGTGTGGTGAATGTGGGAAATTCTTCCGTCAGAAAAAGTCTCTCATTCAACACAGGAGACTTCACACTGGAGAAAGGCCTTATCAGTGTGGTGAATGTGGGAAATTCTTTAACCGCAAAACCTGCCTCACTCAACACAGGAGAGTTCACACTGGAGAAAGGCCTTACGGGTGTGCTGAATGTGGGAAATTCTTTAGCCTCAAAACTTGCCTCACTCAACACAGGAGAGTTCACACTGGAGAAAGGCCTTACGGGTGTGCTGAATGTGGGAAATGTTTTAGCTACAAAGCCTCCCTCATTCAACACAGGACATTTCATACTGGAGAAAGGCCTTATAAGTGTGTTGAATGTGGGAAATGTTTCAGAGAGAACTCTGTCCTTATTCAACACCAAAGAATTCACACTGGAGCAAGGCCTTATGAGTGTGGTGAATGTGGGAAATTCTTTACCCACAAAACCAGCCTCACTCGACACAGGAGAGTTCACACTGGAGAAAGGCCTTACAAGTGTGGTGAATGTGGGAAATTCTTTACATACCAAACCTCCCTCATTCGACACAGGACACTTCATACTGGAGAAAGGCCTTATAAGTGTGTTGAATGTGGGAAATCTTTCAGTGAGAACTCTGCCCTTGTTCACCACCAAAGAATTCACAGTGGAGCAAGGCCTTATGAGTGTGGTAAATGTGGGAAATTCTTTAGGTGCAAATCCCACCTCACTCAACACAGGACAGTTCACACTGGAGAAAGGCCTTATCAGTGCAATGAATGTGGTAAATCCTATAGCCAGAACTCTGCCCTCCTTCATCACAGGAGAGCTCACTTGCAGTAAATGTGGGAAATCCTTGAGCTGCAAATCTGACCTGTCAACCCCAAAAATTCACACTGGAAAAGGCCTTAGATAGTCAAAGATAATTTGCTCTTTCCGTATTAAGTGTAACTTGGGGAAAAACCTCTGTGAGAAGCCACCTGTGTGGGATTCACATATAAAGTATAAAAGTCATGTGAGTACTTACATCTGACTTGATTTTTTATAGTTCATGATTCGTGGTCAAAACAGTTTCTGCGGTATGAGTGCCCTTGCATTCTTCCCTATGTAAAAACTTGTTTGCTATGCTTCAGAAGATTGGAGACTGTTGAGAGTTGGACTTGATGATTGTGCATTGAGTTCCCTATACAGAATTTTATCATTGTTAACAACCATTTGATCAACAAATATGAGAGGTGCCCTCTCAGTACCACTCTTGTGCTGTTACGCCTTCAGTCCCCTGGCTGGTCCTTTCAGGTCTTCAATAACTCATTGCGTTTCCTCCCTTATCTGCGGGTCAGAAGCAGGGAGGGACCAACAAGTGGCGCCCAAACAGGGACTATTGAAAATCAGAGCGGGGCCAGCTGAAACTCAGAGTGGGGAAGCTCCGCTCCCGGCAACCCTTAAAACGCACAGTGGGGAAAGCTCCGACAATCGTGGAGCTTTCCCTTAAAGGATCCCTTAAGGATCCCAAGACAACACGCGTTGGGGCAGGATTGAGACGTCAGGGTCCCTATAATGGGCCAAAATGAAACTGAAGCAGCTAAACTGGAGGATTGTTTAAAATTACTCCATGCCCTCCTAAAAGCATCAGGAGTGAAAACTTCTAAAAAGGCCTTTGCTCAACTTCATAAATATATTAGAAAGTATTGTCACTGGTTGCCACCACAGGGGACCCTTACACAAGCTGATTGGGATAATGTATTAAGAGGCTTTAAAAAGGCTCACAGAAGGGGATGTTATCCCTGTGCCTGTCCGCTGTTTATGTGATCTGATCACTCGCCTTGCAGCCTTTGCAAACTACCCGCCGTCTGAAACCAAGTCAGACACACGAGTGTGAGAACTCTTGGATGATGTGGTGAAATCAAGGAAGCGATCTTCATCCCCACATGCGTCTGACTCCTCGTCCTCCTCTTCCTCTTCTTCAGAGACTGACGATGAGAGTTCTATTCGTTCCTCTTCTGAAAAATCCGCAGCCTCTGTTCCTGCTGCGTCTGCCTTCGCGGCAGGAGTACGTAGAGCCCAGTGGGAGGGTGATATAGATGCTCACCTGACACCCTTAGTAGCACCAGTTAATTTAACTCCTTTGGGGCCAGGTGAGGATCCTGATTTTCCACCAGGAGGGGTCAAAGCACTTTACACACCTATTCCTTACAAGACATTGAAAGACTTTAAACAGGCTATTTCCTCTTATGGTACTAATTCTCCATATGTTGTGGGTCCCTTGGGGTTGGCAGAACAGGAAAGGATGATTCCTCATGACTGGGATTTTTGGCTTGTACTTGTCTAGACTTCTGAATTTTTACAATTTAAAATGTGGTGGTATGAGCACAAGCTTTGAGAAATTAACATGCCAATTCTCCAATTCTTATAACTGCTGACCAACTAGCAGCACAACGAGGTTGGCTTCAGTTAGAAAGACAAGCTGGGTACGATGACACGGCAGTAACACAAGTACGTCTGTGTTGCCTAAAAGCCTAGGAAAAAGTACAAGCAGCTGGAAAGCCTGCCTTACCGTTTAGTAAACTTAAACAGGGCCTTTCAGCCTATACGGAATAAATGGCCCTCAGCTTATATCATTCATTATATGGATGATATTCTCATAGCCCTGCCTACACATTTATCTCTCAACACTATTCTCAGTGAAACAAACTGGATTAAAAGAATGGCGATTACAAATAATCCCAGATAGAATACAAATACAATACCCAATGAATTATTTGGGGAATAAAATTCAGGAAAATTCAATAATCCCTCAAAAAATTCAAATAAGGAGAGATCATCTTAAAACTTAAACTGATTTTCAAAAGCTCTTAGGAGATATCAATTGGATCTGACCATTATTAGGAATTCCTACTTACAAGTTATAACATCTTTTCAATTTCTTAAAAGGACCCCCAGAGCTTAGTAGTCCTAGAGACTTAACCTCAAAAGCTGAGGAAGAACTCAAGTGGATAGAACAACACACTCAAAAGGCTCGATTATCAAAAATTGACTTACACAACCCCTTACTCTTATTAATTTACTTTAATCCCCATTCTCCCACAGGATTGCTCTGTCAATGTGATGGTTGGTTCAAATGGGTATTTTTGCAGTATCAAACTAAACCCTCCTTACAACCTTACATTGACAAAGTAGCCTCTATTATCCTGAAAGAATGACAGAGTAAGATAGATGACTGGGCAAGACCCTCACTCTATTATTCTTCCATTATCTAAACGAAATAATATGCAAATATTTCAAGAAAATTCTCATTGGCAAATTGCACTTTCTGATTTTTTAGGAAATATTGACTGTCATTACCCTAAGAATAAATAATTTTCCTTGTTTCAGCACCATCAATGGATCCTTCCTCAAAAAACTCCTAACCCATTATTAAATACTGTTACCTGTTTTACAGATGGTACAAAATCTTTTAAAGCAGCCTATACAACTTGTTCTGGTTTGTCAAAAACTTTTTAAATGTCTTTCTATTCTGCACAGCAAAATGAGTTGTGTGCTGTGTTGGAAGCTCTGCAAGATTTTCCAGGTCCTCTTAACATTGTCACTGACTCTGCTTATGCTGCCTTTCCATTCCTCTATTAGAAACCGTGACATTGGGCACCGTGAAATTTCCTATTAACAGTATTTTCTCAATCACAGGCATGTATCCATCAACATCTACATCCTTTTTCATCACTCATGTATGATCACATTCTAATGTACCAGGTCCTTTATCATAGTGGATTGATAAAGTAGACAAGCTTGTTTCTTCAGTTAATTACTCACCAGCTCAACGTATCACGACCTGACTCATGCTCCCTCCTTCACCTTACAGAAACGTTTTTCTCTGTCTGCATCTGAAGCTCAAAATAGCTTGAATTCTTGGCCAACCTGTTCTCAAATTAATTCTCCTCACAAGCTGGAACCGTTCCCAGGGGAACACGTCCTAATGCCCTCTGGCAAATGGATGTTCCTATTGTTCCTGAATTTTGGAGCTCTTAAACACATTCATGTTTCCATTGACACTTACTCTTCTGCTTCGTGGGCCACAGCTTTAACAGGCAAACGATCTCATCATGTTATTACTCATCTTTTACAAGCATTTGCAGTACTAGGCATTCCTGCCACCATAAAAACTGACAACACTCCAGTTTACCTCTCCTCTGTGCTAAAGAAACTTTTTCAGCTATATATATCTGCGGGTCAGAAGCAGGGACCGACACACCTGCTTGAATCTTATATCTGGATACCACACACTTGAGTATCTCCATAAATTTCAATGATGTAGGGAGCATGTGTAACCTACCCAGGGTCTTTGCCAGGTTTATACTGCTAGTTTCTGTGACAAGCTGTTTTATCTCTATTACCTGGCAGGTCCACACACTATGTGTTGGTCACCATCCTAGTGTGCTCAGCAAAGCTGACTTTTGTGCCCTCCCATTGGTTGGAGGAAGTCATGGGAATCCTGAGCTCTTGTGGGGTCTTGTCCTTTCTCTCTGACAAGTTAGGGCAGGGACCTGACCCTGTGTTACCTCTGAGAACACTGTCTGGGTTCTGCTGGCAGCTTGCAGAAAAGCACTGACTCTTAGAGACACAGTTGTCTCAGGTAGTCCTTGAGATAGGGTTTTCCATCTTCCAAGTCACCAAACCAGAAACTGCCTGTTACACATGGCACTGCTTTGTGCAATAATAATGGTCTTTGGGCACTTTTAATCCTGGAAATTCTCTAAACTGTGTGGGGTAATTTGAAAAAACACTAGGGCTGCCAACCTGAACAATAAACAGCTTTAATGGGGATCCAAATGTTGGGTACCTCAGAAGGGACAGGATGATGGCCAAATATGGAGGGCTCCAGTTTTTACCTAGTTTGTGTTGCTGCCAAGGTCTCCTATGAATGACTGCAGTGTGGTCCTAATTTTTTGCCAGAGGCCTGTGACCTCCGAGATTACCCTGAAGAAGGGGCAGTTGTGACAACCTCCTCTGCTTCTGGAGATTGAAAAGGCAATATTTTTTATTCTTGCTGAAGTTGCTATTATCTACTTTTTGTGTACACTCAATACAAAAATACCAAAATGGGAGGCAGAGCCAGGATGGCGGCATGAGTAGAGCGGCGGAAATCTCCTCCCAAAACCACATATATCTATGAAAATATAACAAAGACAACTCTTCCTAAAATAGAGACCAGAGGACACAGGACAACATCCAGACCACATTCACACCTGCGAGAACCCAGCGCCTCACAAAGGGGGTAAGATACAAGCCCCAGCACGGCGGGACCCAAGCACCCCTTCTCCTGGCCCCTGGCGGGTGGAGAGGAGTCAGCAGGGAGGGAAAGATAACCCAGGACTGCTGAACACCCAGCCCCAGGATTCTAGACCAGAGCGCAAACACAGTGCATGCGTGGGGTCCTGGATACTAGGGAAACAGGGCGACGGGTCCGTTGAGCGGGTGCCTGAGGCTGACGCTGGAGAACAAAGAAATGGGAGCGTTTTTTTTTTCTTTGGCGAGTGCTTTTTGGAAGCCTTAAAGGGACAGGGACCCCAATACTAGTGAAACAGGGCAGCAAGACCAGTGAGCGGGTGCCTGAGACCAGCGCCTGAGGACAAAGAAAATCATGCATTTTTCCTTTTTTTTTTTTGGCGAGGGCTTTTTAGAAGCCTTAATGGCACAGGGACCCCAATACTAGGGAAACAGGGCAGCAAGACCGGTGAGCAGGTGCCTGAGACCGGTGCCTGAGGACAAAGAAAATCGCGCGCTTTTCCCTTTTTCTTTGGTGAGTGCTTTTTGGAAGCCTTAAAGGGACAGGGACCCCAATACTAGGGAAAAGGGCAGCAAAACCGGTGAGCGGGTGCCTGAGACCGGCTCCTGAGGACAAAGAAAATCGTGCGTTTTTCCCTATTTTTTTTCTCTTTCATTGTTACTGTTGTTTTTTCGGTTTGGAGAGTGATTTTTGGAAGTCGTAAAGGGGCAGGACAAGACATTTAGCCCAGAGGCAGGGAATCTGGGGATCTCTGGGCACTCTAACCCCCTTGGCAACAGGGAGCACAGAGGCCCCTTACGGAGATAAATAGCCTCCTGGCCGCTCCCCCTCCAATGGGGCTCCACCATTTTGGAGGAACAGCCCCAGCCAGGCCACGCCCACAGCAACAGCGGAGATAAACTCCAAACCAACCAGGCAGGTAGCTGAAGCCCTGTCTGCGCACAGCTGCCAAGCATAAGCCACTAGAGGTCGCTATTCTCCCAGGAGAGGAAGGCCACAAACCAACAAGAAGGGAAGCTCTTCCAGCGGTCACTCGTACCAGCTCTGCAAACTATCTCTATCACCATGAAAAAGCCAAACTACAGGCAAAGATCACAGAGACAACACCTGAGAAGGAGTCAGACTTAACCATTCTTCTTGAAAAAGAATTCAAAATAAAAATCATGAACATCCTGACAGAGATGCAGAGAAAAATGCAAGAGCAATGGGATGAAGTCCAGAGGGAGATCACAGATGTCAGGAAGGAGATCACAGAAGTGAAACAATCCCTGGAAGGATTTATAAGCAGAATGGATAAGATGCAAGAGGCCATTGAAGGAATAGAAGCCAGAGAACAGGAACGTATAGAAGCTGACATAGAGATAAAAGGATCTCCAGGAACGAAACAACACTAAGAGAATTGTGTGACCAATCCAAAAGGAATAATAGTCATATTATAGGGGTACCAGAAGAAGAAGAGAGAGGAAAAGGGATAGAAAGTCTCTTTGAAGAAATAATTGCTGAAAACTTCCCCAAACTGGGGGAGGAAATAATCGAACAGACCATGGAATTATACAGAACCCCCAACAGAAAGTATACAAGGAGGATAACACCAAGACACATAATAATAAAAATGGCAAGGATCAAGGACAAGGAAAGAGTTTTAAAGGCAGCTAGAGAGAAAAAGGTCACCTATAAAGGAAAACCCATCAGGCTAACATCAGACTTCTCGACAGAAACCCTACAGGCCAGAAGAGAATGGCATGATATATTTAATGCAATGAAACAGAAGGGCCTTGAACCAAGGATACTGTATCCAGCACGACTATCATTTAAATATGATGGCGGGATTAAACAATTCCCAGACAAGCAAAAGCTGAGGGAATTTGCTTCCCACAAACCACTGATAGACAGTGACTGTAATGTAGTTTTTAGGGGGGACTTGGTATAGGGGGGAGCATAGTAAACATAGTATTCTTCATGTAAGTGTAGATTAAAGATTTTTAAAAAAAAGGAAAAAAAAGAAAGAGGGGGATTACTCCTTAATAGGATAAAACTATTGGCAAATCAAAGATTAATGCATGCTTTAAATATTCTTAATTTTGATCACTTAAAGGGTGTCAGATGATTGGCTATGGAGGTACTCTTTTCTGATAATATTCCTTTCTCTTAGTAAAAATAAGAATAAATAAATAAATAAATAAATAAATAAATAAATAAATAAATAAGCAGTTCCTGTGTGCTGACCTCCAATGAGTTCTACACAGTGGTATAGAGGGCATGTCAAAGTGTGGGCAAAGGGTCTGTTTGTTTTTATTGAGAAGATCAAGGCCTAGCTTGGCTACCCAGAAAATGAACTAAGATATGATATGAGGAGGAGCTTCCAGCATCAGCACTCTCTGGAGGACTCGTGCTGGGGGATGATTATCAAAAAGCCTCCACAGGGATCCGGGTGATGCTGCGGTTGTGGCTGCGTCCATCCCACCATTTCCTGGACTTGCCACTGGAATGAGGGAGATGTCTAGGCTGGCATGTGCATACAGTGAGACAACGCATTTGAGTGGATCTGTACTGTTGGAACTCAACCAGGAGTTGGGAGGGGTGCAAGTTGTAGCGCTCCAAAATCTTACGACTATAGACTATCTATGGTTAAAAGAACATATGGGATGTGAACAGATCCCAGAAATGGGTTGCTTTAATTTGTCTGATTTCTCTCAGACTGTTCAAGTACAGTTGGACAATATCCATCATATCATAGACAAATTCTCACAAATGCCTAGGGTGCCTAACTGGTTTTCTTGGCTTCACTGGAGATGGCTGGTAATTATAGATTTGCTTAGTTTATGTCACTGTATTCCTATTATGTTAATATTTGTGCGCAAGTTAGTTAGTAGTTTAAAACCTATACATGCTTAAGTTACTCTACAAGAAGATATGTCAAAGAAATAATTAATCCTCCCATGTTTTCTTCCATATGCTACCTCTATAGCTTTTCTTCTTCCTTCCTAATTACAACCCTTAAATAGAATTCGTGCCTCATATCGAATTTACCGAGCATCATAATTCCTCCAGGTGGTAAAGATACCTCAAGACAAGTGCTGGGCATAGAAGCCACAGGGCATAAATCTGCAAAGAAGTAAAAAGCTAACCTTTCAAACAATATGGCTTCTCTCTCACTTACCAACTTTACATCTCCCTGTATGGCCCCGGAAGATGACTGGTTAGCCAGAGACGGGTAAGATTCCTCAAGGGAGGAACAACCTAAGACAGGCACAGTCGCAGGGGGGCCATCAGGTGAGAAATTGGGGATCAACAGTGGTGAGGCTTAGAACCTCACCCCCGTTTTGAGAGAAATCTGCATCCGTGGATGTTTTAAGGCCCTTGTCTAGCTTGGATTAACACATAGTCTACAGGCACACACCTGATCATCTACAATTGCTCTCTTACAACACTAAACTATGTTTTCTACCTTTATCTTGCATCTACCTACCACTTCAGCATTTTATTCAAAATAAAAATAATAATAATAATAAAGGGAGAAATGTGGGATCCACATATAAATCAAGTATAAAAGTCAAACGAATATTCATATTTGACCTGTTTATAATTCATAATGCATGATCAAAACTGAAAGTTTCTGTGATGAATGCCCTTGTACTGTTTACCATGTAAGAACTTATTCACTATGTAAGAATTCATTCACCATGTAAAAACTTGTTCGTTATGCTTCAGAAGATTGGAGACTGATGAGAATTAGGCTTGAGATGGATTGATTGTGCATTGAGCATTGACCCCCCTCTACAGAATTTTATTGTTGTTAACAACCATTTGATCAATAAATGAGAGATGCCCTCTCAAAAAAAAAAAAAAAAGCCAAAATGCAAGTGTAAATTTGGTAATTAAATGTGGTAAGAATCCTTTTCAAGGTCTTTGTGTGGCATGCAACTGTTCATTTAGTGTTGAAAGTGTTGGGACAGATGTAGATCAACATTAACAATTCACCACGAGAGATGTATAATTTCCTCAACTAGTATCAAAGCAAGTGAAAACTAATTTTTAAAGAGAAATTTAGATTAAGGAGGTAAAATACTATCAGAAGTTGTAGGAAACTTCCACACTGTTAATCATCAACCAGCTCATAATTCTGTTGAGCCTCTGTCTCTCTGACCAACGTAGAATGGACACATGAACAAAATAAACCGGAAGTGTCAACTGTAGAGGCCATGTTACAAACTATATATAGTGGAAGTCACACTGAGATATGGTCTGAATTGCAGTCACCAGAGACCCCAGCCTCCGCCAGGTGTGGTACCCACAGAAGTCCCTTCTACCTTGCTGTTAAGGGCAAGTCAAATCCCCAAAGTTGTGGCAATCAGCACTTGTCTAAACTATGCTTTGTGTTGAGTTTCATGGCTTTTCATTCTCAGTTTGATACCTGTTTTGTTATTGGTTCCTAGTTGTTTTGGATCCTTGGGGGATCAGGCTACTCATTGTCATACATTTTGGCTGTCTTTTGAGTTACTGTTTTTCTGTGCTGTCTTAAATTGTTCTTTCCCATAAGCTGAATCATGGGGTGCCACACAGGCACTGCCCTGTAAGCCTGTTCCTCAAGCTAGCCTCACAGACCAGTGGGTTTGCAGTTCTCACTCTACTGGCAACTATGGGGACAAACTTGCTCTGGAGAAGCTGAAGGCCTTTCCTCTCAGATCAGGAATAAGATAAAGATGCTCACTCTCATTACTTTTATTCAATATAGAATTGGAAGACCTACCCAGAGCAATTAGTCAAGAAAAAGAAATAAAAGGCATACAAATTGGAAAGGAAAGAGTAAAATGGTCATTTTTTGCTGGTGACATATTATATAGAAAATCCTAAAGACTCCACTCAAAAATGGTTAGAACTGAGAGAACTTGCCCCCCACTAACCACCTCTACAGGGTATTTTAGAGGGACTGCTCTAGATGGGAGCACTCCTAAAAAGATCACAGAACAAAACACCCAACATATGAAAAATGGAGGAGGAGGAATAAGAAGGGAGAGAAATAAAGAATCTCCAGACAGTGTTTATAATAGCTCAATAAGCGAGTTAAGTAAGATAGTAAAGAAGCTAACCTTGAACTTTGGTAACCATGAACCTAAAGCCTGCAATGGCAATAAGTACATATCTTTCAATAATCACCTTAAATGTAAATGGACTGAATGCGCCAATCAAAAGACAGAGTAATAGAAAGGATAAAAAAGCAAGACCCATCTATATGCTGCTTACAAGAGACTCACCTCAAACCCAAAGACATGCACAGACTAAATAAAAGTCAAGGGATGGAAAAAGATATTTCATGCAAACAACAGGGAGAAAAAATCAGGTGTTGCAGTACTAGTATCAGACAAAATAAACTTCAAAACAAAGAAAGTAACAAGAGATAAAGAAGGACATTACATAATGATAAAGGGCTCAGTCCAACCAGAGGATATAACCATTATAAATATATATGCACCCAATACAGGAGCACCAGCATATGTGAAACAAATACTAATAGAATTAAAGGAGGAAATAGAATGCAATGTATTCATTTTGGGAGACTTTAACACACCACTCACTCCAAAGGACAGATCCACCAGACAAAAAATAAGTAAGGACACAGAAGCACTGAACAACACACTAGAACAGGTGGACCTAATAGACATCTACAGAACTCTACATCCAAAAGCAACAGGATATACATTCTTCTCAAGTGCACATGGAACATTCTCCAGAATAGACCACATACTAGGCCACAAAAACAGCCCCAGTAAATTCAAAAAGATTGAAATCCTACCAACCGACTTCTCAGACCAGAAAGGTATAAAATTAGAAATTGTACAAAGAAAGCAAAAAGGCTCACAAACACATGGAGGCTTAACAACATGCTCCTAAATAACCAATGGATCAATGAACAAATTAAAAGAGATCAAGCAATATATGGAAAAAAATGACAACAACAACACAAAGCCCCAACTTCTGTGGGACGCAGTGAAAGCAATCTTAAGAGTAAAGTATATAGCAATTCAAGCATATTTAAAGAAGGAAGAACAATCCCAAATAGTCGAATGTCACAATTATCGAAATTGGAAAAAGAAGAAAAAATGAGTCCTAAGATTAGCAGAAGGAGGGACATAATAAAGATGAGAGAAGAAATAAATAAAATTGAGAAGAATAAAACAATAGAAAAAATCAATGAAATCAAGAGCTGGTTCTTCAAGAAAATAAACAAAATAGATAAGCATCTAGCCAGAGTAATTAAGAGAAAAAGAGAATCAACACACATCAACAGAATCAGAAATGAGAAGGGAAAATCACGACAGACCCCACAGAAATACAAAGAATTATTAGAGAATACTATGAAAACCTAAATGCTAACAAGCTGGAAAACCTAAAAGAAATGGACAACTTCCTAGAAAAATACAATCTTCCAAGACTGGCCCACGAAGAAACAGAAAATCTAAACAGACCAATTACCACCAACAAAATTGAAGCAGTAATAAAAAAACTACCCAAGAACAAAACCCCTGGGCCACATGGAATTACCTCGGAATTTCATCAGACATACAGAAAAGACATAATACCCATTCTCCTTAAAGTTTTCCAAAAAATATAGGAGGAGGGAATACTTCCAAACTAATTCTATGAAGCCAACATCACCGTAATTCCAAAACCAGCAAAGACCCCACCAAAAAAGAAAACTACAGACCAGTATTCCTGATGAACATAGATGCAAAAATATTCAAAATATTCGCAAACCGAATTCAAAAGTACATGAAAAGGATCATACATGATGACGAAGTGGGATTCATCCCAAGGATGCAAGGATGGTACAACATTCGAAAATTCAGCAACATCATCCACCACATCAACAAAAAGAAGGACAAAAACCACATGATCATCTCCATAGATGCTGAAAAAGCATTCGACAAATTCAACATCCATTCATGATAAACTCTCAACAAAATGGGTATAGAGGGCAAGGACCTCAACACAACAAAGACCATATATGATAAACCCACAGCCAACATCATACTGAACAGTGAGAAGCTGAAAGCTTTTCCTCTGAGATCGGGATCATGACAGTGATGCCCACTCTCCCCACTGTTATTCAACATAGTACTGGAGGTCCTAGCCACAGCAATTAGACAAAACAAAGAAATACAAAGAATCCAGATTGGTAAAGAAGAAGTCAAACTGTCACTATTTGCAGATGATATTGTATATAAAAACCCCTAAATACTCCACTCCAAAACTACTAGAACTGATATTGGAAGTCAGCAAAGTTGCAGGATACAAAATACACAGAAATCTGTGGCTTTCCTATACATTAACAATGAACTAATAGAAAGAGAAATCAGGAAAAGAATTCCATTCACAATAGCATCAAAGAGAATAAAATACCTAGGAATAAACCTAACCAAGGAAGTGAAAGACCTATACCCTGAAAACTATAAGACACTCTTAAGAGAAATTAAAGAGGTCACTAACAAATGGAAACTCATCCCATGCTCTTGGCTAGGAAGAATTAATATTGTCAAAATGGCCATCCTGCCCCAAACAATATATATAGAATTGATGCAATACCTATCAACTTACCAACATCTTTCTTCAATGAACTGGAACAAATAGTTCAAAAATTCATATGGAACCACCAAAGACCCCAAATAGCCAAAGCAATCCTGAGAAGGAGGAATAAATTGGGAGGGATCTTACTCCCCAACTTCAAGCTCTACTACAAAGCCACAGTAACCAAGACAATTTGGTACTGGCACAAGAACAGAGCCACAGACCAGTGGAAGAGATTAGAGACTCCAGACATTAACCCAAACATATGTGGTCAATTAATATACAATAAAGGAGTCATGGGCATACAATGGGGAAATGACAGTCTCTTCAACAGATGGTGCTGGCAAAACTGGACAGCTACATGTAAGAGAATGAAACTGGATCACTGTCTAACCCCATACACAAAAGTAAATTCAAAATGGATCAAAGACCTGAATGTAAGTCATGAAACCATAAAATTCCTAGAAAAAAACATAGGCAAAAATCTCTTGGATGTGAACATTAGCGACTTCTTCAGGAATATATCTCCCCGGGCAAGGAAAACAAAAGCAAAAATGAACAAGTGGGATTATATCAAGCTGAAAAGCTTCTGTACAGCAAAGGACACCATCAATAGAACAAAAAGGTACCCTACAGTATGGGAGAATATTTTCGCAAATGACAGATCCGATAAAGACTTGACATCCAAAATATATAAAGAGCTCACAATCCTCAACAAACAAAAAGCAAATAATCCAATTAAAAAATGGGCAGAGATGCTGAACAGTTCTCCAAAGAAGAAATTCAGATGGACAACAGACACATGAAAAGTTGCTCCACATTGCTAGTTATCAGCAAAATGCAAATTAAAACCACAATGAGATATCACCTCACACCAGTAAGGATGGCCACCATCCAAAAGACAAACAACAACAAATGTTGGCAAGGCTGCAGATAAAAGGGAACCCCCCTACACTGCTGGTGGGAATGTAAATTAGTTCAACCATTGTAGAAAGCAATATGGAGGTTCCTCAAAATGCTCAAAATAGAGTTACCATTTGACCCAGGAATTCCACTTCTAGGAATTTACCCTAAGGATGCAGCACTCCAGTTTGAAAAAGACAGATGCACCCCTATGTTTATTGCAGCACTATTTACAATAGCCAAGAAATGGAAGCAACCTAAGTGTCCATCAGTAGATGAATGGATAAAGAAGATGTGGTACATATACACAATGGAATATTACTCAGCCATAAGAAGAAAACACATCCTACCATTTGCAACAACATGGATAGAGCTAGAGGGTATTATGCTCAGTGAAATAAGCCAAGTGGAGAAAGACAAATACCAAATGATTTCACTCATCTGTGGAGTATAAGAACAAAAGAACAACTGAAGGAACAAAACAGCAGCAGAATCACAGAACCTAAGAATGGACTAACAGTTACCAAAGAGAAAGAGACTGGTGAGAATGGGAGGGTAGCGAGGGATAAGGGCAGGGAAGAAGAAAGGGGGTATTATGATTAGCATGTATAATGTGGGGAGTGGGGGAAAGGGGAGGGCTTTGCAACACAGAGTAGACAAGTAGTGATTCTACAGCGTCTTGCTATGCTGATGGACAGTGACTGTAATGGGGTTTGTGGGGGGGACTTGGGGTAGGGGAGAGCCTAGTAAACATAATGTTCTTCAAAAAATTAAAAATAAATAAATTTTAAAAAAAGATGGTGCTAGCTGCCATCCAAAAGACAAACAACAACAAATGTTGGCGAGGCTGTGGAGAAAGGGGAACCCTCCTACACTGCTGGTGGGAATGTAAATTAGTTCAACCATTGTGGAAAGCAGTATGGAGGTGCATCAAAATGCTCAAAACAGACCTACCATTTGACCCAGGAATTCCACTCCTAGGAATTTACCCTAAGAACGCAGCAATCAAGTTTGAGAAAGACAGATGCACTCCTATGTTTATCGCAGCACTATTTACAATAGCCAAGAATTGGAAGCAACCTAAATGTCCATCTGTAGATGAATGGATAAAGAAGATGTGGTACATATACACAATGGAATACTACTCAGCCATAAGAAGTGGAAAAATCCAACCATTTGCAGCAACATGGATGGAGCTGGAGAGTATTATGCTCAGTGAAATAAGCCAAGCGGAGAAAGAGAAATACCAAATGATTTCACTCATCTGAGGAGTATAGGAACAAAGGAAAAACTGAAGGAACAAAGCAGCAGCAGAATTACAGAACCCAAAAATGGACTAACAGGTACCAAAGGGAAAGGAACTGGGGAGGATGGGTGGGCAGGGAGGGATAAGGGGGGGGAAGAAGAAGGGGGGTATTAAGATTAGCATGCATGGGGGGGAGGGAGCAAGGGGAGGGTGGGCTGCACAACACAGAGAGGACAAGTAGTGACTCTACCACATTTTGCTAAGCTGATGGACAGTAACCGTAATGGGGTTGTTAGGGGGGACCTGATATAGGGGAGAGCATAGTAAACATAGTATTCTTCATGTAAGGGTAGATTAAAAATTTAAAAAAAAAAAAAAAGAAAGAAAGAAAGAAAGAAAAGGGGGATTACTCGTTAACAGGATAAAACTATTGGTAAATCAAAGATCAACGCATGCTTTAAATATCCTTAATGTTGATCACTTAAAGGGTGTCAGATGATCAGCTATGGAGGTACTCTTTTCTGATAATATTCCTTTCTCTTAATTAAAAAAAAAAAAAAAAGCAGTTACTGTGTGCTGACCTCCAATGAGTTCTGCACAGTGGTATAGAGGGCATGTCAAAGTGTGGGCAAAGGGTCTGTTTGTTTCTATGCAGAAGATCAAGGCCTAGCTTGGATACCCAGAAAATGAACTAAGATACGATATGAGGAGGAGCTTCCGGCATCAGCACTCTCTGGAGGACTCGTGCCGGGGGATGATCATCAAAAAGCCTCCACAGGGATCCGGGCGATGCTGCGGTTGTGGCTGCATCCAGCCCACCGTCTCCTGGACTTGCCATAAGAAGGAGGAGGGAGATGTCTAGGCTGGCATGTGCATACAGTGAGACAACGAATTTGACTGGATCTGTACTGTTGGAACTCAACCAGGAGTTGGGAGGGGTGCAAGTTGTAGCACCCCAAAATCTCATGACTATAGACTATCTATGGTTAAAAGAACATATGGGATGTGAACAGATCCCAGAAATGGGCTGCTTTAATTTGTCTGATGGTTCAAGTACAGTTCGAAAATATCCATCATATCATAGATAAATTTTCACAAATGCCTAGGGTGCCTAAATGGTTTTCTTGGCTTCACTGGAGATGGCTGGTAATTATAGATTTGCTTTGTTTATGTCACCGTATTCCTATTATGTTAATATGTGTGTGCAAATTAGTTAGTAGTTTAAAACCTATACATACTTAAGGTACTATACAAGAAGATATGTCAAAGAAATAATCAATCCTCCCAAGTTTCCTTCATATGCTACATCTATAGCTTTTCTTCTTCCTTTCTAATTACAAACCTTAAATAGAATTCGTGCCTCATATCGAATTTACCGAGTATCATAATTCCTCCAGGTGGTAAAGATACCTCGAGACAAGTGCTGGGCATAGAAGCCACAGGGCATAAATCTGCAAAGAAGTAAAAAGCTAACCTTTGCAAACAATATGGCTTCTCTCTCACTTACCAACTTTACATTTCCCTGTATGGCCCCGGAAGATGACTGGTTAGCCAGAGACGGGTAAGATTCCTCAAGGGAGGAACAACCTAAGACAGGCACAGTCGCAGGGGGGCCATCAGGTGAGAATTTGGGGATCAACAGAGGTGAGGCTCAGAACCTCACCCCCCCTGCTTTGAGAGAAATCTTCTGCATCCGTGGATGTCTTGCTGCCCTTGTCTAGCCTGGATTAATACTTAGTCCATAGGCACACACCTGATCATCTGATCATCTACATTTGCCTTCTTACAGCACTAAACTATGTTTTCTACCTTTATCTTGCATCTACCTACCACTTCAGCATTTTATTAAAAATAAAAATAATAATAATAATAGGAGAAATGTGGGATCAACATATAAATCAAGTACAAAAATCAAATGAATATTCATATTTGACCTGATGGTTTATAGGTCATATTGCATGATCAAAACCGAAAGTTTCTGTGATGAATGCCCTTGTACTGTTCACCATGTAAGAATTTATTCACTCTGTAAGAATTCGTTCACCATGTAAGAACTTGTTCGTTATGCTTCAGAAGATTGAAGACTGACGAGAATTAGGCTTGAGATGGATTAATGATTGTACATTGAGCATTGACCCCCCTATACTGAATTTTATTGTTGTTAACAACCATTTGATCAATAAATATGAGAGATGCCCTCTCAAAAAAAAAAAAAAAAAAAAAAAAAACTAAAATATGCAGGGAAGAACAATTAAAAAAAAAAAAAAAAAAAAGATGGTGCTGACAAAACTGGACAGCTACATGTAAGAAATGAAACTGGATCACTGCCTAACACCATACATAAAAGTAAATTTGAAATCGATCAAAGACTTGAACGTAAATCATGAAACCATAAAACTCTTAGAGAAAAACATAGGCAAAAATCTCTTAGACATAAACATGAGTGACCTCTTCTTGAATATACCTCCCCAGGCAAGGAAAACAAAAGCAAAAGTGAACAAGTGGCACTATATCAAGCTGAAAAGCTTCTGTACAGCAAAGGACACACACCATCAATAGAACAAAAAGGTACCCTACAGTATGGGAGAATATATTCATAAATGACAGATCCAATAAAGGGTTGACATCCAAAATATATAAAGAGCTCACACACCTCAACAAACAAAAAGCAAATAATCCAATTAAAAATGGGCAGAGGAGGTGAATAGATAATTCTCTAAAGGAGAAATTTACATGGCCAACAGACACATGAAAAGATGCTCCACATTGCTTGTCATCAGAGAAATGCAAATTAAAACCACAATGAGATATCACCTCACACCAGTAAGGATGTCTGCCATCCAAAAGACAAACAACAACAAATGTTGGTGAGGCTGTGGAGAAAGGGGAACCCTCCTACACTGCTGGTGGGAATGCAAATTAGTTCAACCATTGTGAAAAGCAGTATGGAGGTTCCTCAAAAAGCTCAAAATAGAAATGCCATTTGACCCAGGAATTCCACTTCTAGAAATTTACCCTAAGAATGCAGCAGCCCAGTTTGAGAAAGACAAATGCACCCTATGTTTATTGCAGCACTATTTACAATAGCCAAGAAATGGAAGCAACCAAAATGTCCATCAGTAGATGAATGGATAAAGAAGATGTGGTATATATACACAATGGAACATTATTCAGCCATAAGAAGAAAACAAATCCTACCATTTACAATATGCATGGAGCTAGAGGGTATTATGCCTAGTGAAATAAGCCAGGCAGAGTAAGACAAGTACCAAATGATTTCAGTCATATGTGGAGTATAAGAACAAAGAAAACCTGAAGGAACAAAACAGCAGCAGAATCACAGAACCCAAGAGTGGACTAACAGTTACCAAAGGGAAAGGGACTGGGGAAGATGGGTGGGAAGGGAGGGATAAGGATGGGGAAAAACAGGGCAGTACAATTAGCATGTATAGTGTTGGGGGGGGGGTTATGGGGAATGCTATACAACACAGAGAAGACAGGTGGTGATTGTACAGCATCTTGCTATGCTGATGGACAGTGAGTGTAGTGGGGTGGGGGTGGGGGACT
Source organism: Manis javanica (assembly GCF_040802235.1). Lineage (NCBI taxonomy): Eukaryota > Metazoa > Chordata > Mammalia > Pholidota > Manidae > Manis > Manis javanica. Next base: position 1,403,224 of record NC_133172.1, read on the forward strand.
TGGTGAAGGGGGAGCCTGGTAAACATAGTGTTCTTCATGTAATTGTAGATTTATGATACCAAAATTTAAAAATAAATAAATAAATAAACTCAAAATAGATTTAAGACTTAAAAACTTGAAACCATAATACTAGAAGAAAACCCTAGCAGTAAGCTCTTTCACATTGGTCTTACCAATATTTTTTTGATATCTGTCTTCTCAGGCAAGGACCACAAAAGCAAAAATAAACAAATGGGATTATGTCAAATTAAAAGGCTTTTGCTCAGCAAAGAAAACAACCAACCACGAAAATGAAAATTCAACGTACTGAATGGGAGGTGCTCACAAATGATATATCCCTTAAAGGTTTAACATCCAAAATATATAAGGAACTAATAAAATTCAACATAGAAAAGAAACAACCTGATTTAAAAATGGGCAGATGACCCAAATAAACATTTTCCCAAATAAGACATACAGATGGCCAACATGCACATGAAAAGATGCTCATCATCACTATTTATCAGAGAAATGCAAATGAAAACCAGAATGACAAATCACCTTATACCTGTCAGGATGGCTAGTATCAAAAAGACAAGAAATAACAAGTGTAGGTGAGGATGTGGAGAATACGGAACCCTCATGAACTGTTGGTGAGAAAGTAATCTGGTATAGCAGTATGGAAAAGAGAATGGAGTTTCCTCAAAAAATTAAAAATATAACTATCATATAATCCATCAATTTCCCTTCTAGGCATTTATCCAAACAAGATGAAAACACTATTTCAAAAAGACTAATGCATCCCTATGTTCATCACAGTATTATTTACAATAATTTATAGAAGCAAACTGTCTATTGATAGTTGGATAAAAAGGATGTGGTGTGTGTGTGTACACACACACACACACACACACACACACACACATATATATATATACACAATACATATGGAATGGAATGGAATGAAATACTATGGAATATATAGTATACAGTGGAATACTACTCAGCTATAAAAAAGAATAGACCATTACCATTTGCAACAACATCAATGGATCTAGAGGGTATTATGCTAAGCGAAATAAATGAAAGACATATACTGTATGACCTCACTTATATGCAACAACTAAAAAGCAAAACAGAAAGACTACAATAATTTATAATTATATATTTGGTTATTCAGATTGCCAAAATATATTTCACAGATATATTTGGTTTTTATCCAGTTTCTAAAAATGCTGCAGAGCCATAAAGGTGAAATGGGTGTCTTATTAATGAAGGTACTTTTTTGACCCCACCCAATGGCCAGGGCTAGTTGCCTAGAGGATCAACCACATGACTGGAGGGTTGGAACTCTCAGTCCCCACTCCAACCTCCAGAGAGGGAAGAGGGATTGGAGGTTGAATCAGCCAATAGCCAATGACCTAGTCAACTATGACTATGTGATGAATCCTCCATAAAAATCCAAGAGAACACCTTTTTGGTCTCCTTTGCAGGGTGCTTCAATGCTTGGAGAACCAAAGCCCTTTCACATGCCATTGAATCAGGCCCTAACCTCAGGACAGAAGCTTCCTTGTCATCAACTTTATGCCTTTCTTCATCTGGCTATTGATATGTATCCTTTAACATATACTTTAACAAACTGGCAAACATTAAGTATCCCCATGAGTTCTGTGAGCTGCTCAAGCAAATTAATCCAACCTAAAGAGATCACTGGAACCTCAAATCTCTACTTAGTTGGTCAGAAGCACAGTTAACAGCCTGGGGTTGGGACTAGCATCTGAAGTGGGGGTTGAGGAAATGTAGCCCTGGATGCTTAACCTGTGGAATCTGATGCTATCTTTGGATAGATAGTGTCAGAATTGAATTGAATTTTCAGCCTGCTGGTGTTTTGTGTGTGGGAACAGTTACTCAGATAATATTTATTACTCCATATCCACACAAATACACTCAACTGATCTTTGAAAAAGCAGCAAAAGCAATTTAGTAGAAAAAGGAGTACTTTCAACAAATGGCGCTACACCATATTTAAAAAATACTTTAGACACAGAGCTTATACCTTTCACAAATATTGTCTCAAAGTGAAAAACACACCTAAATACAAAACACAAAACTATAAAAATACCTAGAAGATAACAAAGGAGAAAATGTAGGTGACCTTTAGTTTGGCAATGACTTTTTATATATAATACCAAAAACATAATCTGTGCAAGACAGAATGGGTAATTTAGATGAATAAAATAAAAAACTCTGCTCTGCAAAAGACAAATGTTAAAAGAATATGAAAAGATACTCATGTCATTAGGGAACTGCAATTTAAAGCAAAAGTGGCAATACCACTACACACCTATTTGAATGGCTAAAATCCAAAACAGATACTAGCAAGTGCTGATGAGGATATGGAGCAACAGGAACTCTCATTCAGTGCTAGTGGCAATGCAGAATGGCACAGCCACTTTGGAAAACATTTTCTTACAACATTAAACATACTCTTACTATATAATCCAGCAAGTCAACCCTCCCTCCTTGGGGTGTACCCAAAAGAGTTAAAAATTTATGTTCACACAAGATCTACGCACATACGTATCTTGCTGGTATATGCATCATTGCCAAAACTTGGAAGCAACCAAAATGTCCTTCAGTAAGTGAATAAATAAGTGTGGTACAACCATACAATGGAATGTTAATTAAGTGATAACTTAAACATAAATCTGCATAGCAGCTTTATTTGTAAACATCCCAAAACTGGAAAAAAAAAAAAAAACAGAACTCCAGGAACAACTGAATGGATAAAAAATAATTGTGGTATATCCCTACAAGGTAATAATACTCAACAATACAAATGAACAAACTATTGATACATGCAACAAGATGAATTCTCAAAATAGTTAAGATTAGTGAAAAAGACCAAAGACCTTAATCTCTATAAAGTATTCCACATGATTCCATTTTTAAAACTGTAGAAAATGCTTGCTGTTGCTTGGAAATTATGGGGAAGAGATTGCTGGAAAGGACTGGGAGGAAAAAATTATTACAAAGGGACACAAGGAATCTTTTGGTTGTGTTGATATGTTCATTATTTTGATTGTGGTGAAGCCTTCACAGGTATGTACACATGTTAAAGCATAACACATTTTATACTTCACAAATGTGCAGTTTATTTCATCTTAATAAAAGCTGTTAAGAACTAAATGTTCCCCATAAAAATCCATATTTACCATCCCTCTCAGAAAGTCACATCTGCCACCTAGTTTGGTTGTATCATATCACTCTCCTTGTAATTTGGGAGGGTGGACCCTGCCTCAATGTCAGCAAAAACTGGACAGCAATGAAGTCCATGGGTCAAAAAAGCCCCATCCTATCATCTCTGTTTTGTCAGTGCTTGGATCCCCGCCTGTGCAGATTGTCATAACAACAGTCAGAGAGGTAAAGGAATCCACAAACCTTTAGATAATTTACTCTAATAGTGGCCTTGGTCCCAGAAGACACAGATGTAGGAAATTCCTTAGAATTCCCATACGCTCTTACCCCATACAGCCAAAATTGCATGGACATGTGTAGATGCCTTCTTTAGGATAGATACCTCCTCTCATTTGTCACAGTCATTCCTACCCCATTACCTCAATGTTTCTGTACCAATTATGATTCCCACATAGCTCTTCCAGTCAATGGCAGATGTATATGCTATTGTAGACATCAAGGACGGGCTCCTGTACAGGTCCAGGAGAGAGAAACCGCTCAAAAGTGCTGGGGGAAATGGGACAGTCCCTAGAAACAAGGGACCCAATTCATGTTGCTTCCAGAAGCACTGGAGATTTTCACACCACCTATGCCCTCCTCAGAATGAACTCTGGGCTCACAGGAAATCCTGACATCCAGGTCACAGGATCAGGTACACAAAACTCTTCAGTCTTTCCCAGAAAGCCTTGGGCAACAATGCAAATTACACCAATCTAGATTGAGAACTATTCTCTTCCATCCTGCTATCCCTTCTGAGGTACATAAAGTTGGTGTTGACAAAAGGTGTTCCTCCCTTCTTGGTGGCAGAACCCAATTTTTTCTCAATCCATTCCACACAGTGAACAGCTTCCCCTCCCTCCACCCCCAAGTAAAGACTGCCACACCAGGCCTTTATCACTGTGCAAACTGGAGCAGCATACAGCAGGCAGTTCCAAAGCTGGGTGATTTGGAAGTAGGACATATAAGTCACTGCTATCATGTTTATAGTCAACACTGTCCATGAAGGGAAATGCCTGGAGACCCCCAAGAGACTACAGGTCAGATCCTTTTGGCCGGCAAGCGGTCATGGGGAAGGAAATGAGGACCTTCAGTGGGCTCAGATGCTCATGATTCCCCCTACAGAATAGGAGAGAAAGTGCAAAGGTCTGCCTTCCCTGAGCATACCAGAGTGACTGACACACACTTTGGGTGGAGGATCTTGACATTTGGCAGCAATGAGATGGCTTCTACCCCAGGCACTGGCAGGAATGCAAGTCTGTCAAGAGCCCAGAACATTTTAGAAAGTGCAATGTGCCTCATGAAAGCTTCTCACATGGGTGGTACTTTTTAGGACTCTCCCCAGGATGGATGAATCAATGTACAAGGTTCACCTGCTGGCTGCTGGTTCCCTCACAAAGGGTACTCACAGAGCTTTTCTCTGGTATGACTCCTATTTGGTTGAACAAGGAGATGGCATGTTTTCCACATTCATAAGGCCTTTCTCTAGTATGAACTTTCTGGTTTAAACAAGTTTAAGAGATGCAGTTAAAGATCCACTGAAACTGTTGCATTCACGAGGTCTTTCCCCAGTGTGAACTTTCTGGTGCCGAACAAGATGGGAACTTCTGCTGTAGGCTTTCCCACATTCTCTGCACACATAAGGCTTTTCTCCAGTATGAACCCTCTGGTGTAGAATGAGGCTAGAGTTGCGGCTAAAGAACTTACCACATTCACTGCACTCATAAGGTCTTGCTCCAGTATGAACTTTCTTGTGCTGAACAAGGTGGGAGCTACTAATGTAGGCTTTTCCACATTCACTGCACACATAAGGTCTTGCTCCGGTGTGAACTCTCTGGTGTAGAATGAGGCTGGAGTTGTGGCTAAAGCACTTCCCACATTCACTGCATTTGTAAGGCTTTGCCCCAGTGTGAATTCTCTGGTGAACAATAAGGTTGGAGCTATGGCTAAAGAATTTTCCACATTCACCACACTCATAAGGCCTTTCTCCAGTGTGGATTTTCTGGTGCTGCACAAGGGTATCTTTACGGCTGAAGGCCTTCGCACATTCACTGCACTCATAAGGCCTTGCTCCAGTATGAATTATCTGGTGCTGAACAAGTGTGTCTTTGCAGCTGAAAGCTTTCCCACATTTGCTGCACACGTAAGACCTGGCTCCTGTGTGGACTCTTCGATGTTTAATGAGACTGGAGTTATGGCTAAAGAACTTCCCACATTCAATGCACTCATAAGGCCTTGCCCCAGTGTGAATTCTCCAGTGCTCAATAAGGTGAGAGCTTTGGCTGAAGAACTTCCCACATTCACTGCACTCATAAGGTCTTTCTCCAGTGTGGAATCTCTGGTGCTGAACAAGTGTATCTTTACGGCTGAAGGCTTTTCCACATTCACTGCACTTATAAGGCCTTTCTCCAGTGTGAATTCTCTGGTGCTGAACAAGGTGGGAACTTCTGCTGTAGGCTTTTCCACATTTGCTGCAATCATAAGACCTTTCTCCAGTATGAACTCTCTGGTGCTGAACAAGTGTGTCTTTGCGGCTAAAGGCCTTCCCACATTCACTGCATGTGTAATGTCTTTTTCCAGTATGGAATTTCTGGTGCATTTTTAAGTGGGACAGGTGAATGAAGGTCTTTCCACACTCCTTACAAACATGTGATGTTTCTCCACTGTGAATTTTTCTGTGATTAAGAAGAGCTGACTTCTCCTTGGACATACTTCCATATGGTAGGCAAGGAAAGGGTCTTACTTCAGTGTGAGGTATCTGGTTGTCAAGGAGAGTGACAGTGTTCAGGAAGGCTCGCCCACTGTCACTGCAACTGAAAAGCATTAATCCCTCTTGGTCTCCCTGGTTTCGCCCGAGACTGGAGCTGGGTGGGAAAGACTCTATGAACCCAATCCTCTTGTATGGACTCATCCCATTGTGAGTAGTCTGGTGCTGGAAGAGGCCAGAGCCGTCCGGCAAGTCCATCCCTTCTTCCCTGTAGGTAATGGGTTGCCCGAACATGTGGACTGCACAGCTCTTCCCAAAGGAGGCTCCACCATCATCCCCTCTGAAGGGAGCCTCTCCACTGCATCGCTTCTGGAAAAAGTCGGCACTGCACAGGCATCCTCTCCCAAACAGGCCGCAGGTGTATGGTTTCTGAGAGGGGCGGGATCCCTGGTGCTCAACCAGCTGCAAAATGTCTTTCAAGAGTGGGTCACACATCTCACCTGGCCAGGCTTCCTGGGTGAGTGGACCTGACTCAGGAGCCCTGACCTGTGGCACTCCTACAGAAGCGAACTGCTCAGAAGGGGCCCCTTCATTGTCTGCTTCACGCCAACAACCTAAAAGCAAAGAAATGCTGGTGAGGTGCGTGCTGACTTCGGCCGGAAGGAGCAACTCCATCACATATGTGTTTGTGACATACCAAAGGATGAGTCCACTGGCTTGTTGGCAGCACAAGAGAGCCAGGATCAGGGTGTGAGAGGGCCCACAGCCAGTCACAGGCCTCTGAAGATCACAGCGTGGGGAAGGGTGGGTGGAGACAAGACGATGAGCTATGGCATCGGGCAGAGAGGCAAGGCGTGCAGCGCGCGCTCTCCTGAATGGGCCGAGCAGGGCCTCGGCTGCTGGTGGCAGGTGAGCTCTGTGCAGGGGGCGTGTCCAGGCTCAGGAAAACCTGACCACAAGTAGGTAGCTGGTTCTTCAGGCCAACTTGAGGGTGCCACTCACTGCACACTCAAGTGAGCCAGCATTGCCCGGCACTGGGAAGCGAGCAGAGGAGAATGAGACACGGAGGCAGGGAAGCGGGGAAACAGCCAAGGGATGGAAGACAGAAACGAAATGACAAGGAGGCCAAGTGCCTAGAATGGGGAAGGAGAGGCAGAAACATGGTGTGCGGTGAGCCTTGCAAAGAAGACACTGGTGAAAACAGCGCAGGCTGAAGGTACGATGAGCCCTGACATGACTCTCCCGCAGCTCCCACACTGATGGCCAAGCCCTTCTGGGCCTCTTTCACTGTGGCTGAGTTGGGTCTGCCCCACCAGGCACCCAGGACTTTTGACCCCCTCCAGCTGGGCCACTATGTGGGACCTGGGAGACAGAAGTTGTAAGACACACACAGGGCAGATGAGACGTCTGAGCAGGACTATGTCAGTACATGCAGTTCCTGGCACAACCCATCCCCAGGAAATGCTCGCTAGGGAATGAGAGCATAACCTGGGACACAGAGGTGCCACAGAGACAGTCACCAGCCAGGGAATACCCAAGCCAAGTAGAGTCTGTCGAGCAAACTGAAGAATCCCTGGACCCCTAACTCATTCCTGCAAGGCTTCAGGCAGCAGGTGTTGGGACTGCTCAGCAAGGAAGGGGATACTGCACATGGCCCAGCCATGGCACCCGAGCACCTGCGGTGGGAACCAAAGAAGGGAGGCAGGAGTCACTGATCTGGCTGGACAGAATGAGCTGCCTCTAGGGGAAAGGAGAATAACCAATCCCTAAGGACACTGTGGAAGGCAGCCCCTAGGATGGCCCCCAGGAGTGTCTACCTCCCAACATTCTTGCCCTAAGTAAGCCTCTTCCCTTGATTGTAGGCTGGACTGAATGACCCATTTTCAAGGAATAGAATATGACAAAAATGATCAGATATCACTTCCAAGGTCAAGTTAGCTAAGGACCAGCTTCCACCATGAGCATTCTCTCTTGCTTCCCTTTCTCACAGAGAAGCAGCTTCTGTGTTACAAGGGACACTACAGAAAGGTCAATATGCCAATGGACTGATGGACTTTGGCCTAAGCCAGTGAGAAACTAACGCTCACAGTTCAACGAGTTGCAAGAAACTAACTCTTGCAAACAACCACATTAGTGACTTTTTAAGGGCCACAGTCTCTTCCTGAGACTCGTCTTCAGAAAACACAGCTCTTGCTGACAGCCTGACTGAACCTCATGAAAGACCCTAAGTAAGTAGCACCCAGGTAAGCTGTGATCAGATTCCATACTGAATCTAAGAGAATAAATTTTTATTGTTTTAAGCCAATAAATTGGGGTGATCTGCCATGTACCAATAGACAACTTAACCCAGTTATCTATAATAGGGACTTACCCAGTGAGGTCACAAGTGCAAAGTTCTCCAGCATCACATCGCGGTACAGGCATCTCTGAGCCTCCTCAAGGAGCCCCCACTCCTCCTGGGAGAGGTACACGAACACATCCTCGAAGGTGACACCGCCCTGTCACGATGGCAATAGTTGAGTCCACAAGCAACAGGACGCCCTTGTCTGTCTGCTCACATACCCATGCCTTGGTCCCCCTCCTCCCCAGTCACCCACCTTAAGGAGACACCAGGCCCTGGCACCACTAGCACCTGCTCTCATATCCCTCTGATCACTGTGCCCAGCCCAGAGCCGAACCAGGCTCTTGGGAAGACAGATAGTATATAAACCATGGGTCTGGCATAAAGGGCACCAGATGCTCTCCTGACAGCCAGGTTCTGGTGTCGTCCAGACCACGCCTCCAAGAGACAACCTTAAGGCCCGCAGTTCCCATGCCTCCCAGTGGGCGCATCATGCTTTGAATCACACCTTCCTCACATCTAGGACCCCCACTACCACCACCAACCTTCTGGTGCTCACCTTATGCACCTTCAAGGCACCCCCCACCATGCCACTCTACACACAGAACCTAGGAAGTGCTCAGATGTCTTTATGACAGGCACCCCTACCACCCAAGTACCTAAACAAAAGACCCAGTCCTCAGTCCCAAGTTTCCACTTTTTTGTTATTAACAGCACTTCCACCATGACCTGAAGATACTCCTACATGTAACCCACAGCTCCACCCCACCTCCACACCTTTTGAACTTCTTCAACCAGAACCTCTCCCCATAATTAAAACCCTCTGTCCAGCTTGATGCCTCAACTAAGAGGTCCCTGGGACTTTTAAACTAAACATGACAAAAACCTAAATCTAACCTTCAAGATAGCCACTGAAAATAACTCCTGTCACCAACTTCTCTGTCTCTGTTGATGACACTTCCATTATTCTACCTGCTAAAGCAAATTAAAAAAAACACCCTGGAGTCATCCACGACTCTTCTCTTTCTCTCATTCTCCCTTCCCATCAGAAAATTCAGTTACCCTTATTAAGACACAGACTTAAAACCCCACCTACTTATCTCACTTCCACAGCCACCTCTCCTCTGCTCATGTACGGGGAGAGGTACTCCAGCTGGGCCACTATGTGTGGGCCGCTACATGTCTTTCACCACCGTCAGAATAGACGCCCAGCTTCTCAGCCTGCCATTCCTGCCTGACTCCTGTTCCCAATAGACATAATTAAGACCTGTGCTTCCGTAAAGACGCCCAACATTCATACATGCCGTTCCTGGGCTGAAAAAACCCTTCCACTCCTCACTGGCTGGCCAGAAGTAGGAACTTCTCCCTATAACTCTAGGCCAGGTTCCAGGATGCTGGGTTAGAAAAGACCCCTCTTTAGGGCTCCCAGCTTTAAGTATAAAGAGAAGAAAAAGTTAAGATTCCCCAAATATCACAATTTCTCATCAGAAAATCTGGCCGGCCCTGCTTTGAAAGCATATACAAAACCCAAACTCTTCGACTGCCACCATCCTGGTCCATCCACCACGGACAGGCACCTGGATCCCTGCAGTAGACTACGTCCTGGTCTCCTGCTCACCCATATACTCCCCAGCGCTCCCATTCTTCAGCCAGAGGGAGCCTGCTAACACCTAAGTTAGGTCACTTTGTTCTCAGTTCCAAACCTTCCACGGCTCCCACCGCCGTCAGAACAGAGGTCCAGCTCCTCAGGCTCCCACTCCAGGCCTGGCCCCGTGGCCACCTGCTCTCTGTTCCCACTGAACCTAACAAAGGCTTGCGGTCCCCGAGACACTCCGAGTTCACTGTCACCCTCAGGTGTTCTACCAACAAGCTCTTGGGCCTTAGAAACCCCCACACCTCATCCTATCGATATAGAAATGGGAACCTCGTCATACAGCCGTCGGGTGCGCCGTCCTCCACCGCCTTCATACTCAGAGCGGGGAGCGAGGAAGATGAAGTGGTGACGGTCCTAGCACACACCAGCCCCTACCTCCGAGTCGTCGAAGGCTCGAGGGACCCTCCACTCACCTGAGTCCGGTCCACCGGCGCTGCGGCCGCCATGGGATCCTGTGAGCAGAACGGCTCTAAAGAAGGGCGAACAGGGCGCGCCCTGCAGGCTCAGCCGAAGCCCCACAGCCCCCGGACGGGTGACCTCTGGCTGACCGTCGCGCTCCGAGCCTCCGTGTCTCCGCATACAAGGCTCGGGGGGCCGCCCGCGGGGGCCGCCGAAGACAGAGGGCGGGCGAGAAGGCCTGGGAAAGAGCGCAGCCCCGGCGGCGACCCCTGCGCCAAGACCGCCAGCCCCAGGAAGAGGATCGTGGATGGTGATACAGACGCGGAGCGAGGTCTGTCCGTTCTGCTGTTCTTCTCTGCTTGGTTCCGAAGAGCCGCTTGGACAGATCACCCCATCCGACTCGGAGCCTCCACAGCCTGTGTGGACAGCCCCGGCGCAGGCATAAGACATCACCGCGGGGACGCAGGAAGTCCCGCCCCGGCCGCCGTATCAGGAAACGCCCATCTTCCGGGTTGTCTATCGCTCAAGGCCGATGCACCGTCGGGCACAGACTTCTGGGTAATGTAGTTTGTGCCCTGTATCGACCAGGCAGCGGGCATGTTTCTGTTTTGCCCTGGCAACAGGAAAACCGGAAGGCCAGTCGCTGGAAAGAGACCGAGACCGCGAAGCTCTAGGGTCCCGGAGTGTCAAAGCGCCTCTTAAAGGTGACGCTCCCAGATTTCCACGCATGGTCCCCTGCGACGATGCCACGTCCTCACAGGTGTCCAGCTGTTTCACCTCTTCGAGCTTTCGAGGCTGAGATTTAAATTGAACAACGAATACACCTCGCTCGTGGGGATTTTGTGTAGTAACATTAAATGTTACGCGAATTCGTTGATTCCCAAATTCAGGACCCTGATACGGCGATATCAGCATCACCTGTCTGTGAACCTTTTAAAATGCAAGTTCTTGAATCCAGTCTTCATCTTCATACACAGAAACCCTGGGTCTGGAGCCTTAGCTCAAGCTTGAGAGCTGGAGTTCTGTTTAAAGTCATTCACACCCCACCCCCACCAGAGCCCAGTAACTAAAATGGGAAAAGATACAGCTGACCTCACGGGATGTAAGACGAAAAGTCTTTAACACAGAACCTACTACTAACCACATACAAACTATTACTGGTATTATTCATTGTCAGCGCAAGGTTTTCACATATACTGCTATAGGGGAATGTCAGAGGCCCCTTTTTAAAAATACAAATTTTAGTGTAATTTTAAAAATATAAAACAATCGCTTTTCACATATACTGCTATAGGGGAATGTCAGAGGCCCCTTTTTAAAAATACAAATTTTAGTGTAATTTTAAAAATATAAAACAATCGCTTTTCACATATACTGCTATAGGGGAATGTCAGAGGCCCCTTTTTAAAAATACAAATTTTAGTGTAATTTTAAAAATATAAAACAATCACTTTCTCAGCAAGTAGCATCATAGGTAATGGTTAGAATTTTTGCATAAAGTACACCTTATGTCTTCAGACTCATTTAGTCTTTTTTAAACTAATCACATTCAGTAGAGCTTCATCAACTACAGGTAGGTCTGTTGTCCCATGACTCAAAACGTAGGACTATCAAGATTAATTGCCTTTAGGCTTAAGTGGACAACGGAGCTAACATGGTTTCATATTATCTTCAAGTTTTGTTTTGTTTTGTTTTTAACCAGTAAAAATGGGTTTATTGGGATTAGCAGAGAACTACGATTTGGACAACCAAGCTATGGCAAAAACCATAGGCTAGTCCAACAAAGGAGAGGAGAGTTATTTTATGGAGGAGAAAATTGGGCCGGTTTGTTTGAATTAAAAATCCATTGAAGAAAAGCAAGAATTCAGTGTGATGGTGGCGTCCCCCTGGCTGGGCTGTCGGGGTAGCTGATTTCTTGTGGGTGACTGACACAAGGTACATCTTTTCCTAGTGGGGCCTGTAGTGGATGATTCTTTGCTGTTGAGGATTTTGGGGGTTCTGGAATTGACAATGCTCGAGTAGTATGGTGTGAGGACTCCCCCTACTGGCCTCCTGACTCCATTTCAGTGTGGTTTCTCTATTAATTTTCATCTTTTCCTCTTTTGATCAACATCTTTCTCTGAATGCATGCCTGATAAAAGTCAGGTTTTCTTAACTTATTGCCCTTTTGTCCCTCAGTACCAGGAAGGATCTTTTCTGAGTGTCATGTCCCATATTAGAGGAAATTGTACAGACTGGAAACCTACTGAGGTCACATGTAACAAGGAATGTATATAGTACCAAGTAGTAGCATTTAAGAATTTCTGGTAGGGATGGATTGTTATTTGATCCAACCAGAGTTCTTTTTCTTGAACCAACAATTATTAGACTATGAGATTTCCAATATTGTTTTTCCTTTCTGGGGCCAATTATTGGACATCTCTTGTCAATTTTTCTAAATCATCATTTGGCAGGACATCCCTTTGTACCATAACAGAGGTGTGGCTACTGATTCCCTTGAGAGCAGCATTCTGGCACAACTATAGGCGAGGCGGATTCCTCTGGAGTGATCGAGTGTGGTATGCCCAGGAAATTTAAGAATAGCCAGAACTGCCAGCAAAGGTATGGCATTTCATGGACTTTGGACATAGAAGCCAATTTTAGTTTTATCCTCATTGGAAGTTAAGGAAATCTCGCTGTTACTGTAACATTCCAAAGTCATGAGCTATGCCAAATGCATACTGACTATCAATATAAATGTCTGCGTTTTCACCCTTGGCTAAGGTACAAACCCGAGTAAGGGAGTGCAACTCTGCCTGTTATGCTGAAGTAGCTGGGGCAGAGGGGCCGCCTCAGTGACCGCAGGGGTCATGGTGGCACGCCCAGCATGACACTCGTCATCTTCACCCTTTAAATAAGAGCCACCAGTAAACCATGAAAAATCTGCAGTGGTTAGAGGAGTTTCTTGTAAATTGCCACCGGGAGCCAAAAGGTGATCTGTCAGCATTAAGTAGTCATGAGGGGTTTTGACCTTGAAGGAGGGGAAAAGAACGGCAGGGTTAAGATTATTGTAGTGAGAAAGGGTTACATGCGGAGCAGTTCATAGGTATAAGATGACTGGCTGAAAGGTGTTGCATAGGATAAGAATTCAAGAGGCTTCTACTGTGTGCGGCACAGAGGTGACTAAAGGGCGTCCCGTGACTGCTTCTCCAGTGGTCTTAACTAAAAGGGCAGTGGCAGGAACGGCTGATTCGAGGGGAAGACCCCTGGGCCGCAGGCTCTGATGTTGGCTACAATGCACTATGCACTGATTATGGTCTGTTTTTGGGTGAGGACTCCAAGGGCAGTCCCTTCCTTCTCACATATGAAGAGAAAAAGGAAAGATGATAATTAGAATGCCCAAGGACAGAGGCTTTATTAGGCTTTTCTTTAAAGTCCCACATGCTATGTCATCCTGATCTTTCCAAATAATAGGGTCAGGTTTGTCATTTTTTAGTAAAGCATACAGAGGTTGAGATTCCTAAGTGACCAGTTTGGAATCCAGTTTCGACAGCAGCCAGGGAATCTAAGAAAACTGCAGTAATTGGCATTTGCTTTAGGGTTGGGGAAGGAAGTTTAGGGTGCCATGGAGACAAACAGCAACAAGGTCACAGTTGGCCTCTGACTGGACACGAAGTGAAGACTAGCTGGTTCAAATGGGGAAAAAAATGAGGGAACAAGCCTCAGGGTCATTCATCCCCGCTAGCCCAGGTCTCTGAACATGCTGCCTTGTCCAAAGAGCTCCCAGGCACAGGAAGAAACATCCTGCTCAGCACTTAACAGACCCAGGAGCTCAGCTACAGGTACAGCCACACCACAGCACAGCACAGTTCTCCTGAGAGCACAGACGCGGGGGGAGCCCATGAGAGGCAACGCTCTTCCCCAGGTTAACAGAAAACTATACGTGTTGTCATTTTAAAAGTGTTAAGTATTGGGCCTACTGATCCGTTTGGAAGTGCATGCGTGGTGAAATGTGGTAAAGCACCACAGAATGGCTTTGGCCCACCACAGTGATGCAAAACTACGCCAGCGGTCACTAAAAAGGCTCTGAGGAGGGCCCAAAGGGAGAATGTAATTTCTTTTATATCAAAAAAATGCACAAAAAAATTGTTTTCAACATAAGTAACAATAATCACGTCATGCCGCTTAACCTTTAGCCTCAGAGAATCCCCAACACCCCACCGGAAGAGAGTACCAAGGGCAGAAATCCACAGGGGAAAATGTAAATCTCCCGTCTACCTGCTCACACCCATCTTCACTCCTCCGACAAACTGCAGTCACTTTTCTTTACACCAACATTTGACACAGTCTTGTAACATTAAACAATGAGATTCTTTATCCATGTTTATTTTTTCATGACTTATCAAGAATTTAAATTGAATGTATGTTTTGTTTTTAAGAAATGCCTTGTCCTTTGCTTTGTTTTAAATTGAAGCCTTCTCTCACCACTCTTATTCAACACAGCACTCGAAGTCCTAGCTGAAGCAATCAGGCAAGATAAGAAAATAAACAGGGATCCAGATCACAAAGAAATAAAACTGTTGTGATGAGATGATATGATCTTATATATTGAAAATTTCAAAGACTCAACTAAAAAACTGTTGGCTTTAATGAATGAAATCAGTAGTTACAGGATATAAAATAATTATACACAAATCAGTTGCATTACTATATACTAACAATTAAGCATCTGAAAAATAAGGAAAACCATCCCATTACAAATTGCATCAAAAACAATAAAAGAATTGGGATAAATTTAAGCAATGAAGTGAACGACTTGTACAATGAAAATGGTAAGATTCTGTTGAAGGAAATCAAAGGAGCACAAGCAAATGGCAAGACATCCCATGTTCATGGACTAGAAGAGGTAATATGAAAATGTTCATGCTACTCAAAACTGTCTATAGATTCAATGAAATCCCTATCAAAATTCCGCTGGCATTTTTCATAGGAATAGAAAAAGAAACTAAAATTTGTATAGAACCACAAAAGCCAAAGCAGTCATGAGAAAGAACAAAACTGGTGGCCTCACACTTCCTAATTTCAAACTATACTACAAAGCTATAGTAATTAAAACAAGATGATACTGGCATAAAAATATACAATGGAACAGAATAGGAGTCCAGAACTAAACCTCCACATATACAGTCAACTAATATTTGATAAAGGAGCCAAGAACACTTCAGTGGGAAAAGATAGTCTGTTCAACAACGGTGCTGGGAAAACTGGATAAGCCCACGCAGGAAGGTGAGACTGGGGCCCTCTCTTACACCACTCGCAAAAAATTGTTTTGAAATGGATCAAAGATTTAAACATAAGATCTGATACCACAAAACTCTTAGAAACAAACAAGGAGAAGCTCCACAAAACTGGTTTTGGCAATAATTTTTTTGGATACACCAAAGGCACAATAAACAAAAGAAAAAAATGAACAAGTAGGACTACGTCAAACTTCAAAGCCTTTATACTGCAAAAGAAACACCTAACAAAATAAAAAGGTAACCCATGGAATGGGAGAATATTTGCAAACTATGTGTCAGATAAATGGTTAATATCCAAAATTTATAACGAGCTCAGATAGTTCAGTAACAAAACAAAAATCTGATTAAAAAACAGGCAGAACTAAATAGACATTTTTCCAAAGAAGACATCCAAATGGTCAATGAGTACAAGAAAAGAGGCTTGGTATCACTAATCATTAGGGAAATTAATCAAAACAAGGAGGTATTACCTCACACCTGTAAAAATGACTGTCAGGAAAACAAGCATTGGCAAGGAAGTGGAGAAAATGGAACCTTTATGTACTGTGATGATGACCCGGCCCAGCTACTTTGGAGAACAGTATGCAGGTTCCTCAAAAAATTAAAAATGGAATTATCATATAATCCAGCAATCCTACTTCTGAGTATATATATCCAAAGGAAATGAAACAGTGTATCAGACAGGTATGTGCACTCCCAGGTTTACTGTAGCATTGTTCACAACAGCCAAGTTATGGGAAAACCTAAGTATCCATCAAGAAATGACAGGATAAAGATTTTGAACACACACACACACATATATATACACATACGGTGGAATATTACTCAGCTATGAGAAAGAAGGAAATCCTGCAAGTTGTGACAACATGGATGGACATTATGCTAGTGAGATAAGTCAGAAAAAGGTAAATATTATATGATATCCCTTATACGTGGAATCTAAACAAAAAGGAACTTGAAAAAAGGGGGCAGAATGATGGTTACAAAGCCTAGGAGGTGGGGCACAATAGATGTTGTTTAAGGTTACATACTTGCAACTAAGAGATTAAGTCCTGCAGATCTAACACACAGTACAGGGATTACAGACAACAAAATTGTATTATAAACATCAAACTTGCTAAGAGATTGCATCTTAATTGTTCCCACCACTGGAAGAAATAATTCTGTGACATGAAAAAGGTGTTAGCTGGCACAACAGCAATCATATCGCGATATGTAGCGTATTGTTGTACACCTTAAACTTACATGTCATATGTCAATTATATCTCAATAAAGAAATAATTGAAGCCTTAAATGGTACAGTAACCATTCATACGTGTGTCCTTAGGCATAGTTACTTTAGACAATATTTTTAATATTCTAATTTCTTTTAAGTTCTAATTGCTTCATAAATCAAGGCTTAACACTTTTCAAAGACATATGCTCCTCAATGTTTGGGACAAAGAAACATTTCAATGACTTTTGCAGAGCTTCCCTCAAGTGTCCAACTCTCTCCTACCCGGAAAAACAGAGAGTGTATATAGTCAGAGGGAGGGAATGAGGCCTTTCCGTCTTTCAAGCTCCTCTCCTGCCACCCAACAGAAAAAAACAATCAACAAACTGCCATGGGCGTCAGGGAAACCTGCAAACGCCCCGACTGTACTTTTTGTTAAATCTGCTTATTTTCTTCCTCCTCCCTTATGCCTTTTTCTTTCTCTAATATTCCTGTGATTTCTTTTCAGTGCATACCAATGGTAAAACTATACTTGACAGTTTTGTCATTACACAACAGCCACTGGTTCTCTCTCCTTCATAAATTCTCAGATACAAAGTAAGGTCCCAGATTGGATCAATTTCCTGTAAGACCCTTTAGCTGACAGCAAGGGGCGACCTGCCTCAGATCCCCTCACAGCAATGACACAGGGTTTCTCTTTGGTATAATTTCTTAGATGCCAAGTAAGATATTCCCTCTGGCCAAAAGATGTTCCTCATGAGTTACATTCACAAGGTCTTCCCCCAGTGTGAGTTCTCTGATGCTGCCTCAGGTAGTCTACTTGGCAAAAGGCTTCCCCACATCTCCACGCACATGGTTTCTCCCCAGCATGAATACCTCCAGACTGGGGGAGACAGGAAGCAAGCCTGAGGTCTGTCCACATTCACTATGTCCACTGGAGGTTTCCCTCAGTGTGACTCCTCACGTGCTGAGTTAGCAAAGAGTTGTCACAAAAGGCTCTCTGAATTCTTTTAACTTAAAAGGCATGTTCCCCAGGGTGGATCCTATTACGCCAGGAAACATGAAAGGATGCACAAAGGCCTTTCCACACTCCCTGCACTCAGGGCTTCTCCTGTGAGACCTCTCAAGTGATGAGTAAAAAAAAGCTGTCACGAAAGGTTTACCCACATGCTTCGCACCTGAAGAAACTTTCACTGGAGTGTAAAATACTGTTTTGGACAAAAACAGAGCTCTTACAAGAGACTTCCACATGTGCATTTGTAAATTCTCCCATGTGACTCTGCTAGAGCTACCTGAGCTCTGACGACGGCTGAAGGCCTTCCCACGAGACGCACTCACACAGTGTCAAGAGTGTAAAGCCTCATGTTGACTAAGGTCTGCCCTCTTGAGACTTTCTCACATTCACTGCAGTCACAGGGCTGCACTTCCGTCTGATCTGCTGATGCTGAACAACACAGCAACACTTGCTAAACCCTTCCCTGCATCCCTTCCACTTGTGCAGATTCCTCCCATACAGACCATGGAAGCTGTGCCTGGTCCCTGTGAGTTCTGGTCATGAAAGCGTCTCCGGGAGACTCACTCCTGCAAAACTCTTGAGCACAAATTACATCAGCCCCTATGCAACTGTGTCCAGAGTTCATCTTTCTAGGGAGAAGTTCCCTGTGGGAAACTATCCCTGGGCTCATGCGCACTTCAAGAATCTGATGGTCCTCATCATTCCCTGGTTCGCCCCAGCTGGGTATCCCTTGAGACTCTCTGAGTTCAGCTGACCTCGGAGCGAGGCTCCCTCCAACAAGGGCAGCTAAGGAGTGGAAGGCATTGCAGTGTCAGGTTGTGCTGTCTTGACCAATGGGAATCCAATACACAAGGGCCAGCTTAGAGAGGCCTTCCTACCCAGTGTGCCTGTGTGGCTCCTCTGCGAGGGGCCTAGCGTTGGTCAAGTCCAGAGCTGGCCAAGAAGTTCTTGTAGCCTTCCCTGCACATGAAGACCTTCTCTGATACATGGCATCTGCAGCTCTTCACAGACGAGGCCTGCCCCTTTGCCCTTCTGAAGAATTCTCTGCACTTCACTACCTCTGCATCCGGTCAAGGCTGACACTACCCCAGAAGTCTCTCTTCCGTTATTCACATGTTGGTATACGCGTGCTGCCCAGACAGTGTTCCTTGTAGCTCATCCAGCTGCAAAAATGTTTTTCAAGCCTGAATCACGTGTGTCACAGGGGTGGGCCTTTTGGGTGGAAGGCCCTGTCTTGGGAGCATCTGTGACCCTGCCCACAAGGTGTAGTGTAGCCTCATCCTCCAATCCATGCCAACAACCTGAAGGAAGATAAGTGTTGGTGAAGGGCATATTTAATTGGTGGCAAGTGGCATCCTGTAACAAATGTGTGTCTGATACAACCAGGAACTAGTCTATGGAGCTAGAGGCAGTGCTCGAGCCTTAGAGTTGGGATAAGGAAGGGCTGCTGTGCCCTGCAGGGTGGCCAAGGGGATGGGGTACAGGGGGGGCAACTGGGTCTCCAGCCCCCTCCTCTGCCACTCATCTGACAGCAAGGACTTGGTTCTTTGCGACAGGTGGGTGCTGTGCAAAAGGGGCTGTCCAGGGCCGGAAGAATCTGGCTGAAACCGAATACTTTGTCTTCAAGGGAAACTCAAGGGTATGTGCACAAGTCATGACATAGTAAATGAAAGCCAGTGCTGTGGAGACCGCAGACAGCGCCCACAAAGGGACAGACACGGTGCGGAGCCCAGAAGGGCGCCTCAGGTCAGAGGAGAGATGACAGTGAGCAAAGCACCAAAAAACGGGAGGGAGTGGCATGAGGTCACTGGTGTGGGCGCCACGGCACAGCACACCTGGAAGACTGCTGGGATGACGTGAAGCCAGCGCTGGTGTCTCCGCTCCACAGCTTCCACTCACCAGGGCCAGGCATCTGGCTCTTCCCTGGGGCTGCAGCTGGGTCTACCTTCTCAGGTACCCTGAGCTCCCCTCTGGCTCCATTTGGGTAACTGCATGGGGCCTGGAAACCTCCAGTCCTGAGGGGAAAAAAGAGCTGGTGAGTGGACAGCAGTGAGCCTCTCCACAGAAAAGGAAATTATTGATTTAAAAAAAGAGTCTTGGAAAAGCATCTTGCAGGAACAGCTTGTTGTTCTTTACAAGGAGTGACCACCTCAGTGCCAGCAACTCCTGGAACCGTAAGCCCCACAAGAAATACCAACTTAGAGGAGGGGGAAGAAATCTGGGCCCAGAGAGGCCAAGGATTTGGAGTCACCCAGCCAAGGGGTGGCCAGGCCATCTGGGGTCTGCTGGGCAGGCTGCACGACTCCTGACCATATCCTTGCTCTCCAAGGTCTGGGACAGTAGAAGTCGGGGCTGCTCTGGCACAGGAGGTGTCCACTGCCGGCCCTGATACTCACACCACCTATCCCAGGAATCCAAGGAGCGGAACCACGATAGAACCGTAAGACAGAGAGCTGCTCCTTGGGAATAAAGGGAGAAACAAAATCCAGCCCCGGAAAGTGGCTATCATAAATGCCGTCTGGTATCCGGGTCCTTGTTAAGTCCCTCCAGCTGAGTGTGGGCTGGACCTAAAAGCTCTTTTCAAATGGCAAAAATGATGAGCTGTCACTTCTGAAAATAGGTTACAAAAACACCCGCTTCTTAGATGCTGGCTCTTGCTCACGCTTGTGGACACCGGCTGCCGTGTTATGACCTCCTTACAGAGGAAAAAAACCATGTGGCAAGAGACTCAGGGAGGGCTCCGGCCAGCAGCTGGACAGAGACCGACAGTGTTCCAACAGCCTCCTGCTCGTGCGTGACCCTGAAGGGAGATTCCCCTCCAGCCGAGCCTTCAGTTGAGACAGCGGCCTACACAGCCTGACAAGGTCACGAAGACCTTCAGCTAGCCGTATCCACGCCAGGTGTGCCTGATTCTTGACCGACAGAACCGTGTTTGTCTTTTCAACTCACTAAGCTTTGGGGTAATTTGCCACGTACCAATGGATACCGACGACAGAGGCTTACCTAGCGAGGACACAAGCGCAAAGTTCTCCAGCATCACATCGTGGTACAGGCTTCTCTGCGCCTCCTCAAGGAGCTCCCACTCCGCCCGGGAAAAGTACACGAACACATCCTCGAAGGTCACACAGCCCTGTCATAAAGCGGACAGCTGGGCCCAAAGTCAGCGCCTCTCCCCAGGTCGTGCTGCTCCCACAGCCCCCAAATGAGGGCACACCAGGCCTTGGTGCCACTAGTGCCCGCTCTCCTGCCCCTGTGATCAGTATGCGCAGCCCAGAGCAGAACCAGGAGCACGGGCAGGTATTACAGGAGCTGCGTGTCTGACACGAAGGGCACCAGACGCTCTCCTGCCGGCCGGTTCTCCCGGTGCCCTTGAGACCGTGCTTCCCAGACACGACCAAACTGGGCTCAGCCTTCTCCCATAAACTGCCAGGACTCAGGCCTTAAAGTCCTCGGCGTGCATTCTCCTTGGTCTCCCGGCCTCCCCGCCAGTTCCCACTCTGTAGCCAGAGGGACCCCTACTGAATGAGGTCTGTATCAAGTCACCTCTGTCCTCTGCTCCAAACTTTCATTTGAGAAACCCACTCTCTAGGGCTACCATTCCAGGCCCGAATTCTGCCCCCTGTTGTGTTTCCATAAAAAGCAATTTAGCCCCTGGTCACTCCCAACTCGGTCTCACCTCCCAGTATCTGTACATACCTGTTCCCGTGACTGGGACACCCTTGTGACGTTATTTCCCTGGTTGCCAGTAACGCGAACACAGCCACATAATACCTGACCTGGGCCCGGGGCCCTGGGCCAGCAGGGACTCCCTCCTCGGACCCCGTGACCCAGAACCAAGGAAAGGAGGGGGAGAATCCCAGCACACCCGCAGCTGTTTGGAGGGGAGGCGCGGTGGCCATGCAGGCGTTGCCCTAGGGGACCCTCCACTCACCTGCGCTGGATTCATCAGTGCCACCGTCCCCGCGGGGCCGCGGGAGTGGCGGCGGCCCGGAGAGGAGGGCGAGCAGGGCAGGGCGGGCCCGCAGGCGCTCCTCGGCGGGGTCACCTCCGCGGCGTGTCGCACTCCGAGCCTTGCTACAAAATGATGTAAAATGCTCACAAGGCCCCGGTGCCGCCCTCGGGGGCGCGGCGACGGAGATCGGGTGCAGAGGCCCCCGAGAACGCGAGGTCCCAGGGGCGCCTGGTGAACACGAGGCGCGAGGGCGCCTGCCCCACGGTCGCAGGCAGTCTCCGGGGGATGGAGCCCGTGCCCGGGGGTCACGGTTCCTCCGGGGCGCAGGGGTGCTCCCGCCCCGCCACTCGCCCCCTCAGCTCGCCCAGGGAGAAGCGCCCCGTAGCGCTCCAGTCCACGTGGCCGTAATCCAACCAGCAACTGCTCACGGAAGGATGTTCTCATGAGGCGAGGCCGGAAGTCCCGCCCCGACGTAGCAGGAAACGCCCTTCTGCTGGGACGTCATTGGCCCACGCTCGAGGCTGAAGCTCGAAGCAGCTCCTTCTGGGTAATGTAGTTTGTGCTCTGCCTGTGCCCACGGGCGTGCGTCATTTCCCTTCTCCCAGGCAACGGTCTAGTGGCGCTGCTGGAACCGGTTGGGAAGTGACATCCCAGGTTTCCTACCACTGGGGCGGGGCTTCGCTTCCTCCTAAATAAAAGACTCCAAATTTCTGTGGGCTTGAGGACGATGCTCCGCCCGCAGAAATCAACCGTCTACAGCGCCTGGGAAGCTGTTAGAACTGTAGGCCCTGTGGTTCCCTTGGACCTAGTGAATCAGAAACTATGCAAATGGCTCAGCGCTGTGTGCTTTTAAGAATCCCTTTGCTGCTCACTCGTTTAAGAACCATAGCTATATTGTGATTAAAATGGGGAATACTAACTTCCTCATGGGAATTTACTTAAAAAGTGCCTATTACATAGTGTCCCATAAATATTAAAGTTATCGTCACAACGCTTTCACGTACAATGCTGTGGGAGGCGAAGTCTACGATAACTCTCTGCAGGATCCTTGGCATTATTCATCTGCAAGTTCAGGGAGAGAAAATTCCGGGGCGAAATACCTCTAAAAGCTGAAATCAGTCAAAGGGAGAATTAAAGTTCAAAACTCATTTATTGCTTACAAACTGCAGTCTGGTGCCTTTTCTCTCTTTACTGCTCCAGCAGAAAACCGGCCCTCCCCCTCACCTCTCAGGTACAGACAGATAAGCTCTCCAGGCCCAGGTATTATCCATTGATATGGAGATGAGCTTCTCTCTAGCCTTGAGGATATGCAAATGCCCTAAAGCCATACTTCTTTCCACCTCTGAACACCTATTGATATGCAGATGTACTAAAGCCAGGCGAGATATTCTGGAAATATTACAATTTTACCCACATTATCAAAGACTCCTTGAATCAGAAAATAGCCTCAAAATTATTAAGAAGTTGTACACAAACATTTATGGTGTTGGGTCCGTGTAATCGATCTCCAAATAACCGGGAGACGCGTGGATGCAAAAGCAAGAGCGTTTACTGGGTAGCCAGTATGCTGGGGTCTCGCACGCGCAGGTGGAGACCCCAAAGTACAAGTTTATTCATTTTTATACTAGAGTGGGCCGTGCGCAGAGCGGGTGTGACCTGGTTCTCACAAAACGAAGTCCAGAAAAAAAAAAATGGAGTAGCTTATGCCCAGACTCTTTAGTCAGGACTCTTTCTTCTTCATTCCCCCCTTGAGTTTTGTTCTATTTCAAATCTTTGAAGTAACGGAATAGGGTCTTCCTTATTCGAGATCTAAGGACCATGAGCTGGATGGTGGAGATCCGTTTCTGTACAAATTTGAGGAGGGCATTGATAAGGCAGGGGCCACATGTAAGAGCCAGTATCAGAAGTAAGAGGGGGCCTGCTACTGCTGATAATAAAGTTGTTAGCCAAGGGGACCAACTGAAAAGGCTTTCATACCAGTTTTGGGTGGCTGCTCTATTTCTCTGCCAGTTTTTAATTCTAGTTTTTAGTTCAGTCAAAGAATTTTGAGTAACACCTGAGTGGTTGGTATAGAAGCAACACTGTCCTCCTAAGGCCACACGCAGTCCTCCTTGTTGCAAGAGCAGTAAGTCAAGTCCTCTCTATTTTGTAGTACAACCTCTGCTAGGGAGGACAAAGACTCTTCTAGCCGGGCTAGAGTAAGATCTACTGTTTGGAAATCGTGGTCCATAGCATCACTGAGGGCTTTGTAATTTTTATCTTGGAGGACTAGAGATGCTATGCCTGTACCAGCATCAGCCAGACCGGCCCCCAAAATGGCAGAGACTACTATGGTGGAAATAATTTCTCATTTTTGCCTGCTTAGACTCCTTTGACTTAGGGAATAGCTATCAATTATTTCTTCTTCACCGTGCACTACTACCCGGGGTATGAGTTGCACGAGAATGCAGACATTATCATGAGTTCTAAGGGTGTCAGCATGGATACAAGCAGTTATTCCTGTTTTACAGGCCCACCAAGTGTTGGGAGGGTCTACTAGGTATGATTGGATCTCGGAATTAACATTTGGGGTCCGGCTACATAAGTGAGGGTAAGGAGACAGTCGGTTGGTGGCAACACAAAGTCCTTGCCCTGTGAGGGCCTGTAGGGTAACTCTAGGAGCACGCTCAGAGTTCCCTTGGGACCACCGGCATTTGGAGGAGTCAGTCTCAGTAGAGAAACTGGCTACTAGAGCACTGCCATCATAGAAAGGGGGTCTAGAGTCCGGGCAAAGCCAGCAGGATCGGGTTACTTCTGGTTTGGAGATATTTAATACCTGACAAGTGGCCTTTACTAGGCGGAAGAGACGGGGTCCGGTTAGGGACGGGGAGAACGTTAAGTGGTGTAGCTTTGAATCTGACCTTGGATCTGTCCCAGGTGAAGGGTAGGCAGGTCCTGCAGTAGATTTCTGAAGTTCCTCCGGGAGTGGAGGAGGAGGCACTGCGTTCGGTCCCCCAGTGACTGGTGGTTTATTCAAGAGTGGGGCCTCCCGGAGCATAATTGTAAAAGGGGCTCCGGGTCTGCTCCCTCTGCATGAAAGCGAAGGCCCCACATCCTCCCTGATTTCCACTCTTCCCACTTAGTTTTTCCTATGGAGGTGAAGTGAATGCGGATCAGGTTACAGTCTGGGTCACTCCAGCAGGCAGGCCCCTTAGATTGGCTAACTTGTATCCAATCACCTTGTACAGAGGGTTTTGGATCTATCTTTCCCATAGACTCACAGCCCCAGATGGCACAGAAGAGGTGTTCTGGACCCCCACATTTAGCCTGCTGAGACTGACCGGCTATGTCCGGAACAGGCATAGAAATTGTGTCGACGTGTCAGGTCTCGGTACCCTGGGGTCCTACACCCTATTCCTTGGGTTGGGCGTGGATACTTGGGGTCCCCTCTTAAGCCTCAGTTTGTCCCAAACAACTTACAGACACCGAAGTACAGATCGGGGAACCATGACTTAGGCTGTCCTCCTTGTTCTCTGGAGTTGACAATGTCTCCAGTCTCGGACTTGATGATGATCCACTCAAGTCTCCTTGGGAAGTGGGGACTTCGGCCACTGCTGCCACCATTAGTTCCAGGGTTAAAGCCTGGAGAACTAGAAGCGGCCACATGTCGGGTAATTTTTACTCTCAGAGAGTCAATTGGATGGGCACGAATTGTCCATGTAGACTCTTGATCTCTAGGAGCGGCCTTGACCTGAGTGTGATGGATCCACGCTGCTATCCCATCAACTTTGATCGCCATGGGAGTTGCTAGGATGACTGTGTGAGGTCCTTTCCAATGTGGCTCTAAGGTTTCTTTTTGACGCCTTTTGATCAGCACCAGGTCTCCAGGTTGGAAATTGTGGGGCTCCGGGGGAGGCTTGTAGTTCACCGCCTGTAAGTTCTGATGTAAGGCTTCTTGGACCTGAAACAAAGCTTGTAGGGAGGAAAGAAAGTTTTTATCTTTTTGCTCAGCTAACAGATCAGCTCGCAAGTTGGGAAGAATCAGGGGAGGCCTGCCAAATAGAATTTCAAATGGGGTCATGCCTAGTCTATACGGAGTGTTCCTGACTTTGAACAGAACAAAGAGGAGAGTCACCCAGTCACCACCAGTTTCTATGGTTAATTTGGTTAAAGTCTCCTTAATGGTTCGATTCATCCTTTCTACTTGACCTAAGCTTTGGAGATGATATGCACAGTGTAGCTTCCAATTAGTCCCCAATATATGGCTCAGCCCTTGTGTTACCTGAGAGACGAAAGCTGGTCCGTTGTCAGACCCAATAAAAGCAAGAAGACCGTACCTTGGAATAATGTCTTCCAGGAATTTCTTGGCAACTACTACAGCAGTTTCTCTTTTGATTGGAAAGGCTTCTACCCATCTGGAAAAGGTGTCTACAAATACTAGCAAATACTTGTAACCATATTTTCCTGGTTTGACCTTGGTAAAGTCTACTTCCCAGTAGGCTCCAGGTCTTGTACCTCTTTCTCGGACCCCCTTTTCGGTTGTTCCTCCCTTTGCGTTGACCAACTGGCAAACTTTACACCGAGAGACTACCTGATTGACTAATGATCGGAGGCCACGGACCCGGAGATGGGAGCTCCGGAGTAGTTCTGTCATTTTATTCTCTCCCAGGTGTGTGACCTGATGAATGTGTGAGACTAGTTGGGCAGCTAGGAGGGAGGGCAGAATGTAGTTCCCTCTTGGGTCCCGATACCATTGTTCATCTTTATGAGCATAATGTGGTCCCCGCTTCTGGATCTCAGACAGGTCTTTCTGAGTGGGATCTGATGCTCTGATGCTTTGCAGGAGCAGAAAGCTGCAGCTCTACCAGGTACGCAATCATGAGGGTGAACAACCAATACTCTATGCTGGCCACAGGTTTTTGGATACTGTGTTTTTGCGCCCTATCATGTCTACAAAATATCCATGTCTCCTGCTCTTGCTGAAAAGAGGAAGGCAATTACACTTCAGATGAAATGCAACACATTTGTCCAGCATAAAGGCAGCAAGCTCATAATAGCTATCATTTTTGAGTTAGGGCTTTCACAATGATCTCAACCACCTTTAAGGATAAGAGGTGAATCAGTGATGCGGTGAAATTGTCAGTATTAGTTAAAGCCACTCCATCACAGAGAGCTGGGTTGACTGATACAGAAGAATTTGTCATGTGATATGTCTTAGCCTACTGATGATCCAGGCTTAAGGCAAGGAGTATTTTCAATATGCTAAAAGAGCATGTCAGTGATCTTACACATACACAAATGTTTGCTGCAAGTCTTGGGTGGGCCTAATACTTCAGAAGGCATCATAATTTCCACGTGTTGGTCAGCTGTAGGGCAGCAAGTGCCAGCACTGAAGGCGCTGGAGCTTTCAAGGGAGAGCTGCATCGGTTACATGTGGATGAGAAATGTTCGCCAGAACAAGTATTTCATGTCAATGAAATCAAATTGTTCTGGAAGCACATGCTAGAGTGTACATTTATTCATCAAGACTTCAAGACAATGCCAGGATTCCAGGCACTCAAAGCCTGTAACTCTTTTTGAAGGGCTCCAATTCAAGCTTCTTAGCACCAGGTAACTCTATAGAGCACTCAAGAACGTGAACAAGCATGTGCTCCCCATTTATGACTGCCAGGACAGGCCTGAAGGACATTACCATCATCTGAGGGCTGGTTTTGAACTCTTTTATTCTGTAGGCAAGAGAATACTGTAGGCAAAACAACACCTCATTCAAGATTCTGATCTTAGAGAATGCTCCAGGGCATCCCCAGCACACTGGTGACATGCATCTTGATGTAAAGGTTGTGTATCTGCCACCAACACGACTGTACCCATTCAACCAATGGACCTACACACAGCAGCTACATTCAAAGCATATTATTTACACAAAAGCTGCTGCAGGCAGTTGAAGCACTGAATCTGGGCAAACGATCTGAGAGTTTTGGAAAGGTTGCAAACTCTAAATGCTGCCCGGACCATCAATGAATGATGCATGGGAAGACACACAAAGCATGAATGTCAGCTGGAAGGTTTGAAGATATGTGAACACATTCAAAATATTTAGCAAAGTCTGCTATTGATGAAATAGTAACAAGATATTAATGCTTGAGATACAGAACTGGATATTGATGAAGAGGATATTGATAACGTTGTTGGCATTGGGGCTGAAGAACTTTCCAACAAGGAGTTAACTGGAGAAACAAAGCATTTGAGGCAAAGGAATAAGATGTTATACCTAAGGAACCAAGAAAGTTCACAGCAAAGAAACTGGCAGAGGCATTTGCAACTATGAGCACTGGTGTACAAATGCTAGAAATAAACATCAATTACGAGAAATTTGCAGGAGTTGATGGGCAGACACAGGATGCTCCTGCTTGTTACAAATATATAATGAAACAAATTATTCACTCAAGACTTTATTGTTTTCTTAAAGAACACAAGTTCTGATGCCCCAGTGCCTTCTATCAGTTATTCCTGGGTCATCAATAGGGAAATTGATGACCCCATCATCGTAGCATCCCTATCATCTAGCAATTAATTTTAGTTCAATGCTTCAAACATTCTTCAGGCCCAGTGAGCTATCAACTGTGTATGTTGAGTATCTATACCACCATTCTTTTTTACTTTTGGTACAGCAGTCAATAAATTACACGAGATATTCAACATGTTATTATAAAATAGATGATGTTGCCCAACTTTAGGCTAATGTGTTCTGAGAACATATAAGGCTGGCTAGACTAAGCTATTATGTTCAGTACGTTAGGTGTATTAAATGCATTTGTGGCTTATTTGATATTTTCAACTTTATATGGGCTTATTGGGATGTAACCCAATCATAAATCAGGAAAAAAAGAAAAAGGAAATGTTAAAAGAAGAAATCTTGTAATTTCAAGAAGTAAAAAAGAACAATGGGTTAAAATAGAAGTAAACAGACTATACTTCTCATGAGTTTTGTAAAAATTGCTTGACAGTTGAAGCAAAAAAGACCATCATCCAATATGGTGCTTTGGTGTATGAAAAGGAAATACTTAAGACAATTATAGTAAAGAATGGGGAATGTAAATGTAAAGGGACTGAATGGAGGTAAGGTTTCTACATACCAAAGTGCTAAAATGTTGATACCATAAACTGTGATAACTTATATACATACAATACAATTGGGATACAAAGAATTATACTCAAAAACATCATAAATACATCAAATGGAATCCTAAAAATTAGAGTAGCCACAGGAAGGCAAAAAACAAAAAACAAACAAACAAACAAAAACCCAGGTAAAAAGGGAACAAGAAAAAACAAATCATACAGTGGCATCTGTAAGCCCTAACATATCAATAATTCTTTTAAATTTAAATGGTCTAAATATACCAATTAACAACAGAAATAGTAATGGATAAAAAGAAAGCATGACTGCAGCACATGCTATTCACAGAAACCTACTCAAATATAACACTACAGGTAAGGTTGAAAATAAAATTATTGAGAAATATAAGCCATGCAAACACTAACCAAAAAACACAATAGTGACTATATTAATATCAGGGAGAGTATACTTCAAAGAAAATTTACAGGGACAAAAAGGGACATTACATAATGATAAAAGGGTCAATACACCAAGATGACATAGCAGTGCTAATGGGTATGCACCAAACAACAGAGCTTTGAAATACATGAAGTAAAATCTGATACAACTTAAAAGGAGGAATAAACAATTCTGGGAATTATATTGAAGTACTTCAACAACCCCTCTCAGCTACTGATAGAAATACTAGACAGAAAATCAGCAAGGAGACTGAAAATCTGAATAACATTATCAACCAACAGGATGATGTCGATATTTATACAAACTCCACCCAACAGTAGAATACACATTCTTCTCAAGCAGGGTTACAGAACATTCATCAAGACAGACCTTATCCTGGGTCATAAAACAAACCTAAACAAATGTAAACAGCCAAGTCAAACAAAAAACAAATCAATAAGAAAAAGAGAACACAAAATACTCCAGACACTAGGAAATTGAGCAAAATACTTATAAATAACCCTTGGGTTAGAGAGGAAGATTTGAATAAATATTTAGAACTGAATGAAATGTAATTAAAACATTAAAATTTGAGGTAAAGCTAAGACAGTGCTGAGGGAAATGTACAGAATTTAATGCTCACATTAGAATAAAAGATCTCAAATCAATAACCTAAGCACCTACCTCCAGAAACTGCAGAGAAAAACACCACTGACGCAAGTAGGAGAAAGGATATAATAAAGATCAGAACAGAAATCAGTGAAATTAGGAACAAAGAGAGAAAAAACAATGCTATAAAGTGCTGGTTCTTTGAAATGATCAAAAAGATAGATAAATCTCTACAAACACTGGCAAAGATAAAAAGAGAGTTGACACCTTTCCAGTATCAGGAATAAAACAGTTAAGTACACATTTGGCTGCCATCAAAAAGATAATAAAAGAATACTTGAAACAAAAAAGAAAATTTAGATGAAATGGATTAATTCCTAGAAAAAGATACATTGAAAATTCATCCAATATGAAATACTCTGAATAATTCTATACACATTAAATAAAATAAATACATAATTAAAAAGCATCCAAAGAAAACTCTCCAGGCCTAAATGGTTCACTGGAGAATTGCTAACAAATATTAAAATAACAAATAAAACCAATTCTACACACTATCTTCAAAATAATAGAAGGAACATTTCCCAACCCATGTTGGGAGGCCAGTATCACCTAAACACTAAGTTCAGATACACTACCAAAAAAAAAAAGGAAGCTAGTTACATATCATTATTACTCATGAAGGAAAATCTCTTCAACAAAACACTAGCATATTGAATACTGTAATATATAAAAATAATTATACCCCATGACCAACTGGGGCTTATTCCAAGGATACAAGGCTGTTTCAATATTCAAAACTCAAATGTAATACATCATTATCAATAGGCTACAGAAGAGGAAAAAATGATTATAACAATTGATATACAGAGAAAGTATTTGACAAAATTCAGCACCCATGCACAGTAACTAAAATACCTCACCAAATTAGAAATAAGGGAAACTTTCTAAAATTGGTAAGAAAACTCTATGAAGAAAACTTTACATCATAATTAATAATGAAAAACTGATTATTTTTCCCTTAATATCAGAAGCCAGGCAATGATATCCTTTTTTACTACAACTATTCAACATATTGGAAATCCTAGCTATTGCAGTAGGACAAGAAAAGGAAATAATATTTACACAGGTGGGAAAAAAGAAATAAAATGGTCTCTATTTGCAGGTAATATTTCTATGTGGAAAAATCCCATTATCAAAAGAAATGGCTACAATTCAGCAAGGTTGATACTAAAATAACACCCAAAATAATTATATTTCTGTATACTAGCAAAGATTGTGTGGAAACTGGAAGTTGAAAAACAATACTGTATAATCACTTAAAAAAAACTGTACATACAAATCTTATAAAAAATTGTATAGGACCTATTATTGAAATTTGTAAAACAGTAATAAAACAAATCAAGAAATACTTAAATGTAGAGACATATTACATTCATGAACTGGAAGACTCAACACAGTAAAGATCCTAATTCTTAACAAACCGATTAGCCAATTTAACTCAGTTTCTATCAAAATTCAATATATATATATTTTTTGTAAAACTAGACAAGCTTATCCAAAAGTTTATGTGGAAATTCAAAGTAATAAGGGGCACTTAATAGGTTTTTAAAAAGAATAGAGAGGAATAACTACCCAATTAAAATATTTACATGTAACTATAGCAATCAAGTAAACCGACAGCACAGGACAAGAAAAAGTCTGAATATTAGTTATTTAAAACACATGAAGAAAAGGTTAGTTTTTTAAATACCAAAGCCTTAAGTAGTCTTAACTGGTGCAAATAAAATGTGCCCACTCATATGTGTATTCTTATCTCCTCAAAAATAAATGTATTTGATGGCTCAAGCTTTAATGTTTCCGGCAAAAATTAAGTTCCTTAAGAGTAGAGAAAATGTTTTAGAACAAAGCTGTTCAATGAAAGTTTCCAAACCTGCCCTCAACTGTCTAATTCTCCTGACATCGGACAGGAGTGAATGTATATACATGACACATAAAGAATCTAGGTCCTTTGCCTCTGAAAGAAAACTCTTCTTCTCCAAGTAAACTAAGGAATCCATGACCACAGATGAAGTGCCATAGTCTTGACAAAGAAGTCTGTAATAAACTGTTTGTTGTTCATTTTCTAAGTTTATCCTTTAAAAAAAAAATTTCCTGAGATAACACTGCAGTGTAAACTAAGGAGAAAGGTGTAGCTCAAGATTTTCCTAAGGGCATAATAACCACTGGTCTCTCTAGTGGATGAATTCTTGGATGTAGAATAAGGTTCTAGCTGGATCAATTTTGAATATGATTCTTTAGATGACAGTTGGTATCCTACAACATAAAGTTTTCTCATAGGGAAGAGAACTGTGGGGTTCCTCTTTGGTATGAATGATCAGATTCTGAGTAAGATGTTTCTTCTGTGGTGACATTCAAAAAGTCCTTCCCCAGTAGAAGCTCTTGGAGGTCGACTGAGGACTGCCCATTTGTGAAGGGTCTCCCCACATCTGTTACACTGACAGGGTTTCTCCCAGTATGAACCCTTTGATGCTGAGTGAGGGATGAGCTGCGACTGAAGGCCTTTCCACACTCACTGCACTCATAGGGCTTCTCTCCAGTGTGTATGATGGAGTGTCGAATGAGATTTGTGCTCCAGCAGAAGGATTTCCCACACTCAAGGCATTCATAGGGCTTCTCTCCACTGTGAATCCGCTGGTGTCTTGTGAGGCCTGACCTACGGTTGAAAGCCTTCCCACATTCCATGCATTCATAGGGCTTCTCTCCAGTGTGAATACTGAAGTGTCGAATGAGGTCTGCCCGGTTACTAAAGGCTTTCCCACATTCTTTGCACTCAAAAGGTTTTTCTCCAGTGTGGGCCCTTTTGTGCAAGATAAAAGTTGAGCAGTGGGTGAAGGCCTTTCCACATTCAGTGCACACATAAGGCTTCTCCCCAGTGTGAATGCGCTGGTGCCTCTTGAGGTATGACCTGTGGTTAAAGGCCTTCCCACACTCGAGGCACTCAAAGGGCTTCTCCCCAGTGTGAATGACATAGTGGTGAATGAGGGCTGCACTCTCACAGAAAGCTTTCCCACACTCACTGCACTCATAGGGCTTCTCCCCAGTGTGACTCTGCTGGTGCCACATGAGGTATGACCTGTGTTTGAAGACCTTGCCACACTCAAAGCATTCATAGGGATTCTCGCCACTGTGGATGATGTAGTGTCGAATGAAACCTGGTCTATCTCGGAAGGCTTTTCCACATTCTTTGCACACAAAGGGTTTTTCTCCAGTGTGGCTCCTATTATGCAAGACAAAAGTGGAGCGGTGGGTGAAGGCCTTTCCACATTCATTGCACTTGTAAGGCTTCTCGCCACTGTGAATCCGTTGGTGTTGTGTAAGGTGTGACTTGCGGTTGAAGGCCTTCCCACACTCCATGCACTTATAGGGCTTCTCCCCCGTGTGGACCATGTGGTGCTGAAGAAGGTAAGTGCTCTTACTAAATGTTTTCCCACACTCTGTGCATTCATAGGGCTTAACTCCAGAGTGAATCCTCTCATGTCGAGCAAGGAGGCGTTTCTTGTTAAAAAACTTCCCACATTCATTGCATTTAAAGGTATTTTCCTCTTCCTGCATCACGGGATCTTTACCTGATCCACATGAGTCATGGTCACCAACAGCATGTCCTGGGGGGACTGGCTCTGGGACAACCACTGAACACACACCATCTGTTGTCTCTAAGCCACCATGTTCAGAGCTCGCCTTCCCAGGGAGCTTCTCCTTCTGGGGGTCTATTTCTGGTTCCAAGTGTCTTTCTTGCATTTCCAATGGCCCATTCTGATCCTTGGTTTGGTCCACCTGGGAGTCCCCTGGAGCTTCTTGTGATAGTTGTTCCTGGCGTGAGGTTCCCTCAGACAGGGCTGGCTTACAAGTGGTAGTTTCTGCAGTCTTAGGTTTTTCTTTGTCACCTGGAAGAAATCCAATACACAAGGGCCTGTTAATAATGCCAACACAGAAGAAAAACCAGTGAAATGCAGTGAAAAAAATGAAAATGTAAACAGTGCCTCTGTGTCTGATGTCTGCTACCTTTGAATCCAAGGATAACAATTTCTTTCCTGGTCCTTGGACTTGAAAGGGAGGCTCAGGGGAGTGGCTGAATTAGAAGACAGAGCTGGAGAGGAGACAGTCAATTCCAGACTGGATATTTATGCAAATAGGTGACTCATTTGGACCTCTAGATAGTTTATGTTGAAGAGATAACTCAGGGCAATGCCTGGCTGCAGTAGAAAGATCAATGATGTGATTAGAAAGTTGGGGCTTTGAACCATAACAACTGGGCTTCAGGAAAGAGAAGGAGAGAGGGCAGAAAACTGAGTCATGTAGGCAATGATTCAATGAGGCTCAATAAAACTTTAGACTCTGAAGCCAGCTGACACCCCCCCACTGGCAATGCCAGGAGAGTAATGAGTCTCTGAGAACATGATAGCTCACATTAGGTATTTGTCCAAAAACCGTTCCTGAAAGACACCTAATGCAGACTTACTGGACAAAGACTACAAAAACCATCTTAAGCTCAAAGAGCTAAAGAACGATATAAAGTCATGAAAACATGCATAAGCAAAGTGGAAATACCAACAAAGA
Organism: Manis javanica; assembly: GCF_040802235.1. Classification (NCBI taxonomy): domain Eukaryota; kingdom Metazoa; phylum Chordata; class Mammalia; order Pholidota; family Manidae; genus Manis; species Manis javanica. Next base: position 1,437,763 of record NC_133172.1, read on the forward strand.
GCCAAAAAACCTAAAAAGAAGCCATAAAGAAATTCTGGAGCAGAAAAATGTTCAATAACTGAGGTAAAATATTCCCTAGAGGATTTCAAGGAAAATTTGAGCAGGAAGAAGGATCAGCAAAGTTGAATATTAATTAGACAACAGAAATGATTGAGTCTAAGGAACATGAAAAAAAAAATTACCGAAGAAAACCAAACAGGGCCTAAGGGACATGTGATACATCATCAAGCAAGTGAGATTCCCAGAAGGAGATAGAAAAGGTCAGGGAAAATATTTGAAGAAATGAATGAAAACTTCCCAAGTTTAATGAAAAACAGCAATATAAACATCCAAGATGCTCAATGAACTCTTAAGAAAAATGAACTCAGACTCACACTGAGAAAAAAATAATCACCAAACTTTTCAAAGTCAAAAACTGAGTATCTTAATACCAAGTGTGAAGCAACTTATCACATACAAGAAGTCCTTAATAAAATTAAAATGATTCTTATCAGAAACTTGAAAGGGCAGAAGGCAGTGGGTCAATATATTTAAGTAGAAAAAAACCCAAAAACCTATCAACTAAGAATCTTATACCTGGCAAAACTGTCCTTCAGGAGTGAAGGAGAAATTAAGACATTCCCATATATAAAAGTTGAGGCAATTTGTTACCACTAGACCTGCTCTGCAAGAAATTCTCAAAGGAGTCCTGTAAGGTGAAATGCAATGACACTTGACAGTTAACTCAAAACCATTTAAAGAAATAAAAATTTCAATAAAGGTAAATACATGGGCAATAATAAAAGCTAGTACTGAAACAATGGTTTAAGTTCACTTTTGTTTTATATATTATTTAAGAATTAATTTTTCACAATTGTCTAAAAGCTAGTATTATAACTTTAGTTGATAACTCCACAGGTAACTTCTTACATAATTTAAGAAACTAAAGCATTTGTAAGAGTTATTAGTTAAGCTTTAGGGTATATGATATATAAAAATGAACTGAAAAGGGTGAGAACAGAGCTGTAAAGGAATATTTTTTGTCAGTGAAATTAAGCCAGTATAAAATTAAATTCGTATTATGATTTTAAGACATTAAATGTAATCCCCACGAGATGAACAAATTTCTCAAAACACAAAACCTACCAAGACTAAATCACAAAGAAACAGAAAGCCTGAACAGACACGTAACTAGTAAGGAGCTTTAGTTAGTAATCAAAAATCTCCCAACTAAGAAAAATCTAGACCTGAAGCTTCACTGAGGCTACACACGTGAACTGTATCAAACATTTTTTTAAACTATTGCTGATCCAAGTTTTTATTTACAGATTGAATACTGTATCAAACATTTTTAAAGAATGAATACCAGTCTTTCTCAAATTCTTCCAAAAAACTAAAGAGGGGGAAATACCTCAACTCATTCTAAGCATTACCCTGTATTACTGTAACACCCAGGACCACCCTGACACCAAAGCCAAAGACGACCACAGAGCAACATCCCTATGAACACCACTGCAATAGCCCTCAGCAAGATATTAACAAACCAGTTGGCAGCACTCTAAACGGAGCTCACACCATGACCACCTGGGTTTATCCTGTAACACAAGGATGGTTTAACACGAAAAATGATCAGTGTAATACACCAAATTAACAGAAAGGAAAAAGTCATGTTTTTTAAATTTCATTTTCAGATGGTTCATTATCAGTGTCTAAATAAAACTGATTTTGTGTTGACTTTGTATCCTGCTACTTTGCTGAACTCATTTATTAGTTGTAACAATTATTTTGTGGCATCTTTAGGGTGTTCTACATATAAGATCACATCATCTGCAAAGGTAATTTTACTTCTTCCTTTTAAATTTAGACACTTCTACTTTTCTTTCTTGCCTAATTTCTCTGTCTAGAACTTCCAGCATTATGTTGAATAAGTGATGAAAATGTATATCCTTGCCTTGTTTCTGATCTTAGAGGAAAAGTTTTCAGTATTTCCCCATTGAGTAAGAAGTTTTCCATGGGCTTTTCATATGTGGATTAGAAGAAAACATAGGGCAAAACTTGTATGATTTTAAATCTGCAAAGAAGTAAAAAGCTAACCTTTTCAAACAATATGGCTTCTCTCTCACTTACCAACTTTACATTTCCCTGTATGGCCCCGGAAGATGACTGGTTAGCCAGAGACGGGTAAGATTCCTCAAGGGAGGAACAACCTAAGACAGGCACAGTCGCAGGGGGGCCATCAGGTGAGAAATTGGGGATCAACAGAGGTGAGGTTTAGAACCTCACCCCCCATTTTGAGAGAAATCTGTATCCGTGGATGTTTTATTGCCCTTGTCTAGCTTGGATTAACACATAGTCTACAGGCACACACCTGATCATCTACATTTGCTCTCTTAAAACACTAAGCTATGTTTTCTACCTTTATCTTGCATCTACCTACCACTTCAGCATTTTATTAAAAAAATAATAATAATAATAAAGGGAGAAATGTGGGATTCACGTATAAATCAAGTATAAAAATCAAACGAATATTCATATTTGACCTGATTGTTTATAGTTCATAATGAGTGATCAAAACCGAAAGTTTCTGTGATGACTGCCCTTGTACTGTTCACCATGTAAGAACTTATTCACTATGTAAGAATTTGTTCACCATGTAAGAACTGGTTCGTTATGCTTCAGAAGATGGGAGACTGACGAGAATTAGGCTTGGGGTGGACTAATGATTGTGCATTGAGCACTGACTCCCCTATACAGAATTTTATTGTTGTTAACAACCATTTGATCAATAAATATGAGATATGCCCTCTCAAAAAAACAAAAAAAAACTTGTATGATTTTGGTTTTAATAATTTCTTGGGTATGTACCAAAGGCACAGTCAACAAAAGAAAAAAATTAACAAATTAGAGTTCACAAAAATTAAAAATCTTTGTGCATCAAGACTGCATCAATAGAGCAAAAAGTTAATCCAAAGAATAGGGGAAAATAGTTGCAAATTATCTCTGATATGGGATTAATATCCAGAATAGATAGAGGACTAAAACAACAAAAAAAGCAAACCAATTAAAAAACAGACAAAGTACATGAATAGACTTTTCTACAAGGAAGATAATACAAATGGCTGATAAGCACAAAAAAGATGTTCAAAATCATTAATCATTAGGAAAATGCAAATCAAAACTATGAGACACTATATCATACCTATCAGGATCGCTGCTATCAAAACTACAAAGTAACAAATATTGGTGAGGATGTGGAGAAATCAGAACTCTTGTGTACTATTGTCAGGAATGTAAAATAGTATAGTATCTGTATAAAACCATATGGCAGTTCATCAAAAAATTAAAAACGGAATTACTATATGTTCCAGCAATGCCATTTCTTGTTATGTATTCACGAGAATTGAAACTAGGGTCTCAGGGATAGATATCTGTACATCCATGTTCACAACAGCATTATTCACAATCACTAAAACAAGGAAGCAACCTAAATATCCGCTGAGGATGAATGGATAAGCAAAATGTGGCCTACACATACACACATACACAAAGGAGTACCACTGAGCTTTAAAAAGGAAGGAAATTTTGACACATGCTATGACATGGACAAACCCCAAGTACAGTGTGCTCAGTGAAATGAGCCAATTGCCAATAAAACAACAAAAAGCCCAAGAACTTTGTGATTCACTACAGGACATACTTAGAACGCCCACATCAGATACAGCCAGTAGAACTGGCTGCCGGCGGGGGCGGGGGGGGGCCAAGAGAGGCAGGGAAATAGGGGAATTATGGTATAACGGGCACAGAGTTTCAGGTTTACGTGATGAAGAGTCACAGAGATGGATGTTGGTGATGGTTACAGGACATCATCAATGTATTAATATCACTTAGCTAAACATTTAAAAGTGGGTAAGATGATATTTTATGCTATGCACTTTTACCACACACACATGCACAAAAGATAACATGAGGAATGTACAAAGAATTCCTATAAACCAAAAAGAATGGCCGATAAGCACAAAATAGGCATTTATCATGAAAGCACACTTAAAATACAGATTGGCCCACATCATAAGGTGCTAAAGCTCCTTAGCAATGAAGGAAAAACAAATCAAGACCATAGAAGGTAGGACCTCATGTTCCTTTGATCGTCAAAAACTGAGGAGCCCTACAGAACGAGCACCGGGCGAGGCGCAGGCAGGAGGCGCCTCCGTTCTCTCCTGGTGGGGGTGTCAGCCTGTAGGGCCCCTGTAGGGCCCCTTCAGAGCACAATGCGAATAGTCTTGTAAGACTTAAAACTTTCCAAAGCCTCTAATTCAACAATTTCACTCCTGAGAAACATCAAAACACGCCCGCAATTCCGTGCAAGACGACCAGTATGTAAGGGCTCTTGGCAGCACTGCTTGTGAGAGTGACAAGATGTGGACAATTAAATGTCGCAGGGAGTGGACGAATACAGCGTGACACAGAGTGTTTTTTATGGCTCTTCTTCAACTGTGAGGAACACGAGCCTATTTTTATGTTGAGTAGAGAAACAAGAAGAACGTAAGTGAAGGAAACCTTTCCCTGAGAAGGTGTGACCTAGACTCCGGGTCAGGAACTGGCCAAGGCCAGTGGAAGACCTTTGCCACAAGGGAAAAGGAGCGGCTGCAGACGTGTCTCAGGAGTGCAGACGGGTGGGGAGCGGGCAATGGGGGGGCGGGCTTGCCACCCCCGAGCGGACACATCAGTGGCCACGTGCTGACACCCAGGGCCGGGGAGCTGCTACGTGCTGGGAGGGGTGGACGCAGGTGGAGGTGGGGGGGTTCTCTGACGCTGTACCCAGGCTCTCAACTGCCCAGATGGCAGGACGACTGGCTGGAACTTGGGAGGTGGGAAGGGTTCCTTGCCAGGCACTGCTGCCTCTGGGTCAAAGGGCTGTGTGGCTTGAAACCACTAGAGGCCAGAACAAGCAGCTCCCGAGGGAACCAGGAGCAGCGGTCTCCCGGCCTCAGGCCTGCAGGCCCTCCTCCCGCCCGCCTCTAGGCTCCTACCTGCACAGGCGCTCTGCGGGAGGCCTTTCGTCACTGGCCACAGCTGCTGCCCGTGCTCCAGCTGGTACATCAGCTCAGGTCCGGGAACAGGACAGCCTACTCATGGAGAAAGAAAGAAAGAAGACATAAGTATTTTTGTGAAAAGAAACAAAATCTCTCAATCTATTCTGGGACTGCTGGCTCCCATCCGCACAAAATGGTGACATGCAGACCTAGAAACAGAAGGCATCCCATACCGAGTGGAGGTTCAATTTCTAATATCACGTCAAAAACTAACTATACGGAGGATTATCATATTCAAAGGAGTATATGTACAATTTAAATGCATCATGCTATTTCAAAATTGAAATAAATTTATGAAGTTAAACAACTGACATATTTAAGATACTGACTCTTTTCATTCAAAACAAAGTACGTGTCTTCATTGAGCTAGGCCCTATTTTTAGATCCTAAGCAAATTTTTATATTGCTCTTCCTACAGACCATAGATAAGATCAGGCTTCCGCCCCCGGATTCCCCACTATGTTCCTGGCACATACTGTGATCAACGCCATCTCACAGACGGGGACACGAGGGCCCAGGTAGTGCTGTGACCGGCCGAGCAGCACAGACCCTGGGCTCTAGCCGACTGTGCTCGTGTGCGGTCTTCCTCAGAGCTACGCATCGCTGCTCCGGAAGGCACTGCGACCAGGCCTGAGGGTGCGGTGCGCCCCGAGGAGAGACGGCAGCAGGGGTGCGGGGGTTCTGAGCTGCTAAGGCGCGCAGCCCACGTGCCCAAGCGCTCTCCTGAGCCCACTCTGGGAGCCCCCTCCACCCCTGCTGCAGCCCTGCGGGGTGGACATGGCACTGCCCGGTTGAGCAGCGAGCACGCCGGGACACAAGCAGGTGCAGTGTCTTGCCTGGGGCCAAGCAGTTTTTAAGGGACAGAGTGAGGACTGAACACCAGGGGTCTGGCTTCAGACCCTGGGCTTCCAAACACTACACTATGGAGGACACGGGGAGCACCCTCACGTGTGGCCAGCAGCCTGAGACCGCGGGGAGGGTGGTGGAGAGGCAGGGTGTGCGCGCGGAGATCCATCCTCAGGGCACGGGGGCTGGGAGTGGGGCACCCTCATCGGCTCCGGATGTCAGCAGTTCACAAACTACTAGGAAACAATCCAACTGAGAATGCTACACAGTGGGATGGCCACAGACGGACACTGACAGAAACATCGAATGTGGCCTACTGTCATCATTTCAACAAAAGACGTTTTTTTACTACAAAAAACAATACAGAGGAGAGCTTCATCAAATGAACCCATGTGCTCTACACTGAGTGAAGCTGTGTGAGGGACTCGCCGCACCGGCCGAGTGCTCCTGCCTCCGGGGAGGACCGCGACAGCACGAGAAGGAAACGGGCGGAGCAGGAGCAGGGCCTGGGGCAGGCTGGACACCTGGCCAGTGCGCCACGGGCCTAAGTGAGCTGTGACTGCATTAACCACGTTTTGTAAAAGTGACCCACTTTTTAATTTTTCTTAAGATTCCTTCAAAAGCTAAATCTTACTGCTTCGGTGAGTGGGGAGCCCACAGTCACTTTCCTTGCGGGCAGGTCAACCTGAAAACGCAGCAATGAAACCAAAACACACGTTTTGTCCCAGCGAGCTCACACTGCGCTCCCTCTAGTGAGAAGGGGGAAATTGGCAAGTTGGGGGGCGTGGTGTGAAGATGCAGCACTGAGCCTGGGTCGCCCCTCAACAACCATCAGGAGGCAGGAAAGGGAGAGAGGAATGCACGGCCCAGGGTGTCTCCCGGCACCCCTGCCGAAGCGCCCACGCACGCTCTGACTGGGTCACTCAGCTGCTGCGTGACTGGCAAGAACGTCCAGCAAATACTTTGATGGGAGAAGCAGGAAGTGTGTGTGTTTCTGTGTGATAAATGTCTGCAGCAACCTCCAGCCCAGGTGTGACAACAAAAAGTGTGTTCAGACACTGCCAAGTGTGCCCTGGGAGGTAACATCATCCTTAAATGACAAACACTGGCTTGAAGGATAAAAATAAGGTGATGGGAGGAAGCAGGTATAAGGAGACCTCCCAGGGGAGGCGGCCGAGTCCACGGTGGGCGAGGACGCGGGAACTGTGTGGGAGGGGCGGCCACGGGAGGGGCTGAGTGATCAAGCTCCTGGCCTCACCAGGGGGAGGGCACAGCAGGGGAAAGAGCCCAAGGCCCAGGCTGGCAAGGGAATGGGGAGCTGGGGACAGAGGTGACGGTGAGCGCTGAGGGCGGCACGGCCAGACGGCGGACCTGCAGACAGTTTGTCATGAAACCCCCAAGTGTACCTGACCTTTCCCAGCTCTGTGCCATCTCCTCTCGTTGCCAGAGAACATGGCTGCAGGTCTCCAGGGACAGGCACGTCTCGCCCTGAGCCCCAGACCCCCAGCCCTGCTCTCCCTCAGGCTCAGTGGTCTGTCGCGACCACCCTCAAGCGGAGAAACGGGGCAGCGGCTGCTTCTCAGCCTGGGCACTCCTAGCATGGTGGGCTGGATGAGTTCTTTGTCGAGGGGCCATCCTGTCCAGCCAGGGTGCTTGGCACCATCTCTGGGCTCTAACCTAGATGCCAGTGCCACCCACGCCCACGTGCGACAACCGAAGCGGCTACACACACTGCCAAGTGTCTCCTCGGGCACAGCTGTGGAGGGGCCCTACTCTAAGTTCCCTCTCCCGTCCTGGCAGAGGATCTCGGCCCCAGAAACAAGTGGCGACCACCAAGGCCCAGAGCCGAGATGGTGCAGAACAATACCCGCTGGCAGTGGGGGCAAAGGCCTCCCGGGGGCCTGACTCAACCCCTTCCTGGACCCCGTCCCCAAGCGCGGCTCTGCCACCTGGGCTGTGGGGACACTGAGCCCACAGGCCCGCTCAGTCAGCTATCTTCCCAGGACACGAGGGGAGAACCTCAGACAGAGGCCAGTCTGTGCTGGACAGTGGGGTGAGGTCCAGGCAGGAATGGGCCACGGGGGCCTCAAAAATGCCCCACAGAGCCCAGCAGCAGCGTAAGAAGAACCAAGCGCAGACAAGCAATCTGGGGACACACGGAGCAAGGACGGGGCGGCCAGTCCTGTCACAAACCTGCCCTTCTGAAGAGTGACACGACCTAAGCCAGCCAGCACCCAGCACGGGACAGAGGCCCACAAGCCAGCGCAGAGTCCTGGTGGGCCCGGGGCCCCTCCCAGCCCCTCCCAGGGGGACCGGAAATCTGCCCTTGGATTCTGCAGGGCGGCCCGTTTCCCCGCCACTTTCCAGGAGCCGAAGGGGGACCATGTGTGTTGCCCAAAAAGACAGGGCAGCAGGAGGTGGGTCTGCAGAGTGGCTGACGCGTGGGCGGGAGGGAGGGAGGGAGGGAGGGCTGGCGCTGAGGCTCCCTGCGCAGCCGGATGGAGCCACAGGTTGCAGGCAAGGAAGCGCTGGGTGGGGAGGCCTTACCCAGGGACACCAGGAGCCCACAGTTTTCCAGCATCACCTCCTGGTAGAGGGTCCTCTGGGCTGGGTCCAGCTGCCCCCACTCCTCCCGGGTAAAGGTCACGGCCACATCATCGAAGGTCACGGACACCTGGAAAGTCAAACAGAGGTAGCAGCGTTGGCCTTGGGGCTGCTGGGTGGGATCAGCACCTGACTGCATTGCTGGTGAAGGTACAGCGTGATCAAGGGCCGAATCACCAAGCGCCTCCCAGGGCTGAGCTCCGTGCTGGGCTCTCGGGGGAGATGGATGATGCTCTGGGCAAAACGCAAAGGTAGAGAGTCACACACAAGACAGTGGAAATGACGTGCAGTGTGAGGTGCAGTGAGGGCTCTAGGATGCCCAAGGAATAAGTAAATAATGGTGTGACTGTATCAGTAATGGTAACAACACAGCACCTGAGCCTCATCACTCTGCTAGCCGCCCGCCCCGTGCTGAGGGCTCCACATCCTGGTTAAAGCCACTAAAGGCCCCAGCTTAAGTCATCGTTTTCACCATTGTTCTCCTGGCTAAAAAAACTTCATTTGGACTTTGCCTTGCTAATGTTACTCTCACTACTATAGTTTACCTTCACCTCAATAATCAGATCTCCAGCAGATGTAAGACCACATGCCCATAATAACTGGACCCACTAAACACAAGAAACTCAGCCACCCCACACTCAGAGGAACAGCCTGTGTTCTGTGATTTAAATGCTCCAAGACACTGGCTCACGGCACCTCACCTGCACCTTCACTACTCACATCTCTGCGCTCTCTGGTTTCGCCTTATCAGTTTTCTTGGGTCAATGTTTCAATTAAACACTTGGCAACTGATTCATAAATAAGAACTCTGTGATATTACTCATTTCTGTTGCTGGATAGACTCACAATACTGGCACATTTTGGGCAGAGAGAGGATAGAAATTCAACTAGGAGGACCTCAATACTGACTACTAGAGGTCATATATTTAAACAATGAAAACTCTCCGACATGCAATCACATGGCATCCGAAAGGGGCAGTCAGGGGTGCACGTACAGCTGACACTGGTTGGTCTTACGTTAGAGGTAGGAGAAAAATGACGGAAAGAGTCAATGAATTAATTAATCAAGTCTTGGACGTTTACCGCCAACTGTTAGAAAAATATCATTGTTTTGTTTCCTGGGCTGTCACTAGATGGAGTAATCTGGCTTCCGGCAAGCGAGCAGGCCTCCGGGGTTGTTGTTTATGGTGGGTAAGGGGTTGGTCTCCTGCGCAGGCTGTGGGTCAGGGCTCCATCCTCTTATATGGTCTGCCTACACGATAAAGTGCCAAGCCAGCTGCACTTGTCGAAGACAAAACGCAACTGCAAAGGGCAACCCCGTGCCTTTGCTGCCCTCCAGCACGCCCGGGCGCCCTCTCCCCACCAGCAGCGCAGCAGCAATGCCCGAAACATCGTCCACTCACCTGCGCCGGGTCCATCCACGCCGCCGCCATCACGGGACCCTGCGGGGCGAGCGGCGCGGAGCGAGCGGCCCTGACCTCGGGCAACAGAAGCGGGTCCCGAGGGCTCGTCCGCCCGCCACCCCTTCGCTGTCCTGGGCGGGGTGACCACGGGTGCCTTTCGACCTCCCCGGTCGCGGGCAGGCTCACGACTCGTTCGAAGGCGCGGACCCGCTTGTGCTCGTTTTTCAAGAGCCTCACTGGAAACGGCCACAGCGCACCGACCCGATTCGCACAGCTGGCGTGGACGGAACCGGCGCACATGAGTGACGTACGCCGCCGGAGCCCGGAAGTCCCGCCCCCACACGCCAGCCGCGGGAAACGCCCCTGTTCTGGACTTTCACTAGCCCAGCGCCGAGGCCTGGGCACAGCCTTCTGGGTAATGTAGTTTTCCTCTACAGCCCACCAGCAAAAGCAGCGCATTCCCAAGTTGGTCTAACCCGGTGTAAGAGTTCCAGGCCCTGGTCCCCGCGTCTGGCCCGCTCTTCACAGTGGGCACAACCCGGGGGAACGACGAAGGAGCAAGACTGTCCTTTCTACGCCCGGGAAATTGGGGCGCAGGGGTTGCGGGCATTCCCCCGGCGTCAGGGCAAATGCAGGCCCTCGGCTGGGGTCATGACCTCCCCGTGCACCTTACCTCCTTTCTGGATCATCTCAGAGGGGATTCGGATAGATGAGCAGTTAGGTAACCACGGAAGGGAGGACTCGGGAAGTCTACCTCCAGCCCGTGCGCACGCTCAGACCGGACTCCCGGGACGCCTTTGGCGCAGCGCCGCTTCCACGTGGTGCAACAGCCGTGGAGTGAAGGAGTTGGGCCCCAAGAGTGCGTTTGCTTCTCTGGGGGTGCAAGTAAGAGTGGCTTGGAGGGAAGCTCAGGACTCCAGTTTTGGCGTCACCAGCTTGAAACATACGTAAGACCGCAAAGTGTATCACATACACTTCAACCTATGTCTGAACAGTGGGAGAGGGGTCATGCCTGGATACATAAATTCGGGAGTTGTTAGCGTCCTCTTGTTATTTCCAGTCCTGCTACTGGGTGAGACCATCAAGACAATGAGTGTAATTGGAAAAAGGAATGGACAGGGGTGAACTCTGAACCAACCCAATATTAGTTGCATACAGGAAACCAACAAACTAGTGCTTAGAATGCTAACATTCCTACCAGATTAGTATTGTGCAGTCTGTTGTGCCCAAATTGCAAATCCCAGAAGACCACCAAGGAGCCAACACCGATGAAAAAGCAAAGAGCCTTTATTCGAGCTAGCTCGAGCTCAATCTCATCGACACCAACGCAGTGGCAAGATGCCAGAGAACGAGAGCAAGGTTGAATACCACAAAGGTTTTATGGGGTTCTAGGGCAGTTGGTCGGGTGGTCGTGGCTCTGGCTGATTGGCTGGATCTAGGCGTAGTTGGTGGGGTGACAGGTCGTGGCTCTGGTCAATTGGCAGGGTCTAAGGGTGGTGGATGAGCTCTTTGCTGACTGGAGAGAAGAGAGACCAAGCTCCGATTGGGTGAAATAGGATCCAGGTCCCGATTGGCAGAGGTAGGATCCGGGTCCCAATTGGCTGAAATAGAATCTGGGAGCTTGCCCTTTCAGTCTTAGAAGTCACCAATAGTGACTTCTTTTCTTTCATGACTATGAAGGTGAGAGAATAAAACCCAGCGTCTGATGAGCTGAGAATACATAGTTACAAAACTGGAAACACGACGTGCAGAAAATGGCCTCAAACAATTTAAAGGTAGAGAAAAGCATAGTGACATGTTAATGGAGTCAAGGATTAAGGTGGAGTTAATTTTCTAGAACATGCTACTCACAAAAGGTGGAGAAATGTGGCTCAGTACACAAGAACAATGTCATCCATCGTTGGCAATAAAAATTAGCCCGTATTAAGAGCCACAATTATCCTTTTCACATGTGATTGACTCTTGATTAAATTAAATGGTTTTGGGTTAAGATAAAACATTAAGTGGTTTGGGGTTAGGTAAAACATATTAAAGATTTTTATATTCTGTGTCATGGGAAGCAGAATGTCTGGAATCAGGGCAAGTGGGGAAAGCTCCATCGCTATTGGAGAAACTGTGAAGCATATCAGACTTTTCATTACTTAAATACATATCATCTGGTTACCAACGTTCAGGCCTTTTGTATCCTTATCTCCCTGCCTAAAATGTGCCCAGTGCTGAGTCTATCCAGCACCATAAATGACATTGTAAGGGTTCATACTGACTTTTCATGTAACTTGATTTAAGAATGAAATAATTAACTTCCTAGGAACTTCCAGATGTTTAATTGAACTTTTAAAAAATTAGAAGAACGAAACTAGAGAGATGTGAGCACTGGAGGTGCAGGTGAGGTGCCATGAGCCAGGGTCTTGGAGCATTTAAATTAATATCTGCAAAACCGGGCCGTTCATCTGAGCAGGGTGGTTGAATTTCTTGTTTAATGAGTAGGTCCTTCCAGTCATTACAGGGATGTGGCCCTACATCTGCTGGACATCTGAGGAGAATGTGGAGACTATGGTCCTGGGAGTAACATTAGCAAGGCAAAGTCCAAATGAAGCTTTAGTCAGAAGACATAGTGAAAACGATGCCTGCAATGCACAGAAACTGTTTGAGTGCCCAGCTAAGAAGTCCAGGTGTTCCCTCTAATGCACTCAGCTTCTGGGTGAAGGGAGCAGCTGCCACACGAACCTGCCACAGGATAGAGGGTAGAAGAGCATGCTCTAAATTGCTGCAGGCAGAGGGTGTTATTTCATAAGAGGCAATGTTCTATTAGGGATAATTTCTTCTGATACAGGCAGAGTATGGCACACCGTGGAGGTGCTAATGGTTTGAGAATTGGGGGGCATTGATGTGCAGTGAAACCTTTTCTCTCAAAGACGGCAGCGTGTTGGATGTTAGTATAAAAGGAGTGGACCTCTGGGTGGATCAGAGTCCTGTTTTACAAACGGCAGACTCCTGAAAACATGGGGAACAGTAAACTGAGTCTAGGAACCACTGTGATAGGTGGTAGGTTAAACCCCACTGGTTATCTGTAGAAATTATTTCACTAGTTTCCAAGGAGAGTCACCATTCCTGGGGGCCATGAGGGGCATCATACTGGGCTTTCATGGGAAAGAGAGGTGTAGAAATTCTATCCCAATCACACACCAACTCACTCAACTATAAAGACCTGGTACAAAAAGATTCCACTTTTATTAATTAGCATCTCACATCTAAAAAGAAAAAAACCGAAATAGAAGAGCACAGCAAAGAGAGGTCCCTGACCAAACACCGAGGAACAGGACGGACAGCTCAGGAGGCCATCTGAGCAGATGGAGGCAGCACCCTCCGAGAGTGGGCCTGGACCCAGGGGTGGTCCAGGATCTGGGCTAACGGCAGCCGCTCGGAAGGCTGGTATCTGAGAAGCCTGGAGATCAAGTCCTGGGCTCCCGAAGGTATTGAGGGGGGAAACCTTACGTCTACCTGGTGAGGCCAAAGAATAAAGAGCAGTATGGTTAATTTCTTAGGTCTACGTTCTGTTTCATGAGTCCCTTGAAGACGTTGTTCTGGATCTTGGTAGGCAGACCTCTGTGTGCCTCAGGCTCCACAAGCCCACCAGCCACCACTGACTGACTGACTCCCCAGGAATGCCCAGTGTGGTCAGCCCACCTTGAGGATCCGTCTGTAGGTCTCACTGTGGGAGCTGCTCTCAAAGGGTGGATTTCCCACCAGCAGCTCATAGCAGAGCACCCCAATGCACCAGAGATCCACGTTCTCATTGTATGTTCTCCCTTCAATCATTTCTGGGGGCAAGTAGTCCAGAGTCCCACACATTGTCTTTCTCCTGGAGGGCAGAGAAGGGGGCACCATGCAGAGGCCCAGAACAGAGAGCAGAAGTCCTGAGCAGTCTCCTCCCAAGCACAGGAAGTTGGCAACACCAAGTTTTAATGAGGATCATGGTTCAAAGACAAGTACAACGCCTCATCAAATCTGTATTTTGGAATTATTCATAGTTATTTAGCTCAGGATCCAGGATGTTTTCACAAGAATATTCTAGTCTTCAATAAAGACTTGGAACTGATGATGCAAGAGGGGCCAAGTAAATTCATTATTTATTCATATAGTAAAATTCCTACAATTATGGAACAATGGTTCTTTATTTACACAGAAATTTTCTGATAAAGTTGCATGTTAACAGATCAAAAAAATAAAAGATTCGGTGAACCACATTCTTTCAATCTACAAATATGTACTAAATACATGCATTAGAAAACCCATATAAACCCAGGATTGTATCTGGTCTTACATAGGGAATGAGTTAAATTGGATCATTCCTAACTGGTCCCCAGGGCCCACCACCTGACCTACCTCAGAGAAGGGGTGTGCACAGACCAGCCAAAGTCTGCAATCTTCACCTCACCCCTGAACCCCAGCAGCAGGTTCTCCGGCTTAATATCCCTGTGAATCACCCTCTTCTTGTGGCAGTAGGTCAGCGCATCTGCCAACTCCTCCATTATCTGTGTAAGGGGGGAAAAAAAAGCAACCTGGAAAATTAAGCCTTCTGCAATTTCCTTGTTAGGTAAAATGCTCACCATGCAGTTTACAGTCGGAGTGCAATCTTCTTTTCCCAGTTATCTACCTCCATGACCTCCTAACAGCACCAGTTGTTGGTGGGGAAGGATTTCCTCTCCCTGTTTTACGGGTCTCATAGAATGGATGGTAACACGGACAGACCTTTCCTCTTGCCCTGGCATAGCAAGTAGCCAACACAGGACCTATGCTGAGTTGAGCTAATCAGGTATCTCCCACAGGACTTCAGGCTTGAGGAAATGGTAGAAAACAGAAAAATTGGCAGGTGGGTCCTTCAGAGAGCAGACTGGGCCAACCATTGCTGCTGGGCTACCCATCACCCCGGTTCCCCATTCAGGGCCCTCCAAAAACCTCGTTTCCTATTTTTAAGCCAGTTCCACTCATTTATTCATTAAATTCCCTCACAGCCTTTCAATGTTTCTTTGCATAAGGTAGTTGGGTTAGGTTCTGATGCTTGCAAAGAATCCAAATGGATCACAGTTTATTAATATGCTGGGGCAATTAGGTATCCAAGTGTGAATCTGTTCGGATGTATGGGTGTCATTATATAAAATTCAAAGAATTCCGAAATCAGCTTTAGAAAACAATAGGCCGGACACTAATGACAGCCGCAGGCAGGAACCCCCACCAGGCCACAGTGAACTCACGGGCCCCAGGGCCCTCAAGGCCTCCCACCTCACCGTGGCTGCTCGCTGCTCATCTAACGTGTGGCTCTTTTGCAGCTCCTTGTAGAGCTCGCCCCTTGGAGCATATTCCAGAATGAGGTACACCCGGCGTGCGTCATGGAAGTAGTTGTACAGGCAGAGGATATTGGGATGCCTGGAGGTAATGGAGGGTCAGACTCCTAAGGCTATTTATTACAAGGGAATGGCCACAGCAAGGGCATATCGTGCTGGGACCAGAATAACGACAGCCCATCCGGAAGTGTGCGAGGGGCGAACAGACATCAGGATTCAGGAGGGAGGGACGCCAGAAGGGAGCTTTACATATGCAACTGGGGTGGATTGCAGAGAAACTTTAAGGCGGAAGCCAAGGGCCTATTTGGGACTAGCAGGGGGTTCGGGCCTGGGTCCAGAGGTCAGGGGTGTTAGAGGGCACAGGGCAGGAGGGAGGGGCCGGGGCCGGTCCTTACTGCAGGTGGGACTGGATTTCAATCTCCCTGCGCAGCTGGTGCTCCAGTCCTTCCTTCCCTATCTGGGACTTGAAGAGGACTTTCAGGGCCACAAGGAAACGGCTTTCCTTGAGCCGAGCCAGGTACACATTCCCAAACTTCCCCTTGCCCAGAGGGCGCCCGATTTCGAAGTCATCAATGGTGAGAC
The DNA here is from genome assembly GCF_040802235.1 of Manis javanica. Lineage (NCBI taxonomy): Eukaryota > Metazoa > Chordata > Mammalia > Pholidota > Manidae > Manis > Manis javanica. The sequence continues at coordinate 1,453,615 of NC_133172.1, forward strand.
GCCTCCTGGGAGGGGAGGAAGCACCTCGTTTTGGGAGGGCGGGTGGAGGGAGAGCCAGGGCCTCGGAATGCTCACCTCCGTCCTTACGGAGCCCCCGCCTTGCCCCTTTCCCTCTCCAACGACCCCGCCACGTGTCGGTCAAGCTCTGGGTCCCGCGAGCCAACGGCCCACAGGCGCAGCCGCTTCGCCCCCCGGTCCCACGTCCCGTCCCGGCCGGCCGCGAAGCCGAAGACTCACGCGGTTGGAATGCTGGGCTGCGTCTGACCTGCCGCAGCTTCTGGAAAAGGGGAGACGGAGGCGAGGGGGGCCAACGCTGCCTTCGCTGCAGCGCCCCCCCCGCCAGCTGGCACCGGTGCGTCCTTCTCAATCCGGCCTCTCTGGGGCTGGTTCTCATCCCCGCGACCTGCCGGCTGAACGGCGCCCGGCTTCATCACAGCCTGTGGGGGCCTCGGGAGCAGAACGGACGGTGGAGAGAACGCTTTCCCGAGCGCTTCTTTGACCGGGCGCCCAGCTGCGGGCGAGCCTGGACAGGGGTGGGGGCGGGGAGCACTCGGGCCGACGTCCTGCCGGCCCCCGCGGCCTCGGGCGGCGATCGGCACCCAAAGGGTGCCTCCGTAGAGACAGGGTCGGGGAACCCACCGCAGCAGCTGGGGCTCTGGCCGCTGGGGCTGGCCTTTATACACCGCGCCCTGGCCCCATTGGCTGAGCTGGTAGTTCCCGACCGACTCCTATTGGGTGACACTGCTGGCCGTAGGCAGCGGGCCCAATACAAGAGACAGAAATGGGAGAACCGCCGCCGCTTAGCCAATGAGACGGCAGGGCGCGAAAGGAAGAAGGCGGGATGCTGGGCCTCGGTGGACGCGGCCGGTGGGGGCCCGGGAGGGGAGCGAAGGGCCCCTGGACGGCTGCAGAGAGCCTGCGCTGTAAATGGCCATAAAGAGGTGAATAGGTCAACGAGTGAGTGGGTGCATCCCTGAGCAAAGTGACGTGACGCACGTATTAATGAATATAAATCAACCGAAGGGAGCTGCTGGGTTATCCTTGTGAAGTTGGAAAACCCCAAAACCACACGCGCTCCCAGCTGACCCCCTGTGGATAAAGTGAAGGTTCCTGTGGCCAGGATTCTCGCCTGGCCCTGCTCGGCTAGCTCACTACACACGTGTGGGCAATGCATCGTTACTGACTCTAAAGAACCGCACCCAGTGCTCTGGACGACGCGGTGGCATGACTGCAAGGCTGCAGGAGAGCAGAGGCTGGAGTGGTGGCAGCGCCAAGGACAGAGACTGGGACAGCTGTGGGGCAGAGGGGCCCAGGGACAGAGACAGGCTTGCTGCACGCAGACTCGCTCTGAGTGGACGGGATTCTAGTGAATGACCTGCCACCGTGAGAATAAAGTCATCCCAAGAACATGTTACTGTCATTTCTTTGGTTACACTGAATCCCTAGCGAACCTGCCTGGGGCTGAACCCACTGGCAAGACAGCCAGCTTGAAGGTTGTCACAATTCAGGCCATTCCCCAGGGTCCTCTGCCATCACACACACATGAAGGTCGCTGCGGGGAAACTTTCTGCAGTGGGTGCTTCTGTCCCCGTGTCCTACTGCTCATGTCCTCCCCCAGGCCCCCCGCACACCCCTGGGAGCCTGCCCACCCCATATGGCCTGGCACAACGCACAGATTCACAGCTTGCTCTGTGTATTATGTGTTTGTTGGACCTGTTGCCCTTAAAAATAAGGTATTTTACCAGCAAAATGGGTTTATTCAAGTAGAGCAGAGACTTGCAATTTGGAGCAAAGAAGACAGAACAACAAACATAGGCAAGTCCCACAAATGTGAGAAACACACTCACTGGTCCAAATTCAGTAAGTGGACACGGAGACAAAGAGAACAGCGGGGCGGGGCTTTAATGACGGTCTTGCAAGATCGGGTGTCTGGTGGGCAGGCACACCTGGGGAGTTTGGCGCCAGGAATTTACCTCCTAGTGCGCGAGTCCCTCCCCTGGTTCCTCATTGGCTGCGTACTACAGGGTTCACGTTCTTCCCCGGCCGTCGCCTAAGTCAGTTATATCTTTCCTTTACATTTGTCTTAATTTTATTGGTAGGTTTAAAAAACTCAAACAGGTATCGCCAGGCCCTTATCAATTCCCCCACCCCCACTCTCAGCCCCAGCAGCTTCCACCACCTGGCCCTTTGATAATACTTTACTGTTAAAATGTTTAAACATCCTAGTGGGAATAAATCACATTTAGGTTTTATACTCTTTCCTAACACAAAGGAGCGAAAGTTTGTTCTACGGAAAAGGAGGAGGAAGATGGAAGGGATTGTTCTGAAAAAAGGTCCACTGCAGAAAAAGCAAGAGGACAGAGAGGTGAGGGCCTCTCGTTGGCTGGGTTGCCGGGTGGTGATGTCTTGGACCCGCACTGGGCACCTTCCTGCTTGGGCCTGCGATTGACGACTGTTCTCTGTTGAGGCTTCTTTCAGGTTGAGTGATTGACAGTTCTTCCCGTCAGAGCTCCGCCCTCTCACCGCCCCACCCCATTTTAGCGAGGTTTCCCTTCATTAATTTTCACAGACCCAGTAATCAGTGTGTCGTTTGGGCCTCAAACAGTAAAATCAATGCACGTATATATTTGTTGGGCATATACATAAGTTTAGAAAAATTACTGAATACTTTTAGACAGGTAACAAGATAAATTGTTTGGGGAAATATAACTTAAAAGGAAAAAAAATCTCCCAACCCAGCTAACCTCTTCACAGAGATAGTAGAAAAATAGAAGTTTGTTATTGAATAGGCCTTACACCAGAATGTGATGCACTTCACATACAACAGCTAAGAGGCTGCAAAGGCGGAAAGAAATCTCACCCTTTTCATGTAGCCAATCACATACAGCCCATTACATGTTTTCAAGATAAATAATAATTAACGCATAAGGAAGAAAACGCGACAGCACCATTTGTTACACATAACTCATGTTAAATTCCTCTGGTAATTGGGATTACTATCTACTCTCACACTGGGTTTTTAAGAAGGAAAACCAACTTCTCATTTCTTCCTGACATAAGCTACTGTTAACCTTAAAAAAGTTATTTCACTAGCAAAAATGGGTTAATTCAGGAATAGCAGAGAATTGCGGTGTGTGACATGCAGGCTATGGCAAAACCATAGGCAAATCCTGCAAAAGACAGGAAACACCTCTCCTGCTGGGGTCTGGCATCGACAATCTGTTCTGTGATTGACATTGCAGGGTCCGATGCAAGCTCCTCCTGATGCCCTTTTAAAGGAGGTTTTCCTCCATTAACTTTCACAATACTTTTGCAACTTGAAGCAAGGGGTCCAGGGAAGTCAGGCTCATACTCTCCATGGAAACTGGGAGACAGGAATGCTGTCTTCCTTGATGTCCCCATTTCAAAGAGATGGCTCCTAAGTCTTGGAGAAACATTCCTGGGTTGTGAGAATTTGGGGCGTTTGAGGAAAAGCAAGTCTACGGCAGCTGGCGCTGCATCTGTAGGAGTTAGAGTGGCACAAGGTAAGTTAGAGACGAATGGGGATCAGTTGTGTGGTGTAGAACCTTGTTGGCCATTGTAAGGAGGTCATAATGTGTCCCCTGTGCCTTCTACAATATACCTGGGATTTGTTTAATCGGCTGTGGTAAGACATGCAGACCTGGAAGTGACTGTCAAGAAGGAAGAAGTTTGTGCTCACAGATGCCTAGCAAACAGGTGTCAGGACATGCCACACAGGGCCACGCGGGGAAGCACCAGCGTGGGTCAGGAAGAGAAGCAGCGAAGGAGAAGGCCCAGCCCAGCACCTTTGTTGTGTTTTCTGCAGGAAAGGAGAGGCCAGGCAGGCCAGTTTAGGATTGGCTGGTCTGAATAATGTTGTAGGGCTTTGGGGCATAGGAAGTGTCACTGGCCGGCTGGCATCTGGCCCTGGTATTTTAGGACAGAGGTATGCTGTCTTCTGGAGTGTGAAGAGCCAGAGGAGGTGGTTAGTTTACATGTGAAAAGCAGGATTCTGGGCAAGTTGCTTGCAATCTCTAAGAACTGGCTGGCCCTGGGATGGGTGGTGTGCGGGAGGCCCCAAATACCAGAGCAAGGATACAGAAGATAAAAAATATGTAGTTAGTATACTGTGACAGAGGCAGCCATGTGGGGCTTTGAGCTGAATGGTAATGGATCTGATTTGTGTTTTAAGTGGATCAATCTGGATGCTGTGTGGACGTTAGGACACAGAAGGGACAAGAGAGGAGGGAGGGATCTGGTAGGCTGCTCTCCAGCGGGGTGGGGGTGAAGGCTTAAAGCAATGTACTGCCAGGGAAGGTGGTTGGTCACAAAGTACAGGTAGCAGCTGACCAAGGAGGACAGCGAGTGATCAAGTTCATCCAAAAACACGGATACGCATGTAGCAGCTTCACAGGACGGATTGGTGGTTTCTTTGATCTACCCATGCCCCACGCAGCCTCCGCCAAATGTTAGGCATATTCCCGATGGTACTACGGTGTGTCTGTTACAGAAATGCTTTCGTTCCTGTAGGTGCTCAGGCAAATGTGACTGTTTTGCTGGAACAGAGCCTAGGCCCAGGGCCAGGAGGGTGGGCTGTGCAGGCAGGGGTTAGCGGACCAGGCTTCGGCTGCTCAAATACCGCGCACTCCAAAGGAAGGTGGGCCCCCGCCCACCTCCAGGAGGACCACCCCTGGGTCCTCGGACTGCCTTCCCTGTGAGGGTGCCTTTCATGCCTGAGGCCTTGGGTCCCACTGTACCACTCTGACCAGATAATTTATGCTAACAGTGTGACTTCTGGTGAACGTTCATGTGTGTGTGTCGGAGACCCTGGGCCGCACTCTGTCGTATCCGGGGTCAGTCACATAGGTTCTCCGTGACTCAGTAAAAAAAAAAAATGTGGACACTGAAGCTTGGGTGAGCTTCCTCGTTGGTCACACATCTGTGCTGAGGTGTGTGACCCCGATGCTGAGTCCCCGCCTGACTGCACTGGGGGCAAACCCCTGGAGGCTTGTCTGGCCCCTCCTGGACTTGACCTTACGTGCTTTTCCCTTTGGCGATCTCGGTCTGCATCCTTTTGCTGTAATAAACTGTAGCTGTGGGTATAACAGCCTTTCTGAGCCTCGCGACGCTTTCTAGCAGACCATGGGGCCTCAAGGCGGTTTGCAGAGAGCAGGAATACATAAATTAATCTATTTGCTTATTAAATAGAAAGGTTATGATCCAAATGGGTGTTCTGGCCAGGGCCTCCCTGAGGCAATGCTCTCCGAGATGAGATGTGGGGGACAAGCACCCACCAACCGCGCGGAGTGGTGGGGGGGGAGCCTTGTCCAGGCGCGGACGGAAAGGGAAACAGGAGGGGAAAGGAGAAGAGAGGTGAGATTTGTGCGGGGAGAGAGGTTGTGAATCAGGCCAGTCCCACAGCAGGGGAAGCCCCACGGATGGGCCATGTTAGGGATCCGTCTTTCATCCAAGAGCTAAGGGCCATCGTGAAACGCCTTGGGGAAGAGGGTGCGCTTTCAGGGGGCGGAGGGAAGCAGGCGCAGCATCTCATCTGAGCTGAACCTCTAGCTTCAGTGGAAACCGACCGGAGAGGCAAGCACGGGAAAGAGACCAGCCTCCACAGCTTCCCGGAGGGGTAAAGCCCGGAGTGGCCGTTTAGGTGATGGTGTCCACACCTGGGGCGCTGTTCCCCACGGGCGGGAGGGGATGACCGCCCGCCGCGGCCCGAGGCTGCAGCCCCGGCGCCTGGGAGCCCGGGCCGCGCGCCCCTCGCGCTCCCGACCGGGGGCCTCGGGCCGAGCCGCCGCCGCCCTCCAGGCGCCCATCCTGCCCACTGGCCCGTGGGTCCCCTCCGGGCCCGGGGGAGGGCGTTTCTTCCGCGGCTGCCGGGCGACCGTCGCAGCACCGCGGCAGCGCGCGGACTCGGACGTCACGGCCTCGGCGGGCCCGGCAGGCGCGCGGCCGGTGCACGCCTGTCGGAGGGCGCGGGTTCATGCCGACGGCGAGGAAGGGGATGGTGAGGACGCCTGTTACGGGGAGGCCAAGGGCGCGATGTGGGCGGGAGGGGGGGCACGGCGAGGGCGCTGCTCCCCTCAGAACGCTGGGGACAGTGTGGGGACCACGGGGATTGCCGCTCAGGAGCCTGGGGTGTCTAGCTGGGCTCGGTCATGGCCAGAAGCGTGGGGGCACGAGAAGGGCATCGGAACAATCTGCTTAAAATACCAACCTTGCGGGAGAGAGCTGGAATCTCACTGCCGCCAGCCACCCCGAAGCCTGGTTTCTGCGTGCTCACCCGGACACCCCTCCTCGGCATTGCTCCCCAATGTGTCCGCGGCTCTGCTCCTGGTTCTACCCTAAGAGGTCCCCACTGGCTTGGTGCCCGACACCCCATTTTTGGGAAATGACATCAAAGTGGCTGATTTGCTTTGCTACATTCTTCATATTTATCACCCCATTAATGCTCTCAGCTGTGTTGTTTAAAACGCACGCTTTATTACTCTAGTATGAGGAGGCCCGCAGATGGGACGACTGCATTGAAGATGGTCACAGCTCCCGCCCAAGAGGGGGCGCGCCGGGCGCCCCAGGGCCACAAGGGGGCGCCCCAGGGAAGGCGTACGGTCACTGGGCCTGAAGGAACGAGCAGGACGAGGCGAGCAGGCTGGGCAGGCTTCCGGTGAGCCGGTGTGGGCGATGTCAGCGGGCTGCGGACTGCGGGGCCTGCCCCCGGGGGCCTGGCACCTGGTACTGGGCTGGTCGGGGAAGGGTGTGTGTGTGTGCTCGACCCGGGACAGCTGGAGAGGAGAACGGGCTCCAGCCGGCTTTGCGTGGCTCCCTTGCTGTCTGCAGGAATCGGCTAGCCCGGGAGGGGCAGTCTCTGCAGGATCAAGGTCCCCGCAGTGAAAACTTCAGAATAAAAACACATGCTTAACACAGGGATATAAAAAATACAGGCAGACAAGTAGGCGTTTTCAAAAAGCCACGCAGCAGGAAAGAGCAGGACCAGGAAGTCCTCCCGCAGGTCCCGCTTTACTCCTGACTGCGCTCTGAGCAGGAAACACCTTCCCTGCACAATTCAGCTTAGCTCACTCAACTGTGAGCTGTGTTTACACACCTGTGGGCAAACAGATTACACATCTTTAACCCTTGAAGTTTAAGGACATCATCGACCATTTCAGACCCCACACCTGCGAGGGAAGCCGTCTTTGGGCCGAGTGTGCGCGCAGAGCGGAGCTGCACGGGCCCCGAGAGGCCTGGCTCCCGAAGGAAGGTCTCCAGCATCAGGTCTATGCGAAGGGCTCCCGGCTGGGGCCACGTGCCTGCACTTCCCAGGGTAACACACACAGATCGGTGACTGTAACTCAGCTCAAACAATGTATGTCTCGATCTTAGGCGCGCTGGGTGACACACACTCTTTAGTTCTCTCTATCGAAGCCGTAAGTTAGAGTATCGACAGACAGGAACAAAGATTAAAAACTGGGGACATATGTGCTACAGAAACACACAGCCTTGATCTGGCCAGTACACGTGTTATAAAGGTAAACAATGGGTAGGTGTATTTGCAAGTCAAACCACTTGAAGCCATATAGCTCATATATATATGTGTACATAGATATTCATAAATGGTAAATGTATACATACACTTTTATATACACATATATGGGCCCTAAGTGGTGTGCACCGTCAGCACCACAAAGAGGCGCAGTCCTTCACGACCCCTCTGCGCCTTGTCGTCACTAAACCCTGGTTAGCTTCTAAGTTCTACCTGATGTTGATTTTTCTGAGGTTACAATGGTTACACTTCACCTCAAAGTTCTAACTCGTTGTTATAGAAGTTTGAATTAATCAGCATTTTAGTACCATTTAAGTCCCTCTGAAAAAATAACACAGCAGACCTGAGACTGCTATACTCTTTTGAGTTTGCAAGCTTTGCCCCTGGCCAGGGTTGGGACCTTAGATATTTGGCAGGTTTCCCTCCATTCCCAGCAATGCGTGGCGAGCGTGACCAAGTCTTCTGTGCAAATATGGCTTATGCTGCACACCTATCCTTCTGAAGCCTTGAATTTGCTGTGCTAGCAAGAGAGCACCCCCCACTCAAGACCCTCAGCACTGAATCTCCGGGGGACCTCCTTGGGTGACTTCTCAACTGTGGTGACCCCACGGAGCTTACACTAAGCGTGTCCTTGGCGACCTCCCTGGTTCCCTCTGGACTTGTCTTTGCGCCCCGTTCGCTTTGTATCCTTCAGCTGTAACAACTCCTGGCCGTCGGGCAGGACATCAGGCTGAGTCCCAGGACTCCCAGAGAAGGTAACTGAAACGGGCAGATTTGGTGATGCCTGACATAAACATTCCTTATGGGTTCTAACATCTTACTGGTCTGGCCACAGAAGCCGGTAGGTTCCCGTTAAGGTCAACATATGCTATACAATGTGCTCACGATCTACACAGCTTTGTGGAAACACTTTCAAGGGACCTAAGCATTATCATAAATACATCCTGCTGTGTGTGGCCACTCACCAGAACACACATTATCTATGAAATAGACAGGCTGGATGTAGGGAAGATAATGGCTGCAAGTTGTGTGACCTGAACAAGGCAGAAGACAGTGGGATTCACTGGGATTTCAGGCACTTCAAATGGTACACTGACAGCCAAACACATGCCTGCACCCTGACCGACCTCCCTGCCACCTCAAGCCATCGTCTGTTTTCTAGTCACAACAGATTACACAGCCATTAAAAAATGAGCTTTTTACCTCACCCAACCTAAAGGGGTGGTCAAGATGTATCGTCAAATAAGGAAATTTACAAACCACCATGGTTTGGTTTATTTTGAAGCAGTGCACAGAAAGCCACAGAGACGCAACATAGGAAAGTAAGTGGTCAGGAAAACGGAGCCATTCCACCTGACCCCCAATTCCCAAACTCCCACTTCCTCATCAATTGGAAAAACATGGACAAATTCCTTAAACTTTATGTACCTTAGTTTTCTGATCTATAAAACAGGGATAACATTACCTACCACACAGACTTACTGCAAAGATTAAGAGGTATGTTAAACGTTCAAACAAGAGCTGAAAATACTGTTCTGATGATTGCGGTTCCTCTCCATGGCCGCAGCCCCGCGACACATGCGTATAGGCCCGGTGTGTATGATCCAGACGTGTGGAAGGGTGACCAGTGGTAACGTGCAGCCTGCAGACAAGGACTTGGAATGATGTACCTGACCTCAGAATGCCTCAAGGGGGAATTCACTCACCCATGGAACACATCACAAGTAGCAATGGCCATGGATGGACCCTGGGAAGCACAAGTTTGTAGATGGATGAAAGGAAACACAGATCCTTTGAAGAAAGGGCAGAACTCACAGGAACCGGGCAAGGCGAAGCCAGAGGGGCGGCAGCAAGAAGGAGGCCCAGGAACAGCTGAGAGGGATGGGGGGGGGACCGGAAGGGAATATGACAGACCGACTGAGTCCCTTGACAATGGCATAGGCTGTCCGCTGGTTGTCAGTGCACTGAAAGGGACGAGAAGGGGTGGGGACGGTGGACAGGACAGTATATAGTGTGACTGAGAGAAGGGAAAAGGGCAGAGGCTCAAGGGGCATGTGAGGCATCAAGTGCCAGGGGGCGAGGCTAAAGACCTGAACACAGGCATCGAGTATGATAGGAGGGGATCAAGAGGGAGAAGTTAAAGACCAAGGAGTCAAAGAATAAAAAAGCTGGAAGCCCTGGACAAGCTGGGGAGGGGTAATGTGTCCAACCACAAAGAGGAAGACTGTTCCTCCAAGAGGTGGTGTCTCCAAGAGGTGTCCCCTACGATGGTGTCTTGCTGCACACACACACACACAGCAGTAATAGTAGTGTGACTGTTCAGGTTCCTGGACTCGATTCCGATGTATGTGTGTGTGTGGGGGGGTCTTCTCACGTGACGCAACACCAGGCAACTCTCCAACACCAGCAGGGGGTCTGAGAACTCAACCCAATTCTGATGCCATCTGCCCAGAGACAGCACCAGATTCGACGACGGGCTCCGTCCTACAGCGTGGGCCCTCCACCCTCAACTCCAGATGCTGGCCACAAGCCCCAGGCAGTTAACCTGCGCTTCTGACAGACTGGAGGTTCCGACAACCTCCCCCTTGGGTTCGATTAATTTGCTAGAGTGGCTCACAGAACTCTGGAAAATACATTTACCAGTTTAATGAAGGATACAAGTTAACAGCCAGCTGAACAGATGCATAGGGCAAGGTCCCAAATAAGAGTTTCTATCCTGGTGGAGCTTGGGGCCTGGCTCGGTGGCACCTGAAGGTGTTCTGGCTCCCCAAGCAGAGAACCAGATTTCTCATGGTCATGAGACCCTTAGGAGGTGTCAAAATTCCCTTTTGGTAAGCTCTTCTCAAGGGGTTTTCTGAGGTCTTGACTGCATAGTCACGATTGACTAAATCACTGGCCACTGGCTGATCCAGCCTCCAGCCCTGCCCCTGGGTGGGGGTCCAAGAGTTTTTCATTAACTTGACAAGACGCCCGTTTCACCTCTAAGACCCTGCGGTGTTTTCAAGAGCTGTGCATGAAGACCAGACATACCTGGGAAATATGTAGTTGGTCATCTGAAAATATTGTTTTGGTTCTCCAAATATGTATTTCTTATGACTCACTACATCACACCCCGTCCCCGCTGGGACTTGTAACAAGGCTTAAAGAACAGAAAATTTACACACCCATCTTCCCAAGAGAACACAATTCTGAACAATCTGCAGATGACCCTCAGCTGTAAGAGCTGTTCTTAGAAATGTGTGTGGATAACAGGCCTTCCATTCCTCCACGTAATTCAGATTTTCACTCCAACATCAGGCTAAACCACCGGAGAACCGTGAATCTGGACTGCAGTTTTGCCTGTTTCCTCAGAGTCCCTTCTTTGGCATCACAAACTAGGCAAGGAAGCAGAAGATGTGAAAAAGTAACATGTACATTAAATAACCAAAAAAATAACTCACTGGACAAGCTCAACAGCATATTAGATATGGGAGACAAAAGAATCCGTGAGCTCAAAGAAAGATCAGTGGAAATCAATCTGAGCAACGGCGAAAACAGACTGGGAAAAAGAAGAAAGCAGGAAGGAGCCGCGCCCAGAACGACACGCTCAAGTCCCCGGAAGAAAGGAAAGAGGGCTGAAAGCTATTTGGAGACAGACTTATGGAACACTCGCCAAATTTGGCAAAGGCCATACACTTAGATACAAAAAGCTGGACAAATATCAAACAGTATAAACCCCCAAAATCCCATGCCATAACATCATAATCAAACCTCTCAATACTCTAGACAAAGAAAAAAACTTTGAAAGCCCTTGATAGAAAGGATGCACTACAGAGAGGGAAACAATGGGCTGAATGGCAGCAGGTTTCCCGTCTGAAACCACTCAAGACAGGAGGTAACGGGTTTTGTTGTACTGAAAGAACTGTGGACCCCCAATCTTACATCCCACACAAATACTTTTGGGAAGAGAAGGGGACATTTTTAGATGAAGGAAAACAAAAATATCTGTCAACAGTAGACCTATCTTAGAAGAAAGGCTACATGTAATCTGCCAAACAGAAGGGAAAGGTTACTAGGAGAAACTACAATGGAATGGGAAAAAGTAGAGGCAAACAGACTTATGCTTTTTATGAATTTTGTAAAAAATGGTTGACAGCTGAGGCAAAAATTACAACCACATCCAATATAGTGCTCAGTGTATGAAGAGAAAATACTTGGAACAACTATATTAAGAATGGAGAATATAAAGAATAATGCAAGTAAGGTTTATATACATCAAAGTGCTAAAATGCTGATAATGTTAGACTGTGTTATGTATACGCAATGCCTTGAGTAAAAAAAATTAAGACATACTTAACAAAGGTATCAAATGGAACTCTAATAAAAAATGCTGAAGTAACCCAAGACAGACCCCTCCCTGGAAAGCCCCCACCAAAACAACAAAACCACCAGAAAACAAGAGGAACTATATCAAGAGAACACAAACAAAAAAACAAATAAAGTGGTATGCTTAAGGCTCTAACACATCAATTATTTTATATTTAAATGACCTAAATAAATCTACCAATTTTAAAAAGTGGCAGAATGGAGGAGAGAGTATAAGCCAACTAACTATAGGTTGTTACAAGAAACTTCAAATGTAATATTACAGATAAGGTTGAAAATAAAGTTATTTATGGAAAAATTAAATATATAAACAAAATGCAGTAGTGACTACATTAATATCAAAGTATGCTTTAAAGGTAACAAGAGGAAGTGATAAAAAGACATGTAACTATCAAAGGGTCAATACACCAAGACGACGTAGTACTACTAAATGTATATGCCCCAAACAGGTTTGAAATCCTTGAAGCAGAAACTGACAGAACTTAGAGGGACGGACAATTCCACAGTTACACTTCAGGACTTCAGCACCCCTCTCCGTAACTGACAAAAATACTAGACAGAAGGTCAGCAAGAATACAGAAGATCTGAATAAAACCAATACTTAGGAAACTCAACAATGTACTTCTAAATAATCCATGGGTTACAGAGGAAGTCTCTAAAGGAATGAAGAAATACTTAGAACTCAGTGAATTAAAACTTGTAATTAAAACTTGCAAAATGAAGCTAGAACAATGAGGCGAGGGAACTTTGTAGTACTTTAGTGTTTACATTAGAAAAGAAAAAAAATTCAACAATCACCTCGAAAAACTGAAGAAAAATACAACCAAAGTAGAAGACATAACAAAGATCCTAAGAAAAAACCAGTGAAATTAAGAACACAAATAGAAATCAATGAAATAAAGTGCCAATTCTTCAAATTGATCAATGAACCTAATGAATGTCTAAGAACACTGACAAAGATAAAAATAGTTGACCTACTTCCAAAACCAGGAATAAAATGGGATGTAAGTACAGATCCTGCTGAAATTAAAAATAACAGAATACTTCAAACAATTCTGCAAGTTAGAAAATTTAGATGAAATGGAACAATTCCTTGAGGAACTATCCAATTTGTCCAATATGAAACAGATACCCTGAATAGCTCCATACTTACACCAAGTGATTTAAAAGAATCCAAAAGAAAAGTCTCAAGGTCCAATTGGTAATGGAGAATGCTATCAAACATTGAAATAACAAAAACAATTACACAGACTTCCTAAAGAACAGGGAACAATACCTCCCAACTCAACTCGGGAGGCCACTATTACCTTGACACCAAAGCCAGACAGTGACAGTGGTCAAAAAGAAACACAAAAAAAGTGAGAACTACACACCAATCAAGAAATTAGAGGAAAAATTCAAGGAAATACAACCAAACAGAAGGATTTAATATTTGATATATGAAACAACTGACACTCCACAGCCAAGTAGGTTTATTCCAAAGATGCAAAGCTGGTTCAATATTCAAAACTGAATACAATACATCATATAAACAGGCTTTAGAAGAAAAAGCAAATGATCATATCAGCTGATGGAAGGTATTTGACAAAAGCCAACACTCATTCATAACAAAAAAATCACAGCCAATTAAGAACAGAAACTTTCTAAACTTGTTAAAGAACTTTGGGAAAAACTTAACATTGTACTTGACAAAAACTGAACATTTCCCCCATAATACAAGGAATCAGCCAAGTATATCCTTCACTACTATTGGAAGCCCTAGATAGTGCAGTAAGAAAAGGAAATAACAGATCCAGAGAAGGGAAGAAAGAAATAAAACTATTTGCAGCTGACATATCTATGAACAAAATCCCAAGGGCTCTATCCAAAGAAATGGCTAGAAATAAGTGGGTTCAGCAAGATTGCAGTATACCAAAATACCATCCAAAAAACAGTGATCTTTCTGTATACTACTAAAGATCATGTGGAAAATTAAAGTTTGGAAGTCAACATCATGTATGATGACTAAAAAAAAAAAAAAAAAAAGACCACCCAACCTAGATACAATCTTAAAGAATGTTACCGAAACTGTATGCTGAGTTATGAAATGGTAATAAAATTATCAAGAATTACTTAAAGCATACCATGTACTGTGTTCATGATGCTGCTAACTCAACTGATCTACAAATGTAAATCAATTTTTATAAAAATGTGAGCAAGATCCTTTGCATCCTAAGACTTATATGGAAAAACAAAAGGAACTAGTAAAGCAAAACAATATAAATAATAAAGAGAGAGGAATCACTTTATCCAATTTTAAGATTTACTGTATAGCTACTGAAGTAAACAACAGATTGGATCAAGAGTGTCTGAGTGATGCTTAAAACCATCAAAGAACAGTTGTTTTTTTGAGAGCCTTAAGCAGTTTTAACTGGTGCAGTAACATGTGCCCATTCATATGGGGATCTAATCTCCTTAAAATACCTGCCCTAAGTCTCCTGACACGGCAAACCAATGAATGTATACACAAGACACATAAAGGGTCAGGACCCTGGCCTCTGAGACATTATCTGCCAGTCTCAAGTAAACCAAGGAGTCCATGACAAAGTGCAATAAACTAGACAGAGAAGTCTCAAAGAAACTGTTATGTTTGTTTTCTAAGTTTCCACCTCTTTTTACAAAAATTCCTGAGATAACACTGCTGTGTAAACTAAGGAGAAAAATGCAGCTAAAGGTTTCACTTAGTGCACAATGAACAGTGGCCTCTCCCTCCTGGATTAATTCCCAGATGTAGAATAAGGCTCTAGGTTGAGACAATCTCTACGATGTGACTACTGATGATCTGTGATAGGTTTTCTCAGTGTGAAGATACCTGTGGAGTTTCTCTTTGGTATGTACGATCAGATGCTGTGGCTGATGTTTTCTCTGGCAAAAGCTTTCCTTCAGTGTTTACATTCAAAAAGTCTTTCCCCAAAAGGAGTTCTCGGAGCGTGACTGAGGACTGCCCGCTTGTGAAGGGTCTTCCCACATCTGTTACACTGACAGGGTTTCTCCCAGTATGAACCCTTCGATGCTGCGTGAGGGATGAGGTGCGACTGAAGGCCTTTCCACACTCATTACACTTAAAGGGCTTCTCTCCAGTGTGGATAATGGCATGGCGAATGAGGTTTGTGCTCCAGCAGAAGGATTTCCCACACTCCATGCATTCATAGGGCTTCTCTCCACTGTGAGTCCGCTGGTGCCTCGTGAGGCCTGACCTGCGGTTGAAGGCTTTCCCACACTCCCTGCACTCAAAGGGCTTCTCCCCAGTGTGGATACTGAAGTGTCGAATGAGGTCTTTCCTAGTGCTAAAGGCTTTCCCACATTCTTTGCACTCAAAAGGTTTTTCTCCAGTGTGGGTCCTTTTGTGCAAGATAAAAGTAGAGCAGTGGGTGAAGGCCCTGCCACATTCATTGCACACAAAAGGCTTCTCCCCAGTGTGAATGCGCTGGTGCCTCTTGAGGTATGACCGCTGGTTGAAGGCCTTCCCACACTCGAGGCACTCAAAGGGCTTCTCCCCAGTGTGAATGACATAGTGGTGAATGAGGGCTGCACTCTCACAGAAAGCTTTCCCACACTCACTGCACTCATAGGGCTTCTTCACAGTGTGACTCTGCTGGTGCCACATGAGGTATGACCTGTGTTTGAAGACCTTGCCACACTCAAAGCATTCATAGGGATTCTCGCCACTGTGGATGATGTGGTGTCGAAGGAATCCAGGCCTATGGCGAAAGACCTGCCCACATTCTTTGCAGACAAAGGATTTTTCTCCAGTGTGTCTCCTTTTATGTAAGACAAAATTGGAGCGGTGGGTGAAGGCCTTTCCACATTCACTGCACTTGTAAGGCTTCTCACCACTGTGAATCCGCTGGTGTTGTGTAAGGTATGACTTGCGGTTGAAGGCCTTCCCACACTCCATGCACTCATAGGGCCTCTCCCCTGTGTGGATCATGTGGTGCTGGAGGAGGTGTGTGCTCTTAATAAATGTTTTCCCACACTCTCTGCATTCGTAGGGCTTCACTCCAGAGTGAATCTTTTCATGTCCAGCAAGAAGGTGTTTCTTGTTAAAAACTTTCCCACACTCGTTGCATTTAAAGGTATTTTCCTCTTCCTGCATCACGGGATCTTTACCCGATCCACAGGAGTCACTGTCATGGACAGCATGTCCTCGGGGCACTGGCTCTGGGACATTCCCTGAAGACACACCATCTGCTGCCCCTGAGCCACCATGTTTGGGGCTTGTTTTCTGAGGGAGCCTCTCCCTTTGGGGCTCTGACCTTGGTCTCAAGTGTCCTTCTTGCATTCCCAGTGGCCCACCCTGATCCCTGGTCTGGCTCAGCCAGGAGTCCCTGGGGGCTTCTTGTGTTAGCTGGAGTGAGGCTCCTTCAGACAGGGCTGGCTCACAAGTGGTAGATTCTGTGGTCTTGGATTTTCCTTTGTCACCTGGATGAAATCCAACACACAACAAGGCCCGTTAGTAATGCCAACATGGAAGAAACAAAATCAGCATTTCTGTGGGGAAAAAAAGAATGAAGATGATAATAATGTTTCTGAATCTGCTATGTTTTGCTACTTCTGAATCCCAAGGTTACAGTAGCTTTCTTTTCATGGGGCTTGGCCGTCTGATACCTGGAGAGGGAGACCCTGAGGACAACCCTGGTGAGGGGACAGAGGGGACAGAGTACAGACATCACCACAAGGCCACAATGGCCGTGGCTGGACAGGGTAATGATGTTGCTGTGTTTTCAGTTTCCTGGAAGGATGTCCATGTTGCTACAATAACACTAGTAAAGGTGCCCAGTGCGGCCCTGACGGAAGACAGGACGTGGGTGACGCACAACCAACTTTCTCCAAAGAGAAGTCTGGGTAACCTCAAAACCCTGGGTATTTCCAGAGTGACAGGCATGTCTTAATTACCCAGGGTGGGCGAGCCCCAAGGAACATACCTGACAGTTTACGACAACAGTAACTCATCAGGGGCTCCTAGATAGTGTATGTTAAACAGATGACTCGGGTTAAGGTCTGGCCACATCAGAAAGACCAACCTTACAAAGTTGGAGCTTTGAGTCATGAGCTAAC
Organism: Manis javanica; assembly: GCF_040802235.1. Taxonomy (NCBI): domain Eukaryota; kingdom Metazoa; phylum Chordata; class Mammalia; order Pholidota; family Manidae; genus Manis; species Manis javanica. The sequence goes on from NC_133172.1 coordinate 1,470,626, forward strand.
CAGGTGGCCCTCTGGAAAGTGAAGGAGAATGTGCCCTAAGTGAAATGTTTCGATCAGTCATGCTAATATAACAAAGGCCCAATAGAACTCTAGATGCCAGGGCTCTGGTGTGATCCCTGGGTTGGAAACGCACCATGCACACACTGCCACACGCTGACACTGGGAGATGACAAGTCACTAACGACACTGAGGCTTAGTGTTTGCACACTTCCACCCCCTCTTCTAATTTGTATCCTTTGTTAACAAACATGACTGTGAGTATAGTGAGTTTTATGGAGTTTGTTGAGTCTTTCCAGCAAATCACTGAACCTGAGGGTAGTTTTGGAAAATCCTTCGACTTGTAGTTGGTGTCATATAACCTGGACACTCCTGACTATTGTGGAGTTCTGCCCTGCTGACCTGGAGTTCGACTAACTGTGTGCAGGAAGAGATCCCAGGAGTCTTCCAGGAGGAGGTGCCCCGTGATGTGTGCCTTTTAGCGCCCAAAGAGTTGCCACAAAGAGAAAGTGTGAAGGGCACGAGCTCCAGGAGACAGAACGTACAAAGGCACTGCGGAGCGTGAGAGCAGAGTGCTGATGAGAATCCAGAGCAGGTGGAGAAAGAAGAGGAGCAGGTTTCCAAGGTTCTGATTGGGGGACAGGAAGAACCCCCAGAACCAGGCTCACAACGCAAGCGGTGAGAAGGACTGGACTGAATACACTGAATCAGATATGCCGAAGCGACAGCTTTGTGAAAAGACTAGCAAAACGTACATTATTTAGATGGAGAAATTGGTACTTTACTTGAAGACATTAGAAAAGAGCTACATCCAAGAGGAATTTGATGTGGGGGGAGAGGGAGTTGGTAGTTGGAAGGTACAAACCTCCAGGTGTAAGGTGAGCACGCAGAGGGGTGTGATGTGGGACAGGAGGCCTGTGGCTAACACTGCTGGCTGGGGTACAGGAAAGCTGGGAGAGCAAGTGAGAAAAGTTCTCACCACACAGAGGGTTTCCCCCCTTTTTCTTTACTATTTATTGTGTCTGTGTGAGAAGATGGATGCTAGCCAAGCCCACCTGGCGATCATTCCACAGCACATGGAAAGGAAACATGCTGTGCGCCTTAACCTCATACAGGCTTTCGCCGCTTCTCTAAAGTTCACGCTACACCGCTCACTTTTATGAAATACCTGCTTTAGTATCTGGTCTCCTAACTGAAAGCAAGTCAGAGAGGATTTTCGCTTTCATGAAAAAAGGTGAAACAAGTGGAATACTGTCCCGCATTTGTTTTGCAGCAGGTGTTCGAGGCAGCAGGCGCCCCGGGAGCTGGGGCTGCCTCACCCATCTCCCCTTCCTGGGGACCACACTGGGTACCTCGGCATCAGGCCACCGTTGCCTTGAGCTGTGTCTTTGAGCGTCTGTGCTGTGCAGCAATTTAGTCTGTGAACTAGTTAGTGAGAAGTGTCCCAAGGTAACAGAAAAGCCTACAGGAGGTTAGTTTTGGGGTCTGGGAACACTCAACATTTTTCCATATAAACTAATGCCAACTACTTCTTCGCCTTACACCGTTCTGGTTTATGAGAGCTTCCGCAGGAATGAATGCTCCACTATCAGGTAGCAGGGGAAACCTGCAGTGATGTGTGTCAATTATTTCTCAATAAAACTGGAGAAAAAGATAATCTGCTGACATAAAACTGAGAGTTCTACCCGAGTAAGAAGATAAATCAATACAATGCCCTATGAAGTGTCCACTGGGTCATCATGGAACTCAGTGGTCTAGTTGTGGGTTCGTATGACAGAACAAGCAACGAGAGTAAGGACACTGGGAAGAGTGAAGGCCACCTCACCACGTAACACATGATGGAATGACAGACTGTCCTGCACTGTGGCCCTGACAGAGAACAGCCAGACGGGCAGTGAAAAAGAACCGAGTTTGGAAAATACGCTAACATCTGTGTGGAGCCTTGGCGGAAGGCAGAGGCGGCAGAGCGACTCAGTGGTGAAAGGAGAAAACACAGTAAAGAAGGAAACCAGAAAAACTGGTCGATGCCAGGAGTGAAAAAACTACCCCTCTCCCCACACTATACTCAAACTCTATTTCAAACTGAAAACAGTGAAATGTCAAATGCCAAGTTAAGAAAATTTTAGAATAAATAGTATCTTTTTGATATTGGGGGTAAAGCAAGACTTTTACGTAATACACAAAATCAGTAATCATATAAGAAATGTTGCAAACTAGATTACACTAAGAACATCTATTAACAAAAGACACTTTTAAGAGTGGAAAAATTAAAAAGCAGAAAATTATATCTTCAACATCTGTAACTGATAAAACATGCATGATGTACAGAGTCCCTACAAATCAAAAGGCGAGCAGGTTAACAGAAAAACAGGCATTTATCATGAAAGGACACTTAAAAGAAGAAAATACAGATTGGCCCACATCATAAGGTGCTAAAGCTCCTTAGCAATGAAGGAAAAACAAATCAAGACCATAGAAGGTAGGACCTCATGTTCCTTTGATCGTCAAAAACTGAGGAGCCCTACAGAACGAGCACCGGGCGAGGCGCAGGCAGAAGGCGCCTCCGTTCTCTCCTGGTGGGGGTGTCAGCCTGTAGGGCCCCTGTAGGGCCCCTTCAGAGCACAATGGGAATAGTCTTGTAAGACTTAAAACTTTCCAAAGCCTCTAATTCAACAATTTCACTCCTGAGAAACATCAAAACACGCCCGCAATTACGTGCAAGACGACCAGTATGTAAGGGCTTGGCAGCACTGCTCGTGAGAGTGACAAGATGTGGACAATTAAATGTCGCAGGGAGTGGACGAATACAGCGTGACACAGAGTGTTTTTTATGGCTCTTCTTCAACTGTAAGGAACACGAGCCTATTTTTATGTTGAGTAGAGAAGCAAGAAGAACGTAAGTGAAGGAAACCTTTCCCTGAGGTGTGACCTAGACTCCGGGTCAGGAACTGGCCAAGGCCAGTGGAAGACCTTTGCCACAAGGGAAAAGGAGCGGCTGCAGACGTGTCTCAGGAGTGCAGACGGGTGGGGAGCGGGCAATGGGGGGGCGGGCTTGCCACCCCCAAGCGGACACATCAGTGGCCACGTGCTGACACCCAGGGCCGGGGAGCTGCTACGTGCTGGGATGGGTGGACGCAGGTGGAGGTGGGGGGGTTCTCTGACGCTGTACCCAGGCTCTCAACTGCCCAGATGGCAGGACGACTGGCTGGAACTTGGGAGGCGGGAAGGGTTCCTTGCCAGGCACTGCTGCCTCTGGGTCAAAGGGCTGTGTGGCTTGAAACCACCAGAGGCCAGAACAAGCAGCTCCCGAGGGAACCAGGAGCAGCGGTCCCCTCCCGGCCTCAGGCCTGCAGGCCCTCCTCCCGCCCGCCTCTAGGCTCCTACCTGCACAGGCGCTCTGCGGGAGGCCTTTCGTCACTGGCCACAGCTGCTGCCCGTGCTCCAGCTGGTACATCAGCTCAGGTCTGGGAACAGGACAGCCTACTCATGGAGAAAAAAGAATGATTTCTGTGAAAAGAAAATCTAGTCTGGGACTTGAGGGGGTGGACAAGAACTTGGAATGACATGGCTCCTGCCCACCCACACAGAACGCTGACCTGTGACCTGGAAGCCAAGGGTATACGCACCAAAGACTTTAGTGCAGTGCTTGTTGTGCAGACAGCACCTGCTCCCTCTGACCTCCACGCCCCGAGCCCACACTCTGTTCAGCTGCAGCCATGAGACTCAGCGAATACGACCCTCTTCTTCCAGAAGGTGTTTCCTAATTACTAGTTCTAGACTATTTACTGATCAAAAAACAAGCCCCCAGATACGCAGGGAGAATAAAAGGTATCTAAATAATATGCAATATATAACTGAGTTATAAAATACTGCCTATAGACCCAACTGTACATCCGAAATTTGTATACTAAAAACTTACATCATTTACATTAAAAAATTATATACAATAGTTACATACAGCAAAACAGAATGTATATATTTAGAAGTTACATTACCAAATTAGGGCCCTGGTTGGCTTTTTTGACTACAACACAGTTTCTAAATTAACCTTAAAATTTACTAAAATGCACCAACTGACAAAACTTCATGAACTTATTAATACTGGGGCTCAAATCACAGCTCTACGTGGGGGAATCTCACTAAATTCAAATTTTTTACTCTCCAATTATAAAAAGTAACTAAATATAAAAGGAAAAATAGGTATACTTCCCTTAGGCTGTAACCTTGCCTGAATTTCCCAGTTACAATACTGTCCTAAAATATCCTGTATTGAGCACAGATGCTATGACATGACACACAGTTAAAACTGTTGGCACTTAGTAACCACATTGTTTTTTCATGTGAAACCTTCATAAGAGTGTATATCAACCATACCTTAATAAAAAACAAAACAAAACAAAAAAACTGTTGACACTTACAAATTGGCTTGATAAAATGGGACCCCACAGACTCCAGTTAAAACAGCCCACTGTGAGTGGGAAAGGAGCCTTGGGAGAAGTAAATGTATGACACAAAACCCAAATAATAAAAGGGCGTCATCCCCACGCTTCCCCATCTGGCAGCCCAATCACACCTGTTCTCGCACCTGCAAAGATAAAGGACACCTTCCCGCAGGCTGCAACAGTCTTGGCCACCTCGTCCCCAGCGCGTCTGAACTGTGCCCCCGCAGACTTTATAGGTCAAGCCCTAGCCCCCAGTGTGATCATCTTTGAGGAGGTGATTAAGGTTGAATGAGGTTACGGGGTAGGGCCCTGGTCTGGTAGGACTGGTGTCCTGAGAAGAGGACCTCTCTGTGCCAGGGGAGCGGCCAAGGGAGGGCACAGCAAGAAGGTGGCCAGGAAGACACCTGTCAGAAACCGCTGGTGCCCGCACCTGGGACCTCTGGCCTCCGGGCGTGCGGGCTGAACCTGCTAATGAAGCCCCGCGGCAGCGGCAGCCTGAGCTGACTAACACAACCTAGAATTACTGACATCATACCCAGCCGACAACCCAGTAATTGTTTAGTGCACGTAGATTAGGCTAACGTGTTCTGCTCATGCCTATTTCAACCACCTCTCAGCCAGGCTGTCCTACCGCTGAAGGGAGGTGGCGCTCCTCCCAGGCTCCCTGGGGTAGGTGACAGCTCTGCCATCGAACAGTCTGCAGACGGGACCTCACCGCACCCGCCTTTCTTTAGGAAGCACAGGTACAACATTACCCTGGCGACAACCTTGTCCAAGGAGACTCACTTGACACACTTACGGATATGTACAGCCATCATCCTGTAGTCCTTTTGGGGACAGTTTTGGATAATATTGTTTAGTATTATTTTGGGTCTGGAGGCAAGATACCACTCGTTAATAAACTATTTTATTTCACTGATGCTGAAGCTCACCACTCAGCTCCCCTTAAGTGGGGCTCCCTCCAACAAGGGCTCTAAAATATGGGCAAATACTGTTCACAGTCACTCCCTTGGGGCCCTCAGGGACGCCTTCACTACAGCGGCTTCAAGAACCTCTTCTTGTGCCTCCCAGCACCTCTGAGCCATCTGAGGGCTGTAGGGTGCCCAGTGGCTTCTGATTGGAACCAGTGTTCCCCCGCCCAGCCTCTGGCTATACACTATTAGAACAACGACTAAACTATATATTGTGTTCTCCCGGAAACAGAGTCTCCCAAGCCCTGAGCCTGTGACCTCCCACACCCAGCGGCTCAAGGATGCTTTGGGTCTGAGCTCAGCAGAGCCACGGAGGCCTCAAGACAGGATGAAACCCACCCTGTGCCTTCTGGCATATTCCACTTGTAGGTGGTGGTGGCCTCTCCTGTCCTTGGCCCTTGCCAGATGCCCTGGTGCTGGAGGGGGTCACCCTCGCCAGGCCCCTGGGCTTCTTGGGGAGCCCGTGGGATTAACTGAGTGGGCAGCTGTGGGACCTCCATGAACTGTAAGACACACACTGCTGTGCACCATACGGGAAGGGGCTCAGCCGGACACTGCTTCTACCCCTATCCCAGAACGTCCTAATACAAATGGACCAGGAGACAATACTCGGCCAAACTTCAGGGGGTCGCAGTACCACCAAATGTCCATCTTCATTCATTATAAAGTGCTGGGCTGCTGCCTAAAAACCGTCTCCTTCAGGGTAAGGAACGGAGGCTCTCGCCTCCCAGATACCCCCAAATAAGCCAACATCGCAGACGTCTACACACACGAAGGCCACACACAGGCCTCGCCAGGCCACTCCTCAGTCCCTTTGGAGGCACAGACAATACTGATTATAACCTAGACACAAATTCTGCTTTTCCAGTTACCCAATGCTGGGCTCTGGAAGCAGACATTCAAAATACCATTTACCATTAAGGCCTGAATGGGCCCCAAAGAGCTGATTTAACTAAAAGACATAATGGTCTCTTCAAACAAGGCTCTCCTCAAACATTTTCAAATTCCAGTCTGACAGACAAACTCTCGGCAAGTCTCTGTCCTGCCTCCCTGCCCCCCCGCCCTGATTCAGGGGCCCCCTGGAACTACTTAGATCTCATGCCAACTTTACAAACGGGTCCCACTGCCTTTTCCTATACTTAAAGGAAATGTATACGAAGCCTCACCTCCAAATATATGAAGGTCTATTCTACACAAGGCCACTTAAAATGTCACGCCAACTCCAGTGGGTACCCACATGCAAAGGATACCCCAGTCCCACATTCCAGACCAAGACCTCAACGATGCCAACTTGGTCTGGGACGCTGAGACCTTCACCCCATCAGATGCCGGGAGACTGCCTCTCCTCAGACAGAAACCAGCTACGGGACCTCTTTGCTTTCTCCTATCAGGAATCCTGCTTTGCTCCCGAGCTTGCTGCCCACACAGCTCATGATCCTGGAATACCCCTTCCCTTCTGCCCGGGCAATCTGGGAGAAGCTGCCTTTTCATCTCTCACATTAAATTAAATCTCTAGTCAATCTCTTGAATCTCGAGAGGGGCACCCACTCCCCAAGCCTTCTCCTACCTCATGCCCCAGCTCTCCACCAGGACCTCCCGTCCGGCTTCTCAGACAGTGACCGCTCATTCTCTTGATGACACGCTGTGGTACACAGTAAGAAATATGTATCTGGTCTTTGTCCCCATTCCTGGCACAGAGCCCTAAAATCCTTGTCAATTCCTAAGCAATAAAAACATCCTTTGTTATAATACTTGGTTTTTGTCCCCAATTTCTGAAATATCTCATAGCAGATAAAGGTGAAAGGAGCATCTTTCATTATTTATAAAAAGCCTCTTTCTACCGCACCTGTGTTTACGTCAGTAAGGTGACTTTTGGACTGATCCTAAGGAGAAAGGGCTGGTTGCCGGGAGGACCAGCCACCTGATCAGAGGCTGGGAACTTCAGCCCCATCCATGACCCGAGGAGGGGAGGGGCTGGAGATTGAGTTCAATCACCAATGGCCAATAATTTCAACAATCACTTCCATAAAAAACATTAACTAGAGTGGCTGGGCATCTCCAGGCTAGTGGCCACCCTGAGGTGCTGGGAGGGCGGCAGCCCGCAGAGGGAGCAGCAGCCCCGCAGCCCGTCCTGCGTACCTTGCCCTCTGCATTTTCCATCAGGCGGTTCCTGAGCTTCATCTTTATAATGAATATGTAATGGTTAGTGAGGTGCTTCCCTGAGTTCTGTGAGCCGTCCTAGCAAGTATTATACCTAAGGAAGGGATTGTGGGAGCCCGATTTACAGCTGGCTGGTCAGGACAGGTGACAACCTGGACTCCTGACTGCATCTGAAGTGGGTAGGCGGGAGGGACGGTCTTGAGGGACCCAGCCCTTGACCTGGGGGGTCTGCACTAACTCCAGTCACTGTCAGAACTGCTTGGTGTGGAAAACCCTCACATTTGAAAACAGAAGTGTTCACTAGAGAAAAGAAGTTTTCAACTCCACTAAAATATTGTCAGATGCCCCCCTCAACTTTAGAGGCTCCTCCTGGCTAAGGCTGGATAAACGGGCAACTTCCATCAGGGGCCGGCCTGCAAGGGTTGCTTTTATCTCCACTTGGGTCCCTTGCTCTCATAACAAAATGCTTTTCCATACTCTTTAGGGCAACTTGTGCCATCTTTCTAAAAATCTCCGTGGGCATTACCCCAAAGTTGCCTTAACATGATATCAAAATATCAGAGGACCCACTACTGAATCACTAAAGAACGTCGCTTTTTTTTTTTTGTTTTTTTTTTTTACAACCTGACACCTTCAGGGCCTTGGAGCTAGCTAGTCCCCACGACCTGCCTCAGGGCACACCTTTCACAAGCGGACTCAACAGCCACAGCCACACCCACCTCACTTCACTCCGCCCACCGGCATTCCCTGCCCCACATCGGCCCGGATCCAGGTTCCAAAGCACTGCGGGAACCTCAGCTGCGCCCCAAAGTCCGCTGAAACACTCAAGCCAGCCCAGCCTGAACGCCGACCCTGCGCCCTGCCTTCGTGCAGACGGCACGGCAAAGACTCTGCGCCCCCCTCCCACTCCTCCCGACCGAGCTGCTGCCTCCCCTTGGGGCCCTGGGAGGCCTGACTGTCCCCTTCTGAGATCTGTAACGTATTCTTTTTTCAATGGCATTAGCCTCTCTCTCTGTGCCATCCCTCAGAAGTCACCCCTACAAACTGGAATCCCACAGGCACAGATCAGTGGGCTGGGGGTGCCACCTGGGCATGAACAGTGCCCGACGGTCCCAAACAGCACAGTGCTCAGCGCATCCATGCTGCAGTGGCTGACTACCACTTAAAAGGGATTAATCTAGGTTTTCTTCAAAATAGGAGTCATGCATCATCACTCTGGTAAGTGGGAAACCCAATCACTTCCCTTATCGGCAGGTCGCCATGCAATGAAATCAAAACGCTGTTCAAAGTCACAAAGAGCTCATGCTGCTCTCTCAGGCCCTGAGCACAGGCTCCTCCTTCTGCTGAACAGGGGAAAGTAGCGACAGTTGAGGGGAGTGGAGGAAAGAAGGGGTGTTAAATAGTCAGCATTAAATCCAGTCCTCCCATCAAAAAAAATAAGGATGCAGGAAAATAAAATACTGGAATGGGCATGTCTGGCTGTCTCCCGGTGCAGCTGCTGACGTCTCCTGGCGCACTCTGCAACACGGTTTCTCAACCTGGCATGACTATGTAGGTCAAGGCAAGTCTCTACTGGAGGGTGGGGAGGATCTGCCTGTGTCCACGAGGATGTGCAGTGGCCTTCCAGGTCCCCAACCCCCAGGTGACAACAGCACCCACACCCCAGTTTAACAACAAAGGCCTCCTGAGGTCACTGAGTTTCTCCCATGGAGCAGGATCATCCCTGGGGAGAACGACTGGTTTAGAAGGTTACAAATAGGGAAAGAGGAAGAGGGGGATTGGGGAGACCTCCCACGGCAGGCGGGCCAAGTCAACAGCTGGTGAGGACGCGGGAACTGTGCGGGAGGGGCCGCTGCGGGAGAGGCTGAGTGACCAAGCTCCTGGCTTCACCAGGGGGAGGGCACAGCAGGGGAAAGAGCCCTAGGCCCTGGCGGCTGGTGAGGGAACGGGGAGCTGGGGACAGAGGTGACGGTGAGCGCTGAGGGCTGCACGGCCGGACGGCAGACCTCCAGACAGTTTGTCATGAAATCCCCGAGTGTACCTGACCTTTCCCAGCTCTGTGCCATCTCCTCTCGTTGCCAGAGAACATGGCTGCTGGTCTCCAGGGACAGGCACGTCTCGCCCTGAGCCCCGGACCCCCAGCCCTGCTCTCCCTCAGGCTCAGTGGTCTGTCGCGACCACCCTCAAGCGGAGAAACGGGGCAGCGGCTGCTTCTCAGCCTGGGCACTCCTGGCACGGTGGGCTGGATGAGTTCTTTGTCGAGGGGCCATCCTGTCCAGCCAGGGTGCTTGGCACCATCTCTGGGCTCTAACCTAGATGCCAGTGCCACCCATGCCCACGTGTGACAACCGAAGTGGCTACACACACTGCCAAGTGTCTCCTTGGGCACATCTGTGGAGGGGCACTACTCTAACTTCCCTCTCCCGTCCTGGCAGAGGATCTCGGCCCCAGAAACAAGTGGCGACCACCAAGGCCCAGAGCCGAGATCGTGCAGAACAATACCCGCTGGCAGTGCGGGCAAAGGCCTCCCGGGGGCCTGACTCACCCCCTTCCTGGACCCCGTCCCCAAGCGCGGCCCTGCCACCTGGGCTGTGGGGACACTGAGCCCACAGGCCCGCTCAGTCAGCTGTCTTCCCAGGACACGAGGGGAGAACCTCAGACAGAGGCCAGTCTGTGCTGGACAGTGGGGTAAGGTCCAGGCAGGTATGGGCCACGGGGGCCTCAAAAATGCCCCACAGAGCCCAGCAGCAGCGTAAGAAGAACCAAGCGCAGACAAGCAATCTGGGGACACACGCAGCAAGGACGGGGCGGCCAGTCCTGTCACAAACCTGCCCTTCTGAAGAGTGACACGACCTAAGCCAGCCAGCACCCAGCACGGGACAGAGGCCCACAAGCCAGCGCAGAGTCCTGGTGGGCCCGGGGCCCCTCCCAGCCCCTCCCAGGGGGACCGGAAATCTGCCCTTGGATTCTGCAGGGCGGCCCGTTTCCCCGCCACTTTCCAGGAGCCGAAGGGGGACCATGTGTGTTGCCCAAAAAGACAGGGCAGCAGGAGGTGGGTCTGCAGAGTGGCTGACGCGTGGGCGGGAGGGAGGGAGGGAGGGAGGGCTGGCGCTGAGGCTCCCTGCGCAGCCGGATGGAGCCACAGGTTGCAGGCAAGGAAGCGCTGGGTGGGGAGGCCTTACCCAGGGACACCAGGAGCCCACAGTTTTCCAGCATCACCTCCTGGTAGAGGGTCCTCTGGGCTGGGTCCAGCTGCCCCCACTCCTCCCGGGTAAAGGTCACGGCCACATCATCGAAGGTCACGGACACCTGGAAAGTCAAACAGAGGTAGCAGCGTTGGCCTTGGGGCTGCTGGGTGGGATCAGCACCTGACTGCATTGCTGGTGAAGGTACAGCGTGATCAAGGGCCGAATCACCAAGCGCCTCCCAGGGCTGAGCTCCGTGCTGGGCTCTCGGGGGAGATGGATGATGCTCTGGGCAGAACGCAAAGGTAGAGAGTCACACACAAGACAGTGGAAATGACGTGCAGTGTGAGGTGCAGTGAGGGCTCTAGGATGCCCAAGGAATAAGTAAATAATGGTGTGACTGTATCGGTAATGGTAACAACACAGCACCTGAGCCTCAACGGTCCTGCTAGCTGCCTGCCCCACGCTGGGGGCCTCACATCCTGACTAAAGGCCCCAGCTTAAGTCAGTCTCTTGTGGTTTGCATCCAAACGCTTGTAACCCGACACTTGGGAGCTGTGTTACCTTGGAGACAGCACTTTGTTTCTCTGAGACCCAGTTTCTGGATCAATAATAGTTCCCACTTCACCAGTAACAGTTGCAAGATTTAGACAAATCATTCAATGCTCAGCGTGCTTTGGGATTTTCATTAGGAGGCATGATTTTAGCGCGGGCTGATCTAGCACAGGGTCTAAGGAGTAATCGGGCATGCCTCCACTGTCACAGCGAATACACAGTACACGGTTGTGAACCACTTCCACCAATTTCGGCTGTTAAATCCACTTTGGAAAATATTTCTATGAATAGGGACAGAGCATCGGAGCCCTCATCACTGACCTCTCGGGAAAGGCCCCTGGAGGGCTGGCACATACTTGGGTAACAGTGGGCCGGGACCAGCTCCCTACGTGCCGCTGGGATCCCCTGGATCTCCCAGGCTCCCAAGGAGACTCCACGACGAGCCGTTGGTCTCGTTTTCCTTCCTGAGCCCTGACAGCACTTATCCGTGGAGCCAGGTTTCTTCAGATTAGGGAACGCAAATGGCCAAGGAAGACACGGGCCTCGGCCATGAGAGCACGAGCCTTCGGCCACGGCCGCCGTCCTGACCGAGGGCGGCTGAAATACCCCTACAAGAGACCGCAGGGCCTGGCCTCCCCAGACACCCTTCTCGGCGGCTGGGAGGCGCTGGGACCACCCCACCCGCCACCCGGGCCTCTTTCAACGACCAACACACCTTGCCTCTGTCGCGCACTTCTCGCCCGGAAGCCCTGTCCCCCGCCAAGCGCCCAAGATCGCGTGTTGGAAGACGACGGAGGTGGGCTGAGGACCCTTGCAGAACACGATGGGCTGGGGGGTTACTCTGGGTATGACGGCAGCCCCTGGGGGAGGCATCACCCACTCTTTCAACATCTTATCCGGCAAGTCAGAAACCACACGCGTTTTGGAAATGCGGATGATTTAGGAAGCAAACCAGCGCCACATGCCCAAAAGCACACCTGCGGAGATGAACGCGGTGGTTGTCTGGGCTCCCCGACCCTTCGGGAACCGCCTCCGCCCTTGCAGGGCAGCAGCAGCTCCTGAATCCCCGTCCACTCACCTGTGTCCGCCGCGCCGGCGACGCCGCCATCACAGGACCCTGAGGGCCGAGCGAGCTGGGACAGGCGAGTACGGGGCGGCCTGCCGGGCGGCCTCGACGGCCCGCCGCACTCCGAGCCGCAGCGGAAGGCGCACGGGACCCAGGGCGCCGCCCTTGGCTGCGGCGGGGACGCAGGGCGGGCGCGGAGGCCCCGCAGAGGCCGCGCGGCGCGACGGGCGAACAGGGGACGCGCCCGGTACAGGGAGTCCCGGGCCGTGTGACGCACGAAGGTGATTATTCCCCTTCTCGGCTCCGCGCCGACGAAAGGCCGGAGAAGCGGCGCGGGCCCAGTACTCGGCGACTCCGGGCCGGCGGGACCGGGCCGGAGAGGCAAATGGCGTCCGCGGGGAGCAACCCGGAAGTCCCGCCCCCGTGGGGAGCCGCCGGAAACGCCCCCGCCGCGGGCCGTCCGACACGAGGTGCACGGCTTTCTGGGTAACGTAGTTTCTCCTTTCTAAGCAAAGACGCGAAGAACCCCTGAACCGAGAAGTCTTCCTCCGATTTAAGGTGCCCTTCCCGGACCCAGACCTGACTTTTTACAGTGAATCGACTTCAGGGGAGCCAAGGGGAAGACGTGGGAGCGTCCATCCTATGCCGGAGTGAAACTGAGGCTCGGGAGGCAGGGCCATCAGCCCTGGATGGGGCAAAGTGCAGGTTCGCGGAACCAGATCCTCGGCTTCCCGGGTGACTTTCCCCTTCCAGGATGATCTGGGAGAGCAAACAGGAGTGGCTGAAAGTCTTCCCCAGGAGGACGCCTGAAGTCCCACCTCAACCCCTTGCGCACTAACCAACCGCACTGTACTGGGCCTTCTGTGGCCTTGAACCCCTTCCGCGAGGTGGGAACCTCTTGAGGCACGTGGTTGGCCGGCCGATCACCGGAGGAAAGGATTTGCGGTCCCCTGCTCCGGGGAGGCCGCTGGCGGAGGAGGCTTGGAGGGAAACCCAGGACTCCAGGTTCAAGTGTGGATTGGTCTGCGAGACCACGAAGGGCATGTCATGTACACCCTATGACTAAGCATTGGGGAGAGGGTTCAGTGTCCGGTTGTATAAATTTGGGAGTTGTTAGCTTACATTTACTGCAAGCCCTGATGCTAGGTGAGCGCTTCAAGAGAATGGGTGTAGATTGGAAGAGAATGGACGGAGCATGAACCGTGGAACAACCTGACTTCATTTGGTGGATGATGACAAAAAAACAACAAACTCTCTTTAGGGATTCTAATGTCCACCCAGAGGTATATTAAGCAATCTTAGAATATCACCACTGACGGTATTTTTTTTCCCCTCTAACTGTGGAGCTGAGAGAATACAAGGCATCTTTCGTGATTTAAGGATGCATACAGACTTGAGAAATGGAATCAGAAGTACAGAAATGTCTTTAAGAGATTTAATTTTTTTAAGATGAGAGAGAAGCATAGTGACAGGATGTTAATTAGGTCAAGGAATGAAGAGTTCGTAAGTTCTGCAGAGAAATAGTAGGATATACATATTTTATAAGTATGTATATACATCTTCGGTAACTGTGTATATGTGTATTGTGTATATATGTATAGGTAATATATGAGGTTTTATTTCAAGGAATTAGTTTATGATAATGGTGGGCCAGACAAATCCTAAATCCATAGGGTAGAGGGCAGACTAGCCGACTGGAAACTACAACCAGAGCTAATACTGCAGTCTTGAAGCCAAATTTCTTCCTCAGGGAACCCTTACTTTTCCTCTTAAAGCCTTTCAACTGATTGGATAAGGCCCACCCATATTACCAAAATAAAACACTTTGCTTAAAGTCAACTGATTATAGGTGTTATGCAAATCTATAAAATACCTTCACAGCAACACTCAGGTTAATGTTTGAACTAATAAATGGGTAACATAGCCTACCCACTGTTTACACATAAAACTAGCCATTATATCCTACTCTCTTGTCAACCATCTCTTTAAACCATACTTAATCTCCAGATGGTAAAAAAGACATACTTCTTAACCAGATCATATCTGGTATTGATCCATTGTTATGAAGAAGTGACATATGATCTATATGTAAGATGGATTACATATGAATGTAATAGGATACATATGGATTTATTAAATTCTCTGTGACTGGAAATTGTCCTCTGTGTAAGATACTGTCTTTGTCCTCAGAAAAATACAAATATTTAGGATATGTATATATCACTGATTAACTTCTGGTATATACTTTACCTGTTTATTAAAACTATTATTTATTTTTTGTCTTCCCCTCCAGATGTTTCATGAGGGCAAAGGCCTTTGCTGTGCTACTGCTGTATCCCAAAATTTCAAAAAATTGTCCAGTACAAAGCAGACACACTATAAAGATTACAGTAATATATAATGGAGTCCTGGCTCACAATCTTGATAAATTGTTTTTTTTAAAGCAATACAATAGATTTAAATAAAAACATTTTTTGAATAGAGAACAAATGGTACAAAACTAAAATAGTGTGAAAAGATAAGCATTGGGAAGCTTTATTCCTACTGCCTTACAAGTAAGCAACCGAGTGGCTTTTCTTTAAGCAAAGACAAATGTACACTAGAACTTTCCTGTTTTATTACCCAATAGGTAGCATAACATGTTCACAGTCTTGGACTTCAGGTGTTTCACATAATACCATATCCCAGAGATAATTCCATACCAGTACCTGGTGTCCACATTTTCTTAAAAGCTCTTTCAGGCCCTTTAAACTCTGAAAAACGAGTCTGTAAGATAAATAGAAATAGTCTGTGTCCTTGCAACTACAAGGAAAGCGGGTGTGGTTAGTTATCAAACTCTGAAGAAGCAAATGCTTATAAAGGAGTTATGTACACTATGAACTGGAAAAATAATCCCTAACCTCTGAAAGGTCTATTGTTTTTACTGATTTTTTTTTACTTAGCATGCATGGTTATTGTTTTTCTTTTCTCAGTGGTATAAAGCCCTAATAAATGCCTTTGTTAGGGACACAGTGGATCTCTGGCAACTTGCTGCACGGATGGACAGTGACTGCACTGGGGTATGGGTGGGGACTTGATAATATGGGTAAATGTAGTAACCACATTGTTTTTTCATGTGAAACCTTCATAAGAGTGTATATCAATCATACCTTAATAAAAAAAATAATAAGCAAATAAATAAATAAATGCCTTTGTTAGCCAGAAGTGCATCCATGGTGTTCCACGTAGTACACAGGCAATACAAAAAAATCACTCTGCAGATTGCTTAGGTAAATAAATAGCTTGACGATTATTGTTCACTGAAGTGAAGAGCAAACATCTTTTGGGTTCCACAATTTGCCATGTTCTTTCTTTGGGATTTCAATTCCTTTCTTGTTTTCTTCTAATTTAATTGACCAGGTTTATTTTTGTAGAGCAATTTTAGGTTAACAGCAAGAATGGAGAGTACAGAGTGCTCCCACCTCCGCCATGTTCCCACACACGCACGACCTCCCCCCCATTATACCTCACATCACAGTGGTGTGTTGTTGCTGATGAACCTACCATCACATCACCATCACTCAAAGTCCATAGTTTACATTAAGGTGTACTCTTGGTGTTGCGCAATCTATTGGTTTAATAAATGTTTAATGACATGTATCTACCATTAAAATAGCATACAGAATGGTTTCCCGGCCCTGAAAGTCCTCTGTGTCCTACCTGTTCACGCCTTCCTCTCCCAGTGGTTGCACCGGTCTTTTTACTGTTGCCAAAGCCAAAGCCGCTTCACTCTGGAGAGGCTCCCTGCGCCAGCTGAGCAGCGCCCAGCGCAGAACGGAGTGGAGCCGAACACACTCGATAATACAAGGAGGGCATGCCATATAAAACAAGAATCCGTGGTCCACATAGCTTCCAAAATGACGACTCTCACAAGGGCGGGCTGGGCCAAGTCCTGTACGGAAGAGCGCCAACCTAGAAATGCGCGGTGGGAAGGAGTGCCAGGTGCCACGCGAACGGTCGTGGCCGTGGGAGGGCGGTCCGCGAGGCCTGCGGCCCAGAGCCCGGGCACCCGGCCGGCCCGGGGCAGGGTCCGCTCCTGCCCTCCACCCGCCTGGAGGGCAAAGCCTCCGCCGCCGGCGCACGGCCCGCGGCCGGGTCCTCCCAGTCCGGGGCGGCAGCTTCCCGGGTGGTGGATCCGGGGCACGGGAGGTGTGAGCCGAGCGGCCTGCGGGGCTGCTTCCACCCGCGCTGCCGGCGCTCCCCGGAGCAGAGGCGAGGAAGCCGGCCAAGGTCGTGGCCATGACCTCGGTCCTAATATTACTGCAAAATGGAAAGCTGGAAAACCGGAATCCTGCTGCTCATTAAGATGACACCTAAAAAATAAGTACATGTTAAAAACCCAGCAGGATTTCCCTTTATCGTTGCTCTGTGTAGCACTGGCGTTATTCATTAACTGTAGACAGGTCAACGATGTACAGCAAGAATTAAACAATGAATTACTTCTGACTGCTGCCTCAGGGGGTGACCACTTTAAAAAAAAACTGAGGTACGTATAATAAAATGCGCAAATTTAATGTAAAGTGTAGTGGGCTTTGACAGGCGTGCACACTCGTGTAACCATCACCCAGATCGAGATAGCAAACATTCTCACTAATTTTTCCCCCTCACCTATTACCTTTCATTTACGTCCTTCCTCACGACGTAATCTCCTTTTTTACGTACAAATAGATAGGATTTTCGATACGGAGTCGGAAATGGGACCATAATTGTGTTGTTTGCTAAACATTAATTAAAACTCATTGCATCTTGTTCTCCACTTTCAAAAAATATACTTCCTCCTTGTCAGTACCTTAACCAGCATCAACACCTTAACCCGGTAGTCATAACCAGTACCTTAACCAGTTAACCTGATCAGTTAGAAAGTAAATTAAAAATAGAACAATTCAGAACACTATAAATACATAAAATACATAGAAACGAAAAGATCAGTTTAAAATAATGAATTAGGAAAATGTACTTCCAGGACATAGGACAATGTAGCAACAGACAAGTCACAAAAAATATTTTAACTAAGAAGTAAGTGAAAGGGTTTAGAATATGCACCCCAAAATAAGGATTATGGGCTAAATACTTAGAAAAGAGCAGGTGCAAGAAGGGCGTGCTGATGAGCACTTTTTCTCCCTGAAAGTAGAAGACGCTCATAGGAAAGACCCTCTCTGGACTACGAGGAAAGAAACCTTCCTATCACCAGAGATGCAGAGACAAAGCTGAGAAAACCCAGCACAAACAGACGTTGTTAGAATAACTTACATCCTTCTTCGTCTCCCTGTATATTTTAGTTTCTTGTCTCTCTGTTCAAGCTAAAACATGAGCACTTAGGTTCTACTGGTTTTTGGGGTCTTCATTTCCTTACCAAGTCTCATGTTAGATAGAATGTATTAAATAAATGTATAGCCTTGTCTCCTGTTAATTTGTCCATGTCCGTCAATTCTCAGGCCCAGCTTGGGCCCCTAAGGGGATAAAATTTTTGCCTTTTCTATGTAAGACAAGAATCTGAAAAGTTCATCAAGAAAGAAAATGTAAAATATGACCAATAAATGTAGTTAAAGGAGTTCAAACACACTAGTACTCAAAGAAATTAAAGCAGTAAGATATTATAGTTTACAGCTGTAAGATTTACAATGATTAGAAGATTGATAATATACCATGTGAGCAGGTATGAGACAAAGAGAGAAAATATAAATAACATGGAAGATGTATATGACATTTTTCCTGAATTACATGTAGAAAATTTCAAGTAGAAGCCAAAACACTGAATCTGACAATAGGGTGAAATAAAAATATACTACTTTTATATATAAAAATATGGGACCTGGTGTTAGGGGATCTCAGTTTGTGAAAATTCATCAAGCTCTATACGTTTTTCAACATTTATATTATAGCTCATAAGAAAGTTAAAATATTGGTGAGAGGGAGGCTTTCTAGGAAAGATGCAAGAAATAATCTTTGCTATAAGTGATAACAGTAACTTATCCCTCAGGGACATACACTTCAATGAATCATGATCATTGATTTATTATATATTTTCATCATTGTTTCTTATTTTATGACTCATTTCATTTTAAAAAACTTAATACATGTGTAATGATCACCAGAATTTACCACTCAACTCACAAACTAGAACATTACTAATGAATTACATCAAATATACCTCAGAGATAACCACTATCATGAATTTTGTGCATATTACTTAGGTTTATAAAATTACATATGTGTGTATGCCTAGACAAGAGTATTTCACTTGACTTTGAGCAATAAAAGTGGGGTAGCTTGTGACATATCATTGTCTGGACCTTGCTTTTTGACTAACATTATGTTACACTGATTCATTTATTTGTCTTCACAGCTGTGTAGTTTTCTGTCATATGGCTGTATCTCCGGGTATTGTGACCTGTCCACTCTCAATGGGTACTTGAATCGTTTGCAGGGTTTTTTTGCTCAGAACAGTGTGGCAGTGAACATATGAAAAATTTCCCTTTGGTCTCCAATCACGATGAGAATTGTTGCATCGTGGCAAAGTATACAAATTTTCAGAATTTAAAGATAATATAGTGTTTTCCAAAATGTTTGGAAGTGACAAGAAATGTCATTAATTTATATCTTCTCCAGTACTTGGAATTGTCAAACTTCTCCTATTTGCCAATGAAATCAGTGTAAATGGAATTGCACAGTGGTCTTGATCTCATTTCTCAGATATCGTTGAGGTTGAGAATCTCTCCATCTTTTCGAATTGTGTTTCCTCCTTCCTGAAATGTAATATAATCTCCACAAGCTCAGAGATTTTCACTGATTAAAATTTTAGGGAATCTTTTTCATGATGATCAATGATTTTCAAAAGAATGTTAAAAAAAATGTTCTGATGACAAGTTGATTGGTCATGACTGGTTCATTTACTCCAGAAAATAGTTATCTTTTTTCCCCCATGTATACTTTTTAGCAATAATACAAGAGAATCAAACATATGCAGGTCAAAGAAAGGTTTAAAAAAATTGGATGAATTTAGGTTTTGTGATGGTGAGAAGTCCATACTTCCTGGTGATGTTTTTCTAAAATTAAAGCTTAAAAACTACATTCAAATTGACCATTTCATCAGTGATGCTTTTCAGAAGACTATTGGAAGGATTAAGTAATCTTTACAAAATCACACAGAACTTAAACAGGAAAGCTGGTATTCTCAGAACCATGTGTCTTGCTCCAAGGTCTATATTCATAACTACTATACTATATTGCCCACCCAGTGTTGCAAATATTTTTCCATATTTTTATCTTTAAATGCCAAGGATTTAAATTTTTTTTATTGCTCATGTACCTGGGATCTATTTTCATGTGATACATCGTGAGCTATTGCTATTTGTAAGAAAACTATCAATATTGTAGAAATTTTTATTTATCGATAAGAAGGGTGTTCAGTATATTGGTATATGAAAAACAGCCTAGCAAACTATATATACATACCTGCAGAGAACTGCAGAACTGTCAGCATCTAAGGACTCCATTCAAACCTCTATACTAAGCGACTTAAGCAAGTATTAACATGGCTTCTAGCAGCTTAGGGCTGTGCCCTTAGCATGATGACAGGCCCTCTCAAAATGCCTGCCTGACAAAGCTCAACACTGCCAGAATTTACTAGGCGGTATCTGAGACGGCCCCTCACCTCCATCTCTTGAAACATTCTTACCAAAGAGGGCTTGAATCTGTGAATCTCTCCTCTGCCCCTGTGAGATGTCTGTGTCCTACAGCTCAGAAGGATCTTTCTCATTCCTTTGAAATGCCATCTTCAGGAAGGAGAGGGTTGCTGGCTCCCAGTGTCTGTGGGGGGACAGAAACCTCACTTTGATAGCTGCTGTCAGACCCAGCAGGCCTGGTCACATTTACACTGTCCAGCCTTTGTGATTTCTCCCCTCCCTGCAACCCCCTGGCCCTGCCCCCCAGGCTCCAATTACCCCCGTTATGCTTAGGCTTTCCAGTTGAGGGACCGCCATTCCTGCTGCAAAGTCTGGCCTACACACAAGACTGATTACGGAGCTCTTCAAGGACGTAGGGGCTTCCCTCACCAAGTCACTTCTCAGAACACGGGTGAAAGCTCTGTCTTCTGGGCTCTCCTAGTGCAGGTGACTAGGTCTTCAATGATAAGTCCGTTCTAACATCCCAATCTCCCTAAGCCTTTCTCTACATTAAATTCTGGAAGGTGGGTGTTTCCAGGTCTCTCAGGGTGGGCCAGCGTTTGCTCCACAGCTCGGCCAACCAGCCAGCCCCGCTGTGAGCAAGACTTAACTCCCGGAACCGCAGCATTAGGTGCAGAGCCTCTGCTTTGTGAGCCCCTATCAATAAATGTCCCTGATGCAAATCTGTGCTCTTTCCTCCATTACCCCACACCCTTACTCTCCACTCCCACAAATTAGACAACCCAGGTAGTTTTTTGAGCATGCAGAGTACCTTCTCAAGGGTCACACTGGGCACCTGTTAGCTGCGATTTGAGTCTATTTATAAATCCAAAAGCAATGGAGGTAGTTGGGTGGGTCCCGAGGAGATTCCCCTTATCTTGCACGGTGACTGCCTCAGGGAAGGCCATTACTGTTTCCTGGAGCAAGGCGGGTTAACGCAGGAAGGGCGCTACCCCTGGGCGTGGGGAGGCCATCGCGCTGCGGGCAGGAAGGACCTCTGCCCCTCGCAAAGAAGACTCATCAGAATTCAGAGCCTCAGGGTCCGCATTCCCATCTGGGTCTCCCCACATGCCCCCAGGACCCTGTGCCTCCCCACAAACACCCTCCCTTTAGGAGGAGACATCTTGTGAAGCTGGAAGTTCAACTTCTCCTGTAATTCAGCCAATCACAAGATGAGAGGTTTTGTATCTGCTTTTCAGCCCCGTGTCTATGGGAGACAAGGGTCCTCTTCAGGATGGGGGCTCTGAGGTCAGTCCTGTGGTATGTGAGTTTGGAATAAAAATCCCTGAGCTCGTCCTTTCGCTTGACCGCTTTGTCCACCAACAATAGGAGCCGTGACCGACGTCAGCATGTTGCTTAGTTTTCCAGAAGAGCTGGTGAGTACAATGTCCAGAGCCGCTTAGCACCTTCTCGATCAGGAACGTCCAATGCAGATACTTCCCGCAGCTCCACACAAGCTCCTGCCACAGATGGTCGGTGTGCCCTCCTTTCTTCTGGAAACGTGATCCAGATTTCAAATCCAATCAGAGGGCCAATTTCAGAAACCCCAGAAACAATCCAGAAAACTCATCCTTAAAATTCTTTTCCTCCAGAAGCAGTCTTGGTATTCAAATCTTAATTAACCAGGGTTCTCTGGGGAAACAGAGCCAAAGAGGTATGTGCAGAGACACAGAAAGGGCTTTGTCATGAGATCGCTTGTGTCATCATCCGAGCCCCAGAGGCAGAAGCAACGGCCCTTTCCGGAGGACCTTGGCGTGGCACGTGGCACCTCTTCAGGAGAGAGATCTGCTCTGCCCCTTGGACGAGGTAAGGCCCGATCGGACATCTGCAAGCGGACGCACAGGAAGTCGGTGGTGCAGGCCCAGTCCAAACCTGAGGGCCTGGGAACCAGGCCAGCCAACGGTGTAAGGCTTTGAGTTTGAGTCTCAAGGCCCAGGAACCAGGGGCACCGATGTTGACGCCCAAGAGGAGGTGGTGTTGCCGGCTGCTCACCGGTATCCCAAGGAGGCACCGCAACACCCTCAGTGCCGCGTGACTGTGATTGGCAGGTGAAAGGAAATCCGTCAGAAAACACTGGTAGCAGAGGCTCATGCCAAGAAGCAGCTATTACGCTCCTCATTTAAAAAAAAATCAGTTTGACTCTCTTTTTAAGGGGTTTTCTTCCAGTTACCAGATGGCTTGGGGGCTCCATCAGGGCCTCGGCTTCCTCGTCAGTCTGGACGGTCACGTGTTTGTCTCTGAGGTGCAGGACTGGCCCTACGGGACCGTCGTGCTGCTGCCACAGACAGTCCTGGGCCTCCGTGGTCAGCTCGCCGCCGCTGTGGATCCTCCCGGGTCACAGAGGTGGAAGCCACAAGCCGGCCCTTTCTGGGGGGGCCTTGGCGTGGCACGTGCTCCCTGCTTTAGGAGAGAGATCTGCTCTGCCCCTTGAACAAGGCAAGGCCATGAGACTGGCCGAACTCGCAGCAGACTTTCTGCCCACCACCCTTCAGGGACATCCAAATGCGCCTGGGCACGGCTGCCGGTAGTGTAAAGCCGTGTTCCTGCACGACCCCAGGCCTGCCCGGCAAAGCCCAACACTGCCAGGAGCATTTACTAGCCCGACCCTGAGCCAGCCCCCACCCCCACCCCCACCCACCCCCACCTCCCTCGGGAAGCGTTCACACGAAAAGGGCTTGCATCTGTGAACCTCCCCCCCTGTCCCTTTGGGAGGCATGTGGATCTCCTACAACTCAGGAGTGTCCTTCCCAAGGACCGGAAAGCCATTTCTTTGAAACGTCATCTACCAGAAGGAGAGGGCCGCTGTCCCCCCACCCCCATCTCTGCAGGGGGACAGAATCCTCACTCTGATACCCAGCTGGCCCGATCACATCTGCACTCTCCGATGTTTGTAACTTCTCTCTTCCCTGTTCTCTGGAGCCCTGCTGTCTGTCCCCACCCTGCGTCACCTTCCCCTTAAAATTCTCTCATTTCTGTGCAAATCCGAAGGAGCTCCTCTCTTTCTCCTAGTGTGCTTAGTTGGTGAACAAAATCTGTTTTCACTGCTTTAACTAACACCTGGCTTTCTTCATCTCTGACAGCGGGTAGCCATATGTACAGTTTTATCAGATAAAGACTCTATTAAGTTTTGCATATTTTCTTTAATTTTTATTCTGAGTACGTATATGTTTTACTCTGAAATCTGATTTCACTTCATCATCGGGTGAAACTCAATAAATCAATGCAAAATGCACGAATGAATGTCTGTTCATATATTTTGCTGATTTTTCTATTTGGTTGTATGTTTTATTCTTAAGGATTTGTAGAAGATTTTATGTGTCCCCAGTACTGTTAACTTTTGCACAGGTGATGTGTGAGATATGATACTGTAGAAAAATCAGAAAAGTAACCCTGAGTTAAAAAATAAAGTAACATGTTCCTGAGTTAAAAAATAAAGTAACATGGGGAAGTCCTTTCAGACTGACTCTGTAGAAAAGGTGAATTTGAGTTGTAAATGGAAAACAAAATAAAGACAAAGATTCTTTGGGGTAAAAACCCAGTCGTGATGAAGCAGCTTGTCTTTAGAACACTTTTAAAACACCAGCGTTTTGAAAATCGTTGCCTATCCTGTAGAGTAGATTTTCTAAAATCTGCATCTTGTCCTGGTTCACATCCATTTATAGTAAAATCACTTATATTTTATGGGAAATTGGAAGCTCTAGTGGCGTATTGCTCAAACTGATTTCTAACAGTGTCTTCTTGGTTTCTTACTCATAGTCATGTTTACCAGGGTCTGAAAATCTAGCTGTTTCATCTCTCCATTATATTCTGCATATGAGAAAAAGAATCTTTAACTCTGAATTTGATTATTCTGCTTTCATAGCATCAGTGTTGGATATTTGATCATTTTCAGTATCTAGGATACCTACCGTTTTTCTAGTCAACCTTGTAACTGCTCATCAGAGCTCTGGATCCGTTTCTTTACTCGTTTTTCTTCTTTTCTTGAACATTGAACTAGTTGGCTTTTTGGATGCCATGTATATACTTCTAAATGTTTCATATAGATTTAAAACATGTATCTTAAGATAAATATAATATTTAATTGGAGTAAATGTGATATACATATTTAATATAGATCCGTTCACCTAAGTCATAAACTTATGATATTTAACACCCGAACAGGTAAATAGAAACATCTGTATTAAAGAGAGAAAGAAATGTTAGTAAATACAAATAGCAGAAAGTTATGCTCTAGCTTTCCAGACTAATTTGGTGGAAAAAAATGGTGAGAAAGATCTCCTATATACAAGTGAGTGACATACAATTTGTCACAGTTGTGAGTGAATAAAGTGTGAAAGTTTCTTGGTAAATACACTACTTTTCTCATTAAAATTTTTTTCAGGAAGCGTTTGATAACTGAACAAATTTTATTTCTTAAAAGCCAAATATATGTATCAATAAATAAAATTTGTATTGCTCACCTAATTGGTCTTAAAAATATTTTATAAATCAGACATGTGTAATAAAATAAAACTTTCCCTTTTATCCCACAGTACAGTGGATTGCAGCTATAAACAATTAAAAGAATTTGTCAACTTCCCAGAAGACTGATCAGTGACCTTGAGAAGAAACTGCAAGGAGAGATCCTCTCCATCGCACTTGCGCCGCCCGCACTTGCTTAACCCCTGCAGTGCACGGTAGGATTCTGCTTTTATTTACAATTTTTATATTTTGTAAATGCAGACTTTATGCAATTAATATTTTTAAGTTTCACTCAACCATTACCTATCCTGACCATGCAATTTTCAGCACTCCCCTTAAATGGCTCCTGAGGGAGGTGACGACCTTATTCGCCTCTCCTTAATCCTGGTATTAATGAAAAGAACCCTTTCAATAAAAAAGAAAAGATTACCACTTCAAAACGTAAGTGAAGAACACCAAAAGTAATTAAAGAAAGAGTGTATGTGCATATAATAAAGATTGAAAAAAGGATGTGTAAATCCAAGAGTGCTCAGAAATGCTCTTGTGATGGGTTAGGTGTACAGGTTAGTATAAATTATTAAGTCTTCATTAAAGGAAGAAAGGGAGTCCTAGCTAGTCCTTCCTAGATTGAGTCTATGCCTCTACGAAACAATGCGATTAGTAAGGTGGGACTTGAGAACCATTGCCAGTGATTAAATAAACAGGAGGGGCCATCTGGGCTGATTGCATAAAAACCAGCCTAGAGGCTGGTTGATTGACTCTGGGCAGGACAGTCCCCCTCCTCTGGCGTCCGTCTCCTCCAGCATGGCCCAGGAAAACGCTCCAAGTGGTAAGCGCCCCAGACACCGGCCTCCGTTTTGGTGTCATTGGTTTGGGGAGGACATTGGGCTAAAAGTCCTAGTGGGCTTGTCAGAAGGTGTGGGAATTCCACTGTGCAAGCTTTTATATCACTGTACTGGGCTTCAGGGGGCAGAGCCTCTGGCCAACTGGGAGCAGATGCTGTTTTTGGTGCGTCGGCACCGTGGGGATTTCAGAGATGCAGGCATTCCACAACTGAACGGGACAAAGTCTGGCTTCAGGCCGGAGGGTGGGAGGGAAGGGCGGGTGGGAAGAACTTGGAGATGGACTCCGGGAAACTCCGGAGGCAAGAGGTTCAGAGACCAGAACGTCTTTGGACTCCAGGAGCTCCCAGATTTCTCCTGATGGACCTTTGCTCCTGAAATTCAGATTCGTCCAACTGCCTGCTGGTCTCTCCAGGGGCACCTCAGACTCCCCGTGGCCCAAGCTGGCCTCCCGACGCTCACCGCCTAGCCCCCTCCCACTGCTCCCTGGCTGAGGAAATGGGGGTCACTATGCCACACGTCACACGTCTGGGAAACATTTTGACCCCAGTTTTTCTCTCATAACCTTCGTCTAAGCAGGCTGGCAATTCTGGAATTCTGGAATTGTAATAAAATAAAACTTTCCCTTTTATCCCACAGTATTTCTTTTCATTAATACCAGGATATTCTCTCAGATATTCTAGGTGTCTGGCCATTTCTTGGCCCAGTACCACCCCTGCCGCCTGGGTCACCACATGTCCTCCCGACTAACCGGCCTACTGATCACCTGGCCCCGATTCAGTCTGTTCCCAATGCTGCAGCCTCTGGGATTTGATTAAACTGTCAGTTAGATTATGTCTTCTCTCTGGGTAGAAGCCCTTGTGACTTCACAGTAAAAGGCACGTGGCCCTAGGAGACCCCCCGGCCCCAGCCCCGGCCCCCCCAGGTCTAGGACCTCATGTGCTCCCGCTTCCTCTTTCCAGACTTGCTAGCCACCTTCTGTACCTTGAACAGGCCAGGCAGGCTGCGGTTCGCCGAAACCCACCTCCTGCAGTGCCCCTACCCCACCGCCGTCGGGCCCCCTCCCCAGTGACCTCCAGTCAGCTCAGGTCACCTTCTCTGCAGGCAGGTCTTCTGCAGCCGCTTCACTTAAACCTGGGACCTTATTCTCTGCGTTCCAGCCTGCCTTCTTTCTTGCCAGGAAACATTCAGCATCCGACATTTTAATATATTTTACTTGTTTGCTTTTTATCTCCTGGCTGTCCACCCTATCTATTTTGTTCACAGTGCCTAGTTTTTCATAGATGCTCTAGAGATTATTTTTTTTTCGAGGAACATTATGTTTACTAGACTCCCCCATCACCAAGTCCCCCCCACATACCCCATTAGTCTCTGTCCATCAGTGTAGTAAGATGCTGTAGAATCACTACTTGTCTTCTCTGTGTTGCACAGCCCTCCCCGTGCCCCCCCCCACATTACAGATGCTAATCGTAATGCCCCCTTTCTTTTTCCCCACCCTTATCCCTCCCTTCCCACCCATCCTCCCCAGTCCCTTTCCCTTTGGTAACGGTTAGTCCATTCTTGGGTTCTGTGATTCTGCTGCTGTTTTGTTCCTTCAGTTTTTTCTTTGTCTTATACTCCACATATGAGTGAAATCATTTGGTACTTGTCTTTCTCCGCCTGGCTTATTTCACTGAGCATAATACCCTCTAGCTCCATCCATGTTGTTGCAAATGGTAGGATTTGTTTTCTTCTTATGGCTGAATATTTAATATCATGTAATGTGGAATTTATTTCTTATCACAAGGTTCTACTGAAAGCATGGAATTTCTCAGTTAATTTTATTTCCCTGTAGTGTTTTTAAGAATATTTGGAAACTGATCCTGTTTATCTGCTCTTGAGGGCAATGGACTTAAAAATGAATGAATATGTATGTAGAATTTTCACCAGAAAGCTGGAAGGGTCATAATGGCACCTGCATCATATGCTTTTCATTTTCTGTGGGTTCATTCTCGTAATGACGCACCACATGCGTTTTCCTGACTCACCCTGTTCTTGATGCAGGTGAAAAGAGCACATTGGTTTTAAACAGTTTTTGAAAACAGAAGACCTTGCCTCCCGGCTCACAGTATTCAGATTCGCTGGAGAAGTTCAGCAATCACCCTTGTGGGTTTAAGAAATTTATAATTATGAGAGATCCTTCCTAGGGGTTCTGTGTATTCCAAACAAGAAGAGGAAAGAAGAGACTCGCCTGGACCTGAGCTTTGAATGTTTAGGTTGTCCTGTCAAATGCTTCTTCTCTCCCAATCTTTACACAGAGTCGGCAGCAATGAACCGTAGGCGCAGCCGCACCAAATTCACAGAAGACCAACTGAAAATCCTCATTGGTGCGTTCAACCAAAAACCGTACCCAGGCTATGCAACCAAACGAAAACTTGCCTCAGAAATCAACGCTGAGGAATCTAGAATCCAGGTGAGTCGCAAGTTCTCCGAGATTCTCCGAGAGAAGTAGGAAGCAGGGAGGGGGCGATAATCGAGCACCAGTCGTGTGCCAGCGTGCCAAGGGCTTTGTGAGGAGCGTCTTGACTGACAGTGAGCTCACGAGGATGTCGCCCTTCGTCTCGCAGACGCGCATGGGGACGATGAAGGCTCGCAGGAGTGGGGAGGAGGTGGGTGGGAACAGCTCCCGAGAGGAGCAAGTGCTTGAGCTGGTTCTTAAATGAAAAAGAATCGCAGCGTCACTGATACACCTAAACAGATTATTGCAGCGGATCACGTGGGCACCGGCGGTGAAGGTGCTGGATGCCAAGCCACGCACTGGGCAGGGCGGTGGGTGTGAAAGACAGGAGGGCAGCGGGCACAGCCCTGGGCGTGGGCCTAGCGAGGGCCACCCCTGCCGGAGAAAGGCGGTGGTGGGGCGCAGAGGAGCGACGGCGTCTCATTCCCCATTCTGTTCCCTCACTCAGATCTGGTTTCAGAATCGAAGAGCCAGGTACCGACCCCAGAGAGTATCGGGGCCCGAGAAGGCCTTGGAATCAAGCCGAGAACAAGACGGCGCTGAAAAGGAGATTCAGAGTAAACAGTCCGCCCCGGGCCTGCCCTGGAGCTCAGCCGGGCCCTCTGCAGGGGGGAGAACGTTCTCGCCCTCGGGGCTTCCCGCTCAGGGCCTCCTGCCGGTAGGAGGCTCCACAGGCCCCGGGGACCTCTTCCCCGCGGAGTCCACGGGCATTCTGAGACTGGCGCCCTGGTTACCTTCCTTCACCGAAGTGCAGCCACCCAGCCGAATACTCTGTCCCCTCTAGAGCCTTCCCCCGGGGACGGCTGGGCCACGGCTCCCCAAGGAGGGGCAGCAGGTTCCACCTTAGACGGAGGTGGTGGGACGTGCCTGGGCTCCTTGTCTGAATATGTAGACTGATGTCTAAAATGTTCCTTGACCCTCAGTCTTTTTATTTATTTATTTATTTTCAAAATTAAGGTATCATCGATATGCACTCTTATGAGGGTTTCACAAGGAAAACGATGTGGTTATCACATTCCCCCTTATTATCGAGTCCCCGCCATCCCCCACTGCAGTCACTGTGATCAGGGCAGGAAGGGGCACAGAGCCCCTGCTTGTCTGTGCTACACTGTCCTTGACCTTCAATCTCACACCCACCCTAGGCAGGGAAGACAGACGGTGTCGGACCAGCTACACTTCCTTCCAGCTACACACCCTCATCAAGGCGTTTATGAAAAACCCTTATCCGGGGGTTGATTCCAGAGAGCAACTTGCTCAAGAAATTGGGGTTCCAGAGTCAAGAGTCCAAGTAAGTGATAAGGAATTTGTTCCATCTGCTGGGGATGCGATGTCTGGCAGGGGAGCCGTGCTGGCCTCCAGCTGCCTGTGGCCCCCCGGCACCCCCCCACCCCAGGGCCTTTCAGGGGAAGGTCACTTCGTCTGGCAGGTCCCACCCCAGGAGCCCGGAGACCCACTCTCTCGGCCCTTTCAGCTCTTACCCATCTGCCAGGATCAGTGTTGTACTTCCTGTGATCCCAGCAGTGCCTGGCACGTGACACTCAGTAAGAATTTGTTGAATGAATGATGAAGAATGAATGTTCCTTTACGCTGGATATGAGCCAGGCATTCGGCTAAAGCCTTCATATCTGCCGTATCCCTCAGCCTTTCTAATGATCCCGCGAGGTCGGATTATTATGTCTGCCTTAGGGATTAGCATTGCGCTCAGAGGAACCCAGCGGCTGACGGACCGTGATTCTGCTGGAGGGGCGCCTGCGTGCGTGCGTGTGAGCCGGGGCCCCTCCTGCAGCGCGAAGCTGACGCATGTCCTGCTGCCCCTCTCTCTCCTCTCTGCCTTTTCCTTTCTCTTTTATTTTGCATTCATACTGAGGACCTACTGTGTGCAAGGAACAGTACTACACAGGGATGTACTGAGGAACAGAAGTAGCTTAGAAAATAATAAGGGAGATGGGCAAATAAATCAACAGTTTCAAAATGTGATTAAGTGGCGCACGAAGATCACCTCCCAGACAAGTAAGAATCAGTGGATGTGTTTGGTGTGAACAGAGATGTTACCTGGTCAGAAACAGCTTCCAGAGGAAAACCGTCCCCAGGGCTTGTAAAACAAGTCGACTGGCAGAGGAGGGGTTAACAAGGGCAGCATTTGTGGAAGACTGGGGTCCCCAGGACAGTCCTGTGGCCTCCAGAAAAATTGGGCCGGAGCACTAGGGTGACGTGGGGAGAGGGATGGGGGCCCCAGGTCCGGCGTGGTGGCTCCTGGCCTATGAATCACGGTCTCACGGGGGCACTTTGCGTGGGCGTCTTCCGGCAGCCTGGGAGCTGTGAGATGCAGCCCACCTCTGAGTAACCCCTTCAGTAACCCCTGCATGCCGAACGGAGAGCAGGTTTCCTGAAGTGGATCAGCCACTTGGAAAAGTGCTAGAAGAGCTTGTTCTTTATCCTTTGGGCGGCGGGCACCAGAAGACCTCAGGCGCCGAGAGAGCATGCTGGGGGTTTAAGATCCGCTCTTCCTCCAGAGCGAAAAATGGTTCCACTCTGGACACAAGCACAGGTTTGACAACAGGTGAAAGGTCGTGAGGATGGTGAGGAGATGAGGTCTGTCTGAGGAGCAAACGGATGTACAGGGGCAGCCTCTGCACAGACAGGTCGTGGACGGGGACAGGGGACAGACACGAGACTGCCGGGCGGGTGCGCGGCTCAGTGTGGCTGGCCGGCTGGGGCAGCTGTTGTCCAGCGGGAAGACTGGGTTCTGGGGGAACATAAGGCGCCCCATGGGGCCGGAGGTCAGAGACATCCCGGATAGATATCTAAGAGGCAGCTTCCATGCAACCCCACAGCTCTGGGGAGGACTGGGTGGACGAGAACGTATCCACCGAAGGCTGGCAGACTTCATAGTGAAGATGGATTTAAATGGCAGGCTGATTTTGAGCGGTTTGGTGTGATTCCAGAAGAAGGGGGAGCGTGAGCGGGGAGAGAAGAATCCGAAGGCAGTGGTGTCGTGTCGTGGTGGGGTCGCCCTAATATCCTCTGGGCTGGTATTCTCGCAGATTTTAAAGCTGAGGTTGTTTTCCTTGCCAAGTCCGGATATGGGTAGGTACATAAAGAATGAGCTCTGTGAATGACTCCCCAGCGGGGGACTAATTCTCACCGGCAGCACAAGCAGGGCCGATGGAAAAGGGATTTCTGATGTGGGTGTATGAACGACCCGAGGCTGCCTCTGAGCAGCCCTTCCAAGCCAGCTGCTCCCTGACAGGGCGGTGTGTGCCTCTAGGAAGGAGGTGGACCTTTCAGCGACACTGCGTGACTTTCCAAGGTTCGGTTTTGGATTCCAGACCCGCGCAGATTCTGTTCGCAGCTTCAATGGAGACCAAACGGGGACTGTGGACGGCGAGGGACATGTGCGGGTGTGACCTTCAGAGTTGTATCATTATAACTTAGAGTGTGCACGAGTGCATGTGATACATGTCTAATGTGCATATGTGTATAATTCACGGGCACAAGCGAGTAATTAATTATGTCTTGTGGGATAAAAAGTGTTTCCCCAAACCGATACTGCTGTATCCTGAATCATGGAAGAAAAACAGGCATTTCTGAGAGGAAGAAAAAAAGGTGGAAAGAGAATTCCAGGCACAGGGAAGAGCTGCAGTGGCCCTTTGGGGAAAAACGAGCCCTTGTAATGAGGGGCTTGGGGTCCTTTCAGGCAATGAAACCTTCACTGGGCCGTGAAGGTACTCGATGTGAGGCTCAGAATTTTGGGCTTTATCTTCAGGCCTGATGAGACTTTCCTAAATGTCATGTGGAATGTCAGTGATGTTGGGATCATGCCTAAAATAAACCCCTTCTTTCTCCTCGTTGCCTTAAGGAAAAAGCAATGGTGAGGCCTGCATGACATCCGTGTTTTAGTTGATTCTCTTTGCTTTACCCTCCTAGGTTTGGTTTCAAAATCGAAGGTCTAGATTCCATGTCCAGAGGAAAAGAGAAGCTGCTGAGGTCTCAGGACAGAGCCAAGACTGAGGACAAGAATCTCTGTCAAACAAAGAGCTCCAGGTAATCAGCCGGCGGCTCCGGGGCCTCCTGAGCCACTCACGGCGGAGTCACTCCAGCTTCCTCTTGGGACGCAGGAGGCACGTCCCGCTCCAGGGCCTGTCAGGCTCCGGGGGGTTGGGGTCCGTCCAAGTCCCTGAATTCTCTTCCTGGGTCTGGTCTTCGCAAGAAACTCCACCACCCACTTTGCCAGCTGAAGTCTAGAGACCCCATTACAATGTGGGTTTTGTTCGAGGACGTCTTTCTAAGGCCTGGCACACAGTAAACAATAAGCTTCCCTGGAAGGTATGATTGAGATAATGTAAGACTGAGTCCTCAGGCGTGTTCTGCCCGGGCTGGTGAGTGTGCGACTTTTCCCAGGAGGTATTGGTTCCATATTGGCCTGGAAAGGTGGGAAAGAGTTGACTTCTGTGTTTGTGTGTATACACTGGCTTCTTCTGTTTTCCTCTCCCCTTATCTTTCCTCTTCAGGTATAGAAAATACACAAAATGGCCCCAACGTCCCTGGTGACTGTCCTATTTCCCTGGAGTCAGGACAGGGCGTGGAGACAGTTGTCAGCCTGGCCTCCGAATCCTGGAAACACGCCCTTCTAAACACACCTTCAGCTTCTCCAGAAACTGGGCCTCCGGGGGTGGTTCACGGGACCCTGGGAGACCCGGAGGCGCACACAAGGCGCCCCCAGCCCCACCGACTGATCCCGCCTCCACAGGGCCTCGAGGACAGTGAAAACCGAGTTACTCGTTATCATCTTCCAGTCTTCATAGTTATTGTGGTATTTTAATAACAAATACATGCATCTGTTTGCTCTTGGCCCCTGGCCTGGCACAGAGCTCCTGGAGCCTTGGCATTTCCTGCGGGGAGGGTGGTGAAGGTGCGTGGGATGTGAGCCGGCCCCCACCCCCACCGCTTGGCACACCCACTCGGTTGGCGAGTCGGTGTTTCCGTATGGTCAGCGCCTGCTTGTGCACTTCCCTCGGCATCTCCACAGAAGAGACAGTGCCCTCTCTGGTACCTGGTGATGGACACAGTTACTTCCATTTCTGAAGCAGGATATTTTTAAAAAAGTAAACAATGTGGCCAAATAAGGATTTCTCTGAGGAATTAGGTCATTTTAAATATTTAGTATTTTCTATTTGGCTGATAATTATATTATACAAAAATAAAATTTTTGATCAATATGATAGATGGAAAACCTGCAAAATCTATTTTTATACGTACATACAATGTATGAGATGTAATATATGTTATTTTTAAATGGGATCATAGTCTAGATCAGTACTGTCCAGTTGAAATTTCTGTGCTGATGGGTATGTTCCATATTAGTCTGTCCAGTAGGGTAGCCACAAGCCCCAATTGACTACTGAGCACTAGAAATGTAGCCAGTGTGACAGGACGGGAATTTTTTACTTATTTTGATTTTGATTTAGATACCTAGAGCCACATGTGGCTAGTGGCTACCCTACGAACAGCACAGATCTAGAAAGCATTCTGTGAGCCATCTCATTCAAGATTACATGGGCAGCATCTTTCCGATTTAAGAAATGTCCTCAAACACTGGCACCTGTTTGTATGATGCACTATAGGTTAGAAAGTATAATATAAATCTGTTTCAATGACAAGCGAACCAAAATTATAAGGATGCGTTTTAAGAGGATGTATGTGGCCCAAATGAAACCTAAAACACTGCACTAAGGCACAGGAAAGAGAACATGAATGTTCCTAGTCTGAGCATCCAACCCAGAAGTTAGAAAAATAAGATAAAGCAAAAGCACAAACACTTAGGAAGATGGGCGTAACTCGGTGCTTGTGGGGCAAGGGTTCCTTGAAACGACTGAGGCAGACTTCCCTGGGGAGGTGTCACTTTGAGCCAACAGAGTAGGAGAATGAATTGTGTGAGGATCTGGAGGAAAATAATTCAAGATAAAGACTGTTCAAGAGGCCTAAGGGGGCAGAGAAGCCAAATATCTAGGGGCCAGAAAAGACGGTCTGATAGGTGCTGGCAGGGTAGGCAGTGCTCAGTGCGAAGGCCCCGGGGTGGTAGAGAGAAGGACCACACACGCAGCCCTTCATAGAGTTGGATTCTGAGAAAAGGAAGATACTGAGCCATCCAAGGGTTTACAATCTGTGTTGATGTTTAAAAGGGCATCAGTTTGGAGAATAAACAGTTCAGGTAAGCGTTTGGAGGCTCATGGCAGAGGAGTGGGGCTGTGAATTAGGGGACACCAGTCCTGGACCCTAAGGGCAATGTGGAATGTCCTGTCCATCTCGTTTGCAGATTCTGCCTGTGGGACAGTGGCTTTTAAGGTAAAGATACTAATGAACACATACAATTACTTTGCCCCAACACCCTCAGAGTTCTTCACATCAGTTAAACCACCTAATGCTCACTGCCTTTTCTGCTGCCACAGACCGTTACAGATGAGGCAACTGAGGCCTGGAGGGATCCGGTCACTTGCCTGCAGTCTGACAGCTAGTGCAACAGGGCTCTCCAGGGCTCGTTGCTTAACCACTAACTACCTAGCTTCTCACAGTCTTGTGCAGATTTTCAGGGTAGGTAGCCTTCAGAGGACTGGTCAGTACTGAGGGCTATACGCTTCCATATGGCATAAGCTGTAGCCTAACTGTCAGGAGATACGTGGGAAAGTTCCTTGATCCTATTCCCAAAGTGACAGCTTGTAATTCTTTTCAAATCATTTTTATTTAAGGAAGATACTTCATCCCGAGTACCAGTTCTGCAACCTGGGGGCAGTACTTACGGATGAGACGTCATGATCACTTTCAGGGTATGGACTGGAGTTAGAGGTGTTTTCAAGTGGGTTTCCACACAGACAGTAAACTGTCATGTGCTGCTTCTGTGTGCCGGCGGCCGGCCCAGCTGCGTCAGCACTTTACCATTTACACTCCTCTGAAATTCTTGTCCTTACCATGTGGAGATAACAGTGATGCTGTCACATTAGGCCACGAGTCTATATATAAACTCCAGAATGTGTCTGCAGGTTCTCTCACCACTTAATTTTCAAACCATTAATCTTAAGAAATCCTGTCCACTAATATTAACATTAACCCCACATCCCAACACTTTCAGTGGATGAGAAAGCAACCTCCCCATAGCAATTATTGCCTTTGCCACTGTTGGGGAAGAAAATGATGTGAATCATCCTTCCATTTCACCCCTCAAATTGGGGCTGATTGGTAGAATCAGGTCATTTTTTGAAAACAGTATTTTAAAGAAAATATTGAGAGGAAGGTACAGAGATTTCCCGTATGCCCCCTGCCCCCCAACATGAATAGCCTCTTCCCTTATCAACTTCTGCCAACAGAAGGTACATTAGTTACGACTAAGAACCTACAGTGACACATCATCACCCAAAGTGCATAGCTTACCATAGGGTTCCTCCTGGTGTCGTACATTCTGTGGGTCTGGACAAATGCATAATGTCATGTATCCACTATTAAGGTATCATACAGGGAAGTTTCACTGGTCTAAAAATCCTCTGTGCTTGGCCTATTCACCACTCCTCTTGATAGTCAGGTCATTTGAAAAATATCCATCTTCATGACACAAATAAGTGGAAAAATATACCATGCTCATGGATGGGAAAAATTAATATTGCTAAAATGGTTATCCTGCCCGAAGCAATGTGCAGATTCAATGCAATCCCTACCAGAATACAGAGCGAGAGCAAATAACCCTACAATTTGTATGGAACCACAGAAGACTCCAGATGACCAAAGCAACTTTGGGAAAGAAGAACAAAGCTGGAAAAATCATGCTCCCTGATTTCAAATTATACTCTACAACTGTAGTGATCAATTTCCAGTATAGTACTGTTCCCTTTAGAACAGACCCCTAGATCGATAGAACAGAATGGAGAGAGCCCAGAAATAATCCCACACTTAGAGTCAATTAAGCTATGAAAAAGGAGGCAAGCATATACGATGGGAAAAAGACAGTCTCTTCAATAAATGGTGTTGGAAAAACCGACAGCTACATGCAAAAGAATGAATTACATCATTCTCTTACACCATACTCAAAAATATACTCAAAATGGGTTAAAGACCTGAAACCATAAAACTAGTAGAAAACATAGGCAATAAACTCTTGAACATCAGCATTAGTAATTTTTTTCTGGACATGTCTCCCAGGCAAGGGAAACAAAAGAAAAAAAAAAGAGTAAGTGGGACTACATCAAACCAAAAAGCTTCTATGCAGCAAAGGAAACCATCAGCAAAACAAAAAGGCAGCCTGGTGAATGGGAAAAGATATTTGCAAGTGATGTATCCAATAAGGGGCTAATATCCCAAACATATAGAGAACTAATACAACCCAACATCAAAAAAACACCCAAATAATCTGGTTTAAAAATGGGTAGAGGACCTGAATAGACATTTTTCCAAAGAAGACACACAATTGATCCAGCAGGTTACATGAATGTACACACTTTAGAATTCATCAAGCTGTACACTAAGATTTGTGCATTTTATGTATCTTGATACAAAACAAAAGAGGCCATGCAGATGGTCAACAGACACATGAAAAGATGCTCAATATCAACAATCCTCAGAGAAATGCAGATCAAAACCAGTGAGATATCATCTCACACCAGTTAGAATGGCCAATATTAAAAAAAACGAGCAAAGAAGTAACAAGTGTTGGTGAGGGTGAGCGAAAAGGAGGTTCTTGAACACTGCTGGCGGGACCGAAAATTGGTGCAGCCACTACGGAAAGCAGTATGGGGGTTTCTCATGATAAAAACAGAAATACAACCCAGTAATTCCACTTCTGGGAATTTACCCAAAGAAGACAACATTAATTCTGAAAGATACATACAGCCCTGTTTTTATTGCAGCTTAATTTACAACAGCCAAGATATAGCAGCGACCTAAGATTCCGCTGGTAGATGAAAGGATAAAGATGTGGTACGTACACAACAGAATATTACTCAACCATACAGAAACAATGAAATCTTGCTATTTGCAACAACACGGATAGACCACGAGGGTATATGCAAAATGAAGTCAGACAGAGAAAGACAAACATCATATGATTTCACTTACATGTGAAATCTAAAAAACAAACATACAAACAAAAAATAGAGTCATAAACAGAGACAACAGACTGTGAGGTGTGGGGAGCGGATGCAATAGGTGAAGGGGATAAAAAGGACTTTAATCTGTAAAGTAAATTAGCCATAGGGATGGAAGCACAGCATAGGGAATATCGTCAATAATATTGTAATATCTTGGTATGGTGACAGATGGTCACCCCGTATCCTGGTGAGCATTTGCTAACTGTCCAATCACTATGTTGTGCGTCTGAGATAATACTATATATCAACTATATTTCAATCAATTTTTTTAGAAAATCCATCTTCAGATATGTTTATAGGGAGATGGAGTCTCTTGCAGCCTGCCTCATCCAGTCTGGGGTGATCTCGCAGCCGTCAACGGGACGCTCAGTTTTGGGGAGCCGCTGATAATAAGCAGGGGTCGTGCAACGTATTTACGTCCAAGACCCAGGCGAGGGTGGGACCCATGGGAGTCCCCGCGCGAGCTTCAGCCGGGAGCATGCGCACTGCCCGGAGGGCGGAGGCGCGCCTCGTTTTTCCCGGGGTTCCAATGCGCCGCTGCCTGCGTGTCACCTGCTCGCGTGGCCCTTCACCTGGCTTAGCAGCTTAGGCGAAGGGTTTTCTCTTTGCAAGTGATTTTCAACCAGAAGCAGCGAAGGTTTCTGAAGTTAAGACGTTAACTTTCATCTTTACGTCAAAGCGGATGTAATGTTGAGGGGGTTAAACAATCTTTTAACTTTCCGTAGCTAAGATGTTCTTGTGACCGTTTTAATTAATTTCACCTGGCCTTCCATCATTTGGATAAAGACTGATGTTTTTCTTCTTCACTGTTTCAATTTGAGGTGAAAGATTGTTTTTCTTGAAAATTTTACTTTGGAAACAGGGTTTCTAAGTGCTTCTAAAGTCACGATTTTTACGGGAGCTCCTTAGGCTTGGGGGAAACTGGCGGAGGAGGTCTGGTAGGACGGGGTCAGGCGGGCTGACCGCTCCTGCCTGGATTGCAATGCGGGATAGGGTAGGTCTGGGGCGATTAAATTAATTTTGGTCCTTAATTTAGCTTTTCGGTGGACATAGGCCTTCTCATTCCCAGGCCACGAAGGGAGACAAGGGCACAGGCAGCGAAAGCCGACGTGCGGTTCGCACTGGGTCCCGGGCAGCGAGGTGGGGTCTGGTTTTCACTCCCCGCCCCTTGGAAGTCAAACGGTTTCGGGTTCTAGGGAGGGTGTTTCGTGCTCCCGTTAGAAGGTCGTGCTCCCGGGACGCCGCCCATCCCGGCCTCCCTCCGGGGCTCAGCGCCCCCGGCCCGGGGCTCCGCTCCCGGCCTGATGGCTTTGCGTTCTCCGCCCCCTCCCTGCGTCCTGACCGAGCCCGGCTCCACCCCAAGGCCTCAGCGGAGGCGCGTTTCGGGGACGCGGCAGCCCGGTCCGCGCGCAGCTCTGGGCGCCTCTGCTGGGCGCTGTGCAGACCCGTCCCCCGCCCGGCACCGTGCAGGCCTCGCGTGTGCCCGAGGCCCGCGTCCCGGAGCCCCGGTGCTGCTGGGGACAGCTGGCTCCCCGGGCTTGCACACAGCTGAAGGCGCGGGCCTCCCCTGCGCCCGGCTCCCCAGGGATCCCCCGTTTTCTGGAGCTCTCCTTCTTGGTTTACTGCCTCATTTTGCGCGCCGGCTCCTCCAGTAGTTTCCGGTAGGAACAGCATGCGGAGGGAAAGCTTTACAAAAAAATACTGTTTCCGCGCACTTTGCTTTCCAGGAGTTCTTCACGTGGGTGACAGATCTCTATTTTTGATCCCAAACTGCTTCTAATAATTTTGTTTTTGAATTTCTGGGGAGTAAGAAGGTTTTTTCTTTTTTTTTACGGTTTTATTTTTCAGAGCAGTTTTAGGTTTACAGTTAAACTGCAAGGCAGGTACAGGTACTTCTTTGCCCGGCCCGTGGACACTCCCCCATTGCAACATACAAGGACACGGCGTTATCACCCAAAGTCCATGGTTTACTTTGGGGGTCGCTCTTGGTGTTTTGCCACCTATGGGTTTAGAGAAATGTACGATGGCATGTGTCCCTTGTTTCATCACACAGTATTTTCTGCTGCCCTAAAGATCCGCTGTGCTCCACCGATCCATCCACACCCCCCCGACTAATCTACTGACCCTTCTAATCTTTCTATCGTCTCCATAGTTTTGCGTTTTCCAGAACATCAGAGAGCTGGAATCATACAGTATGTAGCCTTTCTGACTGATTTCTTCCACTTAGTGACATGCAGTCAAGTTTCCTTCATGTCTTTTCATGGCTTGACAGCTCATTTCTTTTCAGTGCTGAATAACGTTGCATGGTCCACACAATCCTGAGTGGCTTCGCAGCCTGCATGCCCGTGAGGCCGCTGGGCCCTAGGGGGCTCCTCTGTCCACACCTCCCTCTGTCTGCTTATATTTTCTGGTCTCCTTGGTTCTGAATGTCCAAGGCACCGTCCCCTTCTGGTCCGCTCAGGCCTGGCTTGTAGCTCGGGATTCTCTGGCCGCACTTGCCCTGCAGGGGGCCATCCCCCCACCCACGGTCCGGTGTCCCCGTCGTAGGCCCCCAGCCTTTCCCCTGAGAATGTTTTCAGATCCATCTTTGACCTTCACGCCTGCCCGGCAACCGGGAGGGCGTTTCCATGTTTCCGCTTCGTGCGTTTCCCCTCAGTAAGGTCTCCTTGGTTCCGCCTTGATTTTATCATTTTGAAAAAATTTTTGGCTTACAGAAATATGGAACAAATACTATGAAAAATCACTGCATGCCCTCCAGCCAGGTTCCCCAAACGGTAATGTTTTATCACCTGTCTGTTTTAATCCACGTGTGTGTGTATGTCAACACACACACACACAAGCACACACACTTTTCTTTGCCTGAGCTGAAAGTTGCAGCTGGGAAGCCCCCTAGACTGGAGTGTTTTCCTTAAAAACAAAGACCTACTCTTACATGATCAGAGTACAATGATTAAAGCCAGGTACTTAGCATCAAATACAGTGCTAGCATTAATCTATAAGCTTCCCTTGAATTAGCAGCTGCCCCAGTAATGCTCTTTGTGGCAAAAGGGGAAAGAAGACCGGACTCAAACTTTGCTGCTGTGAAGGTCAGAGCCCCGTCCGTGGGTGGGTGGGCTGGGGGGGCCCGAAGCTTTAAGACCATTTATCTGGACATGAGTGCAATAGAGCCTTAGGAAACTGAATGTCATTTTGGGATATGGGGAGCCAGTGTGACGGGACGGGGCGCTAAGGGATTGTTAGGGCTCATTCGCAGCTGGCACGGCGGGAACGTGCGCAAATGGGCTTGGGGAAGCCTGACCTGGTTTGTGGTGATTTCACATGACTTTCCCAGACTCTCCTCCCGTCAATTCTACGTGCATATTCTTTCCATCCCATTGTCACTTGTGCATTTTTCTTTTCTCTTTTTAACTTATTTTGTGCTTTTCAGAGTCACATGTCCCCATACATGTAAGTTTCTTCAGTAGTTGTGTTATTCTCAGAGCTCCTGGCCATGGGGCTTCTTTTATATTCGGACAGATTGAGGAAACAAGAAAGGGAGACTGAGAGAAGCACGCCGGTTCATAAATACAGACTTAGCTCTGTTTATTATTTAGGAAAACCCCCCAAAAACCCCAGCGTGCACGCATTGCAGGTAACCTGCTGATGACAGTCTGTGGTGGGCGTTCGGCTCTCTTTATCTGAAATGAGAGCTGTGTAGTCGTTCCGCAGCTCCCAGCTTTGAGCAAACTGTCAGCAGTTATTCATCTGTGTCTGTTGTTACATTAAGCTCCCTCTAACGGCCTACTTTTTGATAATTCTTGATCAAAGCCATCTGAGATTATATCCACTCTTTCAACCTTCCTCAATGGTAGATTCAGTCCCATCTCCCCCAGACATTAGGTCCCAAACGGGAAAGACTGC
The DNA here is from genome assembly GCF_040802235.1 of Manis javanica. Classification (NCBI taxonomy): domain Eukaryota; kingdom Metazoa; phylum Chordata; class Mammalia; order Pholidota; family Manidae; genus Manis; species Manis javanica. Next base: position 1,511,536 of record NC_133172.1, read on the forward strand.
CACAGTCGAGTGTTTACGCCATTTCATTTCGGTCATGTGTGTGGAAAGAGTCACATGGGATGCTGCTTTGTACCCTGTTTCAGTAGGAGACTGGGGCATGGAAGAGCAGATCTGGAGATTCCAGGATGTGGAGCAGAGTCTCGAAAGAGAAGTGACATTTTCTTTTCTCTTTTTAACTTATTTTGTGCTTTTCAGAGTCACATGTCCCCATACATGTAAGTTTCTTCAGTAGCTGTGTTATTCTAAACTATATTTCAGACTCAGCCTGAAAACATGTTCCTTCAAGACTCAGACTCCTTGAATGCAACCTGTTTGGAAAACATTTGAAATATAGTTTAGATATGGAACTCTGTGTGGAAACAAATTCTGGTAACATACAGAAAACTAGTTGGCCATAATCCATCCAAATTTGAAGAAAAACAATTTGAAGGGAATGCCTGTCAGAAGTTATTCAGTCCCAAGTCATGCCTTCAGAGTGACCTAAGGATGCATGCTGGTGAGAAATCCCCCGACAGTGACAAATGTGGGAGTGTGCTCAGGGGGAACGGGGGATCGGTCAGCATCAGAAAAGGGGCACGGATGGCAAATCCTATAAATGCAATGAATGTGGCAAAGTCTACACACAAGAGCTAGATCTCATCCAACATCAAAAAACTCATACTGAGGAGAAGAAGCCCTACAAATGTAAAACACGTGGAAAGGCCTTTTCCTTGAAATCATCCTGGGTCAATCACCAGAAGAGGCGTAATGTAGAGAGAGCCTCTGGGTGTAACGAACGTGGGAAATCCCTCAAGCAGAACTCCGCCCTCCTTCAGCAAAGGAAAACAGCTGGACAAAAGCCCTGTGGCTGGAATGTCCACGCAAAAACTTCCACTTCCAAGCCAGATCTCTTGAAACACCAGAGGACACACACAGGAGAGAAACCTTATAAATGCAGCATATGTGAAAAGGCCTTTGCCCAGAAATCAAATGCTGTGGACCATGAGAAAATTCATACTGGGGAGAGAGCTTATGAGTGTGATCTATGCGATGATACCTTCATCTAGAAGAAAAACCTGATTCAGCATAAAAAAATCCATACTGGGACCAAGTCCTATACTGGTGATAGATGTGGGAAAGCTTTCATTCAGAAGTCAAACCTTCACACCTATCAGAAAGTTCACAGTGGAGAGAGGGCCTACAGCTGTCAGAAGTGTGGGAAATCCTTCAGCCGGAAGCTAAGCCTCAATTTGCATAGAAAGACCACACAGGACAAAAACCTTACAAATGTTCTGAATGCCAGAAGGCTTTCATTGACAAGTCCTATCTCATTAGGTACCAGAAAAGAATGCATAACAGAGAGGAATCCTGTGCACACGAAAAATATGGGGATGCCTTCCCTTGAAGGGTAGCCAGGAATAGTTTCCCAGGAATTCAACCTGAGCTGGCCTGTTATTAGACGAGGACAGTGAGGACTTAATATCCGAACTCTCCCTTGAAAAGTAATTTGGCTTATGTGCTCAGCAACCATTTATTAAATGCCTTTTGCATACCAGGAACTTTTAAACACTGAGGATGTAGCAATAAACCAAACCTGCCAAAAACTCTCATGGAATTTCATTCAAGCAAATAATGACCAATGGTATCCATTTCTTTAAAAATGTAAATACTTTTCACTCACTGGGGTTGATAAACATAAGAAAATATAAAAGCATAGTGTTGCATCAGTAATATGTTCCAGATTGAGTATATATTTTATTTGGGAACACGTTAAGTAAATACATTTAGAAGCCCAGGAGAAATAGTAGTAAAAAAACCTGATAAATCTACAAAATTGGAAAAGGAAGAGTACATGGACACTTCTACCTGTAAAAGTATCTCCTCCTAGGTTTTCCAAAAGAAAGTGGGGATGAGTCAGCTCACTTGATGGGTGGGAGAAGAAACCCCAGCACGGTCGGCTCCAGTCATCCTGGGGTTCCTTTCCTGTCTGCTGGAAGCAGTCTGCCCCCAGGCAGCTCCTTACCTCTCCAGGTCTCACGTGTGTGTGTCTGCTTGGCAGGCCCAAGGCCACGTGTGGACCAGGGGATGTAAGGTGGCCTGGAACATAAGCATTGTAAGCTATCCAGTCTTTGCAACTGTGCTGCCAGTTTTCTAAGCCATAAACTGGGAATAACACCACCTACCCGTATTTGTTGTGGAGATTGAAGACTGAATGACCTCATAAAACATAGGATAATGCCTGGCATAGAGGAATCGCTGAGGAAATATTTATTATTATCAGGCATGCTCTGAGATCTCTCTTGGCTCTGACATACTATAACTTTGCACACAATTTGACTGGTTAATTTGTTAGAAAAGGCATTATTTCCAAATCTTTATTATGCCTTGCTTGACATACAAATGGCATAGTTTATTTATCCAACATGGGAGATAATTTTAAGGCTATATATGGACACATCTGTAGTAATATTAGATCGCATTGATGGCATCAAAAAGAAAGCTCACCTTTGAATACTTATGTTGTTAAAATGTCTCATAATTACCCATTTCCCTTTTAGGGAGAGTGCAGAAGGAAAACGGCTCCTTTCTGGGAATCTTAGGCACCTCGCGTGTAATAGCCTGTTTCTCTCTCTCTGGCGTGCGTAACAGTGCTGCCAGTTTCCTGCTGAAAGTGACGGGCCACTTCGTTTTATAGCACATTTGTTTGTAAAGTGAGTTCATTTAAAGACGAACTGTTAGGCAGAGTTAGATCATGTGGGAAATTTGCAGTGGTGGTCCTGCAGAGTCTAAGGTGTGGGGATTCTTGACTGAACGGGGTCAGAACCCACGCTCGCAAAGGCAGCCTCACCGGCGTCTGATTCCTGTCGGAACAGCCGGGAAAGCCACTCGGTGCCTGGCCTCCAGCACCACCCAGCGACAACATGCAGCACCTGCCGCAGAAATGCACGACGCAGGCCCGCCCGCCGGAGCGACGGGCTCAGGCAGCCGAAGGGCGCCTGCCTCCAGAGTTCCTGCTCTCTCCGGACCTGTACGCGCATTAAAGGCTTAGCAAATTGCAAACGCCCGGACGGGCTCTTAGCTTACCTCCTTGTGTTGGTGGCCTCGGTCCTTCCTGGCCCGTGAAGCCTACATGTAAAAGGAAAAGAGGAAAGAAATCTCGATTACTTAGAGCTGAGCCTTCTCAAGGTAAGTTTTCGGGAGCCCCCGACCCAGGACCCAGCACTGTTTACACGGCCCCACCCGCCACGTGACTCTGCTCGAGCCCGCCGACCGGGAGCGCCGTCCTCACCCAGGGGCGATGCTGGGGGGACGCCGGGGACACTGGGTTGTCACAGTCGGCCTGGGTGGGGGCGCGGGTGGTGCTCCTGGCACCCGGCACCCGGCGGGTGGAGGCCAGGCCGCGGCCCGTGCAGGACGCACGGCCGCCCAGCCCCCGCCCGCAGCGCCCAGGCTGCGGAGCCCGCCGTCGGGGGGCTTCCCCCACACCGCCCGCTGCCCCCCACGCTCCCCTCCGCCAGCGTCACCCACCGTGCGCCGGTCCCGGCCCCGTAGGCACGGAAGGTGCCGGAGGAGGCCCGCGTTGCCCGGGCCCAGCCGGGGGCGGTTTGCACAGCCTGGGCTCATCAGCCCCGCCTGGGGGCGTCTGCCCTTGTAACCAGCCCCTAACATCCAGCACGCCTCAGATCGATGATCTGTGAAAACCAGGGCCCGCCATGACCAGTGTAGGGGAACACAGGCGCCCGGCAGGGGAGGCCCAGGTGGTGACGCCGCGTCCGTGCGAACGAGGGCGGAGTCCGCGAGGGGCCGGGGAGCTCGGCCCCGCGTGCTCACGTGATAAACGCCGACAGCGGGGCCAGAACAGGGGAGGAAGGCGGCCCAGGATGCTGAGAAGCGTCCTGACGCACAGGCAGCGTCTGGTGACGGAGGCCGCGCGAGGCTCCTGCGGGGGCCCACGGAAGGCTCCTCGGAAGCGGTGATGCCGGCGCCGGGGCGCGCAGGCCCCTTCCCCCGCGCCAGAGACAGAGAGGCCGAGGGGGACAGGGACAGACAGGCACGAGGCAGAATATGACTGGGAAGGAGAAGAAATCTCCGGTTTTGTCCGGGTTTTTCCGGGTGGGGGTTGCATTGCCCAGGGTAGCGGACGAGTCGGGAAGAGGAAAATGACTTGAACTGTGGAAAAGCGCAGAGTGGGGCTGGTGGGGTCACATGCCACCGGGACCCTGTGCGCGCGCCTGGCTTATTTCACTGAGCGTAATGTCCTCCAGCTCCATCCATGTTGCTGCAAATGGTAGAATTTATTCCTTTCGTATGGCTGAATAGTATTCCATTGTGTGTATGTACCACATCTTCTTCATCCACTCATCTACTGATGGACACTTAGGTTGCTTCCATAACTTGGTTATTGTAAAAAGTGCTGCAATAAACATAGGGATGCATATGTCTTCTTGAATCTGAGAAGTTGTATTTTTTGGGTATATTCCAAGGAGCGGGATTCCAGGCTCAAATGGTATTTCTATTTCTAGTTTTTTGAGGAACCTCCATACTGCTTTCCACAATGGTTGAACTAGTTTACATTCCCACCAGCAGTGTAGGAGGGTGCCCTGTGTTTTTACTTGCTAATCTGGCAACCTTACCCCGGTTCAATAGCCCAGATCTGCATTTCAGAGCCACCGAGAGCCCAGAGAGCTCACCAGGGGCAGGCGCACAGTTAAAGACCAAGGTCAGGGGGTGGAGGTGCGGTCGCGGGGGTGTTCCTCTGGGGCACGTGGCTGGTGGCTCTGCCGCTGCCTCCTCTGTCCCCCAGCCCGCCTCGGTTTCCTGTTACAATGGAGGGTAGAGCTGTGCCTGGCTCGAGGGCTCTTCGGAGGGGAAATGAGATGGCTTTGATAAAGCATTTCTCATCCGAATCTGGTGCCCAGAATCCAGACTATGAGAGTTCCCTTCCGCAGAATTATCGGCCCAGTCGTATTTACGCATATGCCTGCACATGCACGTACAGACGTGTTCCTAGGGAAGCAACAAATACATCCCAATATTTTTAGCAAGAGGGTACAAATTAGGTACTGCAAAACGTCTCATTCCTAGGGAAATTGATTCCAGAAGCGTTCTACACTTAGTGTGGCCAGACAGCACTATAAAAGCTTCTAAAATACATAAAGCCTGGGATTAAAGAAGGCATGTTGTCAGTTCCCACACTTTGGATGGAAGCTGGTGGAGGACTGAATCCAGGGGTAATCTGCAAAACAGGTGGGTGTTCACATCAATGTGGTTTTAAACAGATGTCTCTGGATACTGCCAGTATTGTTTCATGTCTAAGAGAAACCTTCCCCACCCTTAATTACATGGCGATGTATAGAATTCTTGGACTCCGGCCTGACCTTCAGCTCAGTGGAAAGCCCTGTCGATGATTTTCGAGCTGGGGTTTCATCTGGCCACTGGGGAGACACTAATGTCCTGATATTTTCTCCCAGAGCACAAGCTTGCTGTGCTTTGTGCTTTTCACGCCTCAGTGGTAGGCCTCCAAATCCTTCTCCATTCCCGCTGCCCCCAGCAGATCCACACCTCCCCCACACATCCCCACATGGCCGGAGGAACACCGTGATCTCTCTCTGTTGGTGCCAGGCAGGCCCTCTTGGCAAACCCCACTGGGATCCACCGAATCGCTCGAGGTGGAAACCCAGAAGTGATTCCTCATTTATGCCCTTGCCTGGAACCCATGCGTGCAATCCATCTGCAGTGGCCATCGCACCGACCTTCTCCTCACCTGTTGTCTCCAAAATACAGTGTGCGGCCCTCTCTCTCCTGCGCCAGATCACCATCACCTTAGGCCTCTGTGTGAGGCCGGTGCCCTCGTTTCATTCAGGCCTCTCTGTCTCGCGACTGCTTGGGTGTGAATCAGGTCCTTTTCTCAGTCCCTGCAAAACCACTAATTTGAACCTCATCCTGTTGCCAAGGGAAGAAAATCTGGGGAGAGGAAGAGAAGGGCCGGCCTCATGAGTGAGAAGAACGTGGGGACTGGAGCCAGTGGAAGCTTCAGGTCTCTCTGAGACGGAGCCAGTATTGTCCGTGGTTTGTGGGCTGTGAGGTTTCTGTTAACCCCTGAAGACACCAATTCCGGCCCCTCACTGTCCTGGTGCACCTACAGACATGTGTGTGTGTGCACTCATGGGAGCTGCACGGGTCCGTGTGAACGTGTGCATTGTCATAAACACAGAGGGTGTATGAATCTGCTGAGGCTCCTATAACAAAGTGCTACAGACTGGGTGGCTTAAACAACAGACGTGCCTCACAGTTCTGCAGGCTGGATGTCCAAAATCAAGGTGCCAGCAGCCTTGGTGTCTGGTGAGAAGCCCTTCCTGCTTCGCAGGCGCCTTCTCACTATGACCTCACATTATGGGAGGGGACAAGCGAACTCTCTGGAGCCTCCTTTTAAAAAAAAAAAAATTGAGTGGTAATTGACATATAAACATTATACTACTTTCAGGTGTACAATGTAATGCTTCCATTTGTATATATTTCAAAATGATCCCCAAAATAAGTCTAGGAACATCCATCACCACATGTGGCTACAAATTGTTTTCTCCTGTGAGGAGAACTTTTAAGATCTACTCTCTTAGCAACTTTCAAATATGCGATACAGTATTACTAACTATAGTGACCTTGTGGGGCCCCTTTTATAAGGGCGCTGATCCCATTGGGGAGGGCTCCCCCTGCCACCCTCCCAAAGGCCCACCTCCTAACTCATCACTCTGGGGAGTAGATCTCAGCCTATGAATTTTGGACAGAAACATTGGTCTATAGCATCAACCTAAGTCACCACCCCATCCACCAGCCCCCATGGTGTGCAGAGACAGTCTCTACCTGTATGTGTACTTATGTATTCTATTACATATTTTACATATTGTTAAAATACTTTTTATTGCATTGTATATATTTTTATATGTTACATGTTCTTTTTCCCCTTTTTTACACAATAGTAGCCACCCTTCACATTATTAGGCACCTTGTTTTCACTTCACTGTAGATTTTACCCTTTGGTTCCTAAAGAATGTCCTTAGAATTTCACACAGCTGCACAGAATTCCATTGAGTGCATTTATCAGCATTTAGCTAGTCCCCTCTTGTAGAACATCTGAGTTTGTTCCCAGCAGCTTGCTATTACAAGCTGTGGTACAATAAAAACTAGAGTTGATAAAAATTTAAGTTTGCATTCACCAAGCAGAGCCTGTCAGCAGGACTGTGGCCCAACGTCCCGGGCTGACGCTGACTCCCCGGACTCCATGGATTTCAGACGATCTCTCTGCATGCATGTTGTAATAATATCTGAGTTGTTCGTCCCACTGCCTGGGACCATGACATAAGCACTTGGAAGTGTATTCCCCACATACTTCTGTGCAAATCTTCCCCTCCAAGCCACCATCTCATACTTCGGACCAGGATATTTTAGAGCCAGAATGGCCATGCTTTTGAAAAAACAGTCTGTGAGCAGGCCCCTCATCATTAGAAGAAAATAATGACAAGAGTTTATGCAGTTTTGTGGGAAAAAAAACAAGCCTGCACTTGCTCAAGCAGATGTTCACCGCCCTGTCCCCCACACTGTCTGCCTCCCTTCCTGAAGCCACAGAGACTTTGCCCAGGCACCGAACGTCACACTGGGAAGTGCCTGTTCTGAGATTTGCAATTGCGATTAATCATCTCAGCATCTCAAATCAACAGCCATCATTTTCTGGATGCGCTGCCAAAAGTCTCCATGTACTTTTTGCTTCCACTGATCTTGAAAGTAGTCATGCAGGATTCTTTGGTTTCATTCAAATTACCGTTGGTTTCTTGGGCTGGCTGGGGGCTCACAGGTACCGGAAGGTTGCCCGATATGTTCTGAAACAAGGGTAAGTGGACCCCTCAAATGTGTGTTCCTCCGGAGAAAGGCACTGCGAGCTTTTTCAGCCCCATTGTCATTCCTTACAATAAGTGTTTTTTTTGCAATTATATTCAAGCGCCTACAACGCCCCGGGCACTCAATCATCTCACGTAGAAGGAAGAATGAGACGCTGTTGAATGGCGAGAGCAGGCCCGTAGGGCCCCACAGCTGGGGCAGCTGCAGAATGGCCAACCGTGACTCCTTTAAGTCAGGAGCAGCTTGCGTGGCCATTTTCTTTCTCAACCCCCCTTTCTGCATAGACCCCATCTAAGGACACCTCTTAACCAGCACTAAAGGATTGAGTGCCCAGTAATAGGGGTGGTGGGAGGGACTACGGGATTTAAACCCTCCCTCACACCATCCCCACCGGCCATTGTGATGTCCACCCTCAGGGGTTCTCAGCAGGTAGCCACTGACTGTTGCCATGGAAACTAGCTGGTGTGGGAGACAGGAAGCCAGGAGGAGATGCAGTGGGCAGCCCAGAGGCTGGCATTTCCTGGACCCTCCCATCACACAATGTACGGAGCAGAACCCTGTCTTGGCACAGAGCAGGCGGCCAATAAACACCTGTATTTCTTGTGAGTGCATGAAAATACAGGGTCTTTGGTAATTGACTCCACCTCTCTGAAGCCTCAGTTTACTCTTCTCAATGGGTATAATCATCTTTCCAGTTGGGAGGACGGTTGGGGGGATCTGATGACCCCCTGCCCACCCAGGGCCCACTACCCAGGCGGCCAGCGGGGTCATCTGGGTGGGTGAGGCCTGTTGAAGTGCAAATTCCTGGGCTACTCTCCACACTTCCTGAAGCAAAACATCTTGTCCGAGGTACCCATCCCCTGGACAACCCAGCACGCTTTGCCTCTTTACTCCGATAATTTTCTCCACAGCACTTTGCAGAGCTGTGACTGCCGATATGGTAGCCGCAAGCTTCTTGTGGCTGTTGAGTGCTTGGACTGTGCCTAGTCCAGGTGAGATTCGCTGAGGCCGTGAAAGACACACCAGAGACTGAAAACCTAGTAAAAAAAGAAAAAGTAAGATATCTCATTGTCTTGCCAATGGGCTTCAGCCCTGGGCAAGTTCAATATGGATTCGGTGTGACCAAAGAAACGACAGTAGGATGTTCTTGGGGTGAAAGGGTTACAACCAACTTTATTTCTAGGTGGCAGGTCACTCATTAAAATCCCGTCCACTCGGAGCGAGTCTGCGTGCAGCAAGCGGGTCTCTGCCTCTGGGCCCCTCTGCCCCCCAGCCATTCTCTGGGCCTCTCTTCTCAGTAGTGCCACCACTCCAGCCTCTGCTCTGCTCTCCTGCAGCCGTGCCACCGTGTCACCCAGAGCACTGGGCAGGGCTGAAGCCAATAACAACACATTGCCCACATGCATGTAGTGAGCTAGCCAACCAGGGCCAGGTGAGAATTCTGGCCACAGGAACCTTCACTTTATCCACACTCTGATCATTGTTTTATCCTGGTGTCATTGATTTAAATGATAGCATTTTCCTTATGTTGGATTAAATAAAGCCTGTTGTTAAGATGAATTCCACCTGTGTCTTTTTACTTTCTAAATGTGGCTACTGGAAAACTTAAAACTGAAAGCATGGTGTGGTGTGCATGTGTGGCTGGGATTGTATTTCATCGCCTGGTTTTAGAGTCTGGAATGGTCTTGCCAATTTATTCTGTAATTATTGGCTTTCCGCATCCCTGCATGACAGTCGTCTATCCTGTTCATCCTGCATTCCCAGCACTTAGGACAATTAAGTGCAAGTGGCCCTTTGGGGACTGGGCAGATCCTTGAGTCACGAAGCCACAGAGGAGGACCCTCCACACCTCTCCTCAAGAGGGCAGCAGTTTCTCGGCACAGGAGCCTCTTCACTGGTCGTTTGCATGTCAGCGAAAGCTGGGTCTCATCTGACCTGTGAAGTTCTGGACCCCGAGAAACGGAGAAACGAGGGACGTTAGGGCCGGGGTCTGAAACCACAGTTCCGGTTTGGGTCGGCAGGTACAGCTCCTTCCGGCCTGTCAGTCAGACAGCTGCCTGCTCACCGGTCCCCTTTACCTTTCCTCGTAGGTGCCTGACCGCCTCCTGCGCAGGCGGCCCCAGCCTCTCCCCGGGTTATTCTCCAGAGGACATGATACTGTCGGGGTTTTAACGTATCTACACAGATGAATACAGACACAAACGTGTGTCATGTACATGTATGCACATCTACTTACCTGTAATCAATTTACATTTATGTATATATATGTCACACTTACAGATATTATTTTTAGACATAAATACAGATCCCTTTGTATTTGCTCCCTCTTCCAATCGGACGCCAAGTGCCATGAGAACAAGGCTGTGTCTTTTTGGACGCCCACCACCCGGAACGGTGTCCGGCAAACAGCACACAGTGAATACCTGTTGAAGGAAGGACTCGGTCAAATAACGTCACCGGGGAGAACAAAGGCCGCGCTGCGCAACAGCAGCCTATGATTTCCACACGACACACAGGTTTGGGGTTTCTTTTTCCCCTTTCTGCGAAGACCCCATTTTCCACGGGATGCGCCCGTCCCAGAGGGGAGGCGTCAGGCCTGCGCCCCCCGCAGCTCAGCGGGCCCGGGGCGAGCGACCCCGGTCCTCACGAGCCACCGCGGGTCTCGGGGACGCAGGCTGAGCCCTGTCGCCATGGGAACTGCGGCTGGAGCGGCGATGCGGAGGCGGCTGGGAGACTCGCGTGGAACTTTCCAGGCCGTGTGGGGCTTAGAATCCCGGCCGCCACAAGAACGGTTCTCAGCACCTATTCGAACGAAGATATGGGGTCACGAGAAAGTGACCCCGCCTTCCTCAAGGCTTGGTTTTCTTTTCGAGAAGTGGGCAATGTTTTTTCCCGGAGCCCAGGTTGCGGTGCCCGGCCCAACAGGCTGCTCTCACGTCACGCGGCGCCACGCCGGTCGGGGTGCGGCCGGGGTCCCCAGAAAATGTGTGCTGGACGCCCCCTGCCTCAGAACGGGGAGGGGGAGACGGGCCACGCAACGCAGCGTGCGGAGCCCCGGGCTGCCCCGCGCCCCCTCCCCTGTCCCGGCTCTGCTCAGGCGGCAGTCACCGCAGCACCTGGAACGGTCTTCATTCCTTTTTCTGGCTTTACCGACATACAGTTGACAAAAATTGTATACACAATTTTTTACAAGCCTCTTTTATTGAAATGTAGTCGGTAGATAGTGTTATAATGGTTTCCGGCACACAGCATAGGGATTTGACCATTATCTACAATACCAACTGCTCACCACCTTAAGCGTAATTACCCCCTGTCGCCATACTAAGTTATTACAATATTATTGGCTCTATTCTCTATGCTGTACTTGACTAATTTATTTCGTGATTGGAATTTTGTCCCTTTTGTTATAACAAAGGATTGGACCCAACCTCCATATCCATGAGGAGGGGCCAGGCTTAATGAGTTATGGGACATCCATACAATCATATACCCTGAATCTATATGGAAAACAACTAAGTCATTTAAGTCCTGGTATGGAATGATCTCCAAGGCTTACATTTGAGCTAACGTGGACACAAATCTTAACAGGCCCCACTCTAGGACCTTCGCAGACATTAACTCATGCAGCCCTCACAGGAGTCCCCCTTTTAGAACTGAGGAAATGGAGGTGCAGGGCAGCTAAGAACCTGTCCCGAGCCCCAGTGTACCGGGTACAGATGCTGGGAGTCAGACCTACACAGGTGGGTTCAATCACATTTCTAGCCACGGTGCTGCCATCATCACATTACATGGAACATAGAAAGTTGCAGAAAAACAGGTGCAAAAATCATTCATGCTTCTTTCAAAAATAAATAGTGGTCGCTGACAATGCAGTGTGCTTAGAATTACTCAGAAATACATAACTGACGTGGCTTCCAGGGTGGCATGGGACAAGGGTGGGAGATGGGATCCTCAGTGCAGTGCTTCCCACGAGGTGGTTACGTTTGCAGAGTTAGGGTGTCGTCCCCATTTAAGATGGGGTTTCAACTACCGTTAAAAATGAGAAAAATAGAAATAGAAAACAATGCTGGTGGCTGTGTCTTCCAGAACTTATCAGTGCCTGCCATCATGTGGCATGTTCAGTTCCTCATGTGTGCCACTGCATGTAAGATGTAATAAGCAGCCTTACAGGAGGCATTGAGGGTTTGTCCTCCATCCCCCAGTGTCCTAGAACAAAAAGCCTGGAGCTTAAAAGGGGTACAGAATTAATGTATTAACAGAATTATCTATGTTCATCATCTAATCAAATACATGTATTTGGAATAAATAATTGGCTTAGTTAATGAACAATTTGGTGCATGGGTGAGGTTTATGTCACTGGCTCTAATGGCTGATTTGGGATTTCTTTTTTTATTGGAATGTAGTTGATATACAATATTATATTGGTTTCAGTGTACAGCGTAGTGACTGGGTATTATATACATTAGTGAATTCACCAGGTAAGTGAAGTTACCCCGTGCTACGATATCACGCCGTGCAGTATTATTGGTTATAGTCCTTATGCTGCACTTCCATTCCTATGACTAACTTACATTTTACGATTTGACGTCTGCACCTCTTTATCCCCTCCACCTATTTTGCCCATCCTCCCCCCGCCCCGCGGTGGTGTCTCAGAGGCTGCAGAACCTCACGTGGACTTCCTTCTCTTTTGCAAAGATCCCTATGTGGGAATGCATTTTAACTGCGTGAGAGTCGTGGGAGGACTGCTAATTGGGACCCATCCCCGCAGGCTGGCGCCCTCGGCCCAGACCCTCCCGTCCTTCTCAGCCTGCAGAGCCCGCCTCCCGCGACCTGCGTTGCTATGGAAACCACAGCCAGCGACAGGGGCGGGCAGGGTGGGGGGCTCAGCGAGAAAGAGAATTGTCACGGGAGCCGCAGGCGCGTTTAGAACTTCGAGTCCTCATTAGGCACGTGCAGGGAAACAGGCGGACTGGTTGAAGACCGCCTCGCATTCGCCCAGCATACGCAGGATCCTGTCACATAACCAGCTGGCGATCGGTACCGAACTGTTCACGGGACGTGTGCATTCCGTTTCTCACAGGGAGTCTTTGACACCCGGACTGTGCTTTGTGTCAGCAGGTGGGGTCCGCGCTGGCCTCCCCCGCCCCCCACCCCGGCGGCCTCGCCCGGCCCCCCGCCCCCCGGCCCGCCCCCGGCCCGTGCCGAGAAGAGGCCGGCAGAGGGCGCGGGCAGGGAGCCGCGGAGTCGCTCCAACACCCTCCGAGCCGCAGAGGATCCGGTCCGCAGGGCTCGCGCAGGCGGCTGCGCTCCGGGGCCGGGGCCCGCCGCGCCGGGGAGATGGGGCGGCCGGGCGCGCGGCCCCCGAGCCCGCACACCGGATCCCAGCCTCTCTGCTCCCTCCCCAGGCGCGTCCGTCCTGCCGGCCCTAGGGCGTCCTGCCCTCCCCAGGCTGTCCCCGCGTCCCCCTGCCTCCTGTCCGTGGGGCTCCCCGCTGCACTCGGGGTGAAATCCGAGCTCTGCAGCCTCGCCTCCACCTGCTGCTCCCACCTGGGCTCTGGGCTGATGTAGGCCGGGTGGTGACCCCCAAATTCACGCGTTGAGGTCCTAACCCCAGGATCTCGGTATTTGTATTTGGAGATGGGGCCTTTAAAGAAGTAATTAAGGTAGACGGAGGCCCTGTGGGGTGGCCTGAACCTGGCGTGACCGGTGGCCTCGCAGAGGACATTGGCGTACAGAGCGCGCGCTGCGGGGCGGCCGGGGCCCGAGACCCCAGCCCTGCCCGCCCCGGTCTCCGACGCCTGGCCCCCAGAGCCCTGGGGAAACACACTTCTGCCGTTTAACGGACCTAAGCAGCGCCCGCCCAGCCCGTGGCGCACGTCCGGCCCCCGGGGCACTAGGCAGGCCCGCCGTCCCCGCGGGTCCTGGCGGCGGGGGCCCCGCGGTGACGGGCTTGGTGGCTGTGGCGCCGGAAGCAGACCAGCCCTGGCTGCGCCCGCGGCTCCCTCCCCAAAGCCGTGGACGGCTGCCCTCCGGGCCAAGGTGGGGAGGTCTGTCCCCGAGCAATCCCAGGGACCTGGAACGGTCACCTGGCGGCGACAGGTGAGGCCGCTGGAAAGCAGGGCTGGCGTCTCCTGCTTTATTTCATTTTTATTGTTATTTTCATTTTAAATATAAAATCATTCCTTTTCCGGAACAGGTAATACATCCCAGACGTTCAAAAAGGTGCACGTGATGTGCCCTCCGTTGCGGGGCCGGTGGTGAGGCTGGGCAGGCAGGCCTCTGCGGATCCCCGTTCGCTCCCTTCAGTTGTTTACCTCGCCCTGAAGCCGCCAGCGACACGGCCAGCACTTCTGTTCACAGGGCAAGTGAATATGGGTGCACATCTCCCTTTCTCACATACATCGAGCATATGAGACCCACTGTCTGGTGTCTTGTTCTTTTTTTCATTTTTTTCCCACCAAAATACATTTGGAGGTCATGCCATATTGGACTCTGAAGCACGTGTGTGTTCCTTTTTATAGCTGTATACTATTCCATTTTATGGATTAAACTAGAAATACTATTACCATAACTCTTCACCACGGATGTACGGCTAGGCACTATCCAATCTTTGATGATTAAAAATGACGATGAAATAACATGTTTGGTGAGTGAGCATGGAGAGATTGGGTGTGATGCTGTTGCAGGGAGAGAGTGTTCCATCAGGTGGGCGGCTCATTGACCACACACCCATACTCTGTGAATTTCATATATCTGAAAACATCTGTCCAGGGAATATTAATAATCTCTGGACACTCTGGTATCTGTTCATCCTGTGTATAGAATCGCCCTGTGCTCTGCACGCTGACAGGGTCCTTCTCCCATCACCGATGTCACCGGTTCAGAGCTCTGCAGGGAAGGGTTAACTTGCCCCAAAGAAAGGTTCGACCCTTTGTCCCTTGATCCTGGGGGATGATCTCCAAGCCCTTGGAATGTCCTTTCTGATAAAAGAGTCTTTTTTTACCACCAGAAAAGAGAAAAAGGCTGGCAACTGAACTATGACTGCCATCGCTGCCCACCAGGGCCTGATTTCGGGGCCGTGAAATGTGGGGCAAAGAGGTGCATCTCAGGATGGACAAAAGAAAGTGCTGTATGTTGTCCTTGGGGGAGGGAGGGGTTGTGAGGGGTTGTGAGGGGTTGTGAGGGAAGCATGGAGTGGGCCCATTCAGCATCCAGCATGTGAGTCAGGGAGTAACAGGAGAAGAAGAGAAGCCAGAGAAAAGGCTACGCCAATAGTCCAGGGGGAGGCAATGGTGGTTTGGACTGGGAGGGCGGGAGATGAAAAAGTCTAAACAGGGACAGAAAAGACGGGACAGATGGGAAAGATATTCCTGACCAGTGAGCAGAGAAGTTAATGATTTTTTAAAATAAGGGTGGGCAGCCTAAGCAGACCCTTGTGGGTCTTTGTATGACTTTCTGCTGGATGAGAGGCTTCCCAAGGGGTTTTTGTGTTGGTGCAAGCAAGGAACAGCTATTGTTTAGAACAATGTGGTCAGTATTCAAGAGGCACCATCTCCAAACCATAAAACCTTCACAGTGGAATATTATTCAGCCATAAGAAGAAAACAAATCCTACCATTTGCAACAACATGGATGGAGGTAGAGGGTATTATGCTCAGTGAAATAAGCCAGGCAGAGAAAGACGAGTACCAAATGATTTCACTCATATGTGGAGAATAAGAACAAAGAAAAAACTGAAGGAACAAAACAGCAGCAGAATCACAGAACCCAAGAATGGACTAACAGTTACCAAAGGGAAAGGGACTGGGGAGAATGGGTGGGAAGGGAGGGATAAGGGTGGGGAAAAAGAAAGGGGGCATTAAGATTAGCATGTATAGTGTAGGGGGGGGGCACGGGGAGGGCTGCGCAACACAGAGAAGACAAGTAGTGACTCTACAGCATCTTACTATGCTGATGGACAGAGACTGTAATGGGGTTTGTGGGGGGGGGACTTGGTGAAGGGGGGAACCTAGTAAACATAATGTTCCTCATGTAAATGTAGATTAATGATACCAAAAAAAAAAAGACGTCTGTGTATGTCTTTATATGTGTGTTTATAGACTGTGAATGGAGAGACTGGTGTGATGACTCCAGGGAGTGTGTTTCTTGCGTGTGCACAAGTAGCTCCAGGTCCTATGCCAAGCACTTTAGGAATGGGTCATGTAATTCTTAGAACCTTGTAGGAAGGCACTGTTTTTACCCCCGCTTCAGTCAAACAGCTTGAATCAGAGAGGCTCTGACACCAGCCAGAAGGTGCAGAGCCAGAAACCTGACAGCGCAGATGAGCTACCTGACCTCGTGGAGCTTAAATTCTCAGGGAAGAACAGATGATCAATAACCAATAATCGAAAAGCCAAAGGCTTTATTCCAGAGGGTAACTCTGGAGATGGCCCCTGAGGCTGTGATCTGGGGCTAAAACCTGAGGACAAGAGGAGGGAAGGACGTCCTGGTGGAGGGCACAGCAGGTGCAAAGGCCCTGGGCAGGCACAGGCCACCTGGAGATGCTCAATTGGTCAGATTCCAGGACTGGAAGCTGTTTCTCAGAACGGGGACCGACTAGCTCTTAAAGTGCCGTCCGAGGGGGCGAGGCCTCTCTGCCATCCCCTCCACCAATGTGATGGCCTGGGTTCCCATTGTCTGGCCCTCCCAGGTATTGGCTGCGCATTCTTGGGCAAGTCACTACCTCTCTGTGCTTTGTTTTTCTTATCTGCAAAATCAGCAGGAATGAAAACACCTCTGGATAAAGACAAAGGACCAGTCAGAAAACAGGCAAAAGACTGGAACCACCAGAGTGTCCACAGATGGACAAATGCGTAAAGAAATTGTAGGAACCCGACATGGTGGAACACCTTTCAGGCTCAAAGAAAATCCTTCCATTTGAAGCAACATGGATGAACCTGGGAGACATTTCAAGGGTCTGTGGACAACATGGCTGCGTTAGACCTCTCCTGCCACCCTAAGTTGTAGGAAACCTTGATCCATCATCAAGTATATCTGGTTAAATTTAATCTTCAAAGAGAGATGTGCTTTAACACACACCAGCCTTCCAAACAAAGCAGCGGTCATAGCTGAGATCATTCATCACTGTGACATGAGTGATGTTTTGAGATGGTAATATTTGGACTTCTTGGGTTAAATAAAAATGTTAGAAAGATTTTCAAAAGAAAGAAAATGGTGATGGGCTGGCATGGAAGCAGAATGACCAGTCAGGAGGTAGGTATGTTCATCGAATGGAGAGACTTGGCCTGGCCACACGGAACGGTGCACTTGGGGTGTTCTGGGGGTGGGGATGGACGGGATGAGGATGGACACAGAGGAAGAAGCCACGATGATGAGGTCCCTGCCACCTGGGCTCTTTGCAACTCTGGGACAGTGCTGAAGGGACAGAGCCTGTGTTTGTCCAGCCCCTGGCCAGGACATTGGTGTGGAAGCAGGGAGGAGGGGCTCGGCCAGCTGGGGGCCAGGGGAAGTTGCCCAAGAAACCAGCGGGGAAGTGGAAGGGCCTAAAGGCCTCCCCACCCGATTTTCCTATGGCACCTCCCAAATCTGCGTGCTGAGGTTGAATAAACAGTGCCCCTCGCATAGGTGGTGCTGGGGGTTCAGTCAGCCATGTGAAGGAAGCAGGGATGATGAATCTGTTCCTTGGTCTTGACCCTCATCTGCCAGTTTTCATGCTTTAGATCAGAGATCAGAAAACTGCCCTGTCCACAGGCCACAGCTGGCTCAGCCTATGTTTGTCAATAAAGTTTTATTTGAACACAACCGTCTCTCTTACAGACACAGAACAACCCTGCACTTGGCTGGCTGCCTAACACCAGCCCTCAGCGATGGCCCCACACTGATGCCTTCTTGCTGATGGCTGTCAGACCATCTAGGGGAAGGTCTCCAAAATTTCATGGGATGCTTTCCTGATGAGTTTCTATTGTGTTTCTGTTACAAAAATCACAGCAACACAACGCCCCAGTGGAATGAATGATCCCATGTGAACAAGCTCATGGCACAGACAGGAATTCCTCGGAGCCTTTTGGATGAATTCTAAGGGCGTCACTGCAGACTCAAAGTTCTGTGCGTTCGCCATCTGGGTTACATATCGATCAGTTGCCTATGCGCCCGAGGGGAAATGTGCATGTGAACTTTCTAGCTGTGTGCAAATTCCCTCTCCTGGGTGTTGTCATGGCGAGGACTTTGGATTCATTTTAAGTCCATTGGAGGCCACCAGTGACCTGTGCGCTGGGGCGGCAGGGGTAGGCAGCATGGTCTGATGGGGGACTGACAACTCTCCCTCTGGCCATGGGGAGCTGGAAGGCCAGGGGCTGCAGGGGAGGAGGCGCTGGTCTTCTAGGGAAGCAGTGAGCGCAGCGTTCTCTGCCCCACCCCGAGGCCAGATGTTTTCACCCTCCTGGCCCTTTCCCACAACCTGGGGGGACAACTGTGCTTCGCTTGTCTTCCTTGGGATTTTCAGTAAATACGACAAATGCATTTCGCAGGCTTGCACTTCTGTGGGGAACCTTCTGTGGGATCTTCCTGGTGGTTTCAGGAGCCAGTATTTCGTTTGTGGTAACCTGTCTTCTTTCTTTTCTTTAAAAGAACAGTTTCTCTTATGTTATGATTTGTTTTCTCATCAGTTATACGCATGTTTCCAGACCGTTTCTTGCTTTTTAAAATAAATGGGGGATTGTATTAAGTTGCTCAGGTGCCAGAGCAAAGCTCCACAGGCTGGTGGCTTTAACAACTGAAATTTGTTTCCTCACAGTTCTCGGACCAGATGTCTGAGACCATGGGGTGGGGGGACTGGTGCCTCCCAGGCCTGTGTTCCCGGCTTGCAGGCGCCGCCGGCTCCCCGTGTGCGCCCCGGCTGCCCCTCTGCCATGTCTGTGCCCACATACCCTCTTCTCACAAGGACACCAGGCACTGGGTCAGGCCCACCCCTAGGCCTGGTTTTACCTTAACACCCACTTTACAGGTCCTGCCGCCAACAGAACCACATTCTGAGGTTCCGGGGTTTAGGACCTCCATACATGCATTTTTGGGGGACACAATCCCACCCATTTCGGTGATTTTCCGTGAATTAAAAGAATGTAGCAGATGGAAAGATCTCTGTTTTCAGGGAACGCTGTGGAGTGAATGGAGAATAACAATGAACCGGAAAGAAATTTTTGAGAAGACAGTAATCAGCTAATAATAAATGATGATAAACCTAATGGATATATATCCTGAGACAGATCTGAGTGGGCGATCAGATAGTCGGTCAACAGATTCCTGCCGAAAGGGCAGTTTACTGACCGTGAGGAAAGCCCAGAATCTGGGTAGCACGGCGCTCGCCCTGCACGGTGATTCTCTGCTGTTTTCAACCCGTCACCCTGCAAACCCCGGACGCGGGGCCACAGCTTTAAAACAGCGTCTGATTCTCCCAACAGCCCAACAAGCTGGAAAACATGAGCCCGGTGCCCGCGGCCCGGAGCGCCCTTCACGACCCGCAGCGCGGGCCCGGCGTCCGGCGCAGCTGCGGATCCCGTGGGCCAGTGTCGGCCTGCGGACCGGGCGACCGCTGTCAGCCCCGCCCTCCCCTTCTAGCTGCAGTTTCCATGGCAACTGCCGGCCGCCTGTCCACGGGAACCGATGAGGAGGCCGGCAGACGTCACCCGCTCGTCTCGGCGACGGTTCCCAGTCGTCCCGCACCTGCAGGCCTGCCGCCCACGAGTCCGGGCTGGTCAGTCCACATCGAAAGGCCCCGAACCGAGGGCAGCCTTCCCGGCGGGCCTGCTCGCCACCTGCAGGGCTCAGCGCGCGGGGGCCTGGCCTGAGGCTGCGGCGACAACCGCGAAGTGGGCGGCTTGAAACAACGCGACCCCGTTTCCTTCCGTCCCGGAGCCCAGAAGGGGCCTCGCGGGACCGACGTCGGGGTGTCACAGGGCCGGCTCCTTCCGGGGGCGCCCGGGAGCACGGGTCCCTGGCCCGGTCCAGCTGGCGGCGCCGCGTCCACCCCTCTCCGGCCGTTGCCACACGTCCTTCTCGCCCTCCGGGTCCTCGGCCCTCTTTCCCGGTGGGCCCCGTGGTGCCCCGCGCCCACCCTGGTCCCGAGGGTCATCTCGGCACCACCTCCAAGTCCCTTGGACCACAGAAGATCCCTAGTCTCAGGTTTCGGGCGTCAGGACCTCAGGGGCAGCTATTCTGCCCCCCGCAAACTAACCTCTCGTTAGTGGTGCAGTGACACAATGAGCATCTTTGCTGCGGCGTCCACGGGCCCCAGTGTTTCCCGAGGAAACAGGGCCAGAGTCACATTCCACAGCTTTGGAGGCCGGGCGCCCCTGCGCGAGGTGCTGGCAGGTCAGGGTCCAGCGAGGGCTCCTGGTCTGCCGAAGGCCGCCTTCGAGCCGTGTCCTGGGAAGGAGCGGCTGAGAGAGAAGCCCCCTCCCAGGTGTCTCTCTTAAAAGGACCAATTCCATCATGGAGATTCACCCCCATGACCTCCCCTGCACTGAATTTCCCCCCAAAGGCTCCACCTCCAAATACCACCTCACGGGGGTTTAGAGCTGCAACACCGGAACCTGGGGGATGCCACCAGCGGGCGCGCAGAGCTCCCGATGTGTGCGATTGCGCTCTTCACGCGGTGCCCGGGGCTCGCTGGGGTCGCTGGGTCTTTGTGTTGCTCTGTGACTATTTGCTGATCGCATTAGCTTCTTTTTCTCTCGAGATGTTCATTGATTTTTTTGGAGTTCTTTATATATTAAGGCAATTCATTGTTTCTTACATGGCTTACAATGGGTATTTTGAGTATGTTCATTACTTTAAGTTGCTCTTGGTTTATCGTTTGTTCCCAAGGATGAAAACTTTGTTGATGTGTTTTGGTTTGTGGGTGAACCCTGAGGACACGATGCTCAGAGACAGTCAGCCAGCCACAGACAGGCGACGACTGTATGATTCCCCTCCTACGAGGTGCCCAGAGTCGTCGAATTCATAGAAAGCAGGAGGGTGGGTGCCAGGAGCTGGTGGAGGGGCACGGGGATTGTTTTTTAATGGGGACAGTTTCAATTTTTCAAGACAAAAAGAGTTTTTGTGCAATGATGCCAACGTACTTAATGCCACTCAGCTGTCCACCTAAAATGACTAAGGGTAGATTTCATGTGTTGTGTTTTCTACCACAAATAAATTTTCTAAAAGAGAAACTTGAATATCCAGAGTAGATCGGGGGAGGAAAGAAAAGAAAGAAAACAAAGATTACCAACATTTTAACAAACAAGATTACTGTTTTACAAACAAAAATACACAACAGCTTACCCAGGGGGTCAAATGAAGGGCAACAATGGAATTATTATCATAGAACCCCTGGAGGAGGGCCTGGTGGGGTTTCCTGGGGAACCCGTTCTCCTTTATTAACCTGGGAAATAGTTCTGGTCACACGTTATCCTGTAGAGGTGAACTATAGGCATTCTTTTTCTGTATTTTCTATTTCACGATGAAAAATGTTACGGAAATTTTTTTAAATTAGTGAGTGATCCCTTGCTGTAAGAAAAGACAATTTTGTGACACGGTAGTGGGCAAAAAAGATTAATGTGCTCCTTGCTTAAAAGATGGAGAGAGTTTCTGCTTTGTGACAGCTTCAGAGAAGGTGCCCTGCAGAGAATCACCATTCAGGGATGATGAGTCATTTTCCAAATTATATGAATAATCTAAACACGTGGAGATCAGCTCAGGTTGGAAATTTGCAAGTGAAAATGGCTCTAAGCAGTTCCATAGAAATGTGTTTTTGTGCTGGCTTTGAGACATGACATTTATCACTTAAATGTCAGCCTCTCAGATGGGAATGTCACAGTAATTCAGCAATTACGGGGGTGGAAAATTCGTGCCACCTCTGTAAGGCAGGAAGGAGAAAAACTGATAGGAACAGAGCACAATTTTAAACATACATCTCTTTATCAAATATCATATTTTCTCCTCAAATATATCGAATAAATTTTCATTTCTCTTTTAAAACAGTTCAGAATCAGGGGGATATGGGCCATGTTCTGGGCCTAAAATGTCGTAGCTCTGAGCTGATCAGGTTATCTTGACAGGGAGGCAAGGAGCTTCAAGCATTCTCAGTGAGAGTTTAGAGTCTGCCTGTAGCTGAACGTAGCGATCCAGACACAACCTGGGGTTCTGGAGACGCCACAGGCACATGTTTTCAAATGCACAGAGCACGGGGAGCCTGTGCTGTCCAGGGGCAAGGAGACCGTGGCGCCTCGGGCCAGCCTCTCTCTGTAGGTTTGCCCAGATCTGAACTTCCACCGACAAGTTTGTTCATCTCAGCAGAGTCTGTAACAAGGAGAAATTGGACACACCCCAACTGCTCACAGACAGGAGATGGGTCAAACACATGTCCTGCATCAAGGCACGGAGTATTACACAGCCATGAAAAAGGAAGAGCTGGCTCTCCGCATGCTGCTGCAGACTGATGGCTAAGGTACATTGCTGGGTGAGGAAAAAAAAGCATAATGCAAAACTTGACAAACAGAAACACTATGTTTGGTGCTAATAAAGGAAAAAAATATAAAAGATACTTGTTTTGCATACATAGACTCTCTGAGGATACACCAAGCATTTGGTAACCATGGTTGCCTCAAAAGAAGGGAACTCCATAGTGGGGGATAGAGGATGGAATGAAACTTTGTAATGATTATTGTTTTACATCATTTGACGTTCTATAATGTGAATACATTACCTATTAAAAAATTAAGATTTTTTTTAAAGCAAAACAATGGAAAATCCACTGGCTCAACTTTTCTCCTTGGGTGTGGGCCCTAAATGATGCCCTGGCGTACAATCGAAAGGGATCAAAATCTCACAAATGACTGAGTGACTGGCAGTCCCCTCCACCCCAAGGAGGGCGTGTATAGGTAACCCTCAGGGCCCGGAGCCATAGGGGAATTTGCAATGAGCCATAATGGGTGGTTTTGACTCTGTCAATGGAAGCCGAGTTGCCTTTGAGTTTAGGGGTTACTTTTCCCTCTCTGACGGGCATTTACGTTGTTTCTAATCACTTGCATTTGCAAACAATCCTGCTCTGGATCACTTCCTGCTGATGAATTTTCCTGTGGTCAGAGCCGTATCTTCAGGATAGATTTCTAGAAGGGGTGGGGTTGAAAGGCAGGTGCCCGTGTAGTTCTGCTGTTAAGGATTGCACCACTTTGCACCCCTACCAGCTGAGAGAACCTGGTCCCCACGTGCTCACCAACACAACGTGAAGGCCCTGTGCACGTACGTTTTAAAGATGTTTCAGTCTGATAGGTGAGAAATGGTATCTGAGTATTGTTTCAGTTCACATTTCTCTCATTGTGAGTGAGTTTGAGTATTTCACATTTTTCATATTTTTATTATATTCATTTGTGATTTTTACTTTTGAATTTAAATGCTATTTATTTTTATATTCTATATTTTTGTGAACTGTCTGTTCGTGTCTTGTTCCTGTTGTTCTATTGTGTGTTTGGTCTCCTGTCCCACAGTCTTTAAGAATTCTTTGTATGTTTTGGGATATCAACCTTCATGGCTATTTTATCCTGATGGACACAGTTATTTTAAAAGGTGATTTTATATCATTATTTTGAAAGGAAACCCAGCGGGCTGGGCCCAGAAAATCGTAGTCACAGGGCCTCTCTGCCTGGTCCCCAGCCCTCCCTCCCTCCTGCTCCAGCCGCCCTGAGAGCCCCTCATCCCCCAAGCAGGTTGGTGCCCACAGGGAGGAGGGACCCCACGCCAGCTGGCTGGGAGCCCAAGATGCACTCAGTAGAGAGCTTCGCTATCACTCTGCTGAATTTTCATTATTGATCTGTAGGCATTCCTTCCATATTCCAGTTATACACCCTTTTGCAGACAATCCTGTAACATATGTATGTGGCTTGCGTATTCATTTTTTTAAGTGTATTTTTTTATGCTTGATGTTCTTTTATTGAGAACCATACCATACATCTCTGCAACCCAAATATGTATGTACATTGGAATTTATTAATTTTTAAAGTTTCACATAATTATAAAGTTCTAAGTGAGAAATTTCTTCAGGTTTGAATGGCCACTACAAATATCAGTAACAGCCAATTGATCCAAACAACATAAATATTATTATTTGCATAAGTATTAAACATAAACACAAAAATATGCATTGGAAGGGCATTTCTTAATGAAATGGATGGGCCACTTTTTTATCCCACCCACTTCACATGTTCATAGTTGAATATTACTTATTGCTAGAATGAGACTCCGTTCAGTATCAATTCTAGCCCTGTTTTTTCATTTGTAAGCTGAGAAAACTTGTTCACATGAACAGTTAGATGGGAACCGGGAGAGTTTAATAGAGCCATGGCATCTGAGTTGTTTGCCCCACAAAATCACAGACATCTACTGTGAAAAACATTATCAATGATTTTTCAGCTGACAGTGCAGTTAAGTCCCCCCAGATCTTGAAAGCAAAGATGTTGAAATCTCCCACCTTGAAAACAAAAAGAATTTGTTGTCCACCTTGACCTGTTCACTTTCTCAGCACCCACAGTCCTACACCAGCATTTCACATTGTTGCTTTGTTTATAGTGTTCCAGGAATTTAACCCCGCTAGGTAGTCCATTATTAAAGATGGTGGATGGGTGAGTGGGAGACCCCACTACTGCAAGGGGAAATTATGAAAGAGGAAAGCAGTTTTGGTAAAGAGAACATGTGGAAGTTGAGGGTCTGTGAATTGATTTTCTTAAAACTCCTGGTACCCTAGAGATACCGCACTCCCTTAGAGGGCCATTGATCTTCTCGTCCAATATCCAGAATCCAGACTTCCTGTGCCCATAAATGTCATGCTTCATTCTACTTATGTTGTTCCCATGTTTTCCTACTCTCCTTTCTTTTCTTTTTTTCATTTTTATTAAGGTATCATTGATATACAGTCTTATGAAGGTTTCATATGAGCAACATTGTGGTTACTAGATGCCCCCCATTATCAAGTCCTCCCACAAACCCCATTACAGCCACTGTCCATCAGCGTAGTGAGGTGCTATAGAGTCACTACTTGTAAGTGTATTTTGATGAACAGAGCTGTTTACTTTGATGTAGTCCAACTTGTTTATTTCTGTAATGGTTGGCTTTTTGGTTTCCTAAGAAATTTTTGCCTATTCCAAAGTTATGAAGATATTTTCCTAAGATTTTTTCTACAAGTTGTTCATGTCTAACATCCATCTTGAATTAAGGTATATGTGTGTTCCAGCACTGCTTGTTGGAAAGACTTCCCATTCCCTATGGAATTATCTTAGTGCCTATGTGGAAAATCCATTGACCACACGTGCATGTGATGCTTCTGGACTCTACTCTTTCCCGTCGATCTACGTGTTTGTCCATGTGCTGATACCACAGTTTTGGTTACTGTAGCTTTATAGAAAGTCTTGAAAGCCAGTAGTGTAAATCACCAACTTTGCTCTTTTTTGTTTTTCTTAAGGACTTTTTTGGGGGGTCAATTCTAGATTGTAATTCCATATAAACTTTAGAAACAATGTGTCAATTCCTACCAAAAAAAGTGGCCTGGGATTTGTAAGATCAGCTTCTGGAGAATGGCCATCCTAGCATTATCAGGTCTTATCTGGAATCATATACCTCTCTGGTCACTCAGGTCTGATTTATTTTCAGCAATGTTTTGTGGATTTTTAGAGTACAGGTTTTTAAAAATATCTTTTCTTAGGTCTACACTAGGTACTGCATATTTTTGGATATTAATGTAGTCGGTATTTTAAAATTTCATTTTCTAATTGTTTGTGGATGATCAGTTTCTACATTTTGCTTATATTTTCCCCATGATTTAAAACTTTAGGTAATTTAATCATACTTGTTAGTCTTTTTTATCTCCCTACTGCTGTTACAATATTTTGGAAGGCTTTACTGCACACTGCATACTGAATTTCAACTTCTGGCCCAGCTTATGAAATAGAACTTCTCTTCACTATCATGCAAATATTAATTTTCTTCAGTTATGCTTGTGATTCATTTTAAAAGAAGCTTGAAAAGGCTAAACAGACAAAACAAAAACAAACTCTTTTCCACCTCTGACCGTTTGTTCCCATACCATTCTAAAGCTGTCTCACATTATCTGTTTATGCAGAATTTTTATGAATAAGTTACTACGCATGATTATATTCTCTTAGTCTGTGTTATCATGCATTCTTGTATTTGCACATTATACAGAATGATAGTGTGTACTCTCTGGCCCGTGTCCGTCTTCATATGACTGTGTCTTGGACACTGTTCCCCAGCGGTGCACTGAGAGCTGCTCCATTCTCTCGACTGTAGCAGAATCTTCCACAGGGTGAAGACACCAAGATTGATTTAAGCAGCTCCCCTCCCACAGACAGTGAAATTGTTTCATTCCTTTCCCCTGGTTCCCGGAAAGTCACAGAATGTAGCTGCCTGTATTGTATTTGGCACATATCAGGTATGCTGTGGAAAATTCGAGGGGTAAGATTCTTGGGCTAAAGGACATGTGAATATTTGAAATGACACTTGATGAGACCTGTGTTCATTCCGAACATGTCTGTCAAGCCTCAGGGGTGACCCAGCGTCGTCTGGATCCTGGAGACTCAGAGGGAGCCAGGCTGGGAGGGGTTTCAGTATTCAGGGGCTGATTCTGTCACCAGACACTGTCAGCAGCCTGGGAACGAACGCAAGCAGAAAAGCCAGTATGCTCAGGCTGGTGAACCGTGGAATGAGGGAAGGGGGGAGACAGCCACGGAGGGAACCGGGGAGGTGCTGCTCCGGTGGGCCTCCTACATTTTCAGCAGCTGCACCTGCTGCAGAGATTCCGATGGGGTCGTCTCTGGGAGCAACCGTGAACACAAGGCTTAAAACATTGGTCGCAGGCTGCCACACTACAGGACTTCCCCTTTTCTCCTTGTTTACTTCCCGTGTGCACAAATCAACATTATTTGACATTTAAAAATCAACGGTGTTTGTGAATTCGTTTTGAAAAAGAAGGGGAGATGATACAAGGGGCTGAGTATGTGCGGTTACAGTGAAGGGGGAGGACAAAGCCCCGGTTTCACACACGTGGAGGGACGCCCAGAAGAAAGATTGGTTCAGCAAACTGGAGAAAAACCTGTAGCTCTCGGAGCGCAGACGTGGCTGGAATCTGGGAGCTGTGCATTGGGGGACAGCGAGCCCAGCCACATGCACACACAGTGGACAGCTCAGGGCCGTGGGTCAGAGTGGGGGGAGTGTGTTATTTTTACAGAAAAGCCTCATGCTTTTGTGGAGAGGTCACAGAAGTGAGATTCCTACTCAAGATGTCCCTCAACTGCGTTTGCCTCCCAGGAGGAGTGACCTCGGGAGCCACAGCTGTGGGTAGAGGAAATGCCATTTCTGTGTGACCTGATGACCCACTGATGTCAGCATGTTGGGAGGGGAGAGCTCTGAGTAGGGCGGCACAGGCCACTCAGGGAATGCAGGGAGGGGACTCATCTGATTCCATGCACAGGAATGCCACCTGGCTGGGATATCATCTGAGGGGGACCATGCACCTGGCACTGAGGGGGGTGCCATGGCAACAGCCTTCCGGTGGAACTCTGTGAGATACGGATGATCAGGGACGCCAGAGGTTCCAAAGGAGGCCAGACATTTCAGGCTGAAATTCCTTCCCCAGGTAGAAGCCATCAGTACTTGCGCCAGGCCAAGCCTGTGCTGCAGGACCTTGGCCCAAGCTGACACATAATTGTTCCCCAAGTTCATGATTAATGCCTGTTGGGGGAGCCAGCCTGTATCTGTGCACACCACCACTTAACATACAAAAGTGGGCGGGTTTCTCAGAAATGGCACAATATGTTCATATTCAAGGGGTGCCATTTTCCAACTGGCAGGGGGAAAAAAAGGTGTCAGAGTCCATTAAGACTGTTTTTCTAATTGTTTCCATGGATACTGCTGGCTGTTATTATTCGCAGATTTTTCAAAGGCTGCAAATCTGTTCTTTCATTTTCTAATAATGGTTTGGAATCCCAGCTGCTGACCACCATGCCTCCTGCATAATTAGTGATCCATAAGTGCTCTTTGCTCTGATTTCCTGAAAAGCATCCCCTTCTTAAGTGAGCAGTATAAAACAATGAGGGAAATTCCATTTTTCTCACTTTGTAATCCATGCACCAATGTAGCCACACACAGTAATAATATTGTCTATTTGTTTTCTTTTTTGCAAGAATGCAGCACACGAGTTAAGAAGGCAAAGCAAGCGAAGCTTCAAGATATATTCCGAACTGCCCGCTTCTTGCCAAATGTTGCCCCCCCCCCCCGCAGAGGAAATTCTGCGGCCCCCTGCCCACAGGACGTTGGAAACCCGCTGGAGGCTTTGATCTGGGTTAGGACCCCATCAGATGTTCTCGGAAAGCCTCATCGTCCTTGTTTAGTTAGGCCCTCCCTGCCCTCACGCCGCGCCCGGTACATGGATTTTCAAATTGTATGTAGTCAGATTCATTCACCTATTGTTTTATGCTGATGGCTTTGGGGTCATGCTTAACAAGGCCTCTTGCAACCTTTGATTATAAAAACACTCATCATGTTTTCCTGTGGTGGGTGTTTTCATTTTCAAATGCTGTGTCACGCCCACAAAGATAGGGGCCTAAGATCTGACCGTTTCCACGGGCCAGGGAGGCGGGCACAGCTGACCGCGTCCCCTGCTCCGGGCCCACCAGGCAGCCGTCACAGGGCGGCTGGGCTGTCTCTTCGGCCTGGCAGGCGAGCCCAGACTCACTTGGGCTGGTGGCAGAAGTTGTCACCTTGTGGCTGCGGGACCGGGGACCCAGCTCTTGCTGGCCGGCGGCTGGAGGCCACTCTCATCCCCGGGAGGCCACCTGCAGTCCTTGCGGGTTACACTCTTCTAACAGGGCTTTTTAAGTCACCGGAGAGAATCTAGATGTCTGCTGGGGAGACAGAGTTGTGTGCACTGTGACACAGCCGTGGGGGACAGCTGGTCACCCTGGCCACATCCGACCTGGCAGAAGCAAGTGACGCAGGCTTTCTGTGGGGGTGGGAATCGTGGGCGTCCGTGGAACCTGCTGGTGGGGAGGAAGCCAGAGCCCTCATCGCTGCAAACACTGCCGCCCGCCTACCTCAGGAGGGGCCCCTCCAGAGTTGGGGGGAAGGTCCAGATGGAGGAAGCATGCTCGCAGAAGCCCATGCGTCCAGGGACCTGCGGTCAGAAGTCCAGGCGCAGTCCAGTTGTCGGACACAGCCTGGCTCCGCGAACACCCTGGAGTTTCCCCCAGGGTGACGAGCTGAGCACCCAGCAGAGGCCCAGGAAATGCATTTCCACAGGACTCGGGAAGAGTGGCCTCCCCCGTCGTGGCCTGCCATGCAGCCATGCAGCGCTGCCCATTCTGGACCGTCCAAGCATACCATGGCAGATGCTGCCCACAGGTGCCCTTCAGAGCCAGTGTCCCCGGGTGCCCTAGACGGCTGTCTTCTCTCTTCACAGTCTGGTGGACAGATTCCTGCCCCACGTGCCTGTGGGGGGCTCAGCGCACAGCTGACTCTTGTGTGAGCACATTTCCCAGTTCAGTGCCACGACGCAAACCTGTTTGCGGATGAGCCAGGTGAGATGAAATTCCGTGTCGTCATATGGTTTCCTCAACGTCACCCACGGACATTGAGCTGGGTCGTGCTTTGTGGCAGGGGCCTGTCCTGGGCCCTGCGGGATGCTGAGGGCACTGCCAGTCCCCACCCACGAGATGCCAGCAGCGTGTCCCTCCTTCCCAGCCATGATAACTGAAAACATCTCCAGACATTGCTGAGTGTCCCAGGGAGGTCATCCCAGGCTGGGAATGTGGCTCCCTGTATGTAACAAGCAGAGAAGTGCATTTCACCTGGATCACTTCCTAATCTCACCCGGGGCGCAGGAGGTGCCCACGCCCGGGTGGCACAGCCCTGCAGCCCTGCTAGAGCACAGCAGACAGGCCGAGGGGGCCCGGGCGGGGCTGCTCCAGGCAGAGCAAGTTCCTCCTCTGCGTGCAGGCCTCTGGAGCACAGTGTGGCAGGAAGGGAGGGGCAGGCGGCCAAAGACCAGGGTGCCCAGGCCCCCCCAAGGGGCCCCGTGCTGGGCCTGATGCTCTGAGGTCCATTGTGAAAGGCCTGATTGTGTCTTTGAATTTTGGGTTGGGAAGTGAGCTCACCTGGAATGAGGCCCTGTGCCCCGTGGGCCTGGGCTCTGGCCTCCACCACCTCCCTGCCTCCCTGGGACAGGTTCTCAGCCATGGGTGCCCCCTCCCCACAGGAACCTGCGTCCCTTGGCCCTGGTGGGGGTCCTGACGCAGGCCTGGGGGAAGCTGGCAGTGGAAAGGTCAGAGAGAGGCAGAAGGGAGAGGCCTTTCTCGCTGCAGGCTCCTGCTGCCTGAGGGGACACGCACGGGAGCCTGACCTCGCTCGGGCCACGTGGGATTTTTTTTATGAATAATATTCTTCATTTTACTCAAAATATGCAAAATATCAGCCAGTATCAGTGGATACTTGGTCTTGGTGAAAGATACCAGTGCAAAGGCCCTGGGGCAGGGGCAAGCCTCAGGGTTCAAGAGTCAGGGAGGGGGCAGAGCAGGTGGTGAAGCTAGGCGAGATACTTCAAAGCCTGCCTCCCGGGAGCTCCTGGACCTCATATGTGTCCCTTATCATATTTTCAGCCTCGTCTGAAGTGGGGGCAGGCTTGTGCCCACAGCCTCTAAGTCTGTCCCGACTTCTGGTCATTGGCACCCAAATTATGTGCAGCAAACCCCTGCCCACCTCCTGCAGCTCACAGGAGAGCTGAGAGGCCCGGAGGCCTTCTGTCTCTTATTTTACTTTTTCAATCACTATTGTGGAACCGACCTTTTGGGGTGTACAGTTCTATGAGTTTTAACCAGCAGCACAACCAGGATCGGGACAGCTCCGCGTCTCCCCAGACTCCCTCGTGGCCCGCCCCCCACCCCGGCACCACCCATCTGTTCTCTGTTGTAGTTTTTCAGGAACTTCCTGTGGATGGAGCGTGTGGCCTTTTGCACCATCCCAGTACCAGCTTGTTCCTCCAGCCGCGGGTTGTAACCCACGGTAAGGGTCACTCTGCCAGGTGGAGGGCATGCAGGTCGTTTTCTATTTTGAGCTAGTGTTAAAGCTGCTGCAAACATTCATGTATATGTTTAAAAAAATTTTTAAATAATGTTCTTCATTTTACTCAAAATATGTAAAATATCATCCTTTCAATACCAATATACACAATTATGAAATGATTTTCTGTATTATGTTTAACATCAAAGATTTTCAGTTTTGGTAAAATAAACATCAAGTTGAGCATTTTAACCGTTTTCATGTGGGCAGCACAGGAGTTTGCTCATCACGACCACCTATTTTCAAGCTTGTCACCATCGCCGACAGAAGCAGTGACTCCCTGCTCCCCCTCCCCCTCCCATAGCTACCCCTCGTTTCCACCTGCATGAAGCGCCCGGAGGCCCCGTGTGCGCAGGATTGCCTGCGCATCTGTCCTTCTGTGATGGCTCGCTTCACTTGACCTACTGTGTACAGGGGTCACCGTGCGGCACTGCGTGTCTGAGCTCCACTCCTCCGTTCCTCGTGCTGAGGGGCCCGGGGTCTTCCTGCCTGGGTCTGCGTGCTAACGCCTCCGACACGGCTGTTTGAGCCCCTGGTCTGGATGCCCCGTGCGCCCTCCGCAAGGAATGGGGAGGTGTTGGTCCAAGGTCCAAGCCTCAGATAGAAGACGCCTGAGTTCTGGGGACCTCGTGCATGGCAGAGTGGTTGCAGCAGCTGATACTGGCTGATATTTTGCATATTTTGAGTAAAATGAAGAATATTATTCATAAAAAAAAATCCCACGTGGCCCGAGCGAGGTCAGGCTCCCGTGCGTGTCCCCTCAGGCAGCAGGAGCCTGCAGCGAGAAAGGCCTCTCCCTTCTGCCTCTCTCTGACCTTTCCATTGCCAGCTTCCCCCAGGCCTGCGTCAGGACCCCCACCAGGGCCAAGGGACGCAGGTTCCTGTGGGGAGGGGGCTCCCATGGCTGAGAATCTGTCCCAGGGAGGCAGGGAGGTGGTGGAGGCCAGAGCCCAGGCCCACGGGGCACAGGGCCTCATTCCAGGTGAGCTCACTTCCCAACCCAAAATTCAAAGACACAATCAGGCCTTTCACAATGGACCTCAGAGCATCAGGCCCAGCACGGGGCCCCTTGGGGGGGCCTGGGCACCGTGATCTTTGGCCACCTGCCCCTCCCTTCCTGCCATACTGTGCTCCGGAGGCCTGCACGCAGAGGAGGACTTGCTGCGCCCCAAGCAGCCCCGCCTGTCCACTGTGCTCTAGCCGGGCTCCGCGGCTGTGCTGGCCCCGGGCGTGAGGCCCCTCCTGCTCCCCAGGTGGTGAGAGCCACTTCTTCTGGGCCACGGGGTGGCAGGGAGGCACCCAAGTGGTGGGCCCGCGGTGAGCTGGGGGCTGTCAGGGCTCCTGTTTTAGTGTGTGGCATATAAATGCCTGCCAGAAGCAGAGCCTAAAAAGAATAGATTCAGTTATGATGGATGGCTGGATGGAATGGACGGACAGATGGACACATGGGTGGATGGATGCACGGATGGATGGATGGACAGACGGATGAATGCCTGGGGTTTACAAGGCACAGATGCTGCCCTTCCAACAGGGACTGGGGGCCTACTGTGTGGCAGGCTGGCATTTGGATTCTGCATGCACAGCCTGCAAGGCGACGACCTCTGGCCCCGTCAGGGCTGTCTTTGCCCCTTCTCCATCCCACAGTCTCCCCAACTGCAGCTGCGGTTTCCATGGCAACAGCCTGAGCCTCTCACTGCAGAGGTGGGGGCTCCTGAGCCGAGGGGGCAGAGGGGAATGCGTCAGACAGAGCGGTGAGCTTGCTGGCCCATGTCTACATCAGCTGTGCGTCTGCATTTTTGTGCACGTTAAAATGCGTCATTGGTAACATCTTTGCAGAAATGGAGAAAAAGAAAAGCGGTTTCCAGAGCCTCCACTGACTCAGAGGGAAGTCAATGAATCTCTGCTAAGCAGCAGCTACGTTCTCACCATTCATCACTGAGCACACATTGTGCGCAAACATGGATAATTAGAGCAACATATACACCTGCGTGTATTTGTCCAGCCACTTTCTGCTTCACGTGCTCTATTCTAGACCTGCAACATGAAGTGGTGAGAAAGAAGGCCCCGTTTCTGACCTCTGGTAGGTCCCCCGTGCCTTCATCCCGCAAACCACGTGTCTATTCTGTAAGCACTCCCGAGGTCCCGCCGGGGTCAGCCTGAGTTCAGTGGGGTGAATAACATGGAAAACCAGGTGAATCCCCCCTACAGACCTTCCATCGGTGAGGATCTCACTCAATAAATGCGACACATGACAGAGGTGACAGAGTCCAGGAAGGGTGAGCACGGTGCGCAGATGGAGAGTGAGGATCAGCCGGCCCAGGGCTTCTTCCTTCGTGCAGACCTGGGCGGGAGGGCACACGCCTGGCACTACGAGGGAAACAGCCATGCCGGGTCACGGCTGTCCAGCCTGAAGGGCAGCACGGAGGCCAGGGTGCCTGGTGGGGGGCGAGCAGGGAAGAAGGCCAACAGAGGCGGTTCAGAGAGGAACTGGGAAGGGCTGCACAGGGCCTTCTGGCTTACATACTGTGAATAAACACGTAATGGAATTCACCATTAAGGCGCTCACAGTGTTTTTCTTAGAGATGGATGGAGGATCCGTGGACGGACGGAGGGTGGGTGGTGCATAAATGAAGGGTTGGGTGGACTGATGGGCAGGTGGAGGGATGGGAGGATATTTAGATGAATAAATGGTTGGTTGGATGGATATTACAAGTAAAATAGATGCTTTTTCTTCTCCCAGGGCCAATAGAAGTTCCCCCAGTTTTCTGTCTGTTCCATTCTTCCGTGAAGATCATGACCTTGGGGTGCATCTGTTTGGAAGAGGAGCATGGTGATGCGTAAGTCACATTCCATTTGTGTGAGGACACTGTGTGTGGCGTCGCATCACCATCGCCTCCCATTCGGTTGTTAGCCGGGCCTGAGTGCCTCTCTCCGCCTCTCCTCCCGGGTGGCCTCGATACTCCACGCAGATGGTCCCCCGGGTTGTGAGTGCGCCCCTCCGCATCGACGGGGCCCCCGCTCCCGCCCCAGCCCAGCCCTCTCCCCCGGATGCCCTCAGCACAAACAGCTCAAGCTCACAACCGACCTAACCACCACCAAGCCAGCCCGCCCGCAGTGGGTCGAGACTCCCGCAGATAAATCTTCTAACACCGATGGTGCGGCCGCCGTACCTCACCCCTAAAGTGCGTATCCCTTAGAGATCTGATGAGCAGGAGTTCGGAGGGTAAGAGCCCCAGCGTCAGAGCCTGGCCACCGGGGTCTGAATTCGGGGTTTGCCCCTCCAGCTGAGCGACTCTGCAGTCTGCTGACCTCCCTGTACTTCCGTTTCCTTACATGTAAAATCAGGGTAAAACTAGAGCATTTCTCAAGGGAGCACTAAGAGGGCTGAATGGCATAGAGTAAGCGCTACATTTATTAAAGTAAACATAATGCCTTATTTCTGAGTGGGTTCAACACTGGTAACTATGGGAAGAGTGCCGGCCACAAAGTAAGGCCCCCCGGAAGTGCCGTGGCTGTTCTCATGACGAACGGCGGAGCTGGACACCCACCCCGGCCGAGCTGCGTACTGCGCTTAACACCGGGGCGCACAGCCGCTGTGGAAAACAGCACGGCGGTTCCCAAAAAAATCAAACAAGGAACGACCACGTGACGCAGAATCCCTTCTCGGCGCGCACCCAGAAGAGTGGGAAGCGGGGTCTCCCAATGACATCTACACACCCACGTTCACAGCAGCCAAAAGGTGGAAGCAGCCAGGGGTCCATCGAGGCCTGAGGGGACAGGCCAAGGGTGGCCCAGACTCAGGATGGACGATCCAGCCCTGACAAGGGAGGGGGTTCTGATACGGGCTGCTGGGGGTGAGCCTTGAGGGCATCACGCTCAGGGAAACTAACTGGTCACAAAGAGACCAACGCTGCCCGGTTCCACTTCTTGAGGAATCTGAAGTGCCCATATCCACAGAGACAGAAAGTGGGGTGGTGGGCGTGGGGGCTGGGGAGGGGTGGGGACTTGGTGTTTCACGGGGACAGAGGGTTGAAGAGGTCTGGAGATGGACGGTGTCGTGGCTGCCAACAGTGTGACCCTTATGAATGGCCTAAAGGTGTATTTTCAGTGTATTTTAACACAATAAAAACGTTGAGGGGGCTGGTGGCGTGGAGGTGGAGTCCTAGGGAGTGTGAAGGGGCGTGGGCGGTTGGCACAGAATGAGAGTATTTCCAGGGAGTGGGAGAGGCCTGCCCAAGGTGGGAGGAGGTATGGGGGGGCCACGGACACTGAGCAGACCTGAGATCAGTA
The DNA here is from genome assembly GCF_040802235.1 of Manis javanica. Taxonomy (NCBI): domain Eukaryota; kingdom Metazoa; phylum Chordata; class Mammalia; order Pholidota; family Manidae; genus Manis; species Manis javanica. Next base: position 1,546,852 of record NC_133172.1, read on the forward strand.
CGGACGCAGAGGAGGGGACAGCAGCAAACCCACAATCTCTGCAGAGCCTGGAAAATTCCACTGGGTGCTCTCTCTGCAACTCCCCTCCATGAAGGCTGGGTTTCCATGGCAACGGCCTGAGCTCCTGCATCCTTCAGAAGGTGGGAGGCGCAGCGAGGAGACCAAGTGGGGAGAGGCTGGGGGTTGGGCGTCTGCGTCAGCGGCTCCTGGGTGTGTTTCGTGCGTGTCGAAGTGCGTCAGCATCTGCGCTGTCCCCTGCGGACGGGACACGGGTCAGGAGCCTCTGTGGGCGTGGACAGAAACCCCGAGCATCTCGTGAGCACCAGCTCTCCTGCTCCCAGAATACTGGTTGATCGGAAGTACGGACTGAGGCCCTGCACCCCACTGGACGGTGCGCTAGACATGGACAAGAAAGCGATGAGCAAAACGCAGACCCACGCCTGCTCTCCAAGCCCGCGTTTATCTGCCCACCCGGCCTTTGACTCAAACAGTAGTGACCGACAGCGTGCCTGGTGGCCGACCCTGAGCCAGCTGTCGTGGGTAATCGACAAAGGGCCCAGACACAGCTGTGGTCCCCTGGAGCTCCTAGTCTAGTGGGGGTGCCGTGCGTTGAACATAAAGTGATTTCAGGTGGTGGTGAGAGGTAGAAGGGACAGCAAGTTGGGTCAAAGGGTGCAGACAGCAGTATGTTGATTGGGTGGTCAAGGAGGGCTGCTTGGAGGTGGTGATGTTTGATCCTGAGTGGAGGGAGGCACGGAGCAGTCATAGGAAAACCAAGAGCAGTGTGGACAAGGATCCACCCCTTGAGAGGCCCTGATCCTCCAGGTCAAGCAGGCCAACAGTCTGGTGCAGTTGAGCGGGTGTGGCCGTCTACCCGTTTTTGTTTTGTAAAATAGAGTTTTTACTGGAACACAGGCACACTCATCATTTAGGTGCAGTCTGGGCACCTTTTGCTCGGTGGCCGAGCTGCGGTGGCGGCGAGGACGTGAGGGGCTGGGGGGGCTGCTGGGCGGCCCCTCCCCCACAGGCAGATGTGAGCGGCCTGAGGGGCAGAGGCGGGCGACCCTCCCAAAACGGCTGCCTGCCAAGTGTTCCCGTGGCCTTGATGTGGTTCACTTGGTTGTAGGGGCAGGAGGTCCGACCCTTACTGAAGGATGTGCTAAAACATCTCAAGAAGCTCCTGAGGGTTTACCGGGCGGCTCCAGCGGCCCGCAGCCCCCTGCTGACCGCCCAGGCTGGGGAGGCCGCGGGGAATCTCGGGCCTCAGGGGAGGGCACGTGGTCCCGGGGACCCCAGTCCGCACAGGAAAGAACTCGGTTCCCTGCTCTGGGCCAGGTGGCAGCGGGGGGCCGGCCTCGGGAGGAGGCGGCGTCGGGGTGGAAGGGGGCCTGCCGCCAGCCCGCGAGAGCGTCCGCGCCCACCTGCGTTCCGAGGGCTCTCTGACGCCGCCTGGCGGTGGGCCTGAGACGTCGGGCTGCCGCACGGCGCACGAGCCAACTCACCCTCCCCTTGCGACCGCCCCGTACGGCAGGGCAGGCGGCGTCCTGCTCTGCCGCAGGGGAGGACGGGGACTCCGAAGGGTCAGGTCGTGTGGAGGGGACGGGTGCCCGCCTCCACCCCACGTCCATTCTTTCTTCCTTTTCTTGGCATGTGAAGACCTGTGCGTGCTGAATGTACAAAGCTCGGCGACGTCGAGGGAAGTGCACACACGCCACATCAGGGCCAGCCACGCACCGGCTCCCAGCGCCTCCTCCGGCCCCTTCATCACGTCCCCGTGCGTGTGCGGCGGCGGCGGCGGGTCTGAGCTCCGCGGGGTGCTGGCGGCGCCCTCCCGCAGGCCTCGCCACCCCTCCAGCTGCCAGCCCCCAGGACACACTCACCCACGGCTACCGTGAGACCCAGACAAACTCATCCACGGGGCCCTGGGCAGCTGCAGGGCGCGTGGCGAGTGCGCAAACCGCTTAGTTCTGAGATGCTCCAGTTGCAGTGCGGCCACTGAACGGCCCCCTCGGGCGGGGAGAGGCTCTCCTCCCAGGTCCTCGGAGCTGCTCCGGGCCTCTGCCCCCCAAGAGTTCCTTGTCTCGGTCCAGACACACTCGGGATGGGAAACGCCTCAGAGACCCGCACGTCTCCTTCACCAGGCATTTATTAAGTGCCCTCTGGGTGCTGAGGGTTTGAACCCCAGATTCTGGGACGTTCTGGTCTCAGGGGCTTCCTCTGTTCATTTCCCAGTCCCCCACCCATCCTGCTGAGGTCTCCATGGCAACAGCCTGAGCCCCCGTTGGTCTCTGAAGGGAGGACAGGTGGAGGTGGGTGCCCAGGAGGGTGTCCGCCTGCCCCCCGCCCCAGGTGCACGCACCCCAGGGCCACGCTGAGCCGAGGAGAGGGCGTGAGGACCACCCTACCGGACAGGGCCCTGAGGCCGCAGTGTCTGTTCTCAGCGAGCACCCATGCTTCCCACCTGGTGCTCGGGGACTGCGCTGCGCCAGGAACCGTTCACGGTCTGAGCAACACCTTGCTCATCAAAGGCAAGTCAGCCCTGCCCTGTGTCCCCCCAGATTTCCTGTGCTGAAGCTCTAACCCCCAGTCATCAGAACGGGACGGTTTGGAGACAGGGTTTTAAGGAAGCATCAAGCTAAAAGCAGGGTCCTCTCCCATCCGCCGGGTGTGCGTCCCCACAAGGGAAGGGGGTTAGGACGCAGACCTGCACAGAGAGCACACGGGGAGCAGGTGGCCGTGTGCACGCCCCGGAGAGAGGCCTCGGGGGCACCAGCCCTGCCCCACCTTGATCTCGGGCGCTGGCCTCGCGACTGAGACCATCGGCCCCCTGCTGTCTGGGCCTCCCGCCTGCGGCAGCCTCAGAAGCTAATCCAGCGCTTGGATGTTGGAGTCTTAGGGGCGAGATCCTTATTTAAAAACATTTTCTTCACTAGCGCCTCCAAGTCCAAGAGTGCCTGCGTGTCCGCGAGCCCCGCCGCCCGTCACTCCCGCCCCAGCAAGCGCCCCGCGGTCCGCAGGCACGCACGACCTCCAGCCTTCGCCCCCTGGTGCCTGTGCCCCAGGCTTCTGGAGTTCCCACGCTGGGTTCCTCCCGCCATCCCGCCGGCCGGAGAGGCTCCCGCCCGCTCTGGGGTCCCAGCTAAAGCCGCCCACGGCCTCCACACCCCCGTCACGCTCTCCAGGGCGTGGCCGCTAGCAGAAGTCACCCCTTGATTGATCTGTTACGATAAACTTCTCACCCGTGGGACCTTAAGCCTCCTGAAAGCAGGAAATCCTCCCGCCCTGTTCACACTGCGCCCCGCTGCGAGGGCCGTGAACGTCAGCTGTATGGGTGAACATGGGCGAGCTTCCCGGGGCTCTGTGGGGCCCTGGCTCCTGGGGGACTCTGACTCAGGTCAGCTCACTCCTTCCCCCCAAGGCCGCTCGCCTGGGAAGGACAGGTGTGGGCAGAGGGCCGCTCCCAGCACCTCAGGGTGCCGGGGTGTTCCGGGGCTTCCACCCTTCTGGGCGCCGAGCCCCTGTCCCTGGGCCGAGAGCAAAGGGCAGCAAAACCGTGCGCAGCCTCTGCTGCCCTGCGCTCCGTTCCGGTGGGAACGGAGTTCACTTAAGTCCGACCCATAAGTTTGGCCCTTTATCTAGCGAAGAAGTGGAGCGCCTGCAGGGGGCAAGTGTCCCGCGGGCGCCTGGGGGCCGGTGGGCACCCCTGCCCTGTAACTGTGGCGGGCGCAGGGCGGGCAGAGGAACAAGAGCACGACTGCAACATCGGAAATTTACTCGCCCTTCGGAGAAAAACAAAGACGAGGTGGGGAATCGAAAGATGCTAAGGGAGAGGGGTTAATAGCACTCTCCGGGGTGAGAGAGACCCTAGGCAGAGCGATCAGCCAGTGCAAAGGCCCCCAGGCAGGCGGGGCATGAAAGGCACGCGCAGAGCCCCCGAGCAGCCAGCAGTGGGCAGGAGCTAGTCAGCAGGCGAGTCCGACGGCAGCCAGACGATGCAAGGGCTCACAAAACTTTGGGCTTAATTAAACAAATTATTAAGATTGATCTTGTATCACTAATGAGTTCCTACTATGAATCAGACCCTGGGTGCTGGGTTTGTGCCAAAATGGACATGCTCCCTGCCTTCTGGGAGCTCATGGTTATTGGGTGATACTGATATTAATCAGATCACCCAGAAACAGACACCAAAGAGGCCTGCAGCGCCGTCTCTCTGCTCCTGCTGGGCATTAGGGTGGTGGGGACGGAAACAGCCAGGATGTGCTGTGACTCCTTCACAGTAAATTCTCTCAACAACCCTATAAGCTCAGTGACGCAATTATGCCTAATATAGACATGAGGAAATCCAGGCACAGAAGTTGGCCAGCCTGTCCATTGCCTCGCCGCTGATTAGGAGCAGGGTCAGACTGGCACGGAGGCCATGTGGCATCCAGAGCTCATGCTCTCACCAGCAAGGCTGGGCCCTACAGCCACCACAGAGCCCCAAACTAGAGCCCTGTGCACACGGCTTAGGCGCACAAACACGTCAGCACAAACGCTGGTGTTAGAAGACGATGTGCTGCGATGTGAGGGCCGCCTTCCGCAGGGAAAGCAGTGGGGCTGGGCAGGCCTGGGGTTGGAAGAGAAGCAACCTGGATCGTGGGAATCTTCATTTTAGGGGAAGTTCTCCAAAGTAACCTCATCGTAGCTGGTCTGCTAACCACTCCTTGTCAGGGTCTAGTTGTAAGACGCTGGACCATGAGTTCCACGTTGTCATCATTATCCCGCAAGTCAGGACTGTGAACATTCTGATTTTTTTTTTTGAACATTCTGATTTTACAAACAAGGAATTCCATCAGGAAAGGCCTGGAGATGGAAACGCCTGCCCAAGAGCCCACATTTTTTTATATTTATTTTTTAAATTCTGACAAAATGCACACAACATAAAATTCACCATCTTAATCATTGTAAGCATGCAGTTCAGTGGCAGCGAGTACAGTCGCATCGCTGTGAAGCCAGACTCCAGAACGCTCTTCATCTTGCAAAACTGATCTCTGTCCCCATTAGAAAACCATCCCCATTCCCCAGCAATGCCAGCCCCTGGCACTCACCGTCCTTTCTGTCCCCGGGGATTTGAATATGTAGGAAACTCCGATAAGTGGAAACACTGTGTTTGTCTCTCTGACTGGATTATTTCACTGAGCATAACAGGCTCAAGGTTCATCCATGTTGCAGCAGGCATCAGAATTTCCCTCCTTTTTAAGGCTGAATAATATTTCGCCGTATACATATACCACATTTTGTTTAACTGAGCCCCTTTTGATGGACACTGGGTTGCTTCCACCTTTTGGCTGTTGTGAACAATGCTGCTGTGAGCAGGGGTGTACAAGCACCTCAGTCTCTGCTCTCCTTTCCTTTGGGTGTGCACCCAGAAGTAGAGCGGCTGATCACACAGCAGCTCTGTTTAATTTCTGGAGGAGCTGCCATACTATTTTCTGTGGCAGCTGCACCATTTTACCTTCCATCAGTTGTGCACGAGGGAAGAGCCCGTGTTTGTATTTACTCACAAATAATGAATGAGCAACTGGAGGATTCTAGGCTGGAGTTTTAAATACACACTCCATCCAACGCAAGATTCCAGAACATTCCATTCTCTGAGGTTCTCTTTGTTGATTTTCAGCCAGTTGGTTTCCTGTCCTTGCAGGCATTTCCATGGTATCAGATGGAGTCTGCTGGGTTGCTAAGGGACCAGGAGCTCTGCGGAGGGAGCAAGGCTGGGAGGCTGCCAGTCCACAGCCCCAGAAGCCACACACCCCTGGTCCTCAGACAGCGTGGGCTCTGAGCCTGAGTCGGCTCTGAGCTGAGTCAGGAAGCCTTGCATTTTCACCTCAGCGATGGCCAGGACATAAGCAATTGGCAACCTCACCATATTTTTTGTCCATCCTTTCACATATTCATGCAACAAATATTTATTGAGCGCCTACTCGCTGCTGTGGGTGACTCGGCACTTTTTATCTTAGTGAAAAGCGTCCTGGGTCTGCCTGCGTCTCGGTGTGGTGCTGATTACACAGCGCATGCTTCTGCCAACACCCGGTATTGGGGTGCTTAGGGCCGTGCATTTTGTGGTCTGTAAATTCCGTGTCAAATAAGTTGATTTTTTGCTAATGCAGTTTTGGGCATTGCCAAAAATTTACCATTTGGGTCTGTGTGGACTCCTAAGGACACCACAAGTGTCAAAAAGAGCCACCGATGGAAGCCATGTCTTCTGTCCTTTGCCCCAGACACAACAGCAATGCGGTGGTGTCAGGGGGAAGCACCCTGGGGCAAAAGAGAACAGAGAGGGAAGGGGGGCTGCTCGGTGAGAGGCTGCCGTGGGGGCCAGGCGTGTGCTGGGGCGTTCTCATTGTACCCAGGGGATCTAATGTATGTGGGCCACCTAGGGACCACAGAGAGGCCGATGCCATGGAGAGGTTTGTGTGACTTACATTCCCAGCAGGAAGAGAAGCCATGGGGAAGCCGGGGTAGCACCAAGGCGGTGGGAGGCAGAGGACAGGGGGAGGGGGCCTAGGTCAGAGCCTCCATCGGGTTTCCTCCGTGGGAAAGGCAGGGCAGGGCGGGCAACAGCTTATGGTGGGCTTGCCTGAGGGACCCCAGGGGGCTCTGGGCTGTGGGATGGCCTCTGGGGCGTTGCACTTGGCCCCAAGGGATTCAGGGTGGGGGAGAGGGGCTTGGGGAGTCAGATAGAGGCAGATGAAAGACATGCTCTCTGGCCCTTGGTACCTTTAGGATTAGGGAGCCCTGGGAGGCCAGCCTCTGCCTCGGTTGGTAAGCCCCTCTCCCCCAGTGTGAAACGTCAGAACAGCATGAAGTTAGTAGAGGTGGGCAGGTGGGTGGTGGTGGGTGGTGGGTGAAGGGATGGAGGGGTGAATTTGAATGCTGCCCACATAGGTTTCCACTCTGGAAATGAACACTTTCCAAAAGCAGGTGGAAGTGAGGTGTGCGGTGGCCCAGCCCTCCCACAGGTGACTCCTGAGGCAGGGCTAGACCTTCACTCCCAAGCAGTTAGTTCCCGCTGTGTGCCAGGCCACGACCGTTAGCTCACAGTCTTTACAAGAATCACGGAACATTCTAGTCTGGGGCTCTCTGGACCCCTCCTGACGGCAGCTTTAGTTTCCATGGCAACAGCCTCAGCCAATCCCAGTTGAAGAACAGGCTACACTGTGTGGCTGGCAGCCAGGGTCCCCAGGGATGGGAGAATTATTGCAGTCTGGAGGCTGCTGGCTGGAGTAGTTCAAGGAAAGCGTTGATGCACATGAAATGCGAGGCAATGTCGCCCAGTGGTGGGGGTGGGGGGTGGCCGCCCAAGCTCCGGAGGCGTGGTTCAGGGCCCACTCATCCACTGTGAGCCCAGTGGTACCAACTTCAATGGCTCCCCTCATTTGCTCTGTGAGTCAGTCAACAAACACCAACCATGTCCCCGCTGTGTGGCAGGCACAGTCCTGGACATACAGACTAAAAGGGAAGTAAAGGCAGGTACCAGCCTGACTCCCTTAGGCTGTAGGTGATCAGAAGAGTCATTCATTTATTCCAGAAACTCACTTGATTCTTCAGCGAGTCTTTGGGGCACCAGCTATGGATTCAGGGCATTCAGGTGAGGACAGGATGAGCCGTAAGCACCCAGAGGCTTCACTCTAGTCGAAGAAGAATGGGAAAGGGGGCAAAGTCGGGGGAGAAATGTTAGGGACAGGAGGAAGGTGGAGGACTGGGATGGGAGCGACACGGGGGCAGGAGCGCCCCACGAATGTGTGGGCAGACTGGAAATGAGAGCAGGAGCAGGACGCGGGAGGAGCCACGGGGAGGCTGTGAACGGAGATCGGCCCTTCCCGGATGCGAGCTTGGACACAGGGCCGCCTCAGTCCGCCCAGGCTGCCATGATAACACGCCAGGGCCTGGGAGGCTTGGACACCAGGCATTTCCTCGTGGTCCCGAGGCGCAGCCCGGTTCTGGGGAGAACCCTCTTCTGGCTTGCAGACGGCCCCTCCTCGCTGTGTCCGTGGTGGGGGCCGAGCTCAGGTGTCTCTCCTTGGAAGGGCACGAATCCCATTGTGGGCCCACCCTCCCGGCCTGGCCTGCCCCTCACCACCTCCCAGGGACCCCACCTCCTAATCCCGCCACGCTGGGAGCTAGGGCTTCGACGTACGATTCTGGAGGCCATGATTCGCTCCACACCAGGTACCTTGAGGGGGCCAGGAAAACTCAAACCCTGAAATTTGTCTGCACTAGTCCCTAACTTAGTCCCCACATGTTCACAGAAATAGTAAACGCAAACCCTAAGGCATGAAAAGGCAAGTTTGTCCTAAGCCTCAGCTTCCTCAAAGACTTTGCAACAGGGAGGACCCACATGTGGAGGAGTGAGCCGTCTTATCTATGAGAGGGCCACGTGGCAGGGACTGCAGGAGGCCCCAGGAGCCAACAGCAAGCGAAGCAGGGGTCTCAGTCCTACAGCCCCGAAGTGAGTGGGCCTGGAGGAGGACCCCGAGACCCAGAAAGGAAAGCAGCCCAGGGGCCCAACTGCTGCCTGCGAGCCCCAGGGACTGTGATGGTGATGAAGTGTCATGTTGCTCCGTTTGGAATGATTGTTACGCAGAAATAGGTGACTGACACATCCACTGGATGGATGCCCAGTGCCTTTCAAGAGAGGCACTTTTGGGGTCCACAGTTAGGGTCACTGATAACTAGAGCAACGACGGTGGGTAGCCCCGAGCTGTGCTTGAGGCGAATTTCAGGGGCACAGAGCGCTAAGGAGGAGAGTGGTCATGATTGCATCCCTTTCCCGCAAATTACCCCAAGAAAATTAGCTGGAGAGAATCAGCCTTAAAAAGACACTCCGCCTGGCGAGCTCCTCAGGCAGCAGCCACCAGAGGGGAGCCCACGGAGAGGAGCTGGCCTGGGCCTGAAGCCTGCGTGGCCTCTCCTCAGTGAGGACAAAGACCCGTGACTTTATTCTCTCATTTATTGCTAAGCAGCGTGATTTTCAGAGCCTGGAAAATTCCAGCCTTCAGGGCTCTCTGGGCCCCCTCGCAGCCCCCATGCCTTCCCCATTGCTGGCTGCAGTTTCCATGGCAACAGCCTGAGCCCACTTCTGAAGCAGAAGCTGGTACAAGGGGGAGGGAAGGAGACACTGACTCACGGCCGGCCGCGGGACCGGGATGGGGGTGGAGAGGACTCTTAAAGCTGCAGACGTCTCCAGTCGTGCACGCACATCGAAAAATAATTTTTATTGTGATAAAATGCATATTATGAAAGTGGCCATTCTAACGATTTTTAAGCGAGCAGTTCTGTGTGACGGAGAGCCTCACATGGTTGTGCAGCCGGCCCCACCATCATCTCCAGAGCAGCTTCCCGAGCGGAGACTCTAACCCCGTCTCCTCCCCAGTGCCTGGCCCCCACGGTCCACTCTCTGTCTGTGAGCCTGACTGCTGCAGGCCCTGCCCAGCACGCGCCCCCGGGACCTCTGCCTTCCCTCGCACAGGAATTTCCTTTCCCCGAAGTTCCCACGACTGGTTCCTCCTCAGTCTTCACATCTCAGCTCAAAGGTCACGTCCTCAAAGCCAGAGCTGGGACGGGGGTGAGGTGGTCTGCGCTTCCTCAGACTCCGTCGTCATGAGAAACTGTATTTTTTTAAGTCAAAATGAAGGCAAAATATAGAAAAGCCACGATGAAAGGACAAAATATCAGAAATCTAAATAAACCCAGGGTGTGCTGAACCACACCAAAGCCTGAGGCAAAGGAAAACGCAAGCTATAGACATGTTTTTTTGTAAATTTTAGTGGTTATTTTTTCCCCCGGAACATTAAAGTCATATGAAAAAATTGAAAATCGAAAAGTAGGTATATTAAAACTTACAGCATTGTCTTATGTTTAAATATTTTAGTTATACAAAAGAAAAAAACAATTTCTTATGATTTTCTTTCCTGGATTTAATGGAAGTGAACTCATCAATAGTATTTTCTAAATTATTTAAAAACACATAGAAATATGGATAGAACAAAACGCATTTTCCTTCTGCCTCAGGTTCCAATATGGATTTCTTTAAACTTTAAAAATTTTGTTCATATGGGGGTTTTCTACATTTTTTTCGAATATTGCATAGAATATTATTTCTCCTGATGACTGTTTCTTGAGTTTGCTGTGTGGCGCCGTTGCTTGCTTGTGCGACGCTCCCAGGCACCCCGAGGATCGGGCCCTATATACTTTTCAGATGAGGAGAGCGGCCCGAGGGTGGGGGAGCCTGTTGTGGTGGGTTCCACGGGGGGCCCACTCTGCGGCCAGACAGAACAAGGGCCGAGGGCCCGCTCTTCTCCACCTCGGGGGCCTTGTCTGTGAAGCAGGGTCAGACTGCCCAGCCTCCCGGACACGTCCCGGGACAGCAAGCACTTAGTGAGGAGCCCGGCGCATGGACCGTGAGGGAAGCTCACCGTTTTACAGTAGGGATCGTGCTGTGAAGACAAGAAGGTGTGGCAGCAGCTGCCAGCCCATCCAGCTTTGATTCTAAAAATACAAGGAGTCTCTGTCTCAGTGAAGAGCCCCAGTTCCTGAAATGTGTCCATTTCTGCCTCTCTTCTGGGCCACCACGCTCGTCAAGGTGGCCCAGCCCCGGGCATCGGCTGCACGGCCCACACGTGAGCCTCGGGTAGGTAGGTACTGGCTCTTCCTGAAGGGGGCCCTGGGTGCCTGCTCTCTCTCTCCCATGGTCCCTGGGCTGTGGGGAGGCAGAAGTCATGCCTGCTTCCATGGCCTGGTGACGTTGGGTGTCCTGGCATAGACTGGACGTCCAGTTAGCGCAACATTTCAATCCCTGAACCCTGAGTCCCCAAGCTCTCCCCATCACGAGGCCCCTCTTCCCCTGCCCCCCCCCCCAAAAGGCCTCTGAATAATGGCTCGGCCACTCTGGTCCTGTCCTCCCTCACGTGCACGCACTGTGCTTCCAGACCAGGGCCTCTGTGCACATCACACCCGCTGCTGGGACGCCCCATTCAGCTCCCTTCCCACGGTCACAACCTGAGAGGGAACTTGGGGGACGGCCCGCTCCGCCACACACACTTCATTCTGCGTCGGAGCACACGGATCCTGTTTTATGGTCCATCTCCCCTCGGGACGGAAGTGCCGTGAGGATTCTCAGGGCTGGTGCTCACGCACCACTGTATCCCAGGCTTCCTCAAGCATGGCGCTACTGACAGAGGGGCCGGATAACTGCTTGTGGTGGTGGGGCCGCCTTCCTGAGCACCAGGGCATGTCGAGTGGCTCCCAGCCTCCATGCACTAGGTGCTAACGGCACCCACGGGCTCCTTCAGTGTGGCACCCAGGATATCCCCAGATGCCTCTGTGGGGAGCAAACTGCCCCCAGCTGGAAACCTCTGCTGTATCCCCACACCCCAGAGGAGGATCACAGAGCATCTCGGTGCTGGTGGGAGACCAACAAAGTCTAAGCAAGCAGGGCCGATTGTGTGACCCCCACAAACACCCCAGGAGGCTATTCAATGGGAGGAAAGGACACATTGGTGCCCCAAGTGGACTCTGAACCCTCCCCATGCCAATGAATCTTGTTAATCTTGCTGTCCACCGCTGGCCTGTCCTCTGGTGTGCAGGGCAAAGGCCAGAGCCTGTTGCCATGGCAGCTGTAGCCAGCAGGCAGGAGGGGGCTGCAGAGATGCCCAGGCTCTGCAGGGAAACCCTTGTGGGTTTGAGAACATCCTAGCACACCTGCCATGCAAACGCGAGTGTGTGGAAAGACCAAAACTTGTTTGCGGCTCACATCACCCACTCTGTGAACTGTCTTTGCAAGGCAAAAATGGAATTTGATTCTGGGGGGGAATGCACTGGCTGAGGACACCTTGCTGGATGAAGTTTGGTGGGTGAAACTCAGAACGTGAGTAACTAAGGGAATGATGTCAGTTCCTGGACAATGACGAAAAATAAAATGGAGAGACAGGTTAGTGTTCCAGATGGGCCCCCAAGAGTCCTGCAGCCTGGGAACCCAGTCGCCTAGGGACCCAGTGCGCACTGAGTGGTGGGCACTCTCCGACAGCCAGGGGTCAGATGGGAGAGCTTTCCTCTGTTGGCCAGGCTGCAGCATCACTTACTTCAGTTCATCGCTGCCCTGACCGCAGGGGCATCGGTGCTGCTGTGAGTCCCAGAGAAGGGACTGCCCAGAGGGCACACAGATTTTAAACTTGGGTCCAGGTGGCCGGAAATACCCACCTGAGGCTGTGTCCACACATGCCTGCCCCAGAAATGAGCCTACTCACTATTTTTTAAAACTGTGGTAAAATACGCACAACATCAGATTTACCATCTTACCCATTTTTAGGTGCCCAGGTCAGCAGCATTAAGTACACTCACTCTGCTGGGCAGCCGTCGCCACCCACCTCCTGGCCTCTCTTCCACCTGCAGAACTGAAACTCTGCCCCCATTAAACACTAAGGCCCCACCTCTCCCCGGGGCCCGCCACCCCACCCTCTGGCTCCATGAACCTGACAATTGCGGGGACCTCATGGGAGTGGAATATCACAGAACTGGTCCCCTGGTGACTGGCTCATGTCGCTGAGCATCATGTCCTCGAGGTCCATCCATGTGGTAGCAGGTGCCAGAATGTCCTTTCTTTTTAGGGCTGAATGGTATTCCATCGCCCCTGGAGGGCTCTTGGGCTGCTTCCCCCACTGGCCACTGTGACCCTGCTGCAGCCCACGTGGGTGTGCAAATCTCTCTTGAGGCCCTGCTTGCAGTTCTCTTGGGCGTGCACCCCAAGGTGGGATTGCTGGTCATATGGTACTTCTACTAGTAATTCTGGTGAGGGGCTGTTTTCCACACAGCTGCACTATTTTACACTCCCACCAAATGTGCACAACCGTCCCAGTTCCACACACCCGCACCTACTCTTATTTATTTATTATTATTATTGTGTGTATAGTAGCCATCCTAGTGGGCGTGAGGTGGCATCCTGATGGTTTTAAGTGGTCAGATTTAGGTATCTTCTCTCTCACGCTGGCGTGCTTTTGTGACCTGTTCACACACCCCTCCACACCCCTGACAGTAAGCACGGGGACATGGGGAGTCCCGTGTGAGCCGAGGAAGGCCGGGCCCTAGAGTGACTCTGCCCCTTAACCAGGTCCCGGCTCCAGCGGCTCACGGAGGATCCCAGCCGGAATTAGGCTGAAAAGGCGGTTCACGTGGGGAGAAGTCCCTCCTGGAATGTCAAGGCCCTTTGGATGAGGCTTGAAGAATGTCTGTTCAGACCAAGTGCCCGATAAATCAACCACCTCGGCCCTGCCCCTGCCCAACGAGCTAAGTGCCGTGCTGGAGGCCACTCTCTCTCTTGGTGCCTCCTGTCTCGGGAAGGGCCTGGCTTTCTCGGGAACAGTAAAATGTGGCCAGTATTCTGGAGATGTTTGTTGCTACACCATAAGCATATCTGAGACTCATCTGTTTTGTAGATGACACCTCTGGAGTCAGTTGCAAATGAGTTTCTACTTTCCTGGGGTTACAGTCTTGACTGATTTTCTAATGGCTTTCGTTCGGGTGCCACGTGGCTTTACTGGGGCCTGGCGGGTGTCCAGCATTTACCACCCACTTCCAAAATTCTTGGGATTAAAGTAAAAATCAGTTATAGCAATTACGTGTATAATACTTGAGACATAATAAGGGAGTAAAGTCTCTGTGCTTTTGTGGCCTTGCTTTCCGATACTTGTGAATTCATACACAGACATACCGAAAAAGAATCTTACTTTCTCTTAATTTCTCTCGCTTTCTTCCCACTTCAGGGCCCCTTTCTCTGTGCTCAGAGCGCCCCGCGGTGGGACAGCAGAGACACCAGGCAGGGAAAGCTCCTTCCCTGAGGCAGCAGGGCAGAGAGGCCCGCCGGGGCCCATCCCTGGGCAGCGGTGCCGTGCTCCCTGCAGGCTGGTCCCCTGGCCAGTCCCGGCCGTGAGCCTGGCTCCTGGGCCTCCTGCGGGACCCTGAAGCCCTCTGCCCGGCTGAGATCTCCCCCACCCCCATGACACGGCTCCTGAGGCCAGCCGGGTGCCGGGAGGCGCTGGCCCCTGGGACCACGGCCTCCACAGACCCTGCGGGGTGGGGGGTGGGGGGCGGACAGCCTCAGGCCGAGGTGCGCAGCCTGCAGGGAGACCTTGGTCTGCTTCTCCGTGGCCCTCTCACCCCCGGGTCCGGGTTACGGCCCTCGGGCAGCGCAGCCCACCTGACCCCAGCTCCCTGCCCCTGTGCAGTTCCTCGGCAAGGAAAGGAAGCTTAAGTGGGTACAAGGAAATTAATACTTCCAATGGCTAATTAATAAAACCAAAGTGCTGCCCACGAGGGCCCTTGGACCAGGCGAGGAAGCAGGCTGTGCGGGCTTGTTGGGAAGGCACGGGCGCTTAGACCGCAAGCCTGACCCACATTAGCCCCCGTCCTCCTCTCGGGGCCCCGGGGCCTCAGCTGCAGGGGGGGAACCAGCCCTCTGGGATGGAGTGTTAATAGAACTTAATACAAATGTCACCCTCTTTATTAACATCCCCAGGGGCTGATCAATAACATCCATTTGGCCCCGACCTTCCTCCACTGCGGACTCCCCGCACGCCTCTGTCAGCCCCTGGAATGTGCCAGCAAGTCCCCCGCCCCCGGCCTCTGTCCCTCGGGCTGGGCCGCCCGTGCGCTGTCCCCTCACACCTGCTCACTCCCGCCCTCACCCGCCTGCTCGGTGCCCCCGGCGCTCGCAGCCCGCAGCCTCCCCCAGCCCCAGCCCCCTGTCCCCCTGTCCCAAGCTCTTTCTCTTCGCCATTCGGGTCGCGTGGGGTTTCCCGTGTTCTTCGGGCCGCCGCCATGACCACACCCGACGGGCCGGGAAGCAGGGCGTCACTGGCCCGTCCCGCCCCGGGGGCGGAACCTGTTTGCCGACTGATGAGACCGCTTCACATGGGTGGACCTCTGGGGCGCGAGGGTCTTGGGGTGGCTGGTTCCCTCTCGCCACTGGCTTCGGGAACGTGCGGGGCACGGCGGGTACCCAACAAATGGTGCCCGAGAACACGCCCAGCGGAGGAGCCTCCGCCGCCGCCACCTCGGGCCCCTCCGCTGGGCGTGTTCTCGGGCACCATTTGTTGGGGGCTCGGTCTCTGTCGGGGGTGCTTGCTCGTCCTGTTTTCCCTCAGAGAGAGCTGTCACTGGGGGTGCAAGGCGGAGGCGGCTCGGCCATTGCCACGGAAACAACAGCCGGCGGGGCGCAGGGGGAGGGGCCTGCGTGGGGGGCTAAGGATCCTGGACACTTCCAGCCTGGGGGCTCCACGGCGCTGGGGGCAGAGAGCAAGTCTGCTGAGAAAGGGCGCCGCTCTGTGCCCGTCCGCCTCGGGGGGCTCCCAGGAGAACCGCACCTCTGAGCCCACCTTCCGTGTCCCGCGATGTTGTTCTCCGGGTCCGAAATGACGCCAGTGAGAGCGGCGAACAGAGAGGAGAGCGACTCCCGGAGAGCTGGGCCGACGGCGGGGGGCTCTCATGTCGGGCGGCCGTTCTGCGGCTTGACGGGTTCCCTCCGCCCCACTTTTGCGGCGGCTGCCCCCCATCCCACTGCCCGGACGGGGCCAGTTCGCCTGCCCGTCCTGCGGCTCGCGGATGTCCGCATGGTATCTGCACCCCCCACTACCACGGGCCGCGGCCCGGCTGTCCCCGGCCCCAGAGCGGGGCCCCAAGCCTTGTCAAATGAATGAACGTCGCCAAGAACATTCTTGAACGTGTCCCCTTGCCACACGTGCGAGAATTTCTCCTAAGGGGTAAATCTCAATGGGGTTTTCTGAGGGGTGGGAAACGCACACGGCCACCTGTTCCACGCATTGTCAGGCTGCTCCGCTCCCCAAAACAGTCCTGTCACCCACCGATGTGCATGCACCCTGAGAGCCGACACATTCTCTAAGCTCCGTCTCTGCTGCGTCCTCACCTCCTGCGATGGAGCATCTGGTGCATAGCAGGTGCTCACTAGACGCTCCTAGAAGGCGAATACATGGTCAAGGAAATGGGTTCTATTTGCTCGGATTTTGGTAATAATGAGTATATGAGTTTTTAATCCAGTTCTTACTGATTTAGCATGAATCGTAACATTATATACCCTTTACAAAAGCAGTCTCTTTATCAAGCAGAGAATTGACGTCTCTGGACTGTGAAATCCCATCACACCTGAGTCCACGCCTACTATGCACTGCCAGTCAATCACGCCCCCAGAAGGACGCCTTCACCCCCGTGTGGGTGTGTGTGCTGTCGAAGTCACGGGGGGTGGGGGTGGGGCTCCCGAGCGGATCTGCAGGGTCAAAGGGCACACGCAGATGCATACTGAGGCCCATCGCCAAGAGCACCTGCCAGAGGCTCGCAGCACGCCGCCCTCTCCCCGGGAACGTAGAGAGGCACCCGTCTCCCACACTGTGGCCCACCCTACTTGCCTGCATTTCCATCTCTGTCCATCTGACACTGGGAAAAACGATTTGTGGTTTGGTTTTCACATCCATTCTCTTTTTTTGGAGTGCAAAGAAGTTGGGATGTCATTTTGTATTTTTGGACATTTAAATTTCTCTTTTAAAGCTTTTTCATCCATAGATATATTTTGAAGTTCATCTCCCATACTTCAAATTCACTTCTTGGAAACACAACTGACATGGAAAAGATGATTTTTTGATTCTCAGTACAGGGCATATACTTTTACACACTTTGACTTTAGTTTACATTTTTTCCTTCTGTACCTGCTTTTTCAGCTCTCCCAGAGTCCGATTAATTCACCGTTTCCTTTTCATGGTTGTGAGTACTCAAGTTGTGCTGACAGAGCCCTTCTCCCTCCCAATTATACAAATACCCACCAAGCTTTCTGGTGGGAAGCAGAAAACTGAGGGCCACCAGCTCCCCCCGACTCAGACGTTCCACTCTGCCCAACATCCAGCCACTCGCCCATCTGTCGGGAAAGGAAATGGTGCTACGACGTCATGTTACCTGAATCAGAGCACCAGACTCTCAATTCTGAGTGGAACAGAATTGTCCATTTGTGTTACCCCCCCAAAAGGTCTGAAAACCCTACCCTCCTGCCAGGCATTCTGCTCAGAACTGAGAACAAGCATGGGTGTGGGTTTATGTCTCTCTCGGCCACTGGACCACAAGCCCGAGGAGCACAAGAATTCTGACGCTCCTTTACTTTCTTCCTGTCCCCCGTGCCTTGCAGGACGCCTGGCATGTGAGGGTCTGTCCTTAAATTTTGGCTGAATCTAAAAAAACTCGTTTGAAGGAATAAACGTGGCTCATAGCTCAGCTCTCAGAGCAAAGAGTGTGACTTTTCTGTTTCTTGTATCACCAGCTCCCAGAACAGCGAATCTGTATTTACCGAATGAGCAAATAAATGCTCATGTAGAAGGAAGCATAGTGCTGATGTCACTCGTGCTTAAAAGACGTGCGTGTTTTCCAACACAAAATCACACCCGATCTTGTGAGGGTTGGCAAAGCTCCCATCCAAGGATGTATTTTAAGGGGCACAAGAGTCCTGCACAGCCCACAGCTGGACGATGGCAGCCGGGGCGAGCACCCACCTGCTGCCCCCTCACAAAGAGATTACCTGTTCCAGGCCTCAGGGGCTCAGGCTGCTGCCATGGCAACTGCAGTCGGAGAGGAGCTGGGGAGGGCCTCACTGGGACTGGAAATTTCCAGAGTCTGACATCAGAGTATGTGTGTGCTGGCGGTGGGGGTGTTCAAAATGCCAGGCGAGCATGCCCTAGGTGGGTAATAAAAGTTTGTTGCAAGAATGAATAGCTATGCCCCCCCTGCCCCCACCTCAGTCCACAGATGTCTTGGGAAATTTCCCTTCTCCCTGTGGGGTTGAAACCAGTATGTCGACCTTTGGCCACGGTCACTCCTGCCCTCCTTCAGTGCTGCCCAGTAACTGGGTTGTCATGGGAACTCAAAGCACAGCGCTGAGATGTGAGCTGGGGGCAGAGGTCGCCCGCCCACAGCCACAGGTGCAGAGGCAGCAGCCTGGCTGGGGCCGGAGGTGGGAGGCTGCTGGGCTGGTGCATGAGGCAACCTGCTTCCATCTACTGCGCTCTACCTAAGCGTGCGCGGAACCCTCATTCTTCAGTGTGCCATGTTGAATTCCGTTGTTTCCAAGAGCCATGATCTATTTATCCATTCTCGTTTTGGCAGACGTTTAAATTGTTTCCCTGTCCCCATGTTTTGTGGTGTCTTCCCCTTACCTGCATGAATGGCCTGTCCCCAGTGCTGTGCCTGGCGTGGGGACGGCGTGTAAACACTGCAGAGGGTGCATTCTGCCCGGGCCCGAGTCCACACCCAGGAGCGGAACTGTCAGCACAGCTGACATTTGGGGCCAGTGACTCCTTTTCTGGGTGGGGGGCTGTCCTGTGCGCTGTGGCAACATCCCCGATGCTGGGCAGCCAAGAAGGCCCAGGCATTGCCGGACACCCCCTGGGGTGGGAGAGGCAGGGTGGCCCGGGAGGGCCCTGATCTCAGGGCGTGCAGCCCCAGTGTGCCCAGGGGCGCCCCGGCTCCCCTGTCCCCTCTGTGCCCATCTTCTGGGCGCCCTGCCGGGCAGGGATTCTCCATGGAGAGCCGCCTGCCCTGGGCTTCCCTGCTCTCGCGGGCCCTGTTCGTGTGCTCTTTTCAGCTGAAGGCCAGTTCCCAGGCGGCGAACTGTTTGGTCAAGGGCATTCAAACTCAGCGCTAAAATACGGATCAGAGCAGCTGCGCCCGCCCGCGGGGACCCCGCCGCCCTGGGCAGTGTGTTCACGGCCCCTGCCTCTTCCTGCCCTTCTCGGCCTCCCCTGCCATGTTTGCCCTGCTCTGCAGGCAGTGGGCCCCCTTTTAGTATTTCGTTATCATTTGCATTTTCTCTTAGCAGCTCATCCCACGCTTTGATCACTCTCCGCCTTGGGTCTTCATTTTATTTTTTGCACACGTTTGCACTCTGTATACGAATCCCATCACTTCTGACTCTGTTGCATCTGTTTTTGCCAGCTTCTGTTTTTTTTTTTTGGTGGTATTTTCCCCCATTACCTGTATGTTCCACATACATGGAGTTGAGACATTTCACCCTGTGTGATTACTCAAATACTCTCTTTGCCTTGTGGGGCGCAGGCAGTGCCTGGCTCCGGTGGCTACAGGACAGTCTGGACGCAGTGTGAATAGGAAAGGGGTGTCCGTGGTGAAGTGTTAGCAGGTATACGTGGACAGGAAGCCCCCCCAAGACGGCACCCTGGGCTCTCAGAAACAGACAAGCTAATGCACCTGTGCAGAGGGGGTGCTCACCTTGGCACGGATCACGCTGAACTATGTCTGGATGAGCAGGACAAAGTCCAAGTGTGGGGTGCGCAGGGCAGAGAGCAGTGAGGATGCAGATGTCCAGGCAGAGGCAGTGGGGTACCGGTGCCAAGCAGCAAAGGTGGGCCGGGGAGCCAGTCAGGGCTTGCGGAGGGAGGCAGGGACGTCAGCATCCACCTCTCCACCTGGGAGCACCAGCCTCGTGTTTACAGGTACGCATCATTCTCGCCCCACGGACAGCACCCTGGCCATGAGGACGTCCACCCAACCTGCCTTTTCTGCATCAGCCCCCCAGTCCTGCCACATCTGCCCCAAACACTCCATGTTTCATGACTGATCAACCGTGTCTTTCTCGTTTCCTGCAGTAATGCCTCATTCTGCCTCCCGCCCCAAGTTGGAAACGGCCTTGTTCCTCTCTGACTCAAGCCCCTGCAGCCTTTTGGATTTTTCAGATGAAACCCCACTTCATGCCGGGACCAACTGCAAGTGGCAGCTTCGGCATTTCTCTAGCGGCGGAGCCAGAGGGGGCCTGGCAGGGGAGAAGGTCCCCAGGGCTTCTCCTCAGGTGGGTCAGCTCGCACAGTTCTAAGCCCTGAACCATCGGGGTCTGCGATGCCTACAGGCCTGTGTGAGCGTGGAGAGGCCACGTGCACACGCACCTGCGTGTGCCATGTGTGAGCACATGTGGACACGGGCCCTTCATGTTGCTCAGCGTGCTGGGGGTGTACTGCAGAATTCAGGTGGTGAGTGTCTACTGAGCACTTACTAGATGCCACGCCTGTGGTGGCCCTTCTAGGTAAAGCAGCCACTTGCTTAGAAATAACTATGTAGGACTACCAGCCCTTCCCACAGAGAAAAGCAGTTACCAGGAAAATGATTGCCCAGGAAAACATCTGTGCTTTAGAAATGGATATACAGGCAACAATATCTGCAAACTGTTCCTGGTGGGAGGCAAACCTGCAGCCCCCAACTCTCTCTGGGTCCCTGGGCCGGGCTTCACCGGGCCCCTGGGTAACATCCCACACCTTCACCCCAGGGGCAGGAACATCGCCATTTGGCTCCCATTTGACTCTCATCTTCTGTCCCCATTTAAAATCCTGGCCTCTTCCTTCACTGCCTTCTGGCCGCCTCCCTGCCCTGTGCTGGCCCGCCCTGCACCCCAGATTCCTGGATGCCCCTCACACCCCCTCCCCATCTGCCTCTTGGGTCACACTCACCTCCCACCCACCCTTTCTCTTCCCCGGCAGTCTGTGTGACCCTCCTATAGGTCACCGACACTGTAATGTCTGCTTTGGGCATCCCATTAATCCAACCCGACAGGCTGACTCTTGCAGCCCAAGGGCACAAAGATGCAGACAGAAGGGCTCTCCCGGCATGTCTGAGAGACAAGAGGATCAGAAATGAGACTGGAGGCACAAACGTGGCATGTATAATGGGAACTTGATGCTGATGTAATTAAAAGATAAAAACAAACTCCCTCTGAAAATGCATCATGAGGGAATTTCACATGCGGAAAGTTGGATGACAAACCGCAGAAACAGGTGGCCTTGATTTTGAGTAAATAGAGGCCTGTGTGTGCAGCAGACATGCCTAGATGCAGAACCATGGAAGCAGGCACTGGGGCAAAGCCACCTGACTTCACGATAAAATTCGGGGCACAAGCAAATCACGAGGGCCTTTTGTCCGCTTTGACCTAGCAGCTTCTTTCCAGGGAACTAATGAGGCGCAGATCCTTGCAGGAGTGAAATGCTAGAAAGACACAGGCAGCCCCAGGCTCTTCCTGCTTTCCAGGAGGTCTCTGTTGACCTATTATGCTTATTATACTTTCAAATCCTTCCCTTTCTCAGGGAGAGAGGCTGCCACCCCAGTTCCCTAAGGCAGAAACACTGTGTAGTCGGGTATCAGTCAGAGTCCAGCAGAGAAACAGAACCACGTGGTCAGTGGTGTCCCCGAAACTCAAATGTTGGGGTCCTAACCCCCAGAACCTCAGAATAGGACTGTATTTGGAGGCAGCACCTTTAAAGAGGTCACTCAGGTAAAATGAGGCCATCTGGGTGGGCCCTGACCCAGTGTGACTGGTGTCCTTGTAAAAAAAGGAAATTTAGACACAGACACTCATAGAGGGACGACCATGCCCACACGCCGAGGACAGAGGCCTCAGGAGAAAAATCTGCCCTGCACACACCTTAACCTCTGACCTGCAGTCCCTGAACAGCAAGAAAATAAATTTCTCGTGGTGCTTTGTGGGGGCAGCTTAGTACCTGGTACAGGTAGGACAGCTCTGCATGTATGTCTGTGTGTGTAGCAGGTGCAGCCGTGGCTAAGATATGCACGGCCATACAGACGCATCTGTGTTTATCTGAATGGGTGCTCCGGTTTCTTTGAAGGGCCTGGTCTTAGAAGTCGGCTCATGTGACGGTGGGGTCTGGCGAGTCTGGGACCTGGCGGCGGGCCGCAAGCTCAGGAGCAGATGCTGCAGACCAGAGGCAGGAGTCCTGCCCCGCCAGGAGAGCCTCAGCCTTGGCTCAGCACGCCCGTCAACTTCTCGGGTGAGGCCCACCCACGATCTCGAGGAAAACCCCCCTCCAGGTCGGCTGGTGGTGGATGCTGCCCGCATTGGAGAACCCCTCCCGGCCTCACCCATACACAGCCGCCGCCCCAGCCCTGTGGCGCGCCCCCCACCCACCGCTGCCTCTCGGCCAGGCCTCCGTCCTCTCCTGCGACTCGGCAAACAGTCGCCTCTTCCTGGGACCCACTGCTCCATCCGCTCATCTCAGCTTTAAAAAAAAATTATAACCATTTTTTTCTCTTCGATATATTTTTTGGCAACATATTTGATATACAATATCACACTGGTTTCGAACGTACATCATAGTGACTTGGTAATTCTCACCAACCCCGGCTTTTAACCCAGACTGGTGCCAATGTACGTCCTTCAAAGACAAGACGCCTGTGTCCACTTCTCAGGTCAGAACATGTTGATGGTTTCACTGCGCTCTTTAGGTAAAGGTTCCAGTTCCTGATTCGGATCCGAAAGCACTCTAAGCTCCCGGGTTTCTACGCACGAGGGGCCGGGGCCCCCGGCTGGGGATGTGTGATGTGTGTAGACTTGAGAGCGCTGTCCTGACAAAGCGCCCCAGGCCGGTGGCCTGTCCGGTGCTCCTTTCCTTGCATCCTCACGTGATGTCCCTGGGTGCGCCCAAATCTCTTCCGACAAGGACCCACTCAGTTTGGGTGAAGGCGGGCCACCCTAACCTCATTTTACCCCGGCCACCTCGGCGAAGAGGTATCTCCAAGTAAGCTTACGCTCTGGGTGCTGGGAGTTAGGACACCAACGTAGGAATTCGGGGGCAGACGATTCGACCCATAACAGGAAGTAAGGAACTATTTGCTGTGAGGCTGTGTTTCCACCTAGTTATTAGCGATTATGCAAAGTAGGCATGAGTTACAATGCTCTGTGTAATCGTGATACAACAATGCAGGCAAGCCCTGTGAGGGGAGGGGTGTGGGTGAGCTTCATTCGCACAGACGTGGTCAGCCAAGGCAATAACAATCGGTTCTTCCATTGATTTGGCTTTGAACTGAACTCATTACAGAAATGGAATTATAGAATTCAGAATACAGAAGCATATTCAAGATTAGGCTGGAATCAGAACTGAACATCAATGGAACCAGAAAATAACGAAAAGGAAGTATTTCCATTGCCCGTTACCCCAAGGAAACACCCCAAATGCTAACAACAAAATCAGGAGCAACCAGAACCCGGTGTTTTTTATGGTTTGGAAATGAAAGTCTCTAAGGCATTGGCCAGCCTGTGCTATTTCTGAGAAAACCATGCCCTTCCTGGGTTGGGATGGCAACCTCCCCCACTGCCTGGATCCCAGCCGGGCATTCTGCTCACGAGTCAGAGAGGAAATCCGTGCTGGTTGCTGAACTGAAGTGTTATCTGGAAGTTGACATTCCAATCACTTCTTCTCAGGGGCCGTGCGTATCCAGCCAGAAGCGTCATTCCCTCCTGACCCACATCCTCCTGGAGCCCCGGGAGCTGGGGGCCTCCCCGTGGGAAGGGAGGTAGCACCAAGGCTGGGGGCCGGGCCCGGGGGGTCTCTCCGTTCCCACCTCATCACAAGCGGGACTCCAGACCCACTGAATATGTCTACGTAGAGCAGGGAGACATGCACACTGGGAGAAATGTCCACGCTGTGCATGCAGTCCACACAGTCACCTACAGTTTGTGACTATGAGTCAGTGAGAAAAAGACGAATGTCAAAAAGGGAAGGGCGCCCGGATCCGGGCCCAGCACAGAAAGCCAAATGCAAAGAAAGATGACAGACGGTCCATCTTGTTTGTCATTCAAAAACTGGGCAGCCAAACCAAAAGGGGGCGAATCTCTTTCCAATTGCCAAGAATGAAAACAAAAGAGTACAATGGTTTAGGTCTGCAAATACCTGGGAGAAATCTTGAAACACTGGTGGAAAAGCTGGATGTTGACAGCATTATTTATGACAGCTGCACATTGGAAGCAGCCCACAGATGGATCCATTACCAGGAAAATAGATAAATAATTCGTGGTCTGTCCACATCATGGAGCACGACTGAGCCATAAGGAGGAAAGGTTAGTTATCTAACAATATTACTGAACAGAACGTTGATACATGTAACTATCTGGATGGATCTTGAAAACATGATTCCTAGTTAAGGAAAGGTCAAACACATAATAGGGGATGACACCACATACATGAAATTCCAGAAAGGCAAATAAATCTACAGCGGCCGAGAGCAAATCAGAGGTTGCTGGGTGAGGGGGGCAGTAGAGGGGGGCCTCAGGCAAAGGGGTGCAGGGTGTAATTAAATGTTCTGTATTGCAGTTATGATGTTTGTTATAAGACTGTACCATCACTAACATGTATCAAACTGCACACTAAAAATGGGGAAATCGCACTCTGTGTTAATTATACCTCAACAAATCCAAAGGATATTTTTAAAATTTCAACTTCATAAATCTGTGTTCCATGATGAGGGGATTGTTCTTATGGCACAGCAAGCTGGGGTGCAGTGGGAGTTGGGGGACAAACACACCCTCCCTCTGCAGACTCCAGTCTACCACCGCGGTCGGCTAGGCGGGGTTCTGGAACCCGCAGGCGATTGACCGCAGAGCCTAGAAATGTTGTTCTCTGCAGCCTCTGTTTCCATGGCACCACCAGTTGGAGCTCGAATCTGCGGGTCAGAGCGGCTCGGGGCCCTGGAGGCAGAGAGGAGGAAGGGCTCAAGGCTGCGGTCTCCTCCATCAGCACTTACAGGATGGTTTTTGTGTACATTAAAATATGTTGGGATGGTGCTAGGAAAGGGGAGGCAGGGAGCCTCTGCTCGAGTGAGGATTCGTGCTCCAACAGAAGCCAGCTGTGGCCAGCTTCAACAGGTGGGCAAGCTACTGCAGAATCGTGGGTAGGTCCCAGACTCCCAGGCGGCCACACACCGAGGCTGGGAGGGGCCGCTAGCAGACGGACATCTTCCGGACCTTGGGTGGGCTGTCCGCGATTCTTCTCGCTGCTGTCTCCTCCGCTCCCTGGTCTCTTAGCTTGCTTCTCCTTGACCCCAGCACCTCAGTGCACAGCCCAGGCCTCCCATGGAGCTGCAGACACTCCATGCAGTACAGGGCTTGGCATTTCCATCTCCACTGCTCTCACCTCACAATGGATCACATCAACAGTGGAAAACTGACTGTCACACATCAGATCAAATTTCTCTCCAAAATACACCTTCTGCCTCCACGCACTCCTGATCGACTCCTCCCACATCCTCCCCACCCTCTCCTAAAGCCCTGCCCTCATGTTGGCCGAACTCCACAGCACGGTTTCAAAAAAGCCACTTAAAAATATCTTTTCTGGAAAATGTCCAAGTTTTATTTTATACATAACATTTTTCTGTGTATGTCATTTGTAAATAAATCAATAAAAGTATGTTGGAAGAATCATATCTGTGCATGCTAGCGGCTGCGGCCAGCTCCCCTGCTAATCTCACTGCTTCCCTTCCTGCCTCCTTCCCTGAGGCCAGAGTGATCTTCCTACGGTGTATCCTTAACCACTGACAGCTTTCTGAGCTGGATTGGTTTTGGCACGATTCCTCCAGTTACCACCTACATCACTCTTACGCCTTCTCTATTTTCTCTGATTCCACTGCACCCATATATCCACGGAATTCAATCTGTCACAGGAAGACCAGACCAGTCTTACCCAAAATGGATGCATATATACAAGGTTCTCAGTGGACATTTTCATAAGGAAGATACACTAATAGCCAATAAGCACTTGAAATGATGTTCAAGATACTTGGCCACTAAGAAAATTCAAATCACAACCACCGTGAGATGCTGCTGTATACCCACTGGGATGTCTATAATAAAAAAGACAAATTACGGCAAGTGTTGGCAAGGCTGTGGGTGAGGAAATTGGAAACCTTGTAAATGCTGGTGGGGATAAAAAATGGTGCAGCTAGCTGCTTTGGAAAACAGTCTGGCAGTCCCTCAAAAGTTTAAATATAGAGCTACCATATGACCCAGCAAGACTGCTGCCAGGTGTGCACCCCAGGGAAGTGAACATATCCACACAAAAACCTGAACATAAATGTTCACAGCAGCATTATTTGCAACAGCCAAGAAATGAAAACAGCCCAAATGTCCACCCACTAACAAATAAATAAAAGGTGGCATATCCAAACAAGGGAATATTATTCAGCCAGAAAGAGGAATTCAGTACCGATAATGCGTTACAATGCGAATGAACTCCAAAACATTAAGAGAAAGGAGCTACACACAGAAAGCCATACATCTGTACAATTCAGAATAGGAAAATCTAGGGTGGAGCATAGATTAGTACGTGGCCCAGGGCTGGGGGGAGTCGAGAGGAAATGGGGGCTGACACTGGGCGCAGGATTTCTTTTCAGAATGATAAAAGGTTCTAAAATGGATTGTAGTGATGGTCGCACAAATGTGAATATATCACAAACCACTGAATCACACACTTGAAGTGAGTCAGTTGTAGAGCGTGTGAATGACATCTCCATGAAGCTGTTATTAAATTTTTTTTAACTCAATTCTTTTCATTTATTTTAAAGTTCTGCTCTGAATGTATCACAGACTGTTGGTCAATGGGAGTGGGCTGGCACTGTTTGTCACAGCGTGAAATGTCCGCACACACAACTCCTCTCTACACACCAGGATGCCTGACAGATCCTCATGATGGGAACCCAGAAAACGAGGGGGCAGCATTTTCACCCCAGAAGATCGGGGGACTGATGAATGATGGATGGGGACACGATCAGCAAAACAGATGGCTAGTATCTAATATTTGTAAGGCTTGGAAAGAGAGGTCTGCAGAACACTGGCTGGTTTGTGCTTTTTCTGAGAAAGCGGGTCCCTTCCTGAGCTGGATGGGAACATATACATTGCTTGGATTCCAGTAGAGCATTTAGCTCATTAAACAGGGAAAAATTCCATGGTGGGTTGTTGAACTGAGGTTTTATCTGGCAACGGGGCCAGATGTTGACATTCAAGCTACTTCTCAAGGACTAAGAGACTCCAGTCAGGAAGGTTTCTGCCATCTAAGCATCTTTCCTATTTATTTAAATTGGCCCCAAGTCCTTCCTGTAGCACCCGAGGCCATCTTCAAGGTCGCTAGGGCAACGCTGTAGGAGCCATGTCCACAATCTTGTTTCCTCTTAGCCACTTGTTTTCTGTTAGCTATTATGATTCGCTGTCCTTATTTACTTCTAGCTATTAAAGGAAGGGAATGGATTTTATGTTAGTAATACATTTCACTTAATTCCACACATCAAAAAAATGAGCATTTCAACAAGTGATCAATATAAAATTTGTTAATGAGATGTTTTACATCATTTTCTCATCCTCTGTCCTGGAAGCACCTTGCATGGCACCTCTCAGTTCAGACCAGTCCGTGGGAGTCACGGCTCCCCCACCGGATGCTTGGGCCCTGGAGTTCCGAGCAGGTAAAGCACAGGGAGGGGTGGGGTGGGGGGCTTACGGCCTCCACCTCACAGACATGGCACGAAAACCAGAGAGAATACTTTTGAAGTTACAGGATGAAGAAGGACTTACTAAACATGACACAAAGTCAATGAACATGAAACAACAAATGTTTACATCTGACTCCACAAACATTGAAAATATGTGCAGGGGGAGCTGGGCAGGGGGTATCCCCACCATAAGCAAGACTTCAGTGGCCACCCCAAGTGAAATATGTCAAAGAAGAGGATGGTCAGTCACGTCAATACATAAAGAGTCAAGTCAGAAGAGAAGCTAAACATCAGAGCAGAAACACAGGCAGATTGTGAATGTCTGAGACGTTTGCATGTGCAAGTAACATGAAAGAGGTATTTAATACAGAAACGGAAGCCCAACCCCAAAACAGAGGTATCACTTCGGACCTACCAAGTTGAAAAGCGTAATACTGCAGTTTGGTGCACAAAGGTATTAACTTGCAATCCCAACGGCACATGAGGTCATCAAATCAAAGACTCTTTCCTCCTAAAACAGATCCTGCAATGTCACAATAACATGTTCAGTGGAAAAGGCAGGACACACATATATCTGACTGTACACCTCGAAGCCAGTTTCAAGCAAACATAACCTACCCATTCACTCACATATGCATGAGATGCACAGACGGGGGCGCTCTTGGGAGCGGGCTGCTGAGGACGGCGGCCAGCTGGTGGACAGCCCCGTGGCCTCACGCCCAGCTCACCGTCATGGGACGCCCCCGACCCCTACAGTCGGCGCCGCTCACTGTGATTTCCTCGTTCCCTGCCACGGTCCGGAAGTCTCACCTCGTCTCGCTCACGTCTTTGTTATCCGCCAGCTGAGTTTAAATAATGAGAAAAACTCAGTAGGCTGGGAGCTCGCGTGGTGTCTGCCCTGCAGAGAACTTGCAATTGTGGATAGACTCATGGTGGACGGGGTATATTTACCCTTCTGTTCGAAAGGGGGTGGATTATGTTCTGAGGCATTGTTTGAACTCGCCCGTATACGCCTTTGCAGGGCCTAGAAAACTCCAGTCTCAGCAGCTCTTTCATCGGCCCCGCCTCCACCCGGGGCTGCGGTTTCCACGACAGCTGCCTCTCCCCGGCAGCAGGGACAGCGCCATGCGGGGGCCAGCGAGCCCCCGACCCTCCGGTGGGGGGAGCGGGGCTTCAGGTGTGCCGTGTGCCCCCGGCCGGGGTTCGTCCCAGACCCCCACTTTCAGAACCAGTTTCTTCTGGAACCAGGTCTCCGGGTCCTGTTCAGCTGGAGGAAGTCCTGACGGGAACGGGTTGTTCGGAAGCGGAGGCAGGGTGAGGGGGAAAGGTGTGCCAGGACCACTGGAGCTTCTGAGCCGGGCCACCTGGGCGGCCCCGGAGTCCGCACGGCGACCAGGTCCCCGGGCCGTGTGCAGACGGCCCGCATGTCGCCCTCGGGGACAGTTCCTCTCTCCCTGCTGCTCGGCTGTGTCGTACCCCCGGGGCCTTTGCGGCCCCGCAGCGTCTCAGGCCCCCACCCCAGGCTACTGCTGGGATGGGCTTGTCCTCCAAAATTCGTATGTTGAGGCCCTGGCCCCCAAGTGACACAATAGGGCCTGTCAGGCGGGCGTTAAGTTCAAATAAGGTCCTGAGTGTGGGACCCTAATGCAAAAGGACGGTGGCCTTACGAAGACGACGACCAGACACCTCTCAGTGCCCCCCTGCTGCGTGTGTGTGTGTCTCTTGCACACCAAGCACGCATAGAGAGGCCTTGTGGGGGGCAGTGAGAATGTGCAGTTGGCAGGCCAAGGAGAGAGGGCTCCCCAGAAGCCGGCCCCGCGGCCCCTCAGTCCTGGACGTCCAGCCTCCGGACTGCCGTCACGGCAGCGTGAGCGGACTGATAAACCCCTGAGACAGAATCTGCATTTTTGGGGGGATTTCCCAGATGAGCAGTGGGCACAATAAAGTTGGAGAAGTGCCGTGTGCTCAGCTGGGTAGTGACTTTGCGCTCACAATATGGCCCCATTGTTTCGCATCTTCCGTGTGGGCAGGAAAGCCCTTCTCGCTGAGCTCCTCCACGCGGTGGCCGGAGCGCGTGGCCCTTCCCCCCTCCCTGCTCACGGGGCAGCGCCATCCTCTCCCCGGCTCCGCTCATCCTACAGCCCTGCCCTCGGCCCAGATCTCCCTCTGGGATGCCGCACACATCCCACACCAGAGGCGTGGTTACACTTCCAACTCCACACACTGCTTGATCTAGAGATCTCAACAAAACCGGGTTGTGCACTTAAAAGTGTGTTAAGAGGGTAGATCTCGTGTTAAGTGTTCTTACCACGATAAAATAAAATAACAGAATATAAACCAGGGTTGGGGCAAGAAACAGGCAAGCTCTTTTTCTCTCTCAAAATAAAGTCGTAAAGTGTTTCATGATGTGGAAACACTTATGCGTTAAATAAAATGATGCTTGACTGCCAAGAAAGAATCACACCAATTCCGTGTAAAACTGTAACGTGGAGACGTGCACAGAAGAAAGACTAGAAAACACAGTAAAATGTAACCCATGTTTTTCACTAGACTGTCAGTGGGAGAAAAGTCCAGAGCCTTAAAAATGTTCATTCTCTTTGACCAGTTACTGGTTTTAAGCATACATATGTAAAATACATGTATTTGACTATATATACTATTTTTATTGTATGCTGTATTTAACATATACATTTATTATACATACACACACATTTAGATAAGTATGTGTAATATACATATATATTATACAATTATACATGTATCAGATATACACGTATATGTATATAAACGTAACTATTTTCCCTTTCTCCACCCCAAGGCACCTGACTGCGTCTCTCCCCTGCTTGGATCTCTTCAGTGGGTGCCCGTGGCTCTGCGCACAAGGACTCTGTCCCCTCCTGCCAGCACCTCGTCCTCCACAATCCCCTCCCAGGCAGCCCTGGGGGAGGTGGGGGACGCACTTGGCCTGGGGCTGGGCTGCCTCGCTGGGATTCTCTGCATGATGTCTGACTCAGGATTGCCTTTAGGAAAGTGCAAACCATGTCTTTGAAAATATGTGCCTGCCCTAATGTATGCATGTGCACGCACGACGGAGCAGAATCTTCTGGTTGACCGGGCATTGTATGGTTCAGCGCATTGGGTGATTTGGTTTAAACCAGCATATCTGGAACCAGATGGCTGTTGTGTGTAAACATTTGCAATGTGGACACACGAGCAGCAGTTAGTTTGGGGCCAGCAGCCAAGACAGGCACCCAGTCCTCAGAAGAGGGGACCAGGGTTTCATCCTAGAAAACTAAGAAAAGTTAAGACAGAAGAACATGGAAGGAAAGAGTCTGGAGAAGAGTGGGCTCGTGTTGAATATTTTCACGATTTGGAAACTCATGCCTTCAGAACAGAGGTCAACACTGAGTTATTTCCACGAAATCCAACCACTTCCTGCTAGGGAGGCAATGTATGTATTGTTTGGTTTATAGCCGAGCGCTGAGCTCATGAACCATGGGGAGTCTTTGAAATAAAATATAATCTGATGATTGGGCCAGGAAGCAACATTCAAAGTGCTTCTTTCCCAGGTCCACAAGTTTCCAATTAGACAGGTGCCCCAGCTGAACCCAGATGCGGCCCAGATCCCTCCTGCAACACTGGGATCCTGGACCTCCCTGAGGACTAGGGTTTCAAACGGGGAGGAGCAGGGCGGTGCCTGCACAGGAGCCCAGCACAATGCAGGGGAGCACTCCTGTGACGATGGGTGGGAGCCGCCTTACTCAAGACAGTGCATGAACACCAGCAAACACGAAGTCCAAGAGTATTAAACCTTATTCCATAAACACTAACGATGTAAGTACACGAAAACCCCTATCACAATAACCGCCTGGCTGAAATCATTGTATCCTCTAAAATCAGAGGAATTCTATCGACAATATCCAAACGATGCTCATGGAAACGTTGGACATCAAATTAGGGAAGTAGGAAAGGACTCACACAGGCGGCT
Source organism: Manis javanica (assembly GCF_040802235.1). Taxonomy (NCBI): domain Eukaryota; kingdom Metazoa; phylum Chordata; class Mammalia; order Pholidota; family Manidae; genus Manis; species Manis javanica. Next base: position 1,578,191 of record NC_133172.1, read on the forward strand.
CATGAAAGAGAAATTGCAGAATCTTGGAGCACCAGGAAAGGGTGCTCCACCTTCCTGTGATCAAGAACTAGAACTGCATATTCACAACAGCCAGAAGCGGGGAGCAGCCTGAGTTTCCATCCACGGATGATGGACAGACCAGATGTGGTCCATCCAAACAGTGGGAATATCGTTCATCGTAAAAAGGAAGGAAAGTCTGGCACCTGCTACAGCGCGGATGGACTGTGAGGATGATGCTCAGTGACAAGAGCCAGTCATTAAAAAGACACGTGCTGTATGGCTCTCCCTCTGTGAGGTCCCTGGAGTCACCAAATCCATAGAGAAAGCAGGGTGGTGGGCCCGGGGGCTGGGGCTTAGTGTTTAACGGGGACAGAGTTTCAGTTCCGCAAGATGGAGGCCTGGAGGTGGGGGGTGGCAGCCGCCCAGGAGCGTGACAGCCCTTAGTACCACTGACCTGCACTCTCTGAAATGTAAGACATTACATTCGATGTTATGTGTTACGTGCTCTACCAGTTTAAAAATAACAAGCCCGGAGGTCGAAACCAAAACGGACGGCCGTTGCTCTGACTTAGATGAGCACCGCGAGGCCCCCCAGAGTTGGCGCGTCGGGGCAGTGGGGGCGTGGGGGGCACCGCCCTCGTGGGAGCCGCGAGAGCGTCTGTGCGCGTGAACGCCCTGGACTCGGAAAGCTGCTTCTGGGAACCCGTCAACATGAACATCAGGGACGTTTGCCCGGCGACGTGGGGTGATGTGCACAGGGCGGTGGCAGCTGACGCGCAGAAGGCGCACAGGGTGTCGGCTGCAGCGGCGACCCGGTTTCACCGCCAGCGAAGGTGCCTCCTTTTTAAAAATAGAAATGGCATCTTAAAGCCTGGGTTGAAGAACTGTAATAACTCCCAGTTTAATCACAACTGAAAACAGTATCTATAAACCCTTCAACTAAGATCTTTGCCAACCATTCATTAGGAAGTTGAGGAAGAAAGCCGGATAGAACCCAGTACGCGTACAACAATCCCGGTGTCTGCCCACGACAGTTCCCTCACCCATCTGTTCCCGAACATGCGCTCTAGAAGAGCCACGAATTTGAGCCACATAACTCACTCGTTTTCTAGTAACCTCTTTAATTTAAAAAATCAAATACAATAAAATAGGTGAACCTAATCAATACCAAAATGTTTAATGAGGTATTTTAAAAAGATTATTTTTTGCAGTAACTCCTCAAAATCCAGTGTTTTACGACGACAGCCATCTCGACTCGGGCCGGCCGCATTTCAAGTGCTCAGTGGCCACCGACAGCCAGTGGCTACAGGGTCGACCAGCTGGCGTCTAGAGTGAACCACCTTTAGAGGCTGGGAAATTCCCAGCTCTCCGGCTCTTTCTCCATTTCAGCAGCGCGGCTCCCGGCCCACGCCAGGGACAGTTTCCATGGCAACAGCCTGAGCCAAGCGCAGGACTGCGTCAAAGCTCTCGGATGAAAGAGCGGAGGAGCAGGAGCTGAACTGCAGGAGCCTGCGTGGGGGTGGGGCGGGCTGGGGGGAGGGCCCAGACCCCCATCAGGGCCTCCGGGCACAGCCTCCTGCAGGAAGCCTGGCCCAGGAGACAGGGTCTTTGCAAAACAAAACTAAATTGGCTTCTCTGGGGTCTCTCTGTTAGAAATCACCAATCTCCTACAACCTCTAGTGATATAAGCGTCACCTCCCTCCATTCATACATTCATGCATTCCGTCCTGTGATAAAAATGGATTGAGCCCCTCCTCAGTGCTGGGAGCTGGAATTACAGGAACACACCGACCCTGGCAGAGCCTCTGCCCGGGAAAGGCATTGCTTCATTAAGAAAGTTCCACTGCATTCACGATTTGCTCTTTGAGTTTTCCTAGAGTCTCTCTCACCATCTAGAGATGGAGATTCGTGGAAACCAGCCAGTCTTGGATCTCTTGGACTTTCCGTCTTAGCAGAGGAGGGGGGCTGAAAACAGCCACAGATGATGATGTCCTGACAGGAAAACTAGATCAGGGTCATGACAAGGTCAGGGAGGGTCTCTCCAGGGTGGCAGAGCTGAGGGGAGAGAGGTGCAGAGGGAGGGAGCCGGCCTGGAAGGAAGGGCTTCAGGGACAGGCGTCTGCAGAACAGAGGCCACACCGAGTTGCTTCTGAGAAAACTGGTCCCTTTGGACTTGGACGGGAGTGTGTGTCACTGTCCAGCTTCCAGCTCCCGAATCCAGGGGAGGATTCCAGGTGGGTAGTTTGACTTGGCGCCTGGGCTCAGGGTTGACGTTCCAACAGCTTCTTCTTGGGATGACTGACTTCCTGTCCCACGTGAACCCCGTTCCCCCTTCATGCCTGCCCCCTTCCGTGGCTCCCTGTGCCCGGGGCCTCAGCTGGAGTGGAGGGCGGGTGGAAGGCAGTGTTTGGGCCGGAGACAGGGTCCATGGCCCTCTTCTCTCAGCTCCGCACAAGGAAACAGTCAACCCATTACAAACACCAAAATAGAGAAACTGGTATGGGGTGGGGCTTGAAATGTCAGTTCACACTGTGTTCATTTACAATGAAGATTAAGCTCCAAGCTTTGATCTGGCTTCTTCTTTAAGTCTAGCGGTACATTTCTGTAGTTTGCAAAAGTGAGATTTTTAAATGTAGTTGGCTGAAATCACCATCTGTTTCTACTTTGATGCCTTCGTCCTTAAAAACACCCTTCCATCAGATGGCACTGAGGAGCTCACGGGTGTTTTGAGCCCTAGCCAAGGGCACGGTGAGTGGAGGCAGATTGAGTGGAAAATGTGTATGTTCAGGGATGCAAGATTTAGGAAACAAAAATATGGGATACTCGGTTGGGTTTGTATTTCAAACGAACAGTGAATACCTTCTGGTATAAATACGTCCTGTGCAATATTTGGAGCTTGTGGTTACTATATACTTGTCCTAAATGAGTGTTCATTGTTCACATGAAATCAAATTTTATCCGGCAGCCCTATTTCTGTTATTAGTTATTATAAAGTAATATATATAGAGAGATGTAGACAAGGCTGTATCGATATATCTGGTTATATATATAATACATAATATTACACAGTTGGGTAAATAACTATAAAGTTGTTAGTAACCATACCGGTGTACAAACAGCTCCAGAAATACTGTATCATGCCAACCCTATGTCAAATGTGTGAAGAAGCCTATGACACCGGGAACATGTCTTATGGTGCAGGGCACCAGGAACTTGACAACTGTGAGGAAGAAATCGGGTCTGAAAGGTGCAGAGCAGGAGCTGATCTGTGGGAAAAATCTTCTAAACACAAAACGTGTAGCATTTTTAACTGGAGAACTGAGCTCTCACTACCGCCTAGTCAGGACACAAGCTCTTCTCTGTCAGCAGGGAACCCGCTAGGGCGGTGTTTATGATTACAACATCTTGGGAAAGTGTGATAGAGATCTGAGCAGACTCCCTGTTTGCTTGGGTCTGGCCTGACAAACAGTCAGACTGCCTGTGAGGATGCATGTCTGATTCACCTGGTCCTGAGGATGTCTCACGGTTCCAGCCAAGATGCCACACAGCATTCCTGCTGATGCAGAGAAGTGACCCACAGAAGCAGGCGCTCCGGTCACACTGCACCCGCACAAGCTCAGTGACCTGTCCATCCATTAGTCATTGTGGTGGAACGGCAGTCTGAGGGCACAATTTTTCATCACCACCAATGAGAACATAATGGCAATTTTGAAAAGCATTTGGACTGCTCTTCTGTACGATTCAATTTCAGATCAGCTTTGTATATATTTTTCCAGAATTATCAATCACATCAGAATTCAAATATGCCAAAAAAGGGAGGTATGCTAGCAGAAGCCAAATTTCAGTCTGAAATTAAGGAACCTGGCAGGCACTTGAGGTTATGAGAGTGACTCAAAACACTGTTAGGCAAAATCATGGTGATAAGGAAAAGGCTCGTGACAAAGGGATACAGATAACAGAAAATGAAAACAACTGCAGGAGACATTTTTCTTTTCTTCTTACAAGGACGAGGGCTTCCAGATAAGAAATTAAAAGCAGAAAGAAAATGGAAATGATAGCAAATAAAAACCCCAAATTGTGGGTCACCACAACTGTGCATGGAGGTTGGCGCTAGCTTCATTTTCGTGATATCTGCTGGTTTTAATAAGGACCGTGCGCTTTCATCACGATCTGTCAGATGAACCAAACTCCATTCAATACTGTTATTGGTTTTTGGGGTTGTTTTCCCCCAAAAAATGTGATCTCAAAAGTATTCACAAAGAATCTGCTGAATATGCAGTGATGATAGTTTATTAGGGCAGCCAGGCTAGTCTTTCCGAAGCCTCAAGTTTTGTTTGTGGGCGGTTTTCGAGGAGACCAGCACTACTTGCATCAGAGGTTTCCAGGGTGGGCGAGTCCGCGGAGGCCCCCGACGGGCCGGCGCCTTCACACAGAGCGCAGGAGGCTGTCTTCCTTGGATGGCAGCAACACTCAAAAGCACGCTGTGCCAGACAAGAGGGAGCATTTAATCCTCAGATAACAATTTCACAGGAGCTGTTACTGTGTCCATGGTGGGAAAACAGATGTGCCTTATTTGAACGAAACTGTACACAAAGAATGAATTAAAATGACAGGGACAATGTTTACAACACGAAGCAGAAAATCAAACGCTCTAAGCCAGAAGCCAAACACAAGCCCAGTTCCAAAGCCGACCCCGAACAAGGCAGGCCTTGAGCAGAGGGTGAGCTGTGGGTTTGCTATCCTGGAAAAACCTGAGAGTTTTGGGGGCCACTCTCTGATAGTCTTCAACTATCCACTGGAGACGTTATTCCACAAAGTAAATCAAGCTCAGAGTGACCGTGACCCAGTGTGAACACCATTCTCAGTCGGTATCTGACTGTGCAGCTGTTCTGAAATCTGAAAGCAAAAAGTGGCAACTATCTTCCCAGACGCTGATAAGTCTGCAGGGACATGTGTCTGCGGTGCATTCCCTTCATCCTCTGCAGGGTCTGAGCTCCTTCACTGTCTTCGTGAGTTGCAACAGTTACACCATCTTCTCTTCAGGGTCATCTTATCTTTAAGAAATGTTCTCATTGTGGTAAAACACACATGGCATAAAATCTGCTGCCTGAGCCATTTTTTAGTGTACAGTTCAGTAGTGTTGAGTATGTCCATGTTGTGTAACCAACCTCCAGAACTTTCTCATGGTGCAAAACCAAGACTCTGCACCCACTAGACACCAGCTGTGCACCCCGACCTCCGTGCCCGTAACCACCACCCGACTCTGTCTCGGTGAATCTGACGACTCCAGCACTTCACAGAAGCGGAATCACATGGTAATTGTCTTTTTGTTTAGCCATCCTAGAACGAAGGCTACCCTGTCTTCCTATTCCCTCCCACAAAAATTATGTTACAAAATTGTTTTTAAAAGAAGCAGTAATGGATGAGTTTGCAGCACCCGTCCCTCCCCCTCCCCCAAAAAACCACATAGGAGAAAAAGTACTGTATGAGGTGTGTTAAGCCCGTAGTAAAACATGTTAAGACTTCATGATACGCTATGGGATTTGAGCAATGTAGTGGTATTCTGGGTGATTCGTTGTGATTTCTGTACTCATTCTAAATAAATTTTCACTTTTGCACCAAGTTTTCACATTTGTCACTTTGTGCTCTTTTCCCCAAATTGTGAAGCTTCAGGCGCCACCCACCCAGGATCAACTCCTGGTCAGATGTTCAGTAACACCTCCCTTGGGCTCCAAAGCCCCGACTTTGAGACCAGAATGACACAGCACTTGCCCCCCACCCCTACCCCCACCCACCAGGCAGACCAGGATAAGGGACTGGCGCCCCAGCCGGCGGAGGGGCTGGGGCATGGCCCACCCTTCCTGGCCAATGTCTGGCAAGGATTATAAAAATTTTAAATGCATGTGTCCTTTGGTCCAATCACTCCACTTTTGGGAATCTATGCCTGCCCTTCTGAACCCCTACAAAGCCACTTACCTGCATGCGGGTCATGACGTCTGTGAGGGCGAGAACATCAAAACAAGCCGGGAACGCATGCCCAAGGGTGTCTCCAGCAAATTCTTTAAAAACAAACCTTTTGAAAAAAATATTTAATGTTATGAGAGTATGTTATATGAAAAAGAATAAATGCTCACATATGTGGCACAATTCCAATTCTGGGCAAAATAACTCAACCGTTCATCATTTATCTAGAAAACGTACTGAGTACGTACCAACTACCAGACACTCCAAAAACTACTGGGACACGACAGAGACCAAAGATAGAAAAAGTCTTGCCCTCGTGGGGCCTCCTTTTAATGGGAGAAACAGAAAACAAACTCCCCATGGGGAGAACAATTTGGTAATATCCAGGGAAGCTAAAACTACGATTCCCTCACTGGACACACACCCTGGAGAACTCTCCAAGTGAGCAAGGAGACAAGTACCAGAACGGACACTGCAACTATCACTTATCTGACAAATACTTGTGTTCCAATTTCCAGTGCTGTCCTGAGAGTGCAAATACCTGGGGTGGGGGTGGGGCCCTAGATGCTCGCCCACAGGAGCACGGGTGTGTGCGACGGGCCTGAGAAGCATGGGCGGGAGCTGCACAGGCCCACTTACACACGGGTTTTCTTTTTCAATAAGTATATTGGAAATATTTTGGGAGATTTGTGACAGTTTGAAAAACTTGCAGATAAACCAGATAGCCTGGATGGAAATAGTGAAGAAATGAAGAAAAAGTTATATATGTCATGGATGTGGAAAATATATGTAGATACTAGTCTTTTTTTTTATCACTTACTACCATAAAATCAACAGTAGGCTGTTCATAGTTAGGCTTGTGGGGAGTCAAAAGTTATACATGAATTTTTGTGCAGGGTGGGGGCTGGCCTCCTGAAGCCCCAAGTTGTTCAAGGGTCAACTCGAAATAGAGAGGATTCTCACAATAGCATGCTAGGCAGCCGTTTAAATGAATGGATCAAAGCTCCAAGATTCAACATGAATACATGCCAAGAGCATGGCTGTTGCATAATGGAAGGAAGCCACCAAATCATGCCACCGATTGATTTAGTACCTCCAGGGGTCAATACGTGTTCCGTGATATTTTCTCCTTTGCGATTGTTGGACATGATCTCTGCTTGTTTCAGCTTTTAGGCATTGTTTAAACTTCTACCAGTCATAACTTGATTAACAAGGGCTGTTAATGGGCACACCTCTGCTGGACCCCCATGCCCGCCCCCAATCTCTGCCCCTCAGTGAGGAGTCTGCTCTCCTGGTGTGATTAGACTTCCTGCCTTTTCAGGAAGCATACGGACATGACAACTACATGCTGGGATTCTTTTGAACCCGTACATGTTTCCCTCTAGAGCCTGTAAAATCCCAGTCTCTGAAGCATCCCTCCCACGCCAGCCAGGAGTTTCCATGGCAACGAATAAGCCTGCCACCCGCACTGCAGGTACCAGGAGAACAAAGCAGAGCGCCTGACCCAGCTGGTGGGGGACGGGGAGGACACAGGAGGACAGGTGCCCGCCACCCCCTGCCCTGCCTCCTGATTCCAGAGCAGCTCCAGGCCATTAAAAATCCTACCGACATGCGAAAGGCATGACTCAGGGAATTTAATTTCCTGGGAGCAAAGGTGGAAGATGAATGAGAAGGATGAAGGAATAAAAGGGAGAATAAATGAGGGAAATAGGGATGAGCCATCATCTCTCCAGGCAGCGACGGGAAAAGTGTGGTCGCCAGGGCCAGCAGCGTGATGTCCCCTGGGAACTTGGAAATCCACATCTCCTGGCTCAGCCAGAGCTTAATGAGCCCTCCAGGCGTGTCCAATGCAGGTCAGGTTTGAGAACCACCCACCCATACTGCCCATTAACACCCGCGGTGTCACATGTTTTATATATTACACATCCACCATGGTACGTAAGTCTTCCCCGTTATTTCCCATCAGACCGGGGAGGCCTCCTGCGGGGCCCTGTGTTGCCGGAGAGCCCCTCTCCACACTCACGTCTGCCTCCGGGTGCCTCCCCACTCAGACCTCCTTCTAAGCTCCGCACACAGTCTGACACCAGGGCCCGGGGGATGGGTGGGGAGTGACCGCTTGGTGGACTTAGGTTCTGTTTGGGGGGTTGAAAATATCTGGAGCTAGACAGAGGTGAGGGTCGACATCAGGACAGCACCTATGCCACCAAACTGTTCTCTTTAACATAGTTCGTCTTGTGATATGTGAATTTCACCTCCATAACATCACTAAAAAGAAAAAAAATTTCAGACTCAACATATTTCAAACTTGGTCACATCACTGATAAGAAACCTAGCTGATCAGAAGGTTGGGTCAGATTCCCTTCAGACCAGCGTTGCCCAACAGAAAGATGATTCAGACTATGTATATAACTTAAAATGTTCTGGAAGCCACGTCTTTAAGATGAATAAAAGCAGCCGTTGGAATGAATTTTAGGACCCCGCTGTATCTCACTCACCTCGCCTGAGGCTGTCCTACATCTGTCCTGGAAGAAGGGGGCCACTTGCCTTCTCCACGGCCCCGTACATGACGGGTCCCCTCATCTTGTGGACTCTGCCTCAGATGCGGACTCCTCCATCCGCTACTCTCGAGGCACTGCAAAAGCAGCCCTTAGGCACCCTTCCTTCTCAGAGGGAAACACGGCCAGGCCACCCCTGCGGACCCTTCCCGTCGAATCCTGCTGCTCTTACAATGAATCCCACCCTCCTTAGCCAGCCTGTGGGCCTGGGGAGTCGGAGGTCCTCTAGAGAACCTGGGGGCCCTGGCTATGTGGGAAGCTCTGGAATTTTCCTCGAAGCTGGGTCCACATGAAGTTCCGGGCCGTGAGACTCTGTGCCTGGGGTGGGCCAACCTTTTCTGTAGTCACACCGTAGGTATTTTAGGTTTTGTGGGCCATTCAGTCTCTGACTCAACCACTCAGTGCAGCCATGGGGTTGAAAGCAGCCACAGACGGCAGCAACGAGTCAGCGTGTCACAGAAAAACTTTGCTTATGGACCTGACTCTCCATCTCCCTGCCTGCCACCTCTCCGCCACACCTCTGTCATCTCTCCCCAGTGTCCTATAGCCACCTCTTCTCGGGTGTCCTCCATCCCCCACCTCTGGTCTTCAATTAATTTTCCTCATGAGCATCAGAGCGGACGTATCAAACTAAAATCCAGCCGAGTCCCACCCTTAGGACACCTCACAGATTCTACTGCCCTTTAGATGCAGACTGGTTCTTTACGACAAGCAGAGGGAGCTCCAGCCATTCACACAGGAGGGGCTTGGAGGTAGGAGGGCTGCTTGCACTGCGACGGGACCCCCCTGCAGCGGGTCTGTGCACTGTCCACAGTAGGCACATGGCTCCTCTGAACGCATGCGTTTAAGGACACATAAAGTCAGGTACAGAGGAACAGGAGTGGGAATGTGCTCACTGTCTGAGCCATCAATCCAGTGTTTATGTACTTCAGTTCAACAAACACATCCAGGAGTGGATTACCATTGTGAGCCAACATGCAAAACCCTTCATTCACAAGGCCGCCTGTGGACACGGGCCTCAGTGGGCACTAGGGACAATGCCCATCTCACCAGGTCTCAAGAGCTTCACCTCAGAAAACCAGAGAGCACACAGCTGCAAACGCGGCCCGGGGACACATCCATGAACAGATGGCCGGTAGTAAATGCTTTTATGGTTCAGGTATGGATGTCTCCCGAATCCTGGCCATGTTGTGCTGTTTCTGGGAAACAGTTCCCTTCCTGAGTTGGATGTCCATGTGCACGGAACTTGGACCCAGGCCAGACACTTATGGCCATTGACCAGGGGGAACGTCCATGGCAGGAAGCTACCCTGGGGCTGCATTTGGCAACTGGGACCCAGCTGGCCTCCTAACAGTTTTCAGATCGCTCGTTTTCTTTCTCAGGAATAATTGCCTCCCATGACCCTCTCCTGTGTTCACATTTTGGTCCAGGGCTTGCTTTGAGGACCTGGCTGCCGAGGGACCCTGAGCCAAGGATGGAAGGGGGTATCTGGAATGTGTGTGAGCTCCTTCACTTGCTTTCCCATAAGACAACATAATGGGTATTTTTATAATGGTGGGGAACATGCCATTTGACTCAACAAAGAAGCCATGGACACCAAAGGAAACGTGAATGCGTCTGTCTCCACACACACTGAAAAATCAGGTGCAGGGGAAAGCCCACCATGAGTGAGGCTTACTGGGCAGCTGAGCAAAATACAGCAAGATGCACATGCACAGCATCTGTGTTCAGGCACTGACCGCACACAATGCCGAGGGGTCAAAAAGGAAGAAAACCCTCAAAATAGAAATGCAGGTACAGGGCAGCATTCAGAGAGAGAGAGAGAAGGAGTGGGAGACGGAGGCAGAGAAGAAAAGAAAGTTGAATGCTGAGAAACATGAAAAAATGCACCAGAATCCAGACTTCAGAGCCCAAACGAGCTGCTTTCTCCCTTTGGGCTGAGAAAGGTGACAAAGCAACAACAGCTGGGGCGGGGGCGGCGGGGCGGTGGGGAAGCGGCTCAGCCCCAGGCTTTGCGGGTGGGCATGGTGGCTCAGCTCTCCTGGAGGTCAAGGCAGACGAGGGAGCACAGCCGAGGGCTGCGAGAGCCACCCGGGGTGCATGGGCACAGATGGGGTGCCCGTGGATGAGGTCTCTCTCGGGGGGCAGCAGAGAAGACAGGAAGTCAGAGCTGGGGTGCCCCCGGTGCACAGCCCCATCATACAGACGGGGTCACAGCACCCACAGGGCCCCTCAGGCCTGTGCAGGCTCTGCGCGGAGGGTGTCCACTGGCAGCCTTAGGGACCCCTGGCCCAGAGGGACGGGAGGAGGGCATGGGGTGGGTGTGGGTGGGAGAGCGGCCCCTTCCCTCCCTCCCCCAGGCCCTCCTGCAGAGGCCGGCAGGATTGCCTCAGGGGGCCCACTCTTCAGGGTCTGCCGAGTCCTTCCTCTGCTCCCTGGTGTTGTCAGCTTCCCATCCTCCATGATGCCAGTCTGGACTCCTAAAGGTGACAGCAGCCCCCAGGCCTCTGCCCCTCCCCTGCCCCGCCCGCAGGCCTCCAGGGGAAGCTGGACCAGAATTCCCCGTGTCAGGGCCAAGAGCGTCCTCTTTGCGAAGGCCTGCGTGGGCTGGGCTCCTTCTCTGTCTTGCTCACTGTCGTGTCCACGGCCCAGTGCCAAGTAGGGGCTCAGCAAATGCAGATTAGTGGGCTCACGCACAGGTGTTCCCCAACAGAACAAACACGCTCAATCTTCAGATCCCAGATTTCATGGGCAAGGGGTGAGTGTGTGTACTCATTTTCTCTCTCTTTTGAAAGGTCAGGACCCAAGATAACTGAAAACAGGCTTCAGGCAGAAGTTCGTGCATGCATGTGCATGACAACCCTATTCCCAGTGACCCAAAGGTGCAAACCACCCACACACCGGCCAGCAGATGTGTACAGAAACCAAATGTGGCCCAGGCCATCAGGGTATACTACTCAGCCAGAGAAAGTAAGTAAGTCCTGCTAACCCACTACAACCTGGACAAAGCTCAGAAACACTGGACTCTGTGAAAGGGGCTAGTTGGAAAAGACCACATCGTGTGCAACTGCATTTGCACAAAGGGCCCACAACAGAGAAATTTAGAGGCAGAAAGAGCAGCGACTGTTCAGGGTGGGCAAGTGTAATGGCTAAGGGTGGTAACTGAAGACACAGAGCCTCTCCTTGGGGGCAGTGACAATGTTGTACAACTGACTGTGGTGATGGACGCACAGCTCTGAACATGCGAAAAGCCACAGAGTCATTCTCCCGTGAAGAGCAACTGCCCTCCCCTTGGAAGTACTTCACACCCATAAAGACGGAAAGGAGGTAATCAGGTCTAGCAGGAGCTGCCGCCCGCGGGTGACTGTTCACCCAGGGCCTGCTGCTGCCGGTCACTGAGAACGCTCTACGGGTCCCAAATCCGGGGGCTCTATCCTCTCGGTGTAGGGGAGGGAAAAATACCATTCCCAGCCCTCCTAGGTTCTCCAGCTGGCGCCCTGCAAACAAGACTGGCCCAAGCCAGGTTCCCAAGAGAAAGGCCAACAGAAGTTTATGAGCTGTGCATCCTGCACGCACACATGCGAGCAGTTAAAGCCGGATGCGTGACCCAGGGGGCCCGCTAGAACCTGGGTTTACACACCGACAAACGGAGGGGGTTTCAGGCTTCTGCGCGGGGGAAGCAAGTCACGGGAAGGTGGCCAGGAAAAACAAGGTGAACAAGGGCTGCTTGGTAAAGTTTGTTACGCAGATTTAACTCAGTGCCTTCTCCACAGACAGGGGTCACTCGGAGGGAGATGGGACTCTTGAGCCGAGACTGGAATGCTTCTCCTGCATCTGCTGGTTCCCAAATGGCCTTGAGCTCAAAATAAGCCACGTTTTGGGGTGGCATATTCTGGTAACCCTCTATAGGCACGTAGCCACTGTATTGATTAGACCCCATGCCTGGTATATAGCAGTCCTGAAATCAATGTGTTTTTTTTTTTAATGAAGAAATGAATACCTCAAAAAACTCAAACTAGAAATACCATTTGACCCAGGAATTCCACTCCTAGGAGTTTACCCTAAGAATGCAGCAGCCCAATTTGAAAAAGACAGATGCACCCCTATGTTGATCGCAGCACTATTTACAATAGCCAAGAAATGGATCCAACCTAAGTGTCCATCAGTAGATGAATGGATAAAGATGTGGTATATATACACAATGGAATATTACTCAGCCATAAGAAGAAAACAAATCCTACCATTTGCAACAACACGGATGGAGCTAGAGGCTATTATGCTCAGTGAAATAAGCCAGGCGGAGAAAGACAAGTACCAAATGATTTCACTAATCTGTGGAGCATAAGAACAAAAAAACCCCTGAAGGAACAAAATAGCAGCAGACTCACAGAACCCAAGAATGGACTAACAGTTACCAAAGGAAAATGGACTGGGGGGTGGGTAAAAGTAATGCCCCTTTTTCCCCCAGACAAGGGGGAAAAAGGGGCATTACTACTAGCAGACATAATGTAGGGGGGGAGGGTTGTACAACACAGAGAAGACAACTAGTGATTCTACAGCATCTTACTATGCTGATGGACAGTGACTGTAATGGGGTCTGTGGAGGGGACTTGATGATGGGGGGAGTCTAGTAATCATAATGTCGCTCATGTAATCGTAGATTAATGATAACCAAAAAATAAATAAATAAAAATAAATGAATAGAGTATTAAAAAATGGACACATGCTTATGAGGTATGATTAAGCAAAACAGAGCCCAAAACAAACCGAAACAATCCTGCCCAGAACTCAATTCTGTGTCTGTGTATGCAAACCAGGGTCTAGGGTCACCTCTGCCACATTTCAGCCGTGTGACTAGGAAAGTAATTTCACGCCTCTGAACCTCACCTTCCTGAGGCCAGAATCTACCACCACCGTTTTCTTGGGAGGAACAAATAAAAGAAAGCCTACAGGAACTTAGTGCCTGGCTGGCAAATACGGTTCAGCAAATGTCAGTACACAGTATATGCAATCGTGTCAAGATGCAAGTTAAAAACCACAAGGAAACACTTAAAAAGGAAAATTTGTGTGCTGAGTTGATAGTGATTATTTACAAAACAGTAATTCTTACTAATTGTAATAGATGCAAAATCAGGTGTAGGTGAGGCTGGCATGTGCTTTTAATAGAAAGGGGTAAGAGTGGAGAATGTCTTCCACGCTGTTAATCAGGGACGGCCGTGGGGGGCAGGAACACTTCACCGTCTTTAGAGACCATTCGGTTGTTCTGTTACAACATATTTATTCCAAATTAAAACAAAACCAGAACAATTTAGAATAAATGCATTTACACACAGACCCAACTGGCTTTGAATAAATACGACGGAGCTAATCGCCTCTGGTGTCCACAGCTCTGTCTGGAGTCTGTGCGCTTTGCCGGGGCCCCACGGCGCACACACGGGTGTCTCGAAAATTCCACCTGTATTCCTAACACCGAGGTCCCACAATATCTGAACGGCCATGAACGCTAAATACTCAGAGGCACATAAACTGTGAGATGTCCTCAACAGGGAAACACGACTGGGGTTTTCAGAGGGTTTTCCATTTCTCAGATTTTAAGAATAAAAAGTCAGATTACCAACTTATCTGTGTTTGCTCTTTCCTCTGTCCATCCATCTGGAAAACTGGGAAAGGAGGTGAAACGTCTCCCGATTAAAGAATAAAATCAAAATCTGCGTGGGAAGCCCTTCGCCTTGGTGACGAGGACCAGAGTAAACAGGCGATGCTCTCCTCGGGGCGCGCGGGCGCAGACCCCACTGAGAGCCGCGGAGGCAGGTCATGAGTCGATAAAAACAAATACAGTTAAAGGACGAAAAGATAAGGTTGTCAGAACACGAAAATGACAAGGAGAGAACTGCAGGGAAAAGGTTGCAGGGACAGGGCGCGCGAATGGCTGGCGCGTTCGTGTCCCATCGCTGCAGGGCCAAGGGGAGGCGGGTAGTGAGGAGGCCCGGGCTCCTTGTCTGGCCTTGCCGGCCGGAAGCCTACAAGGAGCCTGGGGCAAGACTCCGTGAACGAGAGCGGTGCCCAGGCAGCCTCTGGCATTGAGAACCCCCCAACCCCGCCTTTTTTTTTTTTTTTAATCCGACTACCCTGCTTTGAAGCCCATCAGCTTGTTTCTAAACAACTTGATTTCAAATCTGGTCTCCATTACTTACAAGCCATGGGAATTTCTTTCCTTATCTTGTCCGGAAACATGTCACATGCAGAGAAGAATGTATACGGAGGTGCAACTGAACATTTCAAAGAGAAGTAAAAACCCAACACCCAGTTAGGGGGTGTGGAGAAAACTAAAGTTCCCACGGCCAGGATTCTCACCGGACCCCGGTGGCCTGCTCACCGCACCCGGTGGGCAATGAGTCATTACTGACTCTGTACACAGGGCTCGGGCTGCCCGGCTGCAGGAGCGCGGGGGCTGGAGGGGCAGCAGTGCTGCAGACAGGGACGGAGGGGCCCGGAGGGAGGGACGGCCTGCTGCAGGCCGACTCGCTCTGAGGTGGACAGGAAACTAGTGCTTGACCTGCCGCTGTGGGAATAAAGCTGGGTAAAACCCTGTCCTGCCAATGGGTTTCAGCCCCTGGCAAGTCCGCTATGGATTCAGTGTGACCAAAGAAATGGCAGTAGAACGTTTCTTTGGGATGAAAGGGTTTATTACCTGGCTTTTCTCCCTGCGGTAGGTCGGGCACTAGGTCTCTGCCTCCGCCCAGAGCACTGGGCCCAGCTCTCTGTATAGCCCAATAATAGCTTATTGCCTAAAGGTGAGGAAGCGGTAGCCTAGCAACAGGCCAGTTACATCATGAGGTGGTTTAAGTTCAGTGAAGAGCCTGGCCATAGGAAACCCCAACTTCCCCACAACCCTTTCACCCCAAGAACATTCCATTGTCATTTCTCAGTCTCACAGAATCAGGAGTGAACTCGTGCGGGGCTGAAACCCACTGGCAAGACAAGGGACATGTAATTTTCAGACATGACCAGGTCTTAAGTCCCTGAAAATCAGTTCTCCAAATGACCATTTTTGCCACGTGGTTAATTCCCTACATGGCCAAATGGACCAGCTTCCTCCGCTTAACAACAGCAAAAGCCAAGATGTCTCCTAACCCTGGCAGTCTCAGCAGTCCCACCTGGCAGACAGCGTCTGGAGACCCCTGTGATGTTTGAGCGATCCCCGAGGTCTGCGTTGTGTCGCAGGGTGGTTTAGCTTCGGTTTGGAATCACGTTGGCTGCAGCTGTTCCCATGGCCCAACGGAAGGTCAGTGCGTTCTGAGGCATTTTGAAGGGAGAGTTTCTGGGGGTTCTGACAAAGAGGATTCTGTGGGCCTGGAATGTCAGGGGTGTCACAAATGGTAGAACACTCTTCTACCCTCCAACCTGTTTCCGTGGCGGCCCTTTGGCCTTTTGAAATTCTTTTAACACACAGATGTGTTACCCGGCCCCCCAGGAGTGAACGTTTTCGACACGGTTTAAATATCTCAGATGCACCATGCCCCAAATGAGAATTACGCCCAAACTGCACGTGTGACTGGGCTCATTTGCAGATCAGCCCACCTAGCGGAGAGAAACTTGCCCAGGTGAAACCAAACCACGGAAAATCCAATCGGTTTCAACTGAAATGAAAGCGCAACAGCAAAGAGAGAAAAATTACCCTTTAAGTCTGTTAACACCATCCTTCCTAGGACGATTTTGTGTCACATTTACAAATATTTAAAAGAAGTCAGTTTACAAGGAATACATAATTCGGTAAATTGGCAATTCCGGTGTGCAAGCCATCACCTGAGGTCACGCTGTCCCTGGGCCGACACCCCCCTCCTGCATCAGCAGCCCCGTGTCCTGCTCTGTACTGGCCTCCACCAGGGTCCACCGGCACTCAGACAAGCCGGAATGCTTCCAGACCCCCCTTCCTCTGCTACTGCTCCATCTCTCTGCCGATGGCAAAACACACCCGAAGCCCTTTCCATGCCTGCCCACGGCTCCTGGTGTACATTCTC
The DNA here is from genome assembly GCF_040802235.1 of Manis javanica. Classification (NCBI taxonomy): domain Eukaryota; kingdom Metazoa; phylum Chordata; class Mammalia; order Pholidota; family Manidae; genus Manis; species Manis javanica. The sequence goes on from NC_133172.1 coordinate 1,594,731, forward strand.
TCCCGAATCCGCTGGGTTTGAGTTTTCCGTCTGCAGCCCAAATGCACGCACACCTGCCGAGTTCACCAGGACCCTCCGTTCTGCCAAGACCAGCGCCGTCCTCAAGCTCCACCGGAGCCAGTCTCTCAGCTGCACGTGAGAGCCTGGGACGCCTCCTCCGGGAGCCCTTCCTTCCCCTGGTTTGCATGCTCTGCTCTCTGAGGTGTTCCCCCACCTCTGCTCTGGCTACTTCGCCCTCTCCCCTCCTCTTCGGCCTCTCGGGGCTGTGGAGCTCACCCTTGCCTGCACCCCTTTTCTATCTCTTTGAGGTCCTGAGGCTTAGCATCACGGCAGGCTGACCACTCACCACCCTGGGGTGAATAGTGCCGCCTGAAATTCATGCCCAGTGGAACCTCAGCATAGGACCTTATTTGGAAATAAGGTCTCCACACATGCAGTTAGTTACAGTGAGGGTTTAAATCCAACCACGTGACCTCATAAGAAAAGGGACACCCAGAGGCACACAGGGACACACACCTGTGACGACCGAGACAGATGTCCCGAGGGATGCAGCCACAGGCTGAGGGCTGGTGGCCACACCAGGGCTGCCCCCAACCCCGTGGTGCTGGACTTCCAACCCGGCAACTGAGAGAATTTCTCGTTTTAAGTGATCAAATTTGTGGCAATTTGTTACAGCAGCCCTATTAGGATGCTAATAACCTACAAGCTGGCGTCTTTATCTCAAGTCCTCAGGTACCCTGTGGAGTGACAGAGGCCGATGAAACCACATGGGCCCTGACTGCACCTGGGGAGGGTCAGCAAGGGGTGCGCGGACTTAAAAACGGAGAGGTAAGGAGCAGTTCTAGGTAAGTAATTAGAAAAATACCATCAGGCATGAGGCAGCAATAGGTGCAGAACACATACTCAGGCTTTTCCCATCAACTTGGAGCATTAAAGGAAATCAGTTTTCTTCATACAAAAAGCACCTAATACTTTTTATAATTAAAAATACAAATAAGAGAGAAATTTTTAGAAAATCAACTTTTCAAGTTTTATAAAGCCACTTGGCGTGGTATCCCAAGACCTAGTGAATTCATTCCATCCTCACTGGGAATTTGTCAGCCCACACTCAGGCATTCACAGGAGGAACCAGAGGCTTCCAAGGCCCCCCCCCACTTTCTGCCCCAAAGTGTCAAATGGTGGTGATAAACGATAAAGTCCAGCAACAGACACCGTCATCAACAGCCCTCCTGTGAGAATTTGCCCAAAGGGATTTTCTGATGTCCCAAAACAGAAACATACATGGAATGATTCCAAGCTAACTGAATTTTGAGAAAACACGATCACATTGTACCCATTGCCTGCATATCCATTTTCTTTTCCGCATCTATCTAAAAAAACAAAAAACAAAAACAGTGACCCTCCACCAGGTGAAGGACAAAACCAAATGAAGGTATATAAATTAACTCAAAATAGTGAGACCTGGCACATGAAAAAATAAAAGTGAATACTGGCTTATGTGATTTGAAAAAAAAAGAACAGAAAAGGAAAACAAGGTTGTCAGACCTGAAATAAGAGAGACTGACTAAAAGCAGGTCCAGGGACATAACTGCAGAATGGACGGGGATTCAAATTTGTTTACCCTCAGGAGGTGGATGAGCCCCAGACAATGACCGCCTTGGCACTCTGGCTGCAAGAACACTGTTCCCTTGTTAATTACACTGCAATGTATATATTTTTTGGGATCAAACCTGGCTCTTCAGCCTAGAAGAAAACCCCAAGGTAGGTTCATGACCTGAATTTGCCTCTGGAAAATAGGCCATGTGTTAAAAATCAAATGGCTCTGTCTTGATTTGCACCAACTTTCCAACCTGCCCATCCTCAGTTCCAATCTGTTTTCCTCTCCTCAGGAGCTGTGTGATACTGAGGCTGCTGCCTTTTCTTCTCAGAGCTGTGGTCTTGTCATTGATGAGATAGGGAAACTAGCCATGCAAAGACAGCAAGAGATAAGAGAGAACTTGGATACAAACCACCTGGTGCCTGTCAGTGTGTTCATGATACCAAAGGCAGACGTCTGGGGGTCAAATGCATGCAGTCTCCAGCACTACAGTTTACCAGCTGTGACACCTATCCATGCCACCGCCCGCTCTGAGCCAGGCCCTCTTCTAGAAGCCGGGTACTATACAGAGCCAGGCATTGTCCTGTGCTCCTAGAATCTAAATTCAAATGGCCATGTGGATACCAACCAACCAGCCACTCAAGTGCATTTCAACCCCAACTGCCCACAGGAAAGAAACACAAATGGCTCTTGGATGTGCGAAAAGATGGTCAGCCTCAGCCATGGTAAGAGAAACCCAGAATAAAACCTCAACATCCCATTTCCCACTCAGCAGGCAAGCAAAGGAAAAAAGCTGATCATATACAGTGTTGCTGAAAGTGTAGGAGTCAGCTCCTCGTGGCCAGGCAGCCTGTGACTCCCACGGACAGGCTGTGGGAAGGACGCTTGTTCACAGCATCGCAGCTACGCCAGGAGACAGAAGGCCCTCTCATTCAGCCTCCACTGGAAACGTTCAGGTAGAGTCACTTAAAATTTTCGCCACTACACATGTCTGTGGGTGATTGTGAAAACTGAGTATCCATCTGGGGTTAAAACATTTTAGGGAGCAGCCAAACCTGCGAATATGGAAACTGCAGATCACGAATCACTAAGTGGGGCCGCAGTTGGTCCTAGTGGTCGGGGAGCGGAGCTAGTGAGGTGAGATGCAGAGAGGGAAAGGAAGATTCACTACCTAATGTGTGTTCCTTTCCACTTCCTGGATCTTTGCATCAAGTGTGTTGACTTGTATTTAAACAAGTAAATGTAAGTTTTCATACCACTGCAACAGAGACAAGAGCTAGTTAACTCCTGCAGGACTTTGTTCTGCCATCTGTAAATGGGGTGGTAATGTCCTGGTCAATGGATGGTGGGGAGGATTCAAGAAACCCAGTTAGAGAAAGGCTTGGCAGGGTGTCCGCCCATCATATGCATTTGATAAAGAAGAGCGGGATTTCAATTCCCTTCTCCAGTCTCCTCCAGAACTCGACTCCGAAGGTGAAAATGTCTTCAGCCCTCCTTCTACAGACCCTCCTGGCTTCTGTGACCTTGTTCATACCCCATTTTCTTCTAAATTCCCTCCCCACTTGGTCACTGGCTGTGCCAGGCACTCTGGTTGCTTACTCAGTATTCATTCTACTCTTTAAAAATATAGTAACACACTTGATGATGGGGGGAATCTAGTAACCATGTCACTCATGTAATTGTAGATTAATGATACCAAAAATATATATATATATATATAGTAACACACTCTCACGTGGTTCAGCACAGCAATGTGCTCAGTTAAAAATACACGCCTCCCCAGAAACCCCTTGCACTGCAGGAGTAGGCAGGTGAGCTGGTTCTGGCCAATGAGAGGAGGACAAAAGTCACCTTGGCATCCATTCTTGATAAAAAAAAAGCAAAGATTCACGAGGAGAAGGCATTTAGACTTCCCCACTTCTCTCTGCCTGGAACAGGGGCATGATGCTGGCAGTGCAGCAGCCATCTTGTGATCAAGAGGAAGCTTGATGCCATGAAAGGTGAGAAAGAAAGAGAAAAGGATCCTGGGTCTTTGATGAAGTCATGGAGTCATAACAGCCCATCTCCAGTTATTAAGGAAGAATAAAGCCCTCACTCATGTAGGATGTCAGGGTGGGTTCTTCTCCTGTGTCCAGTTGAGATCAGCCTGAACTGATATTTCTTCCAGCAGAACCCAGGCATTCCATAAAGGATGTGGAGGGTCCTCACCCCACTTTCTCACTTACCTGTCTTCCAGGTTGGCTTAGCTAAGGTCACGGCCCAGCCACCACCGGCTGTGCAGACCCCAGCCCAGATCTCTCGCCCACCGCACAGCACCGACGGATCTCAGATCTCTTACATCAGGTCAGGTCACTGCCTCCATCCCTCCTCCACAGGTGGACTTCCCTTGATCTCTATTTTGGGTTCTGGTTACCATCTACTCTGTAGACAAAGCCAACTTCACGTCCAACCTTGATCTGCCCTTAACGGCTCTGTGCTTCAAGTCCTTCATGTGTAAACTGACATGATTAGAAGACTAGTTTCACATGGGGTATGGTGGGGATTATCTAACACCACTGGGCTTCGAGCCTCTTTGCTGTGAAGAGAATGTGCTGATCAAGTAAAGCACAGATCCAGGGGGCTTAGCAGTTAACCATTCCCTTGGATGCAGCTGCCTGGATACATGTGTGTGCATGACCCTGGCTGACTTGATTTGTTCTAAGTTTAAAACCACCAGCAGAGGCTGCGAGCTCTGGTACAGTAAGAGGAAGCTGGGTTTAGATGTACTGAAATACAATTGCATGTCTACTATGTGCCAGGCACTGTTCTAAGTACTGGGGGTAAAATGGTGAACAAGAAGTCAAAATCCTTAACCTTGTGCAGCCAGTGTTGTAGTCGAGGGAAAGAGAAATTGAACAAATAAACTGGTGCACAGGGTCAGGTTGTGAGAAGTGGCCTGAGGCACGTGAAGCTGGGGAACGGGGCAGGGGTAGCTGTTTAAGTGCAGGGTGGGGATGGAGTCAGCCAGTGACGCTCTGGGGATTTGACATTTGAGCAGAGTCCTTAAAGAAGGCAGAGAGGGAAAGAATTGCCAGATTTAGCAAACAAAAATAGAGACAACTAGTTTAAATTCGAACTGCAGGTACAGAACAAATGCATGGACCATTTGCATCCTTATATTAAAAAATCACTGGGTATGCTGTCACCCAAACTAAGCCAAGGTTCCGTGAACTTAAACAAACACGCATACACCACTGGAGCCAGCGAGTCAGTCTACTCCCAGAGACTTACTCGAGAGCAAGGCAAACATGTGCCCGTGCAGACTCGGACACAAGTGCTCAGAGCAGCTTGATTCATGACGGCCCAAACTGCGCCCACCAACTGACTCACGGAGAAACGAGTGATGGCTGGTACATACAATGGAATACCTTTTATATATTTATATCTACCTACCAAACACTACACACATGTGTGTTTATAAACCTTTCATATAATGTAAACATATATATATATATAAATATATGACATAGGGGTGTGTGTGTGGAGAGATTCATATAGAAAATTGCTGAAAACACTTATTTAGGGTGTGTGCATGATGACACCTTCAAGGCATTCTAAGGATTTTTTAAATTAAAAAAAATAGTACACAATCTCTGAGAAATTTAAAATTATACAGAAATGTAGAAAGTAAAGTTGTGAAAATCCCTGTAATAGCCAATTGCTATTAATGTTTTCTTGATTTTTCCTTCTCGAAATCTTGTACAAAAGAAGGCTGTGTGTGCATGTATGTGCACACGTGTGGACGTGTGCACAGCTTGTCTTTATGGGAGTCGTGTTCCACACCTTGTGGTGCAACTTGGTCTTTTTGGTTTTTTGAACCGTCCGCCCTCGACCACTCTTTACCCCACAGTGCTAACCACAATTACTATTTTTTACTTCTTCCAAGAACCTTCAAGTAGGACCAAGTTTAGATGCTACATATTGCTCACCAATCTGAATTTTTTCCTCTTTTTGACCCTAGACTGTCACAGGCAACTTTCCCTGCCAGGCAGAGCTCTGCATCAAACTTCTGGACTGCACTTCCCGCCCCACTGTGCAGATGCACCGCTGGTACCCCGCCGACACTGGTGGGTGGGCAGAGCAACTCCAGTATGCAGCAACTCCCACCTGAAATGTGGCTTCTGCAGACACTTCCGCAGGATTAGTGACCGGAACTGTGTTTTCTGTGTCAGAATGTTGACAAGTCCCACAGACTCGCCCTCCAGATGCCATGCTCCTGCCCGCTCTCACCAGCTCTGGCCTTTGTCGATACTTTAATTCTGATTAAGTCCACCCAGGCACAGCGGTACTTGGATTTGCATTCCCTGACTACCCAAGAATTTCAGCTTCTCCTAACGTCCCTGGCCTTTCTCCATCTTTTCTCATTTGCCCCTCCATCCTTGTGTGCCCATGTCTCCTCCATCTTACCCCTCAGGGTGCGCCCCTGTTGTGTTCAAACTTCCCTCCAGCCTTCTCGCCAACTGCCCATGCCATGTGAGCCAACGGGTAAAAGACTTAAGTTCAAACATCAGGAACAGAATGTGACGAAATGGCCACACTGAAGAATTGGTGAGAGCCGGCTGTCACAGGACCTTAGGGGTGAGATGTGCCAAACAGCCGGGAAGCTGGGATTAAAGTCTTTCTTCCTTCTGGAACCTGACGTCTACAAAACAGCGACCACATTGTGAGCCTTCCCAGAAAAAGCACCGTGTTGCCTGGCTACCCGGCAATGCATATATGACTTGGCAGCTGGCCCGGCTTTGCAGCTCAAAAGAAAATTCCAGGGTGGGATGCAAGCTGAGGCTCCAAGGATGAAGGGGCTGAAAGGTTTAACCCCTTCTTCTCAGGGGCTGGAGCTGAGGGGCATTCTGGGCCCAGGTAACCCTGGCCAGGTGAGCAGGCCACCTGGGTCTTTGGTTTCCTTCTTGGGACCTAACTTGGCGATAGGCTGCATAGAATCCAGGAGATTCATCACCTGCCTGGGGCTTCTGGGGTCCTGTATCCGGAAGGGAGTCTTCCTATTCACAGATGTCCTGGCCAGACACGCCCTAGTTTTGTAGCTTTGGGAAGCTGGTTTAATACCTCTGTGTACACGGGTTCTTGTCAATAAACCGAGGGTGATGATACCAGTCTTAGTTGGGTTGAACGTTTGACTTAGAGAAGCTGCCTTGACAGAGTGGGAAGGTGACAGAGAAATTCTCTGCTTTCCTCTTCTCCATCTCTTTCTGTTAGCAGATCCTGCTTGGTCCACCCTCCTTCTGGTACCCATAGTGCTGTGGCGACACCACACCCTATTGAATCTGCTCAACACTTGCCGTGGCTTCCCGTGTCCAGCGCGGTCCTTCCTCCCAGCTCCCCACCACGCACCCGCTCCCGCCTCACTGATCTTCGCTTTGTTCTTTGATCACACCAAGATGATTCCCACCTCCAAGCAACCCTCCTTTCCCATCATGTTGGCTTCTTCTCATGTCACGGGGCTCACATCAGATTGCTTCTCCTCAAAGAGGCTTTCCCCAACTGTGCCAGCTGAGATGGCAGCTAAATGCAGGTCTCCAAGCCCTGCTCTCAGCCCCAGACCAAAAAGATTCCCCGACTCCCACCCCACATACATTCTGTAGATCCCAAAAGAAACCCACCCACCACGTCACTCAAGAAGTTTTGTCATGCTCATTGCAGTGGGTACCTGTTGGTTTGCCCACCCAGCAAACCTTCTCTTTTATTCTAGTCATAATGCTTTCAATGTTCCTTGGGGAGCATGGTCACCCCCACCCAGCCCTTGCAGTTTGAGTGGAGATGACATCACTTCCTGATCTGAAATGGATGCAAATTCCAGGTCTGGCCAACTGAGACCAAGGCACTCTGTGTCACTGGGTTTTCCATGCTGGTAGCACCCATGGCTGAACCTGTTGACAGCTGTCTTTTGAGTGGGAAGCCAAAGGCAGAATACAGGCAGGTGGTGGGAAAACAGGTCCCAGAGACAGAGATGTAAAGATCACATCTTGATGACATCATTTGAAGTGCTGGATCCAACTGTACCTGAAGCTCTTTGATGTTTACAAATGTTGAGCTAGTATATTCCCACTTATTTTAAGCCAATCTGAGTTTATTTTTTCATCACATACAAAATATATGTGACAGATAAAAATCCCTACCCTAAGCCATTGCCACCACTTGGTTTCAAAACATTAAAGTCACGCCTGACTCTCCCCTCCTCTCCATTCCCCATGTCCAAGGAGTGCCTTGTCTCGTGGGGTCTGCCCCATACGTGTGTCTGCCATCTCACCCAGGGTTTCCATTCTTATGCGTCCAGGCCCATCTCTGACACTGACGGGGACTCTAGTCCCCCAGCTGCTTGCTTGTCGCCATGCTTTCTCTCTTGGTATCATTCTCTGATCTCAAGAAGGATATCCTGCCAAAACACAACTGTAACTCTGTCACACTCCTGCTTAGAAAACTTCTTCAGTGATGAGACCAAATTAATTGCTAAAGCAAAAACAGACAAAAATAACAGCTGTTCAGTGATTTCGATAACTGAAAAGCCCGGGGGTGGTCTGGCATAGGCGGGCCCAGGTCCTCAGGCACGTCCAGGAGAGGACATTCTCTCCTCTCCAGGCTCTCAGTGCCCTGGCAAGGATGATCCCAACACTTCCAGCAAAACTCCCAGGGCTCTCCCCTGCTGGCCCAGGTTGGGTCACATGTCCATCCTGGCCAAACACAGTGGCTTCTATTGACCAGGTACAGGTCGCAGTGTTCCTGAATCCAAAATCGAGCCGCTTACTGCACAACGTGCCTGTAAGTGGAGAGACAAGGTGTTGGGGCAAAGAAAGTGACTTTATCTGGAAAGCCAGCAGACCAAGATGATGCAGGACTCATGTCCTAAAGAACCATCACAACCCAGGGCTGGTTTCATGTTTCTTTTATATTAGAGAGCGGGGAGCAGGAGTCGAGGTCAGGAGGTGACAACAGACTCAGACACCTGTATGCCAGCAAGGGACAGAGGAGGGAGGTGAGACTCCTTGTCCTTGGGCAGTTGACTCTGGTCCCTTCGTTGATGTGGGTCTGGCCGTGATGTTCTGGAGGTCCTTGACAATCCAGCCATCATTCTATACGTAGCTCCTTATCTCCTGGGGGGAAGCATGTTTCGGGGAAGGGGCTGGCTGCATCAATCTTAAATCATGAGCAAAATCCCCTTACATGGTGAACAAGCCCACGTGCAGGGCTGCAGGGCCAAACAGAAGCTGTTTGACCCAAAGATTAAGCCATCAAAGGAGACAGAGACCCTGTGCACGCAGGGATGCCAACTTGTTCAGTCGCTTTCAACAGGAGCCGAGGAGGGAGACCAGCCGCACCCGGACTCCACACACTGAGGGGGGCTCTCCCGGGGGAGAGGGGTGAGTACTGGGTAAGCAAAACCCTGCTCCGATACAGGCATCGAAGCAGCACCTTCAGGGTCGAGTTCAGGCCCGGGAGGGTCCTGCAGCCCCCTCCGCAGCCATACTTGACCTGCCCCACCACTACCACCTCCACACCCTAGTCAGAACGAGCTTCTTCTGGATCCCTCTGTCATCTTCCTCACATTCATCACTTTCAACAAGTTCCTGCCCAGCTTTCAGGCCTCATCACGGCAGTCCCTTCCTCTAGGAAGGAGATCCTGACACCCCATAGGCAGGATTTGGTGCCCAGGTGGATGTGAATGGTCTGGTCTGTGTAGCACCCGTCCTTACTTCTCTGGGGGGTGGTATTTACCCTGCCCCTTATCTTGGGACTGCTTCCCCTCCACCCACACTCCCGCCAAAGGTGGCCTATTGTAGTATCTGTGTGCCCTGGCCATGGGGTGAGCGTGTGGCCCAAACCAGGCCAGTCAGGAGCCACCTTCTAGGGACAAGTGAACAAGATCCCTCCCTGCAGTAGAGGACCTAGGAACAGCACCGTCTGTCCTTCTGGGGAAGCCTGGTGTGACCGCTCACTGCCAACCTGCAGATGCTCTCCTGGGGAAGCCTGGTATGACCGCTCACTGCCAACCTGCAGGTGCAGGTGGTGGAGAGAGAGCTGCTGGCTGCATCCCATCACCCTGAGGGCAGCCACCCCTGCTCGCCCTGGGACATGGTTCCTGGAGCCAAGAAATGCCCCCTTTGCCTGAACTAGTCTGAGTTGTTCCTGTCACTCAAAACCCTCTATGACCAGCTGTGCCCCTGCCATTCTAGAGTGGCCATGTGCTGACTGGAAACCCTCATTCTTGGGGGAGGGCTTGAGAGAGGTGACTGGGCTTCTTTCCCTCCAGCCAGCGGGGTCCTGCAGGGCCACCCAGAGGGACCGCCACCACAGGACGCGCCCTCCCACACACCTGGATGGACCTCACTGCCCGGATGGCCGCTCTAAGGGAACGGCCCATGAAGGGGCACTCCTGCCTAGGGCTGCCGTGTTGGATAAGAGTTCTGTCCAATATGAACTGAGTCCCAGAGACGACGCACAGCACCCCGAGTTGTACTGCCTCAGCTCCGATTCTCACTCTGTGCCCGTAAGCAAGTGACTGACTTCTCTGCCCCTCAGTCTCTTCATCTGTGAAGCAGAGGTGATGGTTTTTAAGAAGCATGACCTCACAGGACTGGGGAGAGGAGAAAGTAAGAAAAGCCACGCAGAGCACAGACCCACGCCCCTGGTTGAGGTGGCCCCCAGTGAGCATGAACTACGAATAGCTCCTGCTTGCTGAACGCTGAATGGGAAGGAGGGGGCGGGAAGAGCTGTGGCCCTGCCAGACACGTGTGAGTGAAGGAGAGCACGAGCATGGGTCCGGATGCAGCCGAGGAGCATGCGTCACCCGTGAGTACACGTGCACTCCTTACTTGTAACAGCTGAGACGTGTCCGCCCCCCATGCTGTCTGCCTGCCAGCGCTCACGACACGTCTTCTGAGAGGACCCTTCCCTTGCCCTCAGCTCGTATGCTTCAGGCGGGGCTGATCCCCACCTTGCAGACCCCAGGAATGAGGTAGGACCCAGGGGTGGTCGGCGAGAGCAGCGTCTCCTTTGATCTCAGTGGCTGTTTCTGGGTGGGCACATCATCCAACTGGGGCCACGGGGGATGAACGCCGGGGGTGCAGCTTCCTGGGGCCCTCCTGGGGGCTGGCCACTGCAGTGTGGCCACAGAGGAAGAGGACCTGGAGGGGAGCCCTGCCATGGAGGGCAGGGGAAGCTGGTTCTGGGCCGCACCTTGACTCGCCTGAGGAGGGCATGACCTGCTGCCTTCCTCGAGCTGAAGCTCAGCCATTGGATCTGTCAACAGGAGGCTGTCGGTGGCCTTTCAGCAGGACAGGGCAGATGAAAGCTTGATTGGAACGGGGCTGAGAGGAGAGAAGGGCACACAGGGGACGGTGGAGCCAGCTCCTGGAGAGGAGACGTGGTTCTGTTGCCGAATAGAGACAGGGTTCAAGGTGGGCATCTGGGATGGGAAGCATCACGGTGCATCTGGACCAGTGGGGATGTCCCAGTAGAGGCGGAAAGTGGTTTCCTAGAGTGAGGCCCCTGAACAGATAGGGGGCAGGGGGCAGGTGGAGAGGGCAGCCTGAGAGAGCAGAGCGGTTTGCGCAGGGCAGCAGGGATGGACGGCCACGGGGCCCAGGCACACACGGGGGAGCGTGGGAACCTGCGGCAGCCCCTGGGCCCCAGACGGCATGTGGGAGCACGGGAAGGCTCGCAGCCGCCCTGGGAGCACTGGCCCTCGGCGAGCACCGCTCTCCGCCAGTGAGCAGTGGGCCCAGGGCTGTCCCTCCCGAACCAGGGGGTGCAAACCTGGCTCTGCTGTGGACTCCCTGCGGACAAATTACCTTCCCCCCTCGTGATTCAGTTGCTCTACATGGAAAAAAATGGAAAAAAAAGGATCTCTGAAAGTATTTAACCTGAGTCACCGTGAGAAGCCCTCTTAGACTGCTCAGCTCACCAAGTGTTCATCTGCCCTCCAAGTTACTGCTCGCTACGGTGAGACAGTGTTCAACTGTTACTTATTGCTTGGAGGAGACAACAGTCCATGAAAGTCAAGCAGAAAAGGATCAGGAAAGTGCAGGGCTTCCAAAAGGGCTGTGTCTCTCGTGCCCTGAAAGTTATTATAATAATCTTATACATACATATATAATGCAAAACAACACAGTATCTTATATAATAACCTTACACATAATTACATATGAATATAAGAACCTTGTATGTCATTACACAGTGACAAATGCTGATAATGTAGAATCACTGTCTTGTAGACTGTCACCCTCTTATTGCAGAATCCACAGCACAGTCCCCCTGTCCAGTTTACCCTGTGAAATAATGCCTGGTAGGAATAAACTAGCAGAGAAATGATGACCAGGGAACTGAACGCTCACTGAATAGTGGAGATGGAGATACAATAAGCAATTATCTTTTACCAAAAGCTAACGAGAGCCTTTCTCTTGCAGGTCCGGATAAATGTCGGGGAAAATGGAAGATACAGCATTATCTCCTTTTATTTGATGTGCTAACCGCACTCGCTCAGAAGCAGATTCTGGTATTTCCACTCCCTGCTGCACTAAGCAGTAATTGTGTCTTGCTTTGGTTTCCCCAGGGTTTTCTCGCGTCCTGTTGGCACCCCGGGACCAGGTGCCTGGTCAGCTGGGGGAAGGGGAGAAGCTTGCTGTCAGCTGCACAGGGCGGAAGGCAGGCCGTGGGGTGCGCCCCTGGGAAATTGCTCCTCTTAAACAAGCCGCCTTTCTCCCGCCTTTCTGCCCCCCTTACTTGCCTGCAGAGTTACAAGTAATCTCATTTGAAGGCCCTCAAGTCTCTGACTGATCTGGGGCCGCTGGCCTGCTCAGCCTCTCCTGGGCACTTCCAGGCACCACTCCAGACTGTGGGATGCCAGGAGCCTTCTTTCCCTAATCCCTCTGGCTGGGCATGGAGGCTGAGAGGGCCTGGAGGAGGGCTTGCTCCCTGACCCCTCATCTTCTGCCTCTGCAGAGTGGGGTTGCCTCGAGCCCCTGCCCGACACCCACGTGACAGAGCTTCCACCCTAGTAAGGACGAGGGGCTGCAGTCTATCTACCAAGGGAAAGGGTTACTGCTTTCATACCCAGGACCAGGGCCTTGACCGTATGGATGTTTACATCTTCAGGAAGGGATAAGCACAGCTGCTGGAAAAGTTTCCTTATCTGGGAGTGGGGCAGACAGGGACCTGCCTTCACCTCTACCTCCTTCCGGGGCAGGTGACCCAGTGAAGCATCCAGGCAGGAACTGGAACTTCCCCCAGCCTCCCTCCGCCCCAGCCTTCCCCACGGGAGGGCCTCAGGTTCCTGGGTACCTGCGCAGAGAGCATGAGCGGAGAGGGCCCACCACACTCACCCTGCGAACCAGAGAGCAAGAAGGCTCTTGGTGCAGAGCAGTCGGAGGCACCGGGCTCCAGCCTGTCCCTTAAGTGCCATATTATGGGAGAGTGACAGGTGGGTCCCTTCTGGAAGTCCCTTTCTCCCTTCCTGATGCCAACAAGAATTCAGAGACTGCCTGGGACAGTTGTGTGTCAACTATAAATAAAATTCCACGAGACACCAAGAACAGAGCTTGGGGTCATTCGACAAGTATTTTGCATGCCCATGTCCCAGGCTCCATGCTAAATTCTGGGGAGCCGTGGGGGCTCACGGAGATCTGCTCCTTTCCTCCCGGAGGCGGCAGGGTAGCGCGCGTGGACCGACAGGCAAAGCTGAGATGGTTTTTTAAACGAATGGAGACAGGCAATGATTTCTCAGACAGGACACCAGAAAGAGGCAACAAAGGCAAAAGCAGCCAACCGCAGCCACGATACAAACTTCTGTGCGTCCACGGAAACCGCGACAGAGGGGGAGGGAAACCTACGGAATGGGAGCAAAGATGGGCAAGTAAATTTAGCTCAGATTCAAATATGCATAAAGAACTCCTGACCTCAACAGAAAGAAATGAACAAATAAACCTGACCTTCAAATGGGCAAAGGACTTAAACAGACATTTCTCCAAGAAAGATATAAAGATGGTCAGCAAGTATGGGAAAAGATACTCAATACTGCTCATCATCAGAGAAGGCAAACCAAATCCACAATGAGAAACCACCTCACACCCATTAGGGTGGATGTTAATTAAAACAAATAATAAGTGTTGGTAAGAATGTGGAGAAGTGGGAACTCTTGTGCACTGTGGGTGGGATTATAAAATGGTGCAACTGTTGTGGAAACAGTATGGAGCTGTCTCAAAAAACGAGAAACAGAAATACCAACATGACCTGTCAATCTCCTTTCTGAGTATATATCCAAAAGAATTGAAAACAGGGTCTCAAAGAGACATTTACACACCCATGTTCATAGCAGAATAAATCCACAATAGCCAAGAGGTGGAAGCAACCTAACTGTCCACAAGTGGATGACAGATAAACAAAATGTGGTCCATCCATACAATGGTGTCTCATTTAGCCTTAAAAGGGATGAGAATCCTGTAACAGGCTACAGCATGGATGAAGTGTGAGGACATGATGCTCAGCAAAATGAAATTATAACAAATAAAATAACATATTTGTCACAAAAACACAAATATTGTATAGTTCCACTTCCATGAGGTACCCAAAATATTCGAATTACTAGAAATGGAAAGCAGAATGCTGGTCACCAGAGGGGAAATGGGAAGATGTTGTTTAAATGGTACAGAATTTCAGATTTGCAAGATGAGAAGTTCTGAACATGTTTCACAACAGTGTGAATATATTTAACACTACTGAACTGTACACTTAAAAATGGTTCAGATGGTAAATTTTATGTGTACCTTACCACAGCAAAAACATGAATGGTGGTAATAAAACAGGGCCACCAGCTGGCTCCTCGGGCATCTCTACATAGGGGAGGCTTCAGAAGAGAGGGGAGGAGGGCTCCCAAGGCTGTTTATATGACTGTGAATAACCTGGAGAAGACTTCGGTTATCTGCATCAAAGAATGCGGGGTGACCATGGAGGCGGGGCCACCTGCGGTGACGGACACTGTGTAAGGGGTTGGGGGCTACTGGAGTGGAGGTCTCAGGAGAGGCCCCCCTAGAGTGTGGGCACTTAAGTAGAAGCCTAACTGAGAGGGGAGTGGAGGTCTGTTCCAAGAGAGGAACGAGCTGTGTGAGGACCTGGCAAGAACAACGCTGGAGGGATGCCGAGAAACCCTGCCAGGAGGGGCAAGGTGGGAAGCGCTCGCTCCGGCTGGGGCTACGGGTTTGTAAGGGCAAAGGGCTGGGGGAATACTGGATCTAATAACAGCTGTGAGCATTGTTTCTACCCTTATTGTGCTGTTGATTTCTAGAGAGAGACACACAAGTCATGGAAGCCATGTCAGGGTGAGTCCTTTGACCAGGGCTCCCCAGCAGGGAGCAGGGAGAAGTGGGCCTTTCATGCGGGTTCCAGCACTGAGGCCAACTCCGCCTGGTCTCCCTGGGGTGAGACACGGCACAGGAATGGGCTGGAGGGTAGGCTGCCCGGGGGAGGACAGGGGGCTGGAGCAGCAGAGAAGGGGAAGCCAGCGGTGGGCTGGTAACCAGACCACCGGCTCTCCGGGAGAACACCAGCATGATCTGGGCTGTCTGCCATTTTCCCAGGAGTAAATTCTCCCACTGTGGCCGATCGCAACTAACAACGGGACAGTGCCGGATGTGGCACTGGGAGGAGAGGAACACAGCTGGTTCTTGTGAGCCTTAAGCCAGCACCAGCTCCCCACCGGGACCACCCTCACTTGGGATGAGTCCGAGAAGGCCTCCTAGAGCAAGTGTCCTGAGGGGTGTAGACAGAATCAGTAAGGGAGGTGTTCCAGCCCAGGGGGGCCGTGGCTGCACATCTGGCCCTTGAGAGTGTGGCCTTGAGGAAGTGCAATGTGACAAGCATGGAAGTGGAGACGCAGTCTGGTTTTTTAAGTCGTGCTGAAATGCACGCGACATGAAATTTGCCATCTTCATCCTTTTTTAGGTGTACGGTGTAGCGGGGTGAGGTGCTCCCACCTTGTTGTGCCACCATTCCCACCCCCCACCTCCAGACCTCATCTCATCCGGCGGGACTGGAACTCTGTCCCCACTGAATTTAACTCCCCTCCCCTCCCCAGCCCCCCAGGCCCACCACCCTACTTTCTCCATGGATTTGACCACCCTAGGGACCTCGCAGAAGGCGAACTGACACAGCACATGTCTTCTTATGACTGGTTCTTGTCACTGAGCATCCTGTCCTTGAGGTCCATCCATGCTGTAGCAGGTGCCAGAATGTCCTTCATTTAAGGGTGAATCATATTCCATTGCGTGGATGGACCACATTTCGTTCATCTGTTCATCCACCGATGGACACTTGGGTTGCTTCCACATCCTGGCTGTTGTGAATAATGGTGCTAAGAACATGGCATCGACTCTGTCTCTGAGCCCATTTTCATATCTTCTGGGTGTATGTCCCCAGAAGGGATGGCTGCGCGAGACCCATCTGTTTTGCTCGTTGCTCCCACTCCAGCAGTGTCTTGGGAGACACGCTTGGCACAGGGTCTTGGGAGGTTACTGAAGTGTGCCTAGATAAGGATGTGGGGAAGAATCCCACCTTCTTGGTAGCCACTGTGCACCCAGAATCTGCCAAGAAGTCCAGACACACTCCTCATTCAAGCAGGAACAGTCAGGGGCCCCTTCCCAAAGGGCACAGAGAGGGGGAGCCGCTTGAACAGCAGGAGCTGCACGGGCAGCAAGGTGGTGGGCAGAGGAGGGAGGGGCCTGTCGGAGTTCCCAGGAAACGCCAAGGGGAGTGGTCTTCATCCCAAGGACCTCTGGCCCTTTAAAGCAGGGAGGGTGGTGTGACCTGTCCTTTCTCTTGCAATGAGGCTTCTGACTGCCAGCATGGAGCACATTGAAGCCACCCAGGGTGGGAGGCGAGACAAGTCGGGAGTGACTGCAAAATCAGGGGGAGCCAGGGAGAGCAGGAATGGTCCAGAAGACACATAGAGGGACCACTGGGCATGACTTAATGTGCCTGACGTGGGTAGTGACATCACCAAGGGCTGCCTGGTTCCCGCCTTGTGCACCACGTGGCCCAAAGATAGGACCCCCAAAAGGCCCCACATTCATTCGGGAATGGTTTGCAGTTGCCAGGAAGGCATTCCCTCGAGTGAGGGCCAGCGTCCTGCTCCCGTTTGCTGAGCCTGCAGGTGTCCTTGGGTCAAATGACAGCTGCAGGGGTGGAGAGGGCCAGAGGCAGGAAGTGGTTGGAAGGACAGGGCCCAGACTTAATCCACCAGTTGCTCTGGCTTTGAAAGGAATACGGAGCCTGACCCCACTCCTCTCTTCTGAGTAAGATTATTGTATTCTTCCAGGCTAAGGGGAATATGTGCCCTTTGTGGCTGCTTTACAAATGACAAAAAATAAATGAAAGGGGAGAAATCACCTACAAGACCAATCTGAGATGAATTCTGAAAACATTTTGGAATATTTCCAGCCTTTTTTTTTCAATGACAACATATCCGTAAAAACATTGTTAGTGAAATTGTGAGGAGACTGTTCAATCAGCAACTTTCCACTGAGTGCCTGTTACGGGCAAGCACTGTTTTCAACGCTGGGGATAGAGCAGATGTAAAGTCCAGCAGTGAGCAGACAGAAGCCTCGTCCTTTGTGGGGTTCACCCTCTGCGCTTCCTGATTGGCATCGTCCCTACACTCATTAAACGGTTTTTAGAGACGCGGCCTGTCGTGACAGCTCACTTTTCCATCATGGGGTACACCAAAATGTATTTGCCATTCAGAAATTACTGAGTTTTCAGCTCATTTCTATTTTACCATAAGCGTAGACAGCTGCAATGAAAACCCATCTCCCCATCCCTCTCTCTCTGCCCACCTGTCTAAACTTTGTCGCAGAAGCACGGAGCAGGTTCTTCCGCACAGCCTCAGAAAGACCCAGCCTTGCCACACATTGGCCTCACACTTGCAGCCTCCAGAACTGTGAAACACAACATGTCTGTTGTTAAGGCACACAGTTTGTGGTAATTTGCTACAGTGGTCCTAGAAAACTAATATACTTGTCCAGGCAAGAGAAATGAGGCATGGACCAGGCAGGAGGGCTGGGTCAATAAGTGGCAGGAATCAGGAGTGAATGAGGAGGGAGGTGGGTACGCTGGAGGCAGGACTGATGGATTTGAGGCTGGAAGAGGAGAGATCCAAGAATATCACCCCGATTCCTGGTCTACAGACCGGTGGCACCATACTGTGAGTTTGAGAAAATCCGAAAAAAGTGGATTGGAGGTGGAGTGGACTTGTGATATCAATTTTGAATTTCATTGCATTTGAGATGTTAGATCCACCTAAGTGGAATGTCCAGGTCATGAGTGGATTTACAGTTCAGGAGCCCAGAAGATAGTTTATGGTAGAAGAGGGAGATGTGAAAGGCAAATGGATGGGTAAGATTTCCCAGGGACCCAGGGTACACCGAGAAGAACCAGTCCAGACAAGAGCATAGTGAGCTCAACATCGAGGCTTTTACCATCTAACCGGAGGACAAAGCTCATGCACAAGACATTATAAAACCCACAAAAGTCATCTAACATCCTGAGACAGAAGTTCAGCTGTGAATCATTCATAAGCTCAGTTTTCACCTCTACTCTTGCCCAATAATAGTAAGTTCTCAAGGTTGTGAATTGCCCAGGCTGGTGACACAGACATCCACCCAGCAAAAGGGCACTTCTAGAAGGCAGAAATTGACCCAGTAAGAGCTGAGACCCAAACCAGAGTGTTTATCACACTGTGACCACATCTCATACCCATTCCTCCCTCCATCCAGGAAAGACCAGATCCTGAGTGAAGGTTGTGGTGAACCCAGAAAGGCAGAAAATTTGCAACAATGTATCATTGATTATTTATTTGTCTATTAACTGTGTTTCTCAGGAAGCCAGGAGGTGGCAAACCATGAGCACGAGTAAAATCCAGCCCACTGACTGTTTTTGGACAGCCTGTGAGATAAGAATGGTTTTAACATTTCTAAATGGCTGAAAACATCAAAAGATGAATACTTCGTGACATAATTCATTTCAGTATCCTCAGTAAAGGGAACACAGCCATGTTCATTTGCATTCATGTATATATTGTATATAGCAGATTTTGCACAAAATGGCAGAGATGCATAATTACAAAAAAGACCCTATAGCTCACAAAGCCTAAAGTATTTATTATCTGGTCTTTTGCTGAAAAGTTTGCTCACTACTGCATTAGATTATAAAGCTCAATAAAAAAAAGACACTACATTAGTTCAACACATCTCTAGGACCTAGCGCCACACTGAACACATGGCATGGTCAAAACCTCTTATGTAAATGCATGTAAAGGTGAGGCTTGCCCTATTTCCCTCCAGGCTTATAAATGGAGGATGCCCCAGGGGCTCAGGGAACCTATACCGTCACTGGTTCTAAACTTCTCTGCTAGCTGGATTGAGCGTGAAGCCCTTAACAGCCAAGATCATGACTTACGTATCTTCTCTTTTGTACAGTCTTACCCAGAGAAAGTGCACGCATAGACTCGAGTATTTGTGACCCCTGAAAATTCTTATGTTGAAATCCTAATCCCCAAGATGACAGGATTAGGAGGTGGGGCCTTTAGGAAGTGATGAGGTCATGAGAGTTGGGGCTGTCATGAATGGGGTTAGTGCCCTTATCAAAGAGGTCCCAGAAAGAACCCTTCCCCTTCCATCCTGTGAGGATGCAACAAGAAACCAGCCATCTATGAACCAGGACTTGGGCCCTCTCTGGACACCAAATTTGCTGCCACCATGATCCTGGACTTCCCAGCCCCCAGAACTGAGACAAATAGGTCTGTTCTTTATAAGCCATCCATGGTGTTTTCTTACAGCAGACTAGACGTGCTAAGCCAGTGTCAGTGAAAGCGCATGGGCTCGCCCGAGCATTCTGCAGTGAGTCCCGGCAAGCTCAAAGGACTTCACCAAGGCCTGGAGCAAACAAAACGCTGTGCACCTCTTTGTTTTCATTCCATGATCTCCAGGAAACCTCCTGATTTCCTTTTGGTCAACATACCCAGTCTTCCCGTCCCTACAAAGAATTTCTTTTCTCTGCTCCCTTAGGGAATCACTAGCAACAATGGCTAACAACTACTCAGAGCTGGCTTGGTGTCAAGCATATTACAAACATTATCTGAGCATCAAAAGAGAAGTGAAGGGGCTCTGATTGTCTTGCTTCACTCACTGATGGGTGGACAAGATGGTTATAGCCCAGCACACTTCCTGCCAGCTTGGCATCCCAGCAAAGTGAATGCCATTCCTCACAGTCCCCGGGGAAAAGTTCCAGGTCAGTCTCTGGACGGCCCGGAGTCAAGGTCTCACCCTTGAACCAATCACTGTGGGCACGGCAGCAGAGTCAGAGTGACTGAGCAGCGCTGGGTCAGACACTAACCGGCTCCCCACAGACAGGAGGGCTCCTGAGGCGGGAAGCAGGGGCAGGAGTACCACACAGGAAAACCACAGAGGTCTGCAATCATGTGAATTACATTTATAAATACTGATAAGGCCGATTATACCTCAGGCATTTTCAATTAGGTAGGCCAATAAATTCTTTTTGTTTGAGTCAATTTGAGTTGAATACTCTGTTTGTTGTAACTAAAAGAACAGTAACTGGTTTG
The DNA here is from genome assembly GCF_040802235.1 of Manis javanica. Classification (NCBI taxonomy): domain Eukaryota; kingdom Metazoa; phylum Chordata; class Mammalia; order Pholidota; family Manidae; genus Manis; species Manis javanica. The sequence continues at coordinate 1,614,983 of NC_133172.1, forward strand.
TAACCAATGTTTCCTTTCTTTCCACCAGAATGTAGGCTCCATGAGGGCGGGTGCCACATTTGTTGTGTTCACTGCTGCAGCCCCTTTGCCCCAAACAGGGCCTGGTGCCACACGAGGCCCTCAGCAAATACTTGCTATGTTTATGATTATCCCCAATCCCACCAGGGTCGTTCCCGTCCACACAGTGCTTTGTTCTGATTTTTAAAATCACCTCTGTAACCCCCAGATTCTAAGATATGACTCACACATAATGGGCTCTCAGAAAATACTGAGGAATGAGCAAAAAGGTCAATGTCTCTCCTGCCGGACTCTTAAGGAACAAGCAGGTAGAGGCCACGAACACTTTCACAGCAGTGATGTCTTCTGGATACAGTGTTCTCTGACCCAGGCCACCTCCCTCTGATCACTGACGGAATGACAGACTAAATGAGTACATGGTGAAGACCTAAACTGGTAATGTCACTCGTGCCTGCAACAGCTTCTGGACTGGAAATCAATGACACAGTGGTGTCTGCGGAGTTCACATTGCTAATTTTCTGTTTTTTTGCAGAGACTCCATCCAAGGGCAGGTTTTAACACATACAAGTCTTGCATCAACCCCCGGGGGAGGCGGCTTTAGGGCTTCCCGCAGTCCTCCCCATCCCCCGGCGATGCCAGATCAAGGTCGAGAGTCCTCCCAGGTTCCCCTTCAAGAGCTCTGAGCCCCTTAGCTACAGAGGCAGGCCCGTCCCGTTACCACGGAAACTGAGGCTGGAGTGGGGAAAGAGAAGAGGGCGGGCACTGGAATTTTCCAGATCAGGAGGCAGACCGCGCGTGGGCTCAAAATACCAGAGGGGCACACAGTCAGTCCTCAATAAATATTTTTTGGGTGACTTAATATGGGAATCTGGACAAGTGACCTCCTGTCTCTGAGCCTCTTTCCACATTTGTAAAAAGTAATAATTATCCTATTGATACGAGGTTTCAGTTAAGACATGTGAACAAAATCCTTAGCACAGGGCGGGGCCCCGTATAAATCGGTTTCTCAGGCTGGTCCTCACTTGGCCCATCAGTCGGCCTTCTTCCTAGTCCCGCATAAACCCCAGACACCGCTTCCCGCTTCCGCGGGCCTCTACGGGGACGGGATCATCGTCCCTCCCACCTTCCCGCGTCGCCTTCTCCTCCGGGTGCGGAGAAAACGGGAGGCCCGGCGCGCCCAGCGGGACATGCTATCGCTACACTGTTCGCGGTTTACCCGAAACTCAGATGCCCCGGGTTATCCTGTCCTCTCTCCTTGGCAACCCTACTCCTCAAACGAGGTCGCCGTGACCCAGGACGGGCGGGGTTTACCAGCCCATCTCGCGGACGTTCTCTGCCCCGGGGCGGCAGGCCTTCAGCCTCCTTCCGGGCGTCGCGGGGGAAATGCTCGCGGGGCGGGGGGTTCCTACCGGGCAGCGCCGTCCGGGCGCCGGCACGCGGCTCTCACCGGCCCCGCGCTCCGAGCTTCCGCTCGGGGCCAGAACCGTGGCTCTTTTCCCAGGACATGAAGAGACCGACTCAAACGTGGTCTACGGGGCTGCGAAGGCTGAAACCGGCGTTTAAGGGGCTGGGCCACTGCCCGGTCCGGATGCACAGCCGGCCCTGCCGTCGGCCGCCGCTCTCCTTCGGCCGGGCTCCCTGAGCGCGCGCGCCTCGCCTCACCGCACGGGCCGTCTCCCAGGAGCCCTTGCGCAGGGGCCCACGCCGCGCGTGCGCACTAAGTGCGGACTCGCTGACAGGAATGCCTGTCGGCTGGGTCCCACCCCGTCGGGGCGCGACTTAGAGACCTGAGGCCGCCAGACCGAGGGAAATGGAGGTCGTGGTTCCGCTGCCTGTTCTTTTCAGAGGAGCGTTGGGCCTAGGGAGGGTATTCCGAGGCCCTGGCTTGGGCCGAAACCGGAGGGCCGGGTCGGGGCGCCTGCGCAGGGGGCCTGGCGCCCTGGTGCCATCTTGGGCCGTCGCGGCAGGCCGCCCGCCCCGCTCTCGGCGTCTCCTTCGGGCCCGCGACGCTGCAGTGCCAGCGCGACGCCCTGGTCGGGACCTGAGCTTCCCCTGCCCGCGGCGAATCTTCGGCATCTTCCAGATGGCAGTCCCGGCGTCGCCGTCAGGTCTGGCGCTGCACCCAGCCCGTCGGAAGTCGGGCTTCCCCGCGCCGCGGGGCCGCAGCTCAAGCCCGGGCCCGCCCCCTGCGCCGGCTCACACTGGTGTTTTCCGAGAACCTGGGAACTGCAGGGACTACCACTGACTGGAGCGCGAGAGGCGGCCTTCGCTGAGATCGGATGTGGGGACCCGCCCCCCTTGTCTTCGGAACCGCCTTATTGAGATGTCAGTCTGCATACGTCGAAGCTTACCCATTGTAAGTGCACAGCTTCGTTTTTTCTTAGCACGTTGGCGGAGTCGTGCGGCGGCCGCAGTCCGTTGACAGCGTTTCCAGCGGGTGCCCCAAAGTCCTGCAAGCCCGTTTGCCGTCGTGGTGGTTCGCAGCCCCAACCTACCGCTTTGTATCTCTTTGGGTTTCCCTTTTCTGGACGGTTTGTGAAAATGGAATTGTTGGGGCTGGCTCCTTAACACTTAGCCGAACGCTTTTGAGGTTCATCCATGTTGTAGTGTTTATCAGAGTTCCGTCTGGTCTCTTTTCCAAGGAAGCTTTTTTGGTTCAAAACTGCTCTGCTGGGAGTTTAAATTGGGAAGACTTAACTGTGGTCAGGCGCTGTAGGAAGTTGGACTTGGTTTTGCCAATATCTGTCCCTGGGTCGAGAATGTTTAATTGGGATTTTCAGTTCCATTACCATAGAATCACAGGGAGTCTATTAAGGATGCCGACCGTGCTTTCTGCCCGGCTGCTTTGGACCCGGGTCCTCTCACTTGCTAGTTGTGAGACTGGACAGCCGCTCAGCCTGTGTCTGTGGGGGGATAATTGTTCCTTGGTGATGAGTTATTGCGTGGAAGGCCTTAGAATAGTGCCCTGGCACAGTCTCCCTGAGAACATCGGCAATTATTAACTTTCAGGGATTCTGTTTTGCTGGAGAGAGGGTGATGGGTCAAGAGATGGATGCTCTTGCAACCCACTTGGCTGGGGTATAAAACTTGTTGAGAATCTTGTTATTTATGAATTTCTGGCACGTCATGACAGGCTCACCTTGTCTTAATGCGTGTCACTTTACTGCACTTTGCAGGTTCTGCCTTTTTTACAAATTGAAGATTTGTGGCAACCCTGCATAGAGCAGAGATGTCTGTTGTTTTTCCAATAGTATTTGCTCACTTTGTGTCTCTGTGTCACATTTGGGTAATTCTCACAATAGTTCAAGCTTTTTCATTGTTATATTGGGTGTGGTGATCCAGTAATTTTGATGCTGAAAGCTCAGATGATGATTAGCATTTTTTAGCAATGAAATATTTTTCATTAAGATAAATACATCTTTTTTAAAGACATGATGCTGTTGTACACTTTATAGACTACACTGTAGTGTAAACATAACTTTTTATGAACTGGAAAACCAAAAAGTTCCTTTGACTTTCCTTATTGCGGTTATTTACTCTATTGTGGTCTGGAATCAAACCTACAGTATCTTCAAGGTATGTGTGTATCTGCTCCCTGGTAGTTGGTAGGAAGTTTATACTAGCCCTCCCCTACCTCCCCAAGATTATTTCAATAGTTTTGGTACTCTGTTTCTTCAGGAAATTGTGCATTTCCTTAATATTTGCAGTTTTGTTAGGTAAAAGTCAAATAGGGTGGTAAGCATGTGGTCTCTGCAGGCAGAAACAGGGTTAAGGCCTGAGCTCTGACCTACTTTGGTGCCTTGGGCAATGTGCTTAACCTCCTGAAGCCCCTGTTTCACCCACAGAGCTCGGTGGCAGGGGCGCCTGACCTTCCTTGGCTGTCAAGGGGACTAACTGGAAATTTTTCACGTACCACAACACCTGGCAGCCTAGGGAAAACGCCTGTCAGCTGCTGCTGTTTTCATTACCTAGAGCTCTTTCCCATTCAAACGCTTTGAGGTTGTAAACCTCTGTTAACCTGTTAACTGAAAGGAACTGGGAAGCCCTCCCCTGGTTTCTAGGCCTGGGGACATGCTATGGAACAGAGAAATTATTTGCACCTTGAAAGTCAGAAGTTTATTCCTTCTCCAGTGACCCTTTAAAGTCATGTTTTTTCTTCTTTTTGGGGAGCACTTTTTATTTATTCCTCCATTTAATTAGGAGTTTTAAATTCAACACTAAAGAATGGGGGAGCAGGGGTCAGTAAACCTTTACTGTAAAGGATCAAATAGTTAATACTTCAGGTTTTGTGGAATATATGGTGTCTTGAAAATGACTCAACTCCCCTGTTGTAGCGTAAAAGCAACCATAAACAGTACTTAAACATGGTTGAGGCTGTGTACAGTACAACTTAATGGGCAGTGAAATTTGGATTTTATGTAACATTAGTGTGTCGTGAAATATTCTCTTGATCTTTTTTCAGCTGTTTATAAACACTTTTCAATTCAACCATTTTGTTTGTGGACTGCCCCAAAAAGGACATCAGGCTGGAGTTGGTCTGCAAGCTCTAGGTTGCCATGTAATTTCATGACAAAGTGACTAGTGGTTTCACCTGGAGTCAGGAAGATTTGGTTCTCATATGTATTTATTGGATGTATTTGGGCAAGTTACCCAGTGCGCTGAGCCTCATGTTCTTTACCTTGCAAGCAGGTGAAACCTAACAAACCTACCTCCTCAGGTGGTTAGGTTGAGCTCATAGCAGAGAAAGTTCGTGCAGTGTTGGTTGTCTAGCGGATCACAGGTGAGCTAGCTCACATTCTTTTCTGAGAGTTAGTAAAAATGCCATCTCTCAGATGCTTGAGGGTGGAGCTAGATGACCTCCATTTAAATCCTAGCCACTTGTCAGCCATGTGGCTTTGGGTTGGTAGCCAGCCTCTCTGTGCCCTCCTTTCCTCGACCTCTAAAGTAGGGTTATCATCATGCCTACTTCAGATTGTCTTAAAGGGTAAATGAACTAAACTTTATAAAGTGCTTAGAAAAATACCCACACATATAAATTCTCATTATTAGCTGTTATTCACAGTAAGACATATCTGGGGTTGAGAATACCAGTGCTGTTGTTAAAATGAAGACTGTCTCTTTTCGATTTATAAAGCATAGGAATTGTTTGTTCCTTGCAAGTGTGAAGAAAGTTGCCTGTAAATGGCAAGGGCTCAGAGCACTTTTTGAAGAAAGCACTCCGTTGACATTTGCCAAGATTTTTAAAAATCTGCCTTCTTTTCCAGAATGATCCATCTCATTATGGCTTTCACATGTAATTGCCTAGGAATGTGCCGGGTAGTGGTTGAGAGCTCAGGCATCTGACAGATTGTGGTCTGATGCCTGACACTATCGCCTATGTGCATGTCCCTGGGACAGACAGGCCTCTCATCTGTAAGACTTGGATCATAATCGTATCTGTTGCATAGAGTTGTTAATGAGGATTGAACACGATCACATACAGCACTTGGTGCCGGGCCTTGCCCATTGTGAGAGTTTAACAAATGATAGCCATTACTTCTCTTATTCTCCAGGGCGCTGTTAAAATTAAGAACCATTTGAGATTGAAAACCATTTGCTAGGTTTTTAAAAGGACAGCCTTCCTCCCTCTTCTAGGTTTGGAATGCTTAGTAGCATGATAGGAATTATTTGTATTTAGGAGGTTGCCCTTGTGGACCCATTAGGCATAAATTTATGTTTTCTCAGAAAAGTGGGCCATTTCTTGGAGATTTTTACTGTATTTGCATAGGATTGTGTTTTGGAAAGTGGGAAACAGTGTGGACAGATAGCCCTAGGTTTGAATGCTGGGCCTGCAGATTTCTCATCTATAAAACGAGTAGATTAGGTCCAGTTCCATTAACATCATTGGAAGAATTCACTTAGATAAATATTTTTAACAACTTTATCTGGATACAATTCACCCATTTAAAGTGTACAATTCAGTGGTGTTTAGTTTATTCACAGGGTTGCGTAACCATCACCCCAAACATGACTACCACACTTTTAGGACATTTTCATTATCCTAAAAAGAAACCCTCAGTCTCCATTCCCCTTTCCCCAGCCCTAGGCAGCCATTCATCTGTTTTCTGTCTCTACAGATTTGCCTGTTCTGGACGTTTCATGTGGGCCTTTATTACTGGCTCCTCTTACTTAGCATGATGTTTTCAAAGTGCATCCATGCTATAGCCTGTGTCAGTACTTCATTCTCTTCTATTGTGGAGAGATTTGTTTATCCATCCATCAGCTGGTGGCCATTTGAGTCATTTCCACTTTTTGCCTATTATGATAATGCTGCTGTGAACATTCATGTACCAGTTTTTCTGTGGATGTAGGTTTTCATTTCACCTAGAAATGGAATTGCTGGGTCCTATGGTAACTCTGTTTAGCCTTTCAAGAACTGCCAGACTGTTTTCCAGGCACCTCCCAGACAGTTTTTTAAAGCACTTAACCCAGTTACTGACACAGAGCAAGTGCTCCTACAAGATAGCTATTCTGGTAACACATCTTCATTGTAAGAAATACGTTCTTGAAAGCTACTCTTCTAATTTACTTAAGTGAATTGGCAAGCCTTCTGTATTTTTTAATGCCCTGGAATAGTTTGTGCACACTAAGAATAATTTGTTCCTTGGGCATTTGAAGGACACCTCCCGTCCAACTGAGATTTCAGGTAATTTCCATTTCCCTAGAAATGATGCATTTCTTTAAGCTTTTCCAGTTTGTCAGCACAGAATTATACAGCATGGTGGTTGAAGAATCTGACCTCTGGAGTCATTTACTAGGTATGCCAGTTGGACTGAGACTCCATGAGCTTCAGTTTCCTTTTATGTAAAGCAGATAATGAGGGTATCTATCTTGGAGGTACTGTAAGGATGAGCTGCAAATACATGCAATGCTCAATGCTGTATGTAGCACACAACAGGCAATCAGTAAATACTAGTTTTTAATCTCATGGAGCTTATGGGGTTGACACCTGTGCTAGTTTACTAAAATGTACTGGGGAAGCTTAACACGTAGGAAGTCTTTGTAAGAAGATTTTTCCTAATTTTTTTCTATTCTTTTGGTAGTTAATTTTGGTAATTTTTATTTTCCTTGAAAATGTTCTTTTTAATTAACATTTGAGTATGTATTAGTCTAAAATCTTAACGTGTTTTAACTTTTAATACATTTCTGTGGTTCAAAATGCAAAAGAAAAGGATATACAGTGAAAATTTCCTTCCCACATCCCATCTCCTAGCCACCAGTTTCCCTCCTTGTAGAAAACCAGTGTCACTAGTTTTGTGAATAATCTTTGCAAAGTTTTTCCAAGCATATAGAAGCATGTGTGTGTATGTGTGTGTGTTACCATATTTTAACAAATAAAGCATATTGTGTTCAGTGTTCAACACCTTGGCTTTTCACTTAATGTATCTTGAAGATCATTTCATAAGATACTTCTCATTCTTGTTTTTAAGGCTATGGAATTTTCTATTATATGTAATATGTAGAATTTGTAAAGTCTGTATCTCTTATCTGCAGCTGTTTTTCTCCTTTCTGAGTTATGTTTTACTTTTATGTCAATGATTGTCTTTTTCCTGTTCTCTTTAGGTTTTTTTTGTGGTGGGCTTGTGGCAAAACCAACCACATAATGTATTTTCTCTTCCGGCCTGATGATCTGCATTGTGGAAGTCAAATCACTTCTCCATATCGTTCTAGTCACGTCCCAAGGTGTTGGCACGTGAGTACGGGTGGCAGTCATGCCATTTTTCAGGAGCCTTGGGTGAGGTCTGAGCACTGGTCCCTCCTCGCGGGACCCCTGCAGCACGCTAGAGGTTGTGGTTACTGGGGCTCTCCAGTCCTTAAATGGCCTACAGGGCCCTGCAAGGTCTGACTTCTCTCTCTAGCCTTTGTCTTATGCCAGTCTGTATTTTAGTTCCATGGCTCTCCATGTTCCTGTCTGCCTCGTAACTTTTGTACTCACTGTTAATTAGGTATGGAAGGTCCTTCCTCAGTACCTGGTCCAGGTAAGACTCATTGTACATGCTTAATGCACAGTGCATCTTTTATTCCATTACTGCTTGTTGTGCATATTATTTGTGTGGTTATTTGATTGTCTGGATTCATCCATGGGCCACGTGCCTCATGAAGGCAGAGACTGTGTCTCCTTGTTGTTTATCATTGTATCCCTAATATCCAGATGCAGTTGATACTCAATACCTATTGATTGAGTGGTTGACTAAAGTGGTGCCTACCGTTTGCCAGTTCAGGATTAGAGCTTTCTGGCTGGTAAACCAGTTTGAGAAAATGTATGTGTTCTGAATAATCCTGCATTTTCTAAATAAGTATTTTGATTAGCATGTGATAACGACTTCTGAATGTTTTTGCTGGCTGGGAGAAGGTACTGTGAGGGGAACAGTGGGTAGGGGAGACTCCCTCACATATAGGAACTCCTGTAGTCCTGGACCTTAACACTGTCCGCCAGACTGGACATTTTTCCTTTTATAACATCTGATCTGTGGTAGGGTTGGCCTCTGCCTGTCTTTAATCCTCTGTGTGATTTGTTGCTTTGGGGAGCTGTGCATTTAGTGCTTAGTTTAGGAGCAGTTTTTGTGAAAGACCTGGTTGTGTTTAATATGAATGTTTGGTTTTCTGTTGCCCTGAAATTCCTAGAGAGGGTTAAAAAATAAAAGTTTACCCTTAAAAAATTGGTTAGATTTGCATTCCTGAGACACTGTGTACAAATTTGTGCACTAAGATACTTACTTATCCAGAACTGAATGTATATACAAGAGTCCTAAATACTGAAGAACTGGTTTCTTTATTTATTTTGTGAAGTAGTGCTTATTTTAACCTGAGTCAGAGCTGTAGCAAAGAACTTTCCAGAATCCTTAATGTCTGCACTTTCTTGATCATAAGCATTTCCAGTGTAACATATCCAAAAGAGAGCTCTTGAGTCTATGCTCTTCACTGCCCAAACCTGTGACCCAAGGACTCACTTAAGATTTCCATTTACCCAGTTGCCCAAAGCAGAAGCATAGGAGTCATTTCTGATACCAGTTTTCTATGCCACACACACACAAACTTCAGCAAGATTTTTCTTTCTGTCTTTAAAACCCTTCTTGTATTGTTTGCTTCTCTCTGTCTCTGTGGCCACCATGCCAGATCAGAGCACTGTGGTCCTCTGTCTGGACAGCTGCCTCCTAACGGGACTTCCTGCCTCCTCTCTTACCCAGCTCTGTTCCCTGGTCCCCACACAGCAGCATGAGTCATCTTGCAGTGACTATGCCGTGCCAGACCTTATGTGACAGTCTTTCATGACCCCCCACCCCATTTGGGATTAGATTGAAGATCGTTACCTTGGCCCGTAGCTCCTACAGAGCTGGCTCTTGCATACTTGTAGAGCCTCATTTTATGCCCATTGATTCTGTTCTTGCTAACCTCCAGCCATTCTGGTGTCTTTTCTATTTTTTGTGTATTGATATTCTGTCTGTCTAGAATATTCTTCCCCTTGTTCTTCCGCTGGCTCCTCCTCACAGTTTAGTCTTAGCTTCTCTTTTTCAGAAGCCTTCCCTGGCTGCTGTAACCACCATACAAACACACCCCTTCTCATTTTGGCATCCTTGTTTTTTTTTTTTCTTCAAAACCCTCACTATAGTTTTTAAAGGTTTATTTTTTCAAAATATGTATTTTCCCAGGTAGACTGAAGCTCAAAGACATATTTATCAAATAAATGCATTAAGGCAGGGCTATTTTAATTTCTTTCACAACAAACCGTGAACCTGGCCTAGCATTGGGCCTTACATATAGTAGGCACTCAGATATTTGTTGGGTGAACAAGCATTTATTGAGAGACCTCCATGTGTAAAAGCTCTTTGCTAACGCATGTGGTCATAAGCCCCAGGTAGCCCAGTTTATTGCAGATCGATTGTTGGCCAGAGGTTCTCAGACTTTGCAGTCTCAGGACCCACGTACGTTCTTGAAAATGAGGGCTCCAAAGGACTTTTGTTTATGGGGTTATATCTATCAATATATATAGTTTTGGAAATTAAAATGAAATTTAAAAAATTTTTAATTTTAATTCACTTGAAAATAACAGTAGTAAATCCACAACATGTTAATATAAGCATTTTAATGAAAAATGACTTAATACCCAAAACAAAAGATTACTGAGAATCTTTGGCAATCTCTTTAACATCTGGCTAAAATGAAAACAGCTTCAGTGTTAAATCTGTCATAATTTCACATGTCACACAGCCTTGGGAAAACTCCATTGTACCCTTGGGAAATAAGTGAGAACTGCTGTAGGAAGTTTAGGAGATGACATTTTTAATTGAGATGGTGCTGTGAGTTTTTGTGTTCATACTTCAAACCAACCCCTTTTTAATATAAACTTGCAATGACATCTGTATGGATCAAAAACTGAACAGAAAAATACAAGGATATGTGGGGGTGAAGACATAAACCTGCTGAACTTCTGATTTTGAAATAGGCAGATGGTTAATAATTTGCTGTGGAGTAATAAGGCGCAGAACCACACCATGCATATTGAGGTCACAGGCCCTTAAACGGGCCGGGGTCAGATTCCCCTGACACGAATGAACCCATGGTGGTTACCCAGGGCTCCAGGCTCCAGGTTATATTATAAGCAGTGGCAGGAGGTAAAAACACAGCCATGCAGAGAGGACTCAGCCTAAACTTAAATCCTGCTGAGTGACTAATATATCCCTTTATAACATGGCTCAGAGCCTCCAGTTGATTTGACTCAGGACTAAGTTTCTCAGGGCCAAGATAGAGATAAAAAACAAACAAAAAACGTTAGATGTGGAGGAAGAGGCATTGGCAGGGGGAGATACTAACAGGACATTAATTTCCCTGCTGAAAAATGCAGTTCAGGTCAAACAGTTTTAGTGTGACTACGTTTCTTGAAAAATAAAGAATAGCGTTCATAAAATGCTCATCCATTTGACAAAGGTGGAGATAAGAAAGGATCGGCTCAGTATTTCAGACATGAAAAAAATACAGCCTTTGTGAAGCACATCAAGGGAAACACTATATTGGATGCAGTTAGAAAGAGTCATTACTCAGAAAGCAGCCCAGAAAAGAATGTGAAAAATAGAGAAGATAAATGGATGATGGATTACGAAGGGCCAGTGTACTGTAATTGGTTGAGAAAATAGAGTTGGAATAGCAGAAAAGCTATACTGGCCAAGACTTCTCCAAAATGGAAGAAAAACTTTAATCAGTCATAAGTCCTGAGCAGGATAAACAAAAATAGATCCTTACATAATACCTATTTTGAAAGCTACAGTGGGGAAAAAAACCAGAGTTACTGGGAACATTTGAACTGACAGCAGACCTTCCCATCAGCAACATTAGACATTAGAAGATGGAGGAGTAATATCTTCAGACTAAAGAGAGAAGAGTCACCTGAGAATTCCATCTCCAGATAAACTGTCATTCAAAATATCTTGTATAAAGCCATTTTTAGAAATACAAATAGACTTCTTTATATACTAAGAGACTTATTTAGAGATTTTACTACAATGAGAAAAAAATGAACCTAGAAGGAATGAGTGAAATTCAAAAAACAACAATGAATGAATAAATTCTCAAAATATCAATGAGTATAATTAATCATTGACTGTAAAAATGGTTTGTTTTTTGGGGGGTTTGTTTAAAAAGATACAGCTAAAATTCTAGGCCTTGGCCAGCTATGTGGGAATAAAACATTCAGTGAATTGCTTAGGTATGCCAGAATCCTTTTTTATTCTATACTCTGTTTAAAAAACATGTACATGTATATAAGTTAGTAATTTAAATATAGATAACAAAGAATCTGAAAAAGACCTGAAACGTAACTGAGATCTTCCAAATTAGGAAAATGAGGAGTAAAAAGAACTTGAGCAAGTGAGTAGAAGGCAAGAAAAGAGAAAAATAATTTAGAGCTGATAAACAGACGACTAGGAAGAATAATGAAAATGTAAACACAATAAGCTTGATTCTATAAACATAAATAGAAATTGGTACCTAACAGAGAATACTCATTTTTTCCCCTCACATTGAAAATTAAAAATTGATTGTATCTTAAGATCACAAAGAAAGTTTTAACTTACAAATAATAACATATAGGCCATATCATTTCATTATAATTGCATTTAAGTTAGAAACCTAAAATCAAAAGAATCTGGAAACTTAAACATGTTCTGTAATGTTGCTGAGAGAAAATATAGTGGAAACAATCTAATATAGTACTGAACAATAGTGAGCTATATGGAATGTGGTTCAAGTGATACTTGGAGGGAAAGTTATAGCATTAAGTGTATCTGTTAAAAATTAAGAAAGGTTGAAAATAAATGAGTTAAAAATGTAACTCAAGACACACTAGGAAAGGAAACCCAAGTAAATAAAAAGAAATAATAACAAATTAAATGGAAAAGAAGAATATGGTAAAAAACCCAAGTGACTTTAAAAGACATAAAATTGTTAACTCTTTAGCAAAACTGATGAGGTAAATAAGAGTAGATTAAATGATATTAGTAATAGAAAAGGGACAAGATTACCAATAAATTAAATATCAGAAGAATGTGAGTAATTCTATGCTAATAAATTTGAATGAAATAATTTTCTTGGAAAACATAAATGATCAAAGTGACTCATGACAAAGCAGAAATGTAAGTTCACAACTAAGGAAATGAAGTCTAATATATTCCATGCAAAAGGACCTCAGATTTAGATAATTTTACTAATAAACTTTAGAATAGAGAATCTCTAGTTTTAATTTACTGCTGTGGTGAATATAAGTAGCAAGATAACAATCCAAGTCATTTTATAAGGCTGGTATAACTTGACACTCAAACCAGGCAAGGGTGGTAAAACAAGTAAATAGATGCAAGAAACAAAAGTACAGTGGACCCAGGAGTATCCAGCCGCATGTGTGTATATTAACAGACCCTCTTAATCATGATCGAGTAGGGTTTCAGGAATGCAAACAGGTTTCAGCATCAGAAAATTTGCCTTAGACATCAACTGGAGCATATAAAATAATAGAGTGTAATCTTCCTAATAGAAGGATTATATCTAAAACTAAACTTATTCATGTTAAAATTTTTAGAAAACTAGAAATTAAGGGAATTTCCTTAACCTCCCAAAAAGAGGCTCTATAAAAAAACATGTGAACATTTTTACTTGATGGTGAAAGATAAGCAGCATCTCCTGTCTCCTCTGGAACATTACTTGTTCCTTATCACCCCACAGGTCCTAGCCAAGCACGATCACAGCGGGAGGCGTGATGGCCAGGGTAAATGACTGTCATTGATAAAGATGTTAACATTTTAGAGAAACCAGAAAAATCTATAGATAAACTATTAGAACCAGCAAGAGAGCTCAGCAGGTTCACTGGATACAAAATCAACAGATAGAAAGCAATAGCAGAAAATTCTTCTCAAAAACTCAAAACCCAAGACAAATCATGAGGAAACAGTAGGCAAACTCAAGTTGAGAGGCGTTCTACAAAATACCTGACTAGCTGACTAGTAATCCTCAAAGCTGCTAAAGATGTGAAAAACAAGGAAATACTGAGAAGTTGTCACAGCCCAGAGTTGTCCATGGAGATGTAACCTAATGTAATGTGGTGTCCTGAATGGGATCCTGGAACAGAAGGAAAACATATATAGAAAAATGTGTGAAATCCAAATAAAGTCTGTAGTTTAATAGTTTTGTACTAATGTTAATTTCTTCATTTTGACAATGTATCAAGATTATGTTAATTACCATCAGGGGAAACTAAGAGATTATTATGATATCTTTACAACTTGGTAAACTATTAATCTGCAGTTATTCCCCCCCCCAAAAAAGCTATGCCACTGTTATAACCCTAAAATAATCAATTAAATAATAGAAAAAAAGACCTCCTAAAGTCAAATAGGACCTTTATAGAAAAAAATTACAATATACTGTTAATGGCAGTAGAAGACATGAGTAAGTGGGTGACATAGACCATAGTCAAAGGTGGGAGGTCTTGACTAACATTTTCAGTTTTCTCTAAATTGCTCTATGGATTTAGTAAAATGTCAGTCATAATTGCAATAGGATATTTCATCAGACTTAACAAGTTAATTCTAAAAGTCATTTGAAGATAGAAGACTATGAAATAGCCAAAGACACTTTGAAAAACTAAGTGGAGCATTTGCCATTTCATAAATTAAGATATTATACAGCTATAATAATTAATGTAATGCTTGAACACACAGAGATAGACAAATGGGTTAATGGGAAAGATCAGAGAGTTTAGAAACAGACCCACTGATACACAGAAACATAATATATATCAGGAAAAAAATTAGATTCTTACTACAACATACAGAAAAGTAAACATTAAAAACCTAAAACTTAAGATTATATGAATATCTTGGTGACTTCAGTGTGGGGAGGGATTTCTTAAGGTATAAAAAGCAGAAATCTGAAGGAAAAGATTGTTAAATTTTACAGCACCAAGGCATCCTACAGTATGGGAGAATATATTTGTAAATGACATATCCAACAAGGGGTTAACATCCAAAATATATAAAGAACTCACATGCCTCAACACCCAAAAAGCAAATAACCCTATTAAAAAATGGGCAGAGGATATGAACAGACACTTCTCCAAAGAAGAAATTCAAATGGCCAACAGGCACATGAAAAGATGCTCCACATCGCTAATTATCAGGGAAATGCAATTAAAACCACAATGAGCTATCACCTCATACCAGTTAGGATGGCCAACACAGAAAAGACTAGAAACAACAAATTCTGGCAAGGATGTGGAGAAAGGGGAAAGGAACCCTCCAACACTGCTGGTGGGAATGTAAGCTAGTTCAGCCATTGTGGAAAGCAGTATGGAGGTTCCTCAAAATAAAAGTAGAAATTTCACTCCTAGGAATTTACCCAAAGAAAACAACTTCTCAGATTCAAAAAGACATATGCACCCCTATGTTTATTGCAGCACTATTTACAATAGCCAAGATATGGAAGCAACCTAAGTGTCCATCAGTAGATGAATGGATAAAGAAGAGGTGGTACATATACAAAACGGAATATTATTCAGCCATGAGAAGGAAACAAATCCTACCATTTGCAACAACATGGATGGAGCTGGAGGGTATTATGCTCAGTGAAATAAGTCAGGCAGAGAAAGACAAATACCAAATGATTTCACTCATATGTGGAGCATAACAACAAAGCAAAACTGAAGGAACAAAACAGCAGCAGACTCACAGACTCCAAGAAGGGACTAGCAGTTACCAAAGAGGAGGGGACGGAGAGGGCGGGTGGGGAGGGAGGGAGAAGGGGATTGCCGGGTATCATGATTGGTGCACATGGTGTGTGTGGGGTCATGGGGAAGACAGTGTAGCTCAAAGAAGAGAAATAGGGACTCTGGCATCTTACCTCACTGATGGACAGTGACTGCAATGGGGTATGTGGGGGACTCAGTAATAAGGGCGAATGTAATAACCACATTGTTTTTCTTGTGTAACCTTCATAAGAGTGTGTATCGGTTATACCATTAAAAAAAAATTTCACAGCACCAATATTTATCACTCTTCCTTGACAAAAGATACTGATGGCTTTTCTTTTACTCTTGTTTATGGTACAGTTTCATATTTATATTTACATGTTATTGGGGGTAGGGAGGAGGAGGTAATTCAAGCTGGAACATGACGTCTTACCCTTTAAAAGAGTACCTTGTATACTGTGTAGAGAATACTTTGGAGGGAAGGGTTTGGAGTGGAAGCAGGTGGTTATCCAAGGGGGCTAAGATGTAGGGAAATCATGGTGACTATCAGGCAGAGGGAAAACGGGACAAATTTGGCATGTGTCTTAAATATAGAGTCAGCAGACTTGCTTGGTGAATTGCATATTGGTGGTAAGGAAAAAGGGAATCACAATTGTGAGAGCTTTGGGTACCACAACTGGTACCATTTATAGAAAAGAGGGAAAAGGGAACTAAGTTTATTTTAAATGCTTTGAATTGCCTATTAGACATCTAGGTGGAGCAGTCAGCTATTAAGCAGACATATATGATGAGCCTGGGCTTCTGTGGAGAGTTCAGCAGAGGATTTAAATTTGGAAGCTGGTGGCATGTGGGTTGTATTTAAATCATGCCACTTCCTAAGAGTGGATGTTGATGGAGAAATCTAGTGACTGAGTTCTGAGGACTTAGAGGTTGAACAGACCAGAAGCCAGTTACAATGACCTTGAAGAGTCCATTGAGAACCAGGGAAAAACCAATGCAGTGTAGTGTCACCGAAAAGTAGGTAGTTTGGGTTTTTGTTTGTCATCACCATTTGTTTGTTTTAACGAGGATGTTGAATGTTAGTGAAAGCAAGTGAGATTCTGAACAAGTATCCTAGTGGCATGAAACTGCTGAGATTTCAAGGGTGTGGAACGGACAGGATGCCGAATGGCATAGTGGGAGAGAATGTGCGGTAAGGCTGTGGAGTCAGTGCTGGAAAGCCACTCTATCGGGAGTTTTTTTGGTGGGGAAGGAGATTGCTGAGAAAAGGGATGGTAGCTGGAGAGCCCTGAGAGCATGTGGTATCTGATGAGAATCAATGATCCAGGATCCAGAGAGAAACTTGTTTTGAAGATAGAGCCCTTTGAGGAGACAGGGATGACGGGATCCATAGTATGTGTTAAAGTCACCTCCCAAACCATAATCAGACATTAGGATCACTTGAGGAGTTCTAAAATGAACAACTCTGTGGGACCCTGGGCATCTGTGGCATTTAACACTCCCCAGGTGATCCTAACGTTTAGCCAGATTTGAAACCCTCTGACCTAGGTAGTACCACATTTACTTTTTGGTGGTGCCTCTAGAATGTTTGTAGAGGCTGCTGGGGGATATGTTTTGAAGGCACATACCAAACAATGTTTTCATTAGGTTTTATGTTTATGTGGCCGTGCTGGGTGAGAAGAGACAAAGACTTGGGAAGTTAACACATCCCCCACCCCAAGCCAGGAGCTTCTTAATGCAGCAAGCAACTCCTGATTTATATTTATACTAATTTACAGTTACATTCTTTGGGCTCTTAGGTTACCTGCTCTTTGTAATTAACTATCTAATGAATTTTTTCCTTTAAAATTAAAGTCATACATTTTAATTTGCCATATAAATTTGCACTCTATGGCTTTACTAGAATAGAATTTAATTCTGCAGGATACATTTTTCTGATAAAAATGATGTTCCACGAATATGCTCACATGTAGCCTTTGTACATCTCTGCTTATTTCGTTGAGAGTGGAATAGTTGGATCAAAGCGTATATTAATGAGCTTTTTACAACTCATGGATTTTACTACTAGAGAAGAAATGTGGTTCGAGCAGGGAGATTCAGACCGTATTTGCTGGAGAAGGAAAAATCCCTTCATCCTTCCCGTCGCTTTTCCCTAAAAGTAGCCAGCCAGCAGTCTCCTGCGTCCCTTCCCAGAAGCCTTCCCTGCAGATGTGTTCGTGCTTAGCCAGCAGTGAGAACACTCACCGGTCCGCCCCGTGGACGCGAGCCCCGCACGCCCCGCGCTGCGCGCTCCGGGTCCCCACGCCTCGTGGTGTCGCTCCACGCGGGCCCTCCGCCATTTGCGTTTCCTGTGAACTGCGGGTTCCTCCCCTGGCGCCGGATGTTCTGGCTTGGGCTGGTCTTCATTGGTCTCCGAGAGGTCTTCCTTTACTAAGCAGCCCTTCGTCCTTCTTGTCTCCCTCTTGTTGGTCTTTATACTTGGACGTACATGATTTTCATTTTTTTAGACAAATGTATACTTTTTTTCCTTTGGTTTTGCATTTGAGATTCGTTAGTGGCCCTTCTCCATGTCACCCCCTTCTTTGTTCGGGGGCCGCACCCACGCACCCCATTTTTTAGACCCCTTTGGGCCTCTCGTATTGTCTTCAATTGACGTCAACCTCCTACCTTCGTGGCAAGCGGTTGCCAAGACAACCGCGGCCTGATCGCCAGGGCTCAGGGGCGTGGCGAGGGCTCCCCGCCCCCCCCGAGAGGCAGCGTGGCTTCTGATTGGCCTGCGCCGGAGCCCCGCCTCTGCGGGGAGCCTGACAAGTAGTCGCGTAGCGAGGCTCGGTGCAGACGCCTGGGAGCCGCAGCGGACGGCGTCGTGAGCGGACAGCTGCAGAGCGGATATGTCCACCCTCGGCTGGTGGCGCCGCCGGTCCCCGTAGGTGGTGCACACGGGCTGTGCTTGGCCGAGCCGTCGGCCCGAGGCACGGTGGTGTGCTGTGGTGAGGTGAGGTGAGGAGTCCGCTCAGGGCTGGGCGGCCGTCATCCCGCAGCCCGGGACCCTGGTTGTCGGGGCGGACGGTGGGGCGGGTACACGCCACAGCCGGGACCCTGGTCAGCGGGGCGGACGGCGGGCACACACCGCGGCCGGGACCCTGGTCTTTGGGGTGGACGGCGGGCACATGCTGCAGCCGGGACCCTGGTCAATGGGGCGGACGGCAGGCACATGCCACGGCTGGGACCCTGGTCAGCGGGTTCGGGGCAGCAAGCGACCTCAGCGGCTCTGGGGTGGGGGCTGCCGCGCTTGCCGCAGCTGCTGGAGCCTTGGGCGGGCTGCCTCAGTGAGGTGGCCCTGGAGCCTGGGAGGGCTCCGTGCCGTCTTGCTTGACTGGTTCTTGTCACGCCAGCTTGCTAGGGTGGGCACCGGTGAAGTGGCGGGCTGTCCCTAAGGAGTGCAGGCGGGCGTAATCTCGGGGAGCCCCCCGCTTTTCTCGGCTGGGTCTGGAGGCTGTGGAGCACTGTCCCGATTCCTTGGTGGTCCCTGATGGTCTGGGTCCCCTTTGGCCACCCCTGTGTTCAAGCCAGAGTTTGGGGCGGGACTTGTTTTGCCGCAGTGGCTGCGGGAGGGGCTAAGGGCCGCAAGAGGTGGGGCCAAGGCCTTGTCGTGCCTATGGGGCACTTCTTCTGGGCGGTGGCAGGCAGGGGAGCCCCGCCCAGCCCCGCCCGCCCCACTCCATCTCGGCTGAGGTTTGCTGCGCAGGCACTGTCCTGATTGGTTGACTATGGAGTGGGGCGGTGCCGAGGGCTGTAGTGACTGCCCGTCTCCTGCTAGGAAGATCTCGTCGAGCCCCGCCCACCTCGGCACCATCTTGGATGGGGCGGCTGAGGTTTGCCGCGCAGGCGCGATCTAGACTAGCAGGCTGCAGCGCGGCAGGACCAAGTGATGCGGAGGCCGCAGTGGCTGAGTTGGTCCTGTGTTCTTTGCAGTGATTGAAGGCTGCAGGATCCTTTCTACCTCGCACCTTTGCTGGTTGACAGTCTGGCTGTAAGAGTCTTACCGTGTCAGTGCCACCCTGACTGGCATGGAATGGGGTCTGAAGTCTGACTTCTGAGACTGAGCCGCGGCTAGTGACTGGGGCGTTGTTTTAAGGGCTATGTCCGTGTACCTGAAGAATCCAGCTCTGTGTTCGAAGTTTGCCACAGCAACTGCCGCTGCCGCTGTGGAACTGTTAGTCTTGAGGCACAGGGCCTACCTGCTGTTTCTCCTTGGCTAGCTCTGGGGGCTGCAGAGGTTCACCCGTTCCCAGTTGTCCAGAGACATTTTTCACCCTGGGATGTGTCTGGCTCCATCTTTTGGTTTGTGGGGGGGTAGCAGCCCAAGTGTGTTGTGCAAGCACCCCATCAACTGGGCTGAGGGGGTGGGGCCATGGGCGGTCTTGGGAGACTGACTGCTCCACATAGCCCCGCCTACTCGCCCTATGCGTGTTGGCCAATAGGTGGCAGCCGATAATCAGTGTTCATGCGTCATCTTGAATGACGTAGGGTGGCTGCAGCGCGCGGCCCACCGATGGCCTTTGCGCCCTGATGGGTGCTCCAGACTCCAGCCCCACTCCAGCACTATATTGGTCGGTAGGTGGCTGCGGAAGCTTACTTCGCAGAAGCCCTCGTGAATGCTAATGAGTTGGAGGGGCGGGCTTGAGGGAGGGGCTGTCGCGTCCTGAGTGACTGATGGGGGCTGCAGAGCTCTGCGCACTCAAGCACTGTTGGCCTAGGGGTGGCAGTTTACTCTACAGGCACCACCACAAATGACAGCGGAATACCAGGGACTATGTCCTGAGTGACTGGTAGGATAGGAGGTGGGCTGCAGAGTCCCACCATCTCTGTCACTTAGTTGACCAGTGGTGGTACCTGAACCTTATTGCGCAGAAACCATCTGTAATAATCCGGAGCTGGCTGCCGAGGGCGGACCCACAGGAGGGGTTGCGAAGCCCTGCCCACTGGCGTTTTGCTGGCTGACCGGTGGCATCTGAGGCTTCCTACGCAGGTACCATCTCGAATGACGGTGGAGCTGTGTGTTCGGTGTGACTGGCGGGGGCTACGAGTCCTGCCCACTTTTGCTCGCCAAGGGGACTGAGGTTTGTTGCGCAGGTGCCATCTTGAGTGACAACGGGGCTGTGGTGGGCTGGCCAAGGGTCTTTGGCATCCTGGAAGGCTGTCTGCTGTCTCCACTGCCTACTGCGCAAGTGCCAATTCAGCCCGCCCCGTGGGCTTGCTCCCGAGCCGGAGGGGCACCACAGCCATCTCCAGGAATACGGGGGCAAGGTTCAACAGCCTGGTGTCAGTTAGAAAAATTGGGATTCATAATTCAGGAATTTTAATAGGGTTGGGTAAGGGCAGGATCTTAAGTGAAAAAATAGAGGTAGGCTGTGGGTATAAGATTCGGGGGTTTGGGAGCTCTGAGAGCAGTAGGGAGTTTAGGCAAAGAAAAAAGGCCTGAAGGTGTGAACTAGAGAATTCTGTTCTGCAGATGGTTAGAGGGGGTGTGGCGTGGGAAACGCCGGAGAGGGGAGGCTCTCTGGGCGGTAAGGGGCGTGGTCCGGCGTGGACCCAGGGGAGGGGCGGGGACAGCGGGCTCCTGCTCTGACGGGGAGCCGGTGCCTGCGCCCAGCTGCTTGTGGCGCTGTTGCAGCGTCCTCTAGAGGACGGCCATCGCTGACTTTTATTCTCTGCTGAATGCACTCTAGACTCCAGTAAGGGCCACTTCTAGTTAGTCCTAGCTCCACCCTAGGAGGTTTAAAACCCCTACCTCTTTTTTTTAAGTTAGAAAATCACACACTGGATTCTTCGTTTCCAACTAGGTGATGGAAGAGCCCTAATTAAATATGCCCTCGCCAGTGACTGGTACCTAACAGAAACCACAGCTGTGATCTTGAAGGTACCTCCTCTAGGGGAGTCTAATTGATGAAACACATGTTCTGACGCACAGTGGGACTTGAAATGATAGCGCTAATTCACTAGGAATATGTTGATGATCTCTAAAGTATCACATGAGACTAAATAATGATATCATTGCCTAATGATAATGGTGGTATTAGCATTAAGGTCTCTTCTTATTACTTAAGCTTTATAGCATTTAGATTTGTGACCCTGCGTCACTGGCTATTAAATGACAAAACTAGAGTTTTGACTCCGTTTTTTAAGGGGTCCATATATTGTTGCTCCTTAAGGTCTCCTTGGAAAATATCAGTGAAGTACTGTTTTTCAAAATGATATTATGTTGATTATAATAGTTTTCTGTGAGTTCTAAGGTTGAGTTTTCTCAATCTCTACTTCTTTTCTGTGAAATGAGAATTAGAAAATTAAATAGCGTTGTGGTGTGGATTGAGCTGGTAAGATGCCAGCAATTACGTATGGCATGTAATTAGCAGCAGTGAATAATAGTACTTTCTTGGCCATTATTTTCCTCCAGTTTTTACGTGCAACATGTGTCTCTTGCCTTTAGAAGGATGGCCAGTGCTACATAGCTAATAAGTGGCAAATTGGGTTCTTGAATTGATTTCTTAATCCAAAGCCTGCGGCTTTAGTATTTCGCTCTACTTGTTAAAGAAGGTTCTGAGACACCCAGAGGTTGACTTGCACACCCACTGACACAACCTCATGGGGAAAAGACTGTGATCACAGCCCAGGGCATCCCATGCACCTCAGGGAGCAGTGCCCACGGCCTGCTGTCCTCGGGGGGAAGGCTGTTCTTCCTGGTCTCATTTGACCTCTGCCACTGCAGGAGATGATGATGACCTGCTGTGAGGCCGTCTCATCCTGAGGATTCCAAAGTAAATTTGTGTCTCATGTTTTTCTCTCCTTCCCCAGCTCTTCCTTCTTGAGCTTCTACCCTTCTCAGAGACGACTGGCAAGAGGAAGAGGGACTAGATCTAGATGCTAGGTGGCTGGGTCCAGGTGAGCTGAATTCCCTTCTCACAGTGCCACCCGTGTTGGACTGAGCATGGTATTCCTCACCCTGACACTTTCCTGCTGCACGTGCTCCGTGTAGCCACACCAGGACCACCCGTGCTCTCTGAGAACAGGACTCTGGTGGGACATGGTCTATTTACCAAAAATTCTCCTTAGCCTTATGCTATCCTTTTAACTGTCCTACATCTTTTCTCAACACTCAGATACTCTTTCAGGCCTGCTCCTTCTCTCTTGTTGGATGATTAAGAAAGCATGAGAGATTTATGCATTTATCTCTCAGACGTGTCCCTAAGTGGAAAAGGAAGTGTTTCTCTGGAGCTCATAGTTTATTGGGTAATGAAAGACATTGAAAAAATAATTGTGTGATTCTGGCTTTGAAAGAGAACATTCACTATGGCCCATTTGGGGCCTCCCTGAGATGGGCAGGGACATTAAGGCTGATCCCTGCAAGACAGTGGACAGTAGTGTTTGTAGGAAAAGGAGTCTTAAACAGAGGGGAGGGATCCCAGGAGGAGCTAAAAGTCCAGGATGCCTCCAGCAAAGGAAAGCCTAGGGCGGTGCTGTACTGAGGTGAGGAAAATGTGACTGTGGGCTGGGTCACGTGAGGCCTTGCACTCAGTGGGAAGCACCTGGGAGTGATCACAGCGGGAAGCCATTGAAATATTTTAACACAGAAGTGATGTGATTATTAGATTTGTGTTTTAAAAATATCTGGTTGCAGAGTTCAGAAAGGGAGGGTGGAAGCATCGGGGGGAGAGACCACTAGGGGCCTGGGTGAGAGATGGTGGCTTGGATTAGGGTCATAGCAGGGGATAAGTGAGGCGGGATTATTTAAGAGAAGTACTTTGGAGAGAGACTCAGTAGGGCTTGTATGGTGCTTATGGCTTGCTAACTGACTCAGACCAGATGCAGTGATCATGTTCTGTGGGGAGCTGGGCAAGGGAGCCAGAGGTTGTTCATTCCGTCAGTAGGCACCAACACTGCCTAGTCTGGGGCAGTATCGTGCTGGACTTGCAGTTTCCCTGGGCGTGAGTGACATACCACCACCCTTTTCTGCCAAGTGAGAACTCCAGTTAAATGGCCAGTAGGAAAGCATGCTCCCCAAAAGAGGTGACTGTCCAGTGGTGTATCACCCCCGTGGAAAGTGGGCCCCTGGGCTGGCTTGGCCTCTCGCGGCCCCAGTGGGTGCACCAGGTGCCTGTGTCTGGAGACTCAGAGGCCTTACTGCACCTGACCTGGACTCACACTGGTAGGTCTGCATTAATGAAGCGCAGCAAACTTACGGAAGCCTTACAGACACTAGTTTATGTTGAAAGACAGTGTGACTGAAGTATGTTCCTGTTCTGTCATTTCTGATTTACTGGGTAGGAAAGCATCAGGGACCCAGATACTCAAAAGTGTGTATGATCAGCACATTTTCTCCCTGTAAGCAGACCTGCAAGGGGAACAAAACCAACAAAACCTTGGTTAGTATGGAATTGGAGCAGTGGCCGTGGCCCAGCTTTAACAGCCCTGGCCCGTGAGGTGGGCTGGTGCCTCCGGCTGGGCAGTGGGAAGCTCTCCGCTGGGGTCACCAGGATGCCAGAAGCCCCTCTTGGCGGCGCTGCCTTCCCCAGGCTGCATTCAGGTTAGTCTGCCTAGGGTAGTGTTGTCTCCTGGCCGAGAGATTTATGCATTTAAACGAGCCGTGCTCAGGGCCTGCCTTCCCGTGCCCTCCCCCTTTAAAAGAAACCTTACCAGCCTGTTACTGATTCCAAGTGGTGGCCAGATAAGTCATACTGGCGCAGAAGACGTTTTGTTTCTTTAAATTAGCCTCATTTATCTTGAACCATTAGGGGGCCAATCATAAAACTAAGCTCTTAGATACTGTTCCCTCTCTTTTGAAATTTTTTGGTGAAACCAGGAATGGACAACAATAAGGATATTTTGCTGCAATGTGATAAGTGCTAAGCTCATGTGATAGAGGTAAGCTTGGGGTGATACAGAGATTATCTGAGAGGATCCACTTAACAAACCAGAGGTGGAGGTTGTGGCCATTTACTCCTTGCTCACATTCCCATATTGACTGTTCCCCCAGCAGCCCCTGTTGTCTGTGTGCACCATTCACAGTTGGTTGGACCAGACTGGACCCCTAAGCATGGGGCAGTGGCTCTCAAAGTACAGTTCCTAGAATGCCTGTGGGAATGTCTGTTTCCTAGCGGACCTTAGGCCTCCCAAGTTGTCACTCCCAGAATGGCAGGTGTGTTTTTCACAAGTGCCTCAGGTGACTTGGCACCCCCAAGTTTGAAAACCACTGGCCTCAAAGGACTGGAGCTGCTGTGGTGTACACTTGGAGACAAAGAGAGCTTGGGTGACTAGAGGCCCAGAGCACTTAGTCTGTCGGCACTGGACCTGCCCCAGGGGCTGAGGTGGGACAAGGACTGGGATGCAGTTTCCCCGTGTGCATGCTGAGGTGGAGAATGTCGGTCTGCAGAAAGAGGCAGGAAAACAGAGCAGAGGAGGAGAGGGGAGATGCTGTCCCTGAGAAGGAACCCAAGTAACCTCCTCGGTTCCTGACTTAAAGTTCTCATTCCAGCCCCCTTTGCTAAGGTAGGTAGAACAAGTAAGGGTCTGAATTGAGGTGCATGTGAGGAGGGGCCAAAGTAAGTACGTGGAAATGGGGTTGAAGAGGGCATTGCGGAGCTTTTCTGCAACTGAGGGGGTGTGGGGAGCCGGAGGTCAAGCACCAGGTCATGGGCTTGCTTTCTGTCTCCTCACATGCTGTAGCCACATCACCACCCTCTGACACATGTTCTTTAGTTGAGTGCTTCCCTGTTCAGAGGCCCCCTGCCCTACTAAGCCCCTGATTGAGACCAGAAATCCCCCAGCTTGCAGCAGGGATGCCTGGTGAATTCCATCTTTGCTTCAGTTACATTAGTTGTGAGACCCATGCTTTTGTTTTCTACCCATTCTCATGAAGTAGAAGTGAAGTGCTATAAAATATTCAGAAGCTGATGTAATACTCCTGCAGAGACCACGAAGGCAGCGTCGTTGCCCAGCAGGCCCACCTCTTTTAAAGGGGGAGGGCATGGAAAGGCAGGCCCCAAAGCATGACTTGTTTAACCCTAACCTTTAACTCGCTTAACCTCCTCCAGTCCAGCTCACACAGGCAATGTACCTGCACACACACTTGTAACGTGTCCAGCATTGCATGCTTAGATGCTTTAGTGTATTTAAGAATAGATTTGGGGAGGTCAGAAAGTACCTAGAAACCCATAAGCCCCTATGTACAGTGCAGAGAGTGAGACTATTACTGGTTCCCATCGTTTGTCCCCTTTCCTTCCCTCCTCTTGGAATTGGTGGCCTTCCTTGGCCCCCAGGACCAGAGTCGGCTTGGTCCCCATGTGTTCCCCCTTCAGCCCTTTCTTCTGAATGTGGTCAGACCTTTTAAAATCCTGCCCTTGGCAGAGCAGAGAGAGATGAGGAGCTTCGGTAACCAGGGTGTGTGAGAGCCCACCTCCAAGCCAGGATCTGAGTTACCGTGAGACCAGAATTCTGGGCATTGTGAGACCAGACAGCTGTTGGTGAGGCCAGGGTTCGGGTGTGGCATGCCATCACTGGTGTACCAGCCTGAGAGGGCGTGCAGGTGGTGAGTGGAGGACTCCCAGAAGTGTCCCGGGCGGCGGCAGAGGAGGCTCAGTGGTCAGCAGTGAGTGGGGGCCCTGTCCTGGGGGCTGCTGGGAGGGGGTACCCATGAGCAGTAACAAGTAAAGGAGAAGCAGTTTTCCAGTCTATTTTTTTCAGTCTGTATATTCAATTTTTTTTTCTGATCATGAACTTAACATTCTAAATTGAAATGTAAAAATGGAAGTAACTTTTATTAATTATTTTTTTCTGATTTTCCCCATTTATCATAGTCTATACAAAATATAGATTCCCCCATTTTATGAATACTCTGTACAAGTTTATATGGAAGTTTTCTTCTAGTTTGTACATACTTCTATTTGTTTAAGTGCCTCTTGAGTTTTTTTTTTTAACATAAAGAAAATTATGCCTAATTCATTAACATTTCAAACTTAATCTACTAGATCGAAGTATATAGGGTGTGAGACAGTGGTTGAGGGGAGGGTGTGATGTGCCCTCTGGAAAGTTCATATGATGTGCCTGTCACACTCTCAGTCTCCATTTGTGGGCGTGGTGTGTACAGACTGCAGCTGGTTAACAATATCTACAAGAATTTCCACGTAAATACATCTCCACTGATGGCTTTGCTTTCTGAAAACTACATATTATTCCATCATGTAGACACTCTTGTGGTTTTCAGTGTACTTACAAATGGGTGTGTTTGCAGGTAAGAATGTCACATTTTACACCCAGTATTTTCATTTAATACTTTATAAACACTTTTTTACATTTGCATCAAGTTTTAAATAAACTGGTGTGCCTGCAGAAAGGAATGCTGTGTGGCTTCTAGAAAGAGGGATAGAGAACTGTGTGCACCGGTTTGGGACGGTGTCCATCGTGAATGACTGGGCCTAACAGTACACACATACCGTGAGTGCACAGCTCCCGGTGTGACTTCATCTTGGTAAGAACAAGATGGACAGATGGATGGATGGATTAGGTAGATAGATTGATTTTAAAAGTTTTATAGCAACAGATTGGATCAGTGGGTGTGGCTTTCAGTTTCTATATTAAGTATTATGTAATATTTGAATGTTGTACTATATTTTGTTTGCAATTAGAAAATAAAACTATAAAATTTCTTGAAAATGGCTACTTAACATTCTCTTACATGACTTAGTGCCTACCTAACATTCTATTAAAGATTTTATATTTCCATTCTTTCCTGTTTGATGAAAACTTCGGAGGAGTGCTTTGTTATTTGAGTTCAGTGATTTATTTTAATGAGAATAGAGAACATTTATCATTGGCCTTAGTGGCCTTTCTGGAGATGTGTAGTTGAAATAGAGAATTTGTTTTGGGGAGGCCAGATGCCAGCACTGGGTCTAGGGTCTTTCCTGCTGCACTTATAAGAGCCCTTGCTGAAAATGGTCAGAGATTGGTCATCCTCTCTTGTCACTTGCTCCTAATAAAGTTCGCAGTTTATATTAATTGACGTTCAAGGGAGGATTGACAACAGTTGCCACGTAGCTGTCTTCACTTACTTTAAGACTTGTTTTATGTCCTTCCGTACATTTTAGAAATTTTGTTTGCAGTTGCACGTACTCTGTTGATTTTATTTATGGGAATTTATTTATTTTGCTATCAAAGGGATTTTTTTTTCTTGTATTTACTCACAAGGTTTTCAGTTCAAAATAATGCTTATTCCACCTCTGGCCTTCATTTCTTTTTCTTCAGTTGTGTTAATCAGACTTGCAGAATGGTGCTGAGTGGTGGTCGGGTGGAGGGTGGGAGGGCCTCGATGCCTTGTCCCCACCTTTAGTTGGGGTGCCTTTAGTGTTTTGATGGGCTTGCTTGCGTTTGAGATAGATCTTCATTGTGTTTAGATGGTCTCCTAGTCTTACTCTTTGCTAAGAATGTATAAGGAGAGGCCATTGACGTTTGCAGATGTTTTTTTAACATGTCACAGAGCCTGTGGGGTCCCCTCCCCCCTGTAATCCTTTATATGTAAGTATGCCCTAATTTGGGTATCATCCTTGTGTTCCTGGAATAGCCTTCCATAGTCATAGGCTGTTATTCAGACTTTTCGAGACTGAATTTGTTAAATGTTTTTGTATCTAAGTGCAAAAAAAAATTGATGCCAATCCTGTGAAGATATAAACAGTGATGATAAGGACTTTGCGGTAGGGCCTGAGTACAGGCCCTCATTTTCTCCTGGGCTCGGGCTTCTTCAAGCACATCCCTAGTGCCGAGGGGCTTACTCCTCAGCCTCAGTGTCCCACTGACGTGTCAGGCACACCTTCGCAGGAGGGGACCTTCACAAGACTCCTATTTCTGCTTCCCTACTGGCAGCTGTCTCCAAACCCCTGTCTTGTTCTCTTCAGCTGTAGGCGTGGCTCTTGCCGTGCAGCCAGGGGCTGGCCTGGGGATGGGGGCGGAGTAGGCAGAGCAGTTACGCTTTTGATTGGCTAAAGGTGCTGTCACACTAGAAGCTCCCCATGGGTCTGCATCTTCCCAAGGGTGAGGTGAGTGTGGGGCCCTCGCAGGCCCTGGCTCAGCGTCTGACCCCACTCTTCGTTGCCTTTTGGGCCGCGTGAGTTGGGTGCGGGTTGGGGCCTTGGCTGGGAGGGCACCTCACCTCACAGAGCCCACCTGGTGGCAGGTAACCCCTCAGGAGAATGTTGGCCAGCACTCCCTTCTCCTGAGTTCGGTCCTTGGTTGCTCTGATAGGATGTGCACCCCATGTCCGGACTGTGGCTGTGTGACAACACGTGAGGGGAACGTGCTCCTCTCTGACAGGCTTGGCGCTCCCCGTGGCCCCACGTGTAAAGCGGTGTCACCTGCCCTGTTGACCAGCAGCTTTTCAGTGTTCGTGGTTTTACGTTTTACACATTGGAAATTAGGTGCCCACACAGGATGTTCTCATAGTGGAAACCTGACTTTTAGCTTTTCTCTTTTCTTACTGATATTTTTTCTACTTAACTGTCTTTGTCCTTAAATGGAGACTTGCTGTTCAAAAGGAACAGGTATTTTTAATGTTTTTAAAACCTATGCTGAATGGCCCAGAAATAGTTCCTGCCTATACCAGCCCCACCTCTCACCAACATTGATTTTTTTTTTTGAAGTATTTGCCCATTTGATAGGCCAAAGTGTTCACCATAATGTTTTACGTTTGATTTCTGATGTAAATATTAGCTCTTACCACTAACTTTATGAACTGTGTTCTTTATTTTCATGTTGGGCCATTTATCTTTCTGTTTTCTGAAAGCTTTTCACATTTCAGATGTTAACCATCATCTGTGTTGTAAAATACTCCTCCCGCACCTCCACCCAGCTTTTTTGGTTCGTTTTTGTTTTTCTTGGCTTTAGCAGTGAGGATGGTTTGTGCCTGTCTGCCGCCTGGAGACCTCTCGGTGGTCTCTGCTGGAGCGATCCCCCTCCTGTCCCTGTTCTGGCTGCTGTGAGCAGTGTCTCTGGGATCACTGGGGAACCGTATCTTTGTGCACACGGCAGATGCGTCTGTCACATTTCAGAAATGGAATCACTAGGATGAGGGAATGGTGTTGCATAAACGGACTCAGTTCCTAGAGATCCGAAGGGTATGTTCAACTTGAGTCTTCGATTTCTTAAGTATTTCTTGGGTCACAGAAGTCTCAAAGGCAATTCTTTGGGGTTTTCTGAATTGCCTGTCATGTTTCCTGCAAATGGCCAGTATAGGCTGTGCGCTTCCCGCAGGCGGAGGCAGCAGGGCAAAGGAAGGGAGGGCCCTCAGGGTGTCAGTGCTGCCTGCATCCGCGCAATGGGTGGCACAGTCAGTAAAGGCCTCTGCCAGAGCTTTTGTTTATTGTTTTAACTTTGAATTTATTTCTTTGACTGGGTAGCACATGCTTGTAGTAAAATCAAGTAAGTAAAAACAAAACCAAAAGGAGACTATACAGTGAAAAAGTGAGTCGCCCTTCTTGCCTGGGCCTCAGCTCCCGTCCCCAGCGGCAGCCCCCTTGATCACCATGGGCAGCCTCACACATCCTACCAGAAGTCGCTGAGTAAACATGCATCTGCTTTTATGGTTTCTCAGAAAACGGTACACGTTGTTGACCATTTTGCACTTAGCTTTCCTGGAGGTCATCTCATACCTCTCATTATTTCACAAGGCTTCACAGGCATTAAATGATACACCACATTTCGTGCATTATTAACAGTACTTGAGTGACCATATTCTTGCCTATATGCCGTTAATATCTCGGGTAAACTCACAGACCATAGACTGTAGGGCAGGATATGCATATTTTAAACTTTGGTCAGTGGCCAGATTGCCCTCCACAGAATTTCCATGGCCACAAGCAGTCCATGAACATGCCAGTTTCTTCTTCACATGGAAATGTATGTTGTCTGTCCGTATGGTTATTTTGTTCCCACGGTCCTTTTTCACTCTCAAATGAATTTCCTTTGCCATTATAGGAAGTAAGATCTGAATTTTTTATTTCAAAGTTTTCCTATTTTTTTTATTTTAAGGATTTTTTTCCTAAGGTTTTATTTAAAGATTTCTCAAAATTTTTTCATTTTTCAGTGCTCTTGCTGACATTGGCCTGATTAGAAAATCTTGGGCACATTTAATGAAGATCGTATTTGTTTCCTGTAGTCCTGAATTTCTTAAGAGAAGGAACGAGTGAGTTTTCAGCATAGAGGTTACATCTGCCTTGTGACAGGATATTCGTGGCATTCACATGGTCTCAATGAGGAGGAAGTCCTCCTCTTTTCTGTCCTCTAGAAAGGTTTTTAATAACATGGTAAATACTCTGCTCGTGGAAATTTCATAGGAAGTTGCTCCTTAAATCATTTCATCATTTTAAATTGTTCCTGGATTTTCCTGTTTCCTAAGTAAGGTTTGCCTGTTTCTATTTTCTTAGAAAAATCCTTGGTTTCCTATCAGACTTCGCAAGGCTACAGTTTTTATATATGGCTTTCATCTATGGGTACTTTAAACTTTAGGTGCATGCCTACTAGGAAGAAAAATTAACCTGAGGGAGAAGTTTGTATGAAGTCAAACTTGTCCTTAATATCTCCTGACTTTAGGTTACAAGGGCCCTTCTTTGCTCCAGGATTATAAAAATTAATGTTTTATCCTATTTATCTATTTTATTTTTACTTTAGTTTAACATTTTTATATATGGTGTGACCTTTCCCCCAAGTAAGTGATTGTCTAGTTTCCCTTTTACTGGTCATTGAAACAAGCCATACCCAGCCTGGCGACAGTCACGGTACAGCTCCTCTGCGAGTCAGTCTTTCTGTCTTAAGTCGCAAGTAGGTTGTTTTTGTTGTATTATTTCTTTGGCTTTCATGGTGTAAACAAGACCATCGATTGTCATTTTTTGTCCCCTTTCTGCTTTTAGGCATCATACTATAAAAGAACTTTCTCACCCTCTTATCATATTAAAATATTGCTTAGATTTTGTGAATGGTTTGTTGGCCTTTTGATATATGAGTATTCAGAATACTGCTCCAGATGGAATTCTTCCAGGCCATCTTTGGGACCATTGTCAAGTTCCCCGGCTGTAGCATTCTTTGGGATTCCACTTGCTGGTACAGATGAACACAGGGGAGAATTCAGAGCTTTATGGTGCCAGATCCATGCATCTCCCCTGATGATCCTGTGTCTGGTTACTCTTTTATATTGCAGTCTCATTTATAATTTTATATAGGTGGTATTTTCTTTCATTAAATCATTTATTGTTTTTGTAATGGAGCTCTTCCCATTTTTTGAAATTTGTTATGGTTGATTCATATTTAGGGTGTCTGTTATAAGTGATTTCCGTATTGTAAGGCCTGTTTCCTTATAGAATGTATCTGAGTGGGACAGTCTCATACAAGAGTGTGGTGGTGTTCTTGATGCCTCAGATTGTTCTCGTGTTGTGATTGGCTGGAGCGCTGTCGACTCCTGTTCAGTTGTAACAGCGTCAGCACCGCTGTGTCGGCTTCAGGATGAGTCTGGCCTGCGGTCTGTTAGTGCTGGCTTTCTCTTGGGTTTTTGAAGTACTCCAGTTTCATAAAGAAAATTGGAAAGCTTTCTTTTTCTCGTTTCTGATTTATATGACAGGGGAATTAGCCTTTTCTTGAAGATGAACATTTCCTAAGCCTCACCCCTAATGCTATCTAAGTACACAGCCATTTGGAGAGTTAATTCACTGACACTGTTTTTACATTTCTTCCTTGTTTACTATCTATGTATTTCTTTCTTTAAAATGTCTGCAGGTCCCTGGCATTTTGACTCTGTTCCTGTGGATAGCTGCTTTTTCTGAAGTCCCAGAAAGGATCCTATTCCAAAAAAGGTGATTTACGTACCTGAGGGTGTCCTGTTGCCTCTGAGAGGCTGAACTAGTGTCATCCATGGGACCAGAGTTCTCTCTTGAACCCGGATGTCACGAGGCGGCCTTGGGTGCTCTGCCGCTCCTCTCTCCCCTGCAGGCCCGCTGGCCCCCGACGACTCTGCTCTCATCGGAGGCAGTGCCTCCAAGTCAGGTGCTGGGAAAACCGTATCCACCCACCCAGAGTGTGGCCCCAGTTCTCCAAGGCCTGGGCACGTGCCTTGCTTTGGGATTATTCTGCCTGGCAGAGTAAATTCTAGTGCCCTCCTCTCCGTTGTCCCCCGCCCTTCCAAAGGAGGGCAGGGTGGGCCGGGAGGGATTGGTCACGTCGCCAGTCCTCAGTGACCCTGAGGCTCCAGAGGACGCAGTGGAGGAGGGCACAGGGGACAGTTTGCGCAGGCGCGGCGCAGAGCCCCACCCCTGGAGACAAAGCGCGGGGTTGAGTTTAGTACATTTGTTCCCAAATGATAAAGACTAGTTTGAGCCTCTGAATAATTAAAACACCTTCTGTTCTCTTTTTAGATGTTAAAAAAACACAAAAAATTAATTTTGAACTCATTGGTTTTCCTTTTAAAACAAAAGCAGGGAATTTTTGCTGCATGTGGTTTTGTTTTTTGGAAGTAGA
Organism: Manis javanica; assembly: GCF_040802235.1. Taxonomy (NCBI): domain Eukaryota; kingdom Metazoa; phylum Chordata; class Mammalia; order Pholidota; family Manidae; genus Manis; species Manis javanica. Next base: position 1,647,816 of record NC_133172.1, read on the forward strand.
GCCAGAAGTACAAACTGTCAGGTAAGTTGACCTACCGACCAAGCTGAGAGCCCTTCACCAGCTGTGCCGACCAGTGAGAAAAAGGCTGCAGGATCCAACCTACTGGCAACTGGCATAGTTGAGGTGACGGCAGGTGTACAGTCCTAATAGGTTCCATGAGGGGGAGAAAAAATGAAAATCAGCTTTTATAGTCATTCTGAAAACGTTTTATAAAAGGAGGGGGCAGATAATAAAATAAAGACAACTAATAAATAAATGGAAAAATAGAATTGTCAGATTTTTTTAGATAAATAAACTAGATCTTTGGCAAGGTAGATGAAGGCAAAAGATGGTGTAATAGCATGAAGAAGCCTGATGGTCACTTTATCAGATCCTCACTGTTTAGGTGGATAAATTAGGAAATCAGGTATGCGTATGGCCTGTGCAGGGTTTCTATGACCTGCCGGTTTTCATTTGACTCCCCCCAGGGTTCTAGGCGCTGGTGTAGGAAAGCTTCCCATACCCCAGCTGGTGCTTCCCGCACTCAGCTGTCTTGGGGTGCCTGGGAGAAGCCTGGCAGCAGAGCAGGCAGGCGAGGGGGAGCAGCGCCCATTCCTTTGGGAACAGTGGCATATTGATTAATTCAGGACACCCCCTCTCCCCAGAAGCTATGCTCTTTCTGCAGGAATATAGTAAGAACACATGCCTCTGTCTAAAACCAACTTTAAAAGGGTTTATGTCCATGATTTCTATCAGACCATACCAGTATTGATACCCGACTTTTGTGTTGGCAAGGGATACAGTGATGGAAGGGTGAATCTCTGATCCCTTTGTTACTGTGGGGAGGTAGGCAGGTTAACGTGAATATTTGAAAATAAACGTGATGAGTGGTTGGACTACCTGATAGATGGAGTGGGTCTCCGAAAACACACCTGAGGAGGCGGCGTTAGCAGGAGCCTGAGGCTGGGTTTGGGAACAAACAGTGCAGAAGAGCAGGCGCTGCGGAGGAGGGGCCTCAAGCACCCCGGCAAATTCGGCCGCCGCGGTCCCCCACCTGCCCCGGGACTTGGCACAAGGAGGAGGTGTTCTGTGCCGCCGGGCACCTGAAATGTGGCTAGTGTGCCTGAGGAACTGAATTTTAATTTGTAGCCACATGTTACACAGCAGCACAGGTGCAGAGAAATCAACCGGTAAAGAGCAAAAAGAGCGCTTGCCGTCACCCAGAGCTGAGCACTTCCGATGTGCGTGGTCTTCTATCACGTGCATATCGTTTATGGTTCTGACGGTTGTGTTGGGGAAGAAACGCTCAGCAGGGGCAGGGTTGCCCCCGTCCCCTGAGTCCCCTTCCCGTTTTTCCTGAGATGAAGTTGACATCCAGTCTTAATAATGGCTGTGCCTTGCGCCTTTCCTGTGCTCTGGGCATTGGGGAGGGAGGCCTTTGTCGTACATTAGCTTACTCAAAAAACTTGTTACATTAGTTCTAAAAGGGATGTGGGTCTGTTATTCCCATTTGGCAGAGAAGGGGACAGATTCCAGGACATTAAGTCAGTTGCCTGGAGTCCCGAGAACAGCCAGCAGCAGAGCCCACTCCTCAGACAGGTCCGTGGTGCTCAGAGCTCATGCCAGAGACTCCCACGCAGAGGCAGGCTTTGTGTCCCGTGTGCTTGTATGTGGTGAGCGTCTGTGCATCCGTTCCCTGCTTGGCCTGTTTGCAGAACGTTGTTGGTGCCCCTCTCGGGCAACTCCACACTGCACCTGATCCTCAACTTGTGGGACGTGTGTATCTCCCTACAATCTGCAGGTCCCTGAGTACTGACTGTCACAGGCTGCTGCGTCTTTCCCGCTGACTCATGTTTGGTTCCTGCAGTGAACACTGTACTTAACAGAAATGCTGCCTCCAAAGTGCTTGTCTGCCACCAAACCCAGGAAGTCCTGGGGCCCAGATCTGTGTAAGCTAGACAGTGACTTGACTAAGGAGCCGGATGCCATCCTAGGAGGAGCTGCAACTGACTCTGAATTCTTTCATCAGAGGTTTCGAAACTTCCTCTACGTGGAATTTGTTGGGCCTCGGAAGACCCTGATCAAACTCCGAAACCTGTGCCTCGATTGGTTGCAGCCAGATTCTCGCACCAAGGAGGAGATTGTCGAGCTCTTGGTCCTTGAGCAGTACCTGGCCATTCTTCCAGAAAAGATCAAGCCTTGGGTGCGAGCCAGAAAGCCAGAGAACTGTGAGAAGCTGGTCACCCTGCTGGAGAGCTGCAAGGGAACGCACGAGCCGGAAGGTGAGACTGTGCAGGGGCTGCGTGGCCAGGCACTGCTGCTTTTCGGGGCTGCATCGGCCCCCTCGTGAGGGCTGTCCTGGTGTAGGAGGCTCCAGGCACTCCTGCCTCTCCCCAGCTGTGCCATCCACAAGGGTGATACTGCCAAATGTCCCCCTGGGAGAGGACTTGCCTGGCTAAGAACCACCGCCCTGAGGTGTGAGAGGGAAAGATGACCCTGCAGTGCAAGGGGCTCCTGCAGAGCTGGAGACCCTGTGTGCCTTGCACCCTGGATCCAAGATGCCTTTTGTGAAACCTAAGGGTGTGGTGCCCACAAAGTCATGCTTGGCTGCTTCTGCTCCAGGATGGGTAGGGAGCTGAGGCATGAGAGGACCAGGCCTCTCCAGCTGCGGGAGGGGGGATTGAGCAAGGGGGGACGGGGGTGGACTCCCCTGGGGGAAACATGCGAGAATAGAGGTAGCGGTGCTGTGGCATTAAGTCAGTGTCTGGTGTCCTCTCAGACGACGGCAGCAGTGACGCCCCCAGTGAAGACAGCATGAGCCGGAAGGGGACAGAAACCCCACCGCCGCGCTCCGTCTACTCTTTCTGCAGTGAGTAACCTGGTCAGGCTTTGCCAGCCGTCAGGGCGCTTTCCCAAATGTCAGCCTCCTTTCCCCTGGAGGTTTGCCATGTTGCATAGAAACACCCGACGGGCATCAGGACTGCAGTGACGCCAGGTGCTGCCCTCCCCAGGGCGGATGCTGCTCAGCGATCTGAGGGGAAAGCAAGTCCCTGATGCCACAGACGTTCTTATAGCAAGGCACACACCATTATAGGGAGTGAAATGGGATGTCTTTTAAACAGTGTGACAGTATTTACAGTTGTTTGAGATTTGCTGCAAGTAGTTTCCAGACTGTGCCCACAAGCTCCCCAGGAGGGGCAACGCAGGTCGCCCTTTGGCTTCCAAGCTGCTTTACTTGTTTACTGTTCGTGAGTGAACTTTTTAAAGGAGCAGCCCTTAGGGGAGAACACGCGTCTTGTTTCTCTGGAGGAGCAGAGAAACAAGCACATTCAGATCGGCTGGAGCCAGCCAGGCAGTGGGGGGTGCCGCGGAGGGGGAGCGAGCTTCTAGCTCTGAGCCTGCCCTGGAGCTGGCTGCCTGGGCAAAGCCGCAGGAACAGGGCACCAGGTCCGGGGTGAAGGGGAGAGTCCAGGTCACGCCCGGGAGTCTGGGGGCTCGGTTCAGGGTCCAGCCCGTCAGGGGCAGGGCAGCAAGGATGCTGTTCCTCTCTGCAGGGAGGCGTGTGGCACGGGGTGGGTGTGCGCATGTGTACAGCACTGTGTCGACTCCTTGGGTGTCTGGCTTTCTCAGGTGACCAGGACTGGGACCGGGACTGGGACCATGACCAAGACCGGGACCGGGACTGGGAGCAGGACCGCAGGGGCCGAAGCAGAGAGCTGGCGTCCCGAGACTGCTGGCCATCCACCAGGAGCCCCCGAAGCAGTAAGTGGTGGCTCTTACTGCCCAGTGCTGCGTGTCTGTGGAAGTGTCTGGCCCCATTCCTTCACGATGCTGTTCTCTTCCCAGGGCTTCCGCAGAGGAGCCTTGCCCTTCCTCCGATGGAGAAAACAACTTTGGCCATGGAAAGAGAGCACCAACATAGGGCCTCCATGATGGACTATGAGTCGAGATGCCAGGTATGCTTAGGTTTCCTCTTTGTGGAAAGACCAGCTTCATTTCATGGCAGAGATGGCCTTCCTTTCCCAAGAGGTCGCGTTCCTCCACCCCCCGGATCCCACCTGGCTGCACTCCCTGCTAGGAGCCCACGCCTGTCTCCAGTGGTGACAGGTGGCCAGGGTAACTGCTGCCTGTTTTCTGATGCACCCACACAGAGGAACTCTCTCCTACTCAGCATTTGTGTCACCCGGTAGGTGGGTAGCGTTGGCTGTTCACGACTGAGCCGGGGAAGCAGACGGTCCTGGAGATCTTTCTGGTGCTTAGCAGGGATCCAAGAAAGTTGTAAATTGCCAGAGGGCAATGGCTCGAGCAGACAAGCCCCGCCTCCTGCGAGCTGTGCAGCCTCAGACCGTCTCCGTAACCAAACTGAACCTCAGTGTCCTCATCTGTAAAATGGGGGTGGTCATTAGCTCACCAGAGCCCCTGGGAGGAGTAAGATTCCAGCATGTACATGAAGTGTTCATCATGCTGTCTGGCACATAGTGGCACACCCTAAATGCCAGCAGTTCCGGCAGTCATTCTAAGAGGTTGTGTGCTAGGGAAATTGGTGAAGGGAAAACGGATGTGGAGTGTGAGCTGACCCTTGAGAAGGCCGTGTGGAGGAGGACTGCAGCATGGCAGGGCCTGGACAGACAGGAGGGGCCCAAGCACGGAGCCTTCCCTTCAGCCGCGCCTCGGGGAGCACAGAGGTGCATTCAGGGCTGGGATCCCTGCCCTGCAGACTCAGTCTTACGACAGGTGGGCACTCAATGACGGCACAAGTCAGTCTCCATAGACCTGTATACATGACTGCTCACTCTTCAGAGTGCTCTTAAGGAAGAACAGAGGGCTAACAGAGTGTCACAGGGTCCCAGTTTAGATTTGGAAGGAGGGGTCTTGAAGGCAGTAACACTGGATGTCCCAAGGGGAGGTGCAGCTGGCTGGTTGAGTGTCGGGGCTCAGGGATAGCCCAGGCAGAGGCCTGGAAGCAGGAACTGAGCCAAGGCCAGGTGGGCCCACACGGGGCAGGAGGTGGGCCTGGGCCTTAGTGCCTGGGTCCGTGCCCTGTGCCCCAAGACGTATCAGCAGTGGTTCCTGTGATGGGATTTAGAGGCTGGGGTCAGATGATGGAGGGAGTTGAATTCTATCCACAAAACTGCCTTTTGTTCTCTGTCCTGGAGGCAAGCAAGGACCCACCCACAGGTCAGGTGTGTGTGAGAAGGAGGAGAGGTGATACCCCGAGGCTGAAGCTGAAAGCAGAGCTTCTGCAGGGGTAGGGGCAGGTCAATGGCTGATAGGGGAGGGAATGTCGGAGAAGGTGAGCAGGGTCAGAGGTGCCTGAGGCCCTCTAGCCAGCGTGTCCAGGGTCTGTTCCATCCTGTTGTCTCAGGGAAATACCCTAAGTTTGTGACACTAGTTTTTCAGGAATTTTGATTTATTTGTAGAAACCAAATTGACCAAAATATTAGGAATCAAGATAAAAATACTAAATCATAGAAACTCTCTTAAACTTGATTTTGAAAATGAAGCCTCTGAAATGCATTTGCGACCCATGAAGGCAGTCAGTGATGAACATCACTGATTTCCCAGCACTGCTCTGTGAGCCAGAGACTTTTCACAGATCTTTGCGGAAAGTGTTAGTGTCCTTATTTCGGGAGTGTTTTATGAAATGAACATGATAGGAGGTTGGTAGTTGGATTTTGTCTTAGCTTGCTTTCTAGATGCCCTTCCTTGATGCTGTAGAGCTGGCCCCGTGTCTGTGTAGTCCAGAGCTGGGAGCCACTAACCCTCCTAACTTAGTGTGGTGGAAATTATAGCAGCAGACGATGCAGATTACACTTGGGGGTGTGCAAAGCAACATTCCTGATTCCTGTCATCTTTTGGCTTTATGTGTCAGTCTCAGTGACTGTCCACGTGCAGAGGCCATGCTGTGAGGAGGAAGTGCCCGGCTGTCCCCCCCCCCCCGTACCTTCTCAAGTAGAGCTTGGCTATGGTTTGTGCAAACCATTGCTGATTACATATACAAAGTGAAAACTAACTGCTTTAGGGCTACCCACTTGCATAGATTAACTTAATTTTACATCAAAGTATCATTTTTCTTTCATAGGAACAACATAGTTCAGAATTTAATGTACCTCAGATTAGGCAAATGGAAAGAAAGATAGGAGATACCCCTTCTCTTTTGCCGTTGCCCTTGGGGTCTGTCAGCACCAAGGATGGTGACCCTTGTGACGCCCTCCACCCCAAGTTCTTGACCTTCTTTGCCCTCTGCCGGCCCTGACAGCAGGAGCTCTGTCGCTTCCGCCTCACCACACACGCCTCTGTGCTGCCACGGTTCTTCCCTCTGTGTTAGAATAAACCTGTGCTCAGAACACTGGAGGTGCTGTCACAGCCCTGAGCACAGCTGGCCAGTGCTCCCGAGGGACTTGCTGTCTAACCAGAGGGGATCAGCCCCAGCAGAGAGGGTGTGACTGGCGTTCGCGGCAGTAGGTGCACTGGTTTTGTGGCGCCTCTTGAGCTTTTGTGGCTTGTTTGCTGTCCTAGATGTTCTCAGCCCCCCTCAAGGAGGGGTGTCATCTTTGGAGCTGGGCTTAGTTTTGGTCATTGTTTTAACCACTGGACGCCAGCAGGTGCATGAACGAGGCTTTCCTCCTCGGTCGCGGTGCCTGTGCCTGATCACCTAGGCTCAGCAGGGGGTGCGCCCAGTTGTGCCAGCACCGCTCTTTCGGCTGCCCTGCTGTGTGGCTACAATGTCCACGCCAGTTTCCAGCAGTGGCACTGTGGTAAACGTAACATCAAAATATCTTTACCTGATAGTTAAGCAATAGTTATTTACATTTCCTTTATCTAGTCTTCCTTTCTATTTTAACAACACATCACGTTGCAGACACAACATTCCACGTCAGGCCATGCTGCCGTTCCTCCATTTTACAGATGAAGGACCTGAGGTTCGGAAAGATTTCTGTAGCCAAGGTTGCATGGCTCATGAACGGTGTGGTCCTCCTCGGCCCCTGAAGTTTTCTCTGGCTCCGAAGCCTGTGGGTTTCCCAGGGTGCTGTCTGTCTCCTCAAGTCTGTCTCCAGGCCTTGGTGCTGTACCACTTAGGACTACAGTTCCCTGACACTAGTGACATTCTGCAGCAATAAGAAAAGGTCCCGTAAGATCCTGCGTAGAAGACTCTTCTAAGTAATGCTTGAAATTTTTAAATTCTTTTTAGGGAAGTATCCACTGAAATGGAAAAGACAGCTATAAAGCAAAGGTACTCGGTGCTTTAAGTTACTCCTGGGTTACCTGCAACTTGTACATATGCAGAAGAACCCACTTTATAGCCATGTTGTGCAGTGGAGGTGTGCACAGGACACAGTGGGACAGGGGAGGCTTGTCACACTCCCTGTCAAAATGTCTGCAGAAACATGTTTTCTTTCTCGTCCTTGCATGCGCCGTGCATAGTTGATGTTTTATGACCCGTTAAAGCTTTCCCAGCATCCCCCTCTCTGTGTCAAAATCTTACCCACCATATAAGGTCCCACCCAGGCCTTCTACAAAACCTTTGCTCAGTGTTCCAGCCCACCCCGACCGACCCCTCTACTAAACCCGTTTAGCACTAATCATCTGTACCCCACTTTACTGTTGATTGTTCTCTAATTGTTTCATGAGTCTTTTCTCTCCAACCAAATTATAAGCTGCATGAGGGCAAGGAATATGTGTCATGCGTCTTTGGGATCTTCCTCAGAGTAGAGCCCCAAGGTAGGTACTAAGTAGGCCCCTAGTAACTTGGCCTGGATCACTCAGAATCCCAAACGCTGTGAGCACCTCTGCACACCTTTGTATGTGCAGCACCCATGTTGCCAGCGTTCTTCCCTCTTTGGATTCCTGTGGGAACAGACTGCATTGGATGGCCTGTGTCTGCTATTTCAGGATGTGGTGTCGTACCAGGATGTCGTGGACCTTACTGAAGATAGGAAGCCACAGAACCCAATTCAGGACAACATGGAAAACTACAGGAAGCTACTTTCGCTGGGTAAGCTGCCGTTTCTCCTGCCACGCCGAGTCAGGCACCTAGCATTCGGCCACCTAACCCTTTTCAAGCTGCAGGATATTAAAAGCCATGTTAATATTTTGGGCTTTAAGGGTAATAAGCTTTTGAAAAATTTCAAGAAGAAGAGGTTTGTGTTTTTAAGAAATCACTCTGATTTTGGGAAAAGAATGTATTGTACAGGGCAGGAGGGAACAGGGAACCGGCTCTTGCCACAAGAGTCGATGCTTTTTCCAGAGTGGTGACTGGATATTTTTCAGTACACATTTAGAGGGGAATTCTGACTTCTGGTTCGGACTCCCCTGGAAGCCATCTAGCTGAAGTCCCAATAAGCAGTTGGTCCTGCACGTGTCGCACTGGGGGGAAGCGAGCCGAGGAGAGTGTTGGATAAGGCAGGAGATCCGGGGGAGCTCAGGATTGGAGAACAGGTGGAGAAAGAGCAGCCTAGAGAGGCAGGGTGGAGATTGGAGGCCAGTGAAAACAAGGGGATATAAATATTTGAGAGGCGGTTACAGAAGGTGGAGACTAAAAAGATACACAAAACTTAGAGACATATATGGAGGTTTTCCTACAAATTTCTAGGTGGAGTCAGGAGAATTAATAAGACTCAGACTAAAGTGGGCTCAGAAATGGATAGTAAGGAAGTGAGGCTGCAAACAGAAGCTACCCAAAGAATCGGGCATTGGGTGTGGGCTGTCTCGTGACTAGTGGCTCAGAGAAAGAGATGACAGTAGTGACATGTGTTGGTCCTCAACCTGAGCATGAACTCTCATATTATTACTGTGAACAGGGGTTCAGCTTGCTGAAGACGATGGCCACTCCCACATGACACAAGGCCATTCATCGAGGTCAAAGAGAAGTGCCTACCCAAGCACCGGCAGAGGTAAACACCAGGCAGACCGTGTGCAGTGGCCACTTTAATCAGTGACCTGGGAACCACATGTACACATTGATAAACCTACACTTTATGTCCACACCACCATCACAGAAGCCCCACTGTTATTTTGCCCAAGCATAGGGACCAGGCGGTATTTATAGTTGGGGTTTCTTTTCAGGTCTGAAAACTATGCCTGAAGCCAAAAAGTCAACCCATCGGCGGGGAATTTGTGAGGATGAATCTTCCCACGGGGTGATAATGGAAAAATTCATCAAGGATGTTTCACGCAACTCCAAATCAGGACGGGCGAGGGGACCTAATGGTCGGCCTCAAAGGTTCCCCACAAGGCCAGATGGTGATTGGAGAGAAGTGCCATGCAACAAGAGGGCGTCGGTGATTCAGGAGAGGGGCTATGAAGGGAACGCCTTTGGGGGAGGCTTTACTTTCAACTCTAACCTTGTTTCTAGAAAGAGAGTCTTGGAAAGAAAAAGACGCTATCACTTTGACACAGACGGGGATAGCCCAGTTCATGATCAGAGAGGCTGTGCCAAGAGAAAGCCCTTTGAGTGCAGTGACATGAGGAAAGCCATGGGCCTGAGCAGCCTTGGCGGCCCCGCCTGCACCGAGCCGCAGCCCTTTGCCCTTGGGTCACTGCCCTACACATGTGATGAGTGTGGGAGGCCCTTCGGTGTGGTTTCAGAATTTGTTGAGCACCAGATCATGCACACAAGAGAGAATCTCTACGAGTATGGTGAATCCTTCATCCACAGTGTGGCTGTCAGTGAGGTTCAGAAAAGACAGGCTGGAGGGAAACGCTTTGAATGTAAGGAGTGTGGGGAAACCTTCACCAAGAGCGCTGCCCTTGCTGAGCACCGGGAGGGTCACGCCAGAGAGCACCTCACGGAGCGCGAGGACGAGGAGCCCGAGGAGCCCGAGGAGCCCTTCCTGCCGAGCCCGACCTTCCGTGAGCTTCAGAAAATGTACGGGAAGGATAAATTCTATGAGTGCCAGGTGTGTGAGGAGACCTTCCTGCATAGTTCCGCCCTGGTCGAGCACCAGAAAATCCACGGCGGCAGCGATGAAGACGATGAACGTGGGGAAGCCTTTAAGCCCAGCCCATCCCTTAATGATCTCCAGAAAATGTATGGCAAAGAGAAAATGTACGAATGCGAGGTGTGTGGGGAGTCCTTCCATCACAGCTCGTCCCTGAGGGAACATCAGAAGCTCCACGCCAGAGGGAGTCAGTTCGGAAACAGAGGCAAAGTGTGTGAAGAGACCTTTATTCCTGGTCAGTCCTTCAAGAGGCTCCAGAAAACTTACTCCAGAGAGAAGCTCTACAACTTTAAAGACGGCAGGAGTCCCTTCAGGCACAGCTCAGACCCCAGCGAGCGTGAGAAACTTCACTGTCGGAAGAACGTCCGTGGAGGCAGGGGGCTCGAGAAGTCTGTCATCCTCAGTGTGTCCTCTGCAGAATCTCAGAAGAGCCATACCGTGACCAGACCGCCTGAAGACGAGGAGCAGAAGGCGTGCCCCGCTAGCTCTAACCCTGAAGGCGACCAGAAATTTTCCCCTCAAGAAAATGTCTGTGAGTGGAAACCAAATGAGAGGTCTGTTATTCACAGTCTAGGCTTTGCCAAAGCTCAGAAAAGTTGCAGTTCAGTGAAGCCCAATAAGCCAACAAACCTTACAGAGGCTGCCATCCAGACCTCAGGGGCTACTGATTACCAGGAAGTCCATGCTGGAGAGAAAACCTCTGAAGGAAAGAAACACGAGAGGTCCGTTATCCACAGCTTATCTGCTTTCAGGGCTCCCGAAAGTCACACTGAAAATGAACTTGCTGAGCATGAGGAGAAGGGAGAATCCTCTGCTTATGTCTCGGGCCTTCACAAGCAACAGAAATCTCCTGCCAGAGAGAACCCTTACGAAGTGAGTGAGGGTAACAACCCCAAGGGCTCTGTTACACACAGTGTGTCCCACACCCGACCTCAGAAACGCCTTACTGGGCAAGAGCCCAGTGATCTTAAGAAGGATGGCGAATCTTCTGTTCCCAGCTCAGATGTCCGTGAACATCAGAAGGCTCGTGCTAAGAAGAAAAACATTGAGTGTAAGAACCACGAGACCTCTGTAATTCACTCCCTGCGCTACGGCACACCTCACACATCGCGCCCTCGAGAGAAATTCTGTGAATGTCCGGAGTGTGGAGAATCCTTTGTTCTGAGCTCTGACCTCACCGAGCATCAGAAGATTCATGATAGAAAGAAGCGCTCTGGAAGGAAAAACTATGAGCCGTCTGTTATTCAGAGCTTAACCTCTACTGACCTTCAGACGGGTTACACTAAACAGCCGGGCCAGACGGGTCACACCGAAGAGCAAGTGAGCAACGAATGTGAGGAGTGTGGGGAAGGCTTGGCCACCAACAAAGACCTTGGTGTACATCAGAAAATGTGTGCCCGGGAGGAATTCCACGGTGGGAAGCTGTCCAGAGGCTCTGTTTTTCAGGCTGCCAGTATTGATGGGGCTCAGCAGGAAGAGCCTCAGGCCGAGCCAGATGGCGAGGACGACCCGGACGAGGACGAGGGCGAAGATGCGATCTACGGATGTAAGGACTGCGGGCTGGGATTTGCAGATCGCGCAGACCTTAGAGACCATCAGAAAGTTCACGGCAGAGAGCATGCCATCGACACTCGCGAGTACACGCATTCTGTAATTCACACCCATTCCGTTAGTGAGTACCAGAAAGAGTACAACGGAGAGCAGCTCTATGAGTGCCCAGCATGTGGGGAATCTTTTGTTCATAGCTCATTCCTTTTTGAGCACCAGAAAATCCATGAGCAAGGTCATTTTTTTGACCATAGGAGGTATGATGAGCCTTTCATGCCCCCTTTGGTCATTAATCCACGGAGGTCTCGTGGCCCACAGAAGAATGCCGCTACGGGGACATCCCTGCAGTGCCACGTTTGTGGACGAGACTTCATTCACGGGTCTGTCCTGAATGAGCACATGGTGATTCACACTGAAGAGAATTCACCAGAGCAGGGCCAGGGAAGTGAGGGTGCTGGCCGTGCGGGCGTGGCCCTCAGCGGGCGTCAGAGGGGTCAGACCGAAGAGAAGCACTATGAATGTCAAGTATGCGGTGAGTCCTTCTGCAGTCAGTCTGATCTCAGGGAGCACATGAGAGTCCATGAGAGAGATGAGCCCTATGATTATGGGGCTTCCTTTGTCCACACCTCCTTTCTTACTGATCCTCCCAGAAGAGGTTCCCCATTCTATGAATGCAAGGACTGCGGGAAGTCCTTTATTCATGACACAGTCCTCACTAAGCACCAGAAGCTCCACCTTGAAGAGGAAGAAACAGCAGAAGCAGCCCAGGAAGTTGAAGCCAATGTCCTTGTTCCCCGAGAAGTGCTGCGGATCCAGGGCTCAAACGTGGAGGCTGCTGAGCCCGAGGTGGAGGCCGCCGAGCCCGAGGTGGAGGCTGCCGAGCCCAATGTGGAGGCTGCCGAGCCCAACGGAGAGGCCGAAGGGCCGGATGGGGAAGCTGCAGAGCCAAATGGGGAGGCTGAACAGCCCAACGGAGAGGCCGAACAGCCCAATGGGGATGGTGATGAACCAGATGGTGCCGGGATCGAAGACCCAGAGGAAAGAGCTGAAGAGCCAGAGGGGGATGCCGATGAGCCAGATGGTGCTGGGGTTGAAGACCCAGAGGAAGAAGGTGAAGATCGACAGATTCAGGTTGGAGAAGCGTATTATGACTGCAGGGAATGTGGAGAAACATTCACTTCCCACTCAGCCTACGGTGAGCACCTGAAAACCCATGCCAGGGTGATAATATTAGAGCCTGGAAACGTCTATGGGGAAAGCTCACACTACACAGAACACGCCAGCACCAGCACTGGTGACAGTGACAGGGCCCGTGACAAGTACTTCAGGTGTGACGTCTGCGGGCAGCTCTTCAGTGATTGCCTGTCCCTTGCGAGGCACCAAAATACCCACACTGGCTAGAACACCAGTGGGAAGGTTGCAAGACCTCCACTCGGAACATGACTCTTACTCACCACAGACTTCACACCCCCCATGCGAGTATCAGAAGGACACTTAGCCTCGACCTGTGCACACCTGACTGAACCTCAGACAACTCAGACGGAAAAGACACCCAAAGAGGAGACACCCTTGGCCTCCGCTCAGCAGACCCGGGGGTGGGTGGGGGGGCATGCGGGAAGGCCGGGGCACACGCCCTCCCTTCCGTCCGGGGGCCACCCTGAGGGGAGCCACAGAAGCTTCCCCCGGTGACCGTGAATGACACTCTGGACCTGTGTGAATGTTCCCTGAGATGTACATAAAGTAGCAAATCCTAGCAGAACAGTGATCACATGTATTTGGATTCGATGTGATGAACAGCAGTTCGCTGTGCGGAGGTTCTGCACCCGGTCCTCTGTAATCTTTTCTTTTTTTTTGGAGGAGGAAGAGAGCAACAAATTAGAATATATTTGTAAGCATCTTAGATCCTGAGAAAGGTTTCTTGTGCATTATTTGAACCCCTTCACTATCTTTTTGAGTAATTGTGTGCTGTTCCTTAGTCTTAAGTGTCCCTGTAAAGGTGTAGGCATGAAAATGTCTTCTCCGTTTTGCTGTTTGAAAAGAGAAGTACGTGAGCTTTGTTCTCAGCCGTCGTGTTCACACCGACGCTGTGGAACCTGATGCTTGTGATGCTGTACGGTGTGTGGATTGGCCTTTGACCCGAATGGATCAGTTGCCACATTCTACCTTGTAGTGATTCTCATGTAAAAGTATTACAAGTGTTTTGTTTTAACCAACTTGATGTATGTTTGATAGTGAATTCACAAAAGCTGAGGCTTTTCCCTGTAAATCTTGTCTTTTGCCTTTAAAGAGTGGGTTGCAACCATCACTAGATCACGGAAGTGCCTATTGAAGGTTGAGAACTGTAGGAGAGGCTCTCGTGTTGTAAATACAGATGCAGACTATCAACTTTCATCATTTCCTTGCGCGCTTCCTGCCTTAAGTGACGAGTGGCAGCGTGGCTTTGTTAGTAGGTACTGCCCCGAGTCAGCTTGCACCCCGGGTGCCCAGGAGCTAGTGTCCTTCGAGCCTTCTGTCACTGAACGTAATCCTCGTCTTCACCTGTCTGACCCTCAATCCCATGCCTAACTTGCATTTTTTTAAAAAAAAGCTTTCTTTACAGTCAGCCCACGCTTAACATGGACTCAGGTTCCCCAGCAGCCTTAATCTGTTCTGTCACCGCGTGTTCCCTCCCTCTCTGTCCCCCCAGGCATTTCTGAGCTGCCCCCTGGAGCGCTGTGTCTGTCTGGTCTCCTCAGCCCCCACTTACCCACAGATGCCCCGCAAGCCCGCAGCTCCCGTGTCTTGTTCTGTGGGCCACCTGTGCTCCTTTTGTTTCCCTTCCCCTCACACATCACTATTAAGAAATTATTTGGCTTTGAGTTGGCTGGAAAAAAAATTAAAAATAATAAAATATTTTAAAAAAAAGCGGATCTGTAGATGAAGTGAGCAAAAGTTAAGAGCGGAGAATTTGAGCAAGCAAAACTACAACGCCTGCTGGGGGAATGAGTCTACATCTCACTCTTGTAGATGCGCGTGGTTAGGGCTCTCGGCAGGAGTGTCAGCTGCAGGGAGTGCCGCAGTGGAGGGAGGTCGCAGGGCTGAGGGGTGAAGCAGGGACGAGCAAGCCACAGCAGGGAGTCCCGGGAAGGCGAGCAGGCAGACAGGCGGCATCAGAAGCAGGAGCTGGAAGGCCAGGCCAGTGGGAATGCGCGGAACAGGCTGCCCTGGGCAGTGTAGAAGAGGGGGCCCTCTTGGATGGCATGGTGTAGGTGAGGGCCAGCTGCACCAAAAGACCTGAGGTTGGAATGGACCCCCGGGAAAACAGGACAGTGAGCCACCGCATTTGCGGAGGACCCTTGTCACAGGAGCCAGTGTTGATGTCATAGGGGTGAACTTGGGTTCATCACTGTTAGCAGGACTAATTGGTAGAGCCTTGTCAGAAAGCAACTTGCCAATTGTCAGGGTGTCCCTTCCAACCTTATATTAGTGAAAATTTAGGAACAACTTAAATGCCAAACAACGGGAGAGTGATTAAGTGAACGCATCCATGGACTCTTGTGCAGCTGTTTAAAAATGATAGCCATGGAGAGTTATGTAGCAAGGTGGAAATATATTTATGGAATATTAAGTGGAAAAAACAGGACACAATTATATTTATACTATAGTTATAACTGTTTAAAAATATGCTTATATAGTCAAAAGCTGTTGTGTAGTCATTGTAGGCCTATAGTTGAGCATTATTTTCCTAAATTCCTTGAGTGTTCTTTATGGTAGTGTTACTAAAAAGTTTTATAGTCATTTTTCCATTGTGAACATTATTTGAACTCATCATCAGACACTTGGAAAATACAGAAAAGTGGAGGAAAAAATAACTATATTCTCACCATGCAAAGATAGATATACTCTTAAATCACTTTATTCTCATTTCTGTGCACAAGTTTATGATTATAACTGTGGGTCAAACTGTGTATTCAAAATAGCTATTATGTCACCTTTGTGGAATTATGGTCACTTTCATCTTAATGTCTTCAAATATTCCTTATAAAAGTGTCCTGATAAGAAAGTTTATTATGTTTGTTTCCATTACAAGCATAATATGTACCCAGAGGAAAAATTGGAAAATACAGTAAATTTTTAAGGGAAAAAAAAAAAGTCACCCATATTCCAAATACCCAGCAACTATGGTTAACATCTTGATGTTTCCTCCATCTTGTTTCAGTGCACAAGTTTGTGATTATAACAGTGTTAAATATGTACTCATAGAGTCTAAAATGAAAAAAATGCAGAAAATAATTAGTGTTGTCATTGTAGGATTATGTTAAATATTTTGTCTCAGATTCCTTGAATGATCTTTGGTATTTTGGTATTAAATCTTATGTATGTATTTTTCCATTACAAATATAATACATACTCATACCAAACTTTGGGAAATTCAGTAAAGTAGAAGAAAAGAAAGTCACCCATATTCCCAACACCCAACAATGGCTGTTAATGTCTCACTCTGCGTGCCAGTCTGTGACTATACAAGTGTCAATGATAAGTATGCATAGCATTGAAGATGGGAAGAAACATGGAAACCAATTAAGAAATAGTTGTGTGGTGCTTGTGGGATTTTGGTTGAATATTTTGTCTGGTTTCCTCAAGTGGTCTTTATCATAGTGTTTTGCTGGTCTACCTTTATTACGTATATTTCTATTATAAACACAGTATGTGTTCATTATAGAAACTTTGAAGTTACAGAAGTGTAGAAGAGAAACTCACCCATATTTTCACCACCCAAAGACTGTGGTTAACATATCTTGACATGTTTTCTTCATTGTTTCTGTACACAGGTTTTTTGTTTGTTAATATGGTTGTGGCTGTTCTATCTGTAATAGTGTCAACAATAAAAATAAAGTTAAAAATAAGATATTTCTCAGTCTCTCTTGTTCATTTTAAGTGTTGGGGTTGTTAAATACAGTTTCTTATGATAACTGTAAATCCAGAAACTTAGTGCCTCCTTAAGCTCCTTTAAGTTTTACATACAGATCTTACTCCATTTTAAAGTATCGCATATTTCAACAGTTACTTCTAAGGGATCTTTTACTATGACATGATCCCACATTTGTAACTGCACTTACAGAATTAAAGCTATATTTTCTAATAGTGTTTTTAAATTTGATAACCAGAAGCATATTTCTGTTAACTTGAGTCAGCATTTTTAATTTTAATATCATTTAAGGTGATATTCTCTCAAAAATACAAGCAAGAATAATCCCTTAACATAAAAATGTTAATATTATGGTTTAGAATTTCTTTAAAAGTATCTAATCCTAACTCTTCTCTGAGGTTAAAAAGTGTTTATGCTTAGGGAAGTAATTTCCCTTCCTTTACCCTAACTTCAACACCAGAAACATCCCATGCAATTTGGCAGGTTATCATCCCAGATGAACTGGAAGGTCATTTTTAAACATGCTTTTAACTCCACCACAACCACAGTTTTTCAGCCAGATTGCTCACCGTTGGCTGCTGCTGAGGGTTGCGCCGTACTCAGCTTGGGATTGCTTCATGACCCAAAGGAGATGGTCACTACTTCCCCCTTTGCAGTGCCCTGCATGTCACACAATTGAATTCAACTCTGAAGATACAGAAGCGTACTTCTTATTTAATTCTAACTCCTGTGAAATTTGGCAGGGTGGCAAGAGTCCTTAGTTCTTCCATATTATTAGAACTTTTAATAGTTCTATATGAGTGTCGGTGATAAGTATGCATAGCATCGAAGATGGGAAGAAACACGGAAACCAATTCAAGAAATAGTTGTGTGAAACCCCATTGAATCATGGTTATCTCTGGTAGCACTGACTCTTCGGTCACAGCTTTGATAATCCTTCAATGAGCGTAGGTCCGTGAGAGGGTCTTTAAAGACTGTTTTCCTGGAGAGTGTATGACAAAAGACAGTAGAAGAAGTGGGGGTCATTTTGGGTTGCCCAGCCAGCACTTACACTCTCAGGGAGTTCCCTCTACGCACACCTCGGTTGTTGGGGTGATCACAGCCCTGCCGCCATGTCTATTCATGAGATTTGACCTTTCCCTGGCCTCGGCTGGCTGATGCTCACGTCCAGTCACACTCAGACTAAGGCTGGTTATGTCGGCTAGGGCTGGGCGTGCTACGGACTGAGCCACGTGGCCAGACGGGAGCGTGGTTCCTGGAGCCTCGCCCACCCCAGCTGCTGCGGATCCTGGCTGAACTTCCTCCCCGTGGCTTCCTTAAGAACTGTATCTTAAAATGACCCCCCTTTCGTGTGAGCTGGCTTTTTGATACTGGTGTGGTTTTTACTGTTTCACCAGCCCCGCCCCTGCCCAAACTGAAGGCTGAGCCTGGTGCCAGCCTGGCTGCCCAAGCGGAACACCAAAGGGAAGCCGTTCCGCTGGCAGGTGCTCTCTGTTCCTGCCGCAAAGGGAGCCAGAGCGTCCTTGAGGCCTGAGTGTTCAGCTCTCCCTTTATTCCCTGAGCTACCCAGTAGGCTTCCAGTCTACTCCTTACTTGTTTTACTAGGCCAGAGTGAGTTAGTTGCAACCCCAAAGAGCCCTAAGTGATACAGAACTCACCACCGGAAAGGGTTGGAGCTAATAAACCCGAGGAAAAGGTGGGTACTTTGAATTCAGTCTTGGGCCTCGGTGTGGGAAACTGGTGTACAAGGCGTATGACTGGAAAGCTTCAGTATCGCCTCTGGTCAGCCGTCCGGAGTCATCTACTTCCCGGGGTGAAGGGCTTGATAGCTGCTGTCACAGACAAATCCAAGATGGTGAGCAATGTCAAGATCAGAGGGACAGGATTTCAACAAACACCTTGATCCCCTGACTTCTATCAGCTAAATCCATAGTCTCACCTATTCCTAATATGAAAAATATGGGCGACCCGAGGGAAACAGGGTCCTGGCAATGGGATGGTGGCATGTAGGAGGCTTGGAAAGACTGAGACAGCTCTGAAGCTCCAGTCCCTTTGAAATAGACATGTCACCAGGTCCTCCAGCACAAGACAAAGTTGAGAGGGGTGCCTGTGGGAGGGGCAGCAATTGAAATGCTCTCTATTCTCCATGGTGATGGGAGGAACCCCAGTATTGAAAAAGGGACCACTTTTCCTAGGAAACATGGCTGTGTGACAAGATCCTGGGTCAGGGGGAGTTCTGACAGATTCTTGGGTGTGATTCCCCCAAAATGGTTTATATAATGAAACCAGTCTAGGTCTAAAAGACGCGGACTAGGGCCAACATAATAGAGTGACCACATCCTTGAGTCAGTTTATAGACAGAGCTACAGAAGGACACTTTAGGGACCCTTGAGGAAAGACTTTGAGATATATACTATCTATTATCTAGGTATCTATTACATCCATATATCTATATCCATATTATCTATATATCTCACTCTGCCTTCCACATAGGAGGCTGCAGCCTTTTACATAGATGATTCTTGTGTTGACAAACCTTCCAGGGACCAGTGGATGTTGCTTCTCAACAAACATGAATTCTTGGGGATTGAAACATTGCAATGTGAAAAGCAATTAAGATACAGCATGCTGTGTACAGGCAAGCCAGGCTATACAACTCCTAGTTACACCTGTTAAATTCTTGACTTAGTTTACCAAGTCCCTCCTCTCCTGGGAAAGCACTATATCCAACCCCCACCCTATATGGCAGCAGGTTAAACGCACTGCATCCCTTTCATCAGAGAGAGGGCAATGTTTGATCTCAATGGAACAGAGAGTTGTTCTGGATTTAGATTTTTCTTTGTTCACCAGTCTCTTATCAACATCTGTGGGCTTACTACATGCCTCATATACCACATATATACCATATGTAGCAGTTATCAATCATAGTAATGCTGTATAACAAGCAACCACAAAACCTCCATGACATACAACCCATGTTTATTTCTCAAACACCTAGGATCAGCTCAGGATTGCCTAGGTGGCTTTGCTGATCTTGGCTGGGCTTGTTCACAGCTGGGGGTTGGCTGGCAATCAGCTAGTGTAGCTAGTTATAGCTGGAGGTGGGAGGCTCTTATTTGTATGTCTCTTCCTCCTGAGAGCAGTAAACCCTCTCCTTATGGTGATGGTAGAAGTACAAAAGAACAGGTGAAAATACACAAGGCCTCTTGAGGCTTAGGCTTAGAACTGGTATACTGACACTCACCTCATCCTGTTGGCCCAAGCAAGTCACCTTGGGTGGGGAATATAATACTCCTTTAGGAGAGGAATTCTAAAGCCACGTGACAAAAGATACAGATGCAGGGAGGAGTGAAGAACTGGAGGCAATGCAATCACTATACCATAGTGTACCTCAGTACATTGCTAGTAACCAAGGAATGTCTTCCCATTGATGTATACCCCACAGACCCCCATAAATCATTATTTTTAAAAAGTGGCATATCCAGGTGGAGAAAGACAAGTGCCAAATGATTTCACCCATCTGTGGAGTATAACAACAAAGCAAAAACCGAAGGAACAGAACAGCAGCAGACTCACAGAACTCAAGAAGGGACTAGTGGTTACCAAAGGGAAGGGGGTTGGGGAGAGTGGGTTGGAAGGGAGAGGTAATGGGATTAAGGGGTTTTATGATTAGCACACATAATATGGGGGGGCACAGGGAAGGAAGTATAGCACAGAGAAGACAAGCAGTGACTCTATAGCATCTTACTATGCTGATGGACAGTGACTGCAATGGGGTATGTGTTGGGGATGTGATAATAGAGGGGAATGTAGTAACCACAATGTTGCTCATGTGAAACCTTAGCATAAGATTGTATATCAATGATAGTTTAATTTTAAAAAAATTTGTTTAAGTGTCATATGCTAAGGAAAACAAACCTATGGGTTTTTGATGAGAGAAGCTACCTTCTGACCTTGGAAGTTGCTTAGCCATATGTGATATATGTCCCAAACGTACAATGTGTCCATGGTTGGAACAAAAAACTCCAGGAAAAAGAATTGAAAACAGAGGTGTACTTCTTTCCATTATGTCTAATTACCCACTCTAAAAATTTTAGCTTTCTGCTCCAGCCATCAGGAATTCTGTTAATTTAGTTTTATTGCCCGAGGGAGTATTTCCAGCAGGAGACACCATAGTTCCATAGAACTTGAGGCTGAGACTATCCCCTAGCCCCAGGTCTAGCACCCCTAGTGTTCCTATTACCACTAGACAAATAGACAAAAAAAGGATTACAGCGATAACTGAGATTGGCTCTAACCATCAAGTAGACATGTAGTTGGTTACTGCTTTCTTTTTTGTTGTTATCTCTTATCATGTAATAATTCTAAAACTTAAGGACTTAAAATAACAATCAACAGTCATATATTTGCTCACAGCTCAGCAGCCTGTGTTGGGTGGGGCCCACTTGATGGCCTGCTGTCTTACCTAAAGTCATTCATGAAGTTGCAGTTATGTATCAGGAAACTCAGCTGGGGGTTCCTGAATGGTTAGTCTCTAGCTTGCCTCAAATCAACAATTTTTGGCTGACTGGTGCAAAGCTCTCCCAGTCAGACCCAAATTTGAAGCTGCTGTTTCAAGTGCATAGACAACAAAGCAAACCTATGGGAAACATGAATAATCAAGAAAATACAGCACAAAGGAAGAAAACAAATCAGTAACCAACCTGAAAGAAATGGAAATCGGCAAATTGCCTGAAACAGCATTGAAAATAATCATCTTTTGAAAGTCAGTGAAGTTATAAAAGAACATGGATAGATAACTAAATTAAATCAAGAAAATGATAACATGAACAAAATGAGAATTTCAACAAAGAAAGAGAAACAATTTTTTAAAAAACCAAACAAAAATACTGGAGCTGAAGAATACAATAACTAAACTGACAAATTCATGAATGGAGTTTAAAAGCAGCCTTGATCAAGCAGAAGAAAGAATCAGGAACTTGAAGACTAATCATTTGAAATTATCCAGTCAGAGGAGCAAAACGAATGAAAAAGAGTGAAGAAAACCTAAGAGACTTACAGAACTCCATAAAGTGAACAAATGTGTGCATTATGGGAGTTCCAGATGGAGAAATGTGGGCAGAGGAAGGAGGGAGGCAGGAAGAAAGGAGCAGAAAGATTATTTTAAGAAATAATGACTAAGAATTTCCAAGTTCTGGGGAAGCAAAAGAACGTCAGATTAATGAAGTCCAAAGAATCCCAAGAAGGTTGAACCTGAAAAGATCTATACCCAGACACAGAATAATGAAATTCTCAAACATCAAAGAAAGAGAATTTTGAAAGCAAGACCCATCATAAACTACATGGCAGGTAGCCCCAATAAGACAGTAAGCAGATTTCTCTGCAGAAACCTTGCACTCCAGGAAAGAATGGGATGATTTACTCAAACTGTTGAAAGAAAAACCATCAACCAAGAATATTACACCTCGCAAAGCTATCCTTCAGAAGTGAAAGGAAGATAAAGGATTTCCCAGACAAATAAAAGTTGAGGGAGTTCACGATAGACCTGCCTTACAAGAGATGTCAATGAGTTCTTCAAGCTGAACTCATTGTGAAAAGATGCTAACTAGCAGCATGAAAACATATGAATATAAAATTCACTGGTAAAGGTAAGAATATAGTTAAATACAAAATACCCTAATTCTGTTATGGTAGTGCATAATCACTTTAAATTCTTCTATAAAGTTAAAAGACAAAAGCATTTAAAATAACTGTAATTATGATAACTTACGGATACACAATAGGAAAAGGTGTAAATGGTGACATCAATAACAAAGTATGTGGGGTGGGTGTAGAATTTTTGTGTGCAATTGAAGTTATCAACTTAAAATAGATTGTTAAAACCATAAGATGTTTTATGTAAGTATTATGGTAAACAGATTTTTAAAAACTGAAGTAGATACACCAAATATAAGGAAAAAAGGAATGAAAGTATACTACTACATAAAACCATTAAATCACAAAGGAAAACAGCAAGACAAAGAAAGGAACAAATAAAATCAAAAAACAACAAAATGGTGACAATATGTCCTGACCTATCAATAATTCCTTTAAATGTAAATGGATTAAATTTCCTGATTAAAAGACATAGAGTGGCTTAAAGAATCATAAGACACCACTATGAATGATTATATGCTAACAAACTGGACAGCATAGAAGAAATGGATACATTCTTAGACACACACACACTGTGATCCAAATATTTGCTGCCTACAAGAGACTCAGTTTAGCTGTAAGGACATATGTAGGTTGAAAGTGAAGCGTTGAAAAAAGACATTTCACATAAATGAAACGGTAACCAAAAAAGAAGAAAAGTGGATATTCCTCCATCAAACAAAATAGACTTGATGTCAAAAATTGTCACAAGAAACAAAGAATGATTGTATAATGATAAAGGGGTTCATTCATCAAGAGGATTTAACAATCACCTATGCACTCAACATCAGAGCCCCAAAACAGTAACAGAACTGAAGGGAGAAAAAGCAATACAATAATAGTAGGAGGCTTCAGTGCTCCACCTTCAACAATGGATAGATCATCGAGGCAGAAAACAAAGAAACAGTGGATTGGATTGACACTATCCAAGTGGACCGACAGACATGTACAGTGCCTTCCTTCCAACAGTAACAGAATATACATTCTCAAGCACACAAAAAATTCTCCAGGTTAGGCCCCAAAACAAAGCTTAACAAACTTTGGCAGATGGAAACTATTTCTAGTATCTTTTCCAAACACAATACAAAACAATAGAAAAGATCAACAAAACTAAGAACTGGTTTTTTAAAGATAAAATTGACAAACGTTTGGCTAGATTAAGAAAAAAATAACTCAATGAAATTATTAATGGAAGAGGAACTGTTACAACTGATACCACTGAAATTTTTTTAAATCATAAGATGCACTATGGATTATTATATGCTAACAGATTGGACAATTTATAAGAAACGGATACATTCTTGGAAATGTACAACCTACCAAAACTGAATCATGAAGAAATAAAAACTTT
This sequence comes from Manis javanica, assembly GCF_040802235.1. Lineage (NCBI taxonomy): Eukaryota > Metazoa > Chordata > Mammalia > Pholidota > Manidae > Manis > Manis javanica. Next base: position 1,671,238 of record NC_133172.1, read on the forward strand.
GAACAGGCCAATAATGAATAAGGAGATTGAATCAGCAATCAAAACCTTCCAACATGGAAAAGTCCAGTACCAGGTGGCTTTACTGGTGAATTCTACCACACATTAAAAGAAGAATTAACAGCTGTCCTCCTCAAACCTTCCCCAAAAGTGGAACCAGAAGGAACATTTCCAAATTCATTTTATAATGTCAGCATTATACCAAATGTCACCCAATACCAAAGCTAGACAAGGACACTACGAGAAAAGAAAACAATGGGCCAATATTATTGAAGAACATAGAGGCAAAAATCCTCAACAAAATGCCAGCAAACTGTATTCAATAGCACATTAAAAGGATAACAAACCCCATTATCAAGTGGGGTTTATCGCTGAGTTGCAAGGATAGTTTAACCTCAACATAATAACGACTGTATATGACAAGGCTGCTTGTCATCATACTCAACAGTGAAATACTGAAATAATTCCCTCTAAGATCAGGAACAAGACATGAATGCCCACTCTCATCTTTTTATTCAATGTACTACTGTAAGTTCCAGGTAGAGCAATCAGGCAAGAAGAAGAAATAAAAGGCATGTGAATGGGAAAGAAAGAAGTAAAAGTACCTTCCTTTCTGTCATGGAAGGTAACATTTATAGGTTCTGGAGATTAAGATGTGGACATCTTTGGGGAGCCCTCCCTTAATTTGGAAAAGAGGGAAGAGACAGGATGTTGTCTGCTTTGTTTCCTGGAGTGAGACGAGGAGGAGCTGTCCCTCCAGATGGGTCCCCTAAGGGCAAGTGTTGCCTATGCCAGTGGTTAAGAGCGCCCACCCTTGAGCCAGGTTGAGTCTTAGCTCAAATCCCAGCTTCCCATTTCCTAGCTGCTCCTTTCAACAGCTCTGCGCTTTCATTCCCTGAAAAACAGAAGCAATAATATCTATCCAGGACTAGCTACATAATTTTCATGATCTAGTACAAAATTAAAATGTAGGATCCCATGTTCAGAAATTTTTAAGAATTTCAGACATGCACAGTAGAGCATTAAACATACCTAGGGATGTATCTCCAACTGCACATCCAGGAAGGGAGTGTTCTAGGTCCTGACCCTTGCAAGGGTGAGGCTGGTGACACCGTGAGCCCAAGCTCATTTCTCCTCTCTCCCACCAGGGACAGGGCCTCACAATGGCCTGCAATAATCCTTTAATTCCCCTGTGAGAGAGGGAACAGGTGTCCCTTCTCACCCCTGCTCTGGGCAGAGTCCTCCTGGGTGAGAGGCACAAACCTCTCTAGTCAGTGACTCTGGCCTGGACCTAAAGGAATGCGCCCCTCTAACCAGTACTCCAGATCCAGGATAGGTGGTTGAGGGGCTGTCACAGACTGAACTCCCCCAAATCCTAGGGTAAATGGTTTTCTGCCCTGGGCTCCTTCCACTATCCTTGCTGTTCTTCAAACGCATCGCGCAAGGCCCCATCTCTGGGCCTTTGCACTAGCTATTCCCTCTGCCCACAACACATCTTCTCCAGACATCAGTATGTCCTGTCTTGAGCTTTGTTCAAATGTCATATTTTTAGGAATACTTTCATTGGCCACCCTGAAATTGCAGCACTTCCCAAGCACCACATACTCCCCATTTAATTTTTCTCTATGCTACTACTTTCCACCATCTGATTCACTAGATACCTTACTTATTTTTTATTGTCTTTCTTTTGCATTGATAGGAATTTATGTCTATTTGCTTCCCTACTGTATCTTCAGCACCTAGGTCAGCACCTGGCATACCAGTAGGTACTCGATACACAGTTCAGTGAGCAGTCAGGGGCTTCGGCTCTGGATCCAGACTTCCTGGGACCCCAGCTTTGCCACTGGTCAACTATGTTGCCTTGGGCATGTATTTTAAAGCTCCTGACCTCAGTTTCCTTATTTGTAAAATGGGGTTCTTTTCATAGTTCAAAGGAGAAATACATGTAGCCTGGCTGCTCTTCCATAAATGGCAGTTATTTTTCCTATGATTAGGACAGCTACACCCCCAGACACCCACTGTGTTAGTCTCCTTTTTGTTTGTTTCCAATTTTATAGAGAAATGATTGACAAGTCTGTGTATATTTAAGATGTATTACATGATGTTTGATAAACATACACATTGTGAAATGATTACTACAATCAAGATAACATGTCCATCACCTTACATGTTTACCATTTTATTTTGTAATGAGAACACTTAAGATCCATTCTCAGCACATTTCAAGTGTACAATATGGTATTGTTAACTATAGTAACCATACTGTACATTAGAACTCAAATTTATTCATCCTGCATAACCAACTTCATGCACCTTGGCCAACACCTCATTTCCGCCACCCACAGCCACGGACAACCACCACTCTATTCTCTGCTTCTGAGTTTGAGTTTCCTAGATTCCACATGTAACTGGGCGTTCAGGCTCTAGGAGGTGACCTCTGAAGGCCTAGGGAGGTGGAAGACTAAAGAATGAGGCAGAAGAGTTTTAAGCAAATTTAGTAAAGGGGTTACTTATGGAGGAATGTCTTGGGCGGCAGCAGTTATCAAGTAGGGCTTCTCTCTTCCTGTACCCTCTGGGTGTCCTTGGGCCCCTTTTGTAGCCCAACTTGAAGGGGTCTACGTGCAGAAACTTCACCTACTAACTACTGCTGAGGGGTCTGGTGTCCTGCAGCTTATCACTATGTTCCATCAGGGACCATGTGGGGAACAGATGCACAAAGCAAGGCATCTGGTTAGGCTCACAACGTTCACAGGAGGGAGAGTGACATGAAGGCCACTGGGAAGGTAAGCAAGTGGCGGGCTGCACAAGCTGGGGGCACTCTGGCTGCCCAGTGCGATCATGCAGTATTTATCTCCATGCTATTTTCCGTAGTGACTGTATCAATTTGTATTCCCATCAACAGTGCACAAGGATTCCCTTCTCTCTGTGTCTTGACAACACTTTTTATCTTTTTTCTTTTTTCTAATAGCCCTCCTAACAGATGTGATGCGATACCTCACTGTGGTTTTGATTTGCATTTCCCTTATATTTAATGAGTGCCTTTTCATACACCTGTTGACCTTTTTGTATGTCTTCTTTAGAGAAATGCTTATTCAGATCCTCCACCCACTTTTGAATTGGGTTATTTAATTTTTGTTGCCATCAAGTTGTATGCATTCCTTATATCTATTTTGGATATTAGCCCTTTATCAGATGCATGGTTCACAAATGTTTTCTTCCATTCCACAGGTTCTCTTCACTCTGCTGCTTATTTCATTTCTGTGTAATTTGGTGTAGTCCCTCTTGTCTATTTTTGCTTTTGTTGCCTGTGCTTTTGGTGTCATATCCAAAAAAAATATTGCCAAGATGCATGTCAAGGAGATTTTACCTTCTATTTTCTTCTGATAGATTTTATGGTTTCAGTTTTAAGTCTTTAATCCATTTTGAGTTGGTTTTTGTACATGGTGTGAGATAAGGGTCCAATTTCATTCCTTTACATTTGGATATCCAGTTATTCCAGCACGATTTATTGAAGAGGGTACACCCCATGGTGTGTTCTTGGTACCTTTGTCAAAGATCGGTTGATTGAAGATGCATGGATTTATTTCTGTCACTCTATTCTATTCCATTGGTCTATATATCTGTTCTTAATCCAGTATCATACTGTTTTATTACTGTAGATTTGTAATGCATTTTTAAATCAGGAAATGTCAAACTTCCAGCATTTTCTTGGTCAAGATTGCATTGGTTATTTGGATCTTTTGTGGTTCCATATATATTTTGGGATTTTTTTTTTCTATTTCTGTGAAAATGCTGTTAGAATTTTGATAGGGGTTGTGTTGAATATGAAAATTGCTTTGTCTGGAAGGAACATTAACAATATTAATTCTTCCATCCATGAACATGGGATGTCTTTCCCTTTATTTGTGTCTTTAATTCCTTTCATCAGACTTTTACAGTTCTCAGTATACATTTTTCACCTGTTTGGTTAAATTTATTTCTAAGTACTTTAATATTTTTTGGTACTTATAAATGGAATTGTTTCTTAATTTCTTTGGATATGGAAACATTACTGATTTTGGGGTGTTGATTTTATATCCTGAAACTTTATTGAATTCATGTACTAGTTCTAACAGTTTTTTGGTGGAGTCTTTAGGAATTTCCATATAAGATCTACCATCTGCATACAGTTTTACCTCTTTCTTTCTGATCTGGATGTCTTTTATTTCTTTTTCTTGCCTAATTGCTCTGATAGTGCTTCCAGTGCTGGTGTGGTGAGATCGGGCATCCGCATCTTATTTCTGATCTTAGGGGTAAAGCGTTCAGTGGTTGCACCGCTGGGTATGATGTTAGCTGTGGGCTCATCGTGCGTGGCCTTTGTTATGTTGAGGGAGGTTCCTTTTATACCCAGTGTGCTGAGAGTCTTTATCATGGAAGATATTATCAAAGGCTTTTTCTGTATCTATTGTGAAAACTTCAAGTAAATAATGAATTTCAAATAAACAATTACATTTTGTTATATGTCCTAAATATTGAATGGGACTTGCCTATTAAAAAAAATTCAGTAAAATAAGTGAAAAATGATTTTTTTTTTATATACGCAGATGCCCTGAAGTGTTTGGGACATACTTATACTAAAAAAATATGTGTTTATCTCAAATTCAATTTTCAGTTTGCTGTGTATTCCCTGTTGCTGTGGTATCTGGCCAACGTGACCCTTGGCCTCCCAGCTAGTGGCCAGCAGGCTGGGGTGCCCCCATGCGTGTCCAGACAGACTGGCCGGGGCCCCGCCTACCCCGCGCCTTCCTGCCCACTGGACGCGGGGGCGCGGGTGGCAGTCCCAGGGTCTCCTGCTGGGTGGTCCTATAAGTGCCCCTGCCGCTCAGTGGGGAGGGTTCCCCCGGCCTCCGCCTCTGCCCCACAGCAGCCCCCAGAAGCAGGTGTACCGCACTCCGGCTGCAGAACAGTGGGCACCGGGGCCGGGCCAGGCGGGGTGGGGGTCGGAACCGCTTCGCCAGGCTGCCTTGGAGCTTCAGAACAGGGCGCGAAGGGCAGCGATGCCCACACTCGCCGAGAGCTGCATTGAGCACCTGCTGTATGCCAGGCACCCGGGGCCCATCTGACGCCGGGTTAACAGCTTCACCTGCGGAGCCTCAGCACTTTACATCGCATGTTTTTCTATTATTTTCTTGGAGGGACGCCCCTCTAAGCCCCAGGCCCCTTGCCCATGCCAGGCAACATGCCAGACGCCCACCACACATCGTCCAACTGGCCTTGGAAGCTGGTCTAGGACGCGGGCTAACCCCTCTCCGTGATGGAGGACGCGGCGACCTGGGGAGGTGACATCAGCTGCCCAAGGCCACCCCGCGTCTGAGGGCTGAGCTGGGACCACCGGTCTGTGCAGCGCCCGCATAAGCCGCCGGTCTCCCGCCCGCAGGGGCGCCGCGGGGCCCCCGGGGCTGCACCTCAGGCGGAAGCCCACGGGGTGCAAAGCTGGGGCAGGCGCCGGTGGGGGGGGGCCTCCAGGGCACGGTCGAGGGCCGGATAGTGTGCACCGGAGACCTGCCCCCCGCCCCGCCCCGCCCAAGTATCTCCCACTGGCTGGTCCTGGGCTGGAGGGCGCGGCGGAGCGCCCAGCGTGGAGGCTCCCTCATGGCCCCGCCGGGTGAACGGGCCCTGGCACAGCCCTGCGCAGAGCCTGCAGGGACGTTTTCTGGGAAGCCATCTGGGTCCACGTGGCGGCCCTGCATCCCGTGGCCAGGCCAGGGTGCCCTGGGGCCATCCAGGTGGGAGACCCGGAGGCCCGGCCTCGGGAGGTGGGCAGGGGATGGACGGGAACGGGCGCGGCCTCCGGTGCGCTGGCGGCTTGGCCGCATGAGGGAGGGCTGCAGGGTTCGCTGGCATGCTTCCTTTTAAAACATTTATCTGTAAATAACTTATATTCACAGGAAGTTGCCATAATAGTGCGGACAGGCCCCGTGCACCTCAAACTGGGAAACATGGGCCGCAGGCGCGCATCTTTCTGTGCCGTTTCATCGCCGTCGTAGCCGTGCGGAACCATCAGCCAGTCAAGAAATAGAACCGCTCCGGGTGCCGGGTTCTGCCGCCAGCCCTTCCCAGGCAGGCCCCGCCCCCGCCGGTACCGCCCCACGTCTGATTTTGTCCTTTCCGGGTTGAGCAGTGGAATCACGCGGCAGGTGAGCTTTTGAGACTCACTCTTGCGTCCAGCGCGGCCCGGAGAGTGCAGGGCGCCGGCACCGGCCGTCTTCCTCTTCACTGCGCGGCAGGTTTCCGTGACCCTCTGAAAGGGCATTTCAGTTGCTTCCAGTTGTTGGCTATTGCAAAAAAGCCCCTCTAAGTGTGAGTCACGTCCGGGGTTTTGTGTGAACGCACACTTTCACTTTGCTGGGCTAAGTGCCCAGGTGTGCCGTTGTGCGTGGGCAGACTGGCCAGGCCAGGAAGGGCTGTCCGACGTGTTGTGATGCTGTCTTCTAAAGATCTAAGAAACCACCTTCCTTCACACCCTCGGGAAATCACCCACTTCATGTGATCTGAGAAGAAAAATGGCCCGACCTGCTTGTCCCTCCCTGCCTGGTGGCTGCCAAGCACTCAGGTGGTCTCCTGGCTTCCACTCCTGCCCCTCCAAACTGTATCCCACATGGCAGGCTGACAGGGTCTTATAAAAATGAGGGTCACATCCGGTCAGGCCTCCAAAGCTGGAGAATGATGCAAAAACTCTGCCCCCCAAGGGACTTACCCCTGCAAGCCTCTCTGACGCCTTTCCACACAGCCTTCCTTCCGTTCACTGGCGTCCACCTCAGGTCCTTCGCACATGCTGTTCCCTGCCCCAGAATGCTCTTCCCGCATATCCTCACTTGGTGGGCTCCTTCTCAAAATGAAGGTTGAGACAAAGTAGTCATGGGCCTCTCAGAGAAGCTTCGCCCTCATTCAGCCTAAGTTCTTTCCGTCACGGGCAGGTGGTGTCTCTCCCTGGTATTTTCCGGTGCACTGATTTGGTATCTGTCTCTCCTCCTCCCTAAGTTGTAAGCCTTGTGAGGGCAGGGGTATCCACGCATGCGTGTCCGTGAGTGTGCGGGAGGCGGCAGCCCAGCTGAAAGGCTGGCTCCTTCCTGAGGGCCACGGTGCTTTGAGCCCCAGGCCTCGGTTTCCTCCCCCCCGTTCGGACTCTGGCAGCCAGAGAGGAGCAGCCCCTCACCCCAGTCAGCGGGGGACCGAGCTTCTCCCATGGTGTCCTCAGAGCCAAGATCAAGGCCATTAACAGTCCGGTAGGACTTTCCTGCCTTGGACCACACAGTGCTATGAATAAGTGTATGAATTTAATCCAGTAACTAAATAATCTCTTAACTGTTTCAATGTAATTTAACTTTGCAATTGGAAAATGCCTGCCTATGGCCAAAATGTAAGCAGGTGCAAAGATAACGGTCTGCATCTGGACAGGTATTTTGCTGCACAGGCACGTGTGCATTGAAATCCTTGAAATGATGCTCTTGAGATCCATCCATTTCACTGAAGGTACATTTGTCCTGAAAAGCCTTGCACGGGTGTCAGACTCTACTTGACGACATGCATGTGAGGTTGCTCGGCAGGGAAATAAATTGATGTCTGCAAACGAACTGCTTACTCTGAACTGCACCCAAAAATAAGATGGATTGACAGACAGACAGATGGATAGACACATGACAGAGCAGGCACAGCCAGTCATGCACGGGAGAAGCCAGGGGGAGGGGTGCTCACTGCACAGCTCTTTCACTTAATCTGCGTGCTGGAGCATTTTCATATAAAATGTTGGTGTTGAGGAAGCAAACATTGCAGAGAAGCAGGAGCCTTAGCTGGCAAGCATGGCCCCTCCCTTCCTCGGCTGCCTCTGCCTTCCCCAGAGGCAGCTGCTCTCCAGCTCCTTGCGTGGTCTGCCCAGTGCTCTGGGCCGGCTCGTTCAAACTCCCGTGAATGTCGGATACTGTGTATCCGTGTGTGATACTGCCCCGCACAAATAGTGACATACCACATATACTACTTTGGGCCCGTTTTGCCTTGTTTCATTTAATTCTGATAAGCACTCACTACGTTCCCCTCACTGTTCTGGGTGCTGTCCATGTACCCACTCATTCCCGAGGGGCATCCCTCAGCCCTGAGGGGGCGCGGTGGTCACCAGTTCCACAGATGGAATGGCGGAGGGATGCAAAGTCGGAGTGATCAGCTCTCACCGGGACTCGAACCCCGGCAGTCTGGCTTGAGTCTTCCATCCCAAGCGCCCAGACCCTGTGAGCCTTCCCCACAAGATGCCAGGTTTGCTTTCCCGCCGCATGGTATTCCATCTGCTGCCTGTATTGTGCTCTGAATTATTTAGCCATGTTCCTGCCAGCGGGCACTTGGGTTATTTCCAGTTTTTGGGGAAGACAATTGGTGCGACTACAAATAGGTGCATAGTCGGGTCATTCTGCACATGGGGGAGGAGGTCTGTGGGATAATGTTCAGAAGAGGAGCGGCTGCACCCAAGGGTGTGTGTGCACATCACCAGAACAGGGGGGCTGAGTGGTCCTCCACTTCCCAGGCCCCCAGGCTGAGTGGAGGTTTGTAAGGCAGTATTTGGATTCGTTGCCAGCTTTCAAGTATCAGGAGATTTCACTCCAAATCTAGACAGCTGGCCCCCCGTTTGCCAGAGGCCAGAGTCCCCTGTCGTTTTCCCCAGTACAGGACACTCGGCAGGTACTGGGAACCTGTTAGCTCTTGCTAAGGGCTTCATCCTGAGCACATTATTATCCTCGAGATTCCCAACCCTCAGAGGGCAGGGTGGCCTCATTACCCCTTCCTCCACCCCTCGCCCTGCCACCTCAGCACCCTGCCCACAAGCCAGGCAAGCCCCCCAGAAAGAAGGGAAGAGTGCCGGTCAGACTCCTGCCGGCCTGGAGCCTGGGAAGCCTGCTTGTCTTCTCCCGGTTCTGAGAGGTCGGGCACATCTGCCCCTCGTTCTGCCCAGCAGAGACCTGTGGGTGGCCGGGCGCCCCTGTACTCCTCCGCCAAGGATGTGGCCCCATCCTGGGCTGGGTGGCTGTCCCTGGGCGTGCTGCCTTCTGTCCTACCTCTTTCTCTTTCCCAGGCCTGCCTCTGCTTGGGTGTCACCTCCCCCAGGAAGCCTATCTGCTCACTCTCTGACCCCTTGCCTTGCTTAATCTTCTCCATGGTGATTATGGCTGCCTGACAGCATACTGTTTCCCGGTGTGTTTGGTCTTCCCCTCCTCCTTGTCCAGTTCTGGGAGCGCGGGGACCTCGTCTGTGGCTGGCCGACCTGCCCCTGTGCCTGGGACAGATGTACCGAGTGGCAGGCCATGTGCACCCCAGGGCTGAACGAGTGAGGGAACTGGTGAGTGGCCCCGCCGAGGCGGGCCGCTGTGCTTGGTCCGCCTGCACTCGGGCCCCCTTCTGATAACACCCTCGATTTCCCTGGGGGGCCCGTGTCTTTCATGTGCTCTGGGTGACTCTGATCCCATCCTCAAGGCCCTTGACAAAATAAGTTAACTGCCCTGCTCTGAACAGGCGACAATCTGAGATAAGGGTGGAAGTCTATAAGTGGTTATGAAAGGAAGAGATAAATTCCCCAACTTTTGAGACTACAATTCACAGTGTACAACATATTTTGTACCTCTACCCAGAACACACATTTCATATGTGTACATGAGCATGTGTATGTACACACGGGAAGGAGTTTAATGAAACACTACTTACCCTTATGATGTGCACGCACTGATTCTCTTTCACTTGAAAACTGCTGGTCCGCACCTCCTAAATCGATTTCCCTAGGCAACACAGGGACCCGCATGTTGAAATGTCCTGTCCTGGTGGCTGGGCAACATAAGATACAGCCTCCTTGCTGAGATGCTAGGGGTTCGAAACCTCAGCTGGGGCTGGGTGTGGCACCAGTACTGGAGAGTCTATCAGAAGACAGAGATGGAAGCCCCACACGCGGAGCCTGTGAATGTGCACTCGCTCCATGAGCAGCTGGGGTCCTTGACATTTCCCTAGCAGTAGGAGGGCTGAAGGGTCCCCAGACAGACTGAGGGTGAGGATGGAGAGAGCACGGAAGGGGGTACCCACAGACGGGTGGGGCTTTAAGGAAGAGCCGTCTGGCCATGCGGCTGCATGGTGCTGGAAGTCGTCTCAGGAGCAGGGCTGGGTGGTCGGGGAGGGGCACGTGCGGCAGGCCCTGTTCCCGTTGTTGTCTGGGAGACATCTGTGTGTGAGGAAGAGCAGGCGGGTGGAAGGCGTCCCTCTAGAATAAGGGAAGAATGTGTCTGTATATATTCACCAGACTTCTTTTGGTTACAAATAACAGGAACCCAACTCAAAGTAGCTCAAGTGAAACCAACAGCAGCAAAAGGTGTCTGTCGGCTCCTGCACCAGGGAAACGTCCTTGCTTGAAGGCCTCTTTGACTTTAGAGATTGAAATGAAGAACTGGAAGTGGCCAGACTCCTTGTGCATCCCTTATCTCCAGCCCCCTCTGCAAGTCTTTGTCCCCCTTTCAGCAGATGGGAGTGCTGTCCACCGCGGGAGAAACACAGCCGCCGGGAGCACCAGGTCACCACCTGGAGGAAAGAGAGTCTCTTTCTCCCCCGGATTCTGAATCAATCCCAAGGAAGGATCCCAGTGTGGCTGCTGTATGCTGGGTGTGGGATTGGGAGACATGTTTGTCTTTTTTCCTTTGCATACTTGCAGCAAAGCCATTTCACTTCTGTAATTTTTGCAGAGGACTTCAGCAATAAAGAATAAACAATCACTCTGGCTAGACAAGGGGGTGTACAAGCATGAAGACCCTTTACAAGGTCAACGCGGCCACCAGAGCAGGATGAACTGGTGGCCTGGCCTGGGCCAATGCTAGTGGGATGGGCAGAGTGGGTGGATCAGCGATGGATATTCAAAAGGTCGAACCAACCAGCGTGCTAGGGATTGGGTGTGGAAAACTATGGGGTGTCTTGGAAGACTCCCTGGATTCCAGCTTGAGCCAGCAGAGGTGCTAGGTTACAGGACGGGGGTGGGGTGGGGGGTGAACTGGGAGGGACAGATTCGAACAATAGTCCAGCAGAAGTTCACTTAGTCTTAGATATGCTAATTGGGTTACAGTCAAGTAAGTGCTGACAAGAGCTGAGAATGTGTATTGAATTGACAAATGTTTAACTGATCTTTGTGTCTGTGTGTTTGTATAAAATTGCCTCACCATTCATTCACTCCTTGCTCATGTCCAAGGATGTGGCACTGCCCAGGAAAGTCAAAGTTGGAACTTGAGAGTCAGTGAAGTCATTCACTTATTTATTCCAAAATCTTTTACTTATACCACAACCAAAATAAAATATGATGAAAAACTGATAAAAACTATTTTCAGTATACATTTCAGATAGAAAGATCATGTCCTTATTATGTAAAGAGTGCTTACGAATAAATAAGAAAGACCAATGACATAATCAAAAATTGGCAAGAAACATGAATAGATAATTCATAGTAAAGAAGTGAAGCTGTTTTTAACCATATTTTCACCTAGCAGTTGGAAAGATTTAAAAACTTTCAGTATATTGACTTGGCCTTCCAAATGCACTGTCATACGTTACTAGTTGGAGCTCAGTTTGGTACTCTTTGTGGAGGGCAGTTTGGCAACAGCAATCCAAAATGTGAAATGCACATGCAACTTGAGCAACGATTCCGGTTCTAAAAATTGTGCTGGTAAGCTTCCACTTGTGTGCAGTGACACATGTTCAAGGATGGTCATTCCACTATTGTTGGTAGTGAGAAAAGACCAGAGGCAACCCACATGCCCATCCATGGGAGACTGGTTAAACAAATTATGGTAAAGTCATTCAGGAATAGTTTACCACTATTAAAAAGAATGAGGCAAATCTATACGTACTAATACAGCAAGATATTAGGGTTGGAAAAACGTGTGTGTATGTAGACACACATGCATAAAGCATATAGAAGTATATCAATTAAAATATAATTAAGCAAATAAATGAATAGATGTTACCTCTGGAAGCACACACAGGAAACTGGCGGCACTAGAGGGACTGAGCCTAAGGAGGGGAACACTGGCAGGACACTTGAAGTGGAGGGAAACATACTTTTCTCCATGGAACATTTTACCTTGTTAGAAGTTTTCACATTCCATGGTCACCGTCCCTGTCGCTGGGTTTTCTTCTGGGATCAAGTGCGGGTGCCCCCCCCATGAGTCCCACTTGGGTTCGGGCCCGTCGTCCAGGGACAGGCGCAGCATGGTTGGCAGGGAGGGTCAGCAGGTCCCGCAGCTTTGTGCTGCAGCACAGCAGCTGCACAGGGGTCCGGATGCCCACTCAGGGGTGTCTGGGGCATGGGAACGAGGCCGGAGGATCGTGGGACACACAGTGACTGTCAGCACCACCGTCACACGTGCGCACACAGCATGATCAACTGTGCTGGACCCTCACCCTATGACGACAGTAACACTGTAGCCAGCACGAGAACTGCCTATAGTGGGGCTTAGGCAGTGTTCTAAGGGCTCCAGTGCATGTGTGTATGAGTGTGTGTGTGTGTGTGTGTGTATGACTGTGTATGTATGTGATTGTGTGATTGTGTATGTGTGTGATTGTGTGGTTGTGTGTGACTGTATACGTGTGTGATTGTGTATGTGTGTGTGGACTGATTGTGTATGTGTGAATGTGTGTGTAATTGTGTGTGGTTGTGTATTTGTGTGTGTGATTACATTTGTATGTGTGTGACTGTGTGGTTGTATGTGTCATTGTGTATGTGTGTGATTGTGTTGTGTGTGCATGTGTGTGTGTGTGTGTGGTTGTGTGATTGTGTCATTCTGTGTGTGTGTGATTGTGTTGTGTGTGCTTGTGTGTGTGTGTGTGTGTGTGTGTGTGCGTGTGTGTGTGTGCGTGTGTGTGTGCATGCGGGAGGAGGGCAGGGGCTGGGGCACGCACCTGAGCTCTCCGAGGCGTCTGCAAGGCTGTCCCGGGCACGTGGTGAGAGTGCCCCACGCGGGCGTCCAGGATGCGCACCAAGCGAGGCTTCGGGCCCCTGCCGTGGGCAAGCCCAGTGGGGGCGGGCGCCTCCCGGCGGCTGCAGGGGCCCCTGTGTTTGTGGGTGTGTGTCCGGTGTTTTCTGTGTTTATCTCAAAATCTGTTATTTGTACAAGTTTGTTAGTGTGACTGGCTGCGTGATCCCGGTGATGGAAGCTTTTTGTATGCACGCTCTTGTGTCGGTGTGATGGAGTCTCAGTGTGTCAAATAAGGCTTGCAAGTCGGAGGGTGCATCTGCATTACAGGCACGAGAGCATCTCAGCTGCTGTGCCTGTGTTCGAGTGTGTGCGCGTCTGTGTGTGAGAGAGATTTGGTTGATGAGTGTCACTGCATGTCTAGGACACATAGTGTGTCTTTTTTTTTCCAGAATGAGCAAGAATTATTTATTTACTTTTCCAGCTTTGGAGATGTAACTGTCCAATAAAAATTGAACACATCAAACGGCGTAAAACATGCACGTCTCACATGAAACGCTCAGTCCTGCAGCTTCCACTCCCTCACGAAGGCTCTCATGTCACGTACAACTTAGACCAAATAAACTTGTAAGCTTTTCTTCTGTTATTCTGTCTTTGTCAGCTTAATTTTCAGATCGGCCAGGGACCCTTAAGAGGTTTCAAAGAACACTTTCTCCTGCCCTACACAGTATTTAATCCTAATATTTAATAACCTACTATCCGGTTTTTCTTAAGGGGCAAGCCAAGGCTCAAAGTTTAAATGACCCCTGAATTGCAGTTTTCCAGACAAGGGGGCATTTTGGGGGACCCCCCACACCCGGAGTTTGCATGTTCCAAGTTCGTGAGGCTGGCCTGACTCTGCTAAGTTGTGGTGTGTGTATCTCTAAAGTTATTGCCAAGTCCTAGGTCATCTGGATTTTTGTTTATGTCTTCTTCCAGTTTTATAGTTTTGGTTTTACATCTAGATCCGTGATCCATTTTGCGTTGATTTTTGTAAAGGGTGGAAGGCGCCTAGATTCACTCTTTTGCATGCGGGTGTCCGGTCATTCCAGTACCATTTGTTGAAGAGACTATCTTTGCTCCGCTGAATTACTTTTGTTCCCTTGGCAAAAATCAGTTGACTTTTTATGTGGGTCTCTTTCTAGCTGTTTTGTTCCACTGGTCTTTTGTTCTGTTTTTTCCACACCACACTCTTTTGATTATGGCATATATACAGTATGTAGTATTGAACTTAAAAAATAAAAGTCAGTTATTTTACCAGCAAAAATGGCTTTATTTGGAGTAGAAGAGAATTGCAAATTAAGACAAGCAGCTACAGCAGAACACAGGCCAGTCCAGCAAAGGAGAGGGATCTTATTTTTATGGGGAGTAAGTGGGGATGGGTTGTCTGTCCACTGGAGAAATGCCGGAGTTGAGGGCAGTGAGGGTTTTCCACTGGCTGAGCAGGTAACCAATTTCTGGCAGGAGATGCTGGCACATCCTGCCCTGCTGGGGCCTGTGGTTGACGATTCCTCCCCCCTGAGGATTCTTCCCTTGGGGTCTGAGATGGACAGGACAGTTCTTGCCAAGCAGTGGTGGCGTGCGAGCTCCCCCTTCTGGCCTCCAGACTCCAGTTCAGTGAGGTTTCCCTTTATTAATTTTCGTATTAGTAAAGTCTTGAAGTCAGGGAGCGTCAAGTCCGCCAACTTTGCTCTCCATCAGCATTGTGCTGGCTGTTCTGGGTCTTTTACTTCTCCATATAAATCCCAGAATCAGTTCGTCGATACCTGCAAAATCATCGATGCTTTCAAAATAACCCCAGGCTCATTTGTTCAGGGGTCCTTGTCTAGTCTGGGGTGTATCCCTTACCTGTGAAGTGCAGCCTGGCTACAACTGATTCAGGGCCTTCCTGGGACAGATAGGGCTCCATGGCAGCCCCAGTTTAGCCAGGACTCCCCTTTCTCTCTCGGGCTGAGCCGCTGCATGATCAGGTCAGGGACAGAGTTCGTCTTCTCCCAGCCTGGTCTGCTTGAGCCTCTGGGACGGTTCTCCGAACCTGAGTTACCTCCTTCAGGAAATGGGGTGATTGTGAGGAAAGAATCCACCCAAGAACCCTGGATTCCCCGTCCCCACCAGCCTCTGCCACTCAGTAGCAGCTCGGAGCTTCGCGGGGCCAGTCCTCACCTCTCAGACCTCATTTCCTTGGTTCCTTAGCCCTTCCATGCCTCGGTTTTGTCACCTGGAAAATGGTTATCATATTGTCAACCTCACAGAACTTTGGAGAGGGGTACTTACATTCGTGTTAAGGCTTAGAACAGGAACTGGCAAGAAAGATTAACCATTACATCGTCAACATCATTATCATCATGCATAAAATAATTATTGCATGTTTCAGTACACTGTCCCCATGTATCTGGAGCCCTGACAAGCTCTGATTTATTACAAATGGCTCCTAAACAAAGGAAAACACGTTTTCTACCTTGTTCACGAAAAGAGAAATGTAAACTAAAATTACCCAAAGGTGCTATACCTCAACTCTCATCTTGGAAAATTTGACGGAGCAGATTTAACAGTGGGAGTGCAGGCATGCCCACAGAGCTGGTGGGGGGCTGGGGTGCAGCAGCTTTGGAAGGCAGTTCGGAAATCTCTACGGAAACGACACACGCATGTGCCCTTTGCCTTAGCAATTCAGCTTCAGGGGATTTATGCCAGTACATTTACACAGCAGCAGAACTGCCGAAGGGCAAGGCTTTGCACCCAACACTGGTTGCAGTAGTGAAGGACTCAACTATCCTGCAGTCAGGTTAAATAAATTAGGTCATAACTGTACAACAGAATCCAAACAGCTGTTCAAAAAGTGGCAAGCTCTCTTTGTAACAATAGGAAAAACTGAGATACACTGGTGAAAGTAAAAAGAAATCAAGGCATAGAACAGCGTAGAGTGCCACCCTTTGTATAAAAACGGGAAGAAAGGAAAATATGAGTATGCAAACAGAAAAATATCTCATATTTACACATAGAATTATGTATAATTGTGAATCTATGTATTACATATTACATAATTACATATTTTGTTATATATATTGTAACATAGATGTTGTTATAGGTTATATTGCAGATATAAAATTTTTATAAATTTGTAAAATATCTTTCATGTTTTCAGTAAAGTCTTGTATATTAGATATATTCGTGTGGAAATATATGTTGTAATGGAGATATGTGCATGAACGTACACCAGTGATAATCACGACCAGAGGTATGCAAATGCATATCAGATGCATATGTTCACATATACTTAAACAGTCACCTTCACACGCGCGTATATGCATAAAGGAGCTGCGGAAGGGCACTAAGAACGATTGGGGCGGTCACCTGCGTGCAGGTGGCCCAGGGCCGGCCCCCACACTGCGGGAGGAAGGCTTTTCGCTGCATACTGCTTGCGTACTTAAGAGTGTTTAAACAGTGTATTACTACTCAACAGCCAAGGAGAACCTCGGAGGACGCAGGGCCCCTGCGCACCCGCCCCGGCCCTCAGGCGCGTCCTCGCGCGCCCCCCAGTGGAGACCGCAGGGGCCGCCTGTTTCTCGATGCTGGCAATGCGCACGCGCCGCTTCTGGGCGCGAAGTCTGAGTCCGAGTGGTTCGGTCAGCGAGGCCCCGACGCTGAGGTGAGCGCGTGGGCTCCGGGCGCGTGCGGGGAGCGCGGGCAAGCAGGGGCGGGGCGGGGCGGCGCGCGGGCGCTTCAGGGCGCGAGGAGCCACGGCTGTGGCCTCGAGTGGCCGACACGAGGGCGGCGTCGGAGGGCCGGAAGGGGAGGGCAGGCAACGCGGCGGGAGTCGTCTGGGGAGAACAGGGAACGGGGGAGGACCGGGCGCGGAGTAGCCACCTGCTCGCAGCCAGCTTCTACTTCTCAGAGTCCGGCCCCGCCCGCCTTGACCCCGCCCGCCTTGACCCCGCCCCTCCGAACCGGGCTCCGCCCACATTGACCCCGCCCCTCCGAGCTGGGCCCGCCCAGCAGCCCCCCTCTGGCCCAGGCCCCGCCCTACCTGCCCCTCAGACCCGGCCCCCGCCCCTCAGGCCCCACGCCCTCTGTTCCTCAGACCAGGGCCCGCCCCCTCAGACCCGCCCCCACACCCCGCCCTTCTGCCCTCAGACTCGGCCCCGCCCCCCCAGGCCCCGCCCCCTCGGGCGGGCCCTACCGCCCCCGCAGCCCCGCCCCCAGGCCCTGGCTCTGCCCCTCAGGCCCCGCCCCTCCTCGTGTTCTCCCGCTTCCCTCGCTGCCTTACTTCCCAGCCGCGCGCTCCTGGCCGCGTGCTGCCCGCCGCTCTTCCTGCCCTGCGCTCGGCGCCCTGGCACCTCTCTGTTCGCTCCCTTCGGCCCCCGCTGCCCCCCCACCGCTCCCGCTGGCACCCCGGCGCGGTTGGCCTGCATTCCCTTCTCAGGACGCCGCCCTGCTGCCCCGTGAGTTTTTTCCCTGCTCTGAAATCAAGAACCCGCCACCTTCGTTAGGGTCCAGTTCGACGCGCTGGCTGCTGTGGGCAGTACTTCTAGCGCGACGTCTCCCTGCTCTCAGGAGAGCCGCTGCGGGGAGGCAGAAGGAGCTGTTGGGGTGGGAAGTAAATACTGTCCTTCTCCGTTTAGGAACTTTGCTCGCTGCTCTATTTGTTTCAAAATTAGTTAAGATTTTTATATGCAATTGCAAAGTACATGCTTTTGCTTTACTCATTAGTAGATAAAAAAGTTAGTTTTTAGGATAGGATGCATCATAAAGTGTCGAAGGCCAATGTTCCAGAATACAGAAAGTGTTTACTTGCCATATGTCAAATAAATATTTAATAGTGAATATTTAGGGATGAAATTATATTAATTCTAAGGAATTTTTTGGTAAGTGGAGAAATCAAGTGCAATTACGAATTAAGAAAATAGTGAAAGTAAGATTGGTGACAGCCCTTAAGTTCTGACATAAATCCAGAAGAAATAGCTTTCAGTAGTCAAGAAAGAATGGAGATAAATTGTGTAATTGTTCACAAAGTTCCCCAAACAAATGAACAAAAGAAAACTGATAAAACTAATGAAACCAGGAGTAAGAAGATAATAAAGATAAATTAATACATGAGAAAGCTAAAATAATAGTTGGAACTAGAAGCTGGTACTTGGGATGAGAGAAAGTGGCAGTAAAGAAAAAAAAAATAAAAAAGACAAATTAGGAATAAAACAACATTATTGATTGGAAAGGATAAACTTACATACTGAGGAGATTTAATTGTTATAAGAATAGTCTGCTCAATCGTGTTATATTACAGTTTCAAACAAATGGATGATTTTTCTGGGAAAGTATTTTTTAAAAATTGGGTTAAAAAAATAGGAAACCCACATGGGTTCAGTGACCATTAAAAAGAACTGAAGTCATTCAACAGGTCGTTATTAGAGAGCCTTCTGCCCAGTTGGTTTTAGTGGTATTGAGAGTTAAAAAATGAAGGTTTAGTTTAAATGTTAGGAAGAAAAAAAATGGTGCCAAGAGCTACCGAGATAAGTGGTTAAAACTTGCAGTATAAGGGATGTAGGCCGAGATCCAAAAGCTAAAACTTAAAGTAAGTCGAGTTAAGAATTTATGAAAGAGAAACAGGGAAGGAAGCCGAGAGTGCCTTCTGAGGAGGCAAGGCCATGGACCGCCCGTCCACAACTTGTGGCCTGCAGGGCCTTGGTTCAAGGTCATACTTCCCGTCCTGGGCCAGGAGGAAGGGCTGGGCTCCGGACTCTCGCCTTGGAGCTGGCTAGTCTGGGGAGGCAGGCTGGCAGGATTTCACAGTCATTTCCATTATTCCTTTCCCAGCATCCTTTCCTGGATGCTACACACCTAGAAATTCAATTCAAGGGCCATCACACATCCCAAGAAGGAAGGGATAGCAAATTAATGATTGGTAGTGGTGAGAACATTTTTATAAGAAATTATATTCTTACACCCCGCCCCAGACTAGATTCCAGCTAAACAATTAAAATCAAATGTTTAAATAAAGCAACAAGAGAATATAATTGAGTATTTAATTGTTTTGGTATGGTAGTGATAAATTGGACTTAAAAATGTTAAAATTCTGCAAAGACTAAGGAGGAGGTATGGCACAGCTGGAATTTTTTTTTTTAAAGCAAATAGGACAAGGACTGTCCTTCATTTATACAGATCCTTCACTAATCAACAGAAATACCCTACTGGAAAAAGGGCAAAGGAAAAAAGCAATATAATTGGCCAATAAATCTGAAATAAACATGAAGCTTTATTATTAATTGAAGGAATTGCAGAATTAATGAATAAAAAGATCCGTTTCAACTGTCTAACTGGCAACAACAGATTTTGAGGAATGATAACATTCTTCGCTGGCAGGACCAGTTGTAATTTGCAGGGCCCAGTACAAAATGAAAATACGGGGCCCTTGGTGTCCCCCAAATGGCAGTTTTGTTTGTGGTTTCATAGAGTGAATGTAGCTTTTATAGAAGAAAAACATGTTTAATTTTTCTGATTATAGGAGAAATGAAGGTTCACTGTAGAACATTTTGAAATTAAAAAGTAGTTGTGAGGGAGAAAGTAGAAAATCACCTGTAAAAATCACTTAAAAATCTCACGCTTCATAGATAACCCCCTGGTCCAGTATTTGTATTTGGTTTACTTCCCAGTGATTTTCCTCGGCTTTGTGTGGTTAAGCATATATTCTGTGTATGGGTTTGTTTCCTGCTTTTTTCACTTGTTATAACCTAGATGCTTCTCCACAACTATAACACAGCTACAGGTGTTTTTTCAGTGAAATATGTATTCAGAGAAGGTCCCAAACCGTAAGCGTAGAGCTCAGTTTTCACAGTGAACATACTGTCTATGTCATGAGCTCCTAGATTAAGAATCAGAACATTCTAGAAGCCCCTCATACTGTCACCTCCCAGGAGTTAACATTGCCCCACTCTAGTCCCAATCGTAATCACTCATCTGACTTCTGATGCCTTAGATTCATTTTGCCTATTTTGACCTTTATATAAATGGAAATCATAGAATGTTGACTTCTTTTTTTGAGCCTAGTTTCTTTCATTCAACAGCAAGATACATCCATATTCTCAATTCTCTCTTCATAGAGTTCCAGGGTATCAGCATCCCGTCCTGTGACTCTGTCTCCTCTCTAAAACTATTGCGTGATTTCTTTTTCATCTTCAACATTCTGTAGGGTATAGAGCGAAATACCATTATGGCTTTCATTCATATTCCTTCAATAACTAATGAAGTTAAGCCCCATTTCGTACTTTTATTGGACATTTTGTGTAATACCTGCTTGAATCTTTAACCTTTTTGCTCTCGTCTGTTTTTTTCTTATGATTGTTATAAGTTCTTTATATATTTTGCTTATGAGTCCAGTCCTTTGTAGAATGTACGTATTGTAAGGATTTTCCCTCATTCTGTATAATACATAGTTGTTTTAGCTCATTTATTTTTTGAAATGAAATTCTTCTGTGGTTCATCAAATCAGTTCAGTTCATTGTGATTTGGGGCTCAAGTCTCTTTTCCCTTCAGTCCCATTTCTGAAATATTTCTAGCCCCTGTGCTTGTGTTTTTTCCAGCCCTGGGAATTCTGAGGCAGCATCATATCTGTAGATGTGCAAATTTTTGTTAATGTCTCTTTAGGCATTTGTGTGGAATGAGCTAAGTCCCTTTGCTTCAGATCACCTCCACCCCATCGTCCAGCCCTAGCTGTGCAGGCCACTGGTAAATTTATGTAATTTCTGCAGATCCTTAGGTTTCTGTATCCTTTCTTTGTCTCACACACTCTGCCCACCCCCTTCCACACCAGTGTGCCCCGGAGCAGTCTGCCTTTAAAGTATCTCCATCCTGTGAAGGGCCAAGCTCTAAAGATCCTTCACATGACAGAGGTTTTGCCCATCTTGGGGAATCCCAGCCCTTTTGTCTACATAACAAGAAGAGAATCTAGAAACCATCCCCATAGGAAACCCAGGGGCTCTCAGACTTCCTCATCGAAAGTTTTGGTATTTCCAGTATCTGTCAGTGCCTGGGCCTCAGCGACCTGCAAGCCAAATCCGGGAGCTCTGCCGGCAATGGCTGCAGCCGGAGACCCACCCGAGGAGCAGGTGACGGAGCACCCGGTGCTGGAGCAGTTTCCGAACGCCCTGCCAGAGAGGGCTCGGATATGGGCGAGGTCAGAGGAGCCCAGCAACAGCAAGGAAGCGGGAACCCGGGTGGCGAACTTGCCCCAGACGTGGGGAGAGAAAGGTGAGAGCAAAGAGGCGACCGCTGTTTCTACTGATTGGGTATTCGCCATGTGCCTGGATGTAACAGGAGCTGAAGAAAAATGTGTCGGGAGGATGAATGGAAGAGTGAATTCTGTAATCCAGTTGAATCTGCGTCTTGCGAGCTGGAAGAAATGTTGGGCTGGGTTTGCCTTTACTATTCGTGTTCCTCTGAGAGTACCCCTTCTCTCCGGCTTTGTTCCCATCCCCCCCACATTTCTTATCCAGCCTAAACTTAAGCATCAACACAGATTAAAACAACACACTGACGAAAAAAAGAGGGCATAAAGCATGGGAGCTGTGAGGCCTGGAAGTTTAACCTCTGCCAAACATTGACAGGTCCCTGGGAAACTCAAGTTCTAGATCGGAATTAAGGGCATTTCAATGAGAAAAGAAAGCCATTCACTCCTCACAGCCTTCAAGTGAAAATGGCACTAACTAAAAAAAATTGTTTAGTTATATAGAGGGAAAGAGACAGAGAGAATGTCAGGGGAACAAAAACTATGAATCCAGGTTGTAGTTACCTCTGGAGAGAAGGCTGAGTGCTCGTAGGAAAAAGCACATGGCTAGATGGAAGTTTTGGGGAATGTTCTAGTTTTGGGGTTAGGTCATGAGTTCCAGGCCTTAATTATATTTACAATATATATGTGGATAAATGTAGAATAAACATGAGGGGTATGCATGGCTCAAGGCTGATATCATCATGAATTAAGGATTACGGTTAATCCAGTCTGTGCACCTGCTTTCCTTAAAGGAATTTTGAGGACACTAATGGCAAACATGTTGAACACTCACAATGTACTATATTCTAAGTGTTTTGTGCACATTAACATATTTACCTCTCTTAATAGCTCTTGAAGTCAGTATTACCCTTTTGTAGATGAGAACACAGAGGCACAAAGAGGTAGGGTCACCTCCCCGTGGCCCCACAGTTATAGTGATGGCAGTCCGGATCGGGCCAGGCCCGGGCAGCCCGCGGGCTCCGGGGTCTGTTGTCTGAATCCTCGTGTGATGCTGCCTCGGGTGTCATGGGGGATATTGTCACAGGTTGGAGAACTGGACAAAGGCACAGAGCTATTGGTGGGGCTGTAATTAGGGGGAAAGGAAAGGCTCCCCTGGGGTGTGAGAAACAAAACAGTTAATGACGGGCATTTTGAAAGCTGCTGCAGGCTAGGAAGGCCTCCCAGGTCCGGGTTTCTGTAGGGAAGGTGGTGGCTGTCTTCTAGATCAATGAGTGAAAAAGATGTAGGAAAAGCTTAATAAGAGCTGCCATTTTTTTTAATGCCTGCTGTTTGCTTTACATCTGTAATGTTGAATCCTTACGAGAGCCCTTAGAATGGAGGTGTGAGGTTCCCTGGGGACACAGTGGACAGGAAGGCTGGGGACCCCTGACGCAGAGGGACCTTCTGTTGTGTTGGGAAGGCAGTGGGGAGCCACGGAAGGGTTTAGAGCCGGGAAAGGGCCAGAGCTTATTCTTGGGCCTTGCTGTACTGCACTGAGAAAAGATATCTGTGGTCTTGCTCTTATCTCAGGAAGCCCAGAACCACTGCCCCTCCCGTGGCGGGTGGGCGGTACGGGGTGGCGGGCTGCTGTGCCTGCAGGTGCTGTGAGCAAGACTGGACCCAGCCCCGTGTCGCCCCTTTCTCCCCTTGAGGTCTCCCTGCTCCGGACTGTGTCCTCGGAGGAGCGAGGACCGCCAGAGAGCACCAGAAGGACACCAGGGCATCTGACGACCTGCCGCCTGCGGGATTCCAGGTGACTTAGCTCCCCAGATGGAATCTCACCTTCCTGATGTCCGGACCTCCCCCAGGACTCAAGCCACGTCCTCACTCTAAGTCTCTGTGTCGGTGTCACTAGCTGAGCCCTTCCCTGGCTGCCCTGCCTAACATTTCTTTCTCTTTGTCCCGCCTTCCCTGTTATGTTTCTCTGTGGTCTTTCTCACCACCCCACATACTAAATCTAACATTTTCCCTCTTTTCCTATCTATTGAATTAATTGGTTTTTGTTTGTTTAGTATTCCATTTTTTTTGTCCACTGTCAGCTTATTCAAAACCACTTTGATGTGGCTTGCACTGTTATCATTTTTACGTATGAAACAAATGGTAGCTTTTATAGGGATATAGTACTGTTGTGAGGTGGGTTTTCTTGTTTTTTTTTCAAAAATGTGCTTCTTAGTGTTCCTCTTAAATCACCTTTTGAAACCTGAGGACAATTAATGAAATTGACATGCTGTGCTTCCTTTAGAACCAGAACAAAATCGGGGTGGGTGGTGACTAGGAAAGAATTGTCTGAGAAGGTTCCTTGAGGGGGAGATAAAGGAAAAAGGCTGAAAAACACTATTCCAAAGATCTGGAGAGTAGCCTTCTGGATAGTGTCCATCCAAGGTGAAGATGCCCACAGGGCCTGAGGTGAAGTGAGGACTTCATAAACCAGTGGATTACGATAAACAGAGCAGTGCCTGCCCCGTCTCAGAGGCCCCTGTGCCTCTGCTTAGGCTCGTGGTGCATGTGAGACTGGGACCTGGGTCCCCAGAGCTTCTGATATTTTAAGAAGCCAAACTCCAGCTAATAATATAAAATCTACACATTTTTTGGTCTTGACAGCTTGTATGAATTTTTAAAAAAGAGTAAGAAACCCACGTGGGCCAAATAAATCCCTCTGTAGGAGTTGGGCAGCCAGTACATGATTTCTAGTTTAAATCAAATATTCATTGATCTGTATGATGTTTCCCTGAAAACACAAAAGATGTGTATTAATAAAATTGGTATCATATTCTAATGTGGTGTTCGAGTATCTGCTTTTTAAATTCAACCTGGGGTTACCAAGATGGTTGTGTAAGTATAGTTAATTAGTTTGAGTCCTTGGAATATTCTTCCATTGTGTGACAATATCCTAATATATTTATCTTTTTCACTATAAATGGACATTTGGGTTTTTTCCAGGTTCTGGTTGTTACACATACCTAATATATTCCTAAGTATACTTGGGAATAGAATTCCTGGGTCCAAAGTGGTTTACCAATTTACATTTCCCTTTGGGTCATACAAGAGGTCCTTCGGGTCCACATTCTAGAGACCATTTGCTATTGTCAGACTCAGGGACTTTTGTTAGTTGAGTGGGTATAAAATGGCACTTGTCACTTTGAATTGCCCCTCCCTGTCTGTGACTGAGATTGACGTCCCTTCATATTTGTGAGCTCACTGTGTCTTACAGGTAAAGCACCGAGGTGTGACCTGCCTGCACCCACAAAGCTTGTAGAATGACAGCCGGGACTTAAACCAAGCTCGTTCCAGCCCTGAAGTGAGGCTGCTGCTCAGCTTTTAAGTCTTTCTTTCAGGTGGCGTGAAGGGATCTTCCTCCTCCAACCCTAATTTATAGTGAGTAGCAGGAACCGTCTCAGAGGTGTCCCCCTTCTCTCGAGCCGCGAGATGCAGAAAGGTCCACTGCTGGGCCGCTGTCGCCTCTGGACCAGAGCACCCGGGTCGGGAGGGTCCCGATGCTTTGGACTTACGCTTCCTGTGCAGGCCTGCCGTCCGGCTCCTCCCCTTCTCACGGGGGTGCCGCCTGGATTTCGATCATTTGAGATTGTGTCTGGTGTTTTAGGCGTCGGTGACTTTCGAGGATGTGGCTGTGGACTTCAGCCCCGAGGAGCTCACATACCTCAGTGCTGCCCAGAGGAGCCTGTACCAGGAGGTGATGCTGGAGAATTACCGGAACCTGCTCTCCTTAGGTAGGTCCGCCTGCCCCGTGGACTCTGCTTCTCCACTCGTTTCTGTGCTGACACTGCAGTGGTTCCCCGTGCCAGCGAGTCTCAACCCAGGTCAGAGACAGTGTTTCAGCACCAAGTTCACTGCCGCTCACAATGGAGTTGCCCTGGCAGTTCATATGTATCAGTGTTAGTCTCAGCTCCTCTCATCCTTACACTAGTCCTATGCGGGGCGTTTACAGGTGAGGAAACCAAGTCATGGGGAGGTTGAATTACTTGTCTGAAGCTGCGTGGAAGCGGCAGAGCTGGGATCTGACCCCGAGCAGTTTGACTTCAGAGCCTGCCCCTAAACCCTGCTGTGCCACCGCAGGGGTGTGCCTCATCGGGTCCCAGATGGACAAGGCACACAGCCACATTTTCAAATGGGTGGAGGAACTGCTGAGAATCCCAGGAGCTCCGAAGTTGTGCTGCCTTGAATTTGAGAGTCAGAGATGACAGGTCTCTGTTCACCTCCAGGGCAGGGCTGTTTGCCTCTCCCCACGAGCAGGATGTTTTTGTTAGCAGTGCCAGGCTCCTCTTTTCAGTAGCTTTTGGTGGGGCCTGAGGTCTCCTGAAGAACACAGTCAAAACCCAACAGCACTCCGCAGGCGGTCAGCCGGTGACGTCAGAGACCTGCGTGGGGGGTGGACGTACCTCCCCTCCAGCCTGGCACAGGGTGTGTGATGTGGGCCACGACTTCCTGGTCATAAAGAAGGCTCACAGGAGCACCTTTCCAATAGGGCTCTGCTCTCCGTTACTGCCCTGATGACTTAAAATGGAAGGAATAAGTCAGTTTTATCTTGTCAGCACTCATTGGTGATCTGGAGGCATTTCTGTGTTCTTGGGAGCCTTTCGCTTCCTGTACCACTACAGGTTTGGGGCTAATAGAAATCTTACCAATCACCCAGCACAGTGCCTTCCCAAGCGCAGAATGACCCAGGGGGTCACAGTTATTTTCGGCGGTCTGTGGGCTGCAGGGCGTGATCCTTCAGGCAGCTGGTGAGAGAGAGACTCCCCCTCTGATTTTCTTTTGCACCTTGGATTGTATCCATAGTGAATATCAGTCTGGTGCTGGCATGTCTCTGCATCTTGCCGATCTTCCCTCCCAGCAGAGAGAGCTGACCTCAGCGCAGCGACTCAGGCCGGCGACCCAAGCAGCCTGCGCTCGGCAGCCTACTGTGTGTTGTTGTGTCACCTTCGGGCTTGTTTGATTTTGCAGAGAGCAGTTGCTTCCATTTATAAGGTTCTTCAAAAGCTTCTGTTTAAATGAAGTGCCCGTAAGTTAGAAAGAAAGGTGACCTAAAGACAAACACGAATAAATGCTAAGTACTGCTCCAAGCCGCTCACAGAGAGGGCCGGAACGTCAGCGCACTTGCAGCGGGCCGGGTGCTGGCGCAGGCAGTGGGGCACAGGCGGGTGGGGGCTCCTGCTCCTGGGGATGTCAGGTTCTGGTGAGGTGACACCGACGCACAGCGAGCTAAGAGGTGGTGCCTGCCTCTTGCGGTCGGTTGTGACGACGCCCAGACTGGGTGGCAGCTGACCAGCAGACACTTGTTCCTCACAGCCCTGCAGGCCGCACATCCGGAATCAGGATGCCCGCAGAGTTGGAAATGAGGGCTTTCGCCGGAGGAAAAGCACCAGTTTTCTTTTTGAGTTGGTCCGGTGCTGGGGTAGAGAGCCTGGCTCGCTGCCTCCTCTGGGTGGTTCTGACTTTGGGGCCGGGTCATTCTCTGCTGTGGGGCAGCCCTGGGCCCTGTAGGGTGTGTGGCCACAGCCCCGGGCTCCTCCCGGCAGATGTCAGGCGCCGTCCTTCATGCCTCCGAGATCGTGACAACCTGGGGCCAGAAGCATTAGAAGCGGGCTTTTTTCTCTTGCATGAGTTTGTCCCCCCTCCAACTCTCAGAGCCACTGGAGCCCCGGCCACAAGGGCTGACCCCCACGTCACGAGCCTCCTCTCCACAGGGCACCGGTTTTCCAAGCCTGACCTCATTGCACGACTGGAGGAGGAGGAGTTGCGTGTGGTGGCAGGGGACAGCGACCCCAGGACGAGTCAGGGTGAGTGGCTGGGGGGCGCCGTGCAATGGACCGTGAGGACTGCCCAGGGCGGACGCCAGGCCCGGCCTTGCTGTTCCCCTTCCACCCCCATGTGACACCACCTCCCCATCTGGCCAACTCCGCCCCGTCCTGTGGCCCCTCGGGCCCGTGACTCAGCGGGTTTCCCGTGCTGCTCGCCCAGCCTGGCCTCCGCCACCACTGCCCACACACATGCACACTCACACTCACCCACATCGACACTCACGGGCCTCCACACACCCACGTGCTCACTCGCGTGCACATGCGTACTCGCTCCCAGCGTCATGCGCATACGTGCACTTGCTCAGTCATACACATGCTCATGCACTTCGCACACACTCACATGGTGCTCTTACAAGTGCACTCATTCTCACACATTCATACACATGCTCACACACACATTCACCCTATCACATGTACACTCTGTTCTACAACTTCCCTAAAAGGATTCCACTGACGTCTGAATGGCTCAAGGACAAGAACCTTCTAGACTTTACCTTCTCCAGACTGGCTACACTATTACAGCGCTTACCATGTCATGACACCTTCTCTTCTGAACTGGGTCACGAAACCCACACCCAGGATGGCATCAGCCGGGGGGCTGTGAGCCCCCGTACTATCAGATGGGCTTCAGGGACGTTCTCAAGGACCCCAGTGCAATGGGTTCATTTTCTCTTTTCACTCTGCTAACAAATCCTACATGTGCTTTTTTGTCCTGTCCGCAGAGAGTGGTGAGAGCAGGGGTGTCAGGAAGCGTTCTCCAGGGCTCGGGAGCTTCTTCCCCAGAAGCACTTTGTCAGCGCCCCGGGCCGGATCACATCCCAGTCCTGAGCCTGAGGGCTGGTGTCAGTGGACACGGCCCTCCCTGCCTTTTCCTGTGTGGGCACACAAGTGGGGCCCCCTCAAGGTCAGGGACCTGCCAAGGGCTCCCCTCCCCCTGCCTGCTGCTTTCATCGTCTTCTCTTCTTTTCTTGTTTGCACATTGATTCTTTGACTGTTGCAGTCATTCCACACTATTTGTTGAGCCTCTTTGGTGAGCCAGGCACTGTCCTAAGCTCTGTGGATCTATACGTGGTAACAAACAAGACAGACAAAATCCCTTCCTTAATGGAGCCTGCGTTCTAATGAGGGTGATGGGTGACAGACAAATAGTAGAATCTGCGTGTAAAATAGTGACACATGGGAGGCTGCTTAAGATGGGGTAGTCAGTGAGGGCTTCACGAGGGAGATTTGGACAAGACCACATGGAAATCTCAAGAGGAAGGCCCGCAGGTGGGGGACTAGCAAATGCAGAGGTCCCCGCGGTCCTGATGAGCTCGAGTGTTCCAGAAACAGGAAGACGAGTGACGGTCTGGGTGAGATGGAGGGGACAGGAGATGAGGTCGCAGAGACAGGCATGGGCCAGCCATGGGCGGATGTGTTAGGCAGTGTGGATTTTGTTCCAAGTGAGATGTGCAAAGATACTGGAAGTTTTTAAGCCAGGGAATGAGAGACCATCACTGACACTTCAGACTGTGCTTCTGATGTGGTAGCCACCAGACACACATAGTTACCTTAAATTTACACAAAGAAAATTACATGAAACTTAAAGTTTAGTTTCTCAGTCACACCAGCCTCATTTCAAGTGCCCGTCAGCTACATGTGGCCGACGGCTGCCGTATCAGACAGCGGAAGTACAGACCGCTCGCCTCATGGCAGCTCCATCCCGAAGCTCCCTCTGGTTGCTCTGCGGACACTGCGCTTTAGGAGGAGGACCGGGGAGACCTGCCGGGAGGCTGCCGAGGTCTGGGCTCGTGGAGGCGGCTGTGGGGTGGTGTGCTCAGGCCCAAGGCACGCGCTGCAAGGGGTGGCAGGACACGCTGAGACGCTGGCCGCGCGGCAGGGTGAGGAAGATGGGCATCGGGGCCCGGGGCTGCCCCTTAGGCTCCCACACTGAGTCTCCTCCCCCAAGACCCTCTCCTGAGAGAGCTAGTCCGCTGTGTCGGCCCGGTGACCCCTCACCCCGGTGACTTCTCCCGCGCGTGCCGGCTATGCCGTCCGCCCGCGGGGCGCCTGTGTGCTTCCCGGGTCTGCAGGCAGGACCGCTGCCTTCAGCATTGCCTCTTTGGGCCACAACCTTGTGCTTGGCCTCCTCGGCCTCAGCTTCTTTCCCACCCAGGCAGTTGCCTTTATCAAGCACAGACTTTTGACCAGCTTCTTACCTTTCTCAAAAGGAGATCCAAGCTTAGCAAAGCGTTTCCATTCTTCTGAATCCCCATAACACTTGTTCTGTTCATTTTGCTCTGTTTCTTCTATTTCTCCTATAATGATGTTTCTCTGTGAGTAAAAAAAGAGTAGAAGAAGTTGTACATTTCTTTTAGGGTTGCAGAAAAGACCTGAAGCCACAGCTCAAACTCCAGAGCAAAGCCTGCCGATAGAGAAGTCACCCTTGGGGGCAGGAACAGAGGACTCAGAGGTGGGTGACCCCTGGCATGCCCGCATAGGAGGGTCTTCTGATGATCCTCTGGATTCGTGCCAGTTCAACAAGGAGAAATGCTTGAGTCCTGCTGCAGTGAGGGAGCCCAGGACCCTCGCTCGGGAAAGAAGCCGTCACAGTGAACTTGAGAGCAGCTCAGATGCTACTCAGCAGCCACAGGGTCTAGGAAGGGGTCCCCAGGAGTGTGCTTCTGAGATGGGCGCAAGCCCCTGGCTGGTGAGAGATAAGCCTTCCCTCCAACAGAACAGACACAGCAGATGGGAGTCCTGTGAAGGAAGCTGTTGTACCCAGAAGGCCCCCAAGAGACATGAGCAGGTCCACCCCAGGCAGAGACCCTTCGAATGTGAGTGGTGCGGGGAAGCCTTCTACCTCCTGCCACACCTCACGCGACACCAGAGGACTCACGGCGGCCACCAGTCCCCTGGGTGCGGCAAAGGCGGCCAGCCTTGCAGCCGGCGTGCAGGCGTCTGTGGCCGGGTGAGACCCCATCATCAGGACACCTACCATGAATGTGCCCAGTGTGGCAGAGCGTTCCTCCAGGACGAGCACCTTCTTCAACATCTCAGAGACCACGAGGCTGCCAGCGCCCTCCCGCCCAGGCTGCCCCACAACAAGGTGTATTTGATTCGCTACCAGCGGGAACACGAGTACGTGGGCGAGCGGGCCTGCCAGTGCTGTGACTGCGGCAGGGCCTTCAGCCGGAGCTCGTACCTGGCCCAGCACTACCGGATCCACGCCCAGGAGAAGCCCTACCAGTGCCAGCTGTGCGGCAGGTGTTTCAGCCAGCCCTCCTGCCTCACGCGGCACTACCAGCTCCACTCCCAGGGGCAGCCTGCCGGGTGCGGCTCCTGCTGAAACACCTTCGGCCAGAGGACACCCTCAGGGCCATTGGCGTCCCCTGGGGAGTGACCCCCGAGTGCTCTGAATGTGAGGAGGCCTCCCACCGCCCCACAGCTTGTTAACAAAATTTGAAAATTCATCACAGTCCAATCAAAAAACAGTAACCGTTGAATGAGCATAGAACAATCTTTATGCAAAAGGCGATGTAATGTGTGTCACTAGTCCCAAAGGCGAAAACCCGCACGAAGAATACGTTTGTGGGTAGGAAAGAAATGAATGGGTTTTGCCCTATTGTGGTGGTATTCACAGGAGAACCTTGATTTTGACACGCTGACAAAATGCTTGTGACCAGCTGTTGGACTCCAGACAGGCAGTCTTGTCTGAGCTTTTAGAGAAGCATTTACATCAGCATCTTCACCACGTGGGATGGATGGGTGTGGGGCATAGCAAAAAGATTTTCACAGGGTACCCACATTGATTCACCCCAAAACTGATGTAATTGTTAATGTTGCCATATATATCGGTTTACTTGGTCTTTTAAGGAATGGCTGGTGTACCTAGCGAGGATATTGATTCCATTTCTATAGGTAATTGAGCAAACTTGAAACTCCAGGTAGTCAGTTGATTTGACCTGGGTTGTGTAAGTGGAGCAGGAGCTGAACCCTGGTTTTTGTTTGAGTTTGTTTTGTTGAGATGCCATGAGATCCTTGTTTTGTAGCTTGATGCCCAGGCAGCCCTGTATTCCTGCCACGTCCTCTGTGAAGAACAGGGGAAGTGCTCGCTGACCGCAGCCGCCTGCCTCTGTAGTAAGCCCGGCACTGTCCGCCCTGAATCAGATGAGGACGCTTCTAGGTCAGGTTCAGGAAGCTCTTGGGGTGAGGTTCTCACAGCCATCTCTCCTGATTCAGGATCAGAGGATAACTTTTTGAGACATTAATTCAGGGAGGTATATTTTTGCCAAGCACTTTCTTGTAATTTTTTTTTTTTAGATCATAAAACTGGTTACTGTTCAAGGAGAAGTTTTTTTTTTTTTTTTGTAGTTTTTAGTTTTTTGTTTGAGGGGTTGGGGTTTCTTATTTTCAATTTCCCACTTTTTTAAAAGCCCTCTTTGAAAACAGTACTTCTGCTCTCTTGAGCTCTAGCATCATCAGCGCAGCCAACTTCACCTAAAATCCTAATTTTGGGCTGGGCGTACATCACTCTTTAAAGGTATGAGCCCTAAATTACACCAAAAATCTCTCTCACACCTTATTGCTGGAATGTCAGAAGCTTTCCGTCACTGACTTGAGTGATGGTCAGATACCTGGAGTCCCAGAACCCGATTTGCCTGGAAGGGTCGGTTGTTCCTGTTGTTGTTCACTACCCTGCCTCAAGACATTTTGGAGGTTGGTCTGTGATGTGTGGCTCCAAAGTCATGAAATTAAAAAGAAATCACACCAGCCAAATGAGTGCTCCACAACCCCGTCTCATGGTTTCCGAAGTTCCTGACAGAGCGGTCCTCCCTGGCCGGCCCTGTTTCTCACCAGCCTCCCCGGGCCACGTACCTTGGCTGCTGCCCCTGCTGGCACTGCTCTGAGTAGACACGATGTGGTGTGTCTTATTGTTGGTGATGTTAATTAACCTCGCCTTGATTTAAAGTGATGTCTGCTGTTTTTTTCCTACTGTACATTTGCTACTTATTTCTCATCGTAATTAATAAATATCTTGCAGGAGGAACTTTGAGACCATGCAAGTACAGATCTTCCTTGACTTACGATGTGGTTATGTCCCAGTAGATCCACCATAAGTTGAAAATATTTTAAGTCAGAAATGCACTCAATACACCTAAACCCACACTCAACATCATAGCTTAGCCTAGCCCACCTCAACGTGCTTAGAACACGTGCATTAGCCTACAGCCGGGCAAAACCATCTAACAGAGCCTATTATAATAGTTTTGGATATCTGATGTTATTTACTGGGTTTGTTAAAGCGAGAAGAAAACGGTTTGTCGGTGAACCGATCGCTGGCCCTCGTGACCACGGGGCTGGCTGGGAGCTGTGGCTTGCTGCCCCTGCCCGGCACCGTGAGAGAGGGTGGGGCCGCATGTCACTGAGCCATCGTGGTCGGAGACAATCTTCAGTTTTTACCCACTGAATTCTGGCATCAAGCAGGTGGATCTTGGCCTACCGCCAATATTACTGTGACATTGTGATGGTGGTTTTTTTATTTCCCTCATTTCTTCTACATTTATTAATTAAAATTCTCATGGAGGGAGAGTTGTCCTCCCTGTTTGTTTATTTAGTAACTTACTTGTATCAGGGTGGATACTTGTTTTATTCTATGGACTATAACTCCACACTGTTGTTACTTACTCTGTCGTTCACATTGTTCCAGCTCCGTTGGCCCCTGGGGCTTCTCAGCGAGCCCCCAGCCCTCCTGATGTCCCCCCTCGCCTCCAGGACGACCCTGCCATGCCCTGTGGCGGTTCCCGCCTCCTCATGTCTCATGACACTGCTTTTCCCGGGGTCGCAGGTCCACTCAGGCCCTTATCAATCTCGGTCGTTTCCTTTCTACCTTTGCTGTTTTTGCTAAATCTGAATCCTACCTGGATTGGTATTAATACATTTTCTTTCAGTTGTCTCATCTCTTTTTAAAAATTTCAATATATCTGCTTGAAAGGAAAATTTTTAATCACCTCAAACAAAGGGTTTTTAACCAGGCCATAATCAGATCTCACTGGTATCGCCAAGATGTCCTCTTACAGTTGGCTAGTTTTGAATCCGGATTCAAACATGATCCACAGATTGCATTTGGTTGTCAGACCTCTTGAGCTCTCTCTTAATTTACAGCGATTTCCTCTCACTTTGTTTAATGTCTGCGTGGCTCCAAGGATGATGTAGAGACACTGCCCTCTTCTCTCCTCTGATTCCTAGTACAGTCTAACAGTTTTGGTATTTCTCTATGTTCAGGCAATTATTTTTTTAATTTAGAAGCATTCTTTTCTAAAAATATATATTTAAGATTGCAGTTAAAAACATAAAAATTACCATTTCAAACATTTTTAAGAGTGCAATTCAGTAGTGTTAAGTGTAGTTACACGGTTATACAACAGGTCCCCAGGACTTTTTCATCTTGCAAAACTAAAACTAGACCCATTAAACACTAACTCCCCATTTCCCCCTCGCCCCAGCCCTGGCAGCTATCAGCCTGGCATTCGCATTCATTTTCTTTTTTTTCAAAGCTTTCCGTGATTATGCAAGGAATACTGGAAGAAACCGCGTCCGCTGTCCTGCGGAAGGACCCCTCTTCTCGGTACGTCTGTTCACTTCCTGTGGCGTCTGTAGCTTGCTCCCCGCCCCTCTGCGTTTTCTGTAAATGGGAGTTAGCTCTAAACCCCGGAGGCTTACATTTGCCTTCAGCCTCTTTGGCAGGAGTACCTCCTAGGTGGTTGTGTGCTTCATATCACACACGTCAGGAGGCACAGGGTGTCGCTTTTCCCAAACGCCCCCCCAGCCTTGTAGTCGTTGCCCACGCGCTGCACGGCCACGGTGGTGAGCCTTCGGTGCTCCCCAGCCCCAGGCCCCCGGCCAGCTGCCCTGGTTCCCTCATTACCCCCTCCAGCCTGGTCTTAAGACCCTTGGCCTAGGAGGTGGTGCGGACCCCTTGCGGGGCCTGGGTGCGGGCCGCCTGCCGAGTACTCCGGGTCGGGACGTCAGGCTTCTTGCGGAGCCTTAGCTCGCGAAGGTCAGGGAGCGTCCGACGCGACTGTTCCGGTGCTTCTTGCAAAGTCCAGAGCGCAGAGCGCTGCACCGTGGGGCCTGCTAGGCTGGCGCTTCTCCCACGCCACCGATGGCACCGGTGGCGTGGCAGTTACCTGTGTGCCACCCTGGACCGTTTGGAAATATGCAAGACGCACCCGCCGCTGCCACGTTCTACAGGCCTGGGCCGGCCGCGGCGCTGCTGCTCGGCGGGAACCTTGGCCCCCAGCGGCTGCTCTCCTGCCGCCGCCCGGGAGGGCTCCCCGGCACGATGCTTCCGCGTCCCTGCCGCCCCCACCGCCTGCCCGTCCCTGACATGTCTCACAGTTTGGGCACTGTCTTACATTCAAGTTAGTCTTTTTAAAATATAGAAACACTCATGATTTAAGCTTTTTTTTGTGATTATGCAAGTAATACATATTCCTTGAAGAATATTAGAAAATAATGTTTTTTTTAAATACTTTTATTTCCCTCTCTTGGATATACTTGCTGCTAAAAAGGTGTATAAAATTGTCCATTTTTTCCTATGCGTAGATCTATATAAACTTCTCTATGAAATTAATATATATTTTTATGAAATAGAATCATACTATTAACACTATTGAATCAGGGACTTTTGTTTTCTTTGAGTAGAGCCCCAATTTTAACATAGCTTCATTAGGTTTATTTTCCTCAGTAAACAAATAATACTAGGCATATTTTTTTTTAATTCTGGAAAGAAAGCAGGTGAATAAATTTGCTAATAAGCCACTCCGTGAGAACAAGTCCAGGGACGTAGGCACGTTCACAGGTAGAAGAGCCCTTGGCAAAGAAGGGGGGGCATAGGCTTTGGGGCCAGGCCGGCATGAGGCTGAATCTTGGCCCCTCGGGTGGCTGAGTAAACGTCATTTCAGTCGTGCTTCCTCCCGGGGCTCATACGTGTAGAGACCTAACAGTGCCTGGAACCCAGAAGGCACGCGGTGACCAGGGCCTGCTCCTGTGGAATATTGTTTTCATGTATTCATTTACTTACCAAAATTTACTTAGTGACAAACTGTACAACTGTAAACCTGAGTTAAACATCAAAATGCAGTCACGTTCTATCACGGCAGTGTTTGTACAAGTCTTTTCTGTATGTAAGGGCTCTTCACGTAGTCACAGATTGGAAGTTCTCTCTCCCTTGCTTTGCAATGACAAATTTTAAATGCCTAATTATATAAAGGTTTGATTAAGAGGACATAAAGCATTGTATTTTTAGTTGTTCCCTATGGGTGGATTTCCAAAGGGTGGTATTACTAGGCGAGGTGTGATGAAAGACTCTGTGGCTCTTAGAACCTCCGGCTGGTGTTGGTTCGCTTTTGGCCACCCACCCCCTCCCCCTCCCCCTCCCCCTGCTCCCCTCTCCCCCCTCCCCCCTCCCCCCACAAAGGGAGGGCCGCAGTGTCCGGGAGAGACGGTAAACATCCTGATTACGGGTTGCTAATCAGTCATGTTCTCCCTGGGTCCTCTGCGGTTAAGACTGTTTCTTTTGTTGTTTTTTTTTCTTTTTTTTAAATTAAGGTATCACTGATATACACTCTTATGAAGGCCTCACAAGGAAAACAATGTGGTTATTACATTCATCCCCATTATCGAGCCCCCCACACACCCCACTGCAGTCACTGTCCATCGGTGTAGTAAGAGGCCAGAGTCCCTATTTGTCTTCTCTGAGCTACACTGTCTTCCCTGTGACCCCACATAGACCATGTGCACCAATCATGATACCCCGCAATCCCCTTCTCCCTCCCTCCCCCCCTTGCCCTCCCCCACCCCTCCCCTTTGGTAACCACTAGTCCCTTCTTGGAGTCTGTGAGTCTGCTGCTGTTCGGTTCCTTCAGTTTTGCTTCATTGTTAGACTCCACAAATGAGTGAAATCATTTGGTACTTGTCTTTCTCTGCCTGGCTTATTTCACTGAGCATAATACCCTCCAGCTCCATCCATGTTGTTGCAAATGGTAGGATTTGTTTTCGTCTTATGGCTGAATAATATTCCATTGTGTATATGTACCACATCTTTATCCATTCATCTACTGAAGGACACTTAGTTGCTTCCATATCTTGGCTATTGTAAATAGTGCTGCAAGAAACATAGGGGTGCATCTGTCTTTTGAATCTGAGAAGTTGTTTTCTTTGGGTAAATTCCTAGGAGTGGGATTCAAGAATGTTTCTTATCCAGCCCTTAAGGCAGAGGACAAGCCGCGCAGTCTGAACACATGTGCAAAGGAGCGTCTGCCATGTTTGGTATAAATAAGCATTTGAACAACTTTGCCAGCACTGGATGTTTATCACTTAAAACCAACAGTTTGCCTACTTCATAAGCCAAAAAAGTAGTTCTTTGCTTGGTAATGAACTTTTCCCCTGTGTTTTTACCCTATAGGGTGCGATCTAGGCCCATTGCCTGTTCAGCTGCTGTCTTCGTGCTTTTTCTCACTGATTTGCATGAACTTCTCTTTATGCATTTCTGAGGAATTTGTTTCCTCTTAAAGCAATACTTGATTTATAAAGACAATTTCTACATTACAGAAAGGCAGCTCTCTCCTTCCTCTGCCCACCGTCATTTCCCAATACACCATGAGCACCACTAACATCTTGTTTTCTTTTTAAAAATTATGACCATTTGTGAAGGTGGCTGCCTCTGAGGGATAGTGAGAAAAAGGTCTAGTTTTTGTGGCGGCTCTGTGCCTCCTCACCACGTGACTGCATTGCCTGTTTGAACGTGTTGTTTTCACATGGCTGCGGTCATTGCACGCGTGCGACGGTGTATTTCACTTTTGTATTTCACTTTTCCACCCAACCTCACACCTTATACACTGGTCTGTTACCCCGTTGCCATGACCTTGCTAATGACAAACAATACAGCACACGTTTGCCATTTTCTTTGAATTATTTTTTGGACAAGGTTTCAATTCTCATATAGCTCAATCCCGTTTTCTTTTCCAAATCTATAGAACCTAAGCTTCTCTAAGCATTATTCTGCAGCTTTTAATATGCTGTAGCCACTCCTGAATTTAGTTTGTATTGTGATCAAAATTACCATTGTTAACTGACCCCATTCCCATCAATTATTAGTAAATGATGCATACAGTCATACACATTATTTTATAGTGTAGGTCCAAATCTAGACCACCTACTTTGTTTCATTAGCTTGTTGCCCTATTTTTATCCTAGATCTGTATTTAAAATTTTTATGGCCTTATGTTTGAGTTTACCATCATTGTGCCTTTAAAAAGTGTATTTTAATGTAGGTATAGTTGTATGAAAAAAATGATAATTTTGTTATTCTTCCAGATGAAAATGTGTAAATTAAAAATAGCCTTCTGATGATCTTTGAAGTGAACTAAAGTGAATTCTTGTATTCAAGGTTTGTCAGTGAGCAAACTTTTGTAGTTCTTCTCATGAGGCAACAGGCCTTCCTCGGTCATTCCTACTATTGTTGCAGTTGGGGGTCTCCGTGCGCAGGCTTTTCCTCTCTCGTTGTCCCAGGAGTGAGGTCGCTTCAGTGTTCTCCACTGCATGCACCCAAGCCGGCCAAACCCAGACTCCCAGAAGCAGTTGGGGGCAACAGGTGCTTCTGAAATGTTGATGACAGCTGGGGACCCTCTCCCAGAAAATGCAGACGTCTAGCAGTGTGGTGGGCATGTGTGCACGTGTGTGCACACCCGCACACACACGGATGCCACAGAGGCCAACCATGCCCCCAGCCTGGGCCTCAGCTCCCACCCTCCTACTGGGTCCAGGGCTTGTGTCCAGCCCATCTGATGATCATACCCCCTCCAGGTGGGACCTCGAAGGAGGGAAGAACTACAGGATCCCCTGCCGTGGTACCTGGCCTACTTGGGCCTTTCAGGTCAGAGAAGCACGTGAGCTGCGAAGAATCCCCTCTAGGACAAAACCTCATGCACCCGAGGGAGCCAGGCAGGTAGGATGGGGAATGTGGTGGAGGAAGCAGCAATCCCAACCAAAGGATCTGCTAACAGATCTCTTGATTTTTCAAGAGATGCCGGAGTGCCCCGATTTTATGTGATGTCTCCCAGTATTTTAGTGCCAACAACTAATGAAAAAGCAGCTCAGGGCCATAAAATATTTGTGGGCTGTGTGTGGTCCATAGGTCCCATTCGAGGTGGCCGAACCACTGTGGGCCAGAACCTCTGCTAGGTGCTCACATGGTTTCTAACCCCCACGCCCTGACTCGGTAGAGACCGAGCGATCTGCCCGGCGAGAGGAACCCACTCAAGAGCACACAGCCAAACGGGTGGTGTCAGAACCGGGTCCAAGCCAGGCCTGTGTGACTCCCAAGCCATTCCCAGCCTACAGCCTAAGGCAGCGCTTCCCTGTGTGGTTTCTGGACCAGCATTATCCCCATTACCTGACGTAGTGGGCAGGTAGCCCCCCCCCAAAGAGATCAGGTCCTAATCCCTGAAATCTGTAAATGTCTCCTAATTTGGACAAAGGGTCTTTTCAGATGTGATTAAGTGAAGGACCTTGAGATGGAAAGATCCTGGACACCTGGGTGGGCCCTAAATGCTACCCCAGGTCCTTCTAAGGGGGAGGGGGAGGTGTGACACACAGAGAAGGTGGCCGGAAAGAGGTCGGAAGACCGGAATGACCCAGCCACAGACCGAGGAAGCCGGCAGCTCAAGGGGCAGGGAGGGGTCTCCTCCGGCGCCTGCACGGGGGCACGGCCCCACGTACACCTTGATTTGGCCCAGCGATGCTGAACTTGGACTTCTGGCCTCCAGAACTGTGAGAGAAGAAATTTCAGTTGTTTTAAGCCACCCAGTTTGTGGTAATTTGTTAACAGCAGCTGTAGGAAATGAACACACCTCGGAATGGGCAGGAAGGGCAGTTCTGAGGCTCCTCCCAGGCCTACCGAATCAAAGCCCAGGGTGAGGCCCAGCACCCTTTGCTCTAACAAGCCCTCTGAGGATTCTGTGAAAGCTGAGGTCTCAGTGACGCTGGTTTAAGGCAAGGGTTGAAAGGTCAGGTGCCACAGGGCTCGTGGCAGAACTGGAGAGGGGAGCTTGACCCACGGGCCTCCACGCATCGGAACACAGTGCCTGACCCAGGAGGCCGCTGAGGCTGGAACCCTTTCCTGACAACCAGTGTTTCTCAGACTTCTAGTGTGTGATAAAGAGAAAGGTACAAGTAAAACAAGGTGGTACAGGCTACCGAGAAAAAGAAGACAGGGTAAGGAGTAGAGGGGCTGAAGTGGGAGGGTTAGCTCTGGACTGGGTGGTCCAAGAAAAGATTTCTGAGGAGGTGGCCTTCGCGCAGAGACCGAAGGATGAGCAGTGAGACGCGGTGCCCGGGGGTGGGGTGCGCTCGAGGCGGAGGGAACCGCGCCAGCGGAGGTGCTGGGGTCGGAGGCAGCGCAGGGTGGTGGAGGAGGAGAGAGGAGAGCAGAGAATCGGGCGGTCGGCCCTGTGCCTGGATCCCCCTGACTCCATCCGTGCACCTTTTTCCTTTGCTAGTTTTGCTCTGGTAGCTCTTAGCCATGGGTCCAACTATACACTGAGTTCTTGGAGTTACCAGTCCTGGGGGGGTCTAAGGGACTCTAAGGGACTCCCCTCGGTGTTCCTGTGACTAATGTACCACGTGATGTCCCAGGCATCTTGGGCCGAGTGAGCTCCAAAGGTTCCACACATGCTCTGTGTCTTAGTAAGGACCGTTAGCACTTAGCGGGCACAAAAAGACACCCCACGCTGCGTCTAGAGCTTCTCCCTGGCATGGATTCTGAGGTGCCTTGGGGATGAGCCATGACCGAAGGCTCTCAGACACCGGCGGCCCTGACAGGGTGTTGGCGCTGCGGGTTCACTGATGCTTGGTCAGGGGGTGAGCGGCGCCTGACTGGGAATAAGACAAGGATGCCACTCTCACTACTTTTACTCAACATAGTCCTCGAGGTCCTAGCCACGGCAATCAGACAACACAAAGAAATAAAAGGCATCCAGATAGATAAGGAAGAAGTTAACCCATCACTGTTTGCAGATGACATGATATTGTACATAAAAAACCCTGAAGAATCCCCCCCAAAACCACTAGGACTAATAGCTGAATTCAGCAAAGTTGCAGGATACAAAATTAATACACAGAAATCTGTTGCATTCCTACATACTAATGATGAACTAGCAGAAAGAGAAATCAGGAAAACAGTTTCATTCACAATTGCATCTAAAAAAATTAATTACCTAGGAATAAACCTAACCAAGGAGGTGAAAGACCTATACCCTGAAAATTAAAAGACACTTATGAGAGAAATTAGAGAAGCCACCAATAAATGGAAATACATCCTGTGCTCATGGATAGAAAAAATTAATATTGTCTTATTCCCAATCTTAAAGGAAACGCTTTCAGCTTTTCACCATTAAGTATAATGTTGGCTGTGGGTTTCTCATATATGGCCTTTATTATGTTGAGGTACTTGCCCTTTATATCCATTTTGTTGAGCGTTTTTATCATGAATGGATGTTGAATTT
Source organism: Manis javanica (assembly GCF_040802235.1). Taxonomy (NCBI): domain Eukaryota; kingdom Metazoa; phylum Chordata; class Mammalia; order Pholidota; family Manidae; genus Manis; species Manis javanica. The sequence goes on from NC_133172.1 coordinate 1,711,859, forward strand.
TGTCAAATGCTTTTTCAGCATCTGGTTTTTGTCCTTTTTGTTGATGTGGTGGATGATGTTGATGGATTTTCGAATATTGTACCATCGTTGCATCCCTGGAATAAATCCCACTTGATCATGATGGGTGACCTTTTTTGATGTACTTTTGAATTTGGTTTGCTAATAATTTGTTGAGTATTTTTGCATCTATGTTCATCAGGGATATTGGTCTGTAATTTTCTTTTTTTTGTGGTGTCTTTGCCTGGTTTTGGTATTAGAGTGATGCTGGCCTCACAGAATGAGTTTGGAAGTATTCCCCCCTCTTCTACTTTTTGGAAAACTTTAAGGAGGATGGGGATTTGGTTTCCAATAAATGTTTGACAAAATTCAGCAGTGAAGCCATATGGTCCAGAGATTTTGTTCTTAGGTAGTTTTTTAAATTACCAATTCAGTTATGTTGCTGGTAATTGGTCTGTTCAGATTTTCTGTTTCTTCCTGGGTCAGTCTTGGAAGGTTGTATTTTTCCAGAAAGTTGTCCATTTCTTCTAGGTTATCCAATTTGTTAGGATCTAATTTTTCATAGTATTCTCTAATAATTCTTTGTATTCCTGTGGTGTCCATAGTGGCTTTTCCTTTCTCATTTCTGATTCTGTTTATATGTGTAGACTCTCTTTGTAAGTCTGGCTAAGGGTTTATCTATTTTGTATATTTTCTCAAAGTACCAGCTTCTGCTTTCATTGATTCTTTCTATTGTTTTATTCTTCTCGATTTTATATATTTATGCCCTGATCTTTATTATGTCCCTCCTTCTACTGACTTTGGGCCTCATTTTTTTTCTTTTTCTAGTTTCAATAATTGTGAGTTTAGATTGTTCATATGGGATTGCCCTTCTTCCCTGAGGTAGGCCTGTGCTGCAATATACTTCCCTCTTAGCACGGCCTTCACTGCAGCCCACAGATTTTTTGGCAGTGTTGAGTTATTGTTTTCATTTGTCTCCATATATTGCTTGATCTCTGTTTTAATTTGTTAACTGATCCATTGATTATTTAGGAGCATGTTGTTAAGCCTGCATGTGTTTGTGGGCTTTTTTGTTTTCTTTGCATAATTAATTCTTATTTCATACTCTTGTGGTCTGAGAAGCTGGTCGGTACAACTTCAGTCCTTTTGAATTTACTGAGGCTCTTTTTGCGGCCTAGTATATGATCTTTTCTGGGAAATGTTCCATGTGCAATTGAGAAGAATGTGTGTCCTGCTGTTTTTGGGTGGACCATTCTGTAGATGTCTCTTAGGTCCATCTGTTCTAATGTGTTGTTCAGTGCCTCTGTGTTCTTACTTATTTTCTGTCCAGTTGATCTGTCCTTTGGAGTGGTTTGTTGAAGTCTCCTAAAATGAAAGTATTGCCTTCTATTTCCCCCTTCAATTTTGTTAGTATTTGTTTCATATTTGTAGGTGCTCCTGTGTTGGGTGCATAGATATTTATAATGGTTAATTTTCTTGTTGGATTGACCCTTTTATCATTATGTAATGTACCTCTTTGTCTCTTGTTACTTTCTTTGTTTTGAAGTCTATTTTGTCTAATACAAGTACTGCAACTCCTGCTTTTTTCTCCCTATTATTTGCATGAAATATCTTTTCCCATCCCCTCACTTTTAGTGTGTGTATGTCTTTGGGTTCGAAGTGAATCTCTTGTAGGCCACATATAGACAGGTCTTATTTTTTTATCCATTCAGTAACTCTATGTCTTTTGATTGGTGCATTCAGTCCATTTACATTTAGAGTGATTATAGATAGATATGTACTTATTGCCATTGCAGGCTTTATATTCGTGGTTACCAAAGGTTCAAGAGCAGCTTCTTTACTATCTAACAGTCCAACTTACTTCACTTAGTGCACTATTTCAAACACAGTTTAAAGGTTCTCTTTTTCCCCTCTCTTCTTTTTCTTCCTCTTCCATTCTTTAAATATTAGATGTCATATTCTGTATTCCTTGAGTGTCCCTCTACTGACTTTAGGTGTAGTTGATATAATTTTGCATTTGCTTAGTAATTAATTGGTCTGCTTCCTTTACTGTGGTTTTATTTTCTCTGGTGACAGCTATTTATCCTTAGGAGCACTTCCATCTATATCAGTCTCTCAAAATACACTGTAGAGACGGTTTGTGGGAGATAAATTCCCTCAACTTTTGCTTATCTGGAAATTGCTTAATCCCTCCTTCAAATTTAAATGATAACCTTGCCAGGTACAGTATCCTTGGTTCGAGGCCCTTCTGCTTCATTGCATTACCTATATCATGCCACTCCCTTCTGGCTTTTAGGTTTCTGCTGAGAAGTCTGATAGCCTGATGGATTTTCTTTTGTATGTGATCTTTTTTTCTCTCTCTGGCTACTTTTAATACTATATCCTCATCCTTGATCTTTGCCATTTTAATTATTATATGTCTTGGTGTTGCCTTCCTTGGGTCTCTTGTGTTGGGAGATCTGTGTACCTCCATGGCCTGAGAGACTATCTCCTTCCCCAGATTGGGGAAGTTTTCAGAAATTACCTCCTCAAAGACACTTCCTATCCCTTTGTCTCTCTCTCCTTCTTCTGGTACCCCTATTTTGCGAATATTGTTCTGTTTGGAGTGATCACACAGTTCTGTTAATATTCTTTTATTCCTAGTGATCCTTTTTTCTCTCTGTGCGTCAGCTTCTTTGTATTTCTCTTCTTATTTTCTATTTCATTTACCGTCTCCTCTACCTCATCTAATCTGTTTTTAAATCCCTCCATTGTATGTTTCATTTCGGACACTGTATTTTTCAAAGTTTCTGTCTCTTTCTTGAATTCTTCCCAGAGGTCTTGAATATTTTTCTGTAGCTCTCTGAGCACATTTATTATTTTTATTTTGAAATCTTTCTCAGGGATATTGCTGATTTCAGTTTCACTTGGCCCTCTTTCTGGTGTTTGTGGGATTTGGGTTTGTACCAGGTTCTTTTGAAGTTTCATATTTGTAATGAATAATATGGAGTAATAACTTTGTGTAGGCTGTGCTCTCTAGTGCCCAGAAGCTCTACCCTCTCGAGCTGCTCAGCACCTGGAGTGATGGAGGGGGTTGCATGCGAGTGGCGCTGGTGCCTGCTGGGAGGAAAGAGCTCTTTCCTGCTTCCTGGCTTCAGTGCCTTCCTCCACTGCCAGGGCCAGTGGGCTGAGTGTGCAGGAAGCAGCCTCTATGCTCTGCCCCTGTAGCTGCCATAGGCAGGGCCACCCTCTAGCTGGCCTGGCAAAATGGTGGGGGCAGCAAGTTTGTGAGCTGGAGCTAGCCAAGAGGAAGGAGTGGCAGGCTGCATTTCATGGTGGGGGGCCTTCGTGCTGCATTGCCAGCTAGGGGGTAGAACACCTGAGGCCCCCAAAAGTTCCCAACCTGTTAGGCTGAGAGCGCCGGGACAATTTTGTCCACCTGACCTTTCTCCTGAGCAGCAAGGTCTGTGCAGTCCTTGCCCCCTTAACAGCCCTCTCACTGTTGGGAAGTCTCCTAGAGTGCCTGCCTGTCTTTTTTCCCAGACGGACTGTTGTGGGTGCCTGTTCTCCACAAGCAGCTGGGATCTCAGTGTCTCGGACTATTCTGCCTGTCTTTGCTTCCCAACCTCACTAATCTCAGGAGTGCCATGTAATGTAGGTCTGCTCTCCCAGAGCAGGTCTCCAGGGCTGGGTGTTCAGCCGTCTTAGGCCTCCACCCACTGCCTCCTCGGTTTCTCTTCCTCTCGCTAGTGAGCTGGTGGGGGGGGGAAGGGCTTGGGTCCCACTGGATCATTGCTTTGCTACTTTACCCTTTTCCATGAGATCTTCTCTTTTCCCCAGATGTAGGCAGTCTGTTGTAGTCTTTCTTGTCTCTCTTTCAGGATTAGTTGTATTTGCTATATTTTCATATGGCTTTGGGAGGAGGTTTCTGTCTCACTTCTCACGTCACCATCTTTAATCCCCCTGGTTTTCATTTTTTGTGGTTTTCCTTCACATTTGTTTTCTGAAAAATAAGTATTGGACACCTAGCATGTATGGGACACTATGCTACACCCCGAGAATAGGGCCCTGGTGAAAACAGCCCTGTCTTCATCTTCATAGAGATTGTATTTGGAGGCAGGGGATGGGCATTCAGGGCAGAATAACAAAATGAATCATCAGGTAATTTCAGAAGGGCGATAAGTGCAATGTAGATAGTAAAACAGGATGAGGGGACTGAAAGTTGCCTGGAGGGACCCTACATTGTATGGGAGGGACAGAGAGGGTCTCTCTCAGGAGGTGACTTGGGGAGGAGAACTAAAGGATGGTAGTGAGCAGACCACTCAGGTACCTGGGTGTTTTCTGTCTCAGTGAGTAGATCTCAGGTCATTGTGGGAGTGACAGCCCATCACTTTTGCCATATTCTGTTGGCTGAAAGTTACCACAGGTTCCGTCCACAATCAAAGGGAGGGGATTATACAGGGATGTGACTAGCTGGTGATCACCTTAGGGTGTGTCTGCCACACCTAAATAATCACCAAAGACTTGTTTGATCCAGCTGGCTTGTCATATGCCCCTTCATTCTCTTTCTGGCCAATTTATGTCTCCCCAAGGGTTATGCATTTAATCAAGAGGTTGGTGTCCACGTGTGGAGGAGGACTGTTCAGCCCTCAAGCATATGTTGGTAGCAGTTCAACTCTCTCCTAAAACTTCCCCCAAAATGCCTCAACAAGGTAGGATTTTTAAAGCCATAGAGAAATACAATTCTATCATTAATACAATCTAGAGATACAATCTCTGTCATTAAAAAGTAGGCCCTTGAGTGGTTCTGGAGTAAAAATGTCAAGCCTCTCTCAACCCTCTTCATTTTGGGTAAATTGCCTAATCTGTCTGAATTTTATTTTCCTTATCTTCAAAATGAATTGAATTATAGCTGCGTTGCAGAGGTGTTCTGAGTGTTGATATATATACAAGTGACCAATACAGGTGGCCTGGGGAAGAAGGAAGGCCTGGAAGCATGATGATAGGATGGAATGAAAAGAATGACAGCTGCTCATTGAGAGGTCAGATGTGGAGGAATGATTAAAAATTAATAACTGTTCACCCCTTCTTTCTGGAGTTTTATCTGGGCACATGGCAACCAGCTGGAGATAACATTTCCCAGCCTCCTTTGCAGGCCAGTGTGGCCATGTAACTGAGCACTGTCCAATGGGATGTTGGCAGAAGCGCTGTGTACAACTTCCAGGTCACATCTTTGAAGCGTGCTGCTTGCCCTCTGCTTCCTGTGTCTCCCTCCCTGAAGCTGGATTGTCAGTCAGACATTTATGAGCCACCTTCCACCATGTGGATAAGGAGAGGACAGGGGAGGAACCTGGTCTCAGGATGACTTTGTGACAGGATCACCTTTAGGCACAGATGCTTACATGATAGAGAAATAAATCTTCTGTGACATTTAAGCCACCGTTATTGGTCTCTGTTAAAGCAACTGACCCAAACCCCAACTCATAGGGCATTACCAGGTAAGCAATGCAGGAAGACGGCCGTACCTCTGACATTCACTTAGGAAGGAGCCCCATGAAAACCACAAACCATATCTCCGTAAGTATAATATGACCTATTTTTCTTCTGGAATAGTTGCTGCTTCTGATGAAGTCCTGGCTTGCATTTAGGACAGATACTAGAAGGAAAAATGTGTACCCCTGAACATTAGGATCACATTGAACAAGACACGGTGCACCCACTTGGGTGGGGCCCGTGGGAACGGAGAGGGGGTCTCCTGCTGGACTCGGACCTGGGACAGAGTCATGCACGAATCTTGGATGAAGAGCCCCCCACCATTTAAATTGTCCACTCCTCTTTCTATCTCCCTCTCTTTCTACTCTGTGCATGTGCAGTACCATTTGCCTAAATTAAACGGCCACTGGCTGTGTCTCCATTTTATCTGGACCTTTGCTGGGGCCTCCTGTGTGACTCATTGTCCTCTGGCATGATTGCCAACCTTTTGGCTACCAAGTGTGCCTTGTGCTCTCTGGAGGCATTGATACCTCCACCAGGAGCGCAGGAAAAGCCATGTGAGGGTGGATTTCTGAGTCCCTGCCAAGGCCAGACGCCAAGTCCTCAGACGGCACCTAGAGATAGAGCCTCCGCAGGGCACCCTGCATGTCCTTGTTCCTCAGGCTGTAGATGAGCGGATTCAGCGTGGGTGTGAGGATGGAGTAGAAGACAGCGGCCATGCGCCCTTGCAGAGGCGAGTAACGGGCTGTGGGCTGCATGTAGGCAGAGCTGCCGGTGCCGTAAAACAGGAGAACGGTGGCCAGGTGGGAAGAGCACGTGGAGAAGGCCTTCCAGCGGCCAGCCGTGGAGCGGATCCGAACCACGGTGGCCAGGATGCGGACGTAGGACAGGACAGTGAGGGCAAAGCAGCTCATGATGATGCAGCCGCTGACTGCGAATCCAGCGGTCTCGTGGGCATCCACGTTGGCACAGGCTAGGCGCATGAGCGGGGGGATGTCACAGAAGAAGTGGTCAATCGTGGGGCTGCAGAAGGGCAGGGAGAAGGTGTTGGCTGTGTGGAAGGCAGAGAAGAGGAGCCCACTGGCCCAGGCCGCTGCCACCAGGGAGGTGCAGGTCCTGGGGCCCATGGCTGCCTGGTACACCAGGGGCCTGTATATGGCCAGGCAACGATCATAAGCCATGGAGGTGATAAGAAAACACTCCGTGGACCCAAGACAGACAAAGGCAAAGAGTTGGGATGCACACGCCAGGAGGGAAATCTCCCCAGAGCCCAGGACGGTGGCCACCAGGGCCCGGGGCAGGGTGGTGGACATGGAGCAGATATCCACCAGCGAGAGGTGTTTGAGGAAGAGGTACATGGGCGTGTGCAGGTGGGTGTCGAGGGTCACAGCAGCCACGATGGAGATGTTTCCCAGAACCGCAGCCAGGTAAACGAGAAGGAAGGTGGCCGCGCTGAGCAGCTGGAGCTCGGGGACCGCTGAGAAGCCGCGGAGCAGGAAGACGGACACTGCCGTGAGATTGGGCATGTTCTGTGAGCGGGAAAGCTCCCGGGCCACGGAGGATGCTCAAGGCACCGAGCATGAGGAGAGGAATGGGACAGCAGCAAAGACCTGGGAGGAAACGTTGAGAAATTGGGTGAGCTGGGTCAGGAGAGGATGCCCAAGAATTTGTTCATTAAACGACGTGCATTTCTGTGTCTTCCCCAGAGCTCTCCAACTCGATGGAGGTGCACTGGGGAGGCCTGGCAGGTACATAAATTAGTGAATCCAGCTGAGTGGATAATAGGGAATGGTGGGGACTGTGGATAAATGGATATCCTGTCCAAATAAGGCAGCTGCTCTAAGCTCTCACCAGCTGTTCCTGGTGGACCTAGCACTGCCAGATTTAGATATTTTTCAAGAGAATCCAGAATTCCAGGGTTTTTTTTTAATAATGTGAAACCTCCTCGCTTTTACTTATTAGCAGTTAACTCAAACTTAAAACATTGTGCATATCAAATGGGGCACCAGTTTAGGACTTTTAGTCCTACCATGCCCGCTGCCACGTGGCTCCACAGCATCTTCGTTACAGTTTGCCACCCACGGTGTAGGTTGCCATCCATAGATGATTCTGTTTCTGTGGGAATTGTTTGCCTTCCTTGTTATCTGTGGTGCATGCGCAGCTCACTAAATCTAAACCGAGATTGTTATCTGTTATCTGTACCCCCTCATTGCCTGGCACCAGGGACGACTTACCCCGGGGACCTGGAGGCAATTACATTCCTGGAGCAAAGCATGTTAATCATTGTGTCTAGAAACTTGTTAACCCCCTCAAGAATGAGATGCCTGATCAATAAATATGAGAGGTGCCTTTCCAGCACCGCCCTTGAGCTGGTACGCCTGGAGTCCCCTGGCTGGCCCACTCAGGTCTTCGCTATCTTATCGCGTCGCCTCCTCTATCTGTGAGTCGGACACGGGGAAGAAGCGGACACACGGCCTCCCACTGATCTGTTCCCCCACTAGACTGGGGGTCCCCCCAACACACTCCTGCGTGCAGGGACCATTTCTTACTCATCTTCCATCCTGGCATCGGGCACAGGACGCTGTGTACAGTAGGTGCACAGTGTTTAAGAATGTTCTTGCAACCACACAGCTGGGGTTTGGATGCTGCGTGGCCTTGGGCAGAAACTGCAATCTCTGGGGGCCTCTGGGGCCTCTGCAGAATGGGATAATGTAGTACTGTGAGGGCCCCCCAGGCAGTGGAAGGAAGGTACCAAGACAAGACCTGGCACGCGGTGCACTCTTGGGACATTTCTGATCGAACACTGCTGACACTCTCCTGAGTCCCCGTCCCTCCAGCTGGGGCCGGTGCCACGTCTGTCTGTTAAACTGCTCTTGGACTATTGGCTCAGCCTTCATCGGATAACCGATCCCACTGTGGAAAAAATAAGTGCGCGAGTCCCTAGGGCCAGTACTCACAACCAAGAGGTGGGTTGTGTCATGGATTACAGCACAGACCCTGGAGCGAGGCTGCCTGGGTTCAGGTCCCGGCCTGCCATTTCAGAGCTGTGTGACCTTAGGTAACTTACCTACTGTCTCTGGGCTTTGGTTTCTTTATCACTAACACATGGAATAAGACCCCCACCATGGGATTGTCGTGAGGATTAAATGAGGCTAATATGTATATAACTCTTAGAACAGTGCCTGGCACATAAAACGATGTGTGTCTTTATTATTTTCTCCAAATGGGTGAGTCTGTTTGTCAGAACTGGGTGGTCTTACCTCCTCATGGGTGTAAATAGTGTTGCCACGGGTGTCAGTCTGCAAGGCAGTGAGGGAGGCAGAGACACCAGCCCACAGGAGGGGTGGGCCTGGCTGACGGGCACACAGAAGCCTCACTCCCGGGGCGGCATGGCGTTTTAGCACCTGCCTCCTGAAGAGCGCCGGCATGCCTTCCATAGCGTTCCCCCCACCCCACCCTCCGCCCCTCACAGCCTCCGCTTCACGTCTCTGCTCACGCAGAGCTCACAGCAGTGGTGCTCAGCCGGGGATGACTGCATCCCCCCAGGGGACACATGCAGTGTCTGGAGAAGGTGCTACTGGCATCTAGCGCGCAGAGACCAGGATGCTTCTGAATTCTACCACGCACAGGACATCTCCCCACAGCAAAGAACTCCCTGACCCCACAAGGCCCCCTAGCACCGAGGTTGCCTCTCTGACCTGGTCCTTCACATCGAAGCATAACCAGCATTTAAATAATCACTTCCTAAGAGCCAGACGCTGACTGAGAACTCTTCATACAGCCCACTTAATCCTCCCAACCGCCCTAGCAGGCAGCCACTGTTTTATCTCCTCTATTTCACAGAAAAACCGAGGCACAGAGAGGTTAAGCAATTCTCCCAGGGCCTCATAGCTAGTACGTGGCATTGCTGGGGTTCAACACTGGCCGACTATCCCCGAAGTGCCCTGCTGCCTCCAGTCATCCCGGGTATGAGATGGAAGCCACAGACCTTTGGGGCAGGCTGACCTCCTGGCTGGGTGTCCTGCCCACTCCCCAGGCAGCAGAGGAAGCCAGACCTCTCCGAGGTGTTGGGTGGGCTGGTGGGGGGCCAGTTCCTCCGAAGGGCTGAGGTGATAGCGCTCCAAGTCGGGGTTCCTTGCCCAGGATGAACCCCTTTTATAAGCTGTGGGCAAAGGCAGCAGGAGGGGCGGGCTGGCTGCTGCTTTGGTTGGGACTGGCTCTGAGCCGCAGCCCCTCCCCCTTGGCTGCTTCTCACCTTGGAAATTTGCCCAAGGTCACCTCCAGGGACTTTCTGTCCCACGGGGGTGCCAAGATCTGAGAACAAGACTCTGCAACAAGCAGGACATCAGCCGGGCCACCTGCTTACCCTTCTAGAGTGTTCCGGTAATATAAGAAGGAGTCAGTGATACTGAATATTATTAGTACTACGCACTGTCGAGAAACACTCTTCCACAGCATGCATTTTTAGCTAATCATGTCTTGGAGATATTTCTGTTGAGTAAATCGGGATCACACAGAATCACGTCATTTTTTTGACTACTGCAGAGTATCTTGTGTGATGGATGAAAAATCAGCGTTGCTAAGCCCACGCTGGCGGACCTTGAGGTTGTTTTAAGTGCTTTTTTGCAAGACATATAATCTCTTAGTTTGCATCCTCGCACCTTGCTCAGACATCTTACTTTATGTCTTTTTTTGTGTTTAAAAAAGTAATTTTCTTCATGTTTTACTTTTCCTCATTCCTCTCGTTCACTTAGAGCTTTGGTGACTCTTACAAGCCGGATTTAACTTTCCATGACACTTTCTGATCATGGCTGCTGTTCACATGAGTCAATGAACTTTGTGTTTTGATCTTGTATCTAACCATAGGCAAAATGCACTCCATAGGTTCTGTTAAAAATGGAATTGCTAAATTGAAGGGAATGTGCATTTTAATTCTGGCTAGTTATACAAACTCAACATAAATAAGTTTTATCAATATATATGAAGTGTATAAGAGTATCAATTTTTTGTCGTAGTGGATATATCAGTCTTTTAAATTTATGACCACCTGATGGCTGTAAGTCATCTCATTTTTGTTTTAATTTACACTGCATTGGTTTCTAAAGAACCCATCTCTTTATGGGTTTTGCTATTTGCCCTTTTTCTTCTGTGAAATGCCTGTAAATACAATGTTTTCTATTAGATAGATTTTTTTCTTATTGATCTGCAGGAGTCGCCAGGTCCAGCCCGTATAGGCTCGAGGGGTGGGGGTTTCACAGAGGCGCAAATGCCGGGAGGCGGAGATCCTCAGGGGCCTGCCTGCCGTGTGAAGACGGACAATGAAGGCAGGACAGAGATGTTGCCAGACAGTAAGACTGAGGACCGGCCGCCAGGAGACTGGAAACAGCAGACGGTATACTTCAGGCAGAAGGAAGGAGATTCAGGGTGGAAGTTCTGAGTCAGAGGAATAAACAAAAAGGAAAGAAGGTGGTGAGAATGTACCAGGTGCATTACAAACATTATACAAAACAGTAATTAAAATGTCTGAAAGGGTCTGAAAAATAAAAAAGAAGCATTCAAAACAAGAGATAGTGGTGGCACTTAAGTTGGAAGGGAATGAAAGGTATTAAAAGTTTGAAGTGTGCTGCTCTGCAGGTGCAGTCACTCTGGGAGGCGGAAGTTGTGCTCACAGGGACGTGCCTGGGGGAGGCTTGGGTCTGTGTCGGTGGGTACAGTTCAGACGTTTTCGTAGCTACATTGGTCAACACGGCTCTGTTGTCTGAATCCAATCCAGGGAGGTCTCCCCGCCAGGGAGGTGAGACCTCAGCCTCTGAAGAGGGTTCTTGACTCCGGCTGAGAAGGAATTCATGAGCAAGTCAGGCAGGTGCGCATGAACGGGGACTTGCTAAAGTGAAAGCACACACTCGAGGGAGTGCAGGCGTGCTCCAGAGACGGGCAGCCCCGGGCGTGCGAGTTGGGTCTCCTACAGGGGAGCTAGCCTGCCCTGAGGAGGATATTCATGGGTGCAGGGGTGGGTGATCTGGGTGCTGACTGCACATGCAGAGTGAGGGAAAGAGAACGTTTCCTCAGAAGAGGAAATTGACTTAGGCAGACTTTGAGGACCTCATTTTGGTCTGTTCAGGTCCGTAAGCACCCTGTTATCCCAAACCTTCTGATTTGAATCCTGAGTCCCTCTGCTCCCTGTTTTAGCCTGACTCAGCTCTACATGGAAACAGTTCGGATGTCTAGCAACCCTAGAATGTGTGTGTGTACACCTAGGTGTGAATGGTGTTGTGCACATACGCATCTTCATACGAAAGAATACTAGAAAGCCACGAACATGAACAAACCAGAGCTTGGGGCCAAAGCTGAGCATGTGTCAGGTGCCGAGAATTGTAGGCGGGGGGTGGGGACACAGCAGGGGAGCCAGAGATGTGGCCATTAAGCAGATGCTTGCTGGCCTTCCTAATTCATTGCCAATCGTGGTGGCAACTTTAGATGACCCCTGCAAGTGCGACTGTTGTGCTGAAACTAGGCACATGAAAACAGATCAAATGACTGATAACAAAACACAGTGTCTCCGTGCAAGGGAATATTACTTAGCTATGAAGAGGAATGAAGCGCTGTACATTCTACAACCTGGGTAAACTTTGAAAACTTGCCAAGGAAAAGAAGCCAGACACCCTAGACAACACGTTGTAGAATCTCATCTATAAGAAATGTCCAGATCTGTAGAGAAAGAAAGTGGGTGCTGAGCAGGGGAAGGGGAGGGGACGGGGATAGGGAGTCACTGCTAAGGGACACCGGGCTTCATTTTGGGGCAGTGAAAAAGTTAGTTCGGTAATGGTAATGGTTGCACAACTCTGTGAAAACCACTAAAAATCACCAAATTGTACACTTAAAAAATGAAATTACATTGGTGGTTTACACAACTCCATAAATATTTTTTAAAAACGATTTAACACTGCAATTTAAACAGTTGAACTTCATGGTATGTAAATTATATATCAGTAAGTTTGTTAAAATATTAATAAAAATATAAATAAAAATGATCCCTCTTACCCCTCAAAAAATAATGACCATTTCTTTCCCACTTTGAACATTACTAACGGGAAACCTCACTGAAGCTGTCGGGGGATCAGGGGGCATATCATGGCTCACCCGTCAATCGCAGGAAGACTTGGCAATCACAGGCCCCCTCACCCTGCCCACCCAACCCTTCCCTGCAGGGGACTTTCATCTGAGACAGCCCCTCCCAACTTCCCCCTCCTCAAAACAACCCCCTGTCCTTCGTAGGACCGCCTAGAGCTTGCATGACCCATGCTGCCATTCTCTGCTCTTCCTGAACACACCCGTTTCGCTGGTTAAATAACTGGCTCTTTTATTTTTTAGGTCAACAGTACAAATGAGTTCTCACGTCCTCGCCCACCATGGTCATTATCAAGTTTTAAATATTGCTGTTGTCAGCAAAAAATAAAAATAACACTAACACTCATCTACCCCTTCCTAGTTCTCAGACGCGGTCTTGAGTTCCTCTGGATTCACTTGTTCAATGCTCTTAACACCTTACAGAGCAAGGACTCTTATCAGTCCTTCTATAGATGAGAACGACGCAGGCTCAGAGGCCACTGGGACTTACCCACAGCCACACAGCTCGTGAGTGACAGAGCGAGACATCCGTCCGGGCGGCCTGGCTCCGGAGCCCTTGGCTCTCCACGACGACACTCTACTCCTGAGTCCTTTAAGACGTTTTTAAAAACTTTCTATGCCAAAATAATTTTAGATTCGTAGAATTGTTGCAAGCGTAGCACAGTTTTGGTATAGTTCCCCACAGCCTCCCCTGAGGGCGCACCTTTGGGGCTTTGCGTATGTGTCAGCAGGAAGGTCAGCACCTGTCCGTGGTTAGTAACTGAAGTCTGCATTTTACTTTATTCAGATTTTCCCGGTGTTCTCATTTCCTTCTTGGCCCCCAAGATCCCATTCCGGGTCTCCATAGCACTGAGGCCTCATTTTGAATTTACTTTTTTTTTTGTATGCCATATTTTCTAGTTAATAATGTATTTTATATTCCTTGGCCATTGGCATTTCTCTTGTGAATTTTCTGCTCGTCCACTTTGTCCATGTTTTATTGGCATTTTGATCTCATTCATTTGTAAGAACTTGTATATCGGTGTACATATTTGATTTTAAGAAGGTCTTACTCGGTACTGTAGTTTTCTAGGACTTACAGGAACAAAGTACCACAAATTGAGCGGCTTAAGCATCAGAAGTTCATTCCCTCCGGGTTCTGGAGGCCTGAGGGCTGAGGTGCAGGCGCGGGCAGGGCCGCCTCCTTCGGCGGGACGTCTGTTCCGAGCTCTCCCTGGGGCTTGCGGGAGGCCGTCCTCGTCCTGTGTCTCTGCGCCTCATCTTCCCTCCCCTCCATAGCTCTCTGTCTCTAGTTGCCCATTTTTATAAGGGCACCATTTGTGTATTAGGGGCCCCCTCTCTTCCAGGATGACCTCATCTTAACTAATTATACCTGCAAGGATCCCATTTGCAAATACGGTCACACTGTGAGATCATGGGGGTTAGGATTTCAACGTATGAATTTGGGGGTAGCGGACACAATTCAACCCCTCACATTTGGTTTATCACTTACTTATTTTTATGTCATTAAATCATCAAATATTTTCTAAGCACCTCTAAGATGCTTAAGGACCATTGTAAATCAGAGATTAAAGAGCTCTTAAATCATGGATGTTAAATCCTAGTTGGGGTCAAACTGTAAATAGGCAAGCTGGTAAATATATTTTCAAATTTCAGGGGGTAGTCAATGTATGAAGAAAAATAAAGGAGGGTAAGAGGCGGAGAAAGATAGCGGGTCATTCATTTACTGTGTTAGGCTGGTCAGGGACAGAACCACCGAGCCCGAACCGAGAAGCACAATGAGCCGAGGACAGACACTTCAGCGGAGGAAACAACATGCACAGGTCTTGAGCTGAGGCACGCAGCCCGAGTGAGCCCTGCCGTGCGATGGGGCCGAGGGGCGGGTGAGAGGTGGCAGACGGGAGGAGCTGAGTCAGGGACTGAGCAGGCCGCACGGTCCCATCAGCCATCGTGAGGTGGCGGGGTTGGGAAGCAGGCGCGGTAAGGGAAGCCCGGGGGGGCTCGGCGAGGGTGTGGCTGCGGGCGTCACTGGTCTGAGTTGTGTCTGGAAGACTGTTGTGTAGGCACTAAACGTTAAGGGGCACGGGTGGAGCTCAGGAGTGTGGGTGCCCGGGCAGGGGTCTGCTCAGGACAGTGGTGGCCTGGGCTAGAATGGCAGCAGCGGAAGTGGCGGTGGGTGGGCACAAGCAGGTGTACTTTGAGAATTCAAAATTTGAAGTTGAAAATCCTCGCCAGTGGTCCCATAGGGGTTGTGGGAGAAATAATAATAATATAATACAGAACAATGGCAATAGCAAACACATGCTTACTCTGTGCCATGAATTGTCACACTCATGTGACATATATGATTACATGCATGTGTAATTAGACACACACACTTTCGGCCCTCACAGTAACCCTATGAGGCAAGTCCTCATATTCTTCGGTTTCACAGATGAGGACACCGAGGCGCACAGACATTATGCCGAAAGCCACAGAGCAACGAAGCAGGGAAACCAGGACTGGAACCCAGCCCCATAACGTTGACCACCATGCTTTGGTGTGGAGGTGAATTTCAGGCTTTTGGTTTGAGTACCTGGGTGGATAGGGGGTGCCATTTATTGAGCTGGGGAAAACTGTAGGAAAAGCAGATTTACAGACATGAAGTCGTGGTTCCTCCACTTTACTGTGCTGATTCTGAGGCGACTGTTAGACAGTCAAGTGGAAAAACCAAGTAGGAGAGAGATTCATGGAGTCGGGGCTCCAGAGGAGGCCCTGGCCTGAGTCACGACTTTCAGGGGCTCATTGGCATATCGACACGAAGGCCACGGGGCTGGTGTTCTCACTCGGGAAATCATGCAGTTGGGGAGCACACATCTTCAGCGTTGTTACCCGGGCTGAATGTTAAGTTTAGTTGTCTTCAGAGAGAATAAGCTGGCTGAAGATCACAGAAACACAAGGGTGCTGATTCCCCGACCTTGACTGGCCTCTCTCCGCAATCCTGGTGTCCAGCGAGATCACGCTCACCTGCTGCCACAAGTTGGAAATTGCAACAGCCCCAAAGCAATTCAGCTCAACATAGCTCCTTCTCTTTTGGCTAAGAAAAGCCTCATTAGGTTGAAACTACTGGTGGCTCCCCAAGGATAAGAACTCTGCCAACATGCCCAGTGCCTAAGAGGCCCCTGGTGTGCAGGGCCAGGGTCTGCAGCAGGAGGGCCCGGATGGGACCGGAGTAATTGGCCTCCATCTCGTCTTGACAGCCACTGGAGAGCAGGGCCTCGAGCTCGTTAGGAACAGGTGAGCAGAGGCTGGCCTGGGAATTGCCAGGGAATTTTTGGTCTTGTTGAGCTCATTAGTCAAGGCGCCGAGGACCTGGCAGACACCCCTTTCCCAGGGGCAGCGGCTCTGGCTTTGTGCCAAGAGAACACTTCCCAGAGTTGTGAGAGAGGAAAAGATTTTTGTGCATGGCCCTGTGTGGCCGCAGCTTAGAATGTGTCTCTCAGCTCTTGAGAACTAGTTTCCTTCTTGTAAAATGGGCACGTAGGTGAGGATGAGGAAGGGGCTCTGACTGTCCCTCTGCGTCTTCAGGGCCGAGAATGCTGTCGAGCACGCAGTGCACCCTCAACAGCGGCTCGCGGAACGGCCGCATGACCGAAGCAGTCTCGTGTCATCTTTCTGCAGCGGCTCTCAGTAAGGGTGGCTTTGCTCCCCAGGGGACACTGGTTGTCTGGAGATACTGGTGGCTGTCACGATCGAAAAGGGGGTGCTCCTGGCATCTAGTGGGTAGAAGCCAGGGAGGCTGCTCCACATCCTACAGTGCCCAGGATGCCCTCCACACACACCATCCAGCAAAGAAAGATTTGGCCCCAAATGCCAATAGTGCCGAAGTCGAGAAACTCTGAGTTACTCGTTTGCAATGCACCTCCCTCTGCCCAGTGCATCCAGTCCAGGGAGTTGTGTTCAAGCTGCTCCCTGGGCCGCCTCCGGCAGGCAGAACCATGGCTGCCCCGGGTGTGTCTGCAAGCTGTCCTCTGCGCCGCGGGGGGCTGCCCCGGTCTCAGTGGTCTCACTGGGCTCTGGGTGACAGTGTTCTGCCCCACCTGGACGCAGCTGTGGGCAAGTGGTCCAGGCTTGGCCAGTCTCAGGATCCACCCCTGGCAACGTCTATCGGTTCTCTGAGCAGGCAGTGCCACCTGCATGGTTCGTTAGTTCTTCGCTGGGATTCCAGGGTTCTGGGACGATGAAAGTTCTGCTGGAGCTGGGGAGATGCCATATTCCTTCATACCTAGAATGTGGGAGACTGAGTTTGCTCGACACATACAAGCAGAGACAGATGTGGGAGATCAAGAGATGGAGAGAGAGAGGAAGGAGATAAGAAAGGTGGAGATATACAGAGAAAGAGAGAGGGAGAGAGACAGAGAAAGGTGGATATCTAGAAATGTGGATCTCTGGTTCTTCCTAGGGTTACATTCCTTGGCAGTCTTTCTTTGATTCTGTGACCTCCCCTGATTCTTCCCAGTTACCTGATCAGGTAACTGGGCTTAGGCTTACTTGAGTTTTGGTCACATTAGGGTTAGGGTTAGAGTTAAAAGAAACTGGCCAGTCTTACCTCCAAAATATACCGAATCTCTCCATCTTTTCCCACCGCTGTGTAAGCCTTTACCAATTCTCACCTGGACACCTGCTGTCCCTCCTAATTGGCCTCCTGGTACCCATGCCTTGGTGCCCTCTGCCGTCCACACACCCATCAGAGTGGGCTGACAGGGTGGAACCTCTAAATGTTCTGCACAGCCAGACTTCTAAGCAGACCCTGGGGACAGGCAGTTTTGTTCTGTAGCCTGTCATGGATGAGGCCGTGTCTCTAGCTCATTCAGTTCATCCCTTCCCTGTACATCCCAGGACCCAGAGTGCCTTTCGTGCAGTGATCAAAACCCCCACCCCCCCTTTTTTTTTATTTCCCCCCAATCTTTCTATGTAGTGTGTGTGTCTGTGTGTATGATTAGTTATTATACTATTCATAGAGATTTTTTCTTTTCCACTTAGCATTGTGTCAAAAGCATTTCCATGTTATTATTACTATTCTTAATGGTCACTTTAAATGACTGCATAATATTCCATCAAGTAGATGTGTCATGATTTACTGCTCCATTATTGTTGGGCATCTGGGATTTTCCCATATTTTGCAATTGTAATGATTATATATCACTGGGGTGGTGGTAGAACTCTACCTGATAGAAGTGGAATGGACAACACTACTGTGTCAGAAAGGTAGATGAATACACTTTAGAAAACAAAATCTATACCAGTTTGAACCCCAAATGGGTTTATAATTACCCTTCGCTTAACTGGAGAATCCAATTAACTAGAGGTCTGTATTTTTTTTTCCTAATTTTTTTTTGGTATCATTAATCTACAATTACATGAAGAACATTATGTTTACTAGGCTCCCCCCCACAAACCCCATTACAGTCACTGTCCATCAGCATAGTAAGATGCTGTAGAATCACTACTTGTCTTCTCTGTGTTGCACAGCCCTCCCTGTGCCCGCCCCACATTATACATGCTAATCGTAATGCCCCCTTTCTTTTTCCCCCCTTCTCCCTCCCTTCCCACCCATCCTCCCCAGTCCCTTTCCCTTTGGTAACTGTTAGTCCATTCTTGGGTTCTGTGATTCTGCTGCTGTTTTGTTCCTTCAATTTTTCTTTGTTCTTATACTCCACGTATGAGTGAAATCATTTGGTGCTTGTCTTTCTCCGCCTGGCTTATTTCACTGACCATAATACCCTCCAGCTCCATCCATGTTGTTGCAAATGATAGGATTTGTTTTCTTCGTATGGCTGAATAATATTCCATTGTGTACATGTACCACATCTTCTTTATCCGTTCATCTACTGATGGACACTTAGGTTGCTTCTATTTCTTGGCTATTGTAAATAGTGCTGTGATAAACATAGGGGTGCATCTGTCTTTTTCAAAGTGGGCTTCTGTATTCTTAGAGTAAATTCCTAGAAGTGGGATTGCTGGGTCAAATGGTATTTCTATTTTGAGCTTTTTGAGAAACCTCCATATTGCTTTCCACAATGGTTGAACTAATTTACATTCCCACCAGCAGTGTAGGAGGGTTCCCCTTTCTCCACATCCTTGCCAACATTTGTTGTTGTTTGTCTTTTGAATGTGGTCCATCCTAACTGGTGTGAGGTGATATCTCATTGTGGTTTTAATTTGCATTTCTCTGATGATTAGCAGTGTGGAGCATCTTTTCACATGCCTGTTGGCCATCTGAATTTCTTCTTTGGAGAAGTGTCTGTTCAGCTTCTCTGCCCATTTTTGAATTGGCTTATTTACTTTTTGTTTGTTGAGCTCAAATCATTCTTATAGAGACAGAGAGGTACCCCACTTATGTTGGTGGGATGTCCAACTATGGCACCTTGTCCTCCTTTGGTCAAGGGGTGGCCAATCTGTTGTTCTTTCCTGTGCCTCATGGATGCAAAGTGCCTGGAGCCAATTCATTGCAAAGATTCCAGAAGAGAGTCCATTAGTCTTAGGATGCTTGAAACTGCCTCAGTTCTGTATTTTCTGAACTACAATAATTTGCTTTTCCATAGGTTCTACCAGCTGCCTCACAGAATTCCAATAAATTCAATATTTTTATTTAACTTAGTCACTTATTATGTCCACAAATCTTTACTGAGTGCATACTATGTGCTAAGCACTGTTCTAACCACTGGGGATACAGTAGTGAAAAAAATAGGCCAAATCCCTAATCTCATGGAACTTACATTCTGGTGGGAAAGTCAGACAATAAACAAAATGCGTGGAGTACATGGCGTGTTTGTTGGTAATGGGTGCAATGGAAAGCAGGGTTGGCTTCAGGCATGGCTGAATCTAGCAGCTTCAGGAATACCAGCGTATAAAAGCTGGAAAGGGGATAGGGAGTGCCTGAGAGTTTTGCCTCCCTCCCCAGATAAGGAGATCTGAGTCCAAAGGAGGACCCGGGAGTTAAGTCCTGATAACACCAAGGCAGAAAGCAATGGCAAAGTTGAGAGTGTTGGGAAGGGGGAGAAAGGGGAGTTCTTGCAATAAGAATGCAGGTTTTAGGGGCCCCTCAACACTTCTGCCAACAGAGATATGGGGGCCTGGGCCTCCTCTGCTCCTAACAGAGTTGTTTCTGATGCTTGCAGCTGAAGACTTCTAACCAACACATGCAGGTGCTGTGCTGGGCTCTGTGCTGGGCTCTGGGGAGACAGAGCCCGCCCTCAAGAACTCCCAGCCTAGATGGGAGCTAGACAGTAACACATCAACTGAAAATTACTGAGCACCTACTATGGGCCCAACCAATGGTACATTACTGTCCCCATTTTACAGGAGATGAAACTGAGTAGTATATGAATAGTATATGAACATATTTTCTTTGAAAAATATAAAACTTTTATGGCAACACTAACTTCTCGTTTAGCTACAACCCACATGCACTGCCCCCGTCACTACCCAGCAGCGGGGGCTTCCAAGCTGGGATTTCCCCTGGGTGCTGAATACCACGCGGCGTCTCTGACCCTGTGGATTAGACCTTTGAAAACAATTTTTCCCCAGTTTCTGTGCTAGGGAATGAAGTTCAGAGAGGCGAACGCCTTGCTCAGGATCACATGGTCAAGAGAGGGTGGCGCCCGATGTGGACCCAGCTGTCGGGGGCCTTGCTCGCGTCCCACGGCCGACGGGAGCGGGGGACGTAATTCTCATGGGTCAGTGCAAATATGAGCTCTCCACGGATGGCCTCGCCCACCAGGACTGAGGGAGGCCAGAGGGGGGGGTGTCCCGCGAGAGGCATATGGTTGGGGGGGGCTACTGTGCTCCTTTATACGCTATTATCTGCGCGTGTAGAGGCTGCACAGGACGGAATGCGCCCTGAACTGGACGCTGTGCATCCAGACCGTGCTTTCCGTTCCCTCTCCAGGGAGCTTCCTCATCCGGGAAGCAAGGGTGGTGCCAGCGCGTCCCGCAGGGGCAGGGGCACCCAAGAGCAACCGCTGCGCCCTCTGCAGACGAGGGAATGGGAAATCGGGGTAGTCACGTCAATGTCTGGGTGAACTCCCCCAATCTGTGACTGATGAAGCGCTCTCGGTGCCCACCCTGAAGCGTGTGTCTGAACCCCGCGCCTCCGACTGTCCCACTGCAGCCCCGGAACCCTCCCGCCCGTTTCCCAGACGGGCCCAAACCCGATCACCCCAGCCTTTCCGCCTCAGGACATCCTGCCGGGGCCCGCGGCACCCACATCCCCCCCCCCCTCTGGTTGTCTGGTTGGCAGCGCAGGGTCAGTACATGGCAGGCGCAGGGCGTCCACACTCACTCCTCGACTCTGGCCCATTATTGTGCCGTGTAGCCAGGCACCCTGTGGCCCGACACTGGCGTGACCTTAGGGGTGTGGGGAGACGACTGGGAACAGCCAGCGAGCGGCCAGAATGAGTGAGGACTTGGGGAGACGATGAGAAGAATGCGTTTAAGTGGAAGGGCGGGAACGGAGGACAGGTCCTCTCCCCAGGGCTCAGCAAGTATTTCTGAGCTGCTTCTGCGCACGCCAGACACTGATGTACGTCCTGGGGAGATGTGACCACGTGTGAGATAGACGTTCAGCCTTTCAGTAAATACTTACTCAGCATCTGCTGTAAGCCAGGCATTGTGTTAGGTGCTGGGGATAAGTGGTTAATACACGCATTAAATGCTGGCGGGGCTTCTCATAGGACCGCCGCCTGAGGCCCGGTGTTGGAATGATGCCCTTCCAGAGAAACCGCCTTGCCCCTCTTCTGAGAAAGGCATTCCTCTGTTCCCTGAAGGCATCACGAGGCCAGGAAACAAGTCTGATGTTCCTCTTCATCCCGTCCCAGCTCCGTGCCTGGTGCAGTGAATACTCTCCGGGTGAATGAATGTGGGGGGGCTGCACCTCAGCGCGGCTTGAATGCACGGCAGCCTGTTTAAGCCTCATCCTCTCATCCTGTACGTAACAGGAGTATACAAATGACATGATGAAGGGTCTGCCTTCATTTAACAAAAACCTACGCCATGGACAGGCTCGCCAACACTGCGCACCTACTGTGTGCTGTTCAGGGTGCTAAGAGCTGCATATTGTGTCACTTACCCTTCACAAAAAGTCTGCGAGAGAGAAGTTATGGTAGCATTAAATAGAGACTAAATCGTGGTGGGCATTAGATGGAAAGGTGTCTACTCTCACATTCACAGACCACAGGAAGAAATAGACTTTACTGACCAAAAACTAAATTCAGCGTAATTCCAAACCCTGTAGATGGTGGAGGGCCTGGCTGCCCACTGGGGGAAGGGATCCTGAAAAGGGGATAAATGTAGACCTGGAGGATGAGAAGGCGCAGCGGTACCGACAGTGGGGGAGCAGAGCTGAGCAAGTGCAAAGGCCTGAGCCGGGAGGGAGCCCCAGATGCAACGAGGCCTCTGCAGCTTGCCTAGTGAGCAAGCGTGTCAGAAGAGGTGGGGATGGGGGGGGTAGCCAAGAACCAGTGAACACAGGCCTTGTAGAAGGGAAACAGTAACACCAACACCCCAGGAAGAGCATCTCAAGGGCAGGGAACAGCGCGTGCAAAGGCCCTGAGGCAAGACCAGCTACTGTGGATGCACCTCTGCGGAGACCAGGTCAGGAGGTGGGTGGGCCGGGCTGCGAGGGCCTTGCGGGCCTTGGTAAGGCTGCCACCTCTCAGTCCCTACTCACTGGGGCCATTGGTGGAGGGCTCCGCATGTGGCACACCTGCTCTGCTTTTCACTCGGGCCCCTGCCCTGCTCTGAGCAAGTGTGTCTGGGGACAGAGCCTGGTGGCGCAGCTCCCGGCCTCACGGCTTCTCCTTCCCTCCTCCCTCCCTGGCCCCTTCTCCCACCTCCCCAGGGCCCCAGCCAGGCTCCCGCTGCCCAGAGAGCCCCTCAGGCTGGCCAGAGCTCCGCCCAGTCCTGCTGGCTGCTGGGCCACGCGCGGTGGTCGTGCGCTCTCTGCTGTGGCCTGGGCCTGCATGTGCCCAGGTGCTTCCTCCTGCACGCGCCCGGGTGTGGACATCATGCCCCGCTGGCTGCACCCTGCAGTGGCTCCCGCCATGCCGTCTGCGGGCTCCTGCACCAAGGGCCACCATGGGCACGGCTCTGCCACTGGCTGGCCGGCTGGGGTGCCTGTGGCACTGGCCTTCTCCATCTGCCCTTCCGCTCCCCCTCCCGCGGCCTCATGGCACCTTCCACTTCTGTTCCATCGCCCCTCGCTGAGCCTGGTGTGCACGGACTGCAGGGCCTCCGGGGCCTGTGTGGCAGCAACCGAGGTGCTGGACGTTTGGTTCCCTTCAGTCTGACGGCTGCACCCGACACCAAGACTGGCCACTGTCCTGAAGATGCCACCAGCCACCGGGCACCACGAGGACCTGTCCATGTGCTTCCCACCAGTCCTGGTGGTTCTGTGTTACTGCGCCATGGGTCATCCACTCGTGACCCAAGGCCAACTACGGCCCGGAGAGCATGAGGGGGTGCCCCCGTGCCCAGCCCTCAGCTACAGCCTCTGGGCAGGAGGCGAAGGCCGCCCTGTGGCTGTGGGCTGCCGCCGCCAGGACTCTGGGCCACTCCATGACCTCTTCGGACCACTGTTGGCTCAGGAGCTGTTGATGTCTGCTTTTGCTGAGGAACTCCGTGCAGACCTCTGATGTTTTTTCTGGGGAAACTTCATTTTTTTCTTTCAGTCATGATGGTGCTGATTCCACGTTTCTGTCCAAGAGAAGACACAGGTCCAAGCTTTCATTCTCCGACCATAGTCACTAGGTAGTGGTGGACGAGTGAACCTAAGAGATTGGGTCAAGGAGAGTGCATCAGTCAGCAATTTGCAAAAGAGAATGCTGTGTAACAAACCCTCCTAATATGTAGTGTCTCAACACATGTCATTTATTCCCATGAATCTCCAATCAGCTGAGGGCTCACTAACCCAGGTCGGTGTCATCTGGGGAGTTTTTCTCATCTGGGCCAGGCTTGCTCATGCAGATGGGTGGTGACCAATACAGGCTTGGCTGAGCTGGAGGGCGCTCTGGCCACATGTCTCCCGCCTCCTCTGGGCCTAGAGAGGTAGCTCAGGCATGCTTTTTCTCACTACAGCAGCTGAAGTGTAAGTGAGAAGACCCAATAGTGCAATGGGTTTTCAAAGCTTTGGTGGTATCACACCCAATAAAATGCTGCCGTCCTGTGCAAGTCACAGAGCCAGATCCACAGTCACGGGGCAGGGAAGTGCACCCTCCTCTCGGTGGGAGCAGCAGT
Organism: Manis javanica; assembly: GCF_040802235.1. Classification (NCBI taxonomy): domain Eukaryota; kingdom Metazoa; phylum Chordata; class Mammalia; order Pholidota; family Manidae; genus Manis; species Manis javanica. The sequence continues at coordinate 1,735,730 of NC_133172.1, forward strand.
GAGGTTACATGACACGTGACATCAGTATAGGGAGGAGCGAGGAATTCGGGACATTAGCATCTACTTCAGAGAGCCAGACACTGAGATTTTTGTTGAAACATTGCTTTGTCCATAGACTTAGAGTTGTGAAGATATATGCTTGTAGATGTCAGTAACTGTTCTTTAACTGGGAAGTTCCTGCTCGATAATGGAATCAATGCAAAAAAATTCAGAATCGATGGTGGTGAGGAGAAAGATGCAGTTCTAATGACTTTGTTGAGTTTCTGGATCCAGCCATGCCTGAAGTCCATTCCACCCCTGGGAATTTCTCTAATGTGAACTAATGAATTCACTTTTTCCTGAAGCCAGTTTAGGTTGGTGTTCTGTCCCTTTCAGTCACCTGATTTGCTGATTCCATCTCTAGTAAACAGCCTGGTACATGAGTCAACTCATTTCTTCTCTCAAACTCATTAAGAATTTTCTTGAATAGAAGCAAATGTAACAGGGACAATTTCCTTCTCTTCAGCTTATAGACTATTCCTGAAGGATCTGGTCTTCGTAGGAGACAGAGCTGCATTTAAATGATCGCTCTTCATTTTCTTGGTTGTATGAACCGGGACTTGACGTGACATCCTGAACCTCAGCTTCCTCATCTGTGAAGTGGTAACAGTAGCCATGACTTCCCTGCAGAGGTGTCACCATTGACCAAGAGGATGTGTGGAAGTACCTAGCACAGTGCGTGGGACATAGTAGGTGCTCAATTAATGGTCTCTGTTCATTATTCCCATAACTACCCTTACAGACTGAAAACCCCAAAGTTCTACCTTCAGGAGAGGGCATCCAAGAATATTCCCTGGAGGCTGAATTTGGAATTAAGAAACTTGGAGCTCAGGTCCGGAGCCGCATCCTGGGGTGTGGGTTGTTGGACAAGTTTCTTCACTTCCCTGGGGCTCATTGTCATCCTCTGTAAGCAGGGTGTGAGGAATGGCCCCTCGCCCGCCCACCCCCCAGGGCCATGTGGAGATCCAGTGAGCCAACCGGTATAAGAACACCGACTGTGGCACGAGGCTGGGCGGGTTTCTGTGCTTTGTGATCAAACCAGTTCTGCCAAAGTTTCTGCCTTTCCTCAGTGTTTTCCCCTCATGTCACCAACAAAAGCAAATACGTATCCCGCACAGACTACACGTCAGCCTCTTCCCTGCTCCCAGGACCCTGTGGTGAGTGAGGCGATGTGGTCTGCATCCCATGAGCTTTCACAAGTGTGCTGCATTTTCTTAAGATGTGTTTTTTTGGTGTTTTCGCCTTTGTAACTGCTGTTTTAGATTCTCCTTGAAAACATGACCCAGTGGCTCGCTCCTGACTCTGAAGACCTAACTGAGCTCTAGTCGACGGCTCGGGGCCTCCAACGACCGAGGAAGCCGAGGCTCCCACCAGACCCTTGGGACACCCGGTTCCAGGCCACTGCCCCCCAGACCCGCCCTCGCGCCTCCAGTCTCCCCGCCCCTGAACGGGTCTCGAGAAAGCCTCCCAGAGTTGAGGCCATTTGCTCTGAGAGTGGGCGCTTTCTAGGGCGTGGGAGGCAGAGCCCTAGTCCTATCCTTCTGTCCACCTTCAGCCGTGCGGGGAGGACGCACCATGAGCCAGGCCCTCGCCTGCCTCTGTGGATACAGAAATAAAAGACAAGTTTCCTCTTCTGAAATAACTCTCATTTAGTTGAGGTCACATAAGATTAAGAAATTATAATTTAGTGTGAAGGTTGTTACCGTAGCACCTGAGCCATTACTATTAGCACTGGGATGGCGACAAGATAGTACATACTGAGCGCCTACTAGGTGCCAGTTACCATGCTGGACATGTGACACCATGGGGGGGGTGTTTAATTCATGCTGAGCTGACAGACTTACATGCATCAACTAATTTTATCCTCTCAATGACCGTGGGAGGAAGGGTCATCTCATTATATACAGAGGCTCACAGCAGGGTGAATGGTCTAGGTCCTACAGCTATTGAGATTTGGGTAAAGAGATGGCTGTCAAGTCTGTCAAGTCCCAAGTCTCCAGAACATTCCTTCTCAGGGGAGGGTGAATGTTTAACCAAGACTGACAGATGCCCTGCACTGGCCCCAGAAGCAGTTGTCACCCCACACTGCTTTATCAGAGGAGGGAACTAATCCCATGTGCCTAGAGAAGAGACAGTTAATAAATATTTTCAAAAGATTATGACATCTGATTTAAAATCTAAAGGGTGGATTGTGAAAAAGGCAATCTCTCATCAGAAAAAACAGTTTGGGCAAAGTTCCTTAGAAGTCTGCGGATGTTCCTGTGATCCAGGACAGAGCTGTAGAAGGTTACACACAAATATCTTAAGGTTGGACATGAAGGATATGACAACTTTAACTGTGGTAAAATATACATAACATAAATTCACCGTATAGCCACTTTTAAGCATACGCTTCTCTGGCATTACATTCACATTGTTGTGCGACCGCCACAGCCATCCGTGTGCAGAACTCGGTTCAGTCTTGAAAACCAGAAGCTCTGTCCCCGTTAAACACTAACTCCCCGTTCCTGGCCCTGCAGTCCTTGGCACCCACTAGTTCTGTCCCTATGAATTTGCTTCTCTGGGTCCCTCTTATAAGCAGAATCACACAGTGTTTGTCCTTTCGGTGGCCAGATGACTTCACTTAGCACAGGGTCTTCAAGCTCATCCATGTCGTAGCACATGTCGGAATTTCCTTCCTTTTCAGGGCTGATGAGTATTCCTTGTACATGTATGCCACATTTTGCTTATCCTCTCCTCCATTCGTTAACAGCTGGGTTCCTCCCATCTTTTGGCTGTTGTGAATAATACCACTATGAACACAAATGTTCAGAGACCTGTTCCCGCCCCCAGGTGGATGGACAGCATGTTCTTAGCCTCCAGCCTCTGTTGGGAGGCCCTCTCCTGGGGGCCTCAGATGCATCCGCTCTTCCCAGAGCAAGTTAGAACACGTGTTTCCAAGTTGATGTACTTTCCAAAAGGCAGGAACAGCTTATCACTCATCTCTACACCCCGGGCTCCACACACAAGACCCGGCATTCGGCATTCGGGGAGAAATCACTCAGTGCTGGGCAGCCTGCCCCACAGGCGGCCCTGGGGCGCCTCCTCTAGAAGCCTCTGCAGGGCATCGATAAAAACGTTCTGAACGTCACCTCTTCTCCAAATCCTTGGAGACGGGGGAGGTCTCTGAGGCCCGGAGCTCCAGTTTGACCCTGCCTCCCTGCCTCCCTGCCTCCCTGCCTCCCTGCCTCCCTGCCTGGCTGCCTCCGTGCCTCCCTCTCACGATGAGAACAGTCAGCTCAGCATCTCAGAGCATCCAGAAGAGAAACGAGCGGGGGAGGAGAGGGCGCTGGGTGCCTCGTCCGGGGCCACGAGCTGCTCACCAAGAGGCACTCTGTCCGTCCCTGCCGTCTCCTCCTCCGGGCAGCACCTGAGGCCACCTGCAGACCTGGGCCTCTTCTGGGTGCAGCATCGGTAAGAAGGGGCCTGTACCTGTGGTCCCTCCACCATCAGGCAAGGAGACCAGACGTGATTCTTCGGGGGTGAAGACAAGGAACAATGCAAAGGAACTTTCTTTTCTAGAACACCCAAGGCGTCCTAGGTGCGGACCCTGAATACTTTAGCGATATTAACTGATTTCTCCCTCGCTTAGTAGTTATACCCTGTTGCATATTAATTTATGAGGCAAAGATAAGTCAAATGGCTTTCAATCAATTAATTAATATGGAGAGATGACCTGTTATTCACATCTGTCCAACTTCAAAGGCTTTGCTTTTAACCACTACGGTCTGTCATCCCCAGAGATCTTTCACATAGCCACTATTGTATGGAATTTATTAATTCTAAGGGAACAACAATACTCCTACGTTACAGAAAAAGTAAAGGAGGATTAAGTGAATTAAATAACTTTCCTAGAGTCATATTGCCTGAAAGTTCTCAGAAACTTGGAGGCTAAAACCCAGGTTCATTCATGTCCATGAATCTGTCACTACTGGCACAAAGTTCTTACTTAATAAAAACTTGTGGAATTAAGATTATGAAAGACTTTACCAGCCGAGACTGTTTTCTCATGAGAGAAATTCTGGGTTTCGTTCAAACCCCCTTCTGTATAAATCTAAGCCCGACCTTTAACCACCACGCTATGCTGCCTCTCTTCCTACAGTGGAGAAATTATATAGTTCACGGGAGGGATGGTAATCTGTTTTTTAATAATATGAAAGTGACGCATGAACAGTGGAAGTAGATTGCTCAGGGCAACTCATATAGAAAGCGCCGTGGCCAATTCCTCCGGAGAGCAGGAATGAGTTATTCACCACATATTTCCTTTGACCCAGCACAGCTGTTAGCAAATAATTTATGGGTAACAAGTATTTCTGAGATAGAATAGTCTCTGAGTATCTAGTTTGGGGTTCAAGATGCTAATGTGACCCTTTGGGTGCACACTACTGGTTTTATGCAGATGATCGGGGACATCTCGGTTCATCTGAAGTCCTAAATTAGGACAGGTAAGTCAGGAAAGGATTCATGCTGGGTTTGAGTATTGAGTGGGTGTGGATGGGGGAATAATGAGGGGCAGGGACAGAACCACAAAGGAGGGGAGCCTGAGACCTCAGCAGAGGGGGAGGACGGAGGGGAATGGAGACTGAATGCTTCTCCAGAGCGAGGGAGTGCTCTGACCGCCATTGCCAATCCCATGCTAGTGGGGCCCCCTTTTTAACATGGACACAACTTCTGGTTCCACTTGAGGAGCCAGAAACCTGTGAGGTGAGGGCTCTTGTTTAAGACTGCAGAGAGATCGCCGGCAGGAGCCAAGCCCGATTTTATGGGAAGCCCATGTTCAACAACAGGGACAGACCCTCCTCAGGCAGGACTGAGCTCCGCTGGTGAGACCTTTACAGGGACAGAAGGCATCCGTGCGACCAGGACTGGCTCTGGTGTGAACTCTGATAAGAGCCTGAGCTTTGTATATGAGGCTACATTCTGTATTTGATCCTCCCAAAAGCCCTATGAGGACAAATGGCAGGATCTCCATTACACTGACTTGGGAACGGATGTTCAGGAAGGTACAGGGCGTAGCCCCAGGTCACATCGCTGGGGTGGGGTATACCTGGGCTTTGCACTGGGGTCTGACTCAACGGCCTGTGAGAAGGTGATCGGGCGTCCATCCTGGGAATGTTTATCGGAGTGCAAGTTCTTCTTAAGCTGTGAAGATGAGATTCACATCCCCGAGACTCAGTCTCCCAATCTGTACAATAAGTGTGGCAATATACACAATGTGTGCCTCCCAAATTAAAGTAGCCCAGGTTCCTTACGTCTTGGTACAGAACCTTAGGGTCAAGCATTTCCCAACATCTACAAACCTGGCTTCTCAGAAAACTGTTTCTCTACAAAAGAAACTGAAAGGAAAGAATTCTTTCAGGCATGAAGTCCCTCGGGGTCTTTACTTGTGCAGCTTGGGAGGCCATCTCTCAAACATCTTTTGTCTCTAACATTCTTGGGCAAAATAGGCATCTTCCTTAGGAAAACTCAGCAGATACTGCCTGTTATCATTAGTTTATCCAATTCAATATTTTAAAGTATGAAGTGGAAATCTCCTAGAACTAGAGATAGAAAAAGGCATTTGGGGATGTGGGGAAAAGGTGGGATTTGGCTTCAAAGAGACCCCAGTTCTGGAAGTCCTTGCTCTGCTCTGTGTCTTGGGAAAGTTGTTTAATTCCCTGAGCTTGATTTATCCCTGAAAAACTGGAAGAGTGAGAGCATCTTCATGGAGGTTTTGTGAGGCTTCAAAGGACTAAGTATGGGAGGCATTCAGCATCATGTGTGGAACATGGAAAGAACACAGTAGGCATTCGATGACTGCCCCTGAGAATGGTGTTGCTTGGCGTCCAGCATGCTACCGTTTACAATGGTGACTGTCAGAGTGTTCGGAAGGGGTGCCGCACCCATGGATCCGAATTACTCCCAGCTTTGTTCCTGTTCCCTTAGTGGCCATCTGACTTCGGGCAAGACATTTTTACTTTCCAAACTTCAGTCATCTTTCTAGTGAACTAAGGCCACATATTGCCCAGTGTTGCTGGGTCCTTGAGAGAAATGAGTCAAATAACATAAAATGTCTGGCACAGTGCCCATAAAATCAAAGGAGGGACTTAGGAACCCTGCGATGATTGCTGCATTGTTAGTTGTGGCCAATAACTGTAAAAGTCTGAGCCTCCCGAGGCCCTGTGTGCCCTGGTTCCGGGCAGCTCTCCACCCCCACCGAGCTCAGCTCCGAAGACCTCGTGCTGCAGGATACCTGCCATTTTCTTCTCATTTTAGGGCCTTTGCACATGCCATTCCCTCTGTCCATAATGCTGTTCCCCTCCACTCCGTCCATTTTCTGCACCCTTCTCGCCCTCCGGGTCTCCATTCAGGCAGCACCTTCTCGGGGTCACTTCCCTCACGGCCAGAGGTGACGTGGCCATGCTCCTCCCCACCGTCTAACTCTCTGAAATTATGTTGGATATGTTTCTGCTTAATAAAGTCTAGATGGACGCTAATTTCCTCTGGGATGGACACACTCCCACTGCGGGCCCAGCCGCCTTCCCTCCATCAGACAGTGTCACAAGTTCTACCTCGCAGGGGTTTTGAGAAGAAAATGTGAGTTAACACACGGATGTCGGCACTGGGGCCGGCTCGCAGCAGGTGCTCCGTAGGTGTCGGGGGGCGTGCCCACAGGCCCTGCTGCCTGTCAGATGGGCCCAGGCCCTCCCTGCCCGCGCTGCACACAGGGTGAAGCCCAAATGCGTTGCTGTCTTGGCCCTTGAGCTCTTATCTGTCACATGTCTCGCACCGATTCATGTACTTTCATCAGAACGAAATCACTGTGCCAGGTGCTGTGCTAGGGTCTGGGGGTTAAAGGGCAAAGCAGACCTGCTCCAAGAGCTTTAGGACGGCCTTGGGGAGCTGAGATCTCCGGCAGGGAGTCGGTGTTCTGGTGGCCCACCCAGGAAACTGCTCTTCAGCTGTCAAGGGGGACAAGGCCCACTCCCCGTGGGTAGGGAATTAGCTTCAAGGTACATTATTGATGGAAAGTGTGAGGTGACGTACACTTAGTGTGCTGCCCCTCTGTCCACCGAGACCCACACTCCTGCCTGCGGGTGTCCACAGGGGCTGACCCGGGGCACGTCCAGGAAGCAGGCTTGGCACTGCCTCGTGGTGGGGGGACCTAAATGGCAAGATGTCAGGGCTGAGAGTGACATCTACTTGATTTTTTACCTTTAACTATGTTATCTTGTAAGAATAAGGCATTCAGTAAAATGCTTATTACTTTTGAGAATAGAGAGAGAGAAAAAGAAAGAGAGAAATTCTCCTTTTTGCATGTAGGAAAGTTGAGCTGAGGGCTGCCAGGTCATCTGGGGGTCTTGGACCCAAATACGGTGGCTAAGATTTTAATATCGCCTGGAACTGGTCCAGGAGACAAGGGCCGAGTGCAACTGTGTCCAATGTTTTCCGCTGATGGGATCACTCGGTGTTGTGCAAAATGGCATCATTACAGGGAGGGGCCTGGGGACATTTCACCTGGAGGAGAGAACATGCCATTGAAAAGACCCAAGTACGTGAGAATCTGGGTGAAGGCGGTAGACTTCCTGTGGGCCTCAGAGGACCCCCCCCTCCGGCCGCAGACCGTCAGCCCTTGCCGTTCACTTGCCCCCGACGCCGCCCCTGTTTGCATGTGGGGGTCTGCCGGCTCGCGTCACAGCCTGGATCATTTCAGCTTATGCAACCTTCAATGACCTTATTTCAGGGCCCTTTATGCATGTCACTGTCACTCTAACTCCTTCTGAGATTGCCCTGACTCTTCACTGGGTCACGTCTTCACTGTCTTCCGGTGCAGATAGGGACTGTATCTGTCGTTCATCCGTGTGTCCCCGATACCTAGCCTAGAAGGGGAAAATCAGTGGAGATCACCGAATGGGTTCTGCAAATGATACCGTCAGAAGGACTCTTTTGCTGGAATTCTGCCAGCTCTCTACTTTCTGTGTCTCAAATGTGGGACTTGTCAGGCCTGGTTGGGACAGCGATGGAATGGAACGTCACGGCCTGGAGCCTGGCCCAGCGCTGTTCTCCTGCCGCCTCCTGGCTCTGAGGTCTCGGGCAAGTGAATTTATCTATTTGAGCCCCACACCCACCATGTGGCAAAGAATATAATTAGGTTTCGTGGCAGGTTACTCATGAATTACCGAAGTGTTGATTAGGAGGTCATATGCCTTGTTTACATTAATAAATTCCTCTGAGAACCTCAGCTTCCTGAAATGTATCAGTGAAGAAATAAGGACTATGTCTATATGATCACATGGATTGAACACAACAAGTGACATTTCGAATCTTCTGCTGAAAGACACGTACATTTTGTGGGGACCCCTCCTGCTTTGTCTTTCCTGGACACTATCACTGGTGACCAAACCTCACAGGGCACCCACATTTTCCTCCCAATTTTCAGGTGATCAAATTGTTTGTATGAGGATACAGATTTAGGAAGAAGGCTATCAAAGTAAACATTCTGATCTCATGTTCAAAGTTGGTCTCATGAATTGACGGCGCCTCTGTTATGCAGTCAATTTCCAGCAGAAACTGGGCTCACAAAGTCTCCAAGTGCTGTGAGCCCATTCCCAGTTTCTTTCACTGCTGTGTCTCTGTTGAGACCAGAATGTGAAGGTGCTTTCTTTGCCTCTTTGCAGATGGAGAGGTCCCTGGGGGAGCCCAGCGTGACCGCGGTCCCCGGGTTTGTCCTGCTGGGCTTGTCCACAAGCCTGCGTCTGAGGGGCGTCCTGTTTGCCGTCCTCCTGACGCTCTACCTGCTGACCCTCCTGGAGAACATGCTCATCGTCTACCTCACCTGCAGCCACACGGAGCTGCACAAGCCCATGTACTTCTTCCTGGGCAACCTGAGCTGCCTGGAGATGCACTACGTGTCGGTGACCATGCCCAGCCTGCCCGTGGGGCTGAGGACCGGGCCCTGCCGTGTGCCCTTCACCGCCTGCGTGACCCAGCTCTTCTTTTTCATCTCCCTCATCTGCACAGAGTGCGCGCGCCTGGCCTCCAGGGCCTACGACCGCTATGTGGCCGTCTGCCGCCCACTCCACCACCCGCTGCTCACACGGCCCCAGGTCTGCCTGGGCTTGGCCGCGTCCTCTTGGCTTGGGGGGCTGCTGGTCTCGGTGATCAAGACGTCGTGCATCGCCAGCCTGTCCTACTGCGGCCCCAATGTCCTCAACCACTTCTTCTGCGATGTCTCCCCGCTTCTCAACCTGTCCTGCACCCACGTGGCCCTGACGGAGCTGGTGGACTTCATCTCTGCCATCATCATCTTCTGTGGGACACTGCTAGTGGCTCTGGCCTCCTACTCAGCCATCGGGGTGGCCGTGCTCCACATGCCTTCAGCCGCTGCCCGACGCAAGGCCTTCTCCACCTGTGCCTCTCACCTGGTTGTGGTGGGTATCGTCTACTCAGCAGCTCTCTTCATCTACTGCCGCCCCAGCCGTATCAAATCCATGGACCTCAACAAGGTGCTGTCCGTCATCTACACGGTGGCCACGCCCATGTGCAACCCCATCATCTATTGTCTTCGGAACAGGGAGGTCCACGCGGTGCTGCGGAAAACCCTCCACTGGCCTTAACTCTGGTGTTGGGTAACTGGACCTCTCATCTCCTGATCAAAAATCTTTCATGGCCGTGAAATACCATGAATAATATTAAAAGGCAAATGTATATTAGGTAGGGGAAATATACTTCCTACCTAATATACAGTGAGTTCATATCAATCAATAACAGAAACGGAATGACTCATGAGAAAAGTGAGCCATGTCTGTTTGTTGAGAAAGTACATCACCAAAGATAAATGATAAATGATGGGCGACTCACAGAAAAAGAGGGTCGATGTTACTAGCAAACCAAGAAATGCAAATTTAACACTCTCATCATTTTATTCCTAGAATAACAAGTATTTAGTAAGTGTTCCTATATGTTCCCACAAGTAGAGATAATAATATGTACAAGGGTATTCATTGCATCTTTGTAATTTAAAAAAAAGCCAGAAATAACCTAATATCCATCCAATGTGGATGGAGTAAATATATCATATTCATTCTGAGATAAACAGTGGATTATTAAATAAAAAGAAGTAGATTTGTATGTTTGACATGCTAATATGTCTGACATATATGTGTTAAATAAGGAATTAAGGGAGGGCTCCCATTTCAGTCTCTTCCTTATCCCTTTACCATTAGCTGTTACTTAGTTTCTTAATAGTGCCTTTTAATAAATGGAAGCTCTATGTTTTGATGAAGTCTAAATTATCAATATTTAGATTTGTAGTTATTGCTATTTCCTGGTCACACATACAGTCTTTGTTTTCTCCCAAATGTTTACAGTTTTTGCTTTCATTTGTGTGTATGATGCAGCTCAAAATAATTTTATGTGTTGTGTGAGATACAGGTGGAATTTATTTTTTCCATGTTTTCGAGTTTTACTAAAATGATTGTTGAAAAGACCTTCCCATCGAACTGCATTAGTGTCTTCGTCAAAAATCAGGTTGAGCATGTAATGTGGGTCTATTTCTAGGCTGCTGCACTTGTTATTTTTCTATTACTTCACTGATACGAGACTATGTTGATGACTAAAGCATTATTGTAAGAATAAAGCCAGGGTTTCAAGTCCTCCAACTTTGTTCTTTTTTAAGATAGTTTTGGTTCTTCGAGGTGCTTTGCATTCCCTATATTCAGTAAATTTCAGATCCAGCAATTCACTTCTGTAAAAAAATGCCTGCTTAGGGTATAATTATGATTGCATTGAATCTAGATGTCAGTTTGGGAAGAATTGACATTTTTTACAATAGTGAGTGTTTAAAACCATGAACATGGTATACCTTCCCACATTTAGCACTTGTAACTTTTCTGTCAACAATGTTTTAGATATTTGATTGTGGAGGTTGTGCATGCATTTCATCAAATTTGTTTCCATGTATTTTAAGTTTTTGGCCCTATTGTATATTTAACTTTTTTGTAAACTTTTTCCCAATTGTTACATCTAGGATTTAGAAATAAAATTGATTTTTGTGCACTTGTATTGTACCCTACCATGTCAGTAAGCTCATGTATGAGCTCTAATACGTGTTTTGTAGTTTACTTAAGATTTTCTATGTGAATAATTAGATTATCTACAAATAATGATAGCTTTCCTTCTCCCTTTCCAATTTTTCTGCCTCATGTGCCTTCTTGCATTATTGTGTATTTCACACCTACAGACCTACAAGCAGCAGACATGTGGGTGCTGAGCGGGTTCCTGTGGGTCTTCGGGTTATGCTGAAGGGATATTTGGAATAGTTTGGAGACGAGGTGCTCTCCAGTTTACATACACGTGGAGCTCATCGAGGCCTCTAGCTGCAGCTTGAATAAGAGGTAAGTCTGAAACACTCTTAAGGTGCAGTACAAGCCGTGCGCAATAGGGTGCTGTTACAGGCTTCCCCAGATCTGAGCATCTCAGCCTGACCAAGGTTCACTTCTGATTTGCATCATGATTCAGTGCAGCTTGGTGAGGGACACTGTGTTGTTGGGGAAGCTAGCGACCTGGAGTCCTTCCTCGTAGCAGCTGGTATCCTCTAGAGCCTTGGGGCTCTCCACTTCATGTTTCTTTCTCCAGACAATTTGGGAGAAAAAGAGGGAGAGAGAATGAGAATGGGGCATCATCCAAGGTCTGAAGGGCCAGACCTGGCATCTACATACATCACAACTGCCCACACTTCACTGGCCGGGAATTAGTCACATGGTCGTACTGATAATGCCAGGGATGCTGGGAGATGTCATTCAGCAGCGTATCACGTATCAAGGAGGAAAAGCTCTCCTGACTCTGCCACATCACTGATAAGCACACAGATACACAGCAGAACAAAGATCTGATTTTTCAACCCTGAGTTCTGAAAATTTGAAAAAAATAATATAGTAGAAGGGGTGTAAAACAAGCATTCTCAGATGTCTTTGATGGAAATGTAAGTCAATGTCATCTTTTCAGATGGCAATCTGTAATATGTGTAAAAACCTTAAGTGCATTGATCCATTACTTCTAGTCCCCTAAGTGTATCTTATAGATATGTTTCTATACATGGACAAACATAAGTGTGCCATAATGTCTACTGCAGTAACGTTTGTACCAGCCAAAACTGGAAAATGATACAAATATACATTGATAAGGGACTTGTTGAATGCATATCGCCCATTCCTTGACTTCAGGCCATGCCCCTCCCAGAATTTTCTCCCCTCCACCACTGCCCTTGCACCAGACGTCCCAGATGGTCCATGATCATGTAATCCAAAATTAAAACAATTCAGATTAAAGAAAAACTTTCTAAGTGTCAAGGTTCAGGTTTTAGGCTTTTATCTCCCCAAGTCAACAAACATTCTATTGCAAAGATTACAGGAAAAAAAGAGCCTTCTCTGAATGAGGTCACAGTATGGTGGCGAGAAAGAACAGCAAGTATTGTTAATCAAGATAATAAGAGCTATATTAGTGTCAGGAGCTAAACAGGTTTTAGGTTTACATGAAAGAATTAGCATTACTGTGTGTCTGTTCCTATGCTAGGCCTGTGAATGTCTCCATTTTAATTTTTACATCATGTCTGAGAAGTGTGTCTGATCTCCACTTTACAGGTACCGACAACAGCAATACTGCTGAGCACCTGATAGGTGCTGGGAGTCATGATAGGCACTTGACATGCACTGACTGGCTTAATCTTAAGAACAGCTCTTCCAGGTGAGTGTCCTCAGTACCGCTTTATAGATGGAGACACAGAGGCACTGAGGGCCCAAAGCCACACAAACTTTGAGGGAAAGATCAGGAATTCAAATCCAGGTTCTCAGGTTCCAAATCCCCAGGGCATTTCTTCAGCTTGATTTGGAGCCCAAGCCTTCAGTCACATTTCTGGATACCTGCTGGGGATCACGCCATTTCTGCTCCAGCCCACTGCTGTCTTGGAGTGGTGGAAGGGCTAATTCTTGGCATCTGGAAAAGGAAGATGTGGGGGAAAGCTCCTGTGAGTGGAATGGAGCTTGAGGCACGGATCACATTTCATTCAGAGGAGAAAGGACAGTCTGGACAGAAGCACCGACACAGGTGTAGATGTGCAGAATGCACTGTGTGTGTGTGTGTGTGTGTGTGTAGAAAAGGCATGCAAGTACACACATGAGCATGTGGAAGTATTTTAACACTGGTTCCCTTAAGAAATGGAAAGGGGTTGTTGTCAGAGCACATACTGCAGAGGATGTGAGTAATACCATTAGCTCAAAAATATTTTGTATTGCTTATTGACTGCAGTGTATTGTAGACTAATGGCTTTACTCTTCCTGAAAAAAATACTATGAGAGTTGTGGGTGGGTTACTTTTAAATCTATTTTATTTGATTGCACAAAAGAGGGGAAAGAAAAAGAATAAAATTTAATTTGGTGGTGCTCCCTCTGAATTTGCACTGGGCCTTCCGGGAATGAAGAGAAGACCTAACAGGTGGATAATCCGAGGCACAGAGAGGAAAATACGCGTTGCATGCATAGAGTGCTTGGTGTTGGATGCTGACTTTGGGACCTAAAATATCCAGCAGGCAGTGGAAAAAGGATATTTTAATTCCTATATGAGCTGGAAGAATGTTCTATCTACCTGTTCCTCGCCTTGTATCTAGTAGAGGTGATCCTGTAATGCTCCTGAGAGGCACCGCTCAGATATCCCTCCTAGAATAAGTCTTCCCAAATCCCCAGGTTCCCCTCCTCTGAAAACCCACAGGTTCCTTATCTCTTAATATATTATGTTATAAATGTCTGTGTGAGGGTCATTAGCCCTCGGTATTCTGGGAGCAATGTGGGACCAGGAATTACATCTCATTCAGCTTTGCGTCCCAGTCTCCAAGACAAATCCTGGCACCTATTAGGGGCTCCAACCTACATAACTGCCTCAGAACCAGTCTGAGTCACCCTCCCAAACCCCAATACACTCTCATGAGAAGTTTTCATGTCAAGCTTTTCTCCAGGTCCACAGAGATTAGGACAGCCTCTGAGGTCCAGCACTTGGATTTGAACTGGCCCTTCTGCTTGCAGCTGGCTATAAAAGAAGAGTTCTCTCGGCAACTCAGAGAACACAGCCGTGGAGGAATGAAGAGAGGCAGGTGAGACCCGTTACTCAGAACCAGAGAAGACTCCTTCCAGACATTCTGAGGTCCTTGGATTCACGGGCCGACTCTCCAAGTCACTGCCATCTTCACTCATGCCCATGGGCAGAGGCTGAACATTTTGGGGCCCCAGAGTTTCCTTTAGGGAGAAAAAGTGGGTCCCATCTCACTCTAGCTGAGAGGTAAGCAAACAAGATCATTTGACTTGGAAAGAATAAAAAAGAAGACCTGGAAAGTCCTCCCTCCTGTAGGTCACCTGAGTGGTGCCGGACACCACCTGGACGGCATAGAGACTATTTGGATTTAATCCCCATGACAACCTGATGAAGCCAGGCCTGCTTCCTCCCTGACAGAGATGCAGCCTGTGGCTCAGGAAGTCAGCCCGCCGTCTGGCAGAGACATAGCCCCGGCTACACCCAGTCTCTGTCTGATTCCAAAGCCCAACTCTTAATCTGAATGACAGTATATTTTAAATTGAGGTTCATAAAATAATTGTATTAGGTCAATACTAGCATTAAAAATCACCTGGCAGAGAACATGAGAGGAAATATCAAAAGGGCTCACACAAAGTAAGGGTGAGTGTTCTGTGTTAACTTACTGTTTTATTTGTGTATGTGGTGTTTGCTTGTGTGTGTGTCATTGTAACAAAGTGAAGTGCACTTCTTATCGTGGGCCATGGTACACATGCTTGAGAGCCACTGTATTACATTCTACTGCATCTAAATTGCTGGGTTCTTAGGCAATAAATGAAAGCTATCTTCATGTAGTATCTTTCTTATTCCTGATGGAAATACTGTTACTGTCTTAAGTAGCAGGTAACTCAGGCTTAGAGCGATTAAAAATCTTTACTCATGGCCACACACCTAGCAAGCTGCTGGTCATAAATTTCTCTGTAAAGGCAAAACCTAAGTCATCCATAACCGCATTTCAGGCCTTGGTGCAAATCAAGTGTCACAGATGTCTGAGTAATGGTCTCAAAATCTTTAACTCATCCCCAAAGATGATAAAACTTACATCTTTAGCGACACCTTTGTAGATACACTTAGACTGCAGCAGATTGATCTGGGACATTCTTGGGCATCTGAAGTTATCAGAGAGGCAAGAAAACCTAAAGAAGCTGAAGAAGGTAAGTCAAGAACAGGGGTAGATAGAAGGGAAAGGAGGGCAGGGGCAGGACCAGGGGTCCAGCAGAGAAGCCGAGTCCACGGCAGGAGGCTGTGGCAGGAATTCGTTTCAGGACCAAGGACAGCACCGTGACTGCCCTTCTCACCCGCTCAGCCCTCGTTCAGGACCAAGGACAGCCTGTTCAGAGCTCAGCACACCAATCCCCCAGATCAGAAGCTGACTTGAGAAGAACTTCAAGCCCCAGCTTTGAGCGTCACTGTATCTGAAAAATGAGGTGTCATGCCGAGACACCCAGGTGGGAGTTTCCGCCAAGAACATATCTACCTCCCAGGGCTAATCTGCATCCCTATAATTATAAAATAACATCAATAGTAACAAGTAACATATTGCTTTCATGTTATGCAATATGTTTTCATCTGTTACTGAAAGGCGACTATTTTAAAGATCTCATCTACCTTTGCCAAAAGCAATGGTCTTAAAGGGAATGATCATTTTCCCTTAATTTGATCATATTGAGAATTAAGCATTTTCAAGGGGGAAGTTTTACTGAAACGAATAAGGGAGAAGGCATTAAAGAATGGGAGAAGGAGCATAGTATTCGGGCTCAAAGGGACCTTACTACTCACACCTGGTGTGTGACTTTGACCATTTCTTAAAGGGGGAAGAGCACATATATATGTAAGGGCAGAATCATGCTGTTGATTTTCTGGAAGGACCCACAGGAAACTGAGAGCAGTCGTTACCTCCAGGGAGGGGGAAAGACATGGGCACCAGGAAAGTGGCTTTTAAATTTTATTTGTAAAATGGACTTTTTGGATGTCCAGCTATATGAATTTCAACACATGTAGATGCTGTTTTCAGATGTGGCTTTTATAAAGTAGTAAGCAGATACAAACTATACATGCAGGATGGAAGTAGGTGACGCAGTGACAAGGTGTGCAGCCCTGTGCTCCTTAGACACTTCAAGAAAAACCGCTTACCTTCAAGGCCCCTCCATCCCCCCTGCCAAGAAGTAAACAACACCTTGAATTTGAGGCTGATCCTTTTCCCACTTTATTTTACTACATGACTTTGATTCCTAAACAATGTTTCTTAATTCCACACAGTGTGACTTTCATATAAATGAAATTATGACAGCTTGCACGCTATGTCGTTTCTGTCTTTGCTCAATAGTATGTCTCTGAGATTGGCTCACTCACGATGCTGGATGTGGTTCTGATTCACTCGTTTACTTACAGAAGGAGCACTTTATAGACACAGGGCTCACCGATTACTTACCAATTCTGCCGCTGGGCACTTGGGATGTTCACAATGTTTTTTCTCTTTTGTTGGTAACACTGTGCTGCTATGAACATAATCTGGATATATGCTTGGATATAGAATTTCTGGGGTGTGGTACATCTTAAAATTTACTAGATAAACGCCAGATTGCTTTCTGAAGTGGTTTATCTACCTATTCAGGCTCCCAGGAGCTCTGTATGAACGTTCCCATTGTTAAACTTAACTATTTTCACATTTACATTTGTGCCAATTCCGCAGGTGTGAAATGGTATCTAATTTTGGTTTCAGTGTCCATGTCCTTGTTTCCTAATGAGATGAGCATGTTTCCATGTTTTGAGTGATGAACTGTTCTTCCGTGAGTTATATATTCAAACTTTTTCCCATTGAAAAAAACTATTCTGTGTATTAGTTGACCAATTTCTTTGTACATTGACATAGGGATCCCTCATCACTCAGAGGTATTGCAGGTATGTTTTTTCAGTTTGTGGCTTTTATTTTAATTTTTTGTGATGATTAGAATTTATCTTATAGATTAGAATTTTATCTAGTTCTAAGTTCTTTTCCTTTAGTCTCATTGTTTCCCATACCCCTAGGATCATGAAGATGTATTTCTATTTCTTTTTTTTGTTTCTTTTTTTTTCACATTTGTCTTCCTTTGTTGGGGTATAGTTGACGTACAACATGACGTTGGTTTCAGGTGTACAACACAGTGATTTGACAGTTTTGTTTTCTAAAGTTTCAGAGATTCGTACTTCCAGATTATGGGTTTTTGTTCGCCTGAAATTGACTTTTTGTGCATGTGCTGTGATGTATAATTTCAGTTTCTTCTTATTTTCCTGTGTGGATGACTGATATCCAGGAAACATTCATTGAAAAGTCCATCCTCTTCCCCAGGAATCTTCAATACAAATTATGCACAAATCAAGTTTGTGTATATTTGTGTGTGTTCCTGGGCTTCGTTCCATTCCATTCCTCTGACTCTTTGTCTCTGAAAATTTTCACTGGGAATGTTTGACTTAGAGACTAGACTGCTCAGAGACAGAATGCTGTGGACCCACAGGGAAGGGGACTTTGTGCGGGGGGGACTTTCCTTCAGCCACACTGGCTTTTATTTTCCTTGAAGAAGTTGATCTCCTGCCTGGTGTAAGGTGTTTGCCCTTGGTTTGTCCTGTCCCACCTAGAAAGCTCCTCCACAAGACCCCTGTTCATCTTGTTCTTTCTCATTAGCAGAACGAAACTCAGATGTCCCTTCCCCCCCCACAGGATCCTCTGCCTGCCCATTCCAAAAAGCCTCCCCCGCACTGGCACCAGGCTGCTCTGCTTTCTCCTCAGCCCTTCCCCAAGATTCATCCTACACTTGTCCTTCCATTTGCTTTCTTGATCCCTCACTACCCAGAATATAAATTTCAAAAGCTCACCGAGATTGGAGTTCTTCACTGTTTGATTTCAGGCACCTGGTACATGGAATATACTCAAACACATGTGATAAATGCTGTCAGACTAAGTCCAAATAGCATAATGTCTGCCTGTCAGTCACCTGAAAATCATGCCGGCTCCCCAGCATTATAGCAGAGGCCAAGCACCCCTACTTCTAACCCCCTTCCTTTTGTACAAGTTGCTTACTACCTTGAGCTTCAGTACAGTCATGTGTATGCATGGGTAAAATAATGCTTATTTTTGTAGGGTTATGAAAATTAATCAATCTCTGTGCGCTCAAAAACCACAGCACAGTGCAGGGACACATAAGTGATGATCCACATATGTAGATTCTTCCCTGAAAGAAAGGTCTTTCTGGAAGGGGTGGGTGAGGAAATTTCTCACTGGTCTCTTCAGAAAAACGATTCCTGCCAGCATGTTTCTCTAATAAACAGTGGCAGATTTCCTCCAGAAATTCAGCTAGTTAAAAGAGGTCTACGTCTCAGAATAAGGGAACTGTGATTCTTACTTTATTTAAAATAGTTCAGACAACCCCTGGGGTGCTGGAAACTTTTCAAAAACAAGAAAGGAGGAGGGAAAGAACCCAACTCAGAAAAGAACACTTAAAGTCACCAAAGATTCAGAAATAACAGTCACCCTTCACTTTCTGGAGCGCCTTCTCTTTCTGTCGCCACACTTCATGTCTTTAAGGATGAAAGGCCCGTGGGGAAGGGTCTCGCCTCCTCCGTACAGGTAAGAAACCGGGGCTCGGACGGTCGAGTCCTCGCCGAAGACCACAGAGGCACCGGAACGTTCAGGTGCAAGTCCCCCCTTCCTAGTTCTGTGGCGCTCCGGCCGCCCCGCCCCAGTCCTCAGCAGTAAGGCTACACCGGGGGCCCCAGGCACACGCTCTGCCCCTCCTCCTTCACCGATTCACTTCTGCGTGGACCGCGGCCTCTACAAACCTGTTTCCTTCTTCACTTAGATGGAGAGGTCCCTGGGATTGGCCAACATGTCCAGAGTCCAGGAATTCATCCTACTGGGTTTGTCTACCAGGCCAGACATAAGGATCGGCCTGTTTGCCGTCTTCCTGACGCTCTACCTGCTGACCCTCCTGGAGAACATGCTCATCGTCTACCTCACCTGCAGCCACACGGAGCTGCACAAGCCCATGTACTTCTTCCTGGGCAACCTGAGCTGCCTGGAGATGTGCTACGTGTCGGTGACCATGCCCAGCCTGCTCGTGGGGCTGAGGTCCAGTCCATGCCATGTGCCCTTCACGGCCTGTGTAATGCAGCTGTTTTTATTCATTTCCCTCATTTGCACCAAGTGCACGCTCCTGGCCTCCATGGCCTACGACCGCTATGTGGCCGTCTGCCGCCCACTCCACTACCCGCTGCTCATGCGGCCCCAGGTCTGCCTGGGCTTGGCCGCATCCTCATGGCTTGGGGGGCTGCTGGTCTCGGTGATCAAGACATCGTGCATCGCCAGCCTGTCCTACTGCGGCCCCAATGTCCTCAACCATTTCTTCTGCGATGTCTCCCCGCTGCTCAACCTGTCCTGCACCCACGTGGCCCTGACAGAGCTGGTGGACTTCATCTCTGCCATTGCCATCTTCTGTGGGTCGTTACTAGTGGCTCTGGCCTCGTATGTGGCCATCGGGAGTGCTGTGCTCCGCATGCCTTCAGCCGCTGCCCGCTGCAAAGCCCTCTCCACCTGTGCCTCCCACCTGATTGCGATGGGCATCTTCTACTCAGTGGTCCTCTTCATGTATTCCCAGCCCAGCCACATCGAGTCCACGGACCTCAACAAGGTGCTGTCCGTCATCTACACGGTGGCCACGCCCATGTGCAGCCCCATCATCTACTGCCTGCGGAACAGGGAGGTCCACGCGGTGCTGCGGAAAACCCTCCACCCACGCTGAGTCTCTCCACCAGGAATTGATGTTTCCCAGTACTGATTTTAAAACTTTCACGGCCAAAAACATAGACACAAGCTTAGAAGGCAAATAGAAACCTGGAGGAAAATATTTGCACCATAATATATAAAGATTTCTTTTAATAAATGAGAAAAATAGGAATACTTCAAAAGAAAAACATTCCCGAGTAGGAAGGTGGTGAAAGGAAAAATACAAGTGGCTGGTGGCCTGCAAGAAAATGTGCAGCTTTCCTAGTAATCTGAGAAATGCAAACTGAATTTTTCAAGGGAAACTGAAAACAATTTACTCCATGCCTACTGAAAAAAATATATTTGTAATATAAACACACATGTGTGAAATATATGTACAATAATGTTTATTGCA
The DNA here is from genome assembly GCF_040802235.1 of Manis javanica. Taxonomy (NCBI): domain Eukaryota; kingdom Metazoa; phylum Chordata; class Mammalia; order Pholidota; family Manidae; genus Manis; species Manis javanica. Next base: position 1,756,057 of record NC_133172.1, read on the forward strand.
AAATTGTGAGATTTGTAATAACATTATTTTATTGGAAATTATTGGAAATAACTCAAATGCCCACCAACGGGATATTATTTAAATATAATATGTTATATCTACACTACGACATAACATGCAACCATTAAAGAGATTAAACCAGACCTGTAGATACTGTCATGGGGAGATGGTATGTTTGAGTTAAAAATGAAAGGAGCAGTATGTGAATGTGTCAAAGTTTTGTAAAACAGCAATGATAAATACACCTGTTGAAAATTTTTGTTAATATATAACTAGAAAGAAATCTGAGAGGATATGTATCAAACAGTTATTAACCATATTTATTATATATTTGAATAAATAAACACATTACAAAAGAAAATGGAAATTAGAAAAATGACCTTCTATGGAATGACTGACTCATCACACTAGCATATTTTGAATTTTTATTTTAAATAACAAAAGTTCATCTTGACAATATCGCAAGAGCAATGACCATATTCTGGTGTTGTTTGTGAGAGTATGGATGGGTACATTTTAGAAAAGCAATTTGTTAATAGATACAAAAAGCACTGAGTATTCCAATACCTTCGTACTCACCACTTCCACTTTAGGACTTTATTCTGAAGAAAAAAATGAATGCTACAGGCAGAAGTTGAGCATCCCCTGACTTCTGGTTTGGCCATATAATTTTCTCTGGCTAATGGAATATGGACCAAATTGAGAGGGTGCCAGTTCTGAGCCGAAGCCATAAGAAGCCACTATTTCCACTTGCCTTCTTGCTGTTTACCTTGAACAGAGCATATTCTAGTTCTTGGATAAGAGACAAGTGGAACAGACTTAATCCTGACCCACAGCCTAAAACAGAACCCCAGTCAACCCACAGATCCACAAGCCAGAAAAAGAGTTTGCTATTGAAGCCACTGGAATTATTTACGGATTGCTTGTTACATAGCAGTATTTCAGCAATAGCTGACTAATACAACATCATATTAGTTACATGATGGGGTCAGCCACAACACAGTGGCTTGACCAGGATAGATTCTAATTTCTCATTGATGTAGCAGTATTGGTTTGGGATTGTTGTGGCAGCCATCATTCTCGGGATGTAGCTCCCAGGTCGGGGTCCAACACAGCTGCTCTCGTTCCAGCCATCATGTCTGTATTCCTAGCAGAAGAGAAGGAGAACAAAGGAAGTACAAGAAACTCTCCTTCCTTTTAAAAGCATAACCAGAAACTTTGCCACTGACCTTTGTCCAGCACATACTCATAAGATCCCATGTATGAACAAAAAAAGGTGGAAAACAGCTTCTTTTTCTGGGTGGCTATGTTTCCAGCAGAGATTTGGTGGATCAATTACTAAAGGACGAATTGATGTTGGTAGATGACAACAATCTCTGTCACATGTACCTCCTTTAGAGTGTGGTCATAAGGCTTACGGTGTGATGATCTATATAAAGGGCTTTGCACAGGGTCTGGAATTCAGCAAGTTCTTAGTAGTAGGTATATTATAGCCATAAGTCACTGCAGATATGAGACCAATAAGACATTATCTTTCTTCAAGGAATTACGCATTTATTTATTCAGCCAAATTTACTGAGCCCCTAATGTGCACCAGGCATTGTTCGGAGCCCTGGCGCTGGGCGGGACTGGCGAGGCCCATACTGCAGCGCTCCTGTTCCCGTCTCACCCTGCGTGAAGGGTGAGCCGCAGGGGAACAGGGGAGGCCTTGCATTGTGCCCAGGAGTCTGGGCAATTAGGGAAAACTCCATAAAAAAAGAAACCAGAAGCTGAGCCTTGGAGTATCTGCATGCAAATTTACAAAAATATTACCTTTTCATTTAGAAATATATCAAGATTCCATATCAATATAGAGAGCTATAACTACTTCCCTTTTAAAAAGTAGCTTCATAAGTTTTCACAATGTGGAGACACCGTGACTTAGTAACTATCTTATTGGTGAATAGTCACATTATTTCCAGTTCAGGTCACTTAAAACAAAGCCGCCTTACACATCCTTATATATATAAACCAGTGTTTAAATTTCCCTATAAGATATTTACTAAAGTGGAGGCGCTAGGTCAAAGTGTAGGTTTAATGAAAATTTTAGTAGATGATACCAGGTTGCTCTCCAAGAAGGTTCTAACAATTTATGTCACCAGCAGCAAATGACAAGAAAAGTGCCCAGCTTTCTAAGCTACCTCGGCCATAGATTCTAATAATCATGTGAATTTTTCTTGATCTGATACAGTGATGATGTAACTTACTGTAATCAGCATTTACCCTGAGTACCAAGGATATTTCTTAGACTCATTGATCGTTTACAATATCTCATCTATAAATTGCCATTTATAACTGCCCTCCCTACACTGACATACATATATATTTTTAAAGTAGGGTATTGAATGCTTTGGAAAAAAGTTTGAGAGTTATTCAAAACATTAAATATAGAGTTATCATACCGCCCAGCAATTCTATTCTTAGGCATATTCCTAAGAAAAATGAAAATACATGGCCACACAAAAAGTTGTATACAATGTTTACAGCAGCATTATTCTTAATAGCTAAAAAGTGGAAACAACCCAGATATTCATCAACTGATGAAAGGGTCAACAACACACGGTCTATCCATACAATGGAATATTATTCAGCCATAAAATGGAATGAATTACTGATACATGCTATGACATGTATGAACCTTAAAAACTTATGCTAAGGGAAAGACACACAAAAGGCCACATATTATATGATTACATTTATGCAAAGTGTCCAAAATAGGCAAATCCATAGAGACAGGAAGCAGGTCCATGGTTTCTGAAGGCCGGGAGGTGCAGGGGATGGCAGTGACTTCTGATGTGCATGAGTTTCTTTTGATGGTGATGGAAATGTTCTGAAATTATGGTTGCACAATTTCTTGAATGTACTAAAAACCACTGAACTGAACGTTTTTAAAGGGTGAAATGTGTGGTATATGAATTATATCTCAACAAAAAATGTAAAGTACTGATAACTTGAGCTCTCCCCTGTGCCCTAGTCAGCTGGTCAGCTTCAGCACCACTGCAGGCTTCTGTGGAATGCTGCCTGGACCTCCTTATTCCGCAAGCAGTAGATGACGGGGTTGCACATGGGGGTGACTACTGTGTAGATGACAGACAGCACCTTGTTGAAGTCCATGGCCTCTATGCGGTTGGGACGGGCATAGATGAAGAGAGTGGCTGAGTAGAAGATACCCACCACCACCAGGTGGGAGGTGCAGGTGGAGAAGGCTTTGTGCCGGGCAGCGGCTGAAGGCATGCGGAGCACGGCCCTACCAATGGCCACATAGGAGGCCATGGCCACAAGGAGAGAGCCCCAGAGGATGACGATGGCAGAGATGAAGTCCACCAGCTCCGTCAGGGCCACGTGGGTGCAGGACAGGTTGAGCAGAGGGGAGACATCGCAGAAGAAGTGGTTGAGGACATTGGGGCCGCAGTAGGACAGGCTGGCGATGCACGACGTCTTGATCACTGAGACCAGCAGCCCCCCAAGCCAAGAGGACGCGGCCAAGCCCAGGCAGACCTGGGGCCGCATGAGCAGCGGGTAGTGGAGTGGGCGGCAGACGGCCACATAGCGGTCGTAGGCCATGGAGGCCAGGAGCGTGCACTCTGTGCAGATGAGGGAGATGAAAAAGAAGAGCTGGGTCATGCAGGCGGTGAAGGGCACACGGCAGGGCCCGGTCCTCAGCCCCACGAGCAGGCTGGGCATGGTCACCGACACGTAGCACATCTCCAGGCAGCTCAGGTTGCCCAGGAAGAAGTACATGGGCTTGTGCAGCTCCGTGTGGCTGCAGGTGAGGTAGACGATGAGCATGTTCTCCAGGAGGGTCAGCAGGTAGAGCGTCAGGAAGACGGCAAACAGGACGCCCCTCAGACGGAGGCTTGTGGACAAGCCCAGCAGGACAAACCCGGGGACCGCGGTCACGTTGGGCTCCCCCAGGGACCTCTCCATCTAAGAACAAAATGTATCTACAATGTATTTTGCGAATCTATCTACATCTTCCCTAACCCTAGACCCAAGCCATTATCTTACTTGAGCAAGTGGGGATGACCTCCTAGCTGGTTTCTCTGCTCTCCACAGGCTTTCTCCAGGGAGCAGCTCATGGGATCTTCCAAACTCATAGCTCACATAGGGTCACCCTCCGCCTATAGCTGGACAGTCCCCGTTATTCCCAGAGCCAGCATCGTGCCCCTTATGATGGCTACAGGCCTCCAGTTTTCTGATCCTGCCCAACTACTTCGGTCCAACTCATGTCATGGCTCCTCCTTCTCCTGAAGCCCCATGGGTGCCCGGTCACTCCCTCAAAAGCTCCAAGTTCCTTCAAGCTTTAAAGAACTCCCACAGGAAGTCCCTTCTGCCAGAGGCACCCTTCTCTCTATTCTTGCTTTGCCCATTTCTGGGAACCCTTGGCATTCTTGGCATTAATTTTTCAATGTCTTATCTTCAGACAGGCCCTCTTTGGAAGTCTTCTCTCACACCTCGTGTCACTGTTCTCTATCCCTTTCTTTCTTTCAGAGTGATTGCTATTATTTTAACTACTTCATTTTTGCTCGGTTACTCAGTGTCTGTCCGACTGGATCGTCAGCCTCCTGTGGGAAGGGGCAGGTCTGCCTTACCCGTGGCCCTCTCCCCAGCACACTGCCTACTATGTTGTACACACTCAATGCATGTTTATTCAGGGCAGGCGGCTCAGAGTCGGGTCACCAAACATCACACGTCTCAGTAGCTGCAGGGGCAAACAGTAGGGGGTGTTGTCTGGGAGCTTTAGGACTATTGCGAGGTGACCCTCACTTTGGTCTCTGCTGGCTGTTAGTTTGGAAGTCAGTGTGACGTGGTTGGGAGAACGCTCACCTTTCCTTGTTTGCTGGTCACAACTGTTAGCACCCCAGTTTAGGCAAGCCTTAGCTTTTCCTTGAGAAATGCAGAGAATGATAATGGCTCCCCTGAGATGTCATGGAGATTGTATAAGAAAATCAAGGGGAAGTTCTATACAAATGAAATTACTTTTGATAAAATTGGATCAATCTCTTTTTTAGGTGGCACTTAAAAAACTCTTCAACGAACTTCAGTGGTTCTTCTGGGTACCTCGGAGTAGAGATATCTCTACTCATCCTATTCTGAGATTCCTCTACTGATATGATCACATTTAGTGGTGAAATTTACCACCATTTATTAGAGAAGAGACTCAACTATGGCAATTTTCTAGAAAAACCGATGGGAAACCTTTTTCCTGATTTCTCCTAGAGAAGGTTATACCCATTCCCCCAAGAAAACTCTCACTGAAAAGAGGTAACGTTAATGGCATGTATCTATGTCCAGGCTGGGCCCTTTTAACACAAAAATGTCATTAACTTCTGAATACCCTGCAAAATAGATGGCATTTTCCTATGGTTAAAGATGAAGAACTGAGATTCCCAGAGGCTACAAGTATGAAGTGAGATCACTAAGATCTTTTATATCAGTTCTGTCTGATTTTACTACTTACCAGTGCCTTGCACAAGGCTGGGTTTCTGACACGTGCCTGAGAGCTGTCTTCAGCCCCCTTGCCTGCACAGTGCCTTTCCTGGTGCTGCGTGGCAGCTACATCTGTCCCAGGTATGCAGCACAGGTTACGTTTACTCTGATCCTGTCTTCGGCCTCCTACAAGGACCTTGTTTGGAATAAAGCAGACATGTCTTCGAATCCTGCACATGCCACTTCCTCCCTAAGAGGCCTCTGAGCAAGTTGCTCACTCTCTCTGGGCCCCAGTTGGCCCATATATAAATTCTGGGGTCCTGAGTGCCAGAATGAAGACTGGCAAGGAGAGCAGTTCTCATTCATCAGCATTTACCAAATGCAAAGTGCTATGTCAGGTGATTTTTGCTCATATTTTATCCCCATCACACCACTGGGAAGTAAGCCTCAATGCTCCCGTTTTACAGATGTAGAAAATAATTATCAAACAGTCAGACTGTGCTCCAGGGCCTCCCAGCAGTAATGGTAGAAGACAGACTCAAGTTCCCGGGTGTGGTTGACTCCATAAGTCATTATTTTCTTCTTTATCTCTTGGGACTTGGGGTCAACCCTTCATTTTATTTTTTTGGAACACCATGGCCAAAGAGGAAAAGAAAATTATTCTTCCAGCCTAGTGGGGGAATGTTAGGATTGGATGGGCCATTTGAAGGCAGTCATTTTGACATCCTTGGTCTCTTACAGGAGGAAACTGAAAATACCCACACTGACGCAAGGGTCATGGTTGATGTCACGATTACATAGTTAGAATGGATTTGGGTTTCCCAGAATTCTGAAGTGAAGTGGCTGCATCTATATCAGCTTGGGATCCCGGGCGAAGGCTCTGTGGATAGGATGCTGTTTCATCACCCCAGTGAGCCTGTGAAGTGAGCTTTCTTAGCTCCGTCACACTGATGGAGAGTCAGAGGATTAGAAAGCAGCGTGGCTCAAGGGCTCCCAGCAGATTGTGGAGCTGGTCCTCAGCTTAGGTTTACAGACGAATATCTGCATTCTGGAGCCGTATTCAACGGGTTACCTACCTACTCTGTGTCTCAGTTCCCACAGTTACACATCTAGCCCCAGAGATTACATGAAGCTATGAGGCTGATACACGGACTTCCCCTGCTCCTGCCCCAAACTAACCTCTGCCATGAAGTCTCCCACGAGTTAAACCTCACAGCCAGGCACCTTAGTTGCCAAGAGGATTTTTTTGCTTATCTCACATAACAACTGATCCATTTCATTTCAAAGGTCACTTTGGAACTCTTCAGCCCAGAAGCATAGTGAACAGTGACTAGTTAGAGATTTTGTTTCATCCCATAAATATTTATCAAGCATCAGCAATGAAACACACACTGTGCTAGGCCCAGCGGGGACAGAGAAATGAACAGGACATGGCCTGCCTAGAGGGGTTTGCTGTCGATTCCTTCCTGTTGGCTACACTTGGACAAGTTGCTTCATCTGTCTGACCCTCAATAACACTTTCTGGAAAAAAGATGGATATAATTATCTTCATCTCAAGTTATGTACTATCTCCACTGTAAAATAAGAGTCAGATTGACCTGGCTTTGAATATTAGGTCCTCCACTTAATAGCTGTGAGACTTTGGACAAGTTACACGTCCTCATGGAGCTTTAGACTCCTTCTATGCAAGCTGGGGATTACTTAATACAAACTGGGTTGCCATGGGCCACGTTTCTGTACATTATCTCATTAAGCCATGCCGTGACCATCCGAGAGTGAAGTATTATGCTCTGCATTTTGCAGAAGAGGAACTAAAGCTTAGCAAGGTGAAGGAGCTTGATCAAGGTCACAGACAGTCGCAAATACGTCAGTCAGACCTGGAACCTCTGATTCTGAAGACAGTGATTATTCCTCTAGACTTTGCCACCTCTCTGTGAAAGAAGTTGCACATATTTGAATCTACAATGAAGCTGTGCTTGGCCTGATCTCCAGGCTGGTGTTCAGTGCTGGCATATTCATCTAGTCCCTTGCAACAGGGGAGGCAGTCATGCAAACAAAAAGTTGGGGTGAGGATTGATGAAGGACTATTTACTTTTAGAAGGAAGGACTGAAAACCTCATGTAAGAACTGACATTTTAACAGAGGCTTGAAGGATTAGTGGAATTCTAAGAGTTAGACCATGGACAGAGGGATAGGCAATCTTGAAAGAAGGGGCGGCACCAGCACACACTTGGACCAAAGCCACTCAGCTAGTTGGGAACTTGTGCCCAGATTTTCCACTCCCGACCTGGCCATTCCTTTTTAATCATCCCTGAGACACATCTTGGTGTGGTAGGAAGAATTCAGGCTTTAGGATCACATGGACCTGGACTCCAGCTCCAAAGCCAGGACTGTCTGCTTGTATGAAATCAAGCATTTTTACTTACTTGCACTGACCTTCAGTCACTCGATCTGTAAAACAGAACTGCATTTGTAAGTACATCATAGGATGACTGAGAGGATTAATGGCAATAATCCAAGGGAAACCCTCAGGAAAGCACCTAACAGAGTAATTATGCTGTAAATCCCATTTGCTTTCCTCCCGTCTTGATATTCCCTTCCCTTTGCCCACAGACGAGCTACCCAGTCTCCTTACCCGAATGGCTCAGGTAAGATGGGCCTGTTGGAACGGGCAGTTAGCCCTCCCCCTTCCTTAGGGTCTCTGGTCAGCGACCAGATGGCCTGAGAATCCCTCGGAGACAGAATTTTCAGGAACAGAGCCAGGGGCCGCAGTAGTCAGAGCACAAGGATGTCTCCTTGAGTTAATGCCCACCTGGTAGGAGCTGACCTTGGTCTTGGGCCAGTGCTCTCACCCGACCCACCGCACACCTCTGCCTGCATACTCTGAACGGCTGTCGTCCGGGCACTGCCAAGTTGCCTCTGTCCTAACAGCCAGTGGGCGGGCGGAGAAGCCAGCTTAAGCCAAAGCCAAGGATCTCTGAGCCCTCCCTCCCCTAACCTCTGTGGAATTAATTTAATGGAATTAAAGATCTCAGCTGGGCTTGAGGGAAGAGGGCAAAGCCAGCTGTGATTTGTAACCCAGCTTTAGGCTATATCAACAAGCATGCCTTGATACCCTACTGTGCATAGAGTGTGTTGTATACTCTGGAAACACAGAAAGAAATCTGACTTCACTTCTTTTTCCAAGATCTGCAGTTAATGCAGATATGAAACTAGATGACGGTCAGAAATTGGAGATGTAGAAAGGAAGGAGACAAGTCTAGTGTGGGGACCTACAGGAAGCTCTCAGGAGAATGCAGTAACTGAATGGAAGGTTCTAGAAGCTTTCTAAGATTGCCTTTCCTCAGCAAAGTCAAGAAACACTCCATCTGTGCAGCAGGCACATACTAGGTCATATGCAAGATTTTTTTTAGCAGTATCCTTCTTGTCTTCTGTATGAATTTGTAATTCCTCACTATGATATTTCAGGCCTTATACTACATGTACCCAAGCAAGGTGTCCCAGTTCATTTGCTATGATTCTCCACTGTCTCGGATGCACCCCCATGCCTGGAACACCTACTTCCCTCCCAGACTTCTGCATCGCTGCTTCTGCCTGAAGCAACTCCCTGGTCTCCTTTGCTCCTGGAGAAATATGATTCATCCTTTGAAGTTGAATTATTTGGAAAAGTTATCATTAGCTTCCTTCCCCTCCTATCAGCACAAATGAAAGAAGAGAATACTCCCGGTCAATACTTATCAGAACCATCAATTGAGGAATTGCATTGCTGACCGCAGGACATGGCCTCTTTCACCTCTCAGCCTTGGCTCTTGCATCCTGGGACTTCCGTGCACAGTCCAGGATGGGAGGAAGGGAGTCACCCGGAGAGGAATGTGGACCAGCACGAGCACGGCTTCGAGTAGCGGGAAGTGGATTTGGAGGATGAACAACCTCTAGCTGGGTCCCCCTGAGAAGAGGTCTGAGTCGGGCTCAGGAGAGGCAAGAAGGAGGTGGGACCAGGCACGGACTGAACGCAGGGGTCTGGTAGCTTATGGATATCTTGGAAGGCCTCTTTCAGGGGCAAGCAAAAAAAAAAAAAAAAAGATCACACTCAAAATAGATTAAGATAAAAAAAACGGAATTTATTGATTCATGAACGGCACGTCCAGGGCAAGATAGCACAGGGAGACCCAGATACGGTGCCAGTCCTGCCCCAGTAGGAACAGCACAAACCCTGAGACTTATTCTCCCTGGTTTGATCAGAGTCCTGTGCCGATCCTGGAAACAGAAATTACTCAGAGGTAACATGCAGTAGTGGCTTCAGGGAAGGGCTGATGCCAGCTTAGGCAGCTAAAGTGGGGAGCAATGGCTCCCCCAGAATTTGAGGGGCTCCCAGCCAGGAGAAGGGGAGGCCGGTGACGGGCATGCATCACTACGGGGGTCTCCTGCCCCAGCCATCTTAGGGCACCACACCCGTGCTCACCACCCTACTGGCTCTGGAGCAAGACCCCAGGCCTCTCACAGAGGGAAGCCCCGGGAGGCATATCTGAACATTCACTCATTTTTACTCGGTCTCTTGGCGAACATTATTGCGGGACTGCTATGTGCCAGATTGGTGGCAGGCGCTGAGGATGCAACGATGAATAGAATCAGATGTGGTCAATTTACAGTTTAGTGGAGAACAGGAGACATTACCCAGGTCATCACATGAGTACAATTAAACCTGTAAGTAAATAAGCATTCTTCCAAAGACATACAAGTACATGAAAAGGTCTTTGACATCCCTGATCATCAGAGAAATGCAAATAAAAAAGAATGAGATAGCGCCTCCCACCTGTTAGGATGTTTATCATAAAAAAGACAAGAGATAACAAGGACTGGCGAGGATGTGGAGAAAAGGGACCCCCCTACTCTGTTGGCGGGAATGCAAACTGGTGCAGCCACTGCGGAAACAGTACAGAAGTCTCTCAAAAAGTTAAAAATAGAACTATGATACAATCAAGCAGCCTCTTTTCTTGACATACACCCAAGGGAAATGAAAACAGGATATTGAAGACATATATGCACTCCCACACTTATTGCAGTATTATTCACAAAGCCAAAATATGGAAACAACTTAAGTGCCCGTTAGTGGATGAACAACGAAGATGGTGTGTGTGTGTATGAATATGCATCACCTTGGGAAGTTCAGAAATTGGCAACTTCATATAAATAAGGCTGGACTCTCAGGGCACCAACATTAACGTGCTCCTAAGCACTGCCGCAGATTATCGCCCCTGCACTAGTGCCCTGCCATGTCCCTTGCTGGGAACTTTGCTTAATGTAGTCCCCCATTGAGCAGTACTCCTTAACCCAATGACAGGATCCTTTGAGAGGTGGGCCGCTGTGTTGTTGGGCGGGTTGGGTCGATCATTCATTTACTCTCTTGCATATTAATGGTTCTTTCATTCATTCATTTATAATTGGGTCATTCACTCACAAATCTATGTATGGATGGATTTATTGTCCTTTAATTGACCCATTCACTTATTCAATAAACATTCTTGAGCAGCCACTAACTAGGTCCAGGCTCTAGCCTGGGCAGTGGAATTAGAATGAAAAACAGGCTGTGCCCTCCAGGAGTTAGCAGCCCAAAGAAACACATGAGAACTGACACAAATGTGCTAAATTTGGCTCACTTATTAGCAATGCAAAGATTTAAAAATCACTTAAAGATGGGGATGTGGACCTTCCCTCTTCCGATAAGGACCCTCTCCAGCTTACTACAGCCTCCAGGATACTGAGATGTGTGTCAGTCACTTGTCTTACTGAAGCTTGGAACTTTTATTCTTGACCAGCTTCACCCATTGGTATATATAGCTAGTCCCAAAGATATTTGAGATTATGAGTAATGATCTAACAGCAGCCCTCTCTTTCCTCTAAAGCGTGGAACATACTTCAGATAAATGACTTAATTTTTAATTTTAAAGTGAATACTTCTAAAGCTGAATTTCTTTGGTCTACAGGTTTATGAGTTTTAGCACCTGTATAGATTTGTGCAAACACCGCAAGAAAGAAAATAGTGTTGGGTAATCATACTGCAGGTGTCGCTTTTGTCCACGTTTAAGTCCTAGCTCTCTCCTGGTAGCTGTGTGAACTGGAAAAGCCAATTCACGGTCCTGAGTTCACCTGTGAAGTGGGAAGAAAGTCTTCCTCCAGGGATACTGGGAGGATGACATGCAATTATGTTTAAGAAATTCTGAGCACAGACCCTGGCAACTATTTATGTCACTATCCTCAATGTGTGATTTATTATGCTAAAAATTTTCAGAACTAGAAATTACTGCAAAGATAAAAATTAAAACCCATGAGTCCATTACCAGATTTAACCACTGTTAGTATTTTAGTATAACTCATTTGCAGTATTTTTCTTGCCCCCCCCAACACAGATACACACATAGAGAAGCAAAACAGAAGATGCACACCATTCTGTTTTGTGACATGCTTTTTCTCTTGTCAAGATAGCACTGACACAGACCATATAAATCAGATTGATTTGTTTCTTTCAAGTTAGGGCATATTGCAAAGCATCGATCATAGTTCATGCAATTGACTCCTCGTTTTTCACATTTACATTATTTCTATTTTTTATTACCATGAACAATCAATCCTTCCTTAAGCATTATTTTACGTATATCTTCGCACACTTGTAAGATTATTTCCTTAGGATGATTACCAAGAAGTGAAACGCCTTATCATGTGATAAGGCTACTTACTTAAAATCAAACTAAGGACAAAATGGAAACATATAGAAAATCCTAAAAGAAAAATTGCAAACCCTGACATTTATCCACTCATGAATGCAACAAATGTTTGTAACACATTTCCTGAGAGTCTGTTCCAGGTACAGGGGCAACTACTAAAGAAGGTAATGTGTCCCAAAGCAAAGTGATTCCAGGTAGGGGTGGACCAGAGATGTAGACAACAAATATGTAAATAAACCAACAAACAAACCTTCAAACCCTGCAGGACAATGTCATGGGACTTGAGGACTAAAGGTATTCCAGATGGTGCTGGTCTTTTTGGCCTTCATAAGAATTTGAACATCTTTAAGTAAAGGGGTCCCCAAGGGGGCTGGCCATGGCACCTTCCTTACACACGTAGTCCCCATGCTCCAGAAGCCAGTGTCACCATCGCCAAGTCCCCTCTGTGCTCAAGGTCTCAGGCTCTCACCTGGAAATGGGAAGGAGCACCTCCCCAGTGTGGAGAGCAAGCTGGGGAACTAAATGAGAACTCGGGTCTGCCTCTCTGCAGCAAAGCAGAGAACCGGCTGGGCCCGTCCTGCACGCTGGAGGAACACAGGTCTCTCCACCTTTCCCTTCATGAATCCAGGGCTCCCACGGCTCTGGGAAGGTCCAAAGACCCTGCTGTGTTCTCATCGTGATCCTTCCCCTCACAGACTGTATCTGCATGTGTCGTTCACCAAGTTCTGCAACTTCTAGGAATCTGTCAGTGTGATCGCATGTTCAAAACCAAGGTGAACAGGACCGATTTCAAACACATTAAAAAAAAAGAAAGTAACAGAAGTACTAAGATATCCCAAAAGATAGAAAATTATCTCAATATCTATAAACTTGGGACCAGGTTATGAAATTGTGACCCACTCATAAATATGGGACAGGATAAAGAAATTATGAGCCTTCCATAACAAGAATACTGTGCAGAAATCAAAAAGAAGGAAACTTTATACTGATACAGATTTTTAATCCATCGTTCAGGAAACAGAATGTAAGTGAGTGTGGTGGGCAGTAGTTAGGATGGGGATGAGACGTGCTACCGTGAGGCAGAGAACAGCAGGCGGCTACAATTATTTTTAAATGAGGGAGAAAATACATGCATATCTTCATCTCCTCCTCTGGCCTGACACCCAAACTGAATGCTTCATTTGAAGGAGAAGAGAGAGGCCGTGTGTGTAACTGGGATAAGGGAGCCTGGGGGGAGGCTGTACCTGCCAGTGCTTGTAGGAATTTGAGTTTCTGACTTGAGTGAAAGACATTTGCCCTAATGCTCCCCGAGGAAGTGATGGAAGGGCGGTGGGAGGTAAAAGTGACCCTCTGAGCATGGCCAGGAGAGAGTGGGAGGGTGTGCCAGGCAGAGGGGATGGGGGGCGTGGGGAGGGGTTAGATGGGTGGGTGAATGGGTAGATGGTGGATGGGTGGGTGAATGGAGGGATGGAGGGATGGAGGGAGAGAGAAAGGATGGTTGGGTGGATGAATAAATGGATGGAGGGGAGGGATGGAGAATAAAGGATGGGTGGGTGGGTGGAAGGGTGGGTGGAAGGAAGGATGGCTGGTGAATGGTGGGTGCAGAGATACAGCTGTGTCCGATTAAGCATCCTCTTCGCACACTTCTCCCGCACCCAGCCTCACACCTGGCACCAGCAGTCTCGTCCAGGAGCTTCAGCCATGCCCTCCACGAAGAGACCCACCCAGAAAGGATTCAGGCCGCTCCTGGGCTGGGAGAGGAGAAGCAATTCCAAGGCACCTTCTCAGGCAGCGCCCCTGGGAGTAAGGAGGCCCCACCGCCCTCTCTCCGAGGCCCCTGCAGTCTCCCACACAGCCCCCCAGAGCCCCGCGGGGGTGGGTGGCAGGGCTCAGGCAGGGGAAGAACCGAGGACGCGGAGCGGGGCTAATTGGAAGCCTCTCCCGGGGCAGCTCCGGGGGTCCTGGGCAGCACCTCGGAGAGCCGAGCTTCGTTAGCAAGGACCGCGCTGGAATGCTGGAAAAAAAGAAAACTTTCTGGACCCGTCAGAGCCGTCAGAGGAGAAGTCAGGCGTGAGCGGCTTCCTCCCCCTCTGCGGGCGGGAGCAGGGGGGACCCGCGGCCCGGGGTGGGGGCCACTGGCTGGGGAGCCTCGCTGAGGGTCACGCTCCCTCCGTGTGCATTAGACACAGAAATCCCGGCGGACAGAGTGCGCGTGGCTCCGTTCGGAGAAAGAGAAGCCGGCGTGGAGGTGGGGGGCTGCCCGGCGCTCCCAGCCCTCCTGCGGGGCACCCGCGGCCTCACGGCAGGCGGACCCCAGCCGAGGGAGCGAGACAGCGCCGGGACCGCGCTGTAGGTGCGGGAGGGCACAGACGGGTCCCGGCCAAACCAAACCCGAGCCTCTCCGCCTGCTAGGGGGGCCAGCGCGTCCCAGGCTCCGGAGACTGTCCCGGGCTGAGCACCGCCAGTCCCGGGTTCCGGGAGTGTCTCAGGGCTGGGCGGCCAGGAGGGCTGAGGGCCTCCGTGGGACCTTGAGGCAGCACCCTGCCGTCCTTGGGACTTCAATTTGCCCCCAAGGGAATCAGGGGACTGGACTCCATCGCTGGCTTTCAAAATCCCTCTTCAGAGAAAGCGGTTTGTGGTTTGTCTGCTTGCTGAAACGGGAAGTGCACGATCTCCCTTATGGGTGGGATCTAAACGTTGAGCCATGGATGCATTGGGCAGAGGGTGGTCACCAGGGGCGGGAGAGGGGAGATGTGGGCCAGAGGTTACGGTTATGCAAGGAGGTGAAGTCCAGGGCCCTAACGCACAGCACACTGCGGTGAATGCAGGTGTGCCGCAGGCTGCAGGTTTGCCGAGGGCAGATTCCTGGTGCTCTGATCACACACGCAGGAAACGGCAACTATGTGAGAGCGCCTGTTAAGCAGCCCGACGGTAGGAACCATTCCTCTGTGTATGCGCATCAAATCATCAGGCTGGACTCCTTCAACACATACCAAAAATTAGATTTAAAAGAATTAAAGAGGACCTACATCAATGGAAGTATGCTGTGAATTTCATTAGGCAATAATTTACCGACATTATAGATTCTGTGCCACCCCAGCCACACGTGTACATCTAATTCGATCAGGCAAGCAGGACGGGCAGGGGGCTCTCCCGACGCCGGCCTCCCGGTCTGCAGCGGCTCTCGCACTGCAGAGCCCCGCGGGAAATGCTCAGGCTTCCTTGGCCCGGAAGCATCACTCTACATGGCCGTTGGCGTCTTCCTCCCTAAAACCTTTTCCTTGCCCTCGGGGCCCCCGCACTGCCAGCCCCCGGGGTCTTCAGCTGCCTTTGATGCACGGGACGGCGGACGCGAGGGGTCCCAGGAGCAGTCCCCGTTCACCATGACCGGCATATTCTTAATGAAACAAAAGAGAAGAGCCTGGAATAAAACTTCAAAGCCGCGACGTGCCTTGTCGCAGGGGATTTGTCCCTGGGGGCACGCCCTTCCCTCCCCACTGTAGGGGAGGCACAGGGAGGCTGCACAGGGAGGCTGCACAGTGGAGCCGGGAGTCCGTGGAGTCAAGACGGGAACCTGGGACGGAGGCCGTGCAAGGGCGGGGCCCCTGGGCACCCGGGGACCCGGCGCGGCCTCGCCCACGTGGGGCCTGTGCTGCCAGGGTCAAAGGCTGCGTCGCGGGAGAGCCAGACGGGCGGCACCCCGGGCCTCGCGCGCCGTCCCCACGGCAGCCTTCACCTCCTCCGCCCCCCGCCCACTGGGCCCTGGCCCCGGGGCGGCCGGGGGCCGGCAAGCGATACTCCTCGGAGACTCACCTCCCTTCTCACGCGACAAAACTGCATTCGGCAAAATGTGTCCAAGTGAAGTAAGTGTATTCCTTGCCCTTCCCGGAGCCCGCCGGCCGGGCTTGTTCCCAGGACGGGGGCCCAAAACTGCACCACGAGGGCCCGAGGGCCCGAGCACCCCAGCCCGGCTCAGAGCGACCTCTTGACCTCCCTCTCCCTCAAATCTTCCACAGGAATCTCCTTTTTTTCCCCCTATTTTTTAAGGGAAAGGCTTCGGGCAGGTTTTAGCCTTCTTTCTGCGATGCAGCAGTGCCCCCCAGTGATCCGGGAAGCTTGACACACCCCCTCGGCTGAGAAATAGGCCTGCGTGTATCTTTGTGCTGTCTTTGGAGGAGACTGAACAACAAAATTATGTTTATCATGGCTTACCTTTGGCCTTTTTTTTTTTTAGGAGTAAGAATTACTGGTGGCTTTCCTAATTATACTTAGGGCTTGGGGCTCACATTGATCCCGACTGTCTTGTCACTTGTCTCTGCGCCCCAGCCACCCGCCCCACCCCACTGCCCCCGCGAGATTCCTGGATGGTTAGTTTCATGTGTTGACTTGGCCAGGCTTAGGTGCCCAGTGATTGAATTAGTGCTAATTCAGGCGTTTCGGTGAAGGTGTTTTATAGATGTCTAGATATTTTGTGAACTTCTACAATCCTTTTGCTTTAAGTAAAGATTGCCTTTGACATTGTAGACGGTTCTCATCCGACCTCGTCCAAGTTAAAGGCCTTGAGAGCAAAAACAGAGATGAAATGCTCAGGACTGCACACAGCATCTACTCCTGCCTGAGTTCCCAGGCTGTTGCCATCCTACAGATGCGAGACCTACCACTTCCCTCGACCGTGGAAGCCGATTCCTTAAAATCTCAGTGGAACAGTAGATGAGAGATGACAGATAGATGTAAATAGATGGATAGATACAGATGATAAATACAAATATATACATACTGGTAGAGAGAGAGAGGTAACTGTATTATACCTCTGTCTACACTAGTGAGTCTATTTCTCCGGAGAACCCTGACTGAAATACCTCCCCATTCTATTTGTCACCCATTTTTAATCTGGGAAAAGCCAGATGTTTACAGAAACATCGTTCATCACAGCGAGAATCTAGAAATCACACAAATGTTCTCCAATTGACGATTAGCTACATAAGGCACACTTTATACACGTACCAACCTTGGACTTCTTTTATCAACAAAGAATAGAGAGATTCAAGTCCCACTTGGGACTATATTGCAACATGATAATAACTACATGTGAAAGCACTGACCCTGACATAACAGGTCTGGAAACAACATCAGTTGAGGAGTCATTGAGAGATCTCTGCACATTTTATCGAAGAGGAGTGTATGCAATTAAACATGCGCGTGTGTGAGCCCAGACAGAATCTGATTCGTCATATTTGTGTGTGTGTGTGTGTGTGTGTGTGTGTGTGTGAGGGGGGCAGATCACAAACATGACCCTAATTTTCCGCGCCACCTTGAACGTGTCTGTTGTGCAGTCTGTCCGTTTGCCCACTCCTTGAATCTGGACGGAACCTGCAGTCCGCTCTGGCCAGGTGGCTGCCATGCAAGTGACCAAGCAGAGCCGAGGATGCAAGTGGCATTGCAGCGCCCGCGAACTCCCTCGGGACCTCCCCCAGCAGCCACGTGAAGAAGCCCAAGGCTGGCCTGTTGGAGGGTGAGCCCGTCCCAGCTGGCCCAGCCGCTGACCACAGATCCCCGAGTGGGCCCAGCCCACACGAGAACTGCCCAGCTGAACCAGCCCAAGTTGCCTTCCATGTTCGCATGTCTCCCTGCTTTCTCAATTATCTAAAAATGATCTTGTGCCATTTTACTAATGGTCAAGGAAGTAATTTATGAAGGCTGGCAGAATTCCCTCCTAGAAAAAGCTTTAAAAAATGGCTGGCCAACAGGAAATCCTATGTGCACGTTCACCGTCACGATCATCTGCCCATGTCAGTGGATCTGTCGTCTTCTTTGCTTTGACAGGAATTAGGTCAAAGCCCTGAGACACGCCTTCCACGGCCTCACGGCCAACCGTGGGCTGGAGACCGCAGCTCCCGCCCTTTCTGAGCTGTGTGG
This sequence comes from Manis javanica, assembly GCF_040802235.1. NCBI lineage: Eukaryota > Metazoa > Chordata > Mammalia > Pholidota > Manidae > Manis > Manis javanica. Next base: position 1,774,164 of record NC_133172.1, read on the forward strand.
CCTGGTGCACGTGCCAGCCTCTCGGATCCTCGGATTCCTTTGCTTTCACGATTCCGGACGAGGAGTCCCGCCCCAGCACTGGCCCCGCCCGCCACCCTGCGCCCCGGCCCTGGTGGGCGGGGATCAGGGCAGATACGCCCGAGTCCTGCCCCGGCCGCCCTGCCCGCTTTGGAGGCGGAGGGGACCCGTGGGCCCCACTGCTCCAGACGCAAGGCCCTCTGGGAATTGTAGTTTCGGTGACCCAGGCGCAGCACCTTCTGGGAGTGGTAGTTTTCAGGAGCCCCGCGGGGCCGCCTCTGGGTGCGCACGCGCAGTCCGCGCCGGCCTGGCTCTGGTCCCGGTCCGCGGTGGTCGCCGCCCTAACGTGTGTGACCAAAACGTCCCTGCCTTCCCGGAACGAGGGGTCACGGGTGGGCCAAAGACCCAGGAGAATCTGACCCGAACCCACCAGGCTCGGGGGGTGGAGTCGCCGAAGGCCTTCCGAGCTCGTCGCGGGGTGAATGGGCGTCGGTGAGGGGCTGCGCACGCGCGTGGCCGGTTCTGAGTGTGGCCGTGACTCCGGCGGTGTGTGCGTGGGGCCCCGCGCGGACCCCGGCGGCGTGCGCCCTTCTCGGGCGTTTGTCTGTGCACTGGGACAGCTCTGCCCATGTGTGACTTTGGGCAGGTGTGGAACTTGCCTTCCTGGGTGGAAGGTGTGCGATTGCACGTGTGTGTCCGGGTGTGCAGCGCATAGAATGTTCCGGTGGGTGTGTCTGCCAGCGTGGAGCTGGGCGGCCTGGGTGTTACTCTGCATGTGGGGCTCTGCAGTCTTCACAGCATGTGTTTCTGTGCACGGGGAGGCCCTGCACGGGTGTGACTTAGGGCGCTTGTGAAGCTCTGCCCACCAGGTACACTGCGTGTGTCCTGGTGGCCAGTGCGTGGCCTGCCTGTGGAGCAAGGCGGCGTGTGTGATCTGTGTGACTCCGTGTGCGTGTTATGTGATATGTATCTGCACCTGAAAGTGTCTGTGACTCCCCTTTGGCTGCCTGTTTGTGTAATAATCCCGGGTTCACACCCCAGCCCACTTATCCTCCCCCCACGCCGAGGAAACAGCCTGCAGAGGGGAAGCCACCCCGCTTCGTTGGCCCCAGCATCTCCCTACACAGGCCTGTTTCTTTTTCCCGCCGATGCCTCTGGACCATCTGAGGTGTGATGGCCAGAGCAGAAGCTCCAACCTGAGTGGCATGGACCAGACCTGATGCTCCCAAGACCACGAGGTGGGTACTGCCACCCGTCCTGGGGACCCAGGTGCGGGCCCTGGCCTTGCCACCTCCGGGATCCTCAGTGAGGAATAAATGAGCTAGTGGGTAGCAAGAGTTTAAAGGGTGCTGGACACACTGCTCTGTGCTCAACAAGGGCTTATTATTATTGTCACCATAATATCATCCCCAAGATGGCTTTAGAGTGGCCAAGACCAGCCCCTCTCAGACGTTCCTGTGCCCGTGAGTCCCTTGGAGCTCTTGTTGCCTGAGCCCAGCATTTGTCACAGGCGAGGCTGCAGGGTGGGACGGTGAACCTTTGCCACATATGTTGATAGTCCCTAGGAAGCAAAGGCTTCTTTTCACTGTTTTCAGACCTAAACGGCAGCATACCTTACCTAATGCATTCTTCAGCGCCATGAATTTGGGAGCTGAGCTGGTGCCGTAGCTCATGGTCCTTCCTATTTGTGCCGTGAGATGCTCCATCGTGTGGATATACCCCGTTTCTTTCCACTCCCTTGTTAATGGGCAGTTGGACTGTTTTCTAGTGCTTGGCTGTCAGTGTCTTGGACAGGCCTCCTGGCACACATGTGTGCATGTTCCTCTTGCTCACAATCCAGAAAATGGAATAACTGGGCTTCAGAGGAAGTATGCTTCCAGCTTTACCAGAAAACGCCCTTGGGTTTCCGGTGCGTGCCCCCACCAGCAGTGCCTTTCTCATGGAATTTGGGAGCTGCTTTTCCCCTGGGCCTGGAGTGGACTGGTTTTTCTCTGGCAAAGAAAACTGTCTCTCTTCAGTGTATGTCTGCTCAGGCAGCTATAACAAAGTACCTAACCGACAGAAGTTAATGTCCTCACAGTTCTGGAAGCTGGACAGCCAAGGTCAGGGAGCCACACAGCTGGGGTCCCGGTGACAGCTGTCTCCTGGCTCTGTCCTTACAGGGTGGGGAGACGGGGAGACGGAGCTCGGATGTCTTTTTCTTTTCTCATAAGGGCACTGATCCTTTAGGGGGGGCCCTCGCGACCATGTAAACCTACTCCCCCTCCAAACACCATCATGTTGGGGGTTAAGGCTTTGAAGTATAATTTGGGGGGGACACATTTCGGTCCGTAGTATCAGGTCACAAAACTATTTTAGAGCTGAAGGATTCATGCTTTTGTAGGAATCTTTTAAAATTATTCTCGGTCCCATTGAGTCGGAGTCTCAGCTAGAGGCCATTTTGCCCCCAAGAGACCCTTGGCCCTGTCTGAAGACACTGTGATTGTCACGCTGGGTGCAGGGCTGGAGCATGCTCCTGCCCCCAGGGCATGGAGGCCAGGGATGCCTTTACACATGCCGCAGGGCACAGGATGCCCCACAACAAATGATCTGATCCAAACCACCAGTCGTGGGAGGCTGAGGGACCCTGTGCTAAGCCATTTCCAGCCCAGGACCAAAGACCAACCTGACTGGGTTCTTTCTCTTCCTTTTTTTCAGATCGCACGCTGCAGATGTGAAATCGAGGCAGCCCCTGGAGGAGCAGGAATGGAAGCACCCTTGGGGGTCTCCGCCCCCCAGGGTCCCGAGCTGGAAGAGACCTGGAAACACAGGGGTCAGTCCAGGGACCCGCAGGAAAACCAGGAAAGCTGTTTGAAGCAAGAGGCTGTGGCCCCTGAATCAGACCCAGTCGGGGACAGCGTGGAGCATGGCGACCTCCGAGGAGCCCCAGGAGGCCAGTCGCGGCCTGCGGCTCCCCCGAGGCAGGGCAGGCCCCAGAGGCGCAGTGTGCCCACCAAGCGCCCTGCATCAAAGTGTGCGGACGCCCCCGGGGAGGAGCCGGGTGGCGGCCCCAGGAAGCCATGGAGGTGTGAGGCCTGCGGCAAGGCCTTCAGCTACTGCTCCGCGTTCATCCTGCACCAGAGGACGCACACCGGCGAGAAGCCGTTTGCCTGCGCCGACTGCGGCAGGGCCTTCAGCCAGAGCGTGCACCTGACGCTGCACCGGCGCACGCACACCGGCGAGCGGCCCTACGCCTGCCCCGAGTGCGGCAAGGCCTTCAGCCAGGGCTCCTACCTGGCGTCGCACTGGCGCACGCACACGGGCGAGCGGCCGCACCGCTGCGCTGACTGCGGCAAGGCCTTCGCGCGCCCCACACACCTGGCGCAGCACCGGCGCGTGCACACAGGCGAGCGGCCCTTCGCGTGCAGCCAGTGCGCCAAGGCCTTCCGCAACCGCTCATCCTTGCTGGAGCACCAGCGCATCCACACGGGCGAGAAGCCGTTCGCGTGCACGCGGTGCGACAAGGCCTTCCGCTTTTCGTCGGCGCTCATCCGCCACCAGCGCACGCACACGGCCGAGCGGCCCTACACGTGCGGCCAGTGCGCCAAGGCCTTCACGCAGATCGCGCACCTCGCGCAGCACCTGCGCGTGCACACGGGCGAGAAGCCCTACACGTGCCCCGAGTGCGGCGCACCCTTCAGCCAGAGCGCCTCGCTGGCCGAGCACCGGCGCATCCACACGGGCGAGAAGCCGTACACGTGCGCGCAGTGCGGCAAGGCCTTCACGCAGGTCTCGCACCTGAGTCAGCACCAGCGCGTGCACACGGGCGAGCGGCCCTATGCGTGCCAGGACTGCGGCCGCGCCTTCAGCAACCGCTCCCACCTGGTGCAGCACCACCTGGTGCACACGGGCGCCAAGCCCTACAAGTGCCTGGAGTGCGGGGCCGCCTTCAGCCACGTGTCCTCGCTCATCGAGCACCAGAAGATCCACACGGGCGAGAAGCCCTACCGCTGCGCCGAGTGCGGCAAGGCCTTCAGCCAGGGCTCATCCCTCACGCTGCACCGGCGCACGCACACGGGCGAGCGGCCCTATGCCTGCCCCGAGTGCGGCAAGGCCTTCAGCAACCGCTCCTACCTGATCCAGCACCACATCGTGCACACGGGCGAGAAGCCCTACGAGTGCGGCGGCTGCGGCAAGGCCTTCAGCTTCTCCTCCGCCCTCATCCGCCACCAGAGGACGCACGCCGACAGGAAGCCTTGTGCGGCCAGTGCGGGGACACCTTTGCCCGGGGGCCACACTGGCCTCGACACCTGAGCGCCCACGGGGAGAAGCCTGTTGGCAGGAGCCACCGTGCCGGCAGCGTGCGAGCTGACGCGTGACGGGGCATCCTAGCCAGGCTCTCTGTTGAGCGTTTCTGGCCGGGTGGCACCGTCGGGGAAATACCCTGCCTCCCATCCTGCCTTGCAAGAAGACTGAGGCTCAGAAAACCTCGGTGACTTGCCCGCGGTCCCGCAGGGAGGTCAGGGGGCTGAGACTGGCCCCCACAACTGCCAGACCTCCACCACCACCACCACCACCACCTCCCTGCTTCAGAATTATAAATGCCGCTGTGAATGCAGACCCGAGGAGCATCTGCGGGCCTTGTAATTGTTATGACTGAGTAGGTATTTGCTCAGTACATTTAACTGGATCAGATTCTGCCCCCTCCCCGGTGAGGTCGGCCTGTTAACCAAGGGAGCAGGGTCTGAAGAAGAGAAGCTGGTCCACTAGGACCAGAATGGTGCTCCCCAAATTAGAGAAAATGAATGGAGAAATCCAGAGCAGGAAGAGGTCTGGAAGAGAGTGCCTGTCCCCGCAAAGGGCGACCTTTAGAGCGGACCACAGCCCACTTTCCAGTGAGGAGACCCCTTCCCCGGCCCCAGCTTTCTCCCCCTTCCTGAGCCCTGACTTCTGTGGGGGTTCACGCAGCTGTGCATTCAATATCTCCTGTCCTGGGTTTTCCTGCAGGCCTGGGCCAGGCTGGGCTGCCGTTAGCTGGATGGTCATGCATCTGTGGTCAGCTGAGGGTCGGGGGCTGGCTGCTCCGGGAGGGCACAGCTGGGCCGGCCCAGCCCTCCCCCTTGGGACTCACATCCCACCTGGGCGTGCACACATGGCAGCAGCAGGGATTTGGGAAGGTGGACGCGAGCACAGTTTTAAGCCTCTGATTATATCAGGCTTGCTTCCATTCGAGTTGGCCAAAGCCAGCCTCCTTGCCCAGCCCAGGGGTGGTATAGGAAGCACTTTCCCACAGGTGTGGCTAGAGAGAAGAGTGAAATGTAGGAACTGTTAATGCATGAACTGCTATGGCCATGAAACAAAAGTTACTGTATATCATGGTCTTTACGAAATTATTGTACAGGTAACCCATTCATGTGGTCCAAAACAAAAATATTTCACCTCTGTCCTCCCCACCCCTGTCTACCAAGTTTCCCTGCCTAGAGGCGACCATTCTTAACATGCCAGTATCTTTCCAGCATATCCTATGCATATATAAGCAAATACTTATATGGACATTTGTTTATATGCATAAACATGCTAAAAAGATACATACCTTTCTGCACAAATAGCATAGGGCACACAGTTTCCCATCTTGCCTTTATTCGTCATCATATTCTGAGGGACTTACATCATTAGACAAGCATGATGGATGTTACCATTTCACCAAGTTTAGCCTAAGAATGTTAGGTTTGGAATTAACTTGTGATTGTTCTGATTTCACCATGTCTTGTTTGGCTCCAGAAGAAAAAGTCACTGAAGGTACTCTTCAGTTCTGAGCTCAGATGCCTTCATTACAAGTTGGCCAACAGATTGCCTGGTGTCGTGGGGCAGCACAGGCTCCCACCTTATGTTGTTAAAAAAAAAACACGGTAGAAAAATTTTTGTTAGCAGATTTTTCAATTATATGGAAAAGTAAAAAGTACAGTAAATGCCCATATTCCCACCCAGATTCAATGCCTTTTTAAAAAATATAAAGGTACAATACCTAGAAAGGCCTTTTACTAAAATTTATCATGTTTCATGATATGTATATACTTGCTTTTAAAATAAGTCATGAAAACATGACTATTTGTATGACTTTCTGGTCTATTTTAAAGTAAGTGACAGATGTGATCTCACTTCACCACTAAACACCTGAATCGCATCTCTACAAAAAAAAAAAGTGTCTTCCATACAACCACAGCATCACAGCACCTAATGACAGTAGTAATTTCTTAGTATCATCCAGTGTCTAACCCAGTGTCAGATTTCCCTGGCCTTAAAGAAGCTTTTTAAAAGTGATGTGATTTGTCAGAAAATAATGTCAAGGTTTGAAAGCACTCAAATCTTCATGTGTATGTTTAATGTGTGTAACTGGGGAGAGGGGAAGCTGGCAGGGAGAGACACAGACGCGTAAACATGTGAGAACAGACCAACTCCCTGCCCACCAGCTCCTCCGCTGCAGTCCTACCAGGGAGGGCGGTGAGGGGCCTGGGAGGACCGCATCTGTGTGCCTTTCTCCCTCTGACCCAGCGCCCACACACTGGTTCCTTGCTATGACCCCAGCTTTGCCTAGCCCACGCCTCACTCAGCACGTAGGTCCACAGGGAGTGCCAAGTGGCCGAACGAATAGTTGCACATCTCTGCACCAGCCCTGGAGTCATTCAGAGTCAGGCACGACAGAGCTGGTTCCTCCCCGTGCCCCAGACCTGTCCCAGCTCAGGCCTCAGCACACAGTAGGGCCTCAAGAAGTACTGAGTGACTGAATGGATAGTTGGACTTGCCCAGCTCCAGCCCGAGATATTCAGGGTCGTGGGCCACACTGGCCCCCTCCCCTGACCTTCGCCCAGCCCAGGCCTCTGCACACAGTAGGTGCTCAGGGAGTGCTGGGTAAATGGATGAGTGAAGTGGGATCTGGTGGAGTTCCACATGGGAAGAGCAAGGGAAACCGGCCGCGCCGCAGGAGGGCCGTGGGCGGGGCCTGCGTCCTTCCGGAGCTCAGGGGCACCGGCCAGGCCCCGGGAGCCCCCGCCCGGACCCCGATCCCACCGACTGCGCGAGCGCCCGACTGTCTGTGGGTGAGGGGCCTCCGCGCCGACTTTGGCCGCTCCGGGGACTGCGCTGCCAGCTCACTGCCTCCCGCGCTGGCTGATCGGCTCTGTGCTGTCGGGTCCCCGCCGCAGGGCGGGAGCAGGAGGCTGGTGGTGCTCGTGACAGTCTGCGCCAGAGTCCCTCCTGCCGCCCACAGGGAACCGGAGTCCCTTTGCAGTCCCTCCTGCTGCGGGAAGAACGGAGCGTTCCCCCAGAGGTCATCCGGCCCCCAGCCTCGACAGCTGCGGAAGGAGCTGGGCCCCTAGAGGAGTTACCAAAAATACTTGTTTCAGAGCTTCTGAAATGCAGGGTACGTGAAGGTAACGTGGAAAGGGAATTGGCATTCGATGCCACCGCAGCACAGGATGCTGAAGCCGCTCCCTGGTGGCAGCCGGCAGCAAGGCCCTCAACCCAAACAGCACAGGCTTGCCGTCCGCAGGGTGGGCGGTCGTGTGATGGCAATCACCAGCCGTGGGCATTCCAGCCTTCCCCCCACGGTTTCAGATTTGTCACTTTTGCATACTTACTTGGCATAGTTCCCCCTCCACCATGTTCTTCAGATCCGATGTGCAGATACTACCCTGGGTCCAGCATGTTCTGTTGCAGGAGGGGACAGAGCAGCTTTAAGTGCATAGGAAGAGGGGTCAGAAGGGTGGTGTCCTATAACCTCGGGGGGCAGAGTCCCCAGGAGAGGCGGCCTGCGCTCTGCAGCCCCCCTCCCCAAGTCAACCTTCCAGGACTAAGCTCCCCTAGGCAGAGCCGCCAGAGGAGGAACAGCTGTTGAGGAGGGTGCCAGGCAAGGCGGACATTCACCTGATGGTCAGGCGGTGACTCGGGCTGTCCTGGCAGGTGGAGAGTGGCCTGCAGGGGGAGGTGCTGTTCTGGGGGTGGCCAGGGTAGGCCTCTCTGAGGAAGTGGGGACCTGCAGGGAGTGAGGGAGCTGTGGATCTTCTGCGGGAGGGGCATTCCAGGCAGAGGTCCATCCCAGCGTCAGTGCAAAGGTCCTGAGGCAGGTTTTTGTGCCAAAGGCAAGGAGGCCAGAGTGGCTGGAGTGAAGGGATGTCCAGGTAGGGCGGGAAGGCCATTGCAAGGACTTTGGCTTTTACCTGCTGAAGTGGGTGTGTGGATAAAGTCAAGGTTCCTGCAGCCAGGATTCTCACCCGGTCCTGGTTGGTGAGCTTGCTACACTCGTGAGCAATGCATCATTATTTACTCTATATAAAGTGCTCTGGGCGACACGGTGGCACGGCTGCAGGAAAGCAGAGCAGAGCCTGGGGTGGTAGCAGTGCCGAGGACAGAGACTGGGACGGCTGCAGGGCAAAGAGGCCCAGAGGCAGAGACCGGCTTGCTGTGTGCAGACTCGCTCTGAGTGGATAGGATTTTAGTGACTGACCTGCCACCGTGGGAATAAAGTTGGGTATAACCCTTTCGCCCCAGAAACGTTCCACTGTCATTCCTTTGGCCTCATTGAATCCATAGTGGACTTGTCCAGGGCTGAAACCCACTGGCAAGACAGGGTGGATTATGAACGATCTTAATTATGCTGTAATGGGATCTGTCTGGCTGTTGGGTGAACAGAACATAGGGTGCAAGTGGATATTTCCAACATGAAATGATGGACCCAGGATAGAGCCTGAATGAACGGCCACTGCTGATATGACTTATATTACCATCATGATTATTTTCAGTATCGCCCAAGTGTGACTAAGACTTGCTGCACTGTCTGAGCTAATCACGGCCCAGAGCCGCCACACCAGCCCCTCTGGCCTGGGCATCTAGGACGGGCCCCGCAGGCACCTCCCTGGTCCCATTTTTGTCCTGCTGCAGTCCATTCTCCACCTGGTTCTCTGACAGCTTGTTCCTGCCTCGGGCCTTTGAAGCTGCTGTTCCCTTATTTCAAGACCCCAGCCCCTGTGGCAGAGCAGCAATGGTGGGGATTGGGGGGGGGGTGCTTGCGGAAGAGGACAGCACCTGCGTGGTGCAGCTGTACCCTCAGCTGTGTGGACAGGGAGAGGGAGGCGTCCTGCTGATGGGTCTCAGCCCCAGACAAGTTCACTATGGACTCAATAAGACCAAAGGAATGACAGTGGAATGTTCTTGGGGTGAAAGGGTTTATACCCAACTTTATTCCCATGGTGGCCAGTCAATCATTGCCCACACATGTGTAGTGAGCCAGCCGACCAGGGCCAGGTGAGAATCCTGGCCACAGGAACTTCACTTCATCCACAGGAGGTCACCCCAAAATGATGTATAACTGTGAGGTCAATGGAGAGGAAAGACCCCAGTGGTATTTTTAGGCCCTGAGAACCAACTATAAATTAACTCATTATAATTTAACTGTAAATTAACCAACTATAAATTAACTCATTTCATCCTGAGCTTTGGTGTAATGAGCTAATAATCTCTTTGCTTGAACTCATTTGAGTTGAGCTTCTCTCATAACCGATGAAATCCTAATGAACATAGCAGCTGAGCCTTGTGTGCCTCTTTCTGAAGGGCCAGCTGGTACCTGCTGCAGTCAGCCCAGGGGAGGGATGGGAAGAGAGAGAACCCCACACTCTCCCTGCCCTCATTTCTCTAGCAAACTCAAGAGAAACCACTGAAAGTCCTATTTTTTTAAAATGACAGAGTCTAAACACACAAACAGTAATTTTAAGAGTAGGATGGTAATATCAACCACTATTTTAGGTAGTCATATTTAAGGCAAAGGACTAAATCGGGAAAGACAATCATTTTATATTTGACAAAGCATTTAGAATCGGGTTTTAACTCATATTTATTGAGTGCCTACTATATGCCTGGCACTGTGCTTGGTGTTTTACACATATTATTTAATGGGCAAAGACATAATAGTGCTGTACTTATAAGCATCAAATTACACAGTTGCTAAATATGTAAAGCAAAGATTATAAAAATATATTACAAACAATTATACTAACAGATTTTTCACATAACCTTATGGTTTTTGAGAGGGTAGATCAAAATTAAATAACACATGGATGTAAGCAATATAATTGATAAGACTGAGTTAATGAATACACATGTAGAGTTTTTAATTCTACAGACAGAAAATAATTATTAATCTGAAGTGCCCATGAAACATGGGCCAGCACTGGGCATGTTCTAAGCCACAGTAAAAGCTTTTTTAAAGGTTTTGTAAGATATATTATAGGCCATATCCTGTGTTCACAGTGCAAGAAATCAACAAAACAGAACTATTTTTAAATAAATCCAATCACTGAGTTTCAAAGCACTCTTTAGAAAGACTACAATACAACATTTAGACAACAGTATAAGCAGAAACGTGAATTACCAAACTTTAAGATGTGGCCAAGGCTTTAACCAGAAGTACATTTATTATTAAGCACAGTATTATAGCAACTAATTTTGGGAAAAAAGAATATAAATGAATTAATCACTCAACCTAAAAATTGAGACAAAGAATAAAACAATAAATAATAAACCCAATACATATTAGTGGAAAACAAATTACAAACTAGAGAACTAGTGGATATAAATAAATCCTAATGCTGGTTCTTTGGGAAAGTAATAGTAAAGTAGATAAAACTCTGACAAATCTAATAGTGGGTAAACCACAAACAGAAAGGAAGAAAGGAGACAGAACAAAATAAAAAGAAGAATTTTGTTTGATTATCAAGTAGTTTATAGTTAAGCTAATAATCTGAAAAGTTCAATGGAATGAAGAATTTTCTAGAGAATAAAAACACTATAAATCAATATTAATGAAGTAAAAAGTGCTGACATACTGATAACATGGGAAGACACTGAGAAAGCCATCCAAGGAACAGCAGAAACTTCCCCTCCATAGCTCTAGGACCTGATTCCTTTACTGGTGAATTCTTTCAAAATGTCAAGGAATTTGATACTTCTCAGGCCACAGAAACTATTTGAAAGCATAGAAAATGTCCTTCCATGATGCAAGCTTGCTTAGCCATGACATCAAAACTTTATGAAGATAGCACCAACCTTACATATAAAGATAGAGGCAAGAATCCTACATAAAATATTAGGAAATAGAATCAGCATCTGAAAAGACTGGTGCACCATGATCCTAAGAAAGATGACTTGATATTAAATCTAACAGATCTCATCAATCCTAAAGTGTACATTTTTTCACCTTCTCTGAAGTCAGGATGCATCTTCCAGTTGGTGGCATCTTAAAATTAAGTAGCATTTTTTTTCTTTCTCAGTAGTGTATAAAATAAATTGTTCTACAATCAATGATGTCTTAAGTTCAGTGAAATACAGTAATGCAAAACCTCATACAAAAAGATTAAATACAAAAAAATCTCAATGGATGTTTAAAAGGCATCTGATAATATTCAATACCTTTTCCTGATTTTTAACCAGGACGCTTCCTTAACATCACATAGGGTATCTATTTTGAGACAATAGCCATCATTATAGTCAAATGTGAAACATCATAGGCATCCCTGTTAAAACCAGGAACAAAAAAAGCACACATACTACCAAGACTATGGTCGTTTGTTGTGGAGCTTTTGACCACTCCACAAAGCCCTGAAACAAGAAAAAAATAAAACAAAGTATTGGAAAGTGAAGGGCCACCAGTGTCGCGTGCAGGAAAATGGGATTACAGGATTGGGAATCAGTATCAACTGAAAAGCTGTTTGAATTAAAAACCACGCAAGGAAGTAAATAGACGTAAGATAAATACACAAAAATAGGTAACATACCTATGCCCCAGCAGAGGGAAGATCGGAATAACCGGAGTCTCAGTTTTAAATACCATATATACTCAATGAGCCTCGTGTGTGTGCGCGCGTGCGTGTGCGTGTCTTGACCCGTCCCGCCCCTGAATCCCCATCTCACTGTCTGCCTGCCATCGCCACGTGGATACCCAGTGGGTGCGTTAACCTTTCCGTGTTCCCGCAGTCCTGCTAGCTCTCCTCCAGCCCCCGATCTCAGGGCTGCCCGCACCTCTCCTTCAGGCCCCTTCAGGCCTCCGTGGCGTCCGTACCATTTCCTTCTCACCACCCAAGTTCGAGCCCCCAGCAAATGCTGTTGGCTTCGCCTTCAAAATACATCCAGAAACGGGCCACTTCCGCCCTTGTCACGGGCACCGTCCCTTTTATTTCCTGTCTGGATCCTACTCTCACCCCCGATGGCTTCTCCATTGTCTAGCCAGAGTCCCCTCCAGGGTTGAAGTCGCTCCCTGCGTGAATCATTGTGCCCCAGTCATTCTAGCCTCCAAGCCTCTGCACTTGCGGTTTCTTCTCGCTAGAATGCCTTTACCCCAGATACTCTCACGGCTTTCTCTGTCCTACCTCCCATGGCTTGGTTTCCATCATTTCCCCAAAACCTTCCCACGGAAGACCCCAGCACTGCACATCCCCTTACCCAGCTCCCTTTTTCTCCATGCCCATGAGGGCAAAGACTGGGGTTTCCTCATGGTTGTATCCCCCGTGCCTAGAACAGTGCCTGGCACACAGTATGTGCTCAGGAAATGTTTGTTAAATGAATAAATGAATGGAAAGACAGACCATAATGAGGGATGGGAAGACAAAATGTTTAAGAGTGACAATTCTTCTCCAAATTAGTGATGAGTTTAGTGAAACTGCTATTAAAATATTGGGGAAATTTTGGGAATGGACATGACATTGTGAGTCATCTGGAAAGCTAGGCAGTGGTGAACATAAAAAAAAATCCTGTAAAAGGGAAATGAAGGAAGACACACTATGAGATGTTAAAGATAATATAAATCACTGACGGAATTCACTTCTCTATCTCTGGACAACGACCCCCACCCCCCAGCATGCTGACCCCCTCTGGATGCCGTCTCATTTCAAAGCGCCCCAGCAGCTTCCACAACCAGAGGGGGTTATGAGAGGCTCCCCACCGGCTTGGGGAAGGACTGGTGCTTCCCGTGCTCCCAGGCTCCCCGTGGGATCCGCTGAGGCTGGACCTCAGGGAAACCCGCCTATTTGCTTCCCACGTTCCGGCTCTTTCCAGCGCCCCGCAGCCTCTGGGGGTTCCACCTGAGAGCACATTCCCCCAGTAATTCCCCCTTGTACAAAAGTCCCAACTCAGGCTCAGTTTTTAGGGGGTGAAATGTCTATCTGATGGGTACTCCGTTAGCCAGTGTGAAGTGGTTGCTTAGAATTGTGACAGTGATTAAGAATAAATGGCAACTTATAAAAAGCATTCTGTCAAAGAGTAATATGCAAAGAGAAAACCGCCCGCGCCCTAAGCGGACAGCTCGATGAACTTGAGGTGAACGCGCGCGCCCAGGACCCGGAACAAGACGCAGACTCAGCGCCACAGATGGCGCGCCGCGCCTCGGAAGTGACCCTGTCTCACTGCCTGTGCTCTAGGTGGGTTCTGCCTGTACAGCACCTTTTACTTACCAGGGGCTACATCTTGGGGTTGGAATTTCTTTTTTTTTACCTCATCACTTCGATAAGGTTTGCGCTGGTGACACGTGCTGCCCCCTCCCCTCCCTGCACTCCTCTCCTTGCTCCCCCCTGTGAGCTGGGACCTGACGTCTGCCTGTGGGGTGGGGAGAGCCCCACCCCTGCCCCAGTCCCCTCCTGGGGGAGGGTGAAGCCCTCCACAGGCAGGAGAGCTGACGCCGGCGCCTCTGGGCCTCGCCCCCTGCCCTGGCCTCCGCACCTTCACGGGAGGGACGCCAGACTAACTGCCTCGGAGAACCAGCGGGTGGGAGGGAGGGAGGGGGAGCCCTTAGGCCCACAGCACGCCCGCTGCGGGCCCCAAGTGAGGGCCCCTCCTCTCTGTGTCATTCCCGCCCACTTTTTCCTACCTGGAGGCTCCTGCCTGGCTCTCCTCATCCCTCCACATGGGCTGGCAGGGTGACTCTGTAGCTCGGATCCCTTCAATGGCTCCCCACTGCCTGCAGGAGACCACCCCCAACCCGCGTGGCGGGGAGCCTGGCAGCAAGAGGAGCCCTATTAAAAATCAGGCGGGCACACATCCCTCCTGTGCCCAGAGCTCTCCTACAGCTCCCACCCTGCTCAGAGCCAAAGCCAGACCCTCTCGACAGCTGACAGGCCCTACGCCAGCCCCCCCGTCACCGTGCCCTGCCTCCCCCACGCCCTCCTCTCCTGCTCCTCTTTCCCACTCTTCTCCAGTCAGCTGATGCTTCCGGCTGTTCCTCACGGGTGCCGGGCCTGCTCCTACCCTAGGGCCTTTGCACTTGCTGTACCCTCTTCCCACTAGAGATCTGCCAGTCTCTCCCACCTCCCGCAGGTCTTATTCCAGTGTCTCCCCCTCAGTGGGGACTTTCCCTGGACACTCATCTTACCCCAATACAAGTTGGGTTTCTGGCGTATGACTGGGAGCTGGGACCCTCTGTGCTGCTGAGAGGGGTCATGTGATTCTACTAATGCATGAGGCACATGTATAAATAAAAGAACCACTGTTATTAGTTCACATATTGATGTCTTATGCCCCCAAGAGAAAACATGAAAATGAAGTCTTTAAATGAAAAGAAGGTGCTTGATAATTCTGTTTGGTTTTGCTCTCAGTATCTGGATTAAAACGCAGAATGTGGTTGGATGGGGGATATATGGATGGGTGGTTGAGTGGTGGGTAGGTAAGTGGATTGATGGACAGACTGATGGATGAATGGATGAGTATTCGTATGGATGGATGAACAGCAGCCAAATGCTTACCGGCCAATAAGCAGTAGGTGGGTGAATGGGCAGGTGGGTAGGTGAGTGAATAGATGGATGGATGGGTGGGTGGGTTAAACGGATGGACTGACTGCATACGGATGAATGGGTGATGAGTAGGTGTTAACCAACTGGACATCCAGGCGGACCAAACGGGTAAATAGGTGAGCAGGCAAATGGAAGCTTAGATGGATGAATAAGGGGACAGATGAAAGAATAGCTAACTTGTGACGAAGTGATGAGTGGAGGGGTATGTGTGACGGAGTCGCACACCCCCCGTGAGGACCCCTGCCCCATGCCTGACTACCGCAGGAAGGCCCCTCTGGGCTCCCATCCCCAGGCAGACTCTTGTGGGGCAGGGGAATCCCAAGCTGCGGAAGGGAGCCTGACAAGCACGGGGATCTGCAGGGCGGGGCGTCTGTGAAAGAGGAGGGGCCCCAACTCACCTGGGAGTCCTCAGGCTCCTCGTCATCCTCCACTGAGCCCCACTCCTGGGGAAGCCCGGTCTCCTGAGAAGACATGTCTGGGTTGGGGAGGGAGGGGGGTAGGAAGGAGCCGTGAGTGAGCGGCCAGGCCAGCTGGGGTGGGTGGGTGGCTCTTCCCACCTGGTGCCCCATCACACGCACACAAACACCAGCCTGTGCGGTTCAGGAGACAGAGAGAATGACGGACCTGGACTCTGATCCCATTTGTCACCACCTGCACGGCTTAGAGGGGTCACCTGATGTGATTGCCACCTAAGCCTCTGGCCCTTCACCTGTCCAACAGGTACAAGATCTTCTCTAAAGGCTCCTGGCAACATTGGAGTGAGGGGCAGAAGGAAAAGCCACAGGATTATCTGACAATTCATTCTCACAGGGAGCTGGGTGCAGGGATCCTCAGCCTCCGGGGCCACTGACGGTGCGTAATCTCCTGTGGCGGCGCCAGCCAGCGCCCTGTGGTACGCCCAGCAGCTCTGCCGGCCACTGCTCTCCAGATGGCAGCACCATCTTCCCGGTCATCACACCCCAAACCCTGCCACTGCCAAAAGCCCCCAGAGATGGCAGGTGGGGTTTAACACTGCCCCCAGCTGAGGACCACTAATGTAGAAGAATCCTTTTGAAATACAAATGAGAGCCTTTCTGCTCTTCAAAGCCTTCCAGGGGTTTCCCAGTACTCAGATAGTGAAACCCTTTGCCATGGTCTACAAGACACACCACCACTGGCCTCGGCTGGTCTATTGTCCTTATCGTCCCTCTGGTCTCTGCCCCATTCGCCACAGTCCCTGAACAGTGTCGCCACTGTGGGGTCGCTGCATGTGGCTCTGCTGCCCAGGATGCCAATACCCAGGTTCCTGGACACCCGGCTCCCTCTCCTGCTTCTCTCACCCCCCTGAGCACGCCTCAGTCCCTCCCCACCAATCAGCCTGCTTTACAGTCTTCATAGTTCTCATCAGACGTTACTTTCTTTTTCCTTTTCAAAATTTGCTTACTATTTTCTCCACCAGGATCTGACCTCTGCTAGGGCCATCTTGTCCACAGCCAGACCCAGTGCCTGGCACATAGTAGATGCCTATGGCATATTTTTGCCCCATATGGCCTCCAACTTGCTTGTTACTCCCTAATTTCTCACCCCTGGAACCCCCTCCCTCGCTGATGCTGAGTTTGACCATGTGGCTTATTTTGACCAACAGCCTGTGAGCAACTGAGTTGACAAGAGGCGTGTAAAAAGTGCTTGTGAATCAGGGCTTCCCTCTCTCGCTCTGCAACTACCCCCATGAGAATAAGCCTGGGCTAGCCTGCCGGAGGCACAAGGCCTGAAGTCAGCACCACCGGCTCAGCCAACCGCCAACACCAGCCAGACATGCAAGTAGGGTCATGTCAGATCAGCCAGCTGCCCTGCCAGCTCACTGCGTGGGCAGAAGCAGGCCAGGGCAGCCGGAGAACTGCCCCTTGCAGGTCACAGGGCTGACCTGCAGAATCACGAGCAGAGAAATGAACTGTGGCCTTAAGCCACTAAGTTTTGGGATGATTTGTTACACAGCAAAAGCTGACCGATGCGGGTTCCATTAACGTGGGTTGAATGAATGAGTGACTGAAGGAAGAGTGCCGTCTCCTTCTCTAGGCTCTGCTATGACCTTTCCCTGCCTCCCACAGGACCCCTGCACCCTCACCTTTCCCATCACTGTCACAGCTGGCGACCCCGATCTCCACCGCCATCCAGTCTTTGGTGAAGGTGGTCCGCTTCTCCCACGCCCTGCTCTCCCGAGGTAGCAGCGTCTTGGCCCGATCAGGCTCCAGCAGACCCCGTATCTGCTCTGGCCCGAGACTCTGCATCTCCCCCAGAAAGTGGAGTTTTCAAAGCAGCCTTCTCACTCCTCCGGCTCCAAGAGCCTGAAGCCTACAGTGGGAAGGAAAGAATCAAGGCAATCAAGGAAATCTGGTTTTGGACTGGGTATTCAATGATACTGAGGCATTCTCTTTGATTCTGTTAGGTGTGGAACTGGCCTTATGGATAGATAAGAAAATGTCCACCGTATTTTTTTAGAGATGGTTTCGTGGGGGTGCAGGGGGCACACAGGCCATCCCAGCACCTGTGAATACATTGGGAGTTTTTCATCACAGAAATCAACATATGAATTGTGGTTATGAAGAATATGCTCTTTTCTTCTCCACTACCAATGGGTACAGGGGTCTTCCTTATGAATGGGGGGACTCACAGGCCACTGAAATCAAAACTGAAACTCATTTTCCAGATTCCTCTGCCCGCACCACGTGCTCCAGCACTCCCTGCCTCCTGGGTGCCCCCAGGGCTCCACCACCTCCCACCCTCCCTGCAGGCATCTTGTGGGTGCACTCCCTCCTCACACCCATCCCATCTGTTGCAAAGTCCCCCTCTTTTGTCCCAGAAAATGCTGTCTCCGTGCTCTGGCTCCTGGCTTGCTCGTCAGTGGTCCACGCCACCCTTGACCCCACCAATCCTGTTCCCCAACCCCATGCCCACCCCATCCCACCATCTTCATCATCCTCACAACCCCCAATAGGGTGGAGGCCAGGTTCCTAACTTGACCTCAAAGCTTCCCCTCCACAGTCCCTGCACACCCCCTCTTCCAGGACAGCCCAGGACTAAATACCACTGACTCTCAGGGAGAGAAGGTTTCCTCTCTTCAGCTTCTCCCCTTTTTAAGATTGTGTTAAAATGCACAGAAAAATTCACCATCTTAACCATCTTTAGGTGTACAATTTGGAAGTGTTAATATTCACACTGTTGTGCAGCCGTTTCCACCACCCATCTCCGGACTTCTTGTATATCTGAACCTCTGTCCCCATTAGACACCAACTCCCCACCCGCTGGCACCCACCATCCTACTTTCTGTTTCTATTTTGATGATTCTAAGTACCTCATGTAAGTGGAATCACAGTATTTATCCTGTTTCACTGAGCATGTCTCAAGGTTCATCCATGCTGTAGTGTGAGAATTTCCTTCCCTTTTAAGGCTGAATAATAGTCTGTTGTATGGATATTCCACATTTCGCTTACCCACTCATCGATCGATGGACACTGGGTTGCTTCCATTTTTAGCTCTCAGGAATGATGCCGCATGAACGTGGGTGTGCAGTCTCTTCAAGACCCTGCTTCCAATTCTTTTAGGCAGACACTCCAAAGTGGAATTGCTGGACCATCTGGTAGTTCTCTTTGTAATTTTTTAAGGAACTGCCATGGTGTTTTCTGCAGCTGCGGCACCAGTTTTACACTCCTACCAGCAGTGTACAGGGTTGCAGTCTCTCTGCATCCTCACCAACACTTCTTGTTTTCTGTTTTTTTGACGGCAGCCATCCTGATGGGTGTCAGGGAGTTTCAGCACCTTTTGATCCTTCTGATCACCCCCAGGAGAGTCTCACTTTGGTGCTAATACGCCTTTAACCTCCCCCTTCCCAACACATATCCTCACAGAGAGAGCAGCTGCCTGCTCAGGCAAGCAGAGTACCCAGCCAGGACACAAGGATATTGTTCTGCTTTCCCTGTGTTTATTTTCATGGTTACTCTCAATGCTGTTTAAGGAAAAGCAATACTGACTTTCCATGTATGACAAAGTTTCCCTTTGAAAGTCATTGAGATAGATCATGAAAGTGGGCTGACTCAGGAGTGCTGGGAGTGTGCATTGGCTCAATGACTTTGGAAAACTATTTGGGAACATTTTCTAAAGTGGAACATGCAATTCTTCTAGACACTCATTTAAGAGAAATGAAAACCTTCCACACAAATGCTTATACTAGCTATATTTGTCATACAAAGCTGTTCAAATTCAGTTCATAATAAAAAATGTTGACAACCCAGATGTCTCTCAAGAGACTGCATAAGTAAACTGCAGTCTGTTCGTATAATGGAGTATTTCTCACCAATAAAAGTTACGAACAAAAGGATACATGCAATGACATGGATGAAGATAAAATATATACTAGACTGAGTGGAAAAAGCCAGGAGCACATATGTGTGATTTTATGGATTGAAAAAAAAAAAGCCTGGCACAGGCAAAATGAGTCAATATGGGCAGGTTGGAACAGTGGTGCACTGGGCTGGTCTGCATCTCGATCTGACCCATGGTCCGTGAGTGGAGACATCTGCGCAAATTCATTGAGTTCTACCCTCACTGAACTGGTAGGTCATGCGCATTACCCTGTGTTTCAGACCTCACTAAAGTAAAACACAAATTGTTTAAGTGTCATGGAACATTATTTCCGGTTTGCTGCATGTGTCTATTCCAATATAAATATGTAAATATGTAAATTATATGTAAATGAACACTGGCTTTGGGAATTGCACATTGTGTGGATTTTGTTGCCCTGTTGAACCTGGTTCTGCAGAAGCATCAGCAGCATTGTGGGATCCTTTATAAAGTCCTGACATAAAGGAGCTCGTTAGGTGTTGCATTAGTTTCCTATGGATGCTGCAGAAATCACCACAAATTTGGTGGCTCCAGACAATGTAGATTCATTACCTTACAGTTCTGTGGCTCGGAAGTCTGACCAGGGTCTCACTGGGTTGAAAGCAAGGTGTCGGCAGGGCTGTGTTCCTTCCGGAGGCCCTGGGGGAGGGTCCATTTCCTCGGATTTTCCAGTACCCTGCGGACACGTGCATCCCTTGGCTCACAGCCCCTTCCTGCATCTTTAAAGCCGGCAATGGACACTTGAAAAGCCCTCCCACTGCGCCCCTTTGGTTCTGACTCTCCTGCTTCCTATTTCCACTTTTAAGGACCCTCATGGTTCCGTTACCCCCACCCCAGATGATCCAGGACCATTTCCCCATCTCAAGGTCGGCTGCAACCTCAACCCCCTCACCAGGTAGCCCAATATAGTCACAGGGTCTAGGGATGCGGACATGGACATCCGCAGGGAACCATCGATCTACCACAGGTATTAAATAAAACTGCTGGAAGACGGGGAAACGGAGGTGATTTAAAGACAGCAGGCAGCGTAGGTGTTGCTAGAGTAAGAGGAGTCAGGAAGGTGGGGGAGAGCAGCTGGTGTTGGCAAGAAGCTAACTGCTACAGGCATGGTGACACATGGGGGTGGCTGCCTGGAGTGAGTATGGCCCGCCCTGCGTGAGCTGTGTGACCTTGATGTCTCCTTCAGGTTGCTCATTTGTAAAATGAGCAGTGATAATAATGGCAGCTGCCTCACAGAGTCATCTTGAGATTTCCACCCAGACCAAAGGCAATTTAATACACAGTGAGTACCTGATGCGAGGAGGGAGTTTTCTCCTCTTCCAGCCTGTCCTTGCCTGTCTAGAAATTCTAGAAACTCTGCCCATATTTCAAGGCTGAGCTGAGACATCACCTCCTGGGGAGCCCCGTGAATATTTGCCACCCAGGAGTGCTTTATTGGAAATGATTTTTTCCAAACCATTTCTCAGCCAGAATTTTGTGCCAGGCCTGTGCTGAGCACTGGGGACTTGTAGATAAATCCGACACCCTCAGTAGCTCACACTCTCCTGGAGGAGGAAGATAAGTGCTTAGAAAGGAACACAGCAGCACACAGAAACACTAGCCGTAAGGATCTGAACTGTCAGAGTTCAGCAGATGACACAAACAGGATACACACAAAAAAGATAAATCAACCCCCCGCCCATCCCCCACCCCATCCAGCTTTTACTTTCACTCTTTTAACTTGAAATGAAATATAGATCTAGATAAATACTTCTCTGTTACTGTAAGGAAAACATGGATAAATGCCAACTGATGCGTGATGTGGGAGAGGCGATAGGAAGTGGTGGGGATTGTGGTAGAGGAGAGATCAGGTCCCTGTCTGAAGAAGCCGCCTCATTCAGTCCAGCCAATGTTTGCTGAGCAAAAGTGTGGGCTCAGGGGCTCCCACCTTGTGATTTCTCAAACAAACTCTGGAAATCTATAATTTTGGATGACATATTCTGCATTTTAAAATGCCAGTAATTCTTTCAAATGTTTAAAAGGAAGATAGTATTCAAGACAAACGGCAGAGGCCACGGGTCTGGGCTGGACGCTGGGCTGTCCGTCCACAGCACCAGCGCGGGCCGCGGAGTGTGTGAGGGCGGGAGGAGGGGGCTGAGCACAGACAACATTTTCCAAGAAAAAAAAAAGTACTGGCCCCGATTGAACAGCAGCGGCGGGGCGCTGGCAGGGGCGCTGGTTTGTCTGTTGTTTGCTTTTACTACGAGACACAATCATGTGCTTAGGCGGAAGGGAAAGAACGCACGGAAAAGGAGAAAATGCCGGGAGGGAGGCGGCAGGTGGAGAAATTGAGAGCCCCGGGGTGCCTGGATGTGCCTGGATGGACAGGGAAGGCCGCGGGCGTGACAGGGCTCTGCGTGCGAGGGGCTCACACTCACAGCCTTAGTGGTGGTGAAAGGCAGCAACAGCCGGGGCTGTTTGCAGGAGCGCCGCCGCGCTCGTCTCTACGCTCGCCGCGATTCTCCCGCGGACCCTGCAGGGTCGGGTTCACCCGCAGGAAGGCCCTGGATCCAAGCGGCGCGGCCACCCGGGGCTGGGCGGGGGTGCAGACCCTGCCTGACTTCGCGCCTGAGCTCCTGGCGGCGGCGGGGCGGCACACACGCGCCCACACAGGCCCAGGCGCGCCCATGCGCCACGGAGGGCGCGCACAGGCCAGACCCCCGCCCGCCAGACCGGAGCGCACGTGCGCCCGGCGCCCCGCGAGCGCGCGGACACGGAGGGGCGCGCAGCGCAGGGTGGTTCTCCTCGCGCGGGGGCCGAAACTCAAGTGCGATCCACCGGCTGGTGGACAGGCCGCGCTGGGCGGAGAAAGGGACCCATCGCAGCCCTCTCCCCACGACGGGCCCGGAGACCCCTCCCCGGCCCGCATCCCCAGAGCGCCCCGCTCCTTCCTGCAGACGCTCGCATACGTCCACCCACGGGCCCCGGAATCGCCGCCCGCGCCCCGGCTCCCTTTCCCCGCCCCACTCCCGCCCGCGAGGGTCCCTTGAAGGACTCACCCTCCCCAACCAGACCCTGTCCGGGCCACTGCAGATCAGGCGCCGCGGCGACCGCGGCTGCGCAGACGCGGAGGTTGCCCGGGTGCGGGGAGGTGACGGGATGGGGGGGAGGGGCGGCCTCTCCTTCTGCCCCTTCCGGGAAGCCTGCGCGGGGGCTGAGGGTGGGGGGTGTGGAAGGGAGCGGAAACAGTGACCCCGAGCCTGCGGGGCGGGGCGGTGGGTGTGGCGCTGCGCCCGCCTTGAGGGTCCGCTAAAGCGGAAAGAGTCCTCCGTGCCCCGCTGGTGGCACGGAGGTTACCTCCGACTCCCTGCTAAAGGTGTGCACTGCGACCAGTTTTCACACCCGCCTCGGTGGTCCCATAGTCTACAATACTGGGGGTGCAAAGAGGGAAAGCAGCTGGGGCAGAGGAGTGGCGTCCCGGGCACCCTGAGGCCAGGCCGCCTTGGAATTGAGTCTGGCTTTGCCAATTGCTATTAAGTGTGTCCTTGGGTGTGTCACTTCTCATCTCGGTGCCTCAGTTTTCCATTCCGTTAAGTGGGAATAATTATGCTTACCACTTTCAAGAATTGCTGCGAAGGTAAAAAAAAAAATAAGTAATGTCTGTGTGGTGCTTAACAACAGTGCCTAATAGTCGCTGCTATTATCTTTGTTAAATTTTACAATGTAACGACTGCCTGCCAGAATTCCCTTTGCGGCCGGGGAAGTACTGGAAGCCTGCGTTTCTGAGGTTAACACAGGAGAGCCTGATTACCCAGGCTTCAGCAGCCGGAGACGCTGGGGTGAGGGCGGGGAGCGCGCTCAGGACCCTGCTCAGAAGAGGCCGCAGTAAAAGGGGGGGGGGGGCGGTGGTGCTCTCTGCGCTGTCTGCGGTGCTGAACCGGCAGGCCCGACCTGTCCGCGGTGCTGAACCGACGGCCCTGATCTGTCCGCGGCGCCTAATCGGAGGTGAGCTGTCCGCGGCGCTGAATCGGAGATGAGCTGTCCGCGGTGCTGAATCGGAGGTGAGCTGTCCGCGGCGCTGAATCGGAGGTGAGCTGTCCGCGGTGCTGAATCGGAGGTGAGCTGTCCGCGGTGCTGAAGCCCCTCTCCCTCCGCGCGCCACCACCCCCACCCCGTCTCTCTCTCTCTCTCTCTCACTCTCCCTCTCCCTCTCCCTCTCCCTCTCTCCCTCTCTCTCTCTCTCTCTCTCTCTCTCCCTCTCCCTCTCCCTCTCCCTCTCCCTCTCCCTCTCTCTCCCTCTCCCTCTCCCCCCGCCCCCGCCATTCCGCCCGGGAAAAGCCCTGCTGTTGCCTGGAAACAAAGCTCTCTAGGTTGTGGGGAGATCGTGGGATGAAAGCGAATGAGGGCAAAAATCGCAGTCATTTTTAAAAGGCAGCTCTGGCTCACCGGACAGCAGGACCTGGGTACAGCCTGACTGGAATTATTAGCACGGAGTCTCCAAAACATCTCCGAAGAGAAAATAATATACTAAAAGAACAGCAAGGGAAAGATGTGCCCAGGATTCAGTCTGACCATTATCTTGGATTTGGGGAAACCGGAGAATATATGTGAGTTATTGGCAAGGCCCTAGTTTTTACGTTTTAAGGTGGGGTCACAAGCATGTTATTATAGATTTATATAAATCCAGCATGGCTATATTTTATGCTAACTCGAATTACAAACATTTGAAATCATGACCTTTGGGTGGCATTTTTTAATGGCAAGAAGTCTTTCAATTTAAAAATTCCTCAAAAATTTATACTTTCAGATATGATCAACTGTGTAAATTGTTGACTGTGTTTGTTATTTTAGCATCACTGTAGCTGGTAAAGATACATACCAACCATTTTTTAGGATTTATCTTGAATTATTTGGATTTTGAATTGTGCAAGTTCTTTGAGAATGAGTCCCTGGCATAAAATCTAACACTCTGGGATTGATGAAGGAATGAATGAACACGTTTGTTCTCCGCTAAGATCTAGTCATCACAGATGACTCAAAAGGCAGGCATTCATAAAGTGCCGCCTAAATGCTGCGTGCTGCAGGGGACATCTAGGATGCCTGAAGCATATCCTCTTTTATTAAGAGAATGATTCCCACACCTCGGAGCTTTGAGGTTCTCATCTGTGCTCTTCGACCAGAGAGAGCCACTGGAATTTGGTTCTCACCTATTTGTTTTAACTCTCTCATGGAGTTGTCAGTCCAATGGGTTTTGATATTTCAAATTCTCTAACAAAGCCGGTGCTCATCACGTTATATATTTTTTCTTGCTTATTTCTGCCTCACCTTCTACAATTCAGGTCCCATTGTGGTAGGAGCTATGTGCTTATAATTCATCCCTGAATTAGCCTCTGGCATCTAGAACATTTTTTGGCACGTATCGGATGTTCTATGAGTTTTTTTGAAGAGTTGAATGAATGAAAAGTGATGTTTTTAAACATATGTTTGTAAAAATATTCCAATATCTTAATGTTGGCAACTCATTCGCTTAAAAAGAAGATGAATGGATCGAACAAACAGACCCGTTGGCTGGGTGCAGCCAGTGGTGTGCCCAGCTGAGTCATCCAAGATCATGGAACCCCTACTGAGCAAGACTGCAGGACACCAGCCTGCAGGCGATCTGTTATTCCCTCACCTGGGCCTTCAGCTGTGGCCCAGAAGACGGGGCTGCATGGCACCAAGCAGAGAATCTTGTCAGTAAAGATCATCCCACAGGAGAAGAATATATTTCATTCTTTTTTTTTAAATTTGGTATCATTAATCTACAATTACAGAAAGAACATTATGTTTACTAGGTTCCCCCCTTCACCAAGTCCCCCCACATACCCCTTCACAGTCACTGTCCATCTGCATAGTAAGATGCTGTAAAATCACTACTTGTCTTCTCTGTGTTGCACAGCCCTCCCTGTGCCCCCCCACGCACTATACATGCTAATCGTAATGCCCTCTTTCTTTTTCCCTGCCCTTATCCCTCCCTTCCCACCCATTGTCCCCAGTCCCTTTCCCTTTGGTAACTCTTAGTTCATTCTTGGGTTCTGTGATTCTGCTGCTATTTTGTTCCTTCAGTTTTCCTTTGTTCTTATACTCCACATATGAGTGAAATCATTTGGTACTTGTCCTTCTCCACTTGGCTTATTTCACTGAGCATAATACCCTCTAGCTCCATCCATGTTGTTGCAAATGATAGGATCTGTTTTTTTCTTATGGCTGCGTAATATTCCATTGTGTATATGTACCACATCTTCTTTATCCATTCATCTACTGATGGACATTTAGGTTGCTTCCATATCTTGGCTATTGTAAACAGTGCAGCGATAAACACAGGGGTGCATCTGTCTTTTTCAAAATGGAGTGCTGCATTCTTAGGGTAAATTCCTAGAAGTGGAATTCCTGGGTCAAATGGTGTTCTGGCATTTTGAGCATTCTGAGGAACCTCCACACTGCTTTCCACAATGGTTGAACTAGTTTACATTCCCACCAGCAATGTAGGAGGGTTCCCCTTTCTCCACAACCTCGCCAACATTTGTTGTTGTTTGTCTTTTGGATGGTATCCATCGTTACTGGTGTGAGGTGATATCTCATTATGGTTTTAATTTGCATTTCTCTGATGATTAGCAATGTGGAGATTCTTTTCACATGCCTGTTGGCCATCTGAATTTCTTCTTTAGAGAACTGTCTATTCAGCTCCTCTGCCCATTTTTTTTTTTTTGAGAGGGCATCTCTCATATTTATTGATCAAATGGTTGTTAACAACAATAAAATTCACTATAGGGGGGTCAACGCTCAATGTACAATCATTAATCCATCTCAAGCCTAATTCTCGTCAGTCTCCAATCTTCTGAAGCATAACGAACAAGTTCTTACATGGTGAACGAATTCTTACATAGTGAATAAATTCTTACATGGTGAACAGTACAAGGGCAGTCATCACAGAAACTTTCGGTTTTGATCATGCAATATGACCTATAAACAATCAGGTCAAATATGAATATTCGTTTGATTTTTGTACTTGATTTATATGTTGATCCCACATTTCTCCTATTATTATTATTATTTTTATTTTTAATAAAATGCTGAAGTGGTAGGTAGATGCAAGATAAAGGTAGAAAACATAGTTTAGTGCTGTAAGAAGGCAAATGTAGATGATCAGATGATCAGGTGTGTGCCTATGGACTAAGTATTAATCCAGGCTAGACAAGGGCATCAAGACATCCACGGATGCAGAAGATTTCTCTCAAAGCAGGGGGGGTGAGGTTCTGAGCCTCACCTCTGTTGATCCCCAAATTCTCACCTGATGGCCCCCCTGCGACTGTGCCTGTCTTAGGTTGTTCCTCCCTTGAGGAATCTTACCCGTCTCTGGCTAACCAGTCATCTTCCGGGGCCATACAGGGAAATGTAAAGTTGGTAAGTGAGAGAGAAGCCATATTGTTTGCAAAGGTTAGCTTTTTACTTCTTTGCAGATTTATGCCCTGTGGCTTCTATGCCCAGCACTTGTCTCGAGGTATCTTTACCACCTGGAGGAATTGTGATACTCGGTAAATTCGATATGAGCTCTGCCCATTTTTTAATTGGATTATTTGCTTTTTGTTTGTTGAGGCGTGTGAGCTCTTTATATATTTTGAATGTTATACTTCATTCTTTTTAACAACTGCAGGGAATTAATCCCACTGTGTGGATGTGTCTAGTTCCTGCAGACCTCCTCTCAACTGGAAGATATTTCTGTAATTGCCAAACTGATAATTTGAGAGCCTCAGATCCCTTGGGAGAGGCCCAAATTAAACTTGTAAACTGTACAGCCAGGATTTAACCCCGGGCAATCTGTTGCCAAAAACCTTCTTGTAAACTTCTTGTTTTACTATTACTTAAAATTCTTCAGTTTATTTTGTGGGAAAAAAGACAGATGACTGACATGAGAAAACTTACGTTGTTCCCTAAAACCTTGAAAGATCCAGTAACTTGGGGTCTCACTGTAAAATGGCAGAGTTGCCAAGTCAGTTAGAGAAACACATGTCCTCCTCCCCCAATCCCACAGGGCTTTTCTGGGGTCAGACTTATGGGGTCAACATTCTAAAGACAGAATCTTTATAAATATAGTAACACTATTGATAGGTTGTTGAGTCCTCACCAGGATGCTGTGGGTTGGGTACTGTTATTCTCATTGTACAGAACAAAATAAATCTTTGTGGACTGATATATAAAGGTCTTGAATACACAACACTGCATGGAGAACAGCACGTTGCAAAAGCACAAATCCAGTCTGACATCACTTACATGAAACCCCAGCAACACATAAAACAATGTCAGACACTTTGTATGGAGGCATGGATGAGTATAAAAGTCCTTGCCAAATTTAAAACACAAAAGGTATTTAAAAGAAAAAGCCCACAAGATTACCAAGTTTATCAATGTTACATTTGTTCATTCATGATGAAAAAAAGTAATTATATTAAATAGTTACCACAGCCTGAAAGTTCATGACATATCTTGAAACTCAGCATGGCAAAACTCGGAGATAACGTTGCTTTTGCTCTGGATTACGGAAGGTGTTTTATGGTTTGGGGACCACTGTAGACATGGTAGCCCTGTTATATTCAGATAATCTCAGGGTGCAAACTACTTTTTCTTCCTGACTATGGTATGCCATGAACATCAGTTTTGCTTCCACATTGTATTGCTTATAAATAAAAAGTTAAAATCCTAAAATCCAAAGACACTGACAATTGTAAGACATATTTCAATGTCAGAGATGTTAGGATGTAAAAAATTTTAAATGCACTTTAGCATCAAAGAAATATGATATATGGATTTAATTATCACAGCGCATTCAATAAGCCCAGTGCATACAGCATCGTAAGAGGCTGGTGAAAATTTGGCACTGATCATATCAGGATGGATACTATTAGCCAGGTTCATTCTATGGATAATAGTGAGACTCAGAATGATCAATGCAGTCCCAAACATGCACACAAAGATTACACCTATTTCCAGAGACACAGATGTGTATGCCAACGAAATGAACCCCAGTGTACCCCAAACCCACAGCAACCACTCACCTCTAAAAGAGAGGCTGGGATTGATGAACCGAGATCAGCAGAAAATTTTGCTTCATCAATGTGTTCTGACCTTTGACAAAGAAAATTTATTCACTTATTAACTGTCAAGAAATAAAATAATTTTTAAAAAGGTATTCAGAGAAAGTAAGTCCCCCTCTGAGAGGAGGGATAGGAATGGTCTTACTCTGCTCCCCAGTGCCTGAAACTCAGCAGGCACCCTTCTGACAACTATTAAACCAAATTATCTGGCTCAGGCGGCCAGTAAATAGCAGAGTTGTGATTCAGACGCGAGAAGGACTGGTGCTAAAGCCTGCCTCTGTCCTACTCTGGGGCGCGGCCTATTTCTGAAGGCTTTCCAGTCCCGCCCCCAGGGCGGGGGCGGGGGGATGACTGGCAGTGCCAGCTTCCTTCCGCCTCTGCTCTGGGTCTCAGCAGGAACCCCCTTCTCCCGAGGAGGACCCCCGATCCATTCTCGGGCAGCCAATCAGTTTCTTCTTCGCATCCGTGACAGATGGTTGACTCCATGGAAACCCACATAACCCTCCCGGATGCAGACCGCCAGCTATGGAAAGACGGTCCCACCATTTGATTTTCTTGTTTGCTGGCCCTCTAAGGATCAATGAGGGGTGTGCGTGTGTGTGTGCATACAGCTTTCAAGAGATGGCTCCCAAACAAAATATTTGTGGGTGCTAGAAAAGTCTAATGTTAGAAGATGGAGTGAACCTTGCTTTTTGTCATATATTCTTTTGTCCCCTTTGAGTTTTGTATTAAATAAGCCTTTAAATGAATAACAAGGAAAGTGGAAAACTAGGTAAATTTTTAAAGGACTAGGATAAAATGAATAAATAATTGGGATTCAGTGTTGATACGAGATGTACAGCAGCTTAAGACTTCTTAAAATTAAAGTTGTGTACCCACGTGCTTAAAAAACATCAAATAGTTCTGAGTGGTGGACAATGAGAGGTGAGTTGTCTTTTCTTTACACTGTCCCGTAGGCTGCAGGCTCTCCCCCCCTCTGGAAGGTCCCAGGAGGGTTCCCATTCCAGGTAAGTTGGAGAAAGTGCACTCTGCGCTGTCTTTCCCGCTGAAGCAGTTTAACGAAGTCACAACCCAGGCAGGAGAAGGAGACAGACTGAATATTTTGATCTCCAACAGCAAGCACTCTTTTGATGACAGGACAAGGCAGCAGGGTTGGGGGCATTTAGACAGGTGCTACTTACCGACTTCCACAGACGCATTTCAGTAGATTAGCAACCTGCACAGAAGTAGTAGTGTTTCTTCTACTACCATGTATATACATGCAGGTAGGTATCAATCAATTGATATGCAGGTATGTAGATACATATCTTTGCTGATCAGGGCTCTGCTCAAATGTCACCTGAGGGAGGTCCTGACTGCCAAGCTGAAGCCGCCTCCCCCTTCACTCTCCACCTCCTGACCTCTGATCTCCCTGATAAATCAGCAGTGGTGGCTCCAGAAGACAAGGGGCTTTGGTTTGCTCACTGCTGGAGTCCAGCCGCTAGAACAATGCCCAGTGAGGAGGTGCTCAGATATTTGTTGAATGAAGGGCTCCCTGCCTGCACTGAAACCTCTTGTCTCTTGAGCTTCCAGCTTCTCTGAGAATGCAGGAATGGTAGGTATTCATAGATTAGGCATCCTCTTTCTAATTTCTTATAGGAACCTTTCCCCCACCATTAAGGGGGAAATAATATGCCACTTGGGCCCTTTCTTGACCCAGTTCTCCTCTCCTCCTTTGCACTCACTGTGCTACATTGGATTCAGCAGTGAAAAAAGTGCCAGCTTCCCCCCTGCCACTCCTTCTCCCTGCTTCTCTCCGCCTCTCTGTAAAGCAGGTGGCCACCTATAAATAAACATGCCCAGACCCTTTAGGCAGTTTAAAAAAAAAACTTGGGCACAAGGAAAATTCCCACTAATTCTCATGCTCTGAGAAGAATTTATTGGGCAAATGAGTATCTGATGAGGGAGACGGGGTGGTGTGCTTGGGGGTGGGGGTGAGGCAGGTGGATACAAACAAGTCTCTCCTATGATTTCTCCCTGGTCTTGGGAGACCAGTAAGCCTCAGGGGAACTTGCTCTGCAGCTGGGCTGCATTTAAACCTCACACACACTCTAGGAAGTGACCCTGGAGTCAGGACAATGGCGACACACCATGGAACCTCCCCTGTGGCGTAAACTCTTCTAAGTGCTTGGCTGTATTGATTCATCTGTTCTTCACAACACTATAAGGCAGACACCGTTTGTATCCCCACTATACAGATGAGGAAACTGAGGCAAAGAGAAGTTAAGTCACTGCCCCAAGGATCCTTATCAGGAGACAGGCAAAGCCATCATCTGACTGCAGCAGCCCCTGCCTGGGAGTCATCAGTGAGGCTGCCATTTGTACCTCACTGGCCAGAACCTAGGCTCATGGCCACACCCCAAGGCAGATTGGGGAAGTTCAGCTAAAACTGAGGGGTTCCAGCACTACTGGACAAGTGGAGATGAGATATTGGGGAAGGAGTGATCTGCACCCTTCCCCCTGCAATCTTGGCCTTCTTGCACGTAGTTAAGATCCAAAGCCCAGGGGCTCACAGCCGCTCCCATGACGGGCCAGGTCATAGTGAAGAGAGGCATTCCTGTTCCTGGGTGCTGGGAGTGCCAATGGGAAGCGGCCCAGGAAGGTGCAGCGTTAGCTGTTGCTGACTGGCACTACCTCCAGGGGGAATCAGAGAACTGGTAGGCGGTGTGGGGTAAAATCACGCATTGGAACTGATGTCAGATGTGGGAGGTCTGACCTCCAAAACCCAACCGCTTCCCTTCTGCCGTATCCTATAGGCCAAAGTAAGCCACAAGGACAGCACAATTCAAGGAGTGGAAAAGAGAGTCCAGCCCTTGATGGCAGGAGCTGCAAAAACGGTGTGGCTGTTTTAACATCCAAAATGAGAAAATTTTTAAAGGAAAAAGGGAAGGCATTGAGATGGGGTGGGGGCAATGAATTTTAAAAATGCCAATCCGAAGACACTGTCAATAAAACAAAAAGGCATCCTACAGTATGGGAGAACATATTCATAAATGACATATCCGATAAGGGGTTAACATCCAAGATATACAAAGAACTCACACGCCTCAGCACCCAAAAAGCAAATAACCCTATTAAAAAATGGGCAGAGCATATGAACAGACACTTCTCCAAAGAAGAAATTCAGGTGGCCAAGAGGCACATGAAAAGATGCTCCACATCGCTAATTATCAGGGAAATGCAAATTAAAACCACAATGAGCTATCACTTCACACCAGTTAGGATGGCCAACACAGAAAAGACAAGTAACAACAAATGCTGGCAAGGAGGATAAATTGTACACTTTCCAATGTGTAAAGTGGTGAATTTTATGATATGAGTGTTTGACCATAATAAAAAAGAGGGAGGACTTGTGGGCCAAGTCCTGTGCAGAGTCCTGAGATAAAGGCTAAAAGGGGAACCCCAGTGTAGTAAGGGGAAATGCATATACAGATGGTGATAATAAAAAATAGTAACAATAATAAAACATTTATATATCCCTCCCCATATGGCAGGTGCTGTTTTAAGGGATTTACTTATACTGACATGTTGAAAACTCATAATGACCCTAGGACATGAGTACTTTATCCCCATCTTCCAGATGAGGAAACTGAGGCACAGAGATTAAATCACTTGCCGAAAGCCACAGAGGGTAAGTGGCAGAGCTAGGGTTCGAACCCAGGTAGCTGGCCCCTGCAGCCTCACAGTTCGCCCGCCTAGAGTGACAGGTGCCAACAGTGAGTGGTCAGAGGAAGAGGGCTTGGTCCTCTCCAGGGCCCTGTGAACCGGGTCAGGGGTGGTGGCAGAGGAAGCCGAGGCAGCACTGGGCGGGGGGAGGCATGGCAAGCGCTCAGCGCTGGGGACTGACTTCCCTGTCCCCTGGGGCCTTTTCATCTGGTAGCAGGGCTGGACCCTGAGTGTAAGCTGGGACCTGGGGCAGTTGGAGGGGGTGTCGGGGTGGATCCTGGGTCTGGGGCCTGGGGATGTCCAGGCAGAGCGAGCCTGGGTCTGAACCCTCCTGGGAGGTGGTCCCAACTCCCCACTTCCCCAGCCACACTGTGAGGACCAGCGTCCGGGTAGCGTGAGCCCATGGGTGTGTCTGCCCCCACGTGTTTCTGTGATAAGGGCAGGCGTGTGGGGGAGGTCATGTGCACAGCTAGGTTGCTGTGTGTGGATCCAGGAGGCAGGGCTCAGCCTGGTCCCTCACTGTCCCCCCTTCCACCACAGCCACGGTGGCCCCCAGATTCAGTGGCACGTCCCCTGGTCACCACAGACAGTGGAGGGATGGCTGCCCAGCTGCTGTCTGAGGAGGCCCTGGGGAGTCATGTCCCCTCGTTCTCCTCCTGGTCACTTAGGCTGGGAGGCTGACCGTGCTTCTGCTGACCCAAGCCCCCTCCAGGGCC
Organism: Manis javanica; assembly: GCF_040802235.1. Lineage (NCBI taxonomy): Eukaryota > Metazoa > Chordata > Mammalia > Pholidota > Manidae > Manis > Manis javanica. The sequence continues at coordinate 1,806,897 of NC_133172.1, forward strand.
TGGACTCTTACCTGGGGATGCATTGCCGTGAATACCACGTAATGCCGAGACCTGTGAGACCTTGTAGAGAATCACAGAATCCAAGGATGGCCTTGGGGACTGCAAAGCAGCCCTCAAACTGGGACCCAAGCCAGTCCCAGCCCTGGGGTATTAATGGTTATCCTAGTCACAGCTCACATTTCTTGAGCACCTACTGTGTGCCCAGCACATGCTGGGCGGGAGGGGTCCTCCCTGGAACGACCCCACCCCTTCCAGCGCCCAGCAGGTGAACCACAAGTCTTTGTGGTTTCAGGAGTTGGTGACCTTCAAAGACTGGTTGTGGCCTTCGCCCAGGTGGAGCGGCAGCCGCTGGAGCCGGCGCCGGCAAACCTGAGCTCGTTGGGTAGTGGGGGTCTTCGGGGGCCTCCTCCTGGTCCAAGCAGTGCGTTCTCACGAGCGAGGGAGCCCGGGGTCCCTTTTATGAGGGCACCCATCCCGCCATGAGGGCTCTGCCTTTGGAACCTACTCAGCTCCCAAAGGCCCCGCCTCCTAACACCATCCCTCGAGGGGTAGGATTTCAGCATATGAATCTGGGGGGACACAGTCAGACCGCGGCGCCGGCCCAGCAGCCCCTAACCTAGAGCCCCTGGAAGTGCTGGAGGGGCTTCTCTTTGCTTTCCCAGCCCGCACCTCCCCAGCTCCTGGCGCAGGCCAGTCGGGTGACGTTCGTGGTTTCGGTCGCCTGCAGGGGTCGGGGCCCGAGCGGGACCACCCAGAGCAAGCGGCGCCCGCAGCAGCGTCCCCGCGGCCGCCCTGGAAGGGCTGGGAGGCGGCCGCCCCGGCGCTGTGCGTCAGGGGAGGCGCGGAGGCCTTGAGGAGGCCCGCCGAGCGCCCGCGGAGACCCCCAGCCGGGCAGTCCCCCAGGGAGGGCCCCCCGGTGTGAGCCGCGCAGGCCCGACTGGCGAGCGGGGAGCACCGCGCGTGCAGGGAGGCGGGAGGCTTGCGCGGGGCGCCGAGCTGGCGGAGCTCCCGCAGGAACACCACGGCCGCCGGGCAGCGGCGCGCCCACACGTCCGGGCGCCTAGAGCCGCTAGGCCTCCAGCCCGCTCGCCCACCCCGCGGGGCGCCGGCGCGTGCCCCCTGCGAGCCGCCCTGCAAGGGCGCCCGCTGCTGCCGCTTTCACCCCATCACCAGCCAGGCGGGCCGCCAGCGCCTCCACACCGCGGAGGAGCCCCTCGTGGGCGGCGTGTGGCGCAGGCGCTTCTCCAAGCGCTCCTCCCTCCCTGCTCGGGCCCCGCGGGCCCAGGCCCCCGGCGTGCGGGGTGTGCGGGAAGGCGAGAAGTCCCGCCTGGTCACCCACGCACACGGGCGAGCGGCCTTTCCGTGCCCGCAGGGCGGCGAGGCCTTCAGCCACAAGGCGCACGTGTCCGTGCACCTGACGATCCACACCGGCGAGAGGCCCCACCGCTGCCATCCACAGCGACGGAAGGCCCTTCCAGGGCGGCGTGTGCCGCAAGGCCTCCGTGGGCAAGGCCACCGTCGTCCTGCACGGCCGGATCCACGCGGGAGAGAAACCCTAACCGCGCGGGCGGGGTGGCAAGGCCTTCCGTCCGGCACCAGCCCGCGCGGACGGCGCACCGGAGAATCCGCACCGGGAGAGGCCCTGCGAGTGCAGGGCGTGCGGCAGGGCCTTCGGGGGCATTGGGAACCTCCCCTGCCCCCAGAAGACCCACAGGGCCGGAGGGTGCCTGCCTTCCTCCCGAATCGCCACCACTGAGCATCGGCTGATGCCCTAAGAGCGGCAGAGTCAACCCTGTAGAGTTAACCTCCAGACGGCAAGGGATACCCCCAGGGCTGGTGCCACGTCCCAGAGCAGGGGGTGAGGACCAGGGCAGCAGGGCCTGCCGCACGGTGTGCACAGGGCCGCCCCTTGGGTTCACGTCTTGAAATTCTTAATAATCTCTCAACAGAAGGCCCCATATTTTCCTTTTTTAAGCAGACTCTGAAAACTGTCTGGAGTCTAGATAAGAGATCAGACTGTGAGCAGGCCAACCAAGCCTGCAGGGCCAGACCTGCCTTTTGCACTGCCTGCAAGGTGAGAATGGTTTTCACGTCCTTGAAGGGCTGTAAGATAGAATGGAAAGAATACAAGGCAGAGCCTGTGTGACCTGCGGAGCGTTAGGTATTTGCTCTCCGGCCTCTGCAGCAAAAGCTTGCCAACGTCTGGCCATCCACCAGCGGTCACTCTGCAGCGTGCTCGCACAACCCCGCTGGGCCTCCTCGTCTCTACAGTGGTTCCCTGGGGACGGCTCCTCTGCATAAAGGGTGGGAGGGATCAGGGGATGGGACCCCTCCATTCTCTCCTGTATCTCCAGGCCTTATGGTGGAAAGACCAGCCGCTGTCTGTGGTCCTGAGTCCCACCTGCTCCGGATCACCGGTGATCTCTGTACCTAGCACTTTATCCAGAACAGAATGAACTTGACTCCTGGATGAATGGCCGCCTGTTCACCACACGATCTGGGTGTCTCTTGCGAGGCAGGTGTGCCCGGTGGAAGCTTCTGGTAGCTCACTCTGCACTATATCCTTGGGCTGCTATGGCAAAGTGCCACAGAGCGGGGGGCTAAAACCACAGAAACCTGTTTTCCCGTGGCTCTGGAGCTGGGATCCCAAGACCAGCGTGTGGGCAGGGCTGGTTTCCCCAAGGCCTCTCCTTGCAGATGGCCACCCTCTTGCTGCCGCTCCAGAGCGTTGTCCCTGCCCGCATGCACACCCCTGGCGTCTCTCTCTGTCCTTATTGGATTAGGGCACACCTATATGACCTCATTGAAATTGTCACACCTCTAGAGGCCCCACCTCCAAATGCAGTCACATTTTGAAGTTACTGCATGTTCAGATTTCAACATATGAATTTGGAGGGAACACATTCAATGGGTGACATCCCCCAATGGCTATAACTACAAAGTTATAACGCCTTGTAACTGTAGCTGATGATGTCCCGTGGTATTGACGAGCATGAACGGAGCACCCACCTTGCCCGTCGGGTGGCAGGAGGGCCAGCCTCCCCTCAAACTGCTCATTCATCCTCCATGGTGTGCAGCCGGCCCTGGGACACTCCCCACTCGCATTCGGGAGGTGGCACAGATGCCCACCTGTGGAAGGTGAGTTGGGGGGGAGGCATCCAGAATCGGCTGCCCCTGTGCCACTTGCCCGTCCCCTGTCTGCCACCTGGATGCCAAAAGCCCAGGGCATCTCCTGACACAGTGGGAGAAGATAGTGGGGAAAGCCTGGCCCCTGAGTCACCCGTGGAGTATATCCTCCTGCAGATCGGCTGTGAGGGGTATCACCTTCGGGCTCTGTTACTGCGTCTGGTCCGTGCTGGCCCAGGTCTGTGACCTCCCCCATCACCTCCACCTTGTGCGGGAGTTCTGGCATAACCCCATTTAACAGGTGAGGAGACACCCAGGGAGCTCAGCGATCGCCAATTGGTAAGTGGCAGAACCGGAATCCCCAACCCCAGACAGAGCCCACTTTGACCCCTCGGCGACTGCACAGGCCACAGGCCAGGGGCCAGTCCGGGTCTTCCCCCAGATGCAGTCTGTGTGGCCTGTCCAGTTCTGGCCCAAATAGTGTTTCTCAGATAAACATGGGGTTTTGGTGTCATTCAGAGAACAGAGACGTCGTGCATAGAAGGCCTGGCTTTCCAGCTCCGTGATGAGCGAAGTGCTCTGAGTCTTGTTTCCGTCCGCTGAAAAACTGGGATAAGAGTAATGCTCCAGGTAGTAATCATTTATGTATTCATGAGTATTTATGGATTATTTTATTATGGACAGTAAGACTATCATTGAGGCTGTGGGTGAGGCATCCATTGGAAAATGTGCGTGCATGACTCGGAGCGCTTCATGTTTACAAGAATCCCACCCAGCATGTCGGTGGGGGTCAGTGGGGGGTCTGGTTTAAGAGTGGATCGGTTTCCTGTATTCCCAGAGCCCCCTGGCCCTCCCTGGGGGGCTTGCTTGTGCCCTCCATGGGTTCCTGCAGGACGGGGCCCTTCCTCCCGTCCCTGAGGCTGTGGGTTGGAGTCCAGCCTCCCAGTCCGATCATTCCCAGGCCAGGAATCCAGGGCTGCGAGGGGTGGTTGGCCGGCCCAGGAGAACCCTCCTCGTACCCTAGGGAGGGTGTGCTGGCTCCTGAGGCTCTGGTGGGGTCCCCAGCAGTGGGGCAGCACCCGGGCAGCGAAGGGGAAGGGCTGCTTCCCTCCACCTGAGTGCCCTCAGGCTGCCTCTTGGCCAGAAGCTGGCAGGGAGCCTTGCCTAGCCATCCACACTGAGAACCAGTGGGGGAGACTGGCTCTGGCTGGGGTGCCAGGGTATTAATCATGCCTTTTCTTTTCTGATGCTCTGACATCCTGGGGCCTTGCTGACTCTGGAGAGGCTGCCCCTTCCAGGGTAGCTAATGCCCAGAGAATGGAAATTCTTGGCCTAGAGATGGGAAACAGCAGGCCTATAAACACAATTTCAAATGCAAACCGACCCATTAGGGCCCACACCCCAAGAACTGCCTCTGTGGGGCTCTCACGCTCCCCCCACTATCCCCCCAGGGCAGGTACCAGACCACTCAGCCCCGGGGCCCCAGAGACCACTGAGATGATTCTGACCAGTGACCCCCGGCCTGCCTGCTGCGCCTCACCCGATCCTTCCTTCACGGGGCTGTGGATGCGGGGGTGAGGGGCACGGGCTGGACCCAGGTCTCCAGCGAATAGGCTGGGTCAGGAAGGCAATGGGCTGCTTCCCAGGAAGACTCACGCCCTTGGTCACGGCCCAGGTGCCAGCATTTATTGAGGGCCTAGCGTTGGCTCATTCATCGAGCATTTACCGAGCACCCTCGATGCACCAGGCACGAGTCCTAAAGGCGAGCAAACTGGACAGACCCAAAGCTCTGCCCTCCTCCTAATGAGGAAGACGACGGCAGAGAAATAAAATGGGCACTAAGAAGGCCTGCAGTCTGAGGAGGAGTACGAAGCAGGGGGCTGTGGCCACAGGGCGATGGTGCCCTGCAGGGCCCCGCAGGGAAGCGAGCCACGTCTCACTGTCCCCCACCTCATGCATGCCCCACTCTACAGCTCCGGGGTACCCGTGTCGTGTAGTGACTTACCCTACTATGTATCTTCTTAAATACACATCTTTTATTATACATACACATAATGCATATTACATAAAATAATAGATGATACAATTATATAACTACATATTACATAACAATATTACATATAACATATATATGTATAATGTTAAGTATGAGCGGGAAAAGCACGCACTTCTCCTGTTTCCCCCACACCAACCAGTTCTATGACACCAGCTGGGAGTCCTGTCATTCAACTTGAGTATCTACCTGGAGAGCATCAGGTCCCCCAGGGTACGGCTCAGACCTGCAGTATCGCCCCCACACCCACCCGAGATGCCAGTCACAAGTCCAGGCTGCCCCCTGCACTTCTAACCGACCGGTCATAAACCAGACGTGCCCACAACCTTCCCTGGGTCCCACTAATTTGCTAGAGTGGCTCACGGACTCAGAGAAACGTTTTAGTCACGGGATCAATGGCCTATCAGAGCGCATATGATAAAGGACGCAGAAGAGCACACAGGGTGGGGTCCGGGAGGGACCCGAGCGCAGCGCTTCTGTCCCCGTGGGCTGGGGGTGGCCCCCTCCCAGTACGAGGATGTGCTCACCACCCGGAAGCTCTCTGAACCCCCGCTGTGGAGGCTTCCTCAGCAGGCATGGTGGGCCATCTACCGTAGGTGTTCCCTCCGCCACCTCGGGAGAAACGCTGCTGAGCTTCCGGCGCCTCTTTCGGGCCCTTCGGGACGAATCCCACCTGCCCGATCACAAGCTCCTGTTCTCCCTTCCTTGGGTCTGTCCGAACGTGGGTCATGTAATCGGGACACCACGTGCCGCACCCGCCGCATCCTCCCCGCGGCCCAACACCCTACCCTGTTTCACGCTTTTGCCTCATTCCCTGTGTCCTGGCCCTGGAACGCGAGCCCCGCCACATGGAGGCCTTGGTTTCATTTGGAGCGGACCCATCGCCAGCTTCCAGATCTGCGTCCTGGTGCTCAGTAAATGCGGCTGAAGGGGTGTCTGCCAGGCTCCTGATAATTCCCCAGCGGCTCCTGTCTGAGGCCTCGGTTTCCCCATCCCATCCCAGTTTCCCAGAGCGAGTGAAGTGGTGCGGATGGAGGTCCTCCATCCTTTCCCACCTTATGAGAGAATTGGAAGGGCGCAGAGATGTCTGGCAGGGTGAGGCTGCCTGTCTCACCTCGTGAGCAGGGGTGAAGATGCCAGCAGACTGGGCACTGGACGGCACAGGAGACAGTGGCTGTGGGCACAGCTGCCAGAGACCCGGCCTCTGGGCTCTCCAGGGGCCTGAGGGGCCACAGGTCCTGTGTGTTCGTGTTAGTAGAAGACCCGTGTCCCATGCCCCGTCTTGCCTGCACGAACTGACCCAACAGCCTATCACGCGGAGCCTGATGGGCGCCTCCACCTGGCCCCAGACATACCCCCGGTCGGCACTTCCCACCGACACCATGCTTGGAGCGCAGTCAGCTGCTGACGGACTACGAGGCGATTCGGCCACTTAGGGTCCAGGTCCCAAGACTCCCGCCCCAACCAGCCTCATGCGGTGTCCACCCAGCTCGGCTCAGCCCTGTGCCAGTTGCATCCCCAATGGGTGGCAGCAGGATGTACGCAAATGACTACAAGGAGTGGGGCAGGGTTTGGGTTTTCTTTTATGAAAACAAAGAGAATGAGAGAGGGAGGGGGAGAGCATGAGGAGGAGGCCCTCATGGAAAGGGGGAGCCGGAGAACCGCAGCTACGGCCCTAACGCTTCGTGTCCTGACCAAACCCACCGACGCCCACGAGGCTGCCAGACATTCGACCTGCCCGCCATGATGATGCACGTCTGAGTGACTGCTTTGCCTACTTGCAACAGAAAGTGAGCTTACTATGTGAATGATTTTTAAAAACGAATTATTTATTCTTTGTGTACACCAGTGTCAGGAAGTGCGGGACATTTGGAAACACCAGGACATCTGTGGTGAGCAGCACAAAGGGTTAAAATAAAGGGTGGCGTGGAAGACACCAGAGAAAGGAGACTGGGGGAACTCCTGTAAACTTCAGGTCGGCCTTGGGAAACACCCGGAGGTGCCCTCAAGTTTAGCTTCAAAAATAACCCTAAGAACGGATGGTCTGCCCCAACGCGCTTGCTCCTTCAGTCCCCAAGTATTTACACTTGAATGCCAAGCCTCTGGCTTTTCCCCGCCTGCCCCTCTCTCCACAAGCACTGAAGCGGATTTTGACAGGGCAACTGGTACCTGTATTTTTCTGCAGCTGATGACTATTCAAAATGACATTGGTCTCCGGCATCTGAAGTGGCTACTGTTATTTGCTAATTCAAAAAAAAATTGTACCCCTCACAAACAACTTGCCAACTTCCACGCCACTGGCTGGGGGCTTCCAGCATATTTGGTAAGAAGTTCACGGGGGTGCCAGGCTTGGGAAGGATGCAGCCCCTCTCGTGCCTACCCTGCCCAGGAAGCTCGCAGGTGGAGACTGTAAGGCTGGAGGCACCGGAGGGAGGGGTGAGCACGTCAGACCCTGATGACATGACAAAGTCCCCGGCTGCTGCCCCCTCCCAACCTGAAAAGGGTGCCTCAGGCTGGCCAATCCTCGCGCCGCCGTAAATCTAAGCTCTGCCTCCCCCTGCCTTCTTCAAAAACTCGCTGCCTGCCCTGCTGGGCGCGACTTCCCCGACCTGTGACTAGCCAGACCGGGGAACATCGCCTGGGATTGTGCTCAAATAAACTGCCTGGCCCTTTGTTGCCTCTCGTCACCTGCTTATTTCGGTTAGAATTTATCTTACAGAGACCGCCTGCTTCTCAACTGGCTCCAGGGTGTGTGGCTAGGGAGAAATGTCCTGTGTTCACTGCGGGAGACCCGGGGCCCTTGAGGCGTCGTCCAAGCTCTTGCAACGATTTACCCAGAGACGTGGTGTGGAACCGGATGCCCTCGCGTCCTGGCGCTCCGTAAGCTGCCAGCCTCAGGGAACCACCCGTGTTCCCTGAAACAGCAGCTGCACAGGGCCTTGCTGACCGCTGGCACAGGCACGCGCCCCGTAGGGCAGGAGCCTGTCCCACGCCCCCACTCTGGGAGCCGCTGCGGCGGGCCTCGCCTCACACCGGCCACCCGGGGCTCCCATGTCAGAACTTCCCGGGCGGAGGGCCTGCCAGGTGTGGGTTCTGGGGCGCACTATGGCAGGCCCCCTAGGTGTGGATCCTCGGGTGTCACGTCAGGTTGGTGTTGCGGCCGAAGGCCTTGCTGCACTCGCCGCAGCTGTAGGACCCACCAGCTGTGGGTCCTCTGGGGGACGGTGAGCGAGGAGTTCTTGATGAAGGCCTTGCCCCACTGGCCACACCTGTACGGCTTCCCCCCGGTGTGGATGCGCTGGTGCTCCATGAGGTAGGCGCTCTGGCCGAAGGCCTTGCCGCACTGCGCGCACGCGAACAGCTTCTCGCCCGTGTGCGTCCGCCGATGCTCCGTCAGGTGCATGTTCTGGCTGAAGGCGCGCCCGCAGTCGCCGCACACGTATGGCCTCTCCCCGGCGCGCGTGCGCTGGTGCACGACGAGATGCATGTTCTGGCTGAAGGCCTTGCCACACACGCCGCAGGTACGGCTTCTGGCCGGTGTGCACGCGACGGTGGATGGTGAGCGAGGAGCGCTCCATGAAGGCCTTGCCGCAAGCGGCGCACTGGAAGGGCTTCTCCCGGGTGTGGATCCGGCGGTGCTTCAGCGGGGACGAGCTCCGGCCGAACGCCTTGCCGCACTCCGTGCAGCCAAAGGGCTTCCCCACCGCGTCCGGCGTGGAGGGCGCCAAGCCCCTCGGGATGCTCTCCCTGCGCATGCCCAGCCGCCGGGCCCCCTCCTCTCGGGGGCTCGCGCGGCGGGGAGCCCAGGGCAGGGCCGCGGCTGACCGAGGCCCGAGGCTCACACCGCCCGGGGTCCAAGGCCCGGGCCGGTCCCGCGCGCTCCGCACAGGCCCTCGTGCTTCCCGCGTCCACATGCCCCCAAAGGCGGGGACCCACGCGCCGCTCCTCTCAGGTCCCTGCGCGACCGCCCCGACCAGCGCTCTGTCTTCCGCAATGACCTCCTTGGGACCCGATTCTTTCATTTCAGGTCTAGTCTCCAAGTCTGGCGGGAAAGAAGACGACATACACGTGGTTAGCAATGCTGGGAGGCCTTCCGAGGCGGGGCGAGCGCGCCCCAGGGCGCAGACTGAGCAGCCTCCCAGTGGGCCGACGCGCGCGGGCATCAAGGAAGCGGGTCTGCACAGGTGAGCAGAGAGCCGGAGGGGCGCCCTGGCGGGGTGGCGGGGACGCCTGAGCGCCAACAGGCGGGGCAGCGGTGGGGAGGCCCTGGCAAACCGGAGGAGGGGCTTCGGCCGTGAGTCCCTCACTTCCGGGTTCATCCCCAGGCCCCGGCCTGCTGCGCTTCTCACAGCGCCTGTTTGTTAGAGGTGACGAACGGTTGGCTGGGTTCCCGGCAGGGCCCGGCCCTGCCTCCTCGGCCCCCGCCGGCCGCGACGCGGCCTGCCGGAGCCCCGCGCGCCCCTCTCCCAGCGGCAGCAGGTGCCCCTTGGAGCTGGTCCCAGTCCCTGCGCTCCCTGCACTGTGGGGAGCGGGCTATGCCCTTCCCCCACTTGCCGATGTGGCGGGAATAGAGAACAAAGAACATTCTGTTTACGCATTCCATGAGCAGCGAACGGGAGCCCTGCTGTAGCTCCGTTGGTAGAGCATGGGACTCTTAACCTCAGAGTTGTGAGTTCAAGCCCAACTAGGAGCGGCAGAGGGAAGTAGCCGGGTAAGTGGCTGGCGACACGTGGGAGCGTCACCCTCCCAGTTCTTTTTTTCTTTTCTTCGCCCCCCGCTTCCGCACTTCAGGACCGCGTCACTGCACACCCCTTCCCTGGTGGTCGCAGCCGTGCCGTGGCTCCAAGCCGCCCGGGTGGGCCCCAGGACCACCGCGTTAGGCCCCTCCCCTAACCGCACCGGCGCTCAGGCTGCGCCCGGGGGCCTGGATGTCGGCATCTGTGCGCCCAGGCGTCCCCAGTTTACGCCTGGCACCGACGCGCGCTCCGAGCTCCGCTTTGGAATATCCAGGGGCCTACCTGGCGGCGCTCGTGGGTACCGCAAGACATCTCATCGGAACCTCCGCCCCCCACCAAGGATAAAAAGAAATAGTTCATCAAAGGCACAACAAATTAGAACAGAAGGACCAATACTGTGTGATTCCACTCCCATGAGGCCCCTACCAGTGTCAGGTTCACGGGGCCGGAGGGCGGGGTGGCGGGCCCCGGGGAGGGGTGGGGCCTTAGTGTTTAATGGGGACAGAGTTTCAGTTCTGCAGGTGGAAGAGAGGCCGGGAGGTGGGTGGCGACGGCTGCCCAGCAGAGTGAGTGTACTTAATGCCATTGACCTGCACACCTAAAATGGGTAAGATGGTAAATTTGATGTTATGCATACTTTACCACAGCTTAAAAGACCGAGCAGTCATCCTTGACTCCTGCCATCACTCCCACCACTCAGGATATCAAAAGGGCCACTGGACACAGAGAACAGCTCAAACTGGACCAGATCTCTCCATCACCATGGCCAAGGAGCCAGTCGGCCACCGAGGACTTCCTGCCCAAGATGTGGCAGCAACTGCCACCCCTGCCCCTCTACAGCACACGCTGCCCTCCGCCCTAAGGAGGCCTTACCAGCTAGACCGAACCCCCCAGCTCCTGCCCAGTGCTGAAAATCAGGGCCAGTGCCCTCCCACAGCGCACAAGGGCCCTCAGGACGGGGCAGGGGCAGGAGAAAGGAGGCCACCTTCCCTCCATGGACTAAAACCCTTCAGGAAGGACCATCAGGAAAACAGCAAACACCCGACTCTCATCTGGGAGAACTGACAGCGCAGCTCGACGTCAGCCACACTGAGACGAGACCCCCACGGTGCCTTTCCCCAGTCAGATCGGCCAAGAGGGCGTGCGCGGCTGGCGACAGTCCACGTGGACACGCCTGCCTGCGGTCAAGGGAATGTTAACAGGACCGTGTCCGCAGATGCCGTTTCGGCAAAACACCATTCATTCCTTTCATCTGCGTGCGGATTTTTTTTCATGGTGGTAGATTTCTTGTCCTTCATAGTTTCTTTTCCCATATTGTATTTTCAGTTGTTTCTGATCACAAAGTAATTCACTTGTTACTAAAACACCACAAAATAACTTATAAAATGTAAGTCTCCTGCAATATCCCCCATTTGAGTTACGTTTGGTGTATGTTTTTAGAATCTTTTTCCCATGCACACCTTTTTAAAAAATACACATACCTGTATGCACACACACATATGAACACACTTTTTTTTCTAAAATGAGGCTCTGCCCAAGATAGGGTAACAGGGACAAGATTTCCCTCCAGTCTACAGCCTAAAGCAAGCCGGGATGGGGGTGGGGAGAAAGGACAAAATATATTAAACAAAGAATTTCCAGACACTGGACATCAGGCAACAATGGGCAGTAATTCCTGAGAGGTGGAATCAAAAGGGAGGCCCTACGACCACCCAGCTCGCTCAACCGGAAAGCTTACAGCCGAGGCGTGGGGGGGAACTGAGGCCAACCCCAGTGGACAGTCCCTGAGTTGAGGAGATGGAACTGACAGGGGAAGGCAAGTGGAGGTCCCAGGACTTGGTACAGGAGAGGAAAGCTGTGCAGAAAGGGCACTCCAGAGATGGGCAAGGCCCTCCCCCCAACACTCAGATTCCTGGACAGAACATGCATAAATGGAAACTACCCAAAGCTGGGGAAAAAGCAGCTGGGAGGACTCGAAAACAGTGCCCCAAGCTGACACGGGGCCTTCTCACACCCAATAGCCATGAACTTGCACCATATGACGCCTGGCGCATTGGGCAGCACACTCAGAGGGCCTGCGGGCAGTAGGCCATCCCAGACTGACCACAGCATAAAGGCACACACAGGGCAGACTGAAGGACATGGTGTTGGTCCTATGACAGGCAGATGGACGGAACAGTCCTCTAGAATTAGGCTCACACGTACAGTCGATTTTTTTTACATAGCGCAAAGGCAATTCAGGCAAAATTTTTCAGTGGGAAAACTTAGAAATTTTCAACAAATGGTGGTGGAACAAGTGGACACCCATTTGACCAAAAAAAAAAAAAAAGATTGTGAGTAAACATTTTGCATCATTACAAAAATTAACTCTAAAGAGATCAGAGCACAAAATACAAAGCCTAAAACCATATATTTTCTAGGAACCTTGTGGCCTTGAGGCACAATCCCTAAGGAAGGTAACTGATAAACTGGACTTCCTCGAATTAAAAGCTTCTGCTCTTTAACACACAGTACTGGGGCACCTGGATATCCACATTCAAAAGAGTGACATTAGATCTCTTTTCTATGTCATCCACAGAAATTGACCCAAATGGACCAAAGGCCTAAATAAAGAGCAAAACTATGAGACTCTTAGAAGGAAAAATAGGAGTAAATTCATGGCCTTGGGCTAGAAAATGTTTTCTCGATAGGGCATCAGAAGTACAAGCAACAATAACAAAATAAAGAACTACATCGAAAATGTTAAATGTTTGCATTTTAAATGATGCCATCAAGAAAGAGAAAAGACTACCCATGGAATGGGAGAAAATATTACAAGGCATGTATCTGATAAAAGACATATCAAGAATTTGTATATAAAAAGAATATACAAAGGAATTTCAAAATTTAATAAGGAAATAACCAACCCAACTTAAAAAAAAGGGCAAAAGGCTTGAACAGATATTTCACCAAAGAGCATATAGAGATGCAGATAAGCACATGGGAAGATTCTCAGTATCAACTAAAAACTACCATGTGATAACTACACACCAATGGGAGTGGCTAAAATGAAAAAGACCAAGCATACTAAGCTCTGACAAGCACACAGAGCGACTGGAACTCCCAGGTACTGCTGGTGGAAATGCAAAATGGTATATCCACTTTGGAAAAAAGTCTGGCAGTTTCTTAGAAAGTTAAATATGCACCAATCATATGATCTAACCATTCTACCCCCTGGTGTTTACTCAAGAGAAAGAAAAGCATGTGCTTAGAGAAAAGCTTGTACATGTATGTTCATAGATATTATTTCTAATAGTCCAGAACTGGAAACAACCCAGATGTTAATCAGCAAGTGAGTGGATAGATTGTGATCTAAACATAACGCAGAACACATACCTCAACAATAAAAAGTGAATGATTGATACTTACAACATAGGTGAACTTCAAAATAATTATGTTCAGAGAAGTCAGACCAAAAGAACAGTACATGCTGTAAGATTCTAGGCACAGAGAATTCTAGAATATGCAGATTAAACTGCAGTGACATAAAGCAGACCAGTGGCTGCCTGGTGATGGAGGGTGCATGTGCACGAGGGAGGGAAATACCACAAAGGGGCACAGGAAACTTCTCGGGGTCATGGATATATTCATTATCTGGACCACGGTGGTGTTTTCCCGGGTGTATACAGATGTCAAATGCATCAAATTGTTTGCTTTAAATAAGTGCAGCCAACTATTCTTCCACAAAAGCTGTTAAAGACACGTGACTATACTCCAGTTCTGAAAGTTAGTGTTTTTCCTAACTGTGTACCAAGGGACATGCTCCCATGTTGGTGCCTATGAAGGGTGCTCACCTTTGAGGAGCTGCAGGGTTTCTATCATATCAAAACACGCTTTGACATGTTTAGTCAGTCTCGTACAGATGGGCATGCAGGTCATTCCTCTTTTTCTTCCTGTGTAAAACTTTGCACACCTATAGGAAGATTTCTAAAGGATAGATCCCTAAAAACAGAATCATTAAAACTTTGGTTGATAATGCCAAACTGTTCTCCAAAAGAGTTGCTGCAGTTTTATACCCTAAAATGAAAGAGTCCCTTTTTCCCTACACCCTCAATAGGCTATTACTTTCTTTTTCATCTCTGTGTACTTTATGGGCAAAAAAACATTTCACTGGCTCAATCTGTATTTCGTTTGACTGTTAGTAAGGTTTCAATATCTTTTATAAGGTGTAACTGTATTTCTACATCTATGAATTGCCAGCTCATAAGTTTGGTCAACATTTCTATTATTCAGTCTTTTTCTTATTTATTCCTAGGAGCTCTTTCTATAATTATAATCCTGACAGTTATGCATGTAGTAAATATTATTTCCCATTTTACTACCTATAAACTTTATGTTGAGCTTCAAGTGATTTCAACTTTTATGTAGTCAAATCTGTCAAACTTTGTATTTCTCTGTGCTGCTCAAGTGACAGGCTGATGGTGAGTGCCTCAGTGAGGCTGCCCGCTTACCCAGCGAGACCAGGTTCCTGTAGGTCTCCAGCATCACATCTCTGCACAGGTTCTTTTGGGCAGGCTGCAGCCGCTGCCACTCCTCCTGGGGGGAGTCCGCGGCCACATCCCTGACGTCACTGACTCCTGCAAGAGGAAACGCACAGCCCCCCACTGTGGGGCCCTCCTTACGCAGGTCTGGAGAAATGGCCAGAAAGGCTACGAGGATTTAGGGAAGGCACACAGGATGTATCTGAAGTGATTTCAACAAGGTGTGGGCTCACGAAGGGACTGACCACTCCCAGCTTTCTTGGTGGCTGTGTATCTTGGGATGGTCCCCTGATGACAGAGAAATAAAACAAGCACAAGGTTGTTCAGAGCAGATAGTCACAGATTTGAGAAACAGAAGCGATCAAAGGTGAGACCCTGACCCAGTGGTTTGACAGGTGCACTAGGAGCCCAGCAAAGGCAGAATCCTGGGTGGAATCAGTGACTCAGCAAACCCTCGAGCCCCTACTAAGCTCTGGGCCCTGAGCTGGGTGCTGGGACACGGACACGGAAGGTTCAAGCAGGTGATGGGAAAGGCAGACAGAAATAAACATAACTGACCCACGGTCTGGTCAACACCACCATGAAGGTATGAACAAAACCTCTAGGCGCCTGAGCAAGAGCAGCCTCAGGGTGTATCCAGGAAGCCTTTGGAAAGGTGACACTGAACGGTGTTGGGGGAGAATTAGTGTAGTACTTAAGCCCCTGTGGGGAGAGTCTGGAGGAGGGAAGAGTTTGGACCAAGACCTGAGGCTTAACGGGCAGATTGGGCCCTTGTGGGGTGGTGAGGAGTTCATGGGGTGGGGGTGTAAGGGCCTTCCAGCCGATGCCGCCAACCCCGTGGATGGAATGAACATGGCTGAGCGCAGATGACGGTGGTGACGATGTCCTCAGTCCTAACAGTGACAATGCTTATTGATCAACACACAGTTGCTGGGTGCCAGGTACTACCTAAGTGCCTGTTACAGGCTGAATTATGCCCCCTCCCACAAATTCATATGTTTAAGTCCCAACCCCCAGCAGCTCGGAAGGGGACCTTATGTGGAAACAGGATTGGTGCCCATGTAATTAGTTAAGACGAGGTCACACCAGAGTAGGGGGGGCACTTACCCCAATACAGCTGGTGTCCTTATAAAAAGGAGAAATCCAGATATGGGGGTGCACACAAGGAGAACGCCACGGGAAGGTGGAGTGGCACTGTCACGGCCAAGAACTGCTAGGAGCTGGGAGAGCCCTAGAGCCGAACCTCCTCTGAGCCCTCGAGGGGCGCCCCCGTCTGCCGACACCTTGAATTCGGACTTCTTGGCTCCAGAACTGTGAGCGAGCATTTCTGCTGTCCGAGCCCCCGGACTGCGGTGCTTTGTCATGGCAGCCTCGGCAGACCGGTGCGCCTGTCTCGCTCATTACTGTGCCCCCGTGATCAGAACAATGCTGTCATACACTAGGTGCTCAATAAGGAGCTCCTGAATGAATACGCGGCTCAATGAGTAAAGGTGATGAGAAGATTCAATGAGTTGGGGCTCAGAACAGTGCACGGCACACAGCAGGCGTTCGGTAACCACCAGCTGCGGCTACAGCTACCCTCAGGTCCTCGGCTCTCGGCTCCCCGAGCCACCCCACCCAGGGCCCTGAGCCCTCCTCGAGAGGGCGCCCCACCTGCTGCCCGGCCCTTTCGGGATCCCGAGCCTGCCGGCGCCCTGGGCGCATGCTGGCCTCCTCTGCTTCACAGGCCACCACCACTCGACAAAGAGGCGGCACAGGGCAGAGGCTGGAGCCTGGGCTCCGTAGCCTGGCGGCCTCTGACTAACTCCTGGATCCGTTCCTCCCCTGCTGTGTTTCACCGGGCAACTCTCTTAACCTTTCTGAGCCTCGTTTGCTCAATGGGCTCATGACAACAATGCATGTCTGGTTCCGGCACAGTGGCTGGTATGGCTGGAGCAAGCGCTTGATGAATGTCAACTCTGGCAATTATCATTTGATTAATTTTGACATTGTATATGTACTGTATTCATATTTATTATTATAGTTATTAATATATGGCATCATTATTCGACACACCCCTTAGTCCTTCTAATAATTCCTTTTCTTAAAAAAATGCTTTATTATGATGGGCATATGAAAAGCTGTACACATTTAATTAATACAACTTACTTAGTAAGTCTGGAAAGCGCACACGCATAAAACCATCACCTCACTCAAGGCCATAAATTTATACGTCACCTCCGAGAGTTTCCAACCACCGCCTTTCTTACTTCACTTCAATTTCTTTAACATAGTAATTCCTTTGGAAGGTTTTCCCTAAGTGTGCCCCACCTCAATGAACTTGCTCAATAAATAAATTTTTTACTGAGCAGGCTCTGTGTGCCGAGGCATTTAACAGAGAGATAGAAGTCCTGCAGCCTCCGCCTCGCGGCAAAGGATGTTGGGAGGGCAGGTGCGGGCCTGCCCTCTGTGGAAGGGCCCCGAAGTGAGGTTTAACCCCAAACGTGCCAGACTCTGAATTCTTTGCGTGAAATGTCCAAGGCCACCCATTCTATTGCCTTGTCTATTTTGGTTTCCCGTCTAATGGCACAAACCTATTAGCCACAAAGGAAAACCTCACCAAATTCCAAAGGCCTGAAAACATAGAGGCCCTATTAAAAAAAAAAAATCAGAATGTAATTTCATTAGAAGTGATTAAGGGAAAAAAACACTTGAAAATCCCACCTCTAATGAAAAACAATCGGCAAGTCCTTCTAAATAATGTAGGGAAAGAAGAAATGAAGACAGCAATCATACAAGAGTTAAGAATGAAGACACGATGGTGCACCTGCCTTGGAAAGCAGTCCAATAGCTCGCTAAGCGATAAACAGAGTCGCGTGAGCCAGCAACTCCACCCCGAGGCCTGCAGCCCAGATGCAGGGCGCATGTTCGGACGGAAAGCCGCACAGTAGCGTCTGCTGCCTCACTGACAATAACCGAAACTGCCCGCAACCCAAAGGCCATCACTTAATGATGGATAAACAAAACGTGGTCTGTCCTATCTGGGCATTTTTCAGCCATGAAAAGGAATGAAGTGATGGTACTTGCTACATGTTTGAACCTCAAAAACATCATGCTCCGTGGGAGAAGTCAGACGCTAAAGCTCACCCATCGTGCGACCGTACGGAATCCCCAGAACACGCAAATCCAGACACAAAAAGCAAACTAGTGGTTGCCAGGGTCTGGGGGTCGATGGGGTAAATGGGAGCGAATGCTAATGGGTACTGATTTCTTTTTGGGGTGACAACATGCTCTAAAATTGAATGTGGTGATGGTTGTGCGACTCTGAATATACAGGAAACCAGTGAATTGTACACTTGTGGTAGGTGGGGTGTATCTCAATAATGGTGTTAAGCAGATGAAGACACGACAACCCAAAATTCACAGAAAAGTGAACTGACGCATTAATATAGCAAAATAAATTGCAGGTAGATACAAAAGATTTAAAAGTTCACTGTTAACATCCAAGCAGTAAGTGGAAAAAAGGAAGAGAACATAGTGATCGCCTTATAGATGATCTGTGGATAGAAAAACCCTTCTACAGGTTAAAGATATTGGAAGACACCAGAGGAAAGACAGATTCAATTTTAAAAACAGGGAATGCTTCTGTACACAGGAAACATAAAGTAAATAAGGAACAAAAAGCAAACGTGGGAAGAGTATTTGCATAAGTATTCGCACATACACACGCACTTCTTTATAATCTTCAAGCACACTAAGATCCCTGTAGACTGGTAAAGCACAAGGCAGACCACGTGCCTGCGCGCAGAAATGGCTAGTGAACATTTTCTAAAAAATCAAACCTCATAAATAATGCAAACAGTGCTACTCAAAGATTGGGTGACACAACTTTGTCATCTATGACACTCAGGGTTTGTATCATCTGTCATTTATATCCATTTATCCACACACCCATTTGCCATTTTTATCCAAACGAGAATAAATACCCGACAACAGCCAGCACAGTCCACCAGCGGGTGGGGACTGTCCCCCGCCCTGGTGGGAATCCACCCCGCCACACCACCTGAGGCAGCACCAGGAAGTCTGATGCGAGGCCTCACAAATGTCCAAGCCAGTATTCCTCTTGGAGTCATCGCTCCTGAAAGCTGATACAGAACGCCAGGGTGTTACGCCTGGCCATGCCCCTCCTGATGTCACTCATAACCAAGAATAACTGGAAGCAAATAAACGTCCAACAACAGAGGAACCAGCATGTAAAGCAGGTCTGACCCCTCAAGACAAAATTTCATCCATGGCATGGCCATTCCTGGGGATTGTCTTTAATGACGCAGAGAAACGCTTAGGATGAAACCTTCGATGAAATGGCTGCACATAAAAATGCTTGGCCAGGATGGTCCTTATTTTTTGCAAAACAACAGTCATTCAGGGAGAGAGAGACACACCACGCAGGCGAGACAGGAACCTTCCGGGGTAAGATGGCAGGTCACTCTGGTTCTCTCAGCTGTGTTCCGGGTCTCATCAACTTTCTGCAACGATCACGCATTTCCTTACCTTCCGAGAATTTTCTTTTACTTTCATGATAGATTATTTACCGCACTGAAAGGTGATTTTTTAAAAACTCAAACTCACCAATACCAGATGAACATTTAGGTACACTGATCATACAGCCAAAGCAAGTTATGTCTGTGCAGTTTCCAAAGGCAGGGAGATAAATCCTTACTGAATCAAGTTGAATGAAAAAAATCAGAATCAAAACGGCAGAGCCGATTCTTGGCTATTTTTTTAGAATAATAATCAGAGAAGGGAGACAAAATGAATATACAAATATACCTCTGGGTAGAGGAACTTTGTGTGAATTATACTGCTTTACCTACAGTTTACTGGGTTTTCCCCATTTTCCATAAGGACCATTTTATACATTTTTTTACTATGAAATATTTATGAAGTAAAATAAAGCTTAGAGAAAAATACCACAAACAGCCTTACAGGTACTACCCACTAAAACGTCATAAACCGGTCAGAAAGCCTGACGCCCTGCGCCCCTGCCCACGGGCCCCCCTGGAGGCAGCCGCCGTCTCAGGCCTGTGGCCTGCTCAGCAGCGCTTTGCACTCTGCCGCACACACGTGGGCGTTCACAGGACGCTCCCAGCTGTCTACCCCTTCTCAGGGTCACCGCGCTGCCCAGGCGCCTCCGAGGGGGCTTTTCCCACACCCGATGTAACGTGTTTAAGTTGTCACTGCCCAGCACCCCCACCCTCACCCCGTGCCTCCTGAGAGCCCTGAGGGCAAGACCTGTCACTCCTCAGCTGCCCTGTCCCCCCGGACTGAAGCCAGCCTCAGGGACAGGCAAGGGGCTGTGCATCATCCGTGCCTACCCGCCTCCCTCCGCGGAGCAGACACAGCTCCCGGGAGGCAGGGCCAGCTGTGGGCCCTGCAGGGGGCTGGGGGGGCCACAGGGTCACGTCTGGGCAGAAGCCCGGGTGCAAGAGGGCTGCGGACTCACCTGGGCCTCATCAGTCGGCAGCTGGGCGACCATCCCTCCAGGGCCCACAGTGACGGGGGACACACAGCCTGGGGTGGGGGAGAAAGACGATGCCCTGTGAGGCAGACGCACACCCTGTAGGAAACAGGCAGGGAGGGCACACACACCTGGGCGACCATCGCAGGCAGGGCACCCGGCAAGCGTCCCATTTAATCCTCCCAACACCCTAAAGGCTGGTACTACTTCCACCCGCCCTGTTTCTCGGATGAGGAAACTGAGGCCCAAAGAGAGAAGCCACTCGCCCACGACCGCACAGCTGAGACCAGAGCACATACGGGCCCACGTGCTTGTCGCCTTTCAAGCGCGCGCCCAGACCCCTGTGCACGCTCCCGCTCCCGCGGGCTGGGGGGCAACGGCACCCCTGCCTCCTCCCAGACCCCACTCTTGGGTCCGTGTTGGCCCGAGGCCCCACCAGGTACCCCAGCTGCACCCGACCCCGAGGATGCTTGCGCCCCGTCCCACGGGGTGACCGTGAGGTTCAACCAACAGAGACCCGGGAGGATCCGGCAGCGAGCGGCGCACGGTAAGGGGCACTGCCGGCAACTGCTGTTACCACGGCGCCAGGCAAGTCTGTCCCCAGAGCGCGACAGGGCCGCCTGGGGGCCTAGGCGGGGAGCTTGGGGCGCTGCGAAGGGTACACGCAGCCCAGCTTGATTCTCCTCCTCGTCCTACATGCTCAGGGGCAGCGGGGGTGTCCTGCCACCCCTCCTGCCCTGCCTACTCTCCCCCAAATTACAGGCCCCATAGTATCTAGCCAGAATTGCGTTTTTAATTTGTGTTAATGTTTGCCTCCTTTTATAGCCACGCCCACCAACACCCAGCTTTATTTAAATCAGTCACACAGCGAGAGGACCCCTTTGAAGTCGGTTTAAGTTAAAAAATCCAAGCACGACTCAGTGAGCCAGTTTAAAGAAAAGGCAAAGTGAAGCAGGACGGGTGGCACAGGTCAGGGCCAACTGCTGGCGTTCAAGACACGCCGGCTCAGCCCTGGCCGCGTGGGGACCCGCCGGGACTCGCGCACCGCCCGCGACGGGGAGCTTTCTGTGCCACTGCCACCTCTCACTGGACACAGGCTTTCCTTCTGCTGGGCCAGAATGCGCCTCCTAAGCCTCCAACCCCTCAGGACACCCAGACACACCCAGTCTTCTGCCCCAAAAGGCCCTTTAGCCACTGCGCTGTGTCCTCAAGCCAGAACCAGCAGGGGTGTTTCTTATTCAGAAAGGAGGTTCCTGGGCCCCTGCCCAGACCCTCTGAACCGGGGTGCGGCCCAGGCATCAGAATTCCCAAACAAGCTTCCCAGATGATTCTAATGCTTCGTAAGGAGTAAGAACCACAAGAAAACGAGTCTTTTTGAGGCCAAATGTCCCCAGTTTTAAGCTCATTGGGGGCACACACAGGACAGGTGGCAGAGAGGCCTGTGGGGCAGCCGCTGGCAGAGTCTGGGGACACCCGTACGCGCCACAGCTTGGGGAGGCCTGCTGCGGGGGGCGCCCAGCACAGGTAGACAAGGGAGGCCGCTCAACAGCCGGGCCGCACAGGATGGCCCCCCATGGCGGGTGTCGGTGGTGGGGCGGCTAAGAAGCCCCACTGAGTCACAAAGGAGCCACCCCTTCACGTCTGCAAACTCCAGGGCGCGGTGCCTGCCCACAGGAAGCGCGTGCTCCGGCTTAAAGCTCTCCAGCGGCTTCCAGGGCCTGAGACACCAGCAACGTCTTCGCAGCCGTCTTCGCAGCCCGCGCGGCCCTCACGGTCGGCCCCTGACTGATGCCCTCCGACCTCTCTCCTCCCTCTACAGGACACTTGGCCCCAGGCCCACTGGCCTTCCAACTGCTGTTCTTCCAGGGAATGCTCTTCTGCATGTGGCTCCTCCTCGCCACCAGCTCAAAGGTCCCCTTCCCTGGAGAATCCCCCTCTCCCAGGCCCCCAAGCTACAGCACCAACACTCCCCCCCATCTTCTTCGAGCACACACAGCATCAAGTGAAAACTGTCTTTTTAAAAAGTTGCTTTCCAGTTCGTCCCGTCTTCCCTCCATCAGAACGGACGCCCCAGGAAGGCACCCAACATGGAGATGAGTGAATAGATAAGCGAACTTCTAGCACCAGCGAAGACACAAAAACCAGCCCTCTCGCTGTCCCCTGCGGGAACCAAGTCCCCCACCTTTCTGGAGAGTGGGCTGGCAGTGCGCGAATCCCCAAACCCCAGCAACTGTGTTCCTGAGACACTGCCCGTGGCAATAAAAGCTCCATGTAAAAGGTTTTTAGAGAAAAAAGATGTTTATTGGAGCACTGCTCCTCGAGGCAAAAGACCAACCAGCCAACCACAAACTTGGACACAAGTAAGTGTCCATCAGTAAAGAAACGGCCAACTGCGTGGCGGGGTAGCCATACCGCGAAGGGGCAGGTGGCCTCTAGGAAGCGGTTAGTTCTGCATCTGCTGACATCTCTGCAATGCCACCGAGTGAGAAAAGCAAGGTGCCTGGTTTATACCCAACGCTAACCCCTGTGTAGAGATGAATGGGCACACATGGGTGTCTGTGCTTCTGTGCAGCATGTCCAATTCGCGGGATGGTGGGGCAAGACGGGCATCAGGTGGGGCCTCAAGGGGACAGTGTGGGAATGAGAAGGGGGTTATTGACTTGATTCCTTTGGTTGGGTCCCTGGGGGCAGTGACTGCGTATTACTGTCATAGTTTCTTGAAACAGTTTAATTTTTAAAAAGGCATTCTTTCCGGACTGGCAGTTGCTGACTCCTATCCTCACACCACGGAGTCAAGAACACTGCTCCTCTGGCCAAACGTGGACACGACCAGAGCCAACTTATACACACGCGGCCCGGAGGGCCTGGGCCCTGACACCTGTAGAACTGCAGGAATGCCTTCATCTATTTAAAATCACAAGAAAAAAAGGTGAATCTAATCCCGGATTATGTTTGTCTTTATAACAATGCAATCACAAACTATAATTTACAATTTTGGGGGGAGAGAAAGGAGCCTGTGAAGGCACAATGGCCCTGTAAGGACATGTGCATGGGGCTGGCGACCGTGGAACCTAGCGTGGCCTGAAAGATGTGTGGCTAAAAGGCAGTGGCTGCCCATCCCTCTCCTTCCTTCCATTGTTTTGAAGGGGAGAATTGTCATGGGGAAAGATCCTGCAACTTTGTCTCAGATGAGCCCAAAGAAAAAAAGGATTTGGACCCCCATTTGTGTGGTGGTTAAGTGTGGGGGCTCTGGAACCTGGATGGGTGGGTATAAAGTGATTCACTTAAAGTCTCTGAACCTCAGAGTAAAATGGGGATGATGAGGGTCCTTAACTCAGTTACTGGAGGCCTGTGAATGAGGCAGACCCACCAAAGGGCCACGCATGGCACTCTGAGGGCCCAGTACACAGTCCGCAGACAAATCAGCCCCTGGTCAGGAGCGGGTAGGGGTCTTTGATCCCCTCTAAGGGGGCACTTACAGAGGATGCAATAGAAACAGCGCCCACGTCCTGTCACCCACACACTTCCTGCCCTTCCAAGCTCCCAGCCCATCCAGGGCGTCTATGAGCCAGTCAAGGCTGAGAGAGGCAGGAAGGAGCGGGGGCATCGGGGACCCCAGGCTAGGAGACTCGTGGGGCTAGAAGGGAGACGACCCTGCTAGGCCACCTGTCCCGGTGTATACCGTCTTTCACTTGCACTTGTGGGAGGGGCACATCCAGATATTCCCCCACCCCCACTCAACCCCACAGCCACACACAAAAACATCCAGCAGCATCCAAATATGACACAGATGGACAGACAAGACAGGTAACCAGTGGGCGAGACACACCCGCCATGCTCACAGACACGCAGATAGAGAGGAAAAGCCTAGACACGGGATGGAACCGTCACACAGAGACCTCACGGACATGGGGGGAAGGCAGACACCCAGAGACGTGGACACAGGTCTTCACCAGCGATAACAGCCCCGCCAGAGACAGGCAGACTCCCACAGGCAAAGCCAAGGGCTCAGCAGGCCACCCGGGCCCACGCTGACTCAGTGGCCTCCGCACCTACGGCCAGAGGCGCGGGTCGGGCTGACGCACACGCGCTCGCACGCCCCCCCCACCCCGGGTCCGCAGGCCCCTGCCTGACCGCAGTCCTCGCCTCAGGCCTCCCCCTGCCCCGGGCGAGGGTGGGCGCAGGGCGGCCGGTGGAGGACCCCGCCCTTCCCTCTCCCGCCTCCGGCCCGCAGCGGGACTCACCGCCGCTCCGCCGGGACAATGAACGGCGCCCATTAGGCCCTCCCGGCCGCACTGCGTCTGCGCCACGGCGGACTACGTTTCCCAGAAGCCCGCGCGGCCTCCCCGCAGAGCAGAGCCCACCCGAGAGCCGCCCCGAGAAAGTGTCAGCTCTTCCCAGGACGCGTTTCCTGCACCAGCTTCAGTTCTTGGAGTTTTGTGCTTTATAAGTTAATTTACTCTCCCAGCCGAGCTACTTCCAGGGAGGGCACGCTGGGGCAGAGCCAGGCCCCGCTGGGCCCCCTGCACCGCGACCCGCAGAACGTGTGCCGTGCCCGCGTGGCCGCAGAACTGTGAGCGGCACCCCGCCCTGGGTGGTGACTAAGGGTTTTCTAAAATTAAATATTTTATTTTGATGTAAGTGTAGATTTCCACGCAGTCGTGGAAAATAATAGGGAAACCTTACAGAGATCCCGAGTACTGTCAGTCTCCCCCCAGTGGTGACATCTTGCAGTACCACGAACGGGAAACTGATGTGGACGTTGTCAAAATTTACATTTCCACCACCGCGAGGATCCCTCATATGGTCCCTAGGTTTCCTCCAGACCCCACCCTTCCTTAATCCCTGCCACTAATTTGTTCTCCTTCCCTACGATTTCATCATCTCAAAAACGTTACACTTTTTTTCCCCATAATTCTCTGGAGATTATCCAGGTTGTTATGTTATTAATAGTTCATTATTTTATTGTCTACTGATATTCCACCTTATGGATGTACCACTATTTGGGTACCACATCTGGGATGTTTCCAGTTTGGGGCTATTCCAGGTTGTTTGTTTTTAATCGTGGTAAGAGCACATAACATGAAATGTCTCCGCTAATTTTTAAGTGTACAATACAGTATTGTTAACTATAGGCACGACGCTGTACAGATCTCTAGACCTTATTCATCTCGCATAACCAAAGGTTCATACCTACTGAACTCCCCCTTTTCCCCCTCCCCAGACCCTAGCAACAACCATTCGATTCTCTGCTTCTGTGTGTTTGAATAGTTTAAGTTTCTTATACAAATGCAGTATTTATCTTTCTGTGTCTGGCTTATTTCACTGAACACAATGTTCTTAAAGTTCACCTGTGTTGTTGAATACGGCAGGATTTCCTTCTTTTTTTTTTTTTTTTTTTTTTTTTTGTACATCAAACACATTTATAAAGAAAGTAAAATGACAACACACAGAAGGGGAAATATTGCAAATTATATATCAGATAAGGGTCTTGTATCCAGCATATATAAAGAATTCTTACAACTCAACAAATAAACCAATTAGAAATGGGCAAAGGGCTTGGATGGACATTGGTCCAAAGAAGATACATGAATGGCAAACAACATGAAAAGGTGCTCAAGAGCATTCATCATTAGAAGAATGCAAATCAAAACCACAATGAGATACCACTTCACACACACTAGGAAGGCTGTAAAAAGCTTTTAAAAAGAAAAAAGAAAAATAACAAGTGCTGGTGATCTTGTGGAGAAGCTGGATTCCTCATACTCCACTGATGGGACTGCAAAGTAGAAGAGCTGTTGTAGAAAACATTTTGGCAGATACTCAAGAAGTTAAACATAGAATTACTATATGACCCAGCAATCCCACTGTTAGTTCTATACCCCAAAGAATTGAAAACAGGTGTTCTAATGCTGTACACTAATGTTTATAGCAGCACTGTTCACAGTTGAATACTACACAATTGAAACTACTCAACTCTTTACCAACTGATGAACGGATGAATAAAAGGGGGTATATCCATATAGTGGTATGTTATTCAGTCATAAAAAAGAATGAAATAGTGATTCATGCTAACAAGTAGAAGAACCTTGAAAACATAATGCTAAATGAAAGAAACCAGTCATTCATGGCCATGTATTTTATGATTTCCATTTATATGAAATATCCAGAATAGGTACATACATAGGGATAAAATGTAAATTAGTATTTGCCTGGGGCCCTTTGGAGGAGGTAATGGGGAGTGACTGTTAAATGGTTATGGTATCTCTTTTGGAGGTGATGAAAATGTTTTGGGACTAATTGGAGATAATGGTTTCATCACATTGTGAATTTTTTTTTTTTTTTTTTTTTTGAGAGGGCATCTCTCATATTTATTGATCAAATGGTTGTTAACAACAATAAAATTCAGTATAGGGGGGTCAATGCTCAATGTACAATCATTAATCCATCTCAAGCCTAATTCTCGTCAGTCTCCAATCTTCTGAAGCATAACGAACAAGTTCTTACATGGTGAACGAATTCTTACAGAGTGAATAAATTCTTACATGGTGAACAGTACAAGGGCATTCATCACAGAAACTTTCGGTTTTGATCATGCAATATGACCTATAAACCATCAGGTCAAATATGAATATTCATTTGATTTTTGAACTTGATTTATATGTTGATCCCACATTTCTCCTATTATTATTATTATTTTTATTTTTAATAAAATGCTGAAGTGGTAGGTAGATGCAAGATAAAGGTAGAAAACATAGTTTAGTGCTGTAAGAAGGCAAATGTAGATGATCAGATGATCAGGTGTGTGCCTATGGACTAAGTATTAATCCAGGCTAGACAAGGGCAGCAAGACATCCACGGATGCAGAAGATTTCTCTCAAAGCAGGGGGGGTGAGGTTCTGAGCCTCACCTCTGTTGATCCCCAAATTCTCACCTGATGGCCCCCCTGCGACTGTGCCTGTCTTAGGTTGTTCCTCCCTTGAGGAATCTTACCTGTCTCTGGCTAACCAGTCATCTTCCGGGGCCATACAGGGAAATGTAAAGTTGGTAAGTGAGAGAGAAGCCATATTGTTTGCAAAGGTTAGCTTTTTACTTCTTTGCAGATTTATGCCCTGTGGCTTCTATGCCCAGCACTTGTCTCGAGGTATCTTTACCACCTGGAGGAATTATGATACTCGGTAAATTCGATATGAGGCACGAATTCTATTTAAGGTTTGTAATTAGGAAGGAAGAAGAAAAGCTATAGATGTAGCATATGAAGGAAACTTGGGAGGATTGATTATTTCTTTGACATATCTTCTTGTATAGTACCTTAAGTATGTATAGGTTTTAAACTACTAACTAATTTGCACACACATATTAACATAATAGGAATACGGTGACATAAACAAAGCAAATCTATAATTACCAGCCATCTCCAGTGAAGCCAAGAAAACCATTTAGGCACCCTAGGCATTTGTGAAAATTTATCTATGATATGATGGATATTTTCCAACTGTACTTGAACCATCAGACAAATTAAAGCAGCCCATTTCTGGGATCTGTTCACATCCCATATGTTCTTTTAACCATAGATAGTCTATAGTCATGAGATTTTGGGGTGCTACAACTTGCACCCCTCCCAACTCCTGGTTGAGTTCCAACAGTACAGATCCAGTCAAATTCGTTGTCTCACTGTATGCACATGCCAGCCTAGACATCTCCCTCCTCCTTCTTATGGCAAGTCCAGGAGACGGTGGGCTGGATGCAGCCACAACCGCAGCATCGTCCGGATCCCTGTGGAGGCTTTTTGATGATCATCCCCCGGCACGAGTCCTCCAGAGAGTGCTGATGCCGGAAGCTCCTCCTCATATCGTATCTTAGTTCATTTTCTGGGTATCCAAGCTAGGCCTTGATCTTCTGCGTAGAAACAAACAGACCCTTTGCCCACACTTTGACATGCCCTCTATACCACTGTGCAGAACTCATTGGAGGTCAGCACACAGTAACTGCTTTTTTTTTTTTTTTTTTTAATTAAGAGAAAGGAATATTATCAGAAAAGAGTACCTCCATAGCTGATCATCTGACACCCTTTAAGTGATCAACATTAAGGATATTTAAAGCATGCGTTGATCTTTGATTTACCAATAGTTTTATCCTGTTAAGGAGTAATCCCCCTTTTCTTTCTTTCTTTCTTTTTTTTTTTTAAATTTTTAATCTGCACTTACCTGAAGAATACTATGTTTACTATGCTCTCCCCTATATCAGGTCCCCCCTAACAACCACATTACGGTTACTGTCCATCAGCTTAGCAAAATGTGGTAGAGTCACTACTTGTCCTCTCTGTGTTGTGCAGCCCACCCTCCCCTTTCTCCCTCCCCCCATGCATGCTAATCTTAATACCCCCCTTCTTCTTCCCCCCCCTTATCCCTCCCTGCCCACCCATCCTCCCCAGTTCCTTTCCCTTTGGTACCTGTTAGTCCATTTTTGGGTTCTGTAATTCTGCTGCTGTTTTGTTCCGTCAGTTTTTCCTTTGTTCCTATACTCCTCAGATGAGTGAAATCATTTGGTATTTCTCTTTCTCCGCTTGGCTTATTTCACTGAGCATAATACTCTCCAGCTCCATCCATGTTGCTGCAAATGGTTGGATTTTTCCACTTCTTATGGCTGAGTAGTATTCCATTGTGTATATGTACCACATCTTCTTTATCCATTCATCTACCGATGGACATTTAGGTTGCTTCCAATTCTTGGCTATTGTAAATAGTGCTGCGATAAACATAGGAGTGCATCTGTCTTTCTCAAACTTGATTGCTGCGTTCTTAGGGTAAATTCCTAGGAGTGGAATTCCTGGGTCAAATGGTAGGTCTGTTTTGAGCATTTTGATGCACCTCCATACTGCTTTCCACAATGGTTGAACTAATTTACATTCCCACCAGCAGTGTAGGAGGGTTCCCCTTTCTCCACAGCCTCGCCAACATTTGTTGTTGTTTGTCTTTTGGATGGCAGCTATCCTTACTGGTGTGAGGTGATACCTCATTGTAGTTTTAATTTGCATTTCTCTGATAATTAGCGATGTGGAGCATCTTTTCATGTGTCTCTTGGCCATCTGTATTTCTTTTTTGGAGAACTGTCTGTTCAGTTCCTCTGCCCATTTTTTAATTGGGTTATTTGTTTTTTGTTTGTTGAGGCGTGTGAGCTCGTTATATATTCTGGACGTCAAGCCTTTATCAGATCTGTCATTTTCAAATATATTCTCCCATACTGTAGGGTTCCTTTTTGTTCTATTGATGGTGTCTTTCGCTGTACAGAAGCTTTTCAGCTTAATGTAGTCCCACTTGCTCATTTTTGCTGTTGTTTTCCTTGCCCTGGGAGATATGTTCAAGAAGAGATCACTCATGTTTATGTCTAAGAGGTTTTTGCCTATGTTTTTTTCCAAGAGTTTAATGGTTTCGTGACTTACATTCAGGTCTTTGATCCATTTTGAGTTTACCTTTGTATATGGGGTTAGACAATGGTCCAGTTTCATTCTCCTACATGTAGCTGTCCAGTTTTGCCAGCACCATCTGTTGAAGAGACTGTCATTTTGCCATTGTATGTGCATGGCTCCTTTATCAAATATTAATTGACCATATATGTTTGGGTTAATTTCTGGGGTCTCTAATCTGTTCCACTGGTCTGTGGCTCTGTTCTTGTGCCAGTACCAAATTGTCTTGATTACTATGGCTTTGTAGTAGAGCTTGAAGTTGGGGAGTGAGATCCCCCCTACTTTATTCTTCTTTTTCAGGATTGCTTTGGCTATTCGGGGTCTTTGGTGTTTCCATATGAATTTTTGAATTATTTGTTCCAATTCATTGAAGAATGTTGCTGGTAATTTGAGAGGGATTGCATCAAATTTGTATATTGCTTTCGGCAGGATGGCCATTTTGACGATATTAATTCTTCCTAGCCATGAGCATGGGATGAGTTTCCATTTATTAGTGTCCCCTTTAATTTCTCTTAAGAGTGACTTGTAGTTTTCAGAGTATAAGTCTTTCACTTCCTTGGTTAGGTTTATTCCTAGGTATTTTATTCTTTTTGATGCAATGGTGAATGGAATTGTTTTCCTGATTTCTCTTTCTATTGATTCGTTGTTAGTGTATAGGAAAGCTACAGATTTCTGTGTGTTGATTTTGTATCCTGCAACTTTGCTGTATTCCGATATCAGTTCTAGTAGTTTTGGAGTGGAGTCTTTAGGGTTTTTTATGTACAGTATCATATCATCTGCAAATAGTGACAGTTTAACTTCTACTTTACCAATCTGGATTCCTTGTATTTCTTTGTTTTGTCTGATTGCCGTGGCTAGGACCTCCAGTACTATGTTAAATAACAGTGGGGAGAGTGGGCATCCCTGTCTGGTTCCCGATCTCAGTGGAAATGCTTTCAGCTTCTCGCTGTTCAGTATAATGCTGGCTGTGGGTTTATCATATATGGCCTTTATTATGTTGAGGTACTTGCCCTCTATTCCCATTTTGCTGAGAGTTTTTATCATGAATGGATGTTGAATTTTGTCAAATGCTTTTTCAGCATCTATGGAGATGATCATGTGGTTTTTGTCTTTCTTTTTGTTGATGTGGTGGATGATGTTGATGGATTTTCGAATGTTGTACCATCCTTGCATCCCTGGGATGAACCCCACTTGGTCATGGTGTATGATCCTTTTGATATACTGTTGAATTCTGTTTGCTAATATTTTATTGAGTATTTTTGCATCTACATTCATCAGGGATATTGGTCTGTAATTTTCTTTTTTGGTGGGGTCTTTTCCTGGTTTTGGTATTAGGGTGATGTTGGCTTCATAGAATGAGTTTGGGAGTATTCCCTCTTCTTCTGTTTTGTGGAACACTTTAAGGAGAATGGGTATTATGTCTTCTCTGTGTGTCTGATAAAATTCCGAGGTAAATCCGTCCGGCCCCGGGGTTTTGTTCTTGGGTAGTTTTTTGATTACTGTTTCAATTTCTTTGCTTGTAATTGGTTTGTTTAACTTTTGTGTTTCTTCCTTGGTCAGTCTTGGGAGGTTGTATTTTTCTAGGAAGTTGTCCATTTCTTCTAGGTTTTCCAGCTTGTTGGCATATAGGTTTTCATAGTAGTCTTTAATAATTCTTTGTATTTCTGTGGAGTCTGTCGTGATTTTTCCATTCTCATTTCTGATTATGTTGATTTGTGTTGACTCTCTTTTTCTCTTAATAAGTTGGGCTAGAGGCTTATCTATTTTGTTTATTTTCTCAAAGAACCAGCTCTTGGTTTCGTTGATTTTTGCTATTGTTTTATTCTTCTCAATTTTGTTTATTTCTTCTCTGATCTTTATTATGTCCCTCCTTCTGCTGACTTTAGGCCTCATTTGTTCTTCTTTTTCCAGTTTTAATAATTGTGATGTTAGACTATTCATTTGGGATTGTTCTTCTTTCTTCAAGTGTGCCTGGATTGCTATATACTTTCCTCTTAAGACTGCTTTCGCTGCATCCCACAGAAGTTGGGGCTTAGTGTTGTTGTTGTCATTTGTTTCTATATATTCCTTGATCTCTATTTTGATTTGTTCATTGATCCATTGATTATTTAGTAGCATGTTGTTAAGCCTCCATGTGTTTGTGAGCCTTTTTGTTTTCTTTGTAGAATTTATTTCTACTTTCATACCTTTGTGGTCTGAAAAATTGGTTGGTAGAATTTCAATATTGTGGAATTTACTGAGGCTCTTTTTGTGAGCTAGTATGTGGTCTATTCTGGAGAATGTTCCATGTGCACTTGAGAAGAATGTATATCCTGTTGCTTTTGGATGTAAAGTTCTATAGATGTCTATTAGGTCCATCTGTTCTAGTGTGTTGTTCAGTGCCTGTGTGTCTTTACTTATTTTCTGCCTGGTGGATCTATCCTTTGGGGTGAGTGGTGTGTTGAAGTCTCCTACAATGAATGCATTGCAGTCTATTTCCCTCTTTAGTTCTGTTAGTATTTGCTTCACATATGCTGGTGCTCCTGTATTGGGTGCATATATATTTAGAATGGTTATATCCTCTTGTTGGACTGAGCCCTTTATCATTATGTAGTGGCCTTCTTTATCTCTTGTTACTTTCTTTGTTTTGAAGTCTATTTTGTCTGATATTAGTACTGCAACCCCTGCTTTCTTCTCACTGTTGTTTGCCTGAAATATGTTTTTCCATCCCTTGACTTTTAGTCTATGCTTATCTTTGGGTTTAAGGTGAGTTTCTTGTAAGCAGCATATAGATGGGTCTTGCTTTTTTATCCATTCTATTACTCTATGTCTTTTGATTGGTGCATTAAGTCCATTTACATTTAGGGTGACTATTGAAAGATATGTACTTATTGCCATTGCAGGCTTTAGATTCGTGGTTACCAAAGGTTCAAGGTTAGCTTCTTTAGTATCTTACTGCCTAACTTAGCTCGCTTATTGAGCTGTTATATACACTGTCTGGAGAGTCTTTTCTTCTCTCCCTTCTTATTCCTCCTCCTCCATTCTTCATATGTTGTGTGTTTTGTTCTGTGCTCTTTTTAGGGGTGCTGCCATCTAGAGCAGTCCCTGTAGGATGCCCTGTAGAGGTGGTTTGTGGGAAGCAAATTCCCTCAGCTTTTGCTTGTCTGGGAATTGTTTGATCCCACCATCATATTTAAATGATAGTCGTGCTGGATACAGTATCCTTGGTTCAAGGCCCTTCTGTTTCATTGCATTAAGTATATCATGCCATTCTCTTCTGGCCTGTAGGGTTTCTGTTGAGAAGTCTGATGTTAGCCTGATTGGTTTTCCTTTATAGGTGACCTTTTTCTCTCTAGCTGCCTTTAAAACTCTTTCCTTGTCCTTGATCCTTGCCATTTTAATTATTATGTGTCTTGGTGTTGTCCTCCTTGGATCCTTTCTGTTGGGGGTTCTGTATAATTCCATGGTCTGTTCGATTATTTCCTCCCCCAGTTTGGGGAAGTTTTCAGCAATTATTTCTTCAAAGACACTTTCTATCCCTTTTCCTCTTTCTTCCTCTTCTGGTATCCCTATAATACGAATGTTTTTCCTTTTGTATTGGTCACATATTTCTCTTAGTGTTGTTTCATTCCTGGAGATCCTTTTATCTCTCTCTATGTCAGCTTCTATACGTTCCTGTTCTCTGGCTTCTATTCCTTCAATGGCCTCTTGCATCTTATCCATTCTGCTTATAAATCCTTCCAGGGATTGTTTCACTTCTGTGATCTCTTTCCTGACATCTGTGATCTCCTTCCGGACTTCATCCCACTGCTCTTGCATTTTTCTCTGCATCTCATCCCATTGCTCTTGCATTTTTTTCTGCATCTCTGTCAGCATGTTCATGATTTTTATTTTGAATTCTTTTTCAGGAAGACTAGTTAGGTCTGTCTCCTTCTCAGGTGTTGTCTCTGTGATCTTTGTCTGCCTGTAGTTTTGCCTTTTCATGGTGATAGAGATAGTTTGCAGAGCTGGTACAAGTGACCGCTGGAAGAGCTTCCCTTCTTGTTGGTTTGTAGCCTTTTCCTGGGAGAATAGCGACCTCTAGTGGCTTGTGCTGGGCAGCTGTGCGCAGACAGGGCTTCTGCTTCCTGCCCAGTTGCTTTGGGGTTTATCTCCGCTGTTGCTGTGGGCTTGGCCTGGCTGGGGCTGTTCCTCCAAAATGGTGGAGCCCCGTTGGAGGGGGAGCAGCCAGGAGACTATTTATCTCCGTAAGGGGCCTCTGTGCTCCCTGCTGCCCAGGGGGTTAGAGTGCCCAGAGATCCCCAGATTCCCTGCTTCTGGTCTAAGTGACCTGTCCTGCCCCTTTAAGATTTCCAAAAAGCACTCCCCTTCACAAGGCGCTGGGTTCTTGCAGGTGTGGATGTGGTCTGGATGTTGTCCTGTGTCCTGTGGTCTCTATTTTAGGAAGATTTTTCTTTGTTATATTTTCATAGCTCTATGTGTTTTTGGGAGGAGATTTCCACTGCTCTACTCACGCCGCCATCTTGGCTCCGCCCCTCTTTCCTTCTTTTTTGAAGGCTGAAAAAT
Organism: Manis javanica; assembly: GCF_040802235.1. Classification (NCBI taxonomy): domain Eukaryota; kingdom Metazoa; phylum Chordata; class Mammalia; order Pholidota; family Manidae; genus Manis; species Manis javanica. The sequence goes on from NC_133172.1 coordinate 1,840,840, forward strand.
ATTCCATTGTATATCTATACCACATTTTCTGTATCCATTCATCCACTGATGGACACTTCCACATCTTGGCTCTTGTGAATAAAGCTGTAATGAACAATGAAGTGCAAATATCTAATCAAGGTTCTGTTTTCAATTCTTTGGATAAATACCCAAAAGTGGAACTGCTGGATTATATGGTATTTCTATTTTTAATTTTTTTGGTGGAACCTCTGTACTGTTTTCCACAGTGGCTGTGTCATTTTACATTCCCACCAGCAATGTACAAAGGTTCCAATTGCTCCACGTTTTCTCCAACACAATTGTTTTTGTTTTCTATATAGCCATTCTAACAAGTAAGGTAATATCTCATTGTAGTTTTGATTTACATTGAGATGTTGAGCATTTTTCATATACATATTAGACATTCGTATGTCTTCTTTAGAGAAATGTCTATTCATTTCTTTGCCCATTTTTTGGAAGAGTTCCTTACATATTTTGGATATTGACCCCTCAGATATTTGGTTTACAAATACTTCCATTCCATAGGTCACCCTTTCACTGTTAACTATTTCCTTGTTACAGTTTTTTGTGTAAACATAATTCTTCATTTCGCTGGGATAAGTGCCCAGAAATGCGATTTCTAGGTCATATGGTGTCTGCATTCTTGGTGTTTTTGTTTTTAGAAAATAAATGCCAAGCTGTTTACCCCAGTGGCTGTACTATTTTACTTCCTACCAGAAATGTATGAGACAGCCAGTTTCTCCAAATTCTTGCTAATATTTGATGTTGCCATTATGTTTTTTATTTTAGCCATTTTGAGAAGTATGCAGAGAAATCTCATTGTGGGGTATTTTCTTTTTTTGTAACTTTTAGTAACAGGCCTTAATTTTTAGAACAACTTTAGGTTTAGAGGAAAATTGAGCTGATAGTACAGAGTTCTCATATTCCCACCTCCCCTCAATTTCCCCTATTATTAAACACTTGCATTAATGTGCAGTGCACTTGTTGCAGTTAATGAACCTACACTAATCCTATTACTAAGTAAGCTCCATAGTTTATATTAAGGTTGCTCTTTGTGTTGTGTACATCTGTGAGTTTGGCAAATACATAATACATGTGTGCACCATTATAGTGGTTTATCAAAGTTTCCCTGTCCTAAAATTGTCCTGTGCTCCACTTGTTCGTCGTCTTCCATCTCCATGAGCCCCTAGCAACCACTAATTTTTGTCTCCATGGTTTTGCCTTTTCCAGAATGTCATATATTTGGAATCTAACAATATATAGACTTTTCAGACATCCTTCTTTCATTTAACATTTAATATTCCTCCATTGTTTTTTGGTTTGTGGCTTGATAGCTAAAATCTTTTTACCACTGAATAATAATCTATTGTATGTACTACAATCTGTTTATCCGTTCACCTCTTAAAGGATATCTTGGTTGCTTCCGTAAGACTGCTATGAACATCTGTGTGCAGCTTTCCTGTATGGACATGTGTTTGACTTATTTGAGTAAATACTTAGGAGCGTGACTGGTGGATGGTATGGTAAGATTATGTTTAGCCTTGTAAGAAACTGCCAGGCTGTCTCCCAACATGCATTCCCACTACAATGAGTAAGAGCTCATGTCACTCCATATCCTTGCCAGAATTTGGTATTGTGAGTTCCTTTTGAGTTTTTGCCATTTTAATAGGTGTGAAGTGGGGTCTCGCTTTAATTTGCAGCTCCCTAATGACATGATGGTGAGCGTCTTCCCCTGTGCTTACTTGCCATCTGTGTATCTTCTTTGGTGAGCTGTCTATTCAGATCCTTTGCACATTTATCCACTGGGTTGTTTTAAAAGTTCACTGTATATTCTGGATAAAAGTCCTTTATCAGTCATGTTTAGTGTCCCTTGCTTGCCTACAAAATGTAGAAGATTCAAATGAAAACTCCAAGTCCTCAGGGGATGAAGCTGCTTAAAGTTGGATGGGGATGGAGTCCCAGAGAGACTGAGTGGAGCGGAGCCCCTGTAATTTCTTAACTTACATCAGAGCCAGCTCAGAGACCTTGAGATCTGGTGTTAAAGGCTGACCTGCATCCCCCCTCCAAATTCATGTGTTGAAGCCGTAACCCCCAGTACCTCAGAAGGTAGCCATACTTGTAGATAAGATCTTTAAAGAGGTTACGGAATTAAAATGAGGCCAGTAGGGTGGATCCTAATCTCATCTGACTCGTATCCTTAAAAGAGATTAGAACACAGACACACACAGGACTGCCTGGTGAATTCAGTGAGAAGCCAGCCATCTACAAGCCAGGGAGACAGGCCTCGAAAGAAACCAACACTGCTGACACCTTGATCTTGCCTCCAGAACCCTGAGAAAATACCTGTGTTTCAGCACCCCAGTCAGTGGCATTTTGTTCTGACTGTCCTCCCAAACTAATGTACCTGGGGAGGTGAGGGTGGAGGCCCTTCTGGAGCCGCCCACACCCTGAGGCCTTGCGGGTCTGAAGCTCCTCTTCTGCACAGCCACGACCCCAACCTCACCAGCAGCTGCCACCTGGGACAGCCACTCTCTGCCTTCCTCCAGTAGACACCACTGCTGCTGCCCCCATCTGGTGTGTGTGCGCGTGTGCGATGGAAGAGTGGGACCAAGGGAGGGGCTGCAGGCTGAGCCTGTTTCTTCCTGAGCGCCCGGCTCTGGATCCAAGATGGCAGCTGGCAATGTGTGCGATGGTGTAGCTATGCCCAGGTGTCCTGCCCCTCCACGTATCCCCGGGGATGTCTCATCCGATGTGGTCCCAGCTCATGAGTACTGGTTCTGTGATGGGGCCCATTTTTATTTGATCCAGTGTCTCCAAATGACCCAGTCAAAGAAGAGCTAGAGATATACTACTTTCAGGAAGAGAGGAACTACTGTCAGAGAGCATTAACAGTACCATGGGCTGCCGCCGCATGTGCCAGTGTTTTTGGCAAAGGCTGGAGTGTGTGCCCTCCCACCGAGTGAGCCAGGCTATCATCCCATCCATGAGGACTCACTGCCCTCATGGCCTAATCATCTCCCAAAGACTCCACCTCCTAATACTACCACCTTGGGGATCCAAGGTGGGGAGGAAGACGGGGACGCATGCAGTCTGAGCACTGTCCCTGCAGAACACAGGGAGCACGGGCCCTGGGTCCTCCCCTGCTCCTGGGGCTGGCTTCCTTGCCAACTATGGCCCCACTGGACTTTCTACACCAGCTGAGAAGACCCTTCTCCCACCCAGGAGTCTTTGCAGAACCTTGAAAATCCCAGAGCTGGGGCCTGTGTTCTTGAATCCAGCAATCAACTGCCCCCCAATTAAAACTCCAAAGGCAGCAGACCTTGCAACGGTAGAGTTGGGTAGCCAGGCTGAGCCTCCCTCTCACCCTCAGGACCAGGAGACCAGGGTGAGAGACCAGCAGGCACCTAGTTTTGACATGCAATTCTTTTCTTCTTTTTTAAAATTAGATTCTACTCTGGCATGGTTGATAACTTTCTGAGCATTTAGACATGTATGAAATATTCATGCATTTTAAAAGATTACTTAGTCTTCACTTTGAGTCTTGCTTGGAAGACCCTTGTTCTTATTCTTATTGAAGCAACATTTTCAGGATATCCAAACTTCTGTTCCCCAGAGAAGGAAATACTCAGATTTAAAAAAAAGTTTCAGCTGATAAGTTCACATAATAGCTTGCTTTTACTGCCCCCAGGAAGCCTTACATCTCTTTTACATGTTTTCAAAACATTGTGTTTTCTATTTTGAACTTTCTACATTCATTTTAAGCCACTTATGTCTATATAACTTGAGTTATTTTCCTTTTGATCATCTTTTCTTTGAATTATTCAGAATTTTATTATTTATTTTCTCTGAAAACACTGTATTTTAAAATGTAAAAAAAGGGTAGTAATTGAAATCTCAGGAATATTGGGTAGAAAGAAATCCTCAGTGATGCTGGTCCCAGTGCGAGTTACTCTGGATCTTCTGTGAATCAGTCTCCTTTTGGGAACTGTATTCCTATATAGTCCCAAGGGCAGCAGCCCCAGAGGAACACCTGCTGCCCTTAGGAGCGCGACATTCCACGAGATACATGCACTCAGAGTTCCTGTCTCCTTGGACACAAGGAGCACAAACACTTCATGGGAAAGCCGTATCTGGAGTGGGCAGTGGGAGTTTTTTCTGCTATAATCTAGAAATGTTGATTCCCTCAACTTGTCATCTGGCTCCAGTGTCACCTCCTGTAAAGGTCAAGGTCAGTCCATCTGGGGTAAATTGCCAGATTTATTAGTTGTCAAAACTTCTCTCTAGTAGCTCGTGTGTCTTCCTCGTAAGTACACCAGTCCTATCAAATTAGGGCCCCACTCTCATCAGATCAGTTAACTAAATTTCCTGCTTAAAGGCCCAGTGTGCAAATACAGTCACATTGGGGCTTAGAGATTTAACATAGGAATTCGTGAGGGAGTCTTTAACAACCATTGTACAATCAAATATGGAATTTAATCAGCATCCTACCTTAGCAACCAATGAATGGAATCTCTAAATTAGATTTTGAGCAATCTTAACCCTATAATTTCAAACAGTGTAAGACATCCCTCAATATACAAAGACTCTTAGTTGAAGTTTTTTGCCTTGATGCTAGAAGTTCAAGATCTGAATTCTAAATTACCCAAAGTAGTCAGACACCAGCATCATACACACTCTTTGGACTTAGCATTCCTTTTCCTCTTTAAACTGCCACTATCCAGGACCCTAGACCTCTATTCATCTCAGGTGACTGCAACTAATAATAATTTGCAGGGCATTTGCACAGTGGGCACCATGAGTTGTTACATTCCTAGACTAGAAAAGAAACGGGAGTCTGGCCAGCCCCAGCTCACCTAAAAACCAATCTCTAACCCCTCAATTTTTCCAAAGATTCTACTGCCTATTACCCAATCTTCATACCAAATTCTATACAGGCTAAGTTTAATTATAAACACATGAGCAACAAAAGCCAAGAAATGAAGTACTAGGGGGACAATAGGCACTCTGAGGAACCACAGCCTTAGAAAGCACAAAACTGGGGTGGCTCCAAAGACCAGAGCTGGGGCACCAGCACCATTCCTTTGGGAGCTGCCATTAAATGACATATCCAACTACCTTTCACACTCCAAAGAGACTTGATTGGCCAGGCCCATCAGAACCATATGGTAGGGAACAGCTGGTTATTCAAAGGAAAAGAAGAGGTGATGGAGTCCAGAGGGGGAAGCTAGGAAAACTGGGCAGAGAAAAACAGAAAGATAAGTATGGTACGTTTAATTTTTGATGAGTTTATTCTACAATACAGGCCTGGAATTTTTTTTTTTTTGGTACAGCACACTTTTACTTGTGGCTATATACACTTTTCTTTTCTTTCAATAGCTGCAAATAATTCTACTGAATGAATACACCTTAGTTAACTTACCCACTTACCTACTACTCTAATAGTTTCCAATGGTTTCCCATTAAAAAATTTTTTTTTTTTTGCCATTACACATTTATCTACCTTTGTACATGTTGGTTTCTGAGGAATAATGATTCAAATGGTATATACATACAGAAATTTATATAACTGACAATGGGATTGTTTTCATACATTCACCAAAACTGGCTATGATCATTCTTCTATTGGGAAAAAGTAGATATAGCATCACTTTATTTTGCATTTCCTTGATGAATAGTGATACTGGATAATTTTCATTAGCTCTTATTTCATCTTCTTTGAACTGGGCATCAGCACTGTCCATTTTGCTATTGAGTTGCAAATGTTATGGATTCGTCATCATGCTTTGAGTATCAAGATTATCCTTTGTTATCCTTCTGAAAATATTTTCTTTCACTCTCTCACTTGTCTACTAACTCTGTTTTCCACACATAAATGTTATTTAAATGTTTAATGTCAATTCCTAGCTTATGAGTAATGCTTGAGGTCTGCCTAAAACCAAGGCTACAGAAATAGTTTTTCTTCTACATTAGTATCAGATACTTAGATCTTAAATCTTTCAGAACTTCAGGAGTATGCAAGGTATGGCTGTATGTCTTCCCAGAAAGCTGTATGTCTCAATGCTAGTGAACAAACCCATCTTGTCTCCACTGCAATGAAAAATCCTATCATACATAAGTGAGTCTCAAAATGCAACATGCCCTGGATAAGCACGCATACCCTAGCCTTTATGCTGAAATAAAGGGGGAGCCCCAGAGCTCTGTTTTCTGGCAGTCCTGTCCTCTGCATAAGCACACCTCACACGGCTCTCTGCCATAGGCAGCAGTCCAAAGGGAATCCAAGAGCTCTGGGTGCTCCAGGTAAGAGTACTCCTCCAGGGCAGGAAGTCACTACTACTGAACAGCACAGGACTTCTTTTCAGGTAGAAATGTTCTAAAATTAATGTGGTGGCTGCACAACTCTGAACTTACTAAAAATCATGGATTTGTATACTTTAAATGGGTAAATTGTACACTTTGTAAATTATATTTCAATAAGGCTGTTACAAAACAAAAACCAAAACCCTCCACCAGCCCCTAAATCACTACAGAGAATGAAATTATGATCCTTGTTAAACTGTCAATTCCCTCTTCCTGTAACACAAGTTCCATGTGATGTGCCTTGGCACTATCATGACTTCTAACTATGCCTTGTATCTGACAGTTACCTTTAGTTTTCCTCATTCCGTTCCTCTAGTGCCCCTATGTTCTGGGGTTGGTAAGGCAGCCCCTCCCAGCACTACCTAGCTCCCTCTTTAGATAATTTTTCATCACGGTACATATCACATACGTATTTCAGTTGTCTTCTCGCACTAGATCTGTTAAGGGCAAAAGCCTTTCTATATTGTGCTCCCTTTTGTGTCACTGGCATTTAAAGCAATGCCTGGCACTTCAGTGATGCTTAGCTAATGTTAACTGAATACTACAGTCCTTGCCCTGTCATACTTCTACAAATGGTCAGAATCAGCTTGTCAACCTTATACTGGGATTTCCATTGGAATATCAATGATTTTCCATATTTAACTTGGGAATATCTCTGCTAGACTGAGTCTTTCTATACAGAGACATATCTACTTTTCCATTTACTCTCTTTTAATATTTAAAAAATGTTTAACATCTACAATCATTAGCGAATTGCAGTATGTAGGTTCTGTTTTGGTATCAGTCTTGTCAGTCTCCTAGAACAAGATTGGGAGCTGCACTGTATTCATTTTATGCTCGAGCACAATTTAAATATTGCAGGTTCTTTCCTATAGGGGAAAGTGTTGAACTATCTTTTCCAATTTATTTCATGGCTACTCATCTATTCAACTTTTCTTTGCTGTTTTGTTTCTAATACTATCCCCTGGCTAGTCCTACATTCTATTAAATGCTCTTGTTCTAATTGGCCCATTCTCACTTCTAAATGCCAGGTGAAATGATAGTTCATCAAGAAAGCTACCGTCCTTACATTTATTCAGAGGGAGCAGTGAATCACCCTGTTACCTTGGGCATCACAAACCTTTTCAATCATAAATGTGGTCATCTTTCCTACCTGTTGGGAGAGTAGAGCCCTCTCTTTTCTCTACAATCTGTCAGTTTCTTAGTCTTGACCTACTGACTCATTTTGCTGGCAGTTGAACATAAGGAACCCTTTAATGTCACAATATGCCAAGGATTATGTGCCAAATCCTTTAAATGGATTATCTAACAGAGTTTTCAAAACAAGTGTCCTAAATGGGAATGTAACATGAATATGTTTTTATTTTTAAAAGATTAGCTGAGTGTTAAAAATGCACTTGAGGAGAGCAAGAGGGATAATGGGTTATAACACTACTGCAGAAATCCAAATTAGATGGTTGCATCTTAGACTGTGATGACGGAACATGGGTTGGAAAAAAGTGGATGGATTCTAGAGGTATTAGAAGATTGCATCTAGAGGACTTAGTGGTATGGGGATAAGGAGAGGACAACTGAGGATGAATCTCCACTATGAACTCGCTGATGATGAGCCAGATGCACACTTTGCCTGAAGGCTTTCCCACATTCTTTACATTCATAAGGCCTTTCTCCAGTATGAATTCTTTTGTGTAATGTGAGATGGGCAATCTGGCTGAAGGCTTTGCAACATTCCTTACATTCATAAGGTTTCTCTCCTGTATGAATTCTTTGATGTAGAGTAAGGGATTTACGGTGCTTAAATGCTTTCCCACAAACATTACATTCGTAAGGTTTCTCACCTGTATGATACCTTTGGTGACAAATCAGGGATGCCCTCTGTCTGAATGCCTTCCCACACTCAAGACATTCATATGGTGTTTTGCCAGTGTGGAGTCTCTGATGTTGAACAAGATAGGAGCCATCGCTAAAGGCCTTCCCACATTCAATACACTCATAAGGCTTCTCGCCAGTATGAACTCTCTGGTGTTGAACAAGGTGTGCAATTTGACTGAAGGACTTACCACATTCCTTACATTCATAAGGTTTCTCTCCAGTGTGTATTTTCTGATGTTGTGCAAGGTGTGAATGCTGACTGAAGGTTTTGCTGCATTCCTTACATTCATAAGGTTTCTCTCCAGTATGAATTCTCTGATGCTGAGTGAGGTGTGTGCTCTGCCTAAAAGCTTTCCCACATTCCTTACATTCATAGGGTTTTTCTCCAGTGTGAACTCGTTGATGAAGAGTAAGTGAGCCACGATAGCTAAAGGCTTTCTCACAAATATTACATCCATAAGGTTTCTCTCCTGTATGACTTCTCTGATGTACAGTCAGGGTTGAGCCATGGCTAAAAGCCCTCCCACACACATTACATTTGTAAGGTCTTTCTCCTGTATGAATTCTCTTATGCTGAGTAAGTCCTATGTGATCAGTGAAAGCCTTCCCACAATCAATACAATCAAAGGGTTTCTCTCCAGTATGACAGTATCTCCGGTGACGTATCAGAGAGGCATTCTGCCTGAAGGCTTTCCCACAATCAATACATTCATAGGGTCTTTTTCCAGTGTGAATCCTTCGATGATGAGCTAAGGATGAACAATCACTAAACGCCTTCGCACATTCAATACATTCGTAGGGTTTTTCTCCAGTATGAACTCTCTGATGTTGAGCAAGATGTGCAAGCTGGCTGAAAGCTTTATTACAGTGCTTACATTGGTAAGGTTTCTCTCCAGTATGAATTCTCTGATGTTGAATAAGATGAGCATTCTGAATGAAGGCTTTCCCACATTCGGGACATTCAAAGGGTTTTTCTCCTGTGTGTATTCTCTGATGTTGAGCAAGGTGGGCACTCTGGCTGAAGGCTTTCCCACATTCAATACATTCATAGGGTTTCTCCCCAGTATGAACTCTCTGATGAAGAATAAGGGTTGAGATTTTGCTGAAAGTTTTCTCACAGTCACTACATTTCAAAAGTTTATTTTTTTCATACACTTGCTTGTGTTTTATCACAAATGAATGTGTTTTTAAGCTTTTCTTATCTGTGTCAAAATTATATATTCCCTTTTCAATGGGAAAAACCTGTTTTATATAAGATAATCTATTCAGATGAAAAACTGTCCCAGATTTGTTAGAGTGGTCTGCTTCTTCAGTAAGTGGGTCTATATGACTGATTGTCTCTTGCCTGAAATGTGTCTTCTGGCTTACCAGCTCCCTTTCAAATAGGTCTTCACATTTCCAGTTTTTCCCTAATGTGGAACATTCAAGGTCATAGCTTGTATTTCTTTCCATTATCATTGCCTGGAATAATTTTTCTTCATAAATGTCCTGGTTTGGAGATAATTCCTTGGTCATCCACACATACTCCAACTCTGAAAGATAATAAAAAAGCAAGTGTCTCCTATTTAATGCTAGGAGAAATGCTAGCTTTCATTCCCAAAATGAAACCATGTCACTCAGTTATTGAGGCCCACAGAGGTCTATGTTTTTGACAGTGCGTAGAAGTTAGGCAAAGCAACCATCCTTGCATTTCTGGAATAAATCCTCCTTGGCTATGACATATTATTTCAATAATGACTTATTTAAGATTTTCTACCAAACAATATTCATACTTGAAATATGTCTATAATTTCCTTCTTTGGTGCTTTTTTGGTTAGATTTTGGTATCAAATGTTATTGTCCTCAGAAACACAGTTTTTTAAAAGTTCTTCTTTTTTTGGGGTGGGGGGGGATAATGTAACATTTCCAACATGCTGATATTTTTCCTGCAAGATTTTGTAGAACTTATTTGTTAAACTACTACGAATTGCTTCTTTTCTTGGAGGAGGCAATTCTTAGATAACTTTCTATATTTCTTCCAAGGTCACTAGTCTGTTTAAATTTTCTCTCTCTTCTGGCGTCAGTGTAATTTATAGTCTCCTAGAATACCAATTTCATCTAGGTTTTCAAATTATTTACAGAGAGTTGAGGAAAACACTCATGATTTTTGTAAGTACCTATGCACTGGTGGCTATTTACCGTTATTTCTTTTCTTGAGTTTGCTCTCATTAGTCTTGACAGTTTATATATTTTATTGGTTCTCTAATGAAGCACCTATATAATTTTTTTCATTAGCTCCACTGTTTTCTAATTCCTTTTTTATCTTAGGAGTATATCACCATATATAACTTATTTTTGTTTTCCTTAATTTTGTTATTTTTCTAATATCTTTAAGTGGATGCTTAATTCATTTATTTTTAAATTATTTCTTATTTATGTACATCATTAGGACTATAAGTGACCTACCAATAATCTTCTTGAAACTGAGAAATTCCTACTGGGAAGGCCCCACTACAGGACACAGAATGAACTGTGACTGTCTCACCTGAGGCTCATTTCCCTGCGATATATATCTATAGTCTCTTACCTAGCTTTTTAACCAAACAGCTTTCAAGCAAAGAAAGGAAAAAAAAAATCTGAGGAAAATAAACTGGGCCAAAAGTACCAATGTGTATAATAAAAGTGGGGAGATGGTGGACAAAGAAGGAGGACATAATATTAGTGAACTAATTTCTTTATCTTCCATATGGGTATTAAAAGAGGATGTTTTGAATCTCAAGTAGTTGAACTTTAAAATATAGACTTAAAAATATGTCAGACATAAATGTAACAACTTGCAGGACTAAAACCCTTTCCAATTCAAGGAGTAGAATGGTGTAAAGGGGGAAAAAAAGATGTAAACAACAAAGCAAGAATAAACAACTACAGCAACAAAAAACACCAAAGAGAAAGGTAATTAAAAGCAGATGGATGAACAAGGCTATAGTTCCTATTGTTAAGCCAATAAACTCACATTTTAAAGAATGGAAAATCTTTAAACCAATTCAAAAAACTAAACACAAATTTGTCTAAAGAATTCAGAAATGTTGAAAAGTCAGGGGTGATTACAACAGTAATGTACTTGAGGAGCAGAACTAGGTAAACATCAATGGAACATAACAGAGTCCAGAAACAGACTGCGGTATTTATAGGAAATCAGTAATAGTAAAGGTGGTGTATCATACCAGTGAGGAAGAGAAGATCCCACTGAAAAAATGGTGTTAGAACCTGAAGTTTTAATTTGGGAGGGATTTTGAGAGGTGTTTTCCAACAAGTAAAATAGAGAAGAGCATTTTGAGACCATTTCCCCCAGCTCTAGGTAGCCTGCACTTACCTGGGCACAGGCCCCTTGTTATCTCTCTTTTCATCACGAAAGGCTCTTCATCTTGTTCCAGTAAGGAGATCACATCTGGTTTAGAAATGCAAAGACCTACATATAAGACAAGATAAGAAAATTGGCTAGGCTGTAGATAGTCCAGAGCTATGACCCAGTCCATCTAGTATTGAGAGGACACTGTAGGAAAATGCTGATAAAGGCATAAAAAACTACTGAGGCATTAAGACTTCTTTAGGGAGGTGGAAGCAGGAAGATACCCTACCCAGTGAAACCAGGTTTCTGTAGTTCTCCAACATCACCGTCTTGTACAAAGTCCTTTGAGCGAGATTCAGCCATTCCCACTCATCTTGGGAGAAATCTATGGCCACATCTGTGAAAGTCAATGAATCCTGAAATGACACAAATATAATCTTGGTCAATCAGTGTTCTTGCCCCCACTTACATGGCTACAGGGTAAAGGGTTATGCTGTTCACACTTTAGGGGTAAAAAGTGCAGAGTAATTGCTCTGAGGGTCTAAATGATCCAGGTTACATAGTACTTCCTTGACAACCTTTTCTGCCTGATCACATTGTACATATTAGTTAAAAGAAAAAATATGAGACACACGCTCTGCTCTTGGACCATTTCCAATTTTATGGTGATGAGAAGACATTTTCTGATGAAGACATGTTCACTGCAGTCAAAACAAAATATCAAGTACTGAATTATTTTAGCTATGTTAGGAACTAGATCACTTTTCTACAGGGAGTAAAGAGCTCTCAGACTACAAGGGAAAGTTTCAAGGAAGGATGTTACCCAGATGAACATGACTTCAATCTCCAGAACATTTTCTAAGAAATCTTAAGTGTTCTTGATATGTTAAAAGGTGTGTCTAAAAGGAAAAAATGCCTAGCAGTATTCTTTAATTTTGAAGTAAAAATATATTTGGGTTAGGAAAAAAGAATACATTGGTAAAGTTAGTTTTTGATAATCTGCTGAGAAGTACAGAGAGATCATATAAAATGAGCACAGTCAAGCAACCTGTTTTGTTCCATGGACTGAATTTCCTAACCAGCAAGGGATGCCAATCATCCATTCTGTGGTTTCTGGCAGATATTCCATTTATTTTGTCATTTCATTTGTATCAACATCTAAGAATGAGTTTTAAACAAACATCAGTCTTGAATGAAACCACAGAAAAAGATCAGATCATTCCAAAGAATTCAGACTCTGGCACTGACTAGCTGGACAATTCTGGCCAAGTTAATTAACTTCCCTGTGTCTTGGTTTCCTACCTGAAAAATAGGAATCATTTTAGTACCTGCCTCATAGTAGCATTGTGAAAATTTCATGAAACAACAGGCACAGTACCTGGCTAAGTGCTCAAGAATTGTGACCTATGATGATGATGGAGGGATAAGAAAGGAGGAGGAGGCTGATAACAGGTGAAACATTTGGCTTAATGCTTCAGTAAAAGTTTTATTTATATTTTATCTGATTTCATAATCTCAGTGTACTATTGTAGTTAAGAACATGATCTCTGAAGCCAGACCACCTACATTCAAATCCAGCTCTGTTGGGTAAACCTAAGCTAAGAGTTTTGTTTTCAACCATTGAGGATATTATAAATAACTCAAAAGAGCAGTCTATTGTATTTATATATATGTATTTACCATTTTTGTTGTACTTCCTTCATTCCTCATCTTCTCAGTTCCTTTCTGGTGTAATTTCTATCAGAAGAACTTCCTTTAGTAATTCTTTTAGAACTATCAACAAGTTTTCTTACTTTTCCTTCATATGAGAAACTATTTCACCTTTGATCTTGAAGGCTATTTTTACTAGACAAAATTCTGGGTTGACAGTACTTTTCTTTGAGCACTTTGAAGTTGTTTTACTTCTTTATGACTTCACGATTTCTGATGAGAACTTCATCACTGTTATTCAAATCACTTTTGCCATATATGTTAAGCATAATTTTTCTATGGCCACTTTCAAGTTTTTTTCCATTGTCTTTAATTTTCAGCAGTCTGAGTAGAAGTTTCTGGACAGAGATTTTTTATTTTTTTTGCTGATCATGGATGGATCCACAGGTTTATGTCTTTCACTAAACTCAGGAATTTCTCAGCCATTATTTCCTCAAATATTTTTTCTACAGTCCACTTTCTGTTTTTTGGATTTCCATGGTACAAATGCTAAACATTTTGGTATTGTCCAAAGGGCCCTGATGCTCTGTTCATCTTTTTCCTCTCTGCTATGTGGATTAGATATTTATCTTAAGTTCACTGGCTCTTTCCTCTGTCATCTCCACTGTGCCACTAAGCCCATCCAATGAGCTTATCTTGGTAATTTTATTTTTCATTCCTTGTTGATATTTTCTTCCTTTGCTGGGACTGTCTTTCCATTTGTTTCAGGAATGTTCACCCTTACTTGTTTTATATAATATCTGTTTTAAAGTCTTTATCAAGTAATTCCAATTATCTGTCACATCAATGTTAGTATCTGGTGATTCCTTTTCCTCTGTGAACTGAAATTTTCCTCGTTTTTCACTAGCTGAGTAATTCTGGATTGAATCCTTGGCATTTTGGATGAGACTTTATGTCTTGTTTAAATTCTATGCAGAATACTGGTATTTTGTTCAGGCTGTTAAGTTCTAACCAGTCTTCCGCAGGTTGCATTTCAAAGGCAGCCTCATTTTCAAAGCCTTTTCATTGATACTTGCTTCTGTCCTGCTGTGTACCACTCGGTAGCTGGCCCAAGACCTGACAGTGGTCTAACCCTTAGCTGTCTAAAAGACTATGGTATGCTCTTTAGGGTTAGACACATGCATGAGCAGCTGAGCGTAAGCCCAGGAGAGTTCATAAACAACTTTATGTGGTTATTGTCCAAAGCTCCTCCCTCTCTGTGATCTTTCTAGTATTTACCATTTCCCAAAGGCTCCCTTTTTTAGTTATCAAGCCAAAAAACTGGAACTCACTTATTCCATTTCACTGTGCACTTACGACTATACCACCCTCCCCATACCACAGGGCCAAGCAAGGAGAAGACAGAAGCAGAGAAAAAGCAATGACAATTTATCCCACGCTCAGGAACACAGCTTCTCTTGTAAGAGAAAACTTATCTTATCTGGCTTTAGAGGCCTGCAGACCCCCACCACCACTGCTGGGGCCAAAGAAAACAGACTTTTTTAAAGTAGGATTTCCTGCCCCCACCCCCCAGCATTAGATCCCTTTCTCCTTTCTTGAGACTGAACTAGAAGGTTTCTCTTGGGTTCTTTCTATCCACGCCAATACTCACTTCTAGATTGTGTGTTTACCAAATCCACGCCAGGAGAGATTAGGACACAGGTGGCAGGCACACGGCAGGTTTGGTGGTACTTCACATTTGGGGCTTTTTCCCCAATCTGCCTGCTACTATCTACTTTTTAGAGCCCTCACATTGCTGCTCCGTACATGCTGTTCTGGTTTTGCAGAGGGAAGGACAGGGTGGGGTGAGGACAGCCCACCTTACCCAGAACCAGGAATCTCCCAAATTCAGTGTACATTATTATTTTTTAAATTAATATTCCACTGGAAACAAAGAGGCTCCAGATACTCAGTGTTTCTTGTGCATCAGGCATTATACTGCAGTTCTTCAGCTTATGTCAGCATGCATACATACACACGTGACTGGGCACAAAGGCAAACAGTGGCTATACAGGGGAACAGGAGCACAGTTTATGCCTATATAGCACTAACTATGTGCCAGGTACTTTTCTAAACATTTAAAATATATTAACTGGATAGGCGGAGCCAAGATGGCGGCGTGAGTAGAGCAGCAGAAATCTCCTCCCAAAACCACATACATCTATGAAAGTATAACAAAGACGACTCTTCCTAAAATAGAGACCAGAGGACACAGGACAACATCCAGACCACATCCACACCAGCGAGAACCCAGCGCCTCGCAAAGGGGCAGCCGGAGCCAGGCCACGCCCACAGGTACAGCGGAGATAAACTCCACAGCAGCCCGGCAGGAAGCAGACCTGTCTGCGCACAGCTGCCCAGCACAAGCCACTAGAGGTCACTGTTCTCCCAGGAGAGGAAGGCCATAAACCAACAAGCAGGGACGTTCTTCCAGCCATCACTCGTGCCAGCTCTGCAAACTATCTCTATCGCCATGAAAAGGCAAAATTTCAGGCAGACCAAGATAACAAAGACAACACCAGAGAAAGAGACAGACCTAACCAGTCTTCCTGAAAAAGAATTCAAAATAAAAATCATGAACATGCTGACGGAGATGCAGAGAAAAATGCAAGAGCAATGGGATGAAGTCCGGAGGGAGATCACAGATGTCCAGAAGGAGATCACAGAAGTGAAACAAATCCTGGAAGGATTTATAAGCAGAATGGATAAGATGCAAAAGGTCACTGAAGGAATAGAAACCAGAGTACAGGAACGTATAGAAGCTGACATAGAGAGAGATAAAAGGATCTCCAGGAAAGAAACAATACTAAGAGAACTATGTGACCAATCCAAAAGGAACAATATCCGTGTTATAGGGGTACCAGAAGAAGAAGAGAGAGGAAAAGGGATAGAAAGTGTCTTTAAAGAAATAATTGCTGAAAACTTCCCTAAACTGGGGGAGGAAATAATTGAACAGACCACGGAAATACACAGAACCCCCAACAGAAAGGATCCAAGGAGGACAACACCAAGACACATAATAATTAAAATGGCAAGGATCAAGGACAAGGAAAGAGTTTTAAAGGCAGCTAGAGAGAAAAAGGTCACCTATAAAGGAAAACATATAAGGCTATCATCAGACTTCTCGACAGAAACCTTACAGGCCAGAAGAGAATGGCATGATATATTTAATACAATGAAACAGAAGGGCCTTGAACCAAGGATACTGTATCCAGCACGACTATCATTTAAATATGATGGCGGGATTAAACAATTCCCAGACAAGCAAAAGCTGAGGGAATTTGCTTCCCACAAACCACCTCTACAGGGCATCCTACAGGGACTGCTCTAGATGGGAGGACTCCTAAAAAGAGCACAGAACAAAACACACAACATATGAAGAATGGAGGAGGAGAAATAAGAAGGGAGAGAAGAAAAGAATCTCCAGACAGTGTATATAACAGCTCAATAAGCGAGCTAAGTTACGCAGTAAGATACTAAAGAGGCTAACCTGCAACCTTTGGCAACCATGAATTTAAAGCGTGCAATGGCAAGAAGTACATATCTCTCAATAGTCACCCTAAATGTAAATGGACTTAATGCACCAATCAAAAGACACAGAGTAATAGAATGGATAAAAAAACAAGACCCATCTATATGCTGATTACAAGAAACTCACCTCAAACCCAAAGACATGCACAGACTAAAAGTCAAGGGATGGAAAAACATATTTCAGGCAAACAACAGCGAGAAGAAACCAGGGGTTGCAGTACTAATATCAGATAAAATAGACTTCAAAACAAAGAAAGTAACAAGAAATAAAGAAGGACACTACATAATGATAAAGGGCTCAGTCCAACAAGAGGATATAACCATTCTAAATATATATGCCCCCAACACAGGAGCACCAGCATATGTGAAACAAATACTAACAGAACTAAAGGGGGAAATAGACTGCAATGCATTCATTTTAGGAGACTTCAAAACACCACTCACCCCAAAGGACAGATCCACCGGGCAGAAAATAAATAAGGACACAGAGGCACTGAACAACACACTAGAACAGATGGACCTAATAGACATCTATAGAACTCTACATCCAAAAGCAACAGGATATACATTCTTCTCAAGTGTACATGGAACATTCTCCAGAATAGACCACATACTAGCCCACAAAAAGAGCCTCAGTAAATTCCAAAAAATTGAAATTCTACCAACCAATTTTTCAGACCACAAAAGTATAAAACTAGAAATAAATTGTACAAAGAAAACAAAAAGGCTCACAAACACATGGAGGCTTAACAACATGCTTCTAAATAATCAATGGATCAATGAACAAATCAAAATAGAGATCAAGGAATATATAGAAACAAATGACAACAACAACACAAAGCCCCAACTTCTGCAGGACGCAGCGAAAGCAGTCTTAAGAGGAAAGTATATAGCGATCCAGGCACACTTGAAGAAGGAAGAACAATCCCAAATGAATAGTCTAACATCACAATTATCGAAACTAGAAAAAGAAAAACAAATGAGGCCTAAAGTCAGCAGAAGGAGGGACATAATAAAGATCAGAGTAGAAATAAACAAAATTGAGAAGAATAAAACAATAGCAAAAATCAACGAAACCAAGAGCTGGTTCTTCGAGAAAATAAACAAAATAGATAAGCCTCTAGCCAAACTTATTAAGATAAAAAGAGAATCAACACAAATCAACAGAATCAGAAATGAGAATGGAAAAATCATGACAGACTCCACAGAAATACAAAGAATTATTAAAGACTACTATGAAAACCTATATGCCAACAAGCTGGAAAACCTAGAAGAAATGGACAACTTCCTAGAAAAATACAACCTTCCAAGACTGACCAAGGAAGAAACACAAAAGTTAAACCAATTACGAGCAAAGAAATTGAAACGGTAATCAAAAAACTACTCAAGAACAAAACCCCGGGGCCGGATGGATTTACCTCGGAATTTTATCAGACACACAGAGAAGACATAATACCCATTCTCCTTGAAGTTTTCCAAAAAATAGAAGAGGAGGGAATACTCCCAAACTCATTCTATGAAGCCAGCATCACCCTAATACCAAAACCAGGCAAAGACCCCACCAAAAAAGAAAATTACAGACCAATATCCCTGATGAATGTAGATGCAAAAATACTCAATAAAATATTAGCAAACAGAATTCAACAGCATATTAAAAGGATCATACACCATGACCAAGTGGGATTCATCCCAGGGATGCAAGGATGGTACAACATTCGAAAATCCATCAACATCATCCACCACATCAACAAAAAGAAAGACAAAAACCATATGATCATCGCCATAGATGCTGAAAAAGCATTTGACAAAATTCAACATCCATTCATGATAAAAACTCTCAGCAAAATGGGAATAGAGGGCAAGTACCTCAACATAATAAAGGCCATATATGATAAACCCACAGCCAACATTATACTGAACAGCGAGAAGCTGAATGCTTTTCCTCTGAGATCAGGAACTAGACAGGGATGCCCACTCTCCCCACTATTATTTAACATAGTACTAGAGGTCCTAGCCACAGCAATCAGACAAAACCAAGAAATACAAGGAATCCAGATTGGTAAAGAAGTTAAACTGTCACTATTTGCAGATGATATGATACTGTACATAAAAAACCCTAAAGACTCCACTCCAAAACTACTAGAACTGATATCGGAATACAGCAAAGTTGCAGGATACAAAATTAACACACAGAGATCTGTAGCTTTCTTATACACTAACTAACAATAAACCAATAGAAAGAGAAATAAGGAAAACAATCCCATTCAAAATTGCATCAAAAAGAATAAAATACCTAGGAAGAAACCTAACCAAACAAGTGAAAGACCTATACGCTGAAAACTACAAGTCACTCTTAAGAGAAATTAAAGTGGACACTAACAAATGGAAACTCATCCCATGCTCATAGCTAGGAAGAATTAATATCATCAAAATGGCCATATACAGATTTGACGCAATCCCTGTCAAATTACCAGCAACATTCTTCAATGAACTGGAAAAAATAATTCAAAAATTCATATGGAAACACCAAAGACCCCGAATAGTCAAAGCAATCCTGAGAAAGAAGAATAAAGTAGGGGGGATCTCACTTCCCAACTTCAAGCTCTACTACAAAGCCATAGTAATCAAGACAATTTGGTACTGGCACAAGAACAGAGCCACAGACCAGTGGAACAGATTAGAGACTCCAGACATTAACCCAAACATATATGGTCAATTAATATTTGATAAAGGAGCCATGGACATACAATGGGGAAATGACAGTCTCTTCAACAGATGGTGCTGGCAAAACTGGACAGCTACATGTAGGAGAATGAAACTGGACCACTGTCTAACCCCACACACAAAAGTAAATTCAAAATGGATAAAAGACCTGAATGTAAGTCATGAAACCATAAAACTCTCAGAAAAAAACATAGGCAAAAACCTTTTAGACATAAACATGAGTGACCTCTTCTTGAACATATCTCCCCAGGCAAGGAAAACAACAGCAAAAATGAACAAGTGGGACTATATTAAGCTGAAAAGCTTCTGTACAGCAAAAGACACCATCAATAGAACAAAAAGGAATCCTACAGTATGGGAGAATATATTTGTAAATGACAGATCTGATAAAGGCTTGACGTCCAAAATATATAAAGAGCTCACATGCCTCAACAAACAAAAAACAAATAATCCAATTAAGAAATTGGCAGAGGAACTGAACAGTTCTCCAAAAAAGAAATACAGATGGCCAACAGACACATGAAAAGATGCTCCACATCACTAATTATCAGAGAAATGCAAATTAAAACTACAATGAGATATCACCTCACACCAGTAAGGATGGCTGCCATCCAAAAGACAAACAACAACAAATGTTGGCGAGGCTGTAAAGAAAGGGGAACCCTCCTACACCGCTGGTGGGAATGTAAATTAGTTCAACCATTGTGGAAAGCAGTATGGAGGTTCATCAAAATGCTCAAAACAGACCTACCATTTGACCCAGGAATTCCACTCCTAGGAATTTACCCTAAGCACGCAGCAATCAAGTTTGAGAAAGACAGATGCACCCCTATGTTTATCACAGCACTATTTACAATAGCCAAGAATTGGAAGCAACCTAAATGTCCATCGGTAGATGAATGGATAAAGAAGATGTGGTACATATACACAATGGAATACTACTCAGCCATAAGAAGAGGGCAAATCCTACCATTTGCAGCAACATGGATGGAGCTGGAGGGTATTATGCTCAGTGAAATAAGCCAAGCGGAGAAAGAGACATACCAAATGATTTCACTCATCTGTGGAGTATAAGAACAAAGGAAAAACTGAAGGAACAAAACAGCAGCGGAATTACAGAACCCAAAAATGGACTAACAGGTATCAAAGGGAAAGGGACTGGGGAGGATGGGTAGGTGGGGAGGATGGGTGGGTAGGGAGGGATCGGCGAGGTGGGGAAGAAGAGGGGTATTAAGATTAGCATGCATTGGGGGGGTGGGAGAAAGGGGAGGGCTGTACAAGACAGAGAAGACAAGTAGTGATTCTACAACATTCTGCTATGCTGATGGACAGTGACTGTAAAGGGGTTTATAGGGGGGACCTGGTATAGGGGAGAGCCTAGTAAACATAATATTCTTCATGTAAGTGTAGATTAAAGATAAAAAAAAAAAGAAAAGGGGGATTACTCCTTGATAGGATAAAACTAACTGTAAATCAACGATTAATGCATGCTTTAAATATCTTTAATTTTGATCACTTAAAGGGTGTCAGATGATTGGCTATGGAGGTACACTTTTCTGATAATATTCCTTTCCAAAAAAAAAAAAAGCAGTTCCTGTTTGGTGACCTCCAATGAGTTCTACACAATGGTATAAAGGGCATATCAAAGTGTGGGCAAAGGGTCTGTTTGTGTTTATACAGAGGATCAGAGCCTAATTTGGCTACCCAGAAAATGAACTTAGATACGATAGGAAGAACTTCCAACATCAGTACTCTCTAGAAGAGTCATAGCAGAAAATGATCATCAAAAAACCTCAACAAAGATCCAGGCGATGCTGCAGTTGTAGCTGCATCCATCCCACCGGTTCCTGGACTTGCCATGGGAATGAAGAAGGAGATATCTAAGCTGGCCTGTGCACACAGCAAAACAACAAATTTGACTGGATCTACACTGTTGGAACTCAACCAGGAATTAGGAGAAGTGCAAGTTGTAGCGCTCCAAAATCTTACAACTACAGACTATCTACTGTTAAAAGAACATATGGGATGTGAACAGTTCCCAGGAATGGGTTGCTTTAATTTGTCTGATTTCTCTCAGACTGTTCAAGTACAGTTGGAC
The DNA here is from genome assembly GCF_040802235.1 of Manis javanica. Taxonomy (NCBI): domain Eukaryota; kingdom Metazoa; phylum Chordata; class Mammalia; order Pholidota; family Manidae; genus Manis; species Manis javanica. The sequence continues at coordinate 1,862,439 of NC_133172.1, forward strand.
AATATCCAACATATCATAGACAAATTTTCACAAATGCCTAGGGTGCCTAACTGGTTTTCTTGGCTTCACTGGAGATGGCTGGTAATTATAGATCTGCTTTGATTATATAACTGTATTCCTATTATGTTAATGTGTGTGTGCAATTTAATTAGTAGTTTAAAACCTATACATGCTTAAGTTACTCTACAAGAAGATATGTCAAAGAAATAATCAATCCTCCCATGTTTTCTTCTATCTACCTCTATAGCTTTTCTTCTTCCTTCATAATTACAACCCTTAAATAGAATTCGCGCCTCATATCGAATTTACCGAGTATCATAATTCCTCCAAGTGGTAAAGATACCTCAAGACAAATGCTGGGCATAGAAGCCACAGGGCATAAATCTGCAAAGAAGTAAAAAGCTAACCTTTTCAAACAATATGGCTTCTCTCTCACTTACCAACTTTTTATCTCCCTGTATGGCCCCGGAAGATGACTGGTTAGCCAGAGATGAGTAAGATTCCTCAAAGGAGGAACAACCTAAGAGAGGCACAGTCGCAGGGGGGCCATCAGGTGAGAAATTGGGGATCAACAGTGGTGTGGCTTAGAACCTCACCCCCCGTTTTGAGAGAAATCTTCTGCATCCGTGGATGTTTTAAGGCCCTTGTCTAGCTTGGATTAACACATAGTCTACAGGCACACACCTGATCATCTACATTTGCTCTCTTACAACACTAAACTACGTTTTCTACCTTTATCTTGCATCTACCTACCACTTCAGCATTTTATTAAAAATAAAAAAATAATAATAATAAAGGGAGAAATGTGGGATCCACATATAAATCAAGTATAAAAATCAAACAAATATTCATATTTGACCTGATTGTTTATAGTTCATAATGCGTGATCAAAACCGAAAGTTTCTGTGATGAATGCCCTTGTACTGTTCACCATGTAAGAACTTATTCACTATGTAAGAATTCGTTCACCATGTAAGAACTTGTTTGTTATGTTTCAGAATATTGGAGACTGATGAGAATTAGGCTTGGGGTGGATTAATGATTGTGCACTGAGCATTGACTCCCCTATACAGAATTTTTTTGTTGTTAACAACCATTTGATCAATAAATATGAGAGATGCCCTCTCAAAAAATAAAATTAAAAAAATAAATAAATAAATAATAATAAAAAATATATATATTAACTGGTCAATCCACACAACAGTCCTAGTAATTAGGTACTATTATTATTCCCAGTTTACAGATGAGGAAACTGAAATTAAGGTGATATTATCTATTACATACTGGAGTTAGAATCTTTACCCAGGCAGTCTGGCTCCAGAGTCCGCATTACTAATATTTATGTTATACTCTGCTACTCGTAAAATATTATTTTCCTCTGACAAATAATGCTTGTATTTAAAATGCTTAAAATTATTTTAAAATGCTCTACGAAACCAGTCCCATTGATAGTGCATGTTTTGTGGCATCAAACCTGATAGAGGTGTTTTGCTTTGATATAAGTTCTCATTGTGCCTTTAATACAAAACAAAAACAGTTTTATTACTGTTATTTTTTATTTGATTAGCTTTGGAGTTTATGATTCAAGTTTTATTATTTCTTGAAAAAAATTTCCTGGCGACACTCGCTAAGCAGTTTACTTTAATCAGAACATGCATTAGAATTCTTAAGCTTCTATTACTGGTTTAAAAGGTACTAAAATTAAAAATGTCCCAGAGTAAGAATTCAACATTCCTCAACACCCAAAAACCAAATAACCTGCTTAAATTTTGGGCAGAGGATATGAACAGATACTTCTCCAAAGAGAAATTCAGGTGGCCAACAGGCACATGAAAAGATGCTCCACATTGCTAATTATCAGGGAAATGTAAATTAAAACCACAATGACATATACCTCATACCAGTTAGGATGGCAAACATAGAAGAGACTAGGAGCAACAAATGCTGGCGAGGATGCGGAGAAAGGGGAACCCTCCTACACTGCTGGTGGGAATGTAAAATAGTTCAACCACTGTGGAAAGCAATATGGAGGTTCCTCAGAAAACTAAAAATAGAAATACCATTTCACCTGGGAATTCAACTCCTAGGAATTCACCCAAAAGAAACAAGATCTCAGATTCAAAAAGACATCTGCACCCCTATGTTTATCGCAGCACTATATACAATAGCCAAGAAATGGAAGCACCTACATGTCCATCAGTAGGTGAATGGATAAAGAAGATGTGGTACATATACACAATGGAATATTATTCAGCCATAAGAAGAAAACAAATCCTACCATTTGTAACAATGGATGGAACTAGAGGGTATTATGCTCAGTGAAATAAGCCAGGCAGAGAAACATAAGTATGAAATGATTTCACTCATTTGTGGAGTATAACAACTAAGCAAAAGTGAAGGAACAAAACAGCAGCAGACTCACAGACTCCAAGGGACTAGCAGTTACCAAAAGGGGGGAGTGAGGGAGGGCAGGTGGGGAGGGAGGGAGAAGGGGACTGAGGGGTATTATGATTGGTATACACGGTGTGTGGGGGGTCACAGGGAAGACACGTAGTGACTGTGAAGCATCTTACTACACTGATGGACAGTGACTTCAATGGGGTATGGGGGGACTTGATAATATGGGTGAATGTAGTAACCTTACTGTTTTTCATGTGGAACCTTCAAAGAGTGTATATCAGTAATACGTTAACAAAGAAAAATGTCCCAGAGTACAGTAAGTTTGAGAAACTAATCCACAAATAGGTGAAAAATTAGGAATTTGGTCCAAAAAAACAATCACAGATGAAGGCAAAAATCCAATTACAAGGAAGACCACTGCAATCTCTCTACTGAATAGCAAAACACTGGCAACAATTTACTTACGGAATAACAAGGGGATGGTCAAACAGATTATCATATTCATCCTAGAAAGAAAAAAGGATGCATAACATTCCTGGCATTTTAAGACACTCATGGATCCAGTCAGGTGGGGAAGAGGAACCTGTGAATACTGTGGCCGGAATGCCACCCATCGCAGCTGCGCCTGCCTCCTTCAAGACGCAACTCTGGAATCCGTCCTCCTGTGATCAAATCCTCCCGCCTGCTCCTCCGTCCAGGAGAGGATGACTGTGCAGGATATATCCCGTACCAGGATCTCTCACCACGAAGGCAGGAAGGAGCTAAGACAATCTCCTTTTGCCAGGCTGTGACCTCTCAGAGCTTCTCGAGTCCAGAGGAACGGCAACTTTCTGTAGTTCCCCCAAGGGAACACACACGGGCTATTAGTGGCCCTCCCTCGCTATTCCAGACCAAGTCTACTCTCCACCGGCAGCACCAGCCACGCTGCATAAGAAGATGTTCGCTGCCTTTTCACTTTACCAACAGACCGTAAGCTCCGAGAGCAGGGTGGGGATTCGGGGATCGGGCAGATCATGGCTCTCAGATTTCCTCTGCGGACTGCATTTATGCGTTGACAGATGCCTAGGAAAAGTGTGAGCACGAGGGAAGGGCTCAGAGCGGGTCATTTCTGGAATGATAAATAGTGAGCAGGAGGAAGGTGAGTTGTGCGAGGGCGGTGGGCTGTCTGAGCCATCCTTGGGGTCGCACCACTGACTGGAGGGGCAGGAAGCAGGAACCAGGCCTCAGGGGAGGGCTCCTCAGCAGACAATTTCAGAAGGAAATAGACATCACCACGTCCTGAAAAGCAAGACTGTACTTTCGGGAAGAAAGGGAATCCAACTCACCAGCGACATGGCTTCAAGCTCAATTTCCATCACCTCCGCCTCTTCCCAGCTGCTCCCCCGGAGAAGGGCTTTATCCTGAGGGGCAGAGAGAGGGGGCGCTGAGCGGCCTAAGGACCACAGCCTGTCTCTCTGCCCTCACTACCCGCTCGCCTCCCTCTCCCCTGCCCGGCCACGCACTCACTGGGGGATCTCTCATTTAGAGGGGGTTCCATTTTGCTCTGTGCTTTCCGGCTGTGCACAACTTCTCACAAAGCGCCCCATTCGTTAACACAGATGTACGGGGCACGCTGCATATATCAATACTCTGATTTTAACTTCACAGTCTTCAGTGAAATGCAGAACAGGGCCGCCATTTCACACAGGAAAGCTCGTCTGCACAAGTCACAAAGCTTGTCAGTGGAGCTCTGTCGCCCGGAACCTACACCCAAATTATTTGCTCAAGCAGACATCAGTATATAACAGAAGATAAAACCTTGTGCAACTAACTGGTCAAGATCTGTAAGGATTGTGAAACTTGGAGAAAGCCATCTTCCCCGAGAGAGCTATTCGCTTTGTTAAAACAAAGAATCCATGTGCCTTGTAGACAACTGACCAAAGAACTATCCGAAGACCCAGCCTCTCATTTCGCCTTGCGACAAACCGGTTTTGAGGAAGCCCCTTGTTCCCCTCTAGGCCAAATTTCTTCCTTTAAGAAGAGGATAAAAGCACCGCACGTAATTTTCTGGTTTCTTTCCTCTCAATTGCAGTGCTCGCTCGGAGCGGTGTTACGACGGCGGGAGGGAACTCTGAGCACCTGTAGGGGCGGGCGCCCCACGCAGGGCGGGCCAGGCGTGGGCTCAGCTACTGCTCACAAACCTATGGCGCGTGTCTCCCCGTGACAACCGATCAAGCTTAAGGACGACCACCCGCCAGGCGCTGGCTCGGGCACCTGAGCCCTGGCGGTCACTCCGCGCTGCCACGGTGGGTTTCCTCGACCGCCCAGGGCGGTAGGAGCGCCGGCCTCCAGCCGCTGCCGAGCGGCCGGCCCGGGCCGACCTGAGCCCTGGCGCCTCGCCCCCCGCGGCTACCTTCCCCGTCTCGGCCTCCGTGCCCTCATCCGGGGGAGGTGGGGCAGCTGCCCCCTCGTCCCTGAGGCCTCAGGCCTGAGCCTGGCCCCCCGCGGGAGTCCCTGGCCAAGCCGCCGCAGGCAGCTGTGCGGGGCGCTGCCCGGCCCTCCCCGCGCCCGCCCGACGGGGGCGGGGGCGGGGGCCGGGGAGAGGGGGGGTGGGAACAGTTCCGCCCATTTACTGGGAGACGAAGCCGCAGGCCGGTCGGACCCGTGAGCAGTGCGGGCGGAGCTGCGGCCTCGCCTTCGTCCAGTCGCACCGCTGCGGTGTCTGGGGCAGGGTTCCGACAGGTCAAGGGTTAACCGACGTCCTCCTTGAGGGGCAGCGGCGCCCTCGGAGATAATGCTCCGCGGGAACGCTCTCTGCCCCGGGCCCTGGAAGCACCCCCAAGCCCAGCGAGGGAAGGGCGGTTAGGGGACCCTGGGCCAAGTCAGGACGCCCCTGAGTGAGCCCCACGCTCTGACCCCAGGTGACCTCGCGATCTTTGCGCTCCCGGGACCACCAACCTCTGATGTCAGCGCTTCCTCCTCCCGCAAGGGCGCCCCGAGGAGCCGCACCCCCAAACCTCCACCCATCGCAGCAGCCACATTCCCCTCGTCGCTCTTACCGCTCCTCAGGCCCGGGACGCCCGGCCGTGTCCAGTTCCGCCCCCTCGCGGTGGGGCGCGGAAGAAACGCCTCAGGCGCACCAGCCCTACCGGGCAGCCTCCCGGGACCCTGGGCCGCACAGGACTCCGGAACGCGCGCGGGGCGGCGGCCTCCGGGACGGCCTCCAGCTCTTGGCAGCTCACGAGCCTTTATTCACGCCCACACTTCAGGCACCACGCGGTCGCCCGGGCTGCGGGAACGCGCGCGCACGCGCAGAAGCTCACCGGGCCCCGTCGGTCACGCCTCGCGCCTGCACAGACTCGCCCTCACCTGCCCCCGTCTCACACGCGCCACGCGCTGTCAGTCGCGCAGTCGACACGCCAGGCGCGCCCATTCACCGCCGCCCCAGGCGCGCACCGGACCGCCGACTCGAGCCACGGGCGCCACCCAGCCCGGGTTTTCTCAGAACCCGCCGAAGTCGCTCACTTCCACACCTTTCGTTCTCCCCGGAAGTGGGGTGTGTGTGTGTCCTCCCGCTGCAATGGCCCCTGGGAAATGTAGTCCCGACAGCGACGGCACCGAGGCTGCCAGACACGGTTCCTCTCCTTACCAGGGGATCACTGCCTCTGTTCCCTGTGGGTGCTTCCTGGTCCGGCATGACCGTCTCAGCCCAACTCTGCTTCCCAGAAGTACAAGCCGCCTCTGAGAAGCCCGCCGAGGCCCGGGCCCTTCCAGGAGCCGTCGCCCGCTCGGACTGCGCAGCCAGGCGCCGCCGTCTGGCTCAGAAAGCTAAAAGCTGGGTCTCAGGTGACCTCGTTTTCGCGGATTGGGTCGCAGAGGAGCGCCAGACGCACTGGGCCCGCGGAAAACCAAAGGAAGTGGGCGGGGCTTGTGGGCGGGTCTAGGGATGGAACCCTTGGAGGGTAGGGTGGAGATCTGGACTCTGCCTGGTGACTTTGTGCACCTGTGATTTGTGAGTTTGAGTGGGTGGGTGGGTGAGTGAGTCTGTGTGCGCGCGCATGTAAGCTATCTTGCATAACTACCGATTCTCTCTTGGATGTAGTCCATATAGTCTACCCCCAGCCCCTTTCGTCTCTCCCTGAGGTACCATGAAGACACAGCGTGTGAGTCACGTTTAGTATTGTCTTCCCAGTGACTATAAGAGTGTTTGGCACATAGTAGGTATCCAGTTAAAAAAATTACTCACTGTATAGAGACAGGCCCACCACATACCACCCAAAAATTTTGCATATATCCAATTGGTCTTTAATACATGTTGGTGTTTCCATACACAACAATAGTGTACACTGCAGAATAACAGTATTATAACTCCTTTCAGGTTCCCAGACTCAAGTCCAATGTGTGTGTGCGGGAGGATCTTCCCACACGCCACTAAGCAATTCTCAAAAACCAGCAGCATGTCCAAGAACTCAACTCAATTCTGACGCTTTCTGCCCAGAGGTTGCACCAGATTCCCCAGGTTAAGCCTCCATCCTACAAGACTGCCCTCCAACCCCCACTCCAGACACTGGTCACAAGCCCCAGGCAGTTACCTGTGCTTCTGACCTGCCAACTACAGATTGGAGGTTCCCCGACCTCCCCCTTAAGTTCAATTAATTTGCTGTAGTGGCTCACAGAAATCAGGAAAACACATTTACCAGTTTAATAAATGATACCATAAAGTGTACAAGTTAACAGACAGAGGGAGAGATACACAGGGCAAGATCCCAAATAAAGGAGTTTCTATCCTTATGGAGCTTGGGGCCTGGCTCTGGGGGGCATCATGCTTCCCCAAGTATAGAAGTGCGCTCTCCAACAGAGAAGCGGGGCCCAATAGAGTGCCAAGTCCTTCTCGGGGCCTTTTGTGAGGGTTTCATTGCATGGTCATGATTGATTAAATTATTGGCCATTGGCTGATTCAACCTCTAGCTCCTGCCTTTGGGTGGGGTGCAAAAGTCTCTCATTAACGTAACAAAACAACCATTTCACCTTTAAGACTCTGCAGTGTTTTCAGGAACTGTGGATGAAGATCAAATATACCTGGGAAGTATTTCTTTAGTATTTATATAAGTACATCTTATAAGTATTTCTCAAAACTCATTGTATCACAATACACTTCTTAACTTGAATACATACTTTGTTCTTGACCTTTCTAATTTCACAATACGTGTATTTAAAATGTAATTTCCCCACAATTTCAGCCATATAGTGTTTTATCATCTAATTTTAAATATTTTTAAATTCCCTTTCTTTTTTTACCCATTCTAACAATCTCTGAATTTTAATTGGAGTATTCAGTCCATTTACATTTAATGTAGTTATTGATATGATTGGATTTAGGTTTATCATTTTGCTATTTTTTCTTTTAAACACCTGTTTTTAGTTTCTTTTGTCCTCCTTTCCTGATTAAAATTAACTGAATATTTTAGAACTCCATTTTAATTAATTTATTGACTTTTTAGCTATAATTCTTTTCATTTAGTATATTTTACATTGAGTGTATTTTAATGTTGCTCAAGGAATTATAATATACATCTTTACCTTTCAGTGTACTTAAATACTGTACCCCTTCATATTAAATATAAGAAATTTGCAAACATTGTTCTACTTTTGTCCCCATCACATATATTACATGAACTACAAATTCCACAATACAGTGTTAAAATATTGACTATAGCAATTGTGTTTTAAACCAAGTTTGTAAAAATTGGAAGAGAATGTTAGGTTTTTAAAAATTTACCCCATATTGACTACTTCTGGTACCCTTCATTCCTCACTGAAGATCCAAGTCACTACCAAATATTTACCTCATGCTTGAGGAACTTTTTAGCATTTTTGTCGTGTAGATTTGACAAATTCATAGCCTTTGCTTATCTAAAAATTGTCTATTTTACCTCTGTTTTTGAAGGCTATTGTCTCTGGATACAAAATACTAGGTTAAAAGATTTTCTTCCACTCCCCCAACCCCACCAGCACTTAAAAAACTGTCATCTCACTGTCCTCTGGCTTGTTTGTGATGACGAAAAGTTGGCCACTATTCATATCACTGTTCCTGTCTCTAATGTATCTTTTTGTTTGGCTATTTTCAGGGTTTTCTTTTTTATCTTTAGTTTCAGCAAATTCATAATGATTTTCCCAAGTGTGGTTTTCTTCATATTTATCTGTGGGGTTTCATGACATTCTTGAATGTAGAAATACGTATCTTTCACCAACTTGGGGAAATTTCTGGAACATTATTCAAACAGGTTTCCTATTCTATCCTTTTCCCTCCCCTTTTTATAACTCCAATTACATGTGTTAGGCTTTTTGATATTATCACACAAGTCACTGAAGCACTATTCATTTTCTTTCAGTCCTTTCTCTGTATTTCAGATTAATGTATCTATATTCAACTTATCACTTCTGCCACCTCCAATTTGCTGTAAAACCTATTCAGTAAATTTTTACTTTCAAGTATTTTATTTCTCATTTTTAGAAATCCCATTTCCAAATTGCTTTTATTCATTTGCTGAAATTCTCATCTGCTCATTCATTAGTCCCACACTTTCTTTTATATCCTTAATAATTGTAATAGCAGCTTTAAGCTTTAACATTCTTTCTTAACCCCGATATCTGGGTTATCTCAGGACTGATCTCAGTTGCTTTCTCTTGAATATGGATTATGTCCTCTTGTTTTTAAAATATATCTAACTGTTTGCATCCTAGATATCATGAACAGTAAATACAGTATAGAGAGACTGTTATGTTCCTGTGAAGAGTACTTTTATTTCAGTAGGCAGTTCACTTGGTTGAACTCAATCTCCAAACTGTGTCCCCTGAGATAGCAGCTGAAGCCTTTATTCACTTCTTTTCAGCTTTAGCTGGGATGCTTGGTGTTTGTCCAATACTTGCATACAGCCAGAAATTCTGGATATTAAGTGCTGGTGAAGGCTTAAAGAAGTTAGAAAAGTACTAGAAACTGGAAGGCAGGGGATTCTTATGTGGTGACAGAAACTATAACAACCCTATTATATGCAATTAGTGTGGGTAGTAGAACTGGGTGATCTAGCCAAGAACTTTCATCAATGTGTGAACATGCTGCCTGTTTTTCTCTTGCTGTTTATAGATGCAAAAGAAGAGATATAAATTTGGAGAAAGACTGCTAACAAGGAGCCAGGATTTGATGGTTTTGAAAGCCCACAGCCTTTGTAGATGACAGATGATGCTAAAATCAAGAAATAGCCTCCAGCCAAAGATAAAATCTGGGTACTCCTAGAAATGGGTCTAGAGAACAAAACTAAAGGTATGACTGCAAAATATTTTGTTAGAATGCCAGAAAGATCAAAGCTGGTATCCCAGAACACTATTTAATCACACAAAGGCTCTGTAAAGAGATTAGGGGGAACCCTTACAGATACTCTAAGTGATAGGGCCTCTCAAAACATTCATGACAGTGGTTTTTGTCCAGTTGAAGGAACCCCAGTGAAATTTAAACAAACTCCCAAGTTTTCAAGAGAATTGGCTTAGTAGCAACCCTGCCAATTGGAGTGAAAGGAAGACAGTACAAAATGAAGAAACTACTGGATTCCCAAAATTTGAATGCCAGAAAGATTAGAAAACTATTGAGCAAACACATGGAAGAATGAAGAGTCAAGAGGGTGGAGAATTAGTCCCAGGACTTATGGCCAAATCAAGTAATTTTTCTGGCCATATTTCAGAACTGTTATGCACTAGCGACTTCACTGTTGTGGCAGTGGAAGCCGATAATGTCTTCATTTTTTCCAAAAGTCTACACATCAAGAGGAACTGGATTTAAGAAACTACACCTTGTGAGCCTCATCAGCACCTGGACCTGATTTACATGACAAGATTCTTGACTTTGAGGAGCTGATGCTGTAATGAGACCAGACTTTGAGAGGGCCTTGGAAGTAGGTGTGTGCTTTGTATGTGGAAGATACATGTGTCACTGAGGGCCAGAGGGGAGATGGTGGTGGGCAACCATTAAGGGGGCTCCCAGTGATCCTGCCTCCTGTTATTTATACCATCTTTTAATTCTTTCCTCTTGGAAGTGAGCCGGACCTAGTGAACCACTTCTGATCAATCAAACACAATGAGGATTGTCACTTGTAACGTTAGCTATGAAGAGACTCAGCTCCCCTCTTGGGTGTCTTCCCTTGCGCGCTCACGTTCAAGGAAGCCACCTGCCATGCTGTGGGCCGCACGCACGTAAAGGAATAGCTCTGTGCAGCCACAGCCAGCAGGGACCTGAGACCAAAGTTTAAATGAGTTTGGAAGGTGATTCTCCTTCAATAAAGGCTTCAGATGACTGCGGAGCTGGCCAGCAATGTTACAGCAGCCTTGTGAGAGGCCCTGGGAGCCAGAGGCCATGCCTTGATTCCTTACCCAGAAGAATTTAGTAAGAAATTATGAGATAATAAATGTGTATTTGTTTTATGCCACTAAGCTTTAGGGCTTTGACTTACACAATAGCTAACTAACATACCACCACAGCTCTTACTCTGATTCAGTCATTTAAAATAGGGATGCTATCAGTAGCCAAAGATGCCGTATTAATTAGAATTACAGTAGCTGCTATCATGATTAAAATCCAAGTGTAATTACCTTAACACATGTTTATTTTGCATTCACATAATTCATTGGTGGCGTTTTTGGGTGACTGATGGGCTTCCTACAAATAGTACTTTAAGGGCCAAGAGTTCTTCCATCTTGCAGTCCTGCCATTCCATATGATTAAGATTCTTCTCCCAGCTGGACAGTACATCCTCTTAATAACCAAGCCCCAAGTGACATACATTAGAATAGCCAGAACTGGAAGCAATAAGGCCAAGTAATGTAGGGTGTGCCTGGGCAGTCACATTCCAGAATCGATTCCAGATGACAGAAAAGGAAGCACGAGGTCCGGCAATCATCTAGTCACATCATAGATGTCATTGACGGATACATGCCAGGACCCTTGGAAAATAGCGAGTATGGATTTGTGGTCACTGGACCTGCTGTAAGCTACACTAGACACAAACTCCCTCAGAAACCGTCACTCTGTGGAAGTGCAGCCTCTTGGGAACTCAGTGGACACATTCATAGTGATCTTAGTTCCAGTCACTCAAGAGTAGTCAGTCTCCTTTCTATTGACTCAAGTCAATGTGGACTTGAAGGTCATGCGATGGAGTGTTTTTAATTAAAACCTTCATGCAGTTTCAATCCTGGGGATCAATTATTAAATACAGTGGAAATGTCAGATATCGGAACATTCTTGGAGTTTTGAGGTTTATTGTGACCAGTTAAGTCTCTTCTCACGGCTAACCACTGCCCTCGAGTTCAGCTACTATGCATGGCATGCTGCAATTCACCAGAGAAGACACCTTCCTCACGCAAGCACTGTCATGAGCAGTCCCCATACTTAAAGGAAGGGACGTAAGGAAAATTTCAAGATGCTGGTGTCAAGGAACATGGAAAAGCTACAAGGAAAGGCTTCCCGACAAAGGAAAAGACGAGTCAGGAGGACAGACATGAATGACCCAGTTCAGCGTTACAAACTCCTGAATTCCTTCAAGACCTTATGTATTACGCAAAGTAATTTCTAGCCCTTGAAATAGATTTCCAAAAATGTTCCCCAGATTTTTTATGGTATACTTAGTAAAGGGTATTAAATATTTCTAAATGAGATTGATCCCTATCTTTCTGCATGTCACACTACAGGTCACATTAAATTCAGATTTGGGTCACCAAGAAATCACGGTGGGACTAGAAGAGCAGATTCAATTTTCAAGTAAGAGTTTTCTATCACAAGAGAGTTATGGCAAGGAGAATTAGCAGGGAGGTTTCCTAAGATGTTAAGTTTTTAGGTTTCTTCCTATTTCTAAGATGCTTGAATCCTTCATGACAGCCCCATCCCAATAACATGGATTGAAATCTTCTCCAATATTTAAATTTCACTAAAGAGAAGTGGCAAGGCTAGGAGTCCAGCTCTCACCATCGCTCGGCGACCGACTGGATCTACGGTTGCATCTGGCTTTCCCCACTGCAGCCCCAAGGGCAGAGCTGATACAAGAGGACCCCCAGTGCACGCATATGCTTTCGGAAGCAGCACTCCATTAGTTTTTATTGAAAGCTATGCAGCCCCTCCTGCACAATGGACTTAGGATCCTGCCAGATCATGAATATCCTTTCCTAATACAACATAGGATTGCAAGTTTCTCTTTCAGTCTCATTCGGTAACCAACCCTTATCACACAACCACGGCCTCACAGTCATTCTCCAGCATCAGTTTCTAGAGGCCAGAGCTTTCTTCAGTCAAAAACAAAGGGATGATTAACTTGAAATTTGAAGTTAAAGATTGTAAGAGTACTTCACAAATGCAAAGAACTAAACGAAACTAGGACGTAAGAAACAGGAATGACTTTAGTGGATTAGAGTGATAGGCAGAGATGCAGAAATCTTCAGGTTGCAGCCAAAGGACTGACTTGACTACAGCCATTGCCAGTCCAGGAGTGGTGTTCCACACTTACCTGGCAAGGGCCCTAACCAATTAAAATGAATGCTGACTGAGAGAAAACATCAGCCTTAACACTTAAACATAAAGCTTAACACTCACTTAAAGCTGGATATTGGCTTTGCTTCTGTCCCTGTGTCTACAATGAAAGGACAAAGAATGACAAATCTGATTGGCTTAACTGTAGCCATGTATAACCAGCATCTCGCCAAAATTATACAGAATGAAGAAAGGGGAAGTGCCAGCAGAGTTAGGACAAGTGTTTGTGCTAAAGACAAAAACTGATTTCAACATACATACTGAAAAAAATATATACATATATACTCAGACGCAAATATATACACATATATTCAATATTAATTTTGACTTTTATGACTGTAAGATCATTTTATACATAAGCTTCTGCAAATCACGTATTTTAACATATTGTGGACGAGCAACTCTCCATAGAAGCATACATACAGCTTAACCTCTCTCTAGTAACTGGACCATACAGGATTGAATAAGCAGAATTGAATCCATCTGCTTGGCAGAACAGTGAAATTCTATTTGTCATAACTAAAACAATTCTGCAATAAACATTATTTACATCTACCTATTCATTCCAAAGGGATAAAATTCCCAGAGCTAGAACTACTCTTTTGAAAGGAAGATACATTTATAATGCTGACAGGTCAGGGCGTACTGCCACCCAAAGGGCAGTAGTCACATTTACATTGCTAGTGAACAACTACCTGTTTTCCCACACTGATATCAATACTGGATTTTATCCAAATCTTAGATTTTAATCTGAGAGCCAAGAAAATTAATTTTTGATTTTCTGATTAGTGAGGTTAAGAACTTCACAAATTATTTATTCATTTAAACTCTTCAACTGTGACACACCTGTTGGTATGCGCTGCTGTGTGCACAATGCACTTTGTTCCTAAATGACATACTCTTTCATATAAGCTGTATATATATTTTCTGTCAATTGTCTTCTACATCTTTTCAGTGCCTCTCACCACGCTGAAGTTTTACATCTTTGTGCAGGCTAACTTACTGCCTTACTAACATCTTCCGGACTCCACATCCTACTCAGTAAAGCCTTCCATTTTTCCATGTTTGCCTCTTACGTATTATTTCGGAGAAGTTAAAATACAATTGTATTATAATGTTTTTTTTTGAAAGTGGATAACCAATTATCAAAACATCATTTCCCCAATAATGAAAACCCAACCTTATCACCAAATCGAACATACCACATCTCAAATGCAAAGAAACTTCAACATGCCCTCGTCCAACAATATCCTGCTGTGATGGCCAAATTATTTTTCCTTATGTTGTTTCAACAAAAACTGTAAGTAAACATATTCTACAGGGACTTCATTGTGATGACAACTTACAAACATTTTCAGAGCACTGCATACATCTGGAAAAATATGTTCCTTTTATTGACATTTCCTATTGTTTAATACAATTCAATAATTTTCCTCTATTCAGAAACTGCTTTATAGTTTTTGTTTTTGATCTGAGTTGTATTACCTTCATAGGAATAATCAGAACTCTGCATCTTCTCTATACTAAAGCGGGGATTGGCAAACTGTTTCTGTAAAAGGGTAGATAGTACATATTTGGTTGTATAGGCCACAATGCGGCTGTTGCGCCTACTAAACTGCCATTGTAGCATGAAAGCAGCTATAGGTAATCTGCAAATGAGTGTGGCTGTGAACCAATAAAACTTTCTTTGGATGCAAATTTAATATAATTTCATGTTGTCATAAAATAATTCTATTCACCTGTTCAATCATTTAAAATTTTTGTAAAAATTGACATCATGGGCCATACAAAACACAGTGAGACTTTGGCTACAAGTTACAATTTGCTGACAACTACTCTAGATCAACTTACCTTAAGGTGAACTGTCCTTGAAAGGTTAACAGAATTTATTCAAAAGTTCAGGTAACAATAAATAGCAAATCTTGCCACACTTTTCAATTCTTAAGTAGCATGTCAGTAGTTGTGACTTTATGCATATACATCTTGCATTTTTCTGATTGTTTCGGTTCTTTTGTTGCAGGCAACCTACTCACCCATTTTTCTCTACACAGTTTCTAAGACTGTCAGGTGTACAGGAAAGGTGAATTTTCTCACCAACAAGGTCTTATCACCTTACATACGCAGATGAGATGGAGAGCCACACTGCCACGGAATCAAGTTTTAAACCAACGTTGGCTAAACCTGTCTACTTTGAAACTTTTGTTCCTGATGTAAACTGGTTTCTCTCAACCTCACTGTATGCATCATTTTTATTCAGAGCTGGCTATGTTAACTTCAGTGTTCCCAAAAAATGTTTTTAGAAGAGCTGAAATTAACCAATACTTAGTCTGGACCAGGCATTGTGCTAAGCACATCTTATCTGTTCACCTGTTTAAGAGACTGCAACACAAGGTTTCACACAAGAAACAAATGAATTACACTTAAACTTAAAAAAAAAATCAATCTGACCCCAATGTGAAGAACTTGTAATGCATAAAAACAACACTCAAAACAAAAAGAACTGAGAGACCAGTTTTTCGACTAATAGACTAGCTGAAATAATGATGTTGAGACTATGGTGATGGGAGTGAGGACAGATTCCAGAGAAATTTGGGAAACAGACCCACAGGACTTGATGTAGATGGTAAAGAAGGGCGGGCTGATGACTCTCCAGTATGAATTCTCTGAGCAAAGTGTGTTGTCTGTCTGAAGACTTTTCTGCTTTTTTTATAGTTATAGTGTCTCTCTCCAGTATGGACCCTTTTATGTTGATTGAGGTGTCCAATTTGGATGAAGCTTTTCCTACACTCCTTGCATTCATAGGGTTTCTTTCCAGAATGAATTCTCTGATGTACACTCAGAGACTGACGATGGCTGAAGGCTTTGCCACACACGCTACATTCATAAGGCTTCTCTCCGGTATGACTTCTGCGATGACAAATAAGGGAGGATTTTGTTTTGAATGCCTTCCCACATTCAATACATTCGTAAGGTCTTTGGCCAGTGTGAAGCCTCTGATGTTGAGTACAGGATGAGTTATCACCAAAGGCCTTCCCACATTCGATACATTTATAGGGTTTCTCCCCAGTATGAACTCTCTGATGTTGAATAAGGTGTGTGGTTTGGCTGAAGGCTTTACCACATTCCTTACACTCATACGGTTTTTCTCCGGTATGAGTTTTCTGATGCTGTGCAAGGTGAGCCTTCTGGGTGAAGGCTTTGCTACAAACCTTACATTCATAGGGCTTCTCTCCAGTATGAATTCTCTGATGAGTGGCCAGCTGTGAACTGATGCTGAAGGACTTACCACATTCCCCACATTCAAAGGGTTTCTCTCCCGTATGGATTCTCAAATGACTAGCAAGGTGTATATTCTGCCGAAAAGCTTTCCCACATTCTTTACATTTAAATGGCTTTTCTCCAGAATGTACTCTTTGATGTTGAGTAAGTGATGCATGATGGCTGAAGGCTTTTCTACAAACATCACATTCATATGGTTTTTCTCCAGTATGAATCCTTTGATGTACAGTGAGGGATGAGCCATACCTAAAGGATTTGTCACATACATCACATTTGTAGGGTTTCTCTCCGGTATGAATTCTCCTATGTTGATTAAGTCCTATATGATCACTGAAGGCTTTCCCACAATCAATGCAATCAAAGGGTTTCTCCCCAGTGTGATAATATCGCCAGTGACGAATAAGAGATGTGTTCTGTATGAAGGCTTTCCCACATTCAGTACATTCATAGGGTTTCTTGCCAGTGTGACATCTTTGATGCCGAGCAAATGATGAACCATCACTGAAAGCCTTTCCACATTCGTTACATTTGTAGGGCTTCTCTCCAGTATGAATTCTCTGATGAACGGTAAGGGATGAGCTCTGGGTGAAGGTTTTCTTACATTCATTACATTTGAAAAGTTTTTTTCCTACATAGATTCCTGTATGTTTTATTACCAATGGATTTTTGGGGAAACTTGTCTTAACTGAGTCATGATTATGAACTCTCTCTTCTGAAATGTCCAAATGGAACCATCTTCCAGATTTTTTATATATATGCTCTCTTTCCTTAGAGAGGGTTTTGTTATGAATGACTGTTTGTTGCCTGAATTGTGTTTCCTGACTTACCAGCTTCCTTTCAAACACACACTCAGAATCCCAGTTTTCTCTGAAAACAGAACACTCCAAGTTAATATTTGAAGCAAATGAATCCTGTTTTGGAAATAATTCCTGGGTCTCATATGTAGATTGTTGACCTGAAAGATATAAAAACAACATTTCCTTTATCATGGCAGGAAAAACGGAATCTGCTAAAAAGAAAATGTGAATGAATTCACTAATCGGTGAATTAAGACCTAATTAAACCACATAAAATTATGCACCTCTAAAACATGTAGACAAGCAGCCTATAATATATGTGAGAAGACCCCAGAGTGAATTCATACAGGAACCTAACAGATGTGAGCAGGAAAAAAATTATTAAATGTATGTGGAATCAGTTCCATGTTGAAGAGTAAGGAAAATAGTTCTGCAATCACACCACCTAAAAATATAGGCCATGACAGTCATTGCCTTCAACCTCTCTCGCACCATGTGTCCTGCTCCAATGTCAGAGCAGTCATCACATCACAAAAGTTGTTCCAAAAAGTTTGCCAAAGCACGAAGAAGACAATGCATTCTGGAGCATTCATCAGGATTACCTAAAAGCCTGGTCATTCCCCTACAACCAGAAGATGGTGTTTCTGTTAACCATATCTTATTTAATTTCAAAACCTACATTGCAATTGATAGCTGAAACTCACTGGCCACATAAAGTCATGTTTACATTCACCTGCTTGCCTCCACAAGACGGACAAAATCCTCACTTCTTTGGCCACTTATTAGTGGGTAGGGCCTTGCAATTTAATTTCTCATTTTGAGGAGACTGTTTGCATACAGATGGTGAGTACTAATATTGTATTTAATTATATATGTACACTACTGAACAAGTATATGTCTGATCTCAGACTCTGGGCTTACAAGGAGGACTGAATATTTCTGAAATCCTTTTGCTGGATTACTTAGCATGGACCAAAAATCTGTGTGTGTACGGTTAAAATGCAGTAAATATATGTAAATGACAGTGGGATTGGGGAGATGATTCAGACAGAGTTAAATGTTGGTTTCAAAAAGGAAAATAAAGCCTTTGTCTAAGGACATGTAAACAGTGAGAGCTTTCCCTCTCAGATCAGTAAAAAGTCAGGGATGGCTGCTTTCACTTCTATTTAATGCTGTCCTAGAAGTTCTAGCCAGAGCAGTTAGAAGTAGAAGTAAAAGTCACTCAAATTAGAGAGAAGCTATATTTGCAGATGACATGATCCCATATGTAGAAAAACCCTAAAACATCCGCAAGGATTAGAATTAATCAATACATCAAAATTGTGGGATACAAGATCAACACACAAAAATTGGTTGTATTTCTATGCGCTAGGAATCAACAATCTGAAAAGGAAATTATGGAAACAATTCCATGAAAAATGACATTGGAAGAACAAGTTATTTAGGAATAAATTTGCCCAAGGAGGTGCAAGGTCTTATGCTACAAAGTACAAAACACTGCTGAGTGCAGTGAGGACCTAAATAAATGGAAAGACATTCTGTGTTCATGGATAGGAAGAGAGCAAAACAAACTAAATTGTTACAGAAGTAAGGCCAAACAAATTTGTTATGTAGTTCAAATGGGAATAATACATCTATTAATAATAGAAAAAAAGTATGAGTGAAACAAAGTGAATGCCTCTAAAAGTCAGCAGAGTGAATGCCTCTGTAAATGAAGACACCACCCAACTTAATCTACTGTATATAGAGAAACATCATGTGCAAACTCACAGACCACACAAACTGGGATCAAAATATATCACATTTATAAAAAGGATTTATACTCATGTCATATAAAGGGAAGGAAATATGACCCCACAGAAAGGCATCATCAACAGAATGTGAATGTAAAGGGATTTAAACTGCATATATTCTCAGCATTACAAGCAGCTAGGGTAATGATGAGCAAAAAAAAATATCAGTTTTCACCCAACAGCTTAGCAATAATTTAAAAAAATACAAAATACCATTGGGGAAGTAGGCATAGCACTATACCCATAAAACTTAAAAAAAAAAGTATACTTTGATCATGCAAAGAGATATGTACAAACCATTATTTATTTTAGGTAAATACTGGAAAAGACCTAAATGTTCAAATGTCCTCAACAGTAATTCAGTTGAGCAACTTACGGAATGTCCGTACTAGACTGCCATTGAAAAAATGAAGTGAACTGTATGTATCAAGTTTCTAAGGCCACAAATAGAACTCATAAAATAAATGATATGTTAGACTTTTTTAAATCATACATATCACAATTTTAAAGCACCTAATTTAAAACCACATGTGAAAAAATTGTGTAAGACAATACATCAAAGAATCAGTATGTTTATATTGAAAAATCACTGAGATTGTTAAGAACACATTAAGACATGAATAGAGAAATGTTATAAATGAGGGACATCTTGCAAAAAGATAAAGAGAATAACCAAAAGTAGGGAAAGTATTCAACCTCTTTGACAATTAAGAAAAATAACTTCAGGCTACAATCCTTCATACCAATAAACATTTTCATCAAAATATATAATACATCTAATCATCTAGTCATTCCTAGAATTGCCAAAAGCAAACAAAGCTTTCAGAACTTAGCAGATGAAAAACAACTGCACGCATGACTGAACGATCATTCCTACTACCTGGAAAATGTGTTCATCATGCCGGGAAGAGGTCTGAAGGTGCCTTGTTACCATATTGTAATTATGGTCATGATTTTCTATTATTTTCCCAAATGGGGTAAGGTTACATTTTCTACAAACTATTGCTTTCTTAAGAAGTTTCTTTTCCTTTCCTCATGTATCAAAAGAGGAAGACACCTCCACTTACATCTTCCTGCAGTCTGACTTGTGCCACCCTGTGCCACCGAAACAGGAAGCTCCTGGGAAGCCTGTCACCGGGGTTACACCACTAGAAATTTTGCAAACTCTATTTCATGCAAGTCATCCATGAATGTGTCTTATGCCCTCCATTAGAGTAATTATTGACAATGACAACATATGTGTAAATTCATTTTCTCCAGTTGCCTGCTAACGGCAAGCAGAGTGGCTCCCGCAAATAATTTTCAATGCGTGGTTCTTACAGGAACAGGTGTGTGACGCAGTGAGTGGGCCATGTGATTGCAGGACAGTAAGCCTCTGGGAGACCCCTCCAAGTACATCGGGGTCAGGACAAGGTCACTGAAGGAACTGAGCAGCAGTCTGGGTGGCTCAGAAGAGGAGAAGCACCTCAGGGGATGACTTATCACTCGGGAGAGGGCAGCAGAGGACGAAAGAGAGTAACTTGAAATCCCAGAGCTTGGTTTGCTCTAGATCTGGAGGACCCGGTGGTTTTGTGAGGACTCAGCCTCCTGGGCAGAAGCTACAGTCTGCCAGCCGCCGGCCTCTCCCCACCCCCCAGGGCTCCCTGCCTCACTCCGTACAGACACCAAACCTGGCTTAGAAACAACATCCTGCACGCAGGAGAGGCGTGGGGTTTGGTCATATGCTTGACATCCTTACATTGAGAACGAGGCCCCTGGTTTCAATAGAAAAGCGTATGATCCGAAGAGGCGGAAGGAAAGCGGGCAGCATCTGAACGGCGTCCGTGATGCCCAGCCGCAGGAAGGTGCCGACTGCCGGCCCTCCGAGTGTCGGATTCTTACCTTGGGAACCGCCACACAGATTCAGCCCGAAGTTTCAGGGGGCCCTCCCCACCCACGGTTCAAATTGAGGAGGGAAAGGGGCGGCCCTGCAGACAGGCTCCGATGTGGGGAGGGCGTGCTCACCTGCCGCAGCCGGGCCGCCAGGGCTCTCCCACAGCCTCCTCCCCCCGGGGCCCGGGGGCCGAGGGAAGCCCGGGGCCGTGTTCGCGGTGGTCGCCAAGCCCTGAAACGGCACAAACACATGCCTGGATCAAATCATGCTGGTGAACCCGCAACGCACCGGGGGTGGGGGGCTGTGTCTACACACTGCGAAGATGTGCTGGGAATTCTCACTTCGGTGCTGAGTGATCCGCATGGCATAATGCTCAGGCCTGTTACACAGTACACGTTTGGGAAAAGAGAGAGAAATAAGAGAATCTGTTTCTCCTGTGGAGAAGTGGTAATTTTGTAAGGGGGAATGAACTTACACAGTGTCAATTTCCTAATGCTGACCGAAGGGTCCCCCACCTTCAACACACAGTGTGCAACAAGCCTGCAGGGTTCTTCGTATACAACATCTTTGATGAAAACGGGGCTGAGATCATGCTCAAAGTTTTCACACGGTCATCACATGCCAAATGTTTCTGATGAAGCAGACGTGTTTATGATTCAGAACCGAACTTCCCTGCGTTTCTTGTGCGCATCAAGACTGTGTGGTCTTTGTTCTGCAGGAAACCGTCTACAACCAGCAGTGTATTCACACAGAACTTCCCCCATGCTTACTGCAGTCACGGTCTCCTTCCTCGCGAAGGGTTTCTCCAGGAAGGATGCTGTCTGGACTAACGCTTCCTCCCGACTTACCTGCTGCCTCTCAAACAGAGCATCGAATCCCCCTAACGTGGGGCACGGGAGCCTCGCTGTCACCGCCCGCCCTGACTTCTCCTCACACAAGGCCTGTGCAGGCAACGCCTTGCTCTCCGGTGCAGCCTTCAAGTCTGAAAGATATTGAAAAAATGAATTTCTCTTTTACTATGTATTAGTATGAAGAAAACTTCCAAAATGTAACCAAATGAATTAAAATCCACAGAAAAGCATGTTTTGAAAGCTTTTTCTTATATGACTAACCAACCTTCCGTCCGCTGGTGTGTGTCGTTGAGTTCTAACGGACACAGTGTGGCTTTCTCACCTGCACGATCCCCACACTTCTGGTCCGGGAGGAGTGGGTGCAGAGCCAGGGACACGGCCGCGCACAAACCCTCGAGTCTAACACGAATGCGGCCAATACGGACAAAGGGGGAGGAAAGGCCACAGGAGAAAACATCCGTATGGTCCTTATTTCAGCACTAAATAAAACCACTTGGACACTTTATCTTGAAAAAAGTTTCTTCTCTAGCTCTATTTTTTTTTTTAACAATGCCTCCTGTTTTACTGCAGAGTCAACTAGCAGCAGTTCAGACCCCGGCCTTAAAAGTACAAGTCTTCATGATCAGCTAGAACCTCAGCAAGAGATGAAGGGTTGAGAGAAGGAGAAAACCCGTTCTGCTGCATGAAACCGGTTCGGAGGGTGTGACTTAGCAGGATGCCAAGTGGGGAAGGTCCACAAAACGCCCTCCTAGTTCTCCTGCCCGCGTGACGATCCACGTGAGCCGCCGCAGCTTGTACCTGAGCCACCTGTCCTGCCCCATCAAGAAAAACCTTTCCTTTCAAGTATGATTTGAGCATAAGAGGTCTTACGAGGGTCTCAGTCCTTCAGAAACTGCTGCCACCCCTCCCACAGGAACCTCCAGACCCAACCCCCGAGTCCTTGTCTTACTTGATTAATTTGTTGTTGCAGAAATAATGATGTGGTTGAAATCTCCGTATTCCCACATGCTATAAATACCACCACAGTATCTGTAAGAATATTCCATTAAATGTGAACCAGGGCTCTCCTCTGAGAGCCGATCACCCCACTGCCTGCCGCCTGTGCACACAGGGAAGTCCACGCACGGCCCAACCCACTCACCTCTCACCCACCAATCTCTTTTTCCTAATTCAAATGTTTCCGAAAGAGCTTGAAACTGGGAGTGATCTTCCTTCTTCCTCCCAAGCCCCTACCTCCACTTACCCAACAGAGGACAGCAGTTTCCACGTGCTCTAAGTTATGTACGACATGAACATAACCCCGTGAGACAGTTAATTCTTTAGCAGCATAGCTCCCCCCACCAGCCAGGGCCTGAGGGCCTCTCTCAAAGCTGACTCTCAGTAAGAGAACCCCATAAATGAAACACTCATTTATCAGACAGAAATGAGGCAGTAAAAACAACATAGAATCAGGCAAAGATTTTTTAAAGAGCAGAGATGACTATGTAAGTGTCAATGACAAAGGAGCTGGGAAGGAGCTGGGAAGAAGTGGGGCCCAGAGCAGAGGAGAGGCGTGGAGAGAGGGGAGACGGGGCCTGAGAACTCGGGCGGCGCGTGCCCGAGAGGCCGTTTCCGCTCCAGGCGCAGAGGCTCCGGGAGTCTGCTGACAACCCTGCATGCCTGAGGGCAGGGCTGTGCCTGGCAGGGGCTTCACCCCATCTGTGGGCCCTGGTTCACCTGGGCACTGGCCTCTTGTCAGCTCCCTCGTCACTGTCCAGGGCTCCTTCTTCTGTTCCAAAGAGGAGATCATGTCAGGCTTATAAGTGCAGAGTCCTAAATACACAAGAAACAGGAGGTGGTCACGCTGTGGGGTCTGTCCAGCCTTGAGGCAGCCGCCTTGGCTGGAGGGAAGTGGGACAGTGCAGGGCACGGGGCTGACCGGGTGGAGGGCTTCGGAGAGATGAGGTGGGGGGTGGGGGGCGGGGAAGGCCCTCACCCAGCGAGGCCAGGCTCCTGTAGGTCTCCAGCATCACGCTCCCGTGCAGAGCCCGCTGTGCGGGGCTCAGCCACTGCCACTCCTCCGGGGAGAACTCCACGGCCACATCCCCGAACGTCACCAGGCTCTGCAAGGACACAACCATGTTCCTGCTCGACCGGGATTCACGCCCCATGCCCCTGGGGGTTGTCATGGGCTCAACTGCAGCCCCCAGATTTATGTGTTCAAGTCCTAAATCCCAGAACCTCGGAATGTGGCCCTATTTGGAGAGAGGGCCTTCAAAGGCATAATTAAAAGGTAAATGAAGTCATATGGTGGAATGAAGTCACTGATGCAATCTGACTGGTGTCCTGAGAAGAGGTAGGGACCCGGGATGTGTGTGCACAGAGGAGAGCCCATGTGAGGACAGCGGGGTGGCCACCTGCAAGCCAAGGAGGGGGGTTCGGAGAAGCCCACCCTGCCCGTACCCTGCCCTGGGCTTTCCAGACTCCAGGACTGGAGACAGGAATGTCTACGGTGTGGGCCACCCAGTGCGTGTGATTTTGCTGTGGCAGCCCGCGCAGACTAACACAGGGGCCTAGGGATCACCTTCCCCTCTTTTTGGGTAAGAACCACAGATATTGGGAATACTATCCGGGGATGTGGAAACCTAGTGAATTAGCGGACAGCTTGTCTCGTTACACGATAAGTTCTAGAAGCGAGACGAGTACAGAGGCGGCTCTTGCCCTGCGAACTGGCGGTCCTGCTGCAGGTGGAAGGAGGCAGGTACACATCCGCCCAGGACCGTGAGCACCGGGGCTACGCTGTTGCCTGAATGGCAGGTCCCAGAGCACGTTCCATGGTGAGGACAACGGGGTGGCCTGGGCCAGGCAAGGGCGGGGGACAAACAGGACTCCACCCCAAACTGGGTTTTGAGTGTTTCCATTTTACTTGCAGTGCTCACTAGATGGTGAGCGTTCACTTTTTAAAAAAGAACTAAGAAAATTCTTTTTTCCTGAAATAAAGATGACTGTACAATAAGAATGAAAAGCAACATAGAGCTTTTAGTTAACAAAAGGCCCCTGAGCGGCTGGGAGGCACCTAGGACGTGCGGTGGGCGTGTGAAGGCAGGTGCGCCTCTCGCCTACCACCGGCAACTGTTATCGGCGCTTTTAGGATTTCGGCGGACGAGTCTCATGCATTCCAATGTATCTCAGACATCTACCCAGTTCAAACTCCGACTCCAGGAATCCGGCTAACAGAAGGTAGATTTAAATGACTGGGATTTTCAAAGTACATTCTCAAGACAACAGCAAAACAGTGCGATCACCCCAAAGGCTAAAGTCAGTCCCCTTCACTTAACAGCTCTGTACCCCTAAACCCTCTGTCTCAGCTCCCCACTTATAAAGTGGGCAAGCCGACAGAAGCGTCCTGTTGGGCGGAGAGGATTAAACACGGCAGCGTATACGCAGTGCTCTGAACTAGGGGCATCACGAAGCAGTGACGGGATGTCAGCTCTGGGGACCTGACCCACAGCTGAACCCTCCAGTTTAAGGGTTCACACAATCTGCCAGAAACAAACAGCCCTTGGATGTTTGGTGTCTGAATAAATGCCATCAATGTTATTTAACCCACATCAACTTTGAAGACATTTTTAACCGAATTAGGTAAACACAAGTCAAAGGGTTCTGCCAGTGATTTCTTGATCTGTATGGAGACGGGAAGCCTGATGCATGGCTCTCCTACCCCCCATGCCAAGGAAAACACCTGGTGACACTTTCAGGACACCGCCAAGAACTGCTCAGGGAGCCTCGTGCAGAAGGCCCACTCGTGCCAACCTGAGCAAGCTAGTCTCAAGCAGGCACCAGCAGCTCGCACGTTGGAGCCCGCGGACCTGAGAGCAGAAGGGGCTCTGCCCGTGGAACGAGGGGCGGGGCAGCTCCTCTGGCTCCTCAGATGGTGCCTGTGCATCTCTGCTTCACCTGCATTTTGCACCAGCAACTTGTTAAATGCTTTCAAATTCTGAAAACTGTGCAAGACTGAGCAGCGGAATCCCCAAGAAAACTGGGACTCAAACACTTCAACGCGCGCGTACGCGAAGAGAGACAGGCCAGACTCAGACAGACAAACGCCGCGTGATCTCGCTTACACGTGGACCCTGAGCTGGTGACACTCAGGAGCACAGGGGAGTGGTGGCTGCGGGGCTGGGGAGGGCCTGGGAGGGGCTGGTCAAAGGGCAGTACTCCCAGCTGCACGGGCTGATTCTAGACGTTTGATGTGAAGTCCAGCGCCAACAGCAAACACTACTGGTAAATTCTTATATTTTACTGAGAGTAGATCTTAGGTTAAGTCCTCTTACCACCAAAAATGACAATGACAAAGGGGACAGAAGGGAACTTCGGGAGGTGGTGGGTAATACGGCCTTGATGGTGGTGGTTTCATGCGTGCAGACTTCCCAGACTCACCACCACACATTAAAAACGTGCAGCTTTTTACATGTCAGTCATACCTCAATAAGGAGGTTTAAAAACAACAAAAAACCCATTTCAGTGCAAATACTCTCCTTTGGGTTCAAGACTGAGGTGCTCTCTTCGGACCCAATGCTGACAGATGGCTTTCCAGATTCCCGTCTAACAATTCTAACGGCACACTCCCATTTTGCACTTATTTTCAGATAGTCAAGTATTTCACATTTTTTTTAGATACCCTTCTTTACTATGAAACACATTACATACATGTAGTATATAAATTGTATACTAATTATAACCTTTTAAAAAAATCTTTACAACATCTTTATAGCATCTTACAATAACTGTAAGTCTGTTGGTGCAAGAGAAAACAAGGCCCCTTCTTCTAGCATTTGCTACTGCTTGGTCAATGGTAAGAAAACTAATTTGGGGCTCCTGAAGGGAGTCTAAGTTCCAGTATTTTCTTATACTTGGCACCTGGGCTTTTCAGTTCTCTTTCTCTTATGGGAACTATCCCTTCTCCGCCTCTTGACCCCATTTCCAGAGACACCCAACATGAGCAGTATGTGCGTGCCCTCCAAGGCATTTCCTCGGTTTATACAGGCTGCCCTTCATGTACAGGGTCAATGACTTCGGTCAGTGCTGGGGGCTGCATGCCCGTGTCCCCCCCATTCACACGCGGAAATCCTAAGGCCCTTGGGAGGTGCTTAGGTCATGAGGGTGACCGCTCTTGAATGGGGTTAGTGCTCCCGTAAAGGTGGCCCCGGAGAGCTCCTGGACCCCGGTCACCGTGCAAGGACACAGAGAGAAGGCGCCGTCTATGAGCCGAGAGGCGGGCCCTCACCAGCGCCCACACAGAATCTGCCGGCACCATGAGCGTGGGCTTCCCTGCTCTGGAACCGTGAGAGGTAAATGTGTTGTTTATAAGCCCCCGTCTGTGGTGTTCTGTGTCAGCACCCTCAAGGACTCAGTCAGCACATGTCTTCTGCTGTAAGAACAGTTACACTCACAGCACCGACAATATACCCCACAGCTCTGCGTACTTGCACTTAAACTTGCTTCATCCTCACAATAATCCCAATAGTTAGCCCACTGCTAGTCCCATTTTGCAGATTAGGAAACAGCTCTGACTTGCCAAGATCACAGTCCTGTGCAGAGCCGGGACTGTGAACCACAAAGTCTGACTGAACAGTCTATGCTCAGCCTCTGCACCAGGGCCAGCCAAGTCTTTCCGTAAAGGGCCAGGGAGTAAATATTTCAGGCTGTGTGAGCCAGACAGACTCTGTCACAGCCACTCACCTCTGCCCTTGGGGCCCAGCAGTGGCCCCGGAGGGCGTGTAAACAAAGTGTGCTTGGAAAGGCAACTGAATGGACACCAAAAGGTGAACCTAATATAATTTCCATGTCAAAAAACACTGTTCTTCTTTGACTTTTTTTTTTTAACCACTGAAAAATGTAAAAACCATTTGTAGTTCAATAGCTTTACAAAAAGAGGTAGTGGGCCAGACCTGGCCAGCGGACCAGTCTGCCAACTCTGTCCAACACTATTTTTGGCTCTGTTAATGCTTGTCACCCAAAGACTGGGCTGTAAGTTTCTAGAACAATCACAGTGGCACAGGACGCTGCCAGCGGACACCCACTCAGCCTCAGTCCGTGTGGCGCTTTCCTTCAGGTGGCACTCCTACTAGCTTAGAAGAGCCTTACGAGAACCACAAGGCGGGCACCGCCATCCCTGTCTCCACCGATGACGGAGATGGGGCCGTTTAAGTTGCCTCGTGGCTGCACAGCGATTAAATGCCAACATCAGCGTCTGAACCCAGCCCTGTGGCCCCACTGTCCACACGCGTGGCCGCCACACCTGGCCTTAGTTAGAAGGTTCCACTCTGACCACAGCAATAACACTGGATATCCATTCGTCCTGACAGCGAAGCGGGAGCCACCAGATAGTGTGGCTTCAGGCAAAACCTCCTCTAACTGCTACGT
The DNA here is from genome assembly GCF_040802235.1 of Manis javanica. Classification (NCBI taxonomy): domain Eukaryota; kingdom Metazoa; phylum Chordata; class Mammalia; order Pholidota; family Manidae; genus Manis; species Manis javanica. Next base: position 1,890,383 of record NC_133172.1, read on the forward strand.
GGCTCAGTTAGGGACCATCAAGAGGGCACAGGCCGCTCCCAGAGGTGCTGGTCTTGTTCCCGTTCCCGCTGCCTTCACGGGAATGTGCAGACTTGTAAACAGCTTCACGACAGGCCACTATTTCACAGAGAACACACACGGGTACAGTTCCTGTCCCAACTCTTAACAAAGACCAGCTAAAGACATCAAAAACAAACAAACAAGCAACTTTACCCTTATAGAAAAATAGTTGGAGCTAATATTTCACAGGAAAAAGTGAATGTAAAGCATTTTATGGGAAAAAATTCTTTAAGGAGTTGTTTTGGTTCAGTTCAATTCAGTTAATTTTTAAAGCACATGAATGAAAAGTTGATAATCATCTTGTAGGTGACATTTACTTTTTTTAAAAGCATGACTTCTAGCTTTTGAGGCCCTATTGTTGTTCCATTGAAATACGGTTTTAAGTATATTCTGATTTCATCTAAGTTTGGAAAATGTTAATCAACAAGGTAAGAAAAACTTCTGGGAATGTATTCATAGGAAATAATCTGGAATAATGCACATTTTCAGGTATAAAAATATTGTCATAATACTATATTAAATAGCAAAACATTGATTATCAGAGAACTTTAAGACTATATTCACACATCCACCCACCAAATATTTTCTGTATCAAGTCCTGGAGCAAAACTGTCCAAAATCCCTGCCTGAGTCAAGTGTACCTGGTAGTAAGGGAATCAGCAGAAAGCCAGATAAATTAAATATACATTGTGTTGAAACATGCTAAGAGTTTTAAAAGTAACACAGAAAAGAGAGATGTGAGGTATTTGGGTGGGCAGCTCTGCAGACAGGGTGATCAGAACCACAGAAGGCAACTTTTGGGAAAGCAAAGCGTGTGGTGGGGGTGCGGCAGTAAACCCCACAGCCTTGTGGGGCCGTGGGCGCACACTGAGGATCCGGCCTTCACGCCGGGACGGTGGGAGGGCTCTGAGTAGGGGCTGTGATGGGGCCAAGAGAACAGCCCTCTGGCTGCTGCAGAGGGAAGCGACCATCAGGTGAAGCCGGAGGCCACAGAAGTAGAGTCAAGGGCCGGACAGGCGGATAATGAGGATGGAGGCAGTGGTGGGCGTAGTGGTACAATTTTAAAACTGTGTTGACAGGATTTGCAAGCAGACCAAATAAAGGAGGGCAGAGAAAGAGAGGAGGCACAGATGACAGACACCAAGGTTGCTGACCCAGTAACTGAGAGCATGAAACTGCGTGGTCTGAGACAGAGACACTGTGGGGGGGCCAGTCTCGGGGGACATCTCAGGAATTCGGGTCTGGATGAGAGGTGTGGGTTACCTAGTCGACACTGCAGTGGAGGAGCTGAGCTGGACACAGGCCTGGAGCTCCGAGGGGAGGCTGGGCCGGGAAGATCAATCTGGGGGCAGCCAGCACAGGGCTCCGTTTCACAGACAAGAACAGGCTGCGCTCCCAGGGGAAGGGGTACAGAGGGACAGCACCAGAGCCCCGAGACACACCGACAGCTGCAGGTCAGGGAGATGAGGAGGAACTTGCAGCTGCAGGAAAACCTGAGAGGCCAGGAAGGTGAGAGGGGAGCCAGGTGAGTGTGCATCCTGGAAGCCGAGGGAGAGAAGAGCCCACGGCTGGGCGACGGCTAAGTCAGACGGTAGCAGCCAGCTGCTTCTGTAAACATGGTTTTATTGGAACACAACCCCAGCCATTCGTGGACTACTGTCTGCGCTGCGTTAGCTCTAGGGCACGGAGGGGAGAAGCTGCAGCTCATTTACGTCTGCCACCGCGGAGAGTTTGTTCAAGCCCAGAGCTGTTTCAAATGCCCATGAGTCAAGACAGACTAAGGACCGAGTCCTGCACTTGGTAACGTGATCACCGGTGACCTGCTTAGAAGCATCTGGGGGGGCAGGGGGACCCAGTGCATGTATTCGTGAGCTGTGTATTTACTGAGACAAGCTGACAGACGCAAACAAAACAATTTATTAGCATTTCAAGAAGCCACACAGTCAAGAGGGAAAAGACAGCCTTTCGGTGTCGCCTGATACTGCCCTGATACTGCCCTACGCCCCCTCTGCCTGCCTTCAAAACAAGGCTCAAAAACACCTCCTTGCGGCCTCCCTCCCCTTCCCCACAGAGGCTATAAGCCAATTCCACCCACAGCGCGGGGTCCAGGCGCCTGAACTCTAGAACCTTGCTTGCTTCCATGACTTTCCACCAAGGAGCTGCGAGCTCCCGGGAGCAGGGACCCGGCTGCCGGAAACCATCTGTTCCTCCAGGCGCTGGCGCAAAGCGGGTATCAAACCAACTAGGCACATGCACCATGTGGGGTGTGGTGTTTGCCCCGAGGGGCACCCTTCACCTCTGTCAGAGTCCCTCTGAGAAAAGGGGCACAGGGAGGGGGCGAACCGAGGTCCCACCGAGGATCACCTCTGAGCGGGATGAGGGTGAAGCACCCAGGGCTAGCGATCCCCACAGGCCCGCCGCCCACCAGAATGTGAGACATGGGAACCAGCTCCCAGGACGGGTCTCTTAACACTGAAAACGTTGAAAAGGGAATAAACATTAAGTCTTGGAAAGCAAGAAGGCATTTCAGGGAAGAGAGAAAATGTCAGCTCACCTGGGACACGGCTTTCGGTCCCACTCCCGTCCCCGCAGTCTCCAGCTTGTACCTCCGCTCCTGGCGAAGGGCGGCGTCCCTGCAAGGCAGAGCTGGGGGAGGAGAGTGGAGTGGCTGCAGGCCGGGTCTACACCAGCTCCTGAATCACTAGCCTGGAAACGAGCCCTTCCTGCCGAGTCTTCGACTACAGCCAGAAACCAGAAAGGGCTTCAGCAGGTGCAGAATCAGAGGCTGGAGCGAGCAGGGTGGGATCACTTTTTAAAGGCGCAGCTGGGACATGGGTTGCAGCGGGACGGGAGGGGGTTCCCGCTCTCTGGGGGCTTGGAAACAGGGATCTCCCTGCGTGGGTGACCCCAGGAGGGTCAGGTCCTACCCTGAACCGCTGACTGATGCTCTGACTCAGGCTGGGCTTCGCGACCTCTGTGGAGTCCCCGGATCCACAACCCTCGGGGTCCGTGGACGCCATTCACTAGCACCCGGGCCCCGGGAGGCCCCCAACCCCAAGACCCCACCTTCCCCCGCACCCGAGGGGATGGATTCGTCCCCGTCTCCCCGCCCCTGCCCGGCCACCTGTCACCCTCACCTCTGTTCGCAGGCCCCGCGGTCACCGATGCTCGCTGGCCCTTGGATGGGAGGCCGTTCCTGGCGCGCGGCCTTCCCCGGGCAGGGCGGGCGAAAGGGGCCGGGGTCCCCGCTGTCCGGTCCCGGCTCGTCCCGGGCTTTGTGCGGGGGGCGCCTCGCCGCGGCGTGGACCCCTGCCCGCAGGCCCCCGCGCTCCCGCTCGCACTCGCCGCCCCCCGCATGTCACCGCGGCGCGCGGACCCCCGGCAGGCCCGGCGCCGGCGGCCCCGCCCCGCCCCGGCGGCCGCCCCCGCCCAGCACGCAGGAACCGGGCGGCCGGCTGGCCGGAAGTGGGCGTGCCCGCCCGCCGCAACGCCCTCTGGGACCCGCAGTCTTGGCCGGGGGCCTAGGCGCGCCTTTCGGCTCCGCCCCGAGTCCACACGCGCCGGCGGGCCCCAGTCCAGCCGCTCCCGGTCCTTCCGGGTCTTAGCCGCCCGGGCAGCTGTCGACAGAGGGGCCAGACCTGAGCGGAAATACAGGCCGTCCCGGGACAGAGCCGCGCCCCAGGGGCTTCTGGGAATCCGCGCCGGGAGGAGAGCGCGCAGGCGGGGGTGGGGTGGGGCCGGTGGGCAAGTAGTGGTACCCGAGTGGCGGGTCCCCACCTGGCCTTTCAACCACGTGCCGCGCACCCCCCCTCCCCGTAGCATCACCGAGACGCGGGGGCGTTCATCCTGTGGCGCTCTTCGCCCCCGAGCCGTTGCCTGAGGATCCTCCGCGCCGTCACGGGCCGCGGCTGCACGCTCGTCACGCACGGAGGCGCGTCCGCGCTGCCGGGCCAGGCGCCCCGGGCCGCCGTGGCGGGGTCCGGGGCCCCCTGACGACGAGGACCCCGGGCTGTTCCTGGGCCTTCCGCATCTTGGCTGGTGGCTGCGCGGCCGTATGGGCTCGTCAATTCTGCACCTAAAGCGAGGGCATTGTGCTTCACAAACTTGGAAACTCACCGGACGGCGCACCGAGCATCCTGCTGCAAATGCCCTAAGAATAAAGTTGTAAACGCTCGTTGTGGTAATAGACCCAAGACTGTCCTTGAATTAATAAAATGGCACAGGCTGTTGGGGGGCGTTTTGAACCAGCGCAAAGGGAAGCCTGGGTAGAGAATAGAACCCCTCTGTTTTCTGGACCGGCCTTGGAGTTTGTACCTCTCGCCCACTCGATGTACACACCCTTTTCCCGGGCTTGGCCTTTGCCTGCGCCTGGGATACCCTGACCCAAACCATCGGTGGCCTGGGAAGTATGGCATATCTTGCGTTTCCATTTACCGTTTCCCGTTGAACATCACAGTTAAAGGAAGCGGCCCAACCATACTCCCAGGGCCCGCGTATCCTCGCCTGTCAGGACCAACCGCCCTGGCTTTGATCCTTCCTACTCATCCGGCGGCATGGAAGTATTAAAGGACAGCAGTCGTTTGACCCACACTGCACACACTCTCTGTTCCTGATGGGAAGACCTCCTCCGTGCACAAAAACCTCTAGGCAAGCGTAGCTCAAACGGAGAAAGAGCGACCAACAATTATGAACATGGGAGAGCAGACCCGGACATGGCAGCTACTACAAGGACATGCCCCAACCATCTTCTTGCCAGTAACAGCTGCACAGTAACTTTTCAATTTGCTCTCCGAGTGGCAGGTGAAGCTTAAAATGGCCAGGTGGCGTTCAGCTTCCGATTCAGTTGGTACCATTACCCAGAAAATTACGAGAAAAGCAGTAAACTGCACAAATTAGCACATCAGGTATGTAATCCCTGAGGTGTACACCTACAAATTTAGCCCAATTCAAAACTTTGTTCCAACTTCTGAGGTCACTCACTTCAGCAGCCATTTTCTACATTCTGGTATAGATGTTGATAAATACTTATGGGAGTCTATCACCCCATCCCTAATCTCTCATATAACCTCTGCAAAATTTAAGAATCATATTTTTTTCTTCCTTTGAATCAGTGAAGCTATATGGTATTAGTGGGGTAAAAAGGAAATTGGCTAACCTTCCTCCACAGCTCTCTCAGGCAAAGAATTATTTGGTATGCTTTCTGAGGGGCTAAGAGTTTAAAATCTCCAAACTCTCCCATAAATCCTCATTCTAATAACTAAGTCACCAACCACTCCTAATTAACAGCAAATATTTTACTTAAGAAACCTGCCAAAATTGTGAATTTCACTGGCACTGACTCATTTCTTTGATGTTTTAGAGATCACGGCCATGTGTTGTGTGGTAGTCCATGCTTTAAAGCAAACAATTTAAGCATTCATTCTTTCTCTTGCTTTACAGTATCCATTATGAACAGGACCATACATATACTTTAGAGTGCCTGTTCTTGACCCCTTCAGTTCTAAGGCAATAGCGATGTAGACCACGGTTGATTAGCTGTTTTACTGTCCCTATCAAGGCATACTACTTTTGTGGCACAAATTACAGCTAGGAGCCTTACAATCCTTAGTTCCATTTCACCCAATAACCAAACTTTAATGATCCACATTATCTGAGGATCTTTTGCCTGAAACCCACTCAATGCTACCAATTTCTGTATTGGTTAGGTTTGTTTGGTTGACAGAAAAATAATTTAATTTTAAAGTGAAAACAAGATACTGAGATACAAACCGGAAGGAATATGAAATAGGTCAGCTCAAGCAAGCAGAGCAGTGGACACTAAGACATCTTAAAGTTGTGGCCAAAGGATACTTAACTCCCTCCTGTGTCCCAAGGAGACAGTATCACATGGGATTAAAGTGAACCATGTACAACTGGCAGCACAAACTAAACTTCACGGAATGACATCAGAGCAGCTCAGGGACAGACTTTCTGTGTATTTGTGTGTTCATCGTTCCTATTCGTGTTGTGGACAAAAACAGTGTCATCTGATATTTATTCTTTTTAATTTTTAAACATCATGTATTTATAACTATGCAATCATATTAGTTATGAGAATTACATTCCTAATGAACTACAAGACGTCTTTGTGCCTATAGAGATCTACCTCCTCCTTTACAGTGCACAGTAACCTACTGAACTGATTTCCCATAATTTAAGTAACCAATTTACTAGTGCTGGACATTTAAGCTGTTTCCACTTTTTAGTAATTCCTTAATAAATGTGCTTATGTATCTACATTTCTGCACTTTTGCTTTTGGAAAGGATAGATTCCTAGATGCAGAACTGTGGCAAAGAGTGATACATTTTCAATGTTAACAGGTCATATACCACATTGCCTCCTGAAATGGCTTTCCACCAATTTACCTTCCCAGCGTATAAACGTACGGTTTCTCAAATCTGCAACAGCGCTGGATCCAATTTGTGCTTTGTTGGTAGTGGACTTCTAAAATCTCCCACTTACCTATTATTGGAGCAGTCAGGAACTTTGTTTTCATTCCACCTCAGAGTTGCTTGTCAGTGCGCTTTCGGACTGTACATCTTATCCCTGCTGCTTGGCAGCAGCACTTTTTATAGGGCTTTTTTGTAGTATGTTTACAATATCTCTCAGCCTATCATGTGTCTTTTAACTTTGCAGTGTTTATACCAAGGAAAATATTTAAGTCTTTTCTGCGGTCCTGTTGCTCTTTTCATGGCTTTTAGACTCGGTGTTCTGCTTACCAGAGCCTCCCTGAGTTAAAACGAAGAGAAATATTCTACGTTCTCTTCTAGGATCTTAATGTGTTTTCTATTTCTTTAATCCACTGAATGAACTTTTAAGGAATGTAATGTGGGCCTGATGTTCAGTTGGATAACTAATTGTCAAATACTATTTAAATAATTCATTTCTCCCACTGATACATCAAAAATATTACTTTTGCAGTAAACTAAATTCATGGGTATTCTGTCTTCTTAAATACTTTCCTGTGATGCTTGCCTATTTACCATTCTACTGATTTTCAGAACTGTCAATGTAAAAACATCCTACAGGGACTGTGACTGGAATTGAGTGAAAGTACAGACATCTTTATATTGAAACTTCCACACAGAAACATGTATGGATCTCCAATTATTAAGGACCTCTGCTCTCCTTCAATAGAGGTTAATACTTTCATTTCTATTTCTAAAACTATGAGTAAATTCATCTATAATTTCTTTTCCTGGATTTGATAATACATCTAAACTGACCTCCTGAAAGTATTACAACTACTTCAAAATGTTCCATTTTAAATATTTTTTTTCTAAACCCTAGAACAGCTTAATTAGTGGTTCCTTGAGAGTTCGGAAGCATTCTTTGAGCCCTTAAAGTAGGGCTAGACTACTCAAGTTCTATGTTTCTTCAACTTTGACTATTAGGAATTTAAAATTTTTGTCTTGACTGTATTTTTACATTCTTCCTGGTAAATTCTACTACTTTTTTTCCAGTCTCATTCTAGGTACTTCCTAAAACATTCTATGTATCAAGTCACAGTGAATTTCCTCACCAGTAAAGGAAAACGGTCTCATGAGGAAGCCACTATATACTACTATGATATCAAGCTTTAAGTATACTGCACTGCCCTAAGATAGCTGCAGTTCCAAAACTGTTATGATCTAGTACTGATATACTGCTTTCCAGACTTCAGTGTTTGAAAGTAATTTTTAAGCACATTTGGAAAGATACTGACCTAATATTTACCACTTAGTATGAGTCAGGCACTATGCCAAGCACTTTATATGCATCAAGGAGTTTAAAATTTCATAACAAGCATTTTCAGAGAGTAATTTAATTACATGTACATTTGGAAAAGACCACCATGGCAGTAGTGTGAAGAATGAACTTGAAAGGTGACAAAAGTGAATGCGAGACCAGTTTTTAGGTGATTGGAATAGTCCAGGTGAAATGATTTCGTTTTGGACCAGAACAATTGAGGACTGAAAGAAGTGGACGAATTCCAAAAGTATTTAGCAGGTATCTCCACAGGGCTTGGTGAGCAAGGGGTGCTTGAGGAGGAGCTGGCTGCCTGAGATTCTATACCATGAATCTTCTGATGATGAGCAAAGTGTGTATTTTATCTGAAGACTTTCCCACGTTCCTTACATTCGTAAGAGCTCTCTCCAGTATGAATTCTTCTATGTAGATTAAGATGTCCAACCTGACTGAAGGTTTTCCTACATTCCCTACATTCATATGGTTTTTCTCCAGAATGAATTCTCTGGTGAACAGTGAGGGACTGACGATGGCTGAAGGCTTTGCCACACGCGCTACATGCAAAAGGCTTCTCTCCAGTATGACATCTTTGATGACAAATAAGTGAGGACTTTGTTCTGAATGCCTTCTCACACTCCATACATTCATAGGGCCTTTGACCAGTGTGAAGCCTCCGATGCCGAGCTCGGGATGAGCTATCACTGAAAGCCTTTCCACAGTCAGTACATTTATAGGGTTTCTCTCCAGTATGAACTCTCTGATGTTGAATAAGGTAGGTAGTCTGGCTGAAGGCTTTCCCACATTCATTACACTCGTAAGGTTTCTCTCCAATGTGAATTTTGTGATGTTGGACAAGGTGTGTCCTCTGGCTGAAAGTTTTACCACATTCCTTACATTCATAGGGCTTCTCTCCAGTATGAACTCTCTGATGAGTAGCCCGCTGGGAACTGATGCTAAAAGCTTTTCCACATTCCTTACATTCATAGGGTTTTTCACCACTATGAATTCTCAAATGACTAGCAAGGTGGATACTCTGTCGAAAGGCTTTCCCACATTCCTTGCACTCATAAGGCTTCTCTCCAGAATGCACTCTTTGGTGTTGGGTGAGTGAAGCACGATGGCTAAAAGCTTTTCTACAAACAGCACATTCATAAGGTTTCTCTCCTGTGTGAATTCTCTGATGGACAGAAAGGGAAGAACCATAGCTGTAAGTTTTTCCACACACATTGCATTTGTAGGGTTTCTCTCCAGTATGAATTCTCCTATGCTGAATGAGTCCTATGTGATCACTGAAGGCTTTCCCACAATCAATGCAATCAAAAGGTTTCTCTCCAGTGTGGTAATACCTCCAGTGACGAATAAGGGATGTGTTCTCCTTGAAGGCTTTCCCACATTCAATACATTCATGGGGTCTTTTGCCAGTGTGACATCTCTGATGTCGGGCAAAGGATGAGCCATCACTGAAGGCTTTTCCACATTCCTTACATTCATAGGGCTTCTCCCCAGTATGAATTCTCTGATGCTGAGCAAGGTGTGCAGGTTGGCTGAAGGCTTTTCTACATTCCTTACATTTATAGGGTTTTTCTCCAGTATGAATTCTTTGATGTTGAATAAGGTGTACATTTTGGCTGAATGCTTTCCTGCATTCTTTACATTCAAAGAGCTTCTCTCCAGTATGTATTCTGTGATGTTGATTAAGGTGTTGACTCTGGTTGAAGGCCTTCCCACATTCTTTACATTCATATGGCTTTTCTCCAGTATGAATTCTCTGGTGAACAGTAAGGGATGAGCTCTGGGTGAAAGTTTTCTCACACTCATTACATTTAAAAAGTTTCTTTACTGTGTAGACTTTCTTGTGTTTTATTACCATGGAATTTTTGGAAAAGCTTTTCTTATGTGACTTGTGGTTATAAGTATTTTCTTGGACATTGTCCAGACGGATAAATTTTCCAACTTTGTTATGCTTGTGGTCTACTTCCTCAGTTAGAGTTTCTTTAGGAAGGACTATGTCTTGCTTGATAAATGTCTGCTGATTTACCAGCTGCTTCTCAAAAAGATCTTCACATTTCCAGTTTTCTCTGAAAGTAGAACACTCAAGTCCATACCTTGTAATTCTCTTCATTAACAAATCATTATATAAAAACTGCTCCAGAGATAATCCTTGTGTCTCAAATCTAGATTCCCAATCTGAAAAATATCAAAAAAGCAAACGTTTCCTTTATCATGGGCTATAACAAAAGAAACATTTAACATGGAAAAGGTGATTCAAAGTAATGAATCTCACAAAATCTATTATGAATGGGCACATGAATGGAAAAAAGTGCAAGAAGACCCCCAGAGAATGAGAGCTCTCAGAGGAACAGGGAAAAGGTGATTGAGGTACTGGAGAAATAGTCTGCAATAGTAATCACATTTTATGCCAGTATTCATGTAACAGACTATAAATTGCCTTCCTCTATTCTTTCTTATAGCTGACTTGCATAGGAAGCTACGTTGACTTTGTTTGAATACAATATCATCACATAACTACTGCTGTTCAAAAAGCTCTACAGATTTCAGGCAACCCAACCACCAATACCCATGCTTTGTGACTTCCCTTGGGGTTTATGTAAAATCCTAGAGTTATCTTGTCATAATTAGAAATGAGTGTTCCTATGAAGCAACTCCATGTGTTTCAATACAATGAGCTCTCCATTTCTCAAAGATCCCTGAACTTCAGGCTGCATAGTAAAGTATTTTTCCATTCACTTTCTTATTTTCACTATCCTAGAAAAAAATGTCACTTCTCTGGCCACATCTCAATGGGGTTTTACCATGTATCTCTTCTTGAAGAAACTAGTTTCATAATGAGAGGCAGGTTGGTATTATAATTATTAATAATGTTCTTATATACTGCCACATAAGTACCTTTCTTGCCTTGAGGGCTAAACATAGGTTTTGGGAAGGAATAAATGTGCCTCAAACACTGCTATTAAGTCACTTAACATGTATCACAGAAACTCAGGCATACTAAGAAGTTCCCAATAAATACATAATGAAGAAATCTGTATTGAAGAGGTGATACTAGAGAAAACTTTAGGGAAAAGGTGACACCAGGAACGGGCACAGGGGAAAGTGTCTTCCTGTCCTATCTCATCTGTAGCAAGTCGTCATCAACTGATCCAATTCTTCCTAAAGAGTTTCCTATGTGTCAAGCATTAGCCACACTAAATAAAAGGCAGAACTGTTCTTGAGAAGACCAGAAAGTGATAAGGAAGGCAAGGCCAGCAAAGAAAGTAATTCAAAAAGAATATGAAGTATGAAGTGTGAGTCTATGTAGTAAAAAGTAAAGTTGGTATAAAAATTAAAGAGATTGGAGAGATCAAATCTACTAGTGCAGTTAAGTTAGCAAGCTTCCTACCCCAGGTCATTCCCCATAACAGCAATACCCAGGCTTCAGTAATTCTAGCACTATGGCCCTAGAGACTCAATAAACCAATCACTGTCTTTCTTACACAAACAGACTGTGGGGAGCAATACTAGACAGAGAAACAGCTGAATGCGTCACCTGTTTCTCCCTCAAACTGACTTCCTTGTCACACACAAGTACTCAACTCCAGTCTCCCATGAAAGCCATCATGTTGGCTTTTCTCAAAAGACACTGAGTCGTCTTACTCACTTAATAATACTGAAGACTGCTCCCCCCCAAGACAGTGGCATGAGAAGTGCGGCAGAAATCTCTCAAAACCACATGTATTTTGAAAATACAGCAAATACAACTATTCCTAGAAAAGTGACCAGAAGTAAGACGGCACCAGCCAGTCTCCATCTGGGATAAGTCAACATCTCATGGAAAAGGGTGACGTAAAAAAGGTGCGACCTGCTGGGACCCGAGCACTCCCCCCACCCCAGCTCACTGGCAGGAGGAAGGGACTCAGCGCGGGGAGGGAGCGGAAGCCCAGGACTGCCAAATACCCAGCCCTGGAGATCTACCCCGGAGCACAGACCCGCACTGCATCCTGCTCTGGAGATTAGAGGGGCTGAAAACCAAAAATAGAGACTAAGACTGCAGACAGGTTCCCACAACCTCGTGTCCTGGGACAAAAGAAAAGCAGGCGCTTTGAAAAACTTTTCAACAGTCAGAAGACTGCTAAAGGGGCAAGGGTTTAGGAGAAGGAACAGGTGGACAAAATCGGCCCTGCACACTCAGCCCAGCAGGTTGGAAACTTTCAGGAGCTTCAGGCGATCCATCCCCATGGTCGACAACGCAGCCCCAAGGTCCTCCACTGTGATAAGCAGCCTGCTGCTCCTTAGTCCCCACCGGCACCTGCGCACAAACCTGCTGTCTTGCCATTGCTGCAGACCAGCCGGAAGGCAGCCCTGCCTACAGCAACTACACAGTTTAGTGTAGAGGCTTCTACCTGTCCATGGCTTACTGGCCCAGACACTGGAGACAGGCACAGTGACTGGGAATCACAAAAAGGCTCTGTCCTCGTGGCAGAACCCCCGCTGCTCATCTGCGACCCCTGCTGAGACTGCTTCCTGCACGTGGCTAACTGGCAGAGACAGCGGAGACAGGCACTGTGACAGGGAAGCATAAAAGGGCTTTGTCCTCATGGCAGACTCCTGGGCCGCTCGCCTGTGACCTCTGCCATTGCCCAAGGCCATCCCAAGGGCCACCCCACCCACAGCAGTTTAGAGATTAACCCAGCGGCTGCTGTCTGTGCGCAGTTAACCAACACAGACAGCAAAGACAAGCACTGCGACAGGCAAGCAGGAAGGGACTTTGTCCTTTCAGCTGATGCCTGTGATCACTCCTATCACTCCAGGACTATGAAAAGGCAGAAGAAACTTGTTCAATCCAAAATACCTCAAACACCAGAAAGAGGGCTTGGTGAGACTGAAATCACCAATCTTCCTGAAAAAGAATTCAAAATAAAAGTCATAAGCATGCTCACGGAACTACAGCAAAATATTCAAGACCTAAGGGATGAATTCAAGAGGGAGATAATTGAAATGAAACAAACAATGAAGGGATTTAAAAGATGATCAGATGAGGTAGAGGAGACAGTAAGTGGAACAGAAATTAGAGAATAGAAATACAGAGAAGCTGAGGCAGAGAGAAAAAAGGATCTCTAGGAATGAATGAATATTAAGAAAACTGTGTGACCAATCCAAAGGGAACAATATTCACATTATAGAGGTACCAAAATAAAAGAGAAAAAAAGGGATAGAAAGTGTCTTTGAAGAAATAATTACTGAAAACTTCCCTAATCTGGGGAAGGAAATAGTCTCTCAGGCCATAAAAGTCCACAGATCTCCCAACACAAGGGACCCAAAGAGGACAACACCAAGACATATAATAATTAAAATGGCAAAGATCAAGGACAAGGAAAGAGCATTAAAAGCAGCCAGAGAGAGGAAAAAGATCACCTACAAAGGAAAACCCATCAGGCTACCATCAGACTTCTCAGCAGAAACCTTACAGGCCAGAAGGGAGTGGCATGATATATTCAATGCAATGAAGCAGAAGGGCCTCGGACCAAGAATACTCTACCTAGAAAGATTATTTAAATTTGAAGGAGAGATTAAACAATTCCCAGATAAGCAAAAGTTGAGGGAATTTACCTCCCACAAACCATCTCTACAGGGTATTTTAAAGGAACTGCTCTATATGGAAGTGCACCTAAGGCTAAATAGCTGTCACCAGAGAAAATAAAATCACAGCAAAGGAACGAGACCAATTAAATATTAACCAAATGCTCAATTAAATCAGCTACCCACAAAGTCAGCCAAGGGATACACAAAGAGTATGGAATATGACACCTAACACAAAGAGAGGAGGACGAAGAAAATGAAGGAGAAAGGGGAAAGAAAGAAAAAAGAATCTTCAGATTGTGCTTATAACAGTGTAATGAGTGTTAAGGTAGACTGCTAGACAGTAAAGAAGCTGCCCTTGAACCTTTGGTAACCATGAATCCAAAGCCTGCAATGGCAGTAAGTACATATCTATCAATAATCACCCTGAATGTGAATGGACTGAATGCACCAATCAAAAGACACAGAGTTATTGAATGGATAAAAAAGCAAGACCCATCTACATGCTGCCTACAAGAGACTCACTTCAAACCCAAAGACATACACAGCCTAAAGTGAAGGGATAGAAAAAGACATTTCATGCAAACAATAGGGAAAAAAAGCAGGAGTTGCAATACTTGTATCAGATAAAATAGACTTCAAAACAAAGAAAGTAATGAGAGACAAAGAGGGACATACAATGGGGAAATGACAGCCTCTTCAGCAGCTGGTGTTGGGGAAACTGAACAGCTACATGTAAGAGAATAAATTGGATTACTGTCTAACTCCATACACAAAAGTAAACTTGAAATGGATCAAAGACCTGAATGTAAGTCATGAAACCATAAAACTCTTAGAAGAAAACATAGGCAAAACTCTCTTGAATATAAACATGAGCAACAGACACTTCTGCAAAGAAGAAATTCAGATGGCCAACAGGCTCATGAAAAGATACTCCACATTGCTAATCATCAGAGAAATGTAAATTAAAACCACAATGAGATATACCTCACACCAGTTAGGATGGCCAACTTCCAAAAGACAAACTACAAATGCTGGCGAGGATGTGGAGAAAGGGGAACCCTCCTTCCTACACTGCTGGTGGGAATGTAAATTAGTTCAACCACAGTGGAAAGCAGTATGGAGGTTCCTCAAAAAACTAAAAATAGAAATATCATTTGACCCAGGAATTCCACTCCTAGGAATTTACCCAAAGAAAACAACTTCTCAGATTCAAAAAGACATACGCACCCTTATGTTTATCGCAGCACTATTTACAATAGCCAAGAAATGGAAGCAACCTAAGTGCCCATCAGTAGATGAATGGATAAAGAAGATGGGGTACATATACACAATGGGATATTATTCAGCCATAAGAAGAAAACAAATCCTACCATTTGCAGCAACATGGATGGAGCTAGAGGGTATTATGCTCAGTGAAATAAGCCAGGTGGAGAAAGACAAGTACCAAATGATTTCACTCATCTATGGAGTATAACAACAAAGGAAAACTGAAGGAACAAAACAGCAGCAGAATCACAGAACCCAAGAATGGACTAACAGTTACCAAAGGGAAAGGGACTAACGAGGGTGGGTGGGAAGGGAGGGATAAAAGGATTAAGGGGCATTATGATTAGCACCCATAATATAGGGGGAGCATGGGGAAGGCAGTATAGCACAGAGAAGCTCACTATGCTGATGGACAGTGACTGTAATGGGTATATGGTGGGGACTTGATAATAGGGGGAATGAAGTAACCACAATGTTGCTCATGTGAAATCTGAGCCTCAGATTGTATATCAATGATACCTTAATAAAAATAATAGTAATAATAATACTGAAGACTATACAGTGACTCCATGTCCCACCAGATTTATACCTTCTTCATCCCCTCTCCCTCCTGTGCCTGTTTTTCATGGGGCTATTACCACTTATCAGGAAAGTTCCTCTTTCTGTTTCCCTATTTAAGGCAGGAGATAGCTTCCTACATAAGCAAAGTATAAAGTGTGTGTAAGCTGGACTTACTTCCCTTCCAGTATTTGGGCATTTGGAGGACCCTGGTAGTCTAGGATCCAAAGCATCCCAAGATATAAAGATCAAATACTGCTACAGAAGTGAAAGGGAAAGTTCATAAAGGCATAATGATCCTGTATGATCCCAGCATTTCTTTGTCTTTGTGAACTTTCAGTTCTGCAAGGGAGGCAGAAAATAAGCATGTAAACCATAAACCAGTCCACTGCAGCCCTTCCTTAGTGTTATAAAAAGAAAAAATGGCTCGGTAGGCAGTAATTGGGTCAGAGTAGGAGAATGTTCATTATATAACATAACCAGGGAAGGCCTCTGATGAGATGATTTTTGAGCTCTGGCCTGATAGCCAAGCATGGACAGGGAGTGCAGAGAGGGGCATTGTAGGCAGAGAAACAAGAAATGCAACAGCCTTAGTCAGTAAAGAGCTTGGTGCGTTCAAAACAATGGGCCAACACTGCTTCTCAACTCTATTGTCAGACAGACACATGGAGGGAAAAGAATGACAATGCCTGTGATCCAAGCAGAACCCACCTTGGAACTCAGCTGCCTCTGGCCCCAGCTGGTCCCCCGAGACTTTGAGACTCAGTATTTTGACATCCCTGTAGCATACTTGAAGAATATGTGGCTATCTTGCATAGTTTAGAAAACTCCAAACTAAAGTATAGTGAAAAAGCTAAAAAGTGATAGTGGATAAGACTGGAGAATTAGGAAGGAGCTGGTTACACATGGCTGGTAGGGTTTGGATTTTCCTATCTGCAACAGGAAAGCAAAGAAAGATTTAAAGCAGCAGGGTATGCTATGATTCACAAGCAGCAACTGATTTTAGATTAAAGAAACACAGAAGCTTATATACGTCCACATGGCAAAAATAGAGAGGATGGGAAGGAACTGGATAAAGATTGTGCAAAATGAGTTACTTGGGAGAAGAGAGCCAAGCAGAAGAGAAGATATTTGGGTCGTCATTGCTAATGAAGTTTCAGTTTTCTCCCCGGGCTGGCGAACAGTCTGTAAGACGCACAAGAAAGGAGGAAGCCCCGCCTCTGGGAGCGGCTGAGCCGCGGCTCTCCCACACTCACCTGGGCGCGCGTTTCTTGTCGTCTTATCCTTCATCTCCCAGGGTTCTTCCCCTTGTTCCAATAAAGAGATGACATATGGCTTAGAGACGCAGAGTCCTACATACAAAAAAAGATGAAAAGTGGCCATGTTTTAGGTATTTCAGAACTATAAGCCAATTAATTCCTTAGTTTTAATCCAATGGCATTATATGAATGATTAGATCAAGGGGTGAAGGACATTTTAAGACAGACTACATAACGCTTCTAGCATAGTCTAGTGGGATTGCCAAATATCAACTCTATAAAAGTCAATTTTCTAAGGGGCAGGAGGCAGAAATTCGGCCCAGCATTTTCAGAAGATCCTCATACAGCAGCAGGTGAGGTATAGTAAAGGGCCCCTACAGGTAGTGTGGGATTTGAGTCAAGTTCACTGCCTGCTTTAAAAAAAAAAGTCAATACTCTTCTGAGGAATACGATAGAATCCAGAGTCTCTATAATACATTATTCACAGTATCTGGAATAAAATAAAAAATTAATGGATTGGAATTTATTCTCATTAAGAAGATAAAGGAAAAAGTGAGTTAAAAATTATTTTTGTTAATGGAGAAGCAACCTATGATAACACAGATTTTGGAATTAGTAGACCAGGATTAGCAGATCTCTACAATGCAGTATTGACAGTATCCAGGATAAAATAAAAAATTAATGCATTATCCAAGAATGAACTAATGGTTACCAAAGGGGAGGGGTGTGGGAGGGTGGATGGGGAGGGAGGGGGAAGGGGATTGAGAGGTACTATGTTTAGTACACATGGTGTGGGGGATCACGGGGAGAGCAGTGTAGCACAGAGAAGGGACACAGTGGATCTGTTGCACTGATGGACAGTGACTGCACTGGGGTATGAGTGGGGACTTGATAACATGGGTAATGTAGTAACCACATTGTTTTTTCATGTGAAACCTTCATAAGAGTGTATATTAATCATACCCTAATAAAAAAACTTTAATGCATTAGTCAATCCCTATCAAAATACCAACAGCATTCTTAAACCAACTGGAACAAATACTTCTAAAATTTATGTGGAACCACAAAAGACCCCGAATAGCCAAAGCAATCCTGAGAAGGAAGAATAAAGCAGGGGGTATCTCGCTTCTCAACTTCAAGCTCTCCTGCAAAGCCACAGTAATCAAGATAACTTGGTAGTGGCACAAGAAAAGACCCACAGACCAGTGGAACAGAATAGAGAGTCCAGATATTAACCCAAACATATATGGTAAATTAATATATGAAAAAGGAGCCATGAACATACAATGGGGGAAATGAAAGCCTCTTCAACAGATGGTGCTGGCAAAACCGGACAGCTACATGCAAGAGAATGAAACTGGATCACTGTCTAACCCCATACACAAAAGTAAACTAAAAATGGATCAAAGACCTGAATGTAAGTCATGAAACCATAAAACTCTTAGAAAAAAACATAGGCAAAAATCTCTTGGACACAAACATGAGCAACTTCTTCATGAGTATATCTCCCCGGGCAAGGGAAACAAAAGCAAAAATGAACAAGTGGGACTATATCAAGCTAAAAAGCTTCTGTACAGCAAAGGACACCATCAATAGAACAAAAAGACATCCTACAGTGTGGGAGAATATATTCATAAATGACAGATCCGATAAAGGGCTGACATCCAAAATATATAAAGAGCTCATGCACCTCAACAAACAAAAAGCAAATAATCCATTGAAAAAATGGGCAGAGGATCTGAACAGACAGTTCTCCAAAGAAGAAATTCAGATGGCCAACAGACACATGAAAAGATGCTCCACATCGCTTGTCATCAGAGAAATGCAAATTAAAACCACAGTGAGATATCACCTCACACCAGTTAAGATGGACAACATCCAAAAGACAAACAACAAATGTTGGCGAGGTTGTGGAGAAAGGGGAACCCTCCTACGCTGCTGGTGGGAATGTAAATTAGTTCAACCACAGTGGAAAGCAGTATGGAGGTTCCTCAAAAAACTAAAAATAGAAATACCATTTGATCCAAGATTTTCACTTCTAGGAATTTACCCTAAGAATGCAGCAGCCCAGTTAGAAAAAGACAGATGTACCCCTATGTTTATCGCAGCACTATTTACAATAGCCAAGAAATGGAAGCAACCTAAGTGTCCATCAGTAGATGAATGGATAAAGAAGATGTGGTACATATACACAATGGAATATTATTCAGCCATAAGAAAAAAACAGATCCTACCATTTACAACAACATGGATGGAGCTAGAGGGTATTATGCTCAGTGAAATAAGCCAGGCGGAGAAAGACAAGTACCAAATGATTTCACTCATATGTTGAGTATAAGAACAAAGCAAAACTGAAGGAACAAAACAGCAGCAGAATCACAGAACCTGAGAAAGGACTAACAGTTACCAAAGGGAAAGGGACTGGGGAGGATGGGTGGGAAGGGAGGGAGAAGGGGGAAAAGGGGCATTACGATTAGCTGACATAATATAGTTGGGGGGGTGCACAGGTGGGCTGTACAACACAGAGAAGATAAGTTGTGATTCTACATGGGGTTTGTGGTGGGGACTTGGTGATGGGGGGAGTCTGGTAACCAAAATGTCGCTCATGTAATTGTAGATTAATGATACAGAAAAAAAAATCAATGCATTAGGATTTCTTATTAATTAGAAAGAGGAAAAAGTGAGTATAATTAGAAAGAGGAAAAAGTGAGTTAAAAAAAAATGCTGTTAATGGAGTTCCAACCTGTGATAGCACAGATGTTGGAATTAGTAGACCAGGATTTTAAAATAGCTTTTATATCTCTACTGAAGAATGTAAAGGAAAATGTGCTTGTAATTCCTCAGCACAGAATTAGAAATTACAAACAAGTACCAAGTGGAAAGCTAGATTTGCAAAATAGGGTATCTGAGATTTAAAAACTCGCCACATAGGCTTAACACAACACTGAAGAGGACAAGGGAAGAGTTAGTAAACTTCAGGATAAATCAGGAGAAATTATTTAACCCGACAGAGAAAAAAGATTTTAAGCAGCACACAGCCACAGCTACACAAATATCAAAGGTTCTAACATTCTTGTAACTGAAATCCCAGGAGAAGAGAAGAGAGCAGAAAAAATTATTTGAAGAAATAATGGTGAAAAATGTCTCAAATTTGGTGAAAGACATACATGTAGTTTCAAGAAGCTCAGTAAACTAAAAGCAACATAACAGGGGCCTTTAGGGAACAGAAAGCTAATCTAGCCGGCAAGGCGGCCCCAGGGCTGCGGGGCCACAGCTGCATTGCTAAGAACAACTGGAGCCGTATTTTCATGGTTGGTGGCTCACTGGTTCACTTACTGCAAGTTAGTAAAAATATACAGATTTTAAAAGCAATATGCTGAATTTATAATAATCCAGCCATGTTCTCAGTGGACCTGCTGCCACCTGGTGACAATACCACAGGACGGAGGCAAGAAGGCGGCGCAGCAGGCTGGCCAGAGCCACAGCATGTCCATGCTCCCAACCAACTAAAGGGCACATTTACGGATCATCTGATTCACATCAAATTCACTGACTCTACATCTGAAATTTCCATCAATCCCTGAATATACTCTTTTTTCTTCAGGTGCCATCTGACCTACACACGGTAGGGAAAAAAAGTTTTAATAATATACAAAAATGTAAAGTCTTTAAAGTAAGTCTGAATCATGCAGAAGGGAAAAGATCCTCACCCAGTGACGCCAGGTTCTGATAGTTCTCCAACATCATACTCCTGTACAAACTTCTCTGAGCAGGGTTCAGCCTCTCCCACTCCTCGTGGGAAAAGTCTACTGCTACATCTTTAAATGTCACCAAGTCCTGAAATGACATAAATATACTCCTGGTCAACCAGTGCTCATGTCCACTCATGACTCCAAGTTGAAGTGTTAAGCTGCCCCACTTTATGTAAAAAATAGCCCTTAGAGAAAAAAACCTTAAACATATTATAATATTAAGTTCCAATCTAAAATAGTACTTATTAAGCAATAACTTGCACTGTATACATTGGTGCTAATCCATTTCTCAGCACGGGGCGATGCGGACAGGTGACCACAGAGCCGTAACTGAGAGCTTCAGGGAAAGACATGCACTTGTGACTGACCTTTCAAAAACAACAAAAAGGAGTATTTAAGTTGACATTTTGCCAGTGGTACTCTATGGAATCCTAGTGTTTCAGGGGGCAAGAGGGATTCAATTGATATGGCTAATCTTTTTTTCTTACACCATAAAAAATGAACATATTTAGAATGTTATTTTCTTAAGCTATGCCACAAGAACTAGCCTGCCATGCCACAGCACAGCAAGCTGGGTAGCGATACAGAAATCCTCCAGCATAAACCACAACACATCCAATTTGGGTACTGAATTTGGGTACAACAAACCAATATATAATTAGACAATATCAAAATAATTATAGTTTTTAGTTTCCTAAAGATGTAAATGTATTGGGAAAAAGTAATGTCCAGTTATAATCACCAGCAAGTTATATGGAAATTTAAGTATTTTAGGCATTTTTCACCTTCAAGTTTATTTCCATTGAAAATAAAAATCTCTATAAGGCTCAGTGCCTGATTTGCAAAATTACCAAAGACATTTTGAACTTACTATATAAAGACAAAGCTGGACACAGAACATCTTCATTGCTCTTAAACAGTAAACACTTAAGTTTAGAACAAAGGCATGACAGAAGATTCTCCAAGTATGGGACTTTAAGGGATGTATACATCTTTGAGAAAATATTTACTATATTTTTCACATAAAGGTATTAAAAGGTTTTTAAGATTCACTGTGAACTAGTGAACTACTGGTTTCCTGAATTCTGGTCTGTACCTTCTGGTCAGGTGAGACTAACTTTTTGGTTGAGACCCATCATTTTACATGTTCTTATAAAACTAAATGACATGAAATTACCACTGCAAGCAAAAGGCAGTCACATTCTTTCCAACATTTGGTATAATTTGGTCACTGGCAAAGACTTAGGTGTTTTGCTGTGGCCATTGAAAAATTAATTTGATTGCTTGTGATTCTGATACCCATGGTTATTTGGTACGTGTGCTATCAGACTTCCCAATATTTTAATGGATACCTTATATATATGTATGTCTGTGGTTATTTTTTACTGGTCACTTTATATTCAATAAAGAAAATTTTAATTTATAACATTTGAAAAGCTTGTAATTTTTTTCTTTCTTTTTGCTAGTTTAAGAAGAAAACATTTACTGCAAGGTATAAGGTAACTAATGGGATTTCCAGAAGGACTAAAGAACCCAGTTTGGATGGTACATAACCAAGACATACACAACTGGGAGAAAAGCCCAATTATACCAAGACAGTATCTTTAAAAATCCCATTCTCCATTGTCATCCATACCTGACCACCTAACGTGCTAGGGATTTAGCCAGTAGGAACCTAGACCAGAGTGGCTCCAGAAAAACCAAATCCCTCTGCCAAGATGCAGGCTAGGAAAGCCTATTTCCGTGCACGCAGCCCCTGCTTCCTGTTGTGGCTGCACTGGCAGTCTCTGCTTGGGGTAAGATAAGCCACATACAGAACCCTATTTGCAAAAGAGTCTGCATGATGCAGTTTTCCGCTTTCTGGTGTACCACAGAGCCCTGGAAGGGGGCTGAGGTGGGTCTGAATGTTAAATCTGCAGTGTTAACAACAATATGCAATCTCAGCCAGCTAAGAAAGTAACCCAAAATTTACCTAGGGAGAACCCCAAAACTAACTGATATTAATGCAGTTCTTTCCCTCATGGGTAAATGTATTTAGTGCTGGGAAGATACAGAATTGAGAACAAACATTAGCCACGTTTGTTCTGATCGACAGTTATTAACGCTGTTGTGTATGTGGGAAGAGGTAGGCAGAGAAATTTCATTAATCTAGTGTTCATACTTTTGCATATATTAGAAATTTTCCATTAAAAAAATGATAAAAATCTTAAAAATACTCCCATGAAGGAAATCAAAACCCAATCTAAAAAGTATACAAGCTAATGACTTTAAAAAGCATGTGATAAAAAAGATATATCATCAATCTGCATCTATGAAAAAACATAAATATACAAAGCAAACAAATCCATAAGACTGTTTAACACACCATTCAGAATTAGACATCGCTAGAAGACAAAAACTAGTAAGGTCATAGCAGAATTGAGTAACATTAGCGAGTTTCATTTAATTTATAATCAACCTTATGACTACTTCTTTTGTAAATATTTGTAAAAATACATACAGGAGTTGATATTATACTTGGCTAAGAAAGGCCTTAACATTTTTTTAAACCTAAAGATTTTCAGGCTATATTCTGTTTAGGAGTCAGCTCAATTAAAAACTATGGAAAGATGAATTAAAAACCCTATCTACACGAAAACTGAAACACAATCTATGGTAACATACAAATAATAAAATTAGACCAGAAAAACAGGTAAAAATGGCAGAGAGCATGTATAAAGAGGGGACCCTCAAACACCGCTGGCTAGAATGTAAAATGGCACAGCCACTTTGAAAACAAGTCTGGCAGTTTCTTAGAAAGTTAAATATGCATTCAGCATAGGCTCTCACAATGCCACTTGTGTGTTAATCTACCACGATGATGTACTTAACCCTTTTCGGGTTCTTGGATTCAATTCCGTGTGTGGGGGGAGGTGGGTCTTCCTATACATACAACACTAAGCAATTCTCGACCACCAGGGTGTCTAAGAATTCAACCCAGTTCTGATGCTATCTGCTCTGAGACAGCACCAGATTCCCAGTTGAAGGGCTCTGTCCTACAAGACTGCCCTCCACTCCCGACTCCGGACACCGGTTGCAAGACCCAGGCAGTTCCCTGGGCTTCTGACCTACAGGCTACAGATTGGAAGTTCCCATTCCCACGACCTCCCCGTTAGGTTTGATTAATTTCCTAGAGCGGCTCACAGAACTCAGGAAAACACCTACTGTTTACTAATTTAATAAAGTATACCATAAAGGATACAAGTTAACATCCAGATGAAGAGATACATCGGGCAAGGTCCCAAATAAAGGGGCTAGTGTCCGTGGAGCTTGAGGCCTGGCTCGGTGGCATGTGGGGGTGTTCTGGTTAACCATGCCTAGATGCTCTCTGATAGAGAAGCAGGATCTGAGAGAGCAAGAGCCCTCACAAAATCGAGGGTTTCAGTGCATACTGATAATTGACTAAATCACTGGCCATTCACTGATTCAACCTCCAGCCCCTGCCCTTGGGTGGGCTCCCAGTCTCTCATTAACATGACAAGATACCCACTTCACCTTTAAGAACCTGTCAAGAACTGTGGATGAAGACCAAATATACCTGGGAAATATGTATTTCTTATGACTTATTGTATCATCTACCCAAGAGAAATGAAGTCATATAACCAAAGACTACTTTTCACTATTTGACGTACATTAACTTATTTACTTATGACTATTTTCTCCCTCTAGAAGGGCTCTCCACAAGGGCAGAGCCTTTGTTTTGTTCCTTGCTGCGTCCCCAGAATCTAAAATAACACCTGGCACGTACAAGGCCCTGAAAAAGTATTTGCTGAATGAATATATTTCTTATAACTCATTATATCACAGTGTATATCTGGAGTGTTGCAGTTGTTATCATCCACAGTGGCAGGTTAGTAGACAGTAACTAAAACGAAAATAATCAAGGAAAAGTGTTCCATTCCAAACATATGCAGGAATATGTAGTTAAATAAGGTAACACTGTGGAGATCTCCAACTTACTCCCACAGGACAAATGAGAGGGGAAAAGTCCCCATAGCATGCTAATCGGTTCCTGTGACTTCAGATACAATTTCAGTCACAACACACACAAACTCTCTAAGTTCTGTATCTGGAAAATTACATTAGGTGATTCATAAAGTGCTTCTAATGCTGAGAAAGAGATGCCTGAAATTCATGTAACTCCTTTTTAATATCTCATGGACTCTGACAGCGTCAGAGGAAGGGGGAAACTTTTTTTTTTTGGAATCATCAATATACAATTACATGACCGACATTGTGGTTACTAGATTCTCCCCATTTTCAAGTCCCCACCACATACGTTATTACAGTCAGTGCCCATCAGTGTAGTAAGAGGCTATAGAGTCACTACTTCTCTTCTCTGTGCTATACCGCCTTCCCCGTGCCCCACCCCTATATTATGTGTGCTAATGGTAATGCCCTTCCCACCCATCCTCCCCAGTCCCTTTCCCTTTGGTAACTGTTAGTGCATTCTTGGGTTCTGTGAGTCTGCTGCTGTTTTGTGCTTTCAGTTTTTGCTTTGTTCTTATGCTCCACAGATGAGTGAAATCATTTGGTACTTGTCTCTCTCCGCCTGGCTTATTTCACTGAGCATAATACCCTCTAGCTCCACCCATGTGGTTGTAAACGGTAGGATTTGCCCTCTTCTTATGGCTGAGTAATATTCCATGGTGTATATGTACCACATCTTCTTTATCCATTCATCTACTGATGGACACTTAGGTTGCTTCTATTTCTGGCTATTGTAAATAGTGCTGCAATAAACATAGGGGTGCATATGTCTTTTTCAAACTGGGCTCCTGCATTCTTAGGGTAAACTCCTAGGAGTGGAATTCCTGGATCAAATGGTATTTCTATTTTTAGCTTTTTGAGGAACCTCCATACTGCTTTCCACAATGGTTGAACTAGTTTACATTCCCACCAGCAGTGCAGGAAGGAGGGTTCCCTTTTCTCCGCATCCTTGCCAGCATTTGTTGTTCCTAGTCTTTTCTATGTTGGCCATCTAACTGGTGTGAGGTGATATCTCATTATGGTTTTAATTTGCATTTCCCTGATAATTAGCGATGCAGAGCATCTTTTCATGTGCCTGTTGGCCATCTGAATTTCTTCTTTGGAGAAGTGTCTGTTCATATCCTCTGTCCATTTTTTAATAGGGTTATTTGCTTTTTGGGTGTTGAGACGTCTGAGTTCTTTATATATTTTGGATGTTAACCCCTTGTTGGATATGTCATTTACAAATATATTCTCCCATACTGTAAGATGCCTTTTTGTTCTGCTGATGGTGTCCTTTGCTGTACAGAAGCTTTTTAGCATGATGTAGTCCCATTTGTTCATTCTTGATTTTGTTTCCCTTGCCTGAGGAGATGCATTCAGGAAAAAAGTTGCTCATGTTTATATTCAAGAGATTTTTGCCTATGTTGTCTTCTAAGAGTTTTATGGTTTCATGACTTACATTCAAGTCTTTGATCCACTTTGAGTTTACTTTTGTGTGTGGGGTTAGACAATAATCCAGTTTCATTCTCTTGTATGCAGCTGTCCGGTTTTGCCAAAACCAGTTGTTGAAGAGAGTTTTAAAATTAATTTAATATGTGATTTTCAATATAAAATTCCATAATTAAATGGATTAAGTATTAATAAGTAGACATTTGATTCTCATCTATATAATGAAAGTATGTTTTCCATTTAGAAAAAAATTGGGGCTGGAGAACTTATTGAGAAAATTAAGGGTTCCCTTTACATTCAGGGTTTCTTAGGCAAATGATATATTTTTAAATTATAAGATTAAAAACAGATATAGTAGTAAATAAAGTAAAACTAAATGTAGTCCAGCAATGGAGCCAAATATATACAGGAACTTAGTGTAAGATACAGGTGGCATTCCAAATGAATGCAAAAGAATTCAGTAAGTGCTACTGAGTCAACTGGTTTAAAAAAAAAGAACTCTTGCCTTATTTATAAGTTAAATTTAATGTAAAAATTAATGTAATTTTGAGCTTTATCCTCATAGAAAAACCATAAAAATGAAGACTAAACTTAGAAAACTGAACCGTGAAGGGAAAAACAAATCTTTTAGAAGAAAAATAAGAAAATATCTTCATGTCCTAGGGGTAGACAATGATTTCTTAAACAGGACACAAATAACACTGGCTATGAAAAGAAGAAAGTTTCTAGCCCTGAGAAGAAAGACTAGCCCTGAATGAAATATGAGAAGCTGAGAGTAGTTACTGCCTCTCACAAGAAGAACTGAGAGGCATGAGGGAGGTTTTGTGTCTTGAATTTTTATATAATGTGCGTATCATTATATAAGTGCATATATCACCTAATTTTTTAAATTCGCAAACATTAAGTAGGATACGATTTTTTAGGTGAACAAATAAGGCTGAGAATTCACACATAAAGAAAAACCTTTACAAAGTGAAGTTTATCATTAGAGATCTGGGCGCAGAGGATGATTTCCGGTGCACTGTCAGAGCAGGAGACGGCCACCAGGTGCACATGTATCTTGGAACCCGACGCACTGTCACCAAGACACCTCTATTCCATATATATTTTCACAAGTGTCAACACTGAACTAATGGAGGGGGAAGAGGGGGCTCAGGGCCTCATCATCACTGTTAAGGACAGCACCCTCCGGGGGAACTGGGAACCAGGCCCTTGCACAACACGTTAACCAGGGAACTTTCAAAAGAACAGAAGCGTTACTAGGTCCTGAACAGTAGGACCGCCGTTCATGGGGAAGGAAGGCCATCACTAACCCCCGGTGTGGCTTTCACCAGTCGCACAGTCATTTTCACATCCTCTCCTGGCTGCGCCCTCGCAGAATGGCAGTGTCCCGGGAGGGTGCGGCTGGAGGGAGAGAAAGGAGAGTGAGAAGGGGCCTTCTCTGTACCCCCAGAATCACCAGCCAAAAGATTCTCTTTCCTTCTTCCTCCCAGCTTTCTGGGGTTCCACTGCCCACAGAACTGGGAGATTATGGGCAATTTATGGCTGTTGACGGGTAGAACAGGTAAAGTCCACTTCTCTTAAATTAAAACTTACCTTCCTATCTATTCTGGGGTCTTACTCTGAATACAAATCTTGCGATATCCTACATACTCGGCAGATTATACTCTCTCACTTAATTTTAAACATAGTCCTGTGAAACAGTTATTTTGTCCACTTTATAGGGTAAACTGCCCCTTCTTATGTCTCTGCTTCATGCTGTGACGGTCTAGTTTGGAATTCTGACTCCTAAATGCCACCAGCGGCCAGGGTTACCCCCCCAGCTCCACCCAAAGCCCCAGGGGCTCGCCGTCCTTGCACCCGGGGTAGTGGATTCAGCCGTGCCGCCTTCCCTCTCACCTCTGTCCACAGCCC
Source organism: Manis javanica (assembly GCF_040802235.1). Classification (NCBI taxonomy): domain Eukaryota; kingdom Metazoa; phylum Chordata; class Mammalia; order Pholidota; family Manidae; genus Manis; species Manis javanica. The sequence goes on from NC_133172.1 coordinate 1,918,000, forward strand.
TCGGGTTCCCCTCTGTCCTGTCGCCCGTAAGGGTACCTCTGGCTCCAGTCACATCTCCAGTCACCCCAGCACTTGCTTCTTACAGAAGCTCTTGGACTGGGAGCAGGAAATTCTACTCCAGGATTCTTATCTCGACAACACGTCCACACCAGTTACACGGGGCCAGTTACAAGCACACAGGCGACACACAAACACTGACACAAGGTCTCACACACCTCCTGATCACACAGGACGCAAGCACCCAAAGGCAGGCACGTCACAGGCAGCCACACACACCACGGCCGCCGAGGCCACGGGGACAAACACACACGGTGAGGCGCAAACACCACATGCCCTGAGCCTCACTCCCTCAGACACGCACGGCCCACGGGCCCTCGTCACCCACCTGCACACCCCACAGCCTCAGAGACGCTGCCACTGCAGGCCTTCCGGGGACGATCCGTGGTTCGGCGCCTCCCACCCACACTGGCCGCACACAGGCCCCCAGGAGGTGTCCTCTCCCCCGCGCACAAACGTGAAGGGCTCTCACACCCCACTCCGCCCGACACGTTCGCAACGGTCTCCATCCGAGACACGATTTCCCACGCGGATGCACAAACACCGTGCTCTCTCTGTGCCGACACACCCACGCCAGTCCCACACGCTCACTGGTCCCTCTTACCCACCCCAGATGCTCTGCTGTCTCTTACACACACACGCCGGTCTGCCGGCTGCCGGCGCCTCACGCCCGCGGAGCCCGCGCACACCCACCTCGGACCCTGGTCCCGCCCTGAGGCTGGCACCGCCCGAGCGGCAGCCTCGGAACTCCGCCCTGCCGGCCGCCGGAGGCGCGCCGCGCCGGCTTCTGGGAAATGTAGTCGGCTCGGAGACGACGGCGCGGCAGCGCCCGGGCTGGGGCCGCTCACAAGCCAGGGACCCTCGGGCTTCGGTTCCGGGCCACGCGGAACAACCCACCGGCCTCCGCCCGGAAGCCACTGCGCTCACCCGAAAGCCTTCGGGGATCGACTCCCGGATTCCGAGTGCGCAGGCGCCGCATCTCCAGGATGGGCGGGGTTGGCGGAGCCCGACGCGAGGGGCGGGGACGGGGCGGGGCGTGTCCTCGGTGGTTGACGCCGGAAGCATTGTAGTGTCCGAGACGCGCGCCTACGTTTGAACGTGCTTTTGCTCGAAGGGCGTGGCCCGGGGCTACAGGGGCTGGCGGGGCGGGGCGAGTGTGCGCAGGCGCATAGAATGAAGCACACCCGGCCCCAGCCCCACACACCCCTTCCGTTGCCTGGAGCCCAGAAGCGTCCCTGGTTACCAGGCGGGATGTGCAGAGAAGAGCGCCGCCCGCGGCCCCTGTGCGCGGCTTTGTGAGAAGACGCTGCCGGGTCCGTGTGGCGGTGGTGCCGCTCGGACCGCGCTCCACTGGAGCGGTCCGTGGGAGCGTGGTTTTCTTTCCAAGCTCAGTTTTGCGACGGTAAGAATCCCGGCTGGGAACCGCACTGCGTTCCACCACCTGTGTGACAACAGCAAATTAGTGAATTTTTCACCTGCACAGGACGAATGCCATTGTTATCACGGCTCAGAGGCAGTGAATGAGACGACGTCCCTGCAACCGGATGCTGGGATTGACCCCCCTTCTGCCCCTGACCAGAGGGGAAATGGCCCCTGTTTGGGACGAAGAAAACTAGAACTGGTACCTGCATTAGAAATGGAAGGAACCAAGGACGAGCTTGACAGCAGAAGGGGAAACGACACAATTCCCCGCCCTGTTAGATCCTTTAAGTGGAAGGTGACAGGTCACAAATAAATGAGTAAAATAAATAGTTTATCGAACGGTGTGAAAGGCTATGGGGAAACAGAAAGCAGGGAGGACTAGAGAGTACACGGGATTAGAATGTTTATTGTCAAAAAGTGAGCAAGAGACTAAGAGAAGAGGAATGATATTCGTCCATAATCCCACAACTCAGAACACCTGCTAACACAATGAACACTTCTGGCTTGTAGCTTAGCATATATTTTTACTTCACACCTGGGTGGAGATTTATATTCACAGTTTAGAAAATAGAAGTATATGGTACATGATTTTTGTAACATTTTTCTCTGCTATATAGAGCAAACATATTTCCACATCATGAAACATTCCTCTTTGGTCCAATTTTTAATGATTGCAATGTTAAAATTATTGTTTGCCAAAACTGGAGAGCTACATGTAAGAGAATGAAACTGGATTATTGTTTAACCCCATACACAAAAGTAAACTCAAAATGGTTCAAAGACCTGTGTGTTAGTCATAAAATCATAAAACCAAGGAAACATAGGCAAAAATCTCTTGAATATAAACATGAGCAACTTTTTCCTGGGCAAGGAAAACAAAACCAAAAATGAACAAATGGCACTACATCAAGCTAAAAAGCTTCTGTACAGCAAAGGACACCATCAGCAGAACAAAAAGGCATCTTACAGTACAGTATGGGAGAATATATTTGTAAATGACATATCCAACAAGTGGTTAACATCCGAAATATATAAAGAACTCACACGTCTCAACACCCAAAAAGCAAATAACCCTATTAAAAAATGGACAGAGGATATGAACAGACACTTCTCCAAAGAAGAAATTCAGATGGCCAACAAGGCACATGAAAAGATACTCTGCATCTATCAGGGAAATGCAAATTAAAACCATAATGAGATATCACCTCACACCAGTTAGATGGCCAACATAGAAAAGACTAGGAACAACAAATGCTGGCAAGGATGCGGAGAAAAGGGAACCCTCCTTCCTACACTGCTGGTGGGAATGTAAACTAGTTCAACCATTGTGGAAAGCAGTATGGAGGTTCCTCAAAAAGCTAAAAATAGAAATACCATTTGATCCAGGAATTCCACTCCTAGGAATTTACTCAAAGAAAACAAGTTTTCAGATTCAAAAAGACACTTGCACCCCTGTTTATCGCAGCACTATTTACAATAGCCAAGAAAGGGAAGCAACCTGTCTATAAGTAGATGAATGGATAAAGATGTGGTACATGTACACAATGGAATGTTATTCAGCCATAAGAAGGAAAATCCTACCATTTTCAACAACGTGGATGGAGCTGGAGGGTATTACGCTCAGTGAAATAAGCCAGGTGGAGAAAGACAAATACCAAATGATTTCCCTCATTTGTGGAGTATAACAATGAAGCAAAACTGAAGGAACAAAACAGCAGCAGACTTACAGACTCCAAGAAGGGACTAGTGGTTACCAAAGGGGAGGGGTGGGGGGGATGGGGAGGGAGGGACAAGGGGATTGAGGGGTATTATGATTAGTACACATGGTGTAGGGGGATCATGGGGAAGACAGTAGCACAGAGAAGACAAGTTGTGACTCTGGCATCTTACTACACTGATGGACAGTGACTGCAATAGGGTATGGGGGAGTACTTGATAATATGGGTGAGTGTAGCAACCACATTGTGTTTCATGTGAAACCTTCATAAGAGTGTATATCAATGATACCCTAATAAAAAAAGTAGGAAAAAATAAATAAAAATGAAATTGATATCCACAAGTAATTTAAACAAACTGCTGTTATTGGACTCCAAATCCTTAATACTGAGCAAATTCTTAACATGCCTCTGTATTTCATGTCTTGGCCAACTTCCCCTCCTGTTGGTACAGTGAGGAAACCTGGTGAGCAAGTGACATTCACTTCTGGGGTCAGAGTTGCTTAGATGTGTAAGGATGTATGAACCACAGAGGATTGCGTACCGGCATTTGTGCCTGGAGGACTTTAGAAAACATTTGAGTTGGAGAATGTTATATTCTCCTTGTGGGCAAAATTTCAGTATTTCCAGAATATCTCGCCTGGCCTTAGTGCATCTCTGTATCAATAGTTGCTTCCCAGGGGTGGAGAGTAATCCATCTCCAGATCAACAGGTGTTTCCAAGGGTTGGGTAAGCGAGGGTATAACTGGACTGGAGAAGTTTGGTGGGGCCCCTTTTTACACCAGGTTGTGAGAGACACAGGTGAGCAGTAGTGGACAACTGCTTGTAAGCAATAAACAGGTTTCTCCCACTTTATTTCTCCCTTTGACTGATTTTGACTTCAAAGGTGATTTGCCCTCGGCTGGGAGTTACCTCCCCCTCAGTTATACTCCTGCCCCAGTTATTTCGGCTACCCTCCCAGAGTCTCTGGCATCTTCCACTGAGAATATCTGGGCCAGTTCTCCTGCAGATAGCAAATACTGACTCTGCACAAAATATGAAAAACAGATACCTAAAAGCACCAGACAGTGATCAAAAGAGAAAAGTGAAGAAATAATAGCCAACATTTTCTCAGTTTGGTGAAAAATTACACATTCAGAAAGCTCACTGAAATCCAAGCAGGATAAAAACAGTGAAAACCATATTGAGGGACATTCTAGGCAAACTGCTGATATAGATAAAGAGGAAATTTTGACAGCAGATAGAGAAAAATGACACATCACCTACAAGGAAAGCACTATATGAATTACTGTTAACTTATCAGAAGTGATGGAGGTCAGTGGGATGACATCTTGTGATACACATGAATCATTCGTGTGACCAAGTATGTATTTCCCAGGTATATTTGGTCTTCATCCAGTTCCGGAAAACACTGCAGTCTTAAAGATGAAATGGCTGTTTTGTCATGGTAATGAGAGACCTTTGGACCCCTGCCCAGGGGTGGGGCTGGAGGCTGAATCAGCCAATGGCCCATGATTTAGTCAATCAAGGCTGTGCAATGAAGCCCTCACAGAAGACCCTGAGAAAGACTTAGGGTCTCTTGCATCCGGCTTCTCCGTCTGAGAGGGAGCTTCCATGCTTGGAGAGCCAGGCCCCAAGTTCCACGGGGAGAGAAGCTCCTTTATTGGGACCCTGCCCTGTGTCTCTCTTCATCTGGCTGTTAACTTGTATCCCTTATGGTGTTCTTTATTAAACTGGTGAATGTTAAGTGGTTTCCAGAGTTCTGTGAGCCACTCTAGCAAATTAATTGAACCTGAGGAGGAGGTTGTGGGAACCTCCACGCTGTAGCGGGCAGGTCAGAAGCACAGGGAACGGCCTGGGGCTTGCGACTCGTGTCTGGAGTGGAGCGTGGAGGGCAGCCTTTTGGACGGAGCCCTTCACCTTATACTACTATCACTGCTGTGCATAATATTGTTGTTCATATATATAAAGAACTCACCCTCGCACATCTTTAAAGTGCTGAAACAAAGGAAAAACCAACCATCAACCCAGAATCCTGTACCAACGAAGTGAAAGCATTTTCAGATAAAAAACAAGAGAATTCATCATGAACACACCTGCCCCCCTGACAAAATATGCTAAATACGTCCTTTAGGCTGCTGTGAAATAGTATCAGGTGAAGCCAGAGAGCCTCAGGAAAGAAGGATGACGATCTGAAATCAGATGCGAGTAAAGGCGCATAATCTCTTGGCGGCGGCTGCATCCCCGACATGCATGTGTTAAACTCCTTGGGTTTGCCTGTTAGGGAAAAGGAAAAAAAAATGCCCACATTCAACTGATAGGATTTAAGCAATGTTTGCAATGGGGATTGAATGTTGAGTGAGCTTGATTCACGTGTAATGAGAAAACAGCACCATCTAGCATAATGTCTGTAAGATAAATTTTAGCTGAAATAAGCAGGCGAAGAGAGGCAACAAAGGGCCAGGCAGTTTATTTGGGTGCCTCTCAGGCCAGGGGAGACACGCCCGGTCAGGGAGGTGGGGGCTTATAAGGGGCTAGGAGGGGAGGAGCGGGCAAGCGATCCTAGGGGGCGTGGAGAGGTATGATTGGCTAAAGGTGACATGATAGACAACTAGAAACTTTTCCTTCCAAGAGGGAGGAGGCTGACATCCGGGTCCCAGTTGGCACATCAGGATGGAATTCGGGGAGAGCTGCCCCCTTTCCATATAAGGCACGGACTTTGGGGTCTGGTCTGTTCTCCCCCTATGGCATCTCTGTTCTGTTTGCATGTCCTTGTTTTTCCTTCCTCCAACCTAACAATGTCCTGTCACCATGTTTCGTGATGGCCACTGTCCTTGTGTCTGACATTAGGTTACGTACGTTATAAAGGAAAGCCATAGGCCCAAGAGCCCAGGCCGGGCCAGGTCACCAAACCAGAGCTTTACGCCCCGCCTCCTTGCAGTTTTCAGTTAAGCCTCCCGCCTCCCGCCTCCTCCCTCCCCGCCCCGCTCCCCCTACCCCCCAAGCTGTGGTCTTAGTCGATCAGGAATTTTCTGGCCAGCACCAATAAAGTGATCTGTCACACGAGCCCTCTCCATCTCCCCAAAAGAAGATGAGGTGATCTGCATAAGACCCCACTCTTCCTCCTCGTGGGGGGTGACCTGGCCTGAAACAATTCCTTCTTTTTCTTTGCTAATAACTGTTTGCCCCACCCTCACGTCTATAAAAACCTTACATTTTGTACAATTCCTCGGAGCATTTGTCTGCTTGCTAGATGGGATGCGGCTGGTATTACCTAACTCTCTTGCTAAAAATGCATGCTCCGTGGAGGGACTTGTTTTTCTTGTTTGTTTTATTTCTGTTTAGTTCCTTCTGTTTAGAATAGGATACCCACAGTGGGTACTAAATTGATACTGAATGGGCGAAATTTAAAAAATTGATGTGTTCTGTGCCTGTCCTGTAAATGCCCATAAAGGACCACAGGAGTCTTGTCTCATTCCAAGATTGCTCCATTAAGAATGAGGCGATCCCTGTCCCTTTCCGGTGATTTAATGAAAACAGTATGAGAGAAAGAAAAACCCATTTAAATAAAACACAAGACGTTTGCTGAGCGTTGTTTGTTTCGCAGTGCAGCAGCGCCCCCTGCCGGACAGAGGCCCAAGTACACAGCTCTGTCCGCTGGAAGGTGCAAATTATCGCTTGGAGGCCTGGGAGTCTCCCCCCACACGGCCATTGCAAGTCGACTTTGAACGATTAGCAAGGGACGCAACAAACTCTGCTGGCCAAGTGAATGCAGTATATTCAGGGGTGTAGCCGATCGGGGTCCTCATGAAGCAGACCTAGAGAGCTCCCTCACCGCTGCCACGGTGCGGTCACGGAGATGCTGTCTGCGAGCCAGGACGAGTCCTCACTAAACGCGGAATCCACCAGCACCCTGATCCTGCGTCTCCCACCCTCCGGAATTGTAAGTAAGTGTCTGTTGTTGGAGCCCCGCAGCGGCAGTACTGCTGTTCCCGCAGCCCCAGCTGACGACCACAGCTGCCAGGCGCCCTGCGGCCCCCACTGCCAGCAGCGGCTGGACGCTGCCCCACCAGCTCGTGCGGTACTGGCAGCAATCTTTCCTGAGGTGTAAGAGGTACACCCAGAGCTGGGCGTGAGTGGGTCCAGAGGGTGCAGGAAAGCTGCACACACGAGTGGCCTGACCGCCGCACCACGCGCTGTGGATGTGCCGAAGCTGCTCCCTCAGCGCCTCCTGCGTGATGGAGGAAAGCAACCCAAGGCTGGGGCACAGATGGGTCACTTCGGCAGGAGAGAGCGTGTCCTGCAGCTCTGCTCAGGGCCAGCCCTGAGGGTCCGCGGGGAAAGGAGGCCCCCCACTGGGCCCACGGAGGATGCGCACCTGGCCACTCTCATCGTGTGGAGAGCCAAGCGTGTGAGCTAACAGTGTCCATGACTCGTGAGCGGTGGCAAGTGGCTCAGTGGTTGGTCAGGGGCCTGGGAAGGTGAGGATTACAGGACGGAGGGCGGCCAGGTCTGAGGAGGAGGCCCAGAACGTGGGATCTCTGTATTACATACAAACGTCCTCCTGAGCAGCCGTGGTGGACGGAGCACCGAACCACCAGGTGGGGAGGAAGATCCTGCCCTCTGCCTGGTTCCCTGACGCGCCTGCTCGTGGATTTCTTGCTTCCTCCTGTCACCCAGGGCTTTTTGTTTTGTTCTAACAGGAAGGCTACATTGGGCTTAGAAACAGAAATGCCTGTGCAAAGAAAAGGAGAGGACAATAGGCCCCACTGTCATTATCCAGGGCTCAGCCCTGCCGCCACAGAAACTGGGATAAACACACTTAAGACAAGGGCACAGTGAAGTTTAAAGGTTTTCGGAAGGATGGGAAAGAACAAGTTGCCCATTTCTCACATGGGGCATGAGACAAAAAAGTACAAAAAGGCCGCTGTAGCTCCTCAGGTTTCCAACAGGAGGAAGGGCCCCTGGGACACAGGTGCTGAATTAAGGGCTTGGTGCACTTACCCAGCCTGACCAGGTTCTAGTAATTCCGCGACATCACAGCTGTGTACAGTTTTCTCTGAGCAGGATTCAGGAATCGCCACTCTTCTTGGGAGAAGCCGACGGCCACATCTTGGAATGCCACTGGTCGCTGAAATGGTAAACATTTTCTTACTCACAAGGCCTTGGGGAGAAGGGTAAGGTCTTGGCTGAAAGAAAACGTATGTCGTACAGGCATTGTGGTGTGGACTGCAGGAGCCAGGGGTTTTTTGCTACATGTATGTACACATGTATACAGCGAAAACCAGCTCTCGGGACACAGGGTGTGCTATATTATCCACCAGAAAAGACTCGTTTGGGGATTAAGGATTTTGTCCTTTTGTCAGTGTATGTTATAATTTTCTAGAGTATTACAAAATGTTTGTTTCAATTTATGTGTATGTAGCACTTAATAATGTAGATAACTATCGAATCACTGTGTTGTACACTTGAAACCAATAAAATACGGTATGTCAACTATGCTTCAATTTTAAAAATGTATTTTCAAGAACAATAAAATATATTTCATAGTTCAAAAAACATTTGTGTCTGTAAAATGGAAGCTCTTCTCCAACTAGTAAGGAAAAAAAATCTCAGTTCTCTTCAAACTCATCGTGGGACATGGGGTCAGAGCTTGGGGCACTCGCCCCCAGCGTCACAGGGGTCTCACTGCACTGCATGAGGCGGTTTTCATTTCCTGACCCTTTGCTGACTCTGTCTCCCAGGGTGTGTCACCTACACTGGCCCCGTAACGCCCGCGGGACGTGCCGTCTGGAGGCCCAGGGCTCGTTCTCTCCTTGGTGGGGGCCTCTCTTGAAGAACAGAGGCCAGTGAGGGCAGAGCTGAGGAGGAACTATCGCAGGACCCCCGCCGCCTGCAGCTGTCCTCTCCCGTCTACGCCCTCCCCCGGGTAAAACACCAACCAAGCCCAGTGTCACATCGCACCTTTTTAAGAGCACGGCTGGTTCTTGAAGTCGTGAGCGATGCTGCGGTGCTGTCCCCGGCGCCCGCGCCTCCCAAGGGTCGCTGTCGGTGGTGACCGCCGCAAACTCTGCTGTCGGTGCTCACGTGCATCAGCTTCATGCTTCCAGGGCTGAAGCGGCCATTCCTTTGTCTAAGTGTCTCTCCCGTGAAAAGGCGGAATCCCGAGAGGGCAGCTGGGGAAAGAAAAAGGGAGGAATAGGAGAAACCAGGCCTCTTTTCGCAGTTTCTAGTGTCTGTAGTTTATAAGTTTCTCTTTTCATAAAAATTTAAATAACTTTCAACACAGACTTTTTTCCTAAAGACTTTTCTACATAGGAAGAGGTGCTTGACATAAATTCTCACTTAAATATATACATATAATCAAGATATAAAAATACAGATGTGCATGTGAATATATACGTCAGGATAGGATATTCCATCTGTCCCCAGGACGGCCCAGGAGCAGTACCGCCCAAGCAGCAATGGGTGCACTCAGCCTCCACAACTTGGTCTCTAAGTGCCCTTCTCTAACGGAACAAAACCAAACAAATCCTAGGGCACCATGAAGTAGAGACTCCAGGGCTGGGTCAGGGGCGGGCAAGGTGTGACTAGAACATCTTGTGATACCAGAAAGTGAGGAAGTGCTCACAAAACAGTGGGGGTGCATCAAAACAGCCGCCAACCTGAGGGTGTGCCCAGTAACTGAACCAGGGACGACTCGAGCAAAATAAATAATTCTAATATTGGTTCACAACCCATAGAAGAAAATAATTATCCATGGTCCATTACGACATAAATAATTGAACAAATAAACAGAGAAGGGACAGCCTTTACAGCGCACCAATTAATAAATGTAGAGGACATAAGAGAAATAAATAGAAACTCAATATTAGGTAAACACAGTAATCATGGTTACAGGTGAGAATGACAATAAAATTAATGGGCAAAAATATGTTGAGACACACGACATCTGCCATCTCAGAGAATCTCCTCTCAAGATACTAATTACGAAGACTGAAATACTATCTGTACAACGGAGAACCTGTCAGCCTCACCCATGCGATCAAAGCAATCATTCAATCATTCTCAGATGACGTCAGGTGGCACCTGATATGAGGCCCTTAGGAGGCATGACCTCTGCGGTGTTCACTTCTGGAACGACTGACCTCGATCCAATCATGAGAATACATCAGACTTACCCAAGGTGAAGATCATTCTACGACGTGACGCCTAGCCCCCGCAGTGTGCTGGTCATGCGCAAGGCCGAGCTAGGGTGGCACCAGGACGGGAGGCCCCGAAGGAGACGCGCCGACCGAGGGCCGTGCGGACCGGGCCCTGGAACAAGGAAGCACAGGGGGGACCGGGCCACCGTTGAGTAAGGTCAACGGGTGAGTAACAGTATTTCATCAACACTGATTTCCTGGTTTCATGATGGTTACACAAGATGTTAACTTCAGGGCAAAGGGTATGTGGAAGTTCTGCACTGTTTCAATTTTTCTAATTTCAAAATTACTTCATAATAAAATTGTTAAAAAGGGGATATCATAGGATGTAAGACTGAGGCATAGACAGATTAAAGGACACTGAAGAGACATGACGTGTAGACGCAGCGTATGACCCTCAGCTCTCTTCTGCTGTAAGATGTGGCGGGGACAACCGACCTGGGGCTGGTGGCAGAACTGCACCGATGTGACCTCACCACGGGCATGTAAGCAGCTCACGCTGAGATACTTAGGTCAGCAACGGACTCTCAAGTGATTAAGCAAGTATGCATGTAGAGAGATGATGATATGGATGAAGCAAATGTAGTAAAAGGCCAACATTGGGTAGCTGGGTGAGAGGATAAGGAACTTTATTTTTCCTGCACCATTTTTAAAGTTTGAGGGTATGTCAAAAAGTAAAATAATAATAATAATAAACCATGGAACCCACTGAGACCTCACTGGGAAGTCTATTCAGTTTAGTGATTACCATCTGTTCAAAGTACTTTAGACAGAATTTGCTACTGTTATTTCTACCTGGTTCTATTTCCAGAGCTCACAGAGAAAAGCAATTTAAATTCCCTTTTTCCAGAGACACTCTTTCACACATCTCTGCAGTGACCTCCACTCCAGGCAAACATACACAGTTTTTTTTTATCACGTCTCATGAAACAGTTTCCAGGCCCTCCACCATCCTGAGCTCTCACCTCAGTTATATGCTCCAGTTTATTAAAATACTTCATGAAATGTTACTCCAAGAATCCAATTCAATCCTGTGATGGTGTAGTCATCACACGACACAGGCCGACTGAGCTTCAACTCTGCAAAAGGTACAATCCCTGGAATCTACCAGGTGTGGTCAGAACCCCCAGCTCCAACCCCTCCTCTATTTTTAAAAGAGATGGTAATATAAAGATAAAAAAGGTATGAATGAGAAAGAAGTCCAACCAGGTATGAAATTCTTTCACAGCAACTTTCCTTACGGAAACTAGATACACAGAATACTTCCAATCAACAAACAAGCTATCAATTTGACTTGCTAAGCTAACTTTTCTGAAGGTATACTGAATGCTCAACAGGAAAAGCACTGGACACCTGAGGCATGAATGGAAGCAGGCCTGCCCACCCAAAGCTCCCAGTGAAGCTAGACGGCAGAGCAATGAGGGTATGAACTGCTGATTTCTGGGCTGGAAAAAAATAAACCCTTGGCGGGTAAGGAATATGTCGAGGAGAGAAGGGACCTGCAGGGTAATGGCACTTTTCTCAAGGTTACTGGTCCTCGGCAGGACATTTTGAACTGTTAATAACACACAGGCCCAACGCAGTGTTACTTCTGCTGGGCCAAGTCACTGAACTGGGGCTTAATACCTAAACTTAATTTGTTTCAATCTCCCCAAGAAATGTAGTCAGTCAAGAATTTTCTGGTCAGCATCATCCACAAAATAATCTGCCACATGAGCCACCTCCATTTTCCCTAAAACAAGGTGAGGTAAGCTGCCTAAGACCCCCACTCTTCCTCCTACGGGCAGGTGACCTGGCCTGAAACAATCCCTTCTTTTCTGTTGCTAGTAACTCCCCCCGACCCTCCTGTCTATAAAAACCTTCCATTCTGTACAATTCATCAGAGCACCTCTCTATTTGCTAGAGGGATGCTGCCTGATTCGCGAAACGCTTAATAAAGCCAATTACATTGAAATTTACTAGGATAAATTTTGTTCTTTTAACAGAACCAAGTGTAAGGTAGAGACATCGTACCACATGAACAAGAGATATTGCTAATCAAAGAACTTGAGAACTAAGTAAAATAGATTTCAGCTATGACAGGTGTAGGGGCCAAGGGCAGACTGCCCCAAAAATGTGCCCTTGTGGCATGCATATTTCAGAGCTGAAAACAATCAAGGCCCAAAATACTCTGAAATTTTGACTTTCCCTACTTAACTGCATAAAAAGCATTTGGATGAATGTCACCATAGATAACTACATCACAACGAGAACAACATGTAAGGCAGACAGGGAGGGGTGCGGCTGAGCGCTACGATTCCTCTCTGACCCCCACTGCTTCCGTGTGGCTCGTCAAATATTTGTTTACAAAAATTTACTCTTTCGTATTCCTGTGAATTGTTTCTTTTCCTTTAAGTCCCAGACCCCCTGCTCACCTCTCAGGATGACATACATACCTTATCCCTGATTGTCTTTGGAATCTATATATACAGTCCCCATACGTACATAATTAAACATATTTTCTCCTGTTTATCTGTCTCCATATGTACATAATTAAACATTTCTCACCTGTTGATCCAACTGATTCTTAGATCAGCTAGAAGAACCTTAAAGGAAAATTCTTCCTCCCCAGCGTAGGCAAGTAGTAAGTCAGAAAGTCTATTGAAATTAAATCTGCTTCATTAAAAAAAAAATGAGGGTGGTATACTACTATATACACTTAAGATTTATACCTATTTTAATAAAACATTTTTTCAAAAGAAAAGACATCTGTCCCTGGGGACAGAACAATAGACACTGGCACACACAGGTCCCCACACAATAAGGACACCAGTGAGGAATTACGGTATAGTCGGTGTTAGATAGAGTAAGCCCAGGAAATGCAGGAGCCCAGATTGGTGACAGCAAGATTCAGTAGAAGACGCACGACGCCTTTATTTAAGGGCGTGGCCTCCCACACCCTAGTTTGGGGCTGGGATGAGGGGGAAATTTTCGAGAATTCGAGCGCTTATGGCTCAGCGCCCCGGGTCTCCCGCGTGCGCGAGAAAGGGAAGACGTCCCGTGGTGACCGAGTACGCATGCGTGCTGCTGCCCTTGTGGGGCGTGGCCACGTGCCCGCGGGAACCGAAGCCGCGCAGGCGCGTGGAGCAGCACGCCGCCGCTTTCCCTATGGGCGGAGGCTTCTTGGAGTAGCAGGTGCAGGCCTGGCTGTCAGATGATGCGGGTGGGGAGTGTGCTCAGTAATGGTGGGCCCGGCGGTGTGTGGGCTGTGGGGTGGCAGCGTTGGTATGTCTGGTGGCCTGTTCTGTACGTCGTGTGGTTCTCCGTGTGGTTGTGGGATTTGATCGCACAGCGAGTATTAAAGCCATCGTCACGTTTACCGATTGCATCCCGGATGGGCACCTGAGGCCTTGAAGAGGTCGTTAGGTAATTGGGAGCCAACCCTGCGCACACAACATTGTACTCCGACGTGAAATTGTATTGGGAGCTTGCTCCAGGATGTGGTTGAAATGGGTGGCAGTGGGTTGGAGATTCTGGCCTGTTCCTTCCCCTCAGCTCTGCATTCCCTGGACTGTTCTTTCTCTGGAGAGGGATCCAGCAAAGGGGGCACTAGGCATGCCAGAGGTAAGTTTGTTTTCTGCAACATCGTGTTAAGTCCTGGAAACATCTAGTCTCTCCTCAGAAAATGGGCTTGGGCAGTAGAGACTGAACAAGGGCCAGGTCCTTTCATTCCAGCGGAAGGGGGGACTCCGCTGGTCCAAATTCAGTAAGAGGAGCGGGGCTTCAATGACGGTCTTGCAAGATCAGGCAGGTGTCTGGTGGGCAGGCACACCTGGGGAGATTGGCACCAGTAATTTATCTCCTAGTGCGCAAGTCCCTCCCCTGGTTCCTCATTGGCTGAGTATTGCAGGGTTCACATTCTTTCCCGGACGTAGCCTAAGCCAGTTATATTTTTCCCTTACATTTCTTAATCTTATTGGTAGGTTTAAAAAACTCAAACAGGTATAGCCATACCCTTACCAATTCCCTCACCCCCACTCAGCCTGAGCAGCTTCCACCACGTGGCCCTTTGTTAATAACTTACTGTTAAAATGTTTAAACATCTGGTGGGAATAAATCACATTTAGGTTTTATGCTCTTTCCTAACACAGGGACCTCCATTTTCAGCATCTGTGTCCTCTACTTTGAATGTTCATTTTAAATTCAATTATTCTGAATCTCCACTGTGTAAGATACATTCTAGCCGAAATAAGCAGGCAATGAGAGGCAACAAAGGGCCAGGCAGTTTATTTGAGTGCAAATTCCTGGGTGATGTTCCCCCGTCTGGCTATCACAGGCGGGGAAGTCACACTCAGCAGGCCAGGCAGCGAGTTTCTAAAGAAGGCAGGGGGAGGCAGAGCTTAGATTTACAGCAGCACGAGGATTGGCCAGCCTGAGGCACATTTTTCAGGTTGGGAGGGGCAGCAGCTGGGGACTTCGGCACGTCATCAGTGTCTGACGTGCTTGCCCCTCCCCCCAGTGCCTTCAACCTTACATTCCAGCCTTTTGGTCGTAATGGGTGACGACTTGATCTGGCTACTTCTGGCTGACAAGGGGCATCGTGGGGGCGGGGTTCATAGCACTGTAGTTACATTGCTCTGACTGCAAATATCTTGCCTTGTTTTCTCTAGAGGCTCTTACTTTATTCTGTTTAAGCTTATGGTCTCTGTCTCGTTTTCTCTTTTACAGATAAACTCTAGCTGCTGCCAGGGAAAAGGGGCGATGACCGCTCCAGCTGCTTCATGCTGAGAAGGGGCACAGTAAAGGGTGCAGCTAAGTTTCTATCACTGGTCAGTTGAGAGGGCCTCAGAAGGTTGGCACTTCTATTCTGGAAGGACAAACTTGATGAGATTAAGAATGCATGACTGAATATGAGAACTGGAAATATGAAGAGTCTAATTGAGAATCATAGCCAGGTATTATGGGGAAATTAAAATTCTGGATTGAGTTTACATCTCAATGACTAGTATTAGGATTTAGTATAGATAAGACTGCATTATTGAAACAATACTTTTCTCTAAAATCACCTTTATTTTTATTAGAAGTAGCTAGATTAAGAAAATAATTAACAGTTGGCTTGATTATTTGCATAAGTGCAGCAAAAAGAGCAATTGATTACACAGGCTCTTTTAAATATGCTTTGCTGGAACTTTTTGTAATGAATTTCAGATTGAATTTTTAAAGGCTTCTTGAGGCCAGACAGCCAAGCCAGACTTGCCATCAGCTTGTGCCTGCAGTACCTGTAGATTTGGGTGAATTCCTCTCTTCCTGAGGTTCCTGCACCTGCCAGGAAGTGACCTTCCTTACTCACCTGTAAGGCTGCTGGGAACCCCTGTAAGCAAGGTACCAGGTCATTTCTTCCAAGGGGCTCTGTTGGCTTTATAAAGTCAATCTTAGTTCTTTAAAGCTGTTTATATCTGAGTTTATGCATGTGTTTCTTAGGTATGACATTCTAGTCAAAACTTTGGTAGTATAACTTGTGCTTTTAATTGATCTTCTTACAAGGAAAGCAGGTTCTTATTGATCTTATGCAAATAAATATACTGCCATGAAATATAAAAATAGTCACTGAAAGTTTTTAAATTCTGGAGGGATCAGGTAGAGAGAAAGATAAATGTTTCAATTCTGCTTATAAAGGCAGTCATTTACTAAATGGTTGTCAGCTTAGGAGAAAAAGCTTAAAACACTTTATCAGCAATGTTTGAAACAAAAAGCTACAAAATTATTTTCTTTAGTATACTTAATCTTATGTAACTAATACTTGTTCTGCTGAAATCTAGTTCTTTACTAGCTTAGGAGTAATAAAACAGTGGCTATAAGTGACAAAAGACTTAAATGGCAATGGTTAAAGATATGATGAGAGTTTACTATAAGACAGTTGACATAAAGAAATTCAGATATTTCTGTAACACAAAACATTCAGTTACAAAGTTTAGCATCATTCCCTTTGACAGTGCTTTCTAGGTAATTAAGCAGGTAATTATATATCAGATAAATAAGCTAAGTTAGCTAAATACTTTCTCCAATGAGAAAAACTTCTTCTGACATGTTCTAGGGTCCCTCTGGAAAATATCAGAGTGAACTAGAGGTAAAAGTACTTTTTTGAATTTGATTTTGGGAAGCTGTTAAAAGTTTTAAGGCACTTGCTTAAATAGGATTACAGGTTGCTATGAAGCAATACTTATCTATTTAACCAGAATGACAATAAAATACCTCAAAAGCAAATAAAGAATGTTATACAGTTGTTAGCAAACTTTAGCTTTTAGTCTTTTTAATATTAAGATCTCATTTTATTAAATACTCTGACAACTCATTGAGACTTTAAGCATGAGATACTGCTTTGATAAAACAGAGAACTTTTTGCAATCTTTCAATATTAAGAGCAGACTAACAGTTAAGAAAACTTTGTCTTTTTAACTGAAAACAAAATTCTAATTTTGCTGTGTACTTGATACCGACATTCATTTGCTTTAATTTTATATAGCATGACCATATTAAATTCTTCTACAAACTTTCTTTTTACATTTAGAGTTCTCTCTCTAAATAAACAGCTGTACTTTAGAACAAAGTTACTTTCTTTTATCAAGACACCTTCTTTAGTATGCAGAAATGTTTTCTTTATTACTTTAAGTAGCTTTAATTAGAACTTAAAACCATTAGGTACCTTAAGTTTTAGTGAACTCTGAGAAGCAGGCTATTATAAACTGTTACACTAGCATTCTTTGGATTGACAAATTTATGAACATTTTATAATTTCTGTTAACTATGAGCTTTACAACACAATCTCTCACTAAGCACAAAGTATACCTTTTTAACTTAGCAAAATTTTAAGGTTTTAGGTTACTACAAAGATTTCTAGGCTGTAGATAGGTATACAGACTGTAACACACAATTAAAAAGGTGTTCACTTGCCACACTTATTTAGTTCACTCATTTGTAACAACTATGCTAGATTACTTACAAGAACTTTACTGAATATTAGACAAAGCTAAGCTTTTAAGCATTTTATTCTTAAAAGATTTAGCAGATAACATCAACTTAAATGACCTTAGGTAAACTTAGGCAGCTGACATGCCTGCCTCAGCTAAACCTAAATTAGCATTAATGCTTAACATTTTTTATCAGATTTTCTGGAAGTTTTAGAATGCCCAATTTTCACAAACATTTGTTTTTAAATCAATTTTTATTAATACTCTCTGTAGGTAGGAAAATATTTTTCATCCACACACCTAAACACACAAACATACAAACTGAGACACGACTACAGTCAGCAACACTTCTTACACAAAAACATATACACAGACAGACAAACCGATATAAAGACTTGAGTCACTGATATCTAATTGCTTTCTCTTTCTTCAGCTTCCTGTCTGTGGCTTCCGGAACCAGAGGGGGGGAGGGGAGTGTTCTGGTGGGGGAAGAGGGCGGTGAAGGCTGAAGGAGAGGGGGAGGGGGTGGTGCAGCCACCAGAAGAGGAGAGCAGGACAGCGGCATGGTTCAGAATGTAGGACTTTAAGATGGCGGCGCCATGTGTGAAGACAAAGGACTTAAAGATGGTGGTGGAGAGAAGGGGAGGGGATTGCGAGCTGAGGGAGGCGGGCGACTGAGGTCCTCCGGCAGATCTGAAAAGGAAGAAGGACTGGGCGGAGTAAGAGGCTGACAGTATTTAACTGGAGATCAGGCCAGGAGAACCTGAGTCATTGAACACAACATAAAGGTCTGGGCGGGAGCACAAAGTCCAAAAAGCCTGCACATATGGGATTTCACTCCACTTTCCACTCCAGTGGCAATAATTAATCAAGTCGGTGAGGAGGCCAAAATTGAAAGTTCCCTCAGGAGGCCACTGAGATTGGTTGTCCAAGGGATACTGAGGCCCGGCCTCAGAGCAAAGAAAAACTAGCTTCCATTTGCGAACTTCCCAGGACAAATATAGAGCAGCCAGATTAGAAATGAGACACCGCAACGGGGTCTGAGCTTCCGCTTTTGAGGGCTGGTTCTCCATGTTTGCACCACTTCTTAACTAATCCCGCTGAGAGGAGCACCCAGCATCTCAAGCACGCCAAGTCAGGGGAGATGGCCTGGGAGCCTGGGTGAGGGACATCTCCCACACTGCAGGGCCAGGGGCAGGCTGGATGCCTGCAGACGTCCTGGAGCCTGGGGTAGGGACGTCTCCCATACCGCAGGGCTAGGGGTGGGCCGGATGCCCACAGAGGGTGGGCTGGATGTCTCCACCTGGACTTACGTATGATTTCTAACGGACCAGGTGAAATGGAGTTAGGAAGAGAAGCAGACTGGGGGAAACTGAGGGACTCACTGGAAAATAGTCCATGCAGCGGAGAGCAGGCTGAGGTCCTGGATCGGGGAAGGAAGGGGTGGGGTCACTGGTGGCCGGTCGGGGACCCACATTCATGCTCTTTCCCGGGTTTCAGCACCAAATGTAAGATAAATCCTAGCGGAAATAAGCAGGTGACGAGAGGCCACAAAGGGCCAGGCAGTTTATTTAAGTGCCATTCCCAGGTGATGTTCCCCCGTCTGGCTATCACAGGCCAGGGAAGTTACACTCAGCAGGGCAGGCAGCCAGTTTTTAAAGAAGGTAGTGGGAGGCAGAGCTTAGATTTACAGCAGCGCCAGGATTGGCTAGCCTGAGGCACATTTTTCAGGTTGGGAGAAGGCAGCAGCCGGGGACTTTGGCACGTCATCAGTGTCTGACGTGCTCACTCTCCACCCCCCACTGCCTTCAACCTTACACACTGTGACCAATCTTCTAAGCACTCTTTGATGTCAAAAGATGTTTCCCCAGAGGAAAAGATAAGAGCTTTTGTCACAGGCTAATGCCCAGGAGCAGTGCCTGTGCAGAGGAACCAAGAAAGCCTGCGAGTTACCCTTGGACTCATCCTAGTAAAAGCCCTGCCCTGTGGGGGCTGTAATACAAACAAACTTAGGATGTATCAAAATGCATAGTCAGCCAGTGTGCATGCGCCAACTTTACCTCATCACTGCCTGTAAATGACAAAACTCCTCTTTCAAATATTCAACTACCTCACCCAGAATAAAGGAAACATGCTTTCCCTTGCTCAAGGAGCTGTGGCTTTGAAAGCGATTCACTGTGCTCTTATTTGGGGCAAATAAAATTTACTGCATGACAACTGCTTCTGGGGAAGGCTTTAGATTTCAACTTAGCAAAAAGCAAAGTAACGCCATGTCAGAAACACTTTTTTTCTGGAGACTGTCATCTTGAAGTAGACGTGAATTTCAGTCGTTTTTGACCGCTTGTGACAGAAAAAGTACGACAGAAAATGCGCTTGGTTGGTTCAGTTCCAGTAAGGGCACAATCTGCCTTTGGAGAATCTGGGGAAGAACGAGGCTGGCATTGCGGGGATGAAGTCCAGGTGATCAGGACCAGGACGTTCCCTAGCACACCAGTAAAAGACAAAGCCTAGGATCCCGGGATTCAGTCTGAGGTTGGACAGCCTCAGCAGGAGTTCAGGCTCACTCCGTGGAATTCCGGGAAGAGGCTTACACCGCAAAGACGACTGGAGAGCCGCGTGTACTCCTGGAGTACGGCTCTGTGCAGGGTGGCTGCTGAGCCCTGAAATGCTATGCAGACACAAGATTTGCTTCCTCCTTAGCCCTCTAAATGTAGATGGCAAGGCATTTTACTTTGAAAAAGATTTTTTCTTCTTAAAGAGGAAACTTTTTTTTTTTCTTTGAGGAAAAGCTGTATTTTCTCTATGTGGGCTATTTGTTAGGACTTCTATTCATGAAATTGCTGAAGAGAAAACTATAAAAATATTTAAAGTCATATACACCATGTGGAAAAAAATGTTTCTGTATTTTGACAATATGAAATATTTATGCCTACAGGTTTAGCCACTACTCTATCCCATTCGTTCCATGCTTCCTTACTGTTGATATTTTTATCACTGTAATTGAAATATAAATTACAAATAAAACATATTAACTATGCAGATTAGCTACTGATTACAGCCCTGTAAGTGCTGCTAGAATCAAGACAGATTTCCATTACTCCTGAAAGTTTCATGCCCTGTCCCTGCCTAATTCTCAAGAGGAAACCAGTTTCTTGCTTTTATGATAAATTTGTCTTGCTTATTTTTTCTTTTAACTTCATATAAATGGAATCAAGCAAGATGTATGTATGTGGTCTGGCTTTATTCACCACATTAAGATTCACTGATGACGTCTATTAGTATATTCTCTACCAAGTAGTATTCCACTGTGTTAATGTACTGCCATCTGTTTATCCAATCTCCTGTTGATAGACATTTGGACTTTTTCTGGATTTCTGGCTATTAGGAATAAAAACAATATTCTTGTGCATGTCTCTTTTGAGATACTCTAGCAGATACAGTCACAGAAAAAATAGTGGGATCTGAGGGGTATGAAGAAGCCGTTCAGTAAGACGGTGCAGTCTCTCTAATCTATGGTGTCGGCCTCCTCCCCATCTCCGACCCGCAGATAAAGGAGGCGACACGAGGAGATATCGAAGACCCGAGTGGGCCAGCCGGGGGACTCCAGGCATACCCGCTCAAGAGTGGTGCTGGAAAGGCACCTCTCATTTATTGATCAGGCATCACATTCTTGAGGGGGTTAACAAGTTTCTAGACACAGTGATTAACATGCTTTACTACAGGAATGTAATTGCCTCCAGGTCGCTGGGGCAAGTCTCCCTGGTGCCAGGCAATGAGGGGTAGAGATAAGAAGAGACAGATCTCAGTTTAGATTTAGTGAGCTGCTGCGTGCACCACAGACAACAAGGAAGGCAAACAATTCCCACAGAAACAGAATCATCTATGGATGGCAACCTACATTTCCCCCGTTTTTAAATAAAAAAGGAAGAGAAGTCCGTTATTCTACTGCAGCTTGGTAAAGGAAGGGGCGACAAGAAATGCCTCCTCAGGGGGGGCGAGGTGCTAAGCCACGCCTCAGTTGACCCCCTCATCTCTCGACCTGTTGGCCCCCGCGACTGTGCCTGTCTTAGGTTGTTCCTCCCGTGAGGAATCTTACCCGTCTCTGGCTAGCCAGCCATCTCTTGGGGCCGTACAGGGAGTAAATGCAATAGAGCAAAGAGGCATACAAAAGATTTATGCAAACACTTCGTCATCCCCTTAATTGCTGCAGAATTTTAAAATATACAGTGATCTGTCACATGGACTCTCAAGAAAATAACATACAATTATTATTTTTTTGCCATGACTTCTTGAAATATAGCATATGCATGAATTGGCTTTATTAAGCCAGCAATCAGATGGCGCACCCATGCTACCAAAACAGGAAGGCAAATGCATAAAAGAAGTAGGCCTACAAGTATTGGCCAGTGAAACCAAGAGAACCAATCAGATAATCCAGGTAATTGTGAAAACTTATCAATAATATGGTGAATATCATCCAACTGGTTTTGAATTGTCTGTGAAAAATCAGATATATTGAAACAACACATCCCAGGAAATTGTTCACAGCCCAAATGTTCTTTCAGCAACAAATAGTCTATGGCAGCACGATTCTGGAGCACTGCCACTCGAACTTCTCCCAGGTCCGGATTAAGTTCTGACAGTATGGAGGCAGTCAGATCTGCAGTCTTGCTGTAGGCACAGGCCAGCTTAGACATTTCCTTCTGCATTCCTGCAACGAATCTTGGTACAGGCAATACAAACGCAGCTGCGACTGCAACGGCAACGGGGTCCAACAATTTCAAGTTGTCGTCACAATCTGGAGGCAGGGCTCGGGTCACTCTTCAGTGTTTAAATCCAGGATGATCTATAAGGGCTGGGAGAATACGTCCTATACCACAGACGCCTTGATAATGTGAGGAAAGGGCTTGATAGATTTTGTTATCACACAAAAACACCCAGCCATTGGGGAGTCTATATCCATATGGCCATTTTACATGAATAGAATTACAGTAAGAATGTATATTAGTACAATTGATACATATACAACTAGAAACTATAGTGGTGCTAACTGGTAAATTCAATTGAATTTCTCAAGTAAGAATCTTGGGGGCTAAAGTAATATTTATTCCAGAAATATTGGTAAACAACTGAAAAAGGGAGTCCTATGCCTATCAAATTCTTCTTTAAGATTCCACTAATAGAGGAATCACTTGCTATACAAAATAATGTCTTGTTAAGCCCTTGATTAGCCAATTGCAACCACATATTGGGTGAAGAATATTCATTCTCTGCAGTTAGTGAAATATCCAAATAAACATAACTACTTTTATATATTTGATCAAGGCTTCCCTTCTGGAATTTTTCACAAGAATAATTGCCAATATCATTCCGGGTTAAAACTGCTTTATAAATATCATAGCGGGTATTGTCTCTTTTAGACTGATCGGTAGCATTATCCCAACCAAGTTTTCCTCCATCTTTCTGTCTATATATTTCATTACCATCCTTTTTCCAAATCACTGGGCCTACAGGAGTTGAACAAGTGGAGATACAGTGAAGTTCTACTCCCCGGCCAAAGTGCGGAGGACTGCTAATACTAGCAGTAATAGTACAGGCCTGGGTTATGTGTATGTGTATAGAGATTAGAATAAAAAACTTCATTATCATGTAGAGATTCTCACTCCAGTGATGGAACCGGTTGAGGGACATCGCCTGGGACAGCTGTCTCAGATGGCGATGTTGCTGGGAGTTACTCTTTATAGCGTATCTTGATCCGCTTTCTAGGCAGCCAGATCAAGCATTGGTCCTCTGTAATGACACAAACAAACCCTTTGCCCCACACCTTAATATGACCTTTATGCCATTGTGAAGAACCTATTGGAGACCACCATACAGGAACTGCTGTTGTTTTAGACAAAGAAATATTGTCAGAAAAATGCACTTCCATAGCTGATTGTCTGTCACCCTTTAAAATACCAAAATTAAGGATATGTAAAGTATGTATTAATCGTTGATTTGCAGTTAATTTTATCATATCAGGCAGTAATCCCCCTTTTTGTTTTAATAAATAATGCTTAAGAGCAAGATGGCGATGTTCAATTAGAGCTTGGCCTGTAGAATTGTTAAGAAATGCCTGTTTTATGAGTGATATTATATAGCTGAAAAAATTTTTTTTAGCATAGAGGAGAGGTAAACTAGAGCGTTGTCAGTCAGCTTAAGAGAAAGCTTAAAACATTTTGTCAGCAACATTTGAAACAAAAAGCTACAAAATCGTCTTCTTTAGTTTACTTAATCTTATGTAACCAATACCTGTTCTGCTGAAATCTAGTTCTTTACTAGTTTAGGAGTAACAAAACAGTGACTTTAAATGACAAAAGACTTACAAATGACAATGGTTAAAGACTTGATGAGCACTTACATAAGATAGTTGACATAAGAAAATGTTGATATTTCTGTAATACAAAACATTCAGAAACAAAGTTTAGCATCATTCCTTTTGACAGTGCTTTCTAGGTAAATAAATATTAGATAAATAAGCCAAAGTAGCCAAATATTTTTCCCGATGAGGAGAAAAAATTCTTCTGAGATGTTCCAGGGGCCCTCTGGAAAATAATAGTTAACTAGAGGTAAAAGCACCTTTTTGAATTTTATTTTGGAAAGTTGTCAAAAGAAAGTTTCTTTGGCATTTGCTTAAATAAGATTATAGGTTGCCATGAAGCAACACTTACCTATTTAACTAGAATGACAACAAAATACTTCAAAGGCAGATACAGAAGTTTACACAGTTGTTAGCAAAGTTTAACTTTTAGTCCTTTGATAGTAGAATCTCATTTTCTTAACTACTCAGACAATTCATTGAGACTTTAAGCATGAGAAACTATTTTGATAAAACAATTAGAAAACCTTTTGCAATCTTTCAACATGAAGAGCAGACTAACAGTTTAAGAAAACTTTGTCTTTTTAACTGAAAACAAAATTCTGATTTTGCTGTGTACTTGATATCAAGACTCACTTGCTTTAATTTCACATAGCATGACTATATCAATTTTTCCACAAGTTTTCTACAACTTTTAACATTCAGTGTTCTCCCCCTTTAAATAAATAGCTGTACTTTAGAACAATTACCTTCTTTTACCTCAACAAAACGAATTTCCATTCTTTATACTTCCTCTTTTTAAAACACACATCTTTAGCATACAGATATATTTTCCTTACTGTATTAAGTAGTTTTCATTAGAACTGAAAACCATTTGATACTTTAACTTTCAGTGAACACTGAAAAATAGGCCACTGTAAACTGTTACACTAGCATTCTTCAGACTGATACATCTATGAGTGTATATTATCATTTTTGGAAATGTGCTTTACAGCACAATTTCTCATTAGGCACAAAATATGTCTATATAACTTAGCAAACTTTAAGAATTTTGGTTACCACAAAAATTCTCAGGCTGTTTGCAGATATATACACTGTTATACATTAATACAGTATTATTATTAAGATGTTTATTTGCTACACTTGTTTACTTATTTTTAGCAACCATGCTAGATTACTTACAAAACTTTTACCAAATATTAGACAAAGTCAAGCTTTTCTTTAAGCATCTTCTTGAAATGTTTAACAGGTAACATCAACTTAAATGACTTTAAGTAAACTTTGGCAGCTGATAACTATAAGGACATGTCCGTTTCAGTTAAACTTAAATTAGCATTAATGCTTAATATTTTTTATTATACTTTCTGAAAGTTTTAGAATGCCCAATTTTCACAAGCACTTGTTTTTAAATCAATTTTTATTAATACCATCTGGAGTTAGGAAAATATTTTTCATTTACACACTCAGAAACACAAACATACAAATTGAGATGTAATGACTACAGTTAGCAACACTTTTCATATAAAAACATATACACAGACAAACTGATATAAAGATTTGAGTTACTAATATTCAATTACCTTCTTTCTTTTTAGCTTACTTGATTAAAAGTACTTCAGTTTTCAAGAATACACTCTAAGGGCGAGCGGTTTACATAACTGGGTTAAGGTTTAGATGGCCCCAGACTAACAGGGCCGATGAAGGCTCTGAACTTATAGGGACTATGTGTGTCCAGGGGGCCGGAAATAAAATGCAAGTGAAATTCTAGCTCCAGTCATTTAAAGCCAGGCTGTATTGCAGAAGATTAATTTCTTTTATCTCAGGGAGTCTAGTTTAAGACTTACCAATTTTCAAAGATAATGATGAACGTAATAAGTAGAATAGATTTTCACTAAAAGAATTTAGAAAACTAGTTCCATATTGTAGTAGTTTACGGGACTTTTGACTATTTTCTTTCCTTGTAGCAAAATATATTTAGCTGAATAACATTATATTGCATACTTTT
Source organism: Manis javanica (assembly GCF_040802235.1). Lineage (NCBI taxonomy): Eukaryota > Metazoa > Chordata > Mammalia > Pholidota > Manidae > Manis > Manis javanica. The sequence continues at coordinate 1,943,709 of NC_133172.1, forward strand.
TTCAGGGGCCAAGCCTCTCTAAGCAAAGTTTTACTGCGGCCAGGTTTGTGTGCAGAAGACAAGACACTTCTTTTTTTGAATTTAGGGATCAAATTGCTCTCAGTTCATTTTCCTAGTTTTTTTGCCCGAGCTCTAGTCATTCTTTGAGAGGCCCCTGCCTGTCTGATAAGTGCAGGGACTGTGTGACTTTTCGCTGCTAGAGTCTTGATCAGTCACAGGCTTGTATCGCTTCCCTGGGGCTGCAGACAAGGAAATGCTTAGCTCCAGGAAGACTGCCTCTAAAGGAGTCAATAGAATAGAGCTATTTACATGTTGGTCTGAGGGTTCAGCTTGATTACCTTACAGGCTCTATTTACATTACACAGAAGAAAGTGGCACAGGCCTAAGAGGACTGCTTTGAAGGGGGAGCAAGGTAAATTAATAAGAGTAAAGGTTTGTGTAAGTCAACTTTTGATAATTGAGCCTTTTGAGTGTGTTGTTCTACCTACTTGAGTCCTTCACCTTTTAAGGTTAAGTCTCTAGGACTATTAAGATCTGAGGGTCTTTTCAAAGTATTGAAGAGATGTTGCAATTTATAAGTAGGAATACTTAGTAATGGTTGGATCCAATTGATATCTCTTAATAATTTTTGAAAATCATGTAAAGTTGTAAGATGATCTCTCCTTATCTGAATTTGCTGAGGGATTATTGAATTTTCTTGAATTCTATTCCCCAAGTAATTCATTGGGTATTGTATTTGTATTTTATCAGGAGCGATTTATAAGCCCCATTGTTTTAATTCAACTTTGATCTCATTGAGAATAGTAGTAAGAGATAGATGTTTATGTAGTTATGCAAATATCATCCATATTATGAATGATATAAACTGAGGGCCATTTTCTACGTATAGACTTAAGAGTCCTATGCACCTAATTTGGGCAAATTGTGGGGTTCTTTAGCATTCCTTGAGGAAGCACTTTCCACTGAAATCTTTCTGAAGGGGCCTGTAAGTTTAAAGAAGGGGCAGTAAAAGCAAATTTTCCCCTATGTGTTATGGTCAAAGGAATTGTAAAAAAGCGATCTTTAAGGTCAATGATACCCATATTCTAGTCTTTTGGAATCATAGCCAGAAAAAGGAGGCCTTGCTGTAAAGGTCCCATAGGTTTAAGAACCACATTAATTTGCCTTAAGTCATGTAAGAGTCTCTAATTTCCTGACTTCTTTTTTATAACAAATACAGGGGAATTTCACTGGCTAATGGAAAATTCTAATCTATCTAGCTGCAGCTGTTCTTTAACTTGTGTAAGGATGCCACTTTTTCTTTATTAAGGGGCTACTGACCCACCCAAAAAGGCACAGGGATAATGTTTCCCTGTGAGCCTCTTTGAAATCTCTTAATGCATTACTCCCACCAGCTTGTCTGAGGGTTCCCCCTGGAGGCAACTGATAACAATACTTTTTAATATATTTATGAGGTTGAGCAAAGTTCTTTTTAGAAGTTTTCACTCCTGGTGTTTTCAGGAGGGCACGGAGTAATTTTAAGTAATCCTCCGGTTTATCTGCTTTAGTTTCATGTTGGCCCATTATAGTGTCCCTGATGTCTTGATCCTGTCCCTACATACGCTTTCCCGGGAATCTTACCGGTCCGGAGCTTTTTCCCACCCTTGAACTGTAAGTGCTGTCGAACGGAGGTTCTCCACCCTGAGTTTCAAGGGTCGCCTGAAGTGGAGGTTCTCCGCCCTGAGTTTTAACCATCTTTCAGGTCCCTGTTTGGGCGTCACTTGCGGGCCTCCTTCCCGTCTCCGACCCACAGATAGAGGAGGCGACGCGATAAGATAGCGAAGACCTGAGTGGGCCAGCCAGGGGACTCCAGGCGTACCAGCTCAAGGGTGGTGCTGGAAAGGCACCTCTCATATTTATTGATCAGCCATCACATTCTTCAGTGGGTTAACAAGTTTCTAGGCACAATGACTAACATGCTTTACTCCAGGAATGTAATTGCCCCCAGGTCGCTGGGGCAAGTCGTCCCTGGCGCCAGGCAATGAGGGGGTAGAGATAACAAGAAACAGATCTTGGTTTAGATTTAATGAGCTGCTGCATGCACCACAGACAACAAGGAAGGCAAACAATTCCCACAGAAACAGAATCATCTATGGATGGCAACCTACACTATGGTGACAGAACTTGGTAATGAGAGGTGGCAGTGTCAGGAAGGGATACTGAGGAAGCTTAGAGATGCTGGTAATGCGCACAATCAGGGTCTTACATGGTGGAATCTTACATGGGTGGGTAGCTTCATGAAAATTATGTATACTTAATGTAGCCCTATTGGTATGCATTTATATTGTAATAAAAATTTATAAAAACAGGGCACTCCTGATTCGGACGGCCGCACGAGGAGCAGACAGGTGGCCCAGGTGTCAGCGCAGAAAGCGGACGAGCCAGCAGTGAAGTAACATTATGAGACTTCAACAAGAACTGTCTGATACCCTAAAAAAACAATCTATGTCAGAGGCTTCGCTGGAGGTTACATCACGTTAATTAATTTAGAAGATGAAACACAGGATTTAAAGAAGAAATTGAGGCAAATCAAAAGTCAAGCTTGAAATAGAAAATGACAACTTAAAAGTAATAAAAAAGCAAGTGGACAAAGCGAACAGCTTCAGAGAAACCTTTTAAGTACAAGTTTGTCTCAGGATGAAAAGAAACAGTTAACGAAACTGACTGAGTTAAAACAATCTCTAAAACAGTTTGGATCAAGAAGTGAAAAATAGTGAATTAGAAAAAGATTTCTGGACTTACGAAACTTAAAAATGACAAGAAAGAAGTTAAATGAATATGAAAATGGAGAGCTGAGTTTCCATGGAGATTTAAAACCCGATCAAATTGAAGTGGACATTCAGATTAATACGCTAACACGTAAGACTGATGATCTTACAGCAAAATTGGAAACTTCATCTTCAAAATGTCTACAAATAGATGCAAGAAATCAAGTTCTTCAACAGCAGCTATTATCTATGAAAGCGATGCAAAAGGAATGTGAAAAACTAGAGAAGAACATAGAGAAGTTGGAACAAAAAGTAGTAAACCTCAGTGTGGGATTAACATAAATCAAGTATAGAAATCAAATGTATAATCATATATGACTTGGTTACTTTTCCTGTAATTCCTGATAACTGATCAGGAACAGAACAAACAAGACCAAAACAGTTTCTGTGCCCTAACTGCCCTGGCTGTTGTTTCAATACCTTGTAAGACGTGGTGCCCCAGGAGACTGGAGGCTGCCGAGGATTGAGTTAGAGTTAGTTAATGGTTGACTATAAAGCGCCCCCCACAGAATTCTATTGCTGTCAACATATATTTGCTCAATAAACACGAAGGGTGCCTCTGAGCACCGCTGTCTGGCGGTTCAGCCTCGAGTCCCCTGGCCGGTCCTTTCGGCTCTTTGACACCTCATTGCGTCTCCCCTCCTCCCCGGTTGCGGGCCAGAGGCAGCGGGGAGCCGACACCTCAGGACTCATTCAGGAATGAACATGGCAGAACACAGCCAAGTAGAACTGTATTAAGTGGGAGTTTGAAGAGCAAGACAGGAAATAGTAGAAAAAGTAAAAGAAGTCGGTCTGTTTTTACAGGCACAAGCGGCATCTCAGGAAAAGAGCAGGTGAGAGAAAATAATCATGCTTCAGTAAGAAGCCAGATGGAGCTCAGAACTAAAGACATGGAGTGTGCGCTCTTCAAAGCAAAAACTTCTCGATATTCCAGTAGAACAGAATTGGAAAAATACAAGCAACTCCACCTGGAAGAATTAATAGTTAGAAATTCACTGGAAAATAAACTAAACATTCTCCGCAGGACTACGGAGAGGCTACCAGAGATGAGTGCCACACCTCTGGAGGACAACGGGCAGAACAGAACTTCACGCAGCACTCCCACTAGGAGGCCAGCGCTGGGAACAGCTCGCGCTGGAAATCTCACTCCCAGGAACACAGTGGTTCCCACCACAAACCCGTGGGCCTCAGATGACACGGAGACGTTCTTTGCAGGAGGCAGCAGGAATTGGAAGAGAATGTAACTAGAGAACTAGAAGAAGCTGCTGCTGAGTTTGAATCTGAATCCTTAGAGGTCCTTCCTCCCCTAGGATCGACTGATGTGTCAAATCCAACTCAGTATCTACTTCTGAAAACAGCACAAGACGTGCACAGATTTTGAGGGAAAATTATATGATCTGAAAGATAAAGGTAAAAATGTATATACTGGTCTATTTGTATAACATTTTAATCCTTTTCCATTAAACGCAGGACATGTGAAAATCTTTACTAAAGGAAATTTTTGTTGAAAAACAAAACAAAACAGGGCACTCCTTCACACTGAAGATTTCTTAATTCCCACATTCAAGTGAGAAAAGAGAAATGTTTTTCCCCCTACTGAGATGATAAGAGCATCCATGGCACATTTGAATTGTCATTTTTAAAAAGTGCTACATGGTTATTGTTGAGGGTTTGGCTGTACAAGTACATAATGGAAAATAAATATTCACAAGAACTCAGAACCACTTTTCATGTTTTGATGTAAAGCTAGATGTGCTTTATCTCCACAGTTCTTTCACACTGTCTCTGCCTATGTGAGTTTGTGGACTGCTTTTGTATGTATAGATACATCCTTTTTAGGACAGTGTTATCAAAGGTAATAGCTGCAAACTGTATCACACATTGAGAAGGATTAACACTCACTGGAGGTTTCCCCACATTCCTTGCGCTCACCTGACTTCTCCCCAGTGTGAACCACCTGATGGTAAGTTGTGAGCCCTGCCTAAAGCCCTAACCCAAATCTGTACATTTATCAGGTTTCCCACCAGTCTGGGTTTTCTGATGTTGAGGAAGATAGGAATGACAGCCGGAGGCGGTGAGGCGGTGTGAGAGTTTTGTTTAGAGTTACTGGGGGAGAAAGTGCAGGTGCCCTGGGAGGTTGGAGAAAGTTTGAAGTTAAAAGGGTACACTTTTGAGGGTGCTGGAGGCCTCGGAGAGAGAAGCGCCCCAGGGGTTGGGAGTTCCCTTTTTAAGGATTCTTTAGGAGTGTGACTTGTTAGGTGGTCTCAAGTATCTTTGATGAGACATTATATTTCTTATCAGTCCTCTAGGTAATTCTGCAAAATTAGCATAACACAAGAAATTGACTGCTTTAGTCCCTTCCCAGGATAGCAAGCAGCTTTCTGGTTTGGGAGCCTATCAGGACTGTCTGCCCTCCTCCAAGAGGGGCGGAGTTATGGTCGGTTTGCTAATGAGTAAGTTGAGGGTCTTGCTTCTTTTGACCTCCTGGGTATTAAAATGCAATCTTTGGGATGAAATCCTTCCTGTCTTTTGCTATGTTGTTTACAGCTGCACCTGCATGCTGAATTGATTGCCTGGGTTGCAGACTATTTGATTGGGGTTGGAAAGAAAAAAAAAATAGCATATAGGTAAAGTTAAAAAAAGAGGCTGGGCCTGTATGATTAACATAATAAGGACAGGCTATGCTGAGGTTCCCTCCTTTATCTGAGGTATATTCAAACATTCCAGGCCAAGTTGCTCCTGTCTTTTTTTAATTAACTCTGGGTCTTTTTAGTGGATTTTCCTGGACTTTTTCTCTTTCCACCCCGCTCATATCTATTTAACATTGGGACCCACTTTCTTGTCTCCCAACCTGTGGGTAAAACTAACATTTCCAGAATATCTCGCCTGGCTTTAGTACATCTGCATATCAACACGTGTTCAGAGGTGGAAAGAAGTATGGCTTTAGTGCACTTGCATCATTCCTCAGGGGTGGAGAGAAGTTCATCTCCATATGATTGGGTAATTACCTGGGGCCACAGAGGGCTTATCTGTACCTGAGAGGTGAGGGGGATGGCTGGTTTTTGGCTGATGCCGGAGCCTGAAAGAGAGAAACTGCCCCAGACTGCAGCTTGTGAGCAATAAATAGATTTTAAACTTTATTTCTCCCTTTGACTGATTTCAGTTTTTAGAGGTATTTTGCCCCAGGATTTCCTCTCCCCAGACTTAACCATGTAAGAAGGACTGAGAGTTTCCCTTGCCTTCTGGGGAGTCCACCAGGAATCCCAAGACGTTTCCATTGAGAGGTCCCACTAGGATAAGGGGAAATTTGTTAATGCTACCCTCATGGGTACTGAGGTGAGAAATTTCAAGCATTGCTAGAAGATCCCCTTGGCCTAGTGGACCCACTAGATCAATTCCTGGGACCAAACATATATACTTAGGTTGAACTGATGTCCATCATGAATATCCTATTCCCTGGTGGTGAGGGGGGGTGATTAGGGGAGCTGCTGTGGCCATTTGGGAACAGAGACACCCACCAGGCCAGGGTGCCCAGTCAGCGGAACAAAAGTTCCCAAATGTAGATCCTAGATGGGATAATAATGATCTAGGGGATAGAAATAAATGCAAGATCTTCGAGGGCTAATTATAAAGGGAATTAGGGAATTGGCCCCAAGATCTCAAAATATTTCTAAGGTGTTTGAAGTCCAATGGGAAAAGGGAGAAACCCCAACTGCATTTTCACAGAGACTCAGGGACCAGATGAGAAAGTATTCAGGACTTGGGCCAGAAGCTCAGGTAGGACAAGGTCTTTTAAAAGTCAGTTTTGTAACCAAAAGTTGGCCAGATATTGCTAAGAAATTACAGAATTTAGATGGATGGAATGAGAAACCTATGGAGGAATTACTGAGAGAAGCTCAAGTGTTTGTTAGAAGAGGGGCTAGACGCTTGTATTTCAAATTGTTAGAGGGAGAGCCAGACCCTCTCCAATGGACCCTGCGGAACTGCAAATTCTAGAGGAATTGAAAGCAATCCTTAGTCACCACCCCAGCCCTGGCACTCCCATCATTAGAGAAGCCATTTCACTGGTTTGTTACTGTTGAACAAGGTTCTCTGTGGGGTTTTGACCCAAGCCTGCGGAGGAAAGGAACAACCAGTGGCCTTTATGTCTAAACTATTGGACCCTGTCTCTTGAGGATGGACTGGATGCGTTCAGGCCATCACAGTCATGACCTTACTGGTGGAAGAGAGCAGGAAATTAACTCGGAGGAACCCTCTGGTCAGTACTCCTCACCAGGTTCGGGTCATGCTCACTTAATCAGTGGGCTGGGCACTGGCTAATAGATGCTCAAATTTTAAACTATGAAGCAAGTTTACTTGAAAAAGATGGAGTACGTGCTGGCCGTGTCTTCTAACTTATCTTCTCTCAAGCTGAAAGGACTCCTCACCCAGACTTCCCCGCTTGAGTTCTTTGCTCACTGCTTCCAGCCTAGAGACCTGGTGTTAGTAAAATTCTGGAAAGATGATGGACTCCAGCCCAGCTGGGAAGGCCCCTACTAAGTGCTCCTGACCGCGGAGACGGCAGTGAGGACGGCTGGAAAGGGTGGGACTCATTACACCGCAGTAAAGAAACTGACTGGGGGGTCTGGGGACAAAGCAGAGAATTGGCAGGTGTCCCAGCTGGCGAACCAACCCTTAAGGTTGAAACTAAAAAGAACCTAATAATGGTAACTTTTATCCTTCTAACTCTGTATTTCACAGGCAAGTCCCAGGAAGCCCTAGAATGGGAAGGAACTCCTGGTTATCCTGTCAAACTGGTAATATTACTAAAACATTAAGCCCAAACCATTAGGTTTGATGCTTGTCAGGTTCTCTCTTGTGGTGACCTAAATGACCAAAGCAGCTTTCTGGAGATAATAAGTATCTCTGTTCTGAATGGACAAATCTTAATAGAATAAAAAAAGGCTAGTAGGCTCCATGTCCAAGGTGGAGCAGTGTTTGGTGAACTACCCAGTTTCAAGGGTGGACAGACCCTCATGCAGTAGAAAAATCTTTAAAAAGAAAGCTCCACTGAGCTAAAGGAATTCCTCCTGACAATTGCCCGGGTAGACAGTGTAAACCCCTTTTATTAACTATACATAAACCTCAAGACGGACTCGCTGCAGATGTCATTGGAGTAGATCCTGTGGGAAGGTTTGGTCTTAATTTAATCAAAGGCAAGACTTCACCCATAGTGGCCACCCCCAATCCTGAGGGAAATATTGAGCCAGAGCTTACCCCAAATGACCCTAGACTAGTTACTGTAACAGAGATAAAATATCTAAAACAGACTCTTGAAATAGAGACAAGTTATGGAGACACCAATGCCTGGGTAGAGTGGGTTAAATTTTCAGTACTCGCTTTGAATAAAAGCGATTGTTACGCATGTGCTGCTGGACGGCCACAGGCACAGGTGGTCCCGTTCCCTCTCGGCTGGGATGCAGACCCCACTGGGATGAACTGCATGCTGGCCCTGCACCAGGACAAGGACGCTTGGGGAGACGAGACTTGCAAGGGCTTGTCTTTACTCTTTCATGCACTAAAGAAGTCAGACCCGAGGGCAACCCCCTCTTTCCATAGGGAAGATGAATCACTCCTCGTGCCTCTCAGGCACTGGGAAGGTTTCAGAACCCCTGTGGGGAACTACTGACTTGTACCCATGTCCTACATGTCTCTAAAGAGGGCAACTTCTCGAAATTACGCATCCCCCGAGCGGCTGTTTGGTGGTACTGTGGAAAGGGAACCTGCGCTACTTGTTGCCACCCACCTGGATGGGACTTATGCTTTAGTCCAATTGGCCATTCCATTTACCCTGGCATTTCTCTCCACACCTAATGAAAAAAATCTTCATAGAAGTCAAATGGATACATTGACTCAATAGGAGTCCCCAGGGGAGTCCCTGATGAATTTAAAGCTATAAATCACATAGCTGCAAGATTTGAGTCTGCATTATTTTGGTGGTCCACCATCAACAAAAATGTAGATTAGATCATTAACTATACCAGGGATGTTCTTCAAGGAGTAGCTAGTCAACTAGTTGCTACCAGCAGGATGGCCTGAGAAAACAGAATAGCATATGTTCGCAGAAAAAGGAGTCTGTGTTATGTTAGGAGGAAAATATTATACTTTTATCCCAAATAATACTGCCCCTGATGGTACTATTACTAAAGCCCTATAGGGACTCACAACTTTAGCTAATGAATTAGCTGAAAACTCTGGCATCAGTGACCCTTTTACAGACTGGTTGGAAAGATGGTTTAGAAAATAGAAAGGTATGGTTGCCTCTGTTTTAACATTCCTTGTTATAGTTGCGAGAGTTTTAACTGCTGTAGATGCTGTATCATCACTTGTGTGAGAGGCTTGACTCAAAACCTTATAGAGGCAGCCATAAACAAGATTAGAGAAATTTGGGAAAGGACCAAGTGTAAATTAAAATACATTACTGGGAATAAAATCAAATTCTTAAATAAAAAGAGGGGGGAACTGTTAGGAAAGAGTATAAAACCTAAACGTGATTTGTTCCCACTAGGATGTTTAAACATTTTAACAGTAAGGTATGAACAAAGGGCCACGTGGTGGAAGCTGCTTGGGCTGAGAGTGGGGGTGGGGGAATTGATAAGGGCCTGGCAATACCTGTTTGAGTTTTTTAAAACTACCAATAAAATTAATACAAATGTAAAGGAAAGATATAACTGGCTTAGACGACGTCCGGGAAACAATGTGAACCCTGCAGTACTCAGCCAATGAGGAACCAGGTGAGAGACTCGCGCACTAGGAGGTAAATTATTGGCGCCAAACTCCCCAGGTGTGCCTGCCCACCAGACACCCGACCTTGCTAGACCATCATTAAAGCCTCGCTCCGCAGTTCTCTGTGTCTCCATGTCCACTTATTGAATTTGGGCCAGTGAGTGTGTTTCTCACAGAAATTGACTGAGTTAAAACAATCTCTAGAACAGTTTGGATCAAGAAGTGAAGAGAAATAGTGAATTAGAAAAAGAGATTTCTGGACTTAAGAAACTTAAAAATGACAAGAAAGAAGTTAAATGAATATGAAAATGGAGAGCTGAGTTTCCATGGAGATTTAAAACCCGATCAAATTGAAGTGGACATTCAGATTAATACGCTAACACGTAAGACTGATGATCTTACAGCAAAATTGGAAACTTCATCTTCAAAATGTCTACAAATAGATGCAAGAAATCAAGTTCTTCAACAGGAGCTATTATCTATGAAAGCGATGCAAAAGGAATGTGAAAAACTAGAGAAGAACATAAAGAAGTTGGAACAGAAAGTAGTAAACCTCAGTGTGGGATTAACATAAATCAAGTATAGAAATCAAATGTATAATCATATATGACTTGGTTATTTTTCCTGTAATTCCTGGTAACTAATAAGGAACAGAACAAACAAGACCAAACAGTTTCTGTGCCCTAACTGCCCTGGCTGTTGTTTCAATACTTTGTAAGACGTGGTGCCCGGGATATTGGAGGCTGCCGAGGATTGAGTTAGTTAATGGTTGTCTATTAAGACCCCCCCAGATTTCAAACATGTTTTTATAACATGTTATACTTCAATAAACACGAAGGGTGCCCTCTGAGCACCGCTGTCTCACGGTTCAGCCTCGAGTCCCCTGGCCGGTCCTTTCGGCTCTTTGACACCTCATCGTGTCTCCCTTCCTCCCTGGTTGTGGGCCAGAGGCAGCGGGGAGCCGACACCTCAGGACTCATACAGGAATGAACATGGCAGAACACAGCCACGTAGAACTGTCTAAGTGGGAGTTTGAAGAGCAAGACAGGAAATAGTAGAAAAAGTAAAAGAAGTCGGTCTGTTTTTACAGGCACAAGCGGCATCTCAGGAAAAGAGCAGGTGAGAGAAAATAATCATGCTTCAGTAAGAAGCCAGATGGAGCTCAGAACTAAAGACATGGAGTGTGCGCTCTTCAAAGCAAAAAGTTCTCGATATTCCAGTAGAACAGAATTGGAAAAATACAAGCAACTCCACCTGGAAGAATTAATAGTTAGAAATTCACTGGAAAATAAACTAAACATTCTCCGCAGGACTACGGAGAGGCTACCAGAGATGAGTGCCACACCTCTGGAGGAGAACGGGCAGAACAGAACTTCACGCAGCACTCCCACTAGGAGGCCAGCGCTGGGAACAGCTCGCGCTGGAAATCTCACTCCCAGGAACACAGTGGTTCCCACCACAAACCCGTGGGCCTCAGATGACACGGAGACGTTCTTTGCAGGAGGCAGCAGGAATTGGAAGAGAATGTAACTAGAGAACTAGAAGAAGCTGAATCCTTAGAGGTCCTTCCTCCCCTAGGATCGACTGTTGCGCCAAATCCAACTCAGTATCTATTTTTGAAAACAGCACAGGAACGTGCACAGATTTTGAGGAAAAATTATATGATCTGAAAGATAAAGGTAAAAATGTATATACTGGTCTGCTTGTATAACATTTTATCCCTTTTCCATTAAACACAGGACATGTGAAAATCTTTACTAAAGGAGATTATTGTTGAAAAACAAAACAAAACAGGGCACTCCTTCACACTGAAGATTTCTTAATTCCCACATTTAAGTGAGAAAAGAGAAGTCTGTTTTTCCCCCTACTGAGAGGATAAGAGCATCCATGGCACATTTGAATTGTCATTTTTAAAAAGTGCTACATGGTTATTGTTGAGGGTTTGGCTGTACAAGTACATAATGGAAAATAAATATTCACAAGAACTCAGAACCACTTTTCATGTTTTGATGTAAAGCTAGATGTGCTTTATCTCCACAGTTCTTTCACACTGTCTCTGCCTATGTGAGTTTGTGGACTGCTTTTGTATGTACAGATACATCCTTTTTAGGACAGTGTTATCAAAGGTAACAGCTGCAAACTGTATCATACATTGAGAAGGAATTTTCTGCTATCAGCTGTGCTGTTAACACTCACTGGAGGTTTCCCCACATTCCTTGCGCTCACCTGACTTCTCCCCAGTGTGAGCCACCTGATGGTAAGCTGTGAGCCCTGCCTAAAGCCCTAACCCAAATCTGTACATGTATCAGGTTTCCCACCAGTCTGGGTTTTCTGACGTTGAGGAAGATAGGAATGACAGCCGGAGGCCTTTGCATCCACTGCATTTACACGGCTTCTCATCAGTGTGAATTCTCTCATGCTGGGTAAGGTGTGAGTAGCCGTAAGGCTTTCCCGCATTCCTTACATTCATCGGGCTTTGCTATGAATTTTCTGTTGAACAACCGGTGACTAAAAGCGTTCCCCCATTCGGCGCCTTGTTACAGGGTCTCACCGGTGGGCTTGCCAGTATGAACAGGAAGTTGTGAAATCGGAGCAAAGACTTTCCTACATTCATTTTGGTTACAAGGTTCCTCCCCACTGTGCATTGTCTAGTGGCAGCTAAGCTGTGAGCTCTGCCTGAAGTCCTGACCACAGACCTTACACTTACCAAGATTTCTTACCAGTGTGGCTCTTCTGATGTTGTGGGAACTGTGAACAACGGCAAAGGCCTTTCCACATTCATTACATTTATGTGGCTTCTCACTGTGTGGACTCTTTGATGCTTGTTGTATGATACCCTGAAAAGCCTTTCACATTCCTTGTAGCCATTGGGGCTTTTCTCCACTATGAATTCTTTGCTGTTGAATAATTAGTGGTTAAGTGACTAAAAGCTATTCCACATTCAGAACACGGATAGGGTTTTTCACCAGTATGAGTTCTAGGATGTAATTCAGTTGCGAGTGTTGGAGAAAGGTTTCTCCACAATCTTTACACTGCAGGATTTCTCACCAGTATGAATTCTCTGATGTGGAGGAAGACAGGAAGGATGATGCAAAGCCTTTCCACACTGCTTGCATTCGTAAGGTTTTTCACCAGTATTAATTTTCTAATGAAAAAAAGATTTATTCTGCCAAAACTTATTCTACACCATGTGGAGCACCCTGAAGCACGTTATGGGATGTTACCTGTCTCAGAGCAGGTACTTCCTCCTGGGTGATTATGACTTGACTGAAATGTCCTTCCTCATTTTTTTGATGTCTTGCAAGTGTGCCTTTACATTCCCAGTCATCCTAGAAACTGGGGACCCCAGGATCTTTGTAAATTTTTCCATTTTTTTCCCACAGGGATACCCAATCTGAAAGATAATGAAAAACCAGAGGTTCTCATTTTAGTCTCTGCCTTCAGAGAGTTAAGTTTCTTTAGTAGAAATAGTTTTAAACTGAAAATAATGCTTATTTTTAAAAAATGAGTATTCCATACAGCTCCCAAATGTGACTAAGCAATTAGAAAAATGGGCAAGGAGATCAGAGAACGTAGAGATCTCGTAAGTGAAGTAAGCAAGGTAGTTATTTTCCGACATATTTTCAGATTTGTCACTACAGTTGCCTAACGGTCGTTAAATAAGGATGCCCACTCTTGCAAGTGGAGTACAGACCCACTGCCGAAAGCACTTCAGAGCTTCATACTGTACTAGGCGACATCCTAGTCCTCCACCTGTCGGATCTATTCAAACTCACCTTAAGCTACTGCCTTCTCGGCCAGGTCCCTCCCCTGCTTGCTCCCTGTAGGTGTGAGGACACCTCGGGTGGCCTCTTTCTGATCTGCATGTGACACTCTCTGCAGTTCTTGCATGGCTGGCTCTTCTTTTAAATTAAGATGTTAGGTTCTTTAGATGGCCATCATTTGTCTTGATCTGAACACTGTCTCCTCTACTATTCCCCATTCAAGAATCTCATTATATAGAAAAAATAAAAGGTTGTGAAGATATACACCTGTTTTTTTCATATGCCTGTTTACTGCCATAATCCCTCAACAGAAAGTTGCAAACCATATCTAATTTACACCCTATTGTATGACAAGCCTCAAACTCAGTGCCTAGTACACAAACAACATCATGTAACTCATGAATGTTGAAGAAATGAACCATTAGATTGAGGGAAGATAAACAGAATGGGGAAAAGCAGAAAATACAGGGCAATGTAATCCTCCATCTGACAATGAATCAGAAATAGCTGGAATCCCGGTTATTGTGGACAGCCTTACTCAAATTTGAAAATGAGAAAATGTTTATTTAAAACATTTTCAGAATGAAAGAAAGAATGTATAAAATCTAAACCCAGAAAAACAAGTCAAAGAAAGAAAAATCACTGGGAGGCAGCCAAAATAAGCTAGTGTTTGCAGAAACATATTTTTGGATGGAAACAATGTAAAATCTGTAAATAAGAAAGGAACTAGGAAGAAATTATGGCCCCTGGGTGGGTAAGCGGTTGTAATTCAAAGAAAGCGCCTTCCTCTGACTGGAGAGCAGCACAGGAATGGTCTATGTGAGCCAGAGAGAGGCTCCTTAGGAGCTCATGCGGATGGGAGGCATGCTCTGCTCTGGACCTAGAACTTGGGCACCTTTCTAGGTGGTATCAAAGGTGCTCCCTACCCACTGACCTTTGGGCCACTTTCTACAGTGCCGCTGCCCTTAACCATCCCTCACTCACCTGGGCACAAGCTTCTGGCCACATCTCTCTTCGCCATCCAGGGTTCATTCCCTTGCTCCAGTAGGGAGATCATATTTGGCTTGGAAATAGAAAAACCTGTGCACATGAGAAATACGACAGAGTCATGGAGGTGAGTGTCCCAGAATTCATATCCTGTTCCTGGTTACCAATGAAGAAAAGAATAAATTAGAGGAGGCCAGAGGAAGAAGTTGTCCATGGAATGGGAAAGCTGTACGGTCTCCCTGAAAACAGAGCAGACACTCAAGCAGGACCTAAAAGTCACCTTAGAAATTCACACTGAAGGCGGCGGACAAATGTCAACCTCTTACTGAAAGACTCCAGCATCTCTGCACAAATCCCTGTGGGCAGGGCCCAGCCCTCCCGCCTCATCCGTCCTGAGACGACAGAGGCCGCACCCCACATCCCCTATGCCTGAGACAGCAGGCCGAGCACCTGTGCCACTGCAGTAACAATGACTAGAAAAGCAGGGATGGAAAAGGCCACTGCAGGGGGTGGGAGACACACCCAGGGACTAAGCTGAGGCATAGGGTGCAGGAAGGCCACCGCGGGATTGAAGAAAAGGGTCTGCGTGTTCATGACCTTTCCACTGCGAGCAGTGCAGCCTCAGGAGAGGCGTCCATCAAATAGCACTTCAAGAACAAAAACCTCAGCTCCATGGTTTCCCAATATATGAAACTGTAGAAACCAATCACATGACTTCTTGACGTCTGAATCCTCTGCTCAGAAATTAGGGAGTAAGTCAGAAATTGCCTCCTGTCAGTATTGTTTACATGTTTGAATGCTTTCATAACAAAATGTTATGTAAGAGTCAGACTAGAGAAGCGGCTCTCAACGAGGGGCAAACCTTGTCCCCAGAAGACCCTGGCAACAACTGCAGACACCTGGTTGGCATCACGAGGGTAGGGATTCCTGTAGCACCCACAGGGGAGGCCACAGCTGCGGGCAGCCATCCACCCATGCCCAGGATGGCCCCATAACTAACAATTATCAGCCTCGAATGTCAGCGTGAGGTCGAGAAATCCTGAGCTAGAGAAACAATTTTTTTATGGAATCATTCCAAACTGCTGAATGAATCTGTTTGGAATTAGAAAATTACATTTATGTGTTATTTTCAAATACATTGAAGAGTCAGCTTCACCCCCATTCTGAATGATGCCTTTCCTTACTAGGTCAAATTCTTTACTGTAGATTTATTGCTACTGGCTGCACATTTCCCACGACACTGCACCAGGTGCATCAACCTTTTATTTTTGGGCCCTGAGGTTGAACAAGACAGGGATATCCCTAGCTCTGATGGTCTGCAATTCTCAGCAACAGCGTTCTGGCTAGTTTCACCTACCCCGTCCCCAACTGTGCCCTCTCGTTCCCAAGCAATAGAATACTGACCGAGGACAGTCCAAGCGGCCACAGGTGGGGTCCACCACCCGTGCATGTGGCTCAAACATCAGACCTGACCTTGGGTCAGGTATCAGGGTGAATCCTGAGAAGGCCCAGGAGGGAAGAGAGACCACCAGCGGTCAGACCTGCCTCCCCAGAGGACAGGTCGCAAGTCTTTCCTCCCCCTTCCTGTGGTCCTGACAATGTTGTTTGGGCAGGCTCCTAAGCTGTCCCCCACCTGCCAAGTCCCACCCCTCCCACTGCTTGCCCTGTAGGATTTGATGACTCTATAATGAAGCTCCCAACCAGCTGACTCTGAGTTACCAAAAGGAAGATTGTCTCCAAGAGGAGCCCCAGCAGAAGTCAGGAAAACACTCTGTGCTGGCGCCAAGGAAGAGGAGAGGTTAAGGCCCCTGAGAACTGGGAGGGGCCTGGGCGGACAGCCGGCAAGAGAATGGGTACCGACCCCTGTAAGGAAGTGAGCGTTGCCAACAGCCAGTGGCCTTGAAAGAGGGCCCTGAGCTCCAGGTAAGAAGCACCTTGTGACACCCTGAGCAAACAATACAGCTGAGCTGTGCTCAGACCCCCCTGAAAATTGGGACATAACAAAGGCATGTTGTTTTAAGCCTCTGAGCTTGTGCTCATTTGTTACCCAGCAATAGAGAACTAATACTCTGAGGTCATGGGGAGATCGTGGACTCACCTCAGCCATCCCTAACCAGGGGGAACCATCTCCAGCCCTGGTGTGGAAAAGGGATGGGGTGGCCCACCCTTTCCAGTTCTCCAAAATCACCAGATCTCCTGCTTCAATAAGGATCCAGCCAGATCAGCAACGCATGCCTCAAACGTTAATGGGGATGCTGTGTGGGGCTCTGGCCTGGCAGAGCGGCCCCCATGGCCCCAAGGACCAAACACAACGTCACCAGTGTAGGAGGCAGGAAGAGCGGGTTGCCCCTGGGCAGGGAGCGGCACACAAGCCCGCATCACACTGCCGAAAGGAACACAGACCAAACTGACCTAAGGACGCTGAGAAAGAGCAAACAGAAACTCTAGAAATTACAAATGCAGGGACTATGGCTGTCAGCTGGTATTCAATGCCCACCCCCACCTCCTCGATGGCCTTCCTCTACTGATAGGCGGGAAAAGGAGTTTCCCAGCTCCTTGCCCCAAGGACTCTGAACAGGAGTGAGATTCCACTCTCCCAACGCACCTGAGTGAAATTCGCGACAAAAGTGGCATTTTCTGCTGCTTCGGGCTTGCCTCTACCTCTGGATAAGGACACACCCTCAGAAGGACCCGAAGCTCGCCCAGGGCAGCAGTCTGCCCCTGAGCCCGGAAGCCAGTTCTGTTGCTAGCAGAGCTCACGGTTTCTGTGATGTCATGAAGGAACTGTCTTCTGTCTCTCGTACTTTCTCTAAGAAGCTCTCTATCCTGATTCCACATAAGGGGCTGGAGTCGAGAGGAGCATTTCCCCGTCGGCACTGTGTTTGATGGAAGATTTCAGGGTCACACAGAGCTAAGCGCAAATACCAGCCCAACCAGTCACCCAAGCGTCACGTTGTTCGCACAGCCACAGCCCAAGGAGACGGCTGTCTGGGCGGTGGGCGAGGGGAAGGGCGGGAGGCTTGCTGCTGCATCTTCGACCTGTTTTACTTCTTCATGTTCTAAAGTGTAAGGACATACTGCTTATTCAAAACATTGAAGTTTTCAAATAGAAGTACCAATTAATATTTAGAAGAAAGTTTCCTTGGGCTAAAAAAAAGATATGAGGCTCTCTAAACATATCCTGCTTTAGTTCCTGAATTCTAAGGACAGAAAGAACCCCCTCCAGACGCCAGGACAGCAGCAGTTCCTGAGGCAGGCGGCACGGCCCCCCAGACGCACCCTTATCCCAGGGCCTGTGCATCATGTGAGGTCACACCGCAAGGGGGAATTAAGCTTGTTGATCAACGGGCCTTAGGACATTATCTTGGACTGTTCGGATGTGCACAATGTAATCCCAAGGTTCTTTACCAGTGAAAAAGGGAGGCAGAAGATTCCGTGTCAGGGTGCGGCAACGTCAGACGCGACTGTCACTGGCTTTGACGACGGAAGGGGGCCGCACCGAGGAACGTGAGCACCTCTGGAGGCCGGAAAGGCTCAGAAATGGATTCTCCTGGAGCCTCTGGAGGAGAACACAGCCCACCGGCTCCTTAACTGGGCCCCGCGAGACCTACTTCAGACTTCTGACCTCCAGATAACAAATCTGTTGTGTAAGCCGCTATGTTCTGTCTAATCACAGCAGCAACAGGAACTGAATGCATTCATATAAACTAACAATCAGACCAGCACTGGGCTCTTCTTCTAAACCAGAAGCCAGAATTCAAAGAAGGGATACCTATGGGTCACTGAGAAAAAACTACAATTTGAGAATGTCCTGCCAACCACACATAATTTGTGAAGGTCCAAGAAACTTTTTTGGATATATAAGGATTCAAAGAATACCAGCTATATACCATTTATTGAGATAAACATTCAACGAAATAACCAATAGCAATTGAAACAGACCTGTTACCTCCAGACAAGGGAAGGCGATGAAAAGAAACAACGGCAGCAATGAACGCTGCTCGGAGTCTACTTAAATCCAAATGGAAATCGTGAGTGGGTCCAGCAATAAGTAATGGAAACACCAAATAAGTAGGAGCAAAACAAAGCTCCGGACTAAGCGTTCCCATTAGGTTAGGGAAATGGAGGAAACGCTGAAGTAACAGACCGAAGGCACAGGGAGACAAGGAAGGATGGCTTCCTGGAGGTGTATGGCAGGGAAAGAATAACGGTGCTCATTCTGCCCCGATGACGATCACGACGGGGAGATGGCACGGCCCTCAGCACCGAGCAGAACGCCGGCTGAGCGCTAGAGAAGGGAACTGGCCGGCCACCGCAAAGAAGGGAGACCAAGCGGAAA
Organism: Manis javanica; assembly: GCF_040802235.1. Lineage (NCBI taxonomy): Eukaryota > Metazoa > Chordata > Mammalia > Pholidota > Manidae > Manis > Manis javanica. Next base: position 1,962,371 of record NC_133172.1, read on the forward strand.
GGAACTGTGCACACGATGTGGAATAAAGGACAGAGGTAAGTTCATGCTCAGTAAACATGTGTCTGTCCCTATCAGAAAAACTTCCTATTGTGAGCTTCAAAACAATCAGCTATATATATATATTTTATAATAACTCACTAAAAAGATGGCTTGAAAATAAACGGATGGGCAAAGACGCCCTGGTGAAGAAAGATAAATTAGTAGTAGTGGCATTACACAGCCTGGGAATAAAACAGAGGCTTCAGGGCCATAGCCTTTGTGGCAGCACTCAGTCCTGCTGCTGCAGTGCACGAGCAGTCGCAGACAGTACAGGAATGAACGAGCGCGACAGTGTTCCAGTAAACCTTCATGGCGCAGGCAGCGGCCGGACTTGGTTTGCTGACCCCTCCACTTGGCAGGGTAAGGTGTTATATAATGATAAAAGGTGTCATTCATAAATAGGGGATAAATCATATGTCTTCATAGGTCAAACAACATAAATTAGAAGGTAAAAACCTGTGGAAATCCAGGATCTTAGTTTAAAAAATTCAATCTTAGGAAATTTTGATCCAGTATACCAAATGATATAAGAACACGGAGGATTTCATCATTATAAATCACTGGCTTAAAAAGAATCTTGCACCCAAAAAAGTGGTACATATATTTTCTTGATGCTACGGAACATACACAAAAATCAATCCTGTACTTAGCCACAAAGAAAAACGTCAAATTCAAAAAAGGTGCTTCCAGGCCACATTTACCCATCATGATAAAATAAAAATTTGAAGTTATATCAATTAGGATGCTTTTGGCTGCAAGTTTTCACAATACCCAACTAAAAGTAGCCTCAGCAAAAAAGGTCTATTTTTCGTACATAACAAGGCATCGAAGAGTATTCCATAAGTGGCCTCACGGCTCAGTGCTGTCAGGATCAACTTTCCCGAGAGCCTCTCTTTTCTCCTCTTAGTTCCAACATGGCTGTAGCAGCTCCAGGCATCACGTTCTCACAGGAAAATGTTTAAAAGCAGGAAATGAGAGGGGAAGGATCTTCCTAATATATGTCTCTTCTGAATGAGGAACATCTTTCCCAGAAGCCCCTGCAGGACCCTGGAGCACACTCAGGATTCCCAGGGCCATCCTGAGCTGCAAAAGCAGGCTGAAAAATAAGCATCTGACATCTTTAGATTTGCAGCCAAGTCACAGATGCTGCCAGTAGAAAGAGGAACTGGGTATGGATGCTGGAACAGAAGTTATAAATGACCCAAAAACAAATAACTTGGTAATTAAAAACCCTCTCCTTAATGTAGTTTACTCATAGGTCAGGAAGCAAACACTGAGATTATTGTTAAGATAACTTTCTAGTTCGTCATTTCATTAATTTGTTTCATCACCTGGGTGTTTTCTGGCTTCCTGAATGGCACATCTAGTATATTCTGCATGCATTTAAAGGCCATAAAGATCTGAGTAGCTCTAGCCACATGCCATGTCTTAGCATATAAAGTTTTCATGTCATTCTTCTCATTACCATTCACGGTAATTGTATGACTTATTTACTTGTTAACCCAAGAGTAATTTGGCTGGTTTTTTTTTCTTCTTTTTAATTTTCAGGAATATTAAAACTTCAGGCTGTTGTTAAAATCTTTACACTGTGGTCAGAAACTGTGATTCTGGAATGTGTTAGAGACAAAATTTTTTCCTCACCCTTCCTTGCTTCGTTGACAATCACATTTTAAACAAACACCTTACATCCATAACTTTTTCCTCCAATTTTACAACTCAGGAGAAAGGACACCTCTGAATGAAGGCATTCTTACTTGCACGACATTCTTCGAGTCTTTCCCCAAGATATAAGGAGGGAGCTGTGCCCAGCCTAAGCTAATGGGCTCTCCCCACCACTTCCACTCATATGGCTGCTTGCTAACATCAGTTCTCTGATGATTAATAAGGGGTAAGTGCCAACGGAAGGCTTTTCTCCATTTGTCGTATTCCCTGGCGTTTCTCTATTATGCATCCTCTGAGGCTGAACGGTGGTCAAATCATGACATAAGGTCCTCCCACGTTCCTTATATTCACAGGCCTTTCCCTCAGTATGAAGGAGCTGATGCTGAATCCGCTGTGAGCAATGACTGAAGGCCTTCCCACACTCCTTACATTCATATGGCTTCTCGCCCGTATGAATTCTGTAATGTACCGTAAGGTGTGAGACCCGTTTGAAAGCCCTACTGCATACCTTACACTGGTAGGGTTTCTCTCCAGTGTGAATCCTCTGATGCTGCTTAAGTTGGGAGCTCACCCTAAAGGCCTTCCCACATGCCTTACATTCATAGGGTTTCTCACCCGTGTGAATTCTCTGATGTCGAATGAGAGTTGAGCCTTGATTAAAGGCCTTCCCACACTCCTTACATTCATAGAGTTTCTTGCCAGTGTGAATGGTCTGATGCTGAATCAACTGAGATCGATGACTAAAGGTCTTCCCACATTCCTTGCATGCATAGGGTTTCTCCCCAGTGTGAATTCTGTCATGTACTTTAAGATGTGAGATCCGATTGAAGGCCTTGCCACACTCCTTACACTGGTACGGCTTCTCACCAGTGTGAATTCGTTGGTGTTCAATCAGTTGCGAGCTTCGACTAAAGGCTTTTGCACAATCCCTACATTCATAGGGTTTCTCACCGGTATGAACCCTCTGGTGTTGTATGAAATTTGAACCAGAATTGAAGGCCTTTCCACATTCCTTACACTCATAGGGTTTCTTGCCAGAGTGAATATTCTCATGTTGAATGAGTCGTGAGCCATATTTAAAGGCTTTCCCACATTCCTTACATTTATAGGGTTTTTCATTAGTATGAATTCCTTGGTGATCAAAAAGGAAGTCCTCTTGCCAGAAATCCTTTGTACATTCATTATATTCATAGGGTTTTTCACCAGTATGAATTTTCTGATAAAATGTAAGGGATGCTTGCTGGTTGAAAGTAGTCATGTCTTCATGATTGACTATCATCTGACTCACATGTCCACCTAGACGTCCTTGTTGTCTGTCAAACTGGCTTCTGCATTGCCAATCATCTTGGAAACTCGAGCACTCAAGACCACAACTTGTAAGGTTTTCCATTATCTCCCACTGGGGTGACTGTACCTCATAAATGTGCTGCCTTGGAGGTAATACCTTAGTATCACACCTGGACTCCAATACTGAAAAAGAACAGAAAAGCAAGTACGTGTTTGTTTGTTTTGTCCTTTTCCAGAAAAAGGAATTTCTAAAGTAAGACTTGGAAAGTTCAGACTCAGTATCTATGAGCCCTTGAACGTGGTTCAGCAATTAGGAAATGGGCCAGTGTAACAGAGACAGAGAACATCCCCTAGGTTGAGAGGCATGCAGTAGCCAGACAGACTCCGTAAGGGTGGGTCAGAATCACCTCTGAACCGTGTTTATTAAAAGTGAGTATTTCTAGGAAACCCTAGAAAAGACAAATATAATCTAGAGCAACAGAAAGCAAATCCTTGGTTGCTTGGGGCTGCGGTATGAGGGATTGTGTGGTGATGAAAATACTCTCTATCTTGTCAGTGGTGGTGGTGGTCACGCAAGGGTACGATCCTTCAGTACTCATCAATATACTGTACTTGAATGCACTTGACTAAGCTGTACCTCAAATAAAGTGGGATTTAGAAAAATGATGGTGGGACGGCTGCATCCTCATCTGGCCAGATGGACATGAGGCCCACCTGCCTGCTGGGAGATGTGGTGACACCTGCCCACATGGTGGTGGTCCCACGGAGCCACTGGAAGCTGTGGGCTTCTGCTGCGGTGTGCTCTCTGAAGTTCAGCGGAACCCCGTGGCTGAGCTAATGTCAAGGGGCCAGGCTCTCCTGGACCCTCCCCTTGCCTCAAGGTGCCCTTGGAAAAAGGAGGGCCGTGTGCCTTGATTAGAGAATTAGGCCCCAATTAATGAGGCTGGCCCCTTCCAGAGCAAAATTCTTTGCTGCTTATTCAGATGGCAAGGAAAAGCTGAATGGTTGCATTGGGTCTTGCTCGACCCAGCACATGATTTCGACTGCAGTGGCTTGTGTAACTGCATTCACAGCAGCTAACCGCACCTGGCCCGTAAAGAACAGGTCACGGCCTGATGCAAGGAGCCTTGGGGAAAGACAAATGGGTGTTTTGAGCACGTTTGTAAAGCGTATTAGACAGCCGGCCAGGGGATTTTATAGGGCCGTGTCTGCTTCCTATAGGGGCGTGTTACAGGCTGCTGTTCCTTTTGGTTATTTGTGAAGCTATTAAGCAAAAACTACTGGAATGGAAAATTACATTGACAATGGGAAATAAGAAGTGTGCAGGGATCAGATTCTGTGGGAGTGCCACTCTCACCTCACACGCTTGGGCCACAACCACAGTGCACCCACAGGGGCTCACAGGACGAGGCAATGAGAAGAGGGCACAGGGCACAGCCTTCCAGACACCGTGTCTGGCTGTGTGAAGGGAAGGCTCACCTCTGTGGCCTATCAGTTTTGGCGAGGCAGATTGCAAACACACTCAGAATGATGCCACCATGAACTGGTGGCTGACCCGCTTCGTGTTTGGCACCATCTGGCTGCTACCCTACAAAGGACAGACAAAAGACCGCAGGGTACCACGGAACACCAAAGCCAGCCTGGTGGGAAGAGAAGGTTAGTCTGGGACTGTGTGACGAGGCCTAAATGGGACTGAAGTGGTGACACATGGCTCGGTCTTTTGGGCAGTGTGGGATGAGCCCCAGCCCCTGAAGACACACCCTTAAAATCACCCTTCTCTCCAAACCGCCACTCTGTCTAGCACAGACCCCTGTAGGATTTGTTTTGTGGCTTCCAGCAGTCAGAGCACAGGGCTATTTATTCTCTAAATTAGGCCATTCTAATTACATACTGTGTTAGAGCTAGCCAAAGATAGGAATTTTCTGACTGCTGGCTTCTGTTCAGCTCCATGTAAAGTTGCAATACAGTAGCGATAGTGAGGTCCTCTGTGTTATTTTCATATTTTCCTGACAGGACCTGGAACACAGTATTTTAGGCTAATTATGTACATTAGCAGCCAGTTTTAAGCAACCAATGAAATAATGTTTAAAACCTATGTATAGTTTAGGCATTAAAATTTTTGTTTTCCTCATACAGAACCTCAAGGGATTCCAAACAGCCAAGCTAATCTTGAAAAGGAAGGACGAAGTTGGAAGTCTCACACTTCCTTGTTTCAAACCGCACTGCAAAGCTACAGCCAGCAGAATGGCACAGTGCTGCCGTGAGGGCAGACGGGGTCAGCGCGACAGAACAGAGCGCCCAGAAATAAACCCTCGTGCACACGTCCCGGGATCCTCAGAGGGTGGCAAAGTCTCTGTAACAAACGGTGCTGAGGAACTGGATCTCCACACACAAAAATGGAGCAGGGCCTTACCTTACATCAATAATTAAATCAACATGGATTAAAGACCTACAGGTAAGGCCTAAAAATTTTATGTTCCAAGAAGAAAACATAGGAGAGAAGCTTCATGACACTGCATTTGGCAAGGATTTCTTAGATATGGCACGAAGAGCACAGGCAGCAAAGGCAAAAATAAACAAACGGGACCACAGCAGATTAGAAACCTTCAGCACATTGAGAGTAGCGACCAACAGAGCAAAGAAGAGCAACCTACGGAACAGGAGAAAATATCTGCAAATCAAGTATCTGATAAGGGGTTAATATCCAAAATACATAAAGAACTCCTACAACTCAGCAACAACAAAAATAACCCATTAAAAATGGGTGAAGGACTTAAACAGACCTTCCTCGAAAGAAGATCTGCAGATGGTCAGTAAGCACATGGACACTCGCTCACCCTCGCTCACCAGTAGGGGAATGCAAGTCAACGGGACACTGCCTCCCAGCCAGTAGGGTGGCCGCGGTCAAGGAAACAGGTGTTGGCAAGAATGTGGAGAAACTGGAACCCTTCGCACACTGTTGGTGGGAATGTAAAACAGTGGAATCACTACGGAAAACAGTATAGAGACTCCAAGAAAATTAAAAATGACGATATGCTCCAGCAATTCCACTTCCGAGGACACATCCAAGTGAGCTTAGAGCAGGGCTGGGAGAGACGTCTGCAGCCATGTACACGGCAGCTGTTCCCGGTACCCAAGCACTGGAGGCAACCCCAGCGCCCATCAACAGGTGAGTGGAAAAAAGAATCGCGGTGTATACATGCAGCCTTAAAGCGGAAGGACATCCTGTCAAATGCTGCTGCACAGATGAACCTTAAAAGGTGTCACACTACGTAAAGCAAGTCAGACACGAAAGGCCACACACTGATTCCATTTATGCGCCACATCACACTGAGCAAATCCAGGGGCAGCAAGCAGGTCGGAGGTCGCCAGGGGCCTCGAGGAGAGGCCAAGGCACAGCACCTGCCCAGGGCGCATGGGGTTTCCCTGCGGGAGGTGGGGGGAAAACACACCCCTCGCAGCAGGCTGCTCCTGCCGGTGCACTTCTGACACCTAGTCGCCAAATGGATGTGAGCTTTTCCCTCCCACCAAGCGATTCGCCAGCTCCCTGGCAGATACCAAGTGGGTGCCCCACAGATCTGTCTATTCCCGAGTCTGCCTCTGCAGACAGGGTCAGGCCCCACAGGCTACGGCTGGGTCCACAGGCTGCCTCTGTGCGGTGCCCCTGCCCAATAAATCGGAGACTCCTAAGACGCCCTCCTGGGATTCAGTCGTTTGCTAGGACAGCTTACGGAATTCAGGGAACACTTTACTCACTATGTGAACAGTTTATTACCAAGTGCACACAGCTCAGTATCAGCTAGGTGGGAGATGCACGGGACAGGGTTTGCGGGGAGTGGGAGGCCTTCCCCAGACATGCCGCCCACCCAGCACCGCCACGGGTCCCCCGGCCTGGAAGTTCTCTGGACCTGGCACCGGAGGGAGGTTTACGGCTGCTTCATTACATAGATGAGATTAATGAAATCACTGCCCACGAGTGACTAACTCAACCCCCAGTCCCTCTCCCTTCCCCCCAACTGGGGGATGTGGCTAAAAGTTCCAACCCTCCAGCTACACAAGTGGCTCCCCTCCCGGCCAGCGCCCCCCGAGGCTCCCCAGGAGCCCCAGCCACCAGCTACGCCACAGCACACAGGACACTTAGTACCTCAGAGAGTCCAAGGATTTTCAGAGCTGTGTGCCAGAAAACAGGGATGAAGACCAAATATGTTTGTTGTAAGTCACAATATTTTCACAAGCAATTAAAAATAGTCTGAAAGTACATAATGGTGTAGTTCACTTTATAAATATGCTAAATGCTTATGAGCTACTCACTTTCAAATGATTACAGAAGTGCAGTTATGGATATTTCAAAATTTTTAAAATTAAAAAAGTACATCTTACAGGAAAAATAAAATCACCAGAGCTGGCTCAAGAATGGCCAAACATGAACGTGAGACTCCATGTGCTTAACAGGATATCTGTTCACACGGCCCAGACTTTATAGATTAAACAAAGCAATACAATGTAAGAGTGGGTGCTTCTTTTACGACATAAAATACCCCTCTCTCATTTTAAGTCTGATATTATGCTTAAGAACACATGGAACACATTCCTATTAAGGTCAAGGAGATTAGATGTAAGCCACCCCGCTGACACGGGTCTGGAGCTGTAATGTACCCCCCGCCCTCATCAGACAGGAAGAACAACCAGGCGGGATCAAAGTGCAGGAACATCAGCGCCGCTGGCTGCGGATATGACCGAACACTGGCAGAGCTCGAGAAAATCACATGAAAAACTGTTCTAAACAATGAGCAGGGACAGCACCTGCACCTACCGGGCTGAGCGATTCCTGACGTGTGTGACTGTAGAATCGCTGTGCTGTATACCTGAAACTAACAGGATCCTGTCTGTCAACTGCACCGCAGTGAAAAATAAGAATTTTTTTTAAAGTGATAAAGTTCAGTAAGTTGGGCTAACTTCAAAATCAGTCTGAAGACATGAATGGCTTGTCACACATAAAAAAACTACCATTTGGAATACAGCATTGGGATGAAAGGCCCCCATTTCCAGAAGCAATGAACATAAAATACCTTGGATAAATGTAGTAAGAAATGTACAAGATCCACATAAATAAAACTTTAAAACCACCAGGGACAGACATAAATGAAGGGAAAAGCTTTTCATGTTCTTCATAAAAGACCCCACGTAATTAAGAAATAGTTTTCTTCTGAATTAATCTGTACATTCACCATGCTGTTTACCATCATCTTACCACGAATTACATGATTATTATTATTTTTTATTTTGTTATCATTAATCTACAATTACATGAAGAACATTATGTTTACTAGGGTCCCCCCTTCACCAAGTCCCCTCCACAAACCCCATTACAGTCACTGTCCGTCAGTACATGATTATTTTTTTAAACCAAATCTAATTCTAATGTTCAGATGGAAAAATTAATGAGAACAGCCAGGAAAATTCTTAAAAATAAGTGTGAAAAGGGCTATTTTAATTAAACCCTCAGTAATTTAAACAGTATGTACAGACACGTGGTTAGAGAGATGAATGGGATAAAAGAAAAAGCCCACAACGAGACTCAAAGAGGTAAGACAGCAGATGGAGGAGGTGGCTTTATAGATTAGTGGTGAAAAGCTCCAATCAGTTAATGAATGCTGTGCCAATAACTGGGTAACAATATGGAACACTGTGTGAAATCACATCTTACAGGAGGTAAAACTCCACATGGGTCATAAACAGCACCATAAATATACTGGCAAGATGACAGGCGACTCATTGCACAACCTCAGAGCGGGGAGTCCTCTTTACGTATGACACAGACCCACACGTGTAAGCAGCAAAAAATGAGTCCCTCAAACCTGTGCTGTCAAAACTCTAATGACAAAGACAAAAAAAGAATCTGCTGTCTGACATCAGGAGTGGTCGGCAGAGGAACGGCCTCAGCTCCCAGTGCCCTCTGACCCCCAACCTCACACCTCGGCTCCTGGTGCCCTCCAACCTCTGACCTCATGCCTCTGCACCTGGTGCCCTCCAACCCCCGACCTCACGCCTCGGCTTCCCGGTGCCCCCTGACCCCCAACCTCACACCTCGGCTCCCAGTGCTCCCCAACCCCGGACCTCACGTCTCGGCTCCCAGTGCCCTCCAACCTCTGACCTCACACCTCGGCTCCGAGTGCTCCCCAACCCCTGACCTCACTCACTCCCAGGGACCAACCACCACCTCAAGGGGTATGAATCCAACCTGTGAGGGACACGTCGTTCTCGGCTCCCCATCTTAAATTCTCGCAGGGGCACTGTGCTTGTGGAAATTGTGTACTACACACTCTTGTCTCGCGTCACATTGCAACTCTGGCTCTGAATCAGGTAAGATTTTGTCCCCTGGGGGACATCTGGCAATGGCTGGAGACATTCTTGGTTGTCACAGCTGAGAGGAGGGGTCTGGCAGCATCCAGTAGGTGGAGGCCAGGGAGGCTGCTCGACACCCTTCTGTGCCTGCGATGGCCCCCCACAACAAAAAGCTAGCCCACAAAACATCCACACCGCAGAGGCTGACAAGTCCCCACCCAGCGCAGGAGTGCCCAGGGAGAGGGGACAGGCGGGAAAGACTGAGGCAGGAAGATGCCTGTCGTGCCAAAGCCGGTGCGGGCAAACCTGTGCCGTCTGCTCTCGTGCTCCCACACAGAGCTGAGTGGTTGCAAGAGACCAGAGGGCCCGCAATGCCTGAAACATTTCATCTGGCCCTTTATAGGAAATGACTGCCAACCCCTGCGATAAAGGAACAGCAAAGCGGCTGGAGTAGCTGTAGCCGAATGAGCAACGGAGTGCGGTAAGAGATGAAATCAGAGGGGAGGCGGTGAGGCCGATCGCATGGGGCACACAGTTCCACAGACCCTTCCTGGGCTCTGCAGATGCTCTCATTTGCCTGGTCTGCCAGCCCCTGGCTGCACACGGCCACCAAGCAGGGAAATGTGGCAAGGGCAACCGTGGAATGGAATGCCACATTTCATTTAATTTTAGGTAAAACTGAAATTCAACAGCACTATATATGGCTGGTGGCTACGTTGGGCAGTGCAGACACAGAGCTTTCTGGCCAGGGTGTGGAGTTCGGCTTTTCCCTTGTGGGTGGGGGCTGCTGGCAGGCTCTGGGCAGAGATGTCACACACACTGACAGAAGGTTTGAGGAGGCCTCTGGCTGCTGCAGAGAAGGCAGTGCAGCAGACAGGAGTGGAAGAGAGGGGCGCAGGGCTCCTGCTGCTGCCTAAGCCAGAGGCGGGGCTGGGGTGAACGGGGTGGTAGCAGTGGTGTTGGGGAGAAGTGGTGACATTCCAGATGTATTCGAGGTAGAGGTAAGGACTGACTGACAGACTAAGTGTGGGAGAGAAAAGTCAAGGCTGCTTCACAGTTTTGACTTAAACAAGTGTAAGAACAGAGTTCCCTACATCAGATTTTTAAAGGGCTTTATGTGAACTAGGACATTATAATTTTTCTAAGCATTTAAAAAAGGATAAGAAAATTATGTTTCTGTACTAAGTCTGTTCAGAAAAATAAGCCAGAAAAAGTTGATGGCATTCATTAGGTTTTAACTGAATGCTGGGTTCCTTATAGTGTCAACTGAACAGTAAGGAAATAAAACACTAACTTAATGTGTATTCAGTTTAAATTTAAATGGTTATGTATTTTTAAATTGCCAAGAAAAATAAACAACTTTGTACATTTGGGAAAAAAAAAAAGAATAGAGTTCCCTATCACATGCAGCACAGGGGAAGGGCAGATTTACTAGGGAGGATCAGGGACTTCTCTTCGGACTTGTCAGGTTCCAAGTGCCCAGAGCGCATCCGAGGGGCCACGAGGAGAAGGCAGGTGGGTGAGGCACCTGAGTCTAAGGGGGAAGCTGAGGCGGAGATGATCTGTGCCGGCCGGCTGGACTTTATGCAGTGATGGGAACGCTCTGCGCTGCTGTCCAGCACAGCCGCCACGAGCCACAACACAGCCACTGAACATCTGAAATGCGCCAAGTGCAACTAAGGTACTGAATTTCTAACTGTGCTTAACTGAAATTAACATAAACTGCAACGGCCACATGGAGCCAGTGGTATGAACGGCCACAGGATGAATGGTATTTACAGTGTGGCCACGCACAAGGCTCTGGGGATGGAAATAAACAGGAAGGAAGTGGCCCACGTCAGCCCTGGGGTGTGCCAGCATTTAGAGAAGGTAAGAAAATTCACCAAAGGACACTCAGGGTAGCTTAATGAGGGAGGTGAGAACTAGAGGTACTCATGACCCGAGGACGCAGAAACGTCCCAGGAGGGAAACCACTTTTGCCAAATGCTGCTGAGAAGCCACAGAAGGTGACGACTGGGACCTGACCTGTGAGTCTGGCAACCGGAGGGACAATTTCCTAAGTCTAAGGCCTGCTTCCTTGCCGACCAGCTGCACAGTCATCTGCAGTGCCGTCTCCCCTCCCACACCCGCCTCACTCACCGGGGCGCGTGCCGCCTGCCGCTGCCATCTCCACCGTCCAGGGCTCTCTGCCTTGCTCCAGGAAGGAGATCACGTCAGGTTTGGAAATGGCCAGACCTGGATGTGACAAAAAACATGCTATCTGCTTACACTGTGGGGCCACAGAACTCAGACCCACGACCTAGCCACTGAGGAGAGGTGGTTGCAGGAAGGGTCAGGGGACGATGTGACAAGTTTCAGCCTGTGGAGCTGCACTTTAACCACCCAAAAGGCACCCAGAACTGAGAAGGAAGGAACAGACGTGCCTGAAGGTCTCATCCAAACTAACGAGCAGGGCTCCTTACCCAGGGACACCAGGTTGCTATAGGTCTCCAACATCACGTCTCTGTACAAAGCCCTCTGAGCAGGTGCCAGCCACTCCCATTCTTCTTGGGAGAAGACTACGGCCACGTCCCCGAACGAGTCTGACCCCTGCAACAAGAGGCGCTTGTGATGTGCACATTTCAAGGAAGTGTTTCTCGACGGGATGAGAGCGGGTGGAGGGGGTCTCTGTAGGAACGGGGAGGTGGTGAGAATGAGGCTAGGGCTGGGGGCCTGTGATGAGAGCAGGTGACAGAGAAGACGGGCCTGAATAAACCACAAGGTGCTAACATTCTCAAACTTTCCTTTTACTCCAAACCAAGGCTCTGTACACAGGTCTGGGACGCTGAGTAAAATCCAGCTAAATGGAGTTTTCCCAATTATGAGAAACAGTTGCCTACTCTGTCCTTGTCCTGCTTGCAATGTGAGACCTACAATTCCTACTTTTATGGAAGAACAACAACAAAACACAAACCAACACACTTCGATGGGCTTACATCCAAGTATTTCACTAAAGAGATACTTTCAATCTCTGACACGAGAATTTTCATGTAAACTGAGAGCTGCCTGAAGAACATACCACAAGCATTATCCTTACAAGGAAAATCTTGGGTGAAGGTTACTTTTCATTAGCTGTACAATTTTCTACCCAGTGAAAAAAGGGCTCAGTGTTCGCTTACTAAGGAGGCCGAGTTTGGATCGGATCTCTGCGGTTTCTTCCCAGTTCTGACTATCCATTTTCTGAACAATTCATGTTTCACAGTCCCCAGCTCCATACTCTCTCTCTTTCTGGCTGAAGAAGGTAATGGAGAATGACCCACATTCCAATGCTCCGTTCAACCTTAAACTGGACGCCAATTCTGACACCGGATCCCTCAGGGATTCCCAGCTAGGCCTCAGTTATACCCAACTGTCAACGCCTCCAAAAACACACCGTGCCCTGTGCTGAAACTGAGGCCAACCTAGCTAGGTTCCCTGCTGCTCCGTGCGGTAGCCCTTCAAGCATCCACCTCCATGCATCAAACCTCGGTCCTGCTTTTATACGAGGAAATATAATACAACACTCCATCTGGATCCTGACCGAAGACTGAGCCATCAGAAGTGGAAGCTCTGCAGACTGCATCTGTGGGTGTGGGTCGGAGAGCAGGGGGCCACGGGAGGATACAGCTGCCTGGTCTTGTTAGTCCCGAAAATGGGATCCTCTAGGATAAGGAAAGCGAATATTCCCATGATTTTAAAACTCACACGGGACATGACTTTCAGAATGTCACGGGTTGGTGGGCCCTCCTCCTGGTCTGTCCCCCCGGAGGGGCGGAGTCCCGAGGCGGCGGAGCTGGGAAAGGAAGGAGCAAAGATGAGCAGCCAGGCCTGTCCCACAAATCCCAGGATGCCATGGTTACGAGTCCCCACCTCTGTGCCCCCTCACCCCCAACAAAAATTAGAGGAGTTGGGACAAACTGCGGCCCTAACCAACTCCAGGAAACCCAGCCTTAGTTGCCCGCTGCAAGGAGACAGAACAGGGGCCCTCTCTTGTCCATTTCCCCTCAATACCCAGAGAATTCCACCTTGTCACTGATGTAGATCTGACAGGGAACGCTCAGACCTGGCCCAGGTACTGAGACCACAAGGTGTCCCAGGGGCAGGGAAGGCTGTCCTCAGGCCAAGGAGCACCCTGGCCTGATGTGCATCAGCCCAGCCCACAAGGAAGCCTTCCTAGAACCACACCACTTCACTCTCATGCCTGCAACCTAACACCTTCACAAGTCTCCCTACCTCTTTACCCAACTTCCAAGTTCACAACCCCACAGCTCCACCTAGGGCCTGGTGGACACCACTTTGAGGACCCTGCCTGGAGGCAACAAATGGGATGTGGTTGCAGGGGGGACAATTAGATGGAACAAGCCCGGGCTCCATTATTATCACACAAACATGCCCCTGCTCAGAGACGTAATAGCAAGCAATGCGGCATGCATGACATTTGCTCAAAGAGCACATAACAGTGCACAAGTAGGCATGCGAATGGGTCCTTTCTGGCACAGCCCCACAATGGAACACCAAGTGACTACCAAAAATGATGTGGGACATTAACTGACAAGGAACGGTATTCACACCTGGACCCTTTATACAACAAGGGAGCATTCAGGAAAGAGGTCAAACCCACCCACCTACTGACCACTGGACTGAAAACAAAACCACCAAAAAAACCCCAAACATAATAAAACTAGAATAGGAAGCATGCACATATTAAGAATGATGTCATTTAACCACTTCCTGAGTTCATTAAATGAGTAGCATTTTATAAAGGAGTTTAAGACAGTGCCTGCCACGTTAAAAACATTTAATTCTAAGTAACGTAAAAAAATTGAATATGAATTTTCCACGATATCATGTAATAGGAATTTTTCATCATGACCACGGTTCCAGTATTACATGGAATATTTTATTATGTGAGTGGCGCATGATTTACCCAACCCTTTCCGCACTGCTGGACATAGATATCTTTTTACACGATCATCTAAAGAATGTTCCTAAGTAGCTGTCTGTGCTTCTAAACTAGTGGTCCTAAATCTTGCAACTCTTAGAGAATCTCCTAATACAAGAATGAATGTACAAAACTCGGCATTTCTGTGGGCCGGGGACCCCCCCCACACCCACCTAAGGGGCCCGTGGACCCGGCTGCGAGCTTGGCCGCGTGAAGAGGACGCTAGGGGGCAAGCCGCGGAGGCCGATGGGAAGTATAGTCCAGAGCCGGAAGAGCCGCAACCGACCCCGCGGCGAGGCGTCCGGGTTCTTCCCAGGCCCGAGACCCGCCCAGCCGCGGCACCCGCTCCTGCACCGACCCCCGGAACGCCCGGCAAGTTCCGGAACCCCTCACCCGCCGCCTCTTCGGGTACGGGTGCCACCGCGGCCGCGCCCCCCCCCGCCAACCCGGGGGGCGCCTCCTCCTCAGTAACGGCGGACTCGCCGCCCGGAGCCGGAAGATGGCGCAGGCGCATATAGTACCACCGATGCTGCGCCGCGATTGGGCCAGCGCCGCAGTCTCTTCTGGGAAACGTAGTGTCTAGGCGTAAAGCTCCGGAGCTAAACCGCAAGGCCGGATCTCGCGATGTTTCGGGTGGACGGGCCGCGGGAGTGCGAGAGTGCGTGCGTTAGGAACCATCGCGGGCTCGACGCGGCGGGGTCGCGGCCATCGGTGGCTGTGCTGTGTGCACGCTGTTGCTGGGTGACCGTTGGCCATTGGGTGGCTGTGACCGTTAAGCGTTTGGTACGTGCTTGTGTGTAAAAGTGTGTCTGGGAGAAATTTTCTCACCTACGAAGCCATCATTTCTGCGAGCAGTAGGTTTCAACCCCTGGCAAGTTCACCATGGATTCAGTGAGACCAAAGAATGACTATGGAACGTTCTTGGGGTGAAAGGGTTTATACCTTTATACATAACTTTATACATAAACTTTATACATAACTTTATTCACAGGTCAATCACTAGAATCTCGTCCACTCAGAGCGAGTCTGCATGCAGCAAGCCGGTCTCTCCTCCGGGCCTCTTCGCCCCCGCGACCATCTCAGTCTCTGCCCTTGGTGCTGCCACCCCTCCAGTCTCTGCTCTCCTGCAGCTGTGCAGCCCAGAGCACTGTACTTGCCAGAGACCTGGGCAGAGCTCTTTAGAGTCAATAAGAACGTATTGCCCACAAGTGTGTAGAGAGCAAGCCGACCAGGGCCAGGTGAGAATCCTGGCCGTAAGAACTTTCTTTTTATCCCCACTAAGGTTAAACATATATGTGTTTAATATATATGTGTGTGTGTGTTTAAATAAAGTATCTTATGAAGGAGAAGAAAATAAGCAAACATGTCTTAAATGGGTTGCCAAGCAGCATCTTGTTGCTGGCTGGTATCTTTCAGCCTAGTCCCTGAGCCCCACGTAGTTTGGAAGCGCTGGACTTTACACAAACTGGGGCAGTGTGGTCCAGTGTGGTCATCCGTCCGACATCCTGGGGGTGGCCAGGCCCCGTTAGGTCTGGCCTCCCGATGCAGAAACCCTCCCTGACCAAGGTGGTACAGTTCATCCCTGAGCTGGGCCCAGGCCAGAGCCCTGATTTGGCTTTGTTTATGTTAGAATATGTACTCTTGTGCCTTCTTGAAATATCAGAGGTTTGTTCCTTGTCCATGTTGTTGCATGTCTGAAGGTGGTTGTTTCCTCCAAGTTAACCTAGAGATGTAAATGTGATAAAAGTGCCAGTGCCCTCAGGATGTGCTAATTCTTGTCAGATACTAAGGCACTCAAAGTCTTCCATAGTTCTGCGGTATTGGCTCATGAATTGTCTGACTGGTGGAAGAGAAAGTTCAGAAATCTTATCAAATACAGGGGATTTAGTGTGTAATAAAGGTGGGGGCAAATCACTGGGGCAAAAGTGGACTTCTTTTTCTTGGGGAATAACTGGATAGTCATTTGGAAAAAGATTAAATTGGATTCAGACCTCACATCATGCAAAAGAATGAATTCAAATTGATGAGAGGTTTAAATTAAGCTGTTCAAGCACCAGAAGTACAGAGGTGAATTCCATTTAGCGTGAATGTTTGGGAAGACTTTCTAATTATGCCTTAATAATCCAGACTTAATAAAAGGCTGCTACTTTTGATCATTTAAAACAAATGTACTTTTGTAAGGCAAAATACACTATAAACAAAGGCAAAAGACAAATGACAAACAAAATGTTTACTTTATATGTGTCATAATATATAAAGATAAAATATGTACAACTTTATAATATATGAAGACAAAAAATTACAGCAACTTTTGAACTTAGTTTTGTTTTCATCATAGCATGGGCATCATGATTTGGACTTTTTGTTCGTTGTAGGATTGATCAAATGAATAAAAAAAAATGTATTGATTTATTGGGAGCCAGTGTTTTGGTGTGGGAGAAGAGAAAGAGGGTGATGGAAGGTTTGGAAGAACCCTGTGGTGTTGGATTGGTGTAAATGCCTAACTAAAAATGTGGGTGTCTACCTCACCTGGGTCAAAGTTAACAATAGTGATGTCATTTGATAATACATACTCGATAAGATGTGGTGAAAATGGCACTTGACCTCTGTGGTCTTCCTCCTCAAAACACACGATCCCAGTCCAATGATAAAACATCAGACAAATGCCAATTCAGAAACATTCTACGTAATACCTGACCGAAATTCCTCAAAATTGTGACAGATATTAAAAACAAGGAAAGCCTGAGAAACCATCACAATCAAGAGGAACCTAAGGGGACATGACTGCAAAAACAAATGTAGTGTCCTGGATGAGATCCTAGAACATAAGAGGACATTTGATAAAAATGAAGAAAGATCTGAGTAAAGTATGGACTTTAGTTAATAATAACATCAATATTTGGTTCATTAATTGTAACACAAATACCATATGAATAATGAAAGATGTTCATCAGGGGAAACTGGGTGCAAGGTATACAGGAGTTCTCTACCATCATTGCAATTTTTCTGTAAGTCAAAAACATTTAAAAAGTTTAAATTTATTCATTAAAGTCTTATTATTACTTAAAAATTTTTTTGTGTGTTTTCTGCTTATTCTGGTAAATGGACCTGGACGCAATGATGCTCCATAGCAATGAGCATAAACCTAGCGCCCAGACCTTGGTTTCTAAATACCATTCTCTAATAAAAGGAACTATTACCAGCTGAGAACGCTACTGTTTTTCCCAGGATTGTGTCTCAGAGGCGACAAAGAATGAAGTCAGCAGACAAAGAGGATGGAGGAACCAGCAAAGCTCTTTTAATGAGTGAAAGGATAAAGTTCCTGCTGCCTAGGAGGGGCTCCAAAGGAGGATGTTGTGGGGGTCTGCAGTTTACATTGCCTCCTGAGAGGAGGATGTCCCACCCTGAACTGATGACATCACAACCCACTCTTGATTGGCTGAAAGTACAATGCTTCATTTGCACAGGGCATAACCAATCAGCTCACATAGGGCATAACCAATCAGAGTTGAGGTCTATCTTACTAAGTACTTTTTGGCTGAATTTGATTGGAGATTTTTGAAACAAGGGGCCCGAAACTTCTTAAAATCTACAAAGGCTTTGAAACTTACAGGGGTCCTGAACTGTTACCTGTCTGCCTTCCTCTATTACCTGCCTCCAGAACCAGAGCTTCTTGAACAAATGTCTGATTCTGGACTGGGACAGGGAAACACATGATGAGTTTGGAATATCTTCTTGTGCCAAAAAGTAGGGAAATGCTGACTCTGCCTTCAGAGTGGTGGATGGGCCAGTGTGATGGAGCCTTGGAGAACGGAAGACATTTGCTTTATGATGTCGCAGTGGCCTCGTGAAAATAGAACCAAAGAGAATGCGGGCTCTGGGCTGGGATCTGGAAGACGGAAGGTGCAAGGAAGCCCAGAGGAGGTCACGTGGCCATTCCAGGCTTGTGCTGTGCTGGATGCTTCTAAGAAGTGACCAGAGGGGACAATTAACATCGGGGCTTCTGGTCAATCCTGCAGTGGGGTTGGCTGGACCTCCTGAGGCCATGAGCATAAGGCAGCTGGACGATCTAACTGGGAACGAATTTGAGCTGAATCACAAAACCCTAACAAGGCTGAAGGCAGGGAACCCCCAAGTTCCCGAGTAAGGACGGGGCATTTGTGGCCAGCCAGTATGACCAGACTGGACTGAGATCTCAGCAGTTAAATGAGCTGCCTTCTGTTTCTCCTGACCTGTGGGGCTCCGAACTACATTTTCCAGAAGTGACTGTGGCTCTGAGCCAATCATCTTTTCCACTGACCAGCCACCTCAGCCCTAATCTAGAAAGGCGATCGACGGTTGCAGAGAAGGCGGGGAGGAGGTAGATTCTGTGTATGAAGGTGGAGCTGACAAGATGTGCAGCTTTACTGGGTGGAGTAGCAAGAGAGAGAGGACTAGTCAAGGGTAACTCCGGGGAATTCTGAAGAATGGGAACATCACTAACTGGGCTAGGAAGACCCAGAGAGGAATATGTCTGTGGGGGTTAAGAGTGAGTGTTTGGTTTGCAGTGGAATAGTTTGAAATGCCTGTTAGACAAGTAGAAATAATGAGTATCATTTTAGGGGGTATGTGTGGGCCAGAATCTTAGATTAGAAAACATTTTTATCATGTAACTAGTTTGTATTCAGTTACGTACTGAGGCAAATCCAGCTTTTCCTTGCCCCCTTTTTTATTTTGCTCAAAATAAATTACCCCTAAATTACAAATGTTCATCTTTATTTTTCTGTAGAACTTTATAGGGATATTTTAAAATATTTGCTTCAATCTCTTGGGAATTTGTTATGCTGTACTGTGATGAATCAATTTACTATCTGTAAAATGTATACTTTGAAGAAAACTTTTTTCTTCATGACCTATAAATAATTACATTACGTGGTTATTCTAAAAGAACGACTAAAATTTTTCTTCTACAGAGTTCTCTTTCATCTCTTTTGTTTCCTAATTGTAAAACTCGTGTTGGGTCCTTCGGATCTATTTTTTATTCTCTGATGTAGTCTCTTATTATTTTAATTTCTTTGATTTCTAATTAGATATGTATTGTCATGCAACAAATTACCCCAAAACTTAATGGCTTAAACAATAGTCAACATTTCTCTCTCACAGTATCTGTGAGTCAAGAATTTGGGAGCAGCTTAGCTGGGTGCAGTCAAGATGTCATTTAGGGCTTCAGTCAACTAAGGCTTAACCGGGACCCGAATATCTGCTTCCAGGGGTCTCACCCACATGGCTTGCAGGTTAGTGCTGGCTGTAGACAAGGGCCCCAGGTCCACTCCCTGCGGGCCTCTCCGTAGGGCTGATTGAGTGCCTTAATGACATGGCGGCTGGCTCCCCCTAGAATGATCCAGAAGTTCCAATGTCTTTTGTGACCAAGCCTCTGAAGTCACGCAGCACCATACCTTGTGGGCCACATAAATGAGCTCTGACTGAGCCCGTGTGGGCAGCACTACACGAGGATGTGAGTACTAGGAGGCAAGGATCGCCGAGGGCCATCTTGGCGGCTGGCCGCCACAGTTCCTGACTTTAAAGAGTAAATTAATGTCTCCGTGCCTCCCTTTCTCTCAAATGCACAGTTGCCTTGTCAATGACTTTCCAAGAGGTCACTCTCAAAGCACGTGCAGAGTGACCACAGCTCCTCCTCATTGACCCCGGCTACAGTCATGCTTCTCCCATCTTTCTCCCCGAAATGGGACCAGCCATTATCACATGAATGGGATCCACTGTGGGGAGACCTCTGTCTACCGCATGGTGCCCCAAACAAGAACTTAATCAACAAAGTGTGTTCTGACCTTTAGCTGTTTATTCCCTGCACGACCACGTCCACAGGAACCTCCCATAGCTCTTCTGAGATGCAATCTAGATCATGAAGGAAACAAAAACTTTATTTTTCACTAACAGCAATTATTCGGGATTAACCCAGTGTTTGCTCTTAATACTGACAAGTCTATATACTGTTTTTCCTGTTTTATGATTCTCTCTCAGTTAACTAGAAGAAAACACATTCAAATGTACTCTGAGTATTTTAATACTTAAAATACATCCTCCCGGTGATGCCGGGGTTCTTGTTCACGGAGCCAAAGAATGAACTTCGCAAGCACTTGAGGCAGGAGAGCCAGGTAGAGGCTTTTATTTAGAGATGAAGTGAGAGGACAGAGCTCCTGGCTCAGGCCAGGAGGGGACAAGAGAGCCCGTGGTCAGCTCATTGTCTAGGGGATTTATAGTCGGTTGAGGATTTTCAGGAATAGGGGTAAAGGGCTAGGGGTGCATACTTGTTGAGTGGCCCAGAATGCCCATTTTTGGTGAGTAACAGAAATTTTCTGCTCTGATTCTTTCTCAGGATAGCAGTTTCCCTCTGGGAACAAGTCAATTAAGACTGCCTGCCCTGCCCCCAAGGTGGGCTGAATTGTTGCCTGTTTGCTGAAGTGTGCTAAGAATCTTACTTATTAACTTTTTGGGATGTTTATAGCTGGGCTTGTTAACCAAGTTAATCTTTTGCTCGGGTTGCGATTACTTGATTAGGATCAGAGAAGGAAACACAGCATACAGGTACAGTTAAAAATAAGCTGGGCCTTTTTGCAAGCTAAGGTAAATTTTACAGTGTCATTATCTAATTGATACAGTGAAGCCACGGGTTATGCTGAGACATTTCTCTTTATCTGCAGAACACTCAAAACATTCCAGGCCAAGTTGCTCCTGGCCTTTTGAGCTGTAATTGATCTCACTGAAGATGTCTATATTCCTAGTTGTCTGGTATCTTTACCCTAGAGAATTAGTGTGACTGGCTTTGCATAAAGCTTAACACATTTCGATAGGAACTCCTTTGCACATTGTTACAGTTTTGACTGTAATTACCTTGCTCTACTTTTTTTCTCCGGAGGCACTCATCCTACTCTGCCTACACCCACGGCTCGGGACCCTCCGCAGCACGCCAGGCACCCACACAGGGGCCCGCCAGCTGGGTTACCAGGACCCGGCCTGGAGTCTAAGCCGGGGAAAGAGAGCGAGAGCCCGCCCACTGCGCCTGCGCGCTGGGCGCGCGCACGGGGTCTAGTCGCCTTCGGGAACAGAGCAATCTGCGCCTGCGCAGTCCAAGCCGGCTGTCCTGGGCCTGGGCGGGATCGGCGGGGGCGCTATGGGTCGAACGGCCTGACCCGCTGAGCCAGTCCTGGTTCTGGGTGGGGAGCTCCGGGTTCAGGGAGCGCGGGGGAGACTGCTGGAAACAGACGAGGCGGGACCAACTGCCGGGGCGGTGCCCTCGGCGAGCAGTCCCAGGATGCTCCGCGTTCGGCCCCGGACTCCACTTCCCAGCGGCCCCTGCAGCGCGCCCCGCTGCCGCCCGAGCGCCGCCGCCCTTTGTGAAGCCGCCCGCCCAACCGACATCCAGGCCCCGCCCCGGCTGGGGGCGCTGGGCTCCGGCCTCCGCGGACCGCGCGGAGGGAGGTGGCGGCCCGGGGAGGAGGCGGTGAGGAGGCAGGGGGCGGCGCGTGCCTGGGGAGGCCTGCAGGGCTGGAGCGGGCGTGTGCGGGCCTGTGACAGCGTGAGACCGTGTCGCCGGGTGCGGGACCGTGTGAGACACTGAGAATATGTGACGGTGAGACCGCGTCACCGAGTGAACAGTTCGGCGCGTGTATGAGGCTGTGGGGCAACGTGTCGCTGTGGGTCTGTGGGAATGTACGTGACGGTGCCTGTGACAGCGCGCGTGCGGCCGGGCGTGCTCACGTGACGCTGCGTGGGCCGGCGTGGCCCGACGGTGACAGCGTTGGTGGGCGCTGTGCGGCGGCTGCCGGCCGCGGGACTGTGGCTTGGCGGCGGGCGGTGCTGCGCGGGCCGCGGGCCTGGCGCGTGGAAGCCCGCGCTGTGGGCAGACGCTGCGATGGAGGAGAGGCGGCCGCGGACGGAGAGGAGACCGGGCGCGAGCCCAGCTCAGCGGGGAGCGGACGGACCTTCGCCCCGTGGCACAGGGGCAGGGCCTTCCTCGTCTGCGCGGTGTGTGAGGCACTGAAGGGGGAGGTGGAAGGCGAGACCCACTGTGTGCTACCACCACCCTTCCAACAGTCGATACAGTAGATACATGCCATCGCACTGATGGAGGAACAGGATCCGAGGGGTGACCTAGCTCACGGCGCGCTGCACAGCTGGCGGGGGTGGGCCGCGCATTTGTAGGGGTTCCGATCCCCACACCTGGTGGTCCTTACCACCAAGTTACTCTGCTTGAGATACTTGCTCTACTTTCCAAGACAGTAGGGTTAGTGGAAAATAACTCATGATGAAGAGGTTTCCATGACTTCATGCCCTCTCCCCAACCGTTGATGGAAGTTGTTCAGAAAAGTTGAAAGATTGGTTTTCAGGTGCAGTTTGTTGTAAGCTGGGACGAGAAGCTAGGTGTCCTCCGCACCACATGACTGCTCTGATGCCCACTCTGTGTCAAGATCCTTTCTCTGGGACATTCACTTTGTGACTTCATCTCATCTTTGTAGAAAGGGTGGGGACGTATTTCAGCAACATCATCTGGTGGCAGTACTAAAAAGTCGGGCCTGGATCCCCGCTGGCCTCACTTACTGCATGAAGCCTTGATAATCTCACTGGTAAAGAGCCTTCATGTGTAAAGGGGAGAGAGAATCCCTACTTGGTGCCCCTCCGAAAGGAAAATACTGTTGTCGTTTATAATGTAGGTGAGGAGGTGACGTACGCACACAAAGTTTACATTGCCTTCTTGACATCTAAAGCACATGGGAAAAAGAATCAAATTTAGACAGGAACGGCCACTTCAGTGACCCCTCCGATCTTCTGGTAGGGGAGGAAAGGAGGGTTTCCAGGCTGGACATACTGGAGCTGAGGCGGGCCTGGCATTTTATTCTTTCTTTCTCCCTGTCCAGCTCTGTTCTCCAGACACTGCCCTTCCCCCAGAGAGGAGCCTGAAAGAGGGCAGAAGACCTGTCATGAACTGTTAGATTCTTACAGCCATGTCCAAGGTAAGGAAACAGTTCCTCTTTCTTCCTTGAAATGCCTTTTCAGATTTTATACAAACATCTTGCTTTTCTGAAATTCCCCAGTAACAAAGTTCCATTCATTCACTGACCCGGCCCTCATGTTCTCCAGTTCAGTAAAAGGAGGTCCTCCAAAGCCCGTGAGCTTCCTTTTTTCACCACCAGAATTTTCATCTTACCTCAAAAACAGTTTAGTACCTTCCAGGGGTTAGGTGTTTTGTTGGGGTCAAAAAGTGCACTTTGGTGGGCTATGAAAGCCTCCAATATAGGGGGACCTGATTCAGTGAGGTTGAGGTGTGTGTTAAGGGAAGACCACAAGCTTAGAGGTTGTCCACAGACCTGGGTTTAAGAGGAAGGCAAGACAAGGGCTCCTGGGAAGTCTTGGTGATGGTGATAAGGTCTCTTGCTCAAGGTGACTTTGAGGAGCCGGGTATGTAGGGTCGCGAGTATGACAAGTGTGGGTCAGCTGGCACAGGGATTTTTTTCAACACTCTGGGCTTTGAAGGTCCCATTTTAGGGACATCCTGAGTTAGCAGTGGGCTACAGCTAGGATATTCTAGGTCATCCAGTTAAAATTAGTGGAATTAGTATGGGAAAATAGCAAGTTTTTTTTTATAAGGAGAATAATGGGAGGGAATACTTGAAAGGACATTTCAAAATGGCTCCATATATCTGTAACAATGAAAACAGTAAATAATGTGGAATGGAGCCAGAAGAAAGGACCAGCATATAACATCTAGACACAAATGCAAGCACAAATAAGAATGGAAAATATTTATGCATTCACTGAGCCTGTAGTTACTAAAGAATTTTTGTATGCTATGTGCTGGCAATACTGTGGTGAATAAAAATAGACACTGTCTTTGTCTTCGTGGAATTTAGTGCCTTACATGATAATGCAATGATTTTTTTTTTAATCAGCAGAGAAAGGATGGATTAATCATGGATTTTTTCATTTAGAACGGTTTCTTCCTCACACTTTGAGGGTAAATAATCCTGTAGGTTAAATATAAAAAAACAAAACCGCTAGATGAAAACCCACAAAGTGGTTGTAAAGAATAAGATGAGCCCAAGCAGAAGTCCACAGAGCAGCCCATCGAGCAGAACGTGCTGTGGTGACTGATGGTGGGAATGTCCGCCGTCTGCGTGGGCTAGTACAGAGCTACACATGGCAGCCGGCAGCTGCTCGTACTAGCGTGGCTCAGGAACTGAATGTTTAATGTTAATTGATTTAAATAGCCACCTGTGGCTAGTGGTTAGTGTAGTGGGCAGCACGGCTCTAGCCTCATACAATGATAAAGCCAGGAAGAAAATGACGGTGATCTTGTCCAGCTCACTCATTTTACAGATGAGGAAAGAGGCCAAGGGAGGAAAGTGATGCATCGACATCACGAGTTAGCAACCGTGTCAGAAGTAGAACACTGTAGTGTTGTCGAGGGTCAGTAACACAAGGTGATGGCTTGTGGTTTGAAGAGAGTGGTAGTGAAGGGTGCTGTGGAGCAGTGTGCCCAGAGGGATGGAGCACTTGGGGTCACTCCTTTGCCTGGAAACTCCCATTTTACTTGGAATGAAATCCGGTGTCCTTACCACGGCCTGAAAGGCCCTACCTGATCCAGCCTCTGGCTGCCCCAGACCTCATTTTCCACAAGTCTTTACCTCTCTCTGCTCCAGTAACACTGGTCCACTTGCTGTTCTTCACACTTCCAAGCTCTGTTGTCTTTGAAGCTTTGCATTTGCTCTTCCCTGTTCTTTAATGCTCTTCCCTGAGATGTTGGCATGGCTTACCCCTTTATGTAGGGTTGCCTTTACCATCTTTATCTAAAACAAACACCCCTTTACCTCTCAATCATCTCACCTGTTCTTCCTACACTATGTGACGTTGTATGGCCTTGTTTAATTTCTTTCTCCTCTGTTAGAATAATAACTTTGCAAGGGGAAGGAAGGCTACTTTGTTTACCTGTGTATTCCCAGCTCTTAGAACAGTACAGGTAGCAGGCACTGAGTAAGTACTTTCCAAATTACTTCTTGAGTGAACCAAGGAACGAATTCCTCATCTGTGGTGAGACGAGGGAGGCAAGTGCCAGCTCCGTCTTCTCTCGTGCCACAGAGTTGGTAATGGGAAGAGCAAACAGAGGGTATGATGTACAGAGCAGACAGAACCCATCAGCCCAGGGACACCTTCCCAGACCTGGGATCAGTCTCTGGTGGTGAGCCCTAGGAAACTGAATTTTTATTGAGTTCCAGGATGACTTCAATACATACTTTTTGAGAATCTGCATTTCTAAAGATTATATTTAGAGTACACCTTTTAAACAGCATATAGTTGGGATTTTTTTCTCTGTGCCCACAGTGGGCACTCGAACCTGTGTGCCTCCCACAATCCCACCTCTTCCCCTAAAACGTTGGTTTTTAACAATCTAGTCTGATGATCCTTGTCTTTTAAATAGTGTTTAGTATATTTTCTTTTAATGTAATTACTGACATATTGGGTACTGATATGTTTGAGAGATGTAACATTAAAAAGAGCTCCCTTGCTCATTAGACATGCACGATTGGATATGTTCCTCCAGTTAGAGCTGTATTTTTTTGATGTACTTCATTATCACATTTGAAATGTTCACTACTAAAGTTAATGTTCTTAAAATTATTTTCTTCTCTTAGGTAGCATAATAAGTTACTAACTATCTCTGAAACTCAGTGGGGCTGTCAGGAGCTATCACAGTCTTTGTCACCCTGGTTCTCTGTCATGGCGTACATTTGTTTAAGTTATATTTTTGCAAAGTCATTATAAAACTTGTTTACTATTTTATTACATATATACTTAAATTTAGGAAATTAATATTAGAAGCACCGAATATATTTATATATATCCTATTGATACAGCTGGAATATCGGCCATTCCATTTTAGAGTTTGCAAAAATGCCAGTTTACATATTGGAAGGCTTAACTCGTGTTCTTGTGTCCTCCTTGAAGCCTTTCTTCACTGCCCCAAGTCTGTGCTGATTTCCCATATTGAGGAATGCTCTAGTATTTAGTATGAGTGATATATATGATTTTACATGTGATTTTTCCAGTGTTCTGTTACTGCCTGTTTTGTGTTATAAATCTTTCTTCCATCAGCAGAGACTCTCTGAAAATTACTTCCCATTATCTAATAGCAAAAGTGAGCACAGAGAAGTCTAGCTCTCCAAAAGCATAGACAATTTAACTCTTCAAACCATACCCACGTGAGGGTAAGTTGAGCAAGAATGTTTGTCATTTCAGGATTTGGTGACCTTTGGGGATGTGGCTGTAGATTTCACTCCAGAGGAATGGGAGTGGCTGAACCCCGCGCAGAGGACTCTGTACCGGAAGGTGATGCTGGAGAACTACCGGAGCCTGGTATCGCTAGGTGAGGCGGTTTCTTAATGAACGATCTGCATACGTGGCTGCTTTTCAGTGGATGTTTGGGAAGACTGTGATGT
Source organism: Manis javanica (assembly GCF_040802235.1). Classification (NCBI taxonomy): domain Eukaryota; kingdom Metazoa; phylum Chordata; class Mammalia; order Pholidota; family Manidae; genus Manis; species Manis javanica. The sequence goes on from NC_133172.1 coordinate 1,989,152, forward strand.
ACTTCACTAGATTTCTCTTTTTCGTGCTCCCCAAATAGGTTGAATTTTGTAGAACTGGCAGCTTCAATACATTATTCCTGCAATTCATCTTGCCCATTCTTCAGAATACTTCACCTCTTCCTCAACTCCCTTGAATAATTCCCTGCCTTCCTGAGGACCAGGGAACTTGATTTATGGGCCTAATTCCCCTTTTATCTCTTGTAAGCAGGAGTTTCAGTTTCTAAGCCAGATGTGATCTCATTATTGGAACAAGGAAAGGAGCCCTGGATGGTGAAGAAGGAGGGGACAAGAGGCACATGCCCTGGTGAGTGGGAGAACCAGGGAGGTAGAGGCCATTGCAAGGAAAAGCTCAGCTATTCTGAAAGGTTCCAGCTCATAACTGATGTTTCCCAGGTAGCTTTCTTAAAGGCTTAAGACCTGGAAGAAACACTGAGGCACCTTTAGCATGAGCTCCCCAACTTGTCTTTGTATATATATTCTTTCCCATATTACTGTGTTCTCTGATAACTTTTTCCTAGTCTCTGGATCACAGAATGACCTACATGTCACAGAAACCTGGCCTTGCTTTTTGGTTTTGCACAAGTTGTTCCATCACATTTTTAAAAATCGACAGAAACGGCTATTTTTCTCCTTTTCAGTCACTCATTCCTTTTAGGTTGAAAGACTGATTCATTTATTTACTTTTCTTTTACTAAGACTCATTGAGCTTCTACTTTAAGAAAATCATTCTGAAAAAAAAAAAAGAATGTAAAAAAGAATGTGCACACATGGCTTACAATTAAAATAAAGTTACATTTCAATTCTAAAAAAAAAATCATTCTGCTAAATTCTTGGGATTATTCAGAGGTTTATAAACCACCAAAGAAAAAGGAAAGCATTTCCAGTTGTGTTTTCAAGTTTGGGTAACTGGATGGTGATACATTTTAATAAAAACAAGTCAGAAGGAAGAATAGATTGTGATAGGAAAAGATGGTCAGTTTGACTTGGGACACATTTTTGAGACTTATTTGTCTGAGACTTATTTTTATGAGATCAGGGCATTTCCAGGTGAGGAAATACAACGTGCCATGAAGGCTCAGAAAAAACAGTTGGGTTCAGAAATGTTAGTGTGAAAGAATGAGATCACTAACCTTGGAGTATGAGAGACACACCCTGGTACTGGGGCCTTTATGGGGAGATGGATTGTTGGTGACTTCTCCATGTCCTCTCTGATAAATGGCCTCTCTACAGTTTCTTTCTTGGGTTAACTTTTATAAATTTTTCTTATTCTAGATAATTGTCCTCTTCATTTAGGTTATCAAATTTATTTCCATGAATTTGAGTAAATAATCTGTTATAAATCTTTTATATCTATAGTAGTTTCCAATGGTAATTTATTTTGTAAAAATGTTTTTTAAAAAATTATTAGGTAGCTATTCATTAATAAGTTTTATTTTTATTTTTAAAATCCAAATGGATTTATCTATTAGCAAGCATAACCATTCTTCTCTTTTACAGTTCTCTAATTTCTGCTTTCTCTTTACTCTTTCCTTCTGGTTTTCTTAGGTTTATTTTGTTCTTTGTTTTGGTGAAACAAAAGTTTAATCAGTTTCATTCTCTCTTATCACTAATGAAATTAAGGACTTTGCATTTTCCTCTGGATATAGCTTCAGCTGTCTGTCTTCCATAGATTCCGACACTGTGTTTTTGTTATTGTTTGTAAGAATTCTTTATATAATCTTAATTTACAGTCTTAATTGAAGTCTTTTGTTATTTATTTGTATTGGAATATATGTATGCCAAATGTGGCTTGTGTTGTTTGTCTGCTGCTGCCTTCTGACTGTCCAAAGTTTCCAATTTTTGTAAAGCCCAGTTTATTGTTTTGGTTGATGCTTTTTGTGTCATATATAAGAAATTTTTGCTTAGTATTTTCTTCTTAAAATGTTATAGTTTTAAAGCTTTTAAGGTTTGGGTATATGATCTATTGAGCTAATTTTTATGTCTTGTCTGAGGTTGAGGTTATTTTTCCATTTGGATACAGTTGCTCCAGTACCCACTGTTGAAGAGACTTTCCCTTCCCCATTATATTACTTTGTTAGTACTTTTGTTTAAAAGCAGTTTACCATATATGTACTGGTCTAATTCTGAACTCTGTTCTGTTCATTGATCTATATATCTGTCCTTTCACCAATATCATACTGTCTTGATTACTATAGCTTTAGAGTAAATTTTGGTATCAGATAGTTCAATGTATAAATTACTATTTTAGATAATTTTCTTTTCCATGTGAGTTTTAAAATGAAGTTGAGAATTTCTACCCCAAAGCTCCTGGGATTTTGATTGGAATTATGTTGAATCTATATATCAGTTTGGGGAGAATTGACATCCTAACATCAAGTTTTCCAGTTCACAAATACAGTTAGCCATTTTTAAAACAATCTTCCTTAGTTTCTCTAAGCAATGTTCTGTAGAATTCAGTGTATTACAGAACTAGTATGTTGGTCTTCCATATCTAAAAAAAAATTTTCCAGAGTCTTTCACAGTTTTTAGGTTTTTTTTGGTGCTATTATAATAGACTTCTTAAAAATTCTGTTATCCAATTGTTTGCTGCTAGTATGCAAAAATGTAAATTGTATATTAACTTTATATTTTATGACCTTGTTAGAGTCATTTGTAGTTCTAGTAGTTGTTTTGTAGGTTCCTGAGGGTTTTGTACAATCATGTTATCTGCAAGTAGTTTTATTTCTTCCTTTCTGATCCTTATTGCCTTTTCTTGGCTTTGTAGTAACTAGGACCTCCTATCCAGTGTTCAGCAGATATAATTTCATTGTTCTCAATCTTAAGGGAAACTATTCAGTCTTTTATATTTAAGTGGATATTAGTTAAAGGTTTTTCTTAGATGCCCTTTTATCAGTTTGAAGCAGTTCATTTCTATTCCTGGTTTGCTGGGAGTTTTTATAATAGGTTTTGAATTTAATCAAATACTTTTTACATCAAACAATAACATCTGTTGAAATGATCATATGGGTTTCCATCTTTGATCTGTTAATGTGAATTACATGGATTTTCACATACTAAACCAACTTCCATTGTTGGGATAAACTCTCCCTGGTTATATTATGCTTTCCTATTTTCCTGGATTTGCTATAATTTTATTACAGGTCTTACGAATTTTGGTTTTATTATAAATACGGTGAGAAACCATTGAAAAGTCTTGAGCAGAATAGGTGATCTGATTTGGGAATGAAGAAGGGAAGGCAAAGTAAGGCCCAAGGCATGTTAGGAAAATCAAGCAGTTTGAGACAAAATTACGTTCATATGAAGGCATCTTATCTTTAGTATCAATTGAAAGTTTACATTTGGTTGGAGTATATTACATAGAAAATGATATTCAGACAGACATTTTTCAGGCTGAAAGTTTAACCACAGAGTTCATGTACAACCTTTGGTAACTAATGGGACCTGGTGTATATTTGGATCTGGAGATCTTTCAGAGGTTTTTGGCCACACTGATATCATGAAATTGATTTTTTTAAAGATAACGAACTTAGCTTGAATGCAGGATAAACTAAGGCAAGAGAGGAAGGGTGCTTGGAGACTGATGACTTCTTCAATTTAAATTTTTCTGATAGTTACCTTACTGGTTATGTACAATATATTTCCTTAATTTTATTAATTTCTCATTCTTTATAATCTCATACTTTTAAATATTAAATGCTCAAACTTCTTTTGTATTTTATTCACCAATTTTTGTTTTAAAGTTCTAATAAATACAAAAGACATTTATTTTCTTGTTATCTTTTAGATGGGGAGTATGCATTTAAAAACAGTATGTTTTCATCAAAGCAAGCTATTTGTGAAGAACCATCCCAAGTAGTGACAAAGGGGACAAGCTATCTTAGTTACAGTGTTGACTGCCCCAGTGTGAGAAGGGACTGTGAAAGTAAAGACTGGCTTAAGAGCCACTTGGGAAATCAGGAGGTACATTCTGGTCAGTTGATCATCTCCCATAAAGAAATCCTCACTGAAGATCAAAGCAATGACTATACCAAATCTTGGCAAGCATTCCATCAGGATGCAAGATTTGATATGAAACAGTGTTTTCCCACCAAAGGAAGAGGACGTAAGCATGAGCCCCAAAAGAGAAGTTACCGAAAAAAATCTGAAATGAAGCATAAAAAAGTCTATGTAGAAAAGAAACTTTTGAAATGTAATGAATGTGAGAAAGTTTTCAACCAGAGCTCATCTCTTACTCTTCATCAGAGAATTCATACTGGAGAGAAGCCCTATGCATGTGTTGAATGTGGGAAAACCTTCAGCCAGAGTGCAAACCTAGCTCAGCATAAGAGAATACATACTGGGGAGAAGCCCTATGAATGTAAGGAATGTAGGAAAGCCTTCAGCCAGAATGCACACCTTGCTCAACATCAGAGAGTTCATACCGGAGAGAAACCTTATCAGTGTAAAGAATGTAAAAAAGCCTTCAGCCAGATTGCACACCTAACCCAACATCAGAGAGTTCATACTGGAGAAAGACCTTTTGAATGTATCGAATGTGGAAAGGCCTTTAGCAATGGTTCATTTCTTGCTCAGCATCAGAGAATTCACACAGGAGAGAAACCTTATGTATGTAATGTGTGTGGGAAAGCCTTTAGCCATCGTGGATACCTAATTGTGCATCAGAGAATTCATACTGGAGAGAGACCCTATGAATGTAAGGAATGTAGGAAAGCCTTCAGCCAGTATGCACACCTTGCTCAACATCAGAGAGTTCATACTGGAGAAAAACCTTATGAATGTAAGGTATGTAGGAAGGCCTTCAGCCAGATTGCATACCTTGATCAACACCAGAGAGTTCATACTGGAGAGAAACCCTATGAATGTATTGAATGTGGGAAGGCCTTCAGCAATAGTTCATCACTTGCACAACATCAGAGAAGTCATACTGGAGAAAAACCTTACATGTGTAAGGAATGTAGGAAAACATTTAGCCAGAATGCAGGCCTTGCTCAACATCAACGAATTCATACTGGAGAGAAACCTTATGAATGTAACATTTGTGGGAAAGCCTTCAGCTATAGTGGATCTCTTACTCTACATCAAAGAATTCATACTGGAGAGAGACCCTATGAATGTAAGGATTGCAGGAAATCATTTAGGCAGCGTGCACATCTTGCTCATCATGAGAGAATTCATACAATGGAGTCATTCCTGACTCTCTCCTCTCCCTCACACTCCATGTCCAGTCAGTTGCCAAGACCTGTAGGTTTTATCTCATAAATATGCCTTGAATCTGACTTTCTTAATCCAGTTCTATTCCATCATCTTTGTCCAATATACAATAATCTATTTGACATGGACTATGGAAAGAGCTTTCTAATTAGTCTTGCCTGCATTAATTACCCTTTCCTTTGTCAGTTGTCTACACTGCAGACAAACGTATTAAGTTTGATCATATTACTTCCCCTCATTAAAACCTCTCATCTGGCATCTTATAGTTCTTATGTTAAAAGTACACAGCCTCAAGACAGCCTAAAAGATCCTGCCACACAACTTTTTCCAGTCTACACTCCAAACCCCATTTCATGTCAATATTTGTCTCATTCCTTGGCTACTTATCAGAACTAAGAACTCTTATTCCAGCATCAAATACTTAGATCTGGATTCCAATTGTGCTCTTCCATTTCCTAGCCTTCTAGTTTGGGAGAAATATTTTGTCCTTTGTAAGCTTCAGTCTTATTTATATTGTGGGAATAGTAATGGTACTACCTCAAAGTTAGTGGGAGGACTAAATGAGATAATGCATGTACATTGTTCAGCAGAGTGCCTAGCGTAAGTAATCCCTCAATAAACAATGCACAGTAAGAAGATCCAGTGCTATACAAAGACCTGATCATCTCAGCAAGGACCATCAGAACAAGCAGCAACAGCTTAAGATTCAAGACTAGATTTTTTATTAGAAACAGTTGTCATTGTTACAAAGGTGGGTGACAATGGCATTTAATACAGTAGGCTTGACACTGGAGCCCATGATACAGAGTAAGATGGGGGTCTGTTTCAGCATGAATGTACAGAGATAACTGCTGGTAAAATGAACTTCAGTAGATATTCAGCAGCTCTAAGAAGACACACTTTAAGTATCATTGGTAATAAATGGAATTTACTGAGATGTGTTCATCACTTACATGTAAACAAAGGCAAACTAGACCAAAAAAAAAAAACCACCAAAACTTAAGCAGATCAGTAGCCTAAGAAAAATGAAAAATATAGCTAACTTTGAACATGTGGGTTAATAATAACAGTCCCGCACACAACAAAAATCCATGTGTAACTTGTGATTCCCCAACACTTTACTGATAGCCTGCTGTTGATCAAAAGCCTTAGTGATAACAATTACATATTTTTGTTAAATGTATCATATACTGTATTACAAGAGTAAGAGAAAATGTTTTTCAAATTGTTGCAAACCTCAAAAAAGTTTTCTAATATATTTATTGAAAAAAGTCCACATGTAAGTGGACCTACACAGTTCAAGCCCATGTTGTTCAAGGATCAGCTGTAAAGTGACCCCTTCTCCTAATTCCAGGTGGATGAATTATATTAAACCTGTATCATTTAAAACAGGAAAGCTGTTAAGCTTCTAAGCTACAATTCCAAATCTAGAGAGGAAACCAAAACTAAAGGTAAATACTCAAACTGGCTGCCCACAAAAATGCTGATTTGGTGTGCAATGAATACCTGTACCTGGGTATGTGTTTTACAGTTCTCTACAGTCCAAACAATTCCTTGCTCCCTTACGTCTGACTTGCCCTACACTTATATATTCCTGAAGGATTTGAGCATGCAATCAATGCCGTAACCAATTCAAATGTGAATACTAAGGTACAAAGAAAGTGGTGAAAGTTTGATATTTCACATCAATGGCCTAGTAGTATTGGTAAAACTGATTCTGCTCTGTACAAAAACAATCCCCATTCTTTTATCAAATGTGAAACAGTTTATTAGAGGACACTGTGTACTTTATAATCATGGAATGAGAACAACCTTGAACATGACATGAGACCCAGAAGCCACAACATGAAGATTCTAGGTTTGTGTAAGAACTTTACTAAGCTTTTTTTTATAGACAAAGATAGTATAAACAAAAGGTTTTGACCACCAAAATTGGAGAAATTATTAGAACTATGTAATCTGTGAAATCCTTAACATAAAAATGTTTCTTCTACAAATCACTTAGAAAATGACACTTCTCCAGAGGTATAAAGAGGCAAGAGGTGACTGATAAATGTGGTAAGTGATGAATCAGTAGGATCAGAAGAAATACAAGTTAAACTAATGAACTATGCATTTTTAAATATCAGAGTCATTAAGCATTTGCAAAAGCATAGGAACAGAGATACTTCCATGTGTTGATGTGAGAGAGTATAAATTTTAAACCTTCCTGAAACTCAACTTATCAATATCAGAATTTTCACTGGGAACACCCAAGATATCCTTTGGCAGCACACAAGTTTGTCTTTCCTCCATATCCCAATAAACAGAAAACAATGTGAAAGGTACTAAACAAAACATAAAAGAGGGGTCATCAATGGATGAGTTAAGTTTTATAAGATATACAGGGGGGAGAATTCATGACATGTAGCAGAAGCTGCTATCATTTCAGTCTGAATGTAAGCATTAAAATGGAGATACAATGACAAGACTGTTAAATGCTTTCCTATGTTAAAGTCATGTCAGTACCCCTGCCAACAGCTTCTCCATTCTGCCCTCTTCTAGTAACTTAAAAAATTCTCAAAAATCTTCAAGTAAATTCAACAGGATCCTTCACACCATTCACAAAAGTGAATTACAGTTAAATAAAATCCTAAATGTACAATAAAAGTATTAGAAGAAAATACAGGATATGTTTATGACTTTGGCATTGGATTTATCTAAAACAAAAATGAAAGCCATAAAGGAAAGGATGAATGAAGCGGATTATATCAAAAGTTAGTACAAAGTTAAAAGCAACAGAAAATGTAATAATATAAAGGGAAGACATAAGAATAACCATAAGTAGGTAAAGGACAACTAAGAGAATATAAAAATGGACAAAGGATAAGAATGGGCAAATCACAGAAATACAGATGATCAATTAATATGAGTCCCTGTCTAACCTCACTTGTATTGAGATGTAAATTTATATAATGTAACATAAAAAACTGGTAGCGTGTGGAGAACCGAGACTCATCACTGCCACTTTGACCGCTTTGGAGGGCAGTATGGTTAGAACACAAAACACTGGAAACAATTTAAATCTATCCACAGATGACCAGAAATATTACCAGCATCTGAAAGAATGGACTGATATTGATAAGGATTTGACTAAAAGACATTGATTGAAAAAGCAAATTTTGCAAAATAAATCACATATATTTCTAATATATTTATAAGCTTAGAAAAAGTTCTGAATAGATACATCCAACTGCTAAGTGTCCTTCTGGGGAGGGAACTGGGATTAGATATTTTGGTCAAGAGATTTAGTGTTATCTGTTATGTTCCAAGTTTTAACCAAGAATGTAATACAATTTATTTTATAAATGTAGTTTAAATTTAAACTACAAAAAAAAATTGAATGAACTTAGGGAAAACTAGGAGAGTTAGGGTGAGAGTTGGTGACCTAAACGAACTGTTTTGGAATTTGGAGAACCTCATTGGCTTGCCAGCCCTTCCCACGCAGAGATAGGTCCCAGTAACCCTTCCCATTCCGGGAAGCCGACCTAGAGTAGGAATACCCAAAGCAGCCCCTGGTATCTACCTAAGACAATAAACTAACCGAATTTTCTTAAATGCAAACAGTGAAGGATTATCACATATGAAGAAAACTATCAGCATAACAAGGACCAAGAGAGAGCTAAACTCAGACTGGGCAAAGTTAAGAGAAAACTAAAAATGTACATTAACTTGAGATTTAAACAGATGTTACATGTTTAAAGCAAATATGGGAAGCTACCAAGAAAAGAATTAGATAGGAGAGAACTACAAATGAAAAAAGTTACGTAGCTGTAATAAACCTAGTAAATGGTTTGAAAGAGAACTGAAGAAACTCTGTATTAACTAAAAAGAAAATTACAAAGAAAAAAGGGACACAGAAGGTCCAACTAATAGAATTTCCAGAAAAAAATAACAGAAAATATAATAAGAGGGATGTATCAAATAAGTGATTAAGCATCTTTCTAAACTGAAGAAAGTCATGAATGTTCAGCTTGGAATAGCTCACTGGAAGATGAGTAAGCTGAGCTGGCAGGAACCCAACTACAACAGAAAAAAATAGCCAGAAATATGGTGATGAAACTTCAGAATACTAAATGTGAAACTATCCTAAAAGCTTTCAAAAAATGCAAATGTCCTAAAAAAGATCAAGACAGCATTAGCCTTCCTTCCCATTAGTAACTAGTAATTTTAGAAAACAGAATAAATCTGATAGATGCCTCTCAAGGTATGAGGTAAAACTACTGGCTCCGAGAAAAACAAAAAAGAGGCCATGGTAGGTATTGAGACCTAATATAAAGCAAGTCCCAGTAAAATGTGGCATGGTTTTGGGAATTAACTGGGCTATGGAAAAGCCCATTTGATGTTAGGAATAGACTCTTAAGGGGGGACTGGGATCAGAACACCGGTCCTGTAGGGGAGAAAACGTCATCTTCACACAGTGCTTGGCTCTTACTCTTCAGAGAATATTTACATGGTGATGACGATCTAATGCTATGTAATTTCCAACTTTAAAGACCAATCACTGAGATCTGTCTCTGTGTGTATACAGATCTAATATTTACTTAATGTAAAAGGCAAAAACAGCTAATATAATGGATGACAGGAGGTTTACAGATAAATGAGAGACTGAAGCCAGAACGGGGGTAGTTTTCTCATTGTGCATAGGATCCGAGAGATGTCTAAAGTTGACAGACTAAGAAATAAAGGTCAGCTGTTTTATGTTAAAATGTAACAGAGGAGCTAATATATGACTGACTTGGTTGGATGAGTTAAATCCCTTCACGTACAGAACTCAAGTTTACAAAGGTGATAGATGGAGAAACAACAGCTGAAACTTAGGAGAAAGGAATACATGAGCTGCTGTACTGAAAGGTGCCGGGCGAGAACTGCCAGCCTCAGGCCGGCCCGGCAGAGTAGCAGCTCAGAGCTCTGCTTCCAGCTGTCTCAGTCACTGGCAGGCTGCGTCTTTTCATGGAGAAAAAATGGCATCTGTGCATATCAGACTTTAGCTTTTCATCAGTCCTTCCACATCAGTCCCCACTGGAATATGACTCGTTCCAGTTTAGGCTGTCCTAGTGACCACTCTGGTCCAATCACTGAGTCCCTGCTATGGGGTGCTCTGGCTAGTCTGGGTCAAGTGCACATCCCTCTACCAGGGGGGCTGGGGCATTGGACTGACCAGTTCACAAACTCCTATGGACCGGGGGCGGGGCTCAGGGAGGTTGAGAATCAGTTCCTATAAAGAGAAAACCTGCCCTGAACTGACTGACATAAGCATTTACTGACTTGCTAAGTGCATGGACATTCAAATCTTTGCTGCAGAAATATTGTGTTTGATTAGGAGCTGCTGCCCCAGACCCCGTAACAAGAGTAAGTTAAATTTCATGGGTCAAGTGGACTCGGTACACAGCAGCTTGCAACTAAACTGTCTTACCAGTAGTCCCACAATGGCTACACTCTGGACAAGGTAACCGTAGTGAGAGGGTAGTGACCCCGCCCTCACTAAATGCTCACTTGAGATCTACACTTCCGGTGCAGACGGAATTACAGGGAATAATTTACCCTCCCTTCTGAAACACTAAAATAGGTGCAAAACATACAAAACCTCGGTATTCAAGACACTGGGTATCAGGCAACAAAACAAAGATCCCTGAGAAATGGGAAACAAATGATGTGAGTACTGTGATTTCCCCAGATGACTGCAAGGAGTTTCTGGGCAGTGTCAGTGTCTCTCAACTGAGATGGGCCAGAAGTCAGGTGGACTGGGTGACTAGTTCACCTGACGAAATGCCTGAGAGTGCTACAGAAAAGCCTAGACATCTGCAGAATGTTTACCTGACTCCTACCTGAATACAAACTCCACTTTTTAACCTGAATACTGACCAGAACATGCATGTGACAAAATATCTGAAGCTGGAGAAAGAACTGATATAGAGCTATAAGGAGAAACAGACACAAAACTACAGTTCGAGACTTCAACATGCATCTCAACAGAAAAAGCAGAGAATCAGCTTGAAGACTTGAACCCTATCAGCCAACCTGACCTACATGACACCTGAGAAACCCGACATCTAAAACACAGATTTTCAAATGTTCCCAGAACATTTACCCAGACAGACCACATTCAAGACCTTAAAACACATCCATTAACTCTGACCAGAATGGACTAAATCAGAAATCACTAACAAAGATACTTAGAATATCCCCAAATATTTGGACCTAAATGGCACAAGTTTTAGTAACCCAGGGGTCAAGAGAAATCAAATGGGAAAATAAAAAGTATTTTGACCTGAATGAAACTTAGAACTAGATCAAAACATGCAGGATGCAGCTAACTCAGCACTTAGAACAAAATATAATAACACTAAGTAATAAAAGAAATCTCTCACACCAATGACTTCATCTCCATCTTAATAAAGTAGAAAATGAAGAGCAATGAAACCCAAAGTCAGCACAGAATAAGGAACATAACCAGTAAAGAATATATTCCAAAATAAGGAATATAAACCAGTGAAATACGGAAATGAAAAGTAAAACAAACACATGAATAATAAAACTTCATTTAGACTAATTACACACACACACACACACACACAAAGAGAAACTAGGCAACTCAGCAATACCTGGAATGGCAGAGGTGACATCAGTACACATTCTAGCTATTGAATGGACCTTAAGGGAATGCTGTGAAATTTATGCAAATTTGGTAGCCAAAAAATAAATGAGCAGAACAGTTCTGTATCCATTAAAGAAATGGAATTTGTCATTTAAATCTTCCCAATATTCTCAGATATCTCACTGTTGTTGCTGGTTATTTCTGTTATGGTCAGGATATATTTTGTATAATTAATTTTTTTTAACTTATTAAAAAATTTTTTATGGTCTCCTGGTGAAACGTTTCATATGTACTTGAAAAGACCAACAAACAGAACAGACTGGCGGCTGCCATGTTGGAGGAGGGAAGGATGACACAGGTAAGAGGGGAAGAATTAGAACATTTTCTGTCTTGATATGGGTGATGGTTGTGAGTGCATGTACATGTCAAAATTCATCAAGCTGTACACTAAGATTTCTGCATTTTATATTTAAGGTGGGTTTCCAGTCAATAGCATAGAGTTGGGTCCTTTTCCATTCAATCTTACATTTCTTTTAACTGGTGTGTATTTAGACCACCAACATTTGATGTAGTTTTTGATATATTTGGATTAAAATTTACCCATCCTCTTAACTATTTTCTAACTATTCAGTCTATTCTTTGTCTTTTTGTTCTTTCTGCTGGGTTAACTGAGCATTTCTGGTTATTCCATTTTATTAACTAATTGTTTATATCTCAAAAAAATCTCAGTGGTTACTCTAGGGTTTACAATATATATCTTTAGCCAGAATATATCTTCAAATAATATGCCACTTACAAGTAAAGATCTTACAAAACATTTTCCCAATTTCCCCCTCCAATCCTTTGTGCTTTTGATATATTTTACTTTCATGTATGCTATAAAGACACAAAACACGTTACTTTTTTTATTTTTTAGATACTGAGATAAACTAAAAGAAAAATTTTACTTTCATTTATTCCATTTCCAGATATCTTCTTTGTGTATATTCAAGTATCCTGTTACATCATGCTTCTGATTTTAAAACTTCACAAAACATTTCTTCTCTATTTTCTGGCAATGTATTCTCAGTTTTTCTTTCACTGAGAAAGTCTTCATTTCTCTATCAAATTTTAAAGATATATCCGTGAAAATTTCATAGACAGCTTTTCTCTCAACCCTTTACAAATGTCATTACATTCTCTAGGTTTCTGGTAAGTCTGCTGTAATTCTTATCTGTGTTCCTCTGTATGTAATGTCTTTTTTTTTTCTTCATCTTTCTTCTTCTCTGAGCTTTATACATTTGTGTTTTGGTGTCATTACCCATTATTTCTTCAAATATTTTTTGTTTTCTCTTTTCCTTGTGGAATTCCAATTACATGTATGTTGGACCAACACTTTCCCCTGCAGGTCTTTGGATGTTCTATTCTTGTCTCTCCCCCTCCCCATGGGGGTTCACTTTGGGGAATTGTTATTGACCTACCTTCAGTTTTCTCTTTCCTTAGCTGTGTGACAAGCCTGAAGACATTACTCACCTGTTACTGTTCATTTCCAGATTTCCATTCGATTCCTACAACCCATCTCTGCTCCGCTGACCCAGCTGACTTGCCCGCTGTGCATCTCTTTTAGAGCCTTTAACACATTAATTACTCAGTTAAATTCTGTGTCAGGTAGCCCAACAGCTGTGTCATTCCTCAGTCCAGTTCCGGATTGCTTTGTCTGTTGGTTGGGGGGGTGGGGAGGGGTGTTATTCCTGCATTTGTCAATGGCTTGTTTTGTTTTGCCAAAAGCCAGATACTTTGTGCAGGACAGTAGAAACTGAAGTAAATGGATCTAATTCCCGGAAGTGGCCATGTCATTCCCTCTGTCAAGGCTTTAGTGTGGGGTTTTCATTAATATACTCAGGAATCAGACTAGGTTTCCGATTGGGTGCTCCTGTCACCCAAAGTTCACCAGTCCCTAAAAACCACTGGTGAGGCCTGTTTTCCCAGGGGTCTGTCCCTTGGGATGGGGTCTGGGTCGCCTTCAGGTTCAAATGCTCCCTTTGGTTTATGCTTCAGAGGCAGTCCGGCCGTACTGTTCCCATCTACTTACTCGGCACTCACTGTGTGCTCGCCACTTCCTATATATACCGGTGCTGGGACTTGTGACTTCCCTGATCCTCTGTGACTCTCCGCCATTATTTTGTGCACTGGTATTCTTTGCCTTTAACATCTTCCAACTTTTGTGTGCCTAGTAAAATTCCTTTTCTTCCTCTAAGACCATCACCATCTCCCACAGTGATCCTTGTCCCCATGCCCGTCATTGCCACGAAGTTGATCTTTCTCCTCTATACTACCCATGCGCCTTATATGCCTCCATGTTTTGATAGCGGTATTCCCCAGTACACTGTTAAGCGCCTGGGGCAAGAACACTGTCTCATCAGCTCACATCACCCACATGAGGTTGTGACCACTGATTCGGAACCAACGGCGATGGCAGAGGAACTAACAAAGCAGAGGGCTGTGGAAGGAGGGAGGAAAGACCCGTCTCTCCATTAACCTTCCATGCTGTTTGCTCACCAATTTGCTCCAAGTGCTGATTTTTTTCATACTGATTTTGCAGAATTGATGACAATTTTAAATGGAAAATTGTTCTATTATCCTGCATGCATGTTCACCCTTCGCAAATCTGGCTGTTTCCTCGGCTGTGGTCAAAGTTAGAGGCCCTAACCCACACGGTCACACATTCCACATCGTCTTAACAAAAATGGGTGCCTTCTGCTTTTGCAGAAGGAAAACGTACACAAAAAGTTGAACTATATACAACCCAATTACAAAAAAGAACTGATCTTATTTCTTACATATTTTACAGAAGAAAAAAAGGACTGAAAGCTATTATATATGGTGAACAGCCAACAGGAAAAGTGCCTGGCACATAATCCAGTTTCGCCCATGAATGAGCCTGGGCGTCATAAAACACCACAGACCAGGGGCCACAAACAAGACAAACCTATTCTCATGGTTCTGGAGGCTGCACGTCTGAGATCAAGGTGCCGTGTTGGACACTGATGAGGGCCCTGTTTCTGACTTACAGACGGCCACCTTGCTGTATCTCCACCCAGCAAGCTCTCTGGTGTCCCTTCCTTTAAAGATATTAATCCCATCACAGGAGCCCCACCCTCATGACCTCATCCAACCTCAATTATCTCCCAAGGGCCTTGTTTCCAAACACCATCCCATTGGGAGTTAGGGACACAATATGGATTTTGGTAGGGATCACATTCAGGAAATGGCTCCCCATTCTCTAGCACTCACTGCTACCAGTGTTCTTACATGAAAACACCCATGTTTTCTCATATAAATATAGGCATGTTTACTTCCAAATAACACATCTCTCCCCAGTCTGAAGTCCCCATTCCTAGTGCATTGTGGTTCCCCAGGATCTGCCTCAGGCTGGTTAGATTTCCACATCATGAAGACCATCTTCACGTCCATGAAGACAGGGGTGATGCCCCCCTGCTCCTCTCTGTGATGAGCTCACTCTTCATTCTCGCCCTCAGCTTCTCTGGGCAGCAGCCTGGTTTGCCAGGAAGTCTCTTAGATGTGGCGGTTCTAGCTCTAAGGGACGAACTCAAAACTTTTTCTTCAGGTAACCTTAAATCAGGCTGAAAGCCCCATTCACAAAAATGGACTTTATGGTTCCACTTTGTCATGTGACCAATGAAATAGCTTTAAAACTACCATGGAAATAAAGTATCAATGGTTCTTATTCAATGAAGAATGGTCCTCATTAGAGATGACTGATCCGACCATCTGAGTTTGTGAACTTTGAAATTAAAAACTATGATAAGATCACTGCCCTCAGCTGATTTCAAATCTTCAGGTCAAAAGTCACCAGTAACTTTTACTCTTTGGTTTTCAAAATGGGACACATCATCAAATGGTCCCATTTTTACAAAACTTACGTTACAGATGCACACATCTTCCTCGTGCCTCTGTTTCTGCTACTGTGTTAGCCTCCCCCTTTGCTTTTACATATTTAAAACAACCTTAGGCTTTTCCTTCTGAATGTGTATTCTGATGTCGAATCAGGGATGAGCTCCGACTATATGCCTTCCCACACTTACTACATTCATAGGGTTTCTCTGAAGAATGACTTCTCTGATGCCGAATAAGATCAGAGCCACTGCTAAAGGCCTTCCCACACTCATTACATTCATAGGGTTTCTCTCCAGTGTGGCTTCTTTCATGTAGAATCAGGGATGTGCGCTGACTAAAGGCCTTCCCACATATTTTGCATGTGTATGGTTTCTCTCCAGTGTGAATTCTTTCATGCTGGGCAAGGTGTGCACTTTGACTGAATGCCTTCCCACACTGGGCACACTCATAGGGTCTATCTTCAGTATGAATTCTCTTATGTCGAGTTAGAGATATTCGGTGGCTGAAGGCTTTCCCACATTCCTCACACTGGTAGGGTTTTTCTCCAGTATGAATTCTCTCATGTTCAATAAGAAATGACTGGCGGCCAAAAACTTTACTACATTTATTGCATTTGAAAGGTTTCTCTTCAGAATGAATGTTCTGATGTATCTTAAGGTTGGCAGTTCCAGAGAACATCTTTCCACATTCCTTACATTCAAACAGTTTCTTTTTCCTTGCATGAACTTTCTGATGCTGAATAAGGGATGAATGCCGATTACAGACCTTCTCACATTTATTACATCTGTGTAGTTTCTCTCCATTATGCATTCTTAGATGTAGAATAAGGGTTGAGAGCTGCCTGAAGTCCTTCTCACATTTATCACATTTGTAGGGTTTCTGTGAAGTGTGAATTCTCTGATGAAGTATAATGGATGAAATCCTATTAAAAGATTTTCCACATTTTCTGCATTTATAAGGGTTCTCTGAATGGTGACTTCTCTGCTGTAGATTCTGACTTAGAGCCTCACTTTCATGGGTTTCCCCTCCAGCATGAAGTCTTTGATGTGTAACAAGGACTGATCTCTTATTGAAGAATCTCCCACATTTGTTGCATTTATGTACTGTCGTCTTTCCATTGTGAATTTTTCTATGAAGTAAAAGGGATGACAGTCGAATGAAGGCTTTCCCACATTTTCTGCACTGATGGACATTCTCGACCAAGTGGATTTTCTGATGTACACTGAGAGATGGACATTGACTCCAGGCCTTCCCACAATCAGAGGTTGCCTTTCCATCATGAATTTTTCCATGCAGAGTAAGGGTGGTTCTACGCAGGAAGCTTTCCCCACACTGATCACATTTGTGGCTTTTCCTTCCATTGTGAATTTTCTGATGAAGAATGAGGGAAGAGATCTGCCTGAAAGCTTTTCTACAGTTGCTGCACCCATATGGCTTCTCTCCAGTATGAGAGTTCTGATGAAGTCTGAGAGAGAAGCTCTGACTAAAGACTTTCCCACAGTCATTACATTTTAAAGATTTCTTTCCTGAATGAACTTTCTTGGGTTTTATTAGGACTGAATTCTTCTTGCAGCCTCTCTTTCCTGTGGAAATGTCGTGTGGTGCAGGAACTGGTTTATGACAGATGCTGTGCCCAGATTTGTTACACTGATTTGCAGGTAACTTCTTGGTCTCACATTTAGACCCTGAGTCTGAAAGACATCAAGAAATCCAGTATTTGTTTTCCTGTGCTGGAAAAGTAAAGGCTCTGTGCAGTCAGCATCATCAGTCACAGTAACAATGACAACCGAAACAGTGACTTTTAGTTTTATTATGGTTTTAACATATCAGGGTCTTTACAGAAATACTTAATAACTGGAATTCAGGACAGCTTGCAATTTGAAATGAACAAATGAAGGTTTTATTTGTAAGATTAATTTATACCATATGCTACATGGTTATCCATTAGATGAATATAGTTTTATTATATGAAATGTCCAGAAAAACTACAGATAGCAGGGAAATTAGTTGCATGGGGCTGGAGGTGGGAGTGGGGAATAACTGTAAATGGGTAAGGGTCCGGTTTACTGGGGTGGGTAAAGCGTTCTAAAACTAGATCATGGTGATGGGTGTATCACTTCTGGTGATCGACTGTACACTCAAAATGGGTGAATTTTATAATACGTAAATTTTTCCTCCATGAAGTTATAAATTTAAAAAATGTTTTCTTAAAATCGATTGTGTAAAACAAAACTAGGGGGCCCTCTTGTCCCCTTCCTTCCTGGCCTGAGCCAGGAGCTCTGTCCTCTCGCTTTCTAAATAAAAGCCTCTGCCTTGCTCTCTTAAAAAACAAAAAAACAACAAAAAAACTGAACTTCTGGTTTCTGGTTCCTCTTGTAAGAAGCTTGGAAATTACCACTTTGTCTTAATAACAAGTAAAAAGCTACAGACTCTAAAGCCAACAACTCTTCTTGGATCCATAAGAGAGGGGAGGGCACAGAGCAAATCACTGCCTCCAAACCTGGAGGGACAGACGGACTCGGGGAGCCTCCGCTCACGTGGCCGACCAGCTGCTGGAGGCCCAGGGCCATCACATCTGAGTTAAGTACTCCAGGGGTACCTTGAAAATGGTAAATAGCAGAGAAAAATCTTCCCGGCTACCAGCCATGGGAGGGGAGGAGGAGCTATTTAATGATAACTGCAGAGCCCTCGTTGGTCACAAGGGAAACCATTTAACCAGTGTCTGATCTGAGGAAGGAAATGCCAACCCCAGCAGGCGCCAGATATCCTGTCCCAACGACGGGACATTCACAGCCCAGAGTCACAGGTCCCTAATCACAGAACCACATAATGCACAGGATGTCCTCCCATTTATTTTTATCTTCCTTGATTTCTCTTAGCAATGTTTGTAGTTGTCAGTGTATAAATCTTTCATCTCTGGTTAAATTTCTTCCTAAATATTTTATCCTTTTTGATACTAACATAAACGGGATTTTCTCAATTTCCTTTTCAGAGTGGTCATTGTTAGTGTATACAAACAGCTGATTTTTGAGTGTTGATTTTGTATCCTGCCACTTTACTGAATTTATTTGTTCTAACAGTTTTGTGCAAAACCCTTAGTGTTTTCTACAGATAAGATCACATAAAATATATTATAAAAACGTCCATGCTACTCAGAGCAATACAGATTTAATGCCATCTGTATCAAAATCCCAATGAAATTTTTTGCAGAAATAGAAAAAATGTTCTAAAATTCATATGGAAACTCAAAGGACCTGAATAGCCAAAACCATCTTGAAAAAAGGGAAGAAAGCTGAAGGCTTCCTACTTGCTGATTTCCAAGCATTCTACAAAGCACCAGCAGTTAAGATAGTGTGGTGCTGGCATAAAGGCAGACAGACAGACCAACAGAACAGAACAGAGGCCCAGAAATAAACCCCTGCATGTCTGGCCAAATGATTCCCAACAAGAGTGCCAAGACCACACAATGGGATCACAACAGTCTCACCCACAAACAGTACTGGGAAAACTGGATGTCCGCATGCAGAAGGACGGAACTTGGACCCTTCCCTTACACCAGATACAAAAATTAATTTGAAATGGATTAGAGACCTAAACTTAAGACCTGCAACTATTAAAATCCTAGAAGAAAATATACAGGAAAAGCTTCAGGACACTGGATTTAGCACTGAGTTGTTAGATATGACACCAAAGGCAGAGGCGACAAAATCAAAAAAACAGACAAGTGGGACCACATGAAACTACTTGTACGTGTCAAAGGCAACAATCGACAGAGTGAAGAGTCAACCTCTGGAAGAAAAAACTGCAAATCACCATCTGTTTTGGGGGTAATGTATATATTAAAGAACTACACCTCAACAACAAAGGACAAATAATCCTATTAAAAAATGATCAAAGGACTTGAAAAGACATTTCTTCAAGGAAGACAGACAACTGGTCAATGGCCAATAAACACATGAAAAGATGTTCCACATCACTAAGGAAATGTTAAAGTAAACCTATGTCACTTCACACCACACTATAAAAAGAACCAGAAAACAATAGTTAGCAAGGATGAGAAGTCAGAACCCTCACACACCGCTGGAGGAAATGACAAATGGCACAGCCATCTCCATCCGTGTGGAAAACAGAGAGGCTCCCGAGAAAATTAAAACTAGAACTACAGTACGACCCGGCAATCCCGTTTCTGGGTACATAGTCAAAGGAACTGCAATCAGGATTTCATAAATGTATCTACACATGTTCACTGGAGCATTATTCACAGTAGCCAAGGGGTGGAAGCAACTCAAACAGTCACTGACAGACGAATGGATAAAGAAAATGTGGTGCACACGTGCAAATGGAATATTATGCAGGCTTTAAAAAGAGAATCCTGTCACATGTTACAACATGGATGAACCTAACGGACATTATGCTAACCAAAAAGCTACTCACGAGAGATCAAATACACTATGATTCCAGTCATATGACACAGCCATAGTCGTCAAAATCATAGAAACAGAAAGTAAAAAGGTGGTGGCCGGGTGGAGGGTCGGGGAGGAGTGGTGTTTACTGGGTAGAGTTTCAGTATTGTTAAGATGAAAAGCTCTAGAGGACTGTTACACAACAATGTGAATATACTTAACTGCACATTTGAAGATGGCTAAGATGACAAATTGAAAATTGTTTTTACCACAATTAAAAGAATGACTCATAGAACTGTAAAAGATAAATAACTTGACCAATCAAAGAGGATCTGTTAGAAAAGAGAATGAGTTCTCACAAAGTAGTCAAAGTAAATAGTTATGGGAAAATTTTTAATTTTTTTTAAGGAATGAGGAAAATGAGGCAAATTTGAACATCATCATTAGAAATGTCAGAATCCACTTTCTCTAAAGGGAAATATGACCACCAGGGAAGGGAATGTGGTAGGTGGGGATGAGGGTGTTAGGAGCTGAGCTCCCGAGACCAGAGCTGAGGATCTACGCCAGCTCTGCTGCCCTGGGCTGGTCACTGAGCCTCTGTGGTCCTCAGCTTCCGGGTCTACAAAATAGGAATAGTAACAGTCTCTACCTTACAGGTTGGGGGGACCTGTACTTACTGGATGTTGGATATTTTCCCTCTGGGGGCTCACACTGGAGACCTGAGTGTCTGCACAGGCCTGGAGCCTGTGGGGAAAGTGGCCCCCAGACACGGCCTTGAGGAGGCCGCTCCCACGGAAGCCTAGTTCGCCACTCACCCGGGCCCTGACGTCGTCTCGCGGGCTCCACCACCCAGGGCGCTTCCCTTTTCTCCAACAGAGCGATCACGTTTGGCCTCCGGAAGGAAAATCCTGCACATGGGAAAACATCAGAACTGAGCATGTGGGTGCCACAGGCATCGGAGACAAGCCCCGTGTCCACAGGACGGGTTTATCTTCACAAAGGGAGCGTGGAGGATGCCAAGGGCCAGTAGAGAATGAGGCCAGCAGAGCCGTTCACCTCTAAGCTACAAAGTCAACACCTTCCTGAAAAGATGCCCCGGAACCTGCCGTGGCTGGTCATTAGGCCACAGCCTTTCTTCTCCAGCCCACCCTTCTCTGGCCCCTCCTGTGGTGCTCGGTGGGCTGCAACCCCGTCACCAGCTGCTCCTTGCCGCCACCCACCCACAGGGGCTCTGGAGGCTTTACCTTCTGCTTTTCTTTTCCCTGCACTCCAGACCAGCCTCATCTTGCCCCTTTAGGAGCGCAGGCCAACGAGGCAGCACATCCCTCCGCTCCTGCAGAAGTCTGAGACCCTCCCTAAAAACCCCAGACTCGACCCTCTGTCCCCCAGTCCTAGGATGGTGGCTCTGCCCTGCACTTAGCAACTCTGCCTTATCTCAGCATCCACTACGCACCTCAAACAGTACCTGTTAAATCAACCCATATTAAATCCTCTCTCTTAAACCCACCAGGTGTCCTCAAAAGATCTCATATATAGTCACTAGATGACCAGCAACTGCGCTCCTAGGTGCACACCCATGAGAAATGGCCGCACACACACACCCAGACACTCAGACCCAGTCATCCACAGAGCACATTCACAACAGCCTAGTGGAAACAGCCCAAATGCCCAGCTGATGAGCAGAGAAACACACGGGGAGTATAACTTAGCCATAAAAGGGAGGAGGTACTGAAAAGACACAGTACAAGTGAACCTTGAAGGCATTACATTAAGTCAAAGAAGCCAACACACAGGACCATGTATCTGTGGTTCCGTTTCTGAGAGGTCAATAGGTGAATTCAGAAGCGGAAAGTGGATTAGTAGCTGCCTGATCTTGGGGGGTTGCCAATGGGCACAAGGCTGCTTCAGGGCTCAGGAAAATGTTCTAAACTGACTGTGGGTTTGGATGCCCAAGTGTGGGAACCACTGAGCTGTACACTGCACACGGATGAATAGCACTGTATCAAGAAAGCTATTAAAAAAGCAAACAAACTGGAGTGGCTGTTTTCCTGACTGGGCTGCCGGATTGGTGTCCCCATGGCGGGAGCGGGTTCTGGGGCAGAACCATACCAAGAGACACCAGGTTCTTGTAGTTCTCCAGCATGACTTCTTCATACAGATCCTTCTGAGCGGGGCTCAGCTGTTCCCACTCCTCCTGGGAGAAGTAGACAGCCAAATCCCCGAATGTCACTGGTGCCTGAAATGGAAGAGATCGCATGTCGCTCCGGGGGGCTCGTGGTTCCCCATGGCTGGAGAGAGCAGGGCCTCGTCCCAAATGCAGGAGACACGCAGTGCCAGAGGTCATCTGGGCTCTGAGGCCCCAGGGGCAGGTATGTTAAATAAACACAACACAAGGCGGTACTAACTGATGGAACTGGTACTAAGGATCCTGTTAACATATCAACAACGACTCACCGGGCATCAAGCCAAGGCATTTTTCTAAGCACCCTCGGTGCCCTGACCTGTGTTAGCGGGATGGAGCACTGCTGAGAGGTCCACAGCAGTGTCGCAGACGAGGAGACTGAGGCCCGGGGGGCGGGGACGTACTGAGGGTCTCAGAGTTGGGCTCAATCTGGGCAGTCTGGCATGACTTATGCCCCCCAACCCACTCCCTGAAGAGCACAGGAGTCTGCCTCACAGGGCAAAGGACCCTCTGCAGATGCCATCAAGGTGACCAATCAGCTGGCCTTAAAAAAGGGAGATTGTCCTGGCATATCCAGGCAGGCAGTGTGATCACAGGGGTCCCCCAGAGTGAAGAATTTCCTCCAGCTGGTGGAAGAGAGCAGAAAGGGGGGTCGGGAGGCGTGAGGAGGGTGGTTTGAGTGGCTACTGCCGGCTTCAAGAGGAAGAGGTGCCCATACAGGGGACAGAAGGGACGGAAGTCCCGATACTGATGCGTCCAGAAGAGGACCCTGCCCCCGATGCAGCCCAAATCAGAGGGCCAGCCACCCCCACTGCACCCGACCTCCAGCCCACAGGCTGTGGGAGAGATGAGCAGCCCAGATCGCTTGATGATGGGCCACTCAGCATGCTTACTGCAGAAAACCACCAAGTGCTGAAGCATCTCAGGGCAGAAGGCAGGCTCCCTGGCCTGGCTCCGGGGAACCCAACCTGAATACAGGGTCACATCAGAGATCTCCTCCTTGTAAACCTGTGTCGTGTAAGTAAAAGCAAAGCGACGTTAAGGGACGGACCCCGAGTGCAGCATGGAACCCCGTCTGCCCCGGCAGGCCTCCGCCATGAGGAAGCAGGGGGCTCCCGTCCTTCCTTCTCCAGCACCAGTGGACCCAAAGGTGCTGCTGGGTGAACGGGCGAGCAGTCACGTGCACGCAGAGAAGAGGGTGTCTCCTTGGAAGGAAAGCCAACAGTGTCTGTCTTGCCAAGTGGAGCCTCCAGAGGACGAATCACACGTACCTTGGACCTGGTTTTCCCCGGAGCAGCGGACATCCTTGCCTCTCCCTGGAGGGTCCACTCCGGAGAGGGGCGGGGCGCTGGGGCTGGGGGAGAAGAGAAGCCACGAGGTCAGGTGGGCCTTCTGGGCGGCCCCGGAGATCCCGGGATGAGACTCCCTTGGCCGTGCACCCGGGCCCCACACGCACACACACACACGCACGTGGAGGTCAGATCATCTTCAGCACTCCTACCCTTCCCAGGGTTGGGGAGGGGCCACGGACAATGCTATCTGCTCTCAAGGTCCCAGAAGGCTCCACACTGGGAGGCAAGTGAAACGTGTTCGTCCCTCTGACACAGTATTTGTTGAGTGCCTACCAGGTGCCAGGCACTGCCCCACGTACTGAGCAGAGGGCAGAACTGGAGTGGATTAGTGCCAGCTCCCACGCACCCTACATTCCAGCCAGGAAGGCAAGTCCACACGGAACAGTGCTGAGATCATCGGTCTGAAGACAGAAAAGCCCAGCCGGGGGTGCCGAGTGGTGGGGGAGGCCTCTCAGAGGAGCCGTCCAAGCTGAGGTCCGAGGGCAGTGGGAGTGTGCGCCACCCGGGCGCTGGGGGAGGAGCACTCTGCATGGGGGCACAACACGCGCAAGGCGGGCGCCGGGCGTGTGGGGGACCGCAAGGTCGAGGTGCCACAGCAGGTGCCTTCCACATCAGGACGGGGGTGGCGGGCTGCTTGGAACGGATCCCAAGTGCGGTAAGACGTTAGGGGTCAGGGGCTGAGCAGGAGCGGCACACCAGACAGCATCCGGCAAATTTGGGGGCAAATACGCTGCGTGTGTTTTGTTTGCTGCAGGGCTGGTGAAGATGTGCATTCTCAGCCCCACACCCAGCACGGAGCGGTGCCCAAGGAGCAGCTGCGGAGGGACTCCACACCGGTTCCCGGCACTCCCCAGCGGTCATCCCAAGCCCTCCACCCTGACTTTTGGAGACAGGCGGGGTCTAGAAAGGCAGAAACGGGAGTATACTTTTTATTTCCCACACTTTGAAAAATTAAATTGTGAAAATATATTTGTGAAAATTTAAAAAGGGAAACCTCACTGAACTGGAGTCTGGAGGCCAGAAGGGGGAGCTCGCACGCCACCACTGCTTGGCAAGAACTGTCCTGTCCATCTCAGACCCCAGGGGAAGAATCCTCAGGGGGGAGGAATCGTCAACCACAGGCCCCAGCAGGGCAAGATGTACAAGCGCATCTGTTCACCAGCTGTATTCTTTATCTATCATATAATGAACTGGAAACTTAAGTGTTCCCAAGTTCTGCGAGCTGCTCTAGCAAATTAACTGAACCCAAGGAGAGGTCATGGGAGCCTCCAGTTTGTAGCCGAGCTGGACAGAAGTTGCGGGTAGCCTGGGGACCCACTACTTGCAACTGTTATCCGCAGTGGGGGGCAGTCTCTAGAACTGAGCCCTTCACCTGCAGGGTCTGGACTAGTGTCAGAAGCAAGTTAAACAGTAGGGCACCCAGGGGCGTCTCAGGACTGCCTGGTGTGGGAAGCCCCCATGTTTGGGGCCCGTAGTGCTGGGAGCACAGCACCAGTGTGAAGGCAAAGGGGACCCAGGGCACAGACTGAGTCTTCCCAAAGCACCGCGTGCTCCGCTTACCATCGACCTCCAACCCACTCGAGTGCAGCCCAGGTGCCCCGGACCAGCTCCTGGCACGTGCAAGGGGCTTGCACACACGTGCTGCCTGAATGACTGACTCTCCACAGTGAGCCATCCGGGGCGCCTGGCTGGGGAGGTCCTCTTCGACCTGCACTGGGTGCCCCTCCATTACGTGGGAAACAAACTCTGTTGCTACACTGGCCTTTGCCTCCATGTGCTGCCCTCCCGACACTGAGCTGACTAGCGCTCCTGTGTGGAGCTGCGTGGCCTGGGGCAGGTTACTGGGCTTTTACTTCCACTCTTTACGCCCACAGGGGGAGGATGAAGGGCCCCTGCCATGAGCAGGAAGATCATGGTGGGCACTGAGCGAGCTGTCCCGCCGCTGCTGTTGACACATCAGCGTGGGGTGGGCGGGCACTGTGCAGGTCACCGCTGCCCTCCACCCCACACTCTGGGTAAACACCCAGGTGGGCTGACGGCGCTTGACCCAGGGACGGGGCCTCGGCTTCCGCGTGCGGGACTGAGCGCCGCCGGGCGCTTCGTGTGTATCATGTGATCCCCTTACCACGTGCTCTCCTTCTGTGGGGTGCTCTCCTTTCATCCTGAGAGCAGACTGGTCACCCAGTTCCTATGCCCAAGTGGGGCCAGAGGGTAGGGGCGACGGGCCCGACTTCAGGGCTTCAGGCCACGGAGCCTGGGTTTGCGCCCTGTCCACACGCAGCGATCTGCCATCTTGGCACAGGGCAGGTGGGCACATGGGAAGCCCTCCCCACCATTCTCTCCACAGGGCTCGGGAGGCATCAGTTTGGCACCACAGCTGTGAGATGCTCACCTCTGTTCCCTCAGAGTAACAAGCCTTGGGACTTGGGGAGGTTTGTAGCACACCATTGAAGGTTGAATTGTGGCTCAGTGACAGACCGAGTGGCCTGGCCTTCAGTTCTGACCGCCCTGAGCAAGGCCCCTCACACAGAAAGTGGGGAAGGGGCCCACCCTGGAATGCAGGACGCACGGGCTCTCCCCACACTGGGCCAGGGCAGTGGTGTGCCAGGCGATTAAAGCATCTGCCAACTCCCATGTGTAAACACACCCACCAGGGCCCTTCATGAGCTACCAAGTGGACATCCTGTGCTGGGGACTGGGGTCTGCACACGGGCTGGTGTGAGCCACACTAACAGCCTCACACTCCTGCCCCAGCTGAGAATGAAACTCTCTTCTTCGCCTGGGAGTTCTGCTTTTGGCTAATATCCCTGAAAAGCAGAGGATTTCTGCTCTGTCTGTGCCACATCCCAAAGCAGCTGCCTTAGAACAGAGGTTTTGCTGGTTGGTTCTCTTTCATCCTGAAGCATCCATGTGACTTTTATACCTGCATCACAACACACCTGAGCTTGTTAACTCAGAAATCTTATTTTAAGTAACCAGGTAAGCATGTCACTCGGCCCCTCCCTTCTGATCCCTCAAGGAGAATGGACTGCTCCCCGATGCAGCACCGTGTCCATCCTGTGGTTTCTCAGAGCTGTTTGCACTCAGCCGCACACCCCAAATTGGAGAAGCACAACTCTTGTCCACAAAATAACTTTCTCTGAGGAGCTCAGCATTGCTGGGGAGTGAAGAACAGCGGTATGCTATCGGGTAAGGCTGGCTCAAAGCTGGCCCCTGCTCATTACTGACTGGGGAAGCTGCACAAAGCCTCGGGGTGCCTGCCCGGAAGCAGGGAAAAGAAGGCCTCGCTCACCCCGAGCTGGAAAGCCATCTCCAGCAACAGGCACACGGAAACGTCTTGCCTCCCTTTTCCTTTTCAGTCAGTACATGCTGAGCCTCCTGCGGACCAAAGATGCCGGGGATCCACTAGTGCTGTGGTTAGAACCTTTGCGTGGCACTGGCTACAGAGAAAACTGGCACTGCCCAAAGGAGGGCAGTTTTTCATGACTGGTGGCGTACATCGTGCCCACACACAGTTCTGGCATTTGTCTTTGGGCGTTCTGTGTGTGGGGGACGACGGGCACACAGGCCTTCACAGCAGAGTGTGGAGGGAGGTCCTGTGCTGAAGAGCTCGTGCCTGCAGCCGGACATCACTTCTAACTCCCCCACTCATGTGGCCTCACTCTCCACGTCCCCTCTGGGCCTCAGCTTCCTCGACAGTCAAAT
This sequence comes from Manis javanica, assembly GCF_040802235.1. Taxonomy (NCBI): domain Eukaryota; kingdom Metazoa; phylum Chordata; class Mammalia; order Pholidota; family Manidae; genus Manis; species Manis javanica. Next base: position 2,016,539 of record NC_133172.1, read on the forward strand.
GAGGCAAATGACAGAGCCCCCGTGGGTGTGGTGTTGTGAGGATCAGAGTGAACCATGGCACACCTAGAGCAGGGCCAGTGCTGCAGGCGCTGGTGACCACGACCAGAGACCCGATCACCTGCAGGCAGGAAATGGCTGAGGGTCACAGGCACGTAACTATACACCACACAGTCCTCAGGAGGAGCAAGAAGCACTACGTCCATGGTTCTTCACTGGGGCCATTCTGTGTCAGGCGACACTTACAATGTCTGGGGACACTTGTGGAGGTCACGACTGGGGATGCAGGTGCTCCCGGCACCGAGGTGGGGGTGCTGCTCAACACCATACAGAGCGCAGGGCGGTGCCTGGAGCAAAGAACGGCCCAGCCCAATGGGAACCTGCTCCGCAGGCACCATGTGAAATGACCTCCAGGACGTAGTGTGCCGATGGGAGGAAAGGTTTAGAAAAGCCTCTCAGAGGAAACAAAACACAGGATACAAATATGTGAGCTGAAAAGACAGTCTAGTCCTGGAGAGAGTGACAGCTGCAGGCAGGGGCTGCACCTGAAGGTGGCTAGGTCACTTGGCGTGGGAACAAACTCAAAACTCACTCTTCCCAGCTGCACACTGGTGTTTTGTGTCAGGCGTGGGTAATCACCTCTTTAAAATACCCCCACAAATAAAGACTCGATCCCATAGCACCTCAGGGCAGGGCTGTACAGCTGGCCTGTCTGCCCAGGGGAAAGGGCTTTGTGACTTGGCACAAAGCTAAATTCCTGATCGAAGGTGAGGATGGCTAGAACCTGGATGGGAACACGCTTCAAAGAAGTACTGGACAGTGGCCATGAGAACAACTGAGGGTCCTTCCTGAGCCTTGAGGGCGCCCCTCTGGGCCCAGGGGCTGTGCTGGATGTTGAGGTGGGGACCCCGGCATACCTGAGCACCAGCTCTTTAGTGCAGCAGTCTCACTGCTTCCTTTCAGCAGCCTGCTTTTCTATACCACCTGTCAAATATTTGAATCCGCCAGCCCCGGAGGCCAGCGACTCACGAAAACACTTTCTCTGAAGACCCAAGTGCAGCTGTACCAGAAAACACGCTCTCTGCATCCTGCGAATGCGGGCCCTGCCATTTCTCTGCTCTGTGCAGGGTCCACACTTGTGGGACAGGGCTGGCAATGTCTCTATCACAGGGACATGTAGCCATCAGAACTGCCTTTGAAAAGCTATTGAGAAACCTGTCACCTGCCTCCCCTCCACCAAATCAATTACTTCTATTAGGAGAAGCCCCAGAAGGTCCTATAAGCTCTCAGAGCTGTAGCTCTCAACTCTGTTTACACATTAGAAGCTTTCAGGAGCTTTTTAATACTGAGGGCTATGCCCCACAGCAGACCAAGTAACTCGGGATCTCTGGGAGCTTTTGTTTTCATTTTTAAAGCTTTCCAAGGTGACGCTTACATGAAGCCATAGTTCAGAACCACTGACCCAGTCTTTGAGCCTCAGGAGCAAGGCTGGAGAGCTGACCTCTCCCTGTTGAAGCCCAGGCCCCAGCATTGGAGAAAAGTCTTTGATAAACTCAAAGCCAAACTCCTAGATTCCCCAGTCAAGGGATCCCACCTAGGCGCTGTTGGAGTTGACCAAGATGCTCAGAATGCCTGATGTTGGCCTGAAAACAGCACCTGTTGTCACCCCACAATCCCTTCACCCTGCTTCACTTTTCAAAATATGTCTCACCACCTATTACACACTTAGTTTCATCTCCCTACTAAATGCAAGCCCAGGAGGGTAGGACCCAAGTCTGTCTAGTTAGCTCAGTGGCAGGACGCCTGGCCCGTGGCAGGTGCTCCACTGCCGCATAAAGAAGCCTCTCGGAGCGCACTGGGGCTGCAGGCTGGGCACCCCTTCTCACCTTGGGAACACTGCCCCATTATCGTCTTTTTCCTCCAGCCCCTCTCTCCTCTCCATCCTCACACTTAGGGGCTGTCCATGGTGTGCCCTCACCACGGCCCTGTACATCTCTGCTTCTCAACTGGGGTGACTGCCCTCCTGGGGATGCTGGGCAGTGTCTGGAGACACTTTGCTCCCACAATTGGAGTAGGGAAGGGGCTACTGACATGTGATGGGTGGAGGCCAGGGATAAGGCCAGCCATCCTACAGTACATAACACAGCCCTCTCTGCACCCGCCACCCCCACAGCTGTCTGTCCCAAATTATCCTCAGTGCGGAAACTGAGAAACCCTGGTCCAGCCACAGAGACCTCTGCAGACTCCCGCGTGATCAGGAAATCCTCCCCCTGAGGCCCACCATATGCTCCTCCATCCAGGAAGACCCTCTGTTCCTAGACTCCCCGGCGCCACCTGCCACTGCCCTCCCAGGACAGGACTAGAAAATTCTGAATCTAAGCCCCCATCTAGATGTTCGCGTTATTTCATCTGTTGACCTGAAAGCTTTCCTCTGGGGCTTGCTTTGCTTTCCCTCCTGTGGATTTCATTCTCTGGTGCAGGACCCTAAGGGTTATTATGTTAATGATACAGCTATTATTATTTCCACATTGCAGGAGCCTGGAATTGGTACTGTCGCCATCCCGGCTTTGCAGGTAAAACTGAGGGGCAGTGGATTTGACTAACCTGCCCAAAGTCTCCTATCCAGTGACATTAACAGAGTCCCAGTCCACGCTCTTCCTTCCATGCTGCACGGTGAGGAGGGGTCCTAGAGGCCAGTCTGGCCTATCTATCCTCCCTTCAAACACTGATCAGCCAGGAGGGGAATGGACCCTGTCTAGGTCCAGGGTGAAGTCCTCCCCTTAGCCACCCGGCCCGTCCTGCCCAACTTCCACAGGGCACCCTTCAGCGCCCAGTCTTCCGCCGGGCTCTGCCATCCCAATCCCTGAGCAGGACAGCCCTCATTACCGGAGCCCCAACACCTGTGGACCCTCTGCTTTGCTCCGCGGGGTCCCCCAGCTCCAGGGACACACTTGCGCCCGCGAAGCCACTGGGGCGCGGTCACAGCCCCCGGCTGTGGATCAACGACCACACGCCCCTAACCTCAGAGCCCCGCAGGCGCCACAACCGGGACACCTCTAGAACGGACACCCGCTTCCCGCCTGCCCACCCCCCCCTACCTCGCAGAGACGCCCACACCGTCCGCGCCAAGCCCGCTTCCCGCACGGGGCCCGCGACCGGAGCGCGGCGCACGCCCCCACGCAGCCTGACGACGCCCCACAGCCCGGGCCCCGGCCCCCACGCGGCCTCAGAACCCTCCCCAGCCCCGGGCCCACGCGGCCTCACGACCCCCCACAGCCCGGGCCCCCACGCGGCCTCAGAACCCTCCCCAGCCCCGGGCCCACGCGGCCAAACGACCCCCCACAGCCCGGGCCCCCACGCGGCCTCAGAACCCTCCCCAGCCCCGGGCCCACGCGGCCTCACGACCCCCCACAGCCCGGGCCCCCACGCGGCCTCAGAACCCTCCCCAGCCCCGGGCCCACGCGGCCTCACGACCCCCCACAGCCCGGGCCCCCACGCGGCCTCAGAACCCTCCCCAGCCCCGGGCCCACGCGGCCTCACGACCCCACACAGCCCGGGCCCCGGCCCCCACGCGGCCTCAGAACCCACCCCAGCCCCGGGCCCACGCGGCCTCACGACCCCCCACATCCCGGGCCCACGCCCCCACGCTGCTCCAGTCGCACAACCCCGCATTCTCAGACACACACGCACACATTCGCACTGGAGCTCACCGCTGTTCTCCGGGTCGCGTCTCTGAGGGGCCCATGCTGACAGCTGCGCAGACACCCCACGGCCCGCGCACGCGCACACCCCCTCCGGACCCCAGGAGCAACCGCCGGCCCCACCCCCTCACTCGGCTAGGCGCAGAGGACCGCAGCCCCGCCCCCAGGGCACCCCGGAGGGCGCCGGTCCCGCCCCCAAACAAAGCCACGCCGCGCGCACGCGGTCACGCTCACCTCTCCTAGGACCTTTCCACAGACCGGGCCTAAGGCTCCGCCCCCACACGCAGCAGGTACGCCCGCGCGCCCCCGCGATCAGCGCGCCCTTGGGGAGCGTCGCTGCCCGCGCGCCAGCCCGAGGCCCCGCCCCTGCACCAACGCACGGACACGTGCATGCGCAGGGCCTACTTTACGCTCATGTAATGTAGCCTTGTTCCGGAGCGGAGGCCCTTACTTAATCCGTTCACCCACACTCAGCCTCCGCATCCACACATTCCGGGGCTTCTCGCTCCAGTACCCTCCCCCTTCCCTCGCCCCTGGGAAGCTCAGAGGCAATTGGAGGCGGGCTCACCCTTGGACCCTGACTCGCGCATCCGCGCGTGCGCACTGAGAGTTCAGGCTGCAATTCCCAGAAGTCTCCGGGGTGCGGCACAGCTCTGAAGGGCCAGGCCCGGATGTGAGGTTGAGCGGTCCCGACCGCGCTGGCTACAATCTGTCCGGTGCAGAGACGAACAGATCCAGGAGGGATGCTCCTCCTGGCCAGTTGCGTCTTCAACGAACGAAGAGCCCCAGAATCCTTGACGCGTCGTCTTGCTCCCACCCGACTACATTTCCCAGGAGTCCCCGCGGCCCGTTTCCGCCGTGCGGTGACGCGCTGCGCGCCCTCGGTCGCGCGCTGAGGTGGCGCGCGAATCTGAAACCTTGGAGATGAGGTGCGGGGCGAGTTGTGGTGGTGCGTTTGTATGTGAGGCCCAGGTTGCGTTGTTCGCGCAAGGATGGGCCGTTGTGAACGTGCGAGGTCGTCTGTGTGTCTGTGTACGTGTGGGGAGCACTGGTCTAGGGTATATAAGCGTCCTCAGTAGCCGCTTTGTACAGAAACGGTGCGGCCCCCAGGAACCCCGAGACTGACTCTCCCGTCAAGTTCCCTTACAATGAGGTTCCGTGTCGGTATTCACAGGGTAAAAGTAATTATTATTTTACTTACACCACTGTTATCAACAGCCGGGGATCCACCAATAATGCAGGGCCCCCGCAGCAAGAGATGCTGGAGTTCAGGCCGTCGTCCTGAACACCCCATCAAGTGTCGGGGTCCCTCCGCGCGCCCCTGCCCAGATGGGATCCCCTGCATCCCGCTCTCTATCAAGTGAGCAGATCGCTGGCACAGACCGAGTATGGGTCGTGTGCCAGTCTGGCTTCTGGGGACAGGCCCGCGGGCCCCGCCGACGACCGTGTATCCCAGAGGCCCAGCTCTCGTAGGGGCAGGAGAGACAGACAACCGGCTTCCTCACACCTCGATAAACAGGACGTCCGTGGAAAATTGTGCTTCTAAGGAAACTGCAATAAACCTAGTCAGAAACGGCATTCTCATCTCCACTGAAGAGAACTTTCTTGAAGGGTGCAAAGAAGTTATGGGCCCATGGGATCGAAGCTCTTCCCTTGGCACCCACGCCTGGGGCTTGAGTGAGAAAGGAGAAGCCCCATTCCCCAACCAGCACCCACCGCACTGACTGCGTGCCCTGCAGGCTCTGAGTCGGGGCTTGGCTGTACCCCCAAGCCCGTCCTTAAATATTTAAGGAAACTAAGGCTCAAAAAGGTTTGATTAACTTCCCCACTGCCACCCGCTAAGGAGCGGGGCGTCAGGGAAACGCTCTGGTGTCCCTGCAGGCCGCGAGGCAGCGTGGCCCCGGCACACCACAGAACACAAGCGAATAACAAAGCCTGGAAGGCATTTCGCGCGGTGTAACACCGATCCAGCGAGAACCCCTGGGGCCCAAAGACGCACGGGTGGGTACAAAATGGACGTGGGTCTGCCTGGACCACCCCTGGCAGCCTGTAGAGGGTACAGTCTGACCCGAGATGCAAGTTTCTCTACGTCTGCGGGGGCAGTGAGAGGTCTGTAGTGGAGACCGATGGGGGAGGTCCCCACAGCAGCACCTTCCCTGGGCAGCACCCTGTCCCACCCTTGCATTTGGCCTCCGCCCCCTCTGACTCCCGTCCTCGGATGAACCGTCATGTTCCCACGCTGGGCTGCACTGAGTGCCCTGACCACTCCAGAGTTCCTCCGCCCTGATCCAGGGGAACCCTGCATTCCCTGGGGGTGACAAGAAGCCCACATAAACCCCTAATAAATAAGAACATGGGCTGCAGGAAAACCAGAACGTTTCCTTGAGGCCCCTCTCAGCGGGTGGCAATGAGAAAGTTAATTAAACCTTTTTGAGCCGTAGTTTCCTTGTGTGAAATGAGGAATTGCATATACAGGGCTTTACACCATAAACAAGGGGTGGCAATGAGAATTCTGCCACACTGGTGGTGTGGAAATTGCGGTTTGGTATGAGAGCTCCGAGGATTTTTTTGGTAGAAAACTGGGAACATAAACTGGCATGTTTCCACTGAGTGTTGCTACCTAAGTTTCCCTAGTTTTATTGTTCTAATTAGCTGGGCTGGGGGTAAATATCTTTGCCTGTCCTAGAGGACATTCTCTCGGTTTGTGAGAGTCCCTAATGGGGTCTTACCAAGCCTTTAACCTCTTTAGCAAATTGCCCTGTAATGTGTCTTGTGTGTTTGGAAAACATACCTTTACCAAGCAATGTCCCCTTAATGCAACAAGCTGGATTTTATCACTTCTTCCTTTGTGATGCCATTTTTGCTTATCCTATCCACACCGGCAGCCAGACGACCTACATGGCCATTCTCAGTCCAGCTGGGACCACCTGAACCAGCCTGAGGGCATGCACGGTGAGCCTGGGGCGGCCATGACATGTCCTCCATAAATGAACATGTAGGAACAAAAATAAATGGTTATTTCTCATATGTATATCAACATTTTACTCTCTCTGTCCTTTGGTGTTAAATGCTCACCAGAATCACAAAGTAAGACAGGTTCTGAAATAAGAACAGGTTATTTTTAGAGAAAATTTCTTTCTTAGAGAAATTTTAGGGGAAAAAAACATCATATTCAAGTAAAGGATTAGCAGTGCCTTCACATTACAAGTTAAAAATTGTCATTTCACTAATCATGAACATTTAGAAACACTTACTGGGTCATGAGTAAATGTGGCTTACACATTCTTTTCTAGACCAGTTAATATTGCAAATCTAAGGTATTTCTAGTGTCAGTAGAATCCCAGTTTGTCCTGGGAGTTTTCTTCATGCCATTGGGTAGGATTGATTCCAAGGTCTACACTGAGTCAACTAAGGCTGGAATCAGGTCAAATTTGTTTAGTCTTTAGATGGTCACTGTATTTTTGTGGTTTGAGGGGATTTGATTTTCCCAACATTGTACGCAGTATTGAAAACCTGAGGCTTCTGCATGATGAATTTGTGGTGAGGGAGACAAACCCAGGAGGGCTTCCAAAAGCTCTGCCAATAGCTAGTTGAAGTTTTATACTGGATACCTTGAGAAACTGCCTGAATTACTTAACATATTTAACACTTTGCAACTAAGTGTTTGGTGTAGTTAAATAGGAGGTCTGACTATGGGCATGATGGAACTGAGGCTCAAATGGTGAAATGACGTCTTGACATAATGTAGATCATAAACTCCAAGAAGTTCAAAAGACAAAAGGAAAGATTTTTTTTCTACCTTGCAATAAAGACAACTACATTTTTCTTTAGTAAGAAGCAGGTTTCAGCCTTCCTCAATCAGTACACTCCCAAACATCAGCTGAGCCCTAAGAAAATTGAGGCTCGTAAATGTACCATCTTTCTGCTGAAAAACAAAGCAAAAACAAATAAATAGTAAATAGCTGAAGACTAATGGTTTGAACACAGACACTGGGAATTCCCAGAGGAGAGCATGTTATGCATGAGCATGCAAGATTGTGGCCATTAAGGGGCATGTTGCTATAGGGAAAGTTGTAGTAGTTCAAACCATGGATTCTCCGTGGGTCTACAAGTGAGTCTCGTAAGATTCCAGAGCGTTGGACAAGCTGGCAAAACTCAAACAGTTGTTTAAAGTCATTTTTAATTTTTGGCACAGCAGCCCCTTAAAATTTTCTTTTGTGGAAGTCCAGATCTGAAATCTAGGGTACTCTTCAGAAATAATATTTCCTAAATTGAAATATAGATTAAAGTCCAAGCCCATTAATACAGAAGTGCCTGTGAGGGTGGCCATGCAGGGATTGGTCAAGTATTTCTTGGCCATATGCAGCCCCTCATCCTTGGCATCAAATTTTGCCAACCCTTCTCTCCTCATGCACTTTCCTGTGCTCAACCTTTGTCTTTATTAGTTGGTAGCCTGCACTACAAACTTTTCTCCACCTTTACTCTTTTATCATCAACAATGGATCCTAGAGGCCAGACTGTAGTGGTACAGTGGCATTCCTTATTTGTTTTTTAGGAAAATACAGTATTCTATTATATTATTGGTGGAAATTTTGGTTCTTTTCTGTTTTGCTATTACGGATGAAGATCATCTTCTAATCCCATCTTTCTGTGCATGTGTGTATTTTTGCTATATTTTTTTCCATTGGAGAGGGGAGTTGCACATGAAGGTGTGAATACAGGAATGTTAGAATTCGCAAAATTGCTCTACGTAGGTTTGTACCACTTTCCACGCCACCAGCAAAGATGAGCCTGCCTGTCTACCCAGAATCTCACTCCCAGAGTGGACGTCATATGTGTTGAAGGCTGGCTGTTGTAAGAATAATGGCCCCCACAAAGGTGCCCACAGCGAAACCCCCAAGTATCTGAATATGTTACTTTTCACAGCAAAACGAACATCAAAGACGTGATTAAGTTAAGGATCTTCGGATGGAGAGATGTCTCGGGTTATTCTGAGGGAAAGAACACAATCACAGGAGGCCTTATGAGAGAGAAAGGGTGTCAGCATCAGAAGAAACATGGTGATGGCAGTTTGGAAGGGTGTGGACGTACGCCGAAAAATGAGTGCAGGTTCTGGAAAAGACAAGAAAAGAATTCTTCCCTGGAGCCTCAAGAATGGAAGGTAGCTAGACTCTCACATTAATTTTAGCCCATATGACATACTTTGGATTTCTGAACTCCGAAATGTAAGATAGTTTTTGTTGTTTTAAGCCACTAAATTTGTGGCAGTTTGTTAGAGCCGTGAGAAACGGTATCTCAGTGTCATTTGAATGTGTTCTTCTCTCATTTGAGTGTGGTGAATTATCTTCTTATATATTCATAATACTTGGGAAAACTTTAGTGCAAGCAAAGCCCGTTGACTCAGATTCTGTTTTTAATGGGAGGTACTTAGATTTAACAACGTCTGGGTTTGGATTGCAATGTGGTTGTTTAAACCAGGAGATAGTAAGAGCTGGAGGTGAAGTGCAGAAACTCCACCAATCCACCTCCAACCCATATTTTGAGTTGGACTCCCCTTTCCTTGAGTGAACCATCCCAAATAGTCTTCAAATGAATTTGGAGGTTGGGGTACTTTTAGTATTCTCCAGAAATGATAACCAGAAACAATAACATCCTTGGGATTCCTCATTATGTAAATAGCCTTAAATGAAGAAAAGATAATGGGATAAATGTTTTCATTTCCCTTGCTCCAGGATTTTTGCAAGATGGGAGATAAATCCAACTCCTATTAAAGTATTTGGCTACAATTCAGTCTTAAACTCATTCATTTAATAAAATTTATTGAGATTGTGCTATGTGCCGGACGTTTACTTAGACTCTATAGATGAGCAGTGAAGAAGATGTGGGTTGTTTCTGCCCTCAAGGACATTACATTACATGGCGTGGGGTGGTTTGCTAAAGTTTGAGGGGAAAATAACGTTACTACATTTTGGCACCACCATTTAAGAAGCCCTGGACTGTGAATCAGGAATTCTGAGTTTTCTGGGACTCTGCCAGTGACTCCCTATTCAGTGTTCTAGGAATTTCATGTTCCAGACCAAGCAAGCTGAGCCCCCGGCTCTCCACACTGTGCCTGGGGCTGGTTTCTCAACCACAGCGGAGAGAGCTAGAACAGGAGCAGAGTGGTCGCGCAGGACTCGTGACCGAGGGAACGGGCTGGGTGCCTGCCTGCACATGGTCTCTGTCTCCTGCGCTGCCTTAATGTTGGGGTCAAACAGCTTCTGCTCAGCCCCGCAGCCCTGCACGCGGGCTTGTTAATCATCAGGACCCTCGCTCTTGACTTAAGACTGATGCAACCAGCCCCTTCCACAAAGGAGCTGAAGAGGTATGTACAAAAATGATGGCTGGATCGTCAAGAACTTACAGGAACATCACGGCCAGACCCACATCGACGAAGGGACCGGAGTCAACTGCCCAAGGACAAGGAGTCTCACCACCCTCCTCTGTCCCTTGCCGGCATACAGGTGTCTGAGTCTGTTGTCACCTCCCGACCTCAACTCCTGCTCCCCCCTCCGTAATATAAAAGAAGCATGAAACCAGCCCTGAGTTAATTAGGTTCTTTAGTCCCTCATCTTCTCGGTCAGCTGGCTTTCTGATTAAAGTCACTTACTTTGCCTCAGTGCCTCATCTCTTGACTTATTGGCCTGTCATGCGGCAAGTGGGACGAAGCTGACTAGGTAACAAACTGCAGAGGCGAGGGCTAAAGTGCGGGGCATTGACATGGTGGGACACCGGGAGGAGGTGTGAGAACAGGGACCCGTAGGGGTCTGCGCCACGGGACCTCTGCAAACCCACGGCCGAGGGCTGCACTATCTGTGCGAAGACCGGATCACCAGATGCTGCTGCCAGCTCACCAAGAGGTGATGGAATCAGCCAGGTGAAAACAGACACATCACGCCCAGCAGGAAAAGGAGGGCAGCAAGCCTCAGAATCTCAGCAGAAACCAAATGGAGCCAGAAACTTGCCTTTAAAGTGCTGAAGGGGAAAAACGAACCATCAGCCTTTAATTCTCCATCTGCCAAAAAACATCCTTCAAAATGAGGATGAACTAAAAACAGCTCTACTGACCCGGGAGGCAGGGAACGCACTGCTAGGTGCAGCAAATTCCAAAGGAGTTAATAGTAACACCGTGAACACGGTCTCTGTAATCGTGGGGGTCATGGTAAGATAGAGCAACCAGACAGCGAACCAGCAAAGGAGTAGAAACACAGCTAATGTTAATTCAGAATACTTTGTGACACATTTGAATCATACTTCTGCTGCCCTATCACATAAGATGGTTTGAGGGAGTCTCAGATTTTGATAATATTTTTGGTGTCTTATGTTTTAAGCTATAATCTAAGACGTGTAAAAATGCACATTAATGACCCAGAGGCACGCAGTGTTAGAACTTCCCTCTAGAGCACCTGAAACCATCTAATCCTGGCTGGCTGCTCCCGACTTAGTTCTTCCATCCACGGACCCCTTCACCCTGCTTATTATGTGCAAATCCCTTGACATCTGGTGTACCTGGAATTGGAGTCAGTCTCTGCACCCTATTGCACTAGTCTTGAGTAAATTCTTCCTCGCAGTTCCAGCAAGAGGGTTCTGTCTCTTCCAGAAATTCCTTGGCGGTCTGTTCCCTTTAGCCACCCACACAAACACCTCCATCTGCCTTAGCGTTCTCTGAGAGGCGGCTCTCTGCACCTCCGCCATACCCTGCTGGTAGTCACATCCCCTTCAAGTGCCGTCTCTCTGAGCATAAGCTCCCCGAAAACACCAAACGCAGAGTCAAGAGCCCGCACAGAAGCAGTAACACGGACACCTTCGGTCCTGATCCTGCCTCTTTACCTGACTTCTGGTGAGCAAGCCTGACATCCTCAGCCCTCACCACAAACTCCTCCCGCAAAGATCCCAGGCCTCCGTGAGGAAGCCTGAGTGGGATCCCCTCTAACCACAAATGAGCCACAGCACTCCAAAAGCCCGGCCTGCCTGCCGCGGCCGTGGCAATCTTCGGGACAGCTACGCCGCCTCCGGTTCTGCACTAAACCCTGATACAAAGGGCAACGAGAGGGGACTTTTGCCAGATGACAGCTGTAAAAACCTGGACAGGACTGCTTAGGCTGAGTAATCGTTAACCAACTCAGAATTCTTTCCACGGGTTCAGTGGTTAGTTCCAGAGGAGGGGGAGCCACAAGTTTAGTGAAATAAAGTGGGATCAGAGACCAGTGTGGAATCATCAGGGCAAGTTCATTGGATGCCATCTTCCCTGATGCACAATGACCCACATTCTCTGGATAGTTACTGGGGTCACATGACTAACGACCGACTACACTGCATACACCTCCCAACAAATGGTGTATCTGAAGCCCATGAAAATGGCAAATCTACTAATAGAAATAGGTTAGATTCATACAATATTTGGTCTGGAAGAAATACATAAGCCATGTTAACACATGACTGGCAGTATTTCTAAGTTTTCATGAGTTAATGAAATTGGTAGAATTTTTAACATCCTTCTAGTATGAAACAAGCTGATATTTATTTACTTGCACAATGTTTCTCCTGTCAAGAGTTTATATGTTCCTGGAACCTGAAATTCAGGTGGGTCGGCTGAGTCTCCCTGAGCCCAGATGACTCTCCCAGCAGTAAACACAATAGTTTTAATTCTCTGCATATCAGAAAGACTTAAAAATTTATCTGGGATAATATATAACTCTATGAAATGAATTTTATGACCCTTCTAAATTTTCTTTAAGTTTTAAGGATAGAAATTATTTTGTGTCTGTGTGAATATTTAACATCAAAGCACACAGCTTACCATATAGATCTGACTTTATGAGAACCTGCTGCAGATGTATACTTATAAATAGCAATGGATACAGAACTTATTATTCCAATAGGGCCCTATCTCCTTCTCCCCCTTTATGTGGTATTAATGTTACAAGCAGATTATGTAATGTTAACCTTAAAAATAAAACTCTTATTTTACCAGCAAAAAATGGGTTTATTTGGGGATCATAAAAAATTGCAGTTGGGGAAGAGCAAAATCACACATGTGGGGAGAACAGAGCAGAGAAGTCAATTTCTATAAAAGAAAGGGGGAGTTGGGCGACTGTTAAAGCAAAAAGCCCACTGGAGGAAGCTGCGAGTCCCTGCGTCGTGGCTGCTCATTGGCTGAGTTGTGACAGCCTCTCATTGGCTGGGCTGTTGCTGGGGAGGCAGAAACTCTTCCCTCTTCCTGCGGGCGAACAGAGCAGCTGAAACAGTGAGTTGCAAGGTGCGCAACTCTTCCTGCGGGGTCTGCAGCTGAGGAGTGGTGGGCCTGGGGCTCCCCCTGCATGAGGCCTCCCCACACCACCTCAGTGAGACTTCTCTTTATTAATTCTCACCGCAGTTATGCCTGTTTCTGTCTTATTTTTTATAGGTTACCGTAGGCTAACTCGACCGAGGCTCAGCTCCTGAATCTTGACCAGAAAATAGTACAACAGTGAGAAGGAACCAAGCCACGGTGAGGCAAGCCGAGGTTTCCCGCTCATTCCTGTCGATCCAGCATCTGCTTCTTCAACGGTGATCCTGAAACACGACTGTCCGGCTGCTTGTGTTCCTGTGCTTTGACAGTGAGCCCAGACTTCTGGCCTGTGGGCTGTACACCGTGGCCAGAGGCTGTGCTCTTTATCCTTCTGACCAGAAGGATCTTCTTCCTCTGCATCTTATTTTGACCGTGTTCCCCGTTTCACGCCACATCATCAGATGCATCTGGAACCTTGCCTACACCACTAAGAATCATAGAACATTGTTAGAATGCCAAAATCTGCAAAATTCATTTATGTAACAGCAAGGAATACACGGAGATTGGGAAGAATCAGGAGTACTGCATGTGCTCGGAGTTCCCTATGAGGAGAGGTTTATTCTCCTCCCTACCAGCCGGAAACTACACCTACTGAAGCCGACTTTGGGAGGCCTGAGCAGCCCTGAAAGGCCCAGCCTCCAGCCACTTGCCTACACTCGCAAAGCACAGTGACTTGTTTAACCTTCTAGGTAAAATTTACCCTGACCTACAACTCCACAGGCCTATTACATTTTTTTATCATTGTGTAACTACCACGTGACAATCAACTGAATCATGCTCCTCGACTTCCAGTGGGCCTGGGTTTTATTTCCCAATCACTATTTTACATTTACACTGTGAATTGTGATGTAACATACATGCGTATACATGCATATTGTACATAATACATATATAATAAAACTGTCAACACAAACATAAATGTAAAACAGAATTATAAATATAAAACATATGAGCATATATACTATATATATAGTTACTGTTTATTTTAAATTTTGCTTTGAAATTCTACAGATTTTGTAATCTTCATTTATATTTTCCTTTTCATCCTTGAGTTGCTTAATGGAAATGTTATAATTTCCAGTTGTAAGACCTTTTATTTATATTTTCATTTTCTCCTTTAAATCTCTTCATTTCTTAATTGTGAGCATACATGTCATTTGTAATTTCAGTTTTTGGTGCATTGACGCATTCTTTGCAACCTGACCTAATACACGTCATTTAAAAAACAATCTGTGTGTGTTTGAAACGAGGTTTATTTTCTGGTTATCTATGGTCTGCTCCTGACACTTCCTGGTGTTGAGTAGGAAGATTTTGAGGAAAGGAAGCCTGAGATAGGCTTCCCCAAACGTCTCCCTGGAAAGCCTATGAGTCCTTAGGATTCTGAGGAAATCAGGAGAAACTGCGACTGCCCAGGCAGTCTGCCCCCAAGCCTACATGGGCACTCGCTGCTGACGCAGGTTTGTTCAGAAAATCAGATCAGACACAGACCAAACCGCCAGTCATGGCCATCCACACAGAATACAGATTGTTTTCAGTATTTATCTTGATGGCTTGCACATGCTTTAATCAATTTTTTTCTTAATCACATTTGGTTAATAAAGGGAAATCGTTCTTATCCATTCACCAAAATTTGATTTAAAAAAAATTACCTTTAGATATTTTTCCCCCAAGTGTAATGACTAAGCAAAGGGACATGTGGTGGGAATCACTTAAAAGCTTCGGATCCCTAGTAGCTAACAGGTCCTCCAGCTGGGAGACTGCCTCCTGGAGAAGCCAAGACAGACGCCCCGGGGCCAAGGCCAGCCCCTGGAGCCATCAGGGCAACCAGCAGCCCGGGAGGACTCCGGTTCCAGGAGAAAGTGGTTGACATTGCAGCCCCTGTGGGGAGCACTGGGCCAGTAGGTGCGTCACACCCCTATCAGGACTAAACGTCCTCCCCTGATTGTCCAGTGTCCCTGGGGCATAGTGCAGGAGGGGCTGAATGGGGCGCTCACAGCTCAGGGGACCCATCGCGCCATGTCATCCTCACAGGGCCCCCTGATGTTAGCAAAATGGGTTGTTTCCATGTCTTGTGTTAAGAAAATAAAATTCAGCCAAGTACATTGGAAGACCTAACCGGCTCTGCTCAGCGATTCATGAATCGGGCAGCGTCCCGTTCAACAGGCAGAGAGGGGGGCTCCCAGGCTACCGGAAAGAAAGGTTTGTAAAGGCAAAGAGAGCGTTTAAAAGGAAGAGACCTTCTCAGCACAGAATGCAGTGTTCATGCAGGGCTTTCTTCAAAAGGGGGAACGTTCTCCCCGATTACCTCGGGGAAACTCCAGTTTGGCTGGTAAAGGCCGCCTTCCTGAGGGGCCTGGAAGTGCAGGCAGGTCAGGTATTGTTTCGTTGTATGCAGGCCCCAACTTGGAGTGACCTCATTATGAACCTGTGATTTTTTTCTTTTTAACACTTGGTTTTTGTAAACAAAGTGCAATGAACATAGGTGTGCAGACATCTTTTCAAACTAACAACTGAATTTCCTCCAGGTACGTATCGGAAGTGGAATGACTGGGTCGTATGGTATTTCTGTTCGGTTTTTTGAGGAACCTCCACGCCCCTTTCCACCGTGGCCGCACCAACGGGCCTTCCTCCACCGGAGGGGGGTCTGCATTGCCTCCACGTTCTCGCCCACACTTGTCATCTCTCGTCTTCTTGATAATATCCAGTGTCGCAGATACGAGGTGATGTCTCGCTGTGCTTTTCATTTCGGTTTCCCCGATAGTTAGTGATGTGGAGCATCGTTTCAGGTACTTGTTGGCCTGTGAACGTCTTTGGAAAAGTGCCTGGTGAGATCCTCTGGACACCTTCAGCGGCACGGAGTCCCTCACCCTCGGCACACCGGTGTCCTACAGCGTGTTGGGGGGCCTTCCCCCCGAGTTTCCACAGTGCCCGGGGCAGGGCTGCAGTGGCCATGGAGGTCTTCTCCGGCATGGCCTCCGGGACGGGGCTGCTGGGCTGTGTCTTTGGCCCCAGGAGCTGTGTGAGCCTTTCTGTCCAGAGAGGAGAAGCACGCCTCCATCTTTACAGAAGAAGCCAAGGACACAGAGCCTCTGAAGAGGGCCCGCGAGGCCTGCGGGTGGGCAAGGGCAGAATCCAGCTGTGCAAAGAACTGAAAAATCTACGAAGATGAAACGGCCTGATTCCAAGTAACAGGCATGAAATACACCCTGACAACTGACGGAAGGAAGACCTGATGGCCGGTGAGCAGCACAGAGACGAGAAGCCTGGTGAGTGACCAAAGGAACAAACGGAAACCTCCGCGGGCTCGCTTACCTCTTCTCGTCACACAAAGTCACAGATCTGGAACTACCACCCAGTGGCTGGGATGTGGAGGCACACGGACACCTACGTGGTTCCCATTAGGGGTTTCCAGGGTGGACGGCTAAGATGAGGATGGCAAGATGAGTGTAAACTGTGCTTCCCCTGTTGCCCAAAGAACGCAGAAAGGAAACTTCAAGAACGAAGAAAAGAATATAAACATGAGCAACTTTTTCCTGAATGCATCTACTCAGGCAAGGGAAACAATAAAAAAATGAACAAATGGCACTACATCAAGTCAAAAAGCAAAAGTGAAGGAACAAAACAGCAGCAGACTTACAGACTCCAAGAAGGGACTAATGGTTACCAAAGGGGAGGCGTGGGGGAGGGCAGGGGGGAAGGGAGGGAGAAGGGGATTGCGGGGTATCATGATTGGTGCACATGGTGTGTGTGGGGTCATGGGGAAGACAGTGTAGCTCAGAGAAGACAAGCAGTGACTCTGCGGCATCTTACTACACTGATGGGCAGTGACTGCAATGGGGTATGGGGGGTACTTGATAATAAGGGTGAATGTAATAACCACATTGTTTTTCTTGTGAAACCTTCATAAGAGTATATATCAGTGATACCTTAATAAAAAAATAATAAGCTTGTTTAATAGATGCAAAGAAGGCTATATTGATAGATATATAATGAGGGAGGGAGACATGATAAAGTTGTGAGTTGTAGAACCTAAGTGATGGTAATAGGTGTTAACTGTAAAATGTAATCAACATGACTACTTGTCTAAAATTTTTTATAATAAAATAATTAATAAAAATTGGAAAAGAAAAAAAAAGAACGAAGAAAATGATTGTGTTTGGGGGAATACCTTTTATGGGATTCAACGTCTTCATGTGTCAACACAGGGGATTAGGCCTAATCTTATCTAGGGTCCATTTCAGGCACAGAATTTCAAAATTACTGTATGATCATGTGTCACTTTTAAGGGTCTATGTTAAAGGTGGACAACTCAAATATTTAGAGGCATTAGACACTCCACATCAACGTGTGAAGTGTGCCATGTACGGCCAGTGGTGAACTAGACAATAAAAGACCATTTAAAGCTGTGTGACCTTGAGACTGGCGCTCAACCTCTCTGTGCCTATCTGCTCATAGCAAAACGAGGATGCCAACAGAATCCACCTCAAAGGCTTGGTGTAGAAACCCAATGAAGTCATTTATACACTGTGTTCAGCAAAACATCGGGTACATGCCTAGAACTCTATAAACACTGGCTGCTATTATTATTGATCATCTTAAAGCTGTATGAAAAATTGACATGATTGAAGACACTTTAAAATAAAGCCTGAGAGGCTGCTATACGGAAACGGCCTACCTGCCTTTGAACTGGGCCAAAACTGGACGGAGCCACTGGGCAGAAGTGGCGATTGTTTTACAAGCAATTGTCTGCAAAGCCGACAGAACAGGCATTCGGACTGTGGACTTTCTGAAGAGCTAACTAAGCATCCTGGAATAGTCTTGTTTGCTAACACCAAGAGTCCGTCAGTGTGTGACCCGTGGTGCTCAGCCTGTTAGCACCAACTGACAGTTGTTCTCCTTTTCATCCTAGTCATACAATCGCTCCCCCTGCCCCCCTTCTCAAAAACCCTTGCCCGCACCCCACCAGAGGGAAGCTTTTCTGGTTACTGCAGGAATCTGCGCTCCCCGACTGCAATTCTTTGATCCAAATAAACCCTCATTTGCCTGTCGTTGGGGTCCTTATTCTCACGTTGACAGCTGAGATGATTACTAGTGTTCTGTGATTCGCAGGGAAGACGACATGAGAACAACGCTGGTGAAGCGTGGGGCACAGCACAGGCATTGAACAGAAAGCCACTGTGCGAGACAGGGCCCTCCCGGGAAACAGACCCGATAGGATCTAGTCTGTACAGGGATTTATTATGAGGAGCTGGCTCCTGCGGTTGTGGAGGCTGAGAAGACAGGCTATCCACCCTCTGCACAGGCCACGTGCAGCTCAGCCAGCGGGTCAGAGAGGATTCACCCCTCCTGCACCTTTGACCCATTCAGACCCTTAACAGACTGCAAGATGCCCTCCCGTCCACCCGCTCCTGGGAGGACCACCGGCCTGGCTCCGCCTGCGGATTCAAATGCTGGTCTCCGGATACACCGTCACAGACGCACCCAGAAATCACGTTTTCCCAGGCCTCTGAGCACCGGGTGGTCAAGCGGACATGTAACTAACCACCAAAGCCACCAAAAGCAGGGGGTGCGGGAACATTGACCAATAGAATCCCGTAAGACCATACAGCGTAGAGGAAATGCCGCAAAGCGGTGGGCCGCGGCCGCCAGGCGTGCTTGGTCAACATAGTGCTTGCAAAACAATTTTGATTGGAGTCCATCTCTAAAAACAGAGACACGTTCCACATGAATTGGGATTTCTAGGTGGGAAAAAACACAATCTAGGGGAATTCTGCGTCCGCATCCCCACACGGAGCCCTGGGCTGGGGAGTGGGACGGCTCCCCAATCCTCCCCAGGCCCCGCCGCTGCCTGCGGCTCACACCAGCCGCCCCTCCCTCGCGTCACGTGCCCGGTCCGCCGGCGCGGAGCAGTGCCCGGCTGCGCCCCGCCGGCAATTGCGGGGTGTGGCCACCAGGTGGCACCGCGGCCGCGCGCGGCCCAAACCCGAGGGGCGCGGGAGTCTTCCCACTACCCGGGCGCTCGGGGGAGCGGCGCGCACGCGTGCGCCCCAGTGAGTGCGGGGAGGGAGCCTGGCGTGTCAGCGCACCGAGGGAACTGAGGCTCACCGAGAGGCTGCCACGCACGGTCCCCATTTATAAGACGGGCAAAGCATCTCTGGGTTGGGGGAGTATGTGGGTTCAGCAAGTGGCATTAGCTGTTTTTATTATGGCGGGGGTATCATTAGTGGACGCATTGGACCAGCACCTCTGCTGGTGGCTGCCGGCGTCGGGCCTTCTCCTCCGGGAAAGGACCCTGCCTTGCAGCTGGCCCGCGGCTGAGTCCAGGCTGCATTTCCCAGCCGCTTGCAGCCCGTGTTCTGGGCACGGACGTGGGCAGGGGATGCACCGCGTCACCCATCCTCGCCCTCCCCCTCTCCCCCCTTTAGACCTCCCTGCACTGCTTCCCGGAAGCCGTCCCTGCCCCGCCCCAGCTTGGGGGACGGAAGCGCTTACTCGCCCCTGGTCCTCTGGGAGGCAGCGCTTCTCCTCCGGTAGCTCTTTCCACACCCTCACGGCTGCCCTTTCCTTTGACCCCTGCCAGCCCCGCCCCGTCCCCGAGGACTGCGAGATGCCGCTGACACCCACTTATCTTTCCTTTTTTTTCCTCCAGCTTTATTGAAATATAGCCGACATAACACCATTGCGTGCGTTTATGTGTAGAGATATAATGTGCTTTGATGCGTTTCTATATTGCAATATGATCACCACCTTAGCATTCGCTAATTTCTTTGGAATATTATGTTTTAAAAACCGGCCCAGCGCCACCTGGGGCTGAATGGAGCCCAGTCTCTGGGATGGGGACCCGCGTCCCCACCCCCGGGTGGTGATTTCCAAAGTGCAAGAGATTAAAGGACAGGTTGCTGTAAACTTTGCAACTAGGATAGACTAGACTGTGCCTTAATTTAGCGGCTACTCTGTCACGGTTTTGTTCAGAATCATAAAGGGGCCTAGGGATCCAAGGACGCAGGCGCCAGAGAGGGCTTACGCGATCTGATCTGATCCCGATCACAATGCGTGATTTTTTCACACACCACGAATCTCTGACGCTGCCTGGGCGTCCTACAATTTAACTCAATTCCGACGCCACCTGGAGATGGCATCGGCTCCCACAGGGGGAGGGCTCCGTCCTCCAAGGCTGCCCCTTCAGATGCTAGTCTAAGTCCAGGTTGGCACTGGTGCTTCTGATCCACCAGCTACAGACTGTAGGTTCCGACGACCCCCTCCTCGGGTTCAATTAATTAGCTAGGGCCGCTCACCTAACTCGGAGAAATATTTCACTTGGTAGATCGCTGGTTTATTATGAAAGGGTAAAACTCAGGTACAGCCAGATGGAAGAGGTGCATTCGGCCAGGTATGGGAGAGGGCGACGGGTTCCCACCCTCCCAGCCTGCCCACCACCCCGGAGACTCCGAGCACCACCGCCCCTTTTGGGTTTCGGTGGAAGCTTCGCTACACAGGTGTGATTAAGCCGTTGGCCAGGGAGATGGATTCAGCTGGAAAGTTCCAATCCCCTGATCAAGAGGTTGGTTGCCTTGGCAACCAGCCCCCATCCTGTGGTGCTTTCCAAGTCAGCTATTAACATAAAAAAGGCACCTTCATCTCTCGAATCTAGGAGGGGTTTTAGGAGCGCTGGGCCTGGAATGCGGATGAAGACCAGTATTTATTACAAATCAGACATGTATATTGCTATGTGATCATGATAATACCAGCGGTAGGAAAACTACGTGGCTAACGGGGATTCTGACGTTGGGGGATGTACGGGGCCATCTTCCTCTGCCCGCTCCGCTCGGTGGTCCTACTAGGGAAATGGGGATCGTCGGAGTAAACTGCATGCACGAGGACGCAGCGAAAGTTTAGGAAAATAAGCGCTTTACACGCCTCAGCACACAATGAGTAGTCGTGTGTGGCCGCCCTCGTTGGCTGCTAGAGACTCTATCAAGCAGGTAATGTGTCATTTAAAAGCAAGGGTGTACTAGCCGCTTTGAAGAAAACTGCGCCCCAGGCCTTTTACACGTGAGGCCTAGAAACGCCAACGGCTCCGCGCGGGGCGGGGGGTGCCTGGGGAGGAGCCACATCCAGGCAGGACCCGGGGCGCAAACTCCTATCCGGGCCGCGCGCTGCCCAGGAGCAGGGGCGGGAAGAAAGCGCTGATGGTGGGGGTGGGGGACAAATTTTGACCCGCCCAAGATGGGCCCTTTCGGCATATTTATTATTTTAAGCTCTAGTTTTAAGAAACTGCTGACACAGAGAAGCTCTAAAAACCTTTCAGTCGACGTTTCCTAAGAGACATTGGCATTTATAAGAAAGTCTCTTGAAAGGTGTCGGTGCAGGTCGGGACTTAATCTGCATAACCGGTCGGGTTTGCTGCACCTTTCCTGGTGACCTCCACAAGCCTTTGTCTTTGGCCAAAATGCTATCTGAGGTGACGGCTGCCGACCATTTCTTCGTTACTCATTTTCCTGGGTCCCTCCCATGTACACAATACACATTATTAAACTGTTTTCCTCCTGCTCATCTGTCTTGTACCAATTTAATGAGACCAGCCAGAAAACCTGGCCGAGGAGAGATGACCTTCCCGCCTGCCCCTCTGAGCGGCCGGCTGGGGAGTGCAGTGAGGCCCAGGTCTCAGCGTTTGGTCCTGTGCACGGCAAACACTCAGAACGGGCAGGCCGCCGCCGCACTCATGCAGCCGAGGCTGGTCTAGAGCAGTGGCCACCGCCGGATTTTAGGGCCACTTGTTCAGGGTGGGAGGTTGGAGGGGGCAACAGGTGGTAACAGGTGGTAACGCCACACCTTGCCACCCCACCCTCAGCCCAGGCACTGCGGTTTGACCACCGGCCTAATTCCAGGTCAGGCCTAATGTGGGAAGAAACAAAAATAGTAATAAAATGTTAACATTAGAGGGAAAAGGTCATTTTGGACCAGACTTCTCGGGTGGAGGGTGCAGGATGCCCTGGGCTGCAGACAGCAGGCGGGCACCCCAGCGCTCCCTCACTTCTGCCCAAACTGGCTACGGATTTGGAGGTTTCCACTTACTCTCACCATCCCCTCAGGTTTGAGAACTTGCTGGAATGACTCTTAGAACTCAGGAAAGAACTCTACTTATGGTTACAGTTTTCTTACAAAGGACAGGTTGGTGAGGCAAGACTTTATCTCTCAAAGGTTCTTCTGGTTGGTCTAAGAATGGACATGAGACAGATTAACAGGAGAAAACAAATTTAATTTTGTTTGTATGGGAACCCCATATACAAGAGAGCTTCCAAAACAGGTAAAATGAGGACTATATGCCATCCTGGCCTAAGGAACCGATGGGAGGCTTCAGAGGGGGCAGGGCACTGCCAGGGCAATGGAGAGCAGGCTTGTGATGTTTGCCCTGCGGTACACGTGGGTCACTCGGAAAAATGATCTCTGATAATGACTGTTACCCTGGAAAAGACTCCAACTAGGCTTTTCTAGGTATTTGGGCAAACGCTGCTGAACCCTGCAGGGTCTTAATTGCCTTTAGCTCAAACACGTCCACCTGACAAGCTCTGTCCCCAGCCCCGCACCCCTCCCCCCCAGGTGTGGGTTCACCAGGTGGCCCAAAGCCCAGACCCTCTAGTTGCCCTTTCCAGCTAGAGGTCTCACCAGCCCCTACCCTGGAACTGACCCGGGCCCACCTAGAGGCCCCTTTCGGCACACCCCCAGGAGGGGTCGACGGGCCACTGGAGTTAACAGAAGCTCCCCCAGCACTGGGTGTTTAAAGGGCTCCAGGATGCCCTCCCAGAAGCCGACAACAAAAGCCAACCGAATTCTTACTCTCCAGCAGACTGCGAGGCCAAGAGATTACTGTGCTGACCCATGATCAAGGTTCAGAAGACCCAGCACCCCATCTCCTCTTTCTCAGGAAGTGAACAGCAGCTTCCCGGGCACTGCGTATGGTCTGGGCATCCTGGACCCCGCCACCCCTCAGGTTCCCCACTCACGATCCGAGAATTGTAAGGACCACCACTTCGGTCCGCCAGCGGCCCTGGGCCCGGCCCCCAAAGAGCCGGCAGAAGCCTGCAGGGCCAGCATTCTGGGCTGGGCTGTTTCACCCCGTGATTTCCTTCTGGGGGCCTGGGACGAGACCAAGCCCCAGGAGGCTGCCAGAAGAAGCAAATGAGAGGGTGCCACTGCGGGTCTGACAAGGGGTCAGGGAGCCTCATCTTGATTCCTGGGTGTCTAGTTGACGGGGCAGCTCCTGGCGCCCAGCTGCCGAGGCGACCATCCTGGTCGTCCTAGGGTCGTGACCCTGGACCCCGGGCTCCCCACACAGGTGCTGACAGCACCAGGCAGGGGAGGTGCAAGGATTCCACGCACTTCCTCCGTCAAGCCCTGGAGCAGAGCCTGGACACACACAGCGCGGGGCGGACAAGGGCTATTTACCCACATGCACACAGGGGCCGAAAGGGAACCCGGGCCCCGTGGTCCCGCCTCCACTGGGCCGTTCTGAAGCAGCACACCGACCTCCTTGCCCCTCCTGCCCAGAGCAGGAGCCCGCGCGGGGAGGCGCAGCCAGGGGCCGAGTGCCGCAGACCCCTACACGCTCACGTCCAGCGTCCAAGGAAGGGGCATAGGAACTCCGAGGTTGGCAATAACAAGGCTCTCCGATACTCCTTTCAGAGGGGGGCATAATGAGGCCTCTAAAGAAGGCTCTGCAGCGGCCTCCCTGCCTCTAATCCCTCCCACCCGCCGTGTCTCCGCGGGGCCCGGCAAGGCGCCGCCCGCCGTTTGGGACGCGAATTAGCCGGTGTGCTGGCGCCGAGGCTGCGCTGGCGCCGCCTCCGCGTCGGGCGCCCCACCGAGCCGCGCCCGGGCACACGCGTGCGTCCCGCGGTGGCGCGCCAGGTGCGCGCACTTGCCGAAAGCCTTGCCGCAGCGCTCGCACACGAAGGGCCGCACGCCCGAGTGCACGCGTAGGTGCTGCGCCAGGTAGGGGCGCTGGGTGAAGGCCTTGCCGCACACGGCGCACGCGAAGGGCCGCTGGCCGGTGTGCAGGCGCTGGTGCCGCTGCAGCGCGCCGGGCGAGCCGAAGGCCCTGCCGCAGTCCCCGCAGCCGTGCGGCCTCTGCGGCCCGAGGGCCTTCCGGGGGCGCGCCGGGCGCGTGCTCGGGCTGCGCCTCTCGCCGCACTCGCTGCACCGGAGCGGCCCCTTCCCGGAGGGGATCCTCGGGTGGCTGAGCAGGTCCGAGCGCTGCCCGCCGCTCTTCCCGCAGACCGCGCAGCGCTGCGGGCTCCCCTCTGCGGTTTTCCCGGACTGACTGACAGGCCGGCTGCCCGTTCTCCCGAGCCCGTAACATCGGGGGCCTTCGTCCTCCACGATGGTCAGCTCCCCCAGGAGCGGCTCTTGGTCGTCGGCCGCGTCCTGCCTCCAGGCCTCTCGGGGCTCGGCGCGCTGAGAGACCTCCATCATGCCCTCTGGGGTTACTCTCCAGAAATGGCCCGGTTCTGGTGCCTCCAGCTAAGTGGCTCCTGCTGAAAGTTTGAAAATGCACCCATCATGCCACAGGGGTTCCAAAGAGGAAAAGAAAAAAAAAAACAACCCAGTTCTTGGGTGCGCCCCTTTTCCCAGATTATCATATCGATGTGCACAAGGGGCGCGCTGGGGGCGGAGCGCCAAATACGTTTATCCCAGTTCCACCTCCTAATGGCTCAGGGATTACGCGCCTCAGAGACCCGTTTATAAGTATGGACTTGAATTCCTGCCTCCCGGGTGGGTGCCGGGTTCAGACCAAATAAGGATTGCATGGGCCCCACCCCATGACCTTATCCAGACCCAGTCACCTCCCAAAGGCCCCGCCTTCAAACGCCATCACAGTGGCAATGAGGGGGTAGCGGGTACAAATATTCAGAGCCTCGGGGCCAGAACCCGCAGCTTGTACGAGCTGGAAGAGCGTCTCCAAGCGGCTTCCACAGGGAAATAGTCTTCCCCAGGCTGTTAGCTGATGTGAAGGGTTAACTAGACAAGACTGCACTAGTTTAGGTGAAAGGGTTAGTAACTGAATGAAGGAAACCGAAGGTGGGACAAAGACCTCGTGAGGCTTTAGGAATGAAACATTAATTAATGTTGAGCACAGCAGACCTTCACAGATGGTCTTATTTGTGTTTCTCAATCTTCCTACATATGAGTCTTTTGAGTTTTTAAAACAATGCCCTGGGCTACAACCAAGACAATCTGAACCCATCTCCAGAGGTGGGGCCAGCATAATATTTTTTTACAGCTCAAGTGTTTCTGGTGTACAACCAAGACTGAGAGCCATTGAATGTACAAAGTTTATTTTTGAAATGAAACTTCATTGTACTGCCCCCAAATGGCAAGCCAGTATCACTTGCCATAAAGATAGTCCTACCAATGAATACAATTAAAAATGATAGAACCTATGTATTAATTACCTTATCTGTGGTCATTATTTCACAATCTTTGTGTACGTATATATATAATTCATATGTATCTCTACATAAGTTGTACACATTAAACATGTATATTTTATTTGCCAATAAAAAATATATATATATAAATGATAGAACCTAATATAAGGGAGATTGGTAAGCATCAGAGCTGATACACCACGCTTATTCCCTAGCTATGGTTCAGAAACCCTGAGAGAACTGAAAAAAATAACTTCCTGGGCACACAATTCAGTGTTGCCAATGTCTTATGCCTTCAGGGATCACGAGGGGGCACTAACCGAGTTAGACTCTTATTTCAGAGACAGGCAAGGGAAACATGGCTAGGCCCAGTTTTGGCACACAATTGGAAAACCAAATACTGATAGGCAATGGTGAGGGTATATCTAAGACAGGAGGCCAAAGATACTGCACACGGAGAACGGAGGGTAAGTTTGGGGTGGGGGCGATGGAACACAGGACTGACTAAAGTTTTAGCACCTAAAGACCCCAAGTCGGCTGTGCGCCCCTTGTTATTCTACAGATGGGGCGACGTCGCACCAGACAGCTTTTTGCCCAAGGTCACCAAGCAAAGTCGAGGCAGTGCCTGGCCCAGAAGCTCAAGTCTTAAGTCCATCCCCATCATTTCCACTCGAGGAAACTCAGAACTCGTCAAGGACGAGGGCCGAGCAGGGTCACGCAGCAGTGGCCATGACAAGGACAGATTTCTGGAATCTCAGTGTCTCATCCCCAAAACCTATAGCATCCCTCAGGAAGAACAAAGTCATGGGCTGCGTGCTGAGAAGGGACGCGCTCATGAAACCCAGTGAGCCCAGTTTGCAGACCAACACACTGGGGGGGAGGGGCAGGGTATTTGTCCAAATCCTCAAAGATGGCTGTGGCACAAACACTTGGGTGGTCCTTGAGTGCGGGGCATTGTCCTAAGCCTCCTTAATCTTACGGGTTAAGTTCTATGTTCTTATTTTAGGTGGGGAAACTGAGGCACGGGGCATGTGTACCTCGCCCAGGGTCTCAGGGCTAGTAAGCAGCACAGAAAGAGCTCTAAAGATCATTGCACAAAAAGGAAATCGGGGCCTCGGCTCACGCTTCCCGAGGTTGCGGGCACGGAGTGGGCGGCCCAGAGAAGGGGGCGCGGCTCAAAACCCACGACCCTTTCAAATCTGCTCTCTCACCGCCCAGGGAAAGCTATGACGTCACAGGCGAGCGAGCAGAGTCATGACGTCACAGGCGAGGGAGCAGGGCTGTTACCAAGGAAACTGGAATCACCTTTGGAAATCCGGGAGGGGAAGCGGGCGGCGCACTCACCTCCCAGCACACTTCGGGGCCTGCACTTCTGGCCTTGGGAGCGAGCACGGGGCGCCTCCACGCGCAGGCTCGGCCTCCCCACAGCCCGACCTGCGATGCGACCCAGGTGACGGAAGCTCACGGACCCCTGGACTCCACCGACCGCGAATGAGCGTGGGGTTACCGCAATGCGCATGTGCATACTGACTGGTCCTTTAACGGAGCCGTGCGGCCTCTCCACCAATCGCAATCTTTCTGCCAGTTTGGCCCTGCCTCATTCGTCAAGCTTCCGGCGTCTCGCTGTCTCCAAGGCAACCCTCGGCGGAATGTCTGGGACAGAGAGGCCCAGAGACTTTTGGGCATTGTAGTCTCAAATGGACAGAGGAACGGGAGACGCACTTATTTCTAAATAGATTGTGATAAAAATGCCTGCATCCAGGCATGATTCGTGGGTAGGCAGCGCTTGCAAACGCTCTCACCGACCACTGTTTGCTGGGGAAACGACAGGGAAGGACGAGGGAGATGGCCCCCTGCCCCGGACTGGCCGGACCCACCCGGGATCGGCGGTGATCGCCCAGCCACAGCACCGCTGATGGGATGAGTAACATTCCTGCCCCAGGCGTTCGGCTTCCTTTAGCTGGCACCACTTGAGGTAGACGGTGGGGGTCTCTGAGCGCGCGGCGGCCACCATGGTAACCCTCCCGCTCGGCCTCCGCCCCTTGCGTGGTGAAGTCCCACGCCACGCCCAGCTAGGAGGCGGAGGGCGCATGCGCCTGGGATGGTGGGCGGGGCGTCCGGGGCGTCCGTTAGTGGTCGTGACGCCTGGAGCCCCGTCGGCCGGGGCCTGCTGTCTTCCAAGTGCCCAGAGACTTGGCTGGAATTCGTTCTCTCGTTTTGTTTGTTCATCTTTTGTTTCCAATCTGGCTGGACACCTAGACCCTCCGCTCCAGCCTGTCTTCGGCAAACAAGGTCACTGCCTGCTCGGGGCCCCGAGAACGGTGCAGTGCTGAGCGTTTATTCGCTCAGCAGGTCGTTACTCAACGCCTAGAAGGGCCAGTTGCCAGGGAGACAGTGGTGACCTAGCTGGGGGCCTGCCTGCGCGCTGTTTGGCGAGGAGAGGAAGAAAGTGAACCCATATTTGCCAACCTCAGCGACATTTGGGACTGAGTACTTGGGATGGTGGTCGTCCTGTGCACGTAGGATGCTGAGCCGCTTCCCTGGGCTCCGCCACTAGATGCCGGGAGCACCCCATACCGCCCGCCAGTCGTGACAACCCAAAATGTCTCCAGACGCTGCCAAATGTCCCTCGGGGTACACTGCCCTTAGTGGGAATCCCCAAATCTTTATGCAAAAGAGTAGACCTTGGAATGAATGAGTGAAATCTGGATCAGAAATCAGCTCTGCCACTATTGGAACTTGCTTGGGTGCAAGTCATCGGTTTTGTTGACTATAAAGTGGGCAGCATAATACAACGGCCTTATGGGTTTATTGCTAGGATTACATGACATCTATGAGTCTTGGCACCCTACACATTATTCTCAATGTTGGGTGAATGGAAGAACCGAGCATTCTACCATTTCAACAAGTATACAGTTTATTGTAGGAACAGTTTATTGTAGGAACAGCCTGGAAGAGAAGTGGGGAACGCCTGCATATGCTCACTCAGCTGCTCTCCAGGCCTATCTTCTCATGGCCCCTTCCAACCTCTGGGCAGACAGGTGTTATTCAAAGGACCCAATTCATTTGGCAGTGCTTCCTAGGAGGTGAGGCTACTCAGAAGATGGAGGACGCCTGAAGGTTGAGATGAAATGGAGCAGGGTGGCTAGAAAGAACCACAGGGATTGGTTCTAAGGGAAAAAAGAGAGAGGAATGTATTTGCATCAATTTGTGTGCTAGACCACTCTCCTCTCTCACTGTGCTCCCCCCGCCCGGTCCTTCCAACCCACCAGGCTGCTCCACCACCTGAAACAGCCCTGCATCTCAACAGGCGGGCTCCTCCCCAGCCCTTAGCACAAACGTCTCCTCTTCAGAGAGGGATTCTTCCTGCCACCGGTGGGAAGAAGCACGACCTCCAGTTCCTCTCGGGCAGCACCCCTCTGGCCTTCCAGGAAACTCATGTGGTTGCTAGTTTACCCCCGCCCCCACTACCCCACTAGAGGGCGCACTCCTGAGCACAGGGACCTCTTCTGAGGCAGCCGGGCAGTACCCCCAACACGGCTCACTGGAGCCCTGCAGGGCTGAGGCAAGGAGTGAATATAAAAGGTTTGCCCTGGGCACTGGAGTCCCAGTAGTAGGTCACATGGCCTTCTTGCTCCCAAAGGGCTCAGTCTAGTGTAGGGGTGCCCAGACTACAGCCCCAGGGTGACTCCAGCCTGTGCGCCATTTATATATATAAATTTTTTACTTGAGGTAAAGTCCACATAACATAAAATTCACCATTTAAGAATTTTAACCAATCCAGGTCCATCATAGAGTAGTTGCTAAATATATATATTATATATATATATTGAGTTCCTTAATAAATTAAACATGGAATCACCATACCTAGGTGTGCACCCAAGAGAATGAGAAGCAGGTGTTCAAACAAAAACTTGTACACAAATGTTCACAGCAGCACTAGTCACAACAGTCAATAGGTGGGAACACCCCAAAAGTCCTTCAGCTGATGAGTGGGAAAACAAAATGCGGCGCATTCACGCAGTGGGAAGCCAGTCAGCCACAAAGCAGGATGAGGCCCTGAGGGACCTAGAGAATGATGCCCGTGAGGGAAGCCGGACAGAAGGCCACATGGTGCCTGATTCTGGTGAGGCGAAACGGCCAGAACAGGCAGATCCAGAGAGGGAGGGAGACAGAGCTGACCAAAGGTCTCCAGGGGCTGGGGGGAGAGACTGCTTACGGGCCCAGGGGTTCCTTTTGGGGTGATGAATTCATAGATGGATGCCTCTGCTCTCCATGTGTAATGCTCTTGTTCGGCCGCCTTGAGTGGAAGCTTCCTGCCGCCTCCTGCCCCCTCTCCCTGCTGCTCTGCCAGCCCCCCTCTCACTGCTCCCCTGGTGAAGGGTGAGAACTCGGGGTCCCCGCACAGTCCTACAGTGGGAGTGTCCAGACCCACGTGGGGCTGGTTCCTACACCGACACCGGGCAGGGGGGCCCAGCCCTCCCAGCCAGCGGCGGGCAGACCCGGCCCCGCTGTGACGCACCTGCTGCCCAGATCTAGGCCACAGGGTGGCAGTGACCCTGGGGAGGCTGACGGAGGGGCGACGTGGAAAGAGAGAGAAATGGCAGGGGTGAGGACAGTCCGCGTCCTTCCTCCCCCCCTTCCTTCCTGCCGCCTCCTGCCCCCTCTCCCTGCTGCTCCGTCAGCGCCCCCCTCACTGCTCCCCTGGTCTGCACCATCTCCCGGCAGGTTCTCCTCCTCCGCAGGGGTGACAGTGTCCTCTGACCTGGGCTTCCTCAACCGCATCACTACTGACATTTTGACCTGAATGTCCTTTGTCATGGGGGCCTGTTCTGGGCACCGTAGGATGTGGGGTGGCCTCACTGGGCTTCCCCTACTAGGCGCCAGGAGCACCTTCCCCCCGTTTTGATGACTATGAACGTCCCCAGACACTGCTGAGCTCCCCCTGGGTGGCAAAGTCGCTCCATTTGGGAACCCCTGGTCTGACCGAGCTCAAGCACGGGGCTCAACTCCATGGCCCTTCATTCCTCGTCCCTCGCACCCATGCCATTTGCGCTTCTCCTTGTAGAACGGCTGCAAGGTCTCCCTGAGCTCCACTACCATCACCAGACACCCTGGCTGGGCCACCCAGACCCCCTTCTCTCAGTCTCCTTGCTTCCACTCTTGCCCTGATTCCAATTCACTGTCTGTGTGCAGCTTCCAGAACGATCCTCCCATGCCTCAGATCAGGTATCACCAATGGGCTCTACACCAACATAGAATAAAAATCTCCTCCTTGCCCTGGTCCACGGAGCCCCTTGGTGACCCGGAGTCCCTCTGCCCCCCTCAGCCCATGCAGATTTCCTTGGGTTCCTTGATGGCACACAGTGCATTTCTGCCTCCGGGTCTTTGCCTCTCATGTTCCCTACGCTCATGACGTGTCCCCTGGCGCGGCCCCTTTCTCTGGGACTTGTCCCACCACCCCTGCCATGCGAGCTCAGGGGCCTTGTGAGTCCTGTGCTGCTGAGTCCCCAGCATCTCACACAGACTTGCTACCCACATAAAGATTTGAGGAAGGAATGCATGGGAATGAGTGGCTACTGGCCGTTCTGCAAGTCATACTCACAGTGTCTGCTCTGGTACACACAGCGTTTCCTCTGCAGGAATGCCTCCCGCCATCCCCGCATCAGTGGCTAGTTCTGTCCACATGGAGTGGGGCGGCCTCTCTTTCAGGAGCCCCTCCATGAGCCCGTCCTTCCTCTGGGCTGGGGTAAGAGCTCCCCCTCCTTCACTGACGGCCCCCTGGCCCCCCTGAGGCCCCCACCCAGTGGTCCAGCCGTCTCTCTCCCTCTGTCCCTCTCCCTGCACCCTCCACCCTGAGGTCCCAGCTCCTTCTTACCCAGTCCCCTTTATTGTCGGACACAAACAGGAAGGTGACCATCATATAGGCGCATTTCAACACATTCCAGCTGTTCTTTCTCCTGGGCAGCTTCCTGGAGGGTGTGGTGGCTGGGGGGAGCTTTGCTGGGTAGAAGCCCTGGAAACGGCTTACCCCGAAGGCCCTCCCCGCCTAGAAATCTCCGCTCCCAGCCCAGAGCTCCCTTCTGACATCCGCCACCCCATCCCCATCAGCCTCCTGCACTGAAGTTTCTGTCTATTGCGGCAAGGTCCCCACCTGTCCTCTCCCTGGCCGAGGGGCTGGCCTTGCCAGCCAACCCCAAATTCCTGCTCAGCCTCCTGCCCCACGTCCCTCCCCGCTACCCACCCCGGAGGGTGAGAGCCCCTCAGGGCCTGCTTCTCAGTGGGTGGGCTCCTCCCTTCACACCCAGTGCTACGTGAATGTCTTTCTTACCACCCAATATTCCTCCTCTCTTCTTTTTTCATTTTGAATTTTTATGAAGATATTACACACAAAAACCTCAAAGTTTTACTAATAAACTGTGAAAATGAAATACAAAGTGGAGATTGGACTTAGAAATTTCCCTAGAGTATGGTAGACAAAACCATGAAAGCCATGGAAGCCAAAATTAAATGCAGCTTATTTGATTAAAAAAAAAAAACACGTTAGTTTGTGTAAATGTCTCTGATAATCGTAAAAGAAACATAAGTCATCTTCCTAAGAAACAGTATCAGACAGTCACGCGGAGGCAGTCCCCTCTCTGCAAGGACCCTCACTGTAAAGGGCAGACCACCTCCGGGTTGTCACTGTGTAAACCATCCTGCGACAGCCGTCACGTGCGAGCTTCAGGTCAGCTTTGGATTTGAAAGCTCCCGGCACACGAACCGTTCTTATGTGCATAATAAACTCCTACTAAACATTATTTTACTGACCTGGTGGTTTTCACTTTGCTACTCCTGGATTTTTGACAAAACATACCTGTCTAAACAGGCCCCTTTCTCCCGCACACACACACACAAAAAAACAACGTTGGGAAATACAAATAAAAAAGGGGGAGAAAATGTAATGTCCCTAGAGCATTAAGGGGGGTAAGTTTTTCTCTTTGTGGTTTCAACCCTTTTGGGTCAGTGTCCCTGGAAGTAATTTTCTCGATATTCATAACACGTGGGGTCTTCTCAGAACTTTAAGAATCCGTTGCCTGGAGGTGTCGGCGGAAAGCTCGGGGCCGCGCTCGGGGCGGCCCGGTAACGGCCAGGACGGCCGAGGGGCGGCGGGGTCCCGGTCCGGAGGCAGCCCTGGTGGCGGGGCCGCGGCCCGTGCGGCCCGTGCGCCCGGCTGCCCACCAGGCCCGCCGCGGCGGCAGATGTGGCCGCGCCCGGCGCGCAGCTCCGGCCGGAACGAAGGGGGTGGAGGCCTTGCTGGGAGGGACTCAGGATCGGGGACGCGACGGGGGACCGCTGACGTCCTGCGAGGCAGCACTGCGGGAGCTCCTGAGACGGCGGACGCGCGTGATGGAGGCTCGCCCGGCCCTCCGGGATCGGGAACTCAGAACTCTCCGCGGACAGCTCGGAGCACCGCATCGGCACGTGGAAGGGCACCAGGAGGTCCAGCACGAGATGGCCGCGCAGTACAAGCAGGAGCTGAAGAGACCGCATGGAGAACTGGGCAGACTGAAGAGAAGCTATGAAAAGCTACAGAAAAGGCGCATCAAAAATCACAGGGACAATCGGTCTGAAATTGAAAGGTTAACTGGAAAAATAGAGGAATTTCGTCAGAAATCACTGGACTGGGAGAAGCAGCGCTTGAGTTATCAGCAACAGGTGTCTTCTCTGGAGGCACAAAGGAAGGCTCTGGCTGAACGATCAGAGATAATTCGGGCTCAGCCTGCCGATCGGAAACAGAAATTAGAGCCCGTGGAACTGTCAAGACAGTCAGAAATTCAGCATCTGAGCAGTAGGCTGGAGCGAGCCCGGGACGCTGTCTGTGCCGGTGAGCTGGAGATGGAGCGCCTCACCACGAGGGTCAGTGACTTGCTTGGAACTAGTATGACTGTTATGCAAGAACAGCGGCAAAAAGAAGAAAAACTGAGGGAGTCTGAGAAACTTTTAGAGGTTTTGCAGGAAGAAAAAAGAAAATTGAAGGCAGCTCTTCAGTCACAAGAAAATTTCCACGAGGCAAGAATGCAAAAGAAAAAGCTACCAGCAAAATTAAAGGTGACTGACTCTCAGCACACAGTAGCGGCCATCAGGTCACTGGAGGAGCCTCAGGCAGAAAGGAGGTACGTGGGTCAAGGGCAGGAGGAGTCAGACGAGGCGCTTTCCCACCTGGATGTGACCCACAATACCAAAGAACTTCTGCAAGCAGAGGTGACTCGTCTAGAAAGCAGCTTGGAGTCTGTGAGCACAACATGTAAACAGCTGAGCCAAGAACTAATGGAAAAATATGAAGAATTGAAGAAAATGGAAGTATATAACAATGAGTACAGGGCAGAGATTAAGAAGCTGAAAGGGCAAATTTTACAGGCTGAGCAAAGTCACGGTTCTGTACTAGAAGGGATGAAGATGGAAGTCTCCCAGCTAACTCGGGAGTTACCCAAGCGAGATATCATGATCGCTTCTGCCAAAAGTTCTTCCTCTGACACGGAAAAGAGACTCAAAGCAGAGATACAAAAGGCAGAAGAAAAAGCAAAAGAGCGTAAGGAGGTTTTGGATCAGATGGAGTCACTCAAGCTAGAAAATCATCATCTTTCTGAAACAGTGATGAAATTGGAATTAGGTTTACATGAGGCAGAAGAGAATTCACTAGTAGACCTCCAGGAGGATTATATTGAGGCATTCAATAAATTAGTGTCTGAAAATCAACAACTACACAAAGATTTGATGGATAGCAAATCTAAGCTGGAGATTTCAACCCAGATGAGCAAAGAAAACTATGATAGGATCTTAAGACGCACACGCAGCAGAGCCCCTGAGTTCAAGGGTACAGAGTTGAAGCCACCCCATGGCCAGCACAGACCTGAGGGAATAAAGGCTGAGCTCTTCCGCACGGGTCTTCATTCTCCAGGAGAACAAGCGTCAGCTGGTATAGAGCCCATTTCCAGGGACCTCGGTCCCCAGAGTCCTCAAACCAGCCCTGACAGCTCCACCGTCTCTTCGCCTTCTGACTTTCTGTGTGACACGCACTCTTTGTCTGCAGGGCTAGATGCAAATGAAGCCAGTTTTTCTGACACTGTCTCTGAGAATATAAATGACCAAGAAGAGTTTATGTCTTCGTGTCCCTGGCCTGTATCTCCTCTTGGTTCAATGGCTGCAAGATTTTTGTAAGAGGAGGAACTGAGGTCTCATCATATTCTAGAGCGCCTGGATGCCCATATTGAGGAACTAAAAAGAGAGTGAAAAGACAGTAAAACAGTTCACCGTCTTGAAGTAGCCACTTAAAAAAAAAAATCACAAACTGGGAAATAAAAATAGACCCCAAAGAGTTACTGTCGTCTGAAGTAGCAGCTATTTAAAAGCATGAACATATAAAAATCATACTAAAACTTGTGAAGAAATCTGAAAAGCTTATACTTCTCTAAGGCATTTTCACTGCACTGCTTTGTTTGAAGGACTTTTCCCAGCAATAACTTGTAAGAATAAACCACTTTGCAAGGAAAAAAAAAAAATCTGTTGCCTGGTGGTTATTTTGGTCCGTACACAAAGTTCTTAGCCATTAACCCTTCAGAATTGCTTCGACTTCAGTTTGTCTTGCTTCTCTTCCTGAAATGCTAAGTTCACGTGTGGCTCCACTTCTCACTGGCCTCACATGCCGCCTGCTCTTTTCTGTACTTGCTGTACTTTTATCCACGGTGTTTTTCCTGGAATAAGTTCTTCTGACCTGCTTTCCAGCTCGCTAACGTTGCTTTCTGCTGTTACTCCCAACTATTGATTTCTTAATTTCACTTATATTTTTTCCAATTCCAGAATTTCCATTTGATTGAATGTGTTTTACAAATTATAATTCTCTGGTGAAATTATTCATCTATGTTTGTGAGCTTAATAGTCATAGCAATTTTGAAGGGCTTATCCCCGATATCTGGGTCACCTGATCTGGCTTCCTTTCTCTGGGTTTTCAGCCACACTTTTCTGTCACTCAGGACCTGCCTGCTAATTTCCACAGGGAAGAGGGGATTCAGCAAGCAAGGGAAGGGACTGGGTAAAAACAAGAATGTTTCCCACTCCCGCCTCCTCGTGCTGGGCCTCCCCAATCCCCAGGAGCAGCACAGAGGGGCGGAGTGGCCTGAAGGGCGGGCTGCCCGTCGGAAGGACATCCTCTCCGGTACTGAAGCCCTGCTCTCGGTTACCTGGCATCTTAAGGCTTTCTCGTAACCCTGACTGAAGGAACTCCCTGTCCTCAAGATGCTAAAGGGCACGGGTCCACAACTCACCTTCTTCCTTGCAGTCATTTGTTTCTTGTGAAAATGAAGAAAAAGGAGAAAGAAGAGGGAAAGAAGCAAGGAAGGAAGGAAGGAAGAGGAAAGGAAATCAGAAATGATCACTGAATCAAGGAGTGGACGGGGCCCAGATATAAACAGGGCTCTGAGCTTCAGATGAGAGGGGGGATGCAAGCTGCCTCCTGGCTGTCGCTTGACCCCAGGCACTCTCCTGCCTCAGGGCCTTTGCACGTGCTGTTTCCTCTGCCGGGAACACCTTTGCCCAGATGTGCACATGGCGGGCTCCTTCACCTCCTCTGAGTCTTTGCTGAACGTCACATCCCCTGATCGCCCTTTGAAGCCTCTTCAGCCTCTCGCACACTGCACTTCCCTCTCCCTACACGACGCATCACCATCCAACGCACGTTTAACCTACTTCTTATATTTTGTTTTCCTTCTCCTCTCATTAGAACACAAGTTCGATGCAGGCACAGATTCCTGTGTTTCGTTCCTTGCTATACCGCCAACCCCTAGGATAGGACTTAGCACGGAGTACCTAATATTAATTAGTATTTGTTGGGTGAATGAAAACAAAAGTTAAACATTTACAAAGCTCATGAGGTTGGTGATGATAGAGAATGGAAAGTGTGATGATATCTACGGTCTCTTTCAACGTTAAAAGAAGCTAATAACTCTATTTCTGTGCAAGGGAGCAAAAAACATATAGAGGGGCCAAGTAGGACAGTCACCACGTCCCACGTAACACCTGGAGGCTCAGCAGACCTAAGGGAAAGGACATACAAACTGCAAAAGGCAGATGCCTCCGGAACAGCAAGGTCACCAAGCTCACAGCTGAGAAGCCTGCTGGGTTCCAGGCGCCTAACCACACAGCCCCTCCCGGTTGTTTATGGGGGTCGTTTCATAAAGCTCTGTCCACGTTTCAAAATGCCTATGCCCTTGACCCAGCCGCTTTCCTTTCAGGGGTTTCTCTTACAGATATGTGTATGCAAACATGAGAAGAGCAAGAATTATGCAAGGATGTGACTCTGGTGGAAATATCCCAACCATTCTT
The DNA here is from genome assembly GCF_040802235.1 of Manis javanica. NCBI lineage: Eukaryota > Metazoa > Chordata > Mammalia > Pholidota > Manidae > Manis > Manis javanica. The sequence goes on from NC_133172.1 coordinate 2,053,396, forward strand.
TCTTCCTAATCAGAGCTCTCCACTGAGTGGCAAAAAAGGACGAGAGAAGGCAACTCTTTTGGTTGTGAGCCTCGATAGAAGGCAAAGATGGGGGTGGCTTGCTTTTACTAGACGAAGCCTGTGTACCAGGTCCCACCTTTGCTCAGAATCCCTTGAGGGGGTCTTAAGATCTGAAGGAACCGGACAGCAGCTGGCTGTGGGGATACGAAGTTGGAGTTCTCAGAGTTCTTACTTTTTTCTTCAGTTGCAACCGGAAGCAGAAGCATTAGCCATCTGGATCCCAACACGAGCAGGAAGCAGGGAGCAGAGAGAGGACTCGGCAGTAGACGCGGATCCCTGCGATGAGCAAAGCGATGGGAAGTGTCACTGGAGACAGACAATCAACCTGATGTTCGTGTCAATAAAGCTACTCAAATCCGTCCATCCAACCATCCATCCATTTATCCTTCCACCCGCTTATCCTTCCACCCAGCATCCATCCATCGTCTACCCGGCCAGCATTCATTCGGCACGCACTCTGGCCACTGGTGTATGCTTGGCCCCGGGGATGCCGGCGATTAGACTCAGCCCCCACTCTGTGGGCATTTGCAAGACAGCAGGGGGGAAGGCGCTCATACAGGAAAAAACACACTCCTCAAGCCCTGCTTGCGTGGAACCTGTGGCCTCGATGCCTTGAACACCATGTCGGCTCTTCAAACTTGGCACGTCCAGAAGAGAATTTATGGTCGCCACCCTCCCATCCATCAAAAAAATTACCTGTTATTTTTTGTTAATAAAATAAATGTCCATGAGTTCACGTTGACATAAATAAATACTTGAATAAATCAATAGAGCGAAAGGGTCAGCTCTTCCTCATAGAAGAAACCCAATCAGTCCACGTAGAAGGAGTAAGAAATAGAAAATCAGCATTGTGCAAATATTACAGCAATCACTTTTTTCAGGCAAGATCCATGATGGATGCTAAAACTGGTGGGCAAATGTCTGAGGAGGCACAGGGTACCTGCACAGTCTGCAGCCGCCAGCCCCAGGCTCTGTATTCACTCAGGACAAGAGTGGCTGACCAGTGGGGAAGCCTGGCAGACACCACCTTCAACACACGATCGAAGTTAATGTCCCACGTACGAAGGCACATGAATACCGCTCACAAAATGCGCAAACTCAAGCTGAGAGACTTCCGCAGGCGCTCGGACCCGGGCTCTTCAGTCATGAGGGACTGAGCAACGCAGACCAGTCGCGAGAGTACGGAGATGTGCTTCTCAGCGCCGTGTGGGACCCGCGCTGGGTCCTCAGACAGAAAAAGGACGTTTGTGGGAAAGCAAGTGAAATTCCAAAAAGGACTGCACATAGCTGGGGGTTTTGTACGGGCGCGAAGGTCTTGGTTTTGATCGCTGGGCTGTGGGGAGGTAAGATGGGAGCGTGAAGAGAAGTCAGTGGAGGGTGTCTGGGGACTCTGACTGTTTCGGTGGCTTCTTGTACATCTAGAATTACTTCAAAATAAAGCTGAAAAATCAGTTGCCCTACAGAACACTCCCATCTCAGTTAAGGGCAGCCTCTGTCTTCCAGCTGGGAAAGTCCAGCCTGCCACCCACCACTCAGTCTTGTAAACTCTTGCTCCTAAATGCCTCATCCGTCCCACTCGTCCCTGCCTCTTCCCGGTGGTGGCTTGCTGACCAGGGTCCTTGCTTCTGTTCTGGTTCCTACCCAATCTGTTCTCCACCCGGGACAACACTGATGGTTAACCACACACACACACGCACACATGCACACACGTGTGTGCACCCCTAAATATGACAGTCCCTTTAACAGCCCCCTGTTATGATACCCACATCCCTGACATGACGCACAAGACAGTGAGGCTGTCCCCACTTCCTCTGTGTTCTTATTCGGAACAATCCCCACCCCCAGGCCCCTCACCCTGTCCTTCATGTTCCAACACACTGGCCTCTTCCTCTCAGATCCATGAGGGAGCCCAGTGCTTTCCTGCCCCAGGACCTTTGCACATAGTGAGGCGATAGAAACTCAGCTTTGTGACAAGATCCAGGTCCTCTTCCCAACACACAGTGTCCTTACATTGAATAGGCCTGGGGTCTCCCTGCCATCCCACAACCAAAATAATGTTAACTGCCTGGTGGTACTCAGACACAGCCCCATCGATGACACACAGAATCCCATGGCCTGGAGACTCGTGATGCCCGTCGGCGTGATGAGGACAGTGAGGCTTGTTGAGATAATGTCTCCCCGCCAAAGTCAGAGTCCCTGATGAAACCAGGGTGCAGACACAAGTCTGTCTCCAAGGGCAGGGGCTGTGTGCCTGGGGCTCACCACACACCATCTCCACCAAGGGAAAGGAGAGCAAGGAGGAGCCTGGCTGGGCTTCCAGAGGTCTTGGGGGCCAGCTGCAGAGCCTGCCCAGCCACGGAGAAGTGAAGGGCAGACAGGTTGGTGCAGGCATTACCTGCTTGGGGGACCAGGCATCTGCCAGTCCCAGGAAGAGCGGGATCAGCAGGGGCGTCTTCAGAAATGGCCCCTGTCTGCACATCATGGCGCCAGGAACTGGGTGGGCTTCCTCCTCCCGGGACGAGCAGGGCTCCAGTACCCGCCATGCCCCCAAATCCCAAGGGCAGAGCCGGCCGCCCCCGCCTGCCCTCCAGCAGGCAAATGCCCAGACCTGAGCGCATTCCACCGGCTGCTTTTTCCCCCTGGCTTCTGCTTACTTATATGAAAGTGACATCTTAGAACAGTTCCACGCCCACCCTGAGGCCTGCCATCCCACGACCTGCAAGACAAATCCTGCTGGTCTTTGTATGGCCCACAAGCTCAGAGCGGTTTTTCACATTTTCAAATGGTTTTGGGGAAAAAGGACAAAAGAATAAGATTTCATAGAGCGTGAAAACCATATGGAATGCTAATTCCAGGGTCCACAGATGATGCTTTATCAGAAAACAGCCGCACCCGTTCATTTATCCCTGCCACCACCCCTCCATGATGGCTTCTGAGCTAGTGTCAAAGCTGAGTAGCTGTGACAGAGACCACGTGACCCATGAAGCCCCAAATACTTACTGTCGAGTCCTTCACAGAAAAAAGCCTATTGGGCAAGTCCTCAAAAAGTTTTGAGTTTCAGAAACAGCAAACGAATAGACAGCAAAGACGCCTGTCACGCTTCTGCTCAGAGAGAGAGGCTGCTTTTGCATTTTTGCGTGATTCCCTCCCAGAGATGTCTGCACTCACAGCCGCCAGCTCTGTGCCCTGATCCTGTCACTTACCCACTGTACGCCTCCTTTCCTTCTCTGTAAGGTGGGATAACGGTGTTTCCAATCTCACAGGATTGCTGAAAATGTTTATTGTGTATAAACCGGTAAAGCACACAGAACAGGGCACGTAGTCTCTCTCTCTCTGTGTATCTATATAAAAAAGAATGTGATAAATGTATACATCACATATCTGCCTACATTTAACATACGTGATATCTTATGCATATCTTAAGAAGCCATCATTTGGTGCCTGAAGCATTTAAATTGCTTTATTATTTACACACAATGTATACCAAACCTTTCTCCAAGGCTTCAGGTATTCACTAACCACAGAGTTTTGTGGGACTAACTGCATAACAAGAATGGAGTTTCCCTTTGGGGGGAGGAGGTGGGGGAACCAGGTGGGGGATTGAGAATGTGCTAAATGCCACCAAATTGCATTCTTTAATACACTTAATTCTATACTAGGTGAATTTTATTTCAGGTAAAACATTTTTAAGTGTGAAATAATACATTAAAACTCTACAAGTTAGCCAGAGACAGGTAAGATTCCTCAAGGGAGGAACAACCTAAGACAGGCACAGTCGCAGGGAGGCCATCAGGTGAGAAATTGGGGATCAACAGAGGTGAGGCTCAGAACCTCACCCCCCCTGTTTTGAGAGAAATCTTCTGCATCCGTGGATGTTTTATTGCCCTTGACTAGCTTGGATTAACACTTAAGTCTACAGGCACACACCTGATCATCTACATTTGCTCTCTTACAACACTAAACTATGTTTTCTACCTTTATTTAGCATCTACCTACCACTTCAGCATTTTATTAAAAATAATAATAATAAAGAGAGAAATGTATCCACATATAAATCAAGTATAAAAATCAAATGAATATTCATATTTGAACTGATTGTTTATAGTTCATGATGCGTGATCAAAACCGAAAGCCTCTGTGATGACTGCCCTTGTACTGTTCACCATGTAAGAACTTATTCACTATGTAAGAATTTGTTCACCATGTAAGAACTTGTTCGTTATGCTTCAGAAGATTGAAGACTGACGAGAACTAGGCTTGGGGTGGATTAATGATTGTGCATTGAGCATTGACCCCCCCCTATACAGAATTTTATTGTTGTTAACAACCATTTGATCAATAAATATGAGAGATGCCCTCTCAAAAAACAAACAAAAAAAAAGTACAGACTTTCAATTGTAAAATAAATAAGTAACTGGGATGTAATGTATAGGCGTAAGGAATATAGTCAAAATATTGTAACAACTTGGTATGGTGATAGTTGGTAGCTAGAATTATCATGTATATAAATGTTGAATCACTGTGTTGTACACCTGAAACTAATGTAATACTGTGTCAACTACCCTTCAATAAAAAATAAAAAAAAATCCTATAGCAGATCAATTTAAACCAGGTGCAATATATTCATATAAAAGCACAATATCAGGTCATTAAAATACTGTTATAAAATAAAATAAAGATACTCTACAGGTATTACTGAGTTGAAACAACAACAACAACAAAAAAAAAAAAACTACAAATAGCCATCACACAGCACCCGGTGTCACGTAAGGGGCAGGGCACCAGCACGGTGACGTGCACACTGAAACCAAGGTATAATCTGAGCCATTGGCAGGAACCTCCCAGCTCCCCACAGGGAAATTAATGAAACGTTCAGTCCTTCCAGCCCCTTCCTGGAGCAAACCCAGAGCTTAATGGTGGGACGGATGAGCATTCTGTCCCCGTCACAGGGGCCATTACTCCCACGAAGAGACGCCCAGGCAGGTGCCGCAGCCGCGGTGACCTGCACAGCCACCTGAACGCTTCTCTGACCTGGGCCACCTGCTTCCCTCTCCCAGCTTCCAGGGCATCCCCAGCCACTGGCTAGGTCCTGGGATTGGCTACCCTTTCCTGGGCTCCGGCTGGCTCTCCCATCAGGTTCCTCACACCTGCCCTGGATGCAGGATCCACTGGAGCCCCTTGTCCCCCACAGAACACCTGAGGGAGCAGTGTGTTCCTAAAGAAGGGACCTAAAGGTGCAATGGGAATGAGACAGTCAGAGAATCAGAAATGCATGGGGTCAAACCTCAGCTCCCCCGCCTCCTGCCTCTGTGGACATGGACAAATCACTTCTCTTGGCTCCTCAGTGTACTGAGAAATAAAAATGGGGACATCACAACAGCTAATCCTCTTTATTGACTATATGCCAGACTCTTTCTACATGCCTGGGCTCCTAGGAACTACTACACCCTGTGAGACAGGAACTGGTATCAGTGCCTCTTGGAAGAAAGTGTAAGGCCAACCCCAAATCACCCAGCTAGTAATCCGCCGGACTGGGACTCGGCACCAAGCGTCTGAATACTCGGAGCATGCCCTAAGCCAGCCCATCCAGCTCTGCAGTGATGGCACATCTCCCATCTGCACCGCCCACTACGGCAGTGGCCTGTGGCTCCTGAGCACTTCACATGAGGCTGCGGAGATGCAGTTTTAATTTTACTTTCAATTCACTCACTTAACTGTGACTAGCCCCATGTCCTAGAGGGCTATAGGAAGCACTGCTCTAAACCATTCCACTAGGCTGCCTCCACCCCACCAGGCTACCTGCCAGTGGGGTACCTGCCGGTGGGGCTGCCGTGAGCCTGAAGAGGCCACAGGAAAAGGCTTCCTGTGCACCAGGTGGCCCAGGTGTTGGGGATGCAATGTCTCCAGCCCAAAGGAGTTTATATTCTAGCAGGAAGACAAATACTAGCAGTAGCAAAAGATGAGACAAGAAGGTAAATGGTGTCACGTGGCAGAGGGCGATGGGCTGGCTGGCTGCTTTGGCAAGAGCTGTCAGGGAAGACCTCACTGAGGTGGTGCCGTGTTGGCAGCCGCGCTCAGAAAATAGCACCCAATGCAGGGCAGCCGGAAGGCCCCGAACTTCCTAATGACAAATCATCCCACACCACTAAACTACATGCTAATTGCGCCTTGGCATAAGGACCAATGAGACCCACCAAATTGTTATGCTAATAAGGCATATGGAGCCGCACCAACCAGGTCAGAGCATGAGAACTATATAAGCAAGCCTCTCCTTCCCCTCTAGGTCCTGCCCAACTCATTTGTTTCACAAAGAGCTGAAGAATAAAGCTTTCTGCAGAAGAATCCTGCTGTTGTTGCGTGCTGGCGAGGACGGGGCACGCGACAGTGCCGCAGGAGGGTACATCAGAACTGCTGATGATCAGGGGCAAGAAGAGCTTTGAAGCAGCTTGTGCAAAGGCCCTGCGGCAGAAAAAAGTGGGAAGGATTTGAGGGTCAGACAAGGAAGCCCGTGATTTCCCAACAGCCTCCAATGTTGCTTTTGTAGGATGCTCTGTCCATGATGCATCTTAGAAAAATTTGCACTGAAATTTTTTCAAAAAAATTTTTGCACAAAAATTTGCAAAACAGAAAGGGCAAAACTCCGTATAGTACCCCTTGTTTCTGCAAATCACAAATGAGCTAAATCAATCAGCATGATGCAGAAAAACAACTAAAATGGGGCGGAGAGGCCATTCAGGAAATGGGCCTGCACATGGCCCCAGTCTAGCTCAGAAGGCACGACTGCATTCCTGAGACCACCTTTATTATGGACTTACATGGACACTTGCCTGGCTGCAGCCATAGTAACCAGTCAGAAACTGGAAATGCACAAACTTCTCTGCCAGCTCTGATCATAAAACATTCAAAACACCTTATGTAAATGAATTAACTTCCCGCTGTTTACTTTGAAAAAACCCTGAACATTGTCAGCAATTCGGAGCACAAATCAGGTTGCTACCTCGATCTGTCCCCTGGGTTGTGATCCCCAAACAGCCAAATAAATGCAATGAATTGTTTTACAGCTTTGCCTTGTTTTGGTTGACAAAACCACAAAGTAGGGAGAAATGTCCTGAACATTTATTTTGGTTTATTATATTTCTTTACTTAACTGCTAATGAAATATTTTGCCTTAAATTTAAAACAAAACAAAGCAAACAAACGTACGAGTTGTTAAAGCTATAATGTGAGAAGTATCTTCCAGCCAAACAATGACCACAGTCAGATGGGGCCCATTTGCTTAACAAATCTGCGCAGAACACACTCCTTGGACCACCAGACATGGGGCCAAGCAGACGGGTGAGCCTCCCAGCAGACAGAGGAGACAGAGTTCTTGAAAAACGTTAAAAAAGGCCTAAAATACCATCTTATGATATTTATTCATATTTACATTTATTTATGATACTTTGTGACCCAAAGTCACAAAGCGAATACGTGGGGAAGGCGGGATCCGAAGCTGTATTTCAGATCAACCGCGTGGCTCTCACCCAAATCCTGAATACGAAAGTCCTTTAAGAGTCATTTTTAGCCACTCAACCCCATGAATTTCCAGCAACTAAAATTTTGAGCGTGTGTGTCTTCGTGGATTTCACGTTTTCTCACCAAGAGGAGGAGGATGTGGAGGTCAGAAAGGGTAAACTGGGTGTAGGATTCAGGAGAGGCGCGTGATGGGCAGAGACCAGATCTCAAAGGGGAAGTTGGCTGGCTGCCCGGGTGAGGCCCCAGGGGACGCCTAGGGGCGACAGGGTGGGAGAGGACGGTAGGGGGACAGGAGGTGGGCACGGGCACCTGCGTGTAAACCACACCCCCCAGCGCTGAGTGGCTCGGAACAGCGAGATTATTTCTGTATTTCCCACGCGGACTGCCGGTCAGGCTTCGGGGGGCCCCGGCCGCCTGCTGCTGCCTCAGGGTCTCTTGGACGCCGCGCAGTGTGGCAGCCGCCGTGGGCCGGGCTGGCCGGGCGTCCTCACGACGTGGCGGCCTCGGGGCCGCGGGACAGCGGAGGCCACGCAGACCTTCAGAGCGAACGGGGAGGACTGCGGGGTCCTGGCGCCATGGGCTGCAGGATACAGGCAGGGACGCGAGGGAAGGGAAACCCATCCCAACCCTCCTCCTGGACCCGACGAGTTTAAGGCCCGTGACACGGAGATGGCCGTGGCCGTCTGTGACAACGCAGCGGCTGCGTTTGCGGCCCTGCCACGCGCACCTAACCGGGTCTCCGGGGCGGGGTGCTGACTGCTGGCCCCCGTGTCCACACCGGCCGAGGGCAGGCTAGATGCTCAGTACTCACGGCAGGCCACACGGCTGACCCCAAGGTGGGGATGGTGGCCCCCAAACGGCACCCCTATAGCTCGCTAGGGACAGCACCAAGGGACACGTGGGGAAAACTCTCGAAACCTGCCAGAGGCCCACCGAGTCTCCTGCTTGCGTCTAGGTGGGGGTGGCAGGAAGAGACGGGGTGGGGGGCGGCCGGCTCGTCAGCGTCTCGTTTCTGCGCATCAGCAACCTATCCAGCCCCGAAGGGACCCGGCGGCCCACGTCCCAGGAGCAAGCGTTCCTTACGCGGCCACCAGCCGCTAGGCCATCTCCAGGCGCCCCCCGGCCCCAGGGCCACCCGCTCCTGGGATTCTTCTGCCTCTGTCCCCTCAGATCTCGCCTGTGCTCCCCATTCCCATCGCCCCATCGCCGCTCTCCATCGCAGGCCGCCCCCACGGTGGCCCCGGGTCCCGTTTGTCCTTCCTTGGTCCGTCCTCTGGCCGCTGACCCCGGGAAGGGGACCCTCCCCCATCCCCACTCTCAGGGCTTGTTGGCCCTCCGAGACGATGGCCGAGCCCACATCTGCTCCCGAGCCCTAAGCCCAGGTCCGTGTGGCCTCCACACATCTCCCTGGACATCCCACTAAATGCCTGCCAAAAATGAGCGCTGAGCACCCCCTTCAGACCGGCTTCTCATCTTGGGTTTCTTTTTGGGAGGACCCACCCCCCAAGCCACCAGCTTGCTTGACCCACCAAATCACCAGTGGGCCCTGAGGACATCTGCCCTTTCCCTTCTTTAAGTGCTCCACCCACGGTCTGACTCAGGACATAGTCCTCACTCCCCAGGACATGGGGGGCCATCTTGGTGGCCTCCCCGCAGGTGCCACCAGGAACATCTGCCCCTCCACCAGCGGCCACGCTGGTTTTTTGAAGTAAATTCTGATCATGTCACTCCAGTGCTTGTCTCTTCCAAGGCCCCCATTGTTCTGCCCTGTGCATATACATATGTGTGTGTATATGTACAGATACATATTTATGTAGTGTACATATACATAGGAGTATATATGTGCCCATGCACATTTACTTATGTACAGTGTACATACCTGTGTATCCATAAATGGATGTCAGAAGGGCCCACACTAAATGTTAAAACTGCTTGTCTCTACATGGTGGGATTACAAGATTATCTCTTTTTATGTTTTTCAAAGGCATTCAGTAAGTGTATGTATATATTATCTTATAATCAGAAACAGGCAAGCATCACTGTTTTTTAAGTAAATACCAAAACGAAGCAGGCCACCCTGGGGGCCGCCCACTGACAATAGTGTTTCCCAGATCTTCGAGTGAACTTTCTGATGCCAATTTAGCACCTCCCCTGGCCTCGCGGAGGCTGAGCCTCTGCTCTGGGACTCATTAAAGCCGCTTAACAACCCGCACAGCGACCCTGAGAACAGATGAGGCTGCGCTCTTCATCTTTCCTGCCAGGCTGTGTAATTACGATAGATTACTCCACCCATCTCAGGGCTGACAGGACAAACAGACTGTTTGTGGTGGGGAGAATTCCAAAGAGAAGAATGGCCCGCAGGACAGAGAGGTCTGGGAATAAGTAAGTTTGAACCCATTACAGGGAATTAAAACTTTGAAATAGTAAGAGAGTCGCATCGGGCTGTAATTAGGCAGGACCCACCTGTGAATCTCCGTTGTTTTTCTGTTTGAGTGATGACAGGAGCTGCGGGACAAGGAGTCTCTTATTCTCCGTGGTGACTGAGCAAAGTTTTCGCCCAGCTGTCAAATCCCTCACTTCCCTCCGCATCCCAGGAGCCCAGCGGGCACTTTCCACACCTGGGTTCCGTAGTTACATTCTTAGAGTTGCAGATTAGATACAACTGTGTGCATATTTCAGGAGCTAAATAGTCACCAAAAAGATTTTTGACTAAAATGGAAGTATCTTTATGTTTGCAACAGTAGTCGGTGTGACAATGCAGATAACACAGATCCTCTCCTTCCTGGCAAACAGTAATCCCGTCGCAGTTGGGCGCACATCTTTCAGGTGCCTGCGTGGACCTACACACCGGCAGGCACTCACCTGCGCTCACCGGCACTGAATATGCAAATGACCACGCCGCACCTGGGGTTAGGAAACCTGCTTTTTTTCAGTTACCCCTTTGTTATGGACATTTTTCCAGAACAGCAGATAAGGGTCTACCGGATTCTCTCTCAATGACCTCACATCCCTCCCACCTACGGATGCACCACAGCCATTCAGTCCTGGAGCAAACACACGGCACGTGCTGGGTAGGGGACTAGCGCCTGGGGATCAACTGCAAACAAAAAGTAATAAGAGGCATGTTCCGACAGGGTTTTTATTGGAATTTATGAAGTGGGTTCTAAAGTTCATCTGGAAGAGAAAGTTCACTATACATGCTAAATAAAATAGATGAGAAAGATGCCTATAAAACTGATGAAAACATTGTGTTACTGGAGCAGGTCTACACAGATCAACAGAAGAGAATAGAGAACATAAAACACCCCTATGTAAACAGTGGAATTTTGTGCATAAAAAAAGCCACATTTTACAACTCAAATGTCCATCATTAACAGCTAAATAGAGAAAGACTGCTGTGTCCACACAACAGAATCCTCCTCAGTTATATAATGTATGAATTCTAGAGGCAGGATAACAGAAGGGTGAATCTCAAAATCCAATTCTCAGTGAAAGAAACCACACCGGAAGAGCAATGCTGGCTGCATGGTAACATTTATTTAAAATTCTAAAAAATGCAAACTAATCTATAATGTTGTAAAGCAGACCAGTGGTCACCGGGGCAGAAGGAGGGACAGACCACATAGGCTTATGTGGAAACTTTTGGGGAGGTTGGAAATTGTTATCTTGATTGTGATCACGGTTTCATAGGTCTACACAGACGTCAAAATGCAATACATCATAAACTGATAGTATGTACAGTTCATTGCATCTCACTTATACCTAAATAATTGTAAAAAATATGTTTTTATAAAGTCACCTTTTTTTGCATCAAAGGATACAGTCAACAGTGTGAAAATGCAACCTACAGGATGGGAGAGAATATTTGCAAACCATTTACCTGATAAGGGGGTTAATATCCAGAATACATAAAGAATGCCTACAACTCAACAACAAAAACTAATAACCCAATTAAAAACTGGGCAAAGGACTTGAATGGACATTTCTTCAGAGAAGACACACGAATGGCCAACAGGCACCTGTAAAGATGCTCACCATCAGTCACTGGGGAGATGCAGAACAACACAGCAATGAGACATCACCTCTCACCATCACTATCCAAAAAAAAAACAGAAAATAACAACTGTTGGCAAAGATGTGGAGAGAGTGGAACTCTGTGCACTGTGGGTGCACAAGGAAAACAAAACAGAAACAGAAGCATCATAAGATCCAGCAATTCCATCCCAAAGAATGGAAAGCAGGGATTTAAACAGATGTCTGCACAGCCATGTTCATAGCAGCACTATTCAGAGTAGCCAAAAGGTAGAAGGAACCCAAGCGTCCTACACAAAACATGGTGCATCCACACAATGGAGTATTATTCAGCCTTTGAGAGGAAGAACATTCTGACGCATGTTACAAAACAGGTGAACTCGTAGGACTTCATGCTCGGTGACATGAGCCTGTCACCAAAAGACAAATACTGTATGATTCCAGCTAGCCTAGCGGGAGTTCAGCACACAGTAGATTACAACAGTCAAGTCCTTAGGTAGGAGTAGAATGGCGGCTTCCAGGGGCTGGGGAAAGGGGAGGGGAGTTCTTACTGAATGGGGTCAGAGTTTCAGTTTTGCAAGATAACAGGAGCCACAATGCAAGCATACTTACCACTGAACTGTATGCTTAAAAGTGATAAATTTTATGTTACGTGTTCTATCACGATAAAAAAAATTGGGGAAAAGGTATGTTTCTATGAATGGATTGTCTTTCATTTTTGTTAGGATTTTTTTGTGTGGAATTCATCAGTAACTGACATGGGGGTAGAAGACTAGCTGAAAACATTCCTGCCTCTCAGTTTTGTATCCGAGCTATATCCAGCTGAAATTAGTAACTCTTAAAATCTCCTCCCCTCTTCCATTCCACCTATCTTCTTGAACACTGTATTCAGTAATCAAGATAAATTTCATTTTCATTTTTATCTTGATTGTCTTTGTGTTTTCTCTCTCTGGGCCTTTAAATTTTTTTGACATTAGGAGAGATAATATAATAGCTCAGCGGTTTACCCTAGAATTGGTTATCGTTAAAAATATGTAAAATAATGTTAATTTTGGTGTCATTAAAATTGCACCATAATCAAACAGGTTATAATCTAGTTAGAAGATCATTATATAGTAACCACGACTTCACCTCTATATAGTGCTTTGGAGTTAATAATAACGATACATATAGTGATCAAATATTTCATGATGAAGTTTAAAAATACCATTCTACCAAAATCTTATGACTATAGACTATCTACGGTTAAAAGAACGTATGGGATGTGAACAAATCCCAGAAATGGGCTGCTTTAATTTGTCTGATTTCTCTCAGACTGTTCAAGTACAGTTGGACAATATCCATCATATCATAGACAAATTTTCACAAATGCCTAGGGTGCCTAAATGGTTTTCTTGGCTTCACTGGAGATGGATGGTAATTATAGATTTGCTTTGTTTATGTCACTATTATGTTATGTCCTATTATGTTAATATGTGAGCGCAAATTAGTTGGTAGTTTAAAACCTATACATACTTAAGTTACTCTACAAGAAGATATGTCAAAGAAATAATCAATCCTCCCATGTTTCCTTCATATGCTACATCTATAGCTTTTCTTCTTCCTTCCTAACTACAACCCTTAAATAGAATTGGTGCCTCATATCAAATTTACCGAGTATCATAATTCCTCCAGGTGGTAAAGATACCTCGAGACAAGTGCTGGGCATAGAAGCCACAGGGCATAAATCTGCAAAGAAGTAAAAAGCTAACCTTTTCAACAATATGGCTTCTCTCTCACTTACCAACTTTACATTTCCCTGTATGGCCCCGGAAGATGACTGGTTAGCCAGAGACGGGTAAGATTCCTCAAGGGAGGAACAACCTAAGACAGGCACAGTCGCAGGGGGGCCATCAGGTGAGAAATTGGGGATCAACAGAGGTGAGGCTCAGAACCTCACCCCCCTGTTTTGAGAGAAATCTTCTGCATCCGTGGATGTTTTGCGCCCTTGTCTAGCCTGGATTAACACATAGTCTACAGGCACACACCTGATCATCTACAATTGCCCTCTTACAGCACTAAACTATGTTTTCTACCTTTATCTTGCATCTACCTACCACTTCAGCATTTTATTAAAAATAATAATAATAATAATAATAATAGGAGAAATGTGGGATCAACATATAAATCAAGTATAAAAATCAAACGAATATTCATATTTGACCTGATTGTTTATAGTTCATAATGCGTGAGCAAAACCGAAAGTTTCTGTGATGACTGCCCTTGCACTGTTCACCATGTAAGAACTTATTCACTCTGTAAGAATTCGTTCCCCATGTAAGAACTTGTTCGTTATGCTTCAGAAGATTGGAGACTGACGAGAATTAGGCTTGAGATGGATTAATGATTGTACATTGAGCATTGAGTCCCCTATACAGAATTTTATTATTGTTAAAAAAAAAAAATTAGGGGAAATAGAAGTCTTTGAACCTCAGCCTCATTTCTTACATGCACACCAGATGCACACATACACACACATACAAACCCAGATTAAAGATTTAAAGACAAAAAATAACTTGAGAGAAACTAGAGATATATCATTTTAGAGTTCTAGGAACTTTTGAGCACTATGTAACTCAGAATCCATAAAAGAAAAATTTGATTAACTTACCACATACTATTTTTGAAATTCTATGTGGCAAAAAAAAAAACATAGATAAAGCAAAAGGATAATAAACTTTGTCAAAAGACATATATATACAACAATTATATCGATTTTCTTAATATGGAGAATGTGCTTTAAAATCTATATTTAAAAAAACAGTAAGACAGTAGGAAATGGGCAGATATATGAATGGACAATTTATAGAAAAAACATCTAAATGGCTTTTAAATATACGAAATGAAGCTTCATCTGATTCATAATTAAATAAATCATTAAAAATAAAAGAAAGTTTAACCCAAAAACCTTAGTAATAAACGCAGTTTGGAGAAAGTAGGTATTCTCCCCAATCACCATTAGCAGTGGCATATATTAGTAAAATGTATCTAAAAGACAATTTGTTTGCACTATATAGATTACTACGAGTATGTTCTTTTCTTGAATAATATTTAACTTGGCCTGAAATGATCATTACATTTTTCTATTTAAATTATTTTGGCTTGCCTTCTTTTAATGTGCTGTTCCTCAACTCATCAATGACTACCTTGCATTTTTCTGTAAGGTTTGGGAAGTGATCTTACTTGTTATAAAGAGTCCTGGAGAGAAAAAAAAAAAAAAATCTTCCAAGAGTGTTTATACAACTACCTAAAGTATGTATCTCATTATAATCTGAGTCTTTATTACAAAATCCAATTCTCTTCAAGGTCACTGTGTACTTCCCTACAGACAGAGCATATTGGAAAGGGTTTGAGTTATAACTTACACACAGTATTTTATGTCTCATTGTACCAAATGGTTTGCAAAAGATAAACGTTCCCTTTGTCTTTTAAAGACTTGAAGCCTCCAAAATGAAATTGTCCAAATTTTTTAAAAACTGATTCAATAGTTAAAAATAAAGCATCAGTGTGATAAAACAAAAAACAAAAACAAACAAAAAATACCATTCTAATGGTCATTTTTAAATACCATTTAAACACCATTCATTTTAAAATACCATTCTAATTGTCATTATCATAAGGATCAGATACCACACAAAGGATTAAATTTAGTCCCACACTAACAGCAGAAAGATTTATTTTTGTAAAAATTCTCATTCATTTGTGTGTCAGAACATTTCACTGTGAAACGCTGGCAATTGTAAACATTGATCAGGAACCAGCTCCCAACACCTGTTAGAAGACCTCTGCTGCCACCTACTGGGCATTGTTCACAATAAATACACAAACCAACTCAAAAATCAAGTTACGATTTAAAATGTTCAAAATTACCAAGATGTATGTGCACGAGGCTCAGACACAGCCCACGTGTTCTGTGAAAGGCCTGAGCCAGCAACGAAACGCTGCCGCCCTGAGCTTCCCAGTTTTCATTCGCTCCCTAGACCTCGACTTCCCTGTAAGAAAACATTTTTGTTTAATCCTTAAAGTCCCAGCCGCCACCCGCAACCTGCATGTGTACCTTGCCCACACACCGGTGGGTCGGCGGCAGCCTGCCCACGTTCATTGGTGTACACAGATTGCCACTGAGAAGCTCATCTTTCTGCAATGTTCCTGGTGGCTCCAGCACTTACTTGGTGGCCAGGATTCTTTTGTGAGCTCTCCTAGGATCCAGGGACGTGATGCGCCACGTGGCCATCGCTATGGCGATCTTCCAGCCTTTGTAAGTGAACTGCATTCTTGGGACACAGTTCTCCCTCCATCTCCTCGCCCCCTCGCTGTCTTCTGGGAGAAAAGGATGAAGAGGACAAGCTGCCACGGCCGCTCACCCGTGTTCTCCGAACCCGGTTCCCTTTAGATGTTTAGATACATTGCCCTCCTGCCCCGGGCAGGCATTTTTTAAGACTGGATGAAGGGTACCCGAGGCCTCCCTGTCCTGTTTCTGCAACGCAAAACTCCACCCGGGCGATTCCAAGTCTAAGAACCAACGGCCAAGGGCAGTGGTCGGCAAATCCAAGCATGCATCAGAATCCCCCGGAGGGTCTCCGCTGAAACCGAGAACAGGCCCCAGCCAGCCCCCGAGGCTCCGGAGCAGAAGCGGTGGGTTAGGGCCTGCTGTGATTCACTGGTAATGAGCACCGCAGGCGTGTGAGTGCGCCTGCTGGGGACACGCCTGGAGAGGGGGCCAGGGCTGAGCGGCTCATCGGTGACCCCCTCGCCCTCCCTGACCCTGACTAGCTGGTCCAAGAGGGCGGAGCTGCGGAGAGCAGGTGAGGGAAGCGGCCTCTCAGAGCACACGGCCAGTCCAGCCTCCTCAGGCCGAGCACGAAGGTGGGCGGTCCCGCCATCAGAAGGACTGACCTCGAGGAGGGGGACCTGGGGTGATGAAGCCCCCAGCAGCTGGTCTGGAAGCAGAGACAACGCCGACTCGGGAGGCAGCCACGCATCAGAGCCGCCTGGGGGGCTTTGCCACCTCGGCTCTGGGTGTGGCCGCCAAGTGCAGGTGGGTTTTTAATCTCCAAGTGATTCCAACATGCAGCCCAATTGGAAAAGGGGGCTATCAAGACACTGCCGGTGGGTTAATCGGTCACGGCGCCTGTATGATTAAAACAAATGAGTAGGCTGTGCCATCAGAACGTTTTCTAGGTCTGGGGGAGGAGGTCCGACTGTCACCGGGATGCGACACCGCCTCCTCTCAGCTCTGAGGTGGTGCAGAGCCTGGAGCCCCAGATGAGCAGGGCCTGCCTCAAGGGGCCCCGCACACCCTTCCAGAGACCCTGCGCGCGCGGTCGACAGGCTGGCCCCTGCGGGGTGTGACGGGCCCAGCTCTAGGAAGATGGCTGGACCTGACCTTTGTTATGGACCTGCTGTTATCAAAACATCCAGGAAGCAGGAATACCACCTGGGAACTTGTTAAAACTGCAGACTCTTGGGTCATCAACAAGGAAAATCTGAGACCCTGTCACCACTGGGAGGAGCCTAAGGAGATGGTGCCAGGTGCCCTCCTGGATGGACGGTGTATGTTAGGTGGGAACTAAGGGAATCCCAATGGCCCACATTGAGTCAGTTTTGATGGGCTGAATTTGTCCCCAAAAGGAGATTCTCAGGTCCCAGCCCAGAGCCACTAAATCCAAAACCGAGGATGTGGCCCACATATCCGTGGTTTAACGAAGCCCTCGGGGGTGCCGATGTGACTAAAGTGAGCCAGTGACTAGCGGCTCAGAATGCCTCTGTGGGCTACTGTCCAAGTGGGATTTTATGGGCTGCCAAATTTAGCAAATAAAAATACAGGATGCAGGAAGGGAAAGAGGATGACTCGGTGGAGCACAGAGGGTTCATAACAGTGACACTACTGTGTGTGGCCCTGTACCAGTGGCCGAGGGACATTATACATTTATCCAAACCCACAGAATGCATGTCCCTGAGAGTGACCCCAAAGACCAACAATGGGCTCAGGGGGATACCTGATGACAGGTGGGTGACCCCAAAGACAAACGGTGGGCTCCAGGGGTGACTGATGATGGGTATGTGACCTCTGAGATAAACCATGGGCTCTGGGGATGACTGATGGTGGGTGGGCATGGGTTCATCAGCTGCGGCATCATCTGGTTGGGGGTACTGATAAGGGGGGAGGATGGGTGTGGGAGAAGAGCAGAGTGTGTGTAGGAAGTCTATGTGCTTCCAGCTCAATTTTGCTGCAAGCCTAAAACCGCTCTGAAACACAAATATTAAAAAAACACGCACACACAAGGTGCTTGGTGATATCAGAATTTTGGACAAACAGTTCAGAACACGTTTATACTTAAAGTACAGGTTGTGTATAAGTACCAGCTTCCCTGGGTGTCCTGGGTTTAATCTGGCCACCCTATCTGGCTGGTCCATTTCACAATGAAGTCACGGATAACGGGATAGTTCACAACCTCCGTTTAATCATTAAATACAAAAAAACGCGGGAGACCGCACTGGCTGGAAGAACAGCGACCTGAGTCAGACTGAAAGGCAAACCGGCAGGGAAGGGAACCGCTGAAGGCCCCTCACAAGGAAGCTTCTGGGAACCCCGCTGGTCCCGGAACCTCACCAGAGCTTCGATGCCAGACTGGACCAGACTGGACGGTACCGGGCCGCGAGGCACCGCCGTTGCCTTCTGGGGCGGGGGCCCTGGAAGTCATTGCCCGGCCGTTTTGCAGTGCGCCCTTTGGTGGCGTTTGAAGGTGCCCAGCTGCCGGAAGGAGCGGCCGCAGGGGCCGCACGCGTAGGGCCGCTCCCCGGAGTGGGTGCGGAGGTGCACGTGCAGGTTCCCCTTGTGGCTGAAGGCCCTCGCGCAGGTGTCACAGCGGAAGGGCCTCTCGTGGGTGTGGGTCCTGCCGTGCGTGCGCAGCGTGGAGTCGTGGGCGAACCGCCGTGGGCAGAGTGCGCATGCGAAGGGCCTCTCGCCGGTGTGGGTGCGCTGGTGCACGCGGAGGTCCGAGGGCTGGAGGAAGCCCTTGTGGCAGAGCCTGCAGGCGAAGGGCCTCTCCCCGGTGTGTGTCTTCTGGTGCATGCTGAGCTGAGAGCAGTACCGAAACCCTTTGCCGCACTCCCCGCACTGGAACCGGGCCGAACCGGACCCAGGTTGTCCCCGGATTCCCACTCTGTCCAAACGTGTGGCTCCTTCCTGAGTCCCGTGGGAACTGGGGGCGGAGTCCGGTCGTCTCCTCTGGGAGCTTCTGGGGCGCTCGTGAGACTCTCCCGGGCTCCCGCCTGGGGCCAGATCTTCTGTCCCTGAGATGCAGGGGGAGGTGGGCAGCCACACTTCAGAACCAGCAACTTCCTGGGGGTTCCTCCCACCCTCTGCCCTCCCAGACGAAAAGAGGGGATTCAACACCTAACATTTAATGAAGTGCATTTCCAACCGCCAGGCTCATTAGAGCGGAGAACTCCATCAGCAGACCTCACGGTTGGATGGCTGGACTCCGGAAGAGGAGGCGATGGAGAAGGTGTCGCACCTGAGCACCAGCTCCCGCCCAGGAGGTGGTGATGCTGGACACCCGGCGTGGGAAGGGCCACTCACTCCTGAGTTCCCAGCGCTCATACTCACCGGGGCCCTTCTGAAGCTGGGGCTCTTCCCTGCCTTCCATCAGCTCCCTCTCCAAGGTCTGCTGGGGTCTCGGGCCCCCCAGGCCTCCCTTTGCAGGCATGGTCTCTGGCAGGAGAACTTCCTGTCCCTGGTATCAGACAGCCAAGTGGAGCTGTGACCGCCTGTCTTCCCGGGCCTGGCAAGCCCTGTCTCTTCTTTCCCATCTCCCTGATCTGAGACACTGACTTCCTGACAACATAGGGTGGTGGGTATGCCCGGACTTGTGTTGGGCGACCCCGTCACCCCGATAACCGCCTGACTCCCCAGTCTGTGGTCAGTCTGTCCCCACCACACCTTTCAATCAAGCCCCTACATTACAGTTTCTCCTCTTAATTCTCCAGGCACACCTCTCCAGGTCACCCATCATCCCCTGCCCCTAACTCTGGAAGCACAGTGACTCGAGGTCCAGTCTCCCCGAGCAGTGCTGTGGATAATGCAGCTGGATGATTCTGTGGTGGGGGCGTCCACGGGAGGCAGGGTGATAGCAGCTGGGCCCTGCTCACCAGAGGCCAACAGCACCTGCCCCCAGCCCCCAGGCTGACAACCAGAAAGGTCTCCGGACATTTGCGGATGGCTTTGGGGAGGCCAAAGGGCTCCTTTCATTTAAGGAATTGACAATATTCCGAAAACTGCTCCTTTGGCCATTACCATTTCATGGAGTGCCTTTTGAGGAAATTGGCAGAGGAAAAACTAGCTTTCAGTTAGTTCATCGACCTGCGGCAAGCTGACCTGGCATCGTTTCTTTGAGCCCCTCTCCCTCTCCCTACTCTTACTGCTGAAAGCCTTAATGGCGGAGGGACAAAGGTTGATGGGCCTTCATTCCCCACACTGGCTCAGAAATGCCTCGGGATTTACTGCCCCCACGGGCATCCCCAGAGTGAGCTGGTCCAGGTCTGTCCTGTGCCACACATCCCAGTCATTCCGGCCACGCTGCCTGTGGCTGCCTCCTGCACCTTCTCCTGCCTCTGCCCAGCGGTCCAGGTGGGCGTCCCACTCACCTGCCCCCTTGACATCTCATTGATTCCTGGCAGAGTCCGTGGCTCTCGGCCGACCCCCTGGCTGCGCTCTGGGTGCATGTTGCTCACTGAGGGCTGGGGCTTCTGGGACAAGTCCATCACGTTGTCTGCGTCACTGTCCTCAGCTTCGGCCATCTGAACATCTGAATTTCGCAGAAGAAATCTCTGTCCTTGTATGGTGACTATGGTCTGGGGAATGCGGGGGAATAAAACAAGGTCAGCCTGGCTGTGGGACCAGGAATGGAGCTCTCCTGCTCTGTGTGCAGCCCGCCGTCACACCCGCGCTTTGCTGGTGTTGCCCGTTGGAAATAGCGGCCATCGTGGCCCAGTGCTCCCAGGGGCTGAGGTGGAATCGACCCTCGCCCTTGCTTTGTTCCCACGGAAGTCATACCTACTCCACTGGTCTTACCCGGGAGCCACTATGACCTTCTGGGACATTTGGCAATGACCAGAGATCTTGCTTTTGTCCTTGTTTTGTGATTTTCACAACTGGGGAGGTAGCCACTGACATGGGTGGGTGGAGCCCAGGGCTGCTGCTGGACACCCTGAGATGCGACGCACAGGACGGCCCCAGAGCAGAGAAGGACCCGGCGCCAGGCGGCACCACTGCCGATCTGGGAGGAGCTGAAAGCCCACCGCCGGCCCCCTGCGCCCCCCACCCCCAGCAGCAGCAGGGGCGCTGGTTACCATGGCAGCGTGTCCCCTTCACCTCCCTGACCTGTAGCTGCTCTTTTCAAACAGAATGAATCTTAAAAGAGGGTCTCTGGCAATATCAGAAATTACAAAAGCCAGTGGGCTGGCTTCAGATTCCCTTGCCCTTGAGTCTCTGGACTGTCCCCGTGAGCCGGAGGGCAGGGCGACTCCTGAAACCCTTTGCCCAGACTGGGGTGGATGTCCAGCCGCTCTTGGGAGACCTGCTCACGGGTGAATCCTGTCCGTGCACCAGTTTCCTCACGTTATTGAAAGCGTCGTGTTAATTATGTGTAAAGCGCCAGGAAGCACGGTTGGCCACAAGGGCCACTTAGTTGTGCGTTTGACTACGGTGCTGGCTCTGCCTTCACATGCTCCCTGCCTTCATCTCAGAGCTCTCTGTTCTCTTATTCCCTCTTTTCTCCATCTTACCCAGACCTCACACGTTAGGGCACTTGGCCTCCTCCCCCTAGACACACTTTCCTAGCAGGAGTCCAACGCTGTGTCCCATTGCTTGGCGACTTCCAAGTCTTCAAATCTCCCATTGGGATGTTCAAAGGTGGGGGTCGGCAGCCTGCTCTTTTTTTTAAATGGCCCTCCAACCAGAAATGGTATTTGCCCTTTTTTATGAAACAACTCGAAGAATGTGATAGAGCTCATGTGACCGCATGACCCCCCCAAAAGCCAGAGTATTCACTATGGACGCCTTTACAGAAAACGCTGGCCGCCCCTTGGCCACTTGGCTTTCCTCAAATGGAAGTCCTCTGTCTGCTCTTCCCCCATGACGGTCACAGAACGTCAAGCTTCTTGCAGTCCTCATCCACAGTTCTTATCCTCAGAAGACCACCGAGTGAATTTCTGAGATGGTCACAGCCCTTCTCAACAGGGCTCCAAGAAAGAAGTAAGTCATCCCACCCAGCTCCCACTTACAGGGCCACCTGTTCTTGGGAACACGAGAAAACAGTCACTTGGACTTAATTTAATTCTCTCTCCGATCCCTTTTCTGTGAAAGGCTGGAGCAGGAGACACCGACTTCCTCAACATCCTTTCTGTCACCTACCCATAAACAGGTGTGCACGCGTCCCCAGTCTCGCCTCTCCTCCCCACTTCCAAACGAGAGGCGCTTGGAAACCATTTTCAATGGCCGCAGAGGCAGCCTTCAATCCCATGACCCCATTTTCTTCAGCCTTCACAGGGGACAGAGGCCCGTCTGTTGGATCTTCAACCACTTCACCTCGACTGATTAATCAGGATAATGTGGCGTGCTGAAAATTCTCAATACATACCTCCCATCCATGTCTTGTGCGACATAACGTGGTTGAAGAGCCGATGGCTGGCTTTGCCTAATGTACGACATAGACTAGGGTTTCCCAGCCTTGGCACAGTCAGCACTTGGAGCTGATGGCTCTGTGCTGGGCCCGTCCTGTGCATGCTAACATGTTTAGCAGCGTCTCTGGCCTCCATCCACCAGATGCCATAGCAGCCGCGTCTCCTCCCCCTGTGACAGCCAGCAATGCCCTTAGAGTTCTCCTGGGGGACATACTCTCTCCCATTTGAGAACCAATGACCTACACCCTCCCATTCCAACCCCACCTTGCAGCCCCACACCTGCTCTCCCTGCACGCCAGCACCAAGCTCCGACTCACCCACTTCTTGGGGCTCTTGGGGTCGCTTCTCAGCATGGCCTCCAGGTCTCTGCAGCTCTCCACCCCACTCTCGCTGACCAGGGCCTGGAGCTCCAGCGGCATGGAGATCATGAACTGCTCCATCACCAGCTTGTCCAGAATCTGCTCCTTGGTGTGCAGGTCTGGCCGCAGCCACAGGTGGCAGAGTTCCCAGAGCCTCCTCAGGTCGCTGACAGGGTCCGACTCCTGCGAGCCGGTGAATGCTCTGAAGCTGACGTGCCAGGTCTCAGAGTCACCGTCTTGCCTACCAGGGGGGGCTCCTGGGGCCAGTACAGACTGGGGCAGCTCCGATTTAGGGCCGTCTCGGGGTATCCCTTGACCCGATGAAGGTGTCAGGTCCCTGGTCATATTTACTGGAGACATTTCCAAAGCGGCTCTGAGCAAGCTCTTCAAGACCCCTGTCTAGTTGAGACCTAGCTAATGGGATTTGCTCTGGTCTCCTCACAGCAGTCACTGTTCAGAAGTCTGCAGGAAAAAATACAACAGTTTGATTTCTTACCTCTCCCTTCCCTCCTTCTAAATCCCTCACCTCAACCGCAGACACCGTCCCCCATCGGTCCTGTACTTAATACCGTGGATATTAATCCATATAATAATTCTTCCAACATCCACCTGTGCCGTAAAAGTTGGTTTAAATGTTCAAATGGCCCCCTGGATCCTGAGCTCTTAATGTGGAAAGGTGGGGTTCTCATCTGTAAATTGGGACGAAATTGTTCTTTATTGTAAGTTGAATGATAACTATGTGTGAAGCCCCTAAACTCGATTTTAGCCATAATGTCAGCTTGTATATCTTCCCACTAAAACGAGATGCCAGGCAAAAACTGTGTTAGTCACGATTCTGCAGAAAAATACAGAATATTTACACCCTGAGAATTGCATGTGATGTAGTAATGTTGGGGGAATGTGATGGTTCCCCAACACTGTTCCTTAGTAAGGCCGGGTTAGTTATTCGTTCCAGGGAAGGGAGGGCACAAAAGAATCCCAAGAGAATCAGACTCCTAAAGACGTATTTTATGGTGGTGGAAAAATACGCGTCACGTGACACTCACCACCTTAACTCTCTGAAGTGTACACTTTCGCGCATGAAGTTCTGGGACGCGCCCACCCCCTGCGGGAAGGCCCCTCCCCACCGAGCGGGCATTCCCCCGTCCCCCGTCCGCCCCCAGCCCCCACCCGTGACCGGCCACTGATCTCCATCCAGCCCTGCGGATTACAAGCACTTAATCCCATCCTAGAAAATGGATTTAAAATCCAAAGCTCTTTGAAAATTTCAGCAAGATTTAAGATTGAAAAGCTTTTAGGAGTCCTAGCTTCCAAAGGAAGGGGTGGGGGGCCTTAGGAAGATCGCCGGCTGTCAGCTTTACTCCAAGTACAGCAGCTGCGGAAAAAAACGCGACCCTGCCCCGCCCTGCTCGGCTGTGGCGTCAGCCCCAAAGTCTGGGGAGAGGAGAGAGAATTGGGAGGGAGGAGGCCGGGCCGGCCCAGGAGCGGGCATTCCCAGGGCTTCCTGCGCCCGGGATGTAGAAAAGCTCCTGGAAGACTGTGTGTAAAAGCCTGAGCGTGTGAGGAGAGAGCCCCAGAGTCTGGGGGTTAAACGTGGGAAACTGGGAGAAGGAGGGATCCGGTTGGAAATTTGTAATCACTTTGGGTTCCCTTCACACTGAATCAAAAGTGCAGAGCCTCAGAAGCAGACCAAAAGCAGGCACACCGTTCAGGGTCCAAACCCCGGGGTAGCCAGCACAGGCCCCGCGCGGAGCAGCGTGGGCTCTGGCCATGGCCCGGCTCACCTGGGGTGTTATCAGGTCCCTCATTAAGGGTTTGATTTTACCCCGTTGGATAGCAAAGAAACAGTGTTGCTTTTTAAGCAATAGTATGACATGGTTAGAAATCTCAGGAAACCCACATTTCTTACAGAAGAATTCAAAGGTAACGTATTTGCCTAAAATCTGTAACCATCTAAAATGGAATAACTTTTCATATTTCAGATTGCTTGGGGAAGCTTGCTTCAGGGCAGAGTTGTTATAATTCCATGCTTTTGGTTTTTATCAGCTGTGGTGCCCTGAGCAAAACCATCAGCTCTCAGGGGGCAATAAGCCTCTGTAATACGGGGCAATACAACCTACCTCTCCAATTGTTTGAGAAGAAAGTAAGAGGACGCTGGTGACATGCCTGGCACATTGTTGTCTGTCTGTAGTGATGGATCCTCAGAGCTGTGGCTCACCAGGGTGATGTCTGCACCCACTCCCCCTGCCCCCCAGGACCCTTGGCAATGTCTGGACACATTTCTGGAAGTCACAACCCCAGGCGTGGGGGAGGTGGGAACGATGCTCCCAAACCTCCTGCTGTGTACAGGCCACTGCCCATCCCCAAAACACAGCAAAACATTGCCTGGCCAAAAAAACATCAATAATGCCAAGGTTGAGAAACCCTGGTGTGAAATACACAGAATTTTAAAAGTAATAAAAGATGAATCACACAAAAAAGAGAAAAGTACATATAAGCCACCACTAGTGTGTTAACATTATTCCAATTTCATGGATGAGTTCAATAATGACTCAAAGTCAATAACAGGGTACCAGGCAAAACCGCTGCTCTCACTGGGTCTCGGAGCAGATACTTGGTGAACACAAGCCCAAATCTTCCAACCTCATCCATCCCAATTTCCAAGCCCACAACATGAACATCCCCACCAGTAACTTACCTCCTGGCCTGGGACTGGCTCTCACTCTGAATCTTGGCCTGAAACATCTGGATTTATGCAGGAGCCGGAGAAACCCCACCCTTCCTGTAATCTCATCAGCCCATTGATTGGTTTAGGGGCAGGAAATGCTCAATTTTAGGTGGTCCTCATGGATTCCATTTCCACTGAAACTCCACCAAGAGAAAAAGTAATGTGTTAAACAAGTCGACACTGGACACCATGTGGGTTTTCCTGGTCTAGGGAGCTATTTATCATATGTCCAAAGTATTGAAAGAAATTGGGGGATACATATCCACAACTATGAACCAGTTTGGGTCACCCACTCTTTTATTTTAATGTAGATGTAGTTATTTAATAAAAACGCTTGCTTAATAAAAACGATTTATTTAAAATAAGCTGACAAGGGAAAGTATGAGAAGAACATATTTCTAGATAGACATTTAGAAAACCAGAGGTTGTACACAAGTAGAGAAAAAGAATCATGTCATATTGAAAGGGCAAGCTCCCAGATTCTATTTCAGCCAATCGGGACCTGGATCCTATTTCACCCAATCAGAGCTTAGTCCCTCTCTCCCCTCCAGTCAGCAAGAACACCCACCACCCCTGGACCCTGCAAACTGACCAAAGCCACGACTCATCCCTCCTCCCAACTACCCCCAGGCCCAGCCAATCAGCCAGAGCCACGGCCATCACCCCCCTCAAACCGCCCTGGAAACCCATAAAACCTTTGTTCTGGAGAAAACGCGCTCTCTTTCTCTGGCACCCGGCCGCTGTGTTGGCCCGGGCGTGAGACTGAGCCCGGGCTAGCTTGAATAAAGGCTCTTTGCTTTTGCATCCGTGTTGGCTCCTTGGTGGTCTCCTTGGGATTCGCGACTTTGGGCACAACAATATCAATTTGGCAAGCCATACTTTTCCAAAAGGCTAAAGGCACCAATATCTTAACAATTAGAGACGAAGTTTCTTGTTCTCCTGAAGTAGATCTGATAAATCCTGAAGATTTATTATGGTGGATTTGTGTGTTGGTGCGAATCATTGAATCAATATTCAGTTTCAATCGTGGGTTGGGTCTGATTGGATTACAATTTTGGATGTTCTGTGGTGTCAATCAAATCATAAATCCATTCAAGCAGTGACCTATTTGTTTCAGGCTCAGAGTAAACTCTTTTGTTTAATATTTCAGCTGAACTGGAGGGCTGTCGGCGTTAGACTTAGATCCATGGGGAATGGTAGGTGAGCCTTTTGGCCCTGCAGACCTCAGACCCCTGAGTAGCAGGGTGGGATTATTTGCCATCTCACGGAAGGGATTTTAAAGACTGAAAGACTGTCAGAAAAGTGTCTGAGCCAAGGCAGTTTTGCCCCAAAGTAGTGATGATTATTTTCTGATGATTTCTGATATTTTTCCCTCTTTACAACTGAGTTTCTGACGAGGTGGAGTGAATGATGGTGAAGCCACAACTTAACTGACATCTGCCTGAAGCCACTGTCTTTCTTCCTGGCGCGTCCAAATAACTCCACCCTGAAAATCCATCTCATTCTTGTTTCTAGCCTCCAAGCTATTTTTTAGACTTTACAGCAGTTTTAGGTTCACAGCACTACTGCTTTCTTTATTTTGATTTGAGATCTGCTGTAAACACTCCACTGAACTAAAAATCTCTAACTTAGGTGGGTCTAAGAAACTGAGCTCCTGTTTTGCGTCCACATAAACCATTCACACGCCCTTGGATTAATGACTGGATCTGGCAGGCACCCACTGTTTGCCCTGACCATTATTTTAATTGTAGGACTGGATGCCTATACTTCATTATTTCCATTAAATGGAGATACTGGTCTGTTTGCTTTTCTTTCTCACCCACAATGTCTTGTCTCTTTGCTCGGAACATCTGAATAAGGTCTATTATTTAATTAATTGTATTCTGCCATGATCACCTTCCTGGTTTTGATCATTTTACTAGGGTTCTGGTGGATGTAACCATTAGGGGAAACTCAGTGCAGGGCTCATGGGATCCCTGCAGGAACTCTGCAACTTCTATGTGGGTCTAGAATGATTTCAAAATTAAGATCTGAAATGGAACAGAGAGGACATCTCATCTCCCCTGAGAAGCGGGCTCTGAAAGAATGACCAAACCAGAAGCTATCAATGTGCATCATTGATGCTCTTCTTAAAAATGGTTGTTTTAAAAATATTTTATTTCTGTTGAGGTATAATTGACAAAATCATATATATTTCAAGTATGCATGAAAGTATTACCACACAATCAAGTTAATCAGCACATCCATCAACTTTCATAATTACCTTTTTTTTGGGGGTGGGGGGTAGGGTGAGAACACATCCCATCTACTCTCTTAGCAAACTTCAGGTCTACGACACAGCGTTGTTAACAGTATGCTGCACATTAGGTCCCAGAACTTCCCATCTTATAACTGGACGTTTGTGCCCTTGGACCAGCATCTCCCCATTTCTCCCCAACCCCAGCCCCCCGTGGCCACCCCTCAGCTCTTCTTGTCTGAGTTCAGCTTTGTTTTCCTAATTCCACACACAAGTGATCCGTACAGTGTTTGTCTTTCTCTGCCTGCCTTAGCACAGTGCCCTCCAGGCCCAGCCCTTTGTGCATCCAAATGTCGCAAGGGTTCCTTCTCTTTTAAGGCTGAATAATATTCCACTGTGTACATAAACCACATTTGCTTTACCCCTTTCATCTGTGAACGGGAGAGTGGCTGTCCTGAATCGGGCTGCAGTGAACCTGGGAGAGTAAAAATCCCTTCAAGGTTCTGAGTTCACCTGGATCAATACAAGGAGGCGGGGGTGGCAGGACAGCTCAGTAGTTTCTGTGTTGCATGTCCTGGAGGTTGCCCACAGCGTCTGCACCGTGCTGGCTCCTGGCCCTGTTCCGGTGGCTCCAAGTTATCTCTGTGCCCGGCGACCACCTTACCAGCCCCAGCCTGACCATTCTGATCCCGAGCCTGTTGTTCAAGGACTTTTCCAAAGCTCAGTGTAGGCGTCCCACAGCCTGGCAAGCTTAGCATGGGCGGGACAGAGCCCCACCTTCCCCCAGGCTGGTCTTCCCCAGCCTGTCCCGGCTTGTTCAACAACTCTAGGTACCTGTGCTCCGGCCACATACACCGGGCGTCACCCATGGCTCACCTTCGCCCTCCTGCCCCGAGTCCGCCAGCAGAAGCGAGTTAGAACTAACCCCTCATCCCCACATGTCGTCTCCTCCTTACTTCTGACCTGCAGATTTGGAGGGAGCGAGACTAAATGCTGTATTTTAAAATACTGAATAATGTATCAATCCCACACCACCTCACTGTCACCGCATTCTAATCTCTCGAGGGGCAATGCCACAGCTCCCGAGGGGCCCCCGTGGCCCTCTTGCCCCTGAATGCTCTGCCCCACGCCCAACACCGTGGGCTGACACCAGCCACACATGTGGCCTGCGCGCATAGAAATCTCCCTCTGGCTCTGGAGGTGAGGGTCCGAACCCTTCCTCGTGGCCTCAAGGCCCCTGGGGTCGGCCCCTGCACCGCATCTCGCCGGACTCCGCCCCTGCCGTGCCCTCTCCTCTCCAGCCAGCTTCAGGTGCGGGCAGGCCAAGCATGCTTCCACTCGGGGATTCTGCCGTCCGGGTGTCCCGCCCACACGCCGGCACTCCTGGTCCTCACTTCAATCAAACCTCAACAAGGATCAGCTCTTCCGAGAAGCCTGCTCTGTCTTGCTGTGTCAGCCAACACCCCCATCTCTACAGCCCCCCTGAGCGGTCTCTCAGCCCGTTTTGGGCGTGGGGCCCCCTGGGCATTGCAGGAGGCTGAGCGCGTCCTGGCCTCTGCCCCCGGATGCCTGGAGCACCCCGGTCATGACAGTCAAACGTGACTGCAGACACTGCCCAGTGTCCCCCAGGGGGCACACCTGCCCCGGGTGGGAACCTTCCCAAGTCTGCTCTGCTCTTGTCCATATTACTCACCACCACCCACGTCACACGTTTATGTGCTGGTTTCCCTGTGGGTGTCCGCCGGTCTCCAGCGCAGCCCCCAGGCCCGGGGCTTTGCTGCCTTACCGCACAGGCGCTCAGAGCTGCGCCAGGGGCCCCAGGCGGCGCCGGCGATGCAACGCTCCGCGTTATAAACATATAAACAGATCACTATTTGCAGATGACATGATATTGTACATAAAAAACCCTAAAGACTCCACTCCAAAACTACTAGAACTAACATCGGAATTCAGCAAAGTTGCACATACAGAAATCTGTGGCTTTCCTATACACCAACAATGAAGTAACAGAAAGGGAAATCAGGAAAACAATTCCATTCACAATAGCATCAAAAAAGAATAAAATACCTAGGAATAAACCTAACCAAGGAAGTGAAAGACCTATACTCTGAAAACTACAAGACACTCTAAAGAGAAATTAAAGAGGTCACTAACAAATGGAAACTCATCCCATGCTCCTGGCTAGGAAGAATTGATATCGTCAAAATGGCCATCCTGCCCAAAACAATATACAGATTCGATGCAATCCCTATCAAATTACCAACAGCATTCTTCAACGAACTGGAACAAATAGTTCAAAAATTCATATGGAACCACCAAAGAGCCCGAATAGCCAAAGCAATCCTGAGAAGGAAGCATAAAGTGGTGGGGATCTCACTCTCCAACTTCAAGCCCTACTACAAAGCCACAGTAATCAAGACAATTTGGTACTGGCACAAGAACAGAGCCACTGACCAATGGAACAGAATAGAGACTCCAGACATTAACCCAAACATATATGGCCAATTAATATACGATAAAGGAGCCATGGACATACAATGGCGAAATGACAGTCTCTTCAACAGATGGTGCTGGCAAAACTGGACAGCTACATGTAGGAGAATGAAACTGGATCACTGTCTAACCCCATACACAAAAGTAAACTCCAAATGGATCAAAGACCTGAATGTAAGTCATGAAACCATAAAACTCTTAGAAAAAACATAGGCAAAAATCTCATGGACATAAACATGAGTGACTTCTTCATGAACATATCTCCCCGGGCAAGGGAAACAAAGGCAAAAATGAACAAGTGGGACTATATCAAGCTAAAAAGCTTCTGTACAGCAAAGGACACCATCAACAGAACAAAAAGGTACCCTACAGTATGGGAGAATATATTCATAAATGACAGATCCGATAAAGGGTTGACATCCAAAATATATAAAGAGCTCACACACCTCAACAAACAAAAAGCAAATAATCCAATTAAAAAATGGGCAGAGGAGCTGAATAGGCAGTTCTCCAAAGAAGAAATTCAGATGGACAACAGACACATGAAAAGATGCTCCACACCGCTAATCATCAGAGAAATGCAAATTAAAACCACAATGAGATATCACCTCACACCAGTAAGGATCGCCATCATCGAAAAGACAAACAACAACAAATGTTGGCGAGGTTGTGGAGAACAGGGGAACCCTCCTGCACTGCTGGTGGGAATGGAAATTAGTTCAACCATTGTGGAAAGCAGTATGGAGGTTCCTCAGAATGCTCAAAATAGAAATACCATTTGATCCAGGAATTCCACTTCTAGAAATTTACCCTAAGAATGCAGCACTCCAGTTTGAAAAAGACAGATGCACAGATGCACCCCTATGTTTATCGCTGCAATATTTACAATAGCCAAGATATGGAAGCAACCCAAGTGTCCATCAGTAGATGAATGGATAAAGAAGATGTGGTACATATACACAATGGAATATTATTCAGCCATAAGAAAAAAACAGATCCTACCATTCGCAACAACATGGATGGAGCTGGAGGGTATTATGCTCAGTGAAATAAGCCAGCAGAGAAAGACAAGTACCAAATGATTTCACTCATATGTGGAGTATAAGAACAAAGGAAAACTGAAGGAACAGAACAGCAGCAGAAGCACAGAACCCAAGAATGGACTAACAGTTACCAAAGGGAAAGGGACTGGGGAGGACAGGTGGGAAGGGAAGGATAAGGGCGGGAAAAAAAAAAGGAGGCATTACGATTAGCATGTATGGGGGGGCATGGGGAGGGCTGTGCAACACAGAGAAGACAAGTAGTGATTCTACAGCATCTTATTACACTGATGGACAGTGACTGTGAAGGGGTATGTGGGGGGGGGACTTGGTGAATGGGGGAGCCTAGTAAATATAATGTTCTTCATGTAATTGTAGATTAATGATACCTATATATATATATAAATAGAGAGACTAGGTAGAGAAATGATAGATAAGAGATAGACGGATAGACAGACAGATGGATAGACAGCCTGAAGGACAGACGGAGACGATGCGCACATACACAGGCGACATGCCAGGTTTTGTGCTATTCACGGTCCTTCCGTCTTCCAGCCAGTCCGTGAGCTCACACCGCAGGGAGCGCACACTCCCTTGGCGGGGATGCGTATTTGCCCAACCCAGATCTGCAGGTTTGCACTATTTCCCTTTGCTCAGTCTCCCCCACCAGCACTGCCACCCGAAGCCTTACAGCCTCCTGGGGAGGGGACGTGTCTGCGAGGTTTTTGAGTGTTCTCTTTCTTTTAGGTATTTTTGACATTCGCCCTTTTTGAGTGTGTGTAGATTTTGCTGTTTGACCTTAAGAACTCTACCAGTCAGAGAGGACTTTCGTCTTTAATCTTATGAAACTTTGTTATTTCTTCCAGCATTCCCTCCTCTCCATTTTTACCTTCCCCTCTTTTGGGGATCCAAAGCCTGTCACTTCCCACTGACCCCACCTTCTTGCCTCTGGGAGACTCTGCAATATTTTCTGCCACCTTTCTAAGGTATTTTTCTGCTGTGTCTTCTACCATATGCCCCACCTAGTGTGTTCTTTATTTTTTTATATTTTCTTAACTTCAATAGCACGTTTTTCTTATTTCATCTTGCTACCTTCTTTCATGTACTATGCTTATTTATATTTCCCAGATGATGGT
This sequence comes from Manis javanica, assembly GCF_040802235.1. Classification (NCBI taxonomy): domain Eukaryota; kingdom Metazoa; phylum Chordata; class Mammalia; order Pholidota; family Manidae; genus Manis; species Manis javanica. The sequence continues at coordinate 2,085,720 of NC_133172.1, forward strand.
TCGATACCCCTGTGTGTGAAGGTGTTGTAGTCCAGCTTTTTATATTCTTTGCTGATTTTTTGAACTAGTTCAGTCCTTATTAGGCTAGTGAGTTAATGTCCCTTAGGATAGGAATTCTCAGTCCACATAATTTTGGTCCAGGTGGGTGTTTGGCAATGTTTAGAGACAACTGTGGCTGTCACCTACAGAAAGGGTGCTCCTGGCATCTAGTGGGGGAGCCCGGGGAGGCCACTCAGCGCCCTAAAACAGGACAGCCTCAGCCCAAAGCAGGACCCCATCCAAACTCAGTGGTGCCAGGGCTGAGAAACCCCACGCTGGGGGAATGGGCTGGGCATCAAGCCAAGCCGAGTCTATGCTCACTGCCTGCCCTCATGGAGAGCAGGGCGCTGAATTCAGTCACCAGTCCCTTTTGTATAATCCTACCAAGTAGAGCTTTGGATCAGGGCCCCCAACCTACGCCCCATGCAGGCTGGCATTGAAAGGGGGCACTTCCTGACCCTGACACCCTCACCTGTCCTAGAACCACCCAGAACAGGAGAACAAACCAAACGGTGCTGCTTTGCCATCCTCAGGGTTTGGCTGGCTGGCTCTAGGGTGGGGCTGAGGACTGGGTTGTCACAGCTCTGCCCGTGACAGGGAGATAGGGACTGTCCTTCAGCCTTAGAAGAAAATCCCATTGCCACACTCTGAACCTCGACAACATCATGCTAAGTAAACCCGAGAGGGCCGATGCCCTGACTGGACACGGAAGGCGGGTGGTGGGCCGGGAGTGGGGGAGGGGGCTGGGTGTTTACTGGGGGCAGTCTTCAGTTCTGCAGGAAGAGAGGCCTGGAGGTGTAGGGCAGGGTGGTGGCGGGCGAGCGAGCTTGGTGAACGTGCTCTTGAGCCTGGGCGAGATGGGGAGTTTCATTTACCTGTATTTTCCCACAATTGAAAGTTTGTTTTAATTACATGTTTCTAAGAGGCTAGTTTGGGGAACTTGATCAAGGAAGGACCGTGGTCAGATAAGTGTCTGCTGCATAGCCCCTCCCTCCGTGGGACCCTCGCTGACTCTGAGCACAGGGGAGGCCCCCCCAGGCGGCCTCTGCTCCCTGGGACTCACCGTTAGTCACCTGGACCCGTGGAGGGCGGTTCGCACTTGCGGCAGGAGACCCACCCGTACTCCTGCAGGGGGGTACTCGGTGCTGGCCACGCCCTGCGGGCAGCCCACAGAGCAGGAAGGCAGAGCTGCATGTCGGAGGGTGGGCCTGCCCTGCCTCCCCCACCCCGTCCTTTCTGACCCAACCCTCTCCCTCCTGAGCCTTTGGGGCAGGCCTGAGACCTGCAGAGGGTCTCTGACCCCAGGGATGGGCTGTGTGGATAGTGACCTGGGTCCCAAATGGTGGACTATTGAGGTAACCGGGAATGACGCTGTCAGGGCTGAAGATTGTCAACAAATAAGAACTCAGGATGCACGTTAAAGTGAGGCTCAGGTGTGCCGCAGACAGGCAGCCGGCGTGGATTTGGGCCCTGGGCTCCAGCGTGTGGCTTGGTCCCTCCTGTGGGGCCTCCCAGCTCCCAGTGGCCTGCCTGAGACAGGCTGCGCTCCCAGAACCGAAACGCAGAGTCGTTGCCGCTCCTGGCCGCTCCCCACCACATCGCTCACCCGTGCTCTCTGCGTGTCATGTTCCCAGGGCCCCGAGCAGCCCCCTGGACCTCCTGTACATTTACATCCCTTCCATCCCTTCCTCGGGGCCTCAGGGAAAGGCCGCACCTCACAAATCTGAGTTCATGGAGCTCTTCCTCCCTGGGGCCAAAGGCTGTGGGTGCTCCTTGCCTCAGGCCCCTGTGCAGCTTCCCTGGAAGCCCTGGTCCCCCGCAGGGTTGGATCCTGGTCAGCACTACTGTCCACGCACTGCTGCTGGCAGATCAGAACCTGTGGCTGAAGAGCTGCCTCCAACACTACCATTACTGCCTGTTTTCCACTGGGCAGGTACCTCCAGCTACGGACGGCATTCCCCTGCCTTGCTGAGGCCAAGACGGGCCACACACAAAGGTGAGGTGGATGTCCCAAGACTTTTCTTCAGAAGAACTGGGCAGACGGAGCACCCCTCTTAGGCCCAGACATGAAACCTCAGGGCCGAGGACGGCAGAGCTTTGTCCCACCTCTGATCATTTCCCCCGGGCTCTTCCTTCACCATGTCTGCGCTACCGTATCTGGGGGGGCTCTTTGTCACAAAGGCCTTAATGGAAACCCTGAATACCCTGTGAGAATTCATGCTCCGACACCATCACACTGGAGAGGGCCTGGGTCAGCACCCGGGACCGCTGCCCCGCTGACCCCAGCCAGAGCCATCCGGGTACCTGACAGGTGAGTGAAGACTGCGGACTGTCCAGGCCAGCTCACCCACTGGTGGCCACTGTCAAAGCCACAGGGGACAGAGGAATCATGCAGCCGGGCCCTGCCTGCCTGGAGTCCTGACTTACAGAATCATGGTGCCTAACACAAGACTGGTTGTTCTAGGCCACTGAGGTGTGAGGGCCGTGTGTTACACAGCAGCAGGTTCCCAGAACGGGCATTACTAGCATCCACAGGAGTCTGCAGCAAAGGCAGGGATGGGGACACAGGAAGGCACTGTACAATGAGAAAAAGAAGGCCCCTCTGGACATGCATGCAACTTATCAACTTACACGATGCTGAAACACAGCTTCAGAACGTGTGACACTAATGACTAGGTCAGGTATCCAGGTACAGATGGCTGCCAGGACCCCGAGGTAAATGTGGGTCCCCTCACTAGACTCCGTGACCCGCCTCTGACAGAACCTGAGCCCCGCCCCACACGTCACCTGCTGTCTTTACTCTCTAACTCCGGCAGGTTCCCATAGTAACTAACAGGAGAAAACACTGGTCATCTGGAAAGGACTTCGCTCTCTCCACTCTGCTCTGGATCGCCTCTCATTGCTGGGACGGCGGAAGGAGGGCAGGAGGCGTTCCTGTCAACCTCGCAAAATCTTGTCAACCCGACACATCACAGCATCTCAGAGTTAGAGGAGATTAACTTCGTGTTATTCCATTGCTCATGCTGTGATTGGCCTGATTCCCAAAGAAAACGGTTACTTTAAATGCACTGCAGGAATGTTCTCTGGTCACCCCCGGGGTCTCCTCTGGCTCCAGGATTTCCTTGAGTTAGTCAGTCACGCTTCGCACTTACTCTGGGGGTATATCCGTAAGGCCTCCGCACACAGGTGCTCCCCGGAGACTTCCCAGGATGCCTCGTCATGGGCTCCGAACTCTCCTCCCGAGAGTGGGGGTATGATTTCAGATCTTCGTCTCAGGAAAGGGCCTGTAGCGAGGGTCCCTGAAGGGATGGCGGGGGCTGGAGGGAGGGTAAGGCTGTGGCTGGGCGGCGTCTGCCTAGGGCTGCAGGGCCACTCCTGCCCAGGCGCCTCCTTGCCCAGCAGGCCCAGATCTGTGGGGAACCGGGTGGGTTGGGAGGGGCTCCCGGCCCTGCTGCACAGATCCTTGGGGCTGAGGAGGGGCTCCCGGGGAAGCTCTGGTCAGTCCTCTAAGGTCTGTATGCCTCCCCTCTCAGCCCTCTTCCCTTCTTGGACCTGCCCACGCATTTCCCCTTCCACCCCCATTTTACGGTGGCACAAAGTGGTGGGTGTTTTTGGCTGGCATGGGGTCAGTGAGTCGGGCGCACGTCCAACCCGCACCGGTGAGGCCCAGTGGGCGCTCTTCAGATGTGTTACTGCAGTTGGAATAAAGGCATGGTGTTCATTTGCAAAGCTGGGGCTGGGATTGAGGGAGGGGGTGCAATCAGGTGCGACCCCAGGGGAGGCAGGCCGCAAAGCTGGGCTTCCCGGCCCCCTGTGGTCACGGCTGGGTGGGAAGGTGGCAGTGGAGCCCGTGCCTGGACAGCTTAATTCATTCACTGCACAAATATTTACCAAGCACCTGCTTTGAGTCACCCATTGTGCGAAGCCCCGAGGGAGGCCGGGAAGGCCCTACTTGCCTGGAGCTCAGATTTCACGGGGAGAAGACAGCGATAAACAGACAAATACACGAAGCAAGGAAGAATCGGATGGCCATAAAGACCATACTAAAATAAAACAAGGTAACAAAACAGAGAGACAGTAGGGTTATTTGAGATATCATGGTCCAGGGAAGCCACTACAGTGGAACTGGCCTCCACATGATTTCTGCATGATGTCAAGAACCTAGCCATGCAACGCTCTAGGAACAGAACTTTCTAGACTGAGGCACTAGCCTGTGCAAAGATCCTAGAGCAAAACAGACCAGTGCCCGGGCAACCCTGGAGCCAGAGCTGGGGTGGGGGCACACTTGAGTGTGAGCACGGGTGGGAACGGAGCTCCCCATAAGTTTAAAGCTTGGAAGTAAAGGTGTGATCTGGCAGACAGGTCATGTTGGAACTGAGCTATGAGGTCAGATGGGGGTTAGAGGTCAAAGCCAGAGCCAAGGCGTGGCTTGGGTGACGCTGGGAGAGCAAGGTTTAGGTGTGGGGTGACGACTGCAGGCGGGGCAGGTGTGGGGTAGCAGGGATTGGCTGGGGAAGCGAAGGAACAGGGTCCCAGTGAGCAGTCGAGGCCAGGATAGGGAGTCAGAGTCCAGGCTGTGTGCCGGGGCCAGGGGTGGGGGCTGTGCATCAGGGGCTCTTGGTTAGACAGCTTGGATAAGACAGGGTCCCTGCATCCCCCCCCACCTTCCAGGCCCTGCCGCCGGCCTCCTGCTGTGTCACATACCTGTGTCCTCCCCATTTCCCCTGCCTTCTTGGGTTTGGCAAACATCGCCCTCAGGTCCCTCTTGGAGGCCGGCTGAGCACTGGAATATGGGTGCCTGTCTAGAACAAAGCAGCATTAATCTTAAACAAAATTAAGTATGGCTTCCTGCCATTCATTCCGTCTCTGCACCACTGGGTGGCTTCCCTCCCCCAGCCCCATGCAGTCTTCGGGTACTCAGAGGTTCCCAGCCAGGGACGGTTCGGTATCCAGGGGATGTTTGGTCCCGTCTGAGATGTTTGCAGTTTGCCACAGCTTGGAGGTGCTCCTGGCACCTAGGCAACCTGCTCCGCATCCCAGGACCCTAGCGCAGCCCCCATCACACAGGACGATGGGCTCAGATGTCACTGGTGCCTGGGTTGAGAAGGCCTGCCTCGGATCCATGTAATTGCCTGCGGTTGGTAGGTGGATAGATGAGGACCCTGAGCTCGGCCACACGCTGCACCCACGGCGCCACACCCAGGTCCGAGCCCCCATGTGCTCCGCGGTCCTTTCCCTTGAGACGTGCACGTGGACGGAGGAGAGGGGATTTCAGAGGCATTTCTTGGTCAGGAGAGAAGACAGGTAACAGGCCAGGGATGAGGGCGGGGAGGCGGGTGGGGACCTTGCAATGAGGTGGCATGAACAGTTACACCACTGGCTGGGTTTCTGCCACGTGCCAGACTCATCCCCTCCCAGAGCTGCCCCACGGGCTCCGGAAGTGGATTTTCCTGATACACCAGGAGGGGTTAGAGCCTCAAAGAAATTGCTTCGGGCGCCCAAGCACCCCCGCTGGTAAGTGGCGGAGCGAAGGTGGAACCCACACTGTGTACCCAGAGCCGCTGGCGGGCGGTGGAGGAGGGGATGGAAGTCAGGTCTGCCCGCCTCACTCACCGATGGCCCTCCACAGGTCTCGGATCCTGAGGGCCGGCTCCTGCCCGCCTTGGCCAGCCCCCCGGGGGAGCACGGGGGAAGGGAAAGCAGGTGGTCAGTGCATGGGGAGGGAGACACAGAATCCAGCATCTCTGCGTGCCGTCAAGGGGTGGGGCCCTCCGCCAACCGTCCGTGGGGCAGCGAGGTCCCGACCACACCCCCTACTTGCAAGTCTGGGGGTCGCGGCTCTGAGGAGCCAGCTTGCTCCAGGTCACCTCTGCTGGTGGGCAGAACTGGGGTCTGAACCCACCCTTCTGGATCCAGATCTCCTGTCTTTTCTGCTCTGCCTCGGTGTCGTGGGAGCCGGGCTTTCTTGGACCCCGAGGAAGCCCAGGACGAACCTGCCGCGGCGTCCCAGGGGTCTCAGAATATAGTAGGTTTAACAGCCACTTAGCAGCACGTTGCATGTATACAAGTGCCCAGTGACGATGCTCCTGGGGAAGTGGGGCGAGACGGACAGCGATGGGGGGCGCAGGAGGAGAGGAAGAGCACAACTAATGGTCGCGTGGCCCCACTAGGCGCAGGAGCTGCTCTGACTCCCGGGTCCTCAGGGCGTCCGCCGACACAGGCGCCATCCCACCGTCACAGATGGGAAACCGGGGCAGAGAGCAACAGGGCGCCCACCAAGCAGGGCGCAGAGCTGGGGTCCTCACCCAGTGCCCTGGCTACAGGACCCACGCGCCCGCACTCCGCCGGAGCAGCCTCAAAACAGGCCTGGAAATGAGAGCCGGGACGGACCGCACGGGGTCCCAGGCGCCAGGTGGACCCTGGCCGGGTAGGAGGTTGGGGCGAGCGCACCCACCGGGACCCAGAAGGTAGCCGGCACTGTTGAGGGTCCAGCCTCCTCGCGCCTGGGCGGAAATGGAGAAGCGGGGACTCAGAGGGGGCGGCAGGCGTCCGCGGGCTGGGCCGGCGAGGTCAGCGCCGTCCTCGCCCCCCAGCCCGGGAAGTCGGTTTGGCTTGCTCTGCATCTCACCAAGGAGGAAACGGGACGCGGCAACTCGGAATGAAAAGGGCTTGAAACATCGCTGCCGTGAGGCCGTCTACGAGGAGCCCCCCCGACCCCCCACGTGCACACAGCAGGCCGCATCCCTGGGCGGCTCTAGGCAGGCTGCCGGGGCCGCTCGACCCAGTGGCCCACATCACTGCGGGCTGACTACGCGCCAGTTCCTAGTGGGACTGGCTGCACCACTGAGGGGACCCAGAGCTCAAAAACACGACCAAACACCATCAAGGACTTCAGGACGGTGACAGCAGATCACGGAACCCAGCTGGGGCCCCCCCGGAGCTGGGGCCCGGGGTCTGCACAGGGCGCCCGCCCATGACCTGGCTCTGTCTCGAGTCCCTGACCGGTCCTCTCACCGACCCTCCCAGCCACCTACGAGGCCGGCACTGAAGCCTCGGCTCACGGAATTGAGGCAAGTCGCCCCGAGTCACGCGGTCAGCGGCGGGGCTTGGACTCACACGCAGGCAGATTCCACTCGTAACGACTACATGATAAGGGCGTTAGGCTTCGGTTTTCCACTCCGTAAAACGGGAGGAAGGCAACGGGATCTCCGGGTGGAATGGGCCGCTGCGCGGAGCGCTGGGCGAGATCGCGGGCCGAGCAGCACCAGCCCGGCAGCCCTCCTCGAGGTCCCCTGGCCTTCCCGTTGGGTGGGGCCCCCGCCCCCTAGTTATTCAGAAGTGAGGGACCCGCGGAGAAACGGGGCTCTCCGAAGACCCCGCCAGCACGGAGGACAGCTGAGACCCAAGCCCAGGGGAGCGGAACCCCCAGCCCGGGTCCCCCGGCTCTGCGATGACTGCAGACCTCCTGCCCGGCCACCTCGGCCGCCCTCACATGCTGTCCTTGCACAAAGGCACAGGGGTTCGGCAACCTGGGGGAAGCCAAGCAGCCAGAAAGGGGGGAACCAGGATGTCCGAGGGCCGGGCCTGCACAGCCCAGGCTCCCGGACGGGCGCCCTCAGAGGCTGGTCTGGGCCCGACGATGCAGACCCGCCCAGCCAGCAGCGGGGCAGGCGTGGGGGCCGGACTTCGCCACACGCTCCCCTGCGGGCAGCTGCCACCCCCCTGCAGGCTGCCCTGGAAGGCTTCCCGGCGTGCATCCCCGGCTTCAGGACACGTCTGCTTTAAATAAGCTGAACCCCGACTCTTCCGGCCGCGAGAGGGGCCGAGGTCGGGTCTGTCCTGCTTCCCCCTCGGCTCCACCTGGAAAACCAGAGCCCTCGCCCCCGGGGGAAAGGACGCGGTGGGGGGCTGGGAGGGCGGGAAGGGCTCATCCGGCGCTCGGGGGCGGCCGCGGGGGTCCCCGCCAGGCTGAGCCGGCCGCCGAGAAGGACCGCCAGCCGGAAGGACGGAGCCACGTGCGGGCCGAAGCGGGGCGCCCGGCGCGCAGAGAGCTGAAGAGGGAGGGCGGGGGTCACCTGCCCCCGGACGGCGCGCACACCGAGCCTGCGGGTCCGGGTGTCTTCTCAGGTGCTCCCCCGGCCCCCTGGCCCCTTGCCCGCCGCCTCCTCTCACCTCCCCGGAGCTTCTGGCTCGCGCGCTCGAGGTCCCAGCGCCCCGCTGCGGCGTTTACGTCTGGGGAGCAGGGGGGCGGTGATGGGAAGGTCGGGGGGCCAGCAGGTTGGGGGCGGTGGCCTGGGCTTTGGCAGCGGGCCCGTGAGGTCAGACCAGGGCGCTGCCCGCAGGAGGACGCTCCCGCCGCAGTGTCCGCGCACAGGCCCGCGGATCCCTGCCCCCCGCCCCCTTCCATTCCCGCCCCGAGTCCGCGTCCTCGGCGCCCCCATCCCATTTCCGTCCGGCCCGTGGCCGGTGGGCGGCTGGGGCCCCTGGGCCCCCTGCCTCCGAGGCGCTCCTGCCCCGGGCGCCGCGTGTGCCCGTTTCCCTTCCCGGGAACACACCCTCGTGAGGCGGGCCCGGGGTTCCCGACGGGCGTCGTCGTCGGCCCGGCCCCGCGGACGGGGACAGCGCCCGGGATGGGGCGCCCAGGAGCCTAAAACGGCGGCCCGAGCGCGGCGAGTATTTGCTGCATGAACAGGCGCTGTGTGGGTGTCTTCCTCTCCGCCGCTGTTTTTCCGCCTGTCTGTCTGCCTCCCGCTCAGGTTTCCCGAGGAAGGACCCCCGGGGTGGGGGGCGGGGTGCACCCCCGCTCCCCGGAAGTCTGGTACTCAGCGCCCACATCTCGCCCCCTGGAGGAGGCTCTCTGGTCCCCATCCTGGGCGAAACTGAAGGCCCCGGGAAGGGCCCCGGCGACCCTGGCTCCTGCCCCCGCCACGCCCTCTGTTTCTCATCCGGAGGAGAAGCGGGGCTCTTCTGGGGAGAAAGTGACAAGTAGGTGCACATGGCTTTGCGGGCAAGAGGAAGGAGGAGGAGGGGTGGCCCGGAGGACAGAGGCGGAGCCGGGGGCGGGGGGAACCGTGCACCCCCGCCGGGGCGGGCCGATCGGCAACAGCCAGGGCGGGGCTCCAGGTCCCCGGCTGAGGGGCTCCGGCGTGGGACAAGGTCGCCGTCTTCGGATTTCTGTGACTGAGACGACTGCCGCGGTGACCCCAGCCCTCTTAGCGATCCGGACGCGTGGAAATGAGCCCCCTTCCTGAGGCGGACGCAGCGGCGGCCCTGGACGGTCATCCGGTCCTACTGACCCTGGGCCCTCCGGGCTGTATTAAATACCTGCATTTCTCGGTGTCCCACGTGCTCTAGGGAATGCTGCCCACCCCCCCGGCTCCCGCATCCCTCCCCCTCTCCCTTCTCCTTCCCTCCCCTCCCTCACCCTCTCTCCCTCTTTGCAAAATTAATATTGATACTGTATGACTATCCAAGCTACAAACTTTATTTTCACCGATGGGCCAAGTAATGCCCTTTAAAGCAAAACAAAACAAACCAATCGCCTCCGTGCCAGCCTCTCCAGTCTCCTTTAAACTGGAAGAGCTCCTCTTTCTGTCTTTTGTGACCCTGACACTGTCCTTGATTCGCTTAAGAGGACCAGTGAGCTGTTGCCTGGAATGCTTCTCAACTCGGGTTCACCTGACTCTTCCCTGTGATTAGATTTGGGTTGTACGCGTTTGGCAGGAAACCCACAGACCTTACCGTGGTGTCGCATCGATTCTGTCCAGAGCGACCCCATCACGGACACGCAGCCCGACAATCCATCCCACGGCGGGGCCGCCCACTGACCGCCTGGCTGAGGCGGAGTCAGCCTGGGGGGCTCCTGGGCAGTTACGTTTTGTCCCTTTGTAATCGGTGAGCGTCCTGTGAAGAGCTAGTTGCAGACTGAGAAGTGTGCTGCCTTTTGAGAGTTTCCAGAAGCATCTTTCCAGGTATAAAGATACGTATGGATATACATATGTACGCACATTTACACATATGCATACCATTTACACAAACACACACTTTATACATACACAGACCCCTTTATATAAACGTAGACGTACACATTTATATATACATACATTTACATATACACACACATACATACACATACCCATACACACACAATTACATATATGTGTGTACACATACACACATGCCCATTTATATAAATGTATGATATACACATTTACATGCATATGCATATATATTCATATACTTACAAAACATTTACATATGCATAACACATATACATACATGTTCACATACACATGCATAGCACCTACATATGCATATGTACACATTTACATACACCTATACATAGATATTTGCATACACGTAACATTTACATACGAGTATTCTCTCCGGCTCTTCCTGGAAAAGCCCCCAGCCTTGGCCGTTGCTGTGTCGCCCTGGCACCACGAGGGGGCGCAAGCAGGACGGCCCTGACCCCAGAAGGCAAACAGCAGTCAGAAACTGGTAAGCGGCCCCAGTCCCGTGCTCCCACTTAGGTGCCCCTGTGCTGCTATTAAGCCAATCTGAATTGTTTTTTTAAAAAAATTCTCTTTGCTGAAGTGTGGTTGATGTACAAGAACTGCAGAGTTAACACACGATTTGATGCGTCTAGACACACACACCCCGTGATGCACCACACAGTCCCGGTGACAGGCACCCAACCGCTATGTTTCCCCCGTTTTCAGTTTCTGCGGGGTTGTGCGTGTGCGTTAGGAACTTGGCATGGGGCCAGCCCTCGTACGATCTTGAAGAGCGCTGTCCATACCGTTGATGACACCCCATCCAGCTTGACGAAGGGTCCTTCACGCCACAGAGGTGTCAAACTGGCAGGCGGTGACAGAGGAAACTGGGAAGTTCACAAACACAGCACAACGACACACTCCTAACGGCCAAAGGGCCGAAGAAACGGGAGGCAGGAAGGGTCTCACATCAGACTAGATGCTCAGATTTCCGTACGAGCACCAGTTCCGGGTCCCCCCTGCCACCGTTACATCTAAATGTTCACGGGGTTGGGGCTTATAAGGCCGAGGGACAGAGGCAACTGGTCCTCAGGGCCCTGCCCTGAAGGGATGCAGAGCCAGCCATCCCAGAACATGCCTCTGGCTGCTTATGTCACGGTGCAGGCACTTGAGCAGCAGATGGAGGGGCGCTTCCTTCCCGCCGCCACTTGCCACGCCGCGAACTTCTGCCGGGAACACTCATCAACGTCCAGAGGAACTGATGATCCACTCCGTTCGTTTCCATCAAGTGCTTGGGCACACAAGGTAGGCGGACTTGGCCCGGCCCAACCAATGACGTATTCAAACTACAGGATGCGGGTTGGAAACTGAGAGACGGAGGAGAAGGCAGGTGGGAGGCAGGAGGGTCTGGGTTTTCTCTGCTTTCTTCTCCTTTAGAATACTGGGAAAAAGTAGAGAAATAAAGGTAGCGGTGGAGAGAGATAGGGATAGATGGGTAGACACAGATGTTAGGTAGGCACTAGGTAGGTAGGTAAACAGGGTGTCTGGTTAGAATGAAGACCCACCCTGTTCCCTGCCCGCATCCCAAACATCAGTGATGTTCCAACACCGCCTGTCTCCACCTCATCCCTGAAGGAGGGATTCGGGGTCAGCCGAGCCACGAGGAGCCATCCTGGCACGTCCCTGGCCCGCTGTGGGGCCGTGGGTGAGCCAGTGCCAGCCCCTGGGCCTCCACGTCTTACTGACAGGCCGAGGGGCAGGCCAGATGGTGCCGGCGGCCAGACCAGCCCTCAGCGTGCTTTTGCGTGCCCACCTGCTCGCTGCGCCCTCTGCTGGTGTGGTTCCTCACGCTGTGTTTGAGGAGACCTGCAGATGGTGTCACCAGCACGCAGGGGTCAGGAATGGCGCAAAAGGACCTGGATTTCTGGCTTCTTGTGCCAGGCCAGGGGGTCTGCAAACACTGGTCCCGGGTCCCCAGGTGGCAGCTGCCGGGGCTGAGGAGCTGCCTCCAGGTCACCACAGACCCCACGAGGCCCCAGGCGTGCCCCTGGGCCCCTTCGCTCATCCTGCAACCTTCTTGGCCCCTGTTACAGTCTATCCTGAATCCTGGGCCTAGAAACCATCCAGGGCCCGAGACTGACATTCGATCATGAGGCTTTTCCTTGGGCTTTGTAACGGGAAGGGGACACCAGTGGTGGTGGGTCCTAGCCTGCTCCCTGCCCCAGAATTCAGTGCTCCCTGACTGCAGCCCCCATTCCCTGGGCCGCCCCGCGTCCCTGTCTGCCCCTGCCTCGTGTTCCGTGCGCCTCACTCTCTGTGTATCTTTGGAGAAGGAAAGGGCCGTGCAGAGCTGTGGGCCCAGACGTGCCTGTTCTGAAGCGTGGCTTTGGCCACTTCCTAGCTGGCCACCTGCGTGTCAATTTCCTCATCTTTAAAACAGGAGTAACACTTTCACAGAGTTGTGAGGACAGTGCAGTACCGAGGACCCTGCCTCTAGAGCAGGCTGGGAAGGGCGCCCTGAAAAGGGGTCTTGGTCAGTTACCACGATCCTAGATGCAAACCACAGGCACTTGCCGGGTTCCAGGCCATGCGCCGAGGACGTGTGCACGTGACCTGACTTCTCCCACCCAGCCCTGCGGCACCAGTGACAGGCATACAGATGTGAGGCTCGGAGAGGCACGGTGGCTCCCCGAGATGGCACAGCTGTGAGTGCCCAGACCTGCCGAGCCATCACACACCGCGCACCCGGGAACGGTGACTCGAGTGCTCGATCCCTTGGCCCTCTCGGAGCCGGGGAGGGGGCGGTGGGGGCGTTTGTCCCCAGTCTCGCTCTCCTCCCAGGACCGCCGGCTGCCCAGCGATGCCTGAGTCTCCTGCTCTCAGCCTCCGCCCCCTCGTCTGGTTCCCGCCTGGCAGCCCAAAGGTGGCTTTTGGAACACAAACGGGTCAAGGCAGGGCCCGCCAACACCTACTAGCATTTCTTGGCAAGGCAGGCGAAGCTACAGCCCCCTTCGCATCAGAGACCCCCTCACCCCCGATGAGTGCTGCTCACCGGCCGCCCCTGCAGCGGCTCTCCGGGCCTCCCCTGCAGCGGCTCTCCCGGCCTCCCATGCAGCGGCTCTCCTGGCCTCCGCTAGACCCTCCCGAGGCCCTCGGCCACACCCTCCTCACCCCGTCACCATGCTGTTTGACATCAGATCTGCAGGCTCTGTGGCCCCTCCTTGGGCATCTGCCTTGCTTTCCCAGGACCGTTAGAACACAGCCTAGGCTGCCCGGACCCTGTGGCTCACCGCTGTCCCAAGGGTCACCTGCCAGGGCACCTGGCCACAGCAAGGGCTCGCTGACAACTGTTCAGTAAGCAAGGGTTTTTGGAAGAGTGACTGCAGAATGGCCTGGCTCCTACCCTTCCCAGCATCTCGGCTTCTGCACCGGGACCCCCGCAGCCCCTCATCAGGAGGCAGCCCTCCCCATGCCCCTGCACGTGGGCTGGCCTGCAGCTTGCTGGGGCCAACAGACTGGCAAGAGTGAGTCGTGATGGTTGGGCCTGTGCCCCAAAGGCCATGTGCCACACTGCTCTGTCCGCTCTGCCCAAGGCCCTGCTATGCCCTGTGGGAAAGCCCAGACCTGCAGGTCAGTGAGACTTAGGCTGACATCTGCTTGATGGTAGGCATGCCAAACACCCACCCTTCCTGCAGCCCAGATGCCCCTTGTGGCATTTGCAGCAGGAGGGGCTCAGGCTGGAGTCAGGGGGGTGAGGGTGGAGGGCTGGGCTGGGTGTATTTTGGAAGTGGAGTCAGAGTGGACCCAGGGGGCCAGGGGCAGTGACCCTGAGGAACGCTGGACGTGGTGCCAGACTGGGAACCCTTTGGTGACCTACAGCAAGTAAGGAGCAGGGCTGGGTCCCCACCAGGCCCGCTGGCTCCCTTCCCCTGGGGAAGAGGACGGGGGTGCGGCAGCTGTGGGGAGGCTGGGGGGACCAGCTGACTTCCTGACAGAGCCCTGAGCCATTACCCCGGGGACATGCTGCCAGGACTCCAAGCCACATGGAGCACCTGTCACTAGAGGCAGCAAAGCTGAGGCCCAGCTGGCAGAGCCAGGCTTTAGGGTCCAGGGTGTGGATGGAAACAAAAAAGACCTCAGGCATGGGTGGCAGCCAGGGTCAGGGGAGGGGGGCGCCACAGTCACCAGCCTGTCACTGGCAATCGGTGGGCAAGTCCATTTCACCGGCTCCTTCTCTTCAGACGCAGGTACCCGTCCTTCCCCGCCTCCTCCACAGGCACCGGCCGACTCCTGACCGGCACCCCTGGGCTTTCCCATTATGCTCCCTTCTAAAATCAGCTTCATTCTGTGGGGGGTGGAGCGGTGCCACCCTGTGTCCCTCCCCTGCTTCCCCACCTGCACGGTGCGGTGAGCTGGAGGCCTGTTGCTGGGTAACCTCTGGTTCGCTGCTTCAGACTTTGGGGACTCACTGAAACCTTCACTGTGGGATTTTTAAAAACTACAGAGACCAAGTCCAGGTTCATGTCTTATTTGACTCACTTATGATGACCCAATGCAATGTAGTGCCCGCGAGGAGGCCAGGAGAACGGGGATCAACACTAGAGTCAAGACCCACTGAGGTCCTCCAGGCCCCGGACCTCCGCGCCTGGCAGTCCTCATGACAGAGTGAAACTGGTCAGCACAGCCAACCGGCTTTGTACAAGCCAACCTCTAACCCGACAGGGGTGGTTAGCCAAGCACAGTTCCACCCGCAAGGACTGAGGTGACCTCCGGGAAGGGTTTTTCTTAACATTCCGGCATGACCCCATGAGGCTGCACAGCTGAATTTTCCTGTTATTTTAAAGTCTGGGCTGTTTCCAAACAGCGGGTGCAGCTCTTCCCCACCCCCAGGGTTGGGCTCTCACGGCGCCAGTTTCCTGACATCTGGCAGACGGCGCCCAGCACCGCGCACCTTTCCAGGTAGCATGGGCCGCACACTTGGCTGGGGGCCAGCAGGCGGCCTGGGCGCTATGTGCGCCCACCAGTGGACACAGGGCCGCCTCCTCCGTGGACCTCCTGTCTCCAGGGTGTCCCTGGGATCAGCAGCCCCACCGGGGCCTAGGCTCACCCAGGCTTCCACTCTGCATGATGCACGGTGACCAGTGGCCCACACTGAGGGCCACAGCGAGTGTCGGGGGCTGCCAGAGGGCGTGGGTCTGGTAGCTCACAGGGGAAGGGGTGCTGCCTCCACAGTGAGACAGCAGCCACGTAGGCGCAGAGGCAGTGAGCCCGTGTGGCAGCAGATGCTGGAGCGGGCCCCACCGCTGTGAGGGCAGGTGCAGGGCCCTGGACTCCGGTCCCCAGCATGGCCCAGCCACTTACCCTGCCCCGCTGACTTGGTTTCCCAATGTGGGACCCCCTGGACTGTGAAAATGAACACACCATGGACTCTCCGCTAGGGAGAGGATCTGGCCGTGGCACACATCAGTTTCTACTATTATCAGACCCACCGTCAGGCCCTGGCCCGAGCCCCCTCCACCTGCTCCCAGGCCCCTCTTGGCAGCCTGCAGCCGATGAGACTTCCCCAGGCCGGTTTCCTGTGCTGGAGCAGCCCAGCGAAGGGTGACCAGAACCTCGGTGCTCTGGCGGCTGGGCAGCGCGGAGCATTTGCACTTACTGCCTCGTTTAACCCCAACGGGCTATGCCTGGCTGCTTTACAAGCTGGGCGCTGTGGCCCACTCGTGCACTCAGACCACTTGGCCCCAAACCTCCCTTAGCTGCCTGGGGACTTTGCCCCCTTGTGGGTCCCAGAAGGGGGGCCGCACACTTGCCAACCTGCAGGTCCCTTTCCCAGACACTCCTGCAGCCAGGCCCAGTCCACAGCCTGGGCTTCACTGGTCAGATGCACCAGAGAGAAGAAACCAGGGCCTAGGCTCAAGGGCACTGTGCTGAACTGAGAATAGGGGGTGAGCCCACCCTGGAAAGGGGCTGACGTCTGCACTGAGCAGCGACCCACCAGGGACCCATGGCCAACAGGCTCCTGCCCACCACCAATGGGACTGCATTCCTCTCAGCAAAATGGGCCACCTAAGACATACACGGAATGGGGTGATCTACTCCAGTAACAGTCAGCAAGGGACGGGGCACCACTAATGCTACCATCGTGGAAACTGGGGCTCAGAGGGGGTGTGACCTAAGATCATGCAGTTAGGGAGCCGCAGAGTCAAGATTCACACCTAAAAGATATTAGGTGGCCTCATTCCTGCCCTGTAAGATGGAAAGAGGTGACCCCAAGCCTAGGCTCCATGGGACATGTGCTGGGTAGAAACTCATTTCTCATCACCTCACCAACCACAGGGTGCCAGAGCTGGCCAGGCTCCCAGGGCCTCCAGCACAGTGCCGTCCACAGAGCCCCTCCCCAGACACTCACTCAGGAGGCCGCCGAGGACAGAAGCTGGGACTCAGGTCCGCACACCTCATCAGTGACTTTATTACTCTCCAGATGCTGGTGAATTGTCTCCACTCCGCTTCCCACAAACAGGCATCTCTGGCCATCTCATGCCTTCCCGGGTCGCAGAGAGATGCGAGGCCAAGGAGCCCGGTGCCAGGTCCCCGAGTCCACCCTGTCAGGACTGTCAACCTGCCCACCCCCAGTCCGTCCAGGTCTCCTAGGGGCAAGATCCAGTCCCCTTCCTTCAGTCTCCTCAGGAGCGGGGGTGCCTGCAGCTCCTGCCGGCGACTCTTCCGAGCTCCAGCCGGCCTGGCGACACCCCCGCCCGCCTCTGTGAGGAGAAAGAGGCGGGTGGGGGGCAGGGCAGGCACTGGGGGTTCACAGGTGGGAGCCAAACAGCTTCAGCAAGTTCAGACAAGGGCAGGGCCCGAAGGTGGGTGGTGGGTCTGGGGGACAGAGCCGCGAGGCGGCGCGAGGCGGCGCAGGGCGGGCGGGCGGGGGCGCCCGGGGCGCGCGGCTACCCCAGCGGCCAGGGTGGGAAGGGGCTGCCGCCCGCCGTGCCCGAGGCCGCGCCGCCTGTGCCGCCCGCCGCCCGGCCGTGGGTGCGCTGGTGGCGCAGCACGTGCTCGCGGCGCCCAAAGCCCTTGCCGCACTGCCAGCAGGCGAAGGGCCGCGCGCCCGAGTGTGTCTTGCGGTGGCGCACCAGGTGCTCGCGCCAGTAGAAGGTCTTGCCGCACTCGCAGCAGGCGTGCGGCTTCTCGCGGGCGGGCAGCGGGCGCAGGGCCGGCCCGAGGCCCCCGGGGTGCGTGCCGCGGTGGCGCCGCAGGTGCTCCTTGCGCCGGAAGGCCTTGCCGCACTCGGGGCAGGCGTGCGGCTTCTCGCCCGAGTGGCTCTGCCGGTGGCGCAGCGGGTGCGCCGGCTTCAGGGCGGCCTGGCCGCACTCGGGGCAGGACGCGGCGCCCGGGGCCGCCAGGAAGGCGGACGGCGCGGGCGGGGGGCTGCCGGGCTCCTGCTTGTAGGGGCGCGCGGCCTGGTCCGCTGCGGCCGGCACCTCAGCCCCGGGGGCCGCGTCTCCTGCCGGGCAAAGGCGCGCAGTCAGGGCTGCGGTGCCCGGAACGGCGGGCGGCGCGGCAGGAAGGGCAGGGTTCGCGCGGGTGGTGAGTGCTAAGGCCGGGCAACCGCCGGGGTGGGGGGCGCGCCTACTTCGGGCGCCTTCTCACCTGGTGTCCCTGAGCCCAGCAGTCCTGGGGCCTGGTGGGCGCCTCGTAATGGGTGGGCGGGTGCGGCGGGAGGGCAGACAGTGGGAGTCGGATGGGTGGATGAACAAGATGGTAGACAGGGGGAGATGGGTGGGGAGGGGGTTGGGGGTAGGGGTTGGTGACTGGTGGATGGGGTGGGAGTGGGGTTCCGGGGCAGACTGGGGTGTGTGTGCTGACCACCCGCCTCAAGGGGTGGGTGGCATGGGAGGGGTATCTGCGGGCGAGTGGGCTGGATGGAGGGCCGGCCCCTCCTCTGGGTTTTCAGAGTTGGTGTGTGTGTGGGGGGGTTTCAGAGCAGCTCTGCCCCAGGTTTAACCTCAGGGCCTCCTGCTCACAGTTCAACTCAGGGAAAAGGCTCCAGTGCAACAGACCACTGACTCCCAGACCACGCGCAGCTCATCCCACACCAGGCCCGGTCTCACACCCTGGCCTCCCAGACCAGAGTCAGGCCGGCTCACATGAGGGGCAGGGGCTGGAAGCCTCGGCCCTGCCCTCGCCAGCCGCCTGGGCTCTGGGCCTGGGCTTCCTCCTGTCGGAGCCAGGCTTCCAGAGGGCATGCCGCACACATGCCACGTGTATTTGAGAATGTGAAAGGCGCTTAAGAATCAGGCAGTGTCATCAAAACCTGTGCTTCAGCTCTTGAGGAAGACAGGGCCCAGGTCGCCTCCCCCAAGGACAGCACGGGCTGCAGAGCAACTGGCAAGATGGTGCCCAGGTCTGCTGACAGCTGGCAGGCATCGCGGGGGACTGGCCATCCTGACCCCACTCCCTGTGCCCTCCAGGGGACGTGTCCAGTTCATCTCCAGCCCGGAGTCTGGCAGGGCCCAGCATTCGGCAGGAGGCCCCTCAGACTGGGGGATGAGGGGCGCTGGGTGATGGGTCAGACAGCGTGTGTGGGAAGGGGGTGAGGGGCTCACCTATGGGCATCAACCCTTCGCCCTCCTCTCCAGCGCCGACCCCAGGGCCTTCTGCCCCATCACGAGGCACCCTCATTGCCGATCCCTGAAACAAGAGTTACCATATTCAGAACCGAGAACCCGGCAACAGCCTCTACTGCTCCCCTCCCGCACCAACCGGTCAGCGGGCCAGGCTGGAGCACAAACTCAGTCAGGGACCGCCAAGCCCAAGCAGCCCCCAGAGGACATCCCCCCCACAACCTGAGAGGCGCGGGGCCAGACCCGCCCCACAGAAGGGGCCTGCAGGAGCTGCCGGAGGTGGTCAGCGCGAGCGTCACGCTGCAGTTTAAGCCTGCTTGCCCCTCTCCGCTCACAGAGTGGGCTCCGGGAGGGGGCCTGGTCTGTCTTCCTTCTGCAGACCCACCCTTTTCGGGAACAGCTTCATTGAGATGAACTCACATGCCACAGGATCCACTCGCTCAACATACAATGCAATGGTTTTCAGTATATCCAGAGTCTGTGACCATCACCACAATCCACTTTAGGGTATTTTCATCACTCCTAAAACAAATCTCAACCCATTAGCAGTCACTCCTCCACCCCCAGAACCAAAACCTGCTGTCTGTCTGCCAGATCTGCCTTTCCATTACAGCTCATAGTCAGGGAATCACATGAAACACGTCCTTTCCTCACACGTCTGCCATTCCGAGGTGTACCACTGGTGCTACCTCGTCAGGGCTGAGCAACACCCCACCGCGCGGGCAGGCCCGCGGAACCCCGTTCGCTAGCCAGCCACTCCGGGGCTGTGCCGCCCACACAGGTTTGGACGGACACACTTCTCCTGGGGGTGCACTCAGGAGTGGAGCTGTGGGTCATGGGGCAGCCCCGTGTCTAACCTTTGAGGAACCATGGCGGAGCACCAGCTCACACGCCCCACTGCAGGGAGGGTGCCGACTCCTGGTCCCCCTCACGAGCATCCTCAGTACATGCAGAGCAAGTGACCAGACAGATGCATCAAGGTTCCAGCCCCCGCCTTCACTCTGACTGACCAAGAAACACTTCCTGAAGAAGGCGTCTTGTAAGGGAGTGCTTAGAGGGGGGGTGGGTTTTGCAGGAGGCCGACAAGGTCCCTGGGTACCTCCAGCCACATACTAGCTTCGGGGGCCTGGGCAGGGCACCTCCCACCCTGGTGTCAGTCAGAGGGGTTGGAAAGGTCTTCCCATGAGTCCTGACTCAGACTGAGGGATGCCGAGCTCACGGCCTAGAGAGGGCCCCACCCCAAGCCGGGCTCCCACACCCTCAGGCAGTGCCTCCCCAGGCACGGACAGGCTGGAGCAGAGCCCACACCAAACACCTGGCACCCCGGCCCCAGCTGTACTCGGGCAGCGGGCCTATGAGTGGAGCCCAGGAGGCCTTCCTTCCTCAGAGGACCCTCGGGTGTCCTGGGGGCTCGGGTCTGGGGTCACAGGTATGGGATGGTGAACCGTGCAGACGCCAAGTGCGTCCACAAGAAGCCAAAGCTCTTGGGCAGAGCGGCCACAGAGCTGAGGGGGGTGCCGAGCCAGGTGTCAGGACTTGGCATCTAAGATACAGCAGGGTTTACAACGGAATCTATAGCCCACATGTGGGTTCTACATCTCCGGCTGCCCCCTAACTAGCTGTGTGACCTTTAGATGGGACACCGGGAGGCTGGGGGCTCAGGAACAGGCACTGTTTTGAGGACCTACTGTGAGTCAGGCACCAGGGATGCGGCAGCAAACAAGAAAAACACAGCCCTGCCCAAAAGTGTGCATTCTAGTCGGCATGAGACCACTGGGAAAGAGCATGGGGCTCCACAAGGCTGACAGCCAGGAAGGGATTTCAAAGCCGGGAGCCCATGAAGTGGTGGGGTGCTCAAAGCATGGTGCTCGCACATAGCTGCCCGGCTGCCAGAGGGCCTGGCACTCTGGGCAGCACCACGCAGCTAAGGGCGTTGCGTGTGGGTCAGCCACCTGGATACAGCCTTGTGCGCAGGCAGAAACCCCTGCCCTGATATTTAAAGCAGCTCTACCCAAGACCGCCAGGTGCTGGAGGCCCACTGGGTCCTTCAGTGGGACTGCGGCACAGCCGGGCCTCCAGACTATGCAGCGGCAGCCAGGAGCCCACCCTCAACGCGCCGGCCACCTCGGGGGCACCTGAGCCACAGGGCTCCTGCTGAAGAGCCCTCTGTCTCACCTCCAGCCTCCGACCTCACACCGCCTACGTCCCTCAGTCTGGGCCTTTCACGCCCACTCACCCCTCAGCCACGTGTGGCCACCAAGCGCGTGACACGTGAGGAGCACCAGGTGTCGGGTGTGGGTGCTCTGAGCTCAGTAAAGCCGGTCACTAAGACTAGGCCCCTGCCCACGTTCAACTCTTCCAGTGGGGCTACAAAGACGGAGCGGTGCAGGCGAGGCCCACCTCCCTTCTCCCGCTGTGCAGCTCCCTCTAAGCCGGTCGTGGGCTTTCCCTAAAAGGGCCAGCTTCCAGCACTGTGGCCATGGGCCTGTGGGAGCTGCTCGGTCCAGCCCACGCTGTGGAAGCAGCCACACAACACATCGATGCTCAGGCGTGGGGCTAAGGTTCTGCCCCAGCCACAAAACGGGGCCCGGGCAAGACATGCCACAGGCTGCTGCCGCCAATCCCCGGCGTGCAGCGGACAAAACCTTGGCCAAAGAGAGGTCTGGCCTTTGCCCTCAGTGACTGGAGCTGACCTGGTGGCCCTGGGGCCCACGCCCTGCACCGCCAGCCCCTGCAGCCCTGGCTCTCCCTCACACCCGATCCCGGGTCCCGGCACACATTCGGTTTGCTCGCTCGTGTGCACATGATTCTGCCAGCACTGCAGGTGGCGAGGGGCAGGCGGGTGGGTGTGTGCAGGTCCCTCACGCCGCCCGCTCACCCAGAGCTCCTCCAGCAGGGCCACGGCCTCCTCCCCGCTCTGGGGCCGCCGGCTGCACACCCAGGCCTGGGTGTCAGGGGGCAGCGCGCCCAGGAACTGCTCCAGCACCAGCAGCTCCAGCATCTGCTCCTTGGTGTGCACCTCGGGCCGCAGCCAGTCCCGGCACAGGGCACGCAGCCGGCCCAGTGCCTCGCGGGGTCCCGGCGCATCACCCAGGTGGAAGTGCCGAAAGCGGTGCCATGGCGAGTCCAGGGTCAGGCCCTCAGCGGCCAGGCCCTCCTGCTTCACAGGCTGGGGGCACAGGACCTCCATGGGGGCCGGGGAGCCCAGGGCACAGCGGCACCTGTGGGGGAAGTTCAGATGGTGAGAACCCTGCTGGCTGTCCTGGAAACCACCGCCCCGTGCGCAGGAGAGCAGGCGCAAGGGTCCGGAACCATGCCGCGCGGTCCCCGCCCTGGGTCCCCCAGGAAGCAGTGGCCTGGGGGACGTGGCGTCCCCCTCGGTGCCACACTTACCCTGTCAGACGCCACCTGCCAGCCCTGAGGGTCCTAGGGGAGGGCTGCCTGAGAAGGTGCAGGACATGACAGGCACTGGGGGTGACTACACTCCCCTCCTGGATGGGCTGGGCATGGATCCTGCCTGGCCGTCCCTGGCGGTGACTGTGGGCACCTCCCGCGGATTCATTTGGGGTTGAGAACAGAAAATGGGCACAGAGCAGATGCTCAGAAATATGAGCTACCATCACGCCATCACCTTAGGACCGGTCTGCCCCAGGCACACACCAAACCCTACATCCCACAGCAGACACCTCAGGAAGCCTACCCAGAAGCCACCCGATCTCTTCCCTACCAGCTGCGATGGCCTGAACTGCATCCCCCAGGCTCCTGCATTGAAGCCCTGACCCGGTGGGACCGCACCGGGAAGTGGGCTTCCAGGGGAGGTGAGGACGCAGCAATCACAAAGGTGGTCAAAGGTTCAAACTTCCAGTTCTGGGGACATCACACGGGAGGGGACCCACACTGTGTACTTTAGAGCTGCCAAGGGGGGGTCTTCCCCCTTTTTACCACAAGCAACACAGCCAGAAACTGTCAGCTGAGGGATGTTAACTGGACTCACCGAGGTGGCCACTTTCACCACACGTCATGCAGCTTAAATGACCATGATCTGCCAACCACAGCTCAGTAAAATTGGGGAAGAAAAGATTAAAATAAAGTCATAGGATGGAGTCTGAAAGGATCGGTGACCTCAGAGGACAAGCCATCCCCCCTCTCCCTGCCACGTGAGGACAGCAAGCAGGCCGTGGCGAGCCAGAAGAGGCCCTCACCGGAACTGCACCTGCCTGCGCCTGGCCCCGGGTGCCCGGCCCCTAGAACCCAGGGACATGAATGGCTGTTGAGACCTGCCCCCAAATCCGCAGAGTCCCGTTGCCCGAGCTGAGGCTCTGCAGGGCCCCGACCCTGTCTGTGCGCTGGGAAATGTGGCCGACCAGCCCCCCAGGCCTAGCTGCCCTTCCCCCTCCTTGGAAAGCCCCCCGCCCCCAAGGAGGCCGCGAGCCGCCCACTTCCTTTTCCCCTTCCTGAAGGCAGGAACCCAGACGTGGCAGTGGCTTCAGTCTTGAGGACGACCCAAGAGCCCAGCAGTGGCTTTCAGCCAGGGGCCATCACCCCAAGGTGACAGGAAACGCCTGGAGGCATCTTTGGCCTTTGGACGAAGTCTGCAGCCTGTTCTTTTTTAAAAAAGTTTTACTGGCACAGCCATGCCTCTTTATGCACACACTGTCCGCACTGCTCTGGAGCTCCATCAGCAGAGCTGCACGGCTTGGACAGAGGCCAGACGGCCACACAGCTGCCCACACAGCTGCCCACACAGCCAGAGGATGTTCCTATCTGGCTCCTTCCAGGAGTGTGTGGCCCCTGACCAAGGGGGTAGCGGGGGGTACCGAGGAGGGACCCCGGATGGCTGGGTGAGCCAGCAGGGCACTGGCCGATCCAAGAAGACCTCCGGACTGTCGAGAGAGGAGAGTACTTCTCTATCTTATGTGAACCCCCTGTACTCTGGGGCCTCTCATTCACAGCAGCTTGGCCTCAGCGGCGGAGCCTGCAGGATGGTTCTCCTACAGCAGGCGGGGTGCGGAGGGGACAGGGGGTCCTGCTCCAGCCGACGAGGTCTGAGAGGAAGTCTGTGTCTGGACGGTTTTCCTCCCCCACAGGAGAGGCTGTCTAGGGTTCTCGGGCTGGAGCTCCTTCCTGTGGGGCGCAGACAACGGCCTGGTGCTCTGTGGCCATGCCGTGACCATGAGAGGGAAACAGAGGAGCCGTGAACTTGGGCTCTGCCTGCAACATCCCACTAAACTCGCCAGGAAACATCCACTCTCAGCTTTTCACGTAAAAGCGAGCAGCCCCCACTGGCCGGGCCTGCTGTCACTTGCAGCTGAGGGCACAGCTCACAGACAGTGCCATGCACGGTCGCAGCACCCAGACTGTGTCACCTCTGTGGACTTGTAATAACAGAGGATGAGTTCACTGACCAGGTACTGTGCTGGGCACCCAGCTACCCAGCTAGTGGTTGTAGGCATCTCTCTCAAATGTTCTCAGCAGCACTTTTCAGGTAGGCTGTGCAGCCAACCTCCTTGCAGCAGAGCAAAAAGGTCAGGAGAGAAGTGGGGTGGCTCCAGAGCACAGGTGTGTGTGGGGAGCCGGAGCACGAGCCACTTCCGACCACCAGCCTTAACCAGAAACCACCGCCTCGCTGGGCCAGCTGCCACCAGCCCCTCAGCACCTCCCGGATCCTGCACCTGCCACCCTAGAGACAAATCTCCCAGAGCAACCAGAAAGGCTAGTTTTTCTCAAAGTAAATTATATTACATCACTTCCTGTGATACTCTGCATAAAGCCTGACACCCTGCCCAGCGAGGCAGGTCTGGCACCTGCCCACCTTTCTCCTCTCTCACCATTCTCCTGGGGGCTCCATGCTGGCCACACTGGCTCCCGGATTATCTTGTCCAACTCAAGCCCCATCCCACCTCAGGGCCTTTGGACCTGCTCTTCTCCCTCCTGCATATTTGCTCAGCTGGCTTCTCACCCCTGAGGCCTCAATGCAATTCTCCCCCTTGAAAAGCCTTCCCCCATCACCCTAGTAACACAGCCCCCCAACAACCTCATCATACTACCCTAACTTTCTTTTAGTGTTTAACAAGACTGGCCATTACCCTGTGTGCTGTCTTTCCTCACAAGAATTTCAGCTTCCTAAGGGCTAGAGACCATGAGTGCAGAGGCCAGCGCAGTGGCTGGCTCAGAGTTCACACAACGATCAGGCCCACGAGATCAGAACCACTGCCTCCATTCTGTGGATGGAGAAGGAGAAGGCATCTTGCCCGGAGTCACCCAGCTCGTAAGTGGCAGAGCCTGTCTGGCTCCAGAGCCTGTCTGCCACACTCCACCCACTTTCCCATATCCCATGTAAGGACTGATGAACCTGGGGGCACCAGGGAAGGCTTCCCAGGGACCGGGACCAGGGCCCCATCTCGGAAGGTGCAAAGAAGTCTGCTCTGCTGTGACAGAGGCCCCTCTGGGACAGGAGCAGAATGGGACCCGAGGAGCAGGAAGCTGCAGGGCCCAGCAACCTCAGGGAGGGGTGCAGGTACCTACAGTCCTACCATCCACTGTGAACCCCTCTAAGCAGGCTGGCTGGACTCTGCTGCAGGTCCTGGGGTCCCCTAGCCCAGGGCCTGTCCCTGGGAAGGCACATACCTAGTGGCAAATGACGTTATTCCACTGGGCAAACCCACCATCATCCAGTGAGGGCCCAGTGCCTCCTGTGGCCGCTAGTGCCCCAGGCTACCTCCACCTGTAACACCCCTTTGTCAGCATCGCCAACCCAGGGGCACCCTGGAGCCTCAGCAGACAGCCACTGACTGGTGTCTGTCTAATGCTGCCCCACCCAATAGTCCTGCGTGCTATAGAGATTAAGAAACAGACAGAGTGACAAAAGCAGGACCTGAACCAGACCGTCTGACTCCAGGGCCCACCCTGGCTGTACCCGGCCCTATGCATGTAGGATTAAATGTTAAGAGATGGCTCTAGAGCTTAGCGGCCTGGCTTCAGTTTCAGCTCTGCAGCTCAACTCCTGTGTGACCCCGGACATGTGACTTGCCCTCTCTGGGCTTAATTTCTCCACCTGCAATACAGGACTAATAAACGCTCCTCCCCTACAAGGGGCTGCTAGGCCCAGGAATCAGAAGTGGCCTGCACAGAGTAAGTGCTCAGTGAGCCCTATCTGTCTACTCCAGGGCTTGCCAACCACAGCACTGATAGGTGGGCCGGATAATCCTGCGCTGTGGCAGCCAGCTGGCTTATGCCATGTAAAACGTTCATCGACACCCCTGGCCTCTTCCACCGGGTGCCAGGAGTTACCACCCCAACTGTGACTAACAAAAACATCTTCAGATATTGCCACATGTTCCCTGGGGGGAAAAATCCTGCAGCCCTGGTAGAAAGCCAGTGGGCAAATGTTTACTCAGAGCACAAGGGCTCTAGGGCAAATCCCAGCTCTGCCCCCGACCAGCGACCAGCGACTTGTCCATGGACAAGGTACAAATGGCCCCCTTACACACCGACTCCTCGTCCTAGCTGTAAAAATGGCGAGGAAAACCCCAGTAATTCAAGAGTCACACCGTGAACTCTACATATAAAGAAAACAAAGGTGCAGAAACCAGTAGCAGGTGCTCTGCAGGCCACGGAGTAGAGTGAGCCTTTGCAGTAGTTACTTTGTGAGGTGTCAGGCGACACCCCAACTAACGAAACAAGCTCCCACACTTAAATCTATCTAACCGGAATTCCCAATAGTTTTGAAAATAGGGCTTAACAGAGGCTGATTCGAGGCCGACGGGACAGAGGTGGGGAGCGGCTGCTTCAGACAGCGCTTTCCTCCGGTCGGAGGGTCTAATCCTCTGACCCAGCTAAGGGTGGGCGCACCCCACCAGGAAGGAATAAAGGACACCGGCGGCCAACGTGATCCGTGGGATCACGACTCCGAGCGCGAGGGACGGGTGGAAGCCACCTGCACCCCGGCCGGACGGCCGAGCCCGCCGCGCCCCCTCCCTGTCCGGGCCCCCTCCCCACAGGGCCGCAGGGACCCCTCCCCGCTGGACCCCGCCGCGCCTCCTCCCTGTCCGGGTCCCCTCCTCACAGGGTCCCCTCCCCGGTCTTCCTCAGCCCCTCCCTCCCTTCCAACTGTCCTGAACTCTCCACCGCGAGGGTCCGCAGCCCTCTCCCCTCCCCGCCGCCTCCCGCTTGCCCCTCCTCTCCACCTGTCTCCCCTCACTCGGCCCCCTTCTTACCCCCTCTCCCAAGCTCGTCCAGCCGCCCCCCAAAACCCCCTCCTTTCCCCCTCGCTCACCTCACTCTCCCAGACGAAGCTCCCCAGAGCCCCTTCACCTCCTCGCACATGCGCACAAAGCTCACAGGGACTCCATGCCCCGGCAGGCTTTGCGCCAAACCATCCGTTTCCTTCTCCGCGGCGCTCGGTTACGGAGCCGCCGGTTCTCCCCAACAACCCCGCCCCCTTCCGGTTTTACCCAGAACCACATTTCCCAGGAACCATTGCGGCAAAAGCGTCTTCCTATTGGCCCTCGCCGTGGCGACCACGCACGCCCGTCTCCGAGGGGCTTCGCCAGCCCCAGAACTACATTTCCCGAGGTGCGCCGAGCGCGGCCCGCGGCCTACAGGTCTTGGCAAACAAGGCCTGTCGGCGAGCCAGACTCTGGACTACCTTTCCCAGAAGGCACGCTGGGAGCCGGCGGGCCGCGGGAGGGGAGGAGAGGCCGCGACGGCAGCTACGTGGAGCCCGGCGGCGACTGGGATCCCAGGCGTGGGAGCGCGCCCGCGAGGAGCACTGCCGGGGCCGGCTCTGCTCCGGTCAGGCCTGGGGACGCGCTTCTCCCCGCCCGCACCCGGCGGCGCTGGCCGGGGTCTGGGGACCCGGCTCGGTTGTACAGTGTGAGCCCGGAGCACGGCCTCTGGCCTCGGCACAGAAGAGGAGCGTGCCCCCCGCCACACGTCCTCGACTGCCCGCAGCGGACGGCGCCTCGCTCAGAACCTGCCGAGAACATGTGGCTGCAAAGGGGGTTGGAGCTGCATCCCGACGGTGCAGGCCTGAAGGCGCCAGACCGGCCACCTCCGGGCGGCGCGCCGCGGGCTCGTTAACTAGACCTTGGGCGGCCCGGCCTCTCGGGCCGTTGACGGCTGAATGGACTTCCCGCCCGGGCCTGGGTGGAAGCCGCCGGCCCATCGCGGCCAGGCCTTCCCTGGCCCACCTCTCTGCGCCCCCGACTCTTGGTAACGTGCCCGGCCTCCCCGGCCGCCTCCTTCCCACTCAGGCCTGACAGCCGCTCGGATTTTGTAATGAGCATCCCAAACCCAGGGTGGCAGAGCAGGATGTTTGACTCCCTGCCCCCGCTAGGAAACTGGCGTCTCCGCAGTACGTCGGCACCTTAGAAAATGAATCGTCGTTCGTCCAAACGTCCAGGCCAGACAGGGAGGGTGGCCCTTGATACCCGTTTTCCATCACCCCCCACATGCCATCTCCCAGCAGGTCCTGCTGGCTCTGCCTTCATAATACAGCCAGCGTTTGTCGGCGCCTCTCCCCGGCACCTCCCGCAGCCGGCCTAAGTCCCGGTGGCCTCACCTGGGCCTCCCTGGAGTGTCCAGCTTCCTCCTGCCCCCCATCTTGCACCCCAGTCCCTACACTCAGCAGCCGCGGGAACGTTTGTGTTAAAATAACGTAAGATTTACCTTTTTAACCATTTTAAGTACATTCCCCGTATGCAACCATCCACCCTCAGCCTTCATCTTGCAAAACTTGATGCTCTATCCCCATTAAGCACTAACTCCCCATCCTCCCTCCCCAGTCCCGGGCACCCACCAGCCTACTTTGTGATTTTGAGGACTCTGGGTAATCAATCATATGGTGTTTGTTTTCTTGTGACTGTCTTATTTCATTGAGCATGATGCCTTCAGGATTCATCCATGTTGTAGCAGGCATCAGAATTCCTTTTTAAACTGAATAATCTGCTGTGTGCATAGCCCGCATTTTGCTTATCCGTTCATCAGAAGGCTCTTAAGTTTAAATGGGATCATGTCCCTCTTTTGGTTAAAACCCTCAGTGCAAACCATAGCCCCTGGCCTGTAATCGGACTGTCAGACTCAGGATTAGAGTATGTGGTGCCTTTGTGCAAATTGGAAAAAAGATGCTCGCAGAGGGACTGAAGACCTGATCCTGGGCATGGCACTCAGCAAATAGACTGGGGGGAGGATTCAGCCCCCGCTTCCCACCTGACCAAGTGCCTGTAGGTAGGGCACAAGGTCCACCTGCCCTTCAGCCCAATACCGCCTGCCCTATTGACCACTGTGCCCCTGCACACAGGCCTAATGTTCCTCTAACCCAGCAGTCCTCAGTCTGGTCCCCAGACCAGCTGCAGAGCATCACCTGGGGGCTTATTAGAATGCAAATTATCAGGCCCCAGCTCAGACCCACAGAATCAGAAACTGGGTGGGCACACCTTTGAATGAGCCCTCGCTCGTTACATTGTTTAAGCTCCCGTGGTTCTGTTGCATGCTCTAGTTCATCTGGGCGTCGGGCGGGCACATTAGCCACTTCATGGGGCTCTTGCGAGGATTCTGGAGAGAAGACGTGCAAAGCACTTGGAAAAGTGGTCGAGATTAAGGGGTGAATAAACAGCTGTTCTTTACCTACAGTTGAGTTGTTATGGAAAACTGGAAAACCTGGACTGGATCACCGACAGAAGAACCAAGCGGCACTTGGAGGTCTTGGAAGGAGGAGGTTTATTTTACGCCAGCGGGCTCAGAGGAGAGTGATCTCCAAAGGTCTGAGCGCCAAGTACAGTAGGGCCATGCCTTTTATACATTTACTACTAAGCTAAGGGGGGAGTCAGCACCCAGAAACTGTTGCAGTAGGAGCTATTAGGTCACTATAGGTGTATTGAGGATGCTAGTTATATTTTAATCCATTTCTGTAAAGGTTACCCAGATAACCCTATTATAAACTAATGGGCTTCCATGACTATTACCAACAAGCTGTTCCACACCACTGAGTCCCTGTTGGGGGGGGAATACATTGTTACATTGTTTAAGCTCAAGCACCCAAGCACCTTGCCATTCCTTTATATTCTAGAAGCCTTAACAGAAACTTTTTCTCCTTGGCTTCCTTGGCTTCCTACCAAACCCAGAGAGGGGGAGGGATTTAAGACCTTTCTGAATATTTCCTCATCATTCCTCCCTCTGATGCCCCTTTAAACAGTTCATTTTAGAGGGCATCATCTTGGTTTATGGTAGAATTCTAATGTTGACAGTGTAAAATCGTACAAGGCAGGGTGCTCCTGTCTTAACGCCATCTGGGCAGTGAGGCCTAGTCCATGCAGGTATGGAGGCAACTTTATAGATGGGGAAGTTAGCCAGGCTGAGGCCCGAGACTGAAGTTAAGAGAGGCAAGCAAGCACAGCAGCACAACCTACAATTACCCAATAAACAATGGAAAGGGCAACTCTGGGGGACAGTCCAATCAGAAGGGGCAGCGGCAGAGTGTCTCATCCCCTGGACGAGAAATTTCACACTGACGAGGGTCAGGATACACCATGTGCAAGTGTTTATTAGGGGGCTCTTGGCAGAGGGGGTTCTTGTGGTTTAGCTGGGCTCTCCACTGATGTATTTTTTCATCAGAATGATGGGCCTTTTTTACTCTGGAATGATGGACCTATGGAGAGATGCCTGAAACCTTGAGGGCAGTGGGAGTGGTTAGAACAATAATGTGGGGCCCAGTCCACTGAGGCTTGAGGGGGTCTTTTTTTGAGTCTCCTACCTGGAAGGAATGTACTGGGGTCTCCAAGGAGATCGGGGCTCTTCCTTTGATGTACTGTTGCAACTTACTCAGGGTGGCCCCTACGGCTTGGAGCTGTTTCCTTACCCCTTTATCTCCTATTTGGTGTAGGTTTCCTGGAAGGCTTTCTAGACACGGGGTGGGGTGGGGGGGACATCCATACACTAGTTTAAAAGAGGAAAAAGCCTTGTGCTCTGGGTGTGCAACGGGCACGCAGGAGGGCCAACGGCAGTAGGTCCGGCCATGGGAGGCTAGTTTCCTGACAGAACTTGGCAGGGGTTTCCTTGAGGGTGCGATTCATTCACTCCACTTTCCCTGAACTCTGGGGCCTGTACGTGGTGTGGAGTTTCCAGGTGATGCTGAGAGATTTGGTTAAAATTTGTACTGCTTCTGCTACAAACACAGGCCCATTATCACTGTGAATTGTAGATGGTAGGCCAAACCAGGGCACAGTCTCCATCAGGAAAACTTTGGCTACCTCCTGGCTTCGTTCTTTCCCGGTTGGGAAGGATTCAACCCACCCAGAGTGTGTGCACATATTACTAGGAGCTATCTGAGTCCTCTGCTTGGCTGGGCATTCTGTGAAGTCTATTTCTTTTGTGAGCCAGACAGCCTCGAGGAGTTTGAGCATTTCTTCCTTGTTTTTGATTGTTTTTCCTGCTGCAGTGAGGAGATCTCTTTCTTTGTAGATTGCCCCATGTATGCGTCCTGGGTTTTACTGGCACGGAGGGGGTCATCTATGTACCGGAGGAGGGTGCAGCGTGTGGCTTTCCTTGGAAAGCTGGCAGTGTCTGCGGCCAGTGCCTCTGCAAAGAGAATGGGTAAGCTTTTGAACTCTTGTGGAAGCTGTATCCATGTTAGCTGCATTTGCCGCCCTGTATCTGGTTCGGTCCATTTGAAGGCAAAGAGGGCTCTGTGGGGCCAGCCGGAGGCAGAAGAAGGCATCCTTTAAGTCTAGGCAAGTGAACCATTTGGCAGACCCCGGGATCTGGCTGAGGAGGGTACAGGTTTGGGACCACCAGGTGCAGAAAAACAGTCACCTTGTTGATGGCTTGCAGGTCTTGGACAGGTCAACACCCTCCTCCTGGCCTCCTGACTGGTAGGAGCGGGGTGTTCCGGGGCGACTGATGATCGGTTAGAATGCCTGCCTCTCTGAGTCTGGTCAGGTGTTCGTGGTGCCTGCCCTCGCCTCTTGTGAGAGGGGCACTGCCGCTGTCTCTGTGGCCGGGTCCCCGGAGTCAATTCTACAATGACGGGCGCAGTTATGGGCCAGTCCAGGTGGGTTGTCTTCAGCCCATATCAAGGGGAAGGCAGCTCTGAATTCAGGTGGGCTGCTTGAGGGGCCTGGGCACAGAACAGCCTCTGCTCCTCTTCCCTGGGTGTGGTTATTGCCAGTACGAGGGGCCCTGGCTTTTCTTGCCCTGGATCTAGTTTGAGGCTGGTGTAGAGAAACTCCTGTCGGACCTTGTGGCCTCCAAGTTCACATTGGCAGGCTTGGCAGAAGTGCTGCTGAACTGCTTTTGTCCCGGTGGTTCTGAGAATAGCTGCAGTCCTACCGCCATAGGGGGCTGCAGGGAGGGTGACCACAGAGTGTTCTGCCCCTCTGTCGACCATAAAAGTCATGTTTCGGCCCCCCACTTCTATTGTGACCATGGGTTCAAGGGGGCCGAGAGAGAGGGTGCCTGTCCTTGTCAGGCGGAGTCCGTTCCTGCTGGGCCAGTGAGCCTCTCCCTGCGGGGCTCCTCCCGGTAGCGGCTGGGCTTCCGGGCTTTGCCTCGGTTGGGGGCACTCGTTTTTCCAATGCCCCTTCTCTTTACAGTAAGCGCACTGGCCCCTGGCTGGGGGGTCCTGGGCTCCCCACCTCTGGGCGGCCGGCTCCGTCCTGTGGCTTTTCCGAGTCAAGCATGGACCGGCGGGGCTGGATGGTCCCGTCGCCATCACGCCTCTCGGGCCCCCTTGTCTTTCTGTCTTTCGTACCAGCATCTGAAGGGCGGCTGCCACAGGGGAGAGTGGGTCCACCAGACCTGGAGGATGGTGGCCGAGTGTCCGGGACGGGGGCTGGGTGCTGATGGCCTTGGGGGCGCAGAAGGTGGGGGCGATATTGGCTCTTCCTCTGGATCACCGGCAAAAATTTGTGGAGGCTCAGGCTTCTGATGGTCTTTTGTAGGCTGCTTTGTTGAGGCAGTTAAGACCCTACTTTGTCCCTGCCTGCTGCAAGCGAGTGGCACCCGAGGGGGAAGGGTCTGGGCAAGTCCTAACCAGGAGTCAGTACATGGGAGCTGATCAGGGGGGCCTGGATCCCCAGTAATGACTCTCCAGGCTCGGCCAACTGTTGGGAGTCTAGGGTTCCCTCAGGAGGCCGCCCTGCAACAAAGGTGGGCCAGGCAGATTCACACAAGGTCCTTAACTTGCTGGGGTCATATTTACTCCATAATTTCCCTGAAATCCCTTCCTGAAATTTTTGGTCATGGTTTCAAGAACTGTGGGTTTGCTGTGCCCCGGATCCCATAACGTGTCCATGTAACGATGCCGCAAAGACAGACAAGGGAGGGAGGCCTCCTCTAGGAGGAGACCAATCAGATGCCCGTCCGTTCACGCTCCTCGCGGAGACTTTGGTCAGCCTTGACTAAGGTGCACCCGCATAAGTCCCGGGCCAGGTCAGCCGAAGCTGAGTCACTGTCATGTCGTGGCGGCTGACCGCGAATGCGGACGAGGGCCCGCTCAGACTGTGGCGCAAGCCGGAGAATCACGGATTCAGGGACAGCTGAACGCCTTCAGCTGCCCTGCCCAGTCACTCACACACCCGACCCGGGTTTAGTCATTCCGTCCCTGGGAATCTCTACCTGTGAGTCCTCTCAGGGGTCTCCAGGAGGTGATCAGGCTCCCCTTGCACCCCAACGGGTGGGTCTGACTGGGTCCAGGGCCCTCAGCTCTTACCATAATCTGACATAGGAACCAGGCCCTCACCTGCCAAACCTCCTCGAGTCTGGTGGGAAGAGCGGAGCGGGGGCCCGGTCCGAGGCGGCTGGGTGGGACACTGCCCAAAGATCAGGCAGGGCGCTTTCTTCATTGCAGTCGCCCGCTCCATCACCGCCCTGCCAGTTGCCCCGAACCGGTGGTAAGAACGGGCCAGAAAAACGGGCCAGCGCGGTTGGGTTTCTCGGTCAGGGAACCAAATGTTATGGAAAACCAGAAAACCTGGACTGGATCACCGACAGAAGAACCAAGCAGCACTTGGATGTCTTGAAAGGAGGAGGTTTATTTTAGGCCAGCGGGCTCAGAGGAGAGTGATCTCCAAAGGTCTGAGCCCCAAGTACAGTAGGGCCATGCCTTTTATACATTTACTACTAAGCTAAGGGGGGAGTCAGCACCCAGAAACTGTTGCAGTAGGAGCTATTAGGTCACTATAGGTGTATTGAGGATGCTAGTTATATTTTAATTCATTTCTGTAAAGGTTACCTGGATACCCTATTATAAACTAATGGGCTTCTGTGACTATGACCGACAAGCTGTTCCACACCACTGAGTCCCTGTTGGGGGGGTAATACATTGTTACATTGTTTAAGCTCAAGCACCCAAGCACCTTGCCATTCCTTTATATTCTGGAAGCCTTAACAGAAACTTTTTCTTCTTGGCTTCCTTGGCTTCCTACTAAACCTGGAGAGGGGGAGGGATTTGAGAACTTTCTGGATATTTCCTCATCAGAGTAACTAATAAAAACCAGCCCAACCCAGATGCAAAGTTGATACCCACCCCATGTAACGAAAACAGCCAATTTTACTACATGTTGTCTGCTCAACCCTTGTCCAGGTCACAGGTACTGGGCACGTGTTACCATCTGTGTGGCAGATGGAACAGAATCCGTGTCCACCTAAGTGCAGGGTGCTGCCCAGGGTATGTCAGGGCTCAGAGCCACCCACACTTGCCAGCTGCCAGACCCCAGGCAAACCAGTTAATCAGTGCCTTCATCTGAAATGGAGGTAAGTGGGAATAATGAGGCCCCTGTAAGGGGCCAGCACTTACTGATCTAAACCAATTATGATGCTCCTGTTCTCCTTGCCGATGATTGGCTGAGGCTCAGGTGGAGTGAAGGCAGATTTGTGGGGTACCCCGATGGGTTAAACAAGAGATTCTTTTGCATTGTCCTGTATGTGGGTGATGCTAAATTGTTGCGGCCACTTGGGTGCCATGATGGGTGACAGTCCGGATCCCCTGAGGATGGAGGAGAGGAGGTTGGAGGAACCTGGTCCTTTCCTGGCTCGATCGAGCCTCTGAATTAACTGACCCTGGCGGGAGCCCCTGCACCCAAACTTCTCTGTGCGTGACATAGTCAAGTCCACTCAAGCCTTTTCAAGTTGTTTGTTCTTGAAGCCAAAAATGACAAAAGTCACACACATATCCAGGGCCAGCTTCATGGGATTACAACCTGTAAAGCTGCACTAGTCCCCATACTCTCCTGTGGCCATCTTGAAATTCCTAACACTTCTCTTTTAACATGGAGTTCTGCGTTTCATTCTGCACTGGGCCCCACATTAGGCGGAATCGCTGTGAGGTTGTGTGTGTTTCCTCCAACTGCTGTTCCTCCGTATTCATAAGTACTGGGGAGGAATGAAATGAGGGAATGGCCCCTGGATGTCCTCCCTCCACTTCTGCACCTGGTCACATCATACCCATCTCTCACACCTCCTCCAGGAAACCTTCCCAGATGACCCCTGCCCCAATAAACCTGGACAAAGTGCCTTGTGTGAGCTTCTGTCTCCCGGGGCCCTTCTCCCTCCCTCTCAGACCCTATCTTTTTGCGTCTGCCTCACCCACCCTCTGGTGAATTAATTACATAACAGAGACCCGGCTGTTGCCAGACCCCAGCCTGGGGCCTGCTGTGGACTAGTAAATGAGGATGAAGGGCTGTGGGGCTCTTAACCTGCTTCCTGGCCTGAGGGCAAGAATTCTTCTGGCAGCAAATTTAACCCATACCTTTCCAAAGCTTCTTGGCTCCTCTGTAACACCACTGTAATTATCACTCAAAATAATAATTAACGTTTTCTCTTTTGTGAGGTGCTTTAAAGCAGGGAGGTCCGCCAGGGCAGGGAGGGCATTTGGTTCCTGTCTGGGTCTCCAGCCCCTGGACCAGAGGCTTGGGTAATGTTTATTGTTTCCTCCAGTGGGGGATGGGGGAACCTGGAGGGGGCGAGCAGTGGGAGACGTGGGTGGTGCGCAGTCAGTCTGCACAGCAGAGGGAGGGCTCCTGGGGGCCTGGGTTTGAGCTTGAGTCACCTGCGCGTCTCCAGGCCTCGGGAACCTCTCCAGAGTGAATCATTAGATTGGGAATGAATTGCTTAATGACGGGCTCACACCACCCAGTGTTCCCTTCTAGTGAGCTGGCAGAGCAGTTCAAAGCGCCAGCCCATTTCACAGTGGGGACACACTGAGGCTTGTCCAGGACACAGCCAGAGGAAGGCAGGGGTGCAGGGAGACCCAGGTTTTACGACAGCACAGGGGCGGTGGCCTGGTCTCCCTGGGGGCCTTGGGGCGCCCTATCCCAGACCAGGCAGCAGATCTTCCACCAGCTGGGATGGCCTCTTCCCCAGACAGGAGGGGGTCAAGCCGACCAAGCCAGGGAAGCATTCTCTGGAAAGTTCTTTCCAACTGCATGTCCACACATGTGCCTAAAGAAGGCGGCTTCTCAGAGGTGGGTGCTGGTGGGGAACGTGGATGTGATGTGTCCCTAGAGAACCTCTGGATCTGGGGCAGTAGGAAGAGGCTTTTGAAGGTGTTTGCTTCCCAGGAGGGACTAGGGAAGTGGGGTGGGGTTCTACTGGGCGCTGTCAAGAAGCAGGGACGCTGCACTGAGCAGGCTCCCTGCGGACGGGATTCCTGGAGGAGGCAGGCTGGTGCAGGGCAAGGTTATCAGTAAGCAGCGATCAAGAGCAGGTGTTGGTGGGGAGGCGGCCTTCACGGTTCTGCTGTCCTGGTGTCACCTGCTCAAGCTGCCGTAACAAAATGCCACGGGCTGGGCTCACACCGTGGGTTTATTTCCCTAGGACCCTGGAGGTTGCAAGTCCGAGACAGGGCGGCAGCAGGGTCGGTTCCTCAGAGCACTGATTTTGGGGCAACGGGGTTCAGCGAGTAGGTGCATTTGCAGGTGCAGAATCCACATGGAATGAGGGGTGATTTTTTTTTTAAGTTTTCAGTTTTCTTTTGTCAAGAGAGAATCCCAACCAAATCTGGAAATAATGTTCTCTTAAAATATGAAATACATGTCGCTGTGTTAAGTGGCCTTTTCCCCAAGCCACCCATTCTGGAATGAGCTTGCTGAGGTTCTGAGTCTGTCTCCACCACACGGGGCAGCCCCCAGCTCCCAGGCCCGCGGTCTGTGTCTGGGCGGGTGCCATTCACCTTCACCGACGCTGGGGTCCCCCTCTCCAGTGAGCCCACTGGGGGGCCAGGGCCACGTAAGACCCGACATGGACCCAGCCACCCAAAACATCCTATATTCTGGGGTAATGCCAGGAAAAACTGCCCGAGGTAAATAAACGGTTATTTTTAAATGAACTCCTGTAGCAACAGGAAGAGAAGCGTTCCTCTTAGCCCCACAACCACCTGGAATTTATGTTGGACTTTTAATAGCGCTGAGAACAACCCCCCCACCCTAAGGGAAAAACGTCAACAGGTTTTACAGTCTGTTGGTTTACACCCACTGGTACCACTGACGACCTCTCGTTAATTTTCTCATAACAACTTGTAATTGCCGGAGCAGGTTTCGCTGGAAATGAACTGGACCCTCAGGGGTCATAATACATTTTTCTTATTAAATATTAAGGGCCATAACCTTTAATAAATTAAATTTATTGAAAGCTTATTAATTTAGCTTTATAGTTAAAGAGGTCTTTGAGGTTTTGTTTTGTTTGGGGTGATCGTTTTCTCCTTGGGTGTCAAGAGCTTTAGGGAACAGAAAGTAACAATGTACAGCCAATTCCATCTCATTGGGGGATTTTTATTCTTTAACAGAGGCAGTTAGAAAAGCATTCTCATGAGGCAAATATTTCATTCTTCAAGAAGAAAGCAGAGTTAGGCTCTCATATTTCCTTTGGTAAAGGAGTTGCTCTGGTCGGAATGCTTGTATCGCTCACCTCAAAATTCAGATGTGGAAATCCTAATACCCAATGGGGTGGTTTCAGCGGGGCGGGCCTCCGGGAGGTGCTTAGGTCAGGAGGGTGGAGCCCTCAGGATGGGGACTAGGGTCCTTATAAAAGAGGTTCCAGAGACACCCCTTGCCCTGTTCCACCGCGGAAGGACCCAGGGAGAGGATGGTCTTCTGCAGCCAGAAGAGGGCCCTCCCTCCCCAGCAGGTGACGTGCTGGCACCTTGATTTTGGACATCCAGCCTCCAGAGCTGCGAGCAATACGTTTCTGTTGTTCACAAGCCACCCACACCGTGGTGTTCTGTGACAGCAGCCCGAATGGACTAAGACGAGAGTGTAGACTCACATTTACGTGTGCATATATTCCCGAATCTGTTTTTCTTCCATGTCTAGCAAGCACCTCGTGCGATCAATGTGACATTAAGTAAGATCATGTAAGCGAAGAGCTCAGCTCAGTTATATCATGAATTCCAACACTGAAGGAAGATGACAGGAGAAAATGCCTGTAAGGCACCTGGCACTCCACCTGTTGCCCCCTGGACTCTGCTCCTGCATCTCCCTTATTCTCCCAGCACCCACTCCTTTGTCTCTGGTAACTGCACCCAGGTTTTCCAGGAAGTGGGGACCACCCCTTCCCAACTCTCTTTCCAGGTGGGGTGGGGGAAGCCGGCTCCATCACCAGCTCCAGAAAGTGATCATGTGACTCAGGACAGGCTAATCCAAACACTGTTCCCTCCCCAGGCCCTGTGATTGGTTCAGGCAGGCCAATCAAACTCAACCAAACAGAATGGACATTAGCTGGGACAAGTGAGAGAAAGGCATCAACTTCCCTGACTCACATGGAGGTGAGTGTAGGTTGTAAACTGCTGGTGTCTGTTTTGTCGCCATACGGATACCTACAGTGAAACAAAACTGAGGCAAGCAGAGCCAGAAGATGGCAAGAGACCAGGCCCATGGTGACACTGTTTGAGTTCCTGCATCAAACCACACCTGAAGGTGTCCGTGTCTAGGTTTTTTTTTTTATGTTATGTAAGTCAACAAAATTTATTCATTTATTTGCCTTAAACTTGTTTGAACTGTGTTTCTGCCTCGTGCAACCTGAGCCCTGTTAGTCTTTCTACTTTATGACTAGCTTCTTGGGATTGAAATCCTTGAGACTTGTGTGGGTTGCTGGGGTAGCCAAACACCCAGGGCATAAAGTTCTAAAATGTTAGGGTCACCAGGGGCCTTCAAGGAAGCCCATACAGTGACATGCGTTTCAGAGCCTGAGGGATGTGGGCTTGAATCTGAGCCCTGCCCTTGCTCGATGTGGTTATTATAATGAGGGTGGCACAGGGAGGCAGTGGGAGCAAGGCTCGGCCTAACCTTGTTGCATCAAGAAGGATGAGTACAAATTAGCTAGAAGTAACGAGAGCGGGCAACAGAGGTGGTAGACAGGCTGGAGAAACACCTGAGTGGAGAGGTGGCAACTCATCTGGGAAATTTCCACAAGTTCCCCAGCTAGAGTTCAGTGTTCCCTTGGGCACAGCAGGTGGGCTGGGGGCGCTCTGAGATTCAGGTCTGGAAGAGTGGGTGGGATAAGGGTTTTGGAGTCTGGTTTTGGACAGTCAAAATGGGGTGTTAGGAAGCTCTTTCTGACGCTGATAGAGCCAGAGCACTGGTCTGGGAGCCAGGGAGGGCACAGCAAGCTGAGTTCAAGTCCCAGCTCCACACTTGCTGTGTGGCTTTGAGCATATTACTCAACCTCTCTGAGTCTTACCTTTTTTTATGTGAAACTCAGACAAGAGTCTCCACTGCCTCCTTTAAGCAACATTGTGAATATGAACATGCTTTGACTACATGATAGTCTCAGGTATGTCCACTGGTACAGAGAGTTCCCCAAATAGGGTGGACTAGGGAATGGCTACCAAGATGGCCTTTGGTGTAAGACAAACCTAGAATTCACACGGCAGCAGTGTGACTTTGGGCATGTAAGCCCCCTTCTCCGGTCACTAGTTTCTTCCTGTGTGATGTGGGAGCAAGAGTAATTCCCATCTGTATCAGGATGCACTCAGCTACAAGTCCTGGGAAACTCAACCCCAACTTGCTTAAACTTATCAGAGAATTTATCAGCAAGGGACAGCTCCAGGGTCAATCTGATTCAGTCACTCAAAAATGTCACAAAAATGTCACAAAGGGCCTGTTCCCTTTCCTTTCTTCTCTGCTTCCTGTGGTGTGGTTGTCCTCAGGCTGGTATTCCTTATAGTCGCATAATGACTGCCACCATTCCAAGCATCACATCCCATATCTCAGCATCTAGAAAGTTAGTTTTTGTGGGCTG
Organism: Manis javanica; assembly: GCF_040802235.1. Taxonomy (NCBI): domain Eukaryota; kingdom Metazoa; phylum Chordata; class Mammalia; order Pholidota; family Manidae; genus Manis; species Manis javanica. Next base: position 2,125,609 of record NC_133172.1, read on the forward strand.
ATTTTCCAGGACACCTCTCAAAACACTTCTCTATCATGTCAGCATGAATTGGGTCATATCCTACCTGAAGATAGGGTCCATGGATAGGACTTCACTTTGATTAGCTTGGCCCTAAGGCAAATGTTACTTACACTTTTTAAAATCCAGGGGTGGAATTTTCCCCTTCCCTCCATGTACCCCTCAGCACTTGGATTACACAGAGGAGGTGTGGAAATCGGGAAATCGGTGAAGAAAGTAGATGGTGTTACAGAAGCACCCATAGGGCCCTTTACAGTGGCTGCCAGATTTAGCAAATAAAAATACAGGATGCACAGTTCCATTTGTATGTCAAATAAACCATAATCAGTTTTTTTTGGTAAGTATCGGGATACTTTTATACAAAAAAATCAATCATGTCTGGGACTCAGATTTAATTGGTGTTCTGTAGTTCATCTGGTAATGGAGATTCAGGAACATTCTCATGGGAAAGAGTCACTTGAGGATCAGGTTCAAAAGCAGATTCTGGCTCGGGAGGTCAGAGTGGGCCTGGGATTCTGCATTTCTCACAGGCTCAGGGTGCCCTGGATGCTGTGTGTTGGAGGCGAACACCTTGAGGAGGGGTACCCCTTCCTCCTGGGGGTAGAGCAGGCACGTTTACTGAAATAGAGCCACAAGCCCTGTATCCAGCCCATGGTGAACACTCAAAGCAGGTTGCTCCTTGTCTTGGTACAATGATAGTTTGGAAAGTGTGATATGATGTGTGTGTGTGTGCGTGTGTGCGCGCGTTTCTGTGTCCCAGACTTCTCAGCAACTGCTCTCACAGCGCAAACTCTCTGCCTGCAGTCTTGCAGTCGGCCCACTGGAGCTGTCCCGCCCCTCAAGGAGGACGTACCATCAGGATGAGCTTGGGAGGATCTGCAACCGGCGGGCCCTTGGGCTCCTGCACCCTGGAATTTCTGTGGGCTCCACAGCGCTGGCAGTGGACGTATCACCTTGTCCACAGGGATGAAAACCTACGTGGAGTTCGCTGAGGCCCAAATGGGGATTTTCTGGACGGAATCTGGATTGCTGATGGACCAAAGCTCGGTGGGTTGGGTGCTAGGGGCAGCCGGACTCGGTCAAGTCCTCTCTCTGCCCCTCTGGCCTCTCAGCATCACTTCCATTTCTCTTCCTGCAGACCGGCTTCCTCCACTTGGCAAGAAACAAGGCTGCCATCCACTCCCAAGCCCCTCACATTCCAGGAAAGGCCCCTGACAGCCCCGCCGGGGTCAGCTATGACTGCTTCTATTCCGACACATGCTCGGGCCCCTCTCGCTTCCCCGTGGTCCTACTCAGTGCGGTGGCGTTCAGCTCCGCCTCACTGCTGCTGACCCCGAATCGGAGCGCTGCCATGGTTTTCCTGCTTGGCATCTGAAAACCCTGTAATAGGTAGGGCTGGGGAACGTCCCCTAACAAAGAAACCGTATGTCTTAGTCTCTTCCCGCTGCCATCACAAAATACCACGGACTGCGCGGCTTAGGAACATCAGAAACGTATCGCTCACAGTTCTGGAGACTGGACGTCTAAGATCAGCGCCCCAGTACGGTCCCCTCCTGGCGAGGAACCCCTCCGTGGCTGCCGGCGGACTTCTCACCGGTCCTCACGCGCCGGCAAGGGCTGAGGTCTCTTAGAAGAGCGTTAGTCCTGTTCCCGAGGTCTGTACTCTGGCGACCTACTCATTCCGGCAGCCTCGCCTCCCAACGCTCCCTCCTTGCAACTCAGGTCTCTCCGTGCGACTCTGGGAGACACACTTCCAGGCCGCGGCTCTGTGCATCACATAACGGAACTTCTATTAGAAGCGAATCTTTCATTTTTTACCTTAAAAGCGTTTGTGATAAAATGCACGTGACAAAATTCACCAACGTAACCGTCTTCCGAGTACCGCTCAGTGGGGTACTTATTGTCACTGATCACTTGGAGTCTGTTTTCTGGGGCGCGCCCGGGCGGGTCCTCCCGTGGTCGGGGCCGCGGCCTCCTGGGCCCGTTATCCGCGCGCAGAGCCCCTGCGCAAGGTAGGAGGCCGAGGCTAGGACGCAGACCTGGTCGGAGAGGTGCGGGCGCCCGCCGGCCGAGGCGCACCAGCGGGGAAGGGGTTAGGACGATAGAGACGGCCGGAGGACCCGCGGCAGCACGAGAGGCCGGCCGCGCTCCCGCCCGCCGCCCGCCGCAGGCGCGCGGGGCGGAACGCGCAGGCGCGAGGCCCGGTGCGGGAGGGGGGGCGCCCCCCCAGACACCAGGAAGTCGCCTAACGGGCCGAGCTCGCGCCGCCTGTCTTGAAGGGGGCGGGGCCCGAAGCCCCTCCGCGCGCGGCGCCATAGAGCGTGGACGGAGGACCCGTGTCCTAGATGCGTCCGGAAGTGGCTCTCCCGCACCATAGAGCTCGGGGGCGATGACTAAGGGGTCTCCGGGATCACCGTCCTAGAGCGGCGAGGACGGGGTGGAGGCCGGAGGGGGGGGTGGAGAGAGGAGGGGGAGCGGCGCGGGCGGAAGCGGCCGGGAAGGTCACTTCCGGCCTGGGCGCCCGTCCCCCTGACCCCAGGGTCTGAGTCGCCGCTGCCGCCGTTGCCACCATCCGCGAGGGAGGAGAGGAGGAGGAGTGCGGCGCGGCGGCCCCGGGACCGAGGAGGTGAGGGGAGGGCGCGGGGGCGGGAGGCGAGCGCCCGGAGCCGGGCGGGCGCGCGCCGGGAGCGTCGGGCTGCGGGAGGGCGGGGGGCGGGCGGGCGAGCGCGACTGGGCGGCGAGTGCGCGTGCGCGCGCCGGGGGTGGGATGGGGGTTGGGGGGCGTGAGTACGCGCGCGGCCGGTGACGCGGGCGGGGCCGCGCTGGGGGCGGAAGAACGCGCGTGCGCCGCACGGGTGGCTCGGGCCGAGGGCTCGGGGCGGGGCTGCAGCCGTCTGGGGTCGGGGCCGGAAGTGGTGGCAATCCCTGGGGAAGTCGAGGCCCGGGCCGGGGAAAGGCCGCCCGGGTCAAGGCGTCCTGACCGGAAGCGGGGCCCGGGGTTCCTATCGGTCCGGCTCCCACCCCTTCCCCTTTCCAAAAGAGCTGGATCCAGTAGCTGTCCCTGGCGGGCCGCGCGGCCTTTGATCAGACCGGTGACTGCGGGCATTCTGGCCGCGGGAGGCTCATTCATTCGCCCCAGCGCGGCGGCGAGCAGGAAGCGCGTGCGTCCGAGGGGAAGTGTCTGGGCCAAGGTCAGGCACCGCGTGGCCAGCGGGGCAGGGGGGGGACGGTCCCTGGTGACCCAGCCAGGCCGCGCCCTTTATGCCCACTCCCAGTCCTGGTCGTAAAGGGGAACGTCCCGGTTCGTGGAGATGAGAGCCACTGGCCTCGCGGGCTCAGGCAAGTTCAGGACAGTGTCATCAGACAGGAAAGTGGCCCACAGACGTGAAAGCCCGTGGCTAGTGTGGACAGAGGCTCTTCCAGGGCCGAGTGTAGTAGGGCTGGGCACCGGAGACCGGTCGATGAACAAGGTCGTGGGGCCGGCGGCCAGAGACCCAGACCTGGACACAAGAGTCCCTACTCAGGGAACCGAGCCCTGACAGAGGTCCAGGCGGCTGTGCAGGCCCAGTGAAGGCACCCTGACCCAGCCCAGTGCAGAGGGGCTGTCAGGGTTTTAGCGAGGTAGTGATATGTGTTCCTGGAGTTTCTGGGTGCCAGGCCCCCAGTTGGACAATGCTGAGGATCCAGTTGGGAGTCCGATCTGGTGTCTGTTCTGGGATTCTGGCTTATCTCCTCTCAAGGACTAATCTCCTTTGGCCAAATCCTGCCGGCATTCACCTGCCTGCTTCTGCTGCAGTCCCCTCTGGTCCTGCTGTCCCTCCCCCAACCTCCAGAACGCCCGGATCAGATTCCTACTGGTGTTATTTCATTTCTTAGTCCTTTTCGTCCTGGAAGCCTTCCAGATCTAAGCCTCTCCCTGCAGAGCTGAACTGCCGAAGAAGGGAAGAATTGAGCACCAAGCCTGGCCCAGAAGAGCACCAAGAGCTTTGGGGTCAGACAGACCCGGGCTCCAATCCGAGCTCTACACTCACCTTAATGACCTTACAGCACAAGCAGCTTTAATCTCTTAGTTTCTGCCTTGGTGATAGGGCTGCTGCCTTGGTGGGAAGGCTCTGAATGCTTTCCTTTTAGAGCCAGAGCCACCCTCAGATAGGTGGGCGTAAACTGTGCAAAGGGCTTTGGAGCCTAGTGTTACTGGCCAGGTCTGGGCTCTGGCTCCTGCAGCCCCATGACCTTGGACTTGTCACTTCCCCTTTGCCAGGCTGTTTAATTCTCAGTACCCTAAGATGGAGAACACAGCCTGGCATTCCTGGAAAAGCCTGGTGCATCGTGGCTGCTGCACATACCCGGCCCCGTGTGGCACAGGGATGCCACCATATTGGCACAGTGTTGTGGGTGGGGAGGAGGGTCACTCAGCATGTTTCTTGAGGATCCCAGGGGCCAGACCCGAACTTGGTCACCAGGGTGCATTTCCTGTGTGACAGCAGCTTGGAGACCTGTGGGCACAGAAGCACCAGATGGGGGCCTGGGGGACTTGCAGAACAGCCCCTGGAAACTTAGGACCCCAGAGGGAAGGCCTTTGGGCCAGGGAATGATGCTCAGGGGAGGTGTATGACCCAGGTCTGGATGAAGAAATTGGCCAAGAAGGCCCAGGGACTATAGGGACAGTAGTGAGCTCTGTGCAGGTGATGGCAACAGTGGGCTACCTGGGGGCTCTGGTCACTGCTGGGCTCACAGCTCTCGGGGCACCAGTGCTAGCCGTGCCTCAAGACCCGTGACCTTGCTCGGTCACCATATGGTGCTGGCTGAGGCCTCTGCCTGCTAAGATGCTGAGCACTGGGAGTCAGCTTGGGCCTGGTCTCCTGCTAGACAGAGACTGTGAATAAGATTACCCTCACTGGCAGAGTGCTGGGTTGGTCCTGTGCCTGGTACTTACTAAGCCTCTGGGGTTGGGGTTTGAGGTGGTCTCCCCAACTTCAGGCGACTGGCCCAAGCCCCAGGTGCTATGGCCACATCAGAGCACAGGTCTGCGTGTGATTCCTGAGCTTGGCCCCTGATGACATGATGCCCTGCCCCCTCTCAGCTTACTTCCTTTGGCTGAGGTTGTGTCCTGGGGGAGACAGAGGCTGTTCTGAGGGCCTCTGGTGTCAGCTGCTGGGTCAGGGACTCTGGGCTCCCCCTCCACTGGGGAACTGTCACAATTCAGATGTTTGTGACTGGCTCGGGACTCTTAAGACCTGGACCCTCATTTCGGGTGTGACACTCACGCGTGTCTGGGACAGGTATGTGCCGAGATCCAGGGGATCATGGGCCTCCAGTACCCCTTGAGGTGGGTGGGGGAGTATAGGCTGTCACAGTAAAAGCATCAGTGATCCTGTTGCAGGAGCATAGAGCTGTGCCCTGACAGCCACTGAGCAGCCATCCAGGGTGGTGGACAGGACCCTGGGGCTCTGAGACCTGGGCACTCCTAGTGGGTCTCCCCAGCTCTGTCTGCCTGGCCTTGGGGCTGAAGGAACACTGGTTTTTCTCTCGTGTCCAGGGGAAATCCCATGTGGCCTAATGGACTGTGTGGGGTCCCAGAGATGCATCAGACGGGGTCCTGGCCTGGCCAGAGTCACAGATCCAGGGGGCCACTGTGAGGCCTGTGCTGGGAACTAGTCACCACCCTCCCCGAGCTATAGTCACACTGACTGTGGGCATGGACCACCGGGAGATCCCCTGGGTTGATCCCCTGGGTTATAGGAGTCTTCCCGGAGGTGAAGGAATAGATGCTAGTGTCCTGAGAGGGAAAATCCCCCTGGAGCCGGCCCACCCAGTTAGGTGGGCTCGTGCTTTGTGGCGGTACACGTCGGGTTAGCCACTGAGCTTGTCTGAACCGGTGCTTACCAGGCCTCCTCGTCTAGCGCTCACATGTAGACGCTGACCCTGGAGAAGCAGTAGGCAGAGCTGGGAAGCGCCTGGCTAGGATCTCGCGGCTGTGGGTGGTGGGGCTGATGCTGACCTCTGCAGCCTCCTGGAGAGATCCCATCTGTCACTGTGTGGGGTGTGGGCTTAGGCACCCACAGCACCCGAGCCCAGTATCTGCAGTGTGGTCTGTGCTTGATGAATGCGACCTGGTAGTTGACAAGAGAGGACAGTCGAGGCCAGGGCAGGGAGATGCTAGGGAGGCTTCCTGGGGGAGGTGCTGCTTCCTCTGCCGTGGCTGCCGATCTACAGGGAGGGGCAGGCGGGTGGGAGGAAGTGTCCACACCCACCCAGAGGATGGGAAGTCGGCCTGGTGGCCCAACTGAGGACTGGCAGAAGATGGCCCATAGGTGTTTTTCTTTGGTTTGGGGAGTAATTTTGTTTAAACAGTTTTCAGTTACCAACATTTAAGGATCAGAAATGTTCATTGATGTTTCTGAAGTTTAGATGCTGGGTGGTAGCTGGTGGCCAGGGTGGGGGGCTGCCCTTTAAGGGTGGTAGGTCCAAGTTCTAGGAATTCTAGAAACTTCTCTCTCATGTGGCGTAAGTGGGGAGTGGGGACTGGGGCTACCGCATGTCTGCTTGGACCTCTTGTTATTCTTATTGGCCTGGCCTCTGCTGCTGGCCTGGGTCCCTGAGGAGGCTGGTTGTTGCAGAACCTGAGAACAAGGGATGGACCGACAGCAGGGGCTTGAGCAGCCGAGGGAGAGTCCTGGGAGGCCAGGTGAGAAGCTGCAGGGTAGTCTGTCTAGGAGGGTAGAGACCGTAAAGCATGGGGCAGACTTAACCTGTGGGCAGTGTAATCAGGGGACAGGGAGGAAGGAGAGAGAGGGAGGGAGGGGTGAAGGGCCGGAGGAGGGAGGGTGGGCACAGAGCTGGGCTTCAGGCTGGCAGCGAAGGGCAGAGCCTCTCGGGAAAGGGGTGGGGTGGGTTAGGAGCGCCGAGGATTTGGCAGCAGCCGAGGGCCCCAGCTGGGTGAGGAAGGGTGGGGGCAGGAGGAGGCTGGTGGGCTGTGTGCCAGTCTTGCCTGCAGGGAGCTTGTGTGCAGGGCAGATGCGGGCCCTGAGGATGGAGGTGAGAGAGCAGAGTCCAGGCTTGGAGCTGGTCGGCCCCGTGTGACCTGGGAGGCCGGGGTTACGTTGGAGCAGACTGTGGAACGGTGAGCCGGCGACAGGTGGAGGGCTGGGCAGGCTTTCTAGATGGGCCAAGCCTGGCGGCAGAGGCGAGGGCAGGAAGCCCTGGGTGGGGGCTGTGGGCCAGGAGGGAGGGACCTCGAGTGGGGGTCCGGGTGGGGCAGCCGTGCGCCTGAGCTGCCTTCAGAACAGCAGCAGTGTCTTCAGGCATGGCTCCCACAGCAGATGCCTGCCCCTGCCCCTCCGTGAGGGCTTCGGGGCATGCAGGTGTGGTGCTGCCCTTGTGGGGCCACATCGGGACACCTTGGCCCTCTGGAAGGTGGTGGAGCCAGCGCCCTCCAGCCCTGGGAGCCCCCGGTCTGTTCTGTCCAGATCCGCTGTCCTGGGTGTTCTCACGGGGAGCTGCCCCCAGGGGGCTCCGGCCTCCTCACAGTGGGGGTCTGCAAGGCTCCTGTGTCCTGAGCACTGCAGCGCTTGCCCTCGCAGCTGGGCAGCGGTCCGTGGTCAGGCTGGACCAGTATGTATGGCTACGGCCACCCACCTGTCCCCAGGCCGGGGTCTGGCTCCTCTGAACACCCATGTGCAGGTTTCCATGGGGATGCACGTTTCCACAGCTGAAACTCTGCCCACCCTCTGAGGACTGCCAGTGTCTGCCGCCATCCCGCCAGCCACGCTCCAGGGTCTCGATTTCCTCATGCGGCCAATGCCTACCATGTTCTGTTTTCCTCCGTGTAGTGCCAGGTGGTTGGGCCCAGGCCCCAGGCCGTCGTGGTGGCTCTGCCGTGTGTTTCCGTGACAGGGAGCGATGCGGAGCAGCCTGTCACAGGCCTGCCAGCCCTTGGCCTGTCTCCGAGAGCTCTGCCCCGCGCCGCTCCTTCGCCTGTCCGTAGCTGGGTCATTTGAGCTGATGATTTAAGATGAGCTGGTCTGTCGGGTGGGGATGGACTTTGTGGAGGGACCACAGCCTCAGGGCAGTGGGAGGAGGGGGCGAGCCCCACCAGAGACTTGCCTGGTTGCCGTGGTGGGGGGACCATCAGGGTCAAGAGGCAGCCACCAATTTGGTGGCAAAAAGTCTGGGGGGAGCAGTTAGAGAATGAAGCCTGGGTGGTCGGAGGGGCTGCCGGTCCCAGCTCTGCTCTGAGGGAGGGGAGACGGCGGCCTCCTGGGAGGGCCTGGGGCAGAGGTGCAGGAGGGGCAGTCTCTGGGCAGGGGACCGGGAGGGCAGCCGTTTTCCAGCAGGAGAGCCGGTGAGAGCCCCCATCAGTGAGCTGGCTGCTGGCTGCAGGGCCCGGAGGAGGCGAGGGTGGCAGCCGAAGAAAGGTGATAATTGGTGGGCCGGCATCCAGAGGAGGTGGGCAGAATCTGATGACAACAATGACAATGATTTGTTAGGAGCTTAATAGCTGCTGGGCTGGCAGCCCGCGCAGTGAGTGCGTTAGTGGGGTCCCTCAGGGGCCCAGCTGGGGGGTGCTGCCTTCATCTTTGCAGAGGGAGGGGAGGTCAGAACAGGGTGAGGTCCCAGAGAGGCGGTAGGTGAGGTGAGGCAGGCAGGACCCACCATATCAGCCTCAGGGTGTTGCATTGCCAGAGCCTGGTCAGGGGCTGCCAGAGGCCACGAGCAGGAGGCTCCTGTGCGCACCGCCACAGCCGGGAGGGGCTGCAGCCCCCAGGGCCTGAGGGAGCTGGACTGGAGGCGCAGCAGCTCTGGGGTGAGCCCACGAGGGGTGGGTGAGCAGGACAGGAAGGGGCCGGCTCCTCTCCAGCGCCGTTGACACCCCGGGACCCCTGTGCATTGTCTGCTCTCCTCCTGGCTGGGGGGCGGAGCTGCTGGTCCCCACGTGCAGGGACCAGCCCCTTGAGCAGGGCCACAGCAGAGCAGAGGCCCCAGGGCCCAGGCATGTACAGGCTTCACGCAGCCGACCTCGCCAGCAGGTCTGTCTGAAGTCTGCCTGGAGGGTGACGGCCCCCCTTTGCTCGCGCAGAGGCTGCCAAGTGTGCCCTGTGCCGGCTGGAGCCATTGCAGGAGGCTCACACCCATCTCTCAGAAGCTGGAGCTCTGCTGGAGTTGGGCCTCTGCCCTGGGGACAGAAGACGTGACTGGAGACCAAATGCAGACCGCGCAGTGGTGTCAGGACCGTGACTGCGGAGCCCTGACTTCCATGGTCCGGCCCTGCTGGTCCCTCGTCTCCCCTCCTTCCCTCCTGCAGACCCTCCTGCCCTTTCCTGTCAGGCCCTCGGCCTGGACCTGGCCCCCCAACTTGGGGCTAACTCTCAGCACCCTCATTCCTTTATCAGGGTTGGGTAACGTTTTACTTATCAGGCCACGGAGTAAATACTTTCGGCTTTAGATACCGAGTAAAATCCAGGCTGTAACATAGGTGCTTAGATGTCACCTCACGTGACCCTTTAAGCCTGTGAGATAAACCCGTCCCGGGTGGAGGGCAATACCCTTCCCTTCCCTCCCTGTTCCACGGGGGGCCTCTTTAGCCATCCACTGGGAGCTGAGACTTTCCTGCTCTTTCAGGGATTCCAGTTGGGACGGGACGTGGGCCCTCACCAGAGCAGCGGGCCAAAGAAGGTGGCAGGGCCAGGGCTCTCACACGGGGCTGCACGGTGAGGGGCTGGGCCCAGCGACGTATGTCCCGTTGACCCCCCCAGGCTGGGCTCCTGGTGGAGGTCCATGCCTTGCTTCCTGCTGTGGAGGGGGTCACGGTGCCCTCATGGGCCTGCCGTGCCTGAGTGCCTTGAGCTGGAGGTAATGGGGTGGCAGTGTGGCCTCCCTGGACGCCTTCCCGGCCCCTCCCACCTCGCCAGTGTCCTGTCTCCAGTGCTTCCGTCTTGGTTCCCTTGCTGCCCGGTCCTGGGGGACCACCTGTGGAGTATCGGAAGCGTCATCTGGCCCAGGGAAACTGTCACCTTGAAAAGTCACTTCCTCGACCCGCTGCCTGGCCAGGCCTGCCAGGGCCTGCCTTCTCACCGCAGGAAGCGGCCTAAGGCGGGGGCCCAGGCTGGGAAGTCCCTGCTGCCCTGGTTGCTGCCGAGTGGCCGCACGCTAACCCTGTGGCAGACCCCCAGGAAGACAAGGCTCTCCCCCGCTGCCCCAGCCCTGGGGCCTCTCTTTATTTTTCTTAGGCATTTTTAGGGATTATAGTGTTGACACAGGGCCCCACACAGTTTTTTAAAGTTTGTTTGTTTTTTATTATTAAGATGTCACCTACTGTAAAATGTGCTTACTTAATGTGTTTGATGCAGTGGTTTTTAACCTGTTCGCAAAGTCGTGCAGCTGTCACCACTATCTATTCCAGAATGTCTCTGTCACCCCAAAGCCCTTACTGTGAGCAGCCCTGCCGTGCCTGCAGACTTGCCCTCTGCCACCCTCAGCCCAGCATCACCGGCCACACTTGGTGTCGCCTCCAGTCTGGCCGTGTGAAGAGCTCAGCCCAGGTGTGGCGTGGGTTACTGCTCTGGGGTGTGTCCCCGGCCGCGGGATCGCTGGCCTGGGTGACTGTCATTTGCGACTCTCTAGGCTGTTCACTGCCCCTGTGCTGTTTGCTTGCCCACCGTGTGTGGGTGTTCCTGGGTTTTCATGTTTTTGGGTGTGACCCGAACGATTCTTAGGTATCTGCCCTGCCACCTTAACAGCAATTTTCCCATCGTGGTTGAGCTCTTACAGCCATCAAAAAAGGCTGACTTTTGGTCATTTCCCTGTATTAAGTAAGCACCTGTCACTGTTAGAATTGGGAAATGAAGACACGCACGAGGGGTAAAGCCCCTCGTTCTGTTAGAGCAGAGGTGGCCACTGTCCCTGGCATCATTGCTCCACATGGCTTACTCACGCTGGCTCCCACCGGAATTTTGCTGTGATCGCCTCCCTCCACGGTCCCAGGGGTCCTGGGGTAGCAGGCAGGGCTGGCCCTGTGGGGTTCGCCCTGCCACCCCTGCTGCGGTTCTCCTGGGAGTCTCCCTGAGCCTGGCAGGGCCGCGCTGAGTGGATCCTACAGCCCTGCCGTTGCTGCCGCTCCAGGGGCCACCCAGGACCTGGCCCACCTGAGCCCGTTTCCGCACCTCTGAGCAAGTGTGATGGTGCCCAAAGCAGGGGAGCCCCGCCTTCAGACGGCTGCAGGCCCCCGGGCCCTGCAGCAGAATCCACCCCCTCCACCTGCAGCCTTCCTCCTTGGGCATCCCGGTGTGCCCTGGCGTGTCCGGGATCTGCCTGCCTCCGGACCTTTGCACCCCCTGCCTGCTGCCCCTGCCCCTCCCTTCCCTGCTCATTCAGGGGCTTCTGTGGTGCCTCCTCGGAGATGCACCCCAGACCTCCCGACGGAGCTGCCCTTCCCCTCCCTCTGAAATCACCGTTTTCATTCATGCCCTTGTTCGGTACCTGCCTCTGGCAGAGACCTCCCCAGGGGGCATGGGGCCTGCTCCCCAAGATGTTCTCCAGTGCTGGAGCAATGCCTGGCCTCGGGGAAGACCCCGTGTCTGCGGGCATGGGGGTGACAGGGACGCAGGGAGGGCAGGGTTGAGCGGCATGTGGGTAGCTCACAGCCAGCCCTAGAGGACCTGCTGTCTTGTCTGGTCTTCCCGTAAGGCCGAGAGACGGGGTGTCAGACAAGAGTGTGAGTGCCCTGCTTTATGCCCAACATCCTGCGGGGGCCACCTGCTGCCCCCATTCTATGGAGGGAGAGGCCACGGCCCCTGGGTCTGCAGCAGCCGGTGCTCAGCCGTGGGCTCTCTCTGGCCTCGTTCAGGGCCTTGCAGCGGGGAGCCAGCTGGCTGCTGGGCGGCGGCCTCCTGCCCTTCCCACTGGTGTCCAGCCCCCATTCGGCAGATTTCAGCCACGCCTCTGTGCAGCCACCTCTCATCCCTCTTGGTGTCCCCTCCCAGGTGCTCTCAGACTTACCCTGCCCTTGGATTGGCCCTGGGGTCCTTGTGATGATTTGTTGGGTGTTGGGGTGGCTTGTGGGTGACAGCAGGTGCTCTGCAGCCACACCAGCCCTGCTCCTTGGTGACCCTGCCTCTGTGTGTGCTGGGGCCCCAGGGTGTGCGGCAGGCAGTGGCAAGACCGGGCGCCTGTCTGGAGCTCTGTGGGCCGGGCAGGGGTCCCCAGTCTTGGGGTCCTGGTAACCCGAATGCGGGAGCAGTTCTCTGTGTGACTTGGAAATAGGGCTCTGGCCGGCTGGGCCGGGTCAGGAACCAAGTGGTGGGTCTCAGCGGGCTTGGAGCCATGGGGTCTGCCGTCAGCTCTCAGCCCTGCTATTCCCGCCTGGGTTTGGCCCCTTGTGTGGTGCAGCCTCCGCAGTGCCTCCCAGAGGGCTTTGCCCACCACCGGAAGATTAGGGCTGGGCTGGGAGCCCCAGGGCCAGCCTGCCAGAGGCACTGCCCCCCGTGGCCTGACCCTCGAGGCCAGAAAAGGGGTGGGGACTTGGGAAGGGCCCAGAGGCCGGGCTTTAGCGTGGCCTATACTCCGTGCTCATGCGGCTTCGTCATCTCAGCCACACAGTGGAAACGCCGCAGATGCCGTCCGCCAATGAACCATGAGCAGAGCTCAGCCACCACACAGGGAAGTCATCTGCAGGTGCTGCGTGGTGAAAGCAAGGTGCCCATGGGAGAAGCCGGACGAGGGACTGGGTGTTGTGTGATCCCGTGTCCAAGATGTCCGGGACTGGCAGGTCCCAGAGACAGGCCTGAGTGGTGGCTGGGGCTGGGGAGCCCTGCTGCCCCTTGACCCTGTGTGGCTGGTGCTGTCTCCCTGTCCCCAGATGTGGGCTGTCTGGCTGCCCACCTGTCAGATGCTTTGGGGGTCAGCTCTCTGTTTTCCCAGGTTCAGTGTGGAGTCTGGCTTGACTCGCAGGCATTTAGAGGCCTCCGATGTGCTCCTCAGGTCCCCAGGGTGCTCACGGCGCCCACCTCACCGGTGCATGGTGGGTTTATGGTGTGTGATGTAAAGAGAGGTTTTGGGAGGGCCTGGAACAGGCAGCCCCCTGCCCTGTGGTTGGGAGGTGGATTTAGGAGCCGTTGCCCTGGGTGACAGCTCCTCTGTGCTCTATCTGCCGTGTCTGTGGTGTGGGTAGCCCTTGCTCAGGAAACCGAGGCATGGAGGGGTCTCCCTCGGCCCCAGCCAGTCAGTCGTGGGGCTGGGACGTGAGCCCTGGCTGGTGGCTGCCGCCCATGTGCTTCTTGCTCCTCCAGGTCTGTGGCCTTGTGACCCAGACCCCACGCCACGTGCCTTCTGTGTGCCAGGGCCGGGTGGGTGATGTGGTGCCGGTGCTCTGCAGCCCCCCTTCAGCCTGGCGTCTTGTCAACTCTGTCCTCTGTTCCTCCTTCCAGCAGGGACCCCGACATGGAGCTGCGGGAGGAGGCCTGGTCCCCGGGGCCGCTGGATTCTGAGGACCAGCAGATGGCCAGTCATGAGAACCCAGGTGAGGTGGCCCTGGGCGGGTGCAAGCTGACCCTGCGTCCTCCCTCTGGGCCCGGGCTCCCTCTGCCCCGCCTGTGGCTCTGGGGTCTTGGGTACTGTGAGTCGGCCTCACCTTGGCTGGGCCTCTGTGGCCCGTGGAGAGTCTCCGACTCCCCTTCCAGCTCCCTGTCTCTGGGAGTGCTTGGGGCCGCCTTCCCACTGCCCCTCTCGCCATCCGTTACGGCCTGGCCCCTGGCTTCCCCAGCGTCCTGAGCTCTGCCCTGTTTCAAGGTGGCCCCACGATTCTCTTGGGCAGGAAACTAAAACTGGGGTGGCAAACCCAAATGCCAGTGGGGCCCCAGATGTAACAGGACTGGGGATGAACCCTGACACCTGGGAGAGGGTGGTGTGTGCTGATTTGGGGAGAAAGCTGGACATCTGTTTTTTAATGGAAATCTTTGACTTTAAATTTGGCAGCCCATTCTGTTTAATAAAGTGTTACTTGGGTTGACTACAAAACTCATCTTTGAGCACATGGGCTGGGGGTTTGCTGGCTGAGGCCCCCCAGCCCTGTGCCCCGATTCAGGCGGCTTCCTCTCCCTGGGGCTTGCGTGCAGGGCCCTGAGGGAATACGGGCTTTTTCATGCTGTCGATGTCTGGCCCTGGGTGTCACGCTGGCACGGGGTCAGCACAGGCTTCTCCCCGTCCATGGCGCGAGGGCAGCGGCTTTCTGTCTGGCAGGCCGTGGGCAGCCACGGGCGGTACAGAGCCAAGTGGGTGCGACTGCATGCCCATGAAGCTCGACTACAGAGCGGGCGCCGTTTGCAGCCCCGTGCCAGCACGCGGTAGTACAGGAGGAAGGTGGTGAGGACCCGGTCCCGGTGGCAGTCGGGAAAGGTTCAGGCCCCTCGGCCCCCTGTCACTCAGACCCACCAGAGAAGGAGGAGGCCGGTCCTTAGAGAGGCCACCTGCGCCACCCTTGGCCTGCTCCCTGCCCCCTCCCCTGCTGTGGGGCCTTGACCTTTCAGCCTCCCCAAAATTAATTTTAAATCTGTTCTGCTGTGGAAATTTCAGCATAATGACTCCATTTTCACCAACCAGCTTCAGCTTAGCGATGCTTTGCCAGTTTCCTCCCGTTTGTGCCTCGCTGTTGTGTTGTTTTTCCCTGGAGTGTTTAAAGAAAATGCCAGACATCCGTAAACCCCCTTACAACGTCTCTGACTCCAAATTCGATGGTGTATTTCTTCCCTACCTGTATGTATAAGAGTAGCTATATTATACCCAGCAGTAATAGTAGTGTGATTCCATTCGGGTTCCCGGACCTGATTCTAGTGTGTGTAAGTATGTGGGAGGGGGGTCTCCCCACACATATTTTATACCAGGCAATTCTCAAACACCAGCAGGGTGTTGGAGAACTCAGTTCTGATGCCATCTGCCCCGAAACAGCACCAGATTCCCAGGTTAAGGGCCCCGTCCTACAAGACTGCCCCCACCCCCCACTCCAGATGTGGGTCGCAAGCCCCGGGCAGTTCCTGTGCTTCTGACCTGCCGGCTACAGACTGGAGTTCCCACGACCTGCTCCTTAGGTTCGATTAACTTGCTAGAGTGGCTCACAGAACTCAGGAAAACACTTAAGTTTACCAGTTTAATAAGGGATACTATAAAGGATACACGTACACAGCCAGGTGAAGAGAGAGACACAGGGCAAGGTCCCACATAAAGGGGCTTCTGTCCTGGTGGAGCTTGGGGCCTGGTTCGGTGACACGTGGAGGCGTTCTGGTTCCCCAAGCCTGGAAGCTCTCAGACTGAGAACCGGGATCAGAGCATGTGAAAAGCTTGGGCATTTGTGAGGGCCTCATCGCGCAGCTGGGTGACTGGATCATCAGCCATCGGCTGATCAGCCTCCAGCCCCTGCCCCTGGGTGGGTCCCAAATCCCATTCACATGACAAGCCGCTCATTTCACCTTTAAGGCTGCAGTGTTTGCAGGAACTGTGGATGCCGACCAGATATACTTGGGAAGTACACATGAATGATCCAATACATATTTCTTATAACTCATCAAATCACACCCCCCTGATGGGGGTGGATCCACGACAGAACAACTGCAGAGCTGTCCCGTCTGACGCGACGCCAAGTCTGTGCGTGTCCCCAGCTGCCCCCAGGTGTGTGCGCCTTTGAGGAGGGGCTTGGTCTTGCAAGTCATCCCTTAGCTCAAGTGAAACCTTTAAAAAGGACAGGCTTCTCATGGGACCTGTTGGAAATCTCTGCTCCAGCCATCCCTCAGTGGTGTCCCTGCATCGCGGACACCCCCTCGCTTAGCCATGCGGCCTGGGTGCTTGGGAGCCGCCCTGTCCCACTATAGGCCTGCCCGTGTGTGGAGCCTCCTGAGGTCCCGGGGTGACATCCTGGTGGGAGCAGCAGGCTTTGCCTGGCAGTAGCTCCCATGGTCTGATTCCCTCTGGCCTGTGGGTGAGAGACGTGGGGTCCGTTGAGGGGACGCGTGGGGGGCCAGGCTGGGCTCTGAGATGCTTAGCCCTGGGACGAGGCGGGCAGCACAGGGGAGGGCTCCTGTCCTGTGTCTAGTCACCTCTCAAGACAGCAGCTGGCTGGAGCCCCAGGGAGAAGGCGGGTGACAGTCCACATGGCAGGCTGGCCTTGGAGGCCAGGGCCCCTCACCACACATACCTGACTGCTGGCCCGGCCCGGCCCGGCCCTCACTGCTCCCAGCGTGTCCTGATGTGGTCAGGTGTGGTACCTGCACTGACTCCTGTGCAGCCCTGCACCCGGGCTCCTCCGTAGCCCTCCACAGCCGCCAGCACGAGCCTCCTCAAAGGTAGGCGAGGTCCCGGCTCCTCGGGTGCGCCCAGCTGCTTGTGTCTCCAGCACCGACCTGGGTGGGTGCACTCACGTCATACCCTCATCCTTACTCTTCCTGCAGTGGCTCCCTCCGTGTGTCAGCTGTGACGTCCCTGTGTCACCTTCCAGTGCAGGTTGGGGGTGCTGGGTGTACCCGCCCGGTGCCATTGCCTCCATAGAGGCCCAGCCAGGTGGGAGCCCTGACTCATGAGTGTGGCAGAGGTCACTCCGGTGAAGCCCATCTTCCTGGAGGGTCCCATCTCGGGTGGGGGCTGCTGCCGTGTCAGGCGAGGGGACTGGCTCTGGAGGAGGGGCCTGCCGGGGAGCAAGGCTTGGCAGGGTCCCCGCTAATGGTGGTTCAGCTGGAAGGATGTTTCATGGCCTGGGGCAGCCAGCCAGAGATGGGGTGGCCCCAGGGTTGGTTAATTCAGCTGCTTTGTCGCCAGCCACCACCTCTGGACCCTGTGGGCCTTCTCTGTGCAGCCCTGGCTGCCCACGTCCGCCTGAGCCGGCACCTCGGCTCCAGCCACTGTGTTCTCCCAGGAAACTGCCAGCGGCTGGCTGGAAGGGAGGGCCTCTCTCCCTCAGCCCCCGTTTGGGTCTCGCACCAGGTCAGGAACATGTTATGCGGGAGGTGGCCACTGGCTGTCCTTGGTGTTCCCTGGAGGGCATGGGCTGGGCGAGGCCCCAGGTGTGGTCTGAGAGGTGGGCTCGTCTGCCCCTGCAGAAGTGCTGTCTGAAGTGGGTGGCAGCCCCTCTGTCCGCACCCGTTCCTGCCGCCTGGGGTGACAGCACCCTCGTGAGGGAGCACATGGAGAGGACGGACTCACCGGCTGTCAGTGGGAGCAGGGCCCACCTGGGGTCAGCAGTGGTGGTGGGAGAGCCAGGCAGTCCCTGCCTCCCTCGGGGCCTTAGCTACAGGGCTTTGAGGATGAGAAGCAGCCCAGGGAAGGGATTTGCAAGGCGGACGATCCTGATGCTGAGGAGGCAGCACCCCCCCGCCCACCACCCCAGGAAAGATGCCCGCTGGTGTCCTGGACTCAGCCCAGGCCTGGCCTTGCTCCCAGGTTCCAGGTGCTTTAGGTTCACCCGGAGAGTTCTCCCAACATGCTGCCTCTGAGCCCACAATGACGGCAGAGCCCCTGCTGGGAGCCCGGCGGCGCTGGCCTGGCTCCTGCGCCACACACAGCATGCCCACAAAGGTGCCCGTGGGCCCAGAATGCGGTTGGATGGGGACAGACAAAGGGCCTGTGTGGTATTGGCGTCTGGCTGGGGGGAAAGAAGCGAGGAGGGCGCAGTGGCTCTCGGGCATGTGCTCACTGGGGGAGGGGCACCCCGAGGCCAACAGCTGAAGTTGGAGGTGTTCTGTCCAAACCAGGGGTGAGGGTTGGGGGTGGCTGGAAGGTCTGAGGGCTGGAGTGGCTGGGGAACCCACCCTGGTCCAGTGTCCTGGGAGGGCAGGACCCCGCAGAGCAAACCCACCCTAGGCCACAGCAAGCAGGGCAGGAGAGGGCACAGGTGGAAGCGGGTGCCTCAGCCAGGAGCCTGGGGCAGCCGGTCACACGTGCGTCACTGCAGCCTTGCCTCCACCAGTTCAGACACACGAACATGAGTGACAGGACAACACTGAGTATTTTCAACCCCCCAGAAAAACTGTTATAATAGAAAAGAAAATGGCAGAAGAGTATCTCCACAGATGAAGAGGAACCCAGGAGGGGCTGTTCGGGGGGCCGTGGGGGACCCAGGAGGGGCTGTGCGGGGGACCCAGGAGGGGCTGTTCAGGGAGCTGTGGGGGACCCAGGAGGGGCTGTTTGGGGGGCTGCGGGGGACCTACGAGGGCTGTTTGGGGGACCATGGGGGACCCAGGAAGGGCTGTTTGGGGGGCCACGGGGGACCTACGAGGGCTGTTCGGGGGGCCATGGGGGACCCAGGAAAGGCTGTTCGGGGTCCCAGGAAGGGCTGTTTGGGGGGCTATGGGGGACCTACGAGGGCTTTTCGGGGGGCCGTGGGGGAACTAGCCCACGCAGGAACAGGGTAGTGCGACAGTCCACAGGCATTCGCTGCCCTCGGAGGGTTAGAAAAACCAGCTGTCTCCTCAAAACGAGGGCTGGCAGGCCTCAGGAGGGAAAACGACCTGTCCCTGCAAAGCTGGAGATGAGCAGGGGAACGCTGTACAGTCTACAAGAAATAAAGATGGAAGCAGTGAGAATGCTGAGGTTAGGCAAAGACAGCCCAGATGGGTGGGGGAGTCAGGGGAGTCCTTAGAGAAGGAATCAAAGCAATGTGAGAGAAAATGTGGCAGAAACTACAAATTGAGAGAAGGCTTCTAAAATGTAGAAGTTAGCTATTGAAAGTTCAGGGCCAGTCACAAATCTTAGAATATCAACCTGGACCAACAAGACATACTTTGGTCCTCCAGGCAAGCAGTGAATCCTGGGGGCACGTTGGGAGGAAGAGGGGGTGACGCCGTGGTTCCCAAGGCGGGGATGGGCAGGCACCTCCGGGTGGGCGAAGCGCTGTCCGGCGTCCCTGGGCCTGTCCCCATGAATCTCCGCAGGCGAGCCTCTGAGGCCAGGTGGCTGGAGGGCCTGGGAGGCGGGCTGGGGGCTGCCGGGAACTCCCTGAGGGGTAGGGGAGACTGCTGTCTGCTCTCAGGACCCTAATTGGCTGATGCGGGGTCTGCGTGTGAGTGACTTGGGGTGTTCCAGCTCCCCCTCCCTGGAGGAAGGGGGATCAGATGTGACACAGAACAGCTAGGTGGAGGCTGTTGGCTGCATCTGGGCAGCACCAGGATGAGCACAGAGCGATGATCACTCCAGGGTTTGTCCTAAAATACTATTTCCCACCGAGAAACCAGGGCCTCTTGGAAAAATGGGTGCTTTCAGGTCTGGGGCAGGACGTGCAGGTGCACCAGGAGCCCCTCCGTAGGCTGGGCTGTGGGGAAGCCGTCCAGACCGCTGGTGTCCCACCCAGAAGAGGAGCCCACTTGAAGAGGGTCCCCAGGCTAAAGAGGGGACACTTAGCTGCAGTAACTGTGAAGGCGGCAGCAAAGCAAAGCCCGCCAAATACATTTGCATCCGTGGATTCATAGTGATCAGAAAGACAGTTTGGTTTCCTTGGAGGTGATATGGGACCAGGTTCTTGTCTTGAAAACTTGGCAAATAAGGGGAAATGCGCATTTACCCCCCGTAGCCACATGGGATTGACTGCTGGGCACCCTAGCAGGTGATGGGAAGTGTGAAATCACTCCAGCTGCTTAGTGGGGAGGGCCCACAGGCAGCCCTGCTTTGCCCCCTCCATGACCCATTGCTCCAGCACTCAGTGTCAGTGGCTGCTGGTGTCCTAAAAGGACACGTGGGGTCGTGTGCTTGGGAAAGGAACGTTTGACCCCCTGCTGCCCGGGAGCCGGCAGATGTGGGACTGCGGCCCTTGTGCAGAGCCCCGCTGGCAGGCAGCCAACCAGGCCGAGGGGCTGTTCAGCGGCAGAGTTGTGAGGAAAAGCAGGAGACCCAGTGCACGCTGAGCTCACAAGGGGTGGCCCAGACGCGTGTGGGGAGGCACGCGTGGGCGGCAGAGCCATGAAGAGATGCAAGGCTGCGGACCGCTGCCTGGGGCCGGGTGGTGCTCACTTCCGGGCTTGGCCTGTGCGGTTGGGACAGGCAGGGGGGTCCAGCTGGTGACCAGGCCCTGTGCCTTGGCCTGGCATCCGTCTGGCTCTGTTAGGCTCTGAATTCCATTTGTGGGGCTGTCTGCATCTGTCATGTTCCACACAGAAGGGCCAGTGTCCATGAAACCGGTCCCGGCGGGCCCAGAGGTTCTGTTGGGTGGGGAGGTAGTCTGTGATGGGGCAGGACGCTGCATGGGGGCAGCTCTGGCACCTGGGGACACTCTGTCTGCAAGGAAGGGACTGTCAGCCTCGTGAAAACGCTGGCTGTCATTTCATTGCATGGGCACTCGGCATTGGTCACTGGCCTCTCCGCATTCCTTGAATCCCTTTAAATTTAGCACTGCACCTCACCCCCTCTGAGGGAGGCAGAGACCCCGAGGTCAGCTCTTCACCGTCACCTCAGCATGCTGGCTCGGCCTTGGCGTGTGGCTGAACCAGCGTTGCTGGGAAAGCACAGGACCCTCCCTCCTCCCTTTCCAGGGTCAGCAGCAGGTCTGCGGAAGGCACAGGAATTTAAGGTTGAAAAGAACCCTTCCTCCCGTAGTGATTAGACCCTCCTCCTTTTAACAGTTCAATGCCCAGCGAGGTGGTAAGCCAGGCACAGCAGGAAAGTCAGGTAGCCTGAGGGCCCTGGCAGAGCTCCCACTGGCCCGTCCTGCTCCCCAGCTTGCTTCTGGTGGTGCAGCCCAGTCAGCCCGGCCAGCTGCTCTTTAGATTTCTCTCCTTGATTCTGGACAAGGCACTGTGCCTCCAGCCCCTGCTTGGCCAGGTGGGCATGTAAGGCAGCCGCTTGCTGCACAGGGAGGTGAGGGTATAAAGGAATGGGAGCCCCTCGTGACCCCCTGCTGCTCAGCCACAGCTAGAGGCAGCCGCTTAGGGGGTCCTTTGCCCTTGTCCGTCTCCATTTACCTAACGTGCTGGTGACTCCACAGCCTCTTGTTGACACCCTGATGGGCTCCGTGCCGTCTTCTCGGAGCCCCCCTGCTTTCTGACCCCCTACCTCAGTTTTTTTCTTGTGCTCCAGATGATTTCACATCCCAGGACTCTGCCTTGGAGTTGTGGATCTCCAGATTGGGCGCATCAGCATTACCCGTGGGCTCGTTAAAGCTGCGGGCTGGGCCCCCAACCCCTGGGTCTCTGACTTGCGCGTCTGGAGCGGGCGCTGCAGGGGCATCGCTACCAGCTCCCTCCTGATCGCGATGCTCCTGGCCCAGGGTCCCACGTGGAGAGGCTGCCTTGCTGCGTGGGGCGTCCGGGCGGGGCTGCACTTGGGTGTGGGGCTCCTTGGGAGCCAGGGGAGGCACCCTGCCACCTCAGCATGCTGCCCGGGCCAGGGAGGGAGAGCACACTGAGGTGGGCAGAGGTGCTCACAGGCCTGGCTCAGCTGGCAAATGGCGGGGAGGAGGCCCGCCGTCCCTGGGACGCTGTCTAAGGGCAAGGTGTGGGCCAAATGTCTGATAGACCCTGTTGGGCAGTCGGTTTGTGGGGTTGGGGGTGTTCTGGGTTTGTAGATGCCAAGACCAAGGCCCCGTACTGCTTTACCATCTGCACTGGGCAGACAGGAACCCAACATACCGGGACCAGGGTCCGGACATGGTGGAGGCGGAGTTCTGTGAGGGTTGTCAATGCCCCGTGAGGTGGGGGGGGCAGGCCTGTGATCCCATTGACCTTCCTCTCCTCTCTAGTCGCAGCCAGAACAGTCTAACTGGAGGCAGGTGTGACACCGTCACTGCCTGCTTCCCCTGCACTGTGGCCGCAGCACGTGCTGCTTTCAGGGCTGGCCCTGCCGCCTCTCCCTGCTGGTGCCCCCCAACCTCCTGTCCCCAGCCGGGGGCTTTGGGCCTCAGGGGCCCCCTTCTTCCCAGGAGTCGTCCCTAGATCTCCATTCCTCACCCACATTCCTGCAGATTTCAGGGATTCAGCAGATGTTTCTGGAGTGCGTACCAAGGCCCAGGCCTTGTTCTAGAGGGGAGCCGGTTGGAAAGGAAGACTAAGGGGTGGGTGGGTAATGGCCAGTGGGCATTTAGTAAAATCGCTTGGAGGAAAATGGGACAGATTAGAGGAGGGTCATCAGCTGGGGCCAGGTGTGTGCGGAGAGCTTGGCCCTGGCCCTGCCCAGCTGCGCTCCGAGGAGGCTGCTGCCTGTGTCCCTGTAGCACAAGGAGCAGGTGGCAGGGCTGATGGATGCTGTGGCTGCCCCTGGGGCCCCCACACCCCTCTGACTGCTCCTCCCCCCCCCCCCCCCGTTCTTGCCTTGCAGTGGACATCCTCATCATGGATGACGACGACGTCGCCAGCTGGCCCCCCACCAAACTGTCCCCGCCCCAGTCGGCGCCCCCGGCCGGCCCCCCGCCTCGGCCGCGACCACCTGCCCCTTACATCTGCAACGAGTGCGGCAAGAGCTTCAGCCACTGGTCCAAGCTGACGCGGCACCAGCGCACGCACACAGGCGAGCGGCCCAACGCGTGCGCCGACTGCGGCAAGACCTTCTCGCAGAGCTCGCACCTGGTGCAGCACCGGCGCATCCACACGGGCGAGAAGCCCTACGCCTGCTCCGAGTGCGGCAAGCGCTTCAGCTGGAGCTCCAACCTCATGCAGCACCAGCGCATCCACACGGGCGAGAAACCCTACGCCTGCCCCGACTGCGGCCGCAGCTTCACGCAGAGCAAGAGCCTGGCCAAGCACCGGCGCTCCCACAGTGGCCTCAAGCCCTTCGTGTGCCCGCGCTGCGGCCGCGGCTTCAGCCAGCCCAAGAGCCTGGCGCGCCACCTGCGGCTGCACCCGGAGCTGTCGGGGCCTGGCGTGGCGGCCAAGGTGCTGGCAGCCAGCGTGCGCCGGGCCAAGGCGCCCGAGGAGGCGGGGGCGGCGGCGGACGGCGAGATCGCCATCCCGGTGGGCGACGGCGAGGGCATCATTGTGGTGGGTGCGCCGGGCGAGGGGGCCGCGGCGGCCGCGGCCATGGCAGGCACGGGGGCCAAGGCGCCGGGGCCCCGCTCGCGGCGCGCCCCGGCGCCTAAGCCGTACGTGTGCGTAGAGTGCGGGAAGGGCTTCGGGCACGGGGCAGGGCTCCTGGCCCACCAGCGCGCCCAGCACGGCGACGGGCTCGGGGCGGCGGGGGGCGAGGAGCCCGCGCACATCTGTGTGGAGTGCGGCGAGGGCTTCGTGCAGGGCGCGGCGCTGCGGAGACACAAGAGGGTGCACGCCGTGGGCGTGCCGTCGGTGTGCAGCCGCTGCGGACAGAGCTACTACCAGGCCGGCGAGGAGGTCGTGGACGACGCGGAGGCGGCCGGAGGGCGGTGCAGCGAGTGCCGCGGCGGGGAGGGCCGGTAGGGGCGGGGCCCGGGGTGGCAGGGTCCCTCGGGCCCGGCGGGGACGACGGCGCAGGACCCGGGGCGGAGACGGACAGAGCTCGCGGTCCTCGGAGCCGTGGCGCCCAGGCCACGCCCGCCCCCTGCCCCCGCCCGCCGCCTGCGTTCTTGGCCGGCCCGGGATAGACAATGTGAGACCGAGAGACACTGGGACCTCCGGCGGACCCCCCGCCCCCTTTTCTCCTGGTCGGAGGTGTGGACGGCAGCCGGCCCCCCGTTTAGAGGGGCCTCGCGGAGGGCGGGTCAGGGGCCTCCGCCCTTTCTGTTTTCTTATACCGCCGCCCGGCTCTGCCCGCCGTTAGTTTTTCTCTTGGCCCCGCGGGCCCCACGCAGGTCCTCGCCCCGGTCCCTCCCCTCCTGGGTGTGGGGTAGTGGAGGAGCGCCAGAGCAGAGCTGGGCCCCGTTCCAAGAGTGCCCCTCAGAGAGCGGGGTCCCGTCTCTGTTCCTGGCCTGGGTGCGGTTGGGGCGGGGTGCGGAGGCAATAAATGGCACTATCCTATCGTCCCTGCGTGGTTCTTGAGTTCTAGTCAGTGGAGGCCCCCCCCCCCCCCAGTGGGCAGAGGACCCCAAGCAGCCGTCCGGTCCGAGCACGCCCGGGCCTGGGAGCAGACTGGGCTGTTGTCCTGGGGGCTGGCGTGGCGGCTTGCGAGGAACCGCGGCCGTGTGTGCAGAGGCCTGCCTTAGCTTACCGCTTCTGTTAAAGGAGCCCTGCAGGCCCGGTGGTGCGCACGGAACCTCGCTCGGACAGCAGGGAAGGTGCCCACGCGCCTGTCTGGCTGCTTGCTGCGGCGCCTTGGACGCCGGCCTGGAGCTGGCTCATCCCACCGCGGGGCACACCTCACCGCTGCCGGCGTCCCGGGCCCGGTGATGGAGCCCAGTGCGGAAGGGGCAGCGGGTGGTATGGGGCAGTTAGAGGCTCCCTGCAGGGCCCACTGGGTGGGGCTGGGGGCAGAGGACGGGGACCTTGGCTTCCAAGCCCTGCCTTGTGGTGGTGGTCTGTGCGGGTGGCCCGCCAGTGTGCTGTCCATCAGGATGGGCCTGATACAGGTCATTCCTGGCGTCCCCTGGCCCTGTGATCCGGGAGGCTGCAGTGGGGCGCTCCGGAGAGGGAGCCCTGCCCAGGGGCTCTCCCCACGTGGCTGTGTGGCCCCCGCGGCGAGGGGTGTGGCAGCAGGGGAGGGGCGGGGAGGGCAGGACTGAACCAAAGGCGGCCACCTGGGGGCAGGGCAGGCTCCCCGGAGTCATCAGAATGTCTTGGGGATAGCAGGTCAGAAGAGCACGGTCTCCAAGGGCCATCACCTGGCTTGCATCAGGTAAACACGGCTCAGTTTTTGTGGAGACCTTGGAGCTTTAAAGGCGGGAGGGTGCAGTGTTAAGGGCCCTGGGGAACAGACCCCGAGGAGCCATGCCCGTGCTTGTGGGTTCCTCTGTGGTACCGACCCTGGGAGCTCTGGGTCCCGGGAGTGCGGGAGGAGTCTGCGAGCCTGGGGGCCCTGGCACTGAGGTGGAAGCCCCCGGTGGGTGTCCTGTGCCGGCTGGGGCGGGGCCTCTCAGGCTTGCTCCGCCCTCAGGACCGGGAGCTGGCACCGGAGGCAGGAGGAATTCAGGGCTAGTGTCCATTCGGCCACCTGTAGTGTGACCCCGGGCCAGCCAGCTAAGCCCCCTGTCCCTCGGGTTCCTCTGCAAAGAAGGGCTTGCCTGTCCCCTGTGCCTGTTTCTGGGGGAACTGGGGTGTCTAAGTGCCTGGGCATGGCCACTGAGTTAATTCCTTCTCTAAGCCTCCAGGCACAGCTTCACTTCATGATGTAGAGAGCATGCCTGCCCCGACCATGCACCTGGACACACGTCCCTCGGTCGCTGCTGACACTGCCATTATGGTCGTCCTGGTGCTTCCCAGACTCAGAGCGAGACTGCAGGTGTGAGCGTCTACTCAGCATCAGTTGCGCATGACGATACTAATCATAGTTCATGGCCCCGGAGCATTACCAGCCCTGCATTGTGCCCCCTGCATCGTGCCTCAGCTCTTACTAGCCGTCTCCATCTTATCCATGGGGAAGTAGAACAGAGAGGTTAAGTGACTTGCCGAAATTACACAGCTTCTGTGTGGAGCCGGGCTCTTAACTCAGCCCTCGCAGCCTGAAGGCCTGCCCTCCCCGCCCCCATCAGAATGCCCGTCCAGCCTGGGCTGTGTGGCAAGGTGCCAATTAAATGTTCATCCCTGGAAACCGCTCATTCGGGTCACCGTTGCTTGTTTGCGCGCACACGTCTGAGGTCAGACCCCACACTCGTGGATGCTGTAGGGCAAAACGCTCTTGCCTGGTTTTTGGGAGGGCTTCATTGCGGAGTCATGATTGATGTCACTGGCCTTTGGCTGACTCAGCCTGCAGCCCCTGCCTTCTCCCCTCCCAGGGGCTGGGGGCTGAGCGCTCCCACCTCCTGATCACAAGGTTGGCCCCCCCAGCCAGCGCCTACCCTGGGAGGGGTTCCAAAGTCTTGTTGACAAGACTCCCATTTCGCCTTTATGGCTCTGAAACATTTTTGGAAATAGGCTGAAGACCAAATATATCTGAGAAATACATATTTGGTCATCTGAACGACCAAGCACAGATTTCTTATAACTCATTATCACAGGCCCATATGCACCGTCTTATTCCTTTAAAATTTTCAAAGCATTTCATGGCGGGATTAGCATTTTACTCGCCCAGTCCTAGCCTGGCGCTCGGTAAGGCTGTGCGTCCGCTTCTTCGGCCGCAGGCAGAACTCATTCCCGCCGGCGAGCGGGGCGCAGGGGGCCGGCGTGCTTTTGCTTCTGATAGACGCGGCGCCCCCCGCACTCCCCAGGGGCAGACTGACGGGCTGAGTCCCCAGCGTTGGCTGCGCCTGCCCCGCCCAGTGAGGGGACACGGGCTGGGTTTTCAGGTGCCCAAAGTCCGAGAATCTGGGAAGGGAGACACGCTTTAATGAATACCTACTATGTGCCTGGCGCTTCACAGCCATCATCTTGTCGAATCTTCACACTAATGCTCAGAAGTAGGAGCTGTTTCCTCCCTGAGACGAGGGAGGAGCCGCCTAGAGAGGGGAGGCGCGGCCCAAGGTCTGTCGTTGGGTTGCAGCCACACACCATCGTTTAAGCAGAGCCACTGCCCATGGCCCGGTGATGTGTGACGGCTCCCCATTGGGGGGGAGGGACCGTCCTGGCCTTCAGCCGCCTCGCCGTGAGTCCAGCCACAGGCTTCGGGGCGCAGCTCCCCGCAGCCGGCACGGCGGGGTCCCAGGCGCCCCGCCCCGAGCGCTGGTCTCTGTCGCCACCGTCCGGATGCCCGGGCACAGCGCAGTCCTGTGAATAACGGAAAGACGCCCCGCTGGCGCTCACGCAACGTTTAAATGAGGGTCTGTTACAGCTTGTTTCGGTTTCCTTTTTTTTTAAAATTGGGGTAAAATGCACATAACATAGACTTTTTTTAAACGTGGAAAACTCTTATTTAGCCAAAAAATTAATAATCAAATATCCTAGGCTACATACTCTTTTTACTTTATAGAAAGTATAAATGATCCTGTCATGACCTCATCTAACCTGATGGCCCCAAAGGCCCTGCCTCCTACCATCGCATCAGGAGTAGGGTTGCAGCACGGGATTTGGGGGCACATTCAGTCCGTAACAGTGTGGAAGGGGCTTTAAAAAAAATAACGTTCTGGAATCTTCTCTCTCCCTCCTCCCCTTCAGCTTTTAATCATAGTCCCTAATGACCTGGGGCAAAAAAATGAAGAGAAAGAACATTTGATGGATACAGACATTCCCAGCTCGTGAGAGTTGAGGAACTGGCCAGTCCAGACCCCACTTGGTTTCCCCAAGAATGTAAGACACTGCAGCTGCACTCTTTTTTGTTTAAAAAAAGAGATAGACTTTATTCTTTAGGGCAGTTCTGGGTTCACAGCGTAAGAGTGGAAGGTGCAGAGATTTCCCTCGGCGTCCCCCCCGTGTGCAGCCCCCCCACTGTCAGCATCCGCACCAGGCGGCACATTGGTTAACCCGATGGGCCCGCACTGACATCGCTACAGTCTGGAGACCACGGGTCCCCTTAGGGGTCGCTCTCTGTGTTGGGCATTCCACAGTTTGGGCACGTGTAATGCAGTGTTACAATGTCACACAGAGTAGTGCCATGGCCCTAAACACCCCCTGTGCTCCGCCCACCCTCCCACCTCCCACCTCCCCAGCCCCGGATAACCACACACCCTTTTCTGTCTCCAGTGTCGCCTCTTCCAGAATATCAGGGTTGGAGTCCTACAGGACGTATTGTTTTCAGGTAGGCTTCTCTCGCTGGGTGATAGGCATTCGAGTTCCTCCGTGTCTCTCCAGCTCATTCCTGTTAGCGCAGAGTAACACTCCCTTGTCCGGATGGACCACAGCTCGTGTCTATTCGCCTGGTTGGAGGGCATCTCTGTGGCTTCCAAGTTCTGGCAGGTGTGAAGCACGCTGCTATGTGCTCGGGTGTCTGGCAAAGAGCTGCCCCCCCTGCTACAGAGGAGCCAGGAGTGGTGCCGACCACGGCGCCCTATGCAGGTCTAGGGGTCCCTGTGAACAGTGGGGCCCGCTGGGGTCCAGGGACCAGGGGGCTTCTGAGGGAGGCCTTCCTATTTAATGTAGAGCAGGCAGGGCGGCTGCCCCAGGAACATCGGAAATGTCTGGAGTCATTTTCGGTTGCCACAACTGGACACATGGGTGCCCCTTGGCACCTTGTGGGTAAAACCTCCTATGGTGCACAGCACGGTCCCTGCCCCACCACACGAGATCACCCAGCCCCAGAGGTAACAGTGCTGAGGGTGAATCCCTGCCGTAGAACCTGCCAGCGCATGCTTTCCCTGCCGGCTCATCTTTATAAAGATGAGGATGGTGCGGCACTGCCAGTGAGCCTCAGGGGAGGCCTGAGGGACTCGCGGGAGGGGCCGGGACCCTGACCTCCTGCGGGGCTGGGCTAAGCTGGGGTCACTGCCTTGGACGTGGTGCTGGAAACGGGAAACTTCCAGCCAGTGACTTTGGCCAGGTATGCTGTTACTTGTGGCTTAAAGCGTCAGAATTGATATGGCTTCACACACACACACATTTACCCAAAATGTGGCAAAGCATGGCAGGGTGGGTGGGTGGGGGGTGAATTCTGTGTCACATGACCTGGGGAAAGGGTTGCCCCTGGAGAAAATGTCAAATGGGGAGTCCAGAGTCATCAGCGCCCTGTGGGTGCCCACCCCACACAGACGTACCCAATGCTGCAGGGCTCCCGAGGGCCCCTCCAGGTGAGGCCCCTGTCCCCTCGCTGCTCTGCCTCCTCATGGCGACGTGTAAACCTCGGGGTGCTGTGGGGCCTGGATGATGAGGCAAGGAGCCATGTGCTCTGCGTGCAGCCCTCCGCCCTTGGGGAGGTAGTTTTGGAACCCCTTGCTTTTCCAAAGTCAGCTTTGGCTGCCAGGGGGAAGGCCTGCTGTCATCCTGGGGACAGGGGCACCAGGCTCCCAGGACGCAGGCAGCATGTGGTGGGGCTGGGAACCCTGTGATGACTTCCTACTGTGTTCAGAGCAACACCCAGAGCCCTGGCCTCCCGGCCCTACCTGACAGGGCCACTCCTTGGGCCCGCATGCCATGGCTCCCTTCCCCAACCTCAGGGCCAGCCCCAGGTGTTCCTGTGCCAGGACCTCCGCTTGATGTCGGGCTGCTCGGCTGTTCCCTCCTAATGTCCAGGTTTCTGCAAAAATGTTACTTCTTGTCTTGGTTAGGGCTCTCTGTAGAAACAGAGCTAATAGGACGTAGAATAAAATACAGTAACATCTCTTCATATGCATACCTGTGTGTTTAGTATGAGGAATTCATCGTGAGGAATTATTTATTATGAGCCGTACAGGGGCCAACAAGTCCCAGGACCTGCTGTCTGCAGGCAGCAGAGCTGATGGGGTGATTCCCTCTGGGTCCTCAGGCCTGGGGGCCGGGAGCGCCAAGGCCAGCAGGTGGGCGTTCTGGCTCCTGCAGCCCACAGCCAGGCCGGAGGGCCCCATCCTCCCATCTGCTGCTCTTTCCAGGCCCCTCACAGACCCCCACACCGGGGAGGCAAATGCTTTCCCACCGATCACATGTTAACGTCATCTGGAAACGCCCTCCCAGGCGCCACCAGAAATGTTCACCCAAATACCTGCACCTCACCATCCAGCCACGTGGGCCTGTAAAAGCAGCCATTGCATTCCTTCAGAGAGGTCATTTCTGGGCCAGCAGTGGCCAGGGGATGAGTTGGGGAGGATGGCTACAAACGGGCATTGTCCCGGCCCGCGGGACGAACGTGGAGTGTGCCGGAGACGCCTGCAGAAATGAGACAAGCAAGAGACACAAAGAATGACCAGCAAGACAGGATGTCTGATCAAGCTGGCGAAGTTTATTGTTTACAGGCTCAATTTATACAAGTAGCAAGTAAGGGGTGGGTCAGGAGATAATTGGACCTTAGGTGGTGCTGGCGGGGAGGTGTTTTCACACATCCTCAAGGTCTCCCTATTTTCAGAGTGAGGAGTCTTGGCCCATCTTCAAGGACAAGATATGTTTTTGTGAGCAGATAACTTTCAAGGACTGCACCGGTTGCTCTCAAGCTTGTGCTTTCCCATGCTGCGTTCAGACGTGGGGGAAGGGACATAGCCCCGGCTCCCAACAGGGCATGAGGGGAATTTTTGGTTAGATGAACTGCCAAATATATAGTTTGGTGATGGCCATCCTACTGTTCACCAAAACTCAAAAGGGGGAAGTTTTACTACAAGTAATGCCCCAAACGCAACTTAAAATACAAACAGTGCAGAAGAAACGTGGCCTCCTCAGGCCCGAAAGTCCACAGCAGCTGCCACCCCCACTCGCATGTCAGCATTTCTTTCAGGGGATTTCCTGTGCAGACGTTTGCAGTCTGTCTTTGTCCCCCAAGACCAACGGCAGGTCCTTCTTTCAACCCACTTGACTTTCAACTTCAGGGCTTAAGGAGGGGTGGCTCATGTCCGCGGTTTCCGGCTTAGTAGTTTCCGGGAAGGAGCCTGACAATGCGCATTTCTAGTGGGTCCCGGGCGCGCTGCTGGTCCCCACGGTGGGATCCACTGGGGGGCTCGCCTGTCAGTGCGGAGAGAAGAGAAGCTAACGGTGGAAAGAGTCCAGCACCAGGCGACAAAACAAGGGACACGGGGAGAGCCTGGCTGGGAAACAACACCTGCAACGCGGAAGACCAGAAGGCAGTGAGGCGAGCGGTGGCAGGACGTGGCGCTTTTACCGGCATCCCCCACTTCCCTCCCCGAGCCCCCAGGACTGCCACTCTACTCTCTGCTTCCATGAGTTTGGCTCTTTTAGGTTCTGCACACAGATGAGATCACACAGTATTTCTCATGGGGTGGAAATCGTGCTGACGCAGTAGCATGGCTGTACCGCAAGGGCATTGCACGAAGTGAAATAAATCAAAAGCCAATGCTTTTCATCTCATCCCTATTCTTCAAGGAGCATCTTCAGGTGCAATATCCTTTATCCTATAGGTAAAGGAGAAGCCACAGGGTGTATACAAGTATATCAGGGTCATATTTATGCTTTCAAGAGAATGAGGGTCTGGTTGCAAGCCTCCGCTCTCCTGGTGCTTCTCCCGGAGGCAGAAGTGGGGGACACGGACGATGTGTGTTGTATTGCTGCCCTTACTGATATTGGCCCACTTCCATCTGGTTTCATTCTGCAGCGTAGCCTCGAAGGAGGGGCCGGTGTGTCCTACCTTTACAGGGTCCCACCTTTACAGTCCAGGTAGGGTTTCTCAGTGCCAGCCGAGTGACGCTCAGTGTCAGAGTGACATGGCGGGCAGGGCAGTCCTCTGCTCTGGGGGCTGTCCTGTGCTTCCGAGGGTGTTGGCCGGCACCCCTGGCCCCGCCCTCCTCATGCCGGCGGCACCTCCCTGGTCTTCAGGCATCACCGAGCCTCCTGTGGGGGAAAAATCAGATCTGACAGAACACTGGCCTAAATACAGAAGGAATGCTCTTACAGGTGCACGACCCAGGTCGACAGAATGTAATAAGGGGTCGTAAAAGCCCCCTGGCAGCGTTAGACCAGACGCGCTGGGACGCACGTGTTTGGCGCCAGTACCCACGGTTTTCTCACACCATGCTCTTCCTGTCCGTCCAGGGGAAATCTTACCTGAGGCATCCTCAGGAGCCTGCCCACCTGCTCCAACCCAAAGAAATAGAATCCTTCGGTCTGAATTTCACGTGCCACATTTTATACATGTAGCCACGTCCCATTTCCTTATAGACTTACGTGGGAATTCCCGCTATGTTAAACTGCTATAACACGCTTGGTCACTATTGTCATTGTGTTCCTAGTAGCCAGCCACCCGTAGGCTCAGATTTTGTATTGGTGAATTTAGGAACAGGATGAAAAAGTGTAATGAAGGGGTTATAATCCTATCAGTCCTTTCGAGGGCCTTGTATATAAACTCCCATCCACTTTATACTAAAATTGTTTCTTTGCGTTTGGGCAGGCTGCACTCGTTTCCTCATGGGGAAGATGGGGTTTAAGATACTGCCCACCTTTACGGGATTGGCATATGGGTTAAACAAGTCATGTGTAAGCATTTGGAAAACTGACTTGTGATAGGCAGTCCCTGTTAGCCGGTCTGTGTTAGTAGCAAAAATTTTCCTAGCTCTTGTTTCACTTTCATTTCTATTTTCCCCCATCTCAGATGACTTGTCTTTCACGCACGCTTCCTTCTCATCACCCCCAGCTTGGAGAAATGCAATTTGACGTCTGCTTGCTGCTAACATCTCTCCTCTGTTCTCAGAAGCCTGGTTAATCTGACCCTGCTAGGAAATGACCTGGGGCCCGAGGGAGTCCACGCGCTGTGGAAATCCTTGAAAACAGCTCCAGAAACTTGGGTAATCTCCGCTGATGTTCACCCAGGGAAGCACCTGCCGAGCTGCGTGGACCGGCCATCGATCTAAAGCACGCATCCAGTTTACCCTGCCTCCAGTCCCCTGGAGCAGCGCTGGCCTCCAGAACCTTCAGGAACGACGGGAGCGGTCTGTATCTGCATCGGCCGCGGGCAGTAATGTGTGCTTGAAATGTGACTACTGCCACCGGGGGATTGGATTTTTAATCTCCTTCAGTTTGAATTCACCTGAAGAGCCTCATGGGGGGGGTAATTGCCATGGGGGACAGTGCAGCACTACAGACATTTGGGTGTTTGGGGTGCCCTTGTGTTTCCCATTCTCGTACCTGCTCTCTGAGCTGTGCCGAGAAAAGCAAGGGTGACCTGGTGCTAAGGGAGAGCGTGAGGGAGTATCACCGATCTTACGTCCTGAGGAGTCTGAAAGGAGGAATCTGTATGTCAGGAGGGGAATGTGGGCAGGGAGGTGACAGGAAATAAACATCGGGGTGTCCTAAGGAAGTTGGAGTGGTGTGTGCAAAGGCCCTGAGGTTGGCCAAGCCTTGGGCTGTCCCCTTGAAGCATTGAGAGGAGAGCGTTTAGTTAGGACACTCTCCACTTTCTCCAGTGTTCTGGAGATGAGGTCAGAAAGTGAGCATTTTTTTTTCTGCAGAAAGACCTGGCACTGGATATGTTTAAGCAGAAACCATTGTGGGTGCCAAGGAGGCTTGCCTCCTATGGGAAGTTGGGTCAAAACCTGTACTGGCAGGATTTTCTGTCACCAACTTCACACCTAAATAGTGCATTTAAAAAAGTTCTGGGATGGTGATCAGCAGAGATGGGCATTTCTGCAGTACAATTGTGTATGTGTGTAATTCAAGTTGAGAGGGGACTTCTGACCCAGACTCTCACCTCTTCTCAGAGAAGAGAATGCCAGGACTTAATGTTTTCAAAAGTCTGCTAAACATGGGTGGACAATACAAACGAGAGGAATCGTTTGTTTACACTGACAAACAGTGGCCTGAGCTTCCCTGTCCCGAGGCTGGGGTCCTCTCCCTCATTCTTGTGGTGCACTTTCCCCTAGGGGAAGGGGCTCTTGTGCCTCAGTCTCCCCACCCCAGTCTTTATGGGTGAGGCTAGAGGTGGAGGCGTGCCAGCATGACATAAATCACAGTTAGCTAGTGTAAGGGACACCCATTTTATGGTTTTATCTTACTCTATTTTTTGCAGGCTCAAAAGAGACTTGTGCGCCATAGTGGAGGTAGAGTTGGAGGAATTACAGGAGAAGGGGTCCTTTCTGAGAGTCAAGTGTAGGTGGGATTTCAACGACCTTGAAGACAGACGGTGGTGGTGATCCGGGGAGATGCCACAGCTGAGCATGGCATGTTCTCGGAGCTCCACCCCTGGAGGGCCCAGCCTCTGTGTTGCCCAGGAGTCACTGTTCATGGGGACAGATGAGCTGCTGCCTCTCAAATGCTTTCACAGCATCGCAGGCAGCACATCGCATCTCCAGCATCCTAATTAATGCTCTGGCTGGTCCCAAGACCCTACACAGGCTTCCTCAGCTGCCCTTTGTCCTTCAGGGTTTGTCCTTCTTGGGAACGGAAAGAGGATTCAATAAAGCAGAGGATGTAAAAACCCCTCGAGGAAGCCTAAAGCCTTGTTTCCCACGGACTGAGAGATGGATAGATGGGGCGACCCCGTACTTGTAATACTGTGGTTCAGTAAGCTAGGCGGTCATCCAGGACCACTCCTAATATCCAGGTAGACCCACATTTGGTTTTCCCTTCTACCTTTGAATGACCTGTGGCTGTGTGATATCAGAAACGTACTTTACCTGCCTGAAAATACCGAGGAAGGTGGCTCCCGTGCAGGGTACGATGTGAAATCCGCGCTGCCAGGCATGGGAGTGTGTGCAGGGCGGGAGCCCCTCCGCTGTAACCTTTTCTCCTTGCCTGGCACAGGGTCTTCTTCCGGTGCTAATACTCAGTAAGCAAAGCTCTGAGAATCGATCTCAGGGCGCAGTTCGATATTCATTTTCTTTTGCATTTCAGAGCTTGCAAGACCTGCACAGTGAGTCCCAGGCCTCATCAAAGCCCCATGGAGGGACACCCCTACATCACTGATTTAAAAACAAAGACGCACAGAATGCTTTGCACCTGATTGGAGGACGTAAGTCAAATAATGGGACTTTGAATCCAGCGTTTCTCAAAGAGCCCACATGCCTCATAGGATCCTGTGCGCTGAGGGCCGGGATTCTCTCACCGGTCCTTGTCCCCCCCTCAGACGCAAGTGCAGCTCAGAGCCCTGAAATAACGGTTACGTTCTCTTGTTCTGGTAGATGAAACAGCGGGCGGGGGGAGAATGAGGCTGAGGGGAGGTGGGTGAACCAACAGGAAATCTTGTCAAGGTGGAGACTTGAAGACAAATCTAAACCTTTGATTTTTTAAAATCTCCATGCCATCCCTTACTTACTTTAGGTTACTGGTTATCACAACAGGATTGTGTGAATCCTGATAATCCAGCATACTATTTGTTAGCCCCCAATCCAAGACTATCCCCAGATTTCTTCACTGTTTCCTTAAAAAACAACTGGATCCACAAATTCTCAGTTACTAGTTTCACACTTCAATTGTCTTCTGGGCTTGTTTTGCCTTTAAAAGGTTTCCTAAGATGGATACTGAGCCCATTATTCCTCAGCCCTTCGTGTTCTAAGATGTTCCTGTGTTTGGCTTCATCCCTTCAGTTGGTGGTGAGAGACCCACTAAGATCTCTTCTTTGATTCATGGAAAATGTGTGGGAAGTCACTACATTCACTTCGCAGGAATTCGAGTTCAGTTGAGTAGGATGATAATTTAACAGATGACGTGATCCAAATAGTGTATCAATGATACTTTTTGCCTCAACTTCTTCTTGTGATTAACATAGCTTCGTAAGCTTTCCTTTGGTCAGTATTTGCAGGGCAGATTTCTTCCATCCTTCCACTCTCCCACCTTTCGTCTTTTTTGTTGAGGTGATGTTCCCATAACATAAAACTAACTGTTTTAAAGTGAATGATTCAGTGGCATTTTCGGCGCAATGTTTTGTGAAACCTCCTTATATTTTAATGTCACTTATAAGCATTCATTTTTTAAAATCCAATAAGATGACCTTTGTCTTTTGGCTGAAACCCCTGGTCCTTTTACATTCAATGCAATTACTGATATATCTGATTTTACATCTACTTCTTGTTGTATTTTGTATTTTTTAAAATCTGTTCCTTTATTTTTCTTTCTTGCTTTGTTTTGATTTGGTATTTTTATCATTCCATTTTCTCTGCTGATTTGGTAGCTGGCGATGCTTTCTGGTTCTCTTCTAACGTGCATAGAAGCTTCGATGTCTGCCAGCATCTCAGGCCGACACTTTGCCCTCTTCCTGAACTTTGGTGGGTGTTATGGTCTGTTCTTGCTTATGGAGCTCAATTTCCCTGTGTGTTAGGTCATTTTCACCGTGTGGTGTTTATTGACCTTGATAGATCATTTCAGGAATAAGTTGAGCCCAAAGGTTATTATGTTGTCCTCCTATCTATGCCCAGAGAAGGTATGTGCCTGCTTTTCCTGGGTGTCCAGAGACAGTAGTAGTGCAAGGTTATTTTTCATAAATTTATGTCACAAGGATTTCTGGACATCCTCAAGTGGTCTACATTTAGTCTACTATAGAGACTTCTTCTGGCTCAACTTTCAGATGTCTTTAATATTAAAAAATATTATATTTGATATTTTTAGTAGCT
The DNA here is from genome assembly GCF_040802235.1 of Manis javanica. Classification (NCBI taxonomy): domain Eukaryota; kingdom Metazoa; phylum Chordata; class Mammalia; order Pholidota; family Manidae; genus Manis; species Manis javanica. The sequence continues at coordinate 2,161,688 of NC_133172.1, forward strand.
CTCAGTTCAAAGGTTAGAGCCTGAATAGCCCGAGCCCCACCATGAGGTCAGGAATGTGTCTGTCTCTCTTGCCACATTGTTTAACAAACTCTTTGAGTAAAGAACACCAAAGTCCAAACTCAGATTTCTTGATGGATTAGGTAAAATCGTTCTCCCTAACCCACAAGTCTCTTGATCTCTCAGGGAAGGGCAAGTTGTCACCCCAAAGACCTCTGCCACCCAAAGGACACCCGCCTATTTCTCAATGTCATAACAAGAACCTAGGTCTCTGTGGTCTCCTTTCCCATTATTCTTACTGCCCTTATTCCTTCTTCAAGTATCTCAAGTATCCCTTGCTTTATCCATGTTAATTCCCACATATGTTACCTGGTCTCCCATCTACAGGTTTAACCCTTCTACCTGGAGTTTCAGTTCAGCTGTTCCACCTGAGGAAACTTACATGTCTGTAGAAATCATGGCAAACATCTGACCATAAAACCGTCCCTTTTTTTCCTCTCTCAGCCCTTATGTATACCCTGCTGAGTGACTATTGATGACATAGTATCTTGACACAAGAGCCAAGGGTCAGCTTTTTTACCACACTTGTACAATAGTCTGAATCAAGTAATTTTTAACCTTCACGTTCTGAGGCATGGATGCTACGGCTTCCTGCAGCCCCAGGGGCCCTCTCAGCAATCCAAGCCCCCCGAAAAGGAGGCGAGGTCTGCAGAGTAACCTCCAAGACACTTGGCACAGTGACCGTAGGGGCAGCTCGGCTGCTTCCACGCCTCGCAGAGAAGTTTTGAGGCTTCATGTTCCAGGACATTTACCCTGAGGTCCAGATGGCCCAAACTCTTGTTACACAGAACTTCATAGAGGTTTTCCCAGCAATGCTCTCGAGGTAGCAGTTACCTGACTTGTAGGGACAGACATTAAATTGAGATTCACTTTATAACCAAAAAAATTGCTAAATACAAATATAAAGCTTAGTTTCAAAACAAAGTTTTTAATAATGAGGATGACATCAAGATATGAAATTGTGGGATCCACCAGAGCTCGAGTTTTATTATGGAGGGAAGAGGGCAACGGTCGCTCAGAGACCTCTACCTCCACAGAACAGGTGTCGCTAAGATCTCACAGACAAGGTCTTCAAGTGAGGCCATGAACTTCTGGCTTATCTGAAAATACCTCCCTTTGTTTCATCTTACACAATCGAGGGGCTAGAAAACAAAACTGACCATGTAATGCAGAAACAAGAATATGGCAGAAAGAATACTCTAGAAGAGCTTAGAAAATTTTGATTCTGGTTTTCCACCCACTTGCTTTTGGACAAGCCATCGACCTTCTGACACCGCTCCTCACAGATTGGCAGTTACTGGATCACCTAATGTGTAAAATCCCCTTCAACTTTCTCAATTCTGTTCGTCTTTAAAATCCTGGGAAGACTGTGGCTTCCAAAGGGACGCATGTTCAGTTTGGAAAAGTCGTGACATACAGCAAAGTCTAAGGCAGTGGTTGCAAGCTGGTGACAGAAGGACCACGTACTGCCTACAGATGTGTAAATTTGCTGGCACGTGTATATCTTTAAAAATGAGTGCCAACCTTTAAACATCAGCAGTTTCATATAAAAATCTGGATTTTTCAACCTCTGAGGAAGATTGGCTTATCGGGCAACAGAGATCCACATTCCTGTGCTGTGATCTGATCGGCTAGGATGGGCGGGGCGGCTGCCTCCTGCAGGTGGAGCACAGGCCCCTCTTCATTTTCACACAAGCCACCCCGCAGCCTTGTTCACCCCACTGATCTTCATGCTCTGGCATCTGTAGGCAATCGTGTTTTTAACCATAATAAAACCCAAGCCATTGAGGCCTTCGCAGTTTCCTGTCCTGGATAGAGTACAAGCGTGTTTCTCACCGTTACAATTGATTTTTAGAAATTAAGCTTTATATATGTGTATATATGTATATGTGTATATTTAGCATTTTTTCAGTCATAAGGGGAATCTCAAAAAAACTTTCATAATTTAGTGCCTATATTACATTGCAATGATAAAAACATGCTTTACTGAACAGTTAAACATTTTCTATGCCTTAATTATTTTTCTATTTTTAGATATTTTACAGGACCTTGCACACATTGACAATAAGAATTAGTTTGCTCCTTAGCAAAGAAGTTGTACTCTTTGCTAACTAGGAACCAAAGAAATACAAGTGGATACATTTCTTTACATTTTTATATGGCTGTCAATAAAAATTTGTGTTTTATTCAATAAGGCTTACAATCTTTCATTAGATTTATTTTTAGTTACTATTTTTATCACTGTATGGGACACTCTTAAACTTCAAATTATAACTAGTTTTATTTATAGAAATACAAATGGGTTTTTATATCATTTTATATTCACCACACTTGCTTTTCTTACACTGTATACATTTAAGGTGTATAATGTGCTGATCTGATGCACTATTATATTGCAAAATAACACCTCCATCATGTCATATAATCACCATTTCTTTTTTCTGGTGAGAACATTAAAGATCTCTTCTGTTAGCAACTTCCAAGTATATAATATGGTATTAATCCCAACAGTTTTCTATAGATTTGCAGGGACAGTGTTTGCACAGATATCTCAAATCATCTCAGATAATTTATAATTTTCCTCTTTCAAATCCCCTTTCTTGTCCTACTGAATAGGCATTCTGAACCACTACATTGAAGGAATATTGGTGACAAAGGGCCTGTTTGTCTTGCATCTTAAAAGGCAGTCTTTCATCTTTCCATTAATTATGACGTTTCAGTGGCACTTTTGGAGTGCTTTGTTGGGTTAAGAAAATTCCTTTCTTTCCTACTTTACAAAGACACATCCAAGAGCATGAATAGACACCGAACTTTCTAGATTTACCCTTTCAGCGGCTGTAAGATAGATGACCGTATTTTTGCTTCCTTAACCTGTTACATCTGAGGAGCCCTGTTTACGAGTCCTACCCGATGAAAGCCGGGCGCCTCGGGCGGAGGTCCCAGGTGATTCCGGTTGTGCAGCAAATCCGGCTCAGGATCTGGTTTGGAATCTAGGAAGTGCCTCAGCGACTCTCACCACCTGGCCGACATGCCCAGGACCGCATCATTCCGCGGGCGGTGTGTTTGAGAGGCTCCTTGCCGGATCCTCATGGGGACTGGGTGAGGTGTTGCTGTTACGCAGCTTGCGGTACAGCTGGTCGTCTGAAGTTGCCATTATCAGTCAAGAAGCTCTGTCTCTCTGGCACTGCCCAACTCAGCTGTTTCGGGGGTCCTTGGCCAGATGCCCCAGGAGCGCCAGCATCACAGGGCCCAGGTGGGCCGGTGTTTCCCTCCCCTGCGGGCCTGGCCGTGAGACCCTATGAAAAGGTAAGGATTACCCCGCCTGCCCACCGTGCCTGCTTCCTGGCTCGCCCTGGGAACTGGCCCAGGGCACGGGGCGTCCGGACTGGGGAGTCACCTTGCCCATTGGTTTCTCCTAATCCTTTTATTTATATTTTCTTAAGATTTACTTGCGGTTTTTCTTAACCAGAAACCCATCCTTGTGACCTGACCATGGGCACCACACCTCTGTCTGGCGTGTAAAATGTTAGGATATTTTCAAGGGTCAGGATACAGCTTCTCCGTGTCCAGGGAAGCTTGGCTGAGTCTGAGGCACTGGCTCTCAATTTTGGTCACTTACTGAAGTCAGGAGGGAAAATGGTAAGAAAACATGGATTTCTGGGTCTGACTTCACTTTCTGGTTTAATGGGTGTGGCTATTTCTGGGCACTGGGATTGTAAAAAAAAATAATAAAATCTGAAAATGTCAAAATTAAAACCACGAGGTCAGTAAAATGTTTAGGAAGAGTTTATTATGTACGTAAGAACAGTTCATGAACCGGGGGCTTTCACATCCCAAACTGATCTGAAGCTTGGGGCGCGACCTCACGCGATGGTTTATACAGTGATGGTCCATCCTCACAGCGGGGGTGGCGGTCCTCCAGACGGCAGGGGACTAGTGCTGCATTCTGGTCTCTTACGGTTATCGGAGGCATTTACAAGAAATAAGTTCTGCCTATGTTTGTGAAATCAGCTGAGTCTAGTTTTGCTTACGTGGCTTAAATGGTTCCATCTGCTCAGGGAATTTTCAAGTCCGGACTCCCTTTTGTATTTAATTTTAACAGGAGTTTTACGAGCTCCCCAAGAGATTGCTCTGCCCAAGGATGCTTGAGAAGGTCTGGCCAGAGGTGCTCAGGTGTCCAGCTGGCTGGTCATCAGCTGCTCTGCCCCGTGACCCGTTTAGTTGGGAGGCTTTGTGGCTTCAGCTTTCGGGTGCAGGCGGTGCACCCTTCTCAGCTCTTAGAACAAGTCAGCTCTCCCCCACTGTCCCGAGGAGGAAGCTCAAAGAAAGCTAAGGGTATGAAACAGACCTCAGAGGAGGGGAGGACCTCGAGATTTCAGGGGAGGGGCAGATTTTCTGAGGCTTAAATTTATTGCTGTGTAATAAACTAAGGTTCACTGTCAAACACCTGCAGCCGAGACTTAGAAGAAGAGAACAGTTACCTGTGCTGCTCAAACACAGCCAGTGTTGAACGAACATACTTGCCCCTAGTGATACATCCCCTTAAGGAACTGAAGGGACCTTATAAATATGCTGATACTCAGTTGTCTCCCGACACGTTGTGGTGCTCGCTCTTGTGGAATGTTCTTTGAAAGCATGAATTTCAGTGGGTTTGTAATACACATTGAGACACTAGAAATAGTCAATCATGCTCTGTTGTCAGGTTTCAGTTTCTGATTTATACTATTATACAGGACAATTTAGAGAATCATGCATTCCATAAGCTTTACACCTGATGGTTCTGAAAGGAAATTCTGGGTCAAAGTGTGTAAGTTTATTAAAAGCTTTTGATACAGATTTTCCCAAAGGGATACCACTGCTTTACACTGACATCTGACCACATTGCAATGCTTTTTAGTGGATTTCTTGAATTTTCCTTTCTCTGAACTATAAGGTGTGCTGCTCTGACTGCATGTTTTAGCCACTTATCATTTCTTGTCCCTATTTCCAGCTTCTGTAACTGGCGGTTGGTGTTTTCTCAGTGGTTAGTAGTAGAGCTCTTGAATCGAGGCGGATTTAATTTTTACCTTGGTTCTCTTGAATTCTTAGCTTCTTATTGCTTCCACGTGTATGTTTTTTTCTTCAAAACAAAAGCACGTGATATATGCCTATGTTTCTATTAAGTTCCAATCATATTTCCTTTAAAAAAACCACACCCAGCTCATTTGTTTACCTGGAGTTTGCATGTGGAATGATGGAAAACTCACGTTTTCCTTGTGCCTCAGCAATTAGCCAATTTTCTCAGCGTCATTTGATGCAGGTGCCTTCATGTCAGTGTGAATTCACGCTGCTTGTGGACACACAGAGACACCACGTGCACGTATGAGTCGCCTTCCTTCATGGGCTGTAAGGCACGAGTTACTGAGGAGACACCATCCAACAGCAATTCATGTCTGCCTTCCCCAAAAGGTTTTATAAAACCCTCATCCTCAATACCTAAATGCTGGGTACTGCTCAGGGTAATATTTACAATGAGAACATTGCCTTTCAATATGACTAATACTCCACATTTTATCTTGACTCAGTAGTGTGCCACGGCCAGTTGTCATTGCCCTGGAAAGAGGTCAGACCTGTTGTTAATAGACCATCAAAAAGCAGCTCATGTGGGACCACAGGCCTGTTCTACCATGTCAACTTTGAATGAATTGATGGTGCTGTGTAGTTTGAATCTCTGATTCCATCGTTATTTTCTAGATCCCGTGTTCCTTGGTCCTGAGATCCTTCCTAAGTCTGATCGTGTTTGAGACGTAAGACGACAGAGTTGGATTCTACTGACTTTGGCCTGCTGTGGTATCTGAAGAAGCTCAATAAAAAGGAATTTCAGAGTTTGAAAGAGCACCTTAGACACAAGCACCTGGGAATTGGACTGCCACTGACCCCCAAAGCTTGGCCCAATGAAAGTCAGGCGAGAGCTGGTTAACCTCCTGATGACTTCTTCTGAGGCACAGCATGTCTGGAATATGTTCAGAATCTTCCGAGAGATCCATCGTCGAGATCTCTGTGAGAAGATTAACGCTGGATGAAACCGTGAGTGGTGGGTAGGGATGGGGTGGTTCACGGAAGGCTGATTGTTCTGATAAGCAGCATCTCCATCCCCAGAGAGCCCGTCTTCAGATCTGGAAGCTGTAAGTGGACCAATGATAGGTCAGATGTGGGTCTTGTCCTGTTGTGTGTACCTTTCAGATTCTACCCCCATTTCCTTCCATCCTACTGAGTCATGAAAGTAGCCAGCTGAAGGATCAGACCCATCCGGAGGAAGTGCTTAAGCTAGAGTAGAATCTAAACATGAAGCTTCATCACAGAACTGTAAGATCTGGTTAAAGAAATCTGTGTACCCGTGTGCAAAGGTTTAGAGAATTAACTTAGGAGGTAGTCTGCTAAGCAGCGTATCCTGTCCATTGGCTCATTCAGCCACTACTAAACATCTCAGAAATAGCTGTAATTCTTCCAATGCAGAGAAATGGAGTATCTGAGAGGTAAGAAGAGAAACTACAAATATCATGACTCCAGTCTAAAGTCCCTTAAATGGCAGAGCTAAGGCTCTATTCAACTCTCACTGACTCTAAATGCCAGGATCTTGGTGTCTTTTACATCACGCCTATGTTCTCCTTCTGTCTGGAAGGACTCAAAGACTTACAAGGGGCCAGTGAGACAGGTAATGCGAATGTCCAGTTGTCAGCTCTAGACAAAACAGGGGTCAGGTTCATTACTATCCCTCAGTTCTTGTTACCTTCCAGAGAATTTTAGCTAGTCTTATGGGAGAAAGATGCCAGACTGTGTCCAGGTTAGCCCAGCATAGATCACTGGGGACTCCCCACTAAGCCACTGCTGATTTTTGATGATGGTGAGATGGCCCCCAAATTACCAGATCTTCAGATATGAGAAGAGATGTCAGATCTGGAATGTTTGGTGTATCTTTTAACACTTCATTGTTGACAACTACTTTAAATGAAAAGAACACGGCTTGTAACTCAAGCAGAACCATCACATGGGCCAGGACCAGGACCCTAACCCTAACCCTGATGGCTTTAAACCTCCGACACAAAACGAGAGGATACTGCTGGTCTGTGATGCAGGGCCTGGTAAGCAATGAGGCTCGTCCGGGATGCCTCACTCACCCACCTTATTTGGAGCGGAAAACTGCTTTGATGTCTATTTTCACATCTGCTCCCTGGAGGCATATTTGTAGTCGGAACAAAACAAATCTAATACATGCCAAATAATATAAAGAAACACTCCATTTTAAACTTTTTTGAGGGAACCCATACTGTTTCCCTTAGTGGCTGCGCCCGTGTGCATTCCTACCAACAGTGCAGAAGGGCTCCGATTTCCCTGCATCCTCGCCAGCTGGCCGTCTTTTGTTCTCGTCATGGTAGCCATCCTGACCGGTATGAGATGGTAGATCGTGGTCATCTTGATTTGCGTTTCCCTGATGATTAGTGATGTCGAACATGTTTTTATTAGACCTGTTGGCCATTTGTACGTCATCTTTGGAAAAATGTCTACTCAAGTCCTTCATCCACTTTGAATTGGGTCTTTTTTTTTCTTCACTATTGCGTTGTATGAGTTCTTTATGAATGTTGGTTATTAACCCCTTATAAGATGTATAGTTTGAAAATATTTTCTTCCATTCTGAGAGTTGCCTTTCCGTTTTGTTGTTTCACTTGCCACGCAGAAGCGTTTTAGTTTGATGTGGTCCCACTTGTCTATTTTTGCTTCTAGTGTTATATCCAAGAAATCATTGCCAAAACCAACGTCAAGAAATATCTCCCCTATGTTTTCTTTCAGGAGTCTTCCAGTCTCAGGTCTTACATTTAAATGTCTAAACCATTTTGAGTTCTGTTATTTTTTTTTTTGGTATGGTGTGAGATAAATAGACTACTACCTTTTTTTTTTTTTTTTTAAAGAGACACCAAAACATGTAGCATTGGATTGGGGATGGAGTTGGTATGGGGCCCTGTGGGTCTTACAGCTTTCTGCAATGACTTAAATGCATGTGAGGAATGTTATTAAAAGGTGGAGGAAAGAATCACTTGCTATAGAGTGGTGGCAACTTTAGCAAGATTGTGGCCTTGATGTGTAATGTAGAAAACGTACATTATGAACTTGAAGATAAGGATATTTCTGGGAGAATAAAGGTGTGACCCGGTTTCTTCTGCTCATAACCAAAGGAGAGACTAAAAATAGGGACTAAAGCATAGACTTAAGTTTTTGAGCCCATTGAAGAGGAAATATGAAGGTCTCAGGATAGGTTTTTCTGACCATGGAGGATCTCATGAAAGGCCTTCAGGGAAAGATCAAATCCAGGATGTGATTGTAAAATTCGCTAGTTAATACTTTGGAGAACGCAAATTGTGGTCAGAATGCAAATGGTAACTGCTTTAAAATTTCTACAAATTCTTCGCTCCTTCTGCTGAGAGGTGGAGTCTATGTCGCCTCCCATGTAGTGTGGTGAGTATTGAATATTCTGGACAGTATAAAGTTTAGCAGAAGTGATCCTACTGACTTCTGCGGTGGTTGGGTTTCAACCTTGGCTTGTGGAAATGTGTTCTTGGGACCCGGAGCCATCACATAAGGAAGCTCAACTACCCCAAGGGTGCCATGTACAGGAGCCAAGCCATAGGCAGTAGTGATGTGAATGATCCCTTTCACTTCAGTAACTTCTAAGTCATTAGTTAGTCCTCAAATACTGCTTCTATACTTACTTCTTCTCTTTTTCCTCTCCTGGAACTGTAATTACAAGTATTTTATACTCATGCTCTTTGATACTCTGCTAGCATTCCTGATGGTCTACTGAGTCTATGATGTTTTCTCTTTGCGGATATTTCCGTCAGTCCGTGTCGGTGTTCGGTATTTGCTGCTGCTATGCGCCACCAGCTGTGAAGCCATTCCCATCAAGTCTTCATTCTGAATATTGTATATTTCAGTTAGTTTAGTTCCTTCTGTAGTTTTCACACTCTCCACAAAGATTCTCTCTGCTCACTCATTTTTATTTTCTTTTCCTCTGAAATTTAGTTACATGTATATGATCTTAAATATATGTAATACAATTTTATTATAAAGTTTAATTATTATAAAATCCTAAATGCTTAAATCCCAAACCCAGGTCATATGTGGGTGAGCTTCCATTGGCTTTATCTTTCCTAGAGAAGGATTCATGGTTTTCTGCTTCTCTGAATCTTAATTTTTATGGTATGCCAGGTGTTGTATGTAAAAACAGTAGACAAAGAAATATTACTTATTCCTGAGGGGACGAATCCTTTCCTTTTCCTGTTCAGATGGGCTGGGTCAGGACCTGGTAGGATATTGGTCAGCTGAGGGGAGGACCAGGCGCTGCCGTCCATGTGGCCCGTTTCCCCTGGGAGGAGCTGTATCTGTCATTCATGTTCTGGTCTGTCACATCGGCCCCGGTGCAGTGTGGGAGAGCAGTTGGCTTTTATTTACTCCATCAAAGTCCTCCTGCAGCTTCTGGGGGGCAACATCTCTCCTGGCTGCCCTGGTCCCTGGGGTAAAATCTTCGGGCATCTGCTCACCAAGGAAGGACTCGTCTCTCTCTGGAAGTGTATTATTTAGACTCATTTTTATATCTATAAGCTCTATAATAGCTTTAATGGTCTTTAAAAGAAATCTGGTGTTTCCTTATTACAATCGAAGTGCTACCTTATATATTCTCAAGAGAACTGAAACTCCCTCTACAATAAAAAAATGTAAAGTTTAGTCATGTATCACTTCATTTATCTTTAATAAATCATTAAATAATCAGGATTTAAGTAATGATATGCATAAATAAAATCAGAAAAGAGTAATTTGTAATGGTTGATAGTCAAAGATGTAATAGTCAGCTGCTCTGAGCCGACTGTTACCAGGTGACTGCCCCTAAACTCAGGAATCTTTACCTCAACGGGAAAATTAGATGTAAAATAAAGTATAATATTATAAAGCTGCAAAAATGAAGTGTGGAGATGACAGGAATGATCAGAAAGCTAAACAATAAATAGTTCAATACTTGAAGTAATTCATTCTTCAATGATTGAAGAATATAATTTTAACTTTTTTTTAGAACTCACTAGAGTTCAACACATGACCTGAACTGAAACAACCCCTTATAGTCTTTATTATTCAAATTTTTCCTGTAGAAATATCCCTGTGGTTTACTGTGAGACTAACCCCTCTGTTAGTATTGTATAATGTTCTATTATGTAATTGTTCTTCAAATCTCAAATTGTCCTTAAATACATCTGGCCCCAGAGGAATCCAGTAAGCGATTGCCAATATGAACTAATTTTATGTTATAAAAAGAGGTGCCACAAAAAAGGGACAGAAATCATGGGTTCAATAATGGGGCTCCAAAGAGGTATAATTTCATCATGTATCTACATTTTTTTGATCTGTCACCTTTTGGTTTTTTTCATAGATTGGGGATAATTGAGATACCATGCAGTTCATGCACTGGCAGTGTATAGTCCATCTTTTTTAGCGTGCTCAGTCATACAGCCATCACCACCGCTGCTCTGGGCCATTTCCATCACCCTAGAAGGTGCTCAACACAGAGTTGCTCACAGTTCAGTTCACACTTATATGTTAAATGATCCAGATTTTTTTCTCCTTATATAGTTTATTTTCATGTGGGAAAGAAACTTCTAAGCCTAAGCACACTGAAATAATTATTCACATTAGTATAAAGAAAATATCTGTAAAAGATCAAGTCTTGACCAAATCCAACATCTGAGAGATAGTAATATCCCAATGGGTTGATGGTGGTAGTTTCTGAACAGCCCTTACAAAGATAACAGAAAATTCCTTTAGCTTATTTTTGCTTTTATATATAATTAGTGCAAATCAGTATGTAAGTGAGAATGCAATCCATATCACTGATACCAAAGAAAGCCAAATTAATATGCTAACAGGATACTACTTGGAGAAATCTAATTAGTAAACAAGAATATTCATAATCATTGTCTAGAACCCAGTAGAAGTGGATGAAAACAGACATTTGATTTCTAATACAAATTCAATATACCACAAATTTACATGATCAAACCCATATTAATAATTATTTGAGGTATGATAAAAATGTTACATTAAAGGATACCTTGCCATTTAGGGATAAATTCAGAAATATTGAAAAAATAAAAAAATGTGACATTTTCTTTACACTTTACACTAATGTGAATTCTTTCAATCTGGTCTTTGCTTCAAAATATAGGTGGCAGAGCAAATATGACCATGAGTTGATAATTGTCAGGGCTTGGTGATAGGTACATGATACTTATTATAGTATTGCCTAATTTTTTATGTCTGAAGTGTTCTGAATGATTTAATAGTCTACCAAGATATTCCATCATTAAGAAGATGTCCTGATGAAATAAACAAATGGAAAAACTTGCTAAGAAATACATATTGCAACATTAGTGAATGTTATATGTTGTTGATATAAATGTTAGCAAATAGGGTAAAAGTCTATTAAGTCTGGGAGAACCACACAGTTCAGTGCTCAGAACAATTGAAGTATGAATGGTTTCATAAGGTGTTATAAATCTATGTTACTGTATTAAAAATAACTAAAAGATATACAAATCCTGATCTTCTGGTTTGATCAAAACTATCCATAGAAAAGTCAAGAGAAATACATAAAAACAGTGACAGTAGTAAATTCAGTAGTGACTTGAATTTCTTTAAGTCGCACAATGGACAGGCAGGGCCTTTGGGACCAGGCAGGTGTAATGGATGGATGAATAACAGAGCTGAGTGGGAACTTGCAGCAGACAGGATAGGATTGCCATATTTAAAGGGAAGAGGTGGGCAACACTGGGTCCCAGGGTTTGGAAAAGTGTTTTCTGTAGAAGACTAGAGAGTGAATGAGGCTTCTGGGGCTATCAGTCTTCGTCTCTGAAGTGACTTGTCAACTCTGTTGTAGCAAGAAAACAGAGCCACACCTACTCGATGACATATAAACCATGTGCCAGTGACACTGAGTATTAAATTTCAAGTTTCATAGAACCTTCACACATTGTGAACCATTACTTTTCTTTAGATTTTTTTCAATCCTTTGTAAGCATAAACACCACTCACAGTGCACAGCTGTACAAAACCGGGGAGAGAGCTGGATGTCATTCTCTGACTGCCCTTGGCCAAGTCCTGCTCGAGCTTGTCTTTCTTCTGTGTGGGAGCATGGATCCAGTTTTTCGAAGCTAGGAATCCAGATGGAAATTAATATTGCCAACAAGTGAAAGCTTAACAATATTGTGGGCACCACAAAATGAGTCTGTGCATCCAGAACAGAGAGGCATCAGCAGTGCCTTCTGTCTTTACCATTCGTCTCTTCAAAGTCTCTAGCAGTTCTTACAGTGTGATCAGCAAAGTAACTGTGTTAGACTGATAGCATTTTAAAACCAAAAAGAATTTTAGGATTAAACTTAGTCAAGCACACCATACCAAACAATGAAGAAACCAAGATGTAGAAGTAATTTCTATTAACGTGATGTACCCAGTGATTGATTTGCATATATTGAACCATCCTTGCCGTAAGGTTATCAGTTAATGAAAATGGGAGTCTGATTTTTCTCATGCCCTGTTCTGTGTGGTTTATCCTGTATTCCACCTTGTGCATTATTTCAGGTACTGTTGATTTCCTATTCCCAATAAGAAAGTTGTGGGTAGAGATTTGGGGCTGTGGCAGCAGAAGACATTGAGGTGTGTGTAGGTTTTGGATGGGTGGCCACCTGTGGTCCACTTTCAGAAATGGAGCTCTCATCTAGTCTGAAAAAAATGGAGTAACTTTTAAATTCTTTGAAGTGGTTCTTTGAAAATGTCCTTCCTCAAATGTCTGTTTTTTCTTTTTGGCTCAGAAAGGAGAAATCTAGATCATAAAGGTATGTCCTGTTCAGAAGACAGCAGCACTATGGGCTGGAAGCTCTTGAGCTGGGGCATCAGGAGACTTGGTCAGAGCAATGAACTTAAATTCCTGTTTTTTGTGTTTTACTTCATTTTGGTGGGGATAGACAGGTCAAGGAAAACATAGAAGATTCTGAGGAAATCTTTTATTTCTATAATTTTGCTTCCTCTGGCATGGAAGTCTATAAGGACCTGCCTTTGGAAAAATAACTCTTGTTTTTTTAACTCTAGCCTTTCCTTTGTGCTCAGCGGTTTGAAGTAAATAGACTTAATGCTGTAGACCGGGGATCAGCAAACTTTTTCTGTTAGAGAGTAAATATTTGGAGCTATGTGGGCCATATGTTCTCTGTTGTGACTACTCAGCTCAGCTGTTGTGCCCCAAGAGCAAGTATAGATGATATATGAATTAATGAGTATGGCTGTGTTTCGATAAAACTTTATTTGCAAGTTCAGGAAGTTGGCTCATGGACTGCAGGTTGCTGTCTTCTCCTGTAGACCCCACACACTCTCTGTCGTCCTTAACAAATCCCCTTGAGTGTGACTTTCCATTCCTTCCGTTGCCTACCCCTTCCTGTGTTGGGGCCTCTTCTCTGAGGTCTTGCAGGGCATATAAAACTGTGTTTGTTTATCACAGGTCTGTTTGAGTTTGAAAGCACAGATGCATATTATCTTTATTCTAAAATTATCATACTGATTGGAACATTGTTAATGCTCCAAAACTACTGAACGAATAAAATTGGAATTTTCTAGTATCTGCTCAATATCTAAGTATTCAATAAATAATCACTGAATGTGTACTGTCAGTTGGGCTTCTAACGTGGTTCAGTAAATCAGTAAACAAAACCTATATTCATGTCGGAATGGATTTTGTACTGGCTATGGGGGAAACAGGAAATCAAGACATAAGAAAGCTGTGTGTCATGCCAGACCGGGGGCCAGGAAACGATGGCCCAGGGGATGAAGCTGGCCATCTACCTGTTGTGTAAGTAAAGTTTTATTGGAACACAAACATTGATCCACATGTCTATGCATGCTTTTGTGTTACCTCAGCAAAGTTGAGTTATGGTGACAGAGACCACATGGCCCACAAAGCCGTAAATATGTAGTATCTGGCTCTTTAAAGGAAATGGTTGTCAACTCCCACATCGGACAGTAATAATTGCTGTGGACATTTCGGTTTGTTTTTTAAAGTTGATCAGGACATGTGATCAAAAGAGCAGCTTTCCACAATGGTTGAACTAATTTGCATTCCCACCAGCAGTGTAAGAGGGTTCCCCCTTTCTCCACAACCTCGCCAACATGTGTTGTTGTTTGCAGTGATGCTGGTTTTTGACTTGAATACTGGGAGGTAGAAAAATGAACATCGAAAGAGGTTGTCTATAATAACTCAGCTGAGCTCAACTTCATTATCACAATAACATGGATTAGAAATGATATCTGTACCCTGTTAGCTGCATCTTTGGGCAAAACTGATAGAAATTGATATATACATATAAAATTTCTCAAAAAACTAAAAATAGTCATTGATATATGCATGTAAAGCATCGAGTGCCCGGTGTCAGTGGTCACCATTAACTTCAAACTACTCTTCCGCTGGGCTTCTTGCCTCATGCTCCAAAGCATAATGGAGAGTTTTCTATCTACCATAGTGACGGCTTTGAGTCTAGAGAAGGTTTCCCTCCTCCTCAGAGGCAGCCTCCCAGATGCAAGACTCCCAAGAATTCCCAAAGAATGATGCATGGGGATGAGTCACTGACGCAACAAAGTTGAAGCAGAGCATGTGACATTACGAGAACCTTCCCTGGGTATTTTCTCAGACTTCAAATAAATTACATGCATGCAAAAACCATGAAGTGCTGATGACGGCAAAAGAGGAAAATACCAGACTGGTCTTCACTGATCCATCTTGGGCTAACAAGGAAGGCAGGAAAGACAGCGGTGATCTTGGTGATACATGTTCGCTCTGTCAGTTTCAATGATACCCAACTTTACTTGGCATTTCATCTGTTTCCACATGCCCAGAAAGTTTAGGCTCAAGAAGTCAACTACAGTGTGTAAGAAACCCCTTCAATCATATTCATAAAACGTGTCTGACCCAGATGCAGGAAAAGTCGAATTTTGGCGTGTCATTCCTATTGTTCTGTGACTCGATCAAGTCAACCACTTCTTACACTGTTCCCAAGAGTAATAAAACATTGTATGAAGTAATAAAAGGTCCAAATGCATGGAGAAAAAGTATGAAGTACGATTCCTTTATCAGTGGGCAATATGAATTGGGGGAAATGAATCGAAGCCCCACGGTCCTTTCACAGCTAGTAGAGTCGTCAAAAGGGTATCTTTTGAAAGAAGCCTGTATCTCACCTTTCTTCCTTTGTGTTGCCGTGTCAGCTCTCTCGTCCCTGATCCGCTTATGCCTTAACTGGTACCTGGTCCTGGATCTCACCCTCTCTGCTCACAGACCAGCGAGAGTGTCCCATGGAACTCAAGGTGACCTCGCCCTAAGCTGTAGGGAAATGTGCGGTCTGGTCTTGGAAAGCCCTCTCCCGTTTACTACTTCTTTCAAAAAAGGGACATGGAAACTGGGAATCCTTGAATAACTTTTCCAGCTCTGACGCCGTACTTGTGGAACCCCATTTGTAAGCATTTGGAGCTACTGTATCTAAGATGGACTCAGGGATGAAGGGGAATAAATTAGGTAGGTTTCGGGGTTCTTCAAGTTGGCCAGGTTTTAGAGTTCTTAGGAGCTGAAAATCCTTTTCTGGATTATAAGTATTGTTTTTCACGGAGGCTGCACCAACTTACATTCCCTCCAGCAGGTTATAAGGGTTCTCTTTTCCCCACACCCTTGCCAATACTTGTCTCTTTTTTTAATAACCATCCTAACAGGTGTGAGGTAATATCTCACTGAGGTTTTGATTTGTGTTTTGCTGGTGAGTAGTGATGTGGACCACCTTTTTATGTACCTGTCAAACATTTGTACGTCATCTTTGGAGAAATGTTTATTCAGGTCCTTTTCTCCTTTTTAAATTGGGTTGTTTGTTTGTTGTTTGCTGCTTCATTGCTGTTTGCTAGTTCCTTGTGTGTTTTGGATATTAACCCCTTATCAGATATGAGTTCTGCATGTATTCGCTCCCCCTCTGTGGGTCGCCTTTTCACTCCATTGTTTCCTTTGCTGTCTGAAAGCTCTCCAGTTGATGCAGCCCCGCTTGTCTATTTTGCTTTTGTTACCTGTGCTTTCAGTGTCGTATCCAAAAAGTCATTGCCAAGACCCGTGTCAAGAAGTTTTTTCCCCATGTTCCCTTCTCGGGCTTTGAGTTTCAGGTGTCACATTTAAGTCACTAAGTCATTCTGAGTTGATTTTTATACGTGATGTGAGATACAGGTCCGACTCAGCTCTTCAGTTTTCCCATCACCATTTATTGAAGAGACTGTCCTTTCCACACTGTGTGTTCTTGGCACCCTGGTGGGAAATTAGCTGGCCATAAATGTGTGAATTTTTTCTGTGTTCTCTCTTCTATTCCACTGGTCTATATGTCTGTTTTAAAGTCAGTACTATACTGTTTTGATTACATTAGCTTTGTAATATATTTTGAAATGAGGATGTGTGATCCCCCCAGCTTTGTTCTTTCTCAAGATTGCTTGGGACAAAGACAAAAAAAGATTGCTTGGGCTCTTCAGGGTCTTTTGTAAATTCATACAGATTTTAGGATAGTTTTTTCTATTTCTGTAAAGAATGACATTGAATTTTTTTACAGGTTGCCGTGAATCTGTGATATGGCAACTTCATGGTTGGCTGCAATGTACAATCAGAAATCAGATCAATGATCTCTGTTACATAAAACTTATAGGGCAGTCTTGCATTTGAATAGGTTCTTTACTCATGGACAATTGTATAACATCTTGCATTGGTCATTTGGGAAATATTAGTTCACCGAGTATGCAGATCTTCTAAATGTTTCCATGTTTTATTATATAATATTTTAAAGCCTTTTCTATAATACCTTCATTTATCTCATTGGAAAAGTCAATATGGGGAAAATAGATAACATATTGTGGTGGATACCACTTTTTCACAGTTATCATTTTGGCTTGAAAGGTCAAATTTTATTACCAGCAAAAACATGGTGTCAGTTTCCTAAATAGACGACCTATAACCATAAACTCCTAGAAGAAAAGATAGGCAGTAAACTCTTGAATCTTTTTCTGTATATGTCTCACCAAACAAGGGCAACAAAAGCAAAAATGAACAAGTGGGACTACATCAAACTAAAAAGCTTCTGCACAGAAAATGAAGCCATCAAAAAAATGAAAAGACAACTTACTAAATGAGAAAAGGTATTTTCAAATGATATATCCAATTATTGTACAACTCAGCACCAAAAAGAGTACTCCAAATAAAAAACAGGCAGAGAATCCAAATAGACATTTTTACAAAGACAACATACAGATGACCAACAGATACATGAAAAGATACTCAACAACTAATCATGAGGGAAATACCAATCAAAACCACAAAGAGGTATCGCCTCATACCAGTCAGACTGGCTACTTCTGAGATAAGAAATAGCAAGTTTTGGAGAGGATGTGGAGAAGAGGGAACCCTTGTACATTGTTGGTGGGAACACAAATCGGTGTAGCCACTACAGAAAACATTATGGAGGTTATTCAAAAAGCTAAAAATAGAACTACCATATGACCCAGTAATTCCACTACTGGGAATTTGCCCAAAGAAAACAAAACCCCTAATTGGAAAGTACGTATGTACTCCTATGGTTATAGCAGCATTATTTACAATAACCAAGATATGGAAGCAACCAAAATATCCATCAATAGATGAATGGATAAAGAGGATGTAGTTCATACATATGCAATGGAATATTACCCAGCTGTAAAAAATAATGAAACCTTGCCATTTGCAACAATATAGATGGACACAGAGGGTATCAGGCTAAGTGAAATAAGCCAAAGACAAATACCATATGATTTTACTTTATGTGGAATTGAAAAAACAAAACAGAAATAGATTTATAAACAGAGAACAGACTGATGGTTGCCATAGTGGTAGCAGGGGTGGGTGAAATAGGTGAAGGTGATAAAGAGGTGCAAACATCCAATTATAAAATAAATTAGTCATAGGGTGAAAGTTCAGCATAGGGAATATAGTCAATAATATTGTAATATCTTTGTATGTTGACAGATATAAATACATTTATCATGGTGATCATTTAATAATGTATACAACTATTGAATCACTATGTTGTATGCCTGAAACCAACATTATATTGTATATCAATATTTCAATTAAAAAAAATTCAATGCTGTCAATAGTTTGCTTGAGTTGACAGACCGTTAATTTTCAAGTAAATGTGTGTCGAATACCTAACTCTGACCACAGCCTGACAGCAATCTATTCACGTAAAAATGATGTTCCATGAGAATTTCTAGTCCAGTTCACAACTCAAACAGTCACAGAAGTGCTTTTCCTGTCCTTGTCGGGCTATCAAGACTATCTGGATATGTCCTGTGCGTGTATACACCCTGCCACATCATCGGGCAGACGTCCTTTGCAAGTGAGACTTTGTCTCTATCCCTGAAGGGCTCTGACTGACCAATGGTCTGCATCCTTTTCTTAATAAGTTTTTCAGTTGGGTGTGCATGAAAATATTTTCTTCCCCTATGTGCTGGCTTGACCAGTTGTCTGGGCACAGTGTGTGTGTGTGTGTGTGTGTGTGTGTGTGTGTGTGTGTGTGTGTGTGTGTTGATGAGATGTTGATGAGGTGAGACTTTGGTCTAGGGCTCTGATCTTTGTGTTGCATTGATGTTTTCTTGGCATATGTGCGGACTTCAGGTCTGTCGCTAGGTGGGCACAAGAACCCTAGGAAAGGAGAGTGGGGAGTGAACACAACTGGTTGTCCTGACCCCCCACCTCTCTCATTGACCATTTTGTAGTGGTGAGACTCAGGTTCGGGACTCAGATCACTGTGTGATGAGGATCTGGCTGTGTTATGTGAGAGAAATTTGTGTCCAGTGCTGGCAGGGTGAGAAGACCTAGTCTCTGTCTAGGTAGCTCCGAGGTTGCCCAATAAACAGACTCGGGAACTCACCCGATCACAAGAATGAAAGTGTTGCTGAGTTGACCAGATGCCCCAAGTTTGGGGTCAGCTAGATGGGTCTCCTGAGGGTCTGAGCTGACTGGGTGCCCATTCCGGCCGTGGGCAGCGTGGGCCCAGGAGAGTCCTGGGGGCGAACGGTCATGGGTTTGACGGCACAGAGGCCTGGGGGGAGAAGAGGTCTGCGGCAGGAGGCCAGGCAGGCAGCGCCCTGGCCAGCAGCGGCCCTGGGCGGGCACAGGGCCTCCCCAGCTCTGGGCGTGTGCGGCCCGGGAAGCAGCTGAGGTCTGCCTGGTGGGTGGGACACCACAGGGCGCTTGCTCGTCCGCCCCACAGCCCCCCCTTGCCTCACTGGGCCCCAGAATCCTCCTGGCCCCGAGTCTCTGCCTTCAGACACCCCCGCTTCTCCCTTCGTAACTCTCCTTTCCCGTCCTGATCTGCTTTCCCCTCCTTCACCCTCTTCTGATCCTTTAATTATTAAAATCTTCACTTTCTACCCCAGACCCGTGAGAACCACGTCGGTATGTGCTCCTTCACTCAGGAATCCACATTCTATTTTCCAAGCTCCCTTAGGTTTGTTATTGTTTTAACGCATAATAAAGTCTGTTCTCAGAGAGTGTGTGATGACTGAGGAGTCACAACAGGGTCCGGCCACGGTGTCTCTCAGGGTCGGACCCTGAACGACTCCCCTCAAGGACTCTCCTGGTTCCCCGGGCTGTGAGGTCCAGGGCGTCCCCCATGGGCCTCCCAGTGTGACTCAGGAGGCCCTCTGACCACCTTGGCACTCAGCTCTAGGTGACAGTGCCAGCAATGTGCCCAGTTGTCTCCCATTGCTTATTAGTTGTGTAGTTTCTTATGAATTGTTTATTGTGTCCATTGATTTAAGATCCTTGCAAAGATCTTAAGTGCCCACAGAACTGTTGGAAAGGCTGGAGAGAGGGTTATTCTCCAGCATCCCGCGTATGCCTTTCGGAATAAACTGTAAATGAACAATGGGTCACAGCTTGTAATAACTGACAGGATCTCCTTTAAAGCTTTAAGAACTATGAAGATGGAATCAACAGGCACTGTTGTCCCGATGCTGGACCCAGGGGCCTGGGAGTTGTATACAGACGTGTTGGTGTATAAAATACAACATCCTTTCATGATTAAAACCCTCAAGAAATTGGGTACAGAAGGCCCATACCGCAGCACCGTAAAGGCCACATATGACACACCCACAGCTGACATACTGGACGGTGGAAAGCTGAGAGCCTGTCCTCTGAGACCAGGGACAGGTCAGGGGCACCCCTCCCGCCACTCTTACTCAAAGGAGCCCCAGCGAGAGCAGGTGGGCAGGACGAAGGAATGACATCCATCCATGTCCGAAGGGAGGAAGTGAGACCGTCTCTGTCTGAGGATGATACGCTCTTCTATACAGAAAACCCTCAGGACTGACTCAGAACAACACTGTGGGAGCTGATCCATGGATTCAGTAACATTGTAGGATATAAAGTCACATACAGAAACCAGTTGCATTTCTGTACATTGACAACTGAATATCTGAGAAAAAGGAAGAAAACTATCCCTTTCACAATAGCATCAAAAATTATGAAATACTTGAGAGTACATTTAAATAAATGAAAACTATACAATGAAAACTCCACCACCTTGATGAAGTAATAGGGGTAAAGCAACCAAATGGAGAGAGAGGGTGTTCCTGGATTGGGACGATTAATATCAGTAAAGTGTCTATACCAGCCAAACTTAATTTATAGATTCCGTGAAATCTGGATCAAAATTCCACTGATATCTTCCATAGAAATAGTGAAATATTCCTGAACTTTGTGTGAAACCACAAAAAAACACAAATAGCCAAAGCAATCATGAGAAAGAAGAACACACCTGGAGGTATCAAACTTCCTGGTTTCAAAATATACTACAAACCTATAGAAACTAAAACAGCATGGTGCTAGCATAAAAATGCATTCACAGAGGAGAATAGAGAGCCCAGAATAAACTCTCACACGTATGGTCAATATATTTGACAAGCGAGCCAAAGACACTCCTTAAAGGGTAGACTCTTCAACACTGTGTTGGAAAATAAGATAAACACATGCAGAAAAATCAGGCCCCTACCTTACACCACTCACAAAAAGTAACTCAAAATGGATTAAAGACTTAAACATAAGACCTGATGACATGAAGCTCTCAGAAGAAAACATACAGTAGAAGGTCCTTGACATTGGTCTTTGCAATGATTTATTGGATGTGACACAGACAGCAAAAGTAGCAAAGGCAAAAATCAGCAACTGGGATGACATCAAACTTAAAAGCTTCAAGAAAACCATCAAAAAATGAAAAGGCAACTATTAAGAGGGAGAGGTAATTGCAAATAACTCATCTGAGAAAAGACTAATAACAAAAATATATGAAGTGTACAACTCAACAACACCAAAAATTAAATAATACAATTTTAAAAATGGGCAGAGGACCTGAAGAGACATTTTCCTGAAAAGACATACAGTTGTCCAACAGACACATGAAAAGATGTGCCACATCACTAATCACCAGGGAAATGCAAATCAAAACCAGAATGAGATACTACTGCACACCTGCTAGGATGGAAAATGGAAAATAAGTGTTGGAGAGGATGTGGAGAATCTGACCCCCTTGTGCATTGCTGGTGGGAATGTGAAATGATGCTGCAGCTTTGGAAAAGTTTCTGACTTCTCAAGTGGTTAAACATAGAAGTGCCATCTGACATGGAAATTTCACCCTCTAGGTATATATTCTACAAGAATTCAAGGCAGGGACTTGACAGATGTATGTACATCAATGTTCAGTGCAGGGCTATCTTCAATAGTCAAAGGTGGAAACAACCCAAGTGCTCATGCGCAGATGAATGGATAAACAAAATGTTGTGGAATAGATTACAGCCAAAATCTAGACACATGCTGCAATATGGAATGACCTTGAAAACTATTGCTTACTGAGATAAGGCACGGAAGGACAAGTGCTGTATGATTCTACTGACATGGGGTACCTAGAACTGGCAAGAACTGGGGACTCAAAGAGTTTAGGGGCATCTGAGAAAGAGAGGAAATGGGAGGTACTGTTTTAATGGGTCCACAGTTGCTTGGGGATGATGTAAACCCTTGAGTATAGGCAGCGGTGATGGTCACAGGCACAGGGAATGTGTTTAATGCCAATGATGTGCACTCAGAGATGGTCAAGTCATGACTATGAGGTTATGTATACTTTAAACATGACAAAATCATAAAAATGGTTAACAGGTAAATGATTAGTACATATATAATCATGGATGGTACAGAAGCTGACTTCTATGTATTTAATATTTCAAGAATGACTTCTAGCAATTTAAGAGCAAAGCCTGGGAGTTCTGGGGTCCCTAAGGACCAGCAGGAAGGGGCTCACAGTGGGGAAACACAAAACCAAAACATTACATGTCTGTATCAGCCAGAGCTGAAGGTCTAAAAAGACAGTGATGTAAAAAGTAAAAACCAAATTCATCATGTAGAAGACGACGAAGGTGACCACCAGCATCAGGATAGTGTGGGCGGCTCTGGTCTCTGGGGGGCAGCTGTGGGGGCCCTTGGGGGTGTGAATATGCTGCACCCTCTGGTGATGTCTGCGAAGGAGACCCACCATGGAGCCGCTGGCCCAGACCATGAGGCCAATAAATACGGCATCTGGACATGATAACACGGTGGCAACACCTGCCCTGGGAAATGAAGATGAGCAGAACCACCTGCCCTGTGTGTCGGTATCATTTCCTGTATTCTGTGCATCAGTGATTTTCAAGGCAATATAGGTACTTTTTATGGCAGCAAACACCCAGCAGACACAGCAGGAAGGACCAGGGACCCTGGGGACTATCCTGAGCGCCATCCGCTCGACTCTCCCAGGGATGAGTGTGAGGAACTGGCAGGTGCTCAGGACACAGGTGCAGCACAGGGTGGAGCTGCGAGCCACTCTCTGTGTATAATAAACAACTTTACACCCCAGACTGGACAGGGGGTTGCTCAAAAGAAAAGCCGCCATCGTGTGGGGAATCCCAGAGGAGAGAAGAACCAAGAGGTTGGCCAAGGCCATGTGGGTGAGAACCACGTGTGTGGGTCTCTGCTTGTGGCCACACAAGACTGGGGAGACATTATGGAAAAAGAGGGTGACATTGGCCAGTGTCCCAAATCCAATCTGTAACAGAAAGGTGGTTTTCAGAACCACGTTCCCTGTGGTTCGTAGGGCATCTTTATCAAAAAGCATGGAGAAGGCGTCTGGGAGGCCTGGAGACAGAGGTGGCTGTGCTGGTGGCAACGTCAGCAGCCTTCTTACTAACCAGCATTGGAAAAGGATCTGTTCCCTTTCTTCTCCTGCAAACGGAGACACTTCGTCCTCTGTAGAGATGGCTTTACCTGGAGGACATACACCTGATGCCAGTTAGTATTTACAACATTATTATTTTGTATTTATTTAACTTTATTTTCTGGTTCTCCAGAATGTACAGTCCTTCTAATGAGGAACCGTCTGTGGTGATCCACATGCTGCTGTCCAATAGGTGCTCATAACCAGTCCTGAGTGTGACTGTGCCCCAAGGGACAAGGGCACGTGCTGCTCCCCTGACAGACCCGGGTCACCTGCCTATTATATGGATGGCTCATCTACAACCATGAAATGGAGAGTTCAAAAATATTGCTGACATTGTAATATTATCAAACTAATTTCATTACATACTTTGGAACCATCATCCATAGAGTGAGCAGATACAAAATAAGTTTACAAAATCAGTAGCTGTTTCTGCTATCTGGCTTTTCATGTAATGTGCTCGGAAGTCACCACTACATTCTAACAATAGTTTAACAACGAAAAATCTGAAAATTCTTGGATCCATAAGAGAGTTGAGGACCCCTGGGGCATCACTGCCTTGTTGATGGGAAAGAGGGGAACTGGATAGAGGCCATCAAGGCTTCCTGGATCTGAGACCCTGAGAGACCACCGCCAGAGCTGTGATGGGGGTAGGGAAGCCCACCCTGGAGTCCGCAAAGGGCTGGGGGCTCAGTGTGCAAAGTCTGAGACTGAGATTCTCCAGGGAGACCAAGTAATAAGGGATGAGCTCAATATGTGAGTTTCACCTCCAGGAGCTGCACCAGTTCCCTCAGCAAATACCAGAGAACTTCCCAATTGGGCTTTTTTCACAGTGGGTGAAAGACAATTTTTGAAAACAAGAAAGCACTGAGTTCTTCTCAACAAGGCCTTCCCCCAGGACACTCCTGCCTGGTGCCTAACCCGCTGGGGTGTGATCAGAGCCCAGTGCCCTGGGGAAGGGGACACCCAAGCCCAGACCCTGTAGCCATCCTGCCCTGCCTACAGGGGACAAGGCTGAGAGGTCCCTGTGCAGTTCACAGCCCGGGGGCCCACGCTCCCCAGTCACTGAGGCCTCATCCCAGCAGCACAGTTGGTACCTTCTCCCCACATGTCCCACACATCCAAAAGCACGATGGGAGAAGTTCCTCGACCCTCCACATCAGATCCACCAGGAGTAACAGTGACAAGGCGGACTAAAAGGCACAGTAACAATGGTTTGGAACACGGAGATCGCCTTAGGTTCAGATGTGGAGGAATGTCAGATTATCAGACCAACGTTTAAAGCGCCTGTAACTGAGATGCCATGAGCTCTGATGGGTGAAGCACACAGCACGCGAGAAGGGCTGATAACTGAGCAGAGGAAGGGAAGGCTAACAACCAAGACAAAATGATGGAGAAAACAAAACGCTGTAAGAGAAACCACAGTGCCCTCGATGCACCTGTGAGTGGACTGAAGATGCCTGAGGCACGTACTGCTGAGTGTAAGGACGTGTTGACAGAAACTCCCAAACTGGAAAACAAACAGAAGAGAGATGAGAGAAAACACAGGTCGGAATATCCCCGGACTGTGGGATGAACACCGAGGGGTAACTGCATAGCTGGACTTGCAGAGAAGGAGCAGCAGAGACACACAAGCGCACAGCGACAGCAGATTCCCCCCGGGATGTCAGCACCTAAGCCGAGCCGAGGGACGCCCTGCAAACACCAAGCAGGAGAAATGCAAAGAAAACAGAAACCAACACAAAACAAAACCCCCTCAACTCCCCCCACAGATAACATTGGAACATGGGGGACATCGTGGATTAAAACATTTCTTTAAAATGTAAGAGAAAAAAAACAACTTTCCTACAAAACAGCATGGAGAGGATTTACATCCAATTGCTCCGTGGACACCATGCGAGCAGAGGGGAGTGGAGGAAAATACTAGTGTTGAGAGAAAAATCCCACCGACGTGGTTTCTGGGCCCTGTGACATTACCCATCAGAAGCGAAGGAGAAGGAAAGGCTCAAAGGAAAACGGGTTTGGTGCCCTGGGCCTGCCGCACAGGACGGTGCAGGAAGCCCTTTGGAGCAGGAAGATGCCGTGGGTCAGAGACGGGTCAGAGAAAGGAGGGCGTTGGAAGGGAAAAATGAGTTAAAGTAGAATACTTACATTTCTTACTGTTAATCTTAGTGAGAAGTTGGCTCAAAGTAACACCATCCGCGATGCGTGAGCCTGGATTCCCTGTTTGCTGAGCGTCCTTACCCGCCCTGACGGCCCCAGCGCTGCCTCCCCGCCTTCCCCCGATCAGCCCCTGCTGGACAGACTCCTAGGAATTGTCATTTCTCAGACTCTCTGTACTGCAGTGGCCTGAGCAGCTCCATTATCTCTGGAGTGAACAGTCAGCTCCTCTGTGGGAGCAGAGCTGACTCTCAGCCCCGATTCCACACACCCTCTGGCCTCCGGCCAGGCCCCTGACTCCTGAGAACACAGGTGGCCCCTGCCTATCTCCACGTTGCCCAGCCACCTTCCTCTGGGCTGAGGGTCCCTGGGAAGGGTTTTGGTCACACTGAGGTGGTGCATAATATGGGCACACACATCGCCCACACGCAGGGCTTCATTTTACACCAGCCATTCAGGTAGAAGGCAGACATACACGCATGCCCCGCACAGACCCTGAGCACCGCCCCACAGTCACACGGGCCCCAGCACAGCCAGAGCCAGGGGCCTCCACGGAAGGTGGCCAGTGCCATCCCAGGACCCCACACCCAGGGCCTGCTGCCCAGGGGCCATCTCCACCCACAGTCACGGGGAACAGCATGCGCAGGTCACTCCCCATGTCCTTGGGCAAGTGGGTGCAAACAGTTCTGGAGAAAACGGGGGACTCTGAAGCCCTATCTCCACCCACTTTCCTGAGGACACAGCTGTGCTTCTGCTAAAACACACTGATGGCTGTTGTGTCTGTCCTGTGAGCACCGTTTGCCCCACTAGCCTCCTGTTGTCTCTGGGGTTGTGACTGCAACGTGTGCGTCTTGTGGGGACAGACATTCAGACAGATGTGCTTGGCCCAGGGCACATTCCACCATATTTTCAACTACAGTGAAATTAGTCATTACAGAGTTTATGGGTCAAATTCCTATTTCTCATTAAATAAAAGCCCTGTACATGGCTTATTTCCAACATTCACACCATTTTCAAAATAAACCTCTTCTCATCTCTCTATAACTCTTCATTCTCCGCCTGCCCCTCAGGTTCAGGAAGCACAGAGGCGGTTTCCCAGTTCAAATCCAGAGATAAATACATGAGCAACACTTACGCACAACACAACACACACAGGAACCCCACAGACACCTGGGCAGAAATCCCTGAGATGCTGCATCCCCCAAATGGGATTCCAAACAGGCAAAGTGTGCCCACCATCTCCTGCCCATTCAGGCCAGAAGGGCAGCAGAGTGTCTGGTAGGGGTCTCTGTGCTATCCTGGGACCCCAGGTCAGGCTCTGTGTCCTTCCTGGGGAGACCCCTCCCTGCTGGCTCCCTGACCGCGGGGAGGCACCTACCTGCAGGCTCTGCTCCTGAGCTTCTGCAGGGACGTCACTCAGGAGGGGCCGTACTTATAGGGCAGGGCTCCCGGACCTGACGTCCCCACGGGGGCGCCTTACCACGTCCTGGCTAGTCCTGGAGACACTGCTCGGAGGCTCAGGGCGTCTCCAGCGAGCAGCGAATCCCACCCCGGTGCTGTCACCCTCCAGCCTGGCGGGCGATTAGTGACAAGTGCTGGCAATTACTGAAAAGTCTCCGTGAGCAGCTGAGCAGAGAGAAAGTTTCCCGTTCCCGTGGGGGCATCCGGTCAGGGTGGAAGCGGTAACCGGGTGGCAGACACGCAGTGCACAGGGCCCCCCTCACTGTGTCCTGGGCTTCCCCTCCGGGATCTGTCCCCATCCCAAATGCGATCCACATTTTCTGGTTTTTTAATTGAAGTGTAGTTGATGTAATATTTTTCCAAATTTAGGTGTCCCATGTAATGTTTAATGATATTAATTTCCATGTATTGGTATCTTCTTTAATTTCTCTCATGAGTGTTTTGTACGTTTCAGGGTATAGGTCTTTCACTTTCTTGGTTAGGTTGAATCCTAGGTATTTATTCCTTTTGATGCAATTGTGAATGGAATTATTTTCTGGATTTCTCTTTCTGCTAGTTTATTGTTAGTTTACAGGAATGCAACAGATTTCTGTATACTAATTTTGTATTCTGCAACTTTTCAGAATTCAGTTATTATATCTAGTAGTTTTGGGGTGTATTCTTTAGGGTTTTCTACATAAAATACGTCATCTGCAAACAGTGACAGTTTAACTTCTTCCTAACCAATCTGGATGTCTTTCATTTCTGTGTGTTGTCTTATTGCCGTGGCCAGTACCTCCAGAACTACGTTGAATAAAAGTGGGGAGAGTGTGTATCCTTGCCTTGTTCCCGATCTAAAAGGAAAAAATTTCATATTCTCACCATTAAGTATAATGTTGGCTGTGGGTTTGTCATATATGGCCTTTTTTATATTGAGGTACTTTCCCTC
This sequence comes from Manis javanica, assembly GCF_040802235.1. Lineage (NCBI taxonomy): Eukaryota > Metazoa > Chordata > Mammalia > Pholidota > Manidae > Manis > Manis javanica. The sequence continues at coordinate 2,189,702 of NC_133172.1, forward strand.
TATAACAATTTTGTTGAGAGTTTTTATCGTGAATGGATGTTGAATTTTGTCGAATGCTTTTTCAGCATCTATGGAGATGATCATGTGGTTTTTGTCCTTCTTTTTGTTGATGTGGTGGGTGATGTTGATGGATTTTCAAATATTGTACCATCCTTGCATCCCTGGAATAAATCCTACTTGATCATGATGGATGTTCTTTTTGATGTATTTTTAATTCAACTTGATAATATTTTGTTGAGTATATTAGCATCTGTGTTTATCAGGGATATTGGTCTGTCATTTTCTTTTACTGTGGTGTCTTGGCCTGGTTTTGATACGGGAGTGATGCTGGCCTCCTAGAAGGAGTTTGGGAGTATCCCCTCCTCCTCTGCTTTCTGAAAACCGTTAAGGAGGATGGGTATTAGGTCTTCACTAAGTGTTTGATGAAATTCAGCAGTGCAGACATCTGTTCCAGGAATTTCGTTCTTAGGTGGTTTTTTGATTACCAATTCAATTTCGTTGCTGGTAATTGGTCTGTTCAGATTTTCTGTTTCTTCCTGGGCCAGCCTTGGAAGGTTGTATTTTTCTTGAAATTTGTCTGGTTTTTGTAGGTTATCCAATATGGTCACATACAGTTTTTCACCGTATTCTCTAATAATTCTTTGTATTTATGTGGTGTCCATAGTGATTTTTCCTTTCTCATTTCTGATTCTATGTGTGTAGACTCTTTTTTTCTTGATAAATCTGATTTTGGTTTATCTACTTTGTTTATTTTCTCAAAAAACCAGCTACTGCTTTCATTGAGTCTTTCTATTTTATTCTTCTCGATATTATTTATTTCTGCACTAATCTTTATTATGTCCCTCCTTCTTCTGACTTTGGGCCTCATTTGTTTTTCTTTTTCTCTTTTTATTAATTGTAAATTTAGCCTGTTCATATGGGATTGTTCTTCTTTCCTCAGGTAGGCCTGTACTGCAATATACTTACCTCTCAGCACAGCATTCGCTGCATCCCACAGATTCTGCAGTGTTGAGTTACTGTTGTCATTTGTCTCCATGTATTGTTTCATCTCTGCTTTAATTTGGTCATTGATGCATTGATTATATAGGAACATGTTGTTAAGCCTCCATGTGCTTATGGGCTTTCTTGTCTTCTTTGTGTAATTTATATCTGGTTTCAGACCTTTATGGTCTGAGAACCTGGTTGGTACGATTTCAGTCTCTTTGAATTTACTGAGGCTCTTTTTTGTGGCCTCGTATATAATCTATTCTTGAAAATGTTCCATGGGCACTTGACAAGAATGTGTATTGTGCTGATTTCTGGGTGGAGTGTTCTGTAAATGTCTGTTAGGTCCATCTGTTCTAATGTGCTGTTCGGTGCCTCTGTCTCCTTACTTATTTTCTGTCTGGTTGATCTGTCCTTTGGAGTGAGTGTTGTGACGAAGTCTCCTAAAATAAATGCATTGATTTCTATTTCCCACTTTTGCTCTGTTAGTATTTCTTTCACATATGTAGGTACTCTCTGTTGGGTGCAAAGATATTTATAATGGTTATATCCTCTTTTGGACTGACCCTTTTATCATTATGTGATGTTCTTCTTTTCATTTTGTTACTTTCTTTGTTTTGAAGTCTATTTTGTCTGATACACATACTGCAACTACTCCTTTCTTTCTTCCTATTTGTTGCATTAAATATCTATTTCCATCCCTTCAGTTTTAGACTGTGCATGTTTTGGGATTTTAAGTGAATCTCTTGTAGGCAGCATACAGATGGGTCTTTTTTTTTTATCCATTCAGTGACTCTATGTCTTTTCATTGGTGCATTCAGACCATTTACAATTAAATTGATTTTCAATAGGTGTGTACTTATTGCCACTGCAGGCTTCAGATTTGTGGTTATGAAAGGTTCAAGGGTAACTTCCTTACTATTTAACAGTCTAGTTTAAATGACTATGCTACTACGAACACAATCTAAGGTCCTTTTTTTATCCTTTTTCTTTCTCCTCCATTCTTTATATACTTGGTATCATATTCTGTAGTCTTTGTCTATCCCTTAACTGACTTGAGGGGTGGTTGATTTAATTTTGCATCTGCTTAGTAATTAATAGTTCTACTTTCTTTAGTATGGTTTTCTTTCTTCTAGTGATAGGTATTTAGCCTGGGGACCACTTGCATTTATAGCAGTTACTGTAAAATACACTGTAGTGGGACATAAGTTCTCTGAGCTGTTGCTTATCTGGAAATTATTTAATCCCTGCTTCAAATAGAAATGGTAATCTTGCCAGGTAGAGTATTCTTGTTTTGAGGTCCTTCTGCTACATTGCATTAAATACATCATGCCACTCCCTCTGGCCTGTCAGGTTTCTGTTGAGAAGTCTGATGATAGCCTGATGGGTTTGTATGTGGTCTTTTTTCTCTCTCTGACTGCTTTTAATCCTCTATCTTTATCCTTGATCTTCTCCATTTTAATTATTTCATGTCTTGGTGTTGTGTTCCTTGGGTCCCTTGTGTTGGGAGATCTGTGCACTTCCATGGCTGGAGAGAAAATCTCCTTTCTCAGATTGGGTAACTCTTCAGCAATCACATCCTCAGAGACACATTCTATCCCTTTTTGTCTCTCTTCTTCTTCTGGTATCCCTATAATGTGAATATTGTTCCATTTGGTTTGTTCACACAGTTCTCTCAATATTCTTTCATTCCTAGAGATCCTTTTTTCTCTCTGTGCCTCAGCTTCTTTGTATTCCTGTTCTCTGATTTCTAGTTCATTTACTGTCTCCTCTACTTCATCTAATCTGCTTTTAGATCCTTCCATTGTATGTTTAATTTCATATACTGTATTCTTGAACATTTGTATCTGATTCCTGAATTCCTCCCTGATTTATTGAATACTTTTTTGTGGCTCCATGAGCATGTTTATGATTTTTATTTTGAAATCTTTTTCAAGAGTATCGATGATTTCAGTTTCACTAGGCCCTCTTTCTGGTGTATGTGGTATTTTGGTTTGAACCAAGTTCCTTGGACCTTTCATATTTGTAGGTGGCACCCTCTATTGCCTAGAAGCTGTACTCTCTGGAGCTGCTAAGCGTCTTGAGCCATGGTGGGTGAGTGGTGCTGGTGCCTATTAGGAAGAAAGCAGTCTTTCCAGCTTCCCAGCTGCACTGCCTGTCACCACTGCCTGGGCCAGTGGGTCTAGTGTGCAGGGGGAAGCCTCTATGCTTTGCAATTGTAATTGCCATGACTGCAGCTACCCTCTGGCTGGCCTTGTGCAATAGCTGGGACAGCCAGTTTGAAAACAGGTACTGCCTAGGAGGAAGGTCCAGCAGGATGCGTATCACAGTGTGGGGGGCTCAGAGATGCATAGTTATCCACGGGAATAGAGCACCTGAACCTCCTGAATGTTCCCAACCTCCTGGGCAGAGTGTGCCTGGGAAATTTTCTCTACCTGTCCTTTCCCTTGAGCAGGAAGTTCCGTCAAATCCTGGCCCCTTTTGCAGCCATCTCACTGTTAGGGAGTCTCTAAGACTGCCCGCCTTCCTTCAGTCTCAGAGTGGCTGGATGTGGATCCCTGTTTGCCACAAGCTGCTGGAATCTCAGTCTCTCCAAGTATTCTGCCTGTCTCAGCTTTCCAACCCCACTGGTCTCCAGAGCACCATGTAATGTAGGTTTGTGCTCACAGAACAGACCTCCAGGGCTGGGTGTTCAGCAGTCCTAGGCATCCACACCCTCCTTGCTCTCTCTTCCTCCCTCTATTGAGCTGGGGTGGGAAGGGTTTTTGTGTCTCTGGATCGTGGCTTTGGCATGTTACTCTTTTCCTTGAGTTCTGCTGGCTTCCCCTGGTGTAGACAGTCTGTCAAAGGCTTCTTTCCTGCTACTCTTTCAGGATTTGACGTATTTGTTATATTTTCATATTATATGTAGTTTTGGGAGGATGTTTCTGTCTCACATCTCAGGCCATGATCTTTAATCTCTCCTGCCTATTCCTAGGTATTTTTGCCTTTTTATGCATTTGTAAATGGTATTTTTTCCCTAATTTCTCTTTCTGATATTTCATTATTAGTATATAGAAATGCAACATTTAGTACACAGAAATGTATGTCAATTTTATATCCTGTATCTTAACTGATTTCAATTCTTAATTTTAATAAAGTTTTTTTGGTGGGGTTTTAGTTTTCTAATTGTAGTATGTCATCTGCAAATGGTGACAGTTTTACTCCCCCCATACCAATTTGCATGTCTGTTATTTCTTTTTCTTGGCTGAGTGCTGTGGCTGGGATTTCCAGGATCATGCTGAGTGACAGTGGTGGGAGTGGGCATCCTGGCGTGGCTCAGCTTCTCACCACTGACTGCACTGTGAGTGGTGAGTTTGTCATGTGTGGACCTTAGTATGCTGAGCTATGTTTCCTTTATACCCTCTCTGTTCACAGCTTTTATGTGTGAATGTTGAATTTTATCAAATGCTTTTTCTGCATCTGTTGAGATGAACATGTGGTATTCACCCAGCCTTCTGTTAATGAGGTGTATCACATTCATGGATTTGCAGATATTGGGTCATCCTTGCATGCCTTATATAAATCCTACTTGGATCTGTGGAATGATCTTTTAGTGTGTTTCTGAATTAAGTTTGCTAATATTTTTCTTGATATTTTCAGGGTGTACATTCCTATGGATATTGGTCTTTAATTTTCTTTTGTGTAGTGTCTTTGTTATATTAAGGTACTGTAATAATTCTGGTCTCAAAATGAATGTGGAATCATTCCTTCCTGTTATTATTTGCAATATTTTGAGAATGTTAGTGTAAGATACAAATTTTAATGGATGCTTTCTGCACACAGCACTGCAGACAGTAGTATCATCACTCCACACACATGTTGTGAACACCCCTGTCTTCCCTGAACAGTCATTTACCACAAGGAGATCTCTTTCACCTATTTTCCCCAAGTATTTCCTTCTCCTGGAGAGTGGTGATGATAAGTAGGAACAGTGATGAGTCTATTAAAAGATACAGAGATGATATATTTACAGGGAGAACCATGCAGCAGTTAACTCCATGAATTCAAAAGGAAGTGGAGAACAGTGGGGAAGTCATGGTGCAGAACGGCTGCTGTGCTGCTTTCCGGATGTTCCGACTGACCAAAGCTTTCACTCCAGCCACACAGCTAAACATAGGTGAATATCATTGACCAAAAGCAGTGTACGGTAAATAATAAAGGCTTGAGGGCATGAACAGAATAGTGTTAATAATGGTCCAGTGGGAATCTGATGTCCAGATTCCCTGTACTGGCTGGCTCAGTCTGCCCCACCCGCTGTGACAGAGTCACCGTACCTAAAGGACTGCCCTCAGGAGACCGCAATTTAATGACAAACTACAGAATGGAGAAAGAATTTGTGAATCTCATACTGACAGGGTCAGTATTCAAATATTTAAAAATAAAACCCGTAAATTACCAACAGCACCCCAGTATAAAAATGGGCAATGGATATGAGTAGGCATTTCTCCAAAAATATACAGATTTCCACTAAATGTACAGAAATACACCCAACATCATTAGTCATTGGAGAAATGCAAATGAAAACCACAAGTATATACTACTTCACACCTGATTGATTGGCTAAAATTCAACATAGAAAATAATTTTTCCAAAGAATGTGCAAAAACTGGTGCCTTTGTGTGTTGCTGGTGGGAATGTGATGTGATGCAAGAGGTTTGAAAAAACAGTTTGGTGATTTCTCAAAAGCCTACACATAGAAGTACCATACGACATAGAAATTTCACACCCAGGTATGTGTCCTGAAGAATTCAAAGGAGGGAATTGCCAGATATTTGCACACCAGTGTTCAGAATGGTGTTATTTTTAATAGTCTAAAGGTGGAAACAAACCAAGTGCTCATGCACAGATGAATGTGTAAAGAAAAGGTCATATAGATAGATTAAATGGAACCAGTTTCAACCATAAATGGGAATCAAGGTTTCATGTGTGCTACAAACTGTAATGACATTGAAAACATTCTACTCACTGAGATAATGCAGACACAGACGGACAAACACTGTATGAGTCTGCTTGTATGAAGTACCCGGAACAGGCAAATTTAAGAGAGATGAAACTGCAGAGGGACAGCTGAAAGAAGAAATAGAATTTGTTATTTTAATGGGGCCAAGTTGCTTGGGGATGATGAAAAGTCCTGGGTAGAGACAATGCTGATGGTCACAGATGTGAATTTATTTAATGCCAATGACGAGCAGGTAGAAATGGATGTCATGAATCTGATATTCTGCACAGTCACAAACAACGAATTATAAAAGCAGTTAACTGGTAAATGATTGCTAAGTATAATATCAGGGATGGTATAGAAGCTGACATCTATGTATTTAATATTTCAAGAATGACTTCTAGCAATTTAAGAGCAAAGCCTGGGAGTTCTAGGATCCCTAAGGACCAGCAGGAAGGGGCTCACAGTGGGGAAACACAAAGCCAAAATATTACATGTCTGTATCAACCAGAGCTGAACATCTAAAAAGACAGTGATGTGAAATGTAAAAACCAAATTCATCACGTAGAAGACGACGAAGGTGACCACCAGCATCAGGATAGTGTGGGCGGCTCTGGTCTCTGGGGAGCAGCTGTGGGGACCCTTGGGGGTGTGAATATGTTGCACTCTCTGGTGATGTCTGCGGAGGAGACCCACTGTGGAGCCGCTGGCCCAGACCATGAGGCCAATAAACACGGTATCTGGACATGACGACAAGATGCCAATGCCAGTCCTGGGAATCGAAGATGAGCAGAACCACCTGCCTTGTGTGTCAGTATAATTTCCCATGTTCTGTGCACCAGTGACATTTACAGGAATATAGATACTTGTTAAGGCACCAAACACCCAGCAGAAACAACAGGAAGGACCAGGGACCTTGGGGTCTGTCCTGAGCATCATCCACTCCACTCTCCCAGGGATGAGTGTGAAGAACTGGCAGGTGCTCAGGACACACGTGCAGCACAGGGTGGATCTGCGAGCCACTCTGTGTGTATAATATACAACTTTACACCCAAGACTGGACAGGGGGTTTCTCAAAAGGAAGGCTGCCATTGTGTGGGGAATCCCAGAGGAGAGAAGAGCCAAGAGATTGGCCAAGGCCATGTGGGTGAGAACCACGTGTGTGGGTTTCTGCTTGTGGCCATACAAGACTGGGGAGACATTATATAAAAAGAGGGTGACATTGGCCAGCGTCCCAAATCCAATCTGTACCAGAAAGGTGGTTTTCAGAGCCACTTCCCCTGTGGCTCTTAGGACATGTTTCTGAAAAGTCATGGAGAGGGCTGCAGAGAGGCCTGGAGACAGAGGGGGCTGTGCTGGTGGTAACGTCAGCAGCCTTCTTACATAATCAGCCCTGGAAAAGGATCCGTTCCCTTTCTTCTCCTGCAAATGGAGACACTTCGTCCTCTGTAGAGACGGCTTTACCAGGAGGACGTACACCTGATGCCTGTTAGTATTTACAACATTATCATTTTGTACTTATTTACTTTCTGTTCTGCCTGTCCAGAATGTACAGTCCTTGAAATGAGGAACCGTCTGTGGTGTTCCACATACTGCTGTCCAATAGGTGCCCATAGCCTGTCCCGAGTGTGACTGTGTCCCAAGGGACAAGGGCACGTGCTGCTCCCCTGACAGACCCTGGTCACCTGCCTATTGTACAGATGGCTCACCTACAACCATGAAGTGGAGAGTTCAAAAATATTGCTGAGATTGTAATGTTATCAAACTAATTTCATTACGCACTTTGTACCATAATCCCTAGAGTGAGCAGATACAAAATAAGTTTACAAAATCAGTAGCTGTTTCTGCTATCTGGCTTTTTGTGTAATGAGCTTGGAAGTCACCACTGCATTCTAACAAGAGTTTAACAACCAAAAATCTGAAAATTCTTGGATCTGTAAGAGAGTTGAGGACCCCGGGGGACATCACTGCCTTAGTGACGTGAGAGGGGAACTGGATAGAGGCCATCAAGGCTTCCTGGATCTGAGACCCTGAGAGGAGACCATGGCCAGAGCTGTGGTGGGGGTAGGGAAGCCCACCCTGGAGTCCGCAAGGGGCTGGGGGCTCAGTGTGCAAAGTCTGAGACCAAGATTCTTGACGCAGACCAAGTAATGAGGGATCAGCTCAGTTCTGCAATTTTCACCTCCAGGCGTTGCACCAGTTCTCTCAGCAAATATCAGAGAACTTCCCAATTGGGCTTTTTTCACAGCAGGGGAAAGACATTTTTGAAAAACAGGACAGCACTGAGTTCTTCTCAACAAGGCCTTTCCCCAGGACACTCCGGCCTGAGGCCTAACCCGCTGGGGTGTGATCAGAGCCCACTGCCCTGGGGAAGGGGACACCCAGGTCCAGTCCCTGTAGCCATCCTGTCCTGCCTACAGGGGACAAGGCTGAGAGGTGCCTGTGCAGTTCACAGCCCGGGGGCACACGCTCCCCAGTCACTGAGGCCTCATCCCAGCAGCACAGGTGGTACCTTCACACAACACCTCCCACACATCTGAAAGGATGATGAGGGAAGTTCCTCGACCCTGCACATCACATCCACCAGGAGAAACAATGACAAGGCGGAGTAAGCCGCACAAGAACAACGGATTGGAGCACAGAGGTCGCATCAGGTGCAGACATGGAGGGAAGTCAGATTACGAGACTAACGTTTAAAGCGCCTGTAACTGAGATGCCATGAGCTCTGATGGGTGGAGCACACAGCACGCGAGAAGGGCTGATAACTGAGCAGAGGAAGGGAAGGCTAACAACCAAGACAAAATGATGGAGACAACAAAACACTGTAAGTGAAACCACAGTGCCCTTGAGAGGCCTGTGCGTAGACTGAAGATGGCTGTGGGATGTACGGTTGACTGTGAGGACGTGTTGATACAAACTCCCAAACTGGAAAACAAACAGAAGAAATGAGAGAAAACACAGGTCAGAATATCCCTGGACTGTGGGACGACCACCCGAGGGGTAACTCTGCATAACTGGACTGGCAGAGAAGGAGCAGCAGAGATACATGAACGCACAGCGACAGAGGATTCCCCCAGGGATGTCAGCACCGCAGCCCAGCTGGGGGACGCTCGGCAGACACGAAGAAGGAGAAGTGCAAAGAAAACAGAAACCAACACGAAACAAAACCCTCTCAACTCCCCCACACAGAACATTGGAACGTGTGGGACATTGTGGATTAAAACATTTCTTTAAAATATAAGAGAAAAAAACTTCTTTCCTGCACAGGAGCAAAGAAAGATTTCATCCAGTTTCTCCGCAGACACCATGCGAGCAGAGGAGAGTGGAGTAAAATACTAGTGTTGAGAGAAAAATCCCACCGACGTGGTCCCTGGGCCCTGTGACATTATCCATCAGAAGCGAAGGAGAAGTAAAGGCTCAAAGGAAAACGGGGTTTGGTGCCCTGGGCCTGCCGCGCAGGACGGTGCAGGAAGCCCTTTGGAGGCAGGAAGATGCCGTGGGTTAGAGACGGGTCTACACAGAGAAAGGAGGGCGTTAGAAGGGAAAAATGAGTTAAAATAAAATACTTACATTTCCTACTGTTAATCTTAGTGAGTTTGCTCAAAGTACTACCATCCGCGATGCGTGAGCCTGTGTTCTCTGTTTGCTGAGCGTCCTTACCCGCCCTGACGGCCCCAGCGCTGCCTCCCCGCCTTCCCCCGATCAGCCCCTGCTGGACAGACTCCTAGGAATTGTCATTTCTCAGACTCTCTTTACTGCAGTGGCCTGAGCAGTTCCATTATCTCTGGGGTTCAAGGTCCTCTACTCTGTGGGAGCAGAGCTGACTCTCACCCCCAATTCCACACAACCAAAGGCCCCCTGCCAGGCCCCTGACTCCCCAAGAAGGCATGCACCCCCTGCCCATCTCCAGGTGGCCCTGCCACATTCCTCTGGGCTAATGGATCCCGGGCAGGGATGTGGTCACCCTGAGGTGGCACATACTGGGGTCACACACATCGCCCACATGCAGGGCCTCACCTACACCAGCCATCCAGGCAGAAGGCAGGCAGAAACGCCTGCCCCTCACAGACCCTTAGCGTCACCCCACCCTCCCACCCTCACATGGGCCCCAGCACAGCCAGAGCCAGGGGCCTCCATAGAAGGTGGCCTATGCCATCCCATGACGCCACACCCAGGGCCTGCCGCCCAGGCACCATCTCCACCCACAGGCCCGGGAATAACATGTGCAGGTCACTCCCCATGTCCTTGTGTGAGAGGCTGTGAAACGTTCTGTAGAAAATGGGGGACTGAAGCCCCATCTCCACCCACTTTCCTGAGGACACAGCTGTGCTTATGCTAAAACAAACTGAAGTCCATTTTGTCTGTCCTGTGAGCACTGTTTGCCCCACTAGCCTCCTGTCATCTCTGGGGTTGTGACTGCAACATATGCATTTTGGGGGGATAGACATTCAGACAGTTGTGCTTGGCCCAGGGCACATTCCACCATATTTCCAACTACAGTGAAATTAGCCATTACAGAGGGTATGGGTCTAATTACTATTTCTCATTAAATAAAAGCCCTGTAAAAAAAAAAAAGCCCTGTACATGGCTTATTTCCAACATACCATTTTCAAAATTAACCTGATCTCCTCTCACTATAATCCTTCATTCTCCACCTGCCCCTCAGCTTCAGGAAGCACAGAGGCATTTCCCCAGTAGAAATCCAGAGATAAATACATGAGCAACACTTACACACAACACAACACACACAGGAACCCCACAGACACCTGGGCAGAAATCCCTGAGATGCTGCATCGCACAAAATGGGATTTCAAACAGGCAAATGTGTGCCCAGCATCCTCCTGCCCATTCAGTCTGGGAAGGGCAGCAGAGGACCTGGCAGGGGTCCCTGTGCTATCCTGGGACCCCTGGCCAGGCTCTGTGTCCTTCCTGGGGAGACCCCTCCCTGCTGGCTCCCTGACCGCGGGGAGGCACCTACCTGCAGGCTCTGCTCCTGAGCTTCTGCAGGGACGTCACTCAGGAGGGGCCGTACTTATAGGGCAGGGCTCCCGGACCTGACGTCCCCACGGGGCGCCTTACCACGTCCTGGCTAGTCCTGGAGACACTGTCTGCTCGGAGGCTCAGGGCGTCTCCAGCGAGCAGCGAATCCCACCCCAGTGCCGTCACCCTCCAGCCTGGCAGGCGATTAGTGACAAGTGCTGGCAATTACTGGAAAGTCTCCGTGAGCAGCTGAGCAGAGAGAAAGTTTCCCGTTCCCGTGGGGGCATCCGGTCAGGGTGGAAGCGGTAACTGGGTGGCAGACACGCAGTGCACAGGGGCCCCCCTCACTGTGTCCTGGGCTTCCCCTCCGGGTCTGTCCCCGTCGCAGACGCGAACCACAGGGCGAGCTCGCTGATCATCAGCATATGATCTGGGGGCTGGTTGTCCCAGGAGGTTGGGGTCCTCGGCCCTCGCTCCTTAACAGTTTGAGACTGAGATTCCCCCCCGGGTGCAGTGGCCGTGGTCCCCCTCCTGCTCCCCTCACTGCTCTGCGCCCCAATCCCACCAGGGGGAAGACGGTCCTGTCCTAAGAAATGTCCTGGGAACTGCACTTGACCATTTCAGAAGGAGAGAACACACTATCCTGAGAATGCTTTTCTTGTTATGGGTGTGGCCCCTCTTTTATATTAATTCTAAATTAGAACTGGAGGGGTGTGTTTTGTGGTGAATGTGCATTTCGAAGCAGGGCAGAGACTGTCCCACCAAATACTTAGCAGCAATTCAGCCCTCGGGACACGGACATGGCTGGTTTCAAATACCTTTATCACGTGTGTACAAGCGCCTCTTACTTTGATCAGGAAATTGAAACCTGCTCAGTAGTGTTTCCTCATATCACACTCACTGGATCAGAATCCTGTCCTCGCAGTGTTTTCTCCATGATGGGCAGGTCCGCCTATAAGTTTGGTTTCACTTATATGTGTTTTCTCTGAAAAGAAAACAAAACTAAATGAACAGAACAGCAGGTGAATCAGACGCAGAGAGGCGACTGGTGGTTACCACGGGGGCGGGTCCGCGTCGGGGGCAACACAGGCAGAGGCGATACGGGGGCACAGAGTGTCAGTCATGATATAAATCAGTCACGCGGGTGAACGTGCAGCACGGAGAACGCAGCCGGGGATTCCGTCACATCTTCCTGTGCTGACGGATAGTAACCTCATTAGGTGTGGTGAGCACTGAATAATGTGGAAAACAGTGAAACCACCATGTTGTACACTTGAAACCAATATAATATTGTATATCCAATCCAATAAAAATCTGTATTAAAAACCTACATAAAAAGGTTTGGTGAATAAGCCCCAGGCCTCTCCCTGACGTGCGCACCTCGTTACACACGCTCACCTGGTCCACAGGAACGTCACCCGCCTGCTCTAGATGCCGCTTAACACACGCTGGGCATGCGAGCTTGTCCTGGGGCCTGGCAGTGTGTCAGTCTGCCGCCCCCTCCCCGTGCAGCCCCAGGCCTTCAGACCCACCTGCCTGTCACTGTTCTTACAAAGATTGCCCCCACCCAAGCTACAGACGCCGCCCTGCCAGCCAGCCCCGCCTGCCCTCTGGATTCCCCTAAAACAAACGCTTCCTCCTGCACACCTCAGCTCTCTCCAGCAAGATCCCATCCCTCTGGCTGGTCCCCCGGTGTCATCCTTCCCAGCCACCGTGCACCCACACCCCTGCCATGCTGTCAGTGGGGGCACATGCCCTTACCATGCTGCAGGGAATTCCTGATCCAGCACCTAAGCCCCCAACCCAAGGGTCATCAATCCCTGTCCTGAGGTCAGGCTGCTTGTGTTTGTAAACAAAGTTTTATTGGAACCCAGCCCCGCTGGTTTTCCCATTGTCGTCTGGCTGCTTGCACCCAGGAAGGCAGCATTGGGTGGGTGTGACAGGGACCACGTGGCCCTTGAGCCTAGAATGTTCCCACATGACTGGGAAGTTTGCTGCCTGCCCTTCTGTGTACCCTGTGGGGCCTCTCGGGCCGCCACCCGCCTCATCTGAGAGCCCAGTGTCCCCAGGCCTGGGACAAGCACTCCCTGCCCAAGGGCTTCCAATACGCTTTTCAGTGTGGTATTATTTCTCTTGTCTTTTGTTATGGCTTGAGTATGTGGTCATGCTTTTCGTGTACTTTTAGGACTAATTATTTATCTTGATGTTTCATTCTCATTATTTTATGTCATTTTGAATATTTATAATTTTTACAACTATATTTAATATTTATTCCTTAAAATACTCATTTTCTGTTTTTTTTTTTTTTTTTTTTTTTATAGGAGAACAAGGTACAGGCTTTTATTTAGAGATAAAGTGAAAGGACAGAACTCCCGGCTCACGCCAGGAGGGGACAAGAGAGTCCTCATTTTCTGGTTTTTAAATTGAAATATAGTTGATAGAATATTTTTCCAATTTAGGGGTACAATGTAGTGTTAAATAATATTTATTTCCATTTATTGTATCTTCTTTCATTTCTCTCATGAGTGTCTTCTAGGTTTCAGGATATAAGTCCTTCACTTCCTTGGTTAGGTTTAATCCCAGGTATTTATTCCTTTTGATGCAATTGTGAATGGAATATTTCTTGATTTCTCTTTCTGCTAGTTCATTTTTAGTATACAGAAATGCAACAGATTTCTGTATATTAATTTTGTATCCTGCAACTTTGCTGAATTCAATTGTTAGTTCTAGTAGTTTTGGGGTGAATTCTTTAGGGTTTTCTACATACAATATCATGTCATCTGTAAAGTGACAGTTTAACTTTTTCCTTACCAATATGTATGTCTTTTATTTCTTGGTGTTGTCTGATTGCCGTGGCCAGGACCTCCAGTACTGTGTTGAATAAAACCACAGAGAGTGGGCATCCCTGTCTTGTTCCCGATGTTAAAGGAAAAGCTTTCAGCTTCTCACTGTTAAGTATAATGTTGGCTGTGGGTTTGTCTTAAATGGCCTTTATTACGTTGACATACTTGCCCTCTATACCCATGTTGTTGAGAGGTTTTATTGTGAATGGATGTTGAATTTTGTTGAATGCTTTTTCAGCATCTATGGAGATGATCATGTGGTTTTGTCCTTCTTTTTGTTGATTTTATATATGATGTTGATAGATTTTTGAATATTGTACCATCCTTGCATCCCTGGAATAAATCCTACTTGATCATGATGGATGTTCTTTATGATGTATTTTTTAAAAATTTGGTATCATTAATCTGCAATTACAGGAGGAACATTATGTTTACTGAACTCCCCCATCACCAAGGTCCCCCCACATACCCCATTGCAGTCACTGTCCATCAGTGTGCTAAGATGCTGTGGTATCACTACTTGTCTTCTCTATGTTGTACAGCCCTCTGTGTGCTTTTTCATGTATTTTTAATTCAATTTGCTAATATTTTGTTGAGTATTTTTGTATCTATCTTTGTCAGGGATTTTGGTCTGTAATTTTCTTTTTTTGTGGTGTCATTGCCTGGTTTTGGTATTAGGGTGATGCTGGCCTCCTAGAACGGGTTTGGAAGTAGTCCTTCCTCTTCTAATCTCTGGAAAACTTTAAGGAGGATGGGTATTAGGTCTTCATGAAATGTTTGATAAAACTCAGCAGTGAAGCCATCTGGTCCAGGATTTTGTTCTTAGGTGGTTTTTTGATTACCAATTCAATTTCTTTGCTGGTAATTGGTGTGTTCAGATTTTCTGTTTCTTCCTGGGTCAGCCTTGGAAGGCTGTATTTTTTTGAAAGTTGTCCATTTCTTGTCAGTTATCCAATTTGTTTGTATATAAGTTTTCATTGTATTCTCTAATAATTCTTTGTATTTCTGTGGTGTCTGTAGTAATTTTTCCTTTCTCATTTATGATTCTGTTTAGGTGTGTATGGTTCTTTTCTTGATAAGTCTGGCTAGGTGTTTATTTGTTTTGTTTATTTTTTAAAAAAAACCAGCTCCTTTCATTGATTCTCTCTATTGTTTTATTCTTCTTGATATTATTTATTTCTGCTGTAAACTATATTATGTCGACTCCTTCTACTGATATTGGGCCTCATTTGTTCTTCTTTTCTTAGTTTCACTAACTGAATTTAGACTGTTCATGTGGGATTGTTCTTTCCTGAGGGAGGCCTGTGCTGCAATATCCTTTCAGCCCAGCATTCGCTGCATCCCACAGATTCTGAAGTGTTGAGTTACTGCTGTTATTTGTCTCCATGTATTGCTTCATCTCTGTTTTTATTTGGTCATTGATGCAGTGATTATTTAGAAGCATGTTGTTAAGCCTCCATGTGATTGTGGGCTTTTTTGTTTTCTTTGTGTAATTCATTTCTAGTTTCATACCTTTGTGGTCTAAGAAGCTGGTTGGTACAATTTCAATCTCTTTGAATTTACTGAGGCCCTTTTTTGTGGCCTAGTATATGACCTATTCTTAAAAATGTTTCATAGGCACTTGACAAGAATGTGTATCATGCTGATTTGTGGGTGGAGTGTTCTGTAGATGTCTGTTAGGTCCATCTGTTCTAATCTGCTGTTCACTGCCTCTGTCTCCTTATTTTCTGTCTGGTTGACCTGTCCTTTGGAGTGAGTGGTGAGATGAAGTCCCGTAGAATGAATGCATTGCATTCTATTTCCCCCTTTAATTCTGTTAGTATTTGTTTCACATATGTAGGTGCTCCTGTGTTGGGTGCATATATATTTATAATGGTCATATCCTCTTCCTGGACTGGCCCCTTTATCATTCTTTGATGTCCTTCTTTTTCATCTTGTTACTTTCTTTGTTTTGAAGTCTATTTTGTCTGATGTACGTACTGCAACTACTGCTTTTTTTCACCCTATTTGTTGCATGAAATATCTATTTCCATCCCTTCACTTTTAGGCTGTGTATGTTTTGGGGTTTGAAGTGACTCCCTTGTAGGCGCCATATAGGTGGGTCTTTTGTTTTATCCATTCTGTGACTCTACATCTTTTTATTGGGGCATTCAGACCATTTACATTTAAACTGATTGTCGATAGGTTTGTACTTATTGCCATTGCAGGCATCAGATTCATGGTCATGAAAGGTTCAAGGGAAACTTCCTTACTATCCAACGGTCTAATTTAACTCACTTACTGTGCTTCTACAAACACAATCTAAAGGTTCTTGTTTTCTTTCCTTTTTCTTTCTCCTCCGTTCTTTATATATCAGGTATCATAGTCTGTAGTTTTGGTCTATCTGTTGACTGACTTTGGGGGTGGTTGATTTCATTTTGCATCTGTTTAGTAATTAATTATTCTACTTTCTTTAGTATGGTTTTGTTTCTTCTAGTGATAGCATTTAGCCTGAGGAACACTTGCATCTATACAAGTCTCTGTAAAATACAGTGTAGTGGGACATAAATTCTCTGAGCTGTGGCTTGTCTGGAAATTGTTCAATGCCTCCTTCAAATGTAAATGATAGTCTTGCCAGATAGAGTGTTCTTGGTTCCAGGCCCTTCTGCTTCATCGCACTAAATACATCATGCCACTCCCTTCTGGCCTGTAAGATTTCTGTTGAGAACTCTGACAATAGCCTTATGGGTTTGTATGTAATCTTTTTTCTCTCTCTAACTGCTTTTAATAATATGTCTTTATCCTTTATCTTCGCCATTGTAATTATTATATGTCTTGGTGTTATGTTCTTTGGGTCCCTTGTGTTGGCAGATCTGTGCATCTCCATGGCTGGAGAGACAATCTCCTTCCCCAGATTGGGTAACTTTTCAGTAATCACCTCCTAAAAGACACATTCTATCCCTTTTTTGTCTCTCTTCTTCTTCTGGTATCCCCATAATGTGAATACTGTTTGTTTTGGTTGTTCACACAGTTCTCTCATTATTCTTTCATTCCTAGAGATCCTTTTTTCTCTCTGTGCCTCAGCTTCTTTATATTCCTGTTCTCTGATTTCTAGTTCATTTACTGTCTCCTCTACTTCATCCAATCTGTTTTTAAATCCTTCCATTGTATATTTAATTTCAGATACCATATTCTTGAACATTTGTATCTGATTCCTGAGTTCTGCCCTGATTTTTATGTTTATGATTTTTATTTCGAAATCTCTTTCAGGCACATTGATGAGCTCAGTTTTACTAGGCCCTCTTTCTGGTGTTCATGGTATTTTGGTTTGAACCAGGTTACTCGGACGTTTCGTATTTGTATTGGTAGGGGTGGCAGGCAAGCGGAGCTGGTGCCTATTGGAAAGAAAGGAGTCTCTCCAGCTTCCCTCCTGCAGTGCCTGTCTCCACTGCCAGGGCCTGTGAGTCGAGTGTGCAGGTAGAAGCCTCTGTGCTTTGCAATTGTAGTTGTCATAAGTGGTGCCACCCTCTGGCTGTCCTGGTGCAATAGTTGGGACAGTCAGTTTGTGAACAGGTACTGCCTATGTGGAAGGTGCAGCAGGATGCGTGTCACAGTGGGGGGCCTCAGAGCTGCACAGTTATCCCGGGGTATGGAGCACCTGAACCTCCCGAATGTTCCAAACCTTCTGGGCAGAGTGCTTGGGAAATTTTCTCCACCTGTCCTTTCTCTTGAGCAGGAAGCTCAGTGCAATCCTGGCCCCTTTTGCAGCCATCTCACTGTTAGGGAGTCTCTAAGACTGCCTGCCTTCCTTCAGTCCCAGATTGTCTGGATGTGGATCCCTGTTTTCCACAAGCTGCTGGAATCTCAGTCTCTCCAAGTATTCTGCCTGTCTCAGCTTTCCAACCACACTGATCTCCAGACCACCATGTAATGTAGCTTCATGCTCCCACAGCAGGTCTCCAGGGCTGGGTGTTCAGCTGTCCTAGGCCTCCAACCCCTCCCTACTCTGTTTCTCTGCCTCCCTCTGTTGAGCAAGGATGGGGAAGGGATTTTGTCTCTCTGGATCACGGCTTTGGGATGTTACCCTTTTCCTTGGGTTCTGCTGGGTTTTCCCATTGTAAACAATCTTTCATAGCCTTCTTTCCTATAGCTCTTTCTGGACTTAATGTATTTGTTATATTTTCATATTATATGTGGTTTTGGGAGGACATTTCTGTGTCATGTCTCATGCTGCCATCTTTAATCCCTTCTGCCTATTCTTAGGTATTTTTACCTTTTTATGCAGTTCTATATTGTATTTTTCCCTAATTAATTTTTCTGACATTTCATTATTACTACATAGAAATGCAACATTTTAGTATACAGAAATGTGTGTAGATTTTGTATCCTGCACCTTTACTGAATTCATTTCTCAATTTTCATTAAGTTTTTTTGGTGGAGTTTTTAGTTTTCTAATTGTAGCATGTTATTTACAGATAGTTAGACTTTTACTCCCCCATACCAATTTGCATGTCTTTTATTTCTTTCTCTTGGCTGAGTGCTGTGGCTGGGATTTCCAGGATCATGTTGAGTGACAGTGGTGGGAATGGGCATCCTGGCGTGGCTCAGCTTCTCACCACTCACTGCACTGTGAGTGGTGAGTTTGTCATGTGTGGGCCTTAGTATGTTGAGCTATGTTTCCTTTGTACCCTCTTTGGTGACAGCTTTTATGAGTGAATGTTGAATTCATCAAATGCTTTTTCTACGCCTGTTGAGAAGAACATGTGGTATTCATCCTTTCTTCTGTTAATGACGTGTACCACAATCATGGATTTGCAGATATTGGGCCATCCTGGCATCCCTTATATAAACCCTGCTTGGCTGTGTGGAATGATCCTTTTAGTGTGTTTCTGAATTTAGTTTGATAATATTTTTCTTGATATTTTCTCAGTGTACATTTCTATGGATATTGCTTTTTAATTTTATTTTGTGTAGTCTCTTTGTTATATTAAGGTATTGCAATAATACTGGTCTCAAAATGAATTTGGAATCATCCCTTCCTGTTATTATTTGCAATATTTTGAGAATGTTAGGGTAAGATATAAATTCAATGAATGGTTTCTGCACACAGCACTGCAGACAGTAGTATCATCACTCCACACACACTTTGGAACACCTTTCTCTTCTCTGAACAATCATATACCACGAGGAGATCTCATTTCACCTATTTCCTCCACATGTTTCCTTCTCCCGGAGAATGATGATTATAAGTAGGAACAGTGATGAGTCTGGGAAAAGATACAGAGACGATGTATTTACAGGGGAGCACCGTGCATCAGTTACCTCAATGAGTTCAAAGGAAATGGAGAACAGTGGGAGAAGTCATGCTGCAGAATGGCTTGTGTTTTCCCTTCTAGATGTTCTGACTGATCAAAGCTTTCACTCCAGCTACAGAGATAAATGCAGGGAGTCATCATTGACCAAAAGCAGTGAACAGGGAATAATAAAGGTTTGAGGGAACAGGATAGTGTTAGCAATGGTACCATGGGAATCTGATGTCCCGTCAATTTCCCTGTACTGGCTGGCTCAGTGCCCCATCTGCTGTGACAGAGTCACCGTGCCTAAAGGACTGCCCTCAGGAGACCGCAATTTAAAGACAAACTACAGAATGGAGAAAGAATTTGTGAATCTTATACTCACTGGGATCAATATCCATAGTATATTTCCTAAAAAGAGCCTCATAAATGAACAACAGCACCCCAATACAGAAATGAGCAATGGGCATGAATAGCCATTTCTCCAAAAATGTACAAATTGCCAGTAAATGTACAGAAATATGCTCAATATCATCAGTCATTGGGTAAATGCAAAAAAACCCCACAAGTATATACTACTTCACACCTGCTTGATGGACTATAATACAAAACAGAAAAGAAGATTTGGAGAAAATGTGGAAAAACTGGCACCTTTGTGCATTGGTTTTATGAATATGAAATGATTCAGGAGGTTTGCTAAAAGAGTTTGGTGATTTATCAAATGGCTACACATTGAAGTACCATGTGACATAGAAATTTCACTCCTAGGTATGTGAATGAAAGAATTCAAAGCAGAGATTTGCAAGATATTTGCACATCAGTGTTCAAAATGGAATTATTTTCAATAGTCTAAACGTGGAAACAACACAATGTTCATGCACAGATGAATGTGTAAACAAAATATTATATAGATAGATAAAATGGAACCAGTTGCAACTATAAAAGTGAATCAAAGTTTCATGTGTGCTACAAATCAGAATGACATTGAAAACATTCTGCTCACTGAGATAATGCAGACACAGACGGACAAATACTTCATGAGTCTGCTTGTATGAAGTACAGAGATCAGACAAATACAAGGGAGATAAAAGACCATAGGGACAGCTGAGAGCAAGAAGAAATGGGCTTTATTTTTTAATAGGTCTGTGTTGGTTGGGGATGATGAGAAGTGCGGGGTACACACAGTGGTGATGGTCACAGACATTGTGAATATATATCATGACAATGACGTGCACTAGGAAATGGTTAAGTCATGAATATGACGTGCTGCACAAACACAAGAACAAATGATACAAGCGGTTACCTGGTAAATGGTTACTAAGTACAATATTAGGGATGGTATAGAAGCTGACGTCTCTGTATTTAATATTTCAAGAATCATTTCTAACAATTTAAGAGCAAATCCTGGGAGTTCTGGGGTCCCTAAGGACCAGCAGGAAGGGGCTCACAGTGGGGAAACACAAAGCCAAAACATTACATGTCTGTATCAGCCAGAGCTGAAGGTCTAAAAAGAGAGTGATGTATAAAGTAACTACCAAATTCATCATGTAGAAGACGACGAAGGTGACCACCAGCATCAGGATGGTGTGGGCGGCTCTGGTCTCTGGGGGGCAGCTGTGTTGGCCCTTGGGGGTGTGAATATGCTGCACCCTGTGGTGATGTCTGCGAAGGAGACCCACCATGGAGCCGCTGGCCCAGACCATGAGGCCAATAAACACGGCATCCAGACATGACAACAAGATGCCAATGCCAGTCCTGGGAATCGAAGATGAGCAGAACCACCTGCCCTGTGTGTCAGTATCATTTCCCTTGGTCTGTGCACCAGTGACACTCACAGGAGTATAGATATTCAATAAGAGACTGAACACCCAACAGACACCACAGGAAGGACCAGGCATCTTGGGGTCTCTCTGGAGTGTCATGCAATCACCTCTCCCAGGGATGAGTGTGAAGAACTGGTAGGTGCTCAGGACACAGGTGGAGCACAGGGTGGAGCTGCGAGCCACTCTGTGTGTATAATATACAAGTTTACACCCAAGACTGGACAAAGGGTTGGTCAAAAGAAAAGCCGCCATCGTGTGGGGAATCCCAGAGAAGAGAAGAACCAAGAGGTTGGCCAAGGCCATGTGGGTGAGAACCACGTGTGTGGGTCTCTGCTTATGGCCACGTAAGATGGGGGAGACATTATGGAAAAAGAGGGTGACATTGGCCAGCGTCCCAAATCCAATCTGTACTAGAAAGGTGGCTTTCAGAGCCACGTTCCCTGTGGTTTGTAGGGCATCTTTATCAAAAAGCATGGAGAAGGCGTCAGGGAGGTCTGGAGACAAAGGGGGCTGTGCTGGTGGTAACGTCAGCAGCCTTCTTACATAATCAGCATTGGAAAAGGATCCTTTTCCTTTCTTCTCCTGCAAATGGAGACACTTCGTCCTCTGTAGAGATGGCTTTACCTGGAGGACATACACCTGATGCCAGTTACTATTCACAACATTATTATTCTGTATTAACTTTATTTTCTGGTTTTCCAGAATGTACAGTCCTTCTAGTGAGGAACCGTCTGTGGTGTTCCACACACTGCTGTCCAATAGGTGCCCATAGCCTGTCCCGAGTGTGACTGTGCCCCAAGGGCAAGGGCACGTGCTGCTCCCCTGACAGACCTGGACACCTGCCTATTGTACAGATGGCTCATCTACAACCATGAAGTGGAGAGTTCAAAAATATTGTTGAGATTGTTGTATTATCAAACTAACTGCATTACAGACTTTAGAAACACAATCCATAGAGTTGGATACAAAATCAGTTTCCAAAATCAGTAGCTGTTTCTGCTATCTGGCTTTTCATGCAATGCACTTGGAAGTCTCCACTACATTCTAACAATAGTTTAACAACCGAAAATCAAAAAATTCTTACATCCATAAGAGAGTTGAGGACCCCGGGGACATCATTGCCTTGGTGCTGGGAGAGTAGGAAGGGAATCCTGGCCATGAAGACTTCCTGGATCTGAGACCCTGAGAGGAGACCACGGCCAGAGCTGTGGTGGGGGTAGGGAAGCCCACCCTGTACTCTGCAAAGGGCTGGGGGCTCAGTGTGCAAAGGCTGATACCCAGATATGCCAGGCAGGCCAAGTAATGAGGGGCCACTTCGATTTGTGAGTTTCACCTCCAGGAGCTGCACCAGTTCCCTCTCCAAATATCAGAGACATTCCCCTTGTGCATTTGGCAAAGGCTGCATGAAACCACTTTTAGAAAACAGGAGAGCGCTGAGTTCTCCTCAATAACTCATGCCTCCTGGACACTCCTGCCTGGGGCCTAACCTGCTGGGGTGTGATCAGAGCCCACTGCCCTGGGGAAGGGGATACCCAGGCCCAGCCCCTGTAGCCATCCTGTCCTGCCTACAGGGGACAGTTCACAGCCCGGGGGCACACGCTCCCCTGTCACTGAGGCCTCATCCTAGCAGGGCAGGCGGTGCCCTCTCCCCACACCTCCCACTCACCCAAAGGGATGATTAGAGCAGTTCCTCGACCCTCCACAGCACATCCAGCATGAGTAACAATGACAAGGCAGAGTACAAGGCACAGCAACAGCGACTTGAAACACGGAGATCGCATCAGGCGCAGATTTGGAGGGAAGTTGGATAATCAGACTAACTTTACAGCACCTGTAATTAATATGCCCTGAGCTCTGATGGATGAAGCAGACAGCGTGTGAGAAGGACTAGACAACTGAGCAGAGGAAGGGAAACTAACAACCAAGACAAAATGATGGAGAAAACAAAACACTGTATGAGAAACAATAGTGCCCTTGAGGGGCCTGTGTGTAGACTGGAGATGCCTGAGGCACGTACGGTTGAGTGTGAGGACGTGTTGATAGAAACTCCCAAACTGGAAAGGAAACAGAAGAGAGATGAGAGAAAATACAGGTCAGAATATCCCTGGACTGTGGGACAACTACCCGAGGGGTAACTCTGCATAACTGGACTGGCAGAGAAGGAGCAGCAGAGATACATAAACGCACAGTGACAGAGGATTCCCCCAGGGATGTCAGCACCACAGCCCGGATGGGGGACGCTCGGCAGACACCAAGCAGGAGAAATGCAAAGAAAACAGAAAACAACATGAAACAAAATTCCCTCAACTCCCCCAACCCCCAACATAAAATTGTAATGTATGGGATATCATGGATTAAAACATTTCTTTAAAATCTAAGAGACAAAATCACATTTCCTACAGAGGAAGAAAGAAAACATTTCATCCAATTTGTCCGCAGACACCATGCGAGCAGAGGGGAGTGGAGTAAAGTATTAGTGTTGAGAGAAAAATCCCGCCAACACGGTCCCTGGGCCCTGCGACATTATCCATCAGAAGCAAAGGAGAAGGAAAGGCTCAAAGTCAAATGGGGTTTGGTGCCCTGGGCCTGCCGCGCAGAACGGTGCAGGAAGCCCTTTGGAGGAAGGAAGATGCCGTGGGTCAGAGACGGGTCTACACAGAGAAAGGAGGGCGTTGGAAGGGAAAAATGAGTTACAGTAGAATACTTACATTTCTTACTGTTAATGTTAGTGAGAAGTTGGCTCAAAGTAATACCATCCGCGATGCGTGAGCCTGGGTTCCCTGTTTGCTGAGCGTCCTTACCCGCCCTGACGGCCCCAGCGCTGCCTCCCCGCCTTCCCCTGATCAGCCCCTGCTGGACAGACTCCTAGGAATCGTCATTTCTCAGACTCTCTTTACTGCAGGGCCCTGAGCAGTTCCATTATCTCTGGGGTGGATGGTCGGCTTCTCTGTGGGAGCAGAGCTGACTCTCAGCCCCGATTCTGTGCACTCCAGGGCCCCCAAACTGTGCTCCTGACTCCTCGAGAAGGTAGGTGTCTCGAGCCCATCTCCACGTGGCCCTGTCACCTTCCTCTGGGCTGCGGGTCCCTGGGGGAGGGATGTGGTCACCCTGAGGTGGCGCGTACTATGGGCACACATCACGCACAAATAGGGCCTCACTTCCACCAGCCATCCAGGTAGAAGTCCGACAGACACACCTGCCCCACACAGACCCTGAGCGCCGCCCCACAGTCACGCAGGCCCCAGCACAGCCAGAGCCAGGGGCTCCCACGGAAGGTGGCCTGTGCCACCCCAGGACCCCACACCCAGGGCCTGCTGCCCAGGGGCCGTCTCCACCCACAGGCATGGGGATCAGCGTGTGTAGGTCACTCCCCGTGTCCTTGGACAAATGGCTGTGAGCCATTCCAGAGAAAATGGGGGACTCTGAAGCCCTTCCTCTGCCACTTCCCTGAGGACACAGCTGTGCTTCCGCTAAAACAAACCAAAGGGCATGTGTCTGTCCTGTGAGCACCGTTTGCCCCACTAGCCTCCTGTCGTCTCTGGGGTTGTGACCGCAACATATGTGTCTTGGGGAGACAGACATTCAGACAGATGTGCTTGGCCCAGGGCACATTTACCATATTTCCAAATGCACTGAAATTAGTCATCACAGAGCTTATGGGTCTAACTCCTATTTCTCATTAAATTAAAGCCCTGTGCATGGCTTATTCCCAACATTCACATCATATTCAAAATAAATCTGATCTCATTTCACTATAACTCTTCCCTCCCCGACTGCCACCTCAGGTTCAGGAAGCACAGGGGCCATTTATACAATTGCATGGATACAAATGTGAGCTGCACTTACACACAACACAACACACACGGGAACCCCACAGACACCTGGGCAGAAATCCCTCAGATGCTGCATCCCTCCAAGTGGGATTCCGAACAGGCAAATGTGTGCCCACTATCTGCTTGCCCATTCAGGCCAGAAGGGCAGCAGAGCACCTGGCAGGGGGGCCTGTGGTGCTCTAGGATCACTGGCCAGGCGCTGTGTCCTTTCTGGGGAGGCCCCTCCCTGCTGGCTCCCTGACCGCAGGGAGGCACCTACCTGCAGGCTCTGCTCCTGAGCTTCTGCAGGGACGTCACTCAGGAGGGGCCGTACTTATAGGGCAGGGCTCCCGGACCTGACGTCCCCACGGGGGCGCCTTACCACGTCCTGGCTAGTCCTGGTGACACTGTCTGCTCGGAGGCTCAGGGCGTCTCCAGCGAGCAGCAAGTCCTACCCCAGTGCCATCACCCTCCAGCCTGGCAGGCGATTAGTGACAAGTGCTGGCAATTACTGGAAAGTCTCCGTGAGCAGCTGAGCAGAGAGAAAGTTTCCCGTTCCCGTGGGGGCATCCGGTCAGGGTGGAAGCGGTAACCGGGTGGCAGACACGCAGTGCACAGGGGCCCCCCTCACTGTGTCCTGGGCTTCCCCTCCGGGTCTGTCCCCGTCCCAGACGCGATCCACAGGGCGAGCTCGCTGATCATCAGCATATGATCTGGGGGCTGGTCATCCCAGGAGGTTGGGGTCCTCGGTCCTTGCTCCTTAACAGTTTGACACTGAGATTCCCCCCCAGGTGCAATGGCCGTGGTCCCCCTCCTGCTCCCCTCACTGCTCTGCGCCCCAATCCCACCAGGGGGAAGGGGGCCCTGTCCTATGAAATGTCCTGGGAACTGCACTTGACCATTTCAAATGGAGAGAACACACTATCCTGAGAATGCTTTTCTTTCTTTTTTTTTTTGAGAGGGCATCTCTCATATTTATTGATCAAATGGTTGTTAACAATAATAAAATTCTGTATAGGGGACTCAACGCACAATCATTAATCCATCTCAAGCCTAATTCTCATCAGTGTCCAATCTTCTGAAGCATAACGAACAAGTTCTTACATGGTGAACGAATTCTTACATAGTGAATAAGTTCTTACATGGTGAACAGTACAAGGGCAGTCATCACAGAAACTTTTGGTTTTGATCACACATTATGAACTATAAACAATCAGGTCAAATATGAATATTCGTTTGATTTTTATACTTGATTTATATGTGGATCCCACATTTCTCCCTTTATTATTATTATTTTTATTTTTAATAAAATGCTGAAGTGGTAGGTAGATGCAAGATAAAGGTAGAAAACATAGTTTAGTGCTGTAAGAGGGCAAATGTAGATGATCAGGTGTGTGCCTATGGACTAAGTATTAATCCAGGCTAGACAAGGGCAGCAAGACATCCACGGATGCAGAAGATTTCTCTCAAAGCAGGGGGAGTGAGGTTCTGAGCCTCACCTCTGTTGATCCCCAATTTCTCAACTGATGGCCCCCCTACGACTGTTCCTGTCTTAGGTTGTTCCTCCCTTGAGGAATCTTACCCGTCTCTGGCTAACCAGTCATCTTCCGGGGCCATACAGGGAAATGTAAAGTTGGTAAGTGAGAGAGAAGCCATATTGTTTGAAAAGGTTAGAATGCTTTTCTTGTTATGGGTGTGGCCCCTCTTTTATATTAATTCTGAATTAGAACGGGAGGGGTGCGTTTTATGGTGAATGTGCGTTTCGAATAAGGGCAGAGACTGTCCCACCAAATACTTAGCAACAGTTCAGTCCTCAGGACACGGACATGGCTGGTTTCAAATACCTTTACTCACGTGTGTACAAGCGCCTCTTACTTTGATCAGGAAATAGAAACCTGCTCAGTAGTGTTTCCTCATATCACACTCACTGGATCAGAATCCTGTCCTCGCAGTGTTTTCTCCATGACGGGCAGGTCCGCCTACAAGTTTGGTTTCACTTACATGTGTTTTCTCTGAAAACAAAACAAAACCAAATGAACAGAACAGCAGGTGAATCAGACGCAGAGAGGCGACTGGTGGTTACGACGGGGGCGGGTCTGCGTCGGGGGCAACACAGGCAGAGGCGATACGGGGGCACAGAGTGTCAGTCATGATATAAATCAGTCACGGGGGTGAACGTGCAGCACGGAGAACGCAGCCGGGGATTCCGTCACATCTTCCTGTGCTGACGGGTGGCATCCTCACTAGCTGTGGTGAGGACTGAATAATGTGGAAAACAGTCAAAGCACCATGTTGTATCTTTGAAACCAATATAATGTTGTGTATCAACTCCAAAAAAGTATGTCTTAAAAAATCCTATATAAAAAGAGGTTTGGTGAATAAGCCCCAGGCCTCTCCCTGACGTGCGCACCTCCTTGCACACGCTCCCCTGCTCCACAGGAACGTCACCACACGCTGGGCATGCGAGCTTCTCCTGGGACCTGGAAGTGCACGTAGCTGCCGCCCCCTCTGCACGCGACCCCAGGCATCCAGACCGGCCTCCCTGTCACTGCTCTTACGAAGAACCCCCCACTCAAGCTGCAGACGCAGCCCTGCCAGCCAGCAGCTCCTTCCCTCTGGATTCCCCTAAAACAAACGCTTCCTCCTGCACACCCCTGCTCTCTCCATGAATGTCCCACCCCCGCCCCTTGGTGCCTTCCTTCCAGGCCGCTGTGCACCCACACCCCAGCCATGCTGTCAGTGGGGGCACATGCCCTTACTGTGATGAAGAGAACCCCCTGACCCAGCACCTAACCCCCAATTCAGGCTTCAGCAATCCCTGCCCTGAGGTCAGGCCGCTTGTGTTTCTAAATAAAGTTTTATTGGAACCCAGCCCCACTGGTTTTCCCATTGTCGTCTGGCTGCTTGCACCCAGGAAGGCAGCATTGCATGGGCGTGACAGGGACCACGTGGTCCTAGAGTCTAGAATGTTCCCGCGTGACTGGGAAGTTTGCTGCCTGCCCTTCTGTGTACCCTGTGGGGCCTCATCTGCGAGCCCAGTGTCCCCAGGCCTGGGACAACCACTCCCTGCCCCAGCGTCTCCAGCACACTTTACACTGAGGGATTTTTTTCCCTGTCTGTTGTTATGTCTTGAGATGTCTTCACGCTTTTCATCTACCTTAACGACCAATTATTTACCTTGATGTGTCATTCTCGTTATTTTACAACAGTTTGAATACTTATAATTTTTATGACTATATTTAATATTTATTCCTTAAAATACTCATTTTCTGGTTCTTAATTGAAGTATAGTTGATGTAATAGTTTTTCAATTTAAGAGTACAATGTAGTGTTAAATAATATTTATTTCCATTTCTTGATAAATTCTTTAATTTCTCTCATGAGTGTCTTGTAGGTTTCAGGATATAAGTCCTTCACTTCCTTGGTTAGGTTTAATCCTGACTATTTTACTCCTATTGATGTAGTTGTGAATGTAATGTTTTTTTTTTAATTTTTCTTTCTGTTAGTTCATTGTTAGTATACAGGAATGCAACAGATTTCTGTATATTAATTTTGTATCCTGCAAGTTTGCTGAATTCAGTTATTAGTTCTAGTAGTTTTGGGGAGGATTCTTTAGGGTTTTCTACATACAATATGATGTCCTCTGCAAACCCTGACAGTTTCACTTCTTCCGTACCAATCTGAATGCCTTTCATTTCCTTATGTTATCTGATCGCCATGGCCAGGACCTCCACAACTACACTGAATAAAAGTGGGAACAGTGAGCATCCTTATCTTCTTCCCGATCTTAAAGGAAAAGTTTTCAGCTTCTCACTGTTATGTATGATGTTGGCTGTGGGTTTCTCATATATGGCCTTTATTATGTTGAGGTACCTGCTCTCTATAGCCATTTTGTTGAGAGTTTCTATCATGAATGGATGTTGAATTTTGTCAAATGCTTTTTCAGCATGTATGGATAGGATCATGTGGTTTTTGCCCTTTTTGTTGATGTGGTGGACGGTGTTGATGCATTTTTGGAATGTTGTAACATCCTTGCATCCCTGAAGTAAATCCTACTTGGTGAGTATGGATGATCTTTTTGATGCATTTTTGAATTCTGTTTTCTAATACTTTGTTGAGTATTTTTGTATCTATGTTCTTCAGGGATATTTATCTGTAATTTTCTTTCTTTGTGGTGTCTTTGCCTGGTGTTGGTATTAGAGCGATGCTGGCCTCCTGGAATGCGTTTGGGTGTGTTCCTTCCTCCTCTACTTTCTCGAAAACTTTAAAGAGAACGGGTATCAGCTCTTCACTAACTGTTTGGTAAAATTCATCACTGAAGTCATCTGGTCCAGGCGTTTTGTTCTTAGGTAGTTTTTGATTAACAATTCAATTTTGTTGTTGGTAATTGGTGTGTTCAGATTTTCTGTTTCTTCCTGGGCCAGCCTTGGAAGGTTGTATTTTTCTAGAAAGTGGTCCATTTCTTGTAGGTTATCCAATTTGTTTGCATACAATTTTTCATAGTATTCTCTAATAATTACTTGTATTTCTGTGCTGTCTGTAGTGAATTTTCCCTTCTCATTTATGATTCTGCTTATGTGTGTAGACTCTCTCTTTTTCTCTTGCCAAGTCTGGCTAGGGGCTTATCAATTTTGTTTATTTTCTTAAAAAACCAGCTACTGCTTTCATTGATTCTTTCTATTGTTTTATTCTTCTCGATAGTATTTATTTCTGCTCTAATCTTTATTGTGTCCCTCCTTCTACTGACTTTGGGCCTCATCTGTTCTTCTGTTTCTATTTTCATTAATTATGAATTTAGACTGTCCTTATGGGATTATTCTTCTTTCATGAGGTAGGCCTTACTGCAATATATTTCCCTCTTAGCACGGCATTCACTCCATCCCACAGATTTTACAGTATTGAGTAATTCTTCATTTTGTCTCCATATATTGCTTGATCTCTGTTTTTATTTGGTAATCAATCCACTGATTATTTAGGAGCATGTTATTAAGCCTCCATGTGTTCATGGGTTTTTTGTTTTCTTTGCATAATTTATTTCTACTATCATACCTATGTTATCTGAGAACATGCTTGTTACAATTTCAATCTCTTTGAATTTACCGAGGCTCTTTTTTGTGGCCTAGTATATGATCTATTCTTGAAAATGTTCAATGGGCACTTGACAAGAATGTGTATCATGCTTATTTTTGGGTGGAGTGTTCTGTAGATGTCTGTTAGGTCCATCTGTTCTAATGTGCTGTTCAGTGCCTCTGTCTCCTTACTTATTTTCTGTCTGGTTTATCTGTCCTTTGGACTGAATTGCATGTTGAAGTCACCTAAAATGAATGGATTGTTTTGTATTTCCCCCTTTAATTCTGTTAGTATTTGTTTCACATATGTAGGTGCTCCTGTGTTGGGTGCAGAGTTATTTATAATGGTTATATCCTTTTGTGGACTGACCCCTTTATTACTGTGATGTCCTTCTTTGCCTCTTGTTACTTTCTTTGTTTTGAAGTCTATTTTGTCTGATACAAATACTGCAACTCCTGCTTTTTTCTCCCTATTTGTGGCATGAAATATCTTTTTCCAATCCTTCACTTTGAGTGTGTGTATGTCTTTGGGGTTTTGAAGTCTCTTGTAGGCAGCATATAGACAGGTCTTCTTTTTTTTTATCCATTCAGTGACTGTAAGTCTTTTCATTGGTGCATTTAAACCATTTACATTTAATGGGGTTATCAGTGGGTATGTACCAATTGCCATTGCAGGCTTCAGATCCATGGTAACCAAAGGTTCAAGGGAAACCTCCTTACTGTCTGACAGGCTAATTTAATTCACGTAGTATGCTCTTACAAATGTATTCCAAAGGTTCCTTTTTCCCCCCTTCTTTGTCTTTCAACTCCATTCTTATACACCATGTATCATATTGTGTACTCCCTGTCAGTCCTTTGACTGACATTGGAGGTGGTTGATTTGATTTTGCATCTGCTGAGTAATTAATGTTCTACTTTCTTTACTATGGTTTTTTTCTTCTAGTGATAGGTAGTTAGCCTTAGAAACACTTGCATCTATAGCAGTCCCCATAAAATACAGTTTGCAGTAGGTTAATTCTCTCAGCTTTTCCTGATCTGGAAATTGTTTAATCCTTCCTTCAAATTTAAATGATAATCTTGCCAGAATAGAGTATTCTTGGTTCAAGTCCCTTCTGCTTAATTGCATTAAATATATCATGCCACGCCCTTCTGGACTGTAAGGTTTCTGCTGAGAAGTCTGATGATAATCTGATGGGTTTTCCTTTTTAGGTGATCTTTTTTCTCTCTCTGGCTGCTTTTAATACTCTGTCATTATCCATGATCTTTGCCCTTTTAATGATTACATGTCTTGGTGTTGTCCTCCTTGCGTACCTTGTGTTGGGAGATCTGTGCACATCCATGGCCTGAGAGACTCTCTCCTTCCCCATACTGGGAAATTCTCTACAGTTACCTTCTCATGGACAGTTTCTATCCCTCTCCTTTCTCTTCTTCTGGTAACCGTATACTGCGAATATCGCTCCATTTATTCTGTTCACACAGTTCTCTCAATATCCTTTCATTCCTAGAGATTCTCTTTTTCTCGGTGCCTCAGCTTCTTTGTATTTCTGTTCCCTGATTTCTAGGTTCACTTACTGTCTAACCTACTTCATCTAATATGCTTTTATTTATTTATTTATTTATTTATTTATTTATTTATTTATTTATTTATTTATTTGAAATAATTAATCTACAATTACATGAAGAACATTGTTTACCAGGCTCCCGCCTTCACCACGTCCCCCCCACATACCCCTTCACACTCACTGTCCATCTGTGTAGTAAGATGCTGTAAAATCACTACTTCCCTTCTCTGTGTTGCACAGCCCTCCCCGTGCCCCCCATTATACATGCTAATTGTAAGGCCCCCTTTCTTTTTACCTGCCCTTCTCCCTCCCTTCCCACTCATCCTACCCAGTCCCTTTCCCTTTGGTAACTGTTAGTCCATTCTTGGGTTCTGTGCTTCTGCTGCTCTTCTGTTCCTTCAGTTTTCTTTTGTTCTTATACTAAACATATGAATGAAATCATTGCGTCCTTGTCTTTCTCCGCCTGGCTTATTTCACTGAGCATAATACCCTCTAGCTCCATCCATGTTGTTGCAAATGGTAGGATTTGTTTTTTTTCTTATAGCTGAGTAATATTCCATTGTGTATATGTACCATATCTTTTTATCCATTCATCTACTGATGGACATTTAGGTTGCTTCCATATCTTGGCTATTGTAAATAGTGCAGTGATAAACATAGGGGTGCCTCTGTCTTTTCAAAATGAAGTGCTGCATTTTTAGGGTAAATTCCTAGGAGTGGAATTCCTGGGTCAAATGGTATTTCTGTTTTGAGCATTCTGAGGAACCTCCATACTGCTTTCCACAATGGTTGAACTAGTTTACATTCCCACCATCAGTGTAGGAGGGTTCCCCTTTCTCCACAACCTCACCAACATTTGTTGTTCTTTGTCTTTTTGATGATGGTGATCCTTACTGGTGTGAGGTGAATCTCATTGTGGTTTTAATTTGCATTTCTCTGATGATTAGCAATGTGGAGCATCTTTTCATGTGTCTGTTGGCCATCTGAATTTCTTCTTTAGAGAACTGCCTATTCAGCTCCTCTGCCCATTTTTTAATTGGATTATTTGCTTTTTGTTTGTTGAGGCATGTGAGCTCTTTATATATTTTGATGTCAACCCTTTATCAGATCTGTCAATTATGAATATATTCTCCCATACTGTAGGATACCTTTTTGTTCTATTGATGGTGTCCTTTGCTGTACAGAAGCTTTTTAGCTTGATATAGTCCCACTTGTTCATTTTTGCCTTTGTTTCCCTTGCCCAGGGAGATATGTTCATGAAGAAGTCACTCATGTTTATGTCCATAAAATTTTTTAAATTTTGTTATCATTAATCTACAATTACATGAAGGACATTATGTTTACTAGGCTCCCCCCTTCACCAAGTCCCCCCTACATCCCCTCACAGTCACTATCCATCAACATAGCAAGATGCTGTAAAATCATTACTTGTCACCAAGTTCACAGTCACTGTCCTTCAACATAGTAAGATGCTGTAAAATCACTACTTGTGTTGTACAGCCCTCCCCTTGCCCCCCAACACTATACATGCTAATCATAATGCCCCTTTTCTTTTTTTCCCACCCTTATCCCTCCCTTCCCACCCGTCCTCCCCAGTCCCTTTCCCTTTGGTAGCCATTAGTCCATTCTTGGGTTCTGTGATTCTGGTGCTGTTTTATTCCTTCAGTTTTCTTTTGTTCTTATACTAAACATATGAATGAAATAATTTGGTCCTTGTCTTTCTCTGCCTGGCTTATTTCACTGAGCATAATACCCTCTAGCTCCATCCATGTTGTTGCGACTGGTAGGATTTGTTTTTTTTTATGGCTGAGTAATATTCCATTGTGTATATGTACCACATCTTCTTTATCCATTCATCTACTGATGGACACTTAGGTTGCTTCCATTTCTTGGCTATTGTAAATAGTGCAGCAATAAACATAGGGGTGCATCTGTCTTTTTCAAACTGGAGTGTTGCATTCTTAGGGTAAATTCCTAGGAGTGGAATTCCTGGGTCAAATGGTATTTCTATTTTGAGCATTTTGAGGAACCACCATACTGCTTTCCACAATGGTTGAACTAATTTACATTCCCACCAGCAGTGTAGGAGGGTTCCCCTTTCTCCACAACCTCGCCAACATTTGTTGTTGTTTGTCTTTTGGATGGTAGCCATCCTTACTGGTGTGAGATGATATCTCATTGTGGTTTTAATTTGCATTTCTCTGATGACAAGTTATGTGGAGCATCTTTTCATGTGTCTGTTGGCCATCTGAATTTCTTCTTTAGAGAACTGTCTATTCAGCTCCCCTGCCCATTTTTTTTTTGAGAGGGCATCTCTCATATTTATTGATCAAATTGTTGTTAACAACAATAAAATTCTGTATAGGGGACTCAATGTTCAATGCACAATCATTAATCCACCCCAAGCCTAATTCTCATCAGTTTCCAATCTTCTGAAGCATAACGAACAAGTTCTTACATGGTGAACAAACTCTTACATAGTGGATAAGTTCTTACATGGTGAACAGTACAAGGGTAGTCGTCACAGAAACTTTTGGTTTTGATCACGCATTATGAACTATAAACAGTCAGGTCAAATATGAATATTTGTTTGATTTTTATACTTGATTTATATGTGAATCCCACATTTCTCTATTATTATTATTATTATTATTATTTTTTTTTTTAATAAAATGCTGAAGTGGTAGGTAGATGCAAAATACCGGTAGAAAACCTAACAGTGCTGTAAGAGAGAAATGTAGATGATCAGGTCTGTGCCTATAGACTAAGTATTAATCCAAGCTAGACAAGGGCAACAAAACATCCATGGATGTAGAAGATTTCTCTCAAAACAGGGGTGGTGAGGTTGTTAGCCTCACCTCTGTTGATCCCCAATTTCTCACCTGATGGCCCCCCTGCAACTGTGCCTGTCTTAGGTTGTTCCTCCTTTGAGGAATCTTACCCGTCTCTGGCTAACCAACTGTCTTCTGGGGCCATACAGGGAAATGCAAAGTTGGTAAGTGAGAGAGAAGCAATATTCTTTGAAAAGGTTAGCTTTTTACTTCTTTGCAGATTTATGCCCTGTGGCTTCTATGCCCAGCATTTGTCTTGAGGCATCTTTACCACTTGGAAGAATTATGATACTCGGTAAATTTGATATGAGGCACGAATTCTATTTAAGGGTTGTAATTAGGGAGGAAGAAGAAAAGCTATAGAGGTAGCAGGCGGAAGAAAACAGGGGAAGACTGATTATTTCTTTGACATATCTTCTTGTAGAGTAACTTCAGCATGTATAGGTTTTAAACTACTAATTAAATTGCACACACACATTAACATAATAGGAATACAGTCGCATAACCAAAGCAGACCTATAATTATCAGCCATCTCCAGTGAAACCAAGAAAACCAGTTAGGCACCCTAGGCATTTATGAAAATTTATCTATGATATGATGGAGATTGTCCAACTGAACTTGAACAGTCTGAGAGAAATCAGACAAATTATAACAACCCATTCCTGGGAACTGTTCACATCGCATATGTTCTTTTAACAGTAGATAGTCTGTAGTTGTAAGATTTTGGAGCGCTACAACTTGCACTTCTCCTAATTCTTGGTTGAGTTCCAACAGTATAGAGCCAGTCAAATTTGTTGTTTTACTGTATGCACAGGCCAGCTTAGATATCTCCTTCTTCATTCCCATGGCAAGTCCAGGAACCGGTGGGATGAATGCAGCTACAACTGTAGCAGCGACTGGATCTTAGCCAAATTAGGCTTCGGTCCTCTGTATAAACACAAACAGACCCTTTACCCACACTTTGATATGCCCTTTATACCATTGTGTAGAACTCATTGGAGGTCACCACACAGGAACTGCTTTTTTTTTTAAGAGAAAGGAATATTATCAGAAAAATGTACCTCCATAGCCGATCATCTGACACCCTTTAAGATCAAAATTAAGGATATTTAAAGCATGCATTAATCATTGATTTACAGTTAGTTTTATCCTATCAGGGAGTAATCCACCTTTTCTTTCTTTTTTTTTTTTTGTTATCATTAACCTACACTTACATGAAGAACACTATGCCTACTAGGCTCTCCCCTATACCAGGTCCCCCCCACAAGCCTCCCTACAGTCACCGACCATCAGCATAGCAAAATGCCACAGAATCACCACTTGTCCTCTCTGTGCTGTACATCCCTCCCCTTTTCCCACCCCCCATTATGCATGCTAATCTTAATACTCCCCTTCTTCTCTCCCTCCCCTTATCCCTCCCTCCCCACCCATCCTCCTCAGTCCCTTTCCCTTTGGTACCTGTTAGTCCATTCTTGGGTTCTGTGATTCCATTGCTGTTTTGTTCCTTCAGTTTTTCCTTTGTTCTTATACTCCACAGATGAGTGAAATCATTTGGTATTTCTCTTTCTCTGCTTGGCTTATTTCACTGAGCATAATACTCTCCAGCTCCATCCATGTTGCTGCAAATGGTAGGATTTGCCCTCTTCTTATGGCTGAGTAGTATTCCATTGTATATATGTACCACATCTTCTTTATCCATTCATCTACTGATGGACATTTAGGTTGCTTCCAATTCTTGGCTATTGTAAATAGTGCTGCGATAAACATAGGGGTGCATTTGTCTTTTTCAAACTTGATTGCTGTATTCTTAGGGTAAATTCCTAGGAGTGGAATTCCTGGGTCAAATGGTAAGTCTGTTTTGAGCATTTTGAGGAACCTCCATACTGCTTTCCACAATGGTTGAACTAATTTACATTCCCACCAGCAGCGTAGGAGGGTTCCCCTTTCTCCACAGCCTCACCAACATTTGTTGTTGTTTGTTTTTTGGATGGTAGCCATCCTTACTGGTGTGAGGTGATACCTCATTGTAGTTTTAATTTGCATTTCTCTCATAATTAGCAATGTGGGGCATCTTTTCATGTGTCTGTTGGCCATCTGAACTTCTTCTTTAGAGAACTGCCTATTCAGCTCCTCTGCCCATTTTTTAATTGGATTATTTGCTTTTTGTTTGTTGAGGCATGTGAGCTCTTTATATATTTTGGATGTCAACCCTTTATCAGATCTGTCATTTATGAGTATATTCTCCCATACTGTAGGATACCTTTTTGTTCTATTGATGGTTTCTTGCTGTACAGAAGCTTTTCAGCTTAATATAGTCCCACTTGTTCATTTTTGCTGTTGTTTTCTTTGCCCAGGGAGATATGTTCAAGAAGAGGTCACTCATGTTTATGTCTAAGAGGTTTTTGCCTATGTTTTTTTCCAAGAGTTTTATGGTTTCATGACTTACATTCAAGTATTTGATCCATTTCGAGTTTACTTTTGTGTCTGGTGTTAGACAGTGATCCAGTTTCATTCTCCTACATGGAGCTGTCCAGTTTTGCCAGCACCATCTGTTGAAGAGACTGTCATTTCCCCATTGTATGTCCATGGCTCCTTTATCAAGTATTAATTGGCCATATATGTTTGGGTTAATGTCTGGAGTGTCTATTCTGTTCCACTGGTCTGTGGCTCTGTTCTTGTGCCAGTACCAAATTGTCTTGATTACTGTGGCTTTGTAGTAGGGCTTGAAGTTGGGGAGCGAGGTCCCCCCCCTCCCACTTTATTCTTCCTTCTCAGTATTGCTTTGGCTATTCGGGGTCTTTGGTATTTCCATATGAATTTTTGAACTATTTGTTCCAGTTCATTGAAGAATGCTGTTGGTAATTTGATAGGGATTGCATTGAATCTGTATATTGCTTTGGGCAGAATGGCCATTTTGATGATATTAATTCTTTCTAGCCAGGTGCATGGGATGAGTTTCCATTTGTTAGTGACCTCTTTAATTTCTCTTACGAGTGTCTTGTAGTTTTCAGGGTGTAGGTCTTTCACTTCCTTGGTTAGGTTAATTCCTAGGTATTTTATTCTTTTTGATGCTCTTGTGAATGGAACTGTTTTCCTGATTTCTCTTTCTATTAGTTCATTGTTAGTGTATAGGAAAGCTACAGATTTCTCTGTGTTAATTTTGTATCCTGCAACCTTGCTGAATTCCGTTATTAGTTCTAGTAGTTTAGCAGTAGAGTCTTTAGGGTTTTTTATGTACAATATCATGTCATCCACAAATAGTGACAATTTGACTTCTTCTTTACCAATCTGGATTCCTTGTATTTCTTTGTTTTGTCTAATTGCCATGGCTAGGACGTCCGGTACTATGTTGAATAACAGTGGGGAGAGTGGGCATCCCTGTCTTGTTCCCGATCTCAGAGGAAAAGCTTTCAGCCTCTCGCTGTTCAGTATGATATTGGCTGTGGGTTTATCATATATGGCCTTTATTATGTTGAGGTACTTACCCTCTATGCCCATTTTGTTGAGAGTTTTTATCATGAATGGATGTTGAATTTTGTTGAATGCTTTTTCAGCATCTATAGAGATGATCTTGTGGTTTTTGTCCTTTTTGTTGATGTGGTGGATGATGCTGATGGATTTTCGAATGTTGTACTATCCTTGCATCCCTGGGATGAGTCCCACTTGGTCATGGTGTATGATCCTCTTTATGTATTTTTCAATTCGGTTTGCTAATATTTTGTTGAGTATTTTTGCGTCTACATTCATCAGGGTTATTGGTCTGTAGTTTTCTTTTTTGGTGGGGTCTTTGTCTGGTTTTGGTATTAGGGTGATGTTGGCTTCATAGAATGAGTTTGGGAGAATTCCCTCTTCTATTTTTTGGAAAACTTTTAGGAGAATGGGTATTATGTCTTCTCTGTATGTCTGTTAAAATTCCAAGGTAAATTCATCTGGCCCAGGGGTTCTGTTCCTTGGTAGTTTTTTGATTACTGATTCAGTTTCATTGATGGTAATTGGTCTGTTTAGATTTTCTGTTTCTTTCTGGGTCAGTCTTGGAAGGTTGTATTTTTCTAGGAAGTTGTCCATTTCTCCTAGGTTTTCTAGCTTGTTAGCATATAGGTTTTCATAGTATTCTCTAATAATTCTTTGTATTTCTGTGGGGTCCGTCGTGATTTTTCCTTTGTCAATTCTGATTCTGTTGATGTGTGTTGA
The DNA here is from genome assembly GCF_040802235.1 of Manis javanica. Taxonomy (NCBI): domain Eukaryota; kingdom Metazoa; phylum Chordata; class Mammalia; order Pholidota; family Manidae; genus Manis; species Manis javanica. The sequence goes on from NC_133172.1 coordinate 2,228,052, forward strand.
CTCTCTTTTTCTCTTAATAAATCTGGCTAGAGGCTTATCTACTTTGTTTATTTTCTCGAAGAACCAGCTCTTGGTTTCATTGATTTTTTCTGTGTTTTGTTCCTCTCAATTTTATTTCTTCTCTGATCTTTATTATGTCCCTCCATCTGCTGACCTTAGGCCTCATTTGTTCTTCTTTTTCCAATTTCAATAGTTGTGACATTAGACTATTCATTTGGGATTGTTCTTCCTTCTTTAAATATGCCTGGATTGCTATATACTTTCCTCTTAAGACTGCTTTTGCTGCGTCTCACAGAAGTTGGGGCTTTGTGTTGTTGTTGTCATTTGTTTCCATGTATTTCTGGATCTCCATTTTAATTTGGTTGTTGGTCCATTGCTTATTTAGGAGCATGTTGTTAAGCCTCCATGTGTTTGTGAACCTTTTTGTTTTCTTTGTACAATTTATTTCTAGTTTTATACTTTGTGATCTGAAAAGGTAGTTGGTTGGTAGGATTTCAATCCTTTGGAATTTACTGAGACTCTTTTTGTGGCATAGTATGTGGTCTATTCTGGAGAATGTTCCATGTATACTTGAGGAGAATGTGTATCCTGTTGCTTTTGGATGTAGAGTGCTATAGATGTCTATTAGGTCCATCTGTTCTAGTGTGTTGTTCAGTGCCTCTGTGTCCTTACTTATTTTCTGTCTGGTAGATCTGTCCTCTGGAGTGAGTGGTGTGTTGAGTCTCCCAAAATGAATGCATTGCATTCTATTTCCTCCTTTAATCCTGTTAGTGTTTGTTTCACATATATTGATACTCCTGTATTGGGTGCATATATGTTTAGAATGGTTATACCCTCTTGTTGGACTGAGCCCTTTATCATTATGTAATGTCCTTCTTTATCTCTTGTTACTTTCTTTATTTTGAAGTCTATTTTGTCTGATACTAGTATTGCAACACCTGCTTTTTTCTTTTTCTTGTTTGCATGGAATATCTTTTCCCATCCCTTGACTTTTTTTTGAGAGGGCATCTTTCATATTTATTGATCAAATGGTTGTTAACAACAATAAAATTTTGTATAGGGGACTCAATGCACAATCATGAATCAACCCCAAGCCTAATTCTCAACAGTCTCCAATCTTCTAAAGCATAACAAACAAGTTCTTACATGGTGAATAAGTTCTTACATGGTGAACAGTACAAGGGCAGTCATATCACAGAAACTTTCAGTTTTGATCACATATTGTTAACTATAAACAAGTCAGATATGATTTTTCAATTTGATTTTTATACTTGACTTATATGTGAATCCCACATTTCTCCTTTATTTTTTAAAAATAAAATGCTGAAGTGGTAGGTAGATGCAAAATACCGGTAGAAACCCTAACAGTGCTGTAAGAGGGCAAATGTAGATGATCAGGTCTGTGCCTATAGACTAAGTATTAATCCAAGCTAGACAAGGGTAACAAAACATCCATGGATGCAGAAGATTTCTCTCAAAACCGGGGTGGTGAGGTTGTTAGCCTCACCTCTGTTGATCCCCAATTTCTCACCTGATGGCCCCCCTGCAACTGTGCCTGTCTTAGGTTGTTCCTCCCTTGAGGAATCTTACCCGTCTCTGGCTAACCAGCCATCTTCCGGGGCCATACAGGGAAATGCAAAGTTGGTAAGTGAGAGAGAAGCAATATTCTTTGAAAAGGTTAGCTTTTTACTTCCTTGCAGATTTATGCCCTGTGGCTTCTATGCCCAGAATTTGTCTTGAGGCATCTTTACCACTTGGAAGAATTATGATACTCAGTAATCTTTGATATAAGGCATGAATTCTACTAAAGGGTACAATTAGGAAGGAAGAAGAAAAGCTATAGAAGTAGCAGATGGAAGAAAACATGGGAAGATAGATTATTTCTTTAACATAACTTCTTGTAGAGTAACATCAGCATGTATAGGTTTTAACAAACTACTAATTAAATTGCATACACACATTAACAGTATAGGAATACAGATACATAACAAAAGCAGACCTACAATTACCAGCCATATCCAGTGAAACCAAGAAAACCAGTTAAGTACCCTAGGCATTTGTGAAAACTTATCAATAATATGATGGATATTGTCTAACTGAATTTGAATAGTTTGAGAAAAATCAGACAAATTAAAACAACACATTCCTGGGAACTGTACACATCCCATATGTTCTTTTAACAGTAGATAGCTCCATCCCTTGACTATTAATCTGTGCATGTCTTTGGGTTTGAGGTGAGTTTCTTGTAAGCAGCATATAGATGGGTCTTTTTTTTTATCCATTCTATTACTCTGTGTCTTTTGATTGGTGCATTCACTCTATTTACATTTAGGGTGACTATTGAAAGATATGTTCTTATTGCTATTGCAGGCTTTAGATTCGTGGTTACCAAAGGTTCAAGGTTAGCTGGTTTACTACCTTACTGTCTCACAACTTGCTTACTGAGCTATTATAAACACAGTCTGATGATTATTTCTCTACCTCCTTATTCCTCCTCCTCCATTCTTCAAATGTTGGGTGTTTTGTTCTGTGCTCTTTTTAGGAGTGCTCCCATCTGGAGCAGTCCCTCTAAGATACCCTGTAGAGGTGGTTTGTGGGAGGCAAATTCCCTCAACTTTTGCTTGTCCAGGAATTGTTTAATCCCTCCTTCATATTTAAATGATAATCATGCTGGATACACTATACTTGGTTCAAGGCCCTTCTGTTTCATTGCATTAAATATATCATGCCATTCTCCTCTGGCCTATAAAGTTTCTGTTGAGAAGTCTGTTGATAGCCTGATGGGTTTTCTTTTGTAGGTGACCTTTTTTCTCTCTCTGGCCGCCTTTAATGCTCTGTCCTTGTCCTTGATCTTTTCCATTTTAATTATTATGTGTCTTGGTGTTGTCCTCTTTGGGTCCCTTCTCTCGGGAGTTCTGTGTGCTTCCATAGTCTGAGTAACTATTTCCTCCCCCAGTTTGGGGAGGTTCTCAGCAATTATATCTTCAAAGACACTTTCTATCCCTTTTTCTTTCTCTTCTTCTTCTGGTACCCCTGTAATGCTGATATTGTTCCTTTTGGATGGGTCACACAGTTAGTTCTCTTAATATCGTTTCATTCCTAGAGATCCTTTTATTTCTCTCTGCATCAGCTTCTATGCTTTCCTGTTCTCTGGTTTCTATTCCATCAATGGCCTCTTGCATCTTATTCATTCTTTTTATAAATCCTTCCAGAGTTTGTTTCACTTCTGTAATCTCCCTGCAGATGTCTGTAATCTCCCTCCAGACATCATCCCTTAACTCTTGCATATTTCTCTGCAGCTCTGTCAGCATGTTTATGATTTTTATTTTGATTTCTTCTTCAGGGAGACTGGTTAGGTCTCTCTCTGCAGATCCTCTCTCAGGTGTTGTCTGAAATATTTTGGACTGGACTAAATTTTTTTTGCCTTTTCATGGTGATAGCAGTGGCTGTAGGCAGGTTGCGGGTGTGTCAGCTGGGAGAAGAAAGTCCTTTCCTGCTTGCTGGATGCCTAGCCCTTCTCTGCCGCCTGTGTTGGTTACCCACACTCCTGGAGCAGCCACAGGGTTAATCCCCTAAGCTGCTATGGGAAGGGTCTCCATCAGAGCAGCACAGAGCCCTGCGGGGGTTGGCAGGCATGCCAGGTGCACCCCTCTGTGATAGCGGTGCTCCTGCCGGACAGCTGTGTGGCAGCAGCGGCCTTAGGGTCTGGCCCAGGCGGCTGTGCATTGGGCTAGGATTCTGGTCAGCAGCTGGAAGTGTGCCTGTTCCCTCTGACTCTGCTGCAGGTGCATGCGGGGCCCTCCCACGTGGACGTCTCCAGTACTACTCTGGCTCTACTGCCACCGGAGTGCATGAGCCACACCCAGGCTGTTCAGTTGCTGCTGCTGTGGGCTCACACATGCCTCTCCTGGTCCCCTCTGGCACCATTCTAATATACTTTTGGATCCCTTCATTGTAGGTTTCATTTCACATTCAGTATTCTTAAGCATTTGTATCTCATTCCTAATTTCCTCCCTGATTTCTTGAATATTTTTCTGTAGCTCCATGAGCATGTTTATGATTTTTATTTTGAAACCCATTTCAGGAAGATTGATAAATTCAGCTTTACTAAGACCTCTTTCTTCTGTTTGTGGGATTTTGGTTTGAACCCGGTTCCTCTGACATTTCAACTTTGTAGGTGGCACCCTCTACTGTCCCGAGGCTCTACTCTCTGCCAATGCTCAGCCTGTGGAGTGGTGACAGGGGTCACAGGTGAGTGGCACTGGTGCCTATTAGGAAGAAAGTGGTCTTTCCTGCTTCCTGGCTGCAGAGCCATCTCCACTGCCAGGGCCAGTGGGTCAAGCATGCAAGTGGAAGCTTCTGTGCTTTGCAATTATTGTTGCCATAAGTGGTGCCACCCTCTGGCTGGCCTGGCACAATAGTTGGGATAGTCAGTTTGCAAGCCGATGCTAGCCAGGAGGAAGGTGAGGCAGGCTGTGTATCATGGTGGGTGGCACCAGAGCTGCATAGTTAATGAGGGAATGGAGCACCTGAGGTTCCTAAATGTTCCCAACCTGCTGGGTCTGGAAAATTTTCTCCACCTGTTCTTTCTCCTGAGCAGGAAGTTCAGTGCAATCCCTGTCCCTTTTCCACCCATGTCACCATTAGGAAGTCTCTAAGACAGCCTGCCTTTCTTTGGTCCCAGAGTGGCTGGATGTGGAACCTGTTTTCCACAGGCAGCTGGAATCTCCATCTCTCCAAGTATTCTGCCTGTGTCAGCACTCCAACCCCAGTAATCTCCAGAACACCATGTAATGTTGGTTCATTCTCCCAGAACAGACTTCCAGGGCTGGTTGTTCCACAGTCCTAGGCCTCCACCCCCTCCCTAATCTGTTTCCCTTCCTCCATCCATTGAGCTGCAGTGGGAGAAGGGATTTTATCTCTCTGGATCATGGCTTTGGTACATTACCCTTTTCCTTGAGTTAAGCTGACAAGTGTAGACAGTCTGCTGCAGACTTCTTTCCTGTTGCTCTTTCAGGATTTGATGGATTTGTTATATCTTCAAATTATATATGGTTTTGGGAGCAGGTTTCTGTCTCACCTCTCATTCCATCATCTTTAACCCCTCCAGCAATTCTACAAAAATTTTCCCTTGTATTGAAATTTTAAATGGTACTTTTTCATAATTATTTCTGCCAGTTTATTATTATACAGAAATGCAACATTTTAGTATGCAGAAACATGTAGCGATATTGTATCCTGCACCTTTACTGAATTCCTTTCTTAATTTTAATTAAGTTTTTTTTGTGGAGTTTTAGTTTTCTAATTATAGCATGTCATCTGCAAATAGTGACAATTTCATTTCCCCCATACCAATTTGCATGTCTTTTATTTCCTTTTCTGGGCTGAGTGCTGTGGCTGGGATTTCCAGGATCATGTTGAGTGACAGTGGTGGGTGTGCGCATCCTGGTGTGGCTCAGCTTCTCACCACTCACTGCACTGTGAGTGGTGTGTTTGTCACGTGTGGGCCTTAGTATGTTGAGCTACATTGCCTTTGTACCCTCTTTGGTGACAGCTTTTATGGCTGAATTTTGAATTTATCAAAAGCTTTTTCTTCAACTGTTGAGATGATCATGTGATATTTATCCTTTAATCTGTTAATGAGGTGTATCACATTTATGGATTTTCAGATATTGAGCCATCCTTGCATCCCTTATACAAATCCTACATGGCTGTGCACAATGATCCTTTCAGTGTCCTTTTGAATTTGGTATGCTTACATTTTTCTTGAAATTTTCTGGGTGTACATTCCTATGGATATTGGTCGTTAATTTTCTTTTGTGTAGGATCTTTGTTAGGTTATGGTATTGAAATAATACTAGTCTCAAAACGAATGTGGAATCATTCCTTCCTGTTATCATTTGAAATTATTTGCGTATGTTAGGGAAAGATACCAATTTTAATGGATGGATTCTGCCACAACACTGCACACAGTAGTATCATAACTCCACATGCACTTTGGGAACACCCTTGTCTTCTCTGAACAATCATTTATCACAAGGAGATGTCATTTCACCACATATTTCCTCCACATATTTCCTTCTCCTGGAGAATGAAGATTATAAGTAGAAACAGTAATGAGTCTATTAAAAGATACAGAGATGATGTCTTTACAGGGGAGAACCCTGCAGCAGTTAATTCAATGAGTTCAAAAGGAAGAGGAGAACAGTGGGGGAGTCATGGTGCAGAACGGCTGCTGTGCTGCATTCTGGATGTTCTGAGTGATTATAGCTTTCACTCCAGCCACACAGCTAAACGTAGGTAAACATCATTGACCGAAAGCAGTGTAAGGTGAATAATAAACGTTTGAGGGAATCAAGAGAATCCTGTTAACAATGGTACCGTGGGAATCTGATGTCCCATCATATTCCCTGTACTGGCTGGCTCAGTGTGCCCTTCTGCTGTGACAGAGTCACTGTGCTTAAAGGACTTTCCCCAAGAGACCATAACTTAATGACAAACTACAGAATGGAGAAAGAATTTGTGAATCTTATACACACAGGGATCAATATACAGATTATATATTTTAAACACCTCACAAATGAACGACAGCACCCCAATATGAAAATGGGCCATGAGCATGAGTAGCTGATTCTCCAAAAATATACAAATTGCCACTATGTGCACAGAAATACACTCAAGATCATTGCATCCTGGGTAAACACAAGGGAAAACCACATGTACATACTTCTTCATACCTGTTTGACTGGCTGTAATCCAACATAGAAAATCCGTTTCGGAGAGAGTGTGGAAAAATTGGCACCTTTGTGCATTGGTGGTGGGAATATGAAATGATGCAGGAGCTTTGCAACAAATGTTTGGTGATTGACCAAATGACTATGCATAGAAATACCACATGACAATGAAATTTCACTCTTAGGTATGTGTCCCAAAGAATTCAAAGCAGTGAATTCCCAGATACTTCTACACCAGTGTTCAAAATGGTGTTATTTTCAACAGTCTAAAGGTGGAAACAAAACAACTGTTCATGCACAGATGAATGTGTAAACAAAACGTCATATACATAAATAAAAGGGTTCCAGTTTCAACCACAAAAGTGAATCAAGGTTTCATGTGTGCTACAAATTGGAGTGACGTTGAAAACATTTTTCTGACTTAGACAATGCAGACACGGACGGACAAACACTGTGTGAATCTGGTCATGGGAAGCACCAGGCCAGGCACATGCAAGGGAGTTAAAAGAGCAGAGGGACAGCTGAGAGCAAGAAGAGGTGGGATTTATTCTTTAATGGGCCCCAGCTGGTTGGGGATGATGACAAGCCCTGGGTACAGAGTGCTGAGGCTCACAGATGTTGTAAGTGTATTTAATGCCAAAGACATGCACTTAGAAATGGTCAAGTCATGAATATGATATTCTGCACAGTCACAAACAAGGACAAATTATAAAAGCAGTTAACTGGTAAATGATTACTAACTATAACATCAGGGATGATATAGAAGCTGACATCTATGTATTTAATATTTCAAGAATTATTTCCAACAATTTAAGAGCAAAACTGGGGAGTTCTAGGATCCCTAAAGATCAGCAGGAAGGGGCTCACAGTGGGGAAACACAAAGCCAAAACATTACATGTCTGTATCAACCAGAGCTGAAGGTCTAAAAAGACAGTGATGTAAAAAGTGAAAACCAAATTCATCGTGTAGAAGATGACGAAGGTGACCACCAGCATCAGGATGGTGTGGGTGGCTCTGGTCTCTGGGGGGCAGCTGTGGGGGCCCTTGGGGGTGTGAATATGCTGCACCCTCTGGTGATGTCTGTGAAGGAGACTCACCATGGAGCCACTGGCCCAGACCATGAGGCCAATAAATATGCCATCTGGACATGATAACACAATGCCAATGCCGGTCCTGGGAATCGAAGATGAGCAAAACCACCTGCCCTGTGTGTCGGTATCATTTCCCGTGTTCTGTGCAGCAGTGACTTTCAAGGCAATATAGGTATTTGTTAATGCAGCAAACACCCAGCAGACACAGCAGGAAGGTCCAGGGACCTTGGAGACTCTCCTGAGCATCATCCTCTGTACTCTCCCAGGGATGAGTGTGAAGAACTGGCAGTTGCTCAGAACACAGGTGCAGCACAGGGTGCAACTGCGAGCCAATCTCTGTGTATAATATACAGCTTTACACCCAAGACTGGACAGGAAGTTGCTCAAAAGAAAAAAAGCCATTGTGTGGGGAATCCCATAGGAGAGAAGAGCCAGGAGATTGGCCAAGGCCATGTGGGTGAGAACCACGTGTGTGGGTCTCTGCTTGTGGCCACACAAGACTGGGGAGACATTATGGAAAAAGAGGGTGACATTGGCCAGTGTCCCAAATCCAATCTGTACCAGAAAGGTGGTTTTCAGAGCCACTTCCCCTGTGGCTCTTAGGACATGTTTCTGAAAAGTCATGGAGAAGCCGTCAGGGAGGCCTGGAGACAAAGGGGGCTGTGCTGGTGGTGACGTCAGCAGCCTTCTTACGTAACCAGCATTGGAAAGGATCCTTTCCCTTTCTTCTCCTGCAAAGGGAGACACTTCGTCCTCTGTAGAGACGGCTTTACCTGGAGGATATACACCTGATGCCTGCTAGTATTTACAACATTATCATTTTGTATTTATTTCCCTTTATTTTCTGCCTGTCATAAATGTACAGTCCTGGAAATGAGGAACCATCTCTGGTGTTCCACTGCTGTCCAATAGGTGCCCATAGATTGTCCCGAGTGTGACTGTGCCCCAGAGGACAAGGGGACATGCTGCTCCCCTGACATACCTTGGTCACCTGCCTATTGTACAGATGGCTCACCTACAACCATGAAGTGGAGAGTTCAAAAACATTGCTGAGATTGTAATATTATCAAACTAACTTCATTACATACTTTGGAACCATAATCCATAGAGTGAGCAGATACAAAATACGTTTACAAAATCACTAGCTGTTTCTGATATCTGGCTTTTCGTGTAATGCACTTGGAAGTCACCACTACATTCTAAAAATAGTTTACAACCGAAAATCAAAAAATTCTTGGATCCGTAAGAGAGTTGAGAACCCCGGGGACATCACTGCCTTGGTGCTGGGATGGTGAGAAGGGAATACTGGCCATGAAGACTTCCTGGATCTGAGACCCTGAGAGGAGACCATGGCCAGAGCTGTGGTGGGGGTAGGGAAGCCCACCCTGTACTTCGCAAAGGGCTGGGGGCTCAGTGTGCAAAGGCTGATACCCAGATATGCCAGGCAGGCCAAGTAATGAGGGGCCACTTCGTTTTGTGAGTTTCATCTCCAGGAGCTGCACCAGTTCCCTCAGCGAATATCAGAGACATTCCCCTTGTGCTTTTGGCACAGGCGGCGTGAAACCACTTTTAGAAAACAGGAGAGCGCTGAGTTCTCCTCATAACTCCTGCCTGTGGCCTAACCCGCTGGGGTGTGATCAGAGCCCACTGCCCTGGGGAAGGGGACACCCAGGTCCAGCCCCTGTAGCCACCCTGTCCTACCTACAGGGGACAAGGCTGAGAGGTGCCTGGGCAGTTCACAGCCTGGGGGCACACGCTCCCCTGTCACTGAGGCCTCATCCTAGCAGGGCAGGCAGTGCCCTCTCCCCACACCTCCCACTCACCCAAAGGGATGATTAGAGCAGTTCCTCGACCCTCCACAGCACGTCCACCATGAGTAGCAAAGACAAGGCAGAGTACAAGGCACAGCAACAGCGACTTGAAACATGAAGGTCGCATCAGGCGCAGATCTGGAGGGAAGTTGGATAATCAGACTAACTTTACAGCACCTGTAATTAATATGCCCTGAGCTCTGATGGGTGAAGCAGGCAGCGTGTGAGAAGGACTAGACAACTGAGCAGAGGAAGAGAAACTAACAACCAAGACAAAGTGACGGAGAAAACAAAACACTGTATGAGAAACAATAGTGCCCTTGAGGGGCCTGTGTGTAGACTGGAGATGGCTGAGGCACGTACAGTGATAGGACCTCCCAAACTGGAAAGGAAACAGAAGAGAGATGAGAGAAAACACAGGTCGGAATATCCCTGGACTGTGGGACGACCACCCGAGGGGTAACTCTGCATAATTGGATTGGCAGAGAATTAACAGCAGAGATACATAAACGCACAGCGACAGAGGATTCCCCCAGGGATGTCAGCACCGCAGCCCGGCTGGGGGACGCTCGGCAGACACCAAGCAGGAGAAATGCAAGGAAAACAGAAACAAACAAGAAACAAAACCCCCTCAACTCCCGCCACACGTAACATTGGAACGTGTGGGACATCATGGATTAAAACATTTCTTTAAAATGTAAGAGACAAAATCACTTTTCCTGCACAGGAGTAAAGACAAAATTTCATCCAATTTGTCCTCAGACACCATGCGAGCAGAGGCGAGTGGAGTAAAATACTAGTGTTGAGAGAAAAACCCCACAGACGTGGTCCCTGGGCCCTGTGACATTATCCATCAGAAGCGAAGGAGAAGGAAAGGCTCAAAGGAAAACGGGGTTTGGTGCCCTGGGCCTGCCGCGCAGGACGGTGCAGGAAGCCCTTTGGAGGCAGGAAGATGCCGTGGGTCAGAGACGGGTCTACACAGAGAAAGGAGGGCGTTCGAAGGGAAGAATGAGTTAAAATGAAATGTTTCATTTCCTGCTGTTAATGTTAGTGAGATGTTGGCTCAAAGTAACACCATCCGCGATGCGTGAGCCTGGATTCCCTGTTTGCTGAGCGTCCTTACCCGCCCTGACGGCCCCAGCGCTGCCTCCCCGCCTTCCCCTGATCAGCCCCTGCTGGACAGACTCCTAGGAATCGTCATTTCTCAGACTCTCTTTACTGCAGGGCCCTGAGCAGTTCCATTATCTCTGGGGTGGATGGTCGGCTTCTCTGTGGGAGCAGAGCTGACTCTCAGCCCCGATTCTGTGCACTCCAGGGCCCCCAAACTGTGCTCCTGACTCCTCGAGAAGGTAGGTGTCTCGAGCCCATCTCCACGTGGCCCTGTCACCTTCCTCTGGGCTGCGGGTCCCTGGGGGAGGGATGTGGTCACCCTGAGGTGGCGCGTACTATGGGCACACATCACGCACAAATAGGGCCTCACTTCCACCAGCCATCCAGGTAGAAGTCCGACAGACACACCTGCCCCACACAGACCCTGAGCGCCGCCCCACAGTCACGCAGGCCCCAGCACAGCCAGAGCCAGGGGCTCCCACGGAAGGTGGCCTGTGCCACCCCAGGACCCCACACCCAGGGCCTGCTGCCCAGGGGCCGTCTCCACCCACAGGCATGGGGATCAGCGTGTGTAGGTCACTCCCCGTGTCCTTGGACAAATGGCTGTGAGCCATTCCAGAGAAAATGGGGGACTCTGAAGCCCTTCCTCTGCCACTTCCCTGAGGACACAGCTGTGTTTCCGCTAAAACAAACCAAAGGGCATGTGTCTGTCCTGTGAGCACCATTTGCCCCACTAGCCTCCTGTCGTCTCTGGGGTTGTGACCGCAACATATGCGTCTTGGGGAGACAGACATTCAGACAGATGTGCTTGGCCCAGGGCACATTTACCATATTTCCAAATGCACTGAAATTAGTCATCACAGAGCTTATGGGTCTAACTCCTATTTCTCATTAAATTAAAGCCCTGTGCATGGCTTATTCCCAACATTCACATCATATTCAAAATAAATCTGATCTCATTTCACTATAACTCTTCCCTCCCCGACTGCCACCTCAGGTTCAGGAAGCACAGGGGCCATTTATACAATTGCATGGATACAAATGTGAGCTGCACTTACACACAACACAACACACACGGGAACCCCACAGACACCTGGGCAGAAATCCCTGAGATGCTGCATCCCCCCAAATGGGATTCCAAACAGGCAGATGTGTGCCCAGCATCCTCCTGCCCATTCAGGCCAGAAGGGCAGCAGAGCACCTGGCAGGGGCCCTGTGCTATCCTGGGACCCCCGGCCAGGCTCTGTGTCCTTCCTGGGGAGACCCCTCCCTGCTGGCTCCCTGACCGCAGGGAGGCACCTACCTGCAGGCTCTGCTCCTGAGCTTCTGCAGGAACGTCACTCAGGAGGGGCCGTACTTATAGGGCAGGGCTCCCGGACCTGACGTCCCCACGGGGGCGCCTTACCACGTCCTGGCTAGTCCTGGAGACACCGTCTGCTCGGAGGCTCAGGGCGTCTCCAGCGAGCAGCGAATCCCACCCCAGTGCCGTCACCCTCCAGCCTGGCGGGCGATTAGTGACAAGTGCTGGCAATTACTGGAAAGTCTCCGTGAGCAGCTGAGCAGAGAGAAAGTTTCCCGTTCCCTTGGGGGCTCCGGTCAGGGTGGAAGCGGTAACCGGGTGGCAGACACGCAGTGCACAGGGGCCCCCCTCACTGTGTCCTGGGCTTCCCCTCCGGGTCTGTCCCCGTCCCAGACGCGATCCACAGGGCGAACTCGCTGATCAGCATATGATCTGGGGGCTGGTCGTCCCAGGAGGTTGGGGTCCTCGGCCCTCGCTCCTTAACAGTTTGAGACTGAGATTCCCCCCCGGGCGCAGTGGCCGTGGTCCCCCTCCTGCTCCCCTCACTGCTCTGCGCCCCAATCCCACCAGGGGGAAGGCGGTCCTGTCCTATGAAATGTCCTGGGAACTGCACTTGACCATTTCAAAAGGAGAGAACACACTATCCTGAGAATGCTTTTCTTGTTATGGGTGTGGCCCCTCTTTTATTGTCATTCTGAATTAGAACGGGAGGGGTGTGTTTTGTGATGAATGTGCAGAGACTGTCCCAGCAAATACTTAGCAGCAATTCAGCCCTCAGGACACGGACATGGCTGGTTTCAAATACCTTTACTCACGTGTGTACAAGGGCCTCTTACTTTGATCAGGAAATTGAAACCTGCTCAGTAGTGTTTCCTCATATCACACTCACTGGATCAGAATCCTGTCCTCGCAGTGTTTTCTCCATGATGGGCAGGTCCGCCTATAAGTTTGGTTTCACTTATATGTGTTTTCTCTGAAAAGAAAACAAAACTAAATGAACAGAACAGCAGGTGAATCAGACGCAGAGAGGCGAGTGGTGGTTACCACGGGGGCGGGTCCGCGTCGGGGGCAACATAGGCAGAGGCGATAGGGGGGCACAGAGTGTCAGTCATGATATAAATCAGTCACGGGGGTGAACGTGCAGCATGGAGAACGCAGTTCGTGATTCTGTAACATATTCCTATGTTCACTGTTGGTAACCTGATTAGCTGTGGTAAGGACTAAAGAATGTGGAAAACGGTAAAACCACCATGTTGTATATTTAAAACCAATATAATATTATTGGTTTTGGAGTGTATAATGTTATTGGAGTGTATCAACTCCAATAAAAATATGTATTTAAAAAACCTGTATAAAAAGAGGTTAGGTAAATAAGGCCCAAGCCACTCCCTGACGTCCACATCTTCTTACACATGCTCACCTGTTTCTCAGGAATGTCACCTGCCTGCTCTAGATGCAGCGTAAGACACACTGCACATGCGACCTTGTCCTGGGGCCTGGCAGTGCCCGTAGCTGCCACACCCTCTGCATGCACCCCCAGGCGTTCAGTCCAGCCTGCCTGTCACTGTTCTTACAAAGAACCCCCCACTTATGCTGCAGACACAGCCATGCCAGCCAGCCCCGCTTTCACTCTGGATCACCCCTAAAACAAACGCTTCCTCCTGCACACCCCTGCTCTCTCCATAAGGATCCCATCCCCCTGGATGCACCCCTGGTGCCATCCTTCTTGGCCTTCGTGCACCCACACCCCTGCTGTGCTGTCAGTGGGGGCACATGCACTTACTACGCTGAAGGAAATCCCCTCATCCAGCACCTAAGCCCCCAGCCGAGGGGTCAGAAATCGCAGTCCTGAGGGCTGCCTGCTTGTGTTTGTAAATAAAGTTTTATTGGAACACAGCCCCACTGATTTTCCCATTGTCGTCCAGCTGCTTGCACCCAGGAAGGCAGCATTGGTTGGGTGTGACAGGGACCACGTGGCCCTTGAGCCTAGGATGTTCCCACGTGACTGGAAAGTTTGCTGCCTGCCCCTCGGTGTACCCTGTGGGGCCCCTCGGGCAGCCACCCACCTCATCTGAGAGCCCAGTGTCCCCAGCCCTGGGACAAGCACTTCCTGCCCACGGATTTCCAACACGCTTTACACTGAGGGATTTTTTTTCCCTGTCTTTTGTTGTGTCTTGAGATGTCTTCACACTTTACATCTACCTTAAGGACTAATTATTTACCTTGATGTTTCATTCTCATTATTTTATGACATTTTGAATATTTATAATTTTTACAACTATATTTAGCATTTATTCCTTAAACTACACGTTTTCTGGTTTTTTAATTGAAATGTATTTGATGTAGTGTTTTTCCCATTTAGGCATACCACATAGTGTTAAATAACATTTATTTCCATTTATTGGTATCTTCTTTAGTTTCTCTCATGAGTGCCTTGTACGTTTCACGGTATAGTTCTTTCACTTTCTTGGTTAGGTTTAATCCTAAGTATTTATTTCTTTTGATGCAATTGTGAATGGAAGTGTTTCCTTGATTTCTCTTTCTGCTAGTTCATTGTTAGTGTACAGGAATGCAACAGATTTCTGTGTATTAATTTTGTATCCTGCAACTTTGCTGAATTCAGTTATTAGTTCTAGTAGTTTTGGGGTGAATTCTCTAGGGTTTTCTACATACAATATCATGTCATCTGCAAACAGTGAAAATTTAACTTCTTCCTTGCCAATCTGGGTGCCTTTTATTTCTTTGTGTTGTCTGATTACCGTGGCTAGGACCTCCAGTACTATGTTGAATAAAATCACAGAGAATGGTGGGCATGTCTTGTTCCCAATCCAAAAGGAAAAGTTTTCAGCTTCTAGCTGTTAAGTATGATGTTGGCTGTGGGTTTGTCACATATGGCCTTTATTATGTTGAGGTACTTGCCCTCTATACCCATTTTGTTACGAGTTTTTATTGTGAATGGATGTTGAATTTTGTCAAATGCTTTTTCAGCATCTATGGAGATGATCATGTGGTTTTTGTCCTTCCTCTTGTGGTTTTGATGTATGATGTTGAAAGATTTTCAAATATTGTACCATCCTTGCACCCCTGGAATAAATCCTACTTGATCATGATGGATGATCTTTTGGATGCATTTTTAATTCGATTTGCTAATGTTTTGTTAACTATTTTTGCATCCGTGTTCATCAGGGATATTGGTCTGTAATTTTCTTTTTTTGTGTCGTCTTTGCCTGGTTTTGGTATTCGAGTGATGTTGGCCTCATAGAATGAGTTTGGAAGTATTCCCTCCTCTTCTACTCTCTGGAAAACTTTCAGGAGGATGGGTACTAGGTCTTCATGAAATGTTTCATAAAATTCAGCAGTGAAGCCATCTGGTCCAGGAATCTTGTTCTCAGGTGGTTTTTTGGTTACCAATTTAATTTCGTTGCTGGTAATTGGTGTGTTCAGATTTTCTGTTCCTTTCTGGGTCAGCCTTGTAAGTTTGTATTTTTCTAGAAAGTTGTCTGTTTCTTGTAGTCTATCCAATTTGTTCACATATAATTTTTCATAGTATTCTCTAATAAATCTTTGTATCTCTGTGGTGTCTGTGATGATTTTTCCTTTCTCATTTCTGATTCTGTTTATGTGTGTAGACTCTTTTTTTCTTCATAAGTGTGGATATGGGTTAATCTGTTTTGTTTATTTTCTTGAAAAACCACTCCTGCTTTCATTGATTCTTCTATTGTTTTATTCTTCTTGATATTATTTATTTCTGCTGTAATCGTTCTCATGTCCCTCCTTCTCCTGACTTTGGGTCTCATTTCTTCTTTCGAGTTTCATTAATTGTGATTTTAGAGTGTCAGATGGGATTGTTCTTGCCTGAGGGAGGCCTATACTGCAATATACTTTCCTCAGCACAGCATTCACTGCATCCCACCGATTCTGCAGTGTTGAGTTACTGTTGTTATTTGTCTCCATGTATTGCTTCATACATGTTTTTATTTTGTCACTGATGCATTGATTATTTAGGAGCATGTCCTTAAGCCTCTGTGTTTTTGTGGGCTTTTTTTGTTTTCTTTGTGTAATTTATTTCTAGTTTTATACCTTTGTAATCTAAGAGCTGGTTGGTACAATTTCAATATCTTTGAATTTACTGAGACTAATTTTTCTGGCCCAGTATATGATGTACTCTTGAAAATGTTCCACAGTCACTTCACAAGAATGTGTATCGTGCAGATTTTGGGCTGGAGTGTTCTGTACATGTCTGACAGGTACATCTTTTCTAATGTGTTGTTTAGTGCCTCTGTCTCCTTACTTACTTTCTGTCTGGTTGATCTGACTTTGGAGTTAGTGGTGTGATGATGTCTCCTAGAATGAGTGCATTGCATTCTATTTCCCCCTTTAATTCTGTTAGTATTTGTTTCACATATGTAGGTGCTCCTGTGTTGGGTGCATAGATATTTATAATGGTCATATCCTCTTGTGGATTGATCCCTTTATTATTATGTAAAGTGCTTCTTTTCATCTTTTTACTTTCTTTGTTTTGAAGTCTATTTTGTCTGATACAAGTACTGCAGCTACTGCTTTTTTTCTGCCAATTTGTTGCATGGTATATCTTTTTCCATCCCTTCACTTTTAGTCTTTGTATGTCTTTGGGTTTTAAGTGAGTCTCTTGTAGGCAGCATATAGACGTGTGTTCTTTTTTAACCATTCAGTGACTCTTTGTCTTTTCATTGGTGCATTTAGACTATTTACATTTAATGGAATTATCAATGGGTGTATACTTATTGCCATTGCTGTCTTCAAATTCGTGGCTACCAAAGGTTTAAAGGTCACTTCCTTACTATCTAACAGTCTAATTTAACTCAGTATGCTCTTACAAACACAATCCAAAGGTTCTTTTTTCCCCCTCCTTTGTCTTATTCCTCCATTCTTTATATACAAGGTATCATATTGTGAACTCTTTGTCAATCCCTTGACTGACATTGGGGGTAGTTGAGTTGATTTTGTATCTGCTGAGTAATTAATGTTCTTTCTTTACTATGGTTTTTTTTTTCCTAGTGATAGCTATTTATCCTTAGAAACAGTTGCATCTATAGCAGTCCCTGTAAAATGCAGTTTGCAGGAGGTAAATTCACTCAGCTTTTGCTTATCTGGAAATTGTTTAGTCCCTCCTTCAAATTTAAATGGTAATCTTGCTAGGTAGAGCATTCTTGGTTCAAGTCTCTACTGCTTAATTGCATTAAATATGTGATGCAACTCCCTTCTGGCCTGTAAGGTTTCTGCTCAGAATTCTGATGATAGCCTGATGGGTTTTCCCTGGTAGATGATCTTTATTCTCTCCCTGGCTGCTTTTAATACTTGGTCTTTATCCTTGATCTTTACCGTTTTAATTATTATATGTCTTGGTGGTGTCCTCCTTGGGCCATGTTTGTTGGGAAATCTGTGCACCTCCGTGGCCTGAGAGACTGTCTCCTTCCCCCATATTGGGAAATTCTGTACAGTTACCTTCTCACCAACACTTTCTATCCCTTCCCCTATCTCTTCTTCTGGTTCCTCTATAATGCAAATAGTGTTCTGTTTGGTTTAGTCACACACTTCTCTCAATATTCTTTCATTAATAGAGATCATTTTTTCTCTCTGTGCCTCAGCTTCTTTGTATTCCTGTTCTCTGATTTCTAGTTCATTTACTATCTCTTCTACCTCATCTAATATGCTTTTAAATCCCCCCATTGTATGTTTCACTTCAGATACAGTATCTTGAATGATTGTATCTCATTCCTGAGTTCCTTTCTGATTTCCTGAATATTTTTTTGTAGCTCCATGAGCATGTTCATGATTTTTTATTTTGAAATCTCTTTCAGGAAGATTGATGAGTTCAGTTTCACTAGGCCATCTTTCTGCTGTTTGTGGGATTTTGGTTTGAACCAGGTTCCCTTGACGTTTCAACTTTGTAGGTGGCACCCTCTACTGCCCAGGAGCTCTACTCTCTGCAGCTGCTCACCCTGTGGAGCGATAGTGGGAGTTACAGATGAGTGGTGCTGGTGCGTATGGGGAAGAAAATGGTCTTTCCTGCTTCCTGGCTGCAGTGCCTGTCTCCACTTCCAGGGCTACTGGCCAAGCATGCAGGTAGAAGCCTCTATGCTTTGCTATTGTTGTTGCCATAAGTGGTGCCACCCTCTGGCTGGCCTGGAACAATAGTTGGGACAGCCAGGCTGCAAGCAAGTACTGCCTAGGAGGAAGGCACAGCATGATGTGTATCACAGTGGGGGGCCTCAGAGCTGTATAGTTACCCAGGGGAATAAAGCACCTGAACCTCCTGAATGTTTCCAACTTGCTGGGCAGAGAGTGCCCAGGAAATTTTCTCCACCTGTTCTTTCTCTTGAGCAGGAAGTTCAGAGCAATCCTTGTCCCTTTTGCAGCCGTCTCACTGTTAGGAAGTCTCTAAGTCTGCCCACATTTCTTTTGTCTCAGAGTGTCTGGATGTGGTTCCCTGTTTTCCATGAGCAGCTGGAATCTCAGTCTCTCCAAGTATTCTGCCTGTCTTAGCTTTCAAACACCACTAATCTCCAGAGCACCATGTAATGTAGGTTTGTGCTCCTAGATCCAATCTCCAGGGTGGATTGTTCCACAGTCCTAGGCCTCCACCCCCTCCCTACTCTGCTTCTCTTCCTCCCTCCATTGAGCAGCAGTGGGGGAAGGGATTTTGTCTCTCTCGATCATGGCTATGGTACGTTACCCTTTTCCTTGAGTTCTGCTGGCATCCCCAGGTGTACACAGTCTGCCACAGCCTTCTCTCCCGTTGCTCCTTTGGGATTAAATGTATTTGTTATATCTTCATATATTATGTGGTTTTGGGAGGAGGTTCCTGTCTCACCTCTCATGCTGCCATCTTTAACCCTTCCTGCCCATTCTTAGGTATTTTTACCTTATACTGCAATTGTAAATGGTATTTTTCTATAATTCTTTCTGCCAGTTCATTATTATTATATAGAAATGAAACATTTTAGCACACAGATATGTGTATCGATTTTGTATCCTGCACCCTTACTGAATTCATTGCTTAATTTTAATGAAGTTTTTTTGGTGGAGTTTTTAGTTTTCTAATTGTAGTATGTCATCTGCAAATAGGGACAACTTGACTTAATCCATACCAATTTGCATGTTTTTATTTCTTTTTTTTTGTCTGATTGATGTGGCTAGGATTTCCAGGATCATATTGAGTGACATTGATGGCAGTGGGAGTCCCAGTCCAGCTCAGCTTCTCACCACTGACTGTGCTGTGAGCAGTGAGCTTGTCACGTAGTGTGGGCCTTAGTATGTTGAGATATGTTTTCTTTATACCCTCTTTGGTGACAGCTCTTATGAGTGAATGTTGAATTTTATCAAATGTTTTTTCTGCATCTGTTGAGATGAACATGTGGTATTCATCCATTCTTCTGTTAATGAAGTGTATCACATTCATGGATTTGCAGATGTTGGGCCATCCTTGCATCCCTTATATAAATCGTACTTGGCTGTGTGGTATGATCATTTTAGTGTCCTTTTGAATTTGGTTTGCTAATATTTGTCTTGATATTTTCTGGGTGTACATCCCTATGGATATTGGTCTTTAATTTTCTTTTGTGTAGTGTCTTTGTTATATTAAGTTATTGGAATAATACCAGTCTCAAAATGAATTTGTAAACATTCCTTCCTGTTATTATTTGAAATATCTTGAGAATGTTAGGGTAAGATACAAATTTTAATGGATGATTTCTGCACATAACACTGCAGACAGTAGTATCATAACTGCACACACACGTAGGGAACAATCTTTTCTTCCCTGAATAATCATTTACCACAAGGAGATCTCCTTTCACCTATCTTCTTCACATATTTCCTTCTCCTGGTGAATGATGATTATAACTAGGAACAGTGATGAGTCTGTGAAGATGTATAGAGATAATGTATTTACAGGGGACAACCATGCAGCAGTTAACTCAATGTGTTCAAAAGGATACAGAGAACAGTGGGGAAGTCACGGTGCAGAATGGCTGCTGTGTTGCCTTCCGCATGTTCCTTCTGATCAAGCTTAAATGTCAGCCACACAGCTAAATGTAGGTAAACGTCATTGATGAAAAACAGTGTACTGTGAATAATAAAGATTTAAGGGCATGAACAGAGTAATGTTAACAATGCTACCATGTGAATCTGATGTCCAGTCAGATTCCCTGTATTGGCTGGCTCAGTCTGGCCCACCTGTTCTGACAGAGTCACCGTGCCTAAAGGACTGCCCTCAATATATTGCAATTTAATGACAAACTACAGAATGGAGAATTTGTGACTCTTATATTGAGAGGGATCAATATTTGGAGTATATTTACAAATAAAACCCATAAATGAGCAACAGCACCCCAATATAAAAATGTGAAGTGAGCATTAATAGCCATTTCCCCAAAAATATGCAAATTGCCAGTAAGAGTAAAGAAAGAAGCTCAACATCATTAGTCATTGGGTAAATGCAAATGAAAACCACAAGTATATACTACTTCACACATGCTTCGTTGGTTTTAATCCAACATAGACAATAAGATATGGAGAGAATGTGGAAAAATTGGCACCTCTGTGCATTGCTGCTGGGAATGTTATATGGTGCAGGATGTTTATGAAATAGTTTGGTGATTTCTAAAAACCCTACACATAGAAGTACCATATGCCATAGAAATTTCACTCCTACTATGTGTCCTAAAGAATTCAGAGCAGTGAATTGCCACATACTTGTACACCAGTGTTCAAAATGGTGTTATTTTCAATAGTCTAAAGGTGGATACAACCCAAGTGTTCATGCACAGATGAATGTGTGAAGAAAAGGTCACATACATAGACTAAATGGAACCAATTTCAACCATAAAAGTGAATCAAAGTTTCATCTTTGCCACAAATTGAAATGACATTGAAAACATTTTGCACACTGAGATAATGCAGGCACAGAAGGACAAACACTGTCTGAGTCTGGTCATATGAAGTACCCAGAACAGGCACATGCAAGAGAGACAAAAGAGCAGAGGGACAGCTGAGAGCAAAGACAAATGGGATTTATTCTTTAATGTGTCAGAAGTTGGTTGAGGATAATGAAAAGTCCTAGATACAGACAGTGGTGATGGTCACAAACGTTGTAAGTGGATTTCATGCCAATGACTCGCACTTAGAAATAGTTAAGTCATGAATATGATATTTTGCACAGTCAAAAACACGAACAAATTATAAAAATGGTTAACTGGAAAATGATTACAAAGTATAATATCATGGATGTCACAGAAGCTGACATCTATGTATTTAATATTTCAAGAATGATCTCTAACAATTTAAGAGCAAAACCTGGGAGTTCTAGGATCCCTAAAGATCAGCAGGAAGGGGCTCACAGTGGGGAAACACAAAGCCAAAACATTACATGTCTGTATCAGCCAGAGATGAAGGTCTAAAAAGACAGTGATGTAAAAAGTAAAAACCAAATTCATCATGTAGAAGACGACGAAGGTGACCACCAGCATCAGGATGGTGTGGGCGGCTCTGATCTCTGGGGGGCAGCTGTGGGGGCACTTGGGGGTGTGAATATGCTGCACCCTCTGGTGATGTCTGCGAAGGAGACCCACCATGGAGCCACTGACCCAGACCATGAGGCCAATAAACATGGCATCCGGACAGGACCACAGGATGACAATAAAAGCCCTGGGACTCGAGGATGAGCAGAACCACCTGTCCTGTGGGTCAGTATCATTTCCTGTGTTCTCTGCACCGGTGACACTCATGGGAGTATAGATATTCAATAAGAGACCAAACACCCAGCAGACACAACAAGAAGAACCAGTGACCTTGTGAACTCTACCGAGCATCATCTGCTCCACTGTCCCAGGGACGAGTGTGAAGAACTGGCAGGTGCTCAGGACACAGGTGGAGCACAGCGTGGAGCTGCGAGCCACTCTGTGTGTATAATAAACAACTTTACATCCAAGACTGGACAGAGGGTTGCTCAAAAGAAAAGCCGCCATCGTGTGGGGAATCCCAGAGGAGAGAAGAGCCAAGAGGTTGGCCAAGGCCATGTGGGTGAGAACCACGTGTGTGGGTCTCTGCTTGAAGCCACACAAGACAGGGGAGACATTATGGAAGAAGAGGGTGACATTGGCTAGTGTCCCAACTACAATCTGTACCAGAAAGGTGGTTTTCAGAGCCACTTCCCCTGTGGTTCGTAGGACATCTTTCAGAAACGGCATGGAGAAGGCGTCAGGGGTGCGTGGAGACAAAGGGGTCTGTGCTGGTGGTAATATCAGCAGCCTTGTTACATAACCAGCATTGGAAAGGATCCTTTCCCTTTCTTCTCCTGCAAAGGGAGACACTTCATCCTCTGTAGAGATGGCTTTACCTGGAGGACATACACCTGATGCCCGTTACTATTTACAACATTATCATTTTGTATTTATTTCAGTTTATTTTCTGCCTGTCCAGAGTGTACAGTCCTTGAAATGAGGAACCGTCTGTGGTATTCCTCATACTGCTGTCCAATAGGTGCCCATAGCCAAGTGTGATTGTGCCCCAAGGGACAAGGGCACGTGCTGCTCCCCTGACAGACCCTGGTCACCTGCCTATTGTATGGATGATTCATCAACAACCATGAAGTGGAGAGTTCAGAAATATTGCTGAGACTGCAATGTTATCAAATTAATTTCATTATGCACTGTGGATTATAGTCCATAGAATGAGCAGATACAAAATAACTTTACAAAATCAGTGGCTGTTTCTGCTATCTGGATTTTTGTGTAATGAGCTTGGAAGTCAGCACTACATTCTAACAATAGTTTAAGAACCAAAAATCTGAAAATTCTTGAGTTCATAAGAGAGTTGAGGACCCCGGGCACATCACTGCCTTGGTGACATGAGAGAGGGACACTGAGTACTGGCCATCAAGGCTTCCTGAATCTGAGACTCTGAGAAGGGACCACCGCCAGAGCTGTGGTGGGGGTAGGGAATACCACCCTATAGTCCACAAAGTGCTGGGGGCTCAGTGTGCAAAGTCTGATACACAAATTCTCCAGGCAGGCTAAGTAATGAGGGACCAGCTCAGTTTTGTAATTTTCACTTCCAGGAGCTGCACCAGTTCTCTCAGTAAATATCAGAGAACTTCCCCCTAGTGCTTTTTTTTGACATGGAGTGAAAGATGTTTTTGAAAAACAGGAGAGCGCTGAGTTCTTCTCAACAAGCCCTTCCCCCAGGACACTCCTACCAGAGTCCTATCCTGCTGGGGTGTGATCAGAGCCCACTGCCCTGGGGAAGGGGATACTCAGGCCCAGCCCCTGTGGCCATCCTGTCCTGCCTACAGGGGACAAGGCTGAGAGGTGCCTGTGCAGTTCACAGCCCGGAGGCACACGCTCCCCAGTCACTGAGGCTTCATCGTAGCAGCACAGGTGGTACTTTCTCCCAACACATCCCACTCACCCAAAAGGATGATGAGAGAAATTCCTCGACCCCCCACATCACATCCACCAGGAGAAACAATGACAAGGCAGACTAAAAGGCACCACAGCAATGGATTGGAAAACAGAGATCACATCAGGTGCAGATGTGGAGGGAAGTCAGATTATGAGACCCACGTTTAAAGCACCTGTAACTGATACACCATGAGCTCTGATGGGTGAAGCACATAGCACATGAGAAGGGCTGGTAACTGAGCAGAGGAACGGAAGGCTAACAACCAAGACAAAATGATGGAGAAAACAAAACGCTGTAAGAGAAACCACAGGGCCCTCGATGCGCCTGTGAGTGCACTGAAGATGGCTGAGGCACGTACCGTGGAGCGTGAGGACACATCGATAGGAAGTCCCGAACTGGAAAGCAAACAGAAGAGATGAGAGAAAACACAGGTCGGAATATCCCTGGACTGTGGGATGAAAACCTGAGGGGTAAGTCGGCATAATTGGATTGACAGAGAAGGAGCAGCAGAGATACATAAATGCACAGCGACAGAGGATTCCCCCAGGGATGTCAGCCCCACAGCCCAGGAGGGGGACGCTCGGCAGACACCTAGCAGGAGAAATTCAAAGAAAACAGAAACCAACACAAAACAAAACCCTCTTAACTCCCCCAACACATTACATTGGAATGTGTGGGACATAGTGGATTAAAACATTTCCTTAAAATGTAAGAGAAAAAAACCTTTCCTGCCGAGGAGCAAAGAAAGATTTCACCCAGTTTCTCTGCAGACACCATGCGAGCAGAGAGGAGTGGAGTGAAGTATATTAGTGTTGAGAGAAAAATACCATCAACGTACTTTGTGGGCCCTGTGACATTATCTGTCAAAAGGGAAGGAGAAGTAAAGGCTCAAAGGAAAACGGGGTTTGGTGCCCTGGGCCTGCCACGCAGGACGGTGCAGGAAGCCCTTTGGAGGCAGGAAGATGCCGTGGGTCAGAGACGGGTCTACAGAGAGAAAGGAGGGTATTGGAAGGGAAAAATGAATTAAAATAAAATACTTACATTTCCTACTGTTAATCTTAGTGAGAAGTTGGTCAAAGTACTACCATGCACGACGAGTGAGTCTGGGTTTCCCATTTGCTGAGCGTCCTTACCCGCCCTGACGGCCCCAGCGCTGCCCTCCCCGCCTTCCCCCGATCAGCCCCTGCTGGACAGACTCCTAGGAATTGTCATTCTCAGACTCTCTTTACTGCAGTGGCCTGAGCAGGTTCATTATCTCTGGGGTGGATGGTTGCCTTCTCTGTGGTAACAGAGCTGACTCTCAGCCCTGATTCCTCACACTGGTGGTCTCCCCACCAGGTCCCTGACTCCCTGAGAAGGCAGGCGCCCCCTGCCTGCTTCCACGTGGCCCAGCCGCCTTCCTCTGAGCTGAGAGACTGCTAGACAGGGAGGTGGTCACCCTGAGATGGCTCATATTGTGGGCACACACATCGCCCACACTCAGGGCCTTGCTGAAGCCAGCCAGCCAGGCAGAAGTCAGACAGACAAGCCTACCCCACACAGACCCTGAACGACATGCCACCGTCACACGGGTGCCAGCACAGCCAGAGCCAGGGGCCCCCACAGAACGTATGGGGAACAACATGAACAGGTCAGTCCCCGTATCCTTCGGTGAGTGAGTGAAGACTGTTCTTGAGAAAACGGGGACACTCTGAAGCCCCATCTCCACCCACTTTGCTGAGGACACAGCTGAGTTTCTGCTAAAATGAACTGAATGCCATTGTGTCAGTCCTGCGAGCACCGTTTGCCCCACTAGCCTCCTGTCACCTCTGGGATTGTGACTGCAACATATGCATGTTGGGGGGACAGACATTCAGACAGATGTGCTTGGCCCAGGGCACATTCCACCATATTTCCAACTACAGTGAAATTAGTCATCACAGAGGTTATGGATCTAATTCCTATTTCTCATTAAATAAAAGTCCTGTACATAGCTTAATTCCAACATACAGATAATTTTCAAAATTTACCTGATCTCATCTCACTATAACTACATTCTCCACCTGCCCCCTCAGGTCAGGAAGCACAGGGGCATTTCTCCACTCGATTCCATGGATAGAAATGTGAGCTGCACTTACACACAGCACAACAGACACAGGAACCCCACAGACACCTGGGCAGAAATCCCTGAGAGGTGGCATCCCCTCAAATGGGATTTCAAACAGGAAAATGTGTGCCCACCATCCTTCTGCCCATTCAGTCTGTGAAGGGCAGCAGAGCACTTGGCAGGGGTCCCTGTGCTATCCTGGGACCCCTGGCCTGGATCTGTGTCCTTCCTGGGGAGACCCCTCCCTGCTGGCTCCCTGACCGCGGGGAGGCACCTACCTGCAGGCTCTGCTCCTGAGCTTCTGCAGGGACGTCACTCAGGAGGGGCCGTACTTATAGGGCAGGGCTCCCGGACCTGACGTCCCCACGGGGGCGCCTTACCACGTCCTGGCTAGTCCTGGAGACACTGTCTGCTCGGAGGCTCAGGGCGTCTCCAGCGAGCAGCAAGTCCTACCCCAGTGCCATCACCCTCCAGCCTGGCGGGCAATTAGAGACAAGTGCTGGCAATTACTGAAAAGTCTCCGTGAGCAGCTGAGCAGAGAGAAAGTTTCTCTTTCCCGTGGGGGCATCCGGTCAGGGTGGAAGCGGTAACCGGGTGGCAGACACGCAGTGCACAGGGCCCCCCTCACTGTGTCCTGGGCTTCCCCTCCGGGCTCTGTCCTCATCCCAAGCGTGATCCACAGGGCGAGCTCGCTGATCATCAGCATATGATCTGGGGGCTGGTCGTCCCAGGAGGTTGGGGTCCTCGGCCTTTGCTCCTTAACAGTTAGGGACTGAGATTCCCACCTGGGTACAGTGGACATGGTCCCCCTCCTGCTCCCTTCACTGCTCTGCACCCCAATCCCACCAGAAGGAATGCAGTCCTGTCCTATGAAATGTCCTGGGAACTGCACTTAACCATTTCATCTATAGCAGTCCCTCCAAAGTAGACTGTAGGGATGGTTTGTGGGAGGTAAATTCTCTCAGCTTTTGCTTATCTGGAAATTGTTTAATCCCTTCTTCAAATTTAAATGATAATTTTGCCAGATAAAGTAATCTTGGTTCCAGGCCCTTCTGCTTCATTGCATTAAACACATCATGCCACTCCCTTCTGGCCTGTAAGGTTTCTGCTGAGAAGTCTGATGGGGTTTCCTTTGTATGTGATCTTATTCTTTCTCTGGCTGCTTTTAATAGTCTGTCCTTATCCTTGAACTTTGCCAGTTTTATCACTATATGTCTTGGTGTTGTCTTCCTTGGGTCCCTTGTGTTGGGGGATCTGTGGATCTCCACGGCCTGAGACACTATCTCCTTCCCCAAATCGGGGAAGTTTTCAGGAACTACCACCTCAAAGACACTTTCTATCCCTTTCTCTCTCTCTTCTTCTTCTGGTATCCCTATAATGCAAATATTTTTCCATTTGGTTTGTTCTCACAGTTCTCACAATATTCTTCCATTTTTAGAGACCCTTCTTTCTCTCTGTGCACCAGCTTCTTTGTATTCCTCTTCTCTAGTTTCTAGTTCATTTATCATCTCCTCCACTGTATCCAACCTGCTTTTAATTCCCTCCATCGTGCTCTTCAGCAATTGGATCTCTGACCTGAATTCATTCCTGAGTTCTTGGATGTCTTTCCATACCTCCATTAGCATGTTGATGATATTTATTTTGAACTCCCTTTCAGCAAGAGTGGTAAGGTCCATGTCATTTAAATCTTTCTCTGGACTTATATTAATTTTAATCTGGACCAGGTTCCTTTGGCGTTTCATGTTTGTATATGGTGCCCTCTGATGTCCAGAACCTCTACTCTCTGGAACTGCTCAGCCCCTGAAGCAATGTTGGGGGTCTCAGG
Source organism: Manis javanica (assembly GCF_040802235.1). Taxonomy (NCBI): domain Eukaryota; kingdom Metazoa; phylum Chordata; class Mammalia; order Pholidota; family Manidae; genus Manis; species Manis javanica. The sequence goes on from NC_133172.1 coordinate 2,255,452, forward strand.
GGAGCAGTATTGGTGCCTGGGGGGAGGAAAGAGCTGTTCCCCGCCTCCCGGCTGCTGTGCCTGTTTCCACTGCCTGAACCAGTGAGCCAGTCACACAGGTATAAGCTTTTGTCCCAGAGCAGTCGCGTATGGATCCCTCCTTTTGACAAGCGGCCACAATCCCAGTAACCCCAGGAACTCTGCCTGTCCCAGCTTTCCAACCCCGTAATCAGAAGAGTATGATGAAAGCACCATGAAATGTAGGTTTGTGCTCCCAGAGCAGATCTCTGGAGTTAGGTATTCAGCTGTCCCAGGCCTTCCACTCCCTCCCTGCTCCGTTTCTCTTCCTCCCGCCGGTGAGCTGGGGTGGGGGAGGGGCTCGGGTCCTGCTGGGCCACAGCTCCGATATGTTACCCCGTTCGCTGAGGTCTGCTTTTTTCTCCAGGTGTGAGTAGTCTGACTCCGTCCTCTTTCCTGTTGCTCTCTCAGGATTAGTTGCGCCAACTATATTTTCTAATTGTATCCAGTTTTAGGAGGAAGCCTCTGTCCCTCCTCTCACACAGCCATCTTTAATCCTCTCCAACACTTAACCATTTTAAAAGGAGAGCACACTATCCGAGAATGGTTTTCTTTTTATGAGTATGGACCCCTTTTATATTCATTCTGAGTTAGAACTGGAGGGATGTGTTTTATGGTGAATGTGCATTTGCAATCAGGGCAGAGACTGTCCCACCAAATACTTAGCAAAAATTCAGTCCTCAGGACATGGACATGGTTGGTTTCAAATACGTTTACTCACATGTGTATAAGCGCCTCTTACTTTGATCAAGAAATTAATGAAACCTGCTCAGAAGTATTTCCTAATATCACAGTCACTGGATGAGAATCCTGTCCTCACAATGGTGTTTGTCAATAATGGGCAGGTCCGCTTACATGTTTGGTTTCACTTCTATGTGGTTTATCTGGTGACAAAACAAAACAAAATGAACAGAACAGCAGCTGAGTCATAGACGCTGAGAGGCGACTGCTGGTTACCGTGGGGGAGGGGCAGGTTGGGGGCAACAGAACTAGAGGCGACACAGAGGCACAAAGTGTCAGTCATGATATAAATCAGTCACGGGGGTGAACGTGCAGCATGGAGAACACAGCCGGGGATTCCGTCACATCTTCCTACATTGACGGGTCGTATCCTTATTAGCTGTGGTGAGGACTGAATAGTGTGGACAACACTGAAATAAGTCCCAAGCCTCTCCCTGACATGCACACCTCCTTACACACACTCACCCCTTCCACAGGAGCGTCACTTTCGTGCTTAAGATGCTGGTTAACATGTGCTGGGCATGTGACCTTGTCCTGGGACCTGGCAGTGCGCTTAGCTTCTACCCACCTGCGTGCACCCCCATGTGTTCAGACCCGCCTGCTGGTCACTGTTCTTACAAAGAACCCCTCAATCTACAGGAGCTTTCAAAGAACCACTCAAATTACAGAAATAGCCCTGCCAGCCAGCCCCGCCTTCCCTCTGGATTCCCCTAAAACACATGCTTCCTCCTGCACACCCCTACTTCTCTCCATAAAGATCCCTTCCCCCATGCTGGTCCCATGGCAGTGTCTTTCCCGGCCACTGTGCACCCACACCCCTGCCATGCTGTCAGTATGGGCACATGCCCTTACTATGCTCAAGGGAAACCCCTGGCCCAGCACATAAGACCCCAATTCAGGGGTCAGCAGTCCCTCTCCTGAGGACAGGCTGCTTGTGTTTGTAAATAAAGTTTCATTGGAACCCAGCCCCACTGGTTTCCCCATTGCCATCTGGCTGCTTGCACCCAGGAAGGCAGCACTGGGTGGGTGTCAGAGGGACAATGTGGCCCTTGAGCCTAGAATGTTCCCACGTGACTGGGAAGTTTGCTGCCTGCCCTTCTGTGTACCCTGTGGGGCCTCTCGGGCCTCCACTCACCTCATCTGAGAGCCCAGTGTCCCCAGGCCTGGGACAACCACTCCCTGCCCAAGGGCTTCCAACACGCTTTACACTGAGGGATTATTTTTGCTGTCTGTTGCTATGGCTTGAGTATGTCCTCATGCTTTTCATCTACCTTTAGGATGGGTTATTTACTTTGATGTATCATTCTCATTATTTTGTCAGTTTGAATATTTATAATTTTTACAACTATAGTTAATATTTGTTCCTTAAAATATGCAGTTTCTGGTTTCTTAGTTGAAGTATAGTTGATTAATATTTTACCAATTTAGGCATCCCACAGAGTGTTTAATAATATTTATTTCCATGTATTGGTATCTTCGTTGGTTTCTCTCAGGAGTGTCTTGTAGGTTTCAGGGTAGAAGCCTTTCACTTCCTTGCTTGGGTGTATTCCTAGGTATTTTATTACTTTTGATACAATTGTGAATGGAGTTGTTTCCTTGATTTCTCTTTCTGCTAGTTCACTGTTAGTGTACAGGAATGCCACAGCTCCTGACCAATGACTGCGGTGAGTGGAGAGTTCTTTCATGTGTGGGCCTTAGTATGTTGAGCTGTGTTTCCTTTATACCCTCTCTGTTCACAACTTTCATGAGTGTATGTTGAATTCATCAAATGCTTTTTCTGCATCTGTTCAGATGAACATGTGGTATTCATCCTTTCTTCTGCTAATGAAGTGTATCACATCCATTGATTTGCAGGTGTTGGGCCCCGTCTGCATCCCTTATATAAATCATACTTGGCTGTGCGGAATGATCATTTTGGTGTCTTTTTGAATTTGGTTTTGCTAATATTTGTCTTGATGTTTTCTGGGTGTACATTCCTGTGGATACTGGTCTTTACTTTTCTTTTGTGTACTGTCTTTGTTATGTTAAGGTATTGCAATAATACTGGTCTCAAAATGAATTTGGAATCATTCCTCCCTCTTATTATTTGCAGTATTTTGAGAATGTTAGGGTAAGATACAAATTTTAATGAATGGTTTCTGCACACAGCACTGCAGACAGTAGCATCATCATTCCACACACACTTTGTGAACACCCTTGTCTTCTCTGAACAATCATATACCACGAGGAGATCTCATTTCACCTATTTTCTCCACATATTTCCTTCTCCTGGAGAATGATGAGTATAACTAGCAACAGTGATGAGTGTGTTAAAAGATACAGAGATGATGTATTTACAGGGGAGCACCCTGCAGCAGTTAACTCCATGAGTTCGAAAGGAAGTGGAGAACAGTGGGAGAAGTCGTGCTGCAGAACGGCTGCTGTGCTGCCTTCCAGATGTACAGACTGATCAATGCTTTCACTCCACCCACACAGCTAAACGCAGGTAAACGTCATTGATCAAAAGCAGTGTGTGCTGAACAATAAAGATCTGAGGGCATGAACACAGTAGTGTTAACAATGGTCCAGTGGGAATCTGATGTCCAGTCACATTCCCTGTACTGGCTGGCTCAGTCTACCCCACCTGCTGTGACAGAGTCACCGTGCCTAAAGGACTGCCCTCAGGAGACCGCAATTTAATGACAAACTACAGAATGGAGAAAGAATTTGTGAATGTTATAGTCACAGGGATCAATATCCACAGTATATTTTTCTAAAAAACCTCATAAATGAACAACAGCTCCCCAGTATAAAAATGGGCAATGAGTATGCATAGCCATTTCTCCAAAGATACACAAATTGCTAGTATGTGTACAGAAATACGCTCAACTTCATTACTTATTGGGTAAATGCTAATGAAAACCACAAGTATATACTACTTCAAACCTGCTTGATTGGCTGTAATCCAACATAGACAATAACTTTTGGAGAGAATGTGGAAAAACTGTCACCATCGTGCATTGCTGGTGGGAATATGAAGCGATGCAGGAGGTTTGCAATAAGAGTTCGGTGATTCATCAAATGACTATGCATTGAAATATCATATGCAGAGAAATTTCATGCTTAGGTATGTTTCCCAAAGAACTCAAAGCAGGGACTTCCTAGATATTTCTACACCAGTATTCAGAATTGTATCATTTTCAATAGTCTAAAGGTGGAAACAAAACAACTGTTCATGCACAGATGAATGTGTAAAGAAAATGTCATATACATAGATAAAATAAAACCAGTTTTAACCATAAAAGTGAATCAAAGTTTCATGTGTGCTACAAATTGGAATGACATTGAAATAATGTCATTGTTTACTGAAATAATGCAGACACAGAAGGACAAATATTGTATGAATCTGGTCATGTGAAGTACCAGGTCAGGCAAATTCATGAGAGATGACAGAGCAGAGGGACAGCTGAGAGAAAGAGGAAATGGGATTTATTCTTTAATGGGCCCCAAGTTAGTTCAGGATGATGAAAAGCCCTGGGTACAGACAATGGTGATGGTCACATATGTTGTGAAGGTATTTCATGCCAGTGATGTGCACTTAGAAATGGTTAAGTCATAAATATGATATTCTGCACAAACACAAGAACAAATTATAAAAACAGTTAACTGGTAAATGATCATTAAGTGTAATACCAGAGATACTATGGAAGCTGGCATCTATGTACTTACTATTTCAAGAGTGATTTCTAAACAATTAAAGAGCAAATCCTGGGAGTTCTGGGGTCCCTAACGATCAGCAGGAAGGGGCTCACAGTGGGGAAACACAAAGCCAAAATATTACATGTGTGTATCAACCACAGCTGAAGATCTAAAAAGACACTGATGTAAAAAGTAAAAACCAAATTCATCATGTAGAAGACGATGAAGGTGACCACCAGCATCAGGATGGCGTGGGCGGCTCTGGTCTTTGGAGGGGAGCTGTGGGGGCCCTTGGAGGTGTGAATATGCTGCACCCTCTGGTGATGTCTGCAAAGGAGACCCACCATGGAACCGCTGGCCCAGACCTTGAGGCTAATAAACATGGCATCCAGACAGGACCACAGGATGACAATAAAAGCCCTGGGACTCGAGGATGAGCAGAACCACCTGCCCTGTGTGTCAGTATCATTTCCTGTATTCTGTGCATCAGTGATTTTCACGAAAATAGAGATTTTCAATAAGAGACCCAACACCCAGCAGACAAAACAGGAAGGACCAGTGACCTTGGGGTCTCTCCTGAGCGTCATCCACTCCACTCTCCCAAAGATGAATGTGAAGAATTGGTAGGTGCTCAGGACACAGGTGGAGCACAGGGTGGAGCTGTGAGCCACTCTGTGTGCATAATATACAAGTTTACACCCAAGAGTGGACAGGGGGTTGCTCAAAAGAAAAGCGGCCATCATGTGGGGAATCCCAGAGGAGAGAAGAGCCAAGAGATTGGCTAAGGCAATGTGGGTGAGAACCACGTGTGTGGGTCTCTGCTCGTGGCCACGAAAGACTGGGGAGAAATTATGGAAGAAGAGAGTGACATTGGCCAGTGTCCCAAATCCAATCTGTAACAGAAAGGTGGTTTTCAGAGCCACATTCCCTGTAGTTCGTAGGGCATCTTTATCAGAAAGCATGGAGAGGGCTTCAGGGAGGCCTGGAGATGAAGGGGCCTGTGCTGGTGGTAACGTCAGCAGCCTTCTTTCATAATCAGAATGGGAAAGGGTCCTTTCCCTTTCTTATCCTAAAAAGGGAGACACTTTGTTCTCTGTAGAGACGGCTTTACCTGGAGGACATACACCTGATGCCTGTTACTATTTACAACAGTATCATTTTGTATTTATTTCAGTTTATTTTCTGCCTGTCCAGAATGCACAGTCCTTGAAATGAGAGACCATCTGTGGTGTTACACATACTGCTCTCCAATAGGTGCCCATACCCTGTCCAGAATGTGACTGTGCCCCAAGGGACAAGGGCACGTGCTGCTCCCCTGACAGACCCTGGTCACCTGCCTATTATACAGATGGCTCACCTACAACCATGAAGTGGACAGTTCAGAAACATTGCTGAGACTGTAATGTTATCAAACTAATTTCATTACACACTTTGGACCTTAATCCATAGAGTGAGCAGATACAAAATAAATTTACAAAATCAGTAGCTGTTTCTGCTATCTGGCTTTTTGTGTAATGTGCTTGGAAGTCACCACTACATTCTAACAATAGTTTAACAACTAAAAACCTGAAAATTTTTGGATCTATAAGAGAGTTGAGGACCCCGGGAGACAATCACTGCCTTGGTGATGGGAAAGAGGGGAACTGAATAGAGGCCATCAAGGCTTCCTGGATTTGAGACCCTGAGAGGAGACCACTGCCAGAGCTGTGATGCAGGTACAGAAGCCAACCCTACAGTCTGCAAAGGGCTGGGGGCTCAGTGTGCAAAGTCTGAGACTGAGATTCCCCAGGCAGGCTAATTAATGAGGGACCAGCTCAGTTTTGTAATTTTCAATTCCAGGAGCTGCACCAGTTCTCTCAGTAAATACCAGAGAAATTACCCTTGTGCTTTTGGCATAGGGGGTGAAAGATGTTTTTGAAAAACAGGAAAACACTGAGTTCTTCTCAACAAGGCCTTCCCCCAGGACACTCCTGCCTGGGGCCTAACCTGCTGGGGTGTGATCAGAGTCCACTGCCCTGGGGAAGGGGATACCCGAGCCCAGCCCCTGTAGCCATCCTGTCCTGCCCTCAGGGGACAAGGCTGAGAGGTGCCTGTGCAGTTCACAGCCTGTATGCACAGGCTCCCCAGTCACTGAGGCCTCATCCTAGCAGGGCAGGCAGGGCCCTCTCCCCACACCTCCCACTTACCCAAAGGGATGGCTAGAGCAGATCTTCAACCCTCCACAGCACATCCACCATGAGTATAATGACAAGGCGGACTAAAAGACAGAGCATTAATGAATTGGAACACAGAGATTGCATCAGACCCAGATGTGGAGGGAAGTCAGGTTATCAGACCAATGTTTAAAGCACTATAAATGATATGACATGAGCTCTGATGGGTGAAGCAGACAGCACACGAAAAGGGCTATACATTTGAGCAGAGGAAGGGAAGCTAACAACCAAGACAAGATGATGGAGACAAGAACCAAGATGGTGGCATGAGTAGAGCAGCAGGAATCTCCTCCCAAAACCATGTATTTTTTAAAATACAACAAATACAACTCTCCCTAAAAGAGAGACCAGAAGACACAGGACAACAGCCAGACTACTTCCATACCTGCGAGAACCCAGTGCCTCACGAAGGGGGTAAGATACAAGCCCCAGCCCAGCGGAACCCGAGTGCCCCATACCCCAGCTCCCAGGGGGAGGAGAGGAGTTGGAGCAGGGAGGGAGAGGGAGCCCAGGACTTCTAAATAGCCAGCCCTAGCCATCCGCACCAGAGTGCAGACACAGTGCATGCGTGGGGTGCTGGAAACTAGGGAAACAGGACAGTAAGCTGAAGCTGGCACCCCTGTGACAAAAAAAAAGTGAGTGCTTTTTGAAAGTCTTAAAGGGACAGGGACACCACAGCTGGATGAAAGCGTTCCGGGACACTTAGCACAGCAGCTGGGAAACCCAGGGAACTCTGGGCACCCTAACTCCTGGGCAGCAGCGCACTTTGGAGGCCCCTCACAGAGATAAACAGCCTCCTGGCCATTTCCCCTCCAACACGGCTCCGCCATATTGGAGCAGCAGCCCGAGGCAGGCCATACCCACAGCAACCGCAGAGCTAAACTCCACAGCAACCAGGCAAGAATCAGAAGCCCTGTCTGCATGCAACTGCCCAGCACAAGCCACTAGGGGTCGCCATTTTCCCAGGAGAGGAAGGCCACAAACCAGCAAGAAGGGACTTTCTCCCAGCCAACACATGCGCCAGCACCCCAGAAATAACTCTATCACCATGAAAAGGCAGAAGAATTTGATACACACCAAGATCACAGAGGCAAACCCTGAGAAGGAGATAGACCTAACCAGTCTCCCTGAAATAGAATTAAAAACAAAGCTCATACCATGCTGATGGAGTTGCAGAGAAATATGCAAGAGCTAAGTGATGATGTCCAGAAGGAGATCACAGAAATGAAACAATCTCTGGAAGGATTTATAAGCAGAATGGATAAGATGCAAGAGACCATTGATGGAATAGAAACCAGAGAACAGGAATGCATAGAAGCTGACGTACAGAGAGATAAAAGGATCTCCAGGAATGAAACAATATTAAAAGAACTGTGTGACCAATCCATAAGGAATAATATCCACATTATAGGGGTACCAGAAGATAATGAGAGAGAAAAAGGGATAGAAAGAGTCTTTGAAGAAATAATGGCTGAAAACTTCCCCAAACTGGGGAAGGAAATAATCGATCAGACCACGGAAGTGCACAGAACCCCCAACAGAAGGGGCCCAAGGTGGACAACACCAAGACACATAATAATTAAAATGACAAAGATCAAAGACAAGGACAGAGTTTTAAAGGCAGCTAGAGAGAGGAAAAAGGTCACCTACAAAGGAAAACCCATCAGGCTAACATCAGACTTCTCAACAGAAACCTTACAGGCCAGAAGAGAATGGCATGATATACTTAATGCAATGAAACAGAAGGGCCTTGAACCAAGAATACTGTATCCAGCACGATTATCATTTCAATATGAAGGAGGGATTAAACAATTCCTGGACAAACAACAGTTGAGGGAATTTGCCTCCCAAAAAACACCTCTACAGGGTATTTTAGACAGACTGCTCTAGATGGGAGCACTCCTAAGGCTAAATAGATGTCACCAGAGAAAATAAAATCACAGCAAAGAAAGCAGACAAACCAAATACTAACTAAAGGCAAAAAATAAAATCAACTACCCACAAAAGCAGTTAAAGGAAACACAGAGCAGAGAATAAAACAAGCAATATATAAAGAACAGAGGAGGAGGAATAACAAGGGAGAAAAATAAAGAATCACCAGACAGTGTTTAAAATAGCTCAATAAGTGAGTTAAGTTACACAGTAAGATACTAAAGAAAATAACCTTGAACCTTTGGTAACCATGAATCTAAAGCCTGCAATGGCAATAAGTACATATCTTTCAATAATCACCCTAAATGTAAATGGACTGAACGCACCAATTGAAAGACACAGAGTAATAGAATGGATAAAAAAGCAAGACCCATCTCTATGCTGCTTACAAGAGACTCACCTCAAACCCAAAGACACACAGACTAAAAGCCAAGGGACGGAAAAAGATATTTCATGCAAACAACAGGGTGAAAAAAGCAGGTACTGCAGTAGTATCAGACAAAATAGACCCCAAAACAAAGAAAGTAAGAAAAGATAAAGAAGGACATTACATAATGACAAAGGCCTCAGTCCAACAAGAGGATATAACCATTATAAATATATATGCACCCAACACAGGAGCACCAGCATATGTGAAACAAATACTAACAGAACTAAAGGAGGAAAGAGAATGCAATGCATTCATTTAGGAGACTTCAACACGCAACTCACTCGAAAGGATGGATCCACTAGACAGAAAATAAGTAAGGACACAGAGGCACTGAACAACACACTAGAACAGATGGACCTAATAGACATCTATAGAACTCTACATCCAAAAGCCACTCTTTACAATAGCCAAGAAATGGAAGCAACCTAAGTGTCCATCAGTAGATGAATGGATAAAGAAGATGTGGTACATATACACAATGGAATATTATTCAGCCATAAGAAGAAAACAAATCCTACCATTTGCAACAACATGGATGGAGCTAGAGGGTATAAATAAGCCAGGCAGAGAAAGAAAAACACCAAATGATTTCACTCATATGTGGAGTATAGGAACAAAGAGACTGAAGGAACAAAACAGCAGCAGAATCACAGAACCTAAGAATGGACTAACAGTTTCCAAAGGGAAAGGGACTGGGGAGAATGGGAGGGAAGGGAGGGATAAGGGTGGGGAAAAATGGGGGGGGGCTTATGATTAGCATGTATAATGTGGGGGGGCATGGGGAGGGCTGTGCAACACAGAGAAGACAAGTAGTGATTCTACACCATCTTACTACACTGATGGACAGTGACTGCAATGGGGTTTGTGGGGGGACTTGGTGACGGGGGGACCCTAGTAAACATAATGTTCTTCATGTAGCTGTAGATTAATGACGACAACAACAACAACAAAAAGATGATGGACACAACAAAACGCTGTAAGTGAAACCACAGTGCCCGTGATGGGCCTGTGCGTAGACTGAGGATGCCTGAGGCACGTACCAGTGAGTGTAAGGACGTGTTGATAGAAACTCCCAAACTGGAAAGCAAACAGAAGAGATGAGAGAAAACACAGGTCGGAACATCCCAGGACTGTGGGACGACCACCCGAGGGGTAACTCTGCATAACTGGATTGGCAGAGAAGGAGCAGCAGAGATACATAAACGCACAGCGACGAAGATTCCCCCAGGGATGTCAGCACCGCAGCCCGGCTGGGGGACGCTCGGCAGACACCAAGCAGGAGAAATGCAAGGAAAACAGAAACAAACAAAAAACAAAACCTCCTCAACTCCCCCCACACATAACATTGGAACGTGTGGGACATTGTGGATTAAAACATTTCTTTAAAATATAAGAGGAAAAAACACCTTTCCTGCCGAGGAGCAAAGAAAGATTTCATCCAGTTTCTCCGAAGACACCATGCGAGCAGAGGGGAGTGGAGTAAAATACTAGAGTTGAGAGAAAATCCCACCGACACGGTCCCTGGGCCCTGTGACATTATCCATCAGAAGCGAAGGAGAAGTAAAAGCTCAAAGTAAAATGGGGTTTGGTGCCCTGGGCCTGCCGCGCAGGACGGTGCAGGAAGCCCTTTGGAGGCAGGAAGATGCCGTGGGTCAGAGACGGGTCTACAGAGAGAAAGGAGGGCGTTGGAAGGGAAAAATGAGTTAAAGTAGAATGCTTACATTTCTTACTGTTAATGTGAGTGATAAGTTGGCTCAAGGTAATACCATCCACGATGCGTGAGCCTGGGTTCCCTGTTTGCTGAGAGTCCTTACCTGCCCTGACGGCCCCAGCGCTGCCTCCCCGCCTTCCCCCGATCAGCCCCTGCTGGACAGACGCCTAGGAATTGTCATTTCTCAGACTCTCTTTACTGCAGGGCCCTGAGCAGTTCCACTATCTCTGGGGTGGACGGTCAGCTTCTCTGTGGGAGCAGCTCTGATCCTCACATAACCCAGGGACCCCCATCAAGACCCTGACTCCCGGAAAAGGTAGGCGCCCCCCTGCCCAACTCCACATGGCCCAACCGCCTTCCTCTGGGCTGAAGGTCCTTTGAGAAAGTATGTGGTCACCCTGAGGTGGTGCATATTGTGGGCACACACGTCGCCCACATGCAGGGCCTCGCTTACACCAGCCATCCCGGATGAAGGCAGACAGACAAGCCTGCCTGCACAGACCCTGAGCGCCACCCCAGCGTCACATGGGCCCCAGCACAGCTAGAGCCAGGGGCCCCCACGGAAGGTGGCCTGTGCCATCCCAGGACCCCACACCCAGGGCCTGCTGCCCAGGGGCCGTCTCCACCCACAGGCACAGGGAACAGCATGCGCAGGTCACTCCCCATGCCCTTGGGCGAGTGGGGGCAAACCGTTCTGGAGATAATGGGGAGACTCTATTTCCACCCACTTTGCTGAGGACACAGCTGTGCTTCCACTAAAACAAATGGAAAGCCGTTGTGTCAGTCCTGTGAGCACCGTTTGCCCCACTAGCCTCCTGTCATCTCTGGGGTTGTGACTGCAGCATATGCATCTTGGGGGGACAGACATTCAGACAGATGTGCTTGGCCCAGGGCACATTCCACCATATTTCCAGCTACAGTGAAATTAGTCATCATAGAGGTTATGGGTCTAATTCCCAATTCTCATGAAATAAAAGCCCTGAACATGGCTTATTTCCAACATTCACACCATTGTCAAAGTTAACCTGACCTCATCTCTCTGTAACTCTTCATTCTCACCTGTCCCTCAGGCTCAGGAAGCACAGGGGCTGTTTCCCCATTCAAAACCAGGGATAAAAACATGAGCAACACTTACACATGACACAACACACACAAGAACCATACAGACACCTCATCGGAAATCTCTGAGATGCTGCATCCCACCAAATGGGATTCCAAACAGGCCTGGCTCTGTGTCCTTCCTGGGGAGACCCCTCCCTGCTGGCTCCCTGACCGCGGGGAGGCACCTACCTGCAGGCTCTGCTCCTGAGCTTTTGCAGGGACGTCACTCAGGAGGGGCCGTACTTATAGGGCAGGGCTCCCGGACCTGACGTCCCCACGGGGGCGCCTTACCACGTCCTGGCTAGTCCTGGAGACACCGTCTGCTCGGAGGCTCAGGGCGTCTCCAGCGAGCAGCGAATCCCACCCCAGTGCCGTCACCCTCCAGCCTGGCGGGCGATTAGTGACAAGTGCTGGCAATTACTGGAAAGTCTCCGTGAGCAGCTGAGCAGAGAGAAAGTTTCCCGTTCCCGTGGGGGCATCCGGTCAGGGTGGAAGCGGTAACCGGGTGGCAGACACGCAGTGCACAGGGCCCCCCCCCACTGTGTCCTGGGCTTCCCCTCCGGGTCTGTCCCCGTCCCAGACGCGATCCACAGGGCGAGCTCGCTGATCGTCAGCATATGATCTGGGGGCTGGTCTTCCCAGGGGTTAAGGTCCTCGGCACTTGCTACTCATGGGCTCAGGATGACTCATCTGGAAAATGCCCACCGATGACAGGGTTTCCCTCCTCAGAAGCCTTGTGTGTCTTGGGTCCAGGGACTGTGCAAGGAGAGGGTAGCTTGCTTCTCGGTCAGCCCAGAACACTGGTCCTGTGTGTCTCCTCGGCCGCCCAGCCTGTGCCTGGGTTGTGGACAGTCATCACTGGGAGCAGACCATCCTGAGAGACGGACCAGGATCAGGAAATAGCATTGTTTGGGAAGTAGAGATAACATTTAATTCTTTTTAAATTTATTTTTTATTTTTGTTTTTGTTGACTTCTTTTTCACTGGAGTATAGTTGATGTACAGTGTTATATTGGTTTCACATACACATTACAGTGATTGAACAGTTATGTTACTGAATGCTCACACCAACCAGTGTAGTTACTATTTACCAACAGAGAAAGATGGTACAGAACTATTGACTATATTGTCTATGCTGTACTTTCATCCCGTGACTAATATGTATTACAATAAAAATTTTTGGCCTCTTTTATCTCCTTCACCTACTTCACCACCCACCCCAATGCCTCCCCCATCGTAACCACCTGTCACTTCTCATTGTCTGTGAGTCTATTTCTGTTTTGTTCATTTTGTTTTTGGTTCCACATGTAAATGACACCATATGGTATTTGTCTTTCTCTGCCTGGCTTATTTCACTCAGCATAATACCCTCTAGGTCTGTTCATGTTATCACCAATGGCAGAATTTCTTTGGGGTTTGTGGCTGAATAATATTCCATTTTGCATACAGCACATCTCCCTGTCTGTTTATCTGTTGATGGACACTTGGGTTGTTTTCATCTTTGGCTATTGTAAATAATGTGGCAGTAGCCATATGGGTGCATAAATCTTTTTGAATCAGAGATTTTTTTCCTTCGAGTAAATGTGTAGAAGTGTAATTACTGGTTTGAATGAATTTTAGTTTTGAGGAACCTTCATACTTCTTTCCACAGTGGCTGCACCAATTGACATTCCCACCATCAGCGTAGAGGGTTCTCTGTGCTCCACGTCCTCGCCAACAGTTGTTACTCCTTGGATTTTGGATAAGGGCCATTCTGACTGCTGTGAGGTGATATCTCATTGTGGTTTTGATTTGCATTTCTCTGCTGACTAGCCCTGTGGAGCATCTTTGGACAAGCCTGGTGGCCATCACCATTTCTTCTATTGGAAAAATGTCTATTCAGGTCCTCTGGCCATTTCTTCATTGGTTTATTTGTATATTTGGTGTTGAGTAGTATGAGTTCTTTTTACATTTTGGATGTTAACCCTTTATGGGATGCATCATTTACAATATATTCTCCCATACTGTAGGCTGCCTTTTGGTCCTATGGATGGTTTTCTTTGCTGTAGAGAAGCTTTTTAGTTTGATGTAGTCCTACTTGTTCATTTTTGTTTTTGTTTCCCCTCCCCAGAGACACGTGTCCAGAAAGAAAATCACTTATGCTTATATTCAAGGGATTTTTGCCTAGATTTTATCCTAAGATTTTTATGATTTCATGTCTTACATTTAGGTCTTTAATCATTCTAAGTTTACTTTTGTGTATGGAGTTAGACAGTGAGCCAGTTTCTCTCGCATGTAGCTATCTAGTTCTCCCATTTATTGAAGATGCTGTCTTTTCCACATTGTATATTCATGTCTCCTTACTCGTATATTAATTGACCATATATGGTGGGTCTATTTCTGGGCTCTCCATTCCATTCCATTGATCTGTGAGTCTGTTCTTGTTCCAGTACCATACTGTTTTGATTGCTGTAGCTTTGTACTATATCCTGACTTCAGGGAGAGTGATATCCCCAGCTTTGTTCTTCTTTCTCAGGGTCACTTTGGGTATTTCGGGTCTTTGCAGCTCTATCTCCATTTTAGGATCCTTTGCTCTTGTTCATTGATTGGTATTTCGTTAGGGATTGCATTGAGTCTGTACATTGCTTGGTCAGGATGGCCAAAGAATATTAGTCCTTCCTATCCATGAGCATCGGATAGATTTCCACTGGTCTGTTTCTTCATCAGTGTCTTTCATTAGTGTCTTACAGTTTTCAGAGTAGAGGTCTTTCATCTCCCTGGTTAGGTTTATTTCTAGGCATTTTATTCTCTCTGATGCAGTTGTAAATGAAATTTTCCTGACTTCTCTTTCTTCTAGTCTTGTTAGTGTATAGGGATGCAGCAGATCTCTGTGTATTAATTTTGTATCCTGCAACTTTGCTGAACCCAGTTACTAGTTCTAATAGTTTTTTGGTGGAATCTTTAGGGTTTTCTAGTATAGTGTCATGTCATCTGCAAATACCGACAATTTTATTTCTTCCTTCCAATTTGGATATCTTTTCTTTCTTTGTCTTGTCTGATTGCCATGGCTAGGACCTCCAGGACTATGTTGAATAAATTGGTGAGAGAGGACATTCTTACCTTATTCCTGATGTTAGAGGAAAAGCTTCCAGCTTTTCACAACTGAGTATGATGGAGCTGTGGGTTTGTTGAATATGTTCCTTAGGATGTTGAGGTATTTTCTCTCTAGTCCCACATTGGAAGAGTTATTATCATGAATGGATGTTGTATTTTGTCAAATACTTTTTCAGCTTTTTCTGAGCTGATTAGTTTTTCTCTTGTTAAAGTGGTCTGTTAAAGTGGTCTATCACATTGATTAATTTATGAATATTGTACCCTCCTTGCATCCCTGGAATAAATCCCACTTGGTTGTGATGGATGATCCTTTGATTTTGGAATTTGGTTTGCTAATATAGTATCAAGGATTTTTTCATGTATGTTCTTCAGGAATATTGATTTGTAATTTTCTTTTCATTATAGTGTCTGTGTCTGGTTTGGTATTAGAGTGATGGTGGGCTCATAGAATGAGTTTAGAAGTATTCACTTCAATTTTCTGGAATCATTTAAGAAGGATGGGTACTAGCTCTTCTTTAAATGTTTGTTAAAATTCACCTGTGAAGACATCTGGTCCTGGAATTTTGTGTGTTGGGAGCTTTTTGAATACCACTTCAATATTGTTATCAATAATTGGTCTTTTCTGATGTTTTGATCCTTCCTGGGTCAGTGTTAGAAGATTTTACATTTGTAGGGATTTGACCATTTCTTCTAAGATGTCCAATTTATTGACATATAGTTTTTCATAGAATTTTCTTATAATTCCTTGGATTTCTGTGGTGTCATTTGTAAATTCTCCCTTTTTGTTTCTGGTTTGTTTATTTGTATCCTCTCTTTTCTTCTTGAAATGACTGACTAGGCCTTTCTGTGTTTCATTTATTTTCCTAAAGAATAAAGTCTTGGTTTCACTGATTTTTTTGTCTACTGTTTTCTTATTCTCTATTTATTTCTGCTCTGATCTTTACTTTGTCCCTCCTTCTACTAAGTTTTGGCTTTCTTTGTTCTTCTTTTTCTAGTTCCTTTAGTGTGAGTTTAGATTGTTCATTTGGGATTGTTCTTGTTTTTTGAGGTAGGCCTGTATTGCTGTGTGCTTCCCTCTTAGAACCTCTTTTGTGGCATCTTACATATTTTGAAATGTTGTGTTTCTGTTTTCATTTGTGTCCATGTATTGTTGGTTTTCCCCTTTTATTTGGTAATTTAACTATTGATTATTTAGAAATATGTTGTTTAGCCTCCATATGTTTGTGTTTTTTTATTTTTTTCTTCACCCATATAATTGGTTTCTTGTTTTATACCACTGTGATCTGAAAAGAAGTTACAATTTCAATCTTTTTAAATTTACTGGGGCTCTTTTCGTGTCCTAATATGTGATCTGTTCTGGAAAATGTTCCATGTGCAGTTGAGAAAAATGTCTCCAGTTACTTTTGGGTGGAATGTTCTGTATGTATGTATTAAGTCCATCTGGCCTAATGTGTCATTAATGCCTATTTCCATATTTATTTTCTGTCTGGATCATCTGCCCATTGATGTAAGGGGTGCGTGTTAACATGCCCTAATATGATTGTGTTGCTGTCTATTTATTCCTTTAGTTCTATTAGTATTTGCTTTATATATTTAGGCACTCTTATGTTGGGGGCATAGATATTTTTTTATTTTGGTATCATTAATCTATAATTACATGAACAACATTATGGTTACTAGACTCCCCCCCATCACTAAGTCCCCCCGACATACCCCATTACAGTCATTGTCCATCAGCATAGTAAGATGCTATAGAATCATTACGTGTCTTCTCTGTGCTATACTGCCTTCCCTGTGCCCCCCACTACATAATGTCTGCTAATCGTAATGCTCCCTTTTCCCCCTTGTCCCTCCCTTCCCACCCATCCTCCCCAGTACCTTTCCATTTGGTAAATGTTAGTCAATTCTTGGGTTCTGTGGTTCTGCTGCTGTTTTGTTCCTTCAGTTTTTCCTTTATTCTTATATTCCACATATGAGTGAAATCATTTGATACTTGTCTTTTTCTGTCTGGCTTATTTCACTGAGCATAATACCCTCTAGTTCCATCCATGTTGTTGCAAATGGTAGGATTTTTCTTCTTTTGGCTGAATAATATTCCATTGTGTATATGTACCACATCTTTTTTATCCATTCATCTACTGATGGACACTTAGGTTGCTTCCATATCTTGGCTATTGTAAATAGTGCTGCGATAAACATAGGGGTGCATATGTCTTTTTAAAACTGGGCTGTTGCATTCTTAGGGTAAATTCCCAGGAGTGGAATTCCTGGATCAAATGGTATTTCTATTTTGAGCTTTTTGAGGAACCTCCATACTGCTTTCCACAATGGTTGAACTAATTTACATTCCCACCAGCAGTGTAGGAGGGTCCCCGTTTCTCCACATCCTTGCCAACATTTGTTGTTGTTTGTCTTTTGGATGGTGGCCATCCTTACTGGTGTGAAGTGATATCTCATTGTGGTTTTAATTTGCATTTCCCTGATGACTAGAGATGTGGAGCATCTTTTCATGTGCCTGTTGGCGATCTGAATTTCTTCTTTGGAAAAGTGCCTGTTCAGCTCCTCTGTCCGTTTTTTAATTGGCTTCTTTGCTTTTTGTTTGTTGAGGTGCATGAGCTCTTTATATATTTTGGGTGTCACCCCTTTATCGGATGTCATTTATGAATATATTCTCCCATACTGTAGGATATCTTTTTGTCCTATTGATGGTGTCCTTTGCTGTACAGAAGCTTTTAAGCTTGATATAGTCCCACTTGTTTATTTTTGCTTTTGTTTCCCTTGCCCATGAAGATGTTTGCTCCATGTTTATATTCAAGAGAGTTTTGCCTGTATTTTCTTCTAAGAGATTTATGGTTTCATGACTTATATTCAGGTCTTTAATCCATTTCAAATTTACTTTTGTGTATGGGGTTAGACAGTGATCCAGTTTCATTCTCTTACATGTAGCTGTCCAGTTTTGCCAACACCAGCTGTTGAAGCAGCTGTAATTTTCCCACTGTATATCTATAGCTCCTTTATCATATATTAAATGTCATATATGTTTGGGTTAATATCTGGACTCTCTATTCTGTTCCACTGATCTGTGGGTATGTTCTTGTGCCAGTACCAAATTATCTTGATTACTGTGGCTTTGTAGTAGAGCTTGAAGTTGAGAAGTGAGATGCCCCCTGCTTTACTCTTCCTTCTCAGGATTGCTTTGACTATTTGGTGTCTTTGGTGTTTCCATATGAATTTTTGAACTATTTGTTGTAGTTCATTGAAGAATGTTGTTGGTAATTTGATAGGGATTGCATCAAATCTGTATATTGCTTTGGGCAGGATGGCCATTTTGACGATATTAATTGTTCCTAGCCAAGAGCATGGGATGAGTTTCCATTTGTTAGTGTCCTCTTTAATTTCTCTTAAGAGTGTCTTGTAGTTTTCAGGGTATAGGTCTTTCACTTCCTTGGTTAGGTTTATTCCTAGGTATTTTATTCTTTTTGATGCAATTGTGAATGAAATTGTTTTCCTGATTTCTCTTTCTATTAGTTCATTGTTAGTGTATAGGAAAGCCACAAATTTCTGTGTGTTAATTTTGTATCCTGCAACTTTGCTGTATTCCGATATCAGTTCTAGTAGTTTTGGAGTGGAGTCTTAAGGGTTTTTTATGTGCAATGTCATGTCATCTGCAAATAGTGACAGTTTAACTTCTTCTTTACCAATTTGGATTCCTTGCATTTCTTTGTTTTGTCCAATTGCCGTGGCTAGGACCTCCAGTACTATGTTGAATAACAGTGGGGAGAGTGGGCATCCCTGTCTTGTTCCCGATCTCAGAGGACAAGTCTTCAGCTTTTCACTGTTCAGTATGATGTTGGCTGTGGGTTTACCATATATGACCTTTATTATGTTGAGGTACCTGCCCTGTATACCCATTTTGTTGAGAGTTTTTATCATGAATGGATGTTGAATTTTGTCGAATGCTTTTACAGCATCTATGGAGATGATCATGTGGTTTTTGTCCTTTTTGTTTACGTGGTGGATGATGTTGATGGATTTTCAGATGTTGTACCATCCTTGCATCCCTGGGATGAATCCCACCTGGTCATGGTGTATGATCCTTTTGTGATGTGTTTTTGAATTCTGTTTGCTAATATTTTGTTGAGCATTTTTGCATCTACGTTCATCAGGGATATTGGTCTGTAATTTTCTATTTCGGTGGAATATTTGCCTAATTTCAGTATTAGGGTGATGTTGGCTTCATAGAATGAGTTTGAGTATTCCCTCCTCTTCTATTTTTTGGAAAATTTTAAGGAGAATGGATATTATATCTTCTCTGTATGACTGATAAAATTCCGAGGTAAATCCATCTGGCCCGGGGGTTTTGTTCTTGGGTAGTTTTTTTTATTACCACTTCAATTTCTTTGCTGGTAATTGGTTTGTTTAGATTTTCTGTTTCTTCCTTGGTCAGTCTTGGAAGGTTCTATTTTTCTAGGAAGTTGTCCATTTCTTCTAGGTTTTCCAGCTTCTTAGCATATAGGTTTTCATAGTAGTCTTTAATAATTCTTTGTATTTCTGTTGGGTCTGTTGTGATGTTTCCTTTCTCATTTCTGATACTGTTGATGTGTGTTGATTCTCTTTTTCTCTTAATAAGTTTGGCTAGAGGCTTATCTATTTTGTTTATTTTCTCAAAGAACCAGCTCTTGGTTTCATTGATTTTTTCTTTTGTTTTATTCTTCTCAATTTTATTTATTTCTTCTCTGATCTTTATTATGTCCCTCCTTCTGCTGACTTTAGGCCTCATTTGTTCTTCTTTTTCCAGTTTCAATAATTGTGATGTTAGACTATTCATATAGGATTGTTCTTCCTTCTTTAAATATGCCTGGATTTCTATATACTTTCCTCTTAAGACTGGTTTTGCTGCATCTCACAGAAGTTGGGGCTTTGTGTTGTTGTTGTCATACATTTCCATGTATTGCTGGATCTCCATTTTAATTTGGTCATTGATCCATTGACTATTTAGGAGCGTGTTGTTTAGCCTCCAGGTGTTTGTGAGCCTTTTTGTTTTCTTTGTATAATTTATTTCTAGTTTTATACCTTTGTGGTCTGAAAAGTTGGTTGGTAGAATTTCAATCTTTTTGAATTTACTGAGGCTCTTTTTTGGCCTAGTATGTGGTCTATTCTGGAGAATGTTCCATGTGCACTTGAGAAGAATGTGTATCCTGTTACTTTTGGGTGTAGAGTTCTATAGATGTCTGTTAGGTCCATCTGTTCTAGGGTGTTGTTCAGTGCCTCTGTGTCTTTACTTACTTTCTGTCTGGTGGATCTGTTCTTTGGAGTGAATGATGTGTTGAAGTCTCCTAAAATGAATGCGTTGCATTCTCTTTCTTCCTTTAGTTCTGTTAGTATTTGTTTCACATATGCTGGTGCACCTGTGTTGGGTGCATATATATTTAGAATGGTTATATCCTCTTGTTGCACTGACCCCTTTATCATTATGTAATGTCCTTCTTTATCTCTTGTTACTTTCTTTGTTTTGAATGCTATTTTGTCAGATACTAGTACTGCAACACCTGATTTTTTCTCCCTATTGTTTGCATGAAATAATATCTTTTTCCATCTGTTGACTTTTAGTCTGTGCATGTTTGGGTTTGAGGTGAGTCTCTTGTAAGCAGCATATAGATGTGTCTTGTTTTTTTATCCATTCAGTGACTCTATGTCTTTTGATTGATGCATTCAGTCCATTTACATTTAGGGTGGTTATCGATAGGTATGTACTTATTGCCATTTCAGGCTGTAGATCTGTGGTTACCAAAGGTTCCAGGTTACTTTCCTTGCTGTCTAAGAGTCTAACTTAACTCACTTAGTATGCTGTTACAAACACAATCTAAAGGTTCTTTTCTATTTCTCCTCCTTTTTCTTCCTCCTTCATTCTTTATATATTAGGTATCAAATTCTGTACTTTTTGTCTATCCCTTGATTGACTTTGGGTATAATTTACTTAATTTTGCATTTGCTTCATAATTAACTGTTCTACTTTCTTCACTGTGGTTTTATTACTTCTGGTGACAGCTATTCAACATTAGGAACACTTCCATCTATACAAGTACCTCCAAAATAGACTGTAGAGATGGTTTGTGGGAGGTAAATTGTCTCAGCTTTTGCTTATGTGGAAATTGTTTAATCCCTCCTTCAAATTTAAATGATAATCTTGCTGGATAAAGTAATCTTGGTTCGAGGCCCTTCTGCTTCATGGCATTAAATACATCATGCCACTCCCTTCTGGCCTGTAAGGTTTCTGCTGAGAAGTCTGATGTTAGCCTGATGGGCTTTCCTTTGTATGTGATCTTATTTCTCTCTCTGGCTGCTTTTAATAGTCTGTCCTTATCCTTGATCTTTCCCAATTTTATTACTATATGTCTTGGTGTTGTCTTCCTTGGGTCCCTTGTGTTGGGAGATCTGTGGATCTCCACAGCCTGAGAGACTATCTCCTTCCCCAGATTGGGGAAGTTTTCAGGAACTACCTCCTCAAAGACACTTTCTATCCCTTTCTCTCTCTTCTTCTTCTGGTATCCCTATAATGCGAATATTGTTCCGCTTGGATTGGTCACACAGTTCTCTCAATATTCTTTCATTTTTAGAGATCCTTTTTTCTCTCTGTGCATCAGCTTCTTTGTATTCCTCTTCTCTAGTTTCTATTTCATTTATTGTCTCCTCCACCATATCCAACATGCTTTTAATACCCTCCATCATGTTCTTCAATGATTGGATCTCCAACCTGAATTCATTCCTGAGTTCTTGGATGTCTTTCCATACCTCCATTAGTATGTTGATGATTTTTATTTTGAACTCCCTTTCAGAAGAGTCACGAGGTCCATATCATTTAAATCTTTCTCTGGAGTTGTATTAATAATTTTACTCTGGACACGGTTCCTTTGGCGTTTCATGTTTGTATATGGCGCCCTCTAGTGTCCAGGAGCTCTATTCTGGAGCTGCTGAGCCCCTGAAGCAATGTTGGGGGTTGCAGGGGAGCAGTACTGGTGCCTGGGAGGAGGAAAGAGCTGTCCCTACCTCCCGGCTGCTGTGCCTGTCTCCACTGCCTGAGTCAGTGGGCCGGGCACACAGGTTTAAGTTTTTGTCCCAGAGAAGCTGGATATGGATCCCTGCTTTCCACAAGTGACCATAATCCTACTCTCCCCAGGAACTCTGCCTGTATTAACTTTCCAACCAGGTAGTCATGCGAGTCTCATGAAAGCACCATGAAATGTAGGTTTGTGCTCCCAGTGCAGGTCTCTGGAGCCAGGTATTCAGCAGTCCCAGGCCTTCCACTCCCTCCCTGCTCCGTTTCTCTTCCTCCTGCCAGTGAGCTGGGGTGGGGGAAGGGCTCGGGTCCCGCAGAGCTACAGCTCTGGTATGTTCCCCATTCAGTGAGGTCTGCTCTTTTCTCCAGGTGTGTGCAGTCTGGCGCCTGTCCTCTTTCCTGTTGTTCTCTCAGGATTAGTTGCACCAACTATATTTTCTAATTGTATCCAGTTTTAGGAGGAAGCCTCTGTCTCTCCTCTCATGCCACCATCTTTAACCCCAAGTGCCACTTATTAAGCTTTTATAAACACAGTCTGATGATTCTTTATTTCTCTCTTATTCTTCCTCCTCCATTCTTTATATGTTAGGTGTTTTCTTCTGTACTCTTTTGTGTTTCCTTTGACTGCTTTTGTGGATAATTGATTTTATTTTTTGCCTTTAGTTAGTATTTGGTTGGTCTGCTTTCTTTGTTGTGATTTTATTTCCTCTGGTGACACCTATTTAGCCTTAGGGGTGCTTCCTTCTAGAGTGTTTCCTTTAAAATATCCTATAGAGGTGGTTTCTGGGTGGCAAGTTCCCTCAACTTTTGCTTATCTGGAAATTGTTTAATCCCTCCTTCAAATTTAAATGATAATCATGCTGTATAGAGTATTCTTGGTTCAAGGCCCTTCGATTTCATTGTATTAAATATATCATGCCACTCTCTTCTGGACTGTAAGGTTTCTGTTGAGAAGTCTGATGATAGCCTGATGGGTTTTCCTTTGTATGTGATTTTTTTCTCTCTCTGGCTGCCTTTAATACTCTGTCCTTGTCTTTGATCTTTGCCATTTTAATTATTATATGTCTTGGTGTTGCCCTCCTTGGGTCCCTTGTGTTGGGAGATCTGTGGGCTTCCATGGTCTGAGAGACTATTTCCTTCCCCAGCTTGGGGAAGTTTTCAGTAATTATCTCTTCAAAAATACTTTATATCCCTTTCTCTCTCTTCTTCTTCTGGCACCCCTATAATGTGAATATTTCTCCGTTTGAATTGATCACATGGTTCTCTTAATACTCTTTCATTCCTAGAGATCCTTTTATCTCTCTCTGCCTCAGCTTCTCTGTATTCCTGTTCTCTGATTTCTATTCCATTAACAGTCTCTTGCACTTCATCCAGTCTGCTCTTAAGACCTTCTATTGATTGTTTCATTTCTGTTATTTCCCTCTGGACTTCATCCCTTAGCTCTTGCTTATTTCTCTGCAGCTCATCAGCATGGTTATGACTTTTATTTTGAATTGTTTTTCAGGAAGATTGGTTATATCTATCTCACCAGGCCCTTTGGGGTTGTCTGAGTGATTTTTGACTGGACCAGATTCTTCTGCCTTTTCATGGCCATGTGGTTGCAGGCAGGTGGCACATGTGTCAGCTGGGAGATCAAAGTCCCTTCCTGCTTGCTGGTCGCCTTGCCCCTCTCCGCTGCCTGTGCCTTCTACCCGCACACTGGGAGCAATCTCTGGGATAATCCCCAGAGCTGCTGTGGGCTGAGCTGCCCTCAGGATAGCCTAGCACGCTGTGGGGGATTGCAGCCACACAGAGTGTATTCTCCTGTGAGAACAGCTCCTCTTCGTGCCTTCTGGACCTTACTCTGGCCTCCTCTGTCTATGCCGGTTAGCTGTGCACTGGGAGGAGACACTGTGTGATGGGAGGCGACACTGTGTGGTTGCTGTGGGCAGGCCTATTCTCTGGCTGCTCCTCAGCTGTGGTGGGTCAGCTGGTTTGCTTGCAGCACTAGCTAGGGGGAATAAAAAGCAGGCAGCTTATTGCCATGAGGAGCTTTGGAGCTGCTTTACCCTCCAGGAAGTTAGGAGGCCTGACTTTCCTCAAGATTTCCAGCCTGCTGGGCTGAGTGTGCTGCGATGATTTTGTCTATCTGTTGAGTCCTTGTCCCTTTAAGACTTTTAAAAAGCACCTGCTTTTCTTTTGCCCCTGGGGAACCGGCTGTGGGGACCTGCTTGCAGTCTCCGTCTCGGATTTTACTTTTCCATTTCTATAATGTCCAGTACACTATGCAGTGTGTGTCTGTGCTCCCAGTGCAGATTACTAGGGCTGGTTATTTAGCAGTCCTGTGCTTCCACTCCCTCCCCACTCTGATTCTTTCCCTCCTGCTGGTGAGCTGGGGTGGGGGGAGTGCTCGGGTCCTGCCGCATCATGGCTTTATATCTTACCCTTTTCGTGAGATGCTGAGTTCTCGCAGATGTAGACGTAGCCTGGCTGTTGTACTGTATTTTCTGGTCTCTCTTTTAGGAATAGTTGTATTTGTTGTATTTTCGAAAATATGTATGGTTTTGGGAGGAGATTTCCGCTGCCCTACTTATGCCACCATCTTGAGCCTTCTTCAGGGGCATAGATATTTACAATTGTTACATCCTCTTTTTGGACCGATCCTACCATCATTATGTAATGTTCCTCTTTGTCTTTTGTTACTTTCTATTTTGAAGTATACTTTGTCTGATATAAGTACTGCTACTCCTCCTTTTTTCTCCCTTTTATTTGCCTGAAAAATATTTTTCCATCCCTTCACTTTCAGCCGTGTATATCTTTAGGTGGAAAATGAGTCTCTTGTGGTAAATATGTAGATGGGTCTTGTTTGTTTATGCATTCCGCTCCCCTGTCTTTTGATTGGTGGTTTTGCTCCATTTTTACTTAAGGTAATGATTAATAGGTACATACAATGCCATTTTATTCATTGTTTTCTGGCTGTTTTGTAGTTCTTCTCTGGTCCTTTCTTCTTCTTTCATACTCTTTTCTTGAAATTTGATGGTTTTCTTTACTTTTATGCTTGGACTCCTTTAAGAAATTTTTTTGTGTGTCTATTGTAGGCTTTAGGTTTGTGGTTAGCATAAAGTTCACAGTAGGTTTCCTAAACATATGAGAGTCTATATTAAATTGATGATCACTCTGTTTAGAACACAACCTAAAATACTACATTTTTATTCTTCCTCCTCCTCCTCCCTTTATGTATAAGATGCATAATCTACATCCTCTGTGTATCTCTTATTTATTTATATATTTATTTATTATTCTTATTTTGGTATCCTTAATGTACAATTACATTTATGTGTATCTCTTGACTCATTTTGTATGTAGTTGATTTTACTACTTTTTTATTTCAACTCCAAATTTGCTTTGTAAATAATTGGTCTACTACCTTTACTATAGGTTTATTTTTGCTGATTCAAAATATTTAGATTAAAGAACATTCCATCCAGAGAAATCCCTTTAACATATCTTCTAAGGCAGGTTTAATGGTGGTGAATTCCTTTAACCTTGGCTTATCTTGGAAACTTTTAGCCTCCCCTTCAATTTTGAATATAACTTCATCATTCTTAATTACATCTGAGATATTATGACTTGGATAAGATTCAGAAAATGGGCAAAAGTTTTTAAACCAAAATATTTGGCATCCATATTAAATCTCCTGAAAGAAATGGAGCCTGTTCACATGCAGTTTTGCTCACTTTTATAGGATCTCCTCATGTTTAAATCAGGAATTTAATGAAACCTACACAGAAGTGTTTCCTAATATCATGCTTGGTAGATCAGAGGCATTTGGTAAAAAGAAAAAAAAATTGGTACACTAGCTCAAGAAGCTCAGCAAACCCTAAGTGCAAAAGCCAAGTCAACTATACTTGGACATTATCAGAGTCAAACTGGCAAAGGCGAAAGGCCAGAGACATCTTGAAAGTTGCAAGAGAAAATGCTACAGTACTCATAAAGTGGGGTTGCAAGCCTTTGTGATATTTGCACATGAGGCCAGAATACTTTTGTTGTGGCCGGCCTGTGCCTTTTAGATTATTTTGCAACATCTCTGGGTTCTACCCTGTTTCACTCTTCTTTTAACATCTGTAGAATCTGTAATGATGTCTCTCCGTCGTTCTTCACATTACAGGTAACACGTGTTCTTTCTTTCTCCCCCTCCCTCTCCCTTTCCCTCTTTCTCTCTGTAAATAATGATCAATTTATTTGATCTTGAGAAAGACAATTCTGGGTGTCTTGATGTTATCTAATATTTGTCAATTCCTACTTTCTGTCATTGCCACCATGGTCTTCATTATTTCTTTCCTCTGTTTACCTTGTGTTGAATTAACTCTGTGTTTACTAACCTAAAGGGGGAGCTTTTATAGCTGATTGCGATATTTTCTTGCTTCCTAATATCAGTTTCAATGCTGTATATTTCCCTCTAAGCTGTAGTGGAAGCCATACGGAGTGAGAACGTGTGCTTTTATGTTCATTCAGCTCATGTTCTTTTCCAATTCACTTATAATTTTCTTTTGCCTGTTTTATTCAGAAGCATGCTTTTAAATTGTTATCCACATGGGGTTCTCTACCCCAGATTTCTTTCTGTTTCTGAGTTCTAGTTTAATTCTTTTGCCATAGATAAAGGTATTACATCAATATAAAAATCAACGAGTTTTCTCTTATAGCCGAATCGGTCTTCCTCAGGAATACGCAATGCACACTCAAAATGAATGTGTACTCTTCTTCTTTTGAGTGAAACTAACTGGATACACACCTGTTTTTACTATTTATGTAGAAAGTGTTTCCATAGTATATAGAAAATATAATCTGTAGGTCTCAAATTTTTTTGAGTTTATACCTTCCACCACACCCTATGTTAATAGTACAGAAAATACAAAGGAAAACATTTTCAAACTGATCTAAAGTTCAGGACACATTAACTGGAACAGGAATACAAACAAGTCCCAGGAGAAGCAACCATGACAATAGTTAATATTTAAAAGGTCCTTTTCCCTAATCAGTGGTGTTCATGATCCATGAACTGTTCCCTAGTTTTCCGCTACACTTGTACCAGTTCCTAGCTATAGCTATGATCACTCAGGAACTGTGTGAACACGCTTCTGTAGTCAGAGCCTCATGTGCCTTGCCTGGGACTCGGTAGGTGGTTGACATTGCCTAGACTCATCAGAGGACAGATTCTCTGGAAGCCTTGATCATCCGTAATCCAATTTGCAGGAGAGAAAAATGGATGCAGTGGCTCTGGAGCAGACATTTTGGTCAGTGTAAAAATATGAGATGCATCACTCACATGATAGAAGGAAATGATCTCCATGGCCATTTCTATGAAGATACCCACTCGATGTAACTGGGGGCTCACTGACAGAGCGGTCAAGGGCATGGTGCTGGCTGAGAAGACATTGCCATTTCTCAAGCCCACAGTCCAGAAGCCAAGTTCCAAACACAGGAGAACCACCCCTCATTGATTAATGAATTCCCTGCAAACACCGACATCCCCCTCTTTGCTTGTCCCCACCTCCACCTCCCCAGTAATGGTGGCCAGAGGTGAACCCAAGGGAGCCCAGGACACAGACTGCATAGTCGAATCACTCAGCACAGTTCCCCCGATTCCGTTTGAACTGCTCACAGCAGACACTCCTTAGGTCCTCTGAAACAATGAGATAGTTGTTGGCTGTGTCAACATCCAAGGTCACATCTACTGTGGGGAGAAAGGTCAGCAAGTCAGAGAGGACATACACTGTGCACCACAATTTGCATCTCATTACTTTCACTTTGATAGCCCTATATGGCCCCCCAGTCGGAATGTTCCTGGCCACACTTCCCTGGCCCCTGGTGAGGTCAAATTTCCAGTGTAGAAGGAATGATTACCATTGGAGCTAGTCCCTCTTATCAAAATAGGTATTGCGTTTGCATTAAGTTGTGTGATTAAAGATTTTTCTTCTCTTTAGTACATGATAGACATGAATAAAAGAGTCTATGACTGTTTGTTCTCAAGTCATACAAATTAACACAGATTCTGCCAAAATGCAGACACCAAACAGGTATTTTGAACAATGGAAAATATTTTACATTTCCTGATATGAGATGAGTAAGTCCTGAACAGTGAGGGCAGAGGATGGCATTTGCATGGACTTGAGTGGGGATGTGTGGAATCCAGGCAGCAGCTCGGACCTGGAACTCCAGGGGGGTTGCCCAGAGGGGCAGGTCTGCCAGAGAAGGCAGATTGTGGCACTGCCCTCATGTCTACTACCCCTCATTAGAGGATGGTGCCCCAGCTGCTTGTCCCCACATGACCATGTGGGCGGAGCCAGTGGGGCCTCAGAAGCCATCCCTGTGGGCCAGACACCCCTCCTGTTACTTGGCTACCCCTAACCTGGCTCTTTTCAAGATGCTCAGACTTTCCGGTCATTGGAGGGGACTCGTCAAGATTCTGGGGCAGCATTAACCACCCCAAATTCAAGTGGCAAGGAGCAAGAAGTAAGGTCACTGACAACACAAAGCAGCTTGTTTCCCTCACAATGACACTGCAGCATGGAATTGCTTCTGATGCTCACTTATCACTTCCCTTCGTACCCAGTGAATCTGCCCATGAGACCCGGTAGCAGAGACAGAATGGGCAAGGACTCAGCCTGCTCCAGGGCACCCGCGAGGTCCGGCCTGGTGTCCTAACTGGTGCATTAGACCTGGGTAACTCAGCTAGGAGGCTGATTCATGTGTTCTGCCTCGTAGCTCCAGGTCAGGGAGGGAGGCACAGGCTGCATGCCCAGTCCAGAGTCTGCATCAGCCCTGATCCCACAGGCACTCTGTCCCATGGGCTGGGAGCCCAACTGGGAAGGGTTCCTGGCCCACACTCAGCATGGAGGAGAATCCCCTGAGGGCTTTTCCCATTGCAGCTTCTGGGCCTCATGGCCAGAGGGGTCAGATTCAACACATCGGGGTTTGCTACTCAGCCAGTGGCCCGGGAACTAGCAGGCGTGACTCCAGCCGAGTTCCTGTAGGAAATCCAGATCCACAGGCCAGCCCAGCGCTGAGCATCAGGCCTGCATTCAAATCTGCAGGATCCTCAGGGGATTTATTTAAATACACTCAAGTTTGAGAGTCCAAGTTCTGGAGCAGGGCTGCACAATGTGAGTGAGCCCCATGTGCCATTCAACGTTTTCTTACAACGCCTTTCTAAGTAATAAGAATCAGATGTAATTGATTTGAATAGTAAGTTTTGTCTAATCTAACATATTCAAAGTCTGATTTCTGCTTGTGTCCATTGCCATGTTTAAGTGATCGATAGCTCCCAGGGGCTGTTGGAAATGCTGGTAGCGCAAGTCTGGGCATGGCAAGTGTTCCTGCCCTTAAAACCCTATGGACTATTCTAGTTTGCAGCTGGAACTGAGAGCCCAGGGGGCAT
Organism: Manis javanica; assembly: GCF_040802235.1. Taxonomy (NCBI): domain Eukaryota; kingdom Metazoa; phylum Chordata; class Mammalia; order Pholidota; family Manidae; genus Manis; species Manis javanica. Next base: position 2,284,881 of record NC_133172.1, read on the forward strand.
GAGGGAGGAAAACCTCCAGGGGCGTGAACTCTGCCAGTGCCCCACACTCAGGGGAGCCCTGGGAAGTCGCTCTCCAGGGGCTGTTTGGGGCGGGGGTGGCCGGGTGGGTGCCTCACCCTGGAGCTTCTGCAGCTGTGGGTTCATCTGGAGAGCAGCGCTCAGCTGGGGCTCCAGTGCCCTGAGGCATGAAACCAACTGCCCGAGGTGCCTGTTGGCCTGATGTGGGCCTTCTGGGAGGCCACCGAGCAGTGGGGTGCACTGCATGCCACCCCCATTGGGCTGCCTCTGCCGTAAATTCAGGCACTGGGGGCAGCAGATGTAGCCACATTTCAGGGGTTTTCAAGATAAGTCACACATAGGGCATCTCCTTGCCTCCTTAGACTGCTTGGCCATGACTGCCAGCTGGGGAAAGAGAGGCATGATCTTGGAGTTTCCAGGGGCTGAATATTAGCCGGTGGGACACTGTCACCTTTCTTTGCCTGCATATTTTCAGTCACTGCTGCTGGGCAGTGAAGGCCCAACACAAACACAAACACAGATGACTCGTGGCCCCGTGCCACTGATATTTAAAACTCCATGTGGGTTGAGGGACAGAATTTTTCCTGGCCTTCGAGTGAGAGGGGCTACGCTCTACCTGAGGCATCCCACATGGGCTTCACCAGCCCCACGTGTCTGTGGAGCCACTGAGCTAGGGCTCAGCCACATGGACGTGGGCTCAGAGTGTCATTTGCATAGTAGCTTTGAGGGCATAGTAAGAGAAAGGGAATAGACACTGTGTCGTTGAGAACAAAAGGTGAACCCATGTTTAAATGACACATTTTGCCTGTTAAAACCAGACAGACCTGGTTCATTTTGATGTAACATGGCTACTAGAAAGGGACATGCAATTTTGTCTGTGGTCACCTGGTTCCCATGGATGCTCTGGCCTATCCCCAGAACCCTTCACTCCGCAGCCACCCCTGCCAGGGGTCACATCCACACAGCAGGAGAGGTGGCCAAGCTGGGGCTGGGAAGCCGTTCCCTGTGTCACGGGGTCTGCCCACTGTGCTCTGACCGGGCAAAGGAAGAGCATGATCTCTACGACCTGGCTCTGAATCTGGGCTCTGCCTCCATGGCCTCCTGAGGCAGTGCGGCCCCAGGCACGCCCACCACCTGGCATGGGGTCGGTGTTCTACTTTCTTTACTGTTGTTTTATTATCTCTGGTGACAGCTATTAACCCTTAGGAACACTTCCACTATAGCAGTCCCTCCAAAATACACTGCAGAGATGGTTTGTGGGAGGTAAACTCTCTCAGCTTTTGCTTATCTGGAAATTGTTTAATCTCTCCCTCAAATTTAAATAATAATCTTGCCAGATAAAGTATTCTTGGTTCAAGGCTCTTTTACTTCATTCCATTAAATACATCATGCCACTCCCTTTTGGCCTGTAAGGTTTCTGTTGAGAAGTCTGATGATAGCCTGATGGGTTTTCCTTTGTACATGATCTTTTTTTCTCTCTGGCTGCTTTTAAAAGTCTGTCCTTATCCTTGATCTTTGCCATTTTAATGATTATATGTCTTGGTGCTGTCTTCCTTGGGTCCCTTGTGTTGGGAGATCTGTGCACCTCCATGGTCTGAGAGACTATCTTCTTCCCCAGATTGGGGAAGTTTTCAGCAATTACCTCCTGAAAGACACTTTCTATCCCTTTTTCTCTCTTCTTCTTCTGGTACCCCTATAATGCAAATATTGTTCCATTTGGATTGGACACACAGTTCTCTCAATATTCTTTCATTCTTAGAGATCCTTTTTTCTCTCTGTGCCTCAGCTTCTTTGTATTCCTCTTCTCTGGTTTATATGTCATTTATCACCTCCTCCACCATATGTAATCTGCTTTTAAAACCTTCCATTGTATGTTTCATTTCTGATACTGTGTCCCATAATGATTGGATCTCCAACTGTAATACATTCCTGAGTTCTTGAGTATTTTTATGTACCTCCATAAACATGTGAATAATTTTTATTTTGAAATCTCAGGAAGATTCATGAGCTCAGTTTCATCTGACTCTTTCTCTGGTGGTGTATTCATAATTTCGCTTTGAACCAGGTTCATTTCACATTTCATATTTGTAGGTGGCTCCCTCTAGTGCCCAGAAGCTCTACTCTCTGGAGCTGCTCAGCCCTGGAGCAATGTCGGGGTTGCAGGGGAGCAGTGTTGGGGTCTGGTCACAGGAAAGAGCTGTTCCCTGCTTCCTGGCTGCCATGTGTCTTGGCTGCTAGAACCGAGCACACAGGTAGAAGCCTCTATGCTTTGCATTTGTAGCTGCTGTAGATGGAGCTTCCCTCTGTCTGGCCTAATGCCAGGGTAGGGTTTGCCAGTTTGTGAGCCGGGTGGAGCTGGTTGGGAGAAAGGCGCAGGAGGCTTCATATCACAGGTGGGGGCCTGGGAGCTGTGTAGCCAGCCAAGGGGCTTGAGTGCCTGAAGATCGTGAAAGTTCCCAACCTTCTGGGAAGAATGGACATGGACAATTTTTCTACCTGTCCTTTCTCCTGAGCAGTAAGCTCTGCGCAATCCTTGCCCCTTTAGCAGCCCTCTCGCTGTTAGGAAGTCTCTCAGCCTGCCTGCCTTTCTTTTGTCCCAGAGCAGCCGAATGTGGATCCCTGCTTTCCACAAGTGGCTGGAATCTCAGTCTCTCCAGGTATTCTGTCTGTATTAGCTTTCCAACTCCCCTAATCATGTGACCATCATGGAATGTAGGTTTGTGCTCCCAGAGCAGATCTCCAGAGCTAGTTGTTCAGCAGTCCTAGGCCTCCACTCCTTCCCTGCTCTGTTTCTCTTCCTCCTGTTGGTGAGCTGGGGTGGGGGAAGGGCCTGGGTCCCACAGTGCCACAGCTTTGGTACGTTACCCTGTTCTGTGAGATCTATTCTTTTCTCTAGGTGTATGCAGTCTGGCGCAGTGCCCTTTCCTGTTGCTCTTTCAGGATTAGTTGTATTAATAATATTTTCATATTATATGCGGTTTTACAAGGAAGCCTCTGTCTCACCTCTGACACTGCCATCTTTAATCCCTAAACACCCCATGACTAATTTATATCATGATTGAGACTCTGTGCCCCTGTATCACCTCTACCTGTTTAACACCATCACCCAGCCCCTCCACCATGGTAACCGCCAGTTGCCTCTCAGGGTCTATGACTGAGTTCTGTTCATTTTGTTTTGTTTTGTATCCAGAGAAAACACATATAAGTGAAACCAAACCTGTAAGTGGACCTGCCCATCATTGAGAAGACACTGTGAGGACAGGATTCTGATCCAGTGAGTGTGATATTAGGAAATACTTTTGAGAAGGTTTCATTAATTTCCTGATCAAAGTAAGAGGCGCTTGTACACACGTGAGTAAAGGTATTTGAAACCAGCCATGTCCGTGTCCTGAGGACTGAATTGCTGCTAAGTATTTGGTGGGACAGTCTCTGCCCTGCTTTGAAATGCACATTCACCACAAAACACACCCCTCCAGTTCTAATCCAAAATGAAAATAAAAGAGGGGCCATACTGATAAAAAGAAAAGCATTCTCAGGATAGTGTGTTGTCTCCTTTTGAAATGGTTAAGCGCAGTTCCCAGGACATTTCATAGGACAGGACCCCCTGCCCCCTGGTGGGATTGGGGCGCAGAGCAGTGAGGGGAGCAGGAGGGGGACCATGGCCACTGCACCCGGGTGGGAATCTCAGTCTCAAACTGTTAAGGAGCGAGGGCCGAGGACCCCAACCTCCTGGGACGACCAGCCCCCAGATCATATGCTGATGATCAGCGAGCTCGCCCTGTGGATCGCGTTTGGGACGGGGACAGAGCCCGGAGGGGAAGCCCAGGACACAGTGAGGGGGTCCCTGTGCACTGCGTGTCTGCCACCCGGTTACCGCTTCCACCCTGACCGGATGCCCCCACGGGAACGGGAAACTTTCTCTCTGCTCAGCTGCTCACGGAGACTTTTCGGTAATTGCCAGCACTTGCCACTAATCGCCTGCCAGGCTGGAGGGTGACGGCACTGGGGTGGGATTCGCTGCTCGCTGGAGACGCCCTGAGCCTCCGAGCAGACGGTGTCTCCAGGACTAGCCAGGACGTGGTAAGGCGCCCCCGTGGGGACGTCAGGTCCGGGAGCCCTGCCCTATAAGTACGGCCCCTCCTGAGTGACGTCCCTGCAGAAGCTCAGGAGCAGAGCCTGCAGGTAGGTGCCTCCCCGCGGTCAGGGAGCCAGCAGGGAGGGGCTCCCCAGGATGGACACAGAGCCTGGCCGGGGGATCCAAGACAGCACAGGGCCCCCTGCCAGGTGCTCTGCTGCCCTTCCCGACCTGAATGGGCAGGAGGTTGATGGCCACACATTTCCCTGTTTGAAATCCCATTTTGTGTGGTGCAGCATCTCAGGGATTGCTGCCCAGATGTCTGCAGGGTTCTTGTGTGTGTTGAGTTGTGTATAAGCACAGCTCACATTTTTATCCATACATTTGAACAGGTAATTGGCCCCTGTGCTTCCTGAACCTGCGGGGCCTGTTGGGGAATGAAGAGTTATAGAGAGATGAGATCAGGTTTATTTTGAAAATGGTGTGAATGTTGGAAGTAAGTCATGTACAGGGCTTTTATTTAATGGGAAATAGGAATTTGACCCATAAACTCTGTGATGACTAATTTCACTGTAGTTGGAAATGCATGGAATGTGCCCTGGGCCAAGCACATCTGTCTGAATGTCTGTCCCCCCAACATGGATATGTTGCAGTCGTAACCCCAGAGATGACAGGAGGCTAGTGGGGCAAACGGTGCTCACAGGACAGACACAACGGCCTTCAGTGTGTTGTAACGAAGCACAACTTTCTCCTCAGGAAAGAGGCAGGTGAGAAGGCTTCAGAGTCCCCCGTTTTCTCCAGAACGGTTCGCCCCCACACACCCAAAGACATGGGGAGTGACCTGCGCACGCTCTTCCCCGTGCCTGTGGGTGGAGATGGCCCCTGGGCGACAGGCCCTGGGTGTGGGGTCCTGGGATGGCACAGGCCACCTTCCATGGGGGCCCCTGGCCCTGGCTGTGCTAGAGCCCATGTGATGGTCGGGTGGCGCTCAGGGTCTTTGCAGGGCAGGTGTGTCTGTCTTCTGCCTGGGCGGCTGGAGAAAGTAAGGCATGCGTGTTTGCAATGTGTGCCCACAGTATGTGCCACCTAAGGGTGACCACATCCCTGACCAGGGAACCCTCACCCCAGAGGAAGGTGGCTGGGCCACGTGGAGATGGGTAGCGGGTGCCTCCCTTATACAGCAGTCAGGGGCCCAGTGGGGGGCCCTGGGTTTTGTGAGGATTGGTGCTGAGAGTGAGCTGTGCTCGCATCCACTCCAGAGATAATGGAACTGCTCAGGCCACTGCAGCACAGAGAGTCTGAGAAATGACAATTCCTAGGAGTCTGTCCAGCAGGGGCTGATCGGGGGAAGGCAGGGAGGCAGCGCTGAGGCCGTCAGGGTGGGTAAGGATGCTCAGCAAACAGGGAACCCAGCATGGATGGTATCACTTTGAGCAAACTTATCCCTAAGATTAACAGTAGGAAATGTAAGTATTCTACTTTAACTCATTTTTCCCTTCTAACGCCCTCCTTACTCTATGTAGACCCGTCTCTGACCCACGGCATCGTCCTGCCTCCAAAGGGCTTCCTGCACCGTCCTGCGCGGCAGGCCCAGGGCACCAAACCCCGTTTTCCTTTGAGCCTTTACTTCTCCTTCGCTTCTGATGGATAATGTCACAGGGCCCAGGGACCACGTCGGTGGGATTTTTCTCTCAACACTAATATTTTACTCCACTCCCCTCTGCTCGCATGGTGTCTTGGAGAAACTGGATGTGAATCTTTTCTATGCTTCTCTGCAGGAAAGGTGTTTTTTTCTCTTACATTTTTAAGAGATGTTTTAATCCACGATGTCCCACACGTTCCAATGTTATGTGTCGGGGGAGTTGAGGGTTTTTTTTCCGTTTTGGTTTCTGTTTTCCTTGCATTTCTCCTGCTTGGTGTCTGCCAAGCGTCCCCCAGCTGGGCTGCGGTGCTGACATCCCTGGGCGAATCCGCTGTCACTGTGCTTTTATGTATCTCTGCTGTTCCTTCTCTGCTAATCCAATTATGCAGAGTTACCCCTCGGGTGGTTGTCCCACAGTCCGGGGATATTTGAACCTGTGTTTTGTCTCATCTCTTGTGGTTGTTTTCCAGTTTGGGAGTTTCTGTCAACACGTCCTTACACTCAATGGTACGTGCCTCAGGCATCTTCAGTCTGCGCACAGGCCCATCATGGGCACTGTGCTTTCTCTTACACTGTTTTGTTTCCTCCATCATTTTGTCTTGGTTGTTAGCTTCCGTTCACCTACTCAATTATCTAGTCCTTCTCCTGTGCTGTCTGCTTCAACCAACACAGCTCATGACATATTAATTACAGGTGCTTTAAACGTTGCTGTGATAACCCATCTTCCATCCACATCTGCACCTGATGCAATCTTCATGTTTCAATCATTGTTGCTGTGCCTTTCAGTCATCCCTGTCATTGCTACTCATGGTGGACGTGCTGTGGAGCGTCTAGGAACTGCTCTAATCATCCCTTTGGGTGAGTGGGAGGTGTGGGGAGAGGGCACCGCCTCCCTGCTGGGATGAGGCCTCAGTGACAGGGGAGTGTGTGCCCCCGGGCTGTGAACTGCACAGGCACCTCTCAGCCTTGTCCCCTGTAGGCAGGGCAGGATGGCTACAGGGGCTGGGCCTGGGTGTCCCCTTCCCCAGGGCAGTGGGCTCTGATCACACCCCAGCGGGTGAGGCCCCAGGCAGGAGTGTCCTGGGGCATCTGTTATTGAGGAGAACTCAGCGCTCTCCTGTTTTCTAAAAGTGGTTTCACGCCGCCTGTGCCAAATGCACAAGGGGAATGTCTCTGATATTTGCTGAGGGAACTGGTGCAGCTCCTGGAGGTGAAACTCACAAATCGAAGTGGCCCCTCATTCCTTGGCCTCCCTGGCATATCTGGGTATCAGCCTTTGTACACTGAGCCCCCAGCCCTTTGCGAAGTACAGGGTGGGCTTCCCTACCCCCACCACAGCTCTGGCCATGGTCTCCTCGCAGAGTCTCAGATCCAGGAAGCCTTGATGGCCAGTATTCCCTTCCCACCATCCCAGCACCAAGGCAGTGATGTCCCCAGGGTCCTCAATTCTCTTAAGGATCCACGAATTTTCAGATTTTTAGTTGTTAAACTATTGTTCGAATGTAGTGTTCACTTCCAAGTACATCACATGAAATGCCAGAAAGCAGAAACTGTTACTGATTTTGTAATTTATTTGGTATCCACTAACTCTGTGGATTATTGTTCTAAAGTGTATAAGAAAATGAGTTTGATAATATTACAATCTTAGCAATATTTCTGAACTCTCTGCTTAATGGTTGTCGATCATCCATCTGTACAATAGGCAGGCTGACCAGGGTCTGTCAGGGGAGCAGCATGTGCCCTTGTCCCTTGGGGCACAGTCACACTCGGGACAGGCTCTGAGCACCTATTGGACAGCAGTATGTGGAACACCCCAGACAGTTCCTCATTTCAAGGACTGTACAGTCTGGACAAGCAGAACAGAAAGTGAATAGACATAAATACAAAATGGTAATGTAAATATTAACAGGTATCAGGTGTATGTTCTCCAGGTAAAGCCATCTCTACAGAGGACGAAGAGTCTCTGTTTGCAGGAGAAGAAAGGGAAAGGATCCTTTCCCAATGCTGGTTATGTAAGAAGGCTGCTGACGTTACCACCAGCACAGCCCCCTTTGTCTCCAGGCCTCCCCGAAGCCCTCTCCATGCTTTTTAAGGAAGATGTCCTACAAACCACAGGGGAAGTAACTCTGAAAACCACCTTTCTGCTACAAATTATAGTTGGGACGATGGCCAATGTCACCCTCTTTTTCCATAATGTCTCCCCAGTCTTGTATGGCTGCAAGCAGAGACCCACACATGCAGTTCTCACCCACATGGCCTTGGCCAATCTCTTGGCTCTTCTCTCCTCTGGGATTCCCCACACAATGGTGACTTTTCTTTTGACCAACCCCCTGTCCAGTCTTGGGTGTAAACTTGTATATTATACACAGAGAGTGGCTCGCAGCTCCACCCTGTGCTCCACCTGTGTCCTGAGCACCTACCAGTTGTTCACACTCATCCCTGGGAGAGTGGAGTGCACGATGCTCAGGAGAGCCCCCAGGGTCACTGGTCCTTCCTGCTGTGTCTGCTGGGTGTTGGGTCTCTTATTGAATATCTCTATTCCTGTGAATGTTACTGATGCACAGAACACAGGAAATTATACTGACACACAGGGCAGGTGGTTCTGCTCATCCCCGAGTCCCAGGGCTTTTATTGTCATCCTGTGGTCCTGTCCGGATGCCGTGTTTATTGGTCTCATGGTCTGGGGCAGTGGCTCCATGGTGGGTCTGCTCCGCAGACATCACCAGAGGGTGCAGTATATTCACACCCCCAGGGGCCCCCACACCTGCCCCCCAGAGACCAGAGCCGCCCACACCATCCTGATGCTGGTGGTCACCTTTGTCGCCTTCTACATGATGAATTTGGGTTTTACGTTTTACATCACTTTCTTTTTAGACCTTCAGCTCTGGCTGATACAGACATGTAATGTTTTGGCTTTGTGTTTCCCCACTGTGAGCCCCTTCCTGCTGGTCCTTAGGGACCCCAGAACTCCCAGGCTTTGCTCTTGAATTGCTAGAAGTCATTCTTGAAATATTAAATACATAGATGTCAGCTTCTATACCATCCCTGATATTATACTTAATAACCATTTACCATTAACTATTTTTATCATTTGTTTTTTATTTTGACTGTGCAGAATGTCATATTCATGACTTACCCATTTCTACGTGCTCATCATTGGCATTAAATGCATTCATAACGTCTGTGACCATCGCCACTGTGTGTACCCAGGAATTTTCATTATCCCCAATGAACTTTGGACTTATTGAAGAATAAGTCCCATTTATTCTTGCTCCCCGCTGTCCCTCTGCTCCTTGACCTCTCTTGCATGTGCCTGTTCGAGGTACTTCATATAACCGGACTAATACAGTGTTTGTCGTTAGGTGTCTGCATTATCTCGGTAAGCAAAATGTTTTCAATGTCATTCCAGTTTGTAGCACAGATGAAACTTTGATTCACTTTTATGGTTGAACCTGATTCCATTTTATCTATATGTATGACTTTTTCTTTACACATTCATCTGTGCATGAACCCTTGGACTGTTTCCACCTTCAAGCTATTGAAAATAACACCATTTTAAACACTGGTGTACAATTATCTAGCAAGTCCATGCTTGCTTTTAATTCTAGAGGACACATACCTATTAATGAAATTTGCATGTCATATTGTACTTCTATATGCATCCTTTTGAGAAATGAGCAAACTTTTCACAAAGCTCCTGCATGAATTCACATTCCCACCAGCAATGCACAGATGTACCCGTTTTTCCACATTCTTTACAAAATTTACTTTTTTGTTGGATTATACCCAGTCAAGCAGGTGTGAATTAGTATATACTTGTGGTTTTCATTTGCTTTTCCCCAGTGACTAATAATGTTGAGCATATTTTTGTACACTTACTGGCAATTTGTATATTTTTGGAGAAATACCTAGTCATGGCCATTGCCCATTTTTATATTGGAGAGCTGTTCTTTTTTATGTTTTCCTTTTTAAATGTACTACAAATACTGATCCCTGTAAGTATGAGATTCACAAATTTTTCTAAATTCTGTAGTTTGTCATTAAGCTGCGGTCTCTTGAGGGCAGTTCTTTAGGCACAGTTACCCTGTCAGAGCAGGTGGGGCAGACTGAGCAAGCCAGTACAGGGAATGTGACTGGACATGAGATTCCCATGGTACCATTGTTAACACTACTCTGTTCATGGCCTCATACTTTTATTATTCACTGTACACTGCTTTTGGTCAGTAATGTTTACCTGCGTTTAGCTCTGTGGCTGGAGTGAAAGCTTTGATCAATCAGAACTTCCAGAAGGAGCACAGCAGCCATTCTTCAGCATGACTTCTCTGACTGTTCTTCACTTCCTGTTGAACTTATTGAGTTAACTGCTGCAGGGTGCTCCCCTGTAGATACATCACCTCTGTATCTTTTAACAGACTCATCATTGTGCCTAGTTATAATCACCATTCTCCAGGAGAAGGAAATATCTTGAGAAAATAGAGGAAACGAGATCTCCTTGTGGTAAATGATTGTTCAGAGAAGAAAAGGCTGTTCCCAAAGTGTGTGTGGAGCTATGATACTGCTATCTAATGGGTAGTGTGCAGAAACCATCCATTAAAATTTGTGTCTTACCCTAAACTTCTCAAAATATTGAAAAAAATAAAAGGAAAGAATGATTCCATATTCATTTTCATTACAGCATTATTGTAATACCTAAACCTAACAAAGATATTACACAAAAGAAAACTAAAGACCAATATCCATAGGAATGTACACCCAGAAAATATCAAGAAAAATATTAGCAAACCAAATTTAAAAAGACACTGAAAGGATCATTCTGCACTACCAAGTAGGATTTATATAAGGATTTATGTTGGATTATAGCCAGTCAAGCAGGTGTGAATTAGTATATACTTGTGGTTTTCATTTGCATTTCCCCAATGACTAACAGTGTTGAACATAATTCTGTACACTTTCTGGCAATTTGTATATTGCCAGTAATGCCAGTATAATGCAAGAATGGCTCAATATCTGCAAATCCATGAATGTGATACACCTCATTAACAGAAGAAAGGATGAATACCGTATGTTCCTCTCAACAGATGCAGAAAAAGCATTTGATGAAATTCAACATTCACACATAAAAGCTGTGAACAGAGAGGGTATATAGGAAACATAGCTCGACATACTAAGGCCCACATGTGACAAACTCACCACTCACAGCGCAGCCAGAGGGTGACACCACATACAGCAACTATAATTGCATAGCATAGAGAATTGTACCTGCACACTTGACCCACTGGCCATGGCAGTGGAGACATGCACTGCAGCTGGGAAAATGGAAAGACTGCTTTCTTCCCAATAGGCACCAGCACTGCTCGCCTGACATCCTGGCCAATGCTCCAGAAGATGTGTAGCTCCAGAGAGTAGAGATCCTGGGCACTAGAGGGTGCCACCTACAAATACGGAACGTCAAAAAAAACCTGGTTCAAACCAAAATACCACAAAACCCAGAAAGAGGGCCTAGTGAAACTGAACTCATTAATATTCCTGAAAGAGATTTCAAAATAAAAATCATAAATATGCTCATGGAGCTACACAGAAATATTCAAGAAATCAGGGAGGAACTCAGGAATGAAATACAAATGTTCAAGATACAGTATCTGAAATTAAACATACAATGGAAGGATTTAAAAGTAGATTAGATGAGTAGGGTAGACAGTAAATGAACTAGAAATCAGGGAACAGGATTACAAGAAGCTGAGGCACAGAGAGAAAAAAGGGTCTCTAGGAATGAAAGAATATTGAGGGAACTGTGTGACCAAGACAAATGGAACAATATTCACATTATGGGGATACCAGAAGAAGAAGAGAGATAAAAAGGGATAGAAAGTGTCTTTGAGGAGGTGATGGCTGAAAAGTTACCCAGTCTGGGGAAGGAGATTGTCTCTCAGGCCACGGAGGTGCACAGATCTCCCAACACAGGGGACCCAAGGAGGACAACACCAAGACATATAGTAATTAAAATGACAAAGATCAAGGATAAAGACAGAGTATTAAAAGCAGTCACAGAGAGAAAAAAGATCACATACAAAGCCATCAGGCTATCATCAGACTTCTCAGCAGAAACCTTACAGGCCAGAAGGGATTGGCACGATGTATTTAATGCAATGAAGCAGAAGGGCCTGGAACGAAGAATACTCTGTCTTGCAAGATTTTCATTTATATTTGAAGGAGGGATTAAACAATTTCCAGATAAGCAACAGCTGAGAGAATTTACCTCCCACTACACTGTATTTTTTAGGGACTGCTGTGCACGCATGTGCTCCTAAGGCTAAACCTCTATCACTAGAGAAAATATTCACACTAGAGAAAATATTCATAGTAAAGAAAGAAGAACAATTAATTACTAAGCAGACGCAAAATGAAAACAACGACCCCCAAACTCACTCAAGAGATAGACAAAGAGTACAGAATATGATACCTAATATATAAAGAATGGAGGAGAAAGAAAAAGGATGGAAAAAAAGAACCTTTAGATTGTGTTTGTAGAAGCATACTAAGTGAGCTAAATTAGACTGTTAGATAGTAAGGAAGTTATCCTTGAACCTTTCATAACTCCGAATCTGAAGCCTGCAATGGCAGTAAGTACAAACCTATCGATAATCATTTACATGTAAATGGTCTGAATGCTCCAATGGAAAGACATAGAGAGACTGAATGGATGACCTGTCTATATTCTGCCTACAAGAGACTCACTTCAAACCCCACATCATACACAGACTAAAAGTGAAGGGATGGAAAAAGCTATTTAATGCAACAAATAGGGAGACAAAAAGCAGTCGTTGCAGTACTTGTGTCAGACAAAACAGACTTCAAAACAAAGAAAGTAACAAGAGGCAAAGAAGGACATTACATAATGATGGTCAGACCACAAGAGGATATGACCATTATAAATGTCTATGCACCCAACACAGGAGCACCTACATATTTGAAACAAATACTAACAGAATTAAAGGGGGAAATATAAAACAATGCATTCATTTTAGGACATTTCATCACAACACTCAGTCCAAAGGACAGATCAACCATAAAGAAAATAAGTAAGGAGACATGGGCAGTGAACAGCACATTAGAACAGATGGACCTAACAGACATCTACACAACACTCCACCCAAAAATCAGCATGATACACATTCTTGTCAAGTGCCCATGGAATATTTTCAAGAATAGATTATATATGAGGCCACAAAAAAGAGCCTCGGTAAATTCAAAGAAATTGAGATTGTACCAACCAGCTTCTTAGACCACAAAGGTATAAAACTAGAAATAAATTACACAAAGAAAACAAAAAAGCCCACAAACACATGGAGGCTTAACAACATGCTCCTAAATAATCACTGCATCAATGACCAAATAAAAACAGAGATGAAGCAACACATTAAAACAAATAACAACAGTAACTCAACACTGCAGAATCTGTGGGAGGCAGCGAATGCCGTGCTCAGAGGGAAGCATATTGCAGTACAGGCCTCCCTCAGAAAGAAGAACAATCCCATATGAATAGGCTAAATTCACAATTAATGAAACTAGAAAAAGAAGAACAAATGAGGCCCAAAGTCAGTAGGAGGGACATAATAAAGATTAGAACAGAAATAAATACTATTGAGAAGAATAAAACAATAGAAAGAATAAACAAAAGCAGGAGCTGGTTTTTCGAGAAAATAAACAAAATAGATAAACCCCTAGCCAGACTTATCTTGAAAAAAAAGAGAGTCTACACACATAGACAAAATTAGAACTGAGAAAGGAAAAATCACTATGGACACCACAGAAATACAAAGAATTATTAGAGAATACTGTGAAAAATTATATGCGACCAAATTGGATAACCTACAAGAAATGGCCAACTTTCAAGAAAATACAACCTTCCAAGGCTGACTGAGGAAGAAACAGACAATCTGAGTAGACCAATTACCAGCAACAAAATTGAATTGATAATCAAAAAACTACTTAAGAATAAGATTCCTGAACCAGATGGCTGCACTGCTGAATTTTATCAAACATTTCGTGAAGACCTGATACCCACCCTCCTTAAAGCAGAGGAGGAGGGAATACTCCCAAATGCATTCCAGGAGGCCAGCATCACTCTAATACCAAAGCCAGGCACAGACACCACAAAGAAAGAAAATTACAGACCAATATCCCTGATGAATATAGACGCAGAAATACTCAACAAAGTATTAGCAAATGGAATTAAAGATACATTAAAAAGATCATCCATCATGATCAAGTAGGATTTATTCCAGGGATGCGAGGATGGAACAATATTCAAAAATCTATCAACATCATACATCAAATCAACAAAAAGAAGGACAAAAACCACATGATCACCTCCCTGGATGCTGTAAAAGCATTCAACAAAATTCAACATCCATTCATGATAAAAACTCTCAACAAAATGGGTATAGAGGGCAGTACCTCAACATAATAAAGGCCATATATGAGAAACCCACAGCCAACATGATAGTTAAGAGTGAGAAACTGAAATTTTTTTCCTTTAAGATCGCAAACAAGATAAGGATGCCCACTCTCCATGTTTTTATTCAACATACTACTGGAGGTCCTGGCCATGGTAATCAGACAACAGAAAGAAATAAAAGGCATCCAGATTGGGTAAGGAAGAAGTTAACCTGTCACTGTTTGCAGATGACATGATATTGTACGTAGAAAACCATAAAGAATTCACCCCAAAGCTACTAGAACTAATAACTGAATTCAGCAAAGTTGCAGGATACAAAATTAATATACAGAAATCTGTTGCATTCCTGTATACTAACAATGAACTAGCAGAAAGAGAAGTCAAGAAAACAATTCCATTCACAACTGCATCAAAAGGAATAAATACCTAGGATTAAATCTTACCAAGGAAGTGAAAGACCTATACCCTGAAACCTACAAGACACTCATGAGAGAAATTAAAAAAGATGCCAATAAATGGAAGTAAATATTATTCAACCCTATGTTCTACCCCTAAATTGGAAAAATATTTTGGCAACTACACTTCAATTAAAAAACCAGAAAATGTGCATTTTAAGGAATGAATATTAAATATAGCTGTAAAAATTATAAATATTCAAACTGACATAAAATTATGAGAATGACACATCAAGGTAAATAATTAGTCCTGAAGGGAGATGAAAAGCATAATGGCATCAACAACAAAATGGAATTGATCATCAAAAAACTATGTGCATTTTCCTCAACTCTACCAACATGAAGTATTCTGCAACTTTCTAATTTTGCTGGTCTCATTATGTCAGAAGAAACAGAAATTTTGACTGCTGATATAGATGCAGAACGAAAATGGATTAAGTCCTTTCTTGCTAAACTATCCCGTGCAGTTAAAAATAGCACACACATTCGAAGGAAACGAGTCACAGGTGGAAAGCCAGCACAAGTGGGAGACTTCCCATGGCAGGTGACAATTAAGGAGGGTGACAAAATCAACTGTGGAGGGATGTATATTGGTCCGTGTTGCGTTCTGACTGCTGCACACTGTGTCAGAACCAGCAAAATGCACCACTTCCAAATATGGACATCACTGCTAGACTGGTTAAGACCTCCCTCTGTGCTAGTCATTCAGTCGTCAAAACAAATTATTATCCATGAAAACCCGGATGGATCCACATACCAAAACGACACAGCTGTGATTGAACCAAGAGCACACCCAGACCCAAGACGAAGCCTGCTGCCTCACTCCATCCCCGCCCGTGTGCCCTGGTCTCCATGTCTATTTGGACCTAATGATGAATGTGTCATTTCTGAATGGGGCTGAGAAAAAGATAACCAAAAAGTCTATTCACTTACACGGGGTGAAGTTCACCTAACAGACAACTGCTCTAGGTTTTACCCAGGTCGCTGCTTTGGAAAAGAAATGGAATGTGCAGCGTCAGTCACTGGTTCCATCGACGCCTGTGAAGGAGGCTCTGGAGGCCCGTTAGTCTGCACGGATGTCAGCAATGTGACCTATGTTTGGGGTGTTGTCAGTTGGGGTGAAAACTGGAAAACCGAAGTTCCCAGGTGTCTACACAAAAGTGGCCAACTATTTTGACTGGATCAGCCATCATGTGGGAAGGTCTCTTATTTCTCAGCACAACGTATAAAATTGTGATCACTATCATCTTTCTATTCTTTCCCCTTAAGAATTCCATTTTAATTGAAATACTGAATAATTAGTACTTCTGTAGAGAAAGAAAATAAAGCAAATCTTGTTGGGGGGGAACACAAGTAGCCTCCCCTTAGGACAGGGATTGCTGACCCCTGAGTTGGGGGCTTAGGTGCTGGGTTATGGGTATTTCAGCGTAATAAGGGCATGTGCCCCCACTGACAGCATGGCAGGGGTGTGGCTGCACGGTGGCCGGGAGGGATGGCGCCAGAGGACCACCCAGGGGGACAGGATCTTTATGCAGAGAGCTGGGGTGTGCAGGAAGAAGCGTTTGTTTTAGGGGAACCCAGAGGGCAGGCGGGGCTGGCTGGCAGGGCTGTGTCTGTAGCGCGAGTGGGGGGTCCTTTGTAAGAACAGTGACAGGCAGGTGGGTCTGAATGCCTGGGGTGCACGCAGAGGGAGCAGCAGAGAGACGCACTGCCAGGCCCCAGGACAAGCTCGCATGCCCAGCGTGTGTTAAGCGGCATCTAGAGCAGGCGGGTGACGTTCCTGTGGACCAGGTGAGCGTGTGTAAGGAGGTGGCACGTCAGGGAGAGGCCTGGGGCTTATTTACCAAACCTCATTTTATATAGTTTTTTTAATAAATATTTTTTTGGAATTGATACACAATATTATAGTAGTTTCAACTATATAACACGGTGATTTGACTGTTTTCCACATTATTCAGTCCTCACCACAGCTAGTGAGGTTACCACCCGTCAGCACAGGAAGATGTGACGGAATCCCCGGCTGCGTTCTCCGTGCTGCACGTTCACCCCCGTGACTGATTTATATCATGACTGACACTCTGTGCCCCCGTATCGCCTCTGCCTGTGTTGCCCCCGACGCAGACCCGCCCCCGTCGTAACCACCAGTCGCCTCTCAGCGTCTATGACTCACCTGCTGTTCTGTTCATTTGGTTTTGTTTTGTTTTCAGAGAAAACACATGTAAGTGAAACCAAATTTATAGGTGGACCTGCCCGTCATTGAGAAAACACCAGGGTGATGACAGGATTCTGATCCAGTGAGTGTGATATGAGGAAACACTACTGAGCAGGTTTCTATTTCCTGATCAAAGTAAGAGGCCCTTGCCACACACGTGAGTAAAGGTATTTGAAACCAGCCATGTCCGTGTCCTGAGGACTGAATTGCTGCTAAGTATTTGGTGGGACAGTCTCTGCCCTGATTCGAAAAGCACAGTCACCACAAAACACACCCCTCCCGTTCTAATTCAGCATGAAAATAAAAGAGGGGCCACACCCATAACAAGAAAAGCATTCTCAGGATAGTGTGTTTTCTCCTTCTGAAATGGTTAAGCGCAGTTCCCAGGACATTTCATAGGACAGGACCGCCTTCCCCCTGGTGGGATTGGGGCGCAGAGCAGTGAGGGGAGCAAGAGGGGGACCACGGCCACTGCACCAGGGGGGGAATCTCAGTCTCAAACTGTTAAGGAGCGAGGGCCGAGGACCCCAACCTCCTGGGACGACCAGCCCCCAGATCATATGCTGACGCTCAGCGAGCTCGCCCTGTGGATCGCGTCTGGGACGGGGACAGACCCGGAGGGGAAGCCCAGGACACAGTGAGGGGGGCCCCTGTGCACTGCGTGTCTGCCACCCGGTTACCGCTTCCACCCTGACCGGATGCCCCCACGGGAACGGGAAACTTTCTCTCTGCTCAGCTGCTCACGGAGACTTTCCAGTAATTGCCAGCACTTGTCACTAATCGCCTGCCAGGCTGGAGGGTGACGGCACTGGGGTGGGATTCGCTGCTCGCTGGAGACGCCCTGAGCCTCCGAGCAGACGGTGTCTCCAGGACTAGCCAGGACGTGGTAAGGCGCCCCCGTGGGGACGTCAGGTCCGGGAGCCCTGCCCTATAAGTACGGCCCCTCCTGAGTGACGTCCCTGCAGAAGCTCAGGAGCAGAGCCTGCAGGTAGGTGCCTCCCCGCGGTCAGGGAGCCAGCAGGGAGGGGCCTCCCCAGGAAGGACACAGAGCCTGGCCGGGGGACCCCAGATAGCACAGGGCCCCCTGCCAGGTGCTCTGCTGACCTTCCCGACCTGAATGGGCAGGAGGTTGATGGCCACGTATTTCCCTCTTTGAAATC
Source organism: Manis javanica (assembly GCF_040802235.1). Classification (NCBI taxonomy): domain Eukaryota; kingdom Metazoa; phylum Chordata; class Mammalia; order Pholidota; family Manidae; genus Manis; species Manis javanica. The sequence continues at coordinate 2,302,901 of NC_133172.1, forward strand.
CCATTTGGTGCAATGCAGCATCTCAGGGATTTCTGCCCAGGTGTCTGTGGGGTTCCTGTGTGTGTTGTGTTGTGTGTAAGTGTTGCTCATGTATTTATCCCTGGATTTGAACTGGGAAACCGCCTCTGTGCTTCCTGAAGCTGAGGGGGCAGGCGGAGAATGAAGGATTATAGTGAGAGGAGATCAGGTTGGTTTTGAAAATGCTTTGAATGTTGGAAATAAGCCATGTACAGGGCTTTTTTTTTTACAGGGCTTTAATTTAATAAGAAATAGGAATTAGACCCATACCCTCTGTGATGACTAATTTCACTGTAGTTAGAAATATGGTGGAATGTGCCCTGGGCCAAGCACATCTGTCTGAATGTCTGTCCCCCCAAGATGCATATGTTGCAGTCACAACCCCAGAGACGACAGGAGGCTAGTGGGGCAAACAGTGCTCACAGGACAGACACAATGGACTTCAGTTTGTTTTAGCGGAAGCACAGCTGTGTCCTCACAAAAGTGGGTGGAGATAGGGCTGCAAAGTCTCCCTGTTTTCTCCACAATGGTTCGCACCCACTCGCCCAAGGACATGGAGAGTGACCTGCGGACGCTGATCCCCATGCCTGTGGGTGGAGACGGCCCCTGGGCGACAGGCCCTGGGTGTGGGGTCCTGGGACGGCACAGGCCACCTTCCATGGGGGCCCCTGGCTCTGGCTGTGCTGGGGCCCATGTGAGGGTGGGGTGGCGCTCAGGGTCTGTGCGGGGCAGGTGTGTCTGCCTTCTGCCTGGATGGCTGGTGTAAGTGAGGCCCTGCATGTGGGCGATGTGTGCCCACAGTATGTGCCACCTCAGGGTGACCACATCATTGCCCTGGAAACCTCAAATCAGAGGAAGGTGGCTGGGCCATGTGGATACGGGCAGGGGGCGCCTACCTTTTTGGGGAGTCAGGGGACCTTGGGTGTGAGGAATCGGGGCTGGGAGTCAGCTCTGCTCCCAGAGAGAAGCCGACCATCTACTCCAGAGATAATGGAACTGCTCAGGCCACTGCAGTAAAGAGAGTCTGAGAAATGACAATTCCTAGGAGTCTGTCCAGCAGGGGCTGATCGGGGGAAGGCGGGGAGGCAGCGCTGGGGCCGTCAGGGCGGGTAAGGACGCTCAGCAAACAGGGAACCCAGGCTCACGCATCGCGTATGGTATTGCTTGGAGAAAACTTATCCCTAAGATAAACAGTAGGAAATGTAAGTATTTTATTTTAACTCATGTTTCCCTTTCAATGCCCTCCTTTCTCTGTGTAGACCCGTCTCTGACCCACGGCATCTTCCTGCTCCAAAGGGCTTCCTGCACCGTCCTGCGCGGCAGGCCCAGGGCACCAAACCCCGTTTTCCTTTGAGCCTTTCCTTCTCCTTCGCTTCTGATGGATAATGTCACAGGGCCCAGGGACCACGTCGGTGGGATTTTTGTCTCAACACTAATACTTCACTCCACTCCCCTCTGCTCGCATGGTGTCTGCAGAGAAACTGGATGAAATCTTTCTTTGCTCCTCTGCAGGAAAGGTGTTTTTTTCTCTTACATTTTAAAGAAATGCTTTAATCCATGATGTCCCAGGTTCCAATGTTATCTGTGGGGGGAGCTGAGGGGGTTTTGTTTCGTGTTGGTTTCTGTTTTCTATGCATTTCTCCTGCTTGGTGTCTGCCGAGCGTCCCCCAGCCAGGCTGCAGTGCTGACATCCCGGGGGGAATCCTCTGTCGCTGTGCGTTTATGTATCTCTGCTGCTCCTTCTCTGCCAGTCCAGTTATGCAGAGTTACCCCTCGGGTGGTCATCCCACAGTCCAGGGATATTCCGACCTGTGTTTTCTCTCATCTCTTCTGTTTGCTTTCCAGTTCGGGAGTTTCTATCGATGTGTCCTCACGCTCCACGGTACGTGCCTCAGCCATCTTCAGTGCACTCACAGGCGCATCGAGGGCCCTGTGGTTTCTCTTACAGCGTTTTGTTTTCTCCATCATTTTGTCTTGGTTGTTAGCCTTCCCTTCCTCTGCTCAGTTATCTAGTCCTTCTTGCGTGCTGTGCGCTTCACCCATCAGAGCTCATGGCATCTCAGTTACAGGTGCTTTAAACGTTGGTCTGATAATCTGACTTCCCTCCATGTCTGCACCTGATGTGACCTCTGTGTTCCAATCCGTTGTTCTTGTGCGTCTTACTCCGCCTTGTCATTGTTTCTCCTGGTGGATGTGATGTGCAGGGTCGAGGATCTTCTCACGTCGTCCTTTTGGGTGAGTAGGAAGTGTGGAGAGAAGGTACCACCTGTGCTGCTGGGATGAGGCCTCAGTGACTGGGGAGCGTGTGCCCCCGGGCTGTGAACTGCACAGGCACCTCTCAGCCTTGTCCCCTGTAGGCAGGACAGGATGGCTACAGGGGCTGGGCCTGGGTGTCCCCTTCCCCAGGGCAGTGGGCTCTGATCACACCCCAGCGGGTTAGGCACCAGGCAGGAGTGTCCTGGGGGAAGGCCTTGTTGAGAAGAACCCAGTGTTTTCCTGTTTTTCAAAAATGGTTTTCACCCCCTGTGCCAAAAGCACTAGGGGGAAGTTCTCTGATATTTACTGAGAGAACGGGTGCAGCTCCTGGAAGTGAAATTACAAAACTGAGCTGGTCCCTCATTTCTTGGTCTCCCTCGATAATCTCGGTCTCAGACTTTGTTCACTGAGCCCCCAGCCCTTTGTGGACTACAGGGTGGGCTTCCCTACCCCCACCACAGCTCTGGCGGTGGTCTCTTCTCAGGGTCTCCAATCCAGGAAGCCTTGATGGCCTCTACCCAGTTCCCCTCTCATGTCACCAAGGCAGTGTGTCCCCAGGTCCTCAACTCTCTTACAGATCCAAAAATTTTCAGGTTCTTGGTTAAACTATTGTTAGAATGTAGTGGTGACTTCCAAGCACATTACACGAAAAGCCAGATAGCAGAAACAGCTACTGATTTTGTAAACTTATTTTGTATCTGCTCACTCTATGGATTATGGTTCCAAAGTGTGTAATGAAATTAGTTTCATAACTAATTACAATCTCAGCAATATTTCTGAACTCTCTACTTCATGGTGGTAGGTGAGCCATCCGTATAATAGGCAGGGTGACCAGGGTCTGTTACGGGAGCAGCACGTGCCCTTGTCCCTTGGGGCACAGTCACACTCGGGACAGGCTGTGAGCACCTACTGGACAGCAGTATGTGGAACACCACAGATGGTTCCTCATTTCAAGGACTGTACATTCTGGACAGGCAGAAAATAAACTGAAATAAATACAAAATGATAATGTTGCAAACAGTAACTGGCATCAGGTGTATGTCCTCCAGGTAAAGCCATCTCTACAGAGAACAAAGTGTCTCCCTTTGAAGGAGAAGAAAGGGAAAGGATCCTTTCCAATGCTGGTTAGTAAGAAGGCTGCTGACGTTGCCCCCAGCACAGCCCCCTCTGTCTCCAGGCCTCCCAGACGCCTTCTCCATGCTTTTTGATAAAGATGCCCTACGAACTACAGGGAATGTGCCTCTGAAAACCACCTTTCTGTTACAGATTGGATTTGGGACACTGGCCAATGTCACCCTCTTTTTCCATAATGTCTCCCCAGTGTTACATGGCCACAAGCAGAGACCCACACACGTGGTTCTCACCCACATGGCCTTGGCCAACCTCTTGATTCTTCTCTCCTCTGGGATTCCCCACACGATGGCAGCTTTTCTTTTGCACAAACCTCTCTCCATTCGTGGGTGTAACGTTGTATATTATACACACAGAGTGGCTCGCAGCTCCACCCTGTGCTGCACGTGTGTCCTGAGCACCTACCAGTTTTTCACACTCATCCCTGGGAGAGTAGAGTGGATGATGCTCAGGAGAGCCCCCAAGGTCCCTGGTCCTTCCTGCTGTGTCTGCTGGGTGTTTGCTGCCTTAGCAAGTATCTATATTCCCTTGAATGTGACTGGTGCACAGAACACGGGAAATTATACTGACACACAAGGCAGGTGGTTCTGCTCCTCAATTCCCAGGGCAGGTGTCAGCATCATGTCATCATGTCCCGATGCCGTGTTTATTGGCCTCATGGTCTGGACCAGCAGCTCCATGGTGGGTCTCCTTCGCAGACATCACCAGAGGGTGCAGCATATTTACACCCCCAAGAGCCCCCACAACTTCACCCCAGAGACCAGAGCCGCCCACACCATCCTGATGCTGGTGGTCACCTTCGTCGTCTTCTACGTGATGAATTTGGTTTTTACTTTTTACATCAGTGTCTTTTTAGATATTCAGCTGTGGTTGATACAGACATGTAATATTTTGCCTTTATGTTTCCCCACTGTGAGCCCCTTCCTGCTGGTCCTTAGGGACCCCAGAACTCCCAGGCTTTGCTCTTAAATTGTTTAGACATCACTCTTGAAATAGTGAGTACATAGATGCCAGCCTCCATAACATCTCTGGTATTATACTTAATAATCATTTACCAGTTAACCATTTTTATAATTTGTTCTTGTTTGTGACTGTGCAGAATATCATATTCATGACTTAACCATTTCAAAGTGCACATGATTGGCATGAAATACATTCACAAAGTCTGTGAGCCTCAGCACTCTCTGTACCCAGGGCTTTCATCATCCCCAACCAGCTGGGGCCCATTAAAGAATAAATCCCGCCTCTTCTTGCTCTCAGCTGTCCCTCTGCTCTTTTAACTCCCTTGCATGTGCCTGGCCTGGTGCTTCCCATGACCAGATTCACACAGTGTTTGTCCGTCCGTGTCTGCATTGTCTAAGTCACCAAAATGTTTTCAACGTCACTCCAATTTGTAGCACACATGAAACCTTGATTCACTTTTGTGGTTGAAACTGGAACAATTTTATTTACGTACATGACATTTTCTTTACACATTCATCTGTGCATGAACAGTTGTTTTGTTTCCACCTTTAGACTTTTGAAAATAATATGATTCTGAACACTGGTGTAGAAATATCTAGGAAGTCCCTGCTTTGAGTTCTTTGGGAAACATTCCTAAGAGTGAAATTTCTCTGCATATGATATTCCAATGCATAGTCATTTGATGAATCACCGAACTCTTATTGCGAACCTCCTGCGCTGCTGCATATTCCCACCAGCAATGCACGAAGGTGACAGTTTTTCCACATTCTCTCCAAAAGTTATTGTCTATGTTGGATTACAGCCAATCAAGCAGGTTTGAAGTAGTATATACTTGTGGTTTTCATTTGCATTTACCCAATAAGTAATGATGTTGAGCGTATTTCTGTACACATACTAGCAATTTGTGTATCTTTGGAGAAATGGCTATGCATACTCATTGCCCATTTTTATACTGGGGAGCTGTTGTTCATTTATGAGGTTTTTTAGAAAAATATACTGTGGATATTGATCCCTGTGAGTATAACATTCACAAATTCTTTCTCCATTCTGTAGTTTGTCATTAAATTGCGGTCTCCTGAGGGCAGTCCTTTAGGCACGGTGACTCTGTCACAGCAGGTGGGGCAGACTGAGCCAGCCAGTGCAGGGAATGTGACTGGACATCAGATTCCCACTGGACCATTGTTAACACTACTGTGTTCATGCCCTCAGATCTTTATTATTCAGCACACACTGCTTTTGATCAATGACGTTTACCTGCGTTTAGCTGTGTGGGTGGAGTGAAAGCATTGATCAGTCTGTACATCTGGAAGGCAGCACAGCAGCCATTCTGCAGCACAACTTCTCCCACTGTTCTCCACTTCCTTTTGAACTCATGGAGTTAACTGCTGCAGGGTGCTCCCCTGTAAATACATCATCTCTGTATCTTTTAACACACTCATCACTGTTGCTAGTTATACTCATCATTCTCCAGGAGAAGGAAATATGTGGAGAAAATAGGTGAAATGAGATCTCCTCGTGGTATATGATTGTTCAGAGAAGACAAGGGTGTTCACAAAGTGTGTGTGGAATGATGATGCTACTGTCTGCAGTGCTGTGTGCAGAAACCATTCATTAAAATTTGTATCTTACCCTAACATTCTCAAAATACTGCAAATAATAAGAGGGAGGAATGATTCCAAATTCATTTTGAGACCAGTATTATTGCAATACCTTAACATAACAAAGACAGTACACAAAAGAAAAGTAAAGACCAGTATCCACAGGAATGTACACCCAGAAAACATCAAGACAAATATTAGCAAACCAAATTCAAAAAGACACTAAGACGATCCATTCCGCACAGCCAAGTATGGTTTATATAAGGGATGCAGACGTGGCCCAACATCTGCAAATCCATGGATGTGATACACCTCATTAACAGAAGAAAGAATGAATACCACATGTTCATCTCAACAGATGCAGGAAAAGCCTTTGATGAATTCAACATTCACCCATAAAAGCTGTCACCAAAGAGGGTATAAAGGAAACATAGCTCAGCGTACTAAGGCCCACACGTGACAAACTCACCACTCACAGCACAGTCAGTGGTCAGGAGCCGTGGCATTCCTGTACACTAACAATGAACTAGCAGAAAGAGAAATCAAGGAAACAACTCCATTCACAATTGTATCAAATGTAATAAAATACCTAGGAATACACCCAAGCAAGGAAGTGAAAGGCTTCTACCCTAAAACCTACAAGACACTCATGAGAGAAACCAACGAAGATACCAATACATGGAAATAAATATTATTAAACACTCTGTGGGATGCCTAAATTGGTAAAATATTACATCAACTATACTCCAACTAAAAAACCAGAAACTGCGTATTTTAAGGAACAAATATTAGCTATAGTTGTAAAAATTATAAATATTCAAACTGACATAAAATAATGAGAATGACACATCAAAGTAAATAATTAGTCCTAAAGGTAGATGAAGAGCATGACCACATACTCAAGCCATAGCAACAGACAGCAAAAATAACCCCTCAGTGAAAAGCGTGTTGGAGACCCTGGGGCAGGGAGCGCTTGTCCCAGGCCTGGGGACACTGGACTCTCAGATGAGGTGGGTGGCAGCCTGAGAGGCCCCACAGGGTACACAGAAGGGCAGGCAGCAAACTTCCCATTCACGTTGGAACGTTCTAGGCTCAAGGGCCACGTGGTCCCTGTCACACCCACCCAATGCTGCCTTCCTGCATGCAAGCAGCCGGAAGACAATGGGGAAACCAGTGGGACTGGGTTCCAATAAAACTTTGTTTAAAAACACAAGCAGCCTGCCCTTAGGAGAGGGACTGCCAACCCCTGAATTGGGGGCTTAGGTGCTGGGTCAGGGGGTTCCCTTGAGCATAGTAAGGGCATGTGCCCATACTGACAGCATGGTAGGGGTGTGGGTGCACAGTGGCTGGGAAGGACACTGCCAGGGCACCAGCCGGGGGGAAGGGATATTTATGCAGACAGCAGGGGTGTGCAGGAGGAAGCATGTGTTTTAGGGGAATCCAGAGGGAAGGTGGGGCTGGCTGGCAGGGCTATTTCTGTAATCTGAGTGGTTCTTTGAAAGATTCTGTAGACTGAGGGGTTCTTTGTAAGAACAGTGACAGGCAGGCGGGTCTGAATGCATGAGGGTGCACACAGGGGGGGTGGAAGCTAAGCGCACTGCCAGGTCCCAGGACAAGGTCAAATGCCCAGCGCATGTTAACCGGCATCTTAAGCACGAAAGTGACGTTCCTGTGGAAGGGGTGAGTAGGTGTGCATGTCAGAGAGAGGCTTGGGGCTTATTTCACTGTTTTCCACATTATTCAGTGCTCACCACAGCTAATGAGGTTACCATCCATCAGCATAGGAAGATGTTACAGAATCCCCGGCTGTGTTCTCTATGCTTCACTTTCATCCCTGTGACTGATTTATATCATGACTGAGACTCTGTGCCCCTGTATCACCTCTGCCTGTGTTGTCCCCAATGCAGAACCGCTCCCACGGTAACCACCAGTGGCCTCTCAGCGTCTATGACTCAGCTGCTGTTCTGTTCATTTTGTTTTGTTTTGTTATCAGATAAACCACATAGAAGTGAAACCAAATGTGTAAGCGGACCTGCCCATCATTGACAAAACACCATTGTGAGGACAGGATTCTCATCCAGTGAGTGTGATATTAGGAAATACTTCTGAGTAGTTTCATTAATTTCCTAATCAAAGTAAGAGTCGCTTGTACACATGTGTGTAAATGTATTTGAAACCAGCCAATGTCCGTGTCCTGAGAACTGAACTGTTGCTAAGTATTTGCTGGGACAGTCTCTGCCCTGATTCGAAATGCACATTCACCACAAAATACAATCCTCCAGTTCTAACTCAGAATGAATATAAAAGGGGGGCCACACCCATAACAAGAAAACCATTCTCGGATAGTGTACTCTCATTTTGAAACAGTTAAGTGCAGGAGAGAATTAAAGATGGCAGCGTGAGAGGAGAGACAGAGGCTTCCTCTTAAAACTGGATACAATTAGAAAATATAGTTTGTGCAACTAATCCTGAGAGAGCAACAGGAAAGAGGACGGAGTCAGACTACTCACACCTGGAGAAAAAAGCAGACCTCAGCGAACGGGGTAACATACCAGAGCTGTGGCCCAGCAGGACCCGAGCCCCTCCCCCACCCCAGCTCACCGGCGGGAGGAAGAGAAACGGAGCAGGGAGGGAGTGGAAGCCTGGGACTGCTGAATACCAAGCTCCAGAGACCTGCGCTGGGAGCATAAACCTACATTTCATGGTGCTTTCATGAGACTCGCATGACTATCAGGTTGGAAATTTAATAAAGGCAACATTCCTGGAGAGACTGGGATTCCAGCTGCTTGTGGAAAGCAGGGATCCATATCTGACTGCTCTGGGACAAAAACTTACACCTGTGTGACTGGCTCACTGGCTCAGGCAGTGGAGACAGGCACAGCAGCCGGGAGGCGGGGAACAGCTCTTTCCTCCCCCCAGGCACCAATACCACTCCCCTGAAACCACCGACATTGCTTCAGGGGCGCAGCACCTCCAGAATAGAGCTTCTGGACACTAGAGGGCGCCATATAGAAACATGAAACACCAAAGGAACCTGGTCCAGAGTAAAATTAATACAACCCCTGACAAAGATTTAAATGACATGGACCTTACCACTCTTCCTGAAAGGGAGTTCAAAATAAAAATCATCATGCTAATGGAGGTATGGAAAGACATCCAAGAACTCAGGAATGAATTCAGGATGGAGATCCCATTGCTGAAGAGCACGATGGAGGGTATTAAAAGCAGGTTGGATACAGTGGAGGAGATGATAAATGAACTAGAAACTAGAGAAGAGGAATACAAAGAAGCTGGTGCACAGAGAGAAAAAAAGGATCTCTAAGAATGAAACAATATTGAGAGAAGCTGTGTGACCAAACCAAACAGAACAATATTCACATTATAGGGGTACCAGAAGAAGAGAGAAAGGGATAGAAAGTGTCTTTGAGGAGGTAGTTCCTGAAAACTTTCCCAATTTGGGGAAGGAGATAGTCTCTCAGGCCGTGGAGATCCACATATCTCCCAACACAAGGCACCCAAGGAAGACAACACCAAGACATATAGTAATAAAACTGGCAAAGATCAAGGATAAGGACAGACAATTAAAAGGAGCCAGAGAGAGAAATATGATCACATTCAAAGGAAAGCCCATCAGGCTAACATCAGACTTCTCAGCAGAAACCTTACAGGCCAGAAGGGAGTGGCATGATGTATTTAATGCAATGAAGCAGAAGGGCCTGGAACCAAGGTTACTTTATCTGGCAAGATTATCATTTAAATTTGAAGGAGAGATTTAACGATTTCTAGATAAGCAAAAGCTGAGAGAATTTACCTCCCAAAAACCATCCCTACAGTAACTATTTTGGAGGTACTGCTTTGGATGAAATGGTTAAGTGCAGTTCCCAGGACATTTCATAGGACAGGACCGCCTTCCCCCTGGTGGGATTGGGGCGCAGAGCAGTGAGGGGAGCAGGAAGGGGACCACGTCCACTGCACCCGGGTGTGAATCTCAGTGTCAAACTGTTAAGGAGCGAGGGCCGAGGACCCCAACCTCCTGGGACGACCAGCCCCCAGATCATATGCTGACGATCAGCGAGCTCGCCCTGTGGATCGCGTCTGGGACGGGGACAGACCCGGAGGGGAAGCCCAGGACACAGTGAGGGGGGCCCTGTGCACTGTGTGTCTGCCACCCGGTTACCGCTTCCACCCTGACCGGATGCCCTCATGGGAACGGGAAACTTTCTCTCTGCTCAGCTGCTCACGGAGACTTTTCAGTAATTGCCAGCACTTGTCACTAATCACCTGCCAGGCTGGAGGGTGACGGCACTGGGGTGGGATTTGCTGCTCACTGGAGACACCCTGAGTCTCCGAGCAGTGTCACCAGGACTAGCCAGGACGTGGTAAGGCGCCCCGTGGGGACGTCAGGTCAGGTAGCACTGCCCTATAAGTATGCCCCTCCTGAGTGATGTCCCTGCAGAAGCTGAGGAGCAGAGCCTGCAGGTAGGTGCTTCCCCGCGGTCAGGGAGCCAGCAGGGAGGGGTCTCCCCAGGAAGGACACAGAGTCTAGGATATTCCCAGGATAGCACAGGGCCTCCCTGCCAGATGCTCCGCAGACCTTCCCAGACTGAATGGGCAGAAGGATGGTGGGCACACATTTGCCTCTTTGGAATCCCATTTGGGGGGATGCAGCAACTCAGGGATATCTGCCCAGGTGTCTGTGGGGTTCCTGTGTGTGCTGTGTTGTGTGTAAGTGCAGCTCACATTTCTATCCATGGAATTGATTGGAGAAATGCCCCCTGTGCTTCCTGACCTGAGGGGCAGGTGGAGAATGTAGTTATAGTGAGAGGAGATCAGGAAAATTTTGAAAATGGTATGAGTTTTGGAATTAAGACATGTACAGGACTTTTATTTAATGATAACTAGGAATTAGACCTATACCCTCTGTGATGACTAAGCTCACTGTAGCTGGAAATATGGTGGAATGTGCCCTGGGACAAGCACATTTGTGTGAATGTCTGCCCCCCCAAGATGCATATGCTGCAGTCACAACCCCAGAGATGACAGGAGGCTAATGGGGCAAATGGTGCTCACAGGACAGACACAATGGCCTTCAGTTTGTTTTAGCGGAAGCACAGCTGTGTCCTCAGCAAAGTGGAGGAAGATAGGGCTTCAGCATCTCCCCATTTTCTCCAGAACGGTTGGCAACCACTTGCCCAAGGACATGGGGAGTGACCTGCGCATGTTGTTCCCCGTACCTTCTGTGGGGGCCCCTGGCTCTGGCTGTGCTGGCACCCATGTGACGGTGGGCTGGCATTCAGGTCTGTGTGGGGCAGGCTTGTCTGTCTGAATTCTGCCTGGATGGCTGGTGTAAATGATGCCCTGCATGTGGGTGATGTGTGTGCCCACAATATGCGCCATCTCAGGGTGACCACATCCCTGCCCAGCAGTCTCTCAGCCCAGAAGAAGGTGGCTGGCCCACGTGGAGGTAGGTAGGGGGCGCCTGCCATCTTGGGAGTCAAGGACCTGGTGGGGGGACCTCAGGTGTGCAGAATCAGGGCTGAGAGTAAGCTGTGCTACCACAGAGAAGCCAACCATCCACCCTGGAATCATGGAACTGCTCAGGTCACTGCAGTAAGGAGAGTCTGAGAAATGACAATTCCTAGGCATCTGTCCAGCAGGGGCTAATCGGGGGAAGGTGGGGAGGCAGCGCTGGGGCCGTCAGGGTGGGTAAGGATGCTCAGCAAACAGGGAACCCAGGCTCACGCATAGTGCATGATAGTACTTTGACCAACTTCTCACTAAGATTAACAGTAGGAAATGTAAGTATTGTATTTTAACTCATTTTTCCCTTCCAACACCCTCCTTTCTCTACGTAGACCCATCTCTCACCCACAGCATCTTCCTGCCTCCAAAGGGCTTCCTGCATCATCATGGGCAGCAGGCCCAGGGCACCAAACCCCGTTTTCCTTTGAGCCTTCACTTCTCCTTCACTTCTGATGGATAATGTCACAGGGCCCAGAAACCACGTCGGTGGGATTTTTCTCTCAACACTAATACTTTACTTTACTCCACTCCCCTCTACTCGCATGGTATCTGTGGAGAAACTGGGTGAAATCTTTCTTTGCTCTTCTGCAGGAAAGGTGTTTTTCTCTCTTACATTTTAAAGAGATGTTTTAATCCACAATGTCCCACACGTTCCAATGATATGGGGGGGGGGGGTTGAGGGGGTTTTGTTTCTTGTTTGTTTCTGTTTTCTATGCATTTCTCCTGCTTTGTGTCTGCCAAGTGACCCCAAGCTGGACTGCAGTGCTGACATCCCTGGGGGAATCCTCTGTCGCTGTGCATTTATGTATCTCTGCTGTTCCTTCTCTGCCAATCCAGTTATGCAGAGTTACCCCTCGGGTGGTCGTCCCACAGTCCAGGGATATTCCGACCTGTGTTTTCTCTCATCTCTTCTGTTTGCTTTCCAGTTTGGGAGTTTCTATCAATGTGCCCTCACACTCAGCAGTACGTGCCTCAGCCATCTTCAGTCCACTCACAGGTGCATCGAGGGCACTGTGGTTTCTCTTACAGTGTTTTGTTTTCTCCATCATTTTGTCTTGGTTGTTAGCCTTCCCTTCCTCTGCTCAGTTATCAGCCCTTCTCGCGTGCTGTGTGCTTCACCCATCAGAGATCATCGCATCTCAGTTACAGGTGCTTTTAAAGTTAGTCTCATAATCTGACTTCCCTCCACATCTGCGCCTGATGGAATCTCTGTTTTCCAATCCATTGCTGTGGTGCCTTTTAGTCCGCCTTGTCATTGTTTTTCCTGGTGGATGTGATGTGCAGGGTCGAGGAACTTCTCTCGTCATCCTTTTGGGTGAGTGGGATGTGTGGGGAGAAGGTACCACCTGTGCTGCTGGGATGAGGCCTCAGTGACTGGGGACCGTGTGCCCCTGGGCTGTGAACTGCACAGGCACCTCTCAGCCTTGTCCCCTGTAGGCAGGACAGGATGGCTACAGGGGCTGGGCCTGGGTATCCCCTTCCCCAGGGCAGTGGGTTCTGATCACACCCCAGCGGGTGAGGTCCCAGGCAGCAGTGTCCTGGGGGGAAGCCTTGGTGAGAAGAACCTAGTGCTCTGCTGTATTTCAAAAACGTCTTTCACCCCCTGTGTCAAAAAAATGCACAAGGGGAAGTTCTCTGATATTTGCTGAGAGAACAGGTGCAGCTCCTGGAAGTGAAAATTACAAAACTGAGCTGGTCCCCCATTACTTAGCCTGCCTGGGGAATCTCAGTCTCAGACTTTGCACACTGAGCCCCCAGCACTTTGTTGACTCTAGGGTGGGATTCCCTGCCCCCACCACAGCTCTGGCAGTGGTCCCTTCTCAGGGTCTCAGATCCAGGAAGCCTTGATGGCCAGTACTCAGTGCCCCTCTCTCACATCACCAAGGCAGTGATGCCACCGGGGTCCTCAACTCTCTTACGAACTCAAGAATTTTCAGATTTTTGGTTCTTAAACTATTGTTAGAATGTAATGGAGACTTCCAAGCACATTACATGAAAAGCCAGATAGCAGAAACAGCTACTGATGTTGTAAACTTATTTTGTATCTGCTCACTCTGTGGGTTATGGTTCAAAGTGCGTAATGAAATTAGTTTGATAACATTACAATCTCAGCAATATTTTTCAACTCTCCATTTCATGGTTGTAGGTGAGCCATCCATACAATAGGCAGGTGACCAGGGTCTGTCAGGGAAGCAGCACGTGCCCTTGTCCCTTGGGGCACAGTCACACTCGGGACAGGCTATGAGCACCTATTGGACAGCAGTATGTGTAACACCACAGACGGTTACTCATTTCAAGGACTGTACATTCTAGACAGGCAGAAAATAGAAATAAATACAAAATGATAATGTTGTATATAGTAACTGGCATCAGGTGTATGTCCTCCAGGTAAAGCCATCTCTACAGAGGATGAAGTGTCTCTCTTTGCTGAAGAAGAAAGGGAAAGGATCCTTTCCAATGATGATTATGTAAGAAGGCTGCTGACGTTACCACCAGCACAGACCCCTTTGTCTCCACTCCTCCCTGAAGTCCTCTCCGTGCCTTTTCTGAAAGATGTCCTATGAGCCACAGGGGAAGTGGCTCTGAAAACCACCTTTCTACTACAGATTGTAGTTGGGACACTGGCCAATGTCACCCTCTTCTTCCATAATGTCTCCCCTGTCTTGTGTGGCTTCAAGCAGAGACCCACACATGTGGTTCTCACCCACATGTCCTTGGCCAACCTCTTGGCTCTTCTCTCCTCTGGGATTTCCCACACAATGGTGGATTTTCTTTTGAGGATCCCCCTATCCAGTCTTGTGTGTAAAGTTGTATATTATACACACAGACTGGCTCGAAGCTCCACTCTGTGCTGCACCTGCGTCCTGAGCACCTACCAGTTCTTCACACTGTTCCCTGGGAGAGTGGAGTGGATGATGCCCAGGTGTGCCCCCAAGGTCCCTGGTCTTTCCTGTTGTGTCTGCTGGGTGTTTGGTCTTTTATGGAATATCTATATTCCCATGAGTGTCACTAGTGCACAGAACACGGGAAATGTTACTGACGCAGAGGGCAGGTGGTTCTGCTCATCCTCAAGTCCCACAACAGTTATTGTCATCCTGTGGTCCTGTCCGGATGCCGTGTTCATTGGCCTCATGGTCTGGGCCAGTGGCTCCATGGTGGGTCGGCTACACAGACATCACCAGAGGGTGCAGCATATTCACATGCCCAAGGGCCCCCACAACTGCTCCCCAGAGACCAAAGCCACCCACACCATCCTGATGCTGGTGGTCACTTTCGTCATCTTCTACATGATGAATTTGGTTTTTACTTTTTACATCACTGTCTTTCTAGACCTTCAGCTCTGGTTGATACAGACATGTAATGTTTTGGCTTTGTGTTTCCCCACTGTGAGCCCCTTCCTGCTGGTCCTTAGGGATCCCAGAACTCCCAGGTTTTGCTCTTAAATTGTTAGAAATCATTCTTGAAATATTAAATACATAGATGTCAGCTCCTGTATCAGCCCTGATATTATACTTAGTAATCATTTACCAGTTAACTGTTTTTATACTGTGTTCATGTTTTTGACTGTGCAGAATATCATATTCATGACAACAATTTCTAAGTGCAAGTCATTTGCATGAAATACATTCACAACGTTTGTGACCATCACCACTGTGTGTATCCAGGACTTTTCATTTTTTTCAACCAACTTCTGACACATTAAAGAATAAATCCCATTTGTCTTTGCTCTCAGCTGTCCCTCTGCTCTTTTGTCTCTCTTGCATGTGCCTGTTCTGGGTACTTCATATAAGCAGAGTAAAGCAGTGTTTGTCCTTCTGTGTCTACATTATCTCCATAAACCAAATGTTTTCAACGTCATTCCAATTTCTAGCAAAGATGAAACTTTGATTCACTTTTATGGTTGAAACTGGTTACATTTTTTCTATCTATATGACCTTTCTTTACACATTCATCTGTGCATGAACACTTGGGTTGTATCCACCTTTAGACAATTGAAAATAACACCATTTTGAACACTGAAAATAACACCAATTGAACAAGTATGTGGCAATTCACTGCTTTGAATTCTTCAGGACACATACCTAGCAGTGAAATTTCTATGGTATATGGTACTTCTATGTGTAGGGTTTTGAGAAATCACCAAACTGTTTTCGTAAACGTCCTGCATCATATCACATTCCCAGCAGCAATGCACAGAGGTGCCAGTTTTTCCACACTCTCTCCATATCTTATTGTCTATGTTGGATTTAAGCCAACGAATCACATGTGAAGTAGTATATACCTGTGGTTTTCATTTGCATTTACCCAATGACTAATGATGTTGAGCGTATTTCTTTACTCTTACTGGTAATTTGCATATTTTTGGAGAAATGGCTATTAATGCTCACTTCCCATTTTTATATTGGGGTGCTCTTGCTCATTTATGGGTTTTATTTTTAGATATACTACGAATATTTGATTACTGACCCTGTCAGTATAAGATTCACAAATTCTTTCTCCATTCTGTAGTTTGTCATTAAATTACAGTCTCTTGAGGGCAGTGCTTTAGGCACAGTGACTCTGTCACAGCAGGTGGGGCAGACTGAGCCAGCCAGTACAGGGAATCTGGACATCAGATTCCCAC
The DNA here is from genome assembly GCF_040802235.1 of Manis javanica. Lineage (NCBI taxonomy): Eukaryota > Metazoa > Chordata > Mammalia > Pholidota > Manidae > Manis > Manis javanica. Next base: position 2,319,014 of record NC_133172.1, read on the forward strand.
AGTACCATTGTTAACACTATTCTGTTCATGCCCTCAAACCTTTATTATTTACCGTACACTGCTTTCGGTCAATGATGTTCACCTATGTTTAGCTGTGTGGCTGGAGTGAAAGCTTTGGTCAGTCATAACATCCGGAAAGCAGCGCAGCAGCCGTTCTGCACCATGACTTCCCCACTGTTCTCCACTGCCTTTTGAACTCATTCAGTTAGCTGCTGCACGGTTTTCCCTGTAAATCTATCATCTCTGTATCTTTTTATAGACTCATCACTGTTCCTACTTATAATCACCACTCTCCAGGAGAAGGAAATACATGGAGAAAGTAGGTAAAACGAGATCTCCTTGTGGTAAATGATTGTTCAGGGAAGACAAGGGTGTTCACAAAGTGTATGTGGAATTATGATAATATTGACTGCACTGTTATGTGCAGAAACCATCTGTTAAAATTTTTACCTTACACTAACTTTCTCAAAATATTGCAAATAATAACAGGAAGGAATGATGCCACATTCATTTTGAGACCAGAATTATTGCAATACCTTAATCTAACAAAGACACTACACAAAAGAAAATTAAAGACCAATATCCACAGGAATGTACACATAGAAAATATCAAGAAAAATATTAGCAAACTAAATTCAGTAACACACTAAATGATCATTCCACAGAGCCAAGTAGGATTTATATAAGGGATGCAAGGATGACCCAAAATCTGCAAATCCATGAATGTGATACACCTCAATAACAGAAGAATGGGTGAATACCACATGTTCATCTCAATAGATGCAGAAAAAGCATTTGATAAAATTCAACATTCACCCATAAAGCTGTCACCAAAGAGGGTACAAAGGAAATGCAGCTCAGCATACTAAGGCCCACACATGACAAACTCAACACTCACAGCCCAGTCAGTGGTGAGAAGCTGTGCCTGACTAGGATGACCACTCTCACCACTGTCACTCAACATGATCCTGGAAATCCTAGCCACAGCACTCCAACAAAAAAAGAAATAAAAGACATGCAAATTGGTATGGAGGAGGTGAAATTGTCACCATTTGCAGATGACATACTACAATTAGAAAAATTAAACTCCACCTAAAAACTTTATTAAAATTAAGAATTGAATTCTGTTAAGATACAGCATACAAAATTGACACACGTTTCTGTGTACTAAAATGTTGCATTTCTATATACTAATAATGAAATGTCAGAAAGAGAAATTGGGGGGAAATACCATTTACAAATGCATAAAAATGGAAAAATACCTAGGAATAGACAGGAGGGATTAAAGATGGTGGCATGAGATGTGAGACAGAAACCTCCTCCCAAAACCACATATAATGTGAAAATATAACATATACATCAAATCCCGAAAGAGTAGCAGGAAAGAAGGCTTTGGCATACTGTCTACACCAGGGGAAGCCAGCAGAACTCAAGGAAAAGAGGAACGTACCAAAGCCAAGATCCACAGAGACAAAAACCCTCGCCACCCCTGCTCAACAGAGGGAGAAAGAGAAACAGAGTAGGGAAGGTGGCCTAGGACTGCTGAACACCCAGCCCTGGAAATATGCTCTGGGAGCATGTGCCTAACTTACATGGTGGTCTGTGGATCAGTGTGGTTGGAAATATAAGACAGGAAGAATACTTGAAGAGACGGAGATTCCAGCAGCTTGTGGAAAACAGGGATCTACATCAGCTACTCTGGGACCAAAGAAAGGCAGGCAGTCTTAGAGACTTCCTAACAGTGAGACAGCTGTGAATGGGGCAAGGATTGCACTGAGCTTCCTGCTCAAGAGAAAGGGCAGTGGAGAAAATTTCCCAGACACTCTTTGCCCATGAGGTTGAGAACATTCAGGAGGTTCGGGTGCTCTATTCCCGTGAATAACTATGCAGTTCTGAGGCCCCCCACTGTGATATGCATCCTGCTGCACCTTCCTCCTAGGCAGTAGCTGCTTAAAAACTGGCTGTCCCAACTATTGCACCAGGCCAGCCAGAGGGTGGCCACACTCATGGCAACTACAATTGCAAAGCATAGAGGCTTCTACGTGCACGCTCGACCCACTGGCCCTGGCAGTGGAGACAGGCGGTGAAGCTGGGAAGCTGGAAAGACTGCTTTCTTCCTGATAGGCACCAGTGCCACTCGTCCACCACAGATCCAGAGGCTTAGCAGCTCCAGAGAGTACAGCTTCTCGGCAATAGAGGGTGCCACCTACAAATATGAAAGGTCCAAGGAACCTGCTTCAAACCAAAATACCACATATACCAGAAAGACTGCCTAGTGAAACTGAACTCATCAATACTCTTGAAACAGATTTCAAAATAAAAATCATAAACATGCTCATGGAGCCACAAAAAAGTATTCAATAGATCAGGGAGGAATTCAGCAATCAGATACAAGTGTTCAAGAATACAATATCTGAAATTAGACATACAATGGAAGGATTTAAAAGCAGATTAGATGAAGTAGAGGAGACAGTAAGTGAACTAGAAATCACAGAACAGGAATACAAAGAAGCTGAGGCACGGAGAGGAAAAGGGATCTCTAGGAATGAAAAAATATTGAGAGAACTGTGTGAACAAACCAAACGGAACAATATTCGCATTATACGGATACCAGAAGAAGAAGAGAGACAAAAAGGGATAGAAAGTGTCTCTGAGGAGGTGATTGCTGAAAAGTTACCCAGTCTGGGGAAGGAGATTTTCTGTCTAGCCACGGTGGTGCACAGATCTCCCAACACAAGGGACCCAAGGAACACAACACCAAGACATGAAATTATTAAAATGGAGAAGATCAAGGATAAAGATAGAGTATTAACAGCAGTCAGGGAGGCAGAGCCAAGAAGGTGGCCTGAGTAGAGCAGCAGAAATCTCCTCCCAAAACCACATATATTTTTGAAAATACAACTCTTCCTAAAAGAGAGACCAGAAGACACAGAACAACAGCCAGAATACATCCACACCTGCGAGAACCCAGCGCCTTGGAAAGGGGGTAAGATACAAGCCACATCCCGGCAGGAACTGAGTGCCCCTCACCCCAGCTCCCAAGGGGAGGAGAGGAGTCAGAGTGGGGAGGGAGAGGGAGCCCAGGACTGCTAAACACCCAGCCCTAGCCACCCACATCAGAGCACAGACAGTGCGTGCCTGGGGTGCTGGGTACTATGGAAACAGGACAGTAAGACCTTTGAGTGGGTCCCCACAGCCGGCACCCCTGGGACAAAGAAAAGTGGGGACAGGGGCCCCACAGCTGTATGGAAGCATCCCGGGACACTTAACCCAGCAGCTGGGTATCCCGGGATCTCTGGGCACCCTAACCCCCTGGGCAGCAGCACACCTTCGAGGATCCTCACGGTGATAAACAGCCTCCTGGCCGTTTCCCGTCCAATGCGGCTCCGCCACATCAGAGCAGCAGCCTGAGGCAGGCCACGCCCACAGCAACTGCGGAGCTAAACTCCATAGTGGCCGGGCAAGAATCAGAAGCCCCATGCACACAGCTGCCCAGCACAACCCGCTAGAGGCTGCTGTTCTCCCAGGAGAGGAAGGCCACAAACCAGCAAGAAGGGACATTCTCCCAGCCATCACTCATGCCAGCACCACAAACTCTCTCTATTGCCATGAAAAGGCAGAATTTGAGACAGACCAAAATCACAGAGTCAACCCCTGAGAAGGAGAAAGACCTAACCAGTCTTCCTGAAAAAGAATTCAAAATAAAGATCATAACCATGCTGACGGAGCTGCAGAGAAATATACAAGAGCTAAGGGATGACATCCGGAGGGAGATTACAGAAATGAGACAATCTCTGGAAGGATTTATAAGCAGAATGGATAAGATGCAAGAGGGCATTGATGGAATAGAAACCAGAGAATAGGAACGCATAGAAGCTGACATAGAGAGAGATAAAAGGATCCCCAGGAATGAAACAATATTAAGAGAACTGTGTGACCAATCCAAAAGGAACAATATCTGCATTATAGGGGTACTAGAAGAAGACAAGAGAGAAAAAGGGATAGAAAGAGTATTTGAAGAAATAATGGGTGAAAACTTCCCCAAACTGGGGAAGGAAATAATCGATCAGACCACAGAAATGCACAGAACCCCCAACAGAAGGGACCCAACGAGGACAACAACAAGACACATAAAAATTAAAATCACAAAGATCAAGGACAAGGACAGAGTTTTAAAGGCAGCTAGAGAGAGGAAAAAGGTTACCTACAAAGGAAAACCCATCAGGCTATCGGCAGACTTCTCCACAGAAACCTTACAGGCCAGAAAAGAATGGCATGATATATTTAAAACAATGAAAGAGAAGGGCCTTGAACCAAGAATACTGTATCCAGCATGATTATCATTTAAATATGAAGGAGGGATTAAACAATTCCCAGACAAGCAACAGTTGAGGGAATTTGTCTCGCACAAACCACCTCACAGGGTATTTTAGAGGGACTGCTCTAGATGGGAGCACTCCTAAGACTAAATAGATGTCACCAGAGAAAATAAAATCACAGCAAAGAAAGCAGACAAACCAAATACTAACTAAAGGCAAAAAATAAAATCAACTCAACTACCCACAAAAGCAGTTAAAGGAAACACAGAGCAGAGAATAAAACAAGCAATATATAAAGAACAGAGGAGGAGGAATAAGAAGGGGGAAACATAAAGAATGACCAGACAGTGTTTAAAATAGCTCAATAAGTGAGTTAAGTTAGACAGTAAGATACTAAAGAAAATAACCTTGAACCTTTGGTAACCATGAATCTAAAGCCTGCAATGGCAATAAGTACACATCTTTCAATAATCACCCTAAATGTAAATGGACTGAATGCACCAATCAAAAGACACAGAGTAATAGAATGGATAAAAAAGCAAGACCCATCTCTATGCTGCTTACAAGAGACTCACCTCAAACCCAAAGACATGCACAGACTAAAAGCCAAGGGATGGAAAAAGATATTTCATGCAAACAACAGGGAGAAAAAAGCAGGTACTGCAGTAGTATCAGACAAAATAGACCCCAAAACAAAGAAAGTAACAAAAGATAAAGAAGGACACTACATAATGATAAGGGGCTCAGTTCAACAAGAGGATATAACCATTATAAAAATATATGCACCCAACACAGGAGCACAAAAATATGTGAAACAAATACTAACAGAACTAAAGGAGGAAAGAGAATGCAATGCATTCATTTTAGGAGACTTCAACACGCAACTCACTCGAAAGGATGGATCCACTGGACAGAAAATAAGTAAGGACACAGAGGCACTGAACAACACACTAGAACAGATGGACCTAATAGACATCTATAGAACTCTACATCCAAAAGCCACTCTTTACACTAGCCAAGAAATGGAAGCAACCTAAGTGTCCATCAGTAGATGAATGGATAAAGAAGATGTGGTACATATACACAATGGAATATTATTCAGCCATAAGAAAACAAATCCTACCATTTGCAACAACATGGATGGAGCGAGAGAGTATAAATAAGCCAGGCAGAGAAAGAAAAACACCAAATGATTTCACTCATATGTGGAGGATAGGAACAAAGAGACTGAAGGAACAAAACAGCAGCAGCATCACAGAACCCAAGAATGGACTAACAGTTTCCAAAGGGAAAGGGACTGGGGAGAATGGGACGGAAGAGAGGGATAAGGGTGGGGAAAAAGAAAGGGGGCCTTATGATTAGCATGTATAATGTGGGGGGGCACGGGGAGGGCTGTGCAACACAGAGAAGACAAGTAGTGATTCTACAGCATCTTACTACACAGATGGACAGTGACTGTAATGGGGATTGTGGAGGGGAGTCTTGGTGACGGGAGGACCCTAGTAAACATAATGTTCTTCATGTAATTCTAGATTAATGACAAAAAAAAAGATGATGGAGACAACAAAACACTGTAAGAGAAACAACAGTGCCCGTGATGGGCCTGTGCGTAGACTGAAGATGCCTGAGGCACGTACTGTGGAGTGCGAGGATGTGTTGACAGAAACTCCCAAACTGGAAAGCAAACAGAAGAGATGAGAGAAAACACAGGTCGGAATATCCCTGGACTGTGGGACGACCACCCGAGGGGTAACTCTGCATAACTGGATTGGCAGAGAAGGAGCAGCAGAGATACATAAAGGCGCAGCGACAGAGGATTCCCCCAGGGATGTCAGCACCGCAGCCCGGCTGGGGGACACTCGGCAGACACCAAGCAGGAGAAATGCAAGGAAAACAGAAAGAAACAAGAAACAAAACCCTCTCAGCTCCTGCCACACATAACATTGGAACGTGTGGGACATTGTGGATTAAAACATTTCTTTAAAATATAGGAGAAAAAAACACCTTTCCTGCACAGGAGCAAAGAAAGATTTCATCCAGTTTCTCTGCAGACACCATGCGAGCAGAGGGGAGTGGAGTAAAGTATTAGTGTTGAGAGAAAAATCCCACCGACGTGGTCCCTGGGCCCTGTGACATTATCCATCAGAAGCGAAGGAGAAGGAAAGGCTCAAAGGAAAACGGGGTTTGGTGCCCTGGGCCTGCCGCGCAGGACGGTGCAGGAAGCCCTTTGGAGGCAGGAAGATGCCGTGGGTCAGAGGCGGGTCTACACAGAGAAAGGAGGGCGTTACAAGGGAAAAATGAGTTAAAGTAGAATACTTACATTTCCTGCTGTTAATGTTAGTGATAAGTTGGCTCAAAGTAACACCATCCGCGATGCGTGAGCCTGGGTTCCCTGTTTGCTGAGCATCCTTACCCGCCCTGACGGCCCCAGCGCTGCCTCCCCGCCTTCCCCCGATCAGCCCCTGCTGGACAGACGCCTAGGAATCGTCATTTCTCAGACTCTCTTCACTGCAGTGGCCCTATCTGTTCATCTGTTGATGGACACTTGGGTTGTTTTCGTCTTTGGCTATTGTAAATAATGTGGCAGAAGCCATTATGGGTGCATAAATCTTTTTCAATCAGAGATTTTTTCCTTTGGATAAATGTGTAGAAGTGAAATTAATGGTTTGAATGATTTTTAGTTTTGAGGAACCTGCATACTTCTTTCCACAGTGGCTGCACCAATTGACATTCCCACCATCAGTGTAGAGGGTTCCCTTTTCTCCACATCTTCGCCAATAGTTGTTACTTCTTGTCTTTTGGATAAGTGCCATTCTGACTGCTGTGAGGTGATATCTCGTGGTTTTGATTTGCATTTCTCTGCTGATTAACAATGTGTAGAATCTTTGGACAAACCTGGTGGCCATCACCATTTCTTATATGGAAAAAATGTCTATTCAGGTCCACTGGCCATTTCTTCATTGGTTTATTTGTTTATTTGGTGTTGAGTAGTATGAGTACATTTTGGATGTTAACCCTTTATGGGATGCATCATTTACAATATATTCTCCCATACTGTAGGCTGCCTTTTGGTCCTATGGATGGTTTGCTGTACAGAAGTTTTTGAGTTTGCTGTAGTCCTACTTGTTCATTTTTGTTTTTGTTTCCCCTCCCCAGAGACACGTGTCCAGAAAGAAAATTACTTATGCTTATATTCAAGGGATTTTTGCCTAGATTTTATCCTAAGATTTTTATGACTTCATGTCTTAAATTTAAGTCTTTAATCATTTCTTAGAGGGCATCTCTCATATTTATTGATCAAATGGTTGTTAACAACAATAAAATTCTGTATAGGGGACTCAATGCACAATCATTAATCCACCCCTAGCCTAATTCTCATCAGTCTCCAATCTTCTGAAGCATAACGAACAAGTTCTTACATGGTGAATAAGTTCTTACATGGTGAACAGTACAAGGGCAGTCGTCACAGAAACTTTCAGTTTTGATCACGCATTATGAACTATAAACAATCAGGTCAAATATGAATATTCGCTTGATTTTTATACTTGATTTATATGTGAATCCCACATTTCTCCCTTATTGTTATTATTATTTTTTTTAATAAAATGCTGAAGTGGTAGGTATATGCAAGATAAAGGTAGAAAACATAACTTGGTGTTGTAAGAAAGCAAATGTAGATGATCAGGTGTGTGCCTGTAGACTAAGTGTTAATCCAAGCTAGACAAGGGCAGTAAAACATCCACAGATGCAGAAGATTTCTCTCAAAACAGGGGGTGTAAGGTTCTAAGCCTCACCTCTATTGATCCCCAATTTCTCACCTGATGGCCCCCCTGCGACTGTGCCTGTCTTAGGTTGTTCCTCCCTTGAGGAATCACCCGTGTCTGGCTAACCCGTCATCTTCCGGGGCCATACAGGGAAATGTAAAGATGGTAAGTGAGAGAGAAGCAATATTGTTTGAAAAGGTTAGCTTCTTACTTCTTTGCAGATTTATGCCCTGTGGCTTCTCTGCCCAGATTTGTCTTGAGGTATTGTTGGCAGCCGCGCTCAGAAAATAGCGCCCCATGCAGGGCAGCCGGAAGGCCCCGAACTTCCTAATGACAAATCATCCCACACCACTAAACTACATGCTAATTGTGCCTTGGCATAAGGACCAATGAGACCCACCAAATGGTTATGCTAATAAGGCATATGGAGCCGCACCAACCAGGTCAGAGCATGAGAACTATATAAGCAAGCCTCTCCTTCCCCTCTGGGTCCTGCCCAACTCATTTGTTTCACAAAGAGCTGAAGAATAAAGCTTTCTGCAGAAGAATCCTGCTGTTGTTGCATGCTGTTCTTGCCGGCGAGGACAGGGCACGCGACAAGTGGTGCCGAATCCCGGGAACCAGAACATCACCGGCACAGGGAGGACCCTTCAGACATCTGGAGAGGATTCAGAACTGCAGGTCAGAAGAAAACCCGGAGGGGTAAGTTCCGAGAGGCCCCTGCTTTTTAGGATGATGGTTGATGGTTCTCTGTAAATAAGGAGGCACCATGGGGAATGCACCGTCATTAGTCACGGCGCTGCAGACAGCTCTCAAAGAGCAAAACTTGAAGGTCTCCAGCAAAGTCTTAGGATCTTTTGTGAAGGAGATAGACCGTGTGGCCCCCTGGTTCATTTGTTCAGGGTCCCTCTCAATCCCGAGCTGGGACAAACTGGGGAAAGATCTTGATAGAGAGGAGGAGGAGGGTAGCCTGAGGGGAGGCACCAGGCCCCTCTGGAAACTGATTAGAGCTTGTCTGCAAGATGAGAGATGTGAAAAGGTAATAAAAGAAGGTCAGAGAGCATTGACAGATATCCAAGAGAGCATGTCAGAAACGGAACGGGAAACAGAGAGCGCGCGCGGCCGAAAAAAGGCCACAAAAACGAAGGTAAAGAAACCTCAGAGTGAGGGAGAAAGCCCGCCTAGGGCAAAAGCGAAAGAGCCCCGAGAAGCGAGTGACAATCGCCTCGGAGAAAATAGTAAATACCCCTGGAAAGAGTTGAGGGACCTCCAACTCTCCAATAGGGAATCTGAGGAGGAATTAACGTCCACAGAGGAAGGGGAAGAAAATAAAACCGCAGAGTGTAGAAGTAAGGGAACCAGCAAAGTTGAAAAGCGGACCAAGGAAAAAATGAAAGCAGGGTGTCCCCCGACGCCCTTTGCCCCGCCACCTTACGTGAGTGGCGCACTCTCCTTTTGCCACCCAGATACTCTTCAGGCAATTAGACAAATGTTTCCTGTATTTGAGGATAACGGTGTACGCTCTCACCAGCCCCTGAGCCATAAACAAGTTAAGGAGTTAGCAGAATCCGTTCGGGCTTATGGAGTCAGTGCTAACTATACCATAGCACAAGTTGAGAGATTAACAGAGACAGCCATGACACCCGCAGACTGGCAATATGTAACTAAGGCATGCCTTTCTAGTATGGGGCAATACATAGAATGGAAGGCATTGTGGCATGATATCAGCATGACCCAGGCACGCGCAAACGCGGCCGAAGGACAGCCTGCATGGTCATATGATATGCTGACGGGCCAAGGACAGTGGGTAGCCGACCAGACCGCCTTCCCCTTACAGGTATATGCACAAATAAACACGTGCGCCGCCAAGGCATGGAAAGCCCTCACCAACAAAGGAGAAGTATCAGGCAATTTGACAAAAATTATTCAGGGGCTGAGCGAGCCATTTTCTGACTTTGTCGCTCGTATGATGGAGGCCGCAGGCAGAATATTTGGAGATCAGGAACAAGCAATGCCCCTAGTGGAGCAATTAGTGTTTGAACAATGTACCAAGGAATGCAGACAGGCGATAACACCCTGGAAACAAAAAGGGATACATGCCTGGTTGAAAGCCTGTAGAGAAATAGGAGGGCCACTCACCAATGCGGGCCTAGCCGCGGCCATATTACAGAGCCACAAACAAGCCAGGATCACTAACAGAAGTATCAAATGCTTTCAATGCGGGAAATTAGGACATATAAAGAGAGAGTGTAGGAGCCCAGCTTCAGAACAAACAACCCAAAAGACCCCTGAGTTGTGCCCTAAGTGTAAGAAAGGCAGGCATTGGGCTAATGAGTGCCGGTCTATTAAAGATATAGAAGGGAAACCCTTAGAGTTGCCAAAAAACGCCCAGAGGGGCCCCCGTCACCAGGGCCCGCAAATATATGGGGCAACCAGCACGCAAGTGTCATTCGGGAACAACCAGGCCCCCCAAGGAGAGCCACTTCAGGTTCCGCGGGATTGGACATCCGTGCCACCACCAGAATAGTGTTGACTCCACAGATGGGAGTTCAGCCTATCCCTTCAGACTTTAAAGGCCCCCTACCACCAAATACCATTGGGTTACTCCTAGGGCGCTCTTCTGCTGCATTGAAAGGCCTGGTAGTTCATCCCGGAGTCATAGATCAAGATTATGAAGGACAGGTAAAAATCATGTGTTCGGCTCCCAGAGGAATCTATCCTATATCCCCGGGAGACCGCATAGCCCAGCTCTTAGTTTTACCTAGTCTCCACGCCAATTATCCTGCTACCAACACGGAGAGGGGAGAAAGGGGCTTCGGCTCCTCTGACTGGGATTCAGCCTTCATAGTATTAGATTTAGCAGACAGACCAAAATTAACTCTTCAAATAGAGGGAAAGAGCTTTGAGGGAATCCTAGACACTGGAGCAGATAAAAGTATTATCTCTGCAACCTGGTGGCCCTCCAAGTGGCCTGTGACCCAATCCTCACATTCATTACAAGGTTTAGGATATGAGTCAAGCCCTTCAATTAGTGCCAAACCATTGAAATGGCGAGCCCCTGAAGGACAAGAGGGTACAGTCACCCCTTATGTACTCCCTCTACCGGTCAATTTATGGGGGAGGGATGTCACGAGAGACTTAGGCCTCAAACTCATTAATGAATACTCCACCCCCGCCCAAGGCATGATGATGGACATGGGATACATCCCTGGCAAGGGGCTGGGGAAACACCAACAGGGACACATAGAGCCCATCCTGCCCAAAGTAAAGAATGACCGTCACGGCCTGGGTTTTTCATAGGGGCCATTGAAGATGCCATGCCCATACCTTGGCTCACAGAGGAGGCCGTATGGGTTCCTCAGTGGCCCCTATCCTCTGAAAAATTAGAAGCAGCTCATTGCTTAGTGCAAGAGCAGCTCCAAGTGGGACACCTAGAACCCTCTGTGTCCCCATGGAACACACCCATATTTGTAATCAGGAAAAAGTCAGGATCATGGAGGTTGCTTCATGATCTGAGAGCAGTAAATGCTCAAATGAGAATGCTTGGACCCGTACAACGGGGACTGCCACTCCTCTCTGCCTTACCCAAAGAATGGAAAGTGCTCATAATAGATATTAAAGATTGTTTCTTTTCTATACCTCTAAGCTCCAAGGACAGGGAAAGATTTGCTTTTACTTTGCCAGCTATTAACCATGAACAACCCGATGCCAGATTTCAGTGGAAGGTCCTCCCTCAAGGAATGGCAAATAGCCCCACCATATGTCAACTGTACGTTCAGCGAGCGCTAGACCCAATTCGTAAGACCTATCCCACGCTAAAGATCATCCATTACATGGATGACATCCTTCTTTGCTCCCCACAACCAGCGGAAATAGAAGAAGCATATATAGATCTCACTAGGTCCCTAGAAAATTGGAGACTGAATATAGCAAGCGAGAAGGTCCAAAAATCTAGTGTTAGCAAATTCCTAGGAGCAACCATTTACACAGATGTAATTTGCCCCCAAAAGCTTGAGATAAGACATAATCAATTGCGAAATTTGAATGACTTCCAAAAACTCCTAGGGGATATTAATTGGTTGCGCCCATACTTAAAGATACCCACCACTGAATTGACTCCACTATTTAAAACCCTAGAAGGAGACCCACAACTAACGTCACCGCGCTCCCTCACACCTGAGGCATTACAAGCCATTCGCAAAGTAGAACAGGCTTTGATGACAGCACAATTAAATAGAGTGCAATCGAATGAACCCTTTGAGTTGTGTGTCCTTCCCACCCCAGAGCTGCCAACAGCAGTCTTATGGCAGCACGGCCCACTGATCTGGATTCATCCCCAAGCCTCTCAGGCTAGGACAATAGAGTACTATCCAGCAGCCGTGGCCAAACTTGCTTTGAGAGGAGTAAAAACCTCCATGACACATTTCGGAGAGGCTCCAGCTAAAATTATAACCCCTTACAGCGTAGAACAGATACAAGTATTATGTGCTATGAACGATGATTGGGCCATACTTGCTTACACTTTCTCAGGAACCTTTGATAATCATTTCCCTAAACATCCCCTCATCAACTTCGCCAAAAATCATCTCCTAGTATTTCCTCGGGTCACTAGCCTAACCCCGCTGCCTCATGGAAAAACAGTTTACACGGACGGGTCTAAGACAGGCACAGGTGCCTATGTCCATGATGGCAAAGTTGTGACAAAAGGCTACACGCCTGACACTCCACAAATAGTGGAATGTCGCATAGTCTTAGAGGTCCTACAAATCTTTCCTGAACCTTTAAATATTGTGTCTGACTCCTGTTATGTAGTTAATGCAGTCAAATCTCTAGAAGTGGCCGGGCTAATCAAAGCGTCCAGCCCAGTAGCCACTTTGTTCAAACAGATACAATCAGCACTACTTCATAGGCAATCTCCTTTGTATATAACTCATATCAGAGCACATTCAGGCCTTCCCGGGCCTATGACCCAAGGCAACCACCTGGCAGACCTCGCAACCAGAAATATAGCTTTTCCCCTGCTAGACCCTATCACCACAGCTTCAAAATTCCATACACAATTTCATGTCACTGCCGAAACACTGCGCAAGCGGTTTAGCATAACCAGGGCCGAAGCTAGGAACATTGTCCTTAGCTGCCAACATTGCTGCAGCTTCCTTCCCACACCTCATGTTGGGATCAACCCCAGAGGTATTAGGCCTTTACAAGTTTGGCAAATGGATGTGACGCATATTTCGTCTTTTGGGAAACTGAAATATGTACATGTATCCGTGGATACTTGTTCAGGAGTCATCTTTGCCTCCCCATTGTCAGGAGAGAAAGCTTCCCATGTCATCCAGCACTGCCTTGAAGCTTGGAGCGCATGGGGGTTACCACAGATTCTGAAAACAGACAATGGCCCAGCCTATACCTCTACAAAATTTGCTCAATTTTGTCATCACATGGGGATAAAACATATCACTGGCCTTCCCTACAACCCACAGGGTCAAGGGATTGTGGAACGCGCGAACCGCACGCTCAAATCCTATTTACTTAAACAAAAAGGGGGAATTGAATATATACCCCCCACACCAAAAACTGCCATAGCCCTAGCACTTTTCACTATAAATTTTTTGAATCTGGATGCTCAAAGCCATACAGCAGCGGATCGCCATAATCAGTGGCCAAAAGACCCACAAGAACTAGTAAAATGGAAGGACGTGTTATCTAACCAATGGAAGGGCCCGGATCCAATCATAATCAGATCCAGGGGAGCTGTGTGTGTTTTCCCCCAGGGTGAAGAAAATCCCTTCTGGATCCCGGAGCGCCTAACGAGGAAAGTCCTAAACAAAGGAGATGTCTTCGCTGTACCTCCTGACCCTGCTCCTGACACTGGAGACCCCGACTCAGGGAGTATTGAGATGGGGAATCCTGTCTGCCTTTCCTAAGCCTATGCCTGTCCGTTTCAATGCAGCCGTTTTTCCGCGCTTTTTCACTACCAATACTAGTATGAACTTGCCCTACTTAGTTAAAGACACCCTAGTAGCTCCCCTGGGAGAAAACCGATCCTTCGTAACTAATGGGTCATTATGCTTCACCACTCAGAATCTAGCTGGCTGTATCTCCCTGAAACGGAGGAAATACGGATGGTTCAGTGACATAATTCTAGAGGCCAGTAGCCTCCCCGTTATGTCAGCTAAATTTGAAGGGCCTAATAAGGAAGGGAGCCCGTCCTATAAGAACATGACTATCCACCAGATGGTTCTCTGGATCAATGGCACATTTGTACACTCTCCCAGGAACAATTCCACCGACAGGCCTCGTCAACCCAAATATGCCTCCCATTGTGTGGGCGACTATGAGGGAGAGCTGTGGCCCTGGACTGACTGTCAGTCAACTGTAGTAACGTGGGCAACTGAGAGGCAGGAGTTTACCATCTCCCCAGATATGGAGGGACGGCCAGCCAATGAGGCTTGGTGGCCAGTAAAGGTGCTCGAAGGCGAGTTTCGTCAGCAGCTGAGCATGAACCCCTTCCATAAATGGATGCTGTGTGGAGTCAATGGCTCGTGTACCGACCTCTCCCCCTTTTCCGCCCTCCAGGGTGGGGGAATCGGTGTAAAAAATATCACCTTTTGGTGCGAGAATAACCACATGCGCGCACACTGGAACATGATCATGACCCATAACAACGAGAACTACACGTGTTCAGCAAAATCAGGTCCAGAGTCACCTAATTCCCTTTTTCCACCTTCTCCAGTATGCGTATACCCCCCATTTCTGTTTATCTTATCCAATAGTAGCTTTGACTCCTGCTCCAATGAAACCTGCTTTCTGTCTCAGTGTTGGGATGCGCGTAACTTTACCAATGCTTTGGTAGTCCGCATCCCCCGTTGGGTCCCTGTTCCCGTAGACGCCCCTAACACCATGACTCTGTTTCGAAAAAGGCGCGATTTCGGTGTTACAGCCGCCATAGTGCTCCTGATCTCCGCGACCGCGGTCGCAGCCACCGCCGCTGGTATAGCTTTAGACACCTCCATCAAATCGGCTACAGAGCTCAATAACCTTGCAGCCTCAGTAGCTTCTGCCCTGGACCAACAGTCCACACTTGATGGCAAACTGAAAGGAGGAATAATGATCCTCAATCAACGCATAGATCTCGTGGAGGAACAAATGGAGGTGCTCTGGCAAATGGCCCAATTGGGATGTGAGCGGAAATATCGTGCCCTCTGCATCACTAGCATTCAATATAAAAATTTTACACGGGCAGCTAATCTGTCACGAGACCTGTCCCAGTATCTTTCAGGAAACTGGTCCCAAGACTTCGATGGGACACTAGAAGAGCTGCGGCGAGAAATTATCCACATCAACTCCACCCGTCTAGATATCTCCGTAGCGGAAGGACTCTCTTCCTGGTTCCTCAGAGCTCTCTCCCACGTCAAGGAGTGGGCGGGCATGGCTGGGATGGGCGTGTTCCTGCTTGGAGGTCTCATGCTCTTACTCTGGTTGTTATGCAGACTCCGCAACCAACATAAGCAGGACAAGGTGATCCTTGCTCAAGCCCTAATGGCGATAGACGTTGGCGCCTCTCCCCAAGTGTGGCTCAACATGCTTAAGAAGGAAGCTCGGCTTTAGCTTGAGGTAGCTCTTGCACCCTGAGCCCATGTGGCACTGCACCAGGCCCGAGTACCTCAATGCTTAATCACAGCTTTCTTTAAGAAGCTCATGGTGCAAGAGGGTTGAGAAAAAGGGTCCAAACCCTTTGTACCAAGCGGTCCCAACGCCAGCCAGAGGATGCGAGGCAAAGCACTGCAAGAGGTCTTGGACCCCTCTGAGAGGCATGCCTGACTGCATAGGGGTAGATGCCCAGAACCCCTCTCCAAAAAGGGGGCATCAGGAAGTATGATGGAGGTCAGGCCTCTGTCTCCGCCTCTGCTGGCAAGTTCCGCCTTGAGCTTCTGTTAGACAAAAAAGGGGGAGATGTTGGCAGCCGCGCTCAGAAAATAGCGCCCCATGCAGGGCAGCCGGAAGGCCCCGAACTTCCTAATGACAAATCATCCCACACCACTAAACTACATGCTAATTGCGCCTTGGCATAAGGACCAATGAGACCCACCAAATGGTTATGCTAATAAGGCATATGGAGCCGCACCAACCAGGTCAGAGCATGAGAACTATATAAGCAAGCCTCTCCTTCCCCTCTGGGTCCTGCCCAACTCATTTGTTTCACAAAGAGCTGAAGAATAAAGCTTTCTGCAGAAGAATCCTGCTGTTGTTGCATGCTGTTCTTGCCGGCGAGGACAGGGCACGCGACAAGGTATCTTTACCACTTGGAAGAATTATGATACTCAGTAATTTTGATATGAGGCATGAATTCTACTTAAGGGTTGTAATTAGGAAGGAAGAAGAAAAGCTATAGAAGTAGCGGATGGAAGAAAACATGGGAAGATCGGTTATTTCTTTGACATATCTTCTTGTACAGTAACTTAAGCATGTATAGGTTTTAAACTACTAATTAAATTGCACACACACATTAACATAATAGGAATACAGCTACATAACCAAAGCAGACCTATAATTACCAGCCATCTCCAGTGAAACGAAGAAAACCAGTTAGGCACCCTAGGCATTTGTGAAAACTTATCAATGATATGATGGATATTGTATAACTGAATTTGAATAGTTTGAGAAAAATCAGAAAAATTATAACAACCCATTCCTGGGAACTGTTCACATCCCATATGTTCTTTTAACAGTAGATAGTCTATAGTCGCAAGATTTTGGAGCACTGCAACTTGCACTTCTCCTAATTCTTGGTTGGAACAGTGTAGATCCAGTCAAATTTGTTGTTTTACTGTATGCACAGGCCAGCTTAGATATCTCCTTCTTCATTACCACGGCAAGTCCAGGAACCAGTGGGATGAATGCAGCTACAACTGCAACAGCGCCAGGATCTTTGTTGAAGTTTTTTGATGATCGTCTTCTGGAATGACTCTTCCAGAGAATGTAGATGTTGGAAGTTCTTCTTCATATCGTATCTTAATTCGTTTTCTGGGTAGCCAAGTTAGACTTGGATCCTCTGTATAAACACAAACAAACGCTATGCCCACACTTTGATATGCCCTTTATACCATTGTGAAGAACTTATTGGAGATCACCACACAGGAACTGCTTTTTTTTTTTTTTAAAGAGAAAGGAATATTATCAGAAAAATGTATTTCCATCGCTGATCATCTGACACCCTTTAAATGATCAAAATTAAGGATATTTAAAGCACACATTAATCAGTGATTTACAGTTAGATTTATCCTATCAGGGAGTAATCCCCCTTTTCTTTCTTTTTTTTGTTATCATTAATCTACAATTACATGAAGAACATTATGTTTACTAGGCTCCCCCCTTCACCAGGTCCCCCCCACAAACCCCTTTACAGTCACTGTCCATCAGCATAGCAAAATGCTGTAGAATCACTACTTGTCTTCTCTGTGTTGCACAGCCCTCCCCTATCTCCCACCCCCCCATTATGCTTACTAATCATAATACCCCCTTTCTTCTCCCCCCCCCCTTATCCCTCCCCACCCACCCATCCTCCCCAGTCCCTTTCCTTTTGCTATCTGTTAGTCCATTCTTGGGTTCTGTAATTCTGCTGCTGTTTTGTTCCTTCAGTTTTTCCTTTGTTCTTATACTCCACAGATGAGTGAAATCATTTGGTATTTCTCTTTCTCCGCTTGGCTTATTTCACTGAGCATAATACCCTCTAGCTCCATACCTGTTGTTGCAAATGGTAGGATTTGTTTTTTTCTTATGGCTGAGTAATATTCCATTGTGTATATGTACCACATCTTCTTTATTCATCTACTGATGGACACTTAGGTTGCTTCCAATTCCTGGCTATTGTAAATAGTGCTGTGATAAACACAGGGGTGAATCTGTCTTTTACAAACCTGGGTGCTGCATTCTTATGGTAAATACCTATGAGTGGAATTCCTGGGTCAAATGGTAAGACTATTTTGAGCATTTTGAGGAACCTCCATACTGCTTTCCACAATGGTTGAACTTACATTCCCACCAGCAGTGTAGGAGGGTTCCCCTTTCTCCACAACCTTGCCAACATTTGCTGTTGTTTTTCTTTTGGATGGTAGCTATCCTTAGTGGTGTGAGGTGATACCTCATTGTGGTTTTAATTTGCATTTCTCTGATAATTAGTGATGTGGAGCATCTTTTCATGTGTCTGTTGGCCATCTGTATTTCTATTTTGGAGAACTGTCTGTTCAGTTCCTCTACCCATTTTTTAATTGGATTATTTGTTTTTTGGTTGTTGAGGTGGGTGAGCTGTTTATATATTTTGTACGTCAAGCCTTTATCAGATCTGTCATTTACAAATATATTCTCCCATACTGTAGGGTATCTTTTTGTTCTATTGGTGGTATCTTTTGCTGTACAGAAGCTTTTCAGCTTAATATAGTCCCACTTGTTCATTTTTGCTGTTGTTTTCCTTGCCCGGGGAGATATGTTCAAGAAGAAGTCACTCATGTTTATGTCTAAGAGGTTTTTGCCTATGTTTTTTTCTAAGAGTTTTATGGTTTCATGACTTACATTCAGGTCTTTGATCCATTTCGAATTTACTTTTGTGTATGGGGTTAGACAATGGTCCAGTTTCATTCTCTAACATGTAGCTGTCCAGTTTTGCCAGCACCATCTGTTGAAGAGACTGTCATTTCACATTGTATGTCCATGGCTCCTTTATCAGATATTAATTGACCATATATGTTTGGGTTAATTTCTGGAGTCTCTAATCTGTTCCACTGGTCTGTGGCTCTGCTTTTGTGCCAGTACCAAATTGTCTTGATTACTATGGCTTTGTACTAGAGCTTGAAGTTGGGGAGTGAGATCCCCCCTACTTTATTCTTCTTTCCCAGAATTGCTTTGGCTATTCGGGGTCTTTGGTGTTTCCATGTGAATTTTTGAACTATTTGTTCCAGTTCGTTGAAGAATGTTGCTGGTAATTTGGGAGTGATTGCATCAAATCTGTATATTGCTTTGGGCAGGATGGCCATTTTGACAATATTAATTCTTCCTAGCCATGAGCATGGGATGAGTTTTCATTTGTTAACGTCCCCTTTAATTTCTCTTAAGACTGACTTGTAGTTTTCAGGGTATAGGTCTTTCACTTCTTTGGTTAGGTTTATTCCTAGGTATTTTATTCTTTTCGATGCAATTGTGAATGGAGTTGTTTTCCTCATTTCTCTTTCTATTGGTTCATTGTTAGTATATAGGAAAGCCACAGGTTTCCGTGTGTTAATTCTGTATCCTGCAACTTTGCTGAATTCCAATATTAGTTCTAGTAGTTTTGGAGTGGAGTCTTTAGGGTTTTATATGTACAATATCATGTCATCCGCAAATAGTGACAGTTTGACTTATTCTTTACCAATCTGGATGCCTAGTATTTCTCTGTGTTGTCTGGTTTCTGTGGCTAGGACCTCCAGTACTATGTTGATTAACAGTGGGGAGAGTGAGCATCCCTGTCTTGTACCCGATCTCAGAGGAAAAGCTTTCAGCCTCTTGCTGTTCAGTATGATATTAGCTGTGGATTATCATATATGGCCTTTATTATGTTGAGGTACTTGCCATCTATGTCCATTTTGTTGAGAGTTTTTACCATGAATGGATGTTGAATTTTGTCGAATGCTTTTTCAGCATCTATGGAGGTGATCATGTGGTTTTTGTCCCTCTTTTTGTTTAAGTGGTGGATGATGTTGATGGATTTTCAAATGTTGTACCATCCTTGCAGACCTGGGATGAATCCTACTTGGTCATGGTGTATGATCCTTTTGATGTATTTTTGAATTCGGTTTGCTAATATTCTGTTGAGTATTTTTGCGTCTATGTTCATCAGGGATAATTGTCTGTAATTTTCTTTTTTGGTGGGGTCTTTGCCTGGTTTTGGTATTAGGGTGATATTGGCTTCATAGAATGAGTTTGGTAGTATTCCGTTCTCTTCTATTTTTTGGAAAACTTTAAGGAGAATGGGCCTCATTTGTTCTTCTTTTTCCAATTTCAATAATTGTGACATTAGACTATTCATTTGTTCTTCCTTCTTTAAATATGCCTGGATTGCTATATACTTGCCTTTTAAATCTCCTTTAACTGCATCCCACAGAAGTTGGAGCTTTGTGTTTTTGTTGTCATTTGTTTCCATATATTGCTGGATCTCCATTTTTAATTTGGTCGTTGATCCATTGATTATTTAGGAGCATGTTGTTAAGCTTCCATGTGTTTGTAAGAATTTTTGCTTTCTTTCTACAATTTATTTCTAGTTTTATACCTTTGTGGTCTGAAAACTTGGTTGGTAGGATTTCAAAGTTTTGGAATTTACTGAGGCTATTTTTGTGGTCTAGTATGTGGTCTATTATGGAGAATGTTCCATGTGCACTTAAGAATAATGTGTATCCTGTTGATTTTGGATGTAGAGTACTATAGATGTCTATTAGATCCATCTGTTCTAGTGTGTTGTTCAGTGGTTCTGTGTCCTTACTTATTTTCTGTCTGGCAGATCTTTCCTTTGGAGTGAGTGGTGTGTTGAAGTCTCCCAAAATGAATGCATTGCATTCTATTTCCCCCTTCAATTCTGTTAGTATTTCTTTCACATATCTTGGTGCTCCTGTATTGGGTGCATGTATATTTAGAATGGTTATATCCTCTTGTTGGACTGAGCCCTTTATCATGTAATATCTCCTTTATCTCTGGTTACTTTCTTTGCTTTGAAGTTTATTTTGTCTGATGCTAGTATTGCAACACCTGCTTTTTTCTCTGTGTTGTTTGCATGATATATCTTTTTCCATCCCTTGACTTTGAATCTGTGCACGTCTTTGGGTTTGAGGTGAGTCTCTTGTAAGCAGCATATATAGATGGGTCTTGCTTTTTTATCCATTCTATTACTCTGTGTCTTTTGATTGGTGCATTCAGTCCATCTACATTTAGGGTGATTATTGAAAGATATGTACTTATTGCCATTGCAGGCTTTAGATTCGTGGTTACCAAAGGTTCAAGGTTAGCTTGTTTACTACCTTACTGTCTAACTTAACTCACTTATTAAGCTATTATAAACACAGTCTGATGATTATTTGTCTCCCTTCTTATTCCTCCTCCACCATTCTTCATATGTTGGGTGTTTTGTTCTGTGCTCTTTTTAGGAGTGCTCCCATATAGAGCAGTCCCTCTGCAATACCCTGTAGAGGTGGTTTGTGGGTGGCAAATTCCCTCAACTTTTGCTTGTCTAAGAGTTGTTTAATCTCTCCTTCATATTTAAATGATAATCGTGCTGGATACAGTATCCTTGGTTCAAGGCCCTTCTGTTTCATTGCATTAAACATATCATGCCATTCTCCTCTGGCCTGTAAGGTTTCTTTTGAGAAGTCTGATGATAGTCTAATGGGTTTTCCTTTGTAGGTGACTTTTTTTCTCTCTCTGGCTGCCTTTAATGCTCTGTCCTTGTCCTTGATCTTTGCCATTTTAATTATTATGTGACTTGGAGTTGTCCTCTTGGGTCCCTTCTCTCAGGAGTTCTGTGTGCTTCCATTGTCTGAGTAACTATTTCCTCCCCCAGTTTGGGGAAGTTCTCAGCAATTATTTCTTCAAAGACACTTTGTATCCCTTTTTCTCTCTTCTTCTTCTTCTGGTATGCCTATAATGCGGATATTGTTCCTTTTGGGTTGGTCACACAGTTAGTTCTCTTAGTATTGTTTCATTCCTGGAGATCCTTTTATTTCTCTCTGTGTCAGCTTCTATGCATTCCTGTTCTCTGGGTTCTATTCCATCAATGGCCTCTTGCATCTTATTCATTCTACTTATAAATCCTTCCAGAGTTTGTTTCCCTTCTGTAATCTCCCTCCAGATGTCATTCCTTAGCTCTTGTATATTTCTCTGCAGCTCTGTCAGCATGTTTATGATTTTTATTTTGAATTCTTTGTCAGGGAGACTGGTTAGGTCTGCCTCTGCAGATCCTCTCTCAGGGGTTGTCTGGACTATTTTGAACTGGACTAAATTTTTTTGCCTTTTCATGGTGATAGTAATGGCTGTAGGCAGGATGCAGGTGTGTCAGCTGGGAGAAGAAAGTCCTTTCCTGCTTGCTGGATGCCTTGCCCTTCTCTGCTGCCTGTGTCAGTTACCCACACTCCTGGGGAGCCACCGGGTTAATCTCCTAAGCTTCTGGGTGTGGGGTCTCTGTCTGTGCAGCACAGATCCCTGCAGGAAGTGGCAGGCATGCCAGGTGCACTCCTGCGCAATAGGGGCACCCCTGCCAGGCAGCTGTGTACCAACAGAGGCCTTTGGGTCTGGCCTGGGTGACTGTGCATCAGGGTGGGATTCTGGTCAACTGCTGGGAGCACAGCTGCTCCCTGTGTCACCACTGTATATGCGCGCAGGCCTCTACCGCACGAACCTCTCCTGGGCTCCTCTGATGCCACTGCCGCCAGCGCACACGGGCCACTCCCGGGCTGTTCGGTCGCCACCAAGGCAGGCTCATGCAAGCTGCTCCCAGTCCCCTCTGGCACCGCTGGCACATGCAGGCCACTCCCAATCCCCTCCAGTGCTGCCGCCCCCTGCGCACATTGCCACTCTCCCACTACTGGGCCGGTGTGTCAGGGTCCATGCCAGTTGGGGGAATGACTGGCAGGCTGCTTAGTGCTGTGAGGGTCTTCAGAGCTGTGTCACCACCCAGGGGTTTAGGGCACCTAAAGTTCCCAGCTGCTGGCTAAGTGTGCCGGCACAACTTCATCCAGCTGTGGGGTCCCTGTCTCTTTAACACTTTCAAAAAGCACTCACTTTTCTTTTGTCTCAGGGATGCCATTTGCAGAGACCTGCCCACAGGTTTTGCTTTTCCATTTCTCTAGTATCCAGCACCCCATGCACCTTGTGTCTGCGCTCTGGGTGCGAATTTCTAGAGCTGGTTGTTTAGCAGTCCTCGGCTTGCACTCCCTCCCTGTTCTGACTGCTTTCTTCCTGCCAGGTTCTGGGGTGGGGGAACGTTCAGGTCCCACCTGGCCACTGCTTGTGTCTTACCCTCTTTGTGTGATGTTGAGTTCTTGCAGATGTAGATGTATCCTAGCTGTTGTACTGCATCCACTGGTGTCTCTTTTAGGAATACTTGTATTTATTATATTTTCATAAATATATATGTTTTTGGGAGGATATTTCCACTGATCTACTCATGCCACCATCTTCCCATGATCCATATTAATATTTCCATATTACATGTGGTTTTACGAGAAAGTCTCTGTCTCATGTCAGACGCTGCCATCTTTAATCCCTAACCTCCCCGTGACTGATTTATATCATGACTCAGATGTTGTGCCCCTGGATCACCTCTACCTGTCATACTCCCCCACCCAGCCCCTCCGCCATGGTAACCACCAGTCGCCTCTCAGCGTCTATGACTCAGTTGCTGTTCTGTTCATTGTGTTTTGTTTTATATTCAGAGAAACCACATATAAGTGAAACCAAACCTGTAAGTGGACCTGCCAATCATTGAGAAAACACTGTGAGGACAGGATTCTGATCCATTGAGTGTGATATTAGGAAATACTTTTGAGTAGGTTTCATGAAATTCCTGATCAAAGTAAGAGGCCCTTGTACACATGTGAGTAAAGGTATTTGAAACCAGCCATGGCCATGTCCTGAGGACTGAATTGCTGCTAAGTATTTGGTGGGATGGTCTCTGCCCTGATTCACCACAAAACACACCCCTCCAGTTCTAATTCAGAATGACAATAAAAGAGGGGCCATACTCATAACAAGAAAAACATTCTCAGGATAGTGTGTTCTCCCCTTTTGAAAAGGTTAAGTGCAGTTCCCAGGACATTTCATAGGACAGGACCCCCTTCCCTCTGGTGGGATTGGGGCACAGAGCAGTGAGGGGAGGAGGAGGGGGACCACGGCCACTGCACCTGGGTGGTAATCTCAGTCTAAAACTGTTAAGGAGCAATTGCTGAGGTACCTAACCTCCTGGGACGACCAGCCCCCAGATCATATGCTGATGATCAGCGAGCTCGCCCTGTGGATCGCGTCTGGGACGGGAACAGACCCGGAGGAGAAGCCCAGGACACAGTGAGGGGGGCCCTGTGCACTGCGTATCTGCCACCCTGTTACCGCTTCCACCCTGACCGGATGCCCCCAGGGGAACGGGAAACTTTCTCTCTGCTCAGCTGCTCACGGAGACTTTCCAGTAATTGCCAGCACTTGTCACTAATCGCCTGCCTGGCTGGAGGGTGATGGCACTGGGGTGGGATTCACTGCTCGCTGGAGACGCCTTGAGTCTCTGAGCAGACAGTGTCACCAGGACTAGCCAGGATATGATAATGCGCCCCCATGGGGATGTACTGGATCCCCTGGATCCATGGTCCTGGATCCATGCCCTGTAAATATGGCCCCTCATGAGTGACGTCCCTGCAGAAGCTCAGGAGCAGAGCCTGCAGGTAGGTGCCTCCCCGTGGTCAGGCAGAAGCCAGTAGGGAGGGGTCTCCCCAGGAAGGACACAGAGCTGGGCCGGGGGTCTCTGGAGACCACAGGAAACCTGCCAGGTGCTCAGCAGACCTTCCAAGCCTGAATAGGTAGGAGGATGGTGGGCACACATTTGCCTGTTTGAAATCCCATTTGGTGGGATGCAGCATCTCAGGGATTTCTCTCCAGGTGTCTGTGTGGTTCTCGTGTGTGTGTTCTGTTGTGTGTAATTGTTCCTAATATTTTTATCCATGAAATTGAATAGGGAAATGGCCCCTGTGCTCCCTGAATCTGAGGGGGCAGGTGGAGAATGAAGAGTTATAGTGAGATTAGATCAGGTTTATTTTGAAAATGCTGTGAATGTTGGAAATAAGCTATGTGCAGGGATTTTATTTAATCAGAAATAGGAATTAGACCCATAAACTCTGTGATGACTAAGCTCACTGTAGGTGGAAGTATGGTGGAATGTGCCCTGGGCCAAGCACATCTGTCTGAATGTCTGTCCCCCAAGATGCATATATTGCAATCACAACCCAGAGATGACAGGAGGCTAGTGGGGCAAACAGTGCTCACAGGACAGACACAACGGCCTTCAGTTTGTTTTAGCAGAAGCACAGCTGTGTCCTCAGGAAAATGGGTGGAAATTGGGCTATAGAGTCTCTCTGTTTTCCCCAGAATGGTGTGCACCCGCTCTTCCAACGACATGGGGAGTGGCCTGCACACGCGGTTCCCCATGCCTGTGGGTGGAGTCAGCCCCTGGGTGGCAGGCCCTGGGTGTGGGGTCCTGGGATGGCACAGGCCACCTTCCATGGAGGCCCCCTGGCTCTGGCGGTGCTGGGGCCCATGTGACAGTGGGGCAGTGCTCACGGTCTGTGCGGGCAGGCTTGTCTGTCTGCCTTCTGCCTGGATGGCTTGTGTAAGCAAGGCTCTGCATGTGGGTGGTGTGTGTGCCCACAGTATGTGCCACCTCAGGGTGACCACCTCCCTCCCCTGGGGACCCTTATCCATGAGGAAGGTGGCTGGGCCACGTGGAGATGGGAAGCAGGTGCCTGCCTTTTTGAGGAGTCAGGGGCCTGCAGGGGGCCCTTGGGTGTGCAGAATCAGTGCTGAGAGTCACCTCTGATACCACAGAGAATGCGACCATCCACCCAGAGATAAATGAACTGCTCAGGCCACTGCAGTAAAGAGACTCTGAGAAATGACAATTCCTAGGAGTCTGTCCAGCAGGGGCTGATCGGGGGAAGGCAGGGAGGCAGCGCTGGGGCTGTCAGGGCGGGTAAGGACGCTCAGCAAACAGGGAACCCAGGCTTACGCATCATGGATGGTAGTACTTTGAGGAAACTTATGCCTAAAATTAACAGTAAGAAATGTAAGTATTTTATTTTAACTCATTTTTCCCTTTTACATCCTCCTTTCTCTACATAGACCCGTCTCTGACCCACGGCATCTTCCTGCCTCCAAAGGGCTTCCTGCACCGTCCTGCGCGGCAGGCCCAGGGTACCAAACCCCATTTTACTTTGAGCTTTTACTTCTCCTTCGCTTCTGATGGATAATGTCACAGGGCCCAGGGACCGTGTTGGTGGGATATTTCTCTCAACGCTAATATTTTACTGCACTCCCTCTGCTCACATGTGTCTGTGAGAAACTTGGGGAAGTCTTTCTTTGCTCTTCTGTAGGAAAGGTGTTTTCTTTCTCTTACATTTTAAAGAAATGCTGTCATCCAAAATCTCCCACACGTTCCGATGTTATGTGTGGAGGGATTTGAGGGGATTTTGTTTCGTGTTGGTTTCTGTTTTCTTTGCATTTCTCCTGCTAGGTGTCTGCTGAGCGTCCCCCAGTGGGCTGAGGTGCTGACATCCCTGGGGGAATCCTCTGTCACTGTGCATTTATGTATCTCTGCTGCTCCTTCTCTGCCAATCCAATTATGCAGAGTTACCCCTTGGATGGTCGTCCCACAGTCCAGGGATATTCTGACCTGTGTTTTCTCTCATCTCTCTTCTGTTTGCTTTCCAGTTTGGGAGTTCCTATCAATTCATCCTCACACTCGACCGTTCGTGCCTCAGCCATCTTCAGTCTACGCACAGGCCCCTCAAGGGCACTGTGGTTTCTATTACAGTGTGTGGGCTTTTTTGTCTCCATTATTTTGTCTTGGTTATTAGCCTTCCCTTCCTCTGTTCTGTTGTCTAGCCCTTCTCACGTGCTGTCTGCTTCACCCATCAGAGCTCATGGCATATCAATCACAGGTGCTTTAAACGTTGGTCTCATAATCTGACTTTCATCCACTTCTGGGCCTGATGCATTCTCTGTCTTCCAAGTCATTGTTGCTGTGCCTTGTAGTCCGCCTTGTCACTATTACTCATGGTGTCTGTGATATGAAGGGTCAAGGTACTGCTGTAATCATCCTTTTGGGTGAGTGGGATGTGTTAGTGGAAAGTACCACCTGCACTGCTAGGATGAGGCCTCACTGACTGGGGAGCATGTGCACCCGGCTGTGAACTGCACAGGCACCTCTCAGCCTTGTCCCCTGTAGGCAGGACAGGATGGCTACAGGGGCTGGGCCTGGGTGTCCCCTTCCCCAGGGCAGTGGGCTCTGATCACACCCCAGCAGGTTAGGCCTCAGGCAGGAGTGTCCTGGGAGCATGAGTTATTGAGAACTAAGTGCTCTCCCATTTTTTAACAGTGGTTTCACGCCGCCTGTGCCAAATGCACAAGGGGAATGTCTCTGATATTTACTGAGCGAACTGGTGCAGCTCCTGGAGGTGAAACTCACAAAACTGAGGTGGCCCCTCATTACTTGGTGTGCCTGGGAAATCTGGGTATCAGCCTTTGCACACTGAGCCCCCAGCCCTTTGTGGATTACAGGGTGGGCTTCCCTACCCCCCAGCACAGCTCTGGTGCTTCTCTTCTCTCAGGGTCTCTGATCCAGGAAGACTTGATGGTCACTATTCACTTCCCCACCTCCCAGCACCAAGGCAGTGATGTCCCCCGGGGTCCTCAACTCTCTTACGGATTCAAGCATTTTCAGATTTTTTGCTGTGAAACTATTGTTAGAATGGAGAGTTGACTTCTAAGCACATCACACAAAATGCCAGAAATCAGAAACTGCTACTGATTTTGTGACTTGTTTTGTATCTTACTTTGAGCCTTTACTCCTCCTTCACTTTTGATGGGTAATTTCTCAAATAATTCTATGGATTATTGCTCTAAAGTGTATAAGAAAATTAGTTTGATAAAATTACAATCTCAGCAATGTTTCTGAACTCTCCACTTCATGGTTGTAGGTGAGCCAGCCGTATAATAGGCAGGTGACCAGGGTCTGTCAGGGGAGCAGCGCGTGCCCTTGTCCCTTGGGGCACAGTCACACTCGGGACAGGCTATGGGCACCTATTGGACAACAGCATGTGGAACACCACAGACGGTTCCTCATTTCAAGGACTGTACATTCTGGACAGGCAGAGCAGAAAGTGAAATAAATACAAAATGATAATGTTGTGAATAGTAACTGGCATCAGGTGTATGTCCTCCAGGTAAAGCCATCTCTACAGAGGACAAAGTGCCTCCGTTTGCAGGAGAAGAAAGGGACAGGATCCTTCCCAATGCTGGTTATGTAAGAAGGCTGCTGATGTTACCACCAGCACAGCCCCCTTTGTCTCCAGGCCTCCCTGCAGCCCTCTCCATGCTTTTTGAGAAAGATGCTCTACGAACTACACGGGAAGTGGCTCTGAAATCCACCTTTCTGTTACAGATTGGATTTGGGACGCTGGCCAATGTCACCCTCTTCTTCCATAATGTCTCCCCCATGTTACGTGGCCACAAGCAGAGACCCACACACGTGGTTCTCACCCACATGGCCTTGGCCAACCTCTTGGTTCTTCTCTCCTCTGGGATTCCCCACACAATGGCGGCTTTTCTATTGACCAACCCCCTGTCCAGTCTTGGGTGTAAAGTTGTATATTATACACAGAGAGTGGCTCGCAGCTCCACCCTGTGCTGCACATGTGTCCTGAGCACCTGCCAGTTCTTCACACTCGTCCCTGGGAGAGTCGAGTGGATGATGCTCAGGAAAACCCCCAAGGTCACTGGTCCTTCCTGCTGTGTCTGCTGGGTGTTTGCTGCCTTAACAAATATCTATACTCCTGTGAATGTCACTGGTGCACAGAACACAGGAAATTATACTGACATGCAAGGCAGGTGGTTCTGCTCATCCTCGAGTCCCAGGGCAGGTGGTGTTATCTTGTGGTCTTGTCCAGATGCCGTGTTTATTGGCCTCATGGTCTGGGCCAGCAGCTCCATGGTGGGTCTCCTTCGCAGACATCACCAGAGGGTGCAGCATATTCACACCCCCAAGAGCCCCCACAGCTGCTCCCCAGAGACCAGAGCCGCCCACACCATCCTGATGCTGGTGGTCACCTTCGTCGTCTTCTACACAATGAATTTCATTTTTATTGTTTACATCACTGTGTTTCTAGACCTTCAGCTCTGGCTGATACAGACATGTAATGTTTTGGCTTTGTGTTTCCCCACTGTGAGCCCCTTCCTGCTGGTCCTTAGGGACCCCAGAACTCCCAGGCTTTGCTCTTAAATTGTTAGAAATCATTCTTGAAATTTTAAATACATACATGTCAGCTTCTGTACCATCCCTGATATTACACTTAATAAACATTTACCATGTAACCATTCTTATCATTTGTTCTTGTTTTTGAATGTGCAGAGTATCATATTCATGACTTAACCATTTCTAAGTGCGCATCATTGGCATGAAATACATTCACAATGTCTGTGACCATCACCACTGTGTGTACCCAGGAATTTTCATCATCTCAAGCAACTGCAGACCCATTAAAGAATGCGTCCCATTTGTCTTTGCTCTCCGCTGTCCCTCTGCTCATTTGTCTGTCTTGCATGTGCCTGACCTGGTACTTCACATAAGCAGAGTCATACAGTGTTTGCCCTTCTGTGTCTGCATTATCTCAGTAAGCAAAATGTTTTCAGTGGACTCCAGTTTATAGCACACATGAAACTTTGTTCATTTTATGATTGAAACCAGTTTCATTTTATCCATCTATACGTTATTTTCTTTACATGTTCATCTGTGCATGAATACTTGGGTGGTTTTCACCATTAGACTATTGAAAATAACACCGTTAGAACACTGGTGTAGAATTATTTGGTAAGTCACTGTTTTGAATTCTTCAGGACACATACCTAGGAGAGAAATTAATATGTCATAACATACTTCTATGCGTATAGAAATCACCAAACTGTTTTTGCAAAGTTCCTACATCATTTCAGATTCCCACTAGTAATGTATAAAGGTGCCAGTTTCTTCACACTCTTTCCAAACTTATTTTCCATGTTGGATTATAGCCAATAAACCAGGTGTGCAGTAGTTTAAACTTGTGGTTTTCATTTCTATTTTCCCAATGTCTAATGATGTTGAGTGCATTTCTGTACACTTATGGGCAATTTGTATACTTTTGGAGAAATGGCTATTCATGCTCATTGCTCATTTTTATATAGGGGTGCTGTTGCTCATTTATGGTTTTATTTTTTAATTTACTACATATATTGGTCCCTGTCAATATAAGATTCACAAATTCTTTCTCCATTCTGTAGTTTGTCATTAAATTGAGGCCCTTGAGGGCAGTGCTTCAGGCACGGTGACGCTGTCACAGCGGGTGGGGCAGACTGAGCCAGCCAGTGCAGGGAACCTGGACATCAGATTCCCATGGTACCATTGTTAACACTATTCTGTTCATGCCCTCAAACCTTTTCTACTCAGCGTACACTGTTTCGGTCCATCATATTTCCCTACGTTTAGCTGTGTGGCTGGAGTGAAAGCTCTGATCCATTGGAACATCCAGAAGGAGCACAGCAGCCGTTCTGCACCATGACTCCCCCACTGTTCTCCACTGCCTTCTGAACTCATGGAGTTAACTGCGGCAGGGTTCTCCCCTGTAAAGACATCACCTCTGTATCTTTTAACAGATTCATCATTGTTCCTAGTTATAATCATCATTCTCCAGGAGAAGAAAATCTGTGGAGAAAATAGGTGCAACAAAATGTCCTTCTGATAAATGATTCTTCAGGGAAGACAAGGGTGTTCCCAAAGTGTGTGGAGTTATGATACTACTGTCTAGCAGGGTTGCGTGCAGAAATTATCCATTAAAATTTGTATCTTACTCTAACATTCTCAAAATATTGCAAATAATAACAGGAAGTAATGATTCCAAATTCATTTTGAACCCAGTATTTTTGGAATCACTTAAACTAACCAAGACACTACATAAGAGAAAATTAAAGGCCAATATCCATAAGAATGTACACCCAGAAAATATCAAGAAAAATATAAGTGAACCAAATTTAAAAAGGCACTAAAGGATCATTGCACACAGCCAAGTAGGATTTATATAATGGATGCCAGGATGGCTCAATATCTGCAAATCCATGAATGTGATACACCTCATTAACAGAAGAAAGGGTGAATACCACATGTTCATCTCAACAGATGCAGAAAAAGCATTTGACAAAATGCAACATTCACCCATGAAAGCTGTCACCAAAGAGCGTATAAAGGAAATGTAGCTCAGCAGACTGAGGCCCACACATGGCAAACTCACCACTAACACCACAATCAGTGGTCAGGAGCTGAGCCAGACTAAGATGCCCAGTCCCACCACTGTCACTCAACATACTCCTGGAAATCCCAGCCACAGCACTCAGACAAGAAAAAAGAAATAAAAGACATGCAAATTGGTATGGGGGAAGTAAAATTGTCACTGTTTGAAGATGACATACTACAGTTAGAAAACTAAAACTCCACAAAAAAAATATAATTTAAATTAAGAAATGAATTCAGTAAAAGTTCAGGAAACAAAACCGAAGCACATTTCTGTGTACTAAATGTTGCATTTCTATATACTAATAATGAAATGTCAGTAAGAGAAATTAGGGAAAAATACCATTTACAAATGCATGAAAAAGTAAAAATACCTAGGAATAGGCAGGAGGGATTAAAGATGTTGGCATGAGAAGTGGGACAGAAACCTCCCCCCAAAACCACATACAATATGAAAATACAGCAAATACATCAAATCCTGAAAGAGCAACAGGAAAGTAGGCTATGGCAACTGTCTACTCTGGGGGAAGCCATGTAACTGAAGGAAAAGGGTAACATACCAAAGCCATGATCCAGAGACACAAAAACCCTTCCCAACACCAGCTCAACGAAGGGAGGATGAGAAACAGAGTAGGGAGGGGTTGGAGGCCTAGGACTGCTGAACACCCAGCCCTGGAGACGTGCTCTGGGAGCATGAAGGTACATTACATGGTGCTCTGGAGATCAGTGTGGTTGGAAAGCTGAGACAGGCAGAATACTTGGAGAGACTGAGATTCTAGCAGCTTGTGGAAAACAGGGATCCACATCCAGCTATTCTGGGACCAAAGGAAGGTGGGCAGTCTTAGAGACTCCCTAACAGTGAGATGGCTACAAAGGGGCAAGGATTTGACTGAGCTTCCTGCTCAAGAGAAAGGACAGGTGGAGAAAATTTCACAGGCACACACTGCTCAGCAGGTTGGGAACATTCAGGAGCTTTAGGTGCTCCATTCTCCTGGGTAACTATGCAGCTCTGAGGCCCCCCACTGTGATACACATCCTGCAGTGCCTTCCTCCTAGCCAGTACCTGTTCTCAAACTGACTGTCCCAACTACTGCACAAGGCCAGGCAGAGAGTGGCCCCACTTACGGCAACTACAATTGCAAAGCATAGAGATTTCTACCTGCTCAACCGACTGGCCCTGGCAGTGGAGACATGCACTCCAGCTGGGAAGCTGGAAAGACTGCTATCTTCCCAATAGGCACCAGCACTGCTTGCCTGACATCCCTGCCAATGCTCCAGAAGTTGAGCAGCTCCAGAGAGTAGAGATGCTGGGCACTAGAGGGCGCCACCTACAAATATGAAACGCCCAAGGAACCTGGTTCAAACCAAAATACCACAGACACCAGAAAGAGGGCCTAGTGAAACTGAACTCATCAATCTTCCTGGAACAGACTTCAAAGAAAAATCATAAACATGCTCATGGAGCTACAGAGAAATATTCAAGAAATCTGGGAGGAATTCAGGAATGAGATACAAACATTCAGGAATACACTATCTGAAATTAAACATACAATTGAAGGATTTAAAAGCAGATTAGATGAAGTAAAGGAGACAGTAAATGAACTAGAAATCAGAGAATAGGAATACAAAGAAGCTGAGGCACGGAGAGAACAAAGGATCTTTGGGAATGAAATGATATTGAGAGAACTGTGTGACTAAACCGAATGGAACAATATTTGCATTATGGGGATACCAAAAGAAGAAGAGAGACTAAAAATGTATAGAAAGTGTCTTTGAGGAGGTGACTGCTGAGAAGTTACCCAATCTGGGGAAGGAGATTGCCTCTTCCGCCATGGAGGTGCACAGATGTCTCAACACAAGGGACCCAATGAGGACAACAATAAGACATAAAGTAATTAAAATGGCAAAGATCAAGGATAATGATAGAGTACTAAAAGCAGTCAGAGAAAAAAGATAATATATAAACCCATCAGGCTATAATCAGACTTCTCAAAACCAACCTTACAGGCCAGAAGGGAGTGGCATGATGTATTTAATGCAATGAAGCAGAAGGGCTTTGAACCAAGAATACTCCATCTGCCAAGATTATCATTTACATTTGAAGGAGGGATTAAACAGTATCCAGATAAGCAACAGCTGAGAAAATTTTCCTCCCACTACAGTGTATTTTACAGGGACTGCTATAGATGCAAGTCTTCCTAAGGCTAAATTGTTATTACTTGAAGAAGAAATCCATAGTAAAGAAACTAGAACAATTAAAATGTAAGCAGATGCAAAATGAAATCAACCACCCCAAAGTCAGTCAAGGAATAAAGAAAGAGTACAGAATATGACACCTAATATATAAAGAATGGAGGAGAAAGAAAAAGGACAGAAAACAAGAACCTTTAGAGTGTGTTTGCAGAAGCACAGTAAGTGAGCTAAATTAGACTGTTGGATAGTAAGGAAGTTACCCTTGACCCTTTTGTAACCATGGATCTGAAGCCTGCAATGGCAATAACTACATACCTATTGATAATCAGTTTAAATGTAAATGGTCTGAATCACCAATGAAAAGACATAGAGTCACTGAATGGAGAAAAAAGAAGACCCAGTCTATATTCTGCCTACAACAGACTCACTTCAAACCCCAAAACATACACAGAGTGAAAGTGAAGGGATGTCAGAATATATTTCATACAACAAATAGGAGACAAAAATCAGTGGTTGCTGTTCTTGTATCAGAAAAAATAGACTTGAAAACAAAGAAAGGAACAAGATGAAAAGAAGGACATTACACAATGACAAAGGGGTCAGTCCAACAGGAGGATATAACCATCATGAACATCCATGCACCCAAAACAGGAGCACCTACATATGTGAAACAAATACTAACAGAATTAAAGGGGGAAATAGAATGCAATGCATTCATTTTAGGAGAGTTGATCACACCACTCACTCCAAAGGACAGATCAACCAGACAGAAAATAAGTAAGGAGACAGAGGCACCGAACAGCACATTAGAACAGATGGACCTAACAGACATCTACAGGACACTCCACCAAAAAATCAGCACAATACACATTCTTGTCAAGTGCATGTGGAACATTTTCAAGAATAGATCATATACTAGGCCACAAAAAAGAGCCTCAGTAAATTCAAAGAGATTGAATTTGTACCAACCATCTTTTCAGAACACAAAGGTATGAAACTAGAAACAAATTACACAAATAAAACAAAAAAGCCCACAAACACATGGAGGCTTAACAACATGCTCCTATATAATCACTGCATCAATGACCAAATAAAAACAGAGATGAAGCAATACATGGAGACAAACGACAACAGTAACTCAACACTGCAGAATCTGCGGGATGCACCGAATGCTGTGTTGAGGAAAGTATATTGCAGTACAGGCCTCCCTCAGGAAGGAAGAACAATCCCATATGAGCAATCTAAAATCACAATTCATGTAAAGAGTAAAAGAAGAACAAACGAGTCCCATGTCGGTAGAACTAGGGACATAAAAAGATTACTGCAGAAATAAATAATATCGAGAAGAATAAATCAGTAAAAAGAATTAATGAATGCACTAGCTGGTTTTTTGAGAAAATAAAGAAAATAGGTAACCCCTAGCCAGAGGTCTCAAGGAAAAAAAAGAGTCTACACACATAAGCAGAATCATAAATGAGAAAGGAAAATCACTACAGACACCACAGAAATACAAAGAATTATTAGAGAATACTCTGAAAAATTGTATGCAAACAAATTGGATACCCTACAAGAAATGGCCAACTTTCCAGAAAAATACAACCTTCCAAGGCTGACCCAGGAAGAAACAGAAAATCTGAACACACCAATTACCACCAACAAAATTGAATTGGTAATCAAAAAACTACCTAAGAACAAAACACCTGGACCAGATGGCTTCACTGCTGAGTTTTACTGAACATTTAGTGAAGACCCAACACCCATCCTCTTTAAAGTTTTCCAGAAAGAAGACAAGGAGGGAATACTTCCAAACTCATTCCAGGAGGCCAGAATCACTCTAATACCAAAATCAGGCACAGACACCACAAAAAAAGAAAATTACAGGCCAATTTCCCTGATGAACATAGATGCAAAAATATTCAGCAGAATATTAGCAAATTGAATTAAAAATACATCAGAAAGATCATCCATCACAATCAAGTCAGATTTATTTCAGGGATGCAAGATGGTACGATATTCGAAAATCTATTAACATTGTACTTCAAATCTAAAAAAGACAGGACAAAAACCACATGATAATCTCCATAGATGCTGAAAAAGTATTCAACAAAATTCAACATTCATTCATGATAAAAACTTCCCACAAAATAGGTATAGAGGGCAAGGACCTCCACATAAAAAGGCCATATATGACAAACCCACAGCCAACACGACACTTAACAGCAAGAAGCTGAAATTTTATCCTTTAAGATCGGGAACAAGACAAGGATGCCCACTCTCCCCACTTTTATTCAACGTAGTTCTGGAGGTCCTGGCCATGGCAATCAGACAACACAAAGAAAGAAAAGGCATCCAGATTGGTAAGGAAGAAGTGAAACTGTCACTGTTTGCAGATGACATATTTTATGTAGAAAACCCTAAAGAATTCACCCCAAAGCTACTAGAACTAATAACTGAATTCAGAAAAGTTGCAGGATACAAAATTAATATACAGAAATCTGTTGTATTCCTGTATACTAACAATGAACTAGCAGAAAGAGAAATCAAGGGAACAATTCCATTCACGATTGAATCAAAAGGAGTAAATACCTAGGATTAAACCTAACCGAGGAAGTGAAAGACCTATATCCTGAAACGTACAAAACACTCATGAGAGAAATTAAAGAAGATACCAATAAATGGAAATAAATATTATTAAACCTATGTGAGACACCTAATTTGGAAAAATATTACAACTATGCTTCAATTAAAAATCAATAAATTATGTATTTTAAGGAATAAATATTAAATATAGTTGTAAATACTATAAATATTCAAGCTGATGTAAAATAATGAGAATGACATCAAGGTAAATAATTAGTCCTAAAGGTAGATGAAAAGCATGAAGATGTACTCAAACCATAGCAAAAGACAGGGAAAATAATCCCTCATTTAAAGCGTGTTGGAGACCTTGGGGCAGTGAGTGCTTGTCCCAGGCCTGGGGACACTGGGCTCGCAGATGAGGCCCCACAGGGTACAGAGAAGGGCAGGCAGCAAACTTCACAGTCACGTGGGAACATCCTAGGCTCAAGGGCCACGTGGTCCCTGTCACACCCACCCAATTCTGCCTTCCTGGGTGCAAGCAGCCAGACGACAATGGGAAAACCAGTGGGGCTGGGTTCCAATAAAACTTTGTTTACAAACACAAGCAGCCTGTCCTCAGGACAGGGATTGATGACCCTTGAGTTGGGGGCTTAGGTGCTAGATCAGGGATTCCCTGCAGCATGGTAAGGGCATGTGCCCCCACTGACAGCATGGCAGGGGTGTGGGTGCACGGTGGCTGGGAAGGATGACACCAGGGGACCAGCCAGAGGGATGGGATCTTGCTGGAGAGAGCTGAGGTGTGCAGGAGGAAGCGTTTGTTTTAGGGGAATCCAGAGGGCAGGCGGGGCTGGCTGGCAGGGCGGCGTCTGTAGCTTGGGTGGGGGCAATCTTTGTAAGAACAGTGACAGGCAGGTGGGGCTGAACGCCTGGGGCTGCTCGGGGAGGGGGCGGTAGATTGACACACTGCCAGGCCCCAGGACAAGCTCGCATGCCCAGCGTGTGCTAAGCGGCATCTAGAGCAGGTGGGTGACGTTCCTGTGGACCAGGTGAGCGTGTGTAACGAGGTGTGCACGTCAGGGAGAGGCCTGGGGCTTATTTACTAAACCTCTTTTTTGTAGGTTTTTTTAATGCATATTTTTATTGGAGTGGATACACAATATTATATTGGTTTCAAGTGTACAACACGGTGGTTTCACTGTTTTCCACATTATTCAGTCCTCGCCACAGCTAGTGAGGTTACCACCCGTCAGCACAGGAAGATGTGACGGAATCCCCGGCTGCGTTCTCCGTGCTGCACGTTCACCCCCGTGACTGATTTATATCATGACTGACACTCTGTGCCCCCGTATCGCCTCTGCCTGTGTTGCCCCCGACGCGGACCCGCCCCCGTGGTAACCACAAGTCGCCTCTCAGCGTCTGATTCACCTGCTGTTCTGTTCATTTGGTTTTGTTTTGTTTTCAGAGAAAACACATGTAAGTGAAACCAAACTTATACGCGGAAATGCCGGTCATTGAGAAAACACCACTGCGAGGACAGGATTCTGATCCAGTGAGTGTGATATGAGGAAACACTACTGAGCAGGTTTCAATTTCCTGATCAAAGTAAGAGGCGCTTGTACACACGTGAGTAAAGGTATTTGAAACCAGCCATGTCCGTGTCCCGAGGGCTGAATTGCTGCTAAGTATTTGGTGGGACAGTCTCTGCACATTCACCACAAAACACACCCCTCCCGTTCTAATTCAGAATTAATATGAAAGAGGGGCCACACCCATAACAAGAAAAGCATTCTCAGGATAGTGTGTTCTCTCCTTCTGAAATGGTCAAGTGCAGTTCCCAGGACATTTCTTAGGACAGGACCGCCTTCCCCCTGGTGGGATTGGGGCGCAGAGCAGTGAGGGGAGCAGGAGGGGGACCATGGCCACTGCACCCGGGGGGGAATCTCAGTCTCAAACTGTTAAGGAGCGAGGACCGAGGACCCCAACCTCCTGGGACGACCAGCCCCCAGATCATATGCTGATGATCAGCGAGCTCGCCCTGTGGATCGCGTCTGGGACGGGGACAGACCCGGAGGGGAAGCCCAGGACACAGTGAGGGGGGCCCTGTGCACTGCGTGTCTGCCACCCGGTTACCGCTTCCACCCTGACCGGATGCCCCCACGGGAACGGGAAACTTTCTCTCTGCTCAGCTGCTCACGGAGACTTTCCAGTAATTGCCAGCACTTGTCACTAATCGCCCGCCAGGCTGGAGGGTGACGGCACTGGGGTGGGATTCGCTGCTCGCTGGAGACGCCCTGAGCCTCCGAGCAGACGGTGTCTCCAGGACTAGCCAGGACGTGGTAAGGCGCCCCGTGGGGACGTCAGGTCCGGGAGCCCTGCCCTATAAGTACGGCCCCTCCTGAGTGACGTCCCTGCAGAAGCTCAGGAGCAGAGCCTGCAGGTAGGTGCCTCCCCGCGGTCAGGGAGCCAGCAGGGAGGGGTCTCCCCAGGAAGGACACAGAGCCTGGCCGGGGGATCCAAGACAGCACAGGGCCCCCTGCCAGGTGCTCTGCTGACCTTCCCGACCTGAATGGGCAGGAGGTTGATGGCCACACATTTCCCTGTTTGAAATCCCATTTTGTGCGGTGCAGCATCTCAGGGATTTCTGCCCAGCTGTCTGTGGGGTTCCTGTGTGTGTTGTGTTGTGTGTAAGTGGAGCTCATGTATTTATCTCTGGATTTCTACTGGGGAAATGCCTCTGTGCTTCCTGAACCTGAGGGGCAGGTGGAGAATGAAGGATAATAGTGAGAGGAGATCAGGTTAATTTTGAAAATGGTATGTTGGAAATAAGACATGTACAGGGCTTTTATTAAATAAGAAATAGGAATTAGACACATACCCTCTGTGATGACTAATTTCACAGTATTTCAAAATATGGTGGAATGTGCCCTGGGCCAAGCACATCTGTCAGAATGTCTGACCCCAAGATGCATATGTTGCAGTCACAACCCCAGAGATGACAGGAGGCTAGTGGGGCAAACAGTGCTCACAGGACAGATAGTGTGTTTCAGTGTGTTTTAGCGGAAGCACAGCTGTGTACTCAGGAAAGTGGGTGGAGATAGGGCTTCAGATTCTCCCCATTTTCTACAGAACATTTCACACCCATTCACCCAAGGACACGGGCAGTGACCTGCGCATGTTGTTCCCCGGGCCTGTGGGTGGAGATGGCCCCTGGGCAGCAGGCCCTGGGTGTAGGGTCCCGGGATGGCACTGGCCACCTTCTGTGGGGGCCCCTGGCTCTGGCTGTGCTGGGGCCCGTGTGCCGGTGGGCGGGGCTCAGGGTCTGTGCGGGGCAGGCATGTCTGCCTTCTACCTGGATGGCTGGTGTAAA
Organism: Manis javanica; assembly: GCF_040802235.1. Taxonomy (NCBI): domain Eukaryota; kingdom Metazoa; phylum Chordata; class Mammalia; order Pholidota; family Manidae; genus Manis; species Manis javanica. Next base: position 2,358,329 of record NC_133172.1, read on the forward strand.
ATGAAGCCCTGCGTGTGGGCGATGTGAGTGCCCACAATATGTGCCACCTGAGGGTGACCACATCCCTGCCCGGGGTCCCTCAGCCCAGAGGAAGGCAGCTGGGCCATGTGTAGATTAGCAGGTGGTGCCTGCCTTCTTGGGGAGTCAGGGGCCTGGCAGGGGGCCATTGGTTGTGTGGAATTGGGGCTGAGAGTCAGCTCTGTTCCCCAAGAGTAGAGGACCTTGAACCCCAGAGATATTGGAACTGCTCAGGCCACTGCAGTAAAAAGAATCTGAGAAATGACAATTCCTAGGCGTCTGTCCAGCAGGGGCTGATCGGGGGAAGGTGGGGAGGCAGCGCTGGGGCCGTCAGGGCGGGTAAGGACGCTCAGCAAACAGGGAACCCAGGCTCACGCATCGAGGATGGTGTTAATTTGAGCTAACTCACTAAGATTAACAGTAAGAAATGTAAGTATTCTACTTTAACTCATTTTTCCCTTCCAACGCCCTCCTTTCTCTGTGTAGACCCGTCTCTGACCCACGGCATCTTCCTGCCTCCAAAGGGCTTCCTGCACCGTCCTGCGCGGCAGGCCCAGGGCACCAAACCCCGTTTTCCTTTGAGCCTTGACTCCTCCTTCACTCCTGATGAATAATGTCACAGGGCCCAGGGACCGTGTCGGTGGGGTTTTTGTCTCAACACTAATATACTTTACTCCACTCGCCTCTGCTCGCATGGTGTCTGTGAGAAATTGGATGAAATCTTTCTTTGCTCCTCGGCAGGAAAGGTGGTTTTTTTTTCCTTCCATTTTAAAGAAATGTTTTAGTCCATGATGTCCCACACGTTCCAATGTTATGTGTAGGGGGAGTTGAGGGGGTTTTGTTCCATTTTGGTTTCTGCTTTCTTTGCATTTCTCCTGCTTGGTGTCTGCCGAGCGTCCCCCAGCCGGGCTGCGGTGCTGACATCCCTGGGGGAATCCTGTCGCTGTGCGTTTATGTATCTCTGCTGCTCCTTCTCTGCCAGTCCAGTTATGCAGAGTTACCCCTCGGGTGGTCGTCCCACAGTCCAGGGATATTCGAATCTGTGTTTTCTCTCATTTCTTCTTTTTGTTTTCCAGTTTGCGAGTTTCTATCAACACGTCCTCACACTCAACAATATGTGCCTCAGCCATCTTCAGTCTATGCACAGGCTTCTCAAGGGCACTGTGGTTTCTCTAACAGTGTTTTGTTTTCTCCATCATTTTGTCTTGGTTGTTAGCCTTCCCTTCCTCTGTTCTGTTATCTAGTCCTTCTCATGTGCTGTGTGCTCCGCCCATCAGAGCTCATGGTGTATCAGTTACAGGTGCTTTAAATGTTGGTCTCATAATCTGACTTCCCTCCGCATGTGCTCCTGATGCGATCTCTGTGTTCCAATCCGTTGTTCTTGTGCGTCTTAGTCCACCTTGTCATTGTTACTCCTGGTGGATGTGATGTGCAGGGTCGAGGATCTTCTCTCGTCATCCTTTTGGGTGAGTGGGACGTGTGGGGAGAAGGTACCACCTGCCCTGCTGGGATGAGGCCTCAGTGACTGGGGAGCATGTGCCTCTGGGCTGTGAACTGCACAGGCACCTCTCAGCCTTGTCCCCTGTAGGCAGGACAGGATGGCTACAGGGGCTGGGCCTGGGTGTCCCCTTCCCCAGGGCAGTGGGCTCTGATCACACCCCAGCGTGTTAGGCCTCAGGCCGCAGTGTCCTGGGGGAAGGACTTGTTGAGAAGAACCGAGGGCTCTTCTGTTTTTCAAAAACCTTTCACCCCCTGTGCCAAAAGCACAAGGGGAAGTTCTCTGATATTTACTGAGAGAACTGGTGCAGCTCCGTGGAATTACAAAACTGAGCTGGTCCCTCATTACTTGGTCTCCCTGGAGAATCTCAGTCTCAGGCTCAATCTTTGCACACTGAGCCCCCAGCCTCTTGCGGACTCCAGGGTGGGCTTCCCTACCCCCACCACAGCTCTGGTGGTGGTCTCTTCTCAGGGTCAAAGATCCAGGAAGCCTTCATGGCCACTACACAGTGCCCCTCTCTCCCATCACCAAGGCAGTGATGTCACCAGGGTCCTCAACTCTCTTACAGATTCAAGAATTTTCAGATTTTTGGTTGTGAATCTATTGTTAGAATGTAGTGGTGACTTTCAAATTCATTACATGAAAAGCCAGATATCAGAAACAGCTACTAATTTTGTAAATTTATTTTGTATCTGCTCACTCTATGGATTATGGTTCCAAAGTGTGTAATGAAATTAGTTTGATAATATTACAATCTCAGCAATGTTTCTAAACTCTCCACTTCATGGTGGTAGGTGAGCCATCCGTACAATAGGCAGGTGACCAGGGACTGTCAGGGGAGCAGCGCATGCCCTTGTCCCTTGGGGCACAGTCACACTCGGGACAGGCTGTGAGCACCTATTGGACAGCAGCATGTGGAACACCACAGACGGTTCCTCATTTCAAGGACTGTACATTCTGGACAGGCAGAAAAGAAACTGAATGAATACAAAATGTTGTAAGTAGTAACTGGCATCAGGTGTATGTCCTCCAGGTAAAGCCATCTCTACAGAGGACGAAGTGTCTCCCTTTACAGAAGAAGAAAGGGAAAGGATCCTTTTCCAGGGCTGATTATGTAAGAAGGCTGCTGACGTTACCACCAGCACAGCCCCCTTTGTCTCCAGGCCTCCCTAAAGCCCTCTCCATGATTTTACAGAAAGATGTCCTAAGAGCCACAGGGAATGTGGCTCTGAAAACCACCTTTCTGTTACAGATTGGATTTGGGACGCTGGCCAATGTCACCCTCTTTTTCCATAACGTCTCCCCAGTCTTGCATGGCCACAAGCAGAGACCCACACACGTGGTTCTCACCCACATGGCCTTGGCCAATCTCCTGGCTCTTCTCTCCTCTGGGATTCCCCACATGATGGCCGCTTTTTTGAGCAACCCCCTGTCCAGTCTTGGGTGTAAAGCTGTATATTATACACACAGAGTGGCTCGCAGCTCCACCCTGTGCTGCACATGTGTCCTGAGCACCTGCCAGTTCCTCACACTCATCCCTGGGAGAGTGGAGTGGATGACGCTCAGAAGAGCCCCCAAGGTCACTGGTCCTTCCTGCTGTGTCTGCTGGGTGTTTGGTGCCTTAACAAGTATCTATATTCCTGTGAATGTCACTGGTGCACAGAACATGGGAAATTATACTGACACGCAAGGCAGGTGGTTCTGCTCATCTTCGATTCCCAGGACTGGCATTGGCATCTTGTTGTCATGTCTGGATGCCGTGTTTATTGGCCTCATGGTCTGGGCCAGCGGCTCCATGGTGGGTCTCCTTCGCAGACATCACCAGAGGGTGCAGCATATTCACACCCCCAAGGGCCCCCACAGCTGCCCCCCAGAGACCAGAGCTGTCCACACCATCCTGATGCTGGTGGTCACCTTCGTCGTCTTCTACATGATGAATTTGGTTTTTACTTTTTACATCACTGTCTTTTTGGACCTTCATCTCTGGTTGATACAGACATGTAATGTTTTGGCTTTGTGTTTCCCCACTGTGAGCCCCTTCCTGCTGGTCCTTAGGGACCCCAGAACTCCCAGGCTTTGCTCTTGAATTGCTAGAAGTCATTCTTGAAATATTAAGTACATAGATGTCAGCTTCTATACCATCCCTGACATTATATTTAGCAATCATTTACCAGTTAACCGTTTTTACAAGTTCTTATTTTTGACTGTGCAGAATATCATATTCATGACTTACCCATTTCTACCTGCTCGTCATTGGCATTAAATACATTCACAATGTCTGTGACCATCACCATTGTCTCTACCCAGGACTTTTCATCATTCCCAAGCAACTGGGGCCCATTAACATAACAAATTCTATTTCTTCTTATGCTCAGCTATCCCTCTGCGGTTTCATCTCTCTTATATTTGCCTGTTCCGGGTACTTCATACAAGCAGACTCATACAGTGTTTGTCCGTCTGTGTCTGCATTATCTCAGCAAGGTAAATGTTTTCAATGTCATTCCAGTTTTTGGCACACATGAAACTTTGATTCCCTTTAATAGTTGAAACTGGTTCCATTTAATCTATCCATATGAACTTTTCTTTACACATTCATCTGTGCATGAGCACTTGGGTTGTTTCCACCTTTAGACTATTGAAACTAACACCATTTTGAATATTGGTGTGCAAATATCTGGCAATTCCCTCCTTCGAATTCTTCAGGACACATACCTGGGTGTGAAATTTCTATGTCGTATGGTACTTCTATGTGTAGGCTTTTGAGAAATCACCAAACTGTTTTTTCAAACCTCCTGTATCACGTCACATTCCCACCAGCAACACACAAAGGCACCAGTTTTTGCACATTCTTTGCAAAACTTATTTTCTATGTTGGATTTTAGTCGATCAATCAGGTGTGAAGTAGTATATACTTGTGGTTTTCATTTGCATTTCCCCAATGACTAATGATGTTGGTGTATTTCTGTACATTTAGTGGCAATTTGTATATTTCTAGAGAAATGCCTACTCGTATCCATTGCCCATTTTTATGCTGAGATGGTGTTGATAATTTACGGGTTTTATTTTTAAATATATGATGAATATTTGAGTACTGACCCTGTCAGTATAAGATTCACAGATTCGTTCTCCATTCTGTAGTTGTCATTAAATTGCGGTCCCTTGAGGGCAGTCCTTTAGGTACGGAGACTCTGTCACAGCGGGTGGGGCAGACTGAGCCAGCCAGTACAGGGAATGTGACTGGACATCAGATTCCCACTGGACCATTGTTAACACTATTCTGTTCATGCCCTCAAGCCTTTATTATTTACCGTACACTGCTTTCGGTCCATGATGTTCACCTATGTTTAGCTGTGTGGCTGGAGTGAAAGCTTTGGTCAGTCGGAACATCCAGAAAGCAGCACAGCAGCCGTTCTGCACCATGACGTCTCCACTGTTCTCCACTTCCTTTTGAACTCATGGAGTTAACTGCTGCATGGTTCTCCCTGTAAATATATCATCTCTGTATCTTTTAATAGACTCATCACTGTTCCTACTTATAATCACCACTCTCCAGGAGAAGGAAATACATGGGAAAAATAGGTGAAAGAGATCTCCTTGTGGTAAATGACTGTTCAGGGAAGACAGGGGTGTTCACAACATGTGTGTGGAGTGATGATACTACTGTCTTCAGTGCTGTGTGCATAAATCACCCATTAAAATTTGTATCTTACACTAACATTCTCAAAATATTGCAAATAATAGCAGGAAGGAATGATTCCACATTCATTTTGAGACCAGAATTATTACAGTACCTTAATATAACAAAGACACTACACAAAAGAAAATTAAAGACCAATATCCATAGGAATGTACACCCTGAAAATATCAAGAAAAATATTAGCAAACTAAATTCAGAAACACACTAAAAGATCATTCCACAGAGCCAAGCAGGCTTTATATAAGGGATGCAAGGATGACCCAATATCTGCAAATCCATGAATGTGATACACCTCATTAACAGAAGGCTGGATGAATACCACATGTTCATCTCAACAGATGCAGAAAAAGCATTTGATAAAATTCAACATTCACCCATAAAGCTGTCACCAAAGAGGGTATAAAGGAAATGTAGCTCAACATACTAAGACCCACACATGACAAACTCACCACTCACAGCGCAGTCAGTGGTGAGACACTGAGCCAGACTAGGATGCCCACTCCCACCACTGTCACTCAACATGATCCTGGAAATCCTTACCACAGCCCTCAGACAAAAAAAGAAATAAAAGACATGCAAATTGGTATGGACAAAGTAAAATTGTCACCATTTGCAGATGACATTACAATTAGAAAAATAAAACTACCCCCAAAAAACTTAATTAAAATTAAGAATTGAATTCAGTTAAGATACAGGATACAAAATCGACACACATTTCTGTGTACTAAAATGTTGCATTTCTATATACTCATAATGAAATGTCAGAAGGACAAATTGGGGGAAAAATACCATTTACAAATTCATAAAAAGGGAAAAATACCTAGGAATAGGCAGGAGGGATTAAAGATGGTGGCATGACACGTGAGACAGAAACCTCCTCCCAAAACCACATATAATATGAAAATATAACAAATACATCAAATCCTGAAGTAGCAGGAAAGAAGGCTTTGGCAGACTGTCCACACCAGGGGAAGCCAGCAGAACTCAAGGAAAAGAGTAACATCCCAAAGCCACGATCCAGAGAGACAAAAGACCTTCCCACCCCAGCTCAACAGAGGGAGGCAGAGAAACAGAGTAGGGAGTGGGGGGGAGGCCTAGGACAGCTGAACACCCAGCCCTGGAGACCTGCTCTGGGAGCATGTGCCTAACTTACATGGTGCTCTGGAGATCAGTGCGGTTGGAAAGTTAAGATAGGAAGAATACTTGGAGAGATGGAGTTTCCAGCAGCTTGTGGCAAACAGGGATCCACATCCAGCCACTGTGGGACTGAAGGAAGGCGGGCAGTCTTAGAGACTCCCTAACAGCGAGACGGCTGCAAAAGGGGCCAGGATTCCACTGAGCTTCCTGCTCAAGAGAAAGGGCAGGTGGAGAAAATTTCCCAGACACTCTCTGCCCAGGAGGTTGGGAACATTCAGGAGGTTCAGGTGCTCTATGCCCCTGGATAACTATGCAGCTCTGAGGCCCCCCACTGTGATATGCATCCTGCTGCACCTTCCTCCTAGGCAGTATTGTTTGCAAACTGGCTGTCCCAACTATTGCACCAGGCCAGCCAGAGGGTGGCCACACTCATGGCAACTACAATTGCAAAGCAGAGAGGCTTCTACCTGCATGCTCAACCCACTGGCCCTGGCAGTGGAGACAGGCGGTGAAGCTGGGAAGCTGGAAAGACTGCTTTCTTCCCAATGGGCACCAGCACTGCTCACCCACCACAGCCCCAGAAGCTTAGCAGCTCCAGAGAGTACAGCTTCTCGGCAATAGAGGGTGCCACCTACAAATATGAAAGGTCCAAGGAACCTGGTTCAAAGCAAAATACCACAAACACCAGAAAGAATGCCTAGTGAAACTGAACTCATCAATATTCCTGAAATATATTTCAAAATAAAAATCATAAACATGCTCATGTAGCTACAAAAAAATATCCAATAAATCAGGGAGGAATTCAGGAATCAGATACAAATGTTTAAGAATACAGTATCTGAAATTAAACATACAATAGAAGGATTTAAAAGCAGATTAGATGAAGTAGAGGAGAAAGTAAATGAACTAGAAATCAGAGAACAGGAATACAAAGAAGCTGAGGCACAGAGAGAAAAAAGGATCTCTAGGAATGAAAGAATATTGAGAGAACTGTGTGAACAAACCAAATGGAACAGTATTCACATTATGGGGATACCAGAAGAAGAGAGACAAAAAGGGATAGAAAGTGTCTCTGAGGAGGTAATTGCTGAAAAGTTACCCAATCTGGGGAAGGAGATTTTTCTCTCCAGCCATGGAAGTGCACAGATCTCCCAACACAAGGGACCCAAGGAACACAACACCAAGACATGAAATAATTAAAATGGAGAAGATCAAGGATAAGGATAGAGTATTAAAAGCAGTCAGAGAGAGAAAGAAGATAACATGCAAATCCATCAGGCTATCATCAGACTTCTCAACAGAAACCTTACAGGCCAGATGTATTTAATGTATGTAATGCAATGTAGCAGAATTAGAATTCTCTACCTGACAAGATTATCATTTCCATTTGAAGCAGAGATTAAACAATTTCCAGATAAGCAATAGCTCAGAGAATTTATGTCCCACTACAGTGTATTTTATAGGGACTTCTATAGATGAAAGTGATCCTCAGGCTAAATAGCTATCACTAGAAGAAAGAAAATCATAGTAAAGAAAGTAAAACTATTAATTAATAAGCAGATGCAAAATTAAATCAACCACCCCTCAAGTCAGTCAATGGATAGACAAAGACTACAGAATATGATACCAGAGAGAGATTAAAGATGGTGGCATGAGAGGAGAGACAGAGGCTTCCTCTTAAAACTGGATACAATTAGAAAATTTAATTGGCACAACTAATCCTGAGAGAGCAACAGGAAAGAGGATGGTGTCAGACTGCACACAGCTGAAGAAAAGGGCAGACCTCATCGAATGTGGTAACATACCAGAGCTGTGGCTCTGCGGGACCCAAGCCCCTCCCCCACCCCAGCTCACCGGTGGGAGGAAGAGAAATGGAGCAGGGAGGGAGTGGAAGGCCTGGGACTGCTGAATACCAAGCTCCAGAGATCTGCTTTGGGAGCACAAACCTACATTTCATGGTGCTTTCATGAGACTCACATGACTATTGGGTTGGAAAGTTAATACAGGCAGAGTTCCTGAGGAGACTGGGATTCCGGCTGCTTGTGGAAAGCAGGGATTCATATCTGGCTGCTCTGGGACAAAAACCTATACCTTTGTGATGGGCCCACTGGCTCAGGCAGTGGAGACAGGCACAGCAGCCAGGAGGTGTGCAACAGCTCTTTCCTCCCCCCAGGAACCAGTACCGCTCCCCTGCGACCCCAACATTGCTTCAGGGACTGAAGAGCTCCAGAATAGTGCTTCTGGACACTAGACGGCGCCATATACAAACATGAAATGCCAAAGGAACCTTGTCCAGAGTAAAATTGTTAATACAACTCCTGAGAAAGATTTAAATGATATGGACCTCATGACTCTTCCTGAAAGGGAGTTCAAAATAAAAATCATCAACATTCTAACGGAGGTATGGAAAGACATCCAAGAACTCAGGAATGAATTCATGTCAGAGATCCAATCATTGAAGAGCACGATGGATGGAGCACGATCCAATCATTAAAAGCAGGTTGGATACAGTAGAGGAAACAATAAATGAACTAGAAACTAGAGAAGAGGAATACAAAGAAGCTGAGGCACAGAGAGAAAGAAGGATCTCTAAGAATGAAAGAATATTGAGAGAACTGTGTGACCAATCCAAACAGAACAATATTCGCATTATAGGGATACCAGAAGAAGAAGAGAGAGAGAAAGGGATAGAAAGTGTCTTTGAGGAGGTAGTTCCTGAAAACTTCCCCAGTCTGGTGAAGGAGATAGTGTCTCAGGCCATGGAGATCCACAGATCTCCCAACACAAGGGACCCAAGGAAGACAACACCAAGACATATAGTAATAAAACTGGCAAAGATCAAGGATAAGGACAGACTATAAAAAGCAGCTAGAGAGAGAAATAAGATCACATACAAAGGAAAGCCCATTAGGCTAACATCAGACTTCTCAGCAGAAACCTTACAGGCCAGAGGGGTGGCATGATGTATTTAATGCCATGAGGCAGAAGGGCCTGGAACCAAGATTACTTTATCCAACAAGATTATGATTTAAATTTGAAGGAGGGGTTAAACAATTTCCAGATAAGCAAAAGCTGAGAGAATTTTCCTCCCACAAACCATCTCTATAGTCTATTTTGGAGGTACTGGTATAGATGGAAGTGTTCCTAATGTAGAATAGCTGTCACCAGAAGTAATAAAACCACAGTAAAGAAAGTGGAACAGTTAATTATGAAGCAAATGCAAAATTAAATTAACTATATCCAAAGGCAATCAAGGGATAGACAAAAAGTACAGAATTTGATACCTATATAAAGAATGAAGGAGGAATAAAAAGGAGGAGAAATAGAAAAGAACCTTTAGATTATGCTTGGAACAGCATACTAAGTGAGTTAAGTTAGACTCTTAGATAGTAAGGAAAGTAACCTGGAATCTTTGGTAACCACGAATCTAAAGCCTGAAATGGCAGTAAGTACCTATCGATAATCCCCCTAAATGGAAATGGACTGAATGCACCAATCAAAAGACATAGAGTCACTGAACGGATAAAAAAAAAACAAGACCCATCTATATGCTGCTTACAAGAGACTCACCTCAAACCCAAAGACATGCACAGACTAAAAGTCAAAGGATGGAAAAAGATATTTCATGCAAACAACATGGAGAAAAAAGCAGGTGTTGCAGTACTAGCATCAGACAAAATAGACTTCAAAACAAAGAAAGTAACAAGAGATAAAGAACAACACACTAGAACAGATGGACCTAATAGACATCTATAGAACTCTACACCCAAAAGCAACAGGATACACATTCTTCTCAAGTGCACATGGAACATTCTCCAGAATAGACCACATGCTAGGCCACAAAAAGAGCCTTAGGAAATTCAAAAAGATTGAAATCCTAACAACCAACTTTTCATACCACAAAGGTGTAAAACTAGAAATAAATCATACAAAGAAAGCAAAAAGGCTCACAAACACATGGAGGCTTAACAACACGCTCCTAAATAGTCAATGGATCAACAACCAAATTAAAATGGAGATACAGCAATATACGGAAGTAAATGACAACAATAACACAAAGCCCCAACTTCTGTGGGATGCAGAAAAAGCAATCTTATGAGGAAAGTATATAGCAATCCAGGCATATTTAAAGGAAGAACAAACCCAAATGAATAGTCTAATGTCACAATTATCAAAATTGGAAAAAGAAGAACAAATGAAGCCTAAAGTCAGCAGAAGGAGGAACATAATAAAGATCAGAGAAGAAATACATAAAATTGAGAAGAATAAAACAATAGAAAAAATCAGTGAAACCAAGAGCTGGTTCTTTGAGAAAATAAACAAAATAGGTAAGCCTCTAGCCAGACTTATTAAGAGAAAAAGAGAATCAACACACATCGACAGAATCAGCAACGAGAAAGGAAACATCATGATGGACCCAACAGAAATACAAAGAATTATTAAAGACTACTATGAAAACCTATATGCTAAGAAGCTGGAAAACCTAGAAGAAATGGACAACCTCCTAGAAAAATACAACCTTCCAAGACTGACCAAGGAAGAAACACAAAATCTAAACAAACCAATTATCAGCAAAGAAATTGAAGTGGTAATCAAAAAAACTACCCAAGAAAAAAAACCGCGGGCCAGATGGATTTACCTCGGAATTTTAACAGACATACAGAGAAGATATAATACCCATTCTCCTTAAAGTTTTCCAAAAAATAGAAGAGGAGGGAATACTCCCAAACTCATTCTATGAAGCCAACATCACTCTAATACCAAAACCAGGCAAAGACCCCACCAAAAAAGAAAATTACAGACCAATATCCCTGATGAACGTAGACGCAAAAATACTCAACAAAATATTAGCAAACAGAATTCAAAAATACATCAAAAGTATCATACACCATGACCAAGTAGGATTCATCCCAGGTCTGCAAGGATGCTACAACATCCGAAAATCCATCAACATTATCCACCACATAAACAAAAAGAAGGACAAAAACCACATGATCTTCTCCATAGATGCTGAAAAAGCATTCAACGAAATTCAACATCCATTCATGATAAAAACTCTCAACAAAATGGGTATAGAGGGCAGGTACCTCAACATAATAAAGGCTATATATGATAAACCCACAGACAATATCATACTGAACAGCGAGAAGCTAAAAGCATTTCCTCTGAGATCGGGAACAAGACAGGGATGCCCACTCTCCCCACTGTTATTCAACATAGTACTGGAGGTCCTAGCCATAGCAATTAGACAAAAGAAAGAAATACAAGGAATCCAAATTGGTAAAGGAGAAGTTAAATGGTCACTATTTGCAGATGACATGATATTGTACATAAAAAACCCTAAAGACTCCACTCCAAAACTACTAGAACTGATATCGGAATACAACAAAGTTGCAGGATACAAAATTAACACACGGAAATTTGTGGCTTTCCTATACACTAACAATGAACTAATAGAAAGAGAAATCAGGAAAACAATTCCATTCACAATTGCATCAAAAAGAATAAAATACCTAGGAATAAACCTAACCAAGGAAGTGAAAGACCTATACCCTGAAAACTACAAGACACTCTTAAAATAAATTAAAGAGGACACTAACAAATGGAAACTCATCCCATGCTCTTGGCTAGGAACAATTAATATCATCAAAATGGCCATCCTGCCCAAAGCAATATACAGATTTGATGCAATCCCTATCAAATTACCAACAACATTCTCCAATGAACTAGAACAAATAGTTCAAAAATTCATATGGAAGCATGGAAGACCCCGAATAGCCAAAGCAATCCTGAGAAGGAAGAATAAAGTCAGGGGGATCTCACTCCCCAACATCAAGCTCTACTACAAAGCTACAGTAATCAAGACAGTTTGGTACTGGCACAAGAACAGAGCCACAGACCAGTGGAAGAGAATAGAGACTCTGGACATTAACCCAAACATATATGGTCAATTAATATATGATAAAGGAGCCATGGACATACAATGGGGAAATGACAGTCTCTTCAACAGATGGTGCTGGCAAAACTGGACAGCTACATGTAAGAGAATGAAACTGGATCACTGTCTAACCCCATACACAAAAGTAAATTTGAAATGGATCAAAGACCTGAATGTAAGTCATGAAACTATAAAACTCTTAGAAAAAAACATAGGCAAAAATCTCTTGGACATAAACATGAGCAACTTCTTCATGAACATATCTCCCTGGGCAAGGGAAACAAAGGCAAAAATGAACAAGTGGGACTATATCAAGCTAAAAAGCTTCTGTACAGCAAAGGACACCATCAATAAAACAAAAAGGTATCCTACAGTATGGGAGAATATATTCATAAATGACAGATCTGATAAAGGGTTGACATCCAAAATATATAAAAGCTCACACACCTCAACAAACAAAAAGTGAACAATCCAATTAAAAAATGGGCAGAGGAGCTGAACAGACAGTTCTCCAAAGAAGAAATTCAGGTGGCCAACAGACACATGAAAAGATGTTCCACAGCACTTGTTATCAGAGAAATGCAAATTAAAACCACAATGAGATATCACCTCACACCACTAAGGATGGCTACCATCCAAAAGACAAACAACAACAAATGTTGGTGAGGTTGCAGAGAAAGGGAAACCCTCCTACACTGCTTGTGGGAATGCAAATTAGTTCAACCATTGTGGAAAGCAGTATGGAGGTTCCCAAAAAGGCTCAAAATAGAAATACCATTTGACCCAGGAATTCCACTTCTAGGAATTTACCCTAAGGATGCAGCACTCCAGTTTGAAAAAGACAGATGCACCCCTATGTTTATCGCAGCACTATTTACAATAGCCAATAAATGGAAGCAACCTAAGTGTCCATCAATAGATGAATGGATAAAAAAGATGTGGTACATATACACAATGGAACATTATTCAGCCACAAGAAGAAAACAAATCCTACCATTTGCAACAACATGGATGGAGCTAGAGGGTATTATGCTCAGTGAAATAAGCCAAGCAGAGAAAGACAAGTACCAAATGATTTCACTCATAGGTGGAGTATAAGAACAAAGAAAAACTGAAGGAACAAAACAGCAGCAGAATCACAGTCCAAGAATGGACTAACAGTTACCAAAGGGAAAGGGACTGGGCAGGAGGGGTGGGAAGAGAGGAATAGGGCAGGGAAAAAGAAAGGGGGCCTTATGATTAGCATCTTTAATGTTGGGGGAGCATAGGGAGGGATGTGCAACACAGAGAAGACAAGTAGTAAGTCTACAGCATCTTACTATGCTGATGGACAGTGACTGTAATCGGGTTTGTGGGGAGGGACTCGGTGAAGGGGGGAGTCTAGTAACCATAATGTTCTTCATGTAATTGTAGATTAATGATAATAAAATGAATAAAAGAAAAGAATATGATACCAAGTATGTAAATAATGGAGGAGAAAGAAAAAGGATGGGAAAAAAGGGACCTTAGATTGTGTTTGTAGTAGCATAGTCAGTGAGTTAAATTATACTGTTAAATAGTAAGGAAGTTACCCTTGAACCTTTCATAACCACAAATCTGAAGTCTGCAATGGCAATAAGTACACACCTATCAAAAATCAATTTAATTGTAAATGGTCTGAATGCACCAATGAAAAGACATAGAGTCACTGAATGGATAAAAAAAAGACCCATCTGTATGCTGCCTACAATAGACTCACTTAAAATCCCAAAACACACACAGTCTAAAACTGAAGGGATGGAAATTGATATTTAATGCAACAAATAGGGAGAAAAAAAGCAGTAGTTGCAGTACGTGTATCAGACAAAATAGACTTCAAAACAAAGAAAGTAACAAGATGAAAAGAAGAACATCACATAATGATAAAGGGGTCAGTCCACAAGAGGAATAACCATTATAAATATCTTTGCACCCAACACAGAGTACCTACAATTGTGAAACAAATACTAACAGAGCAAAAGTGGGAAATAGAAAACAATGCATTTATTTTAGGAGACTATCACAACACTCACTCCAAAGGACAGATCAACAAGACAGAAAATAGGTAAGGAGACGGAGGCACCGAACAGCACATTAGAACAGATGGACCTAACAGACATCTACAGAACACTCCACCCAGAAATCAGCACGCTACACATTCTCGTCAGGTGCCCATGGCATTGTGTCAAGGACGTATTGGGGAGGGTGTGTCAGAATAAGTCTAGCCCCTCTTGCAGGAGACTTAACCAAGAAAATGGAAGGGTCTTAGCCTTTTGTTGTATGTGAGTCTGTAGGTGTATTTCTTGGGTTTTAATGGCCTGTTATACTTCTTCGAGAAGTACATTTTCAAGAATAGATTGTAAGATAAATTCTAGCCGAAATACGCAGGCGAAGAGAGGCAACAAAGGGCCCGGTAGTTTGTTTGAACGCAAATACCCGGGTGAGATCTCCCCGGTCTGTAGAAACGGAGGCTGGGGAACTCGCACGTAAGTAGGCAGGCAGCGAGTTTTTGAAGAAGGCGGGGGAGGCAGAGCTCAGATTTACGGCGGCGCGAGGACTGGCCAGCCTGAGGCACATTTTTCAGCTTGGGAGGGGGCAGCAGCCGGGGACTTTGGCACGTCGTCAGTGTCCGATGGGGGAGGGGACAGCAGCCGGGGACTTTGGCACGTCATCAGTGTCCGATGGGGGAGGGGACAGCAGCCGGGGACTTTGGCACGTCATCAGTGTCCGATGGGGGAGGGGACAGCAGCCGGGGACTTTGGCACGTCATCAGTGTCCGATGGGGGAGGGGACAGCAGCCGGGGACTTTGGCACGTCATCAGTGTCCGATGGGGGAGGGGACAGCAGCCGGGGACTTTGGCACGTCATCAGTGGCCGATGGGGGAGGGGACAGCAGCCGGGGACTTTGGCACGTCATCAGTGTCCGATGGGGGAGGGGACAGCAGCCGGGGACTTTGGCACGTCATAAGTGTCCGATGGGGGAGGGGACAGCAGCCGGGGACTTTGGCACGTCATCAGTGTCCGATGGGGGAGGGGACAGCAGCCGGGGACTTTGGCACGTCATCAGTGTCCGATGGGGGAGGGGACAGCAGCCGGGGACTTTGGCACGTCATCAGTGGCCGATGGGGGAGGGGACAGCAGCCGGGGACTTTGGCACGTCATCAGTGTCTGACGTGGAAGCGGGCAGCAGCCGGGGACTTTGGCACGTCGTCAGTGTCCGATGGGGGAGGGGACAGTAGCCGGGGACTTTGGCACGTCATCAGTGGCCGATGGGGGAGGGGACAGCAGCCGGGGACTTTGGCACGTCATCAGTGTCTGACGTGGAAGCGGGCAGCAGCCGGGGACTTTGGCACGTCGTCAGTGTCCGATGGGGGAGGGGACAGCAGCCGGGGACTTTGGCTCGTCGTCAGTGTCTGACGTGCTCGCTCCTCCCATCAGTGCCTCCAGCCTTACATAGATCATACACGAGGCCACAGAAAAGATCCTCAGTAAATTCAAAGAGATTGAAATCGTACCAACCAGCTTCTCAGACCACAAAGGTCTGAAATTAGATATAAATTACACAAAGAAGACAAGAAAGCCCACAAACACATGGAGGCTTAGCAACATGCTCCTATATAATCACTACATCAATGACCAAATTAAAATAGAGATGAAACAATACAAGGAGACAAATGACAACAGTAACTCAACACTGCAGAATCTGTGGGATGCAGCAAATGCTGTGCTGAGAGGTAAGTATATTGCAGTACAGGCCTCCCTCAGAAAGAAGAACAATCCCATATGAACAGACTAAATTTATAATTAATGAAAAGAGAAAAAGAAGAACAAATGAGGCCCAAAGTCAGAAGAAGGAGGGACATAATAAAGATTAGAGCAGAAATAAATAATATTGAGAAGAATAAAACAGAAAGACTCAATGAAAGCAGTAGCTGGTTTTCGAGAAAATAAACAAAACAGATAAACCAATAGTCAGACTTATCAAGAAAAAAAAGAGTCTACACACAGACAGAATCAGAAATGAGAAAGGAAAAATCACTACGGACACCACAGAAATACAAAGAATTATTAGAAAATACTGTGAAAAATTGTATGCGACCGAATTGGATAACCTACAAGAAATGGACCACTTTCTAGAAAAACACAACCTTCCAAGGCTGACCCAGGAAGAAACAAAATCTGAACACACCAATTACCAGCAACGAAATTGAATTGGTAATCAAAAACCACCTAAGAACGAAATTCCTGGAACAGATGTCTGCACTGCTGAATTTCATCAAACACTTAGTGAAGACCTAATACCCATCCTCCTTAACAGTTTTCAGAAAGCAGAGGAGGAGGGGATACTCCCAAACTCCTTCTAGGAGGCCAGTATCACTCCCGTATCAAAACCAGGCCAAGACACCACAGTAAAAGAAAATGACAGACCAATATCCCTGATAAACACAGATGCAAAAATACTCAACAAAATATTAGCAAGTAGAATTAGAAATACATCAAAAAGAACATCCATCATGATCAAGTAGGATTTATTCCAGGGATGCAAGGATGGTACAATATTTGAAAATCCATCAACATCACCCACCACATCAACAAAAAGAAGGACAAAAACCACATGATCATCTCCATAGATGCTGAAAAAGCATTCGACAAAATTCAACATCCATTCACGATAAAAACTCTCAACAAAATGGGTATAGAGGGCAAGTACCTCAACATAATAAAGGCCATATATGACAAACCCACAGCCAACATCATACTTAATGATGAGAATCTGAAATATTTTCCTTTAAGATCAGGAACAAGACATGGCTGCCCACTCTTCCCACTTCTGTTCAACGTTGTTCTGGAGGTACTGGCCACGGCAATCAGACAACACAAAGAAATAAAAGGCATCCAGATTGGTTAGGAAGAAGTTAAACTGTCACTGTTTGCAGATGACATGATATTTTATGTAGAAAACCCAAAATAATACACCCCAAAACTACTAGAACTAACAACTGAATTCAGCAAAGTTGCAGGATACAAAATTAATATACAGAAATCTGTTGCATTCCTGTATACTAACAATAAACTAGCAGAGAGAGAAATCAAGAAAACAATTCCATTCACAATTGCATCAAAAAGAATAAATACGTAGGATTCAACCTAACCAAGGAAGTGAAAGACCTATACCCTGAAACCTACAAGACATTCATGAGAGAAATTAAAGAAGATACCAATACATGGAAATTAATATTATTAAACACTATGTGGGACACCTAAATTGGAAAAATATTACATCAACTACACTTCAGTTAAAAAACCAGAAAATGTATATTTTAAGGATAAATATAAAATATTGTTGTAAATATTATAAATATTCAAGCTGACATAAAATAGTGAGAATGACTCATCAAGGTAAATAATTAGTCCTTAAGGTAGACGAAAAGCATGAGGACATACTCAAGCCAAAACAAAAGACAGGAAAAAAAATCCCTCAGTGAAAAGCGTGTTGGAGACCCTGGGGCAGAGAGTGCTTGTCCCAGCCCTGGGGACACTGGGCTCTCAGATGAGGCGGGTGGCGGCCAGAGAGGCCCCACAGGGTACAGAGAAGGGCAGGCAGCAAACTTTCCAGTCACGTGGGAACATCCTAGGCTCAAGGGCCACGTGGTCCCTGTCACACCCACCCAATGCTGCCTTCCTGGGTGCAAGCAGCCAGACGACAATGGAAAAACCAGTGGGGCTGTGTTCCAATAAAACTTTGTTTAAAAACACAAGCAGCCTGACCTCAGGAGAGAAACAGCTGATCCCTGAGTTGGAGGCTCAGGTGCTGGGTCAGAGGGTTCCCTTTAGGGTGGTAAGGGCATGTGCCCCCACTGACAGTAGAGCAGGGGTGTGGGTGCATGGTGGTCAGGAAGGACGTCGCCAGGCAACAAGCTGGGGGGACAGGATTTTTATGGAGACAATCAGGTGTGTGCAGGAGGAAGCGTTTGTTTCAGGGGCATTCAGAGGGAAAGCAGGGCTGGCTGGCAGGGCTGTGTCTGTAGCTTGAGTGGGAGATTATTTGTAAGAACAGTGACAGGCAGGCGCGTCTGAAGGCCAGGGGGTGCATACAGATGAAGCGATAGCTACAAGCACTGCCAGGTCCCAGGAGAAGGTCACATGCCCAGAGCACGTTAACCGGAATCTAAAGAATGCGGGTGACGTTCCTGTGGAGCAGGGGAGCGTGTGCAAGGAGGTGCGCACGTCAGGGAGAGGCCTGGGACTTACTTACCAAACCTCTTTTTATACAGGTTTTTTAATACATATTTTTATTAGAGTTGATACACAATATTATATTGGTTTAAAATGTACCACGTGGTGGTTTCACTGTTTTCCACATTATTCAGTCCTCACCACAGCTAGTGAGGATGCCACCCGTCAGCACAGGAAGATGTGACGGAATCCCCGGCTGCGTTCTCCGTGCTGCACGTTCACCCCCGTGACTGATTTATATCATGACTGACACTCTGTGCCCCCGTATCGCCTCTGCCTGTGTTGCCCCCGACGCGGACCCGCCCCCGTGGTAACCACCGGTCGCCTCTCTGCGTCTGATTCACCTGCTGTTCTGTTCATTTGGTTTTGTTTTGTTTTCAGAGAAAACACATGTAAGTGAAACCAAACTTATACGCGGAAATGCCGGTCATTGAGAAAACACTGCGAGGACAGGATTCTGATCCAGTGAGTGTGATATGAGGAAACACTTCTGAGTAGGTTTCATTAATTTCTTTATCAAAGTAAGAGGCCCTTGTACACACGTGAGTAAACGTATTTGAAACCAGCCATGTCCGTGTCCTGAGGACTGAACTGTTGCTAAGTATTTGGTGGGACAGTCTCTGCACATTCACCACAAAACACACCCCTCCCGTTCTAATTCAGAATTAATATAAAAGAGGGGCCACACCCGTAACAAGAAAAGCATTCTCAGGATAGTGTGTTGTCTCCTTTTGAAATGGTTAAGCGCAGTTCCCAGGACATTTCTTAGGACAGGACCGCCTTCCCCCTGGTGGGATTGGGGTGCAGAGCAGTGAGGGGAGCAGGAGGGGGACCATGGCCACTGCGCCCGGGGGGGAATCTCAGTCTCAAACTGTTAAGGAGCGAGGACCGAGGACCCCAACCTCCTGGGACGACCAGCCCCCAGATCATATGCTGATGATCAGCGAGCTCGCCCTGTGGATCGCGTCTGGGACGGGGACAGACCCGGAGGGGAAGCACAGGACACAGTGAGGGGGGCCCCTGTGCACTGCGTGTCTGCCACCCGGTTACCGCTTCCACCCTGACCGGATGCCCCCACGGGAACGGGAAACTTTCTCTCTGCTCAGCTGCTCACGGAGACTTTTCAGTAATTGCCAGCACTTGTCACTAATCGCCCGCCAGGCTGGAGGGTGACGGCACTGGGGTGGGATTCGCTGCTCGCTGGAGACGCCCTGAGCCTCCGAGCAGACGGTGTCTCCAGGACTAGCCAGGACGTGGTAAGGCGCCCCCGTGGGGACGTCAGGTCCGGGAGCCCTGCCCTATAAGTACGGCCCCTCCTGAGTGACGTCCCTGCAGAAGCTCAGGAGCAGAGCCTGCAGGTAGGTGCCTCCCGGCGGTCAGGGAGCCAGCAGGGAGTGGTCTCCCCAGGAAGGACACAGAGCCTGACCTGGGGTCCCAGGATAGCACAGGCCACCCGGCCAGGTGCTCTGCTGCCCTTCTGGCCTGAATGGGCAGGAGGATGGTGGGCACACATTTTCCTCTTCGAAATCCCATTTGGGGGGATGCAGCATCTGAGGGATTTCTGCCCAGGTGTCTGTGGGGTTCCTGTGTGTGTTGTGTTGTGTGTAAGTGTTGCTCATGTATTTATCTCTGGATTTGAACTGGGAAACCGCCTCTGTGCTTCCTGAAGCTGAGGGGCAGGCGGAGAATGAAGTTATAGAGAGATGAGAAGAGGTTTATTTTGAAAATGGTGTGAATGTTGGAAATAAGCCATGTACAGGGCTCTTATTTAATGAGAAATAGGAATTTGACCCATAACCTCTGAGATGACTAATTTCACTGTAGCTGGAAATATGGTGGAATGTGCCCTGGGCCAAGCATATTTGTCTGAATGTCTGTCCCCCAAGATGCATATGCTGCAGTCACAACCCCAGAGACGACAGGAGGCTAATGGGGCAAACGGTGCTCACAGGACAGACACATGCCCTTTGGTTCATTTTAGTGGAAGCACAGCTGTGTCCTCAGGAAAGTGGTGGAGGTAGGGCTTCAGAGTCCCCCGTTTTCTCCCGAACGGTTCACACTCACTCGCCCAAGGACACGGGGAGTGACCTGTGCACGGTGTTCCCCGTGCCTGTGGGTGGAGACGGCCCCTGGGTAGCAGGCCCTGGGTGTGGGGTCCCGGGACAGCACAGGCCACCTTCCATGGGGGCCCCTGGCTCTGGCTGTGCTGGGGCCTGTGTAATGGTGGAGGAGATCACTCAGGGTCTGTGCAGGGCAGGCATGTCTGCCTTCTGCCCGGATGGCTGGTTTAAAGTGAAGCCCTGCGTGTGGGCGATGTGTGTGCCCATATTATGCACCACGTCAGTGTGACCAAAACCCTTCCCAGGGACCCTCAGCCTAGAGGAAGGTGGCTGGGCAACGTGGAGATGGGCAGGGGCCACCTGTGTTCTCGGGAGTCAGGGGCCTGGCCGGAGGCCAGAGGGTGTGTGGAATCGGGGCTGAGAGTCAGCTCTGCTCCCACAGAGGAGCTGACCATCCACCCCAGAGATAATGGAACTGCTCAGGGCCCTGCAGTAAAGAGAGTCTGAGAAATGACAATTCCTAGGAGTCTGTCCAGCAGGGGCTGATCGGGGGAAGGCGGGGAGGCAGCGCTGGGGCCGTCAGGGCGGGTAAGGACGCTCAGCAAACAGGGAACCCAGGCTCACGCATCGCGGATGGTGTTACTTTGAGCCAACTTCTCACTAACATTAACAGTAGGAAATGTAAGCATTCTACTTTAACTCATTTTTCCCTTCCAACGCCCTCCTTTCTCTGTGTAGACCCGCCTCTGACCCACGGCATCTTCCTGCCTCCAAAGGGCTTCCTGCACCGTCCTGCGCGGCAGGCCCAGGGCACCAAACCCCGTTTGACTTTGAGCCTTTACTTCTCCTTCGTTTTTGGTGGATAATTTCACAGGGCCCAGGGACCGTGTTGGTGGGGTTTTTGTCTCACCGCTAGTATTTCCCTCCACTCCCCTCTGCTCGCATGGTGTCCACGGAGCAATTGGATGTAAATCCTCTCCATGCTGTTTTGTAGGAAAGTTGTTTTTTTTCTCTTACATTTTAAAGAAGTGTTTTAATCCACGATGTCCCCCACGTTCCAATGTTATCTGTGGAGGGAGTTGAGGGGGTTTTGTTTTGTGTTGGTTTCTGTTTTCATTGCATTTCTCCTGCTTGGTGTTTGCAGGGCGTCCCTCGGCTCGGCTGCGGTGCTGACATCCCGGGGGGGAATCCGCTGTCGCTGTGCGCTTGTGTGTCTCTGCTGCTCCTTCTCTGCAAGTCCAGCTACGCAGAGTTACCCCTCGGTGTTCATCCCACAGTCCGGGGATATTCCGACCTGTGTTTTCTCTCATCTCTCTTCTGTTTGTTTTCCAGTTTGGGAGTTTCTGTCAACACGTCCTTACACTCAGTGGTACGTGCCTCAGGCATCTTCAGTCTATGCACAGGCCCATCACGGGCCCTGTGGTTTCTCTTACAGTGTTTTGCTTTCTCCATTATTTTGTCTTGGTTGTTAGCCTTCCCTTCCTCTGCTCAGTTAACAGCCCTTCTCACGTGCTGTGTGCTTCACCCATCAGAGCTCATGGCATCTCAGTTACAGGCGCTTTAAACGTTGGTCTGATAATCTGACATTCCTCCACATCTGCACCTAAGGCGATCTCCGTGTTCCAAACCATTGTTACTGTGCCTTTTAGTCTGCCTTGTCACTGTTACTCCTGGTGGACCTGATGTGGAGGGTTGAGGAACTTCTCTCATAATCCTTTCAGATGTGTGGGAGGTGTTGTGTGAAGGTACCACCTGTGCTGCTGGGATGAGGCCTCAGTGACCGGGGAGCGTGTGCCCCCGGGCTGTGAACTGCACAGGCACCTCTCAGCCTTGTCCCCTGTAGGCAGGACAGGATGGCTACAAGGGCTGGGCCTGGGTGTCCCCTTCCCCAGGGCAGTGGACTCTGATCACACCCCAGCGGGTGAGGCCCCAGGCAGCAGTGTCCTGGGGCATCTGTTATTAAGGAGAACTCAACGCTCTCCTGTTTTCTAAAAGTGGTTTCACGCCGCCTGTGCCAAAAGCACAAGGGGAATTTCTCTGATATCTGCTGAGGGAACTGGTGCAGCTCCTGGAGGTGAAACTCACAAAATGAGCTCGTCCCTCATTACTTGGTCTCCCTGAAGAATCTTGGACTCAGACTTTACACACTGAGCCCCCAGCCCTTTGCAGAGTACAGGGTGGGCTTCCCTACCCCCACCACAACTCTGGTGGTGGTCTCCTCTCAGGGTCTCCGATCCAGGAAGCCTTGATGGCCTCTATTCAGTTCCCCTCTCTCACAGCACCAAGGCATGATGTCCCTTGGGTCCTCAACTCTGTTAGGGATCCAAGAATTATCATATTTTTGGTTGTTAAACTATTGTTATAATGTAGTGGTGAGTTCTGGGCACATTACATGAAAAGCCAGAGAGCAGAAAGAGCTACTGATTTTGTAAACTTATTTTGTATCTGATCACTCTATGGATTATGGTTCCAAAGTGTGTAACGAAATTAGTTTCATAACTAATTACAATCTCAGCAATATTTCTGAACTCTCCACTTCATGGTGGTACGTGAGCCATCCGCATAATAGGCAGGGTGACCAGGGTCTGTCAGGGGAGCACCACGTGCCCTTGTCCCTTGGGGCACAGTCACACTCGGGACAGGCTGTGAGCACCTTTTGAACAGCAGTAGGTGGATCACCACAGACGGTTCCTAATTTCAAGGACTGTACATTTTGGAAAACCAGAAAATAAAGTTAAATAAATACAAAATTATATTGTTGTAAATAGTAACAGGCATCAGGTGTATGTCCTCCAGGTAAAGCCATCTCTACAGAGGACGAAGTGTCTACCTTTGCAGGAGAAGAAAGGGAAAGGATCCGTTTCCAATGCTGGTTGTATAAGAAGGCTGCTGACGTTACCACCAACACAGCCCCCTTTGTCTCCAGGCCTCCCTGAAGCCCTCTCCATGCTTTTTGATAAAGATACCCTACAAACTACAGGGAACGTGGCTCTGAAAACCACCTTTCTGTTACAGATTGGATTTGGGACACTGGCCAATGTCACCCTCTTTTTCTACAATGTCGCCCCAGTCTTGCGTGGCCACAAGCAGAGACCCACACACGTGGTTCTCATCCACATGGCCTTGGCCAATCTCCTGGCTCTTCTGTCCTCTGGGATTCCCCACACAATGGCAGCTTTTCTTTTGAGCAATCCCCTGTCCAGTCTTGGGTGTAAAGTTGTATATTATACACAGAGAGTGGCTCGCAGCTCCACCCTGTGCTACACCTGTGTCCTGAGCACCTGCCAGTTTTTCACACTCATCCCTGGGAGAGCCGAGCGGATGATGCTCAGGAGTGCCCCCAGGGTCCCTGGTCCTTCCTGCTGTGTCTGCTGGGTGTTTGCTGCCTTAACAAATACCTATATTCCCTTGAAAGTCACTAGTGCACAGAACACGGGAAATGATACCGACACACAGGGCAGGTGGTTTTGCTCATCTTCATTTCCCAGCACCAGAATTGGCATTGTGTCATCATGTCCAGATGCCATATTTATTGGCCTCATGGTCTGGGCCAGCGGCTCAATGGTGGGTCTCCTACGCAGACATCACCAGAGGGTGCAGCATATTCACACCCCCAAGGGCCAACACAGCTGCCCCCCAGAGACCAGAGCCGCCCACACCATCCTGATGCTGGTGGTCACCTTCGTCGTCTTCTACATGATGAATTTGGTTTTCACTTTTTACATCACTGTCTTTTTAGACCTTCAGCTCTGGCTGATACAGACATGTAATGTTTTGGCTTTGTGTTTCCCCACTGTGAGCCCCTTCCTGCTGGTCCTTAGGGACCCCAGAACTCCCAGGCTTCGCTCTTAAATTGTTAGAAATCATTCTTGAAATATTAAATACATAGATGTCAGCTCCTGTATCAGCCCTGATATTATACTTAGTAATCATTTACCAGTTAACTGCTTTTATAATTTGTCCTTGTTTGTGACTGTGCAGAATATCATATTCATGACTTGACCATTTCTAAGTGCATGTCTTTGGCATTAAATACACTTACAACATCTGTGAGCCTCAGCACTCTCTGTGCCCAGGGCTTTCATCATCCCCAACCAGCTGGGGCCCATTAAAGAATAAATCCCGCCTCTTCTTGCTCTCAGCTGTCCCTCTGCTCTTTTAACTCCCTTGCATGTGCCTGGCCTGGTGCTTCCCATGACCAGATTCACACAGTGTTTGTCCGTCCATGTCTGCATTGTCTAAGTCAGAAAAATGTTTTCAACGTCACTCCAATTTGTAGCACACATGAAACCTTGATTCACTTTTGTGGTTGAAACTGGAACAATTTTATTTATATACATGACATTTTGTTTACACATTCATCTGTGCATGAACAGTTGTTTTGTTTCCACCTTTAGACTATTGAAAATAACACGATTTTGAACACTGATGTAGAAATATCTGGGAATTCACTGCTTTGAATTCTTTGGGACACATACCTAAGAGTGAAATTTCTTTCTCATGTGGTACTTCTGTGCATAGCCATTTGGTCAATCACCAAACTGTTATTGCAAAGCTCCTGCATCATTTCATGTTCCCACCACCAATGCACAAAGGTGCCAGTTTTTCCACACTCTCTCCAAAACTGATTTTCTATGTTGGATTACAGCCAATCAAGCAGGTATGAAGTAGCATATACATGTGGTTTTCCCTTGCGTTTACCCAGTATGCAATGATGTTGAGCGTATTTCTATGCACGTGCTGGCAATTTGTATATTTTTGGAGAATCAGCTACTGATGCTCATGGTCCATTTTCATATTGGGTTGCTGTCGTTCATTTATGAGGTGTTCAAAAATATATAATCTGTATATTGATCCCTGTGTGTATAAGATTCACAAATTCTTTCTCCATTCTGTAGTTTGTCATTAAGTTATGGTCTCTTGAGGACAGTCCTTTAAGCACGGTGACTCTGTCACAGCAGAAGGGCACACTGAGCCAGCCAGTACAGGGAATATGACGGGACATCAGATTCCCACGGTGCCATTGTTACCAGGATTCTCTTGATGCCCTCAAACGTTTATTATTCACCTTACACTGCTTTCGGGCAATGATGTTTACCTACGTTTAGCTGTGTGGCTGGAGTGAAAGCTCTAATCACTCAGAACATCCGGAATGCAGCACAGCAGCCGTTCTGCACCATGACTCCCCCACTGTTCTCCTCTTCCTTTTGAACTCATTGAGGTAACTGCTGCAGGGTTCTCCCCCTCTAAATACATCATCTCTGCATCTTTTAATATACTCATTACTGTTCCTAGTTATAATCATCATTCTCCAGGAGAAGGAAATATGTGGTGGAACAGCATCTCCTTGTGATAAATGATTGTTCAGAGAAGACAAGGGTGTTCCCAAAGAGCATGTGGAGTTACGATAACACTGTGTTGTGGCAGAATCCATCCATTAAAATTAGTATCTTTCCATAACATTCTCAAACTATTTCAAATAATAACAGGAAGGAATGATTCCACATTCATTATTTGAGACCAGTATTATTACAATACCTTAATCTAACAAAGATACTACACAAAAGAAAATTAAAGACCAATATCCATAGGAATGTACACCCAGAAAATATCAAGAAAAATATTAGCATACTAAATTCAAAAGGACACTAAAAGGATCATTGCACACAGCCAAGTAGGATTTACATAAGGGATGCAAGGATGGCTCAATATCTGCAAATTCATAAATGTGATACACCTCATTAACAGAAGAAAGGATAAACATCACATGATCATCTCAACAGTTGAAGAAAAAGCTTTTAATAAATTCAAAATTCACCCATAAAAGCTGTCACCAGAGAGGGTACCAAGGAAACGTAGCTCAACATACTAAGGCCCAGACATGAAAAACTCTCCACTCAGCACAGTGAGTGGTGAGAAGCTGAGCCACGCCAGGATGGCCACTCCCACCACTGTCACTCAACATGATCCTGGAAATCCCAGCCACAGCACTCAGACCAGAGAAAGAAATAACAGACATGCAAATTGGTATGGGGGAAGTAAAAGTGTCACCATTTGCAGATGACATGCTATAATTAGAAAACTAAAACTCCACCAAAAAAACTTAATTAAAATTAAGAAAGGAATTCAGTAAAGGTGCAGGATACAATATCGCTACACGTTTCTGCACACTAAAATGTTGCGTTTCTGTATAATAATACTGAACTTGCAGAAATAATTATGAAAAAAAACCATTTACAATTTCAATACAAGAGAAAATTTTTATAGAATTGGTGGAGTGATTAAAGATGATGGAATGAGAGGTGAAACAGAAACCTCCTCCCAAAACCATATATAATATGAAGATATAACAAATCCATCAAATCCTGAAAGAACAACAGGAAAGAAGTCTGCAGCAGACTGTCTACTATTGGGGATGTCAGCTTAACTCAAGGAAAAGGGTAATGTACCAAAGCCATGATCCAGAGAGACAAAATGCCTTCTCCCACTGCAGCTCAATGGACAGAGGAAGGGAAACAGAGTAGGGAGGGGGTGGAGGCCTAGGACTGTGGAACAACCAGCCCTGGAGGTCTGTTCTGGGAGAACAAACCTACATTACATGGTGTTCTGGAGATTACTGGGGTTGGAGTGCTGACACAGGCAGAATACTTGGAGAGATGGAGATTCCAGCTGCCTGTGGAAAACAGGTTCCACATCCAGCCACTCTGGGACCAAAGAAAGGCAGGCAGTCTTAGAGACTTCCTAATGGTGACATGGGTGGAAAAGGGACAGGGATTGCACTGAACTTCCTGCTCAGGAGAAAGAACAGGTGGAGAAAATTTTCCAGACCCAGCAGGTTGGGAACATTCAGGAATCTCAGGTGCTCCATTCCCTCATTAACTATGCAGCTCTGGTGCCACCCACCATGATACACAGCCTGCCTCACCTTCCTCCTGGCTAGCATCGGCTTGCAAACTGACTATCCCAACTATTGTGCCAGGCCATCCGGAGGGTAGCACCACTTATGGCAACAACAATTGCAAAGCACAGAAGCTTCCACTTGCATGCTTGACCCACTGGCCCTGGCAGTGGAGATGGCTCTGCAGCCAGGAAGCAGGAAAGACCACTTTCTTCCCAATAGGCACCAGTGCCACTCACCTGTGACCCCCGTCACCACTCCACAGGCTGAGAATCAGCAGAGAGTAGAGCTTCTGGGCAGTAGAGGGTGCCACCTACAAAGTTGAAACGTCAAAGGAACCAGGTTCAAACCAAAATCCCACAAACAGAAGAAAGAGATCTTAGTGAAACTGAATTTATAAATCTTCCTGAAATGGGTTTCAAAATAAAAATCATAAACATGCTCATGGAGCTACAGAAGAATATTCAAGAAATCAGGGAGGAATTCGGGAATGAGATACAAATGCTTAAGAATACTGAATGTGAAATGAAACCTACAATGAAGGGATCCAAAAGCATATTAGAATGGTGCCAGAGGGGACCAGGAGAGGCATGTGTGAGCCCACAGCAGCAGCAACTGAACAGCCTGGGTGTGGCTCATGCACTCTGGTGGCAGTAGAGCCAGAGTAGTACTGGAGACGTCCACGTGGGAGGGCCCCGCATGCACCTGCAGCAGAGCCAGAGGGAGCAGGCATACTCCCAGCAGCTGACCGGAATCCCAGCCCACTGCACAGCCAACTGGGCCAGACCCTAAGGCCGCTGCTGCCACACAGCTGTCCGGAAGGGGCACTGCTATCACAGAGGAGTGCACCTGGCATGCCTGCCAAACCCCACAGGGATCCGTGCTGCTCTGATGGAGACCCTTCCCATAGCAGCTTAGGGGATTAACCCTGTGGCTGCCCCAGGAGTGTGGGTAACCAAAACAGGTGGCAGAGAAGGGCTAGGCATCCAGCAAGCAGGAAAGGACTTTCTTCTCCCAGCTGACACACCCGCAACCTGCCTACAGCCACTGCTATCACCATGAAAAGGCAAAAAAAAATGTAGTCCAGTCCAAAAGAGTTCAGACAACACCTGAGAGAGGATCTGCCGAGACAGACCAATCCAGTCTCCCTGAAAAAGAAATCAAAATAAAAATCATAAACATGCTGACAGAGCTGCAGAGAAATATGCAAGAGCTAAGGGATGATGTCTGGAGGGAGATTACAGACATCTGGAGGGAGATTACAGAAGTGAAACAAACTCTGGAAGGATTTATAAGAAGAATGAATAAGATTCAAGAGGCCATTGATGGAATAGAAACCAGAGAACAGGAAAGCATAGAAGCTGATGCAGAGAGAAATAAAAGTATCTCCAGGAATGAAACAATATTAAGAGAACTGTGTGACCAATCGAAAAGGAACAATATCCGCATTACAGGGGTACCAGAAGAAGAAGAAGAGAAAGAAAAAGGGATAGAAAGTGTCTTTGAAGATATAATTGCTGAGAACCTCCCCAAACTGGGGGAGGAAATAGTTAATCAGACTACGGAAGCACACAGAACTTCCGAGAGAAGGGACCCAAAGAGAACAACACCAAGACACATAATAATTAAAATGGCAAAGATCAAGGACAAGGACAGAGCATTAAAGGCATCCAGAGAGAGAAAAAAGGTCACCTACAAAGGAAAACCCATCAGGCTATCATCAGACTTCTCAACAGAAACCTTACAGGCCAGAAGAGAATGGCATGATATATTTAATGCAATGAAACAGAAGGGCCTTGAACCAAGGATACTGTATCCAGCATGATTATCATTTAAATATGAAGGAGGGATTAAACAATTCCTGGACAAGCAAAAGTTGAGGGAATTTGCCTCCCACAAACCACCTCTACAGGGTATCTTAGAGGGACTGCTCCAGATGGGAGCACCCCTAAAAAGAGCACAGAACAAAACACACAACATATGAAGAATGGAGGAGGAAGAATAAGAAGGTAGAGAAATAATCATCAGACTGTGTTTATAATAGCTCAATAAGCGAGTTGTGAGACAGTAAGGTAGTAAACCAGCTAACCTTGAACCTTTGGTAACCATGAATCTAAAGCCTGCAACAGCAATAAGAACATATCTTTCAATAATCACCCTAAATGTAAATGGAGTGAATGCACCAATCAAAAGACACAGAGTAATAGAATGGATAAAAAAGCAAGACCCATCTATATGCTGCTTACAAGAGACTCACCTCAAACTCAAAGACATGCACAGATTAAAAGTCAAGGGATGGAACTATCTACTGTTAAAAGAACATATGGGATGTGAACAGTTCCCAGGAATGTGTTGTTTTAATTTGTCTGATTTTTCTCAAACTATTCAAATTCAGTTAGACAATATCCATCATATCATTGATAAGTTTTCACAAATGGCCTAGGGTGCCTAACTGGTTTTCTTTGTTTCACTGGATATGGCTGGTAATTGTAGGTCTGCTTTTGTTATATATCTGTATTCCTATACAGCTAATGTGTGTATGCAATTTAATTAGTAGTTTGTTAAAACCTATACATGCTGATGTTAGTCTACAAGAAGTTATGTCAAATAAATAATCAATCTTCCCATGTTTTCTTCCATCTGCTACTTTTATAGCTTTTCTTCTTCCTTCCTAATTATACCCTTTAGTAGAATTCATGCCTCATATTGAAAATTACCAAGTATCATAATTCTTCCAAGTGGTAAAGATGCCTCAAGACAAATGTTGGGCATAGAAGCCACAGGGCATAAATCTGCAAAGAAGTAAAAATCTAACCTTTTCAAAGAATATTGCTTCTCTCTCACTTACCAACTTTGCATTTCCCTGTATGGCCCCAGAAGACGGCTGGTTAGCCAGAGATGGGTAAGATTCCTCAAGGGAGGAACAACCTAAGACAGGCACAGTTGCAGGGGGGCCATCAGGTGAGAAATTGCGGATCAACAGAGGTGAGGCTAACAACCTCACCACCCATGTTTTGAGAGAAATCTTCTGCATCCATGGATGTTTTGTTACCCTTGTCTAGCTTGGATTAACACTTAGTCTATAGGCACAGACCTGATCATCTACATTTGCCCTCTTACAACACTGTTAGGTTTTCTACCGGTATTTTGCATCTACCTACCACTTCAGCATTTTATTTTAAAAAATAAGGGAGAAATGTGGGATTCACATATAAGTCAAGTATAAAAATCAAATCATATCTGACTTGATTGTTTATAGTTCACGATATGTGATCAAAACTGAAAGTTTCTGTGATATGACTGCCCTTGTACTGTTCACCATGTAAGAACTTATTCACTATGTAAGAACTTGTTCACCATGTAAGAACTTGTTCGTTATGCTTCAGAAGATTGGAGACTGTTGGGAATTAGGCTTGGGGTTGATTCATAATTGTGCATTGAGTCCCCTATACAGAATTGTATTGTTGTTAACAACCATTTGATCAATAAATATGACAGATGCCCTCTCAAAAAAATATATGCAAACCGAATTCAAAAATACATCAAGAGGATCATACACCATGACCAAGTGGGACTCATCCCAGGGATGCACGGATGGTACAACATTCGAAAATCCATCAACATCATCCACCACATCAACAAAAAGATGGACAAAAACCACATGATCATCTCTATAGATGCTGAAAAAGCATTCAACAAAATTAAACATCCATTCATGATAAAAACTCTCAACAAAATGGGCATAGAGGGCAAGTACCTCAACATAATAAAGGCCATATATGACAAACCCACAGACAACATCATACTGAACACTGAGAGGCTGAAAGCATTTCCTCTGAGATCGGGAACAAGACAGGGATGCCCACTCTCCCCACTGTTATTCAACATAGTACTGGACGTCCTAGCCATGGCAATTAGACAAAACAAAGAAATACAAGGAATCCAGATTGGTAAAGAAGAAGTCAAATTGTCACTATTTGTGGATGACATGATATTGTACATAAAAAACCCTAAAGACTCCACTGCAAAACTACTAGAACTAATAACGGAATTCAGCAAGGTTGCAGGATACAAAATTAACACAGAGAAATCTGTAGCTTTCCTATACACTAACAATGAACTAATAGAAAGAGAAATCAGGAAAACAGTTCCATTCACAAGAGCATCAAAAAGAATAAAATACCTAGGAATAAACCTAACCAAGGAAGTGAAAGACCTACACCCTGAAAACTACAAGACACCCGTATGAGAAATTAAAGAGGACACTAACAAATGGAAACTCATCCCATGCTCTTGGCTAGAATTAATATAATCAAAATGGCCATTCTGCCCAAAGCAATATACAGATTTGATGCAATCCCTATCAAATTACCAACAGCATTCTTCAATGAACTGGAACAGATAGTTCAAAAATTCATATGGAACCACCAACGACCCCGAATAGCCAAAGCAATCCTGAGAAGGAAGAATAACGTGGCGGGACCTCGCTCCCCAACTTCAAACTCTACTACAAAGCCACAGTAATCAAGACAATTTGGTACTGGCACAAGAACAGAGCCACAGACCAGTGGAACAGAATAGAGACTCCAGACATTAACCCAAACATATATGGCCAATTAATATTTGATAAAGGAGCCATGGACATACAATGGGAAAATGACAGTCTCTTCAACAGCTGGTGTTGGCAAAACTGGACAGCTACGTGTAAGAGAATGAAACTGGATCACTGTCTAACCCCATACACAAAAGTAAACTCGAAATGGATCAAAGACTTGAATGTAAGTCATGAAACCATAAAACTCTTGGAAAAAAACATAGGCAAAGACCTCTTAGACATAAACATGAGTGAGCTCTTCTTGAACATATCACCCTGGGCAAGGAAAACAACAGCAAAAATGAACAAGTGGGACTATATTAAGCTGAAAAGCTCTGTACAGCAAGACACCAACAATAGAACAAAAAGGAACCCTACAGTATGGGAGAATATATTTGTAAATGACAGATCCGATAAAGGCTTGACATCCAAAATATATAAAGAGCTCACATGCCTCAACAAACAGAAAACAAATAATCCAATTAAAAAATGGGCAGAGGAACTGAACAGACAGTTCTCCAAAAAAGAAATTCAGATGGCCAACAGACACATGAAAAGATGCTCCACATCGCTAATTATCAGAGAAATGCAAATTAAAACTTCAATGAGATATCACCTCACACCAGTAAGGATGGCTACCATCCAAAAGACAAATAACAACAAACGTTGGCAAGGCTGTGGAGAAAGGGGAACCCTCCTACACTGCTGGTGGGAATGTAAATTACTTCAACCACTGTGGAAAGCAATATGGAGGTTCCTCAAAATGCTCAAAACAGACTTACCATTTGACCCAGGAATTCCACTCCTAGGAATTTGCCCTAAGAATGAAGCAATCAACTTCAAAAAAGACAGATGCACCCCTATGTTTATCGCAGCACTATTTACAATAGCCAAGAATTGGAAGCAACCTAAATGTCCATTGGTAGATGAATGGATAAAGAAGATGTGGTACATATACACAGTGGAATATTACTCAGCCATAAGAAGAGGGCAAATCCTACCATTTGCAGCAGCATCGATGGAACTGGAGGGTATTATGCTCAGTGAAATAAGCCAAGCGGAGAAAGAGAAATACAAATGATTTCACTCATCTGTGGAGTATAAGAACAAAGGAAAAACTGAAGGAACAAAACAGCAGCGGAATCACAGAACCCAAGAATGGACTAACAGTTACCAAAGGAAAAGGGACTGGTGAGGATGGGTGGGAAGGAGGGATAAGGGCGGAGAAAAAGAAAGGGGGCATTATGATTAGCATGTATAGTGGGGGGGGCACGGGGAGGGCTGTGCGACACAGAGAAGACAAGTAGTGATTTTGCAGCATCTTGCTATGTTGATGGACAGTGACTGTGAATGGTATGTCGGGGGGACTTGGTGAGGGGGGAAGCCTAGTGAACATAATGTCCTTCATGTAACTGTAGATTAATGATACCAAAATAAAATTTTTAAAAAATAATTCATGATATACCAAATAGACATAAGGCACCCAATATTCATACGGCATTCAACTGGAATTCCATTAATAATATCCATTCTGGCCCATGTGTTCTCTTCCCAATAAGCTCTATAACTGTTCCTAAAAAAAAAAACAAAAAGGATGGAATATTACTCAGCCATAAGAAAAAAACATATCCTACCATTCGCAACAACATTAATGGAGCTAGAGGGTATTATGCTCAGTGAAATAAGCCAAGTGGAGAAAGACAAGTACCAAATGATTTCACTCATCTGTGGAGCATAAGACAAAGGAAAACTGAAGGAACAAAACAGCAGCTGAATCACAGAACCCAAGAATGGACTAACAGTTACCAAAGGAAAAGGGACTGGGGAGGATGGGTGGGAAGGGAGGGATAAGGGCGGGAAAAAGAAAGGGGGCACTATGAGTAGCGTGTAAAGTGTGGGGGGGCACAGGGAGGGCTGTGCAACACAGAGAAGACAAGTAGTGATTCTACAGCATCTTACTACACAGATGGACAGTGAGTGTGAAGGGGTTTGTGGGGGGGACGTGGTGAAGGGGGGAGCCTGGTAAACAATGTTCTTCATGTAATTGTAGATTAATGATTTCTAAATAAATAAATAAATAAAAGTATATTAGATGAAGTAGGTTAGACAGTAAGTGAACCTAGAAATCAGGGAA
Source organism: Manis javanica (assembly GCF_040802235.1). Taxonomy (NCBI): domain Eukaryota; kingdom Metazoa; phylum Chordata; class Mammalia; order Pholidota; family Manidae; genus Manis; species Manis javanica. The sequence continues at coordinate 2,392,558 of NC_133172.1, forward strand.
CAGAAATACAAAGAAGCTGAGGCACCAAGAAAAAGAGAATCTCTAGGAATGAAAGGATATTTAGAGAACTGTGTGAACAGAACAAATGGAGCAATGTTTGCAGTATACGGTTACCAGAAGAAGAAGAGAAAGGAGAGGGATAGAAACTGTCCGTGAGAAGGTAACTGTAGAGAATTTCCCAATATGGGGAAGGAGAGAGTCTCTCAGGCCATGGATGTGGACAGATCTCCCAACACAAGGTATGCAAGGAGGACAACACCAAGACATGTAATCATTAAAAGGGCAAAGATCATGGATAATGACAGAGTATTAAAAGCAGCCAGAGAGAGAAAAAAGATCACCTAAAAAGGAAAACCCATCAGATTATCATCAGACTTCTCAGCAGAAACCTTACAGTCCAGAAGGGCGTGGCATGATATATTTAATGCAATTAAGCAGAAGGGACTTGAACCAAGAATACTCTATTCTGGCAAGATTATCATTTAAATTTGAAGGAGGGATTAAACAATTTCCAGATAAGGAAAAGCTGAGAGAATTAACCTACCGCAAACTGTATTTTATGGGGACTGCTATAGATGCAAGTGTTTCTAAGGCTAACTACCTATCACTAGAAGAAAAAAACCATAGTAAAGAAAGTAGAACATTAATTACTCAGCAGATGCAAAATCAAATCAACCACCTCCAATGTCAGTCAAAGGACTGACAGAGAGCACACAATATGATACAAGGTGTATAAGAATGGAGGAGAAAGACAAAGAAGGGGGAAAAAAGGAACCTTTGGAATGCATTTGTAAGAGCATACTACGTGAATTAAATTAGCCTGTCAGACAGTAAGGAGGTTTCCCTTGAACCTTTGGTTACCATGAATCTGAAGCCTGCAATGGCAATTGGTACATACCCACTGATAACCCCATTAAATGTAAATGGTTTAAATGCACCAATGAAAAGACTTACAGTCACTGAATGGATAAGAAAAAAGAAGACCCGTCTATATGCTGCCTACAAGAGACTTCAAAACCCCAAAGACATACACACACTCAAAGTGAAGGGTTGGAAAAAGATATTTCATGCCACAAATAGGGAGAAAAAAGCAGGAGTTGCAGTATTTGTATCAGACAAAATAGACTTCAAAACAAAGAAAGTAACAAGAGGCAAAGAAGGACATCACAGTAATAAAGGGGTCAGTCCACAAAAGGATATGACCATTATAAATATCTCTGCACCCACCACAGGAGCACCTATATACGTGAAACAAATACTAACAGAATTAAAGGGGGAAATACAAAACAATCCATTCATTTTAGGTGACTTCAACACGCAATTCAGTCCAAAGGACAGATAAACCAGACAGAAAATAAGTAAGGAGACAGAGGCACTGAACAGCACCTTAGAACAGATGGACCTAACAGACATCTACAGAACACTCCACCCAAAAATCAGCATGATACACATTCTTGTCAAGTGCCCATTGAACATTTTCAAGAATACATCATATACTAGGCCACAAAAAAGAGCCTCGGTAAATTCAAAGAGATTGAAATTGTAACAAGCATGTTCTCAGACAAAATAGGTATGATACTAGAAATAAATTATGCAAAGAAAACAAAAAACCCATGAACACATGGAGACTTAATAACATGCTCCTAAATAATCAGTGGATTGATTACCAAATAAAAACAGAGATCAAGCAATATATGGAGACAAAATGAAGAATTACTCAATACTGTAAAATCTGTGGGATGGAGTGAATGCCGTGCTCAGAGGGAAGTATATTGCAGTAAGGCCTACCTCATGAAAGAAGAATAATCCCATAAGAACAGTCTAAATTCATAATTAATGAAAATAGAAAAAGAAGAACAGATGAGGCCCAAAGTCAGTAGAAGGAAGGACACAATAAGATTAGAGCAGAAATAAATACTATCGAGAAGAATAAAACAATAGAAAGAATCAATGAAAGCAGTAGCTGGTTTTTTGAGAAAATAAACAAAATTGATAAACCCCTAGCCAGACTTGGCAAGAGAAAAAGAGAGAGTCTACACACATAAGCAGAATCATAAATGAGAAGGGAAAATTCACTATGGACAGCACAGAAATACAAGTAATTATTAGAGAATACTATGAAAAATTGTATGCAAACAAATTGGATAACCTACAAGAAATGGACCACTTTCTAGAAAAATACAACCTTCCAAGGCTGGCCCAGGAAGAAACAGAAAATCTGAACACACCAATTACCAACAACAAAATTGAATTGTTAATCAAAAACTACCTAAGAACAAAACGCCTGGACCAGATGACTTCAGTGATGAATTTTACCAAACAGTTAGTGAAGAGCTGATACCCGTTCTCTTCAAAGTTTTCGAGAAAGTAGAGGAGGAAGGAACACACCCAAACACATTCCAGGAGGCCAGCATCACTCTAATACCAACACCAGGCAAAGACACCACAAAGAAAGAAAATTACAGATAAATATCCCTGAAGAACATAGATACAAAAATACTCAACAAAGTATTAGAAAACAATTCAAAAATGCATCAAAAAGATCATCCATACTCACCAAGTAGGATTTACTTCAGGGATGCAAGGATGTTACAACATTCCAAAAATGCATCAACACCGTCCACCACATCAACAAAAAGGGCAAAAACCACATGATCCTATCCATACATGCTGAAAAAGCATTTGACAAAATTCAACATCCATTCATGATAGAAACTCTCAACAAAATGGGTATAGAGGGCAAGTACCTCAACATAATAAAGGCCATATATGAGAAACCCACAGCCAACATCATACATAACAGTGAGAAGCTGAAAACTTTTCCTTTAAGATCGGGAAAAAGATAAGGATGCTCACTGTTCCCACTTTTATTCAATGTAGTTGTGGAGGTCCTGGCCATGGCGATCAGATAACATAAAGAAATGAAAGGCATTCAGATTGGTACGGAAGAAGTGAAACTGTCAGGGTTTGCAGAGGACATCATATTGTATGTAGAAAACCCTAAAGAATCCTCCCCAAAACTACTAGAACTAATAACTGAATTCAGCAAACTTGCAGGATACAAAATTAATATACAGAAATCTGTTGCATTCCTGTATACTAACAATGAACTAACAGAAAGAGAAATTTAAAAAAAACATTACATTCACAACTACATCAAAAGGAGTAAAATAGTCAGGATTAAACCTAACCAAGGAAGTGAAAGACTTATATCCTGAAACCTACAAGTCACTCATGAGAGAAATTAAAGAATTTATCAAGAAATGGAAATAAATATTATTTAACACTACATTGTACTCTTAAATTGAAAAACTATTACATCAACTATACTTCAATTAAGAACCAGAAAATGAGTATTTTAAGGAATAAATATTAAATATAGTCATAAAAAAAAGTATTCAAACTGTTGTAAAATAACGAGAATGACACATCAAGGTAAATAATTGGTCGTTAAGGTAGATGAAAAGCGTGAAGACATCTCAAGACATAACAACAGACAGGGAAAAAAATTCCTCAGTGTAAAGTGTGCTGGAGACCCTGGGGCAGGGAGTGCTTGTCCCAGGCCTGGGGACACTGGGCTCGCAGATGAGGCCCCACAGGGTACACAGAAGGGCAGGCAGCAAACTTCCCAGTCACGTGGGAACATTCTAGACTCTAGGACCACGTGGTCCCTGTCACGCCCATGCAATGCTGCCTTCCTGGGTGCAAGCAGCCAGACGACAATGGGAAAACCAGTGGGGCTGGGTTCCAATAAAACTTTATTTAGAAACACAAGCAGCCTGACCTCAGGGCAGGGATTGCTGAAGCCTGAATTGGGGGTTAGGTGCTGGGTCAGGGGGTTCTCTTCATCACAGTAAGGGCATGTGCCCCCACTGACAGCATGGCTGGGGTGTGGGTGCACAGCGGCCTGGAAGGAAGGCACCAAGGGGCGGGGGTGGGACATTCATGGAGAGAGCAGGGGTGTGCAGGAGGAAGCGTTTGTTTTAGGGGAATCCAGAGGGAAGGAGCTGCTGGCTGGCAGGGCTGCGTCTGCAGCTTGAGTGGGGGGTTCTTCGTAAGAGCAGTGACAGGGAGGCCGGTCTGGATGCCTGGGGTCGCGTGCAGAGGGGGCGGCAGCTAAGTGCACTTCTAGGTCCCAGGAGAGGGTCGCATGCCCAGCGTGTGGTGACGTTCCTGTGGAGCAGGTGAGCGTGTGCAAGGAGGTGCGCACGTCAGGGAGAGGCTTGGGACTTATTCACCAAACCTCTTTTTATATAGGATTTTTTAAGACATACTTTTTTGGAGTTGATACACAACATTATATTGGTTTCAAAGATACAACATGGTGATTTGACTGTTTTCCACATTATTTAGTCCTCACCACAGCTAGTGAGGTTACCACCCGTCAGCACAGGAAGATGTGACGGAATCCCCGACTGCGTTCTCCGTGCTGCACGTTCACCCCCGTGACTGATTTATATCATGACTGACACTCTGTGCCCCCGTATCGCCTCTGCCTGTGTTGCCCCCGACGCGGACCCGCCCCCGTGGTAACCACCAGTCGCCTCTCTGCGTCTGATTCACCTGCTGTTCTGTTCATTTGGTTTTGTTTTGTTTTCAGAGAAAACACATGTAAGTGAAACCAAACTTATAGGCGAACCTGCCCATCATTGAGAAAACACCACTGTGAGGACAGGATTCTGATCCAGTGAGTGTGATATGAGGAAACACTACTGAGCAGGTTTCTATTTCCTGATCAAAGTAAGAGGCGCTTGTACACACGTGAGTAAAGGTATTTGAAACCAGCCATGTCCGTGTCCTGAGGATTGAACTGTTGCTAAGTATTTGGTGGGACAGTCTCTGCCCTGATTCGAAATGCACATTCACCACAAAACACACCCCCCCAGTTCTAATTCAGCATGACAATAAAAGAGGGGCCACACCCATAACAAGAAAAGCATTCTCAGGATAGTGTGTTCTCTCCTTTTGAAATGGTTAAGCGCAGTTCCCAGGACATTTCTTAGGACAGGACCGCCTTCCCCCTGGTGGGATTGGGGCGCAGAGCAGTGAGGGGAGCAGGAGGGGGACCACGGCCACTGCACCCAGGAGGGAATCTCAGTGTCAAACTGTTAAGGAGCGAGGGCCGAGGACCCCAACCTCCTGGGACGACCAGCCCCCAGATCATATGCTGATGATCAGCGAGCTCGCCCTGTGGATCGCGTCTGGGACGGGGACAGACCCGGAGGGGAAGCCCAGGACACAGTGAGGGGGGCCCCTGTGCACTGCGTGTCTGCCACCCGGTTACCGCTTCCACCCTGACCGGATGCCCCCACGGGAACGGGAAACTTTCTCTCTGCTCAGCTGCTCACGGAGACTTTCCAGTAATTGCCAGCACTTGTCACTAATCGCCCGCCAGGCTGGAGGGTGACGGCACTGGGGTGGGATTCGCTGCTCGCTGGAGACGCCCTGAGCCTCCGAGCAGACGGTGTCTCCAGGACTAGCCAGGACGTGGTAAGGCGCCCCCGTGGGGACGTCAGGTCCGGGAGCCCCTGCCCTATAAGTACGGCCCCTCCTGACTGACGTCCCTGCAGAAGCTCAGGAGCAGAGCCTGCAGGTAGGTGCCTCCCCGCGGTCAGGGAGCCAGCAGGGAGGGGTCTCCCCAGGAAGGACACAGAGCCTGGCCGGGGGTCCCAGGATCGCACAGCGCCCATGCCAGGTGCACTGCTGCCCTTCCCAGACTGAATGGGCAGGAGGATGCTGGGCACACATTTTCCTCTTTGAAATCCCATGCAATGCAGTATCTCAGGGATATCTGCCCAGGTGTCTGTGGGATTCCTGTGTGTGTTGTGTTGTGTGTAAATGTTGCTCATGTATTTATGTCTGGATTTGAACTGGGAAACCGCCTGTGCTTCCTGAAGCTGAGGGGGCAGGCGGAGAATGAAGCGTTATAGAGAGATGAGAAGAGGTTTATTTTGAAAATGGTGTGAATGTTGGAAATAAGCCATGTACAGGGCTTTTATTTAATGAGAAATAGGAATTTGACCCATAAACTCTGCAATGACTAATTTCACTGTAGTTGAAAATATGGTGGAATGTGCCCTGGGCCAAGCACATCTGTCTGAATGTCTGTCCCCCCAAGATGCACACGTTGCAGTCACAGCCCCAGAGACGACAGGAGGCTAATGGGCAAACGGTGCTCACAGGACAGACACAACGGCCTTCAGTTTATTTTAGCAAAGCACAGCTGTGTCCTCAGCAAAGTGGAGGGAGGTAGGGCTTCAGAGTCCCCAGTTTTCTCCAGAACTGTTTGCACCCACTTGCCCAAGGACATGGGGAGTGACCTGCGCACGCTGTTCCCCGTGCCTGTGGGTGGAGATGGCCCCTGGGCAGCAGGCCCTGGGTGTGGGGTCCTGGGATGGCACGGGCCACCTTCCGTGGAGGCCCCTGGCTCTGGCTGTGCTGGGGCCCGTGTGACAGTGGGGCGGTGCTCAGGGTCTGTGCGGGGCATGCGTGTATGTCTGCCTTCTACCTGAATGGCTGGTGTAAAATGAAGCCCTGCGTGTGGGCGATGTGTGTGCCCATATTATGCACCACCTCAGTGTGACCAAAACCCTTCCCAGGGACCCTCAGCCCAGAGGAAGGTGCCTGGGCAACGTGGAGATGGGCAGGGGCCACCTGTGTTCTCGGGAGTCAGGGGCCTGGCCGGAGGCCAGAGGGTGTGTGGAATCAGGGCTGAGAGTCAGCTCTGCTCCCACAGAGGAGCTGACTGTCCACTCCAGAGATAATGGAGGTGCTCAGGCCACTGCAGTAAAGAGAGTCTGAGAAATGACAATTCCTAGGCGTCTGTCCAGCAGGGGCTGATCGGGGGAAGGCGGGGAGGCAGCCCTGGGGCCGTCAGGGCGGGTAAGGACGCTCAGCAAACAGGGAACCCCGGCTCACGCATCGCGGATGGTGTTACTTTGAGCGAACTCACTAAGATTAACAGTAGGAAATGTAAGTATTCTACTGTAACTCATTTTTCCCTTCCAACGCCCTCCTTTCTCTGTGTAGACCCGCCTCTGACCCACGGCATCTTCCTGCTCCAAAGGGCTTCCTGCACCGTCCTGCGCGGCAGGCCCAGGGCACCAAACCCCGTTTTCCTTTGAGCCTTTCCTTCTCCTTCGCTTCTGATGGATAATGTCACAGGGCCCAGAAACCACGTCGGTGGGGTTTTTGTCTCACCGCTAGTATTTCCCTCCACTCCCCTCTGCTCGCATGGTGTCCACGGAGCAATTGGATGTAAATCCTCTCCATGCTGTTTTGTAGGAAAGTTGTTTTTTTCTCTTACATTTTAAAGAAATGTTTTAATCCACAATGTCCCCCACGTTCCAATGTTATCTGTGGGGGGAGTTGAGGGGGTTTTGTTTTGTGCTGTTTTCTGTTTTCACTGCATTTCTCCTGCTTGGTGTCTGCAGGGCGTCCCTCGGCTCGGCTGCGGTGCTGACATCCCGGGGGGAATCCGCTGTCGCTGTGCGCTTGTGTGTCTCTGCTGCTCCTTCTCTGCAAGTCCAGCTATGCAGTTACCCCTCGGTGTTCATCCCACAGTCCGGGGATATTCCGACCTGGGTTTTCTCTCATCTCTCTTCTGTTTGTTTTCCAGTTTGGGAGTTTCTGTCAACACGTCCTTACACTCAGTGGTACGTGCCTCAGGCATCTTCAGTCTATGCACAGGCCCATCACAGGCCCTGTGGTTTCTCTTACAGTGTTTTGTTTTCTCCATCATTTTGTCTTGGTTGTTAGCCTTCCCTTCCTCTGCTCAGTTACCAGCCCTTCTCACGTGCTGTGTGCTTCACCCATCAGAGCTCATGGCATCTCAGTTACAGGTGCTTTAAACGTTGGTCTGATAATCTGACATTCCTCCACATCTGCACCTAAGGCGATTGCCGTGTTCCAAACCATTGTTACTGTGCCTTTTAGTCCGCCTTGTCACTGTTACTCCTGGTGGACCTGATGTGGAGGATTGAGGAACTTCTCTCATCATCCTTTCAGATGTGTGGGAGGTGTTGTGTGAAGGTACCACCTTTGCTGCTGGGATGAGGCTTCAGTGACTGGGGAGCGTGTGCCCCGGGGCTGTGAACTGCACAGGGACCTCTCAGCCTTGTCTCCTGTAGACAGGACAGGATGGCTACAGGGACTGGGCCTGGGTATCCCCTTCTCCAGGGCACTGGGCTCTGATCACACCCCAGCAGGTTAGGCCTCAGGCCGGAGTGTCCTGGGGGAAGGGCTTGTTGAGAAGAACTCAGCGCTCTCCTGTTTTTAAAAATCATCTTTCACCCGCTGTGAAAAAAGCCCAATTGGGAAGTTCTCTGATATTTACTGAGGGAACTGGTGCAACGCCTGGAGGTGAAACACACAAAATGAGCTCATCCCTTATTACTTGGTCTCCCTGGAGAATCTCGGTCTCAGACTTTGCACCCTGAGTCCCCAGCCCCTTGCAGACTACAGGGTGAGATTCCCTGCCCGTACCACAGCTCTGGTGGTGGTCTCCTCTCAGGGTCTCAGATCCAGGAAGTCTTGATGGCCTCTATTCACTTCCCCTCTTTCCCATCAACAAAGCAGTGATGCCCCAGGGGTCCTCAACTCTCTTACAGATCTGCGAATTTTCATATTTTTGGTTCTTAAACTATTGTTAGAATGTAGTGGTGACTTCTGAGCACATTACATGAAAAGCCAGATAGCAGAAATAGCTACTGATTTTGTAAACTTATTTTGTATCTGCTCACTCTATGGATTATGGTTCCAAAGTGTGTAATGAAATTAGTTTGATAATATTACAATCTCAGCAATATTTTTGAACTCTCCACTTCATGGTTGTAGGTGAGCCATCCGTACGATAGGCAGGTGACCTGGGTCTGTCAGGGGAGCAGCACGTGCCCTTGTCCCTTGGGGCACAGTCACACTTGGGACAGGCTATGGGCACCTATTGGACAGCAGCATGTGGAACACCACAGACGGTTCCTCATTAGAAGGACTGTACATTCTGGAAAACCAGAAAATAAAGTTAAATAAATACAAAATAATATTGTTGCAAACAGTAACTGGCATCAGGTGTATGTCCTCCAGGTAAAGCCATCTCTACAGAGGACGAAGTGTCTCCGTTTGCAGGAGAAGAAAGGGACAGGATCCTTCCCAATGCTGGTTATGTAAGAAGGCTGCTGACGTTACCACCAGCACAGCCCCCTCTGTCTCCGTGCCTCTCTGCAGCCCTCTCCATGCCTTTTCAGAAACATGTCCTAAGAGGCACAGGGAAAGTCACTCTGAAAACCACCTTTCTGGTACAGATTGGATTTGGGACGCTGGCCAATGTCACCCTCTTCTTCCATAATGTCTCGTCAGTCTTGAAATGCCGCAAGCAGAGACCCACACATGTGGTTCTCACCCACACGGCCTTGGCCAATCTCTTGGCTCTTCTCTCCTCTGGGATTCCCCACACAATGGCGGATTTTCTTTTGAGCAACTGCCTGTCCAGTCTTGGGTGTAAAGTTGTATATTATACACAGAGAGTGGCTCGCAGCTGCACCCTGTGCTGCACCTGTGTCCTGAGCACCTGCCAGTTCTTCACACTGTTCCCTGGGAGAGTGGAGTGGATGATGCTCAGGAAAACCCCCAAGGTCACTGGTCCTTCCTGCTGTGTCTGCTGGGTGTTTGCTGCCTTAACAAATACCTATATTCTCTTGAAAATCACTGATGCACAGAATACAGGAAATGATACCAACACACAGGGCAGGTGGTTCTGCTCATCTTCATTTACCAGGGCAGGTGTTGCCATCATGTTATTATGTCCAGATGCCATGTTTATTGGCCTCATGGTCTGGGCCAGCGGCTCCGTGGTGGGTCTCCTACGCAGACATCACCAGAGGGTGCAGCATATTCACACCCCCAAGGGCCCCCACAGCTGCCCCCCAGAGACCAGAGCCGCCCACACCATCCTGATGCTGGTGGTCACCTTCGTCGTCTTCTACATGATGAATTTGGTTTTTACTTTATACATCACTTTGTTTCTAGACCTTCAGCTCTGGTTGATACACACATGTAATGTTTTGGCTTTGTGTTTCCCCACTGTGAGCCCCTTCCTGCTGGTCCTTAGGGACCCCAGAACTCCCAGGCTTTGCTCTTGAATAGATAGAACCCACTGATGAGAGAGTAAAGAGATAGAAGTCAGCTTCTGTACCATCCCTGATTATATATGTACTAATCATTTACCTGTTAACCATTTTTATAATTTTGTCATGTTTAAAGTATACATAACCTCATAGTCATGACTTAACCATCTCTGAGTGCACATCATTGGCATTAAACACATTCCCTATGCCTGTGACCATCACCGCTGCCTATACCCAAGGGTTTTCATCATCCCCAAGCAACTGTGGACCCATTAAAACAGTACCTCCCATTTCCTCTCTTTCTCAGATGCCCCTAAACTCTTTGAGTCCCCAGTTCTTGCCGGTTCTAGGAACCCCATGTCAGTAGAATCATACAGCACTTGTCCTTCCGTGCCTTATCTCAGTAAGCAATAGTTTTCAAGGTCATTCCATGTTGCAGCATGTGTCTAGATTTTGGCTGTAATCTATTCCATGACATTTTGTTTATCCATTCATCTGCGCATGAGCACTTGGGTTGTTTCCACCTTTGACTATTGAAGATAGCCCTGCACTGAACATTGATGTACATACATCTGTCAAGTCCCTGCCTTGAATTCTTGTAGATATATACCTAGAGGGTGAAATTTCCATGTCAGATGGCACTTCTATGTTTAACCACTTGAGAAGTCAGAAACTTTTCCAAAGCTGCAGCATCATTTCACATTCCCACCAGCAATGCACAAGGGGGTCAGATTCTCCACATCCTCTCCAACACTTATTTTCCATTTTCCATCCTAGCAGGTGTGCAGTAGTATCTCATTCTGGTTTTGATTTGCATTTCCCTGGTGATTAGTGATGTGGCACATCTTTTCATGTGTCTGTTGGACAACTGTATGTCTTTTCGGGAAAATGTCTCTTCAGATCCTCTGCCCATTTTTAAAATTGTATTATTTGTTTTTTGGTGTTGTTGAGTTGTACAAGTTCTTCGTATATTTTTGTTATTAGTCTCTTCTCAGATGAGTTATTTGCAAATACCTCTCCCTCTCAATAGCTGCCTTTTCATTTGTTGATGGTTTTCTTGAAGCTTTTAAGTTTGATGTCGTCCCAGTTGCTGATTTTTGCCTTTGCTGCTTTTGCTGTCTGTGTCACATCCAATAAATCATTGCAAGGACCAATGTCAAGGAGCTTCTACTGTATGTTTTCTTCTGAGAATTTCATGTCATCAGGTCTTATGTTTAAGTCTTTAATCCATTTTGAGTTACGTTTTGTGAGTGTTGTAAGGTAGGGGCCTGATTTTTCTGCATGTGTTTATCTTATTTTCCAACACAACATGTTGAAGAGTCTACCCTTTAGGGAGTGTCTTTGGCTCGCTTGTCAAATATATTGACCATACGTGTGAGAGTTTATTCTGGGCTCTCTATTCTCCTCTGTGAATGCGTTTTTATGCTAGCACCATGCTGTTTTAGTTTCTATAGGTTTGTAGTATATTTTGAAACCCCCAAGTTTGATACCTCCAGGTGTGTTCTTCTTTCTCATGATTGCTTTGGCTATTTGTGTTTTTTTGTGGTTTCACACAAACTTCAGGAATATTTCACTATTTCTATGAAAGGTATCAGTGGAATTTTGATCCGGATTTCAGTGAATCTATAAATTAAGTTTGGCTGGTATAGACACTTTACTGATATTAATCGTCCCAATCCAGGAACACACTCTTTCTCTCCATTTGGTTGCTTTCTCCCTATTGTTTCATCAAGGTCGTGGAGTTTTCATTGTACAGTTTTCATTTTCTTAAATGTACTCTCAAGTAGTTCATTATTTTTGATGCTACTGTGGGATAGTTTTCTTCCTTTTTCTCAGATATTCTGTTGTCAATGTATAGAAATGCAACTGGTTTCTGTATGTGACTTTATATCCTACAATGTTATTGAATCCATGGATCAGCTCCCACAGTGTTGTTCTGCGTCAGTCCTGAGGGTTTTCTGTATAGAAGAGCGTATCATCCTCAGACAGAGACGGTCTCACTTCCTCCCTTCAGACATGGACGGATGTCATTCCTTCATCCTGCCCACCTGCTCTCGCTGGGGCTCCTTTGAGTAAGAGTGGCGGGAGGGGTGCCCCTGACCTGTCCCTGGTCTCAGAGGACAGGCTCTCAGCTTTCCACCGTCCAGTATGTCAGCTGTGGGTGTGTCATATGTGGCCTTTACGGTGCTGCGGTATGGGCCTTCTGTACCCAATTTCTTGAGGGTTTTAATCATGAAAGGATGTTGTATTTTATACACCAACACGTCTGTGTACAACTCCCAGGTCCCTGGGTACAGCATCGGGACAACAGTGCCTGTTGATTCCATCTTCGTAGTTCTTAAAGCTATAAAGGAGATCCTGTCAGTTATTACAGGCTGTGACCCATTGTTCATTTACAGTTTATTCCAAAAGGCATACGTGGGATACTGGAGAATAACCCTCTCTCCAGCCTTTCCAACAGTTCTGTGGGCACTTAAGATCTTTGCAAGGATCTTAAATCAATGGAGAAAATAAACAATTCATAAGAAACTACACAACTAATAAGCAACGGGAGACAACTGGGCACATTGCTGGCACTGTCACCTACAGCTGAGTGCCAAGGTGGTCAGAGGGCCTCCTGAGTCACACTGGGAGGCCCGTGGGGGACGCCCTGGACATCACGGCCCGGGGAACCAGGAGAGTCCTTGAGGGGAGTCGTTCAGGGTCCGACCCTGAGAGACACCGTGGCCGGACCCTGCTGTGACTCCTTAGTCATCACACGCTCTTTAAGAAAAGACTTTATTATGTATTAAAATAATAACAAACCTAAGGGAGCTTGGAAAATAGAATGTGGATTCCTGAGTGAAGGAGCACATACCGACGTGGTTCTCACGGGTCTGGGGTAGAAAGTGAAGATTTTAATAATTAAAGGATCAGAAGAGGGTGAAGGAGGGGAAAGCAGATCGGGACGGGAAAGGAGAGTCACGAAGGGAGAAGCGGGGGTGTCTGAAGGCAGAGACTCGGGGGCCAGGAGGATTCTGGGGCCCAGTGAGGCAAGGGGGTGCTGTGGGGCGGACGAGCAAGCGCCCTGTAGTGTCCCACCCACCAGGCAGACCTCAGCTGCTTCCCGGGCCGCACACGCCCAGAGCTGGGGAGGCCCTGTGCCCGCCCAGGGCCGCTGCTGGCCGGGGCGCTGCCTGCCTGGCCTCCTGCCGCAGACCTCTTCTCCCCCCAGGCCTCTGTGCCGTCCAACCCATGACCGTTCGCCCCCAGGACTCTCCTGGGCCCACGCTGCCCACGGCCGGAATGGGCACCCAGTCAGCTCAGCCCTCAGGAGACCCATCCAGCTGACCCCAAACTTGGGGCATCTGGTCAACTCAGTAACACTTTCATTCTTGCGATCGGGTGAGTACATACGTACTTTCCAATTAGGGGTTTTGTTTTCTTTGGGCAAATTCCCAGCAGTGGAATTACTGGGTCATATGGTAGTTCTATTTTTAGCTTTTTGAGGAACTTCCATAATGTTTTCCGTAGTGGCTACACCGATTTGTGTTCCCACCAACAATGCACAAGGGTTCCCTCTTCTCCACATCCTCTCCAAAACTTGCTATTTCTTATCTCAGTAGTAGCCAGTCTGACTGGTATGAGGCGATACCTCTTTGTGGTTTTGATTGGTATTTCCCTCATGATTAGTTGTTGAGTATCTTTTCATGTATCTGTTGGTCATCTGTATGTTGTCTTTGTAAAAATGTCTATTTGGATTCTCTGCCTGTTTTTTATTTGAAGTACTCTTTTGGTGTTGAGTCGTACAATAATTGGATATATATATATATCATTTGAAAATACCTTTTCTCATTTAGTAGGTTGTCTTTTCATTTTTTTGATGGCTTCATTTTCTGTGCAGAAGTTTTTTCGTTTGATGTAGTCCCATTTCCCTAGGTTGGTAAGGCATATACAGAAAAATATTCAAGAGTCTACTGCCTATCTTTTCTTCTATGAGTTTATAGTTTCAGGTCATCTATTTAGGAAACTGATACCACGTTTTGCTGGTAATAAAATTTGACCTTTCAAGCCAAAATTATAACTGTGAAAAACTGGTATCCACCACAATACGTTATCTATTTTCCCCATACCGACTTTTCCAGTGAGATAAATGAAGGTATTATAGAAAAGGCTTTAAAATATTATATAATAAAATATGGAAACATTTAGAAGATCTGCATACTCGGTGAACTAATATTTCCCAAATGACTAATGCAAGATGTTATACAATTGTCCATGAGTAAAGAACCTATTCAAATGCAAGACTGCCCTATAAGTTTTATGTAACAGAGATCATTGATCTGATTTCTGATTGTACATTGCAGCCAACCATGAAGAACTTGCCATATCCACAGACTCACTGCAACCTGTAAAAAAAATTCAATGTCATTCTTTACAGAAATAGAAAAAACTGTCCTATAATTTGTATGAATTTACAAAATGCCCTGAAGAGCCCAAGCAATCTTTTTTTGTCTTTGTCCCAAGCAATCTTGAGAAAGAACAAAGCTGGGGGGATCACACATTCTCATTTCAAAATATATTACAAAGCTAATGTAATCAAAACAGTATAGTACTGACTTTAAAACAGACATATAGACCAGTGGAATAGAAGAGAGAACACAGAAAAAATTCACACATTTATGGCCAGCTAATTTCCCACCAGGGTGCCAAGAACACACAGTGTGGAAAAGACAGTCTCTTCAATAAATGGTGATGGGAAAACTGAAGAGCAGAGTCGGACCTGTATCTCACATCACATAAAAAAGTCAACTCAGAATGACTTAGTGACTTAAATGTGACACCTGAAACTCAAAGCCCGAGAAGGGAACATGAGGAAAAAACTTCTTGACACTGGTCTTGGCAATGACTTTTTGGATATGACACTGAAAGCACAGGTAACAAAAGCAAAATAGACAAGCGGGGCTGCATCAAACTGGAGAGCTTTCAGACAGCAAAGGAAACAATGGAGTGAAAAGGCGACCCACAGAGGGGGAGCGAATACATGCAGAACTCATATCTGATAAGGGGTTAATATCCAAAACACACAAGGAACTAGCAAGCAGCAATGAAACGGCAAACAACAAACAAACAAACAACCCAATTTAAAAAGGAGAAAAGGACCTGAATAAGCATTTCTCCAAAGGTGACGTACAAATGTCTGACAGGTACATAAAAAGGTGGTCCACGTCACTACTCACCAGCAAAACACAAATCAAAACCTCAGTGAGATATTACCTCACACCTGTTAGGATGGTTATTAAAAAAAGAGACAAGTATTGGCAAGGGTGTGGGGAAAAGAGACCCCTTACATCCTGCTGGAGGGAATGTAAGTTGGTGCAGCCTCCATGAAAAACAATACTTATAATCCAGAAAAGGATTTTCAGCTCCTAAGAACTCTAAAACCTGTCCAACTTGAAGAACCCCGAAACCTACCTAATTTATTCCCCTTCATCCCTGAGTCCATCTTAGATACAGTAGCTCCAAATGCTTAGAAATGGGGTTCCACAAGTATGGCGTCAGAGCTGGAAAAGTTATTCAAGGATTCCCAGTTTCCATGTCCCTTTTTTGAAAGAAATAGTAAACGGGAGAGGGCTTTCCGAGATCAGACCGCACATTTCCCTACAGCTTAGGGCGAGGTCACCTTGAGTTCCATGGGACACTCTCGCCGGTCTGTGAGCAGAGAGGGTGAGATCCAGGACCAGGTACCAGTTAAGGCATAAGCGGATCAGGGACGAGAGAGCTGACACGGCAGCACAAAGGAAGAAAGGTGAGATACAGGCTTCTTTCAAAAGATACCCTTTTGACGACTCTACTAGCTGTGAAAGGACCGTGGGGCTTCGATTCATTTCCCCCAATTCATATTGCCCACTGATAAAGGAATCGTACTTCATACTTTTTCTCCATGCATTTGGACCTTTTATTACTTCATATGATGTTTTCATTACTCTTGGGAACAGTGTAAGAAGTGGTTGACTTGATCGAGTCACAGAACAATAGGAATGACACGCCAAAATTCGACTTTTCCTGCATCTGGGTCAGACACGTTTTATGAATATGATTGAAGGCATTTCTGACACACTATGGTTCGAGCCTAAACTTTCTGGGCATGTGGAAACAGATGAAATGCCAAGTAAAGTTGGGTATCATTGAAACTGACAGAGCGAACATGTATCACCAAGATCACCGCTGTCTTTCCTGCCTTCCTTGTTAGCCCAAGATGGATCCGTGAAGACCAGTCTGGTATTTTCCTCTTTTGCCGTCATCAGCAACTTCATGGTTTTTGCATGCATGTAATTTATTTGAAGTCTGAGAAAATACCCAGGGAAGGTTCTCGTAATGTCACATGCTCTGCTTCAACTTTGTTGCGTCAGTGACTCATCCCCATGCATCATTCTTTGGGAATTCTTGGGAGTCTTGCATCTGGGAGGCTGCCTCTGAGGAGGAGGGAAACCTTCTCTAGACTCAAAGCCGTCACTATGGTAGATAGAAAACTCTCCATTATGCTTTGGAGCATGAGGCAAGAAGCCCAGCGGAAGAGTAGTTTGAAGTTAATGGTGACCATTGACACTGGGCACTCAATGCTTTACATGCATATATCAATACACCCTCACAATGCATGAAACCATCAATGCCGTTATAGACTACAGCACTGAGGGTCAAACTTTTATCTAAAATATGTGTATATGGCTAGAGAACAGAGGGGCACTTACTCCAGGGCCCATGCTCATACATTTGATTCAGTCTCTTCAAATCAAGGACAGGGATTCATAGTCATATTTCATTTGTGCCCCCTATAGATGTGAATGTCCCAGTTAGCATGTAGGTAAAAATATCTTTACAACCTGAAATATATTCATTTCTTCCATTTGATTTTATTGAATGCCCGGGTGCCAGGATACAACACCGAAGTGAGGGAACAGTCCCTGCCACCAGGGAACTTATATTCTAGTGGAAGGAGATGCAATAATCAGAATAAACATATTCTATGGTATATAAGAAGATGAGAAAAGCCTTGGGGAAAAATAAAGAGCAGAACGAATATAAGAAAGCGTGCAGTGTTTGAGGGGGCCCTTCTATGCATCTCAAAGTTTTGCTCAATATCCATATTTGTAAAAAAGTATTTAGAGAAGATAAGGGAAAACAACTCATATGGAGTCCTAAGTACACTGAGTTTGTGATCTAATTTAAACTGCCAGAGTTCTAAGATAAACATCCCCATGTTCCAGTTGATTAAACTGGGGGCACCTGAGAAATGAATCGCCCTCTCTGCACCTGATCAATGGTAAAAATCCAGCATGTTTGTACTTTGTGTCTAGTTGAATGTTCAGAAACATGAAAATTGTTTTCCTTTAAGAAAACAAAGCGGTTGTTCAAAATAGTCTCAAAAACTCCTAGAAATAAAAAAAAAAGGAAAGGACCTTATATTGGTCTTGGTAAAGATTTTATGGATAGCACACTATGGGCAAAAAAGCAAAAGAAAAGTGAGAATTCATCAAACAAAAAATTTCCTTACAGCGAAAGAAACAACCCACAAAATGAAAAGGCAACCTATGGAATGGGAGAAAATATTTGTCAACTCTGTGCTAAGGGGTTAATACCCAAATATGTAAAGAATTCATACAGCTCAAGAGCAAAAATAATCTGACTTAAAAGTAGACATTTTTCCAAGGAAGATATTTGAATTCCCAACAAGCACGTGAAAAGGTGCTCAGCATCACAGATGAGCAGGGAAATGCGGATCAAAGCCACAGGGAGACGCTGCCCCCCACCTTTCAGGAATGAGACACAAAGGCTCAAGAACACAGTATCTGAAATGGGACATGCAATGGAGAGATTGAAAAGCAGATTAGATGAAGTACAGGAGACAGTAAATGAAATAAAAATTAGAGAACAGGACTACAAAGAAGCTGAGGCATAGAGAGAGAGAAAAGGATGTCTTGTCAAAAAGACAAGAGATCAAGTGTTGGTGAGGATGTGGAGAAAAGGTAACCCCTCTACACTGTTGGTGGGAATGTAAATTGGTGCAGAGATATGGAAAACAATATGGAAGTCCGATAAAAGTTAAAAATACAACTACCATATGATCCAGCAATCTGCTTCTGGGTATATACTCGAAGGAAATGAATCAGTATCTCAAAGAGACATCTGCACCCCCATGTTCACTGCAGCATTACTGACAATACCCAAGACATGGAAACACCCAAGTGTGCATCAACAGATGAATGGATAATGATGTCACACACACACACTGAACTATTATTCATCCATAGAAAGAAAGAAATCCTGCCGTTTGAGACAACATAGATGGACCTCGAGGGCATCATGCTAAGTGAGAAGTCAGACAAAGACAAGTACTGTATGATCTCACTCATATGTGAAATTTAGAAAAACTGAACTCATAGAAACAGAGCAGCATGGTGGTTGCCAGGGGCTGAGGGTGGGGAGAATGGTTGAAGATGGGTGAAGAGTACAGATTTCCATTTGTAAGGTGAATAAGTTCTTCGGTATGTAATGTACAATGTGATGACTATAGTTCACAATACTGTATTGCATTCTTGAAATTTGCTAAGAGTAGATCTTAAGAGTTCTCACCACACACATGGAAAAATTGTAACAATGTAAGGTGATGGATATGTTAACTAACTTACTGTGGTTATCATTTCACAACATATCAAGTCATTACCCTGCACACCTAAACTTATACAATGTTATATGTCAGTCATATCTCAATAAATCTGGGGGAAAATACTGACCCAATGAAAACCTGAAAAAAGAAAACAAAGCAGGTAGAAATGGAATGCTAAATATTGTCCGTTTCTAGATCCATGGACACAGTGTGAATGGAAATTGTGGTTGGCAGCCTCTGAGATGATTTGCAATGATCCTCACCTATAGTGGTCGCTCTTGAGTAGAGGTGGGACCTGTTCTAGCCCCTAACCAATAGGCAGAGTGATGAGATGACCGTCCCTTGGCGAGCTTACATAAGAATGTTCCTGCTGCCTTGCTAACAAGCTACTGCCCTGCAGAATTTAATGAAGTAAGCGTCCGTCTTAGAGAGGCCCACATAGCAAGGCCCTGAGGGTCACTTCCAATCAACAGCCATCTAGGTACTAAGGCCCTCAGTCCAATGCCCCAACAGGAGTAAGCTTTTCAACAACACATGGGCCTCCAGGTAGACTATTTCCTAGTCAAGCCTTAAGATGTGACCTCAGCCATGGGTGTCATCTTGATTGCACTCTTGTGAATGACCTCAAAGAAGAGGATCAGCTAATTTGTGACTGGATTCCCAATCCACACAGATTGAGATAATAAACATGTGCTGCTAAGCCTTGAGTTTGTGGTAATTTGTTCTGCAGCAATAGTTACCTGATACAGAAAGGAGGAGAATCTGGGCTTTATAAGAAGGAATTGAAGACCCAGGATTTGGAGCTACACAATGGCAGGCTGAGAAATGAACCTTTTTTCCTTTTCTAGAAATAACAGATGCATCCAAACAGGGGAAGGTAGGAAGACAGAAAATACATAAATATACAATAATTTTAATCCCATGTCAGGTACAAGTAATAGAATTGTTCGTTTTTACTTATCATGACCGGGTCCTAGGTTCTAAGCATTCTACATGTAGTGTTAATCTCCCAACAAAGACTGTTCTAACTATTTATTAGGTATCTGTAGCTGACACTGGGAGTCATCAGCATCTCATGTGCCCTGAACCATCTCACCACAGAATTTTCCCCATCACTTTACGAAAAGAGCATCCGTCTTGCGCAGCTGTGCAGAGTATACAGTCTGTGTGTCCTAAGCCCTCAAGAAAAGTGCAGTTTCTTCATCACCCAGCTCATCTCCAAGCAAACTGAGATTTTCGGAGTTTTGCTGCTGCTAAGAACGGAAGCAAGAGACTCACGGCAGGCCCGGTAACATGCACTCCTCTAGCTCTTAGCAGGACGCGCGTGAGGGAGACGGGACCCAGTCCCTGGGGAGAAGTGGCCGGCAGAGCACACAGGTATGGACTGGATGTTCACCAAACACCCTCCTCACAAGGTTCAGTAAACGTGAATCTACCAGCGAGTACAGCAGCGCCTCCAACCCCAGACCGTGCTCCCTGAGAGTTCT
This sequence comes from Manis javanica, assembly GCF_040802235.1. Lineage (NCBI taxonomy): Eukaryota > Metazoa > Chordata > Mammalia > Pholidota > Manidae > Manis > Manis javanica. The sequence continues at coordinate 2,412,813 of NC_133172.1, forward strand.
CATTCCCCAGCCCACCTCCTTTGGTATTAACCCTTCTTCGGCTTCTCCAAACTCCAGAGAGGGAGCTTCCCCACCAGATACCTAACCAATGTTCTCTAACTTGCATTTCGGATGTCTCAAAGCATTACACAACAGCTCGACCCCTGCAGCCCCTATATTATTGCTTGCAAGCTCCAGGATCCTGAGGGTCAGATTGTCACTCAAAGCTGAGGCAGTATCTGCACAGACACCACTTTGACAAAACAGCCATTCAGCCTGCAAAAGATATACATGAGCTGGAACCACGACCACCTGTCTCAAAGTGGAAAGTGTTCCTGGCCTCATCTCATGGCATCAACAAAGACGTGACTATGAGAAAAAGAGTAACAGTCACGTACGTAGACCATTTATAACAAACCAGGCTGCATTCAAAGCTCTAAATGTGTATCAACTCACAGCAGCCACAGGACCCTTACCATCTGGGTTTATAAACAGGGAAACCAAGTCCAGAATGCTTTAGCAGTTTTGTCCAAAGATGCAGCTAGCTGGGTACAGATATCATTTCTAATCCATGTTTCTGTGATAATGAACTTGAGGTCAGCTGAGTTACTTTAGACAACCTCTTCCGATGTTCATTTTTCTACCTCCCAGTACTCACGTCAAAAACCAGCGTCGCTGTGGAAACTGAACGAACTGTCTTTATAACAAAGGGGACTGCACCACCTCCTCCCACTTGAGGTGCAGGCCCTGTCCACTGCGAAGATGCTCCTTTTTGCTCCCGTGTGATCCCCCACGTCGTGTCACCTCTCCCACACCTTCATCTACTACGGCTCTACTGACTGCCTCAACACACCGGCCTCCCGACTGTATCCTGAGCAAGCAGAGTGTCCCATCCTCACGCCTTCACACTGGCTGTGCATTCTCCTTGAAAGCAGCCCTCTATTCATCCGTGTGACGCAGTCCCTTACCTCCTCCAAGGACGTTCAAATTTCTCCTTGTCACTGAGGGTTATACTTGCTGATATTGCTTAAGATGGCCACGCCCTGCCATCAGCTCTTCTGATCACATGTCCTGATCAACTTCAAAAAACAAACCGAAAAAGTCCATAGCAATTATTACTGTCCGATGTGGGAGTTGACAACCATTTCCTATAAAGAGCCAGATACTACATATTTACGGCTTTGTGGGCCATGCAGTCTCTGTCACCATAACTCAACTTTGCTATGGTAACACAAAAGCATGCATAGACATGTGGATCAATGTTTGTGTTCCAATAAAACTTTACTTACACAACAGGTAGATGGCCAGCTTCGTCCCCTGGGCCATCGTTTCCTGGCCCCCGGTCTGGCATGACACACAGCTTTCTTATGTCTTGATTTCCTGTTTCCCCCATAGCCAGTACAAAATCCATTACGACATGAATATTTGTTTTGTTTACTGATTCACTGAACCACGTTAGAAGCCCAACTGACAGTACACATTCAGTGATTATTTATTGAATACTTAGATATTGAGCAGTTACTAGAAAATTCCAATTTTATTCATTCAGTAGTTTTGGAGCATTAACAATGTTCCAATCAGTATGATGATTTTAGAATAAAGATAATATGCATCTGTGCTTTCAAACTCAAACGGACCTGTGATAAACAAACACAGTTTTATATGCCCTGCAAGACCTCAGAGAAGAGGCCCCAACACAGGAAGGGGTAGGCAACGGAAGGAATGGAAAGTCACACTCAAGGGGATTTGTTAAGGACGACAGAGAGTGTGTGGGGTCTACAGGAGAAGACAGCAACCTGCAGTCCATGAGCCAACTTCCTGAACTTGCAAATAAAGTTTTATCGAAACACAGCCATACTCATTAATTCATATATCATCTGCAGTTGCTCTTGGGGCACAACAGCTGAGCTGAGTAGTCACAACAGAGAACATGGCCCACATAGCTCCAAATATTTACTCTCTAACAGAAAAAGTTTGCTGATCCCCGGTCTACAGCATTAAGTCTATTTACTTCAAACCGCTGAGCACAAAGGAAAGGCTAGAGTTAAAAAAAACAAGAGTTATTTTTCCAAAGGCAGGTCCTTATAGACTTCCATGCCAGAGGAAGCAAAATTATAGAAATAAAAGATTTCCTCAGAATCTTCTATGTTTTCCTTGACCTGTCTATCCCCACCAAAATGAAGTAAGAAACAAACAAACAGGAATTTAATTAAGTTGGTTGCTCTGACCAAGTCTCCTGGTGCCCCAGCTCAGGAGCTCCCAGCCCATAGTGCTGCTGTCTTCTGAACAGGACATACCTTTATGATCTAGATTTCTCCTTTCTGAGCCAAAAAGAAAAAACAGACATTTGAGGAAAAGGACATTTTCAAAGAACCCCTTCAAAGAATTTAAAAGTTGCTCCATTTTTTCACACTAGATGACAGCTCCGTTTCTGAAAGTGGACCACAGGTGGCCACCCATCCAAAACCTACACACACCTCAATGTCTTCTGCTGCCACAGCCCCAAATCTCTACCCACAACTTTCTTATTGGGAATAGGAAATCAACAGTACCTGAAATAATGCACAAGGTGGAATACAGGATAAACCACACAGAACAGGGCATGAGAAAAATCAGACTCCCATTTTCATTAACTGATAACCTTACGGCAAGGATGGTTCAACATATGCAAATCAATCACTGGCTACGTCACGTTAATAGAAATTACTTCTACATCTTGGTTTCCTCATTGTTTGGTATGGTGTGCTTGACTAAGTTTAATCCTAAAATTCTTTTTGGTTTTAAAATGCTATCAGTCTAACACAGTTAGTTTGCTGATCACACTGTAAGAACTGCTGGAGACTTTGAAGAAAGGAATGGTAAAGACAGAAGGCACTGCTGATGCCTCTCTGCTCTGGATGCACAGACTCATTTTGTGGTACCCACAATATTGTTAAGCTTTCACTTGTTGGCAATATTAATTTCCAATCTGCTTTCCTAGCTTCGAAAAACTGGATCCATGCTCCCACACAGAAGAAAGACAAGCTCGAGCAGGACTTGGCCAAGGGCGGTCAGAGAATGACATCCAGCTCTCTCCCCAGTTGTGGTTTTTATGCTTACAAAGGGCTGAAAAAAATCTCAAGAAAAGTAATGTTTCACGATGTGTGAACGTTCTATGAAACTTGAAATTTAATACTCAGTGTCACTGGCACATGGTTAATATGTCATCGAGTAGGTGTGGCTCTGTTTTCTTGCTACAACACAGTTGACAAGTCACTTCAGAGATGAAGACTGATAGCCCCAGAAGCCTCATTCACTCTCTAGTCTTCTACAGAAAACACTTTTCCAAACCCTGGGCCACAGAGTTGACCACCTCTTCCCTTTAAATATGGCAATCCTATCCTGTCTGCTGCAAGTTCCTACTCAACTGTTATTCATCCATCCGTTATACCTGCCCTGCCTGTCCATTGTGCGACTTAAAGAAAGTCAAGTCACTACTGAATTTACTACTGTCACTGTTTTTATGTATTTCTCTTGACTTTTCTATGCATAGTTTTGATCAAACCAGAAGATCAGGATTTGTATATCTTTTAGTTATTTTAATACAGTAACATAGATTTATAATACCTTATGAAACTATTCACACTTCAATTTTTCTGAGCAATGAACTGTTGCTCAGAAAAGACTTAATAGACTTTTACCCTATTTGCTAACATTTACATCAACAACATATAACATTCACTAATGTTGCGATATGTATTTCTTATCAAATTCTTCTCTATGCTGCACTTTCACCTCCGTGACTGATTTATATCATGATTGAGACTTTGTGCCCCTGTATCGCCTCTGCCTGTGTTGACCCCACCCTGACCCTCCCCCTTGGTAACCAGCAGTCCCATCTCAGCATCTATGACTCAGCTGCTGTTCTGTTCATTTAGTTTTGTTTTCTTTTCAGAGAAAACACATGTACGTGAAACCAAACTTGGAGGCGGACCTGCCCGTCATGGAGAGAACACTACTCTGAGGACCCAATTCTGATCCAGTGAGTGTGATATGAGGCGCTTGTACACACGTGAGTAAAGGTATTTGAAACCAGCCATGTCCGTGTCCCGAGGGCTGAATTGTTGCTAAGTATTTGGTGGGACAGTCTCTGCACATTCACCACAAAACACACCCCTCCCGTTCTAATTCAGAATGACAATAAAAGAGGGGCCACACCCATAACAAGAAAAGCATTCTCAGGATAGTGTGTTCTCTCCTTCTGAAATGGTTAAGCGCAGTTCCCAGGACATTTCACAGGACAGGACCCCCTGCCCCCTGGTGGGATTGGGGCGCAGAGCGGTGAGGGGAGCAGGAGGGGGACCACGGCCACTGCGCCCGGGGGGGAATCTCAGTCTCAAACTGTTAAGGAGCGAGGGCCGAGGACCCCAACCTCCTGGGACGACCAGCCCCCAGATCATATGCTGATGATCAGTGAGCTCGCCCTGTGGATCGCGTCTGGGACGGGGACAGACTCGGAGGGGAAGCCCAGGACACAGTGAGGGGGGCCCCTGTGCACTGCGTGTCTGCCACCCGGTTACCGCTTCCACCCTGACCGGATGCCCCCACGGGAACGGGAAACTTTCTCTCTGCTCAGCGGCTCACGGAGACTTTCCAGTAATTGCCAGCACTTGTCACTAATCGCCCGCCAGGCTGGAGGGTGACGGCACTGGGGTGGGATTCGCTGCTCGCTGGAGACGCCCTGAGCCTCCGAGCAGACGGTGTCTCCAGGACTAGCCAGGACGTGGTAAGGCGCCCCCGTGGGGACGTCAGGTCCGGGAGCCCTGCCCTATAAGTACGGCCCCTCCTGAGTGACGTCCCTGCAGAAGCTCAGGAGCAGAGCCTGCAGGTAGGTGCCTCCCCGCGGTCAGGGAGCCAGCAGGGAGGGGTCTCCCCAGGAAGGACACAGAGCCTGGCCGGGGGTCCCATGATAGCACAGGGACCCCTACCAGGTGCTCTGCTGCCCTTCTGGCCTGAATGGGCAGGAGATGGTGGGCACACATTTGCCTGTTTGGAATCCCATTTGGGGGATGCAGCATCTCAGGGATTTCTGCCCAGGTGTCCGTGTGGTTGTGTGTGTGTTGCGTTGTGTGTAAGTGCAGCTCACATTTGTATCCATGCAGCTGAACGTATGAATGGCCCCCGTGCGTCCCAAACCTGAGATGCCAGTCGGGGGAGGGAAGAGTTAGAGGCAGGGGGGGTCGGGTGGATTTTGAATATGGTGTGAATGTTGGGAATAAGCCACGCACAGGGCTTTAATTTAATGAGAAATGGGAGTTAGACCCACAAGCTCTGTGATGACTGATTTCAGTGCATTTGGAAATATGGTAAATGTGCCCTGGGCCAAGCACATCTGTCTGAATGTCTGTCTCCCCAAGACGCATATGTTGCAGTCGCAACCCCAGAGACGACAGGAGGCTAGTGGGGCAAACGGTGCTCCCAGGACAGACACATGCCCTTTGGTTTGTTTTAGCGGAAGCACAGCTGTGTCCTCAGGGAAGTGGCAGAGGTAGGGCTTCAGAGTCCCCCGTTATCTCTGGAACGGTTCACACTCACTCGCCCAAGGACACGGGGAGTGATCTGCACACGCTGATCCCCAGGCCTGAGGGTGGAGACGGCCCCTGGGCAGCAAGCCCTGGGTGTGGGGTCCTGGGGTGGCACAGGCCACCTTCCGTGGGAGCCCCTGGCTCTGGCTGTGCTGGGGCCTGCGTGACTGTGGGGCGGCGCTCAGGGTCTGTGCGGGGCAGGTGTGTCTGTCTGCCTTCTGCCTGGATGGCTGGTGTGAGGCCCTGTTTGTGCATGATGTGTGCCCATAGTATGTGCCACCTCTGGGTGACCACATCCCTCCCCCAGGGACCCACAGCCCAGAGGAAGGTGGCAGGGCCACATGGAGAAGGGCATGAAGCGCCTACCTTCTCGAGGAGTCAGGGGCATGTTGGGGGGCCCTGGGGTGTACAGAATTGGGACTGAGAGTCAGCTCTGCTCTCACAGGGAAGCCGTCCATCCACTCCAGAGATTATGAAACTGCTCAGGCCACTGCAGCACAGAGAGTGAGAAATGACAATTCCTAGGAGTCTGTCCAGCAGGGGCTGATCGGGGAAGGCGGGGAGGCAGCGCTGGGGCCGTCAGGGCGGGTAAGGACGCTCAGCAAACAGGGAACCCAGGCTCACCCATTGTGGATGTTATTACTTTGAGCCAACATCTCACTAACATTAACAGCAGGAAATGAAACATTTCAACTCATTCTTCCCTATGAAAGCCCTCCTTTCTCTGTGTAGACCCGTCTCTGACCCACGGCATCTTCCTGCCTCCAAAGGGCTTCCTGCACCGTCCTGCGCGGCAGGCCCAGGGCACCAAACCCCATTTTCCTTTGAGCCTTGACTCCTCCTTCGCTTCTGATGGATAATGTCACAGGGCCCAGGGACCGTGTCGGTGGGATTTTTGTCTCAACACTAATACTTTACTCCACTCCCCTCTGCTTCATTGTTTCTGTGGAGCAATTTTATATAAATCTTTTCTTTGCTCCTCTGTAGGAAAGGTGTTTTCTCTTACACATTTTAAAGAATTGTTTTACTCTACAATGTCCTACACTTCCCGATATTATGTCTGGGGCGGGGGCCATGTTTTGTTTTGTTTTGGTTTCGGTTTCCTTTGCATTTCTCCTCCTTGGTGTTTGCCAGGGTTCCTCAGCTGGGCTTCGGTGCTGACATTACTGGAGGGTTTTAATAAATAAAAACTATGGTTCTATGTATTTCTGCTGTACCTTCGCTTTTCTCCCCTCTGATCCCATTATGAATGTCACCCCTTTGGTTGTCGCCCCACAGTGCAGGGACATTGTGATGTGTTTCCTCCCGTCTCCCTTGTTTGCTTTTCAATCTGGGGGTCTCCACTGACCCACCGTCATATTCAGAATTTTCTTCAGAAGAGCCTAGCCTATCACAAGCCCATCGTAGGGACTCTTCTGTCACACCACTATGTGCCTCTGGCACTTCTTCCTGGCTCTGAGAAATTCCGTTTTTCTGCTGTGACTGTCAGCCCTTCCTGTGCGCTGTCTGCCTTACCAGAGCCCTGAGCATATTAATTACAGTTGCTTTAAACCTTGGTCTAATGATTCTAACATCACTCCCCATGGGTCCGGTGGTTCCTCCATCTCACGCTGTTGTGCCTTTAGTATGCTTTTGTTTTTCCCAATGGGGAGGTATGATGCAGACGAGTGGGAGGAGTGGCGAGAGGGGAAGCGCCTGCTCTCCTAAGATGAGGCCTGTGAACGCACTGATGCCTGTCAGCCTTGCTGTCCCCTGCGTTGTAGGACGGGCTGGGTGGAGGGGTCTGGACTTGAGTATTCCCCGTCCTCAGATCGGGTGGGCTCTGGGGACACGCCAGCAGGTTAGGCCTCAGGTAGCTATTTTCTTGAGGGCAGGCCTTGTTATGAAGAGCAGAGAGCCTGGTATACTTCAAAATGCTTTTTCCCTGTATGTGCCAGATGCATGTTGAGTTGTCACTCTGGTATTTACTGGAGAACCTGGTCCATTCACGGAGTTACACTCACAGGGCAATGGCTGTCCCATTCATTGGTCTGCATGGAGTTTCGAACTCTCAGACCTTACACACTGAACCTGCAGCTCTTCCTGCACATGGAGTGTGTTCCCTACTCTCTGTCCTTGCAGGTTTCTGCTCACAGGTCTGCTCCAGGAAGCCTTCCTGCATGTTCATCTTGCCTCTCTCCAGTCTCTGAGGTACTGACGTCCCGTGTCCTTCCTCTCTCGTGGCTCTGAGTGTACTCGGTCTAGTCAGTTACCTCGTTGTTAGGACCAAGTGGTGACATGCAAGCTTCTTAAGGGAAGAATGAGAAACCAGAATCTAACACTGAGCTTTTGAGTATTTTATGATCCACTTGAAGTAGTATGCCTTCGAATGTTTATTAAAATTAATCTTGAAATGTTAACAATACTTTTGGACTTGCCATATCATGTTTTTAGATAAGACATTTGTATAATAGGCAGGGTGACCATGAATTCTCAGGGGCATAGCACGTGCCTTTGCCCCTTGGTGCACAACTATGAGCAGAACAGGTCATGTACTACCACTACATTGAACAATGCAGGGCCAGCTGCATTGCTGAACAAAAGACATGGCTCCTCATTTCACGGACTGTGCATTCTGGAGTCAGAAAATAGTAGGACTGAATACAAAATAAGGGTTTAAGAAATAACTGGTGTCAGGTGTACGTTCTCCAGGTACAGCTGTTTGGGAGGAGTTAGAAGAGTCTCCTTTGCAGAAGGGAGAGGATCCTTTCCAATGCTCATTATGTAAGAAGGCTGCTGACGTTACCACCAGCACAGCCACCTTTGTCTTCAGGCTTTTTCAGAAACATGTCCTAAGAACCACAGGGGAAGTGGCTCTGAAAACCACCTTTCTGTTACAGATTGGAGTTGGGACGCTGGCCAATGTCACCCTCTTCTTCCATAATGTCTCCCCCATGTTACGTGGCCACAAGCAGAGACCCACACACGTGGTTCTCACCCACATGGCCTTGGCCAATCTCTTGGCTCTTCTCTCCTCTGGGATTCCCCACACAATGGCGGCTTTTCTTTTGAGCAACCCCTTCAGTCTTGGGTGTAAAGTTGTATATTATACACACAGAGTAGCTCGCAGCTCCACCCTGTGCTGCATGTGTGTCCTGAGCACCTACCAGTTCTTCACACTCATCCCTGGGACAGTGGAGCAGATGATGCTCAGGATAGTCCCCAAGGTCCCTGGTCCTTCCTGCTGTGTCTGTTGGGTGTTTGCTGATTAATATTCCCGAAAGTCACTGGTGCACAGAACACAGGAAATGTTACTGACACACAGGGCAGGTGGTTCTGCTCATCCTCGAGTCCCAGGGTTTTTATGATCATCCTGTGGTCCTGTCTGGATGCCGTGTTTATTGGCCTCATGGTCTGGGGCAGCGGCTCCATGGTGGGTCTGCTCCACAGACATCACCAGAGGGTGCAGCATATTCACACCCCCAATGGCCCCCACAGGTGCTCCGCAGAGACCAGAGCTGCCCACACCATCCTGATGCTGGTGGTCACCTTCATCGTCTTCTACATGATGAATTCCACTTTTGCTTTTTATATCACTGTTTTCCTAGACACCCAACTATGGTTAATGAAGTGCTGACACTTTGGCTTTACTTTTTCCTCAGTTAGCCCCTTTTTGCTGATCCTTAGGGATCACAGAACTCCTAGGTTCTGCTCTTCATTTGCTGAAATAAGTTGAAACGGTAAACAGAAGTCAGCTTCTATACAATCCATGATACTGTATTTAGTAATCATTTGTTAACCATTTTTTATCACCTTTTTTCTATGAATGTGCATATCATGTTTATTTTAGCCATTTATAAATGTCCAAGCCAATGGCATTAACCACATTCACAATGTAACATCACTACTGCCCATCCAAGTTTTCATTATCCCCAAAACTCAGTACCCTTCCAGAGAAACGCCTCTCCCCCACTGCCTGCAGCTCCAAGTAGCCTCTACCCTGCACTTCCTAATTTTGTCCGTTCCGACTACTGCGCTCAAGCGGAGCCACACAGTATTTGTCCATGTGCCTTATCCATTCAGTTCCATACACGTGACATTTTATCTCCATTCACCTGAGGGCGCACACTTGGGTGGCCCCCACCTTTTGACCGCTGTGAATAACACCGATGTGAACACCGGCGTACAAGCAGAGTCCCTGCTTTCAATTCTTCTAGTTTTGTCCCTGAGAGTGAATCTGCTACGTCATATGGTGGTTCTATGTGGGACCTGTCGAGAGACGGCCAAAGCGCTTCCCACGGCTACTGCGTCATTTCACTCTCCAGCCAGCAATGGACAAAGGCTCGTTTCTCCACATCCTGACACTTATTTCCCATTTTTTTTATTATGTCCATACTAGCAAGAGTAAAGTGGTATCTCACTGTGGTTTTGACTTGTGTCTTCCCCAGGACTAGTGTGTTGAGCATATTTTAATATACTTATCGACAACTGGTATATTTTTGGAGAAACACCTATTCAAGTCTTGGCCTGTTTTTGCAGTGGGGTGTTTTTGTTACCTTGAGTACTTTATATACTGGATATGGGTCCCTTACAAGACAAATATTTTCTCTATACTGTGGCTTGTCAGGATGTTGTGCAGCGGAGGACAGTTCTTTAGAGCCTGGTGACTCTCCAGGATGTGAGGACAACTGAGCCACCCAGGCAGAGGGCATCTGAATGGAGATCCAACTGCATCCACCATGCTGCCACTTTTAACACTTCGTGTTGTTCACTCTCTCAAATAACCATATTTACTGTAAAACCTTCTGAGTTAATGTTTAAGTAGATTTAGTTGTTTGGATGGAGTGACAAGCTTTTGTCAACTGGAACATTCCAAAGGCAACACAGAAGCCATTCAGCAACATGAGCTCTGCCGCCATCATCCACCCCTTTGAATGCATGGGGTCACCGGCTGCAGGTGCTCCCCGCGCGCTGCGTCACAGCTCCTCCCTTAGCAGTGACTCCACATCACCTCCGGCCGCCACCACCACTCTGGAGAAGGAAACGTGAGGGGGAAAGAGATCGAACTAAACCTGCTCCGGGCGAATGCTGGCTCAAAGGCAAGATTGTTCCTGAAGGGTATGTGCACACTCATGACACTACTGTCTACACTTTTTTATGTAGAAAACACCATTAAATTTTGTATTTTAAAGACTGTTATATACTCTTGGAAATTATAACTGTTCAAGCTGATATAAAATATGGATGACACATAAAGTTAAATAAGCCATAAAGGTAAAACGAAAACATGAAGACATACTCAAGAGATAACAAAGACAGGGAAAAAAAATCCCCCAGTGTAAAGCGTGTTGGAAACCCTGGGGCAGGGAGTGCTTGTCCCAGGCCTGGGGACACTGGGCTCTCAGATGAGGCGGGTGGTGGCCCGAGAGGCCCCACAGGGTACACAGAGGGGCAGGCAGCAAACTTTCCAGTCACATGGGAACATCCTAGGTTCAAGGGCCACGTGGTCCCTGTCACACTCACCCAGTGCTGCCTTCCTGGGTGCAAGCAGCCAGACAATGGGAAAACCAGTGGGGCTGGGTTCCAATAAAACTTTATTTACAAACACAAGCAGGCAGCCCTCAGAACAGGGATTGTTGACCCAAGCTGGGGACTTAGGTGCTGGTTTGGGGGGTTCCCTTCAGCGTGGTACAGGGCATATACGCCCACTGACAGCACAGCAGGGGTGTGGGTGCATGGTGGCCAGGAAGGACTCCACTAGGAGACCAGTCAGGGGGACAGGATCTTTATGGAGAGGTGGGGTCTGCAGGAGGAAGCATTTGAGGGTAATCGGGAGGAAGTGGGGCTGGCTGGCAGGGGCTGTGTCTGAGTTTTGTGAAAGGTGAGTGGGTGGACGAGTATGATGGGCATGACCTGGTAGGTCCAGCAGAGCCTGCACCCAAGGGGGCCTGTCTAGCACTACGGACTCCAAGCTCCACCTGCCTCGGTCTCTGGTGCCACCTGCCGTTCCTGGGTGCACACACCCTCCCGCCCAGCCCAGCTGCCTCGTAGACAACCTGGTTGAGTGGTTGAGTGCTTGTCCCCTCTGCCCTCTGAAATGATGCCCTGTTCAGCGGCACCCACACAACCCTCTGCAGCACCAAGGGTGCAGGCAGCTCAGCCCAGAGCCCAGCATCTGGCCGGGGCAAGAGACAAAGAAGCCTGTAGTGTAAGGGACCCCACGGGGCAGGGTGGCTGGCCGCACTCACCCCCATTCAGCTATGGTCAGGTGCCTACACAACCAGTGTGCAGGCCTAGGGGGCCTTACCCAGCAGCTCCTACTGAGAAGCGGTGGCTAGAACGCCCCCGAGAGACCCTGAGGAGGTACACGCCTACGGGCCTGTGGCGGACGTGCGCTGTGAGGAGCAGAAAGGGAAACACTCGGGCAGCGATGAGCCTAACTTGCAAGCCCGCTGCCGTCAGACAGGTCTTGCTGTGGTCTGTCTCCTCCAGGAGGAAGAGTCGAGACAATCGAGGACCAGCTGCAAACCTTCCCAGTAGAGTGAACCGAGGCATCCATCACGTTACTGCCTCCGCTTCTTTCGAAGCAACGGAAGCCTCCAAGGTGTGGAGTCACGAAGCCCAGGCTTATCAAGGTTGTTGTTCCAGGGCCCGGGTAAACGGGGGGTTGAGGGCCGCTGCCTCCCTGCAGCACAGCCCCCAGGGCTCCGGGAAGCCCGAGATTGGGGCAGTGCTGCCCCGGGCACCCAGGGCTGGCACCCATCCAGGCAATGGCCCCACACCCTCCCTGGCCATCTCCGCGCTCCCCCAGTCCAGCCCGGGAAGAAGCAGCCGCGTGGAGCCACCAGCCTCCTCAGCGAGCCCAAAAGCCTCTCCTGGCACCTGATCCTGAACCAGCCACCCACATGGCCCCGGCGCCTCTGGGCCCTGCACAACTGAGTGGTGGCCTGCTCATCCAGTCCCAGCCCTCCAAGCGCCCTCAGGTGGCTGGGAGCCCACCCTGACCCACCCACCGCATGGCAGGACAGGAAGCAGCCGCCACCTCTGGCCACACACACTCCTCTGGATCCACCACCTGTCAGGGGCCCATCTCCCTGTCTGTTTCTGAGGCTCACAGCCAGCCCACCTCACGTTGGCCAGCTCCCCAGGGAGGCTCGGTCACCCTGATCACCAGGGGAGCTCCAGCAGGGGGACTGCTGGGGATGGAGGCAGAGGCTGCCAGGGGGGCCGGCTTGGGTGCTCTCTCTGAGCCCAGGACCTGGAGTGTACACGTCCCCTCGCCCTGGGGCCAGGGCATCTCCTGGGCAAGAGTGAAGGCTGGATGATCTTAGGGTTCCCCAGCCCTGGCACAGCTTTCCCCAGAGCTTCAGAAGCAGAGTTGTAAAAGGAGTTACAGACAATGTGAACCCTAGTCAGGACCTGGCCCGGTGCATTGGAATGGGGGCCCACACAGAGGTGTCCATACCCCCAAGGCCCCTGGACCGTAGGGCCTGGGACAAGCCAACATCCACCTATTGGGCATGACAGCGGCACCCACCTTGGTGGTGGTCTGCAGATTCCCTGGGGTCCAGCAGACAAAGATGGCAGGAGCGCCTGCGGGCCCCTCAGCTCCACCAGCAGTGACTGCCCCAGGTTTCCAAGGAGCACTGAGCAGCCGCGGTCAGAGGCACCAGGGGCGCTAATAAGCATGCGCCCCCTCAGCAATCGCGCTCGCCACTGTCCTCAGACACATCACTGAGCCCTGGTGGCTCCCTGAACTCAGCGTGGCTACCACTGACCACAAGCACCTGAGGCTCCGGCCCCAGGAATCTCAGTAGCTCTCCAGGGACCCTGAACCAGCTGTAACTCCATCAGGGCTTAGGACCCCTCCACCCCAAAACATCCCACCCCCACAGAAGCTGAGGGGCAGGCAGGGTGGACCAAGGCTCCTGAGAGAGGCGCAACTCCCAGAGGCCCCCAGGAAGTGAATGGGTGCAGAGCCCTGGACCCAGGGTCAGGGGTCCCACGAATCATGAATGGGAACTTGGGGGGCCACACCCATGAGAATCGCCATTTATTCCCAAAGTTGCCAAAATCATCACCGAGGGCTCACCAAGGGGTGTGGGGTGAGGAGGCTCAAACCTGACGGAGGCCAGCCGGGGGGATGGCAGGGGAACCCCAGCTGTCCCTCCCCTAATGCCACAGGAAAGGGGTCCTCCTCTGGCGCCACCCCTCCCCACCCCCATGTCTAGGTTCTCTCTGGGGAGGTGGGGCAAGGGGTGTGGGAAGAGGGTGTAGTGTGAGCGTGCCCCAGGGGCGGGGCGCGGGGTGGGGGGGCAGGGCCCCTGCTTCACATGCACTCACAACACTGGTCTCCCAGGGAGCGGAAATGGGGACCCGGGTGGGCCAAGCCCCCATGCCATGGATTATAGGAGGAAAGGATTAGTGCTGGGGGCCGGGGGCCCTGGGGGCATCATAGGAGGCAGGCCAGGACCCCCGCCAAGGGGAGAGATGTACGCAGGTGGTGCTCCAGGGACGGGGGGCACAGGGCTCAGCCGGAGCTGGTTCAGGGTGAGCGTCGCAGGGGGCGTGGGCTGGAAGGGGTTGGTGAGGGAGGGGCCAGTGGCTGGGGCTCCTGCAGGAGAGGAGACGCACACAGAATCAGGGGCTGCCCAGTGGGTCGCAGGCAAGACCCTATCCCAGCTGCCGGGGGCCTGCACTCACCACTCGGCAGGAAGGGGTTGGAGGCCTTGGCTCCTGGCGGTGTGGGGCCCGGCCGGCTCACCAGCGAGTCTAGGTCGACAAGGGCTGCATTGGGCCCTAGGAATGACTCCGGAGTCTTCCGTGTGGGTGGCGTAGGGGCTGGGGTGGCCACAGGCGGGGGGCTCCCCACAGCCTCAGCCAGAGAGCCCCCAACCCCACTCATGTCGAATGCCCCTGGACTGCGGGCGGGCACCTCTCCGGCGAGCAGCTCCAGGTCCCCTGCAAGGAGCCAGCGAGGGCTCAGGGAGGCAGGTCTGAGCCCAGGGACAGCTGTCCAGGGACTGCCTGGTGGCCTGAGCTGTGCTGCTCAGAGGACCCACCCAGGCCGACCCCACAAGCCACCACAGCCCAGCCAGGGCCTCACAGTGGTGAACAGGCACCAACAGACCTGGCTACTTCTTTAACAGGCATAAGAATCCTACCTAGTGTCAACAAACATGCACACTGGCACAGGCTAAGGCCTAGGGAGTGCCAACCTCTGGATGGAAACCTGGGCAATCCCAGGCACAGGGCCATAGCCGGGGCCCTCCTGGTGCAGCTCTGACCGTCCCTGCACCCTGCTTCCCTCAAAGACAAAAGCCCTAGGAAGCAACCACACGCCTCCCACTGAGGCTCCTGTGAAAGCCCCCAGAGCCCCCGAGACAGGGTGTCCACACCATGACAGGAATCCACACCAAGGGACATGCTCCAGACACGGGAACCCACTGGGGGATGCCGGGCAGCTAACCGCTCCACAAGAAGGGAACGCGAGGCCTAGGACGCCCAGGGCCACCGTGGAGAGGGCGCTGGGCCGAGACACAGAGGGCAGCTGAGGACCCAGGCACCACGCCCCGAGGGACAGAGGGCGCAGCGGCCTGGCCCTCAGACACGCAGACAGAAGCACAGGAGGCTGCACCACACCCACGCCTCCAGGAAGAGAGAAAGCAAAGAGCTCGCGGTTTGGGGAAGCCCCATACTTCTCAGTATTACTTCACAAATCTTCTCCAAAATTATTTCAGAATAAATTTTTAAAGATGTGCAATGGACTATACCTCAACAAATCTGTCAAAAAGCCAGAGATGGGCACTGGGCCCACGCCAGGAGCGGCAGCCCCACCCTCGGGCAGCCCGTCCCTGCAGGGCATCTGAAGAGCCTGGCGGGGCGGCCGGGAGGCTTACCAGTGCTGCTTCCCGAGGCCGGCAGTGCTGTGCGCAGTCGGTCGAAGTCAGAAAATTCGTCGGGCTCCGTGTCAAAGCCCCCGACTGCTGTGGGGATCAGGACGTCCGCTCAGCTCCCTAGGGGACCAACCTCCAGCCCCCACCCCTCCAGGCAGAGGAGACTCTCCTGGCCAGCCTGCCCCCATTCCCCCAGTACCTGTAGTGCCATTGCTGCTGGGCTGGGCAGGTGAGGCCCCCCAGGGGTCTGAGAAAGCTGGGGCTGGGGCCCAGGGGTCAGAGGCTGGCGTTCTACCGACTGTGGCCCCACCTGGGAGAGGCCGTGAGAGGCATGTGAGAGGCCGGCAGGGTCTGTGTCCTCTGAATCTGTGACAGCTCACAAACAAAAGCCACCCCCCCAGAACCCCACCTGCAGGCCCACCTGCCCAACACCCCAGCCCTGCCCTCTGCCCTGAGGACAAGCACCAGGATGGGCAGCCATAGGCACTCAATGCACCAGGCCTCTGCCCATGCACCCCCGTCCTGGCAAAGGCCTCCACAGCCCTGAGGACTCTGGGAAAGCCCCCCAACCAGGGTGAGGGGCCACGTGCACACTGCCCACTATGCTGAAGCCCCCATGGCTCCCTGGCCCCTGCCCAGCTGCCTGCCCAACTCCACCCCTAGGCCCCCAGTGCCCTGCCTGCTGCCCCTCAAGCCTCCTTCATCAGCACCGCCCCCTAAGGCACGGGCCCCCACAGCTGCCTGCCATCACCTGGCTGGGTCTGTCCCCACCCCGGGGCGTGCCCAGGAAGTCGGTGGGAGCTGGGGCAGGGCAGCCAGCACTCACCATCTGAGTTCCCCCACGGGTCAGGCATGGGACCCTCTCCAGCTGCAGGGGCCTGGGTCCCACCCCACGGGTCAACTGGGGGCCCCGCAGGGGCAGCAGGCCGCCAGGGATCCCCTGAGGCCGGTGTAGGCGCTGGACCACCCCAGGGATCAGCAGCCGGAGGGACAGGAGGGGCCCCCCAAGGGTCCGAGGCAGGGGCAGCTGCAGGGATGGCAGCAGTCACGGGCACTGGGCCCCCCCAGGGGTCTGATGCCGGCGGCGGAGCCGGGGCTGTGAAGACGTCTGCGAGATCCATGAGGGAGGACTGCAGGGAAACAGGAAGCACGTGAGGGCCGGCGGGGCAGGGGGCCGTGGGACGGCCAAGCCACAGCGGGGCACCCAGTCCTTGGGACGGGAAGCGGGACAGGCAGCCCCATACTGCGTCCCCGCTGTAGTCCCGCTGTCTGCCCCCGCTGGCCCTGGCCCATGAGCCCTGCCCACCTCCTCCCCCATCTGCTCCCCAACCACCATGACGTGCTATTCCTCTGCCCTCCCAGGCCACCACCCTGTGATCGCAGGTCACCCTCTATGTCACTGCCCACACCTCCCCGTGCCCTGCGGGTGGGCCCAGCTGAGAGAGACCCTGTCTCTCTGGTTGTTGAAAAACCCCCATCCCCTCCCTAGGACAGTATGAAAACAGGGGTGGGGGCAGCAGTGGGTGCAGCCCTGGGCATTTTTCTCCGGGGCCCTGCTGAGCCAAGTGGGCTCCCCAGGGCCCTTGGGCCCAGGCTGGCCAACCAAGAGCCCAACTCCAGCTGACCAGCAGCCAAGCTGTTGGCTACCCCCCCATCAGGAGGGTCTCCGTCCCACCCCTGGAACCTGGGCCAGGCCCATGACCACACATCCCCGTCTGCAAGGTCACCCCTCCACAAAGATGCTCAGGACCCCCCCCCATCAACCAGTGCGAGGCCACAGGAAGAGGCCATGGGAGTGACCCCAACTGTGACACACATGGCGGTGTCTCCTGCTGTTCCCTTCACCCGTCCTGGCCCCACCCTGGCAGCCACACCCAGTGCCCATGGTGCCCCAAGCCCACCCCGAGCATCTTCCTGCCTCCTGCAGCTCGTGAGCAGACACGCCAGTCCTGAGCAGGACAGGCAAGGAAGGACCAGAGCTGATGGGGAGGGGGCAGCAGGCGCAGGGCATCCCCCTCACCTCCTCCTGGCCACCAGTCTCCCGTCTGCTCTCCTCGATGGCCATCTGCAGCCTCAGGTCGTCCCCTCGGCGGATCCGCTCTTCCTGCGGGGCCGGAGCAGGTGGGGGGCGGGGGGTGAGTGAGTCCGTCTGCCCACCTGACTAGACAACACCCGAGAACCCACTCCAGCCCTGAGACAGAGGTGACTAGAACGTAAAATGGGATGTGGACAATGTGTGGGATGGGGGAACACGGTGGGGGCGGGGGCAGGCAGGGCGGGAAGAGCATGCGGGTAGGGCACAGGACACAGAGCCCCTGTGCAGGGACAGGCCAGGCTGACGCTGCTCTCACAGGCTCGGGCAGCCAGGACTTCGGGGTGTATTCTGCACTGGGCGGGGGCAGAGGGAAGAGCCTGCCGCACGAGACCTGCCTCACGTCCGCGTCTGCACAGGCCCCACAGCTAGGACACCTCGAGTGGGGAGTGTGTCCGCTACACGGGCCAGCGCAGGTGAGAGCCTTGGGAGGGTGTGAGGAGGCGGGGCCTGCGGAGGGTCTGAGGGGAGCCCTGGGAGGGTGGGGGGGCTGCTCTGACCTTATCGTGCTCCTCACGGCTCAAACTAAGGGCCAGCTGGAGCTGGACGTCATCCTCGGGGCCGCAGGACGGGGGCTGGGGGAGAGAGAGTGTGACGGGGTGGGACAGGAGAGGGAGGCGGGGGAGAGAGGGAGAGAGGGACACACAGACACAGCAGAGACAGACAGCCAGGGCGGGACCGACCCAGAATCATAGCATGTCGGTCACCCAAACTGCTGAGAGACAAGCATGGGGGGGGGAAGAAACGGGCCTCCTGAGGACAGGACAGAGCGAGGAGGCCGGTGGGAGGGTGGGCGGGGCAGCGCAGAGACAGAGGGGACAGAGGGGACAGAGGGGACAGAGGCGCAGCGGGGGTGCCGAGGGGCGGCATGGAGATGGCGCGGCGAGCGGAGGCTGGAGCGGGCCGCGGCGCCCACACAGGCCGAGCTACCTGGTCGGCCTCCTCCTTGCTCATGGCCAGGGCCAGCTGGAGCTGCAACTCCTCCTCGCCGCTGCTCTGCGGCCACGCCTGCTCCGCCTCCGGTGGGGGCCCGGAGCCCACAGCTGCAGAGGAGGCTGTGGGGAGAGCCGGGTGAGCACAGCCGGGGGGCAAGGGGGGAAGCCCGCAGAGGGCTCCCGCTTCCAGGCGGGCCTCTGGAATCCCTGCGTGCCCTCAGGCCTGACCGTCCCACCCCCCAAGAACCCCATGGGACCCAGACGCCAGGTTTCTCAAGGGGGTCAGGGAAGCACAGACTGCTGGCCGGGGGCCCAGTGGGCTGACAGGCCCAGACTCCTGACCCCTCCAGGCCTCAAAGTCCTTCCTCGCTGGTCTTCAGGCCCAACCCTGGGGGCAGAGGCCGGGGAGTGGGGTAGATGCTCCCCAGGGACCAGCTGGGGGCTGGTGGAAGGATGGGCACCTGCAGCCCAGACCCCTGGGCATGGCTGGGAGTAGGGGGCGGCAACCCGCCAGTGTCAAACAAGGAAAGGATGGAGACATGGAAGGAAGAGGCCTGGCCATCGCCAAGGACAGATGGGCGGGGCAGAGCTCAGCTGAGCTGGGGTGTGGCAGGATTGACAACAGCCCCCACAGTCCTGACCTCCGACCCTGGGGACCAGGGGGAGGGGAGGGAGGGCTGGGCACTGCAAAGAAGGCTCAAGGGAAGGGAAGGGCGCAAGTAAGCCGGCGGACCAGAACCGGGGACCAGAACCCAGGCCGAGGCCAAGGCATGGGAGAGGAGGGCGTCGGGGAAGGCCTGAATCCACAGCCTTGGGCCTGCGGCCAGGGAGGAGTGGGTACAGGAGGCCCCCTGGAGAGGGCAGAAGGCCCAGCCCCTGGGCGCCCAGGGGCCTCACCAGTGGCGGTCTGCGCAAGCTTCTCCTTGGTCTTGAGTGCATGAGCGCGCTCCTCCCGCAGCCGGTCCTCATCGCGCAGCAGGGCCACCAGCTGCTTGGCCTTCTCGCGCACATTCACACCCTGGTCCTTGCCGTCACGGTCCACGTACTGGAAGTCCTTCAGCGTCTGCACCGCGTACATGTTCTCCTTGCACTGCTGCGAGACGCGCTCCGAGCCAGTCTTGATGAGGTACTCCATCAGCGTCATGGCCTGTGGGCGGGAGTGTACTGGCCACTCCCACAGCCTCCGGGAGCAGGGCCCCGGCGCCAAGCCAGGCCATCAGCAGTGTATAAACAGGCCTGGCCCACCCACACGTGGGGTGCCACATGGCCAGAAAGCATGAGGCACTGACACAGTTACCGCTGGGGTGAACCCTGAAAACATGCTGAGTGGAAGACACCAGACACCAGAGCAGATGGGCGGCCATGTTCACTAGAAACATCTGGGCCAGGCAAATCCCAAGGGAAAGCAGACTCGCGGTGGCCTGTGGCTGTGGGAGCAGGGAGTGGGGTGCCTCCTAAAGGATGAGGGTTTCTTTCTGGCGGTGACGAAAATGTTCTGGAACTGACAGCAGTGAGGGCTGCACACCACTGGAGGTGCCTCGTGCCACCAGGCCACCACAAGCATGGACGGCGCAGCATGTGGCTCCCGCACGTCTCGGTAAAAGACAGGGAAGGGGAAACGCCACGCAGTGCAGCTCCCGCTCCACTACTCTGCAGTGGAATCTAACACAGTGCGGACAAAAGCCCCACGCCCCGAGCCCCCAGGAGCACGCCAGCACATGTGTCAGCCGGTCTGTAAGTGTGAGACGTGTCATGGTTGAAGTGTAAAACTTCATGCTAACACAGGTGGCTCTGAAGACGGTGTGGTGGTGGCAGCTCTCCCACCTACTCTGGGAGGAAGGGACCGTGCCCTCGAGGCCTGTCCGGGCCAGAGCTCTCTGGGGGAGGACACAGCGTACTGGGAGTAGTGGGGACAAGTGGACAGGGAGAAGGGAACACGCTTTGGTATCTTCTGCATCTTACGGCGTGAGAACAAACTCTCTCTCCAACAAGTTAAACTCAATGGGAAAAAACAACCCACCCCATGAAGGCCTTATGGTCTGAGCCCAAACTCCAAGCTGGTCTGGGGAGCAGGGTGAGGGCTCATGGCCCCTTACAGACTCTGCAGGAGGCCATGGCGCCATCCACAGGCAAGGGCACAGCTTGGGCTATGCAGCCAATTCCAGGGCTTTCAAGGGGCCCCCGAGAGCCACCCAGGCCCAGAGTAGAGTTAAAAACCAGAGCGAGTGGCACCACTGTGGCGAAGCTGTCTGAACGGCGGTGCACTTTGCCTGGGAATGCACCGTGGGTCATTAACAGCCCCAATCTTCCAGGGAGCCAGGCCTAGGTCAGGCACAGCGTCCTCTAAGTGTGTTAACAGTGTTTACATCGATAACCCAAGATTAGTCTTTAACTGGCCCTTGAGAGGCATTTACACAGCAGAGCTGAGAGGCAAAGTTAACACCTGTGCGTGGCAGGCAGGCTCCAGGACTCTTCCTGAGTTTGAACCAGAAAGAGCACACCCCCCTCCCTACGTGACAGAGCTCCCCAAGCAGAGGCTGTCCCGAGAGTCGCCCTGCGTGGGGCCGACCAGCACAAGCACATACCACACCTCCGTCCAGTGTGGGCCTTGAGCCAAACAAACCACAAGCACTTTCACTCTCAGAGCTCTGGGACTTTGGAACAGTAGTTACAAAGGTTGTGAACCCGGAAATAACCCAAACACCCCTCCAGGGTGAAATGCACATACTGAACCCGTGCTGTGCTCACACGACGGACCTGGCACACCCACACCGACATGAGTGAACACACCGGGGCTACATGCCTCAGCCTCCCAGCACAGCCTGGGCAAAGAAAGCAGACACCTGAGACGCTGTGCCACACGGGCACACGTAAACACGTTTCAGAACCTCCTGGGCACACAGTGCTGCTGCCTCCAGGGAGGGCATCCTGGGCCAACCTCCTGCAGGGGGACATCCCCGCCTCCAAGTGGGGGTTGCCCAGGAGCGCACACTCGCAAGAGCTGATCAGGCTGTTGGCTCATGACACGTGCCTAACAGAAAATGAAAAAGTCTTTTAAAAGTGGGTGTCAGGACTTCCCACAGTCCGTGTTAATTTTCAAAACAGTTTGGCCAAGGATGTCCTGGGACATCAGAACACAAGCCTGTTTAAAACACAGGTCAGCCAACTTTTCCTGTCAAGCACCAGGTAATAACTATTTCAGCTTTTCAGGCCACGGGGTCCGCGTCCTGACCACTCAGCGCTGACCCAAGGCTACAAAGGGCGTGGCTGCATGCCGGCCAGACATTCCATACAGATGCAGACACTAGGCAAGTTCAGCCTGTGGGCCACAGCTCACTCGCACCTGGTTTAAAAACTAAGCGCTGAGGCCCTGCCCTCCTCAGAGAGGACAAGTAGCACAGCCAAGTCAAGATGGGGGGCTCCAGGCCCCCCAGTCCCCCAGCACCCTAGGCAGCCCTGGATCTCCTGCACCTCAGTTTCCCCATCCAGACAACGGAGACAAGGCAAGTGCCTCTGCAGATCTTGGCAACAGCAGCGTTTCCCCCGCAGCCAGTCAGGAGCCTGGCACAGGCCCCTCGGACTCACCCCCTCGGTGAGGACGGCCAGCGCCTGACCCCACAGCCCATGGAGTTGATGCCCCAACCCCAGCTTGTCAGCATGGCCATGAAAGTGAGCCACAGCCAGCCAGCCACATGTCCCTGCTCCAACCACAAGCAGCGCAACCTCTCTGGGCCTCAGCCTCCTCCCCCGGAGAGGAGGGAACCACCCACCTCCGCAGGGCAGAGGCCCCACGGGCACGGGCACCAGTGTGAGTTCACGAGACCAGGGCCATTGCCACTCTCACCCACACCGCACGGAGCAGGCCCTTGGCCCCAGTTCACTGAAGGAACACTATGAGCCTCACTCACCAACACCAGCCGAGCAGTCAGCCTCCCAGGGAGGCAGGTCCATGGGCTGGCCCAAGGCCACACCACCAGGAGTGGCCCTGGCCACCTGCTCCAGCCCACCCCTTGTGCGGGGACACCAAGCCCCAAAGCTGCAGTCAACAGGACCCTCTCACTGGGCGCCACCTCAGCGCACCCCTCCGCCCAAAGCATTCGCTGCCTGCTCCTGCCTCAGGACAGTGATGTGCATGCCACTGGGGACGAGCCCACAGACCACTGCTGGAGAGGGCACAACAAAATGACACGTACACACATTCTCCCACCTACAAATCCCAGTTCTAGAAAAAGACAAACGAACACAGATATTTGCAGCAGTCTCATTTGAAAAAGCTCAACACTGTAAACTACTAGAAACCCCATCCCCAGGTGGGTGGTCACGTCAACTGTGATCACCCCACCCGTGGACCAGCAATGCAATTGTAGTGAACCAAGTGACAAACCTCTCATGTCCTATGGGAAGCACTCTCTAGTAAAATATGGCCTCACTGTGCTTTTTAAAATCGGGTTGTACCTTACATACAGGTAAGTTCACTCCTGACTTACTGGTCCGCGTTCTGACAATGGCCCAGCCACCACTGTTGAAGATATGGAACAGTTCTGTGCCCCCAAGTCCTGTGCCACCCATTTGCCTGGAGGCACAACCACAGATACCCCTCCAGAGGAAGACACAACAACATCTGGGGACACAGCTTCCTCCAGGAGGGAAGCAGGCTGTGGCACACAGGCAGACACTGCACCACTCAGGCTTCCAGAGAGGACGAACCTTGTGAATGTGACATTTCTCCAAAGACAAGTTTAAATCACAAGCCTCAAAATCCTTTAAATACTGTCTTCTGCCTTCATTAAAACAGAGAAGAGTCCAGCTCCTCCTGAAATCTGAGAGGTGCAACTGACCGAGGTGCCTTTCCCACCCAGGTGGCCCCTCTGTCCCGTGCTCCCTGCTCACCCACACGGGGCTGCTCAGAGCCCAGTGGCAGGCCTGGGCACTGACCACAGCCCCTCTCCCACCTGGCAGCCGGCTCCCACCCCAACCACATGGGGCTGTGTGGAGCCCCACCTGCGGGCCTGGGCACTGACCTTATACACATGCCGCCAGTTCTTGCCATGGTCATTGAGCCGCTTCCAGATCATGCTCATGATCTCCGAGAAAGCCACAACATTGTAGGTGAGGTCAGCGATCTCCGACATGAGGGAGCTGGATGGGCCCCAGGGGTCGTTGCTTGTGGCTTCGCGGACCTTGATCTCAGCCTCTGAGTAGTTGTGGACAATGTTCTTCATCTGGCGCCTCAGCGACGAGGTCGACATGGTGGCCAGAGGCGGCACAGGGGCTGGGCCCACCCCAGGTGTGGAGAGACGGGGCAAACCGAGGAAGAGGGCCACAGCAGGGGCTGGTGGGTCACCGCATCTGGGGAGGAGAGGGCCTCTGGAAACACTAGCAGGACCTGGGGTTGTTCAGCCTGAACCCTCCACCCCCATGGGGCTCCCCACGTCCCTCACGGCTGAGGACGAGGCCCTCCCCGTGGCCTACCGGGTTCTCTGGCCCTTGTTAACCTCTGCCTTAATCAGCCAGTCCAGGTTTCAGTTCCTCAATCGCGCCCAGTGCCTCCCTGCTGAGGGCCCTGCTCGGTGAAGCACACTACAGCCCAGAGGGGCACAGCCCTTTCCAGCCAAGCCAAGGACGCCTGCAGCTCAGTTTCCCCCTTGCAGCACGGGGTTTCGCTGGTGACCCACGAGCTCTAGGAAGCCGGTGAGCGGGAAGTATGCTGTAAACAGGGGTGGAGTCCGAGACGGTCACCCCAAGCATCCCCCGCACCCCGGGGCTCTGGAGGAAGCCTCCCAGATCTTAAGCACCCAGGCAGGCACCACAGCTGCTGGCCCTCATCTGCAGACTCAGTCACCCTCGTGACTTAGTCTGACCCTTTGGTTGAGGCCGGCCTGAGAGCCCCAAATAGGCAGACCTGCACTTGTGGGGATGTGGCTGCCCCCATCAGAGGCGCTGGCCCTTTACTTACTGAAAAGCCATTCAGTACACAGACCCGGAAGGAAGGGAAGGAGGGGGGCAGGAAAGACCTCTGGAGCAGGGGTGGAGGCAGGCAGAATCCACAAGAGAGGTGGACACACAGGGAAGGGGCCGATGGAGGGAGAACAGTGATGGGGAGATGAGGTGCCCCAGGGCGGGGGAGCCAGAGGCTGAGGGCAGGACAGATAAAGAACAGCACAGCCTGCAGGCCAGGTCCCAGCTGCCTGCCGGACGCTCAGTGGGCACAAGACCCCATTATTTCACTCAAGACTGTGGCATCCTAGCTGGAGATGGGGGTTCACAGAGACTGTGACTCAGCCAAGGTCACATGCAGACATGGCAGTGCAGACTCAACCCCAAGCCCACCTGGACTCCAAAATTTACACTGCAGAGAGGGGGGCAACACAAAGGAGGCAGAAGGGTGGGAATCAGGCAGAACATGCCAATCATGGCAAGCAGACTCAGCCTGGCCCTGTGCTGGCCACTCCTGTATGGGCTTCATACACAGCAACTCAGTTCATTCTCACAACTCCAGGATTCACAGCCACATCACAGGGGAGGAAACTGAGGCACAGAGAGGTGGACTCCCCTGCCCTGGGACACAGGCCTCACCCACAGAGGAGCCTGGTGCCAGACTGGGCTATGATCACCACAGTCCACAGCCTGCCCAACAAGCCACAGACACAGATCTGCTGGGCCCTCCAGCTACCTAAATCCTGGGAGAGGCATCTGGCCCCTGCCTTGAACACAGGCTGGAGAGCCAGGCACTGGAGACTGATGTAGATAATTTAAAAGAGTCGGCCAGGGTGCCAAGACAGGCCCAGCCAGACACACAAAGGTGATGAGCTGACATGACAAATACAGAAAAGGAGACAGAGAGAATAAGGAGTGAGTCAAGGAAAAACTGGCACAGAGAAATAGGGGCAAAAGAGCTACCGAGAGACATGTGAGACAAACACAACAATGTGGAAAGGCAGTGAGGCAGGTCAGAGAGAAAAGACAAAGGCCCTGAAACAAAAAGAGGCAGTCACCAGTGGCTGAGAAATAACACAAAAATGGGATACCGTGGGAAGAACAGGAAATGGGGGTCCAAACCCTGGCCATCAGCTACCAACAGAGCAACCTCCTTGAGATTGTTTGATCAGCCTTTGAAACGAAGGAAAGAACTCCTACCTGGCAGGCTTGTCAATTAAATAAGATGGGTACATAAAGTGCTTGGCACCATGCCCCACAGACAGCAGCTCAGTAACACTGGCTGCTATTATTACTGGAGAAAAAAAGAACGTTCCCAGAAGTGCGGTATTGGAAGCTGCACTAAATTCCGTATGCTTGTATTAACGTGCGTTAGAAAAAAACTTCAACTTAACACACCAAAGCTTTCACAGACACTGCTTAAAATGGGACTGGTTTTCAAAATAAGCTGATTCAAAGTGAAATGTTAGATTAAACAGAAGACACACAATACAGTAAATCTCTCCAAGAGGTCCTCGAAAGACCAACATCAAACACTGCGTGTGTGGAACAATTTTTAACAATGGCAACCAGTGCTGCCAACAGTTAATTACAAACTTACTACGTGCCAACAGCATTAGGCACCTTAGAAGCATAACCTCCAGGAACAGAGAGGCCTTACCATGGAGGAACTATGAACATCCTGACTTTAAAGCCTGGGAAACCGAGGTTTGGAAATGGGAGAAGTCACCTGACCGAAGATCGCAGGTTGCGGGCAGTGAGCCTCGGATTCCAGAGACCCAAGCCCCTGGAAGAGGGGGCGGATCCTAGACCCGCGCGGAGGACCCTCGGGCTTGGAGGCTGGGTAGAAGGACAAAAACGAAATGGGAAGGCGGGGAGAAGAGGCAGAGATCCGAGAGGTCGGGGGAACTGAAGACGTGGAATGCCGGGGACACGAACACGAATACTGACTGTCAGACCCCGAGGCGCGTCAGAGGCAGAGGGAGGCCCGGGGCAGGCCGGCGGAGGGGCGCGTTGACAGACCAGACGCACACGGGCACCCGAGAGACGCGGGCCCGGCCGCCCCGGCGCATACACACGACGACCGCGGGGACCACCAGGGGCCGACACGGGACAGACGCCCATTCCGTTCGCCGCGCCCCGGCCCGCGCTCACCTCGGCCCCTCACGCCGGGCTCCAGGGGGTCATGGCGGGCTGCCCCCTGCCCGCGCTCGGCCTCGGTGTCGCGGGCGCGCTCCGGGCCCCGCGGGCGGCGGACGCGGAGGCACGGTCGGACGCACGCGCGGACGCACGGAGACCCGCACGCCGACGGCCCCGCCGCCCCGGCGCCCGGGAGGGGCGCAGAGAGCCGGGCGGGGGAAGGGAGCCGCCGAGCGGACGGGAAGCTACCGAAGCGGCGACGGACCGGAAACGGATGTGGCCGCCCGCCCCGCCCTCCGCGCCGCACCCGCCCGCGCTACGTCACTTCCTGTCAGCGGCCCGTCCTGGCCCTTCGTCTCCTTCCTTCTGTCGCGCCAGTCGCCGAAAGGTAGACCCGCACGCTCGACTGCACGATAGGACAAGAACCGCGTCATCTCCAACCCCAGCCGTGCCAGCCCCATGCCCGGGAGTCCACGCCCCCGCCGCCCGGGCTCCCCTGCTCCGTGCGGGTGAGAACGCCCTAGCGGGGCAGGTCCGCCGTAGCCTGCTCTCCGGGCCACGCCCTACGCCCCACCACAGCAGGACCACGCGGGCGAGATGTGCCCCTCGGGGCATACCAAGGGCACCCGGGCGCCCTGCAGGGAAGAGACGCTGCGGACCAGGCTTCCGAAGCGAAGCCCACCCTGAGGCCCAAGAAAACCCCGCCCCACCCGGCAAGGGAGAACGGGGGCAGGTCACACACCGACACAAAGCAGCTCCATGAAGTAAAATACAACAAAATGTTTAATGAGCAAATTCGTCTTAGCAAATATGAAACTGCCACAGAGAGGAGGAGGGGCCGGGAGTCATGGGGCTGGGGGAAGATCAGGGAGACTAAAGAGCATCAACTAGGTTAAGAAACCGGGGAGAGAATGGGGAGAGGACCAGAGGCCAAGAGGACAGGAGCTGTGGTCCTGCAAAGGGAGAGGGCAGGGCACCGCGGGCTGGACAACAAAATTCAAAATAGTTTGGCCATAAAATATAAACACACTTATGTATCTACCATGGGGAAGGGGAGGAGAGGGGGTAATAAGGGGTAAGAGGCTGTTTGGGGAGGGGCTATGGGGTCCTACCCTGCCCTGCTGTGCACCCCCCTCTTCATCCGGACCCCTTCCCTCTGTGTCTGTGGGTATTTGTCTGGGGGCCTGTGCACGCAGTTCTCCAGTCCCCTCCCCCAACCCTCCATCCCACCCACCCCCACCCTTAATTGCTGCCATTCCAGTTGCTGCCGGCTGTCATTCGGCTGTCACTCCTCTGCCCATCATCTTCAGAGGGAAGAAGGGGGGCGCACAGGAGAAGCCCCCAGCCAGCCTGGCCCCCCACCCTCCCCTGCTGCCTCTACCAGAAGTCCCGGCGGTGGTAAGAGTCGGGGTCACAGTATTTTGTGACGACCACTCTGTTGGCGAACTTGCGGCCTGTCAGGCCCTGCATGGCTTTCTGGCAGTCAAACACAGAGGTGAACTCCACAAAGATCTGCGGGAACAAGAGACAGGTTGTGAAGGCCAGGTGACCTCTTGGCCTCCAAGGATGAGCTGGTTCAGTCACAGCAACCAGCCAGCATAACCCAAACCCAGAACTCCGCAGGAGGAAAAAGAGCATCAGCCATAGGTCTGGAGGCATTTACTCCAACATTCTCCGGACCCCCAGGATCAAAGAACAAGAGCGCCAAGCAGAGACGTGCAGAAGCATGGACAGTGGGAAAGAGCAGAGGCAGCTCAGGTCAAGAGCCACAGAGGACAGGGGCAAGCTCCTTGTGGAGAGGGGCTGTTTGTGTTCAGCGTCTCCCCCCTACACCTGCAAGGTGCTGGGCACCTGGATTAGCCACGCCAAAGACCACGTTATCCTTAGACAACAGATGACATAAAGGAAGCTCAGAAATTAGGATTCAAACCCAGGATAACTCAGAAGAAAAAACTTCAGTCTTCATCAACTGATGCTTGTCTTGCTTATTAAACCACCAGTTTATAGGAAGTGGAGGGAGAGCAGGATACAACCAGCCTAATTCAGAACAGAGGGATTAAGATAAACGCCCTGTTGCTTCAAAATGGCTTGTAAAAGAAAAAAGGGAGGGGGGGTGGGGGGGGAGTTAACACAGAACTGATACATTGCAAGTCAGACCACACTGAAGGGGCCCGTGTGGACGCCTACTCACTCCAAGAGCTGCACTGACCACTGCGGGACAGTCTGAATGTAACGAGGGTAGACACACTAAGGGTAATTTTCCCAATGTAACAGTGTGGTGGCTACATTAATATCAAAAGTTTTCTTAAGTTTAGAGCAGTAGTTCTCAACCAAGGTGAATGTGTCCCCAGGTGACATTTGGCAACGTCTGGAGACATTTCTGGCTGTCACAAAGCAGGGCGTACTAGTGGGTAGGGGCACAACACCCTACAGCTCGCAGCACATATTCCCGAAGCTAAGAGTGACCGGGCCAAGATGCTAGTAGGTGTTAGAGAAATATACTTAAATACCTCAGGGGAGATACGAGCTATACTTTAAATTATTTCAGCAAGTAAAAGGAGGGTGGGAGGCTAAATATAGGAATCAAGTATTGGGTAACCTGAACTGGGTGATGGGGCACTACTCTATCTGTGCTACGTAAGAGTTTATCTGTATGTTTGAAAAGAAAAAGTCTAAAAATAAACACCTGATCAGAGTCCAGGCAGGTCTTTCCATTTGTTCCTCCCGCAAATACTCAGGCCCCATTTGAGCCTGGCTCCCATGTAGTGCCGACAGCACTGAATCAAACGGATGTGTCGGGAAGCTGGTGTCT
This sequence comes from Manis javanica, assembly GCF_040802235.1. Lineage (NCBI taxonomy): Eukaryota > Metazoa > Chordata > Mammalia > Pholidota > Manidae > Manis > Manis javanica. The sequence goes on from NC_133172.1 coordinate 2,442,146, forward strand.
CCACCACACAGTGAAGAGTAGCCAGTGGAACGAGAGAAGGCTGCCCACCTTCTGCCTCCGCCCATCCCTGGGCCCCCGGCCCGTGACACTTCCCCTGCTCCCTGGACAAGTTCAGTCAGCCTGAAGCCCAAGCTAGCAGCACTGTGCCCACGGTGACAGGGTTTCTACCTGACCTCAGGCCTGGACTGCGCCTCTCCCAGCTCACTGCTCCTTTCACATCTCTGCTGGTAGGTCAGGACCCTGAAGCCAGCCCACCAGCACGGTCTTCCCCTCCCTGAAACCTCACTTCCCTTGCCTCTCACATGCCTTTTCCATGCAGTGACCATGGCCAGGAGTCGAGCGTGTCACTGGGCTCCCCGCCCCGTAGCCTGCACACCCACGTCGCCCACCAGGCCCAGGCATTTACTGGCTGATATGCCCCAAGGCCACTGGCATCCTTTGTCCTCCTGCCAGCTCTCTAAACCAGGTCACCATCTTTTCACCCAGACTTCGCAAGCTCCCAAAGCGCCAACCATCACATCGCTGTCACCTCTCAGCCTCTCCAAACTTCCAGACTGCTTTGAGCCCCATGCCCACCCTGGCCTCACTGTAAGGGGCCAGGCATCTGACCATAGTCGAGACCTTCAGAGCTTCCTCCCTCCTGCTCAGAGGAGCCCCCACCTTCTAATCCTCCTGGGCTTGCCGCCCTTTAAGAGCTGCCATGCTGGCCCAGTCCCTGGCCACCTCCTCACCATGCTCTGCTCTGGCTACTCTGGCCTTGTCGTTGTCCACAAACACACAGGGCAGACTCCTGCCCCAGGGACCCTGTGCTTGCTGCACCCCCTGATCAGGACCCCACCTGCCTATCGGGCTAACCAGGCCTCACTCAGGCCTGTGTAAGGCCACTTCCTGACCTTGACCTTCCTGTCTAAAGCAGAGCCCAGGACAATCCAGCTCCTCCTACCTATACAGCACGTGTGCTGTCAGTACCCAGGCTGGCTGGCCCCAGCACTGCCTGCTGGCAAGAAGAACACCCAACTCTGAGCGGCTAGGTCAGCAGGCGAGCAGTCCCCACCTCCTGGGGGTGATGTGAAGTGTGACACCTGGCATGCCAGAGTGACCTGGCTCTGTGGGCTCCATAATCAGACTGCAACATCAGAAGCCTGACCATTTGGCTGTGTCCTGGAGGAAGGGCCCGGGCAGCTGCCACAAGAGGTCAAGGGTCATGCAGGTAGAGGTTCAAGAGGGTTGCAGCTGCCCTGCTTTTAACACCTTCCTCCCTACTCTACACGTAGGGTCAAAAACCTTGCAGCACAAGGTCACAAAGCAGTGAGGTTCCGAGCCCAAGCCACCAGAGCCTGAGGCCTGGCCACATTCTGGGTCATAACTGGGAGCATGTGCATGCATGTCAGAGAAGAGACACACAGAGGAGGCGGGGGTGAGGTCGCACACATGTCAAGAGGCGGAGACAGAGTCGGGTGGGGGGACGCACCTTCCCACAGCCAGGCACCTCCACACCGTCCACGGGCCGGGGGATCTCGATGGACTTGACCAGCCCGTACTTGCTGCACTCGTCGCGCACGTCCTCCACGATCTCCTCATATTCCTCATCATCCAACAGCTCCTCAGGCAGCACCATATTCATGAGGCACAGGACCTCCGTCGGGTGGCCACCCATCTGCACCTGGGAGCTCATCAGCCCCGGCACTTGCAGCGTCACGGGTGTCTGGTTGATGGTGCTCTGTGGGGCGAGTGGGGGCAAGCGTCACATGCTGGCCGGGCACCCTGTCAAGGCCCGCCTCCCGGCCAGCTCCCCCACAACACCAGACTGCAACCCAACGAAAACTTCACCCTGCCCTTGAAGGCCCAGGTGCCCACTCCCAATGCTGCCCAGGAAAGCTGGGCACAGAGTATAGGGCCAGCCTGCCCCAGCCCCGCCCAGCCACTTCCCACCCCCCAGGTGAGCCTCTAGCCAATGAAGATGACGTGCCAGGGGGCTCACCAGCGTGGCATTCTTGGCTCCCACACTCGCCCTCTGGACTAGCAGTTTCTTATCCCCCAGCTGCATCCCATTAAGCCCTGCGATGGCCTGCATTTGGGGGATGACAGGTAGGGTGCAGGGGAGAGGAGCGGGTCAGGGGCCAGGAGCCTACCACCTTCCCCTCAAGTCCCAATACCCCAGAGCCGGGCATTGGTGGGGGAGAGGAAGGCCAAGGGGTGAGAGCATGGGAAGAGCTGGAACCACAGGTAAGAAGCTGGCTGAGTGCCCCACACAAGGACCTGCTTTAGGCTGGCCGCCTCCCACCCAGCCCAAGGGGAGACAGCACGGCACAGGGTGGGTCGGGGGAAGGGCAGGTGGGCAGCACCAGGGCCCAGGGCTCACCTGGTCCGTGACGTTGATGTCCACGTACTCACAGAAGGCGTAGCCCTTGGAGAGCCCCGTGGCACTGTCCTTGACAAGGTTGAAGGCCTTAAGAGGCCCAAAGGATGTCAGCAGCTCTTTCACCTGAGGTGGCCACAACTTGTCAGGGCTCATCTGGGCAACAAGGGTGGGGGTTGGGGGTGGGGGGCAGAGGCACGGGTCTACCTGGTCATCGTTCAGGTAGTTGGGTAAGCCCCCGATGAACAGCTTGTGAGCAGAGTCTGGGACCACGGTAGACACCACTCCTAAGAGAAGAAAGGAGTAGATGGACTTCAGTTCCCAGCACAGGTCATCACCCAAAACCCAGGGCAAGTCTGCAGGAGAAGCCCCTCACTGGACGTGGTGGCAGAAGGCCCCTGTCCCTCCCATCCGCATACCCACTCAGCCACGGTGGCTGGAGACATGACAGAGAAAGCACCATGTCCCAAACCTGCCGCACCTGAGCCTCATGGAGAAGCATTCCTGAGATTCCAGAATGAGACCACAGCAGTGCCCCCACCCCAAGGCCATGAAGCCCCCCTGCTGGGGTGACCTTCACAGGTCAGAACGGCTCTCACCCCACTGTGGAGGGGTCAGGATGGCCCACCCACCACTTCTGTATCCTTCAGGCCTCAACTCAGAGCCCATTCCCCCAAAGCTGAAATCCTGAAATCAGGCCTCCCAGAAAGCCTCCTCGGTCTCTCCCCTGTGGCCCTGCCACTGGCGCAGCTGGGCAGGACGCTCCCCACTCCCAGTGGCTCTCTGGCCTCCGTATGACATTAGCCTGCTGTGTGATGTCCCTGCTCACTCAGCACTCTTGTGCCAGCACACAGGGAGGACTGGTATGGCTGGGGCATGTCAGCTGGCACCCACTAAATCCTGCCCTCTCCACTTAACTGTGGATTCAGAAATGTGCCTGCCAGGTGGCATCACCAGTTTCACAAATCTGTCAGTCAATTCCTAGAGCCTTCCCAGGGGGCATGAGCTACACAGCACCCCCTATGGGCACAAAAGGATGGAAACAAGGATCTACCACCCATGCAAAGGCCCCACCCTTCACTCTCTGAGTTCAAGCCCACAGATGCCGGGCCCCTCGGCCTTGCCTTCTTCTGCAGTCCTGCACCACACGGCCCCGCCCACCTCTTCCTGACCTTGGTTTGGGGAGGGCCAGGTGAGGTGGTAGGGCCCCAGACAACAGGCCACTGCACCCAGGGAAGGGTGCGCCCAGCCACCACCCTACCCTGAAGAAGTGCTGGCACCCACCCAGCAGCTTCCACAGCCAAAGCCGAGCCTGTCACAGCGGGATGAGCAGGTGTGTCCTGGGAGCAGGGCTGCAGACCAAACACCCACTATAGGCCAGGACCCTGAGGTCCCACGCACCCCATCCTCCACCTCACTGCTCTAAGAAACTCTATCCACAGCATAGAAGGAGAAGCCCAGCTTGCAGCTAGTGCGCACAGCCCAAGGCCACACAGACTAACTCCAGGATCCTCACTCACCCGACTGCATAGGCCACTCTGGCAAGCTAAGAGCTCTGCTATGGTAGATGAGGATATGCAAAAGTCCAACATGCCAGCAGGGCACTGGCAGAGTCAGATGAAGAACCCCAGCCATCAGGCCCAGGCTGGGACCCACTGTGCCACACACCTCAGGAAAGCACATGGTGCTGAGGGCACCAGAGTCGGGCCCTCAGGCCACAGTGTTCTCATCTGCAAACAGACCACCTGACACCACCCTGGCCAGGCCTCCATGCCTCAGTGGTCAAAGGCCCTTTGTGGACACTGGCTCTGAAGCAGGGGAGAACAACCCATTCAGGATCACACAGTCAGGAAACAGTGATGCCAGTCAGGAACTGAGGTAGGCCTGGGTGCCCAAAATCAACCCCAGACAGCCTCATCACCTGACATAACATGCAGGCCTCCAATCCCCCCGGCGCCACTCCTCCCTGCTTCCCCTACCTGCTTGCTCTGAGGGGCTACCAGCACATGCCTCTCATCCTAGAGCCTTACTACCCCTCAGGAAGCCATGCCAGCAGCCAAGCAGTATTTCCTGGTGCCTGGCAGTGTTGCCTTCTCCCCAGCAGGCCCCGGACGGCCTCATGCACTGGGCCTGGCACAGGGAAATCCTGCTGGGGAGGGGGAAGGCTGACAGAGAGGAGCCACCCAACAAGGGGCCGGACTTCGGAGCTGAGGGCAGGCTCGGCGCAAGGCCAAGCTAGATTCACAGGAGGGCTGACGGCGTTCCTGCTGCCAGAGTCAGCACTGGCTCTTCCCGCTCCCCACTCCACCTTGTCTGAAAAGGACCAATCAGGACCCCATGTCAGCACTGGACAGCTCTGGGCCTGAGGTGGGTGGAAACCCATGGAAGGGCTCAGGACCCCAGATGTGTCCTGCAGGGTTTCCAGTCAGCATCCTTTTATCAGGGTGAGGAAGTCACCTTCCTGGTTCCTGAACTGTTCCTTTTCCAACCAAGAAACCTGAATTTTGTCAAATGCTTTCTTCCACTTTCGTCTCCCTAAATAAATTTTTTTTTTTAGCAGAGAAAATCAGACCATTGGCTTTATTACAGAGAAAGTCCAATGGATGCTGAACCCATCCACTTCCTGCTGCTTCTGGCAGCCCCCCACAAATGTACGGACATGCCCAGCCACCAGCGTGGACCCTCAAGCCTCTCTGGGGACACAAATCCCAAAACAAAATCAGATCTTCCTTTGGCTCCATGAGTGACACCCACTCCCTAACAAGGGCCCCGACTCAGGAAGACGGCAGACCAACCACAGCCTGCCCCTGTATCTGGGTCTCCATGCCCACTGGAGGCAGAGGCAGGGCAGGGCAGGACATGAGAGCCAGACTTCCACACCTGGAAGATCACTCCTCACCCCTGGGCAGACACACAGGCCCCACGCTTGCTCTCCTCCTGTGACACAGCACCTCAGTTCACCACAGCAGTGGCGAGTACAGCTTCCCAGCAAAGGGCCACATGGTAAATAAAATGAGCCACAGTGTCTGTTGCCACCCAGCTTAGCCACTGCAGCGCCAATAAACCTTTGTTCAAAGCCGCACCTGGACCTCTGGATGTCACCTGCTACTCCTGCACTACAGACCCATCACAACGATGAACAGGTCCAAGACACGCATGGGATAAAGCCAACATGGCCCTCAGCAAGCGGGTGGGCCCTCACACCCGAGTGAGGGCGAGCCCACTGAGCTTCCTCAGGAGGCCCAGAATGTTCTGTAGCTTCATCTGGAAGACGGTCCTACAGACACTGCATGTGCAAAAAAGCTGTCAGATGTGCACTCCAGGCTTATCTTAAAAGTAAAGAGATGCCCTGAATTTACCAAAACTGATAGGAAGCCAGGCACCCAACCTGGTCCCAAGGTGCTGCCTCTCCAGGACTCCACGCCCCACCACCACACAGTGAAGATCCAGCTCAGTTTCTACAAGGCGTCCATTAATGTGAAGCCACAGCCAAAACCCACATCCTGCTTACTCACTCCAATTTGCCAGAACTGCAGGGGCCTGACCCCTGGGCCCCCCAGCCCCTATATCTCCCACCCACCACCAGGGCCCCAGAGGTTGGATCTTCCCCTGCACTAGTGGACTATGGGGGTGAGCAAACCACAGCCTGCAGGGCGAGCCGGCCATGGCCATTTCCCACACAGCCTGCAAGGCTTCTCAAAGGCATTTCAAGCTGTGGATGGCACATGAAACCCAAACATCATGGCCATACCTGTTGAGGTTCATGGCAGGCAGCCACGCCTACTCACGCACCTTTCTGTGGCTGTCATGCTACAACAGCAGGACAGAGCGCCTGTGATAGAGACTGTACAGTCCCCAAAGCCAAACATGTTTACCCTCTGGCCCTTTGCAGGGAAAGCTCACTGACCCTACATCTGCTGTTATGACCAAACTGTAGTGACAGTGGACACCGTTATGGGGAGCAGCTCAGGGCACACGACCTGGACACTGAGCCTGACGACAAAGGCTGCCAAGGGGCCAGACTCCACACGGGGGAGCTTTGCTGACAAACTACCAGACCACACGTGCACCCACGAACCTCATGGCCCCAGCACAAAAACGACAGCCAGAATACAAGCTTCTCACTTCCCTCGACACCTTCCACCTGTCATGGCTCTGCTGCTTACAAGCAGGGAGGACCCCCACCTCTCCAAGGGTCTGGGCCACCAGATGAAGCACTCACACCACTTCCGAAGTAGTTACTGACAGGCTGGAGGAGAAGGTGGGGCAAGACCACTCACCAGGCACGTAGACAGAGGGGTTCTCCGACATGCCAGGCAGGGGCTGGTAGTCGTGAGGCCTGCGGATCTTCAGTGACTGGCCCTGGAAGATGATGCCATCAAAGGCCATGGCCTGGGTGGTCTCATCCACTGAACGGAACTGAAGGAAAGAGAAGGGGTGGTAAGGGGTGTGGGTGAGTGGCCATTCCAGTCCCCAGCCCCAGGGCCTCTGGGACAGCAGCCTGCAGAAGGCCCAGTGCAAAACAAGGGCTGCTGCACAGGTACTGGGCCAGGACTGGCGTTCACCTCCCCAGTCCCACCACACGCCCGACCCACCTCCAAGAAGGCAAAGTTCTTGTCCTGGTTAATCTGCACCGCCAAGACGGGGTTGCCGGGAGCCTGTGTCAGCCCCCCCAGGCGCATCTGGGCATTGAAGAAATCCATCATGGCTTCCTGCAGAGGGAATAGGAGACAGGGAGGGGCGGGGAGGGAGGTGGAGAGAGGAGGGGAAGGGTGAGAGAGGGAGACACAGAGGGGTTTGGGGGTAGGGGAAAGGAGGAGGGCGGGGGGTGGGGGGAGGAACAGTGGAGTGGGGGTAGGGGCGCAGAGGTCAATAGCAGGAACAAGAGCAGGAGGAAAGAACGAGAGAAATCGGCAGGAGGAAGCGGGAAGATAAACAGCCGGGCCAGGAGGCGACAAGACAGGCACGGGGGGACCACAGGGGCCCCGGGGGGAGAAGGTGAGTCGCTCAAGAAGGATGCAAGGAAATGAAAACAGGAGAGAAGAAAGAACATGAAACAGAGGAAACAAAGAGACAGAACACGTGGGGAGAGACATTCGGCAGTGAAATACGAGGAGATGAAAAGGAAGCAAGGAAGAAACAGCAGGTGGGACCCAGAGAACCCGAGTCGAGAGGGGAGAGGGGAGCCAAGGAGGGGGAGCAGGGACGCAGGGCAGGGAGGGGGCGGGGGGGAGAAAAGAGTGATGTGGAGGGATCTGGCCCTGGAGTCCGGGGGCTGGTTTATCAAATGTAGCAAAGTGCAGGGTGAGAAAGTCAGAATGGACCTTACTTGCCTTCGACGACGGTAGCAAACTTTTTGTTGCTACGAGGGATCTCAGCCCCACAATATTTCACTTTAAAGAGAAATGGAAACAACTCTTTGATCTCGGGATTCTCAGGGGGTGCCACGGGAAGGGGTGGGGAGAGGGGGAGAGGAGCGTGGGGAAGGTGGGGGAGGTCAGGGCGATCAAAATAAAAGAGCAGCGACCACGGGAGGGGTGGGGAAGAGGATGGGACAGGCAGCAGAGAACAAGAGGCGTGTCAGAAGAGCTGAGGGGGGCGTGCGTCTGTGTGTGTGTGTCCGAGTCTCCCTCTCTGTCTCTCTCGATTCAGATTCGGATTCGTGGGTTCCTTCTGTGTGTGCTTAAGCCCTGGGCTGCAGAGGGGGTTGGGGGAGGGGAGACGGGAGAGGGGAAGAGCGGGGAGGGAGAGGGCCACCCCCAGCCCGGCCCCTGGCTGGCTCAACTCCATCGGTCCGTCTGGGAGGGGGCCGGGGGGTCTTGCAGGAGCAGAGTCTGACCCGTGCAGGGTGGGGTAGGGAAGGGAGGGCAGGGCAGGAACAGGTGGGGGGAGGGGGCAGGGGAGAGCAGTACCTCAGTGATGCCAAATGGGATGTTGCCCACGTAGAGGCGCCGGGCCTGTCTGGTCATCTGGCTCCCGACCACGGGCACCGGCGTCGGGGTCACGGCCAGACCATCAGGCGTCATGGTGGGGAGAAGGGCAGTGGCTGGGATCTGACCCGCAGCTTCAAGAGGGGCAGGAAAAGGTTAGGCCCCATCAGGGCCCGCACTCAGGGACGGCCTGCCTCACCCCTCAGGAGCCCCCTGGCCTGCTCAGCGCTCCAGCACACCCAGCAGCCAGGAACCCGCACCTCCGAGAGGCCAGTCTCCTGCCGGCAGCCCCATCGCCGCTCCCCCTGGGTTCTCAGGACATCTCCTCCTGCAAGGAGGCTTCAAAGGAGCAGAGAGCAGAAAGCCCAGGGCACAGACCTCATCTACCCTCTCCGTCATGGGAACCAGGGTCCGCTTCAACCGCACGCACACACAGGCCCTCTAGTGGCGAGCCCAGGAGCAGCCGGAGCCTACCTTGCATGGCCTTGTACTGCATGGGGGTGATGTGCTCGAAGCCGGGTGGCGGCACGTCCCAGTATTTACGGACCTTCTTCTTCTTCTCATGGCGGGGGGAGCGACTGGGGTTGGGGAGAGAGTGGGGCAGGGCAACCTCAGTCTGACCAAAGGTGGGTCTGCAAGCCCCCCCAAGCGCCCCTCAGCTCCCACTGGGAGCTCCACGCTCTCCGAGAGGGAGAGGATCTGGGTTAGGGCTATGCCCAGGCCTGGGGGAGGGTGCTGTTTCAAGGTAGGTGGAACCTCTTCCCCAGCGCTTGGGCCAGGGCTGGTTAAGGATGGGGCAGGGTTGCAGGGGCTGGGGGAAGAAGGCAGGGAGGCAAAGGGAGTGGACAGCAGGCTGAAAGGGCAGGAAGAGAAGCTCACATCAATCCACCGTGCTCCTCTTTAGCGCCTCTGGTCAAAGGTTTGCTGGGGGGTGGGAGGGAAAGGTATGGGAAGGGGTGACTGGGGGCCCTCCTCTTCTCCACACACCACAGCCCCCCCCCCAGAGCACTGGGCCCCAGGGCAGGGCCGAGGTGAACAAGCAGCAAGCAGGCCCCCTCGGCCCTGCCTTTCCCCCCAAAAACCAACCACGCCAGGAAAGAGGATGTGAGGAAGGAGGAAGGGCCAGACAGACCACTTTCTAGCTGAGCTGGGAGAAGACAGGAAGACTTCCACCTATCCTGCCCTTCCTCACCTAAGGGGGCAGAGAGAACGGAAGGGAGCCTAGGAAGGGAAGAGGCATTACAAAGCAGAAGACCCCCATCCCCAGGCCAGAAAGCAGCTGGGGAGATGCTGCCCTGCTCCAAGACCACCCTCTTCCCAGGAGGCAGAGCCCAGCCCCACAGACAACCACAAAGAAAAAGAAAAGCAGACACAGGCCTTTGGAGTCGGGGTGGGTGGCAGTCCCTTACCTAGGAAGAGACAGAACCAACCCTGTCTCGACTCTGCTCTAAGATAAAGAACCTGCTAACCCCATCAACCCACCAAAACCTGAAGAAAACCTCAGAAACAGAAGGCAAAATAAACCAAATGCAAGACCAACGAGCAGCAGAGCCTACCCCCAGACGCGCACAGGGACACCCAGAGGCAAGCGCAGGTCTGAGCACAGGGACGCCCCGAGCCCTGGTACCTGCGCCGCCGCCTGTCCCTGGAGGCACTCCGCTGGTCCCGGGTGCGCCGCTCACGGCTCCGACTCCGGCGCTTGCGGTCACGACTCCGAGAGCGGCTGTGGCTGCGCTTCCGGTGCCGGTTCTCCTTGTCTCGCTCTGCAGAGGCAGATGGCCATGAGCTGAGGCAGGGTGAGGCCCAGCCCACCCGCACACAGGGGCCAAGCCCCAGACCCCGGGAAGCCGCCCCTGGGGGAAGGGGAGACAGCAGGCTTCCTGGGTTCATGAGTGAGTCCAGGGACCCTCAGGGACCCGGGGATCGGGAGCTGGTTACCTGAGGGGACAGGGCCTGGAAGTGCCCCAGGGGTGTGAGATACCTGAGGATGCTCAGGAGGAGCTGGGGAGCCAGAGAAGACGAGGAGGCTGGCTCCTGGTCCCCCTCGAGGGTGAGGGGCCTGACCCCAGGGTCGTCCCTGAGGGGCAGGGCTAGAGGCTGGGGAATCAAGAGACCCAGTGATGTTTTCCTGAAGGGACCTGGTGACCCCTCAGGAAAGACCTCCTCAATCAGCTGACACCCACAGCCCCAGCATGAGGCTCTGGGGTCAGGTGCCAGGTAGGATTTAATATCCCCAGGGAAACAGGGAAACCCAACCCGTCCCTTTCCGCTCCAATGAGCCACTGAGTAACGCAGGCCAGCTCTGCAGGTGCCTCTTTCTGAATTTGGACTGAAGAAAATGCCCTGTCCTACCCCAGAAGGCGGAGGAGGCAGGGAGGAACATGGCACACGCTGACCCCAATCCCACCCCACCAGCCAGCCAGCCAGCCCCATTCTGGGGGCAGAGGATCTGGAGTCTGGTGTCTTGCAGACTGTCCACCAGCCCCCAGCCCTGCTGCACCACTGGCCTTGGGGTGGTGCCTAGGAACTAACTGTGGTTCTGCTGGCAAGGCCACACTCAAAGCCTGTGCTCCCAGCAGACCTCCCCTGGGAAGGATGTGTGGGCCAGGGGTGGGCCGGGCCACAGGCAGGCACACCTGTCACAGCACATTCCCACGGTTCTGAGACACAGCGTCCTCACCTAGCCGTCAGGCACACCTTCGCACACCTACCAACTACCACATCTGGAGACAGGACGAGGCAATAAGAAAAGCGGGTCAAAGGGAACTTTAGTCTAATCCATGCTGCTGTCTGATATCTTTGATGCAATTCAATGGCTTTTTTGTAAATATTGCTCAACTCCAAAACGACTAAACCTCAAAGAAAACATGTACCTTAGAAAGAAAACAGCAGCAAACATCAGAATTCTTTCTAAAACCAAATCTGTGCTAGCCTGACTTGCACTTAATCCTTACCACTTTTTGGGAAAACACTACTGCAGGTTTAGGTAACAGAAACTGAAGGACAGAAGGTCACATGACTTGCTCACCACACAAAATACGGACATGGTGAAGCCTGAATGTGACCCCTGCAATGGCAGCAAGTGCAGCGGAGTCAGGCTACCCACCCCCTGACCTCAGGCGGGCAGAGCATGCCAAGGCCGGGCCAGAGGCCCCCATGACAGTGGGGACTACTGACAATCTCCCGGAGAGCAATGAAGTATACCATAAAACAAACCAAGGGCTGACACCCAGAGGGGACAGCAGGGAATGAGCAGGCAGTGTGAGCTTAGCGCATGGGCTTGGCCTACGGCTTTGGGCCTCTGGCTCCACACCTTGGGCAGGAGGTGAGCCCCAAGAACTGTTTGTGTGCCTAAAGCTCTGAAACAGACAAGCAGGCAGAGAGGGTCCGACCCAGAGGAAGCAGTGATGTGGGATGCAGACAAGGAAATTAATTCTCTGGAGACACAGGTGCACCTAGGCAAAGGCTGCAGATAGGAGGAAGCTGGCCCACAAAGACGAGGACAACAGGTGAACCACACATGAGCAGAGCTTTCCTGTAAGATGAGCTCCCCCCCCTCTCCCACCAACATACACACGATGACCCTGGGCAGTTCAAAACAGAAAGGAAGCCTCGCTTGCTCAAAATGCTGTGGCCAAGTTGTGTGAACAGCTCCACCAAACCAGGCAAGGTGGCAGGGCTGAGCGCCTCGTTTCCCAGTACAGGGCAGGAAGAGGAGAGGGCTGTGCAAAGACGGGACCACCTGGGGGAACCCAGGCAGCAGGTCTACAAGTGCCTCAACGAAGGGCCCAACCAACCAGCTCCAGCTACTTGCCCAGCCCAGCGGAACTTGGCCTTGCAGCCAGTCAGGCGCAGGGTCAGCTTTGTCAACTTATGAGCTGTATAAAGCCACACAAGAGGACCCAAACTTTCAAAGCTTGGTTTTTCTTCTTTAAACAAAGGTCATGTCCATTCCCCAGTTGGGAGGACTTGGTAAAGTAACATCTGGAACGCACTTTTTTCTTTGCCCATCCCCAACCCTGACACCATCTCTGAGGAAACCCTTCCTCTCTACTCCCTAGGCACGCAAGTATACTAAGGATGGTGTCACAGTAAGAAATACTGCTTATTGGGCACTTAGGGTATGCCACGCCACGTGCCACACACTTTACATGTTACCCCATTTAATCTCCACTCTACCTCTGACCAGCTGAGACCCGGTTAAATTTTTAAGCTTTCTGAGTCTATTTCCTACACCCAGTAAAGGAAGGGAATCATTCCAGCCTCCTAGAACTACCAAACGATCCACTTAGAAAAACCGTGCAAGGAGCGTGGCAAAGTGCCTGCCTGGCACATGGCAGTGTAACTGTAATTACTACCATCCTTGTTAATTTCAAAATAACACAACCCTGATGCTCCAGTTACACACTAGGAAAAAAAAAAACAAAGATAATAAAGTAGCAGCAAGTAGACATTAGAACTCAAGTCCAACTCGACTCTTCCAAAACCTTTACTGTCAAGCAGCACCAATTCGGTCACCCCCGCCCCGACCCAGCTCGGCTCGGGCCGGCGCCACTCATCGCAGGCAGCTTAATCCGCAAGTCCCACACCTTCCCTAGGCCTACGCTTCTTCACTCTCAAATCGAAATAGGGAGACAAGGGGGATGTTTTCAACGTCCAATGACTCCCAGTTCTAATATTCTTGGGGATCCCAAAGTTATCTGTGCGAAAGCCCCTGCTTTGTAGACTCGGTCTCACCTGGAGGGTACTTGCCTCTCACCCGCCCCTAAGGAACCCAATAGGACCAGGTCCAAACCTCCAGCTTCCTTTCTACGTCGAGTAGATTTATGAGGCTGGGTCTACGTGCTCCGAGTATGGGGTCGGACAGGAAGTGGGGCTCATCACTTGGGCAAAATAGGAGGCAACTACTACATAGTGCGATCCTCGGGTCTGCCAAGAGCCCCGCGGAAGCGACCGTCCGCGAGCGCACTCTAAGGAGGCAGGAGGAAGCCTATTCCCCGAGGGAACCTGCCTCACGCGCGGCGCCCCAAGACTCGGCCCTGCCCGCGCCCACGTGAAAAGGGGGTGTCTCAACCGCCATTTTGGAATAAAAGGGGCGTGGAGACCTGGCCGCGGGGCCGTCCGGAAGCGGAAGTACCGGGGCAACGGGACAGAAAGGAGGACATTCGGGAACCGATATAATCTCCTTCCAGATTACTGACAAAAAGAGCCTGCGCGGGACCGCCCGGGGAGCGACCTGGCCCTGCCGCCACCGCGGTCGCCTCCGCCGAGGCCACGTGGGAGCGAAGCGGAGTGCACGGCGCATGCGCCCCGGCCCTCGCCCCCCCCCGCCCACTTACCGCCCCGCCCGCGCGCTGCTGCACGCCGGCGGTCACGTGAGCGAGGCGCGCGACAAGGGACGGTGTGGGGGGGGGCAGCCGCGCGGCACTGAGACGGGGAAGCGAGGAGAAAATGGCGGGGGGGGCACCGAGGGAATCCAAGAGCCGCCCTACCCAGCGCCCCGCGCCCCCGCGCCCTCACCTTGCTTATTCTCGTTGAGCTGCCGCTCAAACTCGTCGAAGTCCGACATGCTGAGGCGGCCGCGTAGGCCCTGTGCAGCTCTGGCCTCGCCTTGCCGCCCGCCCGCTCAGGCCGCTCGGCTACTTCCGCCGCTCGCTTCGACTACTTCCGGCCGCCGCCGGCGCTCCGCCACCTCCTACCTAATCAAGCCTCGACTGCCCGCCCCGCCCCGACTCCGCCCCTCTCCCCGCCCACCCGCCCGCCCGCCTGCGAGGGGCCCCTCCCTCCAGAGCCTCGCTCCGAAACTTGTCGGCTATTTCCGGACTGTAGAAGGAGGCGTAGGAGCGGCGGCTTCTGCTATTTCCGAAAACACCCGAAGCAAGGGTTTCGCCGGCTTCCCAGGCTTTCGCAACTTTTCGGAAATCGGCTCTTCAGCGTTCGAGCGTTTCCGTAGATCCTCGCGTTCCTCTGGGCCTAGTCCCCTACCAAGGGTTCGGCTTCTTCCGGCAATTCAAACCGTCCCAGTCTTTGGCGGCTTCCGCGGACGCTGCCCGCTCCTCTTCACCAGCTCTGTCCAAGCAGTCGGCTACTTCCGACAGTCCTAACCGTCCCGGACTCCGGCACTTTCCGAGGGTTTCCGGCACTCGCCGTCTGGCCCAGCAGAAATTAAGCTCAATGCCAAACTTCGGCTCTCTCCGGAGATGCCACTCGCTCGCTTTACCTTACTCCGCAGAACTTCGGCTCCTTCCGGCACCGCTTCGGGAAGGCCTCACCACGGAAGACAGCTTCGACTTTTTCCGTCAGTGCTTCGGGTCCTTCCGGCTTCGGGAACCGAAAAAGGAGGGAGGACGACGGCGAGGTGGGTCAGAGAAAGGGATACGGAAAAGGGAAGGGGTCCCGGCTCTCGGCACCTGGCTCTCTGCGTGGGGAGAATGGAGGAAAAGAACAGCCGATCTCGCGGAGGGCCTAAAAAGGTTGCGCGAGACAAAAGCAGCCAGCGAGTGGAGCGCGCGCAGCCGCTGCGGAGGTTTCCAGCGCGGCTTTGTGCGCCTGCGCAGGGTGGAAGAGGGAGGGCAGGAGACGGCCTTCTGCGCCTGCGGAGAGGTCGGTCTGAGGCTAGGTTTCTCAGTGCTCCGGAAAGGCACTGGGTTCCAGAGCTCCCAGCACGCGTGCGCGAGACTTCCCCTTCTTCCTGGGAAAGTACTGAATTCTCCAACGGTGAAGCTAGGCCGACCGCTCCTGGTTGCCGTAGCAACCGAGTAACCGCGCCGGGTCCCCTCCTGATGAAGGGAACAGAGGGCACTTCCGGGAGGGAGATAATCCCGCATTATCGCCTCCTGGCGGAAAAGCGGTGGCGATGCCCTGGGTTCCCTAGTGGCTGCCTCCGCTAAAGGTCACTGAGCCCCGATTCCTGCTGCCGCGCCTCTAATTCGAGTAGTCCAGCGGGTCGTGTTCACGCCTCTTTTCCGTACCCCTGCCTCTCCGAGTCCCGCGGGACACAGCTGCTTCTCTCCCCTCCACCTCTGTCTCCAGGGGGGGCTAATTACACCCTATCTCCCCCAACTTCCCCCGTTTCCCCGCCCGCTCCCTCGAAGCCCCCCCCACCCGAGCCCCAGTCACCGTCTCCGCGGCAATGGCCAACCCCTCCCCGGAAGAGGCGGGGGGGCTAGTTTATTCCAAATTTTATCTTTTTAATTTAAATTCTCTGAATAATTCTCTGTCTCACGTGGACTCGGGGGTGGTCCGGAATGCGGGTGGGGAGCTCCTTGGTGGTAGGGCAGACAGGGCCGGCCAGCCTCTCCTCGGGGTTGAGGGCCTGGGCCAGGGTATGGACAGTGCCCCTCTCCTGCAGAGTGAGTGTCCAGCAGTTTTTCCAGTGAGGGTGCAACGGCGCAGCTCAAGTGTGTGTGGGGGTGGGGGGGAGGCAGCGCTGGGGAAGGGGCAGAAACCAGCCCCTTAAGCAGCAGCTCTTCGGAGCCTCGCCAAATGAGATCCTCCCCAACCCAGGGAATGCAGAGGGAGGGGAAGATGCTGGGAAAGTGGGAGGCAAGGGGAGCAGATCTATATACTAGGGACCTGGGGTGGAAGTAGGGGTGTGCAGGAGGAGAGAAGCACACGCACAAACACGCTGCCCATCCCCAAAGTCCTGCAAGGGTCACACCACTCATGCACACGCCCCGCCAGTAGGGGGTGGAGGAGGGGAAAAGGCGGGGCAAGGGCCTGTCCAGGCCAGGTGGCCAAGTGGGGCCGTTTCTAGGAGGGGCAAGATCACCGCTTGAAGCGGTAAGTGATGGGCAGCAGCAGCTTGCTCTTCTTGAGGGCCTGCACCTTCTTGAGGGTCTCATCGTCCAGGGCCAGGAAGCAGCGGCGCGAATACTCGAGCAGGCGTTCCTTGGAAGGGTCGAACTCGCCCACCTCGGCCAGCTTCTCAGGAGCCACGATGAGCAGCTCCGCGATGGGCGTGGTCAGTGCCACCGTGTTGCGGTCCACACGGTGATGCTCAAAAGCCCGAGACATGCTCTTCAGCTTTTGGAAGGTGCCCAGTATCTTCTTGTAACGGCAGAGGACCCCGTCGGCATCCTTCACTGCAGGGCCAATGCAGGGATAGATGGGGAGGTGGGGTGTGGAGAGAGACACGTAGAGGGGGAGCACCACGGATGTGTAGGGAGGGCAGGTGGGGTGAGGGCCCCCACAGAGAGCAGGGACGGGGCAGCAGCCAGCAACAGAACAAAATGGGGAACAGCAGGGAGCACGGTTAGGAGTCCGAGGAGGGAGACAGAGAGATGGACATTGGGTAAGTGGAAAATTGGAGAAGGAAAGCCCAGAGAGGAAGAGGCGGAAAAATGAATGGGAACGCATGGCAGGGATGCGCCCCAGCCCGCCTGAGCCACGGACCCTTCCTCATGCGACAGATGAGAACCTGAGGATCAGGAAGGTCAAGGAGACCCCCACCCCAGGGACCGACCAGGTGTGGGCTCTTTACTGCTGGGGTCACCGGGCCTTGGGTTGGAGTAGGCAGAGCCTCTGGAGCGGAGGCCACACAGCAGGTTCCCAGACTGAACCCCTGCAGCCCCCACCCCATGCCTCGCTCACCACGCTGCCTCTCCCGCGCCTTGGGCTTCCCAAAGCGCCTCCGGCCAGCGCCTCCCTTCTGCTTCTGCCTCTTCCTCTCACTGTTGCCGCCTTCTTCAGATGCTCCACTGAGCGAGGAGGCTGCCGACTCAGGGTCGGAGGCCTCGCCCCCAGCCCCACCCCGGCTGTCTCCCTCAGACCGCCGGGGCCCAGGCTTCAGCCGGCAGTGGTCCTCTGGAGAGAAGTAAGGAGAGACACGCATGCGTCAACTGCGGGACCAGGAGGCGGGAGGCGGAGGTCTGTCGGCAGGGTGGGGATAGACATCACAGTACTCCGGTCCCCACGAAGGGGTCCCCTAACCAGGGCTGGGGGCCCCAAGGAGATGCAGTACAGATGTTGAGGTGCCCACCCAGACAGCTGAATACAGTACTATCAGCTGGGGTTTGGGTGCAGAGGTGGTGGGTGGGTGGGGCATAGGCTAAGGTCACCCAGCTGACTGGCAAGAGGTCTTGAGGAGTGGCCTAGTGGAGAGTCAGTGACTATGTGGGGTTCCCACAGTGGAGAAGGGGTCTTCTGGGTCCTCTATTAGACTGGACTCTCAAAACCCAGGAGGCAGATAAGGCCGTGGTTGAGATGGGGTTCCACGGCTAATGGACTGGGAAAGGTGTGTGCCCGCCTTCACCTGGACAGAGTATGGTGAGCCTCTGATGCAGGGCCCTCCAGAAGGTAGGCAGGCCCCACTGAGCAAGTCTAGAGGCCCAATTATCCTGGGTAGGTTCCCATCAGTGTGGGGAGACAGTGGTAGGTCCCAGCAACCCAGGCTACAGGTGGTTCCAAAGCAAAGAGGCTCCCAGTAACGTAGATGTTGAAAAATTGCAGGCCTTCTTTGCCCAGGCTTTTGGTTGAATTCACAAAGAGGGATGTGGGTGGGTGCCTTTGGGGGTGGGGGTGAAGGGAGGCCTGCACACCAGGATGGGGAGAGCAGAGGTTGGGTTCTCCAAAACAGGCTAAAGATTCAGCAAAGGAAAACCCTAACTACCTGGAGGAAAGGATGGGGTCGTGTTCAAAATAAATGGACAAGCAGGGCACAGGGTCCTGCTGATGAGCAGAAGCAGGAATCCAGCAGGAAGCTGGCTTAGGGTCCCAGGGACACCAGAGGACTGAGGAAAGAGTAGAGAAGCCAGGTCCCCACTGAGCCACCAAACGAGTGTGTGGGTGAAGATACTGTGACCCTGAGAAGGGCCAGAGCTGGGCAACAGGACCCAGGAGTGAGGGGAGCAGCGGCCTGGCACAGCAGGCACCCTCACCTGCATCCATACGAGCAGAAGAAATAAACTTGTCCAGCTGACACCGCAAAAAGTCCCTCTCCTCCTCTAGGTCCTCGATGCGCTTCTGCAGCCACGAGTTCCTCTCCAGGGCCATGTGCAGCTGGGCCCTAACACCACTCATCAGGGCCACAGCAGGGGGTGCAGCCTCTGGAGGCTCTGGGGACAGCAGGGGACCCAGGTCATACCCAGACCTCAAGGGACTTGCCTCCCAACTGACTGGAGTCCCTCCAAGTCCCCCCTGAAGCTCACCCTCAAAGTTTCCCCGAGAGGGGCTCAGACTGTAAAAGATCTGTGGGTCTAGGTGGGGCGTCTCATCGAAGGGGATGGAAATCTCGAAGGCCTCATCGTCCTTCTTCACTGGAGAGGAGAGGCCAGGGGTGTGGGGAATCACCCCAGGGAAGTCCCCAGGCCCCCTGGACCAGCCCCCAACCACAGCAGCCCTAGGGAGGAGAGGGCAGGGATGCGCCCAGCTGTGGAGGGACCCCGGGGGATGGGGGCAAGGCCCCAGCTTCCTCACGTGTCCTCCTCCTGTTTCGGTCATTCATGGCGCGGCCTCCAGCGAACTCGGGCAGCTGAGCGCCTTAGGGGCACTGGACAGAAACAGCAGCCAGAGATGGAGAGACACAGATGACTCCGTAGGGACATCCCAAGGGACGTGGGGCCCAACGCGTCAGGGCTGAAGGCCCCGAGGGCTGGATCTGGAGGAGGGGACCCAGACCCCTCAGGACTGAGGGAGAACACGTGGGGATCAAACTCCTGGACTCCATGGGAAGGAGGGGACCCGGGGCGCACACACCTAGGTACGGAACGGAAGGAGTCGGGCCCCTCGCGGGGTCCACAGAGCAGGAACATCCTGGTCTGCATGGGATGGACCCTCACCATGGGTCACCTCGGGGTCAAAAACGAGAGGACTGTGCCCCAACTTCTAGGCATAGGGTGGGGGTCCAGCCAAGGAGCGGCACCAACCCAACCCACCGGCACCCCCACACCCCTCCCCCGCACTCGCGTGGGCGAGCAGGGCCCCTCCCCCTGGCAGGGGGCTAGGCGCGTGCGCAGTGTGGGGAAGGTCACGCGTGGGGATGCGCCCCCGCCCCCGCCCTTTGTCCCGCCGGTGGGAGGGGGAGCAATGGTGGTAAGGGGGCCCAGCGGGGGATGCGCCAGGCCGCGGGTGCAGGCGCGGCCACCACCCTCGCCCGCAGATGCCCCGGGTCAACAGGCCGGTGCCCCGCGCTCACCCACCAGCGCGAGGAATTGGGCCCGGGGACCGACGGCGGCGGCGCCCATGCCCAGCGCCGGGGAGCGTCTGCAAAGTGTCGCAGGGAGAGGAGGGAAGCGCCCACCCAGCGCGGACGGGCGGGGCGGCAGGGGCGGCGAGCCTCGAGGTGGGCGGTAGGGACGCCAGCCCTCGCCCGGGGCGCCAGTTGCTGTGCCTCCTCCGGGAGTCCCCGGCCCACGATGAGGCCTGCCGTTTGCGGCGGAGGCAGCGCCCGCATTTGCGCGATAGCCCCTTCCAGCACCCCCACAACCCCGCCCGCCGCGCAGCCAGGGCAGGGAGCGTCACGAAATTTCCAATTCCTCAAGAGCCGACGGCTCCCGGGGTACCAGGGTGGATGGCGACGGGATGAGTCGATCCCGGGAGGGGCAGGGAATGTAGGCGACAGCCAGGCAAGTTGAAACACCGGGAAATCCCGGTAAGGGATACCCTTGAAACTGGCTAGTGTGGACCCCCGCAACCTACCCCCTTATCTCCCGGATGTGCATCAGAACAGCCAGACTCCACTG
The DNA here is from genome assembly GCF_040802235.1 of Manis javanica. Classification (NCBI taxonomy): domain Eukaryota; kingdom Metazoa; phylum Chordata; class Mammalia; order Pholidota; family Manidae; genus Manis; species Manis javanica. The sequence goes on from NC_133172.1 coordinate 2,462,116, forward strand.
TTCCCAGGACCGTGGAGGAGTCAAAATGCCCCTCTCGGAGAGTAGGGGGCCTGAGCCCCATCACCTCCCCCGTGGCAGTGATTAAGAGCTGGCTTGGAAACATTCAGACCTAGATCCCAGTCTGGGCCGCTCCTCCCCAGCCTCAGTTTACTCACCTGCAAAGTGGGGGAGATTACAGACCCTTTTAGGTTCGTTGTGAGGATGCAGTGATATGACACGCGCGAAATGCTCAGCCCAGCGCCTGGCCATAGTCGAGGCTCAAAATCCGGGCGCCGTTAGTACCATTTGAGGTCAGACAGTGGGAGGCTCTTTCCCTCTCCGGGGAGACGGCTGATTTGTTCTTCCGCCCAAAAACAGGTCGGAAGAAGAAATGAGGCCCTGCACAGTGCCTGGCACAAAACAGACGCACAAGGAAAATTCATTAAGAAGGCAGATGTTTACTCAGCTCTATCAGCTCCCTGCCTCGTCTCCCATTCACTAGTAGCATCCATGCTCCGGACTCTGCCAGCCCTGAGGAGAGCTGGCTTCACCCCTGCAAAGGGAGGGTCTAAATGTGCCATTTAGAAAGCGGCGGCCACACCTGTCTCTCTGCTTCCTGTCACTGGTAAATTGCAGCCTGGGAGGAAAATTCCAGGGAGAGGCACCTGTCCTAGTTCAGGGTTTTTCAAACTACAGGTTTATGGATGGAGAATTCAATATAATAGGAAGGAATTGTCAACTTAAAAAAAAATCATAGGTGAAATATAAATCAGTGATCTGTACATAGCAGAAGGAACTATTGTTAAACTTTTGTTTCACATATATTTTGCATATCTGTATACTAGGTCATCATGTAAAATGTGTCTTGCACTGGATCGTGATCTTTCAAAAAAGTTTAAAAATACTCTGCTTAGGTGACACCGGTCATGAGGAGCCAAGCCAGGACTAATCCCAGTGCAGAAGGCCATCCTTCCCACTCCTTAGCCAGGCAAGCCAAGCACTCTGAGGCTGCAGTGAGATAACGTGCAAAATGCTCAGCCTAGTGCCAGGCCACACCAGGGCTCAACATCCAGGTGCTATTAGTTATTTGAGGTCAGACAGTGGAAGATGGTGACTTGTTCCCTCACCCAAAGAGACTGGGCCAGGCACTTGCTGAGTCTTCCTGATAGGCAGCAGGCAGGCCAAGCTGAGTCCCCCAAAACAAACCTGGAGTGCTCAAAAGGGAGAAGGTGTTTGTTTATTGGGTGTCATTTCAGCCTCTAGCTAGCAGGTCTGGGGCACCAGCCCCTAGTATCAGCATGCAGGCCTCAAGAAGATGCTGCAGATCCCTGATGGCCCCCAACCACATTTTTTCAGGCTAGACAATTTCCACACACAGCACTCTCTCCCCCCACTCCTCCAGTCAGGGCTCAGCCGTGGGTTAACTGATGTTTCTAAGGCTAGAGGCTCCACTCTGTGAATGCGAGGTCTTGTTCCCATCTAATCTCCAAAACACTGAGCACCCGAAGACTATTCCTGGGCTCCTCTTTCAGATGGCGCTCAGCCTCCACAGGAGGTGGACCTGTGTCCACGGCCCCCCAACCCCACCTCTGTCATTCACAGGCTGAGGGCCACACGAGTCCAGCCCCCCCCCCCCAGAATCCCATGGTACCCTGCAGCCCGGCTTATGGATGCTTCCACCGAGTGTGCTTCTGCAGCGTGTTCTGCTCCATAAATCGGCGCGGGCAGTGCGGGCACTGAAATGGGCGCTCCCCCGAGTGGACCCGGCTGTGCTGTGCCAGCTCGCCTGCCTCGCGGAAACGGCGCGGGCATAGCGGGCAGCCGTGGGGCCGCCCGCCGCCGGCCCGGTGAATGGAGAGGTGCCGTGCCAGGTGGCTGGCCCGCTTGAATGCCTTTCCGCAGGTGTCGCACTCGAAGGGCTTCACCTCCGAGTGGGTGATGCTGTGTCGTTGAAGGTACGACATGTACTCAAAGACCCGGGAACACACGGGGCAGCTGTAGCACTTTTTCTGAGCCGAAGCGCCATCAGCCCCGGACTCCACCTGAGACCCCTCATCCACCAGTACCGTGTAGGGCACACCCTGGGTGTCAATGAGCAGGTAGTGCTTGGGCCTCGGAGGGGAGGACGTCTGGGGCGGTCCTGTGGAGGAGGAAGTTCCGGGTTCTGGGGACCGGCCTGTGCGAGGGGAAGGGGCCTCCATGGCCTCAGCAGAGGGAATCGCCAAGGGCTGGGGGCAGGGGGCCGGCAGCACCAGCATCGGAGGGATGACTGAAGCCTGGTGGGGGCGGGGAGGATGTGGAGGTTACAGAGAGGGGAAATGCTTTCCCCTCTCTGTACTCTGCCCAGAACTCCTCCATCCCCCGGTATCCACCTCTTCCCCAGTCCTTCCACCCTGGACTCGATGACCTTCTGTGAGGCCCACCAGGGTCTCCCTCCTTTCAGAACCTCTCCTATCCTGTTTCCATCACCCGCTGCAGACACAGGCTCTCTTCACCCCTCGGGACCTCGATCTTCCCCCTTATGCCCTCCTCACGTCACCCATAGGGCGCCTCTAGGCCCCACCCAATAGGCCTCCAGGTCTCTCGCCCCATTCTCAATGCCCCTGACCCCGGTCTGGGTGTCCTTTTCTACCCTTGTGTGTACGCCTAGGCCCTCACAAACGCGCAGCCACGTTAGGACCCTCTGGTCCTAGCCCGCCCTCGGGCCACCTCTGAGCCCCAGTCCCCTCGCCCAGCCACCTCCAGGTTCTTTTCAGTCCACGCCCAGTCACCCCCACCCCCTTTCTAAGCCCCGCGCTCTCTAGCGGTCCACCCCTGTGCGCCGCCCGGCCTCAAGCCCGTCTACCGAGCTCCCTGCGGCGCCCCTCGCGGCCTCGGACCGGCCCTCCCCGGCCTAAGCACAGGTACCCGCTCCCCTGCCCCGCCTCCCCGCGGCCCGCTCCCGGTTCCCTCCCGCATCCCGGCCCCCGTACCCGGTGCAGCAGCCTCTCGGGTCCGGGCGACTCCGGAACGGCCCCGGGATACCCCGTGGTTGCTGGTAGCGGTGGGTCTGGGGATCTCCGGGTGTTCACCAGCAGCCGGCGTCACCGGGTAAGGGGAGAGAGGACCCGGGAGAGAGAAGAGGGTCCAAGGAAGGAAGGGGGGAGGCGGGGCCCATGGGCCTTCGGGAAAGGGCTCCGGCCAGAAACACATACTAAGAAGGTGGTTCCCGGGTGCTGACGGTCCGGCCTCCACCCTGCATCCCTGCCGCCTTCCCCAAACCCATAAGCAAATAAGAGCCCTAAAATGGAATGTGGAATGTTTATTAAGGGGTGAGGTGGGTGGAAGGGAGTTGATACAGAAGTGAACCGGACCGTGCCTGTGACCTTTTTGTCAAATCTTCCACGCAGACAAGAACTGTTCAGCACTTTGGTGCAGCAAACCAAGGCTCAGAGACGTTATGTCACTTGCAAAGGCTCACACAGCACAGCCGGGCGGGAACCCACTTTCCACCAGCTCACAAGCCCAGGGAGGGGCAACGACTACATCACACAGTTAGAGGGAGGGAAGAAAGGAAGGAATGTTTCTCCCTTTGGATAGATGGGGAAACTGAGGCCCAGGGTAAGGCAGTAACATTAGCCAGGCCAGGAACTGTGTGTGGGAGTGACACTGTGTGGGTCAGACGTGGAACACAGGCGGGTCTGGAACTTAGTGGAGGCGCACGTGCTGCGCCAGCTCCGCTGCGTCCTGGAAACGGCGTGGGCAGAGTGGACAGGTGTGCGGCGGGCCAGCGCGGGCGCGGTGCGTTGCACGGTGCCGCGACAGGTGGCTGGAGCGCTTGAAGGCCTTGCCGCAGGCGCCACACGTGAAGGGCTTGAGGTCCGAGTGCGACACGCGGTGGCTCTGCAGCCGCAGAGGGCTGGCAAAGACACGGGCGCACTCCGGGCAACTGTAGCCCTTGCGAGGGCCGGTCTCTCCCGGCGGCGCCTCGCGCTGAGGCGGGCCCCGGGGCTCCTCCTCCAGCTGCACCGTGTATGTGTAGGGCACCCCGTTGGCGTCGATGAGCAAGTGGCGGCCCAGCCGCGGGGGTCGGGGCCCTGCCGCCGAGGATGGAGTGGAAGGAGGGCCTTCCGTCTTAGGGAAAGGGGGAGCCTTGGGGGGCGGCGGGTCCATGGTCTCCGGGGAGGAGGACCGCGGATGGGGTGGCCGGGGAGGAAGCAGCAGCATCTGGAGCGGCAGCTGGGAGCGGCGAAGGGGAGAAGTTAAAACCGCCACTGCTGGGGAAAGCGTCCCCATCTCCCTGCTCCTTGCTCCCTCTATACCACCGACCTATCACCCCTACGAGAAAGAAGCCACTCCAGGCCGAACCTTCAGGTTCCCTCACGCGGCTCGCGGACACCCCCAGCTGAGCATTTCGCGGTCGCAATCTGCCTGTTCTCCTGCGTCCTCCCAGTCTCCGGGCAGCCCGGAGGGCCTCACCCCGCACTTCCCTCCCCACGTCCCTACCGCCAACCAATCTCCAAGTGTGTTTCCCCTCTTCACATCTTCCCGGCCTCTGGCATCTCAGCCCCCGCCCCTCGGGCCTCCGAAATCTCTCTAACTGGCGCTTCTCTTCGCAGGCCCGGCTCAGGTTGCACTCTCTCCCGGGGGGACCGCCGCAGCCTCCGTCTTCTCCAGGCCCTCCTAGACCTCCGCGCTCACTAGGTTCCTGGAAGGCCTCCCCATCTCTAGACACATCGTGGCCTCTCTTAATTCCCTAATTACATCCCCGGAGTGTCATTAACCCAATTCTGATTTTTCATTCATGGCTCCTCTATCTGTTCCTACACTTTGCATCTCAAAGCCTGGGCAGCATCGCCCCTCTACCTAACCCGTTGTCTCGATTTCACCTGTGCATCCCTAGGAAGCTTCAACTGCCTGCCTTCCAGGTACCCCACAGTCCCTGAGCCTTGCTCCCTGCTGCATGGCCCCCCGAGGGTCCCTCTCTACCCCGCTCCCATACATAAGCCACCGACATCTTTATTCTTGCGCTCTGTTCCCCTTAGGGGCCCCTTCCACTCCCGTTACACTCACCAGGCCCTCTGGAGTCCCTTTCCCGAACTACCTTTCCCCACCCCTTCTCCCGCCTTGCCTTGTGCATCTGGCATCTCTATTTCTCCATCCCTCGTATACCGGACCCTCCACCCCGCGTCTTCCCTCTGGAACCCGGGAGCTCCTCTACCCCTTCCCGCAACACCCATGGGCCCCTCTCTCTCCCCCCACTTCTGTAAAGAGCCAAGGCATCTCCATCTCTTCTCCACTCCGGCCGCCCGGATCCCACCGGCTCCACCCCCGCCCCCGCCCCCGCCCGCGGTAGCGCCGGCCCCTTCCCCTGGCCCGGCCCAGCCTCCCGCGGTCCCGGGGCCTGGCTCCTCCCTCCGCCCCGGCCCCCGTACCCGGTGCGGCGGCCTCTCGGGTCGGGAGCGGCGGCCGAGGTCCCGGGCGGCCCGGGCTTCCCCTCGCGAGTGCCGGCGGCGGCAGGGCCGAGACTTCCGGGAGTTCCGGGCCGGCAGCGCCGGGAACGCGGGCGCGGGGGGCGCGGGCACAGGGGCGCTAGGGGTGCGGCGTCCCTGGGAAAGGGCGCCGGCCGGAAACGCGCGAGCCGCCACGAACGTTCCGCCGCCCCTAAGCCGGCCGCGCCCACCGCCCGCGTTTATTGAGCCCCAGCGCGGAGGGGGCCGAGTGCGGGGGAACCACAGAAGCCCGCCTCCCTCCCATCCTCACTGGAGCAGTTCGGTCGCTGTGACAGCCCGATTAATAAACTGAGGGTAGGCGAGTCTGTCTTTGCCCTAAGACCCACTAGGACGGGGCCCAGGGTGTGTCCTGTTTCCGCTGGGCCGTACCGCCTGCAGCCCCCCGCCCAGCAATGCTGTAGGGGCTCTTCTGAAAGTCGGGCAAACGGGAGACCGAGGCCCCAGGACCAGCCATTGGTTCTGATGGGCACAGCCATGGTCCTCCCGCCCAGCAAATGGGGAAACCGAGGCCCAAGGAGCAGCAGCGGCCGTGTCTTGGCACTCCGCACAACGCGCGGCGCAGAGGAAACTGAGGCCAGGCGGCCGCGCCCATATGCGGCGCGCGGGACCCAGGAAGGGACAGCGCAGGCCCGGTCTGGAACTCATGCAAGCAGCGCGCGGAGGGCTTGCGGCTGCCCGGGAGCCGCCCCCAGTGCCCCGGGGTGGTCAGAGCTGCGTCCTAGCGAGGAGCGGTCAGCACTCTGCGCTGAAAGTGCTCTGTGCTCTGCGGCTGTCCTGTGGGGCAGCCGCTAGCCACAGGAGCTACTGCACACTCGAAATGTAGCTTAGTGAGGCTGAGGACCTGAATTTCCAATGCCATTTCTCTTCATTTAAGCTTAAATATAACCACACGTGGCTAGTGGCTACCTACCATACCGAAGCACTCCTGAACCACCCCCGTCAGTTGCAAATTGAAGGCCCACGAGTCAGAAGAGGCTCACGGTAACAAGCCGTTTGGACCACAAGGTATTTTTTTTTTTTATGTTTTACTGGGCAATATTCAAAAGGCCATAAAATGTACACACAAATTCAAATTGCGGCAAGCGTTAGGGAAAAAAACTCTAGATGTGGCAACAGCATGCTGGAACTGATAAAGTATTAAGAAAAAAACTTAAAGAAAACTCCAAGTGACCCAACAATTGGAATGTTAGGCTAAAACTAAAGATATTCTAGAATAGTGCTGTCCAAAACGGCACCCTCTCCCCGCACGCACGCACGCACACACACACACACACACACACACACACACGTGGCTCTTGAGCGCTTGGCACGGGCCTGAATTGAGATGTACCATAAATGCAAAACACCCAACAGATTCTTTAGACTTAGTACAAGAAAGTAGAGAGCAAACTATGTCATGAACTATACTGAATACATTTTGAAATACATCAGATATACGGGTTAAGTGTTACCAAAATCCATTTCAGCTGTTTTCACTTTCTTTAGTGCAGCTCACCTTCTATTTCTACCGGACAGCATTGTCCTAGATGGTCTCCCTCTTCTATAATTTCATGGTGAGGTGGGGAGGGCAGACTGGTGAACTGAGGGGCATGCCTAGTTTAAGGGGCAACTATGCTTTCTATCTACAGGGACTCCTCAACTTTGGCACTACTGGCATTTTGGGGCGGGACTGGTCTTTGCTGTGGGGGCCATCCTATGCACCGAGAAATGTCCAACAGCATCCCTGAGCTCCACTCTCCTGGTGCCAGTAGCTCCCTCTGACCCGCCGCCAGCGTTGTGTCAATGACATTGCCAAGAGTCCACCAGGGAACAACAGTGACCCCGACCTCCACGGACCAAATGTCAGCCTCCTGCCCAGATCCTCCCTGAGTTTCAGGCCCACCTAACCAGCTGCATGCGTGACAGCCACCCCACACCCACCTCTGGAGATGATGACAACGAGCAATTGCGTCAGGCCCTGCAAAGGCACCTCATCCTCAAAGCACACCGACAAGGCGGGGCCATGAGACTGTTTTAGAGAAAAGGAAACCACAGCTGGGGAGGTCATTTGACTGGCCTGGGGCCCCATACTGAGGAGTAGGAGAGTCAGGATCGCGCCTGCTTCCGCCAGAACACCAACCCGTGAGCCAGAGCTCAGGACCACTGTCTTGTCTGCAAACACCTCACTTCCCAAACCACCACCCCCACCTCTGCCCAGCTTACCTGAGCTCCCCCCAAGCCCTCTGCACCCCCGGTGCCTCCCCTGCACCTTCTCTGTGGCGACGTTGCAGCAATCTTTTTTCAGCTGTGGACTTGCACCCAGCGGCCCTCCATCCCTGACCCATCACCAGTTGCTCTCCTCCCATCCCCAGGGCCTGCGTGTCTGCTGCTCCCCCGCCACACTCATTTCCGTAGCTCGTGAAGTTGGATCTCCCCTGGCCACACAGGTCTCAGCTCCAGTACCCCATCACTGAAGCTGTGCTGGTTGGTGGAGGTGGAGTAGGCGCTGCCCTGCTCTGCCTGCCCATCGCTCACTTCAGCACCCACTGTGGCAGCTCGGATGGCCTCGTTTATCCCTTTGTTTTACCGTCTGCCTTGCCACTCCCCAGGAAGGCAGGGAGCAAGGCCCCAGACTCCCCCCCCCCAATCCAGCAGAGGTCTCAAGAGAGGGCAGGAGCGCCATTCAGTGGTTGAGTGAGTGAACTCAATCACCCTGTCCAAAAGCGAAGCACCGCCTCTCCCCCAACGCCCCTGCTTCCCTCCTGGGACAGGATCCTGATGAAGCCCCACATCCACATCAGCCCAGGCCTCACATGCCCTCATTTCCTCCACCTTCCTCATTCTCCAAAGCAAGGCGGGCACCAAGTTCTGTCCCTCTGTCATCTTGAGATGTTCTTAGGGCCTGTTAGTCCCACTCCTCCAACACCAAATGCAATGGTATATTTTTTCCCCTACATCTCTGTATAACAGTAACAGTATTATACACAGCAGGAATGGTACTACAACTCCATCCAGGTTCCCAGACCCGATTCCAATGTGTGTATGTGGGAAACACACCAAGCAATTCCCAAACACCAGCAGGGTGTCCGAGAACTCAACCCACTTCTGATGCTACCTACCCAGTGACAGCACCAGAGTCCCAGGTTAAGGGCTTCGTCCTACAAGACTGCCCTCCGTCCCCCACTCCAGACGCCAGTCACAAGCCCCAGGCATACCTGTGCATTTAACTGACCTGATACAGACTGGAGGTTCCCACGACCTCCCGCTTAGGTTTGATTAATGTGCTAGGGCGGCTCACAGAGCTCAGGAAAACACTGCTTACCAGTTTAATGAAGGACACCATAAAGGACACAGGTTAACTGCCAGGTGAAGAGAGACACAGGGCAAGGTCCCCAACAAGGGAGCTTCTTTCTGTCCTTGTGGAATTTGGGGCCTGGCTCGGTGGCACGTGGAGGATCTCTGGTTCCTGAAGCATAGAAGCTCCCACTGAGAAGCAAGATCCAAGAGAGTAATAAGCTCTTCTCTGGGGGCTTTGTGAGGGCTTCACTGCATAGTCATTATGACTACATTATTGGCCATTGGCTTATTCAGCCCCAGCCCCCACCCTTGGACAGGGGTCCAAAAGTCTCTCATTAACATGGCAAAATTCCCATTTCACCTTTAAGACTCTGCAGTGTTTTCAGGAACTGTGGATTAAGACCAAATATACCTGGGAAATATGTATTTCTTACAACTCACTATATCACAGAGCCATATGCTCCCCTCCATTCTCCAAGCCCCAGCGCTGGTCCCTTCCCCTTGCCCTGGCCCAGTCTCAGAATTCTCCCTGGTATGCAGGCCTCCATCCAACTCCCACACTGACTGACAGAGACTGTCAAATGCAACCTCTGCGCCATTAAAAACTCATGGTCACCCCATTGCCCTCAGGACTAAGTCCTCCTGTGCCTCAGCCTGGGACTTGAAAGCGTCATGAGGTGACCCAGCCGCTTCACCTCACCTCTCACTCCTGTGCTCCAACCACACATGGCACCTCACAGCCCCCTGACCAGACTTCAAATTTGCACAGCTCTAGGTGCAAAGGCGTACGTGATTTCCTCTGCCTGGGGCCTCCCCCTCAGCCTCCCGGGGTCCTGTGTGTCCTGGCCTCCCAGGCTGGCAGGGCGTCTCCTGCACACCTTGCTCACCCGTCTACCGGCTCCAGAAGGGTCTCCCACACTTCCCCTGCTTAGGATCCTCCCACGGCTCTACCTACAGCTACAGTCCCTTAGCCTGGCCTCTCACCAACTGCCCAGGCACCTTTCCCACCCCGCCCCTCACTCACACTGACCAGCCACACAGAACCATTCTCACTTCTCAGTCCACACATCAAGTCTTGGAACACTGTGCCTCTGTCCCCATCCCAGCCCCCTCTGCTATCAGATAAACACCTTGGTCCTCAGCAATCTCTCTCTCCAGCTTCATCCATGACCAATACTCATAACCCCAGACTTCATACGGCACCCTCATATCCAGGGGTCCCCTTCATCCTCTCAATCCCATGAGCAGGGCACTCCACTGAGCCTCAAAAGCCACTGGAGGCTTGCCTCAGATCTCCAATCCAGGTAGCAGAGACGGTACTCGAACTTGTTGCCCGCACTCCACTACCCCACCTCCCCCTGCTGCCCAAACCCTTCTTGCCCTGCAGTCTGAGCCCTGTCTCCCTCAGGAATCTTTCCTGGACCCCCTCTTCTCAACATTCCACCATCTATGTTATCTTCCATTCCCATGCAACAAGCCCTTCTTGCTTTGGGGAAGAAATGATTGCCAAACCTGTACCTCTGGAGCAGCCTGAGTTCCAGTAGCCCACTTGCCAGGCTTCCTACCCACCTCTCTGTGCCCGGTCCCAGGTCTCATGGGGCTTCTCAGGCCACAAAGCCCGTAAAGCCACTCCATCCCACAGCCAGGTCCCTCGCATCACACTGAGCACTCACTGCTCCACTGGGCAGGATTCCAGCAGTGCCACGTCTCCTGCACCCACCCACTCCCCCAAGCCCTGACTGGCCATCATACCCAGGTGCAGCCAACTTTTGGTCCAGAAGTTCCGGGATGGAAGGAGGGAGGGAGTTGTGCCTAGGAAAGTTCTCTCACCAATAACTCACAACCGCAGAAGAAAGGCTCCCACACCGCTTGAGTTCCAGACCTACCCCAGCAATTTGAAAAGAATCAGGACTCGCATTTACGTGAACCTGTCTCAGCAGGCACCAGCAAGCACGTGACGGAGCACCGTGTGCGGCTTTGGTACAGTACCTCACATCTGTAGCCCACCTATAATGCCAGTATCTCATTCTACCCCATCTGACAGACTGGGACACTGACTCCCTCAACGGGGCAGCGACTGGTCCCAGGCTATTAAGAGGGGGCTGTGGCAGTCAAGGATCCACCAGGAGACTCCTGCCTCCTACCCTGGGAACCCTATTTCAGGAACCAGAAAACTGAGGCCCAGAGAGGCAGTCACTTGCCTCAAGTTACACAGCAAATAAGCAGTGAGGCCAAAGCCCCAGCCTCTACCTGCTGTACCAGAAACAAGAGCTTCTAAGGAGCCCCTGCGGCCTCTCCACCGACAGGGCAATGCCTTCCAGCCTTGAAGATCCGGATATGCTGGGCCAGCTGCTGGGCATCTTGCAAACACGGGGACAGAGCGGACAGGTGCGAGCCGACCCCAACGGGTCCGGTGTATGAAGCGAGGCCTCGCTGCAGAGCTTGAAGGTCCTGCCGCATTCGGGCCGGATTTCTGGGCGGGAGATGCGACGGCTCTTCGGGTGTGGGCAGCTCTTGAAGACCTGTAAACACTGGGGACAAATGAAGCTTTGTGGGGCTTGCGCTCCGGCCAGGGGACCTTGTCCATGTGCCCCACAGGATACACCATTGCCGGCAGAGAGCAGGCGACAGTCCTTGCCAGTGGCGCGAGGCCGCCAGGGGGCCGCCGAACAAGACGGAGCCTGAACCAGGGCGGGGGCCGCCCTAGGAGGCAAGGCGCCCAAGGCCTACGGAGAGAATCAGGGGAAGGTATACTTCGGGGCCCTGTACCTGAGGGGAAGCCAGGCGGGATCAGGTGAAGCTCTCCCACCAAAACTCACCAGCCTAGAGCCTCTCATCCCGCACCCAGAGGCCAGCGCAGCGACCGGGTTGACGCTCGGCGGGCTGGGGGCCTCGCTAGCCTCCCCGGGAGTCTCCGCGGCGGGCCCCTCTAGCCCCACAGTCTCTGTGATCCACGCACTTCCCTCTGGGCGTCACTCGGCGCCGCAGTGCTCAGTACCTGCCTCGGCCCCGGTCCGAGCCGGTGGGAAGCACCTCGGAGGCCGGCCCCAGGCTGTTCTCTGCGCGGTGGCGTTGGACCTGGAGATCCCGCGGCCCGGCTTGCGCTCCCGCCGCCACTGCGGCCAGACTGGGCCCCAGCAATACGCCCCGGCGGGAAACAAATGCTCCCGAAACAACGGTTCCGGGGCTCTGCGCGCCTCACCTCTCTGCACGAGCGTGGGGGAACAGCCAATAAACTCTATTTGGTGACACGATAAAATCAGGAGGAAAGACGAAAGGAATGACCTTTGAATGAAAAGTCGTGACTTATTTTTGAAAGTGTCTTCATGCCTCTGGGCTCCAAACAGAGCCTGTCTTTTGCAATAGGTCTGTGCAAAAGGACTTTCTACAATAGGAAAGAAAATAGAAAGTCTATCTACAAATAGAAACCGAAAACAGAAAGGGCTAGTGATTTCAGTTGCTGCACAGCAAAGACAAGTGACCAGAATTATTCACCCGTGGGACAGCTGAGGAAACCCAGACCTTGACACTTAATGCATTAAAAGGCAAGGAAATAGAGTCAAGTATCCTTCCTCCGTAGCAAGTGGTAAAACACAGACCAGAGGGTTAGTTACTGGCTCTGGGCCACACACAGCTCGTCAGGGCCAGTCCCTCCACAGGGCTGGAGTGGTGGAGGGAAATGACATCTGAGTCTGGAGTACACTGCAACTCCTGGATTCATTCTCCATGACACCTGGGAAGACCTTCCCTGACCAGTGCAGCAGGATTTGTTTGGCCAACTCCTGGAAAGTTCTGGGGTAAGCAGAGGTGGCAACAGCCATGCCACCCCAGGTTGGTGGAGCACTTGAAGGCCTTTCCCACAAGGCCACACACTCAGGGCGAGTGCAAGACACGATGTTTCATCAGGTAAAGTAGCTCTTATGTGTTTGTAAGCACACAGGGCAGAAGAAGCCCCATTGGAAGCTGACCCATCTCCCTTTGCATCATCCTGAGCCACTTCCTACAGCCACAGTAGCGTATAGAGAGCACAGTAGGGTATAGGAATGTTGGTATGAGCCAGTGCTTCCAAAGTGAGTTGGATCGCTAGACGGCCTCGCACAGGCCTCTCAGACCAAGTGCTGGATATCCGAGTGGGAGAGGCCATTAGCCTGGAGAAAGAAAGCATTCTTGAAGACCTGCAGGCACTCAGGACAACTATAACCTGGTGGGAGTCAGCTCCATGGACTCTCTGATTGTCGTTAGGTTTTTCCACTTGCGATTTGTGTAGGTGTATGGTTCGCCCTTCCCATTAATGAGCAGGTATTGGCCTTGATTCAGGGCAGGAGACGAGCCTGCAGGCCCAGAAAGAGAAAGAGGAGGAGGGGCTAACTCAGGGGAAGGTGCTTGCTGGGGATAAGAGCCCATGGTTGACGAGAATAAAGTCATGGTCATCCTTGAATCCAGAGGAGCAGCTAGAGGAAGGAAAACCGCATTGACTGAGGGTGGGAGAGGTAAGCTAAGGGTGGTGGTGACCAAAGAACCTCTCTCCATACCCCCAATCTCTGCTGACCTATGTCATTCTCAGCCCCCTACTCCCTAAACCTCTCATCTCTCCAAGGGGCTGAGGGATTTTTCATAGCTGTGTGCCCAAACTCTAGACTTACTACCTTTACTTCTCTGTGCTCCCAGGATGCGCACAGGCCTCTTGCTTCGACCCATTCCTCTGATGTGCGCTGAGGGTCTTACACCCCCTGGAATCTGTGTGACCCATACTTTTCCTTATTGCCCGCCACCTCCTCTTTCAAACCCCTAGGGGTGGCGTCTCTTCCTGCGTTTCCATTCCTCCCCATCGGGGTAACTCTCTCCTCTCTTCCAGGACCTCCCCAACTGCCCGAATTTCTTTTTCTCCCCAACTCCAAAATCTCCTTTCATGCTTGTCCCGCAGCACCAATTAAGTGTTCCTATCCCCCGGAACTCTCACTTCTGTATTCGACTCGCTCCGCCACCTCCCACCACCCTTGCCCACAGCCCACCAAGGCCTCCGTGGCTTCTGCCCTTTTGTGTTCCCGCGGGGCCCTCGGACGCGAACCCCCAACGGGTGGGTCAGCTCCGGTCTTTTCCGCCCCCGAAGTCCACCAGAAAGAACATCGCCCTACACTCTGGAGGACCTTCCCTCTCCGCACGCCGTCCTTGTGCCCCAGAACCCCCTTCTCCGGGCGTCGCCCTCTCAGTCGGTGCGGGCTGAGGAGCTCCTTCTCCGCAGGGCTCGATCTTCTAGGAGCCCCAGGGGTGGTCGGCGCGGACGCGCAAGGTGGAGGGCCCTGTTCACGTGAAAGCCCTCCGACCACACACAACACACTTGAAGGAAAGGTTCCCGGAGCGTTTTGTTCCGCTGGCCTGAATCCCACTCCTTCGTCTGTTCAGCAAGCCTTTGTTGCGTGCCTCCTATATGCCAGCTTCTGAGGGTAAAAGCGCGAGCGCAACAGGCCGAAATAGTCCCTGCCTTCCACTTACAGGCAAATCTGGTCTTTATAGGATTCATGCCGCAGAAATTAATTCTCCTAGGCCTCATGGGGGCGACAAAGACCATAATATAGACTGTCCCCCACACTTTTTAAGAAGGTCGGTCATTGAGATCCCTGGCAATTTGCAAATGAGGAAAGTAAGGCCTGGAGAGGTTAAGTGAAATGTTCATGGTCCCACGGCAAGTGGGCGCCAGAGCCAGGATTACAACCCAAAGTCGGGGGCCCCTTACACTTTCCACTGGAGTAGCTACCCTTTGGGGAAATTGTCCCGTGGCCCCTGAGAGCTACAAAGGGTGAAGCTAGAGGAAAGTTTAGGTCGAAACGAGAGCTTCATTAGAGAAAGAGTGCCTGAGTGTGAAACAGAAGACCCAGTGGGCTGGGCCCTCTAGCCCCCAAGGGAGGGGTCTATGGCGTCCACCACGTGCTGGCTGTGGGCACTGGCAAGGAGAAAGTGCAAGGCTGGACCTTCAAGTTCCCACCATTTGGGGCTCGCCTTAGTGCAGGCTGGCTGGAAGGATTAGGCCTATTCCATCAGGATTTCCTGGCAGGCATCAGATTTGAACAAGGCAGCTGAGACATGTGAGGACGTCAATTTGGTGTCAATCAGACCCTAAGTCTCTCCAGGAGAACCTGAGAGGCATTTGGGGACACCAGGCCCCATTTGCTTTTCCCTTTCTGTCATGTGGAGGTGTAAGTCCGGGCAAAGTAAATCCCGGGGCAAAATACCTCTAAAAAACTAAATCAGTCAAAGGGAGAAAGTTTAAACCCGTTTTTTGCTTACAAACTGCAGTCCAGCGCCGTCTGTCCCCCACCTTGCTCCGCAAGCAAGCCAGCCCCTCCCCTTAACCTCTTAGGTTCAGACACGCCCTCGGTTGCCAGGTAATTACCCACTGACAGGGAGATGAACTTCTCTCCACCCGGGAGGATATGCAAATGCACTAAAGCCAGGCACGATATTCTGGAAATGTTACAAGTTTACCCACAGGAGGCCAACATTTTCCCCAAACTTATTTTATTTTTGTATTGAGATGTCAGTGGTAACCTTAAAAATAAGACTGGCAGTCATTTTACCAGCAAAACGAGCTTAACAACAGCAATCCCACAAATCTGTGCAGAGAACAAAATAGAGGAGGCGGCTCTTTTATAAAGGAAGGGGGTGGGAACAGTTGGGAGATTGTTCTAAGCAAAAAGTCCATTGGAGGAAACTGGGAGTAACCTGCATCGTGGCTGCTCATTGGCTGAGTCATGACAGTCTCTCATTCGCTGGGCTGTGCCAGGGCAGAGAGAAACTCTTCCCTCCTACTAAGTAATGAAGTAGCCAAAATAGTGTGAGTTGCAAGGAGTCCTTCCTGGAGGGTCTGAAATTGACGAGGAGTGGTGGGCATGAAATCCCCCGCTGCAGGCCTCCCTACTGCTACATCGGCCAGGTATCCCTTAATTAATTTTCGCATAAATTACATAAAGCATGTAAGTCTTGAGGTTACAAGATCAATGAATCTTTACATATATACATAGCCGTATAATGGCAGATGTCTCCCTGGTGTTTCCTATCCATCATTAAGCCCCACTGAGTATAATCACTATTCTGATTTCTATTCCCAAAGATTACTTTGGACTGTTTTTAAACCTCATATAAATGTAATTGTATTGAAGTACTCTTTGTGTCTGACTTATTTCACTCAATTATGTCTGTAATTATATCATCCATGCTGTTGTTATATATCAACAGATTTTTATTTCCATTGTACAGCTATCTTACAATTTCCTTGTTTTTTTTTAAATTGTCGATAGACACTCGTTTTGAATTTTGGTCTATTATGAATAAAGCTACTAGGAATACTCTTGTGTATGTCGTTTGGTGGATATAAGCACCCATTTCTTCTGTGTATGTATCTGGGAATGGAAGTGCTGGAGTGTATGTCTACTTAGTATTACCAGGAATTAACAATTTTCTAAACGGCTGTGCCAGTTTACATTCCTGTCAGCAGTGTATGTGGGTTCCAGGTGCTCCACACCCTCCCCAACACTCTGTTTAAATTCCTTTTACTTTCAGCCCTTATAGTGGATGTGAAGTGGTACCTCATTTCACACCTCTCCAACACCTAACGATGCTGAACCTTCTGCCTGTGTTTAATGTCTTCTCTTAAATACCTACTGAAATATTTTGCCCATTTTTAAACCGAGGGCTCTCTCAATCTCAGCAGCCAGGAAAAGAGGGTGGGAGACTTGGGGAAAGTGGGGTGTGGGGAATCTGAATGACTTGTTCATGTTCCAGCTGTCCTAGCCCATCAGGCTGCTACAACAATGTACTACAGACTGGGAGGGAGAAATTTACTTCACGTAGTTAGGGAGGCTGAAAGTCCAAGGTCAAGACATTGGCAGATTCAGTGTTAGGTGAGGGCCCACTTCCAGATTCATAGATGCAGCTTCCTGTCTGTGTCTTTACATGGCACAGGTGGGAGAGCTCTCTACAGTATCTTGCATATAAGGAAACTAATACCATTCCTAAGGGCTCCACCCTCATGACCTAATCTCCTCCCAAAGGTCCCACCACCTAATACCATCATCTTGGGGATTAGGTTTTGACATGAATTGGGGATACAAGCATTCAGTCTATGGAAACAGCAAAACAGGGACAAATACATTATCTCCATCCTCACACCTGAGCCTCTGATAGTGCATATAATTGGATACTCTCCCAGCTAAGTGCTTCCCAACTTACTGCTCTTATCAAGAATCTTGGAAGCAGGTGTGATACAAAGGACAAGAAAAGGAAGGTGGATGGATGAGATCATGTGTACTTGAAGGCCTTGAGTCCAAGTGGGAGGCACTGCAGGACTTGAAGAAAAAGGCTGTTTGGCGCACCCAAAGACATTAGAATTTGATGCAGATGTGGGGAAACTGGAACCTTCATAAGGTTGTTGGTGGGAATGCAAAATGGTGTGTTTTTTCAAAATGTTAAACAGTTAAAAGTTACCATATAACCCAGCAATTCCACTCCAAGATATATACTAACAAAACTGAAAAGGTATGTTCACTCACAAACTTAGGCATGAATGTTCAGAGGAGCATTATTCATAATAGCCAAAAAGCAGAAACAACCCAAATGTCTATTAACGCTTGATAAGTGGATAAATCCCATGTAGTATATTCATTCCACAGAATATTATCCAGCTTGGACTGGAAAGGCCTAGAGAATTATTCATCTTTCAGAGTAACTAAGCATAATGTGTGCACCCAGAGACAATGCTGGCTGGGGACATCACCAGGTTCCAGACTGAGGAACTTGGACTTGGTGCTGTGGGCATCCTGGGAGAGTTCTGAGCTAGGCAGAAATGCTGTCATGTGAGGGCTTTAGAAAGAGTCCTCTGACCCTTAAGGCCTCAAGGCAGCAAAGGAGATAAGCAGTTGGTTGTGTCCTTCAGCCTGGTTGCTGAAAGTAGGCAGGAGTCAGAGGTTGCTTTCTGGAAGAAACAGGTTTTGAAAAAATGTCCAGGTTCCATGGGAAAGGTTATTTTGAGCAGCAGAAACAGCCCAAGAACTAGCACCTGGAGGGATGAGCATAAAGGTTTTAACGAGGGTATGACACGTGTTTGGCTGGGGCACCATCAAAGTGGTGAGAAACCAGAGAGCTTGGTGGATTCTACAACATGAAGGTCTTCAAACGCCAGGCTGAAGAGTTGAGGCTTTTGTCTTCAGTCAAGAGGGAGCCATGGAAGGATTCTGAGCCCAACAAAACCAGATCTGACTTTTAGAAGGATCTGTCTGTGCACTAAAATAATGTATGAAAGTACCAAGCAAAATAATGCCCTGGAAGGTTAACAGATACTCATTGTCGCTTTACAAGTGAGAAAACTGAGGCACAGAGAGGGAGCTCACTGCTCAAGGGCTCACTGGTAGCAGCAAACCGAGACGTGGGGGCCTCAAAGTGCCCCAAAGTCCGCATCCCTCAAACCAAGGGCCGTGCCTGTTCGGTCTTCAGTTCGGCCTCCGCAGGCCAATCCCGTCCAGGTTTGCCCTTTCGTTTCCCGCCACCACGGCCCGTCTAGCCTCCGCCAGCCTGTCCCTGCTTTTCCCTCCTGCCATCTACCCACACGCTTCCTCTCGTTTCCCTCCCACCCTGCCCCTCTATCCGCCGCCAGCCTCTCTATGGTTCCCCCTCTCCCCCGGTCCTGTAACCCTCCTTCCCCAAACTCCTCGGCATTGGCCGTCTGCCCCGACGCCCGTCCGATCCGTGCCCGGGGATGCCTCTGTGGTCCGGCCGAGCAGGAACGGCGGCCAGTGGGAGAGGGGTTCCAAGGAGGGCCTACGTAAGAAGGGGCCGTGCCTTCGAGAGAGATCCAGGGAAGAAGGTGCGCGTTCCAGGCCCTTGTGAAGACGCTCCGGCTGAAAACACGAGGCGCAGAGAGGAAGGATCCGCGTTCCGCGCGGCCCCCGCCTAAGTGGGATCCTCGGAAGATCCCTGGCTGCAGAGGGGTTTCCCGTCTTGTTTCGTTTTTGTTCTGACAGCGCTGGAGACGGACAAGAAAACCGTGAAACGCCCACCCCATGCCACACACTAGGGAAAATGAGGCCAAGAATGGGGAAGGAACTCCTCCGAACCAGTCAACCAGGAACCAAATGGAATTCAAGCCAGGGGTCTCCTGACTCCCAGTTCCCAGAACGTGTTTCTCTGTTTCAAAGTAGGTGAAGTAGGTGGTAACAGGAAGGCTCCCAAAAGGCATGCAGGGCGCTCACAGTCGGGTTCCAGTCTGATTCCCAGCCTCATCTCCCAGGATTCTCCTTCACACATAACAAGGCGGATACAATTCTTTCCTTTCAGAGTGGTTACGCATGGCTGCAGAAGTGGGTTTACGGTGGAGCTAACAAAGCTTAATTAAGCTTAAGGCTTAAGGCTGAGTAATGAGTGTTGACGATTCAAAGAGTATTTAAGATGAAGCACTTCTCAAAAAACTTGCAGTGCCCTGTAGCCTTAAATTCATAGGTGAAAGAAACTAAAGTTTTTCCCAAACTTGACAACAATACTAAATAATTGTGAATCTGTAATAAAAGGTAATTCGGTCATCAATAAAAAATGATTTTGATAAGCCACATTAAAGAAAATATCAGATTATTCTTTTATAGAAAATATTAGAAAATCGTCATAAAAACTATAGGAAAAAAAGTTGTATAAGGCTGAGTCAGGCAGAAAACTAATAACATTAACTATATGTGCTTTTAAAGTTCGGGGTTGTACGTGGTCATTGTCAGCTTTCAACTTTGTTATTGAAAGGGTATCTCGCCGCGACCCTCCTTACCCAGAATGACTCAGGAAACACGGGCCCACGCAAGAGACTTTATTATCTGAACGGGAGAGTGGCTGCCCAGAAGGGGGGTGGGGAGGGAGAGAGAGAGAGAGAGAGAGAGAGAGAGGGAGGGAGGGCAGCAGCGTGGTGCCTTTTACTGTGGCTCCGCCCGGCCTGCTGCTTTAGGGGAGGGTCGGGATGTTTAGAGATAAGGCATGGTAAGCCCAGTCAAGCCCCAGGCAAGCCCAGGCATAATTCTCACCGGTTTATGTGCTTGGGACCATGGGGTAAATGGAGGATGAATTACTACATTCTTACAGCAATTAGTTGGAATTTCTCATAATAAATGTTCACGTGTACACCTTCTTTTTTTGTATTTTAAATTTTGCTTGAGGTTTCTTTTCCTTAGCTGTATAAGCTTCACAACCCACAAAACCTGGATCTGCCCTGCTTTCACACGCAGTGAGCTCTCAGGAAACACTAGTTATTGTCAATATTGCTGTAATTTGCACACCCAACAGGAAGGTTTGAGGAAGGTTCACTCTTGAGGATTACTGTTGCCTTAAATTCATAGGTGAAAGAAACTAAAGTTTATTGGTGGCTACACGGAGTTATTTATATTATTCTGAATACTTTTTGTATACAGAAACAATTCATGATAAAATAAATATAAATCAAATCTCCCTATGTGTATCAGTCAAGATAACATAGGTTATGCTGCAGTAACAAACAACCCCAGAGCGCAGTGGCTTAAAATGACAAATGTTTATTTTAAATGCTACATTTCCAATGGAGGTCAGCATCATGTTTATAAATAAACAACTCTGCCAGTCTCAGTCAAGATAGACTACGCTGCATCAACAAATAACCCCAAAGCTCAGTGGAGGACAGTTTATTTACTTTTTTTTTATTAAGGCATCATTGATATACACTCTTATGAAGGTTTCACAAGAAAAACAATGTAGTTATTACATTCACCCTTATTGAGTCCCCCCCATACCCCCCTGCAGTCACTGTCCATCAGTGTAGTAAAATGCCAGAGTCCCTGTTTGCCTTCTCTGAGCTACACTGTCTTCCCCGTGACTTCACACACACCATGTGCACCAACCATGATACCCTGCAATCCCCTTCTCCCTCCCTCCCCCCTTGCCCTCCCCCACCCCTCCCCTTTGGTAACCACTGGTCCCTTCTTGGAGTCTGTTGAGTCTGCTGCTATTTTGTTCCTTCAGTTTTGCTTCATTGTTATACTCCACAAATGAGGGAAATCATTTGGTATTTGTCTTTCTCTGCCTGGCTTATTCCATCCATGTTGTTGCAACTGGTAGGATTTGTTTCTTTCTATGGCTGAATAGTATTCCATTGTGTATATGTACCACATCTTCTTTATCCATTCATCTACTGATGGACACTTAGGTTGCTTCCATATCTTGGCTATTGTAAATAGTGCTGTGATAAACATAGGGGTGCATCTGTCTTTTTGAATCTGAGAAGTTGTTTTCTTTGGGTAAATTCCTAGGAGTGGAGTTCCCGGGTCAAATGGTCTTTCTATTTTTAGTTTTTTGAGGAATCTCCATATTGCTTTCCACGACAGTTTATTTCCAATGCCACATCTCCAAGACCAGCACCAGGTTCTGTTCAGTGCAGATACTCTGGAACTCAGGCTGATGGAACTCGCTTCGGCCAGCAGGTCCCGAGCACCGAAGACAGAAGGGATCTTGGTGAGAGGCTGGCTGGCTCTTCCTGAGCTGCGGCGGACGCACGTGGCTTCCGCTGAGAGTTCCTTGGCCAAAGGAAATCACCCCGCCACGTCTAACTTCAAAGGAAAGCGCAATCCTCTAACGCTCCCAGAAGGAGAAACAGCGAATTTGGGAAAGATGGTCATGTTTCGGACTCTCCTCTCTGCCCTTCAGAAATAGCTGGAGGGTGCTCCAAAGGTCTCCCATACCTCTTTCTCACTGGGTTTTCACCAGCCCTCTACAGTTTTATACACGAGAAAACGCAGGCAGGGCGCAAAGAAGCGCAGCGACTTCTCCAAGGTCCCACAGCCAGGCGTGGGCACGAGCTTCAGACCCAGCCCGTCCTTGGTGCTCTGCTCCAATGAGCGTTTCCCAGGCACACCAACCTGTGGGTTTTGCTAAGTCGCAGTACCCGCGTGTTACTGCTTGCTGATATATTTCTGTAAACTAACTTTAAACACCCTTGAATTGGTAAACTGCCTCGCTACATCACAAGCCTGCAGAGGGACCACAGCACAGGGTGTCTGGAAGCAGAACAAAGGTAGTGCACTGCTGCCGGCGCCTAATGTGTGTTAAAAAGGGTATTCGAACCACCCGCGGCCCCGATACCCTCGTCTGCATTCCCCTCCCGGCCCTCAGGCAGTTAGGAGGGAGGCAATTAGGAGCCTCCTGGAGCCCCGCCCAACCCCAGTGCGCCTGCGCGGAGGCTCTGACACAGCTAAGCCCCGCCCCCTCCCAGAGGGACCGCTGGCCTGGGGGCGGGGCCTAGACACAAGATGGCGGCTGCGCGCCCGGAGCCTCCGAGTCCGAGCTCAGCGGCCCCGGAGCCGCGATCCCCGGAGCCGCCGGACCTGGTGCGGGAAGGGAAGGAGCCTGAGTGGGGGAGTCGAGGCGGGAGGAGGTGGCTGGGCGGGGGCGGGGCCTGGGCGGGGCCTATGAAGGCTGGGCGGGGGAGGTATTTAAGGCTCAGGCCCTGGAGGCGGTGCTCCTTGGGACGGTGAGGGGCGGGGCTCGAGGAGGAGCCTATGAGGTTTAGGGGCGGGGCCCGAGGAGGCGGCTGAGTGGAACATCTGGGCTGTAGATGGATCCAGGGAGGGGAGTCTCGAAGATGGAGTTTGTCTAATTAGGAGGTGGAGCCTTCAGAGGGGCGGGGCTTCCAATAAGTTATGGGGCTGGTGAACTTGGGTGGAAGGTTGGGAAGGTGACATGGAAAGACAAAGGCGGGGGTTATAATCAGGGCGCCCCAGCTAGGGTGGGGGATGATTCTGCAAGAGTCCGAGCAATGTGTCAAATGCCCAAGGAAGGATTTAAGGGGAGAAATGACCGCTCCGGGTTACTGATGTACTTGGGTTTGGCGGGTCTCAGAGAGGTGAACAGGACAGAATAAGGACTGTGCTTGCGGAGCTTGCAGTCTAGGGAGAGACAATAAGGGAGGTTTGTTGTCTTACAATGTATAGAGGAATTAAGAATGGGCCCAAAGAGTAGGGGTACAGGGAGCTAAATTTAGACAGTCAGCTTATATTTAAACTGGGGTCAGAGAGAGAAGCAACGATCGTGCTATTATGTGGTCGCTTTGGGATTCTAAGGGCAGTTAGAGCCATGGGGGCGCTTTCGTGTGGAAAAATGACCTGATTTTCATTTTCAGTAGGCCTGTGGGGCTGCTTTGGGGAGGTGAGTTTTAGGGGACCAAGCGTGGGGGCAGAGATTCCGTTCCCGAGGCCTTTTCCTTTGTCAAGACAAGAAATGATTGGCTTTTAACTGCAGGAGGGAAATGGCTGGCTGGTGACATAGTTTGGAGTGGAGGGGGCAGTCTTGCTGGGGAGGATGGAGAGCAGGAGCTGGAAATTGAGGAGCCGGGTACACTACAGAGGAGACGGATGTTTTAATAAGGGGGGTGCTTTGGGGAGGCCTTGAGGCAGGGTCCACAGCCTCCTTTCTGCTTACCCCCAAACCCAGGTCCTGGTGCCTGATGATGGCCGCCCCGCCACACCCCCGAGTGACCTCATCGAGATCCAGGTGGTGAAGGTGACCGACACCACGCTGGAGCCTGAGCCCCCGGAGCCAGGTTCTCTTCACTGTGCCTTGTGTCCGGCTGCCTTCCGGCTGGTGTCCGAGCTGCTCTTCCACGAACATGGCCACCTGGCGGGAGCGGAGGGCGGCGGGCAGGGTGGGGACCCGAGCCGCTGCCACGTGTGCGGCCACAGCTGTCCGGGCCCCGCCAGCCTCCGCGCGCACTACAGCCTGCACACGGGAGAGCGGCCCTACCGCTGCGCCCTCTGCCCCCGGGCCTTCAAGGCCCTGGCGCCTCTGCTGCGGCACCAGCACCGACACGGGGTGGAGCCCGGGACCTCCCAGGGACCCACGGAGGCGGCGGCGGCTCGAGAACAGCGGCCCGGGGTGGCCCAGGAGCGCGCGGAGGTGGTGATGGCGGCGGCGGCGGCGGGCGCGGCGGTGGGGAAACCCTTCGCCTGCAGGTTCTGCGCCAAGCCGTTCCGCCGCTCCTCAGACATGCGCGACCACGAGCGGGTGCACACGGGCGAGCGGCCCTACCACTGCGGCGTGTGCGGCAAGGGCTTCACGCAGTCCTCGGTGCTGAGCGGCCACGCCCGCATCCACACCGGGGAGCGCCCTTTCCGCTGCGCACTGTGCGACCGCACTTTCAACAACTCGTCCAACTTCCGCAAGCACCAGCGCACCCACTTCCACGGGCCGGGGCCGGGATCGGGGGACTCTGGGAGCCAGCTGGCACCGGGGGCCGAGGGGTCAAGGAGCGGGTGTGGGGCAGGAAACACGCCGAACGAGGGGCGTGGGGAGACAGCGGATGTGAAGGAGGTCGACCAGTAGGCTGGGAGTGCAGGGCCCTGGAGAAGCCAACACGGGAAATAAGCTGCAGGTTGCAGGGGAGGGGTGGGCAGAGAGGAGGAGACAGGAGAGGGGAGACTGAGGGAGAGATGATGTCGGAGCATCTCCTGTGGGGAAGCAGAGGACCCCACAAACCCACTCGGCACCTCCATGAGACTCAGAGAGGCATAAACACAGCCTTGTGGTTCCCAGCTAAACGCAAGCAGCTCAGGTTGAATTTCATTACTCCCTTTGCCTACCCCTTGGGTACCCTTGTGCAAGACAGCTTGTCTCAGTAGAGCCTGGGCATGGCAGAGAGAGTCGGGGTTGAGTGGAAGGGGCAGCACTGGGGTCCACCACATTGTCTCTGGGTCAGCCCTTCATCTGTGGAACCCTGGACAGCCTTGGGGCCTAGGGTGGACTGGGATGGAATCTTTTTGCCTACCTCACTGGATTGCACCGAACCTGGGATACTTATCCACCCCCTGGCAGAAGATGCCCACCAGGCCCTCCACGAAGAGACTTTGGGATGCTATCACCTTGAAGCCATAGGGTCCCCAAGTCATAGCCTCAAGCCTCAAGCCTCAAGGGTGTAAGCCTGACCATAAGGATCTTAACTCAAAGAGCTGCACCCTGTCCCTCTTTAACCCACCCAGGCTCCTCTTCCAAGGCAACTGGAAGCCGAGGCAGCGACCAGCTACCAATGTTCCCTTCCTAAAGCTTTAGGCTCAGAGCCCATGACCCCCAGGTCTACAAAGTAGCCTCAGGTTTCTCTAGCTTCCTCCACTCCCGGTTCGAAGCAAACAGCTTACTGCCTGGTCCCAGGCTATCCCAAGGAAGGGCTGGTGGATGGCAGGTGGTGGGTGTGGAACCAGAGTTGAGTCACTGTGAAAGGGGTGAGATTTGGAGCTGGAGGTGGAAGCCTCCAGTTCTGTTCCTATTAAAGGACTTTCTGAAGGGATTCTCTGTCAGTCTCCTGTTTGGGTTGTCTGCATTTTGGGGTGGGATGGTGGGGCTATACTGTAGTCTTGCCATGAACAGTGAATCACAGCGTACCTCTCTCCAGACATCTGTTTGCTCATCATTAGAATGGCGGTGAGCAGTGTCTGGCTGTTCAGAGATGTCCTGTGGCTTTGCTGTGGGAGAGGAGGTCAGGGAAGTGTGGCAGAAGGAAAGGTCTCCATGACCAATATAGTTATTTTGGAGGGGGACCCCAGGCTGCCACCTTCCTGTCACCAGCACCTCCACGAAGTAGCCCACAGACAAGTCAGCACACACTCTGCTTCCTGCAAAGAAACACCCACTTCCTGCTTCACGAGCATCACCACCCAAGCCAGAGACCTGGGCAGGTTCCCTACACCTTCCTCATCCCTCATCCATGTACCTAATCCCTTATCCAATTCCTGAGGAGCCAGCTCAGCCTCTTTGGAATCGGAATTCTTTTCACCGCTGCGCCTGTAGACCAAGCCAACAGTAGTCTCACATCTGGATAGCTGCAGAGTCTGGTCTCCATTCTCCGCCATGCACCACACGGAGCCTTCAAAAACAGACCCCGAACTTGTCACCAGCCCTAGCGGGCTCTAAGAAGAGGTCGCACACGGAAATGCCTATGTGAGCTGTGCGGCAAGTTAACAAGTGAGGAAGGTGGCTGAGCTCAAGGGGGAAATACCAGCACCGCTGAGGTGAAATACGGTGACTGACATGGGCTCCAAAGAGTGGCAGGAGTTGGTGGTAGATGGAGGATGTACACCCCATCTGAAGAGTGCAATGGCTATTCACCATTGGGTATGGGGGTGCAGACTGGGTTGCTAGATCCCCCAAATTTTTCAAAAGTTGCGTTAGTTCACATTATGTAAAATATTTTGATTCTAAAACATTGCTAAGCCAATTTTTACTTTTTTTTAATGTATGGGCTAAACAAAATGTGTCAGTGCCTTGTATCCAACAGCTGCCAGCAGCCAGCCTCTGGCCCACGAGATCATCTAAGCTCCACTGGATAGAATTCAAGGCCCTTCAAAGATCCAGCCCACCACACCTCAACCTCTGCAGTCATATTAACTGGAAATCCTCTGGAGTAACTGAGTTTGGTCAGACCCACTGAACCGCCACCTGGGATTCTTTGCCTGCTTTACCTGGCAAGCTCCTGTGGCTTTGTCATTCTCCTCCAGGAAGCTTGGTTAGCCCCCCAGTCTGATAAGGTCGACTCTTCCATGCTCTCAGCCCTCTGTGATAATTCCATGTCCTCTGTGTGGTGGTGCCCCCATCCATGTGACTTGTAAGCCCTGAGGCCTTGGCACAATGTCTGGCTCATGCTGGGTCATCAGTGTTAAGAGTACGATGGCCACCCTAGGTTGTGCCCTTGTGTGGGTTGCATTGGACTCACTCAGGCAGTGTCTTCTGGACACACTTAGTCTTCCAGTTTCAGTATGAGGCCCTCTGGGACTGCAATCCCAGTTCTACCATGAATTTGCTGCAAGACTTTGGAGCCTCTTTCTTTTCCAGGACCTCAGCCTCCTCTCCAGACAGATGGCATAACTGGACTCATGTTGCAGGGCACATATAACACTGTTCTGAATGCAGAAATGGGGTCTGCGAGCTGGCTTGTGAGCTCCGCCAAGTTGTCCTGGGGGCACCAGCACTGTGATGGAGTTTATCATAAGCATGACTCTGCTCAGGATTGGAACACAGCAATGGCTCTCCAGTTCTCTTCCATCTCACTTGAGGGCTAGGAGCGTGTCCAATTTACGCATCCCCAGTGTCCACCAAAGGACACCGCAGATGGGGGGCTTGGCAGCATGGTGAAGCGTTAGGAGGCCAGGAACGCTGTCAGCTCCTGAGAGCAGACGTACCTGCTTGTTCACCTCCCATCTGCCCAAATCACAGACTAAAGCTTAGATGGGGGAATGCTCAATAAATCCTGTTTGGATGAGGAAAGGCAGAGCACAGCGGGTGTAGGGGAACTGAAATCCAAGGGAAACCGAAGTTCCCAACTTTCTGTCGGTCAGCACTGTAATCCCCTCTCCCTGGGATGCAAGAAAGGACTCCAGTAACCCTGTTGATGAGATTTATTATTCTCTGCTCTGTACAAGCCGCGTCTGCCACCCTGCCCCCCACCCCCATAATCCAAAAAAGCACCCGAGCCCCCTTGTGCCCCCCCCCAAAATCCACTCATACTCCGCTTTCCAGCCAAAGGAAGTAGGGGCGGTGGTTCAGGCCCACCTCCCCCAAAGTTTACTGGGGGACAGAATGCTGCAGGGGCAGAGCAGACACGGGTCACAAGGGGGACGGGTGGACGGAGGGCAGAAGTGTCTGACAGGATGGAAGGTCCAGGAAGGGAGTGATTCAGTCTGGAGTCTGTCTGTCTGCATGGGCCTTGAAGGAGGCTAGTCTGTCTGAGGTTCTGAAGGACACACAGGGCAACAGCGAGGAGGGGGTCTTGTCAGAACCCGGGGAGGGGCGAGTCCAGACGGGGACCGCTGACTGGAGTGGTGATGGGAACCCCACCCCCAACATCAGGCATCCTTCCCAGCCAGGGCACTCGCCCCCGCTCCAGGCCCGCCCAGGCCCTCAGCCTTGTGGGCCAGGCGGTGCTTCTTGAGTCCGTAGGTGTTGGCGAAGCCCTCACCGCAGGAGG
Source organism: Manis javanica (assembly GCF_040802235.1). Lineage (NCBI taxonomy): Eukaryota > Metazoa > Chordata > Mammalia > Pholidota > Manidae > Manis > Manis javanica. The sequence continues at coordinate 2,489,863 of NC_133172.1, forward strand.
AGCAGCGGAAGGGCCGGCCGCCCTGGTGGGCCGCCAGATGCTTACGGAAGTAGCCGGGATCCTTGAAGGCCTTGAGGCAAGCGGGGCAGCGGAGCTCAGGCCGCGGTGGCTCGTGCGCACGCTGATGGCGCAGCACGGAGCTCAGGTAGAAGAAGCCCTTGCCGCAGTGCTCGCAGCGGTAGGCGCGCTCGCCCAGGTGCAGCCGCTGGTGCTCCAGCAGATTGGAACGGTAGCGGAAGGTCTTGCCGCAGGCGCTGCAGCGTTGGGGTCGGGCCACTGCATGCAGCCGCCGGTGCTCCGCCAGGCTGGACGACTGTGCGAAGCGCTTGGCGCACACGCCACACTTGAAGGCCCGCTCGCCGGTGTGCACCACGCGGTGCTGCCGCAGGTACCAGGAGCGCAGGAAGCCTCGGCCACACACCCCGCAGCGATAGGGCCGCTGCTCCGTGTGACAGCGCTGGTGACGCATGAGCAGGGCTGCCTCCCAGAAACGCTTGCCACACACCGGGCAGCGGAAGCCCCGCTTCTGCCGGTGGCTGCGGCGATGCAGGAGCAAATCGTAGGCTCCGGCGAAGCTCTGGCCGCAGAGGCCGCAACCCAGGGTCCGCCGCACCAGGTGCACGTACTTGTGAGTCACCAGGCCCAAGAAGTGCTTGAAGCTCTGGCCGCAGGTGGCACAGCTGAAGCGCTCGGGACCCGAGCTGGCGCCCCCGCCGCCCCCGGCCACCGCCGCCCCACTCGCGTCATCGACGCCGGACACCCCTGCCAGCGCCGCCACGGCCGCCCCCACCTCTCCCGCCAGCCCGTTGTCCAACACGCTGGCCGCGTCCGCGCTGCTGGGGCCATCCGGAGCCTGCGGGCCGCTGGGTGTGGGCGGGAGCAAGCGCTCAGGGGCAGCCTGGTGGACCAGCTTGTGCCACATGAGGTTCTCGATGAAGCCGAAGGTCTTGCCGCAGGCGTCGCAGCCATAGGGCTTCTCTGCCATGTGGGCCTCCTTGTGGCTCATTACGTGAAAGAGGTCCGGGAAGTGCTCGCCGCAGTCCGAGCAGGCGTAGCTCAGTCCGTCGGCGGCCCCCGTGGACGTGGCCGAGGCGCCTGGGCCACAGGCCCCCGGCGCGCCCTGGGTGGCCTGGAGGCCGGCAGCCCCGGCCAGGGCGCATGGCAGCTGGAGCCGGTGCACCTGGCGGTGGCGGGTGAGGCTTTGCGGGTAGCCGAAGACCTTGCCACAGAGCTCGCACTTGTAGGGCCGCTCGCGGGTGTGCACCACGTGGTGCTTGCTCAGGTGGAAGGACTCGCGGAATCGCTTCCCACACACTGGGCACTGGTGAGGCTTCTCGCCGGTGTGGATGCGCTCGTGGCGCTTCAGGGTCTCACGGCGCCCGAAGCCGCGCCCGCAGATGCCGCAGCAGAAGGTCTTTCCAGGGCCACTGGCGCCCGCGCCTCCGGCCGCGCTGGTCCCGGCCCCGCCGAGCAGCAGCGGGTGGGCACCCAGCAGCGGCACGGGCACCGCGCCATACACCACGGCCGCCGCAGCCGCCGCGGCCTTCTCGCTGTCAGTGGCAGGCGGGTCGGGGGGCAGGAGGTAGGGGCCTGGGGGGAAGGCGGGCGGGGGCTGCGGGCCTGGGGCCGCGCCGTCCTTGGACGCCTCGGCCGCGGCAGGCGGGGCGTGCGCAGCCTTGTGCCGGAGCAGGCTCTGCGGCGCCGAGTAAGACTTGCCGCACAGGTCGCAGGGGTACACGGGCCTCGGCCCCGCCGCCCCCGCGCCCGCGTGCGCCGCCTGGTGCTTGAGCAGGTAGGCGGCGTCGCGGAAGGCCTTCCCGCAGATGCCGCAGGGCAGGCGCAGGAGGTCCGCGGAGTGCGTCTTCACGTGCCGCTTGAGGCTCTCGCGGCGGTTGAAGCTCTTGCTGCACACGGAGCAGGAGAAGGGCTTCTCGCCGGTGTGGATGATCTGGTGCTGGTGCAGGTGGCTGGGCTTCTTGAACACCTTCCAGCACAGCGGGCAGGCAAAAGGGCCCTCGCCGCCGCCTGCAGCTGCGGGGGGCGGACCCACAGCGGCGGGGGCGGCGGGCGCCGCGGTCGCGTCCGCAGCAGCAGGCGTGGCCGGAGCGCCCGAGGCGGAGGGGGCGGCAGCGGCGGGGTTGCCGGGCGCGGCCGCGGGCAGGCCCAGCGGCAGGGTGGGCGCGCCCGGATGCGGTGGGGCCCCGGCGGCCGGCGGTGCGTCCTTGTGGCAGCGGCGGTGGCGGATAAGGCTGGAGACGTGGTTGTAGGTGCGGCCGCAGACGCCGCACTCGTAGGGCCTCTCCCCCGAGTGCACCAGCATGTGCTGGACCAGGTGCGAGGACTGCTTGAAGGACTTCTGGCACACGCCGCACGGGAAGCGCCGCTCCATCAGGTACTTGAGCCTCCGGAAGTAGCCCTTGTCGTCCTTGCCCGGGTCGCAGGCCGCCCCTGCGGCCGGCGCCGGCGGGGTCTGCGAGGGGGTGGGAGGTGGCCCCGGGGTCCCCGTGGGGGAGGCCAGCGACGGCGTCACCCCCGGCCCGGATGCAGGCCCCCCGCGTTTCAGGTTCCCAAACAGGTGCTGGTGTCCCGAGAGGTCGACGATGCCCCACTGCGGGGCGGGGAAGGCGGCATCGAAAAGCGGGGGAGGCGGGGGACCGAAGGCGGGCGGCAGGGGCGGGTCGGGCTTCTTGGCTTGGGACGAGGACGAGGACGAGGAGGAGGAGGACGGCGCCTCCGCCTTGGGCTTGAAGGCGGCCTGGGGCGGGTAGTCGTACTGCGGCGGCGGGGGCTGCGGCGGGGGCTGCGGCGGGGGCCCGGGCGCGCAGGGCAGGGCCGCCACCGCCTTGGCGTGCTCCCCGTACAGCTCCACGGGCTCGAAGCGCTGGTGGTTGAGGAACTCCAGGAAGTCGAAGGGGTAGCTCTGGAAGTGGACCCCGTCCTCGCCCCCTATGCCGCTGCTCCCGCTGCCCCCGGCGCCGCTGCCCGCCGCGTTGGCCTCCATCTCGGACCGCTTGTGAGATGGGAGACCCTGCAGGGAAGAGGAGGGGGCTGAGGACACAGGACAGGCTGCCGGGCCCCCGCCAGCAGAGCGCGGTGCAGCTGGGGGCTCAGAGCGAGCCGCGCTCCCTCACCTTCCTGCCTTGCTCGCCTGGCTTCCCCTCCAAGGCAGTGCCCCTCCTGGCCCGCTGCCCCTGGCCTCTCCTCTGCCTTCCACTTCCTTTGTGTGCCTTTGCTCACCTTCTGCCTCCCCACCCTTCCATCTGTCCCATCTTTCCTGTCTTTTCCAGGGTTCACACATCTTCCATCTCCTCTGTCCTGGACTTTCCTACTCAGGCTAGAATTCTGCCCGCACCCCCGGCCTCAGGTCTGTCTCCTGGCAAACTCTCCCAGGCCTCCACATATTCTCAAGCCCCACTGGTTTTGCCTCTGCAAAATGATAATTCCTATCGGAGTGAAGAGGGTGGACTCGGGAGCTAGAATGCTAGATTTGAACCTGAGCCCCACTATTCTGTGTGACCAAGAGCAAGTTCGTGAACCGTCTGTGCCTGGATTTCCTCACCTATGAATGCAAGCGACACACTCATGCACATCCCTGCCTCAAAGGGCCACTGTGAGGCCCCACCAAGCTAACGTAGGTAGGGCTTTTCAGGTGCACGCTTCCTGCACTCTGGGAGCACTGGGTAAGTGGAAGGTAGGCCACTGCAACCCACCTCAGTTGTACAAACAAAAAATCAAGACAAACCAAGACATCAGATGAAGTCGGTGTTGGGGAGGGGAGCGTCTTTTCACTCCCAGATGGGAAGGAGAATGTGCTTGCCTGGAAGAACGGGTTACAGCAAGGGGGCTGGCTCCAAGAAAGGCAGCCATGCGGTAGAGACACATGGCCCTGCGCCTGGGCAGACCTGGTTCAGTCTCCCTCATGTGACACCCCTTTTCCACTTATAAAAGGGGGCAGGAACCACTAGTCTGAGGGGAACTTAGGGGGCTGACACAGGATATAAGGAGACACACACTGAGAGAGCCACTTGTGACATCCATGCCTGCAGGGAGCCTGGCAATTTGATGTTCAGGGACCCGGGGTTCCTGTCCTCTCTGGGGAATTGGAGGCGCAGTGGCAGTTGGTTGGGCACCTCCTTCACAATGTTTTTCATTCCAGATGGCAGCTGTCATATCTGCTCCTGCAACACCCCTCCCCAATCCTCTGCTCCTACAACCCATCTGAGCCTCAGACCCACCCAGGGGCCTCAGGAAGCACCTCCACTGAGTCTGCGGAGAGCCAGGGGGAAAGGCCCCCCAGGTATGGTATGTTTCTTGGCCATCCCTGTCCCTGGGGGTCTGGCTCTTTGCCCAGCCCACAGCAGGGGTCAGTGGGGTCTCCCAAGGCCAGGGCCTGTCAGCCCCCACCCATCTAGCTGGCTCTCTCTCTGCAGTGGTGAAAGGTGAGGGTCTCCTCCACCCTTACTCAGAGGTTGGTATTTTTAGCCTCCACCTCTGGTGTCCTTGAGTGAGTCTCAACATCCCATGCCCTTCACACCCCCTCCAGCTATTCTGATCTCCAGAAAGAGCGAAGGCATGGCTGGGGTGGCAGTGGCAGCCTGAATCCAGGAGTCGGGTCTGGAGTGGGCTGGTTGGGTGGAAAGAGGGCACACAGTGGAAGTACCCACCCCCAGGCTTACCTTCACCAGAGCACATATTCATAATAGCTAATGTTTACAAGCTAGCCATCATTGTAAGCATATTACACAAATTAACTCACTGAACTCTCACATATCTGTGAGCCTGTCATCCTGCCAGAGTCACCTGCATGTCACTACTGTCATCACATTTGACAAAACAGAGGCAGAGAGGTCAGTGGCTTACCCAAGGTCACAGAGCAAGTCTGTGGCTCTGCCCATACCTTCCCCAACAGGGCTGTTTTACCAGGGTTCTCCCCTGAGGTGGAGGAAGGTAGACAGAACTATGGGGGTAGGAGCCTTATTTGGGGGTGCTCTCTAGGTTATGGGGGGCACTTATGTGAGGGGCCAAGTGGGAAGGGTAGGTGGTTACCATCCTGAACATATGGGGCAGTGATGTAGTGAATCTGTTCCCCCCTCTGCCCAGGAAGTTCTTCCCCAGACCTCAAGGTTCCTTCCTGTGGCTCCTTCAAGTCTCTGCTCAGATGTCACCTCCAAGAGGGTCATACCCCCTATGCCATCACTCACTAGCTGCTTGTATCTTTTTTCATCACAGTCACTGCCACCAACTTACTGTGTATGTTTCCTTTGCTATGTGTTTACCATCTGGCCTCCTTCCCTAAGAGAACAAGGACTTGGCCTGTCCTGTTCACACCATGCCTGCAGGACCTAGCACAGTGCCTGGCACCCTGTGGGTGCTCAATAAATATTTAATGACATGTGGGAATTAAATGGCACCCTCCTAAATAACCAGTGGGTCCACAAAGACATCAGATAAATAAAAATGGAAGTACACCATGCCGAAACATAGCCAACACAACTAAAGCAGTGCTCAGAAGCACTGATAGATGTGAATGCCCAGACTGACAAGTATTTGTTGAGTGAGTGAAGGGATGAGACTAAGCTGACCAGAACTCCCCAATGGAGGGAGAAGGACATTTAGCCGAGATGGGGCTGACATTCCCCCCTCCAAGAAGGAATTCTGGGATCTAGGGGCAGTGAAGTTACAGGGAGGGTCTCAAGGGCAGGTGGGCAAACACTCAAGGGCTGCTGCAGAGAGAAGAAGAGGGTGTTAACTAGGAGACTCAAAACCACTTCCACTGGGAAATGAGAATAATTTCCTCATTCAGGGGACCCAAGCCTCAAATTGCTCTTTCTAAAGGGAGGTGAATCATGAGAGGGTTTCATGCAGAGAAGCATGATGGGGGGATTCCCTCCCAAGGGGCAGGAGTCCACAGCAATCACAGTCAATTGTAACAGCTCATGTTTATTGTTTGACCAGCTTGATATGTACCATCACCTTGATGCTCCAATAGTACTGTACTGTTATTGGTTCCATTTTAGAAGGGGGAAACCTTGAGGGGCAGGAAAGGTCATTTCCCCAAAGCCATGTAGCCAGTAAAGGGAAAGCAGGTACTGGATTCCAGATCTCTGATGCCAGGACCTGTGGCCATTCTACTGCAACAAAGCTGCCTTGTGATGAAATCCTAGTGTGTCAGTAGCACTACCATAAGGTAACATGAAATACTGAACAAGTGCTTTCTACATTCTAAGTACGCTTCCAAGTCCTTTACATGTGTTGACTCAGTGGATCTTCCCAATAACTCTAGAAGATAGTTACAATCATTAACTCTTACAGAGGAAGAGACTGAGGACCAGAGTACATTAATCTCCTAAAGTCATACCAGTAGAAAGTGGCAGGGCCCAGAGTTAAAGGCAGGCAGTAGGCCTCCGGTATGCAAGCTGTTAATCCCTACAACATGCTGTCTTTCAATATTTCTGTCTCAAAAATAAAGGAAGGCCCCCACCGCACCTTACAGTAGGAACAGACTTTGCCCCACCCACTTCCCTGAGACCCCACCCCAGGACCAGCCACTGGCATTTACTGAATGCTGACAGCCCGGTACTGGGTGCCTGACCTGGCTTGTCTCACCCAAACTCACAGCCTTGTAAGATGAGCATCACTACTATTCTCACTTAATGGACAGGAGGTCTAAGGCCGAACCATGTCCCCTTCTGCCCAAAACCTGCAGCGGCCCATTTCACGCAAAGGCAAAGTCCTTATGATGACCTGCACAGTCCCCATGGCCTCCTGGCTGTCCCTCCAATGAGCTGATCCCATGCTGCCCAAGGGCCCTTGCACTGGCTGCTGCTGCTGCCTGGAAAGCTCTGACTCCCCACACAGACATCTCTCCCACCCTCTCACCTCCTCACGTCTTTGCTCAAAGATCATCTTCTCAGTGGTTCTCCAGGGCCACTATAACCGCCACCCAGACGAGTAGTCCTGCTTCCCCAGCCTCCTCCCCTGCCCTCCTTGCCAGCTGTGTCACCCAATAAGCCATATATTCTTCTTCTTGTCTTGTTTTTGGCCTCCCCCCTAAAAGGGGAGCGCCATGCAGGCAAGAAATTTTATCTGTTTTGTTCTAACCCAGGACCTAGAACAGTGCCTGTCTCAAACAACACTCTTCAAGGCAAGAAATGCGGGTGATTCGCTCAGACACAGGAATGCTGTGGGGCCCAGTGCTCATCCTCTTCACCATCCCACTCCAGGTGGAGGGGAGCTGTTAAGAGCAGCTCCCTGGGTGGGCCACACTTGTCCAGGAGGAGGGAGACTACACACAGGTGTGACTTTTTGGTGCATAGCTTTTGGAGGGACAAGATAATGATAGGAATCTCTTAAAATAAGCCTTCCTGCCACCCTCTCATATGTCGCAGCTCCTGTAACTTTATATGCTTACCCTGCTGTGTTTTCTTCACAAACACATATTTTCTTTCTTTTTAACTATCCCATGAGCTAGCATATGCATGCCACAGGGACAGAGGTTTTTGTCTGTTTTGTTCTCTGCTGCATCCCCAGCATGTAATAGGTGCTCACCAAACGATTGCTGAACAAATAGATGAATGGACAAATGAAGAACATTCTGGGCTTAGCAGCTGACAAAGGCCAGATAACTGATTACAAAGCCTTCACCTCCAAGGCCCTTCTCTCCCTCCTTCTTCCCTTTAATTCCTCTGCTCCAACCTCATTGGACTCTTCTGCCACCCCTCCACTCACAGTGATCACAACCACCTCAGGGCCTTTGCACTTGCTGTTCCTCCTGCCTGGAACAGCTCACCAGAAGAGATCTTTGCAAGGCTGTTACATCTTCTAATTCAGGCTTCACCTGAGTAGCTCATAGGATTCTCAGAGAGCCCAAAAAACAGCATTTATCTTTGTTTACTTGTTTTTGAGCTGTCTATTCAACTAGACTGTAGAAACCCCCACAAGGAGACTGTGTATGTCTCCTTCACAAATGTATGACCCAGACCTGTAACAGTAAATATTCGTCCATTGAAGAACGAATGAATGAACGCCCAGAGGAAAACGACTTCACACTCTAGTGAAGCTGGGGGTCTCCTCTAGGGGGTCCAGGAGGACAGGGTGACAGCTGGGTGGGAAGGGAATGGGTCAGGAGGAGAGCTGTTAGTGCAGGGGGAAGAGACGCCTTCTGAGAGGGAAAGGCTCACTGTGGGGCTCTGTTCAGTGGGATGACTGAAGACGGGATCTGACTGGGATGAGGTGGGTGGCAGGCTGGGCAAAATTATTTCATGGGAGCCTGGTGCTAAACAGGCAGTTATTTCTACTTGAGAGTTGGAGATGTGGTTGTGCAAGCAGAACTCTAGAGGGAGCTGTTTTATGGGGATGGGGGTAAAAAGGGGTACTCTCAAAAGGAGAATTACTGGGGTGGGGAGTCCAGAGGATAAAAAGGCATTCTTGCCCGCTGACCAGAATACAGAGTATTTTCACATTAGGAGGCGGCGTGGGGGCGGGAGGTTTCGGGGATAAAGGGGGGTAGATCGGCTGTAATGCACCGATGCAACCCTGGAGACAACCTACAGGGGATGCTAGCGTAGGCTAACGGGTAGCTGCCCTGCGTGGGGGAGGGCACGGCGGCATGTGGGGGCAGTCCTGGAGGAAGCAATGACGGGGGGCAATGTAGAAGAGACCCTACGAGAACGCATGGGTGGGGGGCCCTGGCAGCAGTTTAGGCATCGCCACGAAGAGGGCGCTCTGGAAGCGGTCCTATATGGGGGGCTAATGGGGCAGATGTCTGGAGCGGTCTTCCAGGGGAGCAGTGACTGGGGGCCTGAGGGCCGGGGCCCGGCGGGAGGAGCACTGATGGGGACGCTCCGGGTACCAGAGCGGGACACCCCGCCCCCGCAGCCCCGGGTCCCGGACCCCTGCGCTCCGTCACTCACCGGCGCCGGGGTCTCCGCCGGGAGGAGGCCGAGAGGCGGAGGAGGCGCCGCCGCTCCGGGGAGACCCAAGGGCCCGACCGGAAGTGCCGCCCCCTCCCCTCCCCGGCAGCCCCGCGCCGCCTGCCTGCCCGCCCGCCCGGAAGCGGAAGTCGCGCCCGTCTCCGCGGCGCCGGCGTGGAGGAGAGGAGACAGGCGGCGGCGGCGGCGAGCCCAAGGGGAGGTACGCCTGCGCACTAGCTAGAGGAAAGCCGAGGCAGCTTCCGGTGAGCGAGCTGAGCAACATGCGCCTGCGCTCTGTGCGCCCGCCGCTTCTCAGGGCACCGCCCACACGCTGAGGACGCCCAGTTTCATCGCGCCGCTCACGTCAATCTCAAACTCAAGCCCCGCCTCCTGTTCTGATTCACGCCCGTCACTTAATTCTTACAAGCCCCGCCCACCGCTTCCAAACCTGGGCTTCTCTAGCCAGCCCCAACTAAGTTTCTCCTGTTTTCCCGCCTACAAGCCCCTACTCTCTGGAACTCCACCTCTCCTCTAAGCCCCGCCTTTCTCTAAGCCCCGCCCAGGGCTCCTGGGTCAGGGCCACGCCCCCTGGTTAAGACGCGCCCCTTCCGTCCACAGCATTTCTGCTTTACCTCTCTCACATTTCTGCTCCAATTCTGCACCTCCAAAGCATTTCTTTAAGTCAGTGGTTCTGAAACTATGGCTTTCGGAGACCAGTTGCAGTGATACCACCGAGGAACATGTTAGAAAAGTACATCTCAGGTCCCCTACCCCAGACTTACTGAACCGGAAACCCTGGAGGTGGGGCCTACACACCTGTGTTTAAACACCCTTCAGGGGATTTTGTTGCAGGCTGAAGCTACTAACCACAGCTTTTCCACACCTTGCACTGCCCGTCACATACTCTCCACAAATTGCGCCCCTAACTCAGCCCCACCCCAGGCAGCTAAGCCCAGGCCTATTCAGGCCGCCTAAGCTCCTCTGCGTCTTCCTTAGTCCTCTCTTTGGGAGCCCCTTCTCTCCTCTTGGCCTCAATCTCCCTCCCCAGCATCATCTCTTAACACCGAAGTCCTGCCTCTCCTAACACCTTGCTCTCCTGCACTTGCCCACTGAAGCCCCTCCCCTCAGAGAAACCTGTGCATTCCCTCTAAATCGCTCTCTCACCTCCTGCCGATCCACCCCTAAATCAAACCACACCCAAGTTCTCAGCTCCTTCCTCTAAGCCCCGCCCATAGTTCTCACCTACCTGCCCAATGAACCCCGCCCCCTCCAGGCCACACCCCTTGCCTACCTAAGCCCCATCCAAGTTGTCAGTCCTCCCCACAACCCCTAACTCAGTTTTTCCTTCATAACAACGGCAGGACACAGAATGGGGCAACATGGTGACTGCAGATTCCACGAATCTGGCAGTAGGGGAGAGGGACCTAGAATCTCGTTTGCACAGAAGGTTCAATGTTTTACTCAAGAGTGGATATTTATGCGGAGGCTTTGGGGTCCACCAGAGATGGGAGAGGAACAAAGGCTTCCCCCAAGCCAGCCTTTAGCGCCAAGCCAATGAGGCACATGACATGGGACCCTCCTAAACTTCGAGCACTCCCATCAGGGTGGTATAGCAGTGGAGGGGCATCAGAAGGGTGGAGGAGAGGAGGGCCAACCCTGGTACCATCACTGCAAACACACACACACACGCGCGCGCGCGCGCGCATACACACACACACACACACACACACACACGAAGCTGTCGGCAGAGATTTATTTCCAAGGCCCCCGCCTCCAAGGGCCTGTCAGTCCTGGGAAGGATGGCAGAAGGCGGCAGGATCCATAATTTTAAGTCCTCATCCTCTAGACCCTCCCACAGCAGGAAGACCACCAGATATGAGGATGTCCCGGCCTCCCTGCCCAGACCCAGCAACAGCTGAACTCCCAGCTCTAAACCTGGCCGGGGGTGTGAGTCAGGCCAGCTCTTTCCCCTCCGGCTCCTCCTCCGCCTCAGCCCCTGCCATGGCCGGAATGCCTTCGTCGTCCCACGGTGGTTCGGGCCCTGGGTCTGAGGAACACAGGGATGCCCCCATGGCTTCAGGGTGCTTGCGTTTGGCATGGCGCCGGAGCGTGTTGGCCTCTGTGAAGCGCAGCCGGCAGATGGGGCACTGGTAGGGTCGTTCCCCGGAGTGCACGCGGTGGTGGTGGGCCAGCTCGCCCGCCTCGCGGAAGCGGCGAGGGCAGAGTGGGCAGCGGAAGGGCCGCAGGCCCGCATGGATGTTGCAGTGCCGCCGCAGGTGGCTGGACCGCTTGAAGGTCTTGCCACAATCCTTGCACTCGTGCGGCTTCAGCTCCGAGTGCGAGATGCTGTGGCGTTCCAGGTCGGAGAGGTAGGGGAAGGCCCGCAGGCACACGGGGCAGAAGTGAGGGGCCTTCTTAGGGCCGGAGCCCTCGGGCGAGCCTGCCGCTGACCCTTCAGAGACAGTATAGGGCACGCCCTGATCATCGATCAGCAGGAGACCGCTGCCACCACCGCTGCCTACCTGTGCTGTCACCCCCTGTGCCAGCGGGGGCTCCTGCCCTGACTTGGGGGGGCGGCCCCGCTTGCGAGGGAGGGAGACCTTGAGCGTCCGATTCGAGGAGGCGGCACCCCCGGGACGCCGGCCTCGGCGGCCCCGGGGAACAGGAGGTAAGGCCAGAGGTTTCTCTTCCTCCCCAGGCAAAGGCGAAGGCAACGGGTCTGGGCTGGGGGTGTCCATTGAGCAGTGGGGGACTTGGGTCTGGGCACTGGAGCCAGGCTAAGAGAAGAGAGGGGCAGCCGTCAGCGCAGGGAGGGTCTGGAGCACCCATGTCCCCCAACACCTTTCCCATCCCTTGGTCGGAGTCTCGACCTGGGCGTGGCTGACATTCACCCGTACGCACAATTACAGCCACGCTGGTGAGCACCATCGCAAGATAAATCTGTACCCATTGGAAAATAGGCACAGTCCTGAGCCACACAGGCTTCTCCCAGGCTCCCTAATCCCTTTCCTGCATCTAGAAGTCCATGGCCAACTTGAGGCCAAATAAAAGTCTTCTAGGAAAGACAGAATCCAACTAAGGGTGCAGGCCAATATTTTGATCCTCAATAGAGAGAGTCCATCAACTCCAGACTATAGAGGCCTCAGAAATGTTTTGTCCTGCCTTGTGATTGGTCAAAGTGGTGGTGCGGTGTCAGGACTGGAAGAAGGAGACTGGTGGCAGGTGATTGTTTGGCCCTAAGTCATGGATGGGGAAATACATTGGAGCTGTTAGGAGTCTGGGCTCTGGAGGTGGAAGTTCCTGGTTCTAATTCCCGAGTCTGGCACTTACTCTGTGTAGTCTGGGGCAAGGTGCTCACTTCTCTAAGCCTCAGTTAAGGCCTTTGCAAAACAGGACGAATAGTTCCACCTACTTGCACAGATATGCCATGAGAATAATACGTGTAAAGTGCTCAGTGCTCAGAAGCCCTTATTATCCTGGTGAGTAGCTAAGCTTCACACCAATCCTCAGAATAAGGGTGCATCACTCTCATTTTGCAATTGGGGAAACCGAAGCACAGGAAAACCAAGTTGGCTGCCCAAGCCGTCTGCACCAGTAAGGGGCAGAGCCAAGATTCGAATCAGATCTCAAGGACCCCAGTGGCCCAGGGAATGAGAAGCAACGGATACAAGGGGACGTCCCAGAGTCCCTGCGCCCTGGGTTAGAATCCAGCTCTGCCGCTAATTAACAAGTGCTTTGCATCTCTGAGCCAGTTTCTGCTTCTGTAAAATGGATATAGCAGAGTTGTCAGGTGGCAAGTAGTAAGCACACGAAAAACTACCCCTCCCCACCATCGTCAGAACCTGGGACCAGGAGACAGGGGTGTAATGCAAGGGAAGGGACGGGAAGCACAGGTGCACCCCCTCGGAATAGGCATACAGGCTGCGGTCCAGAGGGGCCAATTCTCCGTGATGACAGGTTCTGTCCGGCGGGGGACCGGGGCTAGAACCGGGGTCTCTCCAACAGTGCCCCTCGCCCTCCGCTCGCCCCCGTGCAGGCGCGCGCCTGCCGAAGGCGCGCGGGGCGGGCCCTGGGGGCGGTGGCCAATGAGCGGCGCGCGGGCCGCGGACTGTGAGGCCGCCGGGAAGGGGGTCTGCGCGCGCGCGCCCGACTGGCTCCGCGGGGCGCGAGGTCGGCGCGCGCAGCGGCGGGCGCGGACGCAGTTGCAGGTGTGGGGCGCGCTCCGATGGCGCGCGGCACCGGGCCTCCCCTCCCTCCGTTCCCCTCCCCCCGCCCGGGCCCCCCGCCTCTCGGGTACCTCATTTGCATGTCGCCTGGGCTCGCGAGTGTGCGCGCGCGGGGGCGACGGGGCTGGCGCGTGGGAAGGGGCGGGGGCCAGGGGGCCCTGCCTCTCGGCGGCGCGCGCGGGGCCGGCCCCACCCTTCCCCGCCCCTCCCCCACTTAGTCGGGCCCGCGCCCGCGGGGAACAAAGGGGGCGCCCTGGGTCCTAAGGACCGGTCATACACGAGCAGGCAGACAGCGCCAGCCCACCCGTCGCCCTCGCTGTTCCCAGGCGGGAAATAACCCCACCAACACATCCCAACCACGTAGAAATGTCTTTCCTCCCACAAAGCACCCAGCTGGGTGACCCAATCAAAGACAGATACTGAAAGGATGAAGAGCAGGAAAATGGCTACTAGTTCCCGTAGTTAACATGGCTCCTGACAGGCTTCAAGGGCCCCCGGAGAGCCGAGGACAAGATGGAGATTGCTCTGTCCTAGCTCTGTATCGCAGTCGGGGAACTTGAATTTCCTTTTTCTCCCGATGCAACTCTACATCGTACCCAGGAGGAGCCTTAGGATCTGAAAAGGAAGTCAAACCTGCTCTTATCTACATTAACACCCGCCAGCGTCTACACTGAGGGAAGGAAGCCGCACTCTGAGCTCGTTGCCCTTAGTCTGCATGGCGCCGGGGGTCACCCTAACCCACGCCCCTCCCCTGCCCTCACCCAAGATGGCATCAACCTGGCTTCTCTAACCTCTAGTGCTGGGAAAGGGACGGGAAAGAGGGAAAAGTGGGGGCGACGGGGAGGGGAAGCCGAGAGGGCGGGAGAAAGGAGGAGTGCGGGGGAGAAGGGAGCCCAGGCGGAAGTCGAGGGGCCCCCCAGGTGGAAGTGACGCTGCCCCCGCTGCCCAAAATGTCGGCGCCCAGAGGGAGGTGTAAGTAATTAAAGAGGAAAGCCGACTGACTTTCCCGGCCTCCTGGGGCCGCCCCAGGGCTCCAGACCCCCCGCTCAGGACGAGCAAGGTGGACTCGCCCGGCCGCGGGCTCCGTTTGACCTGCCCCTGCCCCTGGCGCCTGGGCCGTACCTTTTAGGGACAGGGGGAGGGGCACAAAAGGCCGGCTCTTGGGGCCTGGGTCCCGAGCCGACTTGGGAAGTGGGGGGGGTCAGCCCGACAGGCTACTGGGTGGGGAGGAGGCGGGGCCTAGTGGGGACTGGGGCGGAGCAATGGCTGGGAGGAACGCTGGGGGCGTGGTCTATGCTGAAAATGGGTGGGATTTAGTGGAGGGAGCTGGACTCGGGGCGGAAGTGGGAGGGGCTTGGGCAAAGGGGTGGGGTTTGGTGAAGGGGCGTGGCTCGAAGGGTAGGAGGGCCCCAGGTTGTAGGGTGGAAGAGACCTAATTGGGGCTGAGAGGGAAAACGTCCAGGGTGGAAATGGGAGGAGCCTAGAGTGGAAGGTCTGTAGTTTGTTCAGGGGTGTGTCTTAGAGAAAGGGCATAATGAGGCGTATAATTTGTGGAGTCTTAGTGGAGATACAAAGTCTGCAATGCAAGTGCAATGACATAGAGGGCGGGGCTTTGGGAAGCATGGGGCCACTTCATGGCGGAATGTGAAGGGACAGCGCAGCGGGTTTGGAGGCGGCCACTGTAGAGGCCTAGAGGTACTTAGCGGGAGGTATAGGCACACAGTTAACCTGTGGAGTCTGTGAACCCCGCCTAAGTAAGCACGCAGCACTCTTTGCAACAGTTTTGCTTAACACGCACCACTGCTCCACCAGGTAGGTACTCCCGTTGTCCCCAGTTTGCGGACGGAGTGCATTTGGTTTATATCAGAGGTTTCAGGACGAGCTGTGGTCGCCCTGGAAGGTTGACCCCAGTGCACTTGACCCCAGATCTTTATCCTGTCATTCACCGAGAATGTGCATCTTCATCGGAAGATGACCTTCATCTTCCAGGAGCAGGAGGGGCTTTCGGAGAGGAAGGGTGTTGTCAAAGAATACAAGAGAGTTCGGGACCAGTATGGGGGACTTAGAGCAGAGTGGGCGGGACCTAAGCGAGAATGGGCGGGCTTAGCCACGTGGGCGGGGCAGCGTCGGGGTGGGCGGAGCTTAGAGCACAGAGGGCGTGCTTTCGCAAAGTGGGAGAGAAGCTTAAAAACACTGGAGCAGAAGCGATTGGCAGTGATTGTGAAGATCGGCAGATGAGTGGGAGAAGGGTTTTAGGAGAATGGAAGGGGCTTAAAGAGCAGTGAGCAAGGCCTGTGGCTTGGAGGGCAGTGAGAAGGGCTCCCAGGGAACAACTGGAGGGTCTGTGGGTCCAAGGAGCCTGAAAAGACAGGCTGACCCCTTCACCTGCCCTCCGTGTCTCCTCACTGCTCCAGAGAGAGCCGGCACGGGGCCACTGCCTTTGCACCTAACCATCATGGATGACACCCCTCTGCCAGCGCCCCCCGTCCCTGCCCCAGCGCCGGTCCCAGCATCGCCCGCTGCCACCCCCCGGGTCCCGTTTCACTGCAGTGAGTGTGGCAAGAGCTTCCGCTACCGCTCGGACCTGCGGCGCCACTTCGCCCGGCACACTGCGCTCAAACCCCACGCGTGTCCACGCTGCGGCAAGGGTTTCAAGCACAGCTTCAATCTGGCCAACCACCTGCGCTCACACACGGGCGAGCGGCCCTACCGCTGCTCCGCCTGCCCCAAGGGATTCCGAGACTCCACTGGCCTGCTGCACCATCAGGTGAGTCCCTCAGGCTGGCCCCAGGATGGCCTCCAGGGCTGGATGCCCTTGGGGCCCCAGGGCCCCACTCTGGGCAACAGGCAGCACTGCACCCAGCTCCCTCATCGAAGCTCACCATCTGCCCCCACACCCCCCAGCTCTGCAGCCCCACACCACCAACCAGTAGGAATGGGACAGGTAAAATCTGTCTCTGCTATTCGAGGACTCTTACATAAACTACCAGGGCCAATATCCATAAGGCACAGTCTTGCTCAGTCACACTGGCCACATTTCAAGTGTTCCATAGCCACGTGTGGCTGGTGGCTGCATAGTGGTCGATACAGATATGCAACTTCTCCCTCATTGCAGGAAATCCTATTGCACAGTTCTGCTCTAGAAGTTTGAACATTTACCTTGAAAAGCCACCTCCCACCCCAGGGGATTATGAAAGCCCCTCTCCACCCCATCCCAATATCTACTGGTTTACGGGACATCATTGGAACATGGGAAAGATTGTCAGTAGTAATTCTTATTTCTAGGATTTGAGTAGGTATTCTGTGATTTTACCCTGCCCTCACAACAACTCTGTCAGATGGCATATCTCATTGTGCCCATTTAACAGAGGAAAAAAGCAGAGTCCCGGAGATGCAGTTATTGGTCCAGGTTTTCACAGACTGTAGGAGGTAGAGCTGGGGTTTGAACTGACATCTGTCAGTGCTCAGAGCCCTTGTACTCTCCCAGGGAGCCCCAACCTCCTAGGTGGGCTTGTTGAAATGGGTATGAGTGGAAGAGTTTTCTAGCCAGAAGGAACAGCATGTGCAAAGGTCCTGAGGCTGAAAGGACTCAAAGGTTGCTAACGTGGCCCTCAGCAGCAAAGGCGAGTGGGAGGATTGAAGCCAGATGGGGCCTTTAGATGGGGTAGGGAGCCTGGGTGCACCCCACCCACCCCGGGAGTCCAGGAATCTGCCCTGAGGCTGGCCCCTCACCTGATGCTACACTCTTCCTCCCGCCCTCCCAGGTCGTCCACACTGGTGAGAAACCCTACTGCTGCCTGGTCTGCGAGCTCCGCTTCTCCTCACGCTCCAGCCTGGGCCGCCACCTCAAGCGCCAGCACCGCGGGGTGCTCCCGTCCCCGCTGCAGCCCAGCCCGGGCCTGCCTGCCCTGAGCGCGCCCTGTTCCGTCTGCTGCAACGTCGGGCCCTGCTCAGTGTGCGGGGGCGCGGGGACCGGCGGCGGAGAGGGCCCGGAGGGGGCAGGCGCGGGTCCGGGCAGCTGGGGGTTGGCAGAGGCGGCGGCGGCAGCCGCCGCGGCCTCACTGCCCCCATTCGCTTGCGGAGCCTGTGCGCGGCGCTTTGACCAGGGCCGCGAGCTGGCGGCGCACTGGGCGGCGCACACCGACGTGAAGCCCTTCAAGTGCCCGCGCTGCGAGCGCGATTTCAACGCCCCTGCCCTGCTGGAGCGGCACAAGCTGACACACGACCTGCAGGGGCCGGGCGCACCCCCCGCGCAGGCCTGGGCCCCCGGGGCGGGCGCTGGGCCCGATGCAGTCGGCCAGGAGGGCGCCAAGGAGGTGGGCGACGCCCAGCCGGCCTGGGACACCGGGCTGCCCCTAGGCCGCGCGGGGGGCGGGGTGCCTGAGCCGGAGGCGCTGCCCCCTGAGGGCGGCGGGGAGGCCCCCGCGCCGGCGGCCGCGGCAGAACCGTCGGAGGACACCCTGTACCAGTGTGACTGCGGAACGTTCTTCGCGTCGGCCGCGGCGCTGGCCAGCCACCTGGAGGCGCACTCGGGCCCGGCCACCTACGGCTGCGGCCACTGCGGGGCCCTGTACGCGGCCCTGGCGGCGCTGGAGGAGCACCGGCGGGCCAGCCACGGCGAGGGTGGAGGGGCGGAGGCGGCCGCAGCGGCCCCGGACGGAGAGCCCGTGCCCGGGGAGCCCGCGTCCGGCTCCGGCCGCGGCAAGAAGATCTTCGGCTGCTCCGAGTGCGAGAAGCTGTTCCGCTCGCCGCGCGACCTGGAGCGGCACGTGCTGGTGCACACGGGCGAGAAGCCGTTCCCGTGCCTCGAGTGCGGCAAGTTCTTCCGCCACGAGTGCTACCTCAAGCGCCACCGGCTGCTGCACGGCACCGAGCGGCCATTCCCCTGCCACATCTGCGGCAAGGGCTTCATCACGCTCAGCAACCTCTCCCGGCACCTGAAGCTGCACCGGGGCATGGACTGAGGCGGCCGGGCCGGGCCACCACCGCAGCCCTCCCAAAGCCAGGCGCGGGCCCTGAGATAAAGGGCCCTGCCTACGTAGTGGGGGCCACCAGACACCCGCCAGGCCAGAACTGGGGGACAGCAGATAAACGGAGATGCTCCTCAGCTTAGGATCCCGGGGCTGTGAGAGACTCCTGAGCTGTGGTCACTGGAACTGGTGCCTGACACCCCCAAACCAACAGGCCCTGAATGGTGGAGACCTAGGAATGAGAAATGGGTCTTTAGGACTTCCCATCTTGAGGGCCCTAATAATAAAAGATGGGTACCCCTCCGCCAAGGGAGGACTAACCCTCTCCCCAAGAGCCATCATTCCCAAAGACCTTGATATGGAGAATGCAGGGGACCATGTCCCCAAATTTGCCTGGATCCCTCTAAATGCTACCCACCAGTCACTGGTGTCCCCAGAAAATGGATATAGCCGGAATCTGCCTTCCCCCATTTCATTCCCTAAGCCCAAGAGGACCAGGGTAGATGCCCCCTGCCCTAAACCCCCTCCCCAGTTAGGTCTCCCACTAAGGAATGGATCAACCCTAATGATCTTCCCCACCCCCAAATACTAGAATAGGCTGGTTGGAAATCTCCCCACCCAGTAGGATGAACTAATTCAGACACACACCCCTGTCCACTGGCACAGGCTGGTCCAGGTGGGCCTGCACCACACCCTCCTCCGAGTACACCCAGCAGACACCCCTCTTCCTCTGGAGTGGGGCCAGCCTGCTCGTTCCCCATCCTGGGGACGCGTCTGGGTGGGATTAGGTGGATGGTGCATTTTCCCTCCCGCTCTGCTGTAGCGCCTGTGGGTCTTACCATCTCTGTTGTTTTGTTTGTCTCTGTGTTCCTCCCAGTCCCAAGGGGAAGGGGGGGTTGGCCAGGGGGTTCCCCCCATGAGCCTCGACCTCACCCCTCATCCCCCTCCCCAGTGTCTCCAGGACCCCAATAAACCTCGTCCTGTCACACACTGCTGTCTCATTTTCTGATCCTTGGCTCCAGAGAATGGAAAGTTCTCCCTCCCTGACTTAGGACAGGCCCCGAAGTAGAGCTAGATCCTTCCTCCCTCCCTCCTGAAATGTCAAGCCCTTTAGATAGTGCACACTGCCTAAAATCAGAGGAGGTTTAAGCCTCATCTAAATGGAACCCTATCCTTCAAGCAAAATCCACCTCCAAGGGACCTGACATGCCAGGTATAATGAGACATGCCTTTAGACACCATCAGTTCCATGGGACGTGCCTTCTAAAAACCAAACTGTCTCCTTAGAGTCAGGTTCTACCCCTAGGAAGAGGCCCCACATCTTAAATTCTGCCTGCAGGGGACCGAATTTGTACCTCAGAGGCTACATTGACCCCTAGAATAGCTGCACCATCAGCGAATGGGTCAGCCTTTCAGATGTCTCCTACGTACTAGGTTACATCCCTGCACCTGGTGCCTGTTCCATGTCAAGTGTCCAAACCCCTTCTGGGGATCCAAGGGTGAACAAAATAACTCCTCACAGAGCATATATTTTATATTTTAGAGTGTGGGCGATGGAGTGGAGAAAGAGTAATCGAAGAAGCGCAGAAAGTTGTTTCAGATCGTTTTGAGCACTTTGAAGGAGACAAGGAAAGATGTGGCTGGGTTAGGCCACCTTAGGTGGGTGTCCAGCGGGCCTCTCTGCAGACGTGGCACCTGATCTGAGGCCTGAAGGGCAAGGTGGGCCCAACCAGAGGTCGCCTGAATGGAAGGAAGCAGGAGCACAGTGGGCACAGAGGAGGGAGGGTGAACTGAGGCTGGTTCAGGTCGCACACAGCCTGGTGGGTCCGGACAGGCATTTGCTGCGCTCTCCGGGAATGGCAAGCGAGGTCATAAGTGTGGAGGGATGTGACCCCTCTTAAGCTTTAGGAAGGTCCCTCTGGCCGCTGGGTGGAGGAGGAGCAGGAGGGATTCCTGCAGTCTAGTGGGGGAGGGGCGGGGGCCTCGTGGAGTGGTAGATTTGGGATGATTCTGGAGGTAGGGGGTGAGTATGGTGTGTGTGCGTGATTGAAAAGGAGGAATGAGGAGAGACGGTGTGGGTGGTGGCCCTTTGTATAAGACCTGAAAACTGGGGAAGAGCAACTTTTGGTAAGGGCTTAGAGGGTCAACAATTCCATATGGAGTTTCTTACAGGGGACATGCCTGGGAGAGTGGCCTGCTCTGATAAGCTGAAAATAAGTATATACCCTGACGCAGTAATCCTCCTGCCAGACACAAACCCCAGAAAAACTTGTGTTCACCTGCACAGGGAGATGCATATAAGAACACTCTCAGCAGCTACACGGACAGCCCCAAACTCAGAACAGCTGAAATGCCTGTTGCTATGGTCTCAGTGCTTGCAGAACCCCTCCCCACCCTTATATTGAAATCCTAATGCCCTTGGAGGCTTTGAGGAAGTGCTGATACCATGAGGGGGAAGCCTCCTGAATGGAATTCGGGCTCTTATTTAAAAGGCTCCAGAAGGAAGCCTAGCCCTTTTGACCACATGAGGACACAGTGAGCAGTCACTGCCATGAACCAGGAAGGGGCCTTCCCGAGAGGCAACCGTGGTGGCACTGTGGCCTTGAGTGTCCAGCCTCGAGCATCGTGAGCAAATTTCTGATGTTCATAAGCCACCCAGTCGGTGGTATTTTATTACAGCAGCCTGAATAGACTAAGACATCCATTAACAATACAAAGGATAAAGAAGTGGTGGTATATAATGCAGTGGAAGACGGTACAGCCAGGAGAAAGCATGAACGGATATGCCCAATTATATGAATGAAAGAAGGCTCTGAAGATGGACACAAGATGCCAAATACGGAGTACGATTCCATTTGCCTAACGTTCAAAAGCAAGCAAAGCTTAACTAACATTTTTTAAGATGTGAACCACTTAGAAACGCAAGGAAAACATTTTTTCATAAACCTCAAAAGAGTGGTGGTGAAGGGTGAAACTCGGGGTGGGGCGCGCCGAGTGTTGTCGGCGCCCTGGTGTGGCTGCCAACATTGTTTCTTAACAGGCGACCATTTCATAATTACCTGTAACTGCACGTGTGTGGCCTGCCCTTCTAACCTCTGTGTCTTACATTTCACAAAGGAAAAAAAATGTAAAGGAGGGAGAGGTATATTTGGGGGGAGAGAAAACAAGAGTTTTGACATTCACGGAAAATATTTTTGCTTGGAGATCACAACTGCAGGTTTTAAAAGGCTGTCCAGGTCAGCCCCTGGGGACGCTCAACCGCAGAGACCACCTCTCTACGACCACCGCCACCCAGGAACCAGAAACCAGACTCTTTCTTTCTGAGTAAAAAATTAAAATAATAAAATAAAATCACCTGCCCTGGAGAAACAAGACCCTCCCCCCTTAGATACAGGCGCCGCCCCCAGGGACCAGGGCCCCGCGCCTGGAGACCTGCTCCGCTGGAGACGAGGGCCTGGAAGAGCGCCGCGGCTGTGGCGGAGCTGGCCAAGGTGCTGCGGCCGGGAGCAGGGACCTCTGGGGGCCGAGGCCCCCCCAACCTCACCTCTGCCCCAGTCCTTTCTCTTCCGAGAGACAGGAGCCAGGAGACTCACCGCATTTCCCAGGGCGCCCCCAGTGCCAGGCTGGGCTGGACCTTGTACCTCACTGTGGCCCCATTTCAAAGACATGTTCCTGGAGGCTGAGGGCGGGGGGTTGGGGGGAGCGGATTTTACCCCAGGGGAGATCTCGCTCGCCCCCTCCGCTGCGGGGGCTGACTGGCACCGGCCGCCCGAGCGCTCCGCATCTCCCTCCACCCGAGCTCCTCTCCTCAGCAGCGCCCCCGCCCCAGAACCAGAGCCCCAGTCCGCCTTCCTCCTCCTCACCCTTCATGCTTCCTTATGCACGCGCAGTATTTGGCCCCACCTCTGAGCGCGGCTGGAAGCCGGGGTACAGCGGTTAAGCCCTAGGGGAGTTTATTCCAGTGGGAGGGAGGTGGAACGCCTGACGCAGTGGACAAGCCCCCTAAACGTTCTTTTGCGCTCAATGCCACGTTGAAAAGGAAGGCAGGGTAAGGACGGAAGAGTGACAACAGGGCTATTGTAGCGAGGGGTGGTCAGCAGACGTCCCTGAGGAGTTCGGAAGAAATGCGGGGAGTAGGGAAAACTGGAAATCTAGGGGAAAGGCATTCCGGGAAGGGGGAACGGCACGTGCAAAGGCCCTGAGTCCAGAAAGCACAAAGGGGGCGGGAGGTGTGGCTGGAGCATTGAAGCAGAGGGAAGGGGTGGAAACCGGCTGAAGACTGCCCCAAGGGGCCGGGCCTGCAGAGCCTCAGCGGGGTGGGTGTCTGGGGAGAGCGCTCAGCGCAAGAGCGGCGAGCTGGGATTCTGGGGGCTGGAGGCTGAGCGCGAGAGCGCTGGAAGCAGGAGAGCCAATGAGGAGGCAGTTGCGGTGGGACCGGCATCCAGGAGTGCAGCCCCGAGCCAATCAGCGTCAGGCCCCGCCCCCCAGCCTCTCACCTGGGCCAGTGCCCGCCCTTCGCTGCCCCCTGCTGGATCAGCCCCGCATCCGGCCGCCTCCCTGCGGGTCCCACAGGAATTTCTCTGAAATTCTAAACGGGTCATGTGACTGACTCTCCAGTTTAAAACCTTTTCAATGTCTCCTCAGTGCGCTGGGAATGCGTCCAGCATTCAGCCTGTGCTAGGAGGCCGGACACGGTAGCTTGCCCAGCTAGCGGGCTCCGCCACCCTGGCCTCCTTTGATACTCCATCCAAGGCTCCCAGTAGCCCCCAAGACAGGATCCCCCAGGAGGCATGCTGTTCTCTCTGCTTGCCATTTTATTTCCCACCACCCTCATTCCTGAATCCTTTTCCTTTCTTGCTTCTTTCTGGAAAAAAAACGTTTTTAAGCCTTTAAAATATAGGTAATGAAATAACACATACGCTCTAGATATATGCGCAAAGGTATTGAAAACAGCCATGCAAACAAAAATATACACACAAATGTTCCTGAAAGCACTATTCACATCACATGCACAACAGCCAAAAGGTACCCAAATGTCTATGAACGAATGAACAGATAAGGTGGCATACCCAAGTAATGGAATATTATTCGGCCAGAAAAAGGAATGAGGTATCCATACAGGCTACAACATGGATGAATCTTGAAATGCTTTGCTAAGTGAAAGAAGCCAGTCCAGTCCTAAAAGACCGCATATTACATGACTCAGTTGATGTGAAATGTCCACAGTCAGCAAACACATAGGGACAGAAAGCTGATTTTGGTTGCAGAAGAAAGAGGGAGGCTAGGCCGTGATGGCCCAAGGGGCCCAAATTTCTCTATCGAGGCATATGTACTTAATGCCACTGAACTGTACACTTTAAAATGGTATATGTCATGTTATGTGTATTTTACTAAATAAAGAAGTACGCGCGCACACACACACACACACACACACACGTAGGGATGCTCCTCTGCGACCCTATTGCCTCCCCCTTCTCAAAGGTAACACCCGCCCAAACTTGGTGTTTACTGTTTCCACGGATATTTTTAGAGTTTTGCCATGTGTATGTATTCTTCAAAAAACACTATTATTAAATAAAAAGAAAAATTAAAGCAGGGGACACCACTTTCAACCCTACAGAAATGTAAAGGATAATAAGGAAATGCTACAAACAACTTAATGCCAATAAATTAAGACAATTTAGACAAAATAATCAAACTACTGGAAAAATGCAAATTACCAAAACGGATTCAAGAAGAAATATAAATCAGAATGAACCCGTAACAAGAAATTGGGTCAGGTAATAAAAATCTTCACACAAAGAAGAAAAAAACCAGTATTATTGGCCAGCAGGTGCTTTAAAAAATCATGCCCTTGGCCCCTATCATTTCTCCCATCTCTCTCTCTTTTTTTTTAGGAGAGCAAGGTACAGGCTTTTATTTAGAAATAAAGTGAGAGGAAAAAGCTTCCGGCTCACGCCAGGAGGGGACAAGAGAGCCCTCTCTCCCATCTCTTTTTGAAACGCAGATTTACTGGACCTCAGTGAACTTCGAGAGCTTGTACCTTACTTGTCATGCTCTTTAAAATGGGGGGAGCAATGTCACCCACTTCATAAGAGGAGGAACAAATGGGTTTGTGTTTGTAAAGCACTTACCAGGGTTAAGCTGTAATTTACTTTCATATTTTATTTACTTTTATCATCCCCCTCTTCTTTTTCCTTTACTATTTATTTATTACTTTTTGCACATGGAGCACCTGCATGTGGTTTCCAAGGCAAGTATGAAAGGGTAGCTTGGGGTCGGTTTCAGTCCTGGAAGTGAGACAATGTTGCCAGTTTCCTCTTTATTCAGTCCTTCAGGTGCAGCCGCTAGCTGGTACAGCCCTTAGAGGGGGCAGGGACCTGTTCTCCACCTTCCATTCTTCCTCCCCTTCATATTATCACTTGGAGTCGTTCCATATTTCGCACAGCGAGCCCCTTCTCCTTCCTCCACGGACACGTGGCATTCCACTGGGCGGATCCATCACCGTTTGTTTAGCTCACTCCCCATCTTCTGCACTGAGTCTTACTGCTGCACCTGTTAACAGGGCACAGGCATTCTTTTGCATGAGTAAATCTACCTGATCAATGGATTCCTGAAATTGTCCACCTGTTAAGGCTGTTCCAAATTCTACTCGCCCTAGCCACGGAGGGAAGGTCCTGTTTCCCACACTCTTGCCAACAACGTTCAGCACATTGGTATTTCACCTTAAACAAACAGCAGGTACACTCCTGCAACACGCCTTTTCTGCTCAACATTAGGTACTTGACATGTGGCCTGCTGGTACATTTCTCTCCAGCTGCCATTTGCTCCTCTTTCTCATTCCTAACCCTCGGCTCTCGCAGGCTCCGGCTGGAACACTGCTGTCTCCTGGAAGAGCTCCAGAGCACCATCACTCCGGGGCGCCTCGGCTGGTGCATCCTCGTCCTGCCTTAGAGCACCGTCTCCAGGAGGGGGAGGCGATCTGTTGGCCTCCTCCACCAGACCATGAGCTCCCTGCAAACAGGGTTCCAGGGCTTCTGTCAGTGCCACCGCAGCTCCAGCACCAAGGACAGAGCCAGCCCACAGTAGGTGCTCAGTAAATATCAGTGGCTTGGATCGAAGGAATACATGTAGCAAAATATACTCAGAAGCGGCCTGAGGTAGGTGCTCGGTGAATGTTGGTCTGTCTAGGATAGAGTGAATATATGCGGGGCTTATCACAGAAGGGGAAACTGAGGCTCTGACAAGGAAAAGTGGTTGCTCTGCAGCTAAGGGAAGGCTGGGGAGCGGGTACTTTCCCTGAAGCCTCTGTCACTACCTCAGTCATTCCCCCAACCCAGGGCCACCCCCTCGCCCAGCACAGTGACTGGCACAGACAGGACCTGATAAATGTGCATTTGTTGAAGGAATGAATGAATATGTGTGTCTGCTGGGGACGGAGGGGAACTGGACCCAGCCTTCCGAGCCCCAGCCCCCTCCCCTTGCAGGACCCAGGAGTCCCAGCAGCCCACCACCCCCTCCCGCCCCGGGGTCCCCGTCCTCCCGTTCCGGCTTCCCATCCAGTCTTTCTTCTTTCAGGCTCCGCCAAAAGGCCAGGTTTCCGGGGGGAAGGCTTAGGCAGCGACACCGAGCCCAGCCGCCTCCACCCCCACCACGCTCGGGGCCCTCCCTCCGCCCCGCCACCACCGTCCGCTCGTCCGGCCGCGGGGAAGGAAGAAAGGAGCGAAGGAGGCAGAGGTAAGGAGCAGGCGCCGGGCGCTCAGGCCGGGCCCGGGCGCGGGCTCGGGAACCTGCCGGGCCTCCACCCCAGGCCCCAGCCCTGCTGATCATGCCCGCGGGGAAGCGCAGCTGGGCCAGGCGGGGGATCGGCCCCCTTGGGAACACAGAGCACCCCACCCCCGGCAGCCTTCCTGGGGGCCCGGGGGCCTGGCCCTCGGCCTCCTCACCCCTGCAGAACCCGGGCAGCCGAGCCCCCAGCCCCTCTCGTCCCTTGTCGGGACTGGCCCCCTCCCCCAACCTTCTCCGCCACCGGGACCCCGGAATCCACACGCCTAGCATACAGGGCTCCAGGCGCTGGGTCCCAGCCCACCTCTCAAATCCTAGCCCCAGTCCCCGGCTCCCGGCTATCCCGGCCCCGGGAGCCCAGCCCCCCGCCCCCTCCCCGACTGCCGGAGCCCTCCCACCCCCAGCCTCCCCAGCCACCCCCAGCCCCTGGCGTCCGGGCATCCACACTCCATTTCCGGGGCCTGCCGTGTTGAATCCCACCCCCTCCACTCCGCTACAGGCGGGTCCCCGCCCCTCCCAAGATGTCCCAGTGGCCCCCGGAGAAAAAGCAGTTCACTGACTTTGTGTCCCTCTGCCCCTCGTCTGACGGCCTCGGCTTCTGCCCGTGAGCCCTGCCTCCCTCCCGCCGTGGTCCTGATGGCTGTTGGCTCCATCTCTGCCTGCATCTCTTTGTTTTCTCCCCATCTCTCTGCTGGGCGTCCCATCTCTCCTGCTCGCTGGCTCGCCTGTCTTTTCCTGTGCGTCTGTCTGTCTGTCTCTTCCTCGCCTGGCTGAATGCCTGACCCTCCGATTCTCTGTCTCGGCTTCTCCCTCTGACCCCCTCCCGTCTGTCCATCTCTCCTCTCTCTCCTTACAGGCATGGACCCACAGCCCCCTCCACCCGCCCAGGGCAGCCCGCCTCACCGGGGCCGGGGCCGGGGCCGGGGCCGAGGCCGGGGTCGGGGCCGAGGCCGTGGCAGGGGCGGTGCTGGAGCCCCCCGCGCCCCTCTGCCCTGCCCCACCTGTGGCCGCCTCTTCCGCTTCCCCTACTACCTCTCCCGGCACCGGCAGAGCCACTCAGGCCTCCGACCCCACGCCTGCCCCCTGTGCCCCAAGGCCTTCCGCCGGCCTGCCCACCTCTCCCGCCACCTGCGCGGCCATGGGCCGCAGCCCCCGCTGCGGTGCGCCGCCTGCCCCCGCACCTTCCCGGAGCCCGCCCAGCTCAGGCGCCACTTGGCGCAGGAGCACGCGGGCGGCGAGGTCGAGCTGGCCATGGAGAGGGCGTTCAAGGAGGAGGCCGAGTCCAGCTGGAGCTCGCAGGAGGAGGGCGCAGAGCAGCCGGCCACCGCCGCAGCAGGGCCCGTCAAGGAGGAGGCTGCGTGGCCCGAGGCGTGGCCCGCGGGGGAGCCGGCCACGCTGGCGGCCCCCACGAGCACCGAGCCCTGGAAGTCGGAGGAGGAGGAGGCCGAGGCCGGGGCTGCGGAGCTGCGGGCCGAGCTGGCGCTGGCGGCCGGGCGGCAGGAGGAGAAGCAGGTCCTGCTCCAGGCCGACTGGACGCTGCTATGTCTGCGCTGCCGCGAAGCCTTCGCCACCAAGGGCGAACTCAAAGCCCACCCGTGTCTGCGCCCCGAGGGCGAGCAGGAGGGCGAAGGGGGGCCCCCGCCCCGCCCCAAGCGCCACCAGTGCTCCATCTGCCTCAAGGCCTTCGCCAGGCCCTGGTCGCTGTCCCGCCACCGGCTGGTCCACTCCACCGACCGCCCTTTCGTGTGCCCGGACTGCGGCCTGGCCTTCCGCCTCGCCTCCTACCTCCGCCAGCACCGCCGCGTCCACGGCACGCTCAGCCTCCTGGCCTCGCTGCCCTCGGCGGGCAAGAAGGACGACAAGGCCGCGGGGGCGCGGACCTCAGGGAAGGGGCCCGAGGGCGGCGAAGGGGCGGAGTGCGGGGGCGCCTCGGCCGGGGGAGAAGGCGGGCAGGACGGAGGGGACGCCGCCCCGGCCCGGCCCCCCGCCGGGGAGCCCCGCTTCTGGTGCCCCGAGTGCGGCAAGGGCTTCCGGCGCCGCGCGCACCTGCGGCAGCACGGGGTCACCCACTCCGGGGCGCGCCCCTTCCAGTGCGTGCGCTGCCAGCGCGAGTTCAAGCGGCTGGCCGACCTGGCCCGCCACGCGCAGGTTCACGCCGGCGGCCCGGCGCCGCACCCCTGCCCGCACTGCCCGCGCCGCTTCTCGCGCGCCTACAGCCTCCTGCGCCACCAGCGCTGCCACCGCGCCGAGCTGGAGAGGGCCGCGGCGCTGCAGGCGCTCCAGGCCCAGGCGCCACCGCCACCGGCCGGCCAGGAGGCGGGGGGACCCCCGCCGCCAGCGGGGCGCATCAAGGAGGAGCCGCCCTCCCCGGGGACCCCGCCCCAGTCGCCGCCGGCTGCCCCTCTCTTCCTCAGCGCCTCCTGTTTCGACAGCCAAGACCACTCAGCCTTCAAGATGGAGGAAGAAGAGATGGAGAGCAAGACGCACCTGCACGGGGTGGGCGGCCTGGCCTCCTGACCCTGACACCCACGCGCGGCCCCCGTGGGCTCCCCGGTTTGCAACGTGGAGGAGGGAAGTTGAAGGATTGGCACCTCCTCTGCCCCCTGCCCCCCCTTCCAGCCCTGACACCAAGCGGGGCCCCGGCCCCCACCCCCAGCCCCCCTGATGCCGGTTAGGAACTGCTCGCCACACACTCGTCTTAAGGCCGGACGACTTGGAAAAGAAGGCGGAGGACACTGGCCAGAGGGATGGAGACTGGGGGAACCCCTGCCTGGCTGTCCCCCATTATACACACTGGACACCATCACCTCTTTGGAACTGCCAGACCTGGGGGTATCCCCAGTGAGCAAAGGTCCATCCCTGCCCTTTTGTCTGTGAATAAATGTGAGTCCGTGGAACCCAACAGAGTGAGGCTGTCTGTGGGGCTGGCTCGGGGATCGGGGGTGCGCCGATTTGCCTAACAAGCTCTGAGCTTGGGTTTGGAGCAGGAAGGACATAGACACCCACCCGGGAGCAGGCAGCCAAGCCGGAAACTCAAAAGAAGAAACCAGAGTGAGGAGACAGGTTACCATCTGCCTGGAGTCTTTGGAGAGCCCCCCTCCCCGCATTCACTCCGCAGACGTTTGTGGGGCGCAGCACAGATGAGCGGACTGAGGAGGAAGGCCGGGCAGCCCGTGACGAGCTGAGTTTCTGTATCTGCTGTCCAACAGTGTTAGCTGCGAGCCACACGCGGCTGCTTCTGTTCACATGTAGAATATGTGAGTACATTTAAAATAATTACAACAGAACAGGATTAGAAGTTCACTGCCGCTGTCACCCTCTTTCAAGTTCCCAGTGGCCCCAGCGGCCGGTGGCCACCCTGTTGGAAGGCACAGTTCCAGAACATTCCATCCTCGCAAGAAGTTCTTTTGCACAGCGCTGCTCTCAATAATGAACGAGTCTACAGTATAGCGCCAGGTATTGATAAGGGACACGGGAAAACTGCAGGGCAGTGGGATGGCAGAGCAAGCTGCACAGGGTGGGGACGCTGGAAAGATGACCTTTGACCCGAGTGAAGAACCAGAGGAGGGCAGCAGGGGCAAAGGTCGTGAGTGGGTGGGTGCCGAGTGTTTGAGAAACAACGGAATTGGGGCTGGGTGGGAAGGGTCGTTCTCTACAAATCGCCTGGGTGTTGTATTTTACCCATTTGATTGGGTCCCAGGAGTGAAGGGGGAAGAGCAGATGTGTCCAATCATCCTTAAAACACCTCGTCTTCCCTTCTGTCGCACCGTCCCCAGCACCTTCCACGGCTCTCTCGCCCTGTGGAATACTGATGTTGACCACTTAGCTCTCTTTACACCTGTAAGGCCAGGCAAGAGGGGTGAGGTCATCCATTTTTTTGAGGAAGGGTTTTTCTCTCGTGGGACGGAAACATCAGGTGAGGGTGAGGGTGGAAAGATGGGGCCGAGGGCCGAGGGTGGAGACGCTCACCATCCCGAGCTTCGCAGAATTCTGTCAGATTTCACGCATCCTAGCTGAGCCCTTGGGACGGTGCCTGGCACATGGTGAACGCTTAATACATGTTACCACCTTGATTGTCGCTGTGTTCCCTACCACCGGGCTGGCTATGGGCACAATGATGAGTAGCCCAGCTGGGCCCCTGCCTTGTGGAGCCTACAGACCAGTGGAGGAGATGGACAATAACCAAAGATTGGCACAGATAAGTTAGGGTTTCCAAATGAAACCAGTTTTCCAACAGAGTAGATCTGAGGAGATCTTGTAGCTAAGCCTTGGGTGTTGGGGGTTAGGGGGGTGGGGGATGGTTTATCACAGCAAAGCCACCTCCTCCGCAGGAGCCTTCTGTGGTTCCCTATTACCACATCTAAGTGCAGACCACCATTTAGTGAGCGTGCAACATGGCAAGACACCTTTTCAGCACAGTCGCATGGATAAACTCATGATGGGGTGCTTATCCAGCCCCACTGATAGAAGGGGGCAGGCAGGATTCAAGCTAAGTCATTTGACCAGCGTCTGTCACCACTACTGCGAGTTCAGCCCTTTGTGTGGAATGACTCAGAGGGAAGGGGTGAACCCCATGGCTGGAACCTGGGAGGGCCTGTTACTCTTCCCGCTCTGTTTTCCTCGCCCAGGCTGGTGTAGCCGTGATCGCAGGGAATCTTCAGCACCCCACTGGGAACCAGGAAACCACCTTGCCATCTTCCAGAGGCGAAACAGCACGCAGAAAGGGAGATCTCCTAGTGGGACGATGGCGGGTGTGGGGCTGGAAACCCGGGCTGGACCAGCTCACACCCCGAACCCTTAACCAGGCCAGCATGACCCTCAGCTCCAGGACACCACCCACCTGCCAAGACCCCCGCCAACACACATCCGGGTCTCCAAGCCCAAAGGCATGTACTCCCCTCCCACCACACACACACACACGCAAGCACGTTGCCTATCACCCACCGGCGCCACACATTTGCCCCACCTTAAGGATCAGCTGTGCAGATAGAAACACTCCTAGAACAAAATACAGAACTTTTGGTGAGGAAAAGGCCTGAGGAGATGAGAGACTGGGGCAGGCGTGGGATAGGGTGCTGTTCCTGTGACGTGATGGTGGGTGTGCGTGCATCGAGCCCCAGTCACACCTCTCCCTGGTCTGAGCATTTTACATACGTGATCTGAATCACATTTGTTAACACAAAACACATTTGTTGGGTATTCACACTACGTCTCTTTCTATGGGATTCCAGGAATCAGCTCATTGAATCTTCACGACAGCATCATCACATGGGTGATTTACAGGCCCCATTTTTTGTCTTAAACTACTTTACTGAGGTATCATTTATGTACCACAGAAGTCACTCATTTTAAGGTACAATTCAGTGATTTTTTAGTAAATTCACATGATTGTGCAACTATCTCCACAATCCAATTTTAGAACTTATCCATCAGCCCCCAAAAGACATTTTAGCCCATAAGCATCACTCACCATTTACCATTCCCACCCCCAGCTCCCAGCAACCATGAATCTACTTTGTCTCTACAGGTGTCCCTCTTCTGGAAGTTTATATAAATGGATCATAGGATATGTAACCTTTAGTGTCTGGCTTCTTTCACTTAGCAAACAGTCTTTGGGGTTCAGCCATGTTCTAAATTATATCAGTACTTCATTTATTTTTATGGCCGAATGACATTCCACTGTGTGGATAGGCCACATTTTGTTTATCCATTCCTCTCTCGATGGGCATCTGGGCTGTGCCCACTCTGGCTGTTGTAAATAGTGCTGCCATGAACGTGCGTGTCCAGGTCTTCCTGTGGACACAGGCTTTTATTTCTCTTGGGCGGATTTTTAGGAACAGAATTGCCAGGCTGTGTGGGAAGTTTATGGTAAACTTTTCAGGAAGCTGCCAGACTATATCCCAAGGTGGCTGTACTATTTGCCTCCCCACCAGCCACGTGTGGGGGGCTCCCCACAAGGGCTCCATTTCCCAAGAAGGAAATTCAAGTTTGGGGAGGCAATTGACTTGCCCAAGGTCACAGGGCTGGTGAGTGGCAGATCCAGATACAACCCCAGGCACTGTGCTCTTAACCCTTACCTAGGGCTTCATCCTTACCTGTTCATTCATTTGCCCTTAAGTGCCTTTTAGAGCACTTACTATGTGCTGTGCTAGACAGGGGACACTTCAGAGGACACACAGACAAGCTTCCATTCTGGCAGAAGACACAGATCAACTAAGAGTTCTCGAGGCTCCACTGTGTGCTGGGCACTGTCTGGGGTGCTGGCCACCCCTTGGTTAATGAAACACACAAATCCCTCCCCACCCAGGTCCTCCAGTCTGATGGGAGGAAAAAGACCTGGAAACAGAATCAGCAAGCAAGTTATGAAGCATCTTAGGAGGGATGCATGTGGTGGAGCAGGCAGGCCTATCAGAGCAGGAGCTGAAGGGGACATGTCTCAGGGGAGACAGCACTGGGGTGGGGCAGGGAGACAGGACGCACAGGGACCCCGATTTCTACACCATGAATAGGGAGACTCAGCCCAGGAGGGATTCAGGAAGAGGTTGGCATGGTTTTTCCTTTTAACATTTTATTGTGAAATTTAGAAACACAGAAATGGAATTGTAGAGTGAATAGCTATACCCTCGCCCCCTAGAGTCTCCAGTGAGCATTTTGCTCTAGTTGCTTCATAATGATCTTGTCTGTCTAGCCATCATCTTTTTAAAATTAATAAACTTAACTTTTTAGAGCAGTTCAGGTTCACAGAAAAATTGAGTAGAAATTAGAGATAGCTCCCATACAATTACCTTTTAAAAGTTCATTTCACAGCAATTTGCAAATATCAGGTAATGTCACCCCTAAACCCCTGCAGTTCAACGACAAAATATCTAACATTTAGTTAGGCTTCTTGTCCTTGGTAACATTAAATGCAGTGCCATGGGTGCGTTTTGCCTGTTACCATTTGATGCATTTTGAGAAATACCCGAGTAGCACAAGCTCCTCTCCTGATTTAACAGGTTCCCAATGGCTTCTGTTCGGAGAACAAGCGGGTGGAGTGGGGCCTGGTTCTCTTTTAAATAAGCCTTTTCTTTCAGAATGGTGTTGGCTTCCCAGAGCATCTGTGAGGACAGCACAACCTTCTCGCACCCCCTGCCCCTGAAGGTATGTCCCCCATCACCTGGACACCTCGGTCAGAACCAAGCAACCAACATGCACAGGTTACAGCCCAGACGCTACCCTTTACCCCAAATTCGCCCATTCCCCCCTAAAGGCCTTGTTCTGCTCCAGGACTCACCCCGCAGACCACCTGGCCTTGTGTCGAGTCACGCACACGCGTCTCCGCTGGTCTGTGTCCACTTCTCAGACGTGCTTTGGTTTTTGATGACGGGCCAGTTTTGAGTCCTGCGGAGAAGCGGGGGCAGGTGGACCCTGTTACCCACATTGTTCCTAACTGACCAAGTTAACCTGGACCACCTGGCGGGCAGACGGCCCTGGGGCCTGATCTCCCGCTGCCTTCTGCTCTCTGGAAACAAGCCCACATGGAGGAAGGAACGAAGGGGGAAGTAAGGTGGGGGTGCCCAGATACCTTTGGGGGAATCCTCTGTCCCTTCTCCTTGCCCCTTTATTTATTTATTTATTCATTCATTCAATCATTTTTTTTATTTATTTATTTATTTATTCAATCATTTGTTGGTATCTGTGTGGACTCACGGATGGTTATTTATACCCCGGGTTTAAGTCCAGTTCGGTCTCTCCTATCGGCAGGCATTATGTCTCCTCCACCGGAGCCCACCTGCTCCAAGGCCAGGTGCCTGGCTGGCGGGCTGGGGCACTGACTGCAGCCAGGTGACCAAGGAGGGCTTCTGGGAAGAGTCACTGCAGACTCGACGCACGGGAGCGGGGGGGCTGAATGTGGGGCCCCGCTGCCCAGACAGCCGCCCTTTCCGGAGGGGCCCTGGGGCTCGCGGAAGGGGGCGGCCGCCCACCCACGGACGCGCAGCGAGGCGGCGCCCTCCTTCCCAGCGGCAGGCGCCCCGCGTTCCCAGCCCCACTCCTGGCCCGCTGGGCGGCCCGCTTGGAATTCAGCGTCGGAGGAGGAGCCCAGCTCCCGGCGCCTCCGGGCTCCTTATCTCGCCACGCCCGGCCCGTGCCTGGCACCGACCGCGCTCCCGCAGCCCAGCGGCCGGACCCACCCAGGCCCGCACCGCCCCCATGGGCTCTTCTGTCTCGAGGAGGGAGGCGGGTCGCCGGCAGCAGACAGGGAACCAGGGGAGGGAAGTGACTCACCCAGGGTCACCGGGGAGGGCGGGCCGGAGGGAGAAAGGCTTCCCTAGGCTTCTGCTGGCACAGCCCCGAGGCCCTGGTGCTGAGGCGCGGGCCGCCCCCACGGCTGTCCTCACCGCCGCCGCAGCCGCCCCGCGATCCCGGCGCAGGCGCTTCTCCACACCGGCCCTGGGCGGGCAACGCGCCTTGCCTGGAATGACCCCGCGCCCTTCCTCCAGGCTCCCTGTGAGTGTGCCCCCCTGGCCCCTCCGGCCCTGCTGCATCCAATCCGTCAATCCTTGTGGGGCGAACACGCGGCTCCCCACTATTCACACAGGTGCTGATCACGGCAGATGGGATGAAGGTTCCGAAACAGTTGCTTTAGGGCAGGGAGGCGATCCTCGGTGGGCCTGGCCTCATCAGGAGACCCCTCAAGAAAGGTCGGGGGTGGGGGGCTTCTCCTGGAGAGATTCAAAGAATGAGGGGGTGTCAACAGGAAGAAGATTGTTTCTGGCCTTGAAGGTGGGGGGGTCCCCATGGCAAAGGAATGCAGACAACCTCCAAGAAGAGTGGATTCTGCAGCCTGAGCCTTACAGAGAACCAGCCATGCTTGCGCCCAGCTCACAGAAACCCTGAGCTAGTAAGGGAGGCTGTTTTAAGATGCTACATTTGTGATAATTTGTTACACAGTGTGCAAAACCAAGCCTTCTCCCTGGTTGGCTTCCTCCAGGGCACTCGCATGTCATAGTACATTGGTTTCTTTCATTTGTTCCAAAGCTGTAGAGTTTGCTGGGGCTACCGCAACGCAGTGCCACCACCCCGGCGGCTTGGCACGACGGAGACATCTCGCCTCACGGCTCCAGAGGCTAGAGGCCCAAGATGAAGCCTCGGCAGGCGCCCCCCCCCCCACGACGCCGGCAGACGCTGCTTCCTTGCGTCCTCCTCGCTTCTGGGCTTGGCCAGCAGTCCGCGGGGTTCCTTGGCTTGTGGGTGTGTCACCCCAGTCTCCCCCGTGCGTGGGTGGCTTCACATGGCCATCTTGTGAGGACACGGTCATGTTGGATCGGAGTCCCGGCCCTGCTCCAGCATGACCTGCTCGTGCCTAATTCACCTACAGTGACCCTATTTCAATGAGCTTACCTTCTGAGGTCCTGGGGGTTAGGGCTTCAGCCTATCTTTGCAAGGGGCACAATTCAACCCATTGCTACCCACAGACCTCCTTTAACCTCATTGGCAATGAACATAGCTCAGTGCAAACGTTGGCTGAGGTGACCACTGGGTTCTCAGAGCCTAGGGCGCTGGCACACGGACGCTTAGAACTTTTCTTTTTTTAATCATTTGATTCATTATTTCTTTGAGCCCCTCTCCACATCTTTCAAGTGGGGATCAAGCCCCTGTCCTCATGGTTTCTTCTCATTTTCACATTTGTTTGTTTATTTGTTTGTTTGTTTAGTTACATCCACCAACCCCCAGATCAAAAAGGGCACGTAGTGGTTCACCGCCGCCCAGTGCCCGGCACAGTGCCTGACCCACACTAGACGCCCAGCAAATAATTGTTCAACAAGTCAGCGAGGCGACCACTGTAGCTGCCCCAGCCCCACTTAACCGAGGTGGAAACTGAGGCTCAGAAATGTGAAGTGAGTTGCTCAAGGTCACTCCCAAGGCCAAGCTGTAAGGTCACGGCAGTCTGGCTGGGACCTTCCCCCTGCTCCTGCCCACCTGCCGAACCCCAGCTGAACGCAGATGCTCCCCGGCCCTGTAGCCGGAAGGGGCCACCTGGGCAGAGAAGAGGCAGGGGGACAGACGGAAGGCAGCTCATGCAGACTGCCTCCGTGGGAACACCTCTCAGGGTCCACACCCAGAGGGGGGCTCCCCAGCCTTGGTCAGCCCCGTGCACATGCCCACCAGCAGTGCAGAGGCACCCAGTTTGCCCAGCATTCCCTAGGGTGCCTGGCTGCCAGGGGGTGGGGGAAGGAGGGGACAGGGCAGCACCGAGGACTTCTAGAGCAGCGTCGCTTCTCTGTGTGACACTGAAATGGTGGACACATGTCTGTGTGTCTGTCCAAACCCACAGACTGTACAACAGCAAGAGCGACCCTAAGGTGACTGTGGGCCTCAGGTGGTGGCTCTGTTGTGTCCGTGTGAGGCCATCAGTTGTAATAAGTCTTCTGTCAGGTGGAGCTGCCGACTATGCATGGGGAGCAGGGGGCGTGCGGGAATCTCTGTACCTGCCTCTCAGTTTGGCTGTGAAACCAGAATTGTCCTAAAAATAAGTTCATTAAAAGAAAAGAAATGAAAAAGCACAAATCAAGAAAATGCTGCTGGTGGTTACCCCCGGATTATTGCTGCAAACAGTCCTATTATGCAAAGGAAGAGAGAGGTGTTCAAGGGGCTTGGGCGTCCAGTACCACCTGCTCCCTGCGGCCTCTCCCCAGAAGGTGCCATCCTCCAGGGATTTTTTTCATGGTTTTACTGAGATATAATTCCCACGCCGCACAGTTCACCCACTCAGAGGGCACAGCACAGTGGCTTTTGGTATGGACACAGAGCCGTGTGCCTATTATTGCCACCATCAATTCTAGAACATTTCCATCACCCCAGAGAGAAACCCCTTAAGTGTGGCCCCCCAAAGTCCCTGTCCCAAGGCCTAGGCAGCTCCCCTTTTGCTTCCTGCCCCTTGTTCGTTCCGCTCTCTGTGCCGCGCATCCTCAGAGCCTGCAGGGCTACGTGCTGCATGGCTGCGAGCAGGTGCTCCATAGTTACTGACCCATCTGTCTGTTCTCATTTGAATGCCAGTCTCCGCTGGCCTCTCCTCAGAGGCCTCTTCCTCCCTCACCCTCTGACCCATGGGGTCTTTCCAGGACCACCTCTGGGCTCCACTTTGTCACCTCCATTAGAGCAGGTGCCACCCTGCTTCATGACTGCCCACATCCTTGCCCATGGCACCTTCCAGACCTGGGCAGGGACAGAATCTGTCTGCTTCCCTTCGTCCCATGTCAGGCCCGGGAAGTGTGTGTTGAATCTGAATGGAAATAGCAGTCAGCAGCCTTGACGTACACCTGTTGCTAGTTCCTGGCCTGCAGACACTGATGCACGTGAGAGGCTCGGCTGCTATGTGTGTGATGTGGAGTCCGACCGTCCGGGTTTGAGTCCCAGCTCTGAGTGGGACACTGCGCAAGACACTTAATCTCTGCCAGTCCCCCTTTCCTCCACTATAAGACAGAGCTAATAATAGGGCCTCCCTCTCCCGGCTGCTGTGAGGATTAGCACAGGGGCTGGCAATACACAGAGTCCAGTAAATGCTGGCTATAATTATCATTAATCACGCGGGATTTACAAAGCCATCACAAACACACTTCATCAGCCGTCCGTCAGTCTCCCCCTTCCGCACACATTTCCCCAGGAGAGGCAGACAGGACCCGGAGTGCCCAGGGAACTGTGAGTTCTTCCGTGTGCCTGGCGTGTCCGGGGACGTGGGGACAGGTGCCACCTCCAGAAGGGCTCAGAGGCCAGGCGAGGGAGCTTGGACTCTATCCTAAGGGTAATGGGGAGCCATGAAAGGTTATGGAGAAGGTGAGGGACAAATGTTCCCTCTGAGCGTTAGAGCTCTTTGGGGTGGTGGGTGGGACACTGGGAGGGAAGGCCTGGAGTCCACGAGGAGGCTGCAGCCACC
Source organism: Manis javanica (assembly GCF_040802235.1). NCBI lineage: Eukaryota > Metazoa > Chordata > Mammalia > Pholidota > Manidae > Manis > Manis javanica. The sequence goes on from NC_133172.1 coordinate 2,527,670, forward strand.
TTGCCTGCAGCCCTGTGGTCGTGGACAGCCTTGGCCCGCAGGCTCCAGACTCACAGGGCCTGTGATCCCGGTGAGGTCTGAGAAAGTGTGTGTTTCCCTTTTCACAGAAGTAAAAACGAGACAAGGTGAAAGTAATTTTGTTATGTTTTATTGCACTCCGTACAAGGCATTCTTGTCATTCAAGACATTCAGTGTGGCGGGTTCTCCTTGTTCCTGGTAGTTACACTCTGTAAGCCCAGAGTGAACACTGATGAGCGAATATGGGAACATCACCCCTAGGAGCAATACACAGTTAGGTTCCTGCAAGCCGCTGGTCCCAGTATTTTCATTAACGATCAGTATGTAACCTTGTTTTTATGTGTGATCTGTTTAAAGACACCTTATTCAATACATGTTGTGGTTCACTAACACTGAACTAACAGCTGGTGGCATGTATCTCATAGCTGAAGGAAGCTTATCCAGCACACGTATTTCTCTACAAGGCAGATCACAACCTTCTTGCTATTAGGACACTAGGAAATACTTTGGCACTGTTGGAGAACCATCTCAAACCACAAAGTCACCAACATAAAGTGCTTTCGGTGCTGCGAAAAACCTGGCACTGAAAAGACCATAAAAAGGACACTTGTTTGCAGTCTGAGCTGAAACAAGCATGCGGAGGTCACCTTGCTCAGCCTCAGCTGGGCACATGTGTGTCAGCGGCTCAAATTTTTCACCACCCTGCACATGCCCGTGGAAGCAGCGTGATCGCTGACGTGTGGGTTACAAAAAGATTTAGCAGGTAGGAGAATATGCAAACACAGCATCCACGAATAATGAGATCAGCTGCATAGACAAAACATTACACATCATCATGTAATTAATATGAAAATCATCAGTGAGATCGCTTACATTCTGTTTTACATGCTAAGTCTTTGCAATCCAGGGGTCTATTGTACAATCACAGCACATCTCAAATCAGACCGGCCACTTTTTGAGTGCTGAAGAACCACACAGGGCTAGTGGCTTCTGTGTCTGACAGCTCAAGTTTCTGTAGCTTTCTTCAGATTCTCAAAGCCACCTATGAACTCAAAAAGTAAAAATCAAAAATCAATGCCAGACACAACCACCTTGGAGAGCTTTGTGGCAGTATCAAAGAAAGCCATCCATTCCGTCTTCCAACCCAGGAATCCGACCCCCAAGGGGGATGCCCCCAAGAAAGTGTGAGTTAACCCAAGAAACTCGGCACAAGGCGATGTATATTGAGTATTCTTTGCACTCCTGCTTATAAGAGCACAAGACTGGAGGAGCATAAAACGTCCACCCTCAGAGAACAGATCTGTAAATCACAGCATGTTCATACACTAGAATAGTTAACATCTTTGCAAAGTAAAGAACCTAAATTCCATGTAACAACGCAGATGAAACTCACAAACACAGGGTTAAGCTTTGAAGACAAAAGCAAGCTGCTGAAGGTCAAGGACATGATACTATTTATGCACCATCTGACAACATGCAAGGTGATACTTTATAGCAGTTCTGCATCTGTACATATGTAGCAAAGGTATTTTTTTTTAATGCATAAGGAACACCTTCAGATGGTGATAGTGGTTACTTCTGGAAGAAAGGGAAGAATTTGGAGCCCCGGTAAGTACACAGAGGAGTCTAATTATGTTTGAAAAGTTGTATTTCTTCAACTGGACAGTGATGGCCACGGAGGTGCTCGTTATATTATACGGGACCTTTTTGGTGCGTGTATGCCTGAACCGCTCCATTGAATGGGGAAGCATAACAAGCTTTCGTGCTTGCTGTGATCTGGCCAGACAGTGAGGGTTAACAGTGTGGCCTGTCTGTGCCGTGGAAAACAATAGTACCTATACCTTAGGTGGCTGCTGTGGATGAAATGCAGTTCCGGTGCAGGTGCACAAGGCCCCCAGGACAGTACCTGGCCCGTCTCAACTGCCTGGAGGGTGTCTGTTAATAATAATTGTGTTGCTAAGCAATCGCTCTCTTCTAGGTGCTGTATCTCGTATTTTCCTCCATTGTTTTATTTAACAATATTTATTCCATCTACGTATGAACCAAGGAGTGCCACAGGGCAACAGAAAGAAAATGACCAACTACCTCAAAAGCAGGAATGAAGGCAGCTTGCTGTCTGTCACTATATGGTCACCTGCACCCAGATAACTACTAAAAGCCAAGAAGTTGATTTGCGAGCTTTTATCGCATGCTTTGCCGGTAAAACAAACCAACTTGATGTTGCTGTTTTTTTGTTCTTGATCCCCTTTCTGGCATGAGAATGGGGTGGAAGGGCAGGTGGGTTAAGTTGGCAACTGCACAATCTTTGAAATGTAAGTTAATTTTTATGTGATCTTTCAGGATATAGTTTATTCAATAAATGTATTTGAAAAAATATAGAAGATATATAAATAATATAAAATATACTGCATATGATAGAATATATGATATGATATATAGTATTATAATGCATAATATAATTATAGATAAAGTAATGTATACTGCATTTATTATTATATACAAAATGTGATATTTTAAAAATATATTGCAAACACCAAACTGTTTCTTAACAGTAATGCTCTGGGTGGACCTGCAATTACTCCCATTTCATGAGGAGGAAACTGAGGCATGGAGGCAGCTGGATAGTTGTGGAAAGACGCCACTCACTTGGCAGGAGGGCAGAGCCGGAAGAGGCTCACAGGAGGGGCCCTTGGGTGCTGGAGGGGAAGGGGACAAAGGGAGAGAGCTGCGAGGCCCAGAGGCCAGCTTTAATGAAGGGTGTGTGCACCCTGGGACCAGGATTGGAGCCTCCCCCACCCACACCTGCCTCTCCTGGTCACTCCGGGTGACCCTGTGGGGTGGCGTTGCTAAATGGGGAGGTGCAAAGCTCCCCGGATCATCAGTGAACCTCGCGGGGAACCAGGAAGGGCCGGAGGGCCGCAGCGTCCCTCTCACCCTCCTCTCGGGGGACCCAGGTGGCCGGCTCTGCAGCCTGACCTCTGGCCGCAGCCTGCTGCACACACCCAGCCAGCCCCGTCCCTGGGAAGGAACTCAGCTCCAGGGGGCACTGGGAGTCTGTTTCACTCAATCCGCCTGGGCAGAGGGCAGAGAGGCCCTGAGTCCCCAGACCCTCGTGGAATCCCGGCTCGGCCTGTCGCTGGCTGCTGGCCGATGTCCTCGCTGCTCTGTGCCGCACTTTCCCATTGGTAAACTGGACACTGTCATTCTACACACCCAGGGCTGCTTGGGAGGACTCCACAAAGTCTTGAATGACTTGGAGAAAAAAAAAAGCAAGCCAGGCCTGGCACCTGATAAGCATTGAATAAGTAGTCATCGCATGAATTTCATTCTAGTTTTACTTTTTGAGTAGGTAACATATTGCGAGAAAATTCAAAATAGGACACAGGCAGAGCGCTTGAAAGCCACCCCAGGTCTGAGCCAACCCGAGTGGCGGCCGAGGACATCCTGGGGGAAACTGGGAGAACACGATCCCGACTGGGTATTAGGGACTGTCAATGGTCCTTGGATGGGGTTGACTGTGGCTGAGCCGGAGATTTCCCTGACCTTTTCAGAGACGTAAACCCAGGTGTTGCGGCAATAATTTATCATGATGTCTGCAACTGAATTTTGTAAGTCGGATTTTCATAAAGAAAAAATTTCCAGCATAACCAAAACTAAAGAGCAAAAGGGATCCCCCTGTTCTGTTAGCAACGCGTGTTCTGTGCCGGTACCCCATCCCTGCACCCAAGCTGGCTTGGATTTTCTTTGGCTGGAGTGTTTGAAAGCACACAGCAGGCAGCGCGTCCTCTCACCCAGAAAGGCTTCCATAGGCTGCAGTTTACTCTACAAGACTTCATTCCCCCGAAGAAAACAGAGATAAACAAGGGTGGGGAAAAGGTAACACCTGTGACGTCCGGTCAGCCGGTTGCTGGGCGTTCAGTCTGGCGTTCTTCGGACTTTTCTGTATGTTTGCAACCTTTCACAATCACACCCCCAAAGACTCAAAGAGCAGAGCCGTCCTCTCTCTGCACCCCACCCCCGCCCCCTGCCATCCCTGGGGCAACATCACAGCCTGTTTCTGGGGAACCTTCCAGAGTCGCAGTGACTATTGCTGTCTTTATTAATAGCAGGATTGTAGTAGTAGTGGAAACTGAGCAGCCGGGCAGGGCTGTGAGTCACTCAGACTGGCCCGGGGCCGCCTGACACCTCCTCCCCCTCTTAGAACCTCAGTTTTGGGCTCTGCAAACTGGGGATAAATCCCCACCCTCTTTGGGTGGCTGGGAAGATCCCATGGAAAGGCCCCTGCACAGAGCTGGGCTCAGAGCAGGTGCAGAGCCCATGAGGGAACCCCTCCCCCCCAGGGCCCATCTCAGCTGGCGGAGCTCCGGGCCTGCAGGAGGGGGGCTGGGGCTGGGGATCCTGCGCTACGGGCTGTGGGAAGGGTCTTCCTGCTTCCAGGGGGCCAGAGCCCCACATCCATGGGGAGAGGCAGAAAGCCTGGAGCTCTGGGGGTCTCACCCCAGCTAAGGGGTGTGAAGGGGTCTGTCCCCTTCTTTCCTGCTGCCCTCAGGCCTGGCCCCTGGGGGTTCACAATACGCTTTGTCCCCTCTGTCCTGGGACCAGAGCCCAGAGCCCAGGCTGGTCTAAGTTTGGAAGGGGGAGGGAGGGGGGCAGCGGATCAGAGAGGGGGAGGGAGGGTTGCGGGGGACAGGATGTCTCCGAGCTGTCACACACCCCTGTCCTGGGCCCAGAGAAGAAGGGAGGGACAAAGGCTGTGAGGGAGTCAGGAACAAAGACAGGAGGAGGGGACGGACGGACGGACACGGGGAGCACAGGCCAGAGGGAGGCAGAGAGGGGAGCAGGGACGCAGAGACAGGGCGGTGGGTGGCCTGGGGAGCACAGCAACAACACGGTGGGGGGAGTGTGCAGACAAGAGGCTGGGGCCTGGGGCCAGCAGGTGGGACAGGGACACCCACCTGCAGGCCCAGGAGCAGGAACAGGGAAAAGACGGGGACAGGGAGCAGAGGGGCAGCACAGAGAGGGCCACCCGGAGACCTGAGGGGGACAGAGGGCAGAAGGGCAGCACAGAGAGGGCCACCCGGAGACCTGAGGGGGACAGAGGGCAGAGGGGCAGCACAGAGAGGGCCACCCGGAGACCTGAGGGGGACAGAGGGCAGAGGGGGAGCACAGAGAGGGCCACCCGGAGACCTGAGGGGGACAGAGGGCAGAGGGGCAGCACAGAGAGGGCCACCTGGAGACCTGAGGGGGACAGAAGGCAGAGGGGGCAGCAGAGAGAGGGCCACCCGGAGACCTGAGGGGGACAGAGGGCAGAGCGGGCAGCAGAGAAAGCCAGGGAAACCCCTCAACCACGACGCAGAGGGAGAGCGAGGTGGGCCCGCTCAGCCAGGCTCCCAGGGCGAGGACCGGGGGGCTGCAGGGGCACTCTGGGGAGCCACTCGCTTTTCAGGGAGCCCAGACGAGGGGTGCTTGGCTGAGGGCCAGCCGACACCTGGCAACCCTGAGATGGAGGTCAGGGACCCCAAGAACCAGGAGAATGGGGACCCTGAGGTGAGACATGGGAGGCAGGGAAGAAGGAGACAGAGAGAGGGATGGAGAGGGGCTGGAAGCCGACGCAGAGCTGAGAGAAGGATGCGGACATGGCACAGACAGGGGACAGGACAACATCAGGGACCCAGAGCAAAGCACCCCAGGAGACGCGGCAGGCCCCAGGCCCCAGGGAAGCGTCCTCAGAAACTCCGGGCAGGAGGCAGGGGGATGGAGAGACAGGCATGGGCCCAGCATGCAGCTCCAGCTGGGGCTGGGGGCACCAGGGGCTCCCACAGATGATGGTGGGCGGGCTGTCTGGGACAATCACCTCTAACCCCGCCAAGACACGCAGACAGGTGGCGTGCGGCTGGGTGAGTCACCGTGACTCACCCCCTCCCTAGGGACGGTGCCCGGCCCTGGGGCCCCCGGGCCCCTCACTGCCCTCGGGGGAGCCCAGCTCACCACCTGCCCCCCTCTGTGCCTGGCCCGCAGGAGGACACAGCCGCAGCTCTCCAGCGGCTTGTGGAGCTGACGGCCCCCAGGGTGACCCTGGTGAGGAGTCTGCACGTCCAGTACCGGCTCATCCGAGAGCTCGGCTCCGGCTCCTACGGCCGCGTGCTCCTTGCCCGGCCCCGCCATGGGGGTGAGTTCAGCCACCGAAGGGCAGACTCCAGGATTGCCCCCTTAGAGGGCTCCCAGAAGCCACTGAGACAGGGCACATCCTCGGAAGGTGCTGATGGGGACCCTTTGTGACGGGCTTTCAGAAAGTTAAGGGCTCAGCCGGAGGGCAGGAGGCTTGCCCGTGTCACATAGCAACACAGAAGCACAACTTGGGGTGGAAGCCAATCACCCCATCCTTTACTGCATGCGAGAGGAAGCTGAGGCCAGGGAGGGGCAGGCAGCTGTGCAGGCCACCCAGCAGAGCAGGGAGAGCTTGCAGGAAGGTCGCCTCCAGGCTCTACTTCGCCCAAGAAGCTGGCGGCATAAAGAGGTCAGCTGCTCTACCCTGCCCCTCTCAGATTTACACGTGAGCTCCCTCAAGCTCAGAGAGGTTAAGCAGCCTGCCTGAGGCCCCCCAGCGAATCAGAGCCCCTTGGGTTACCTTCCACCCCCGCCTCCCTGGCAGGTCCGGCGGTGGCTCTGAAGCTCCTGCGCCGGGACTCGGTCCTGAGGACCACCTTCCTGAGGGAGTTCTGTGTGGGCCGCTGCGTGTCGTCACACCCAGGCCTGCTCCGGACCCTGGTGGGACCCCTGCAGACCCCCCGACACTTCGCCTTCGCACAGGAGTATGCGCCCTACGGGGACCTCAGCGGGATGCTGCAGGAACGGGTGAGGGACGCGGGGGACAAGGGTGGGGCTGCTGAGCCCACGTCCAGCTCTGCCCCTAGGCCCTCTTCCATCTCCCAGTCTGACTCAGGAATCAGTGCCCAGACTAGCTCCACTCTGAGCCCCCAAACAAGCTACCTATTTCCCATTCTCAGCACAATTCCATGCCTGGCCCTCACGCAGCCAACACCCAGATGCGCATGCTTGGGTGGGGCCCAGGGCTGGGGATGAGGGCAGCTCAGGCCTGAGCTGTGGGGGATGAGTGTGCGGGTGGGGGTGGAGGCAGAGCTGGGGCTCTGGTCAGCCCTGGGCTTGGAGGCGCGGCTGCGGGCTGGCTGGCGGGTAGAGTTTCAGGGGATGCTGTCCTGGTGATGGGTGTGGACAGCACGCTGGGGTGCAGGATGAGGGAGAGGAGGCAGAGGACCCGCACAGAGTTGGAGACGGGCTGGGACAAGGCTCCCTCTAGAAAGGAGAACAGGTCACCACTGACCTGTGAGATTGTGGGGGCACTTGAGTTTGAAGATGAGGGTGAGTCCATCTTTAGGAATAGACCTTGGAGTTGAGATAGGTTTGGGGATAAACAGGAGGAAAGAGGGGAGGGAACTGAGGAGATGGGAGGGTGGATGGGCGGGCAGGTGGATGGATTGCTGGGTGGGTAGATTTATCAATCGATTTGATGAAGTAAACTACAGGGTGACTTTAGAACAGGGCCCAAGGCAGAGATGGGATCTAAATTACCACGGGACCAGGATTAAGTATGGGGTTTGGAGATATGGGTGATCAGTTTAGAGGCATTAAGAAATGTAAGGACTGGGTTTGAGTATTAGGTTTAGGGAAAAGTTTGGTGGAAGCTAGGAGAGCTGGTTAGATTTGGGATTCCTGTGGGTAGAGCGTCTGGGTGTCAGTCTACAGGAGCACGGATGTGGGTTCAGGTGGGGGTCGAAGATCTGGAGAAGATTTTGGGGGATGTTGTAGGGACACTAGAGTAGCCACTGGCCTAGGGTTCTGGATTCTCAAAGCCCAAAAGAAAGGGGGCCAAAGGCGCCCTGACCTTCATCCTCTCTCCTTGACCCCAGGGCCTCCCAGAACTGCTGGTGAAGCGCGTAGCAGCCCAGCTGGCCGGAGCCCTGGACTTCCTTCACAGCCGGGGGCTGGTCCATGCGGACGTCAAGCCAGATAACGTGTTGGTCTTTGACCCCGTCTGCAGCCGTGTGGCCCTGGGAGACCTGGGCCTGACCCGGCCCGAGGGCAGCCCAACCCCTGCACCCCCAGTGCCCCTGCCCTGCGCCCCACCCGAGCTCTGCCTCCTGCCGCCGCCTGCCACCCTGCCCCTGCGAGCTGCGCTGGACTCCTGGGGCCTCGGGGTGCTTCTCTTCTGCGCCTCCACCGCCCGCTTCCCCTGGGATGTGGCACTGGCTCCTGACCCGGGGTTCGAGGCCTTTGCTGGCTGGATGGCCGCCAGGCCCCAGCCCCCTCAGCCCCCAGCCCCTTGGCACCAGTTCGCACCCCCGGCACTGGCATTGCTCCAGGGGCTTCTGGACCTGGACCCTGACACTAGGAGCCCCCCCCTCACTGTTCTGGACTTCCTGGGGGATGACTGGGGGTTGGAGAGGAACAGAGAGGGGCCTTGGGGCCTGCGGAGCATGTCCAGTGAGGATGGGGAGGAGGCGGAGGGGGGAGCAAGCCTGGAGGAGTGGACGGAGGAGGAGGAGGAGGGGGTTGGAGGCGGAGGCAGGATGGGGACAGAAGGGGGAGCTTCCTGACCAGGTGGCTGAACAGGTGGTGGGTGCCGGGCCAAAGGCCCTCCCCCAGCCCCACTGCCACCTGGATGAAGAGACAGCTGCTCCGGGGAGCCAGAGGAGGGGCACATTGCATCTCTGCCTGCTGAAGGCTGGGTGCGCATGCACACCGCGCGGCCCCCCGCAGAACACCTGGGACTCCGGCCCTGCCTCCTCAGACCCAGCAGTCCAGGCCCCCGGCCTCCTCCCTCAAGGATCCTTCCTATTCCTTCTGTCCTGAATGTGTCTTCATGAAGAAAGGGGCTTTTCTGGTATAGATCCATCTCCGCCGGCAGGGGCTTGATGAACGCTTCTCAGGGGGTCCTGGTGGGTCACTCCTGTCTCCTAAGACCTTGGGTGACTCCCTCTTTCTGGCACCAAATCTGGGCTTTCAGGATCCAGTACCATGGAAACCACCCTCCACCTCACCTGTGTCCCTGAGTTGTGTGCCACCGGGGGCATCACCTCCTCTGGACCTAAATGTGCACACGTGTACACACATGCACAGGCACACTCGCTTCCTGCCTGCAGACACTTGCGCATCCTTTGTCCTCCCCCGGCCTCTCCAGGCCTCGTCGGGAAGCTGCAGGAGAGGCGGCGGTGTCTCCACCTTCCAGGGTCTGCCTGCCAGGCTGTCCAGGACGGATGTGGCCTTTCTCACTCTTGCATCCTTTCAGGTCTGCCCCCACTTAGCAGGTGGCCTGTGCCAGCTCCAGGCAGTGTGGAACACCACGGCGTGTGCCCGTCCCGGCTCTGAGGGCCTGCTGACCTGGCCATGCAGAGTGCTGCACTGGTTTGCAGGGGTCTCAGATCCCCCGGACTAGGCTGGGCGCCCCCCCACCTCCCCCACAGCCCCCGGACCCTGGTCCTGCTGCTCATGCCTGAGGGCAGGGGCTGCGTGGATCCCCCCCGGGACCCACACCACATGCTCTCTAGACTTAGAGAAACGCTTCTGCAACGTGGTGTCCTGGACTGGACCGCGGGACAGAGGGAGGCTGGTGGGGGGAGCCCTGGTGAGCCAGGGGAGCTGAGTTTGAGCTTCTCAGTCTGGATGGATGAGCTCTCCACTGAGATGCACCTGGTGGGGAGCCGGCCAGGAGATGAGGGCGCAGTGCCATCTTTGCAGGTGTTCTGTGAATCTCGTTATTCCAAAATAAAAAGTTTATTAAAACAAATTGAGTTCACACTGGTCATCTCGCTACAAACCTGAGTGGGGAGAGTGCTCCAGGCACCCCCCCACTCCATCAGACCCGGGGTCCCCGCCTAGCTGCCCCCAGTCTGAGTGCAGGGCACAGACCGCCCTCCCCACCCCAGGGCTCCTCTCTCCCCAGTTGCTCCACCACCTGCTCCCCGGTGGCCCCAAGGCTGAGATCATCCCACACTGGCCACTTTGGAATCCCGTTGTCTCATCCTTTCCTCAAACAGGACCCCAGTGTGTCATCCCTTGGGCACCCCCCATCCAACACTTGTGTCTGACCCATCAACGGGGCACTGATGGGGCAGTGGGTGGGGTCGAGGCAGGGTCAGCCAGAGAAATGACTTCATCCTCCACAGGGCCCAGACTCCCGGGTCTGAGGGAGGGGGCTGGGGCCTGGACTCCCTGGTCTGAGGGAGGAGGGGCTGGGGGCCTAGACTCCTGGGCCCAAGGGAGGAGGGGCTGCGGGCCTGGGGCCGGGGTCTGAGGGAGGAGGGCTGGGGGCTGGACTCCTGGGTCTGAGGGAGGGGCTGAGGGCTGGACTCCTGGGCCCAAGGGAGGAGGGGCTGGGGGCCTGGACTCCTGGGTCTGAGGGGGAGGGCTGTGGGCCTGGGGCCGGGGTCTGAGAGAGGGGCTGGGGGCCTGGGTTTGGGACGTTTGTCTGGCCACTGCTAGTTCTGGGAGTCAACACAGGATGTCGCTCTCCCCCTAATAGGTCGGAAGGGGCGGGACGGGGCGGGGCTTAGGACCCCTAGGTGGGGGCGGGGTCTCGCTCCTGGGCAGGCCTCTGTTGGCATGGGCTGTAAGTGCCGGACACTGTCCACAGCGGGCAGCGGAAGGGTCAGGCGAGCCTTGGAGAAGGTGAGGTCTGGAGGTTGGCGCCCAGGTCCAGAGGGGGCAAGGGTTAGGCAGCCTGAGGTGGGCAGCACCTGGAGTGAAGCCAGGCAGGTGGCCAGAGTCCTGGGTCCCTCAGGGGATCACAGCTGGACTTGGAGGCTGTAGGGTGGTTGGGTGTTAGGGGCTCAGGGTCTGCGAGTCCTAAGGCTGGTGAGCTGTGCGAGGCTCCAGGAGAGGAGGGGGCTGTGGGCTGGACGCCCAGGGGTCAGAGGAGGGGGCGGCCCGTCCCAGCCAGCCAGCCAGACCCCAGGCCTCTCAGGCACTCCTCCTAAGCACTCGCTCCTAGCAGAGCCAGGCCTTCGACCCCAGGCCCCCGTGTGTGCAGCCGCCCCCGCCAGCCTCTGGGGGCGGAGAGCACCTGTTTGCTCATAGGAGGCAAAGGCTGTTCACCCACCCCCAGGGCCCAAGGCTGTTTGCTTTGGAAACAAGGTGAGGGGTGTCTCAAGTTATCTGGTTCATCTTTCACCCTTGGGCCATTGGGTGGCACAGGGATGTGGGGGCAGGGGCGAGGAACATGTGTGACCTCAGGCTTGACCTCACCCCAACCAGCAGCTGGTCACCCTGCTCCTCAGATGCCCCTATGAAGAGGGAGACCGAGTCACACTGAGAAGTGCCAATGAGCCCCCAGCCTCTTCCCTCGGACCCAGGAGCCCAGCCCCCCAGCCTTCCCCCTTGAACCCGGCTCTGGTGACCCTCTGCACCCTGCCCTGCAGAGATGCCCGGCAAGCGATCAGAGGAGGAGCAGGCGGAGGTGGGGGCAGCAGAGGCTGGAGCTGACGCGGGCCTGGGGGGCCTCACGGCAGAGGAGCTGCAGCAGGGCCAGGAGGCAGCCCTGGAGCTGGAGGACATGATGGCGCTGAGCGCGCAGGCCCTGGTCCAAGCCGAGGTGCAGGAGCTCTACGAGCAAGTGCGGCCCTTGGGCAAGGGCCGCTTCGGACAGGTCCTGCTCGTCACCCACCGTCAGAAAGGTACCGGGGCCCGGGGCAGAGGCTGGAGGCCCGGGGGTGGCGGTGTGGGCCCAGTGGGAAGCCCATCAAGGCCGCGGGCAGGGTGGGGGGTCTGCGAACCTGAGCCAGGTCCTGCCTCTGCCCTTCCAGGCTGTGTGTTCTCAGGAACTCCTCTACCCTCTCTGAGTCTCCTTTGAAAATGTGTGATGATTCCTTCCCTGAAAGAGCGTATGTTGACGGCTTTAGTTACCAGGGGCGATGGGGAGCAAGACAGTCCCGCCCACCACCGTGACCCTCACCTGTGGCTGGCTCAGTGGCCACCACGGGGGTGACTCATGGGGATGCTGCCTGCCGGGTGCTTGGCAAGGCAACACTGGGTGGGTGTGCGGGATGCACTCCCTGGCCCCAGCCTGGTACATTTCTGCCAAGTGCACACACGCCGCGTCCTTCCCCTACTATGGATGGAGCCCGAGGTCAGTGTCAGCTCAGGACACACCTTCCAAGGCCACCTGTTCTGGGTGGTGCTGGGGACCCGGAAATGAATCTGAGTCAGCCCGCCCTCAAAGAGGAGGCCCACATGATGGGGAGAGCGTTAGCGCAGGCCTATCAAAGCACCACAGGGCAGCTGAAACAGCGGAAATGTGGCTGCACAGCTCTGGAGGCTGCTCTCGGAGTCTTCCCTGCGACCTCACGTGGTGGTCCCCACATGCATGTCTGTGTCCAAATGCCCTCTTTCCATACAGATGCCAGGAGCCCAGCCCACCCAAATGACCTCACTGTACCTCTTCCAAGACCCTCTCTCTACTAGGGTCAGGTTCTTTGATGCTGGGCTGAGCACATCATGGTGTGAATGGGGTGGGTGGCAGGGGCAATCCAGCCCATAGCAGAGAAAGATGAAAGGAGAGAGATCCAGGCTGGGTCCTGGCAGAAGCTGGGGGCCAGAGTCCTGGGGGGACCAGAGGCATCACAAAGGGGGCTTTGTCAGGCTTCATTCAATGCACATCTTGAGGGCCTGGCCTGGGCTGGGTTGGATCTGAAGAGGCAGCGGTCCGTGTGGCGGGAGCACAGGCGGAAGATGGCCATACCATGCCAGCGGATCCAGGGCCCTGGAGATGCCTCCCATGGATCTAATACCCCGTGTGGGCATCTTTGCCCAGGTGCCTCAGACACGGCTCCCGGGCATGGGCCTGCTGGAACCAGGGGCCGGCTGGGTCCCTGGGGCTCAAGGTCACTTTTCACGGGTTCCCTCCGTCTGCTCCAAGAAGGCAGACTTGTCAGAGCAGCACAGAAATCCACTGAATGCAGTTGTCTAGTATGATCATCATTGACACTGGTGGTGTTTTGGAGCCAATGGAATTTTGAGGGGGGCTCAGGAGGAGGCAGGGTGGGAGGAGGAGGGGGGCGTGTACAGAGGCCGGGCTGAGGGGTCAAGCTTGACTCCCCCACCCCGGGCCTGTCCCCGCTGTCCCCAGGTACCCCCCTGGCGCTGAAGCAGCTCCCCAAGGCCTCCACTTCCCTCCGTGGCTTCCTGTATGAGTTCTGTGTGGGCATGTCGCTGGGCACGCATTCAGCCATCGTGGCGCCGTATGGTATCGGCATCGAATCGGCTGACTCCTACAGCTTTCTGACGGAGCCTGTCCTTCACGGGGACCTCATCGCCCTCATCCAGCCCAAGGTGGGTAGACAGACCTGACAGGACCTCCCGCCACCCCACTGGGTCTCCCAGAAACACACCGGGACAAACCTGGGCCTCAGGAGCTACTCCCACCGCACTGGGCCCCACCAGGCCTCACGCAGCCCTGGGTCCTGCAGGGTCATTAGGTCTCTGTGGAGTCCACTGACACCACACACCCTGCTGAGATTCGCCAGCCCACCTATCAGAGGCCCTTCGTCCCCCTGGGCTTTCCGGGGTCTGCGGGGAACGGGACGCTCCAGGCATGACGCCGTCCCCCGCAGGTGGGCCTCCCGCAGCCGGCAGCCCAGCGCTGCGCAGCCCAGCTGGCCTCGGCCCTGGAGCACATTCACTCCCACGGCCTGGTGTACCGGGACCTCAAGCCAGAGAACGTGCTGGTGTGCGACCCGGCCTGCCGGCACATCAAGCTGACCGACTTCGGCCACACACGGCCCCGAGGGACCCTGCTGCGCCTGGCGGGGCCGCCCATCCCCTACACGGCCCCCGAGCTCTGCGGTCCCCCACCCCTCCCCCAGGGCCTGCCCATCCAACCTGCCCTGGATGCCTGGGCGCTGGGCGTCCTCCTGTTCTGCCTTCTCACTGGCTACTTCCCCTGGGACCAGCCCCTGGCCGAGGCCGACCCGTTCTACGAGGACTTCCTCCTCTGGCAGGCCTCGGGCCAGCCTCAGGACCGTCCCCAGCCCTGGGGTGGCCTGACGCCTGTGGCAGACACTCTCCTGTGGGGGCTGCTGGACCCTCGGCCCCAAAGGAGGAGCCCCGTGGGCTCTGTCCGCCCCTACCTGGGGCGGCCCTGGAGGCAGCGGGAGGGGGACGAGGAGGAGGTGGACTAGCCGGCTGAGGGGGCCTGGCAGGCCTGCTGTGCCGTGCCCGCCTCTGTCTGCGTCCCCTCGTCCTGGGGCTTGGCCATGCTCCTTCCCTCACCTCCCCCAACCCCAGGCTTGCCCGCCTTGGAGGCCTTCCCTCAGCACCCACGGCCACACTGTGGCCGACCCTCGCTCTCCCCTGCCAGCCCTTCCTTGGCGACGCTCACTCCTCGGGGGCCCTGTGCCCCCTGGGTGCCGCCTGGGCCTGGCGCACACACACACACACACACACACACACACACACACACACACACACACACACGCTCCTCCTCGTCTCTCTTGCTGGGTCCCCTTCACTCTCTCTGCCCTTTTTCGGCCACGCACGTGCTGGGTCGATGCTCTCTTGATAACATGCTTCCTCTCCTCTCCCCCAGCCTCCCCCTGCAAATAAAACCCATGTGATGCTCTGGTCCCTGGGATGCTCTTCCCTGTATCTCAGGCAAGAGAGGGATGGTGTGCGGGTGGGTGGCTTGGAGAGCCGTGGGGGACAGACACGGAGACACAGGGAGACAAGGAGGAAGTGGAACCACAGGGTGACCCTGCGTGCCAGAGGCTGGCTGTGGACGGCCGGGACTGGGGCACAGCAGCGACAGCGTGCTTGGGGCCTGCTCCATGGGCAGACGCAAGACAGGCAGAGGGGTCAGCCATTGGGCGGGAGAGTGCCCGGCTGCTCGTGGGCAAGAGTGTGCATTTCTGTGCATTCGTGTCCACGAGTGGCTGAGCAGGCATGCATGCACAGGTGGGGCAGTGGGTGAGGGTGTGGCCGAGTCCCTGTATGTGGGCACTGGGGCTGTGTGTGCATTCGTGTCCAAGAGGGGCTGAGCCCAAGAGCATGGACACCCCTGTGGGAATGTGTGACCGGAGTGCAAGCTTGGGTGCCTCTCGCTGTGTGTGTGGACAGTCAGGCCCGTGTGTGTGTGTCTGTGACAGGGACATGTTGCATGTTGCAGGGACAGAAGAGTCGGCAGGCGCCCCTGTGGTCACCAGCTGGGCCCCGTCTCCTTCACATACCCCCCTTGTCCTGGCCCCTTCTTGGCAGCCGCCCTGTTTGCAAACACTGTCTCTTCCTCTCCGTGCCCTCCTTGGCCACCAGCCCGGAGCAAGGCTACAACTCAGGGCTGGATCATGTGTCACTCTCTCCCAGGCCCCTGAACCCTGCCCAGGGCCCATGCTGTGACTGCCTATGCTGCCTGAGAGAAGCTGGGGAGGTGCGGGAGGAGTGACCTCAAGGACCATTTAAATCTAGATTCAATCCAGAGAACTGGAGACATGGGTCCCTGTCCTGGACAATCCAGGTGAGCTTCCTGGAGTAGGGGTTGTTGGAGAGAATCAGGGTAGTATTAGGGGGGCGCATGACCAGGACTCCTGCCACCTTATCCGTGAATCTGAAATAGTCCCAAAATAGCCCTAGCAATTAGGCCAAGAATGTGTCCAGAAAAAGGTGGTGGCAACTGGGGTGTGGGGGAAGCTGGGTGAGGGGGTGGAGAGGGGCAGGGGCAGGCCTCCGAGGGTGTTAATTGATGGCAGCAGCTGAGGATTAACTGGGAGGTGATAATGACTGGGGGATGGAAATCCCCAGAAAGGTCCTGAAGGGGCAGGGGGCAGGACTACTCAGGTATTTGCTACTTAATTCTTAATATAATTGCAATATTTAATGCTAAGGAAGCGACAGGCAGACAGCACCTGCTCATTCCAGAAGGTCCTCTGGATCTCACGAGTGGGCATTGTGCCCAAAGCAGCTCACAGGGCAGGTAGGGGGGCAGAGTCCAGATTCCAAACTGGGTGGGCTCCTGTCCAGGATCCGAGCTCCTAAACTCAGGGCGGGGGGCAGAGGGGGTGCATCCTCTTGCCATCACGGTGAGGGGCCCCAAGCGGGGCTGGGCGTGTGGGCAGGGGCGTGAGTGTGCACTGGTGGGTGGCCACCCCTGCAGGAGGCAGGCTAGGGCACCTCACGGTGAACACAGAGGCAGGAGGCTGCAAACACCTAGGACCCTCCGAATGCCACGAAGGCAGCCGACGGCACGCGTTGGCGAGGCTGTGGAGAAGCGGGGACCCTCCCACAGTGCTGCGGGATGTAAACGGCGGCTGCACAAGACAGTCTGGAAGCTCCTTCAAGTGCTGACTGAGCATGGAATTAGCACGTGGCCCAGCAAGTCCACTCCTAGGTACACACCCACAGGACACAACAACAGGTGTGCACACGGACATCTGTGGCACTGCTACTCACAGAAGCCAAGAAATGGAAACCACCCAACGGCCCCCCGACAGGCAAGGGGACATAAGAAATGCAGCCTGGACACAGCCGCAGAAAGGAAGGAATCTGACACGGACCGCGTTGGGGAACCTCGACATCATGCACAGGGTGGAAGCCCGTCAGAACAAGATCCACTGTAACTTCCATTTTGAAGATGTCCAGACTGGCAGATCCAGAGAGACGGAAAGATTAGTGGCTGCCAGGGGTGAGTCCTGCGGGAAACGGGGGGCGACTGCTAATGGGCACGGCCTCTCTTTTCCATGGTGGTGGAAACGTTCTAATGAGTTTGTGGTGAGTGTTCCGCAATTCTCTGAACCTTTCAAAAACCAATGAATCGTACACGGAAAAAGGCTGGATTTTACGACATAGAGAGTTCATCTCAGTGAGGCTGATTATTTTTTTTAAACACAGAGTTTCTAAAGCTCCCGTGCTGTGCCTGCGGTCAGGTTCCTCTCCGCCTCTGAGCCCTGAATTCCCATTAAAAAGAAAAGAAAACTCCCGCCCTCCAAATAGCTCTGAATTCAGGACTAGTCATCAGGAATCCAGCCCCTAAACCCAGGGCCCACTCACTACTCCTGTCTCCACTTTACAGAAGAGACCATCAGGGCCCTGACAGAAAAGCCACTTTCTAAAGACCCTAGAGTCAAAAGGCGGCAGAGTTGGGACTGAACCCCACTCTGGCCTGATTCCAGAGTCTGTTCTTAACCCCCACCCAGCACCTCGTGAAGTGTACCTGGGCCGGTGATGGCCAAGGAGTTCTTGGCACCCCCCCAGCTGAGGAACCCTGAGCTTGCAAGCAGGATGTTGCAATATTTGTGGATGTCAGTGCAAATGAAATGTGAGGTTTCTTGTTTTTTTTTTCAAACACTTTCCCTCTCCCTCACTCCCCCTTTCTCCCTCTGTGGATGTCAGGCTCTCTTGGCTCTGAGATACTCGAGCCTCAGAGGGGTGGGGTTCATGGTGCCTGCCTGAGGGTGGAAAGCCGGGTGCTGGGCCGCCAGAATGCACGGGGAAGCCACACTTCGCCCGAGCCCAGGCTCCAAGCGTCCATCGCATGCTCTGCTATCCCATCGACTTCACTTACAAAACACAAATGCAGCGGTCCCGAGGAAGGTGGCTCTGCTGAGAGCCCAGCTGGCTACAGAGCCAGGGTCCTCTCCACCTGCCTGTGGAAGAGCTGTCAGCGCTGCAGGGGGCTGGCCTTCTGCAGTTGCTCGTTTGCCGCTTGGGACTAGAGGACAGATAGATACGCACGCAACCCGAGCATGGCCTCTCAGACTCCAGGGCAGCCAGGAATCACCCATCTTGTTAAAATTAACATAAGGCTCTAATCCAATGGGCCCAAGGTGGTGCCCAAACCCAGCTTGTCTAACCAGCTCCCGGGGGAGGCCTGTGCTTCTCGTCCACAGGTCACACTTTGAGGTGCAAGGAACACAATTTTAGAGGATTGATCCTACGTCCTAGCTAAATGTGTATGGATGGTAACCATTTGTCCACTTGATTGTCTGGGGTTTTCTATGTGGACAGCCATGCCACCCCTGGGAAATGACGGCTCTGTGTCTTCACCACCGGCTGTCTGACTGAGGAATGCCCTCTGCCGCCTCTTTGCTAGGAGCGTGCACACACGTCTGTTTGTGAGCAGTGAATGGGTGTTGAATCTTGTCGAATGTTTTCTCTGCATCAGTCAAACTTGCTAGGCTGCTGCAGCTACTGTTCTGGGCCCGTTGTAAGCTGGCAGGCCCAGGATCAGGTTCAGCTGTCCCGTGGGAGGTGTCCATGGTCAGGGCCAGCAGGAGGTGGGGGCTGGCTTCCCATACTGGCCCTGGGCCCTGGGGCCAGATGTTCGGGCTTAGCTGCTCAGCCAAGCAGGATAGAGTGACCAGATAATTAAGCACCCACTTCTTCAGGATTGGCAGAAGGTACAGGGGGTGGAGAGACCTCAGGCTAGAATGCCCAATGGCACCCCCAACCCTGGCTTGCAGAGAGGGGCCTGGAGCCTGAACCCTCAGTGGTGACCCAGAGCTAGGGTTCACCTGTGCCCATCTGGAAATGGGAAAGGAAGCCTTTTTCTGCCAAGTTGGGGTGCCATCCTCTGAGTCCTAGCTACCCAAGATGGACAGGGGAAGACAGGCAGAAGCCCCTCACCCCCAGCCCTCCCCAGGTAACCAGTCAGAGGTTAGTTAAGTCTTGGGACTTAATGAGACCTGGGCCAGCGGCTTCTCCACCTGCTCCTTCGCCTGTTGGCAGGGGCGGTCCATCCATCAGGACCCTCAGACATTATCCCTCTCCCAGCCCAGCAAGTAACTGGACCCTGCTGGCCTTTATAGGACTGTGGGGGCGCCAGCTTCATGACCTTCCAGGACCTCTGAGCCAGGCTCCAGGCGGGGGAAAGAGGGAGGAGCGAATGGTTCCTGCCTGAGCTGCAGGAGCCGGAATTGGAGTTGGGGGTCTTCCTAGCCAACCTCCAGCTTATATGCTGAGGCCTGGGTTGGGGAGGGGGCCCACCCAAGGTCACTCAAAGAGGGCCCTGCATTAAGTCCTAACCTGGAGCCAGGCCAGCGTGGAAGCAGGGAATGTGCACTGTGTTGTTCTGAGTCTGAGTTCCCACTCTGCTGTGTGGCCTTAGGCAAGGGGCTTGCCCTCTCTGAGCGCCCGTTCTGAAATGGGGATCCAGTCCCTCCTTCGAAGGGCCTTGGTGTGGTGGGGGGCGGGAAGTGTCGCGGTGTTGGGCACAGCTGGGAGTGGTCATGACCACACTGGTAAGCTGAGCACCTGCCCTTACCCACACTGCCTCCTCCCACCCTCATACAACCGCAGGAGGCAGGTTTATTACCATCCCCTCATACAGGCGAAGAAACTGAGGAGCAGGGAAGGGAATGAATGGCGAGAGCTCCCAGCCAGGATGCGGTCTGGAACCCAGGACAGTCCTCCACGGGTGCACAGTATCTCCTGAGCAGGGGCCCTGGGTCCGACAGGCCTGGATACCAACCGGCTGCACATCCCCGGAGTGACCTGGTGCCCTGGTCTGTAAAGTGGGGATTGCACAGTAACAACTACCACGAACTGGGAACTTCTCAAGAGCCAGGCCCTGTGCTGAGCACACTCGCTGTGTATTTGTGTGTCCGTTAACTGTCACAGCCACGCCATGAGGTGTGTGCTGTTATGATCCCTCTTTCACAGCTGGGAAATCTCAGACCAAGAACGTAAGGAACTGGCTCGGGTTCAGGCCCACGAGGACTCAAACTAGGCTTTCGGGCTCCCAAGCTTCCCCCTTGTCTGCTGAGCTGGGGGAAGAGTCCTCCTCAGCAGGGGCTTATGAAGCTCAGACGGCGGCACATGCGCAAAGCCCTCCCACAGCCTGGCCCAAAGGAAGGATACAGCAAGTATCAGTCATTATCATCATCACACACCTGCTCATTCGAGAGAGGTTCATGGCGCGTGCACTGTGTGTCAGGCTCCGCTTTAAAGCTGGGCATATACACATGAACAAAACGAAGATCCCTGCTCTCACGGGGCTTCAGCATTGCCACCTTGATCATCTCCGCCACAGCCACCACCGTCACCACGATCCTTTCACTGCCATCACCACCATCACTGTTGTCACTGTAATGATCACCATGGCCAGCATGACCACCACCCGTTACCAACATCATCCCCCTCACCTCCGCGCACGGTACCTGGTGTTCACAAGTCAAGGTCCATCTCGCCATTCCATCTCTCCAGCGCTCCCCGGGCCTCAGAAATGTCATTCACATCTTGTGTTTAATTAGATACAAGATGGTCTTCTTTTGGTTGGGAGTGTCTTAGCCCCTCAAATCCCAGATAGGGTCACACATCTCCCCTCAGAGGCCTCTCTTCCTCCTCTGGGGTGGTGGTAGTTGGTGCAGATGTGGTGGGGGGCCAGGCCACCTCGGCCAGTCTCTTCACAACGTCACCCAGCTGCCCCAGACCCTGGGCAGCCTCCACCAGCCTGGCCAGCCCCAGTTCCAGGGCTTGGCGCTGCTGCTGGTCCCGCTCCAGGGCCTGGATCAGCCTCTGCAGCTGGCCACCCACGTCCCTCACAGCAGCCACCAGCTCCACCAAGGCAGGCGGCTCACAGGCCATGACCTTTACAGGTGGCGTTGGGGACACACATGGACCAAGGAGGCCTGGGCTCTGGCCAGGAGTCGGCTCCATGGTGAGGTGGTCAGGAGGAGGCTGAGCCAAGGGGTGGCCCGTAGGGGAGAGGTGGAGACCAGGGGTCACAGTGGGATCAGAGGCTGAGTGTGGGGTATGAGTTGGTGGACGGGTGACTTTGGGGCTCTGGCTTCCAGGCGGTGTTAGGTCCTCAGTGGGTGGTGTGTCTGTGTCTGGGGCCGGAGAGGGCCCGTAGGGGCTGGACCCCGAGGCTGGAGAGGGCTCTGGGCTCAACACTGGGGATGTAGGGAGATGAGGGTCAGCCCCATCTGCCCATGAGGTCAACCAGGGGTCCAGGCTGGGCTTGACTGTTGGGGCTGGAGTGGGAGAGGGAAGTTCTGTTCCTAAGGAAGTCTGAACGGACTTGATAGTGGTCATCGGGGTTGGGGTGGGGTCTTGAGTCATGGGGTGAGGAGTCGTGGCTGGGTGAGGGGTCGTGGTGGGGTGAGGGGTTGTGGCGGGGTGACCAGCGGTGGTGGGGTGAGGGGTCGTGGTGGGGTGAGGGGTCGTGGTGGGGTGACCAGTGGTGGTGGGGTAACCAGGGGTGGTGGGATGACCAGGGGTGGTGGGGTGACCAGCGGTGGTGGAGTGACCAGTGGTGGTGGGGTGAGGGGTCATGGTGAGGTGAGAGGTCATGGCGGGATTAGTGGCCGGGGTCGAGTGAGCAGTGGTGACAGAGTGCAGGGCCGTGGTGGGGTGAGCGGTGGTGGTGGAGGGACGGGTGACAGAGGCGTGAGGGCTTGTGGAGAGGCCTGGGGAGCCAGAAGGTTCTGGGCCTGCGTTGGGGTGTGGTGTTGAGTCCAAGTCTGGGGCGGCATCAGACTCTGGGGTCAGTTTTGAGGTAGGGGACACCTGGGTCACCGCCGCTGGTGCAGAAGGTTCAGAGGTCAGTTCTTTGGGCACGGTCGGGGGCGGGGTGGGCGAGAGCCCAGAGGTCAGCGCTGGAACCGGGGCTGCGTCAGAGGTGGTCAGCGTGGGGCCGGGGGTCGCGGAGGTGAGGTCAGAGTTCACCCAGAAGGCCTGGGCCGGGCTGGGCGGCAGAGTGTCAGGAGGGCCGGAGGTCACCTCCCGCGTCGAAGCTGCGTCGGGCACCAGCCGCGGCGCGGAGTCGGAGGTCAGCGGAGGTTCCGGACGCGCCGGCGAGGCGGAGGGCGCTGGGGCCCGGGAGTGGGGTGCCGTCCTGACAGCTGTGGGCCGCGGCCTGCGCTCCGGCCACTGCCTCCGGGCGGAACCTGAGGAGAGACCGCGGGAGGTCATCGCCCCGCCCGCCCGCGGAGCGCCCCGACCAATGGGAGGGCGCAGAGCCTCGTGACATCACGTGTCGCCGGCAGACTTCGCCCCGCCCAGGTGCCCCGCCTCCTCGGGTGTCTCCAGGCGCCACCTGGCGTCCTCCGCTCAGGGCGGGCCGGGGATGCAGGAGGGGGACTTGGGGTGTCATTGCGATGGAGGGGGTGGGAGAAGCCAGAGGTGCAGGAGCGCAAGGGGGTGCAGGAAGCTTCGGAAGGATAATCACTCTAAGTATTTCTATGCCACATTTTTTAGCAAAATTAATGCAAAAAATCGAGTCACAAAAGGTCAAAATTTTAACCCAAGACAGGGTCGGACAGGGTCAGAATTGGGTCCGGTGGCGTCCTGCCTTTGGTTAAAATCTTGATATTCAGTCCATTGTGGGGTTTTTTTCACATTTTTATTTTTAAAACTATTGTATCAAAATGTTAACCTTCATTACTGGCTGTTTTGGCGCCCTCTTCAATTTGGGGCCCGAATAGAGAGAAGCCCCGCCCTTTTCCTGGCCCTGCCTCCAGGTAAGTGTTGATTTCATCCCTTTTTACAGATGAGGGAAATCATGCCAAGAGAATAGGCCTCTTGCCTGAGCTCGCACAACAGTTCGCAAGTGGCAGGGATAAGATCTGAACCCACATCCTCTGCATTCAGAGTCCAGGCCATTAAATATCACTTTTTCTCAGTGACCGGAATGTTCTGTGCTGTCCAGTATGGTGGCCATTGGTCACGTGGCTACTGAGCCCTTAAAATGAGGAAGGAACTGAATGTTTCATTTTTGATTTGTTTAAATTTAAATAGCCACCTGTGTTGGTAGCTGCTCTAGAGAATTCCACCTGTTCTGTGGGACTTGAGGTGCTACCCTTTCCCCTCCATGCTTGCTGCGTTGGAGAAGCAGTTAAGCAAAGGGCTTGGCCTCCAGCCAGGCTGCTTTTCAGAGTGGTATTGATTTGTCATTCTTCAGACCCAAGGTGCAGCTAAACTAATCATACTTCTCCACACATTTTCTTCAGCTGTCCCTGCAATGTCCACTCATGTTATTTTTTCTTCTCTTTATCGCTGATCTCCATCCCCCTCACCTTCCTAAAGGTACCTCCACTAATGTATTTGACATATGTCCTGAAACATAGGTGTGTCCCTATATAAGACAGAATGAATATACGTATATACATTAAGATATAAGGGTATGTGTATTTTTGTGTTTGCATTTTAGTTTTTGCAAGTTAATGAAAGTCTCCTTCTTTTTCCCTCAAAATTATGTCATTCATACCTCTCCACATTGCTGTGTACGCAGCTCATGATCGTTTCAGCTATCGCACAGCATTCCACTACGTGCACCCGTTGTACTTCTCCTATTTGTAACTCTCTGGTTGAACACTTGTGTCCAAACCCTGATACCACACTGTTCCAAAGACCATCCTCATATGTGTCCCCATATAAGCCTGTGCATGAACATCTCTGGAATCTCTATCTAGACGCGGGATTGCTATGTCATAAGGTATAATCATGCTTAATTTCACTAAATACAGCTAGATTGGTTTTTTTGCAGAGCAATGTCCAGCGAGTATGCCCATCTCCCTGCATCCTCACCCACGCTTGGTTTCAAGTACCTTCCAAATTCTTTTCCATGCTTGTCATCATTTTAATTAGACTTTTCTGATTCCTTATTAGTATGAACATTTCTGGGCATCTGCGTCAGCTCATGGGGCCCCCCTTCTCTGAATCGCCTTTTTGTAACTTGTACCCACTCTCTTGTAGGGTTTCCCATCACATTTTCTTACTGATTTGTCAGAGGGACTTGCTCAGTATGGGTTAGGGGTCCTCAGCCTGGACACTGTTGAAATGCCCACACTTGGGGCTGGAATATTCATTGTTGGGAAGGCTGTCCTGTGCTATGGAGGATGTGTATCATCCCCATAGGTGCCAGTAGCCTCCCTGCTCCCAGTTGTGACAATGTGAAATGTCTTCAGACATTGCCAATCACCCCCGGTTGAGGACCACTGATGTAGATAATAATCCCTTGTTTAAGGATGTATTTCTGTTGGGTCCCTCTGTAGTCAGAATTGGGTTACCACTGGGGAATTGGGAGTCCGTCTCTACACCCTTGCCCCAGCCACATGCCTCACCTGTGTCCCCGCGGACCCTTGGAACTGGCGAGGGATGGCCTGGGCTCCTGGTGCTGCCAGTGGTAAGAGTGGGTCCAGGTATGCCTGCGGCGGGGGTCCTCTGGGTCAGGGTCCCTCTGGAAGACGTGTCTGATGTCCAGGGAGGCTCCTGGCCGTCCTCATCACCTGGGAGATATGGGGAGAACTGAGTTCTCTCTTCCCTTGATTCTGACCCTCCGCTGCTGTGGGGCCCAGCTCTGGCCCCCCTGGACCAGCACCTCAGTCGCCTCCGTGACCTCACAGGCATTCAGTCGGGATGCTCTCAGCTGGCAAGAACAGAAACTAGAACTAAACTAGCTTATCAAACAAGGACCGTTATTATTTCAGTTTCCTGCCCATGCTCATCATTTTTCTCCAGAAAACAAACAAACCTATAATATCTTTATTAATTAACTACCTCGAACATTTATATAATATTTTCCCCAATTTTCTGGCTGAATACACTGGGATAATCTCTACCTGACAATTTTAGGTAACATACACATTTGCAACATATATACACATCAGTGCATACATGTATCATTTTATGTGGGGAGAACAGGAAGATTAATTCAGCCTTCTAGACTGGCTGATATAAAACACCATTGTAGTAACCATAGCTTCGTTGAGACAATTCACATTCCTTCCAATTCACCTAAAGCACACAGTTCAGTGGTTGTTAGCATGTTCAACAGGCTGTGGGACCGGGGAGTCCACGCTCTCCACCTTCCCTCTTGAGTGGCCCCAGCCCCGCACCTAGCAGCATCTCTTACCACGCCTCCTTCCGACCCTGAGGCATCCCATCTACCTTACCTGCCGTTAAGCCTGTGCCCAGGCTGATCCCGCCAAAATCCCTTCCCCTTACTTTTCTACCCACGCGAGCCTGTAAAGACATTTCCCCACCGCGCACACAAAGACAAGAAAAAGGTCAGGGTCTGAAGCAGCAGGTATGCTTGTCGCTGTGGCCTTACCGTCAGTGGCTGGCTGGCCCACCGCAGAAATCCCTTGCTCAGTCTCCTCTCTGATGCCCGGCACTGTGGGCACCTCAGCCATGCCCCCAGATGACCAACTGTTCTTGATCAAATGCCTTTCCCCTGCATCACCAGTTAAAACCCTGAAGAGGATAACTGGGAAATCCTACCTGATGGCCGCACTCATTAGGAATTTTAAAAGCCATTAGCGGTGCTATTAATTAAAAACTAAAAGATGGAAAAAAGTTTATAGGAAGAACTCATTAGCAGTGACTCACTAAAGCTTTCTTTCCCAGCTCTGGGTTTAGGAGGACGGAAGCTGCCTTCCTTCCTACCAGCTGCAGGCATAGTCCTCAGGGCTCTGTGCACCTGAAATGCACTGAGATACGGCCACATGCTCGTGGCCCATTAGTGTGTGATCGACTCCATCTTGTCATTAAAATGTACCTTTTTTTAAAGCAGCGGCGTTGCAGTGCAGCTCCTGCGAGCCCCAATCACATCCCTTTTCTTCATCAGATGAGCACTCGCCTGAAATCCAGCTCCTCATCCCCAAGCCCGCCCTCACGCCTCGGCTGCGCACGTCGTGTGCTCTGCTGCCCTGCTGTTTCTCCATAATCCAGCTTTCTACAGCAGTTTAAGGCCATGTGCGTACCCACAGACGCCGTACACGCCCCTCCTTAGCTGCCTTTCTGGCTGTGCCTCTTTCTGGCCGCGTGAGCAAGTCACTTCGCCTTCTCCGTGGCTGTTTCCTCACCTGCAAGATGGGTATCCGATGGCATCTGCTCTGCAGAGTCACAGGGCCTGGCACGTGATAAGCTTTCTTTTGAATGAAATATGTGCCGCTCTAGTTCCTTCTTTTTAACCTTTGTGTATTATCCTGTTGTATGAAAATACAACCGTTGACTCATCTGTACGTCTGTGAGGGGCCGGTCAGGCTGTGGCCGATGTGCTGCTGTTACAAAAAAGGCTGCAATGAACACCGCGTACCTGTGTCCTCGGGCTCATGAGCAAGGATTCCTCGACACCTGTTTGTGGAGTTGCCGGGTGGAAGGCGGACGCGTCTCCCTAGATGCTGCCAAACTGCGTCCACCTAGGCGCACTTCCTGCCTCCTACGCCCCCCTTTACCCCACATCAGACGCTTTACTTTTTGGCAGTCCGATGGGGAGAGGGTGCGTGAGGAAGCTGCAGTTTCACTATGGATGACCACGTGGAGGCCAGAGAGGGCAAAGAACTTTCCCAAGGTCACACAGCCAAGGAGCAGCTTTAGGTTTCAGAGCCAGACAGGTCCACCTGGTTCTCAGCCGGGAACTCATTCCCTCTGTACAGAGAGGGGCTTACCTCACTCCTTCCCTGGTGAGCGGTTACTCATCCTTCTGGACCTGATTCAAAGGCCACTCCCCTCTTCCCCAGACGAGTTCATGCCCTGCTCTAAGCTGGCTGGGTTCTTCAGAGCTAATTCTGTCATGCTCCTTCCCAGGCTCAGTGGCTGGAACGTTGAGGGTGAATCCTGGAGTTTCGATCCAAGCTCTGCCCTTTGCTGCCCTGATCTCTCTGTACCTCAGGGTCCTTATCTGTGAAATGGGTGTGATGACAGTGCTGGTCTCCTAAGGCTCCAAGGGAGGAAGTGAGTGAAGCCAGGTGATGCACAAACAGTATACCTGGCACATGGAGAGTAGTCAACGAACATTAGCTATTTAACTGTTATTATCATCCAACCTCTAAGTTTAATCTTGCATGCGATCCTGGACTCCCCTCCCCTCTGCATGGCTTCATGCAGTCATACCGTGCAGTTACCCCAAATCCCACCTTCCCAGGTGGGTGTGGGAACCCCTTTAGACACAGCTCTCTATCTGCAGAGCCTCATCCATTCCCACAGCTTCAAATTCAATCCTGTCAATTGATAGCTGCAGCCCAGGTGTGCTTGAAGCTCCAGGATTGCATGTCTAATGTCTCCACTTGGGTATGTCAAACATATCACTAATGGAGCTCCTGACACTCCTGCTCTGGATCTTGTGTGCCCACCCCACGCTGCTCCCTGATCCAGTAAAAGGCAGGTCCCCATCCCCTGTCTCCCGGCCTCACCCCCAACCCAACACATCAGCTCAAGTCCCATAGGAACTAGATATATGCAGAATCTGTCTCTGCTGCCACCCTGATGGAAGCCACTGTCCCCTCTCCAAGGCCTTCTGGTCTCCCTACACTATTGCTCCCACATCCATTCCCCATGCAGCATCCTGAGCACCTGCCTGGGAAATGCAGGTGTGACCATGTCCTTCCTAGCTTATGACGCTCCGCCAAGGGCTTCTCATCGCACAGAGAATAAAACCCAGACTGGCCTTGCCATCCATTGCTCTCCCCATGCCTGGGGCACTCCAGTACAGCCACACTGGCATCCTTGCTGTTCTCCCGAGGTCCCATCACAGGGCCTTTGCACGCGCAGCTCCCCTCGAATGCTCCAGCTCCCTTCAAGCTCCCCATCACAGCCAACGTCTTGACAATGGACCGCAGCCCTCATCTCCTGCCCTGGTCCCCATCAACCTCCCCACTTCAGCCCTCACTGCGGTTTCTTCCACCAGCTAAGCACATCCCCACCTCAGGACTTTGCATGTGCTGTTCCATCCATAAGGAACACTCTCCACCCAGACAACTGAGTGGTTCTCTTCCTCTCCCCTTTGAGGTCATCACTTAAATGACATTTTCTTAGAAAGGCATCTCTTGATCACCCTATTTTTAATTGCAGCTCAGCCTCCCTTATCCCACCCCTTGCTCTGCTCACCACTATGCTCCCAAGGGTTAGTACTTGCACCTGCCACACAAATTCGAAATTCCATCATCCAGGAAGCCTCAAGAAACACTGCTCCAACGAACTGGAACGTGAAAATCATCCAAACTTCATAAGCCTCCAGCTTCATCTCCTGTACACTCTTTCTAGACTTACACTGTAGTCTCATTCATTCATTCATTAATATGTAAAAAGCCTCTACAACACAGAGCCGGTGGTCGACAGAATAATGCTCCTCCAGAGATGACCAGGCCCTTGTCCCCAGAACCTTATGTAGCAACAGGGATTTTGTGGACGTGATTAAAGATGTGTCCTGATCTTGAGGTGAGAGATCTCCACTTTAATCACATAAATTCTTAGAATTAAGAGAACCCTTCCCAGCTGTAGTAAGAGAGAAGGATGTGAGGACAGAAAGGTCAGAGCTACAACGGTGTTGGCTTTGGGGGTGCGGGAACAGCCCGGGAGCCGAGAGAGAGGCAGGGGCCCTCCAGAAGCTGGAGAAGTCACGGGAGCAGATTCCCCCTGGAGGTCCAGAGGGAGCACAGCCCGGCCCACACCTTGATTTTGGTGCTATAAGACCCCTGTTGGACTTTGGACCTACAGAACTGCCCAGTAATGAGTTTGTGTTGTTTTAAGCCACTAAATGTGTCGTGATTTGTTCTGGCAGCAGTAGGAACAGTTAAGCACGTGACAGAGCTCACTGTCTGGCAGAGATGACAATGCCCTGAACTGGAGATGGGATCGTCTTAACTCCAGACTTTGCTCCTCTAGGAATTCCTTCCCTGCTGGGACACCTCCTCTGGGAGGTTTCTTCTGATTGCTCTACTAGAAATAATTCTGTGGCAGGATGCTACAGCTGTTGTTCATTTACAATAAATAACGCCAACAATCAATGGTTTGAGGTTTTAAACGATTTCACAAACATTTTGCTCACTGGACGAGGACCTGGGGTCACTAGCTCTAATCCCCCTGGAGCCACAGCTGGACCCAGGGAGCTGGATTCCAGAACTCACGCTTGGAGTTAGTTCAGTAATGCAGTCATCTTTCCCAATCCAGTGAGCAAAATGTGCGCTAAGTCGTTTAAAATGGATCTCAGTCGCGGCTCCTGAGTTGCAGTTTAACTTCTGAGCCTCATTTTTTTTCCCCCAACTGAAACGGGGGCGTAACAACAGGACATTAACCAGCTGGAATCACGCATGCCTAGCACAGAGGGGGAGCACCTCGCGTCTTTCCAGGAACCCCGGAGCGCTGTTTTCAGAGGAAGAAACTGACGCTCCAAGAGGCAGAGCTGCTTTTCTCAAGGTCACCTTGCTAATGAGGCTAGGAATTCCCGCCCCTCCCGCCACGTCTTCCCACGGTTAAGGTTGTGCACGGGACAGCCCCCACTGACAGGGACTCCCCGAGGGGCGGCCCGCCGGCACCGCGCCGGCCGTCTCCGCCACAAGGGGGCGCATCGGGCCGGGCAGGGGAACAAAGGCCCCGGAATCCGGGGCTACGCCGGCGGACACCACCTCTGGGATGGACGGGGCCTCCTCACACCCGGGGCCTCCACCGGATCACGGCGCCCCCGATGCCCGCTCCTACTGCCCCACCTCCGGATGCGAAGACACGCTCTGAGTCCCGCCGCTGCCCGAAGACCGCAGGGCTTCCCGGCTTTTACCACTGCGGGAATGGGCCAGCCGGCCAATCGGGAGGCTCAGAGCGCCTGTGATGTGACGTCACCGGAGGCGAGCCCGACGGAGCCCGCCCCATCCTCCGCCCCGCCCCTCGCCCAGGACCACAAAGTGCGCGTGCGTGCTGAGCTAAAAAAGGCGGGAAAGGGCACGCGGGGTTCCCCAGGGGGCACAGAAGGGCGAGTCCCTCGCAAGGGGACAGGCAGAAGGGGGCAGAGCGACAAAGGCAGCATCGGGACTTCGGAGAGAATGTGAAGAGGTGACTGCGACAGGCAGGCTTGTGGCTGGGCCACAGGGAGCCAAGAGGGGTGTGGAGAGAACAGGGCAGGTGGTGCAAGGGCCGGGTGGCCTGGGGCCCGTCCAGGACAGACGGGCCAGGGAGAGATTCCGGGTCCAGCCCCACCCGGGCCAGGCGTGAGCTGCGAGGGAGGGGTAGAGGGGCCTGGGTGGGATGATGACCCCGTGGTGACAGGGTGGGCCTCAGCCAGTGGGGCCCAGGGGGCACAGCCTCCTGTTCTCACCGCAATTCCGGAGGCCCCAGCCGATTGGCGGAAGGATTGTGGGCTCAGGCTTTGCTGAACCTGGTCTGATGCTCAGGGGTCTCATTCTCCAGGCTCTGGAGCCCAAGGAGGGAAGGTTCTGGGGGTCCCGGGAGCCCAGGGAACCCTGTCTGGGTCTCCAAGGCCCAGGCCCGCTTGTTTAGACGGCTCTTTTGGGAAGCCCTGCAGGGAGGAGGTGTGCAGAGGATTATGGAGGTTCCCCCCCACCGTGGTGCCCCTCACCTGTGCCAGGAAGGTGCCGTGGTGCTGGGGAGGGGGGCCCTGGGCTCTTGGTGGTGCCCCAGGAGAGCATGTGTCCAGGCATCCCTGCAGCTGTGGTCCCCTTGGCCAGGTCCTCTCCCGAGGTGGGGTCCCAGGTCCAGGGCGGGTAATCCTCCTCATCGGCAAGGCCTTGGGGGAAAGGTGGGCAAGGGTGGAGCCCCCCCATCTCAGAGGTCATTATGGCTGCTCCCAATGCCCCTTCTGTAATCTAGAGCAGCTCTGGGTGCACCCACCCCACTGTCCCAGGTACCTGTGCAGGTGAGCCCCACATCCTCTTCGTGGTCACAATTGTGCTGCCCCCACGCCCTGGCAGGGCAGTCGCTCAGGGAGGCCTCACTCCCCTTGCAGTTCACGTCATCGAGCCAGATGGGCCCAGCCCCAGGGCCGTAGTGGGTCTTTCCCACACGAGGCCGGACCTTTCCACAGCCCAGCTCCCAGCAAGTCACGGTGCCATCTCGCAGGTCCCAGTTGTCATCACACACTGTCCCCCAGCGTCCAGCATACCACACTTCCAGCCGGCCAGCACACCGGTTGGGCCCATCAGCCAGACGAACCCGGAATGGGCCTGCTGGTGGAAGGCTCCAGGTCAGGAGGGGTCAGGAGGGGTCAGCCTCCCCCTTCACCATCCCTCCACTCACCTGGTCCCCCAGCGGTGCTCCCATTGGGGGAAGGGGTCAGGTCACTGTCAGGCTCTGGAGAGCCTTCTGCTGGGATCTCAGAGGGCTCTGTGGAGGCCAGAGGGATTTGCTTCATGGTGGCCTCAGAGGTCATTTCTCGGGGGCCTAGGGTGGTCAGGGTGGCCACAGTCTTAGAGGTCTGTTCTCGGGGGGCCCGTGGAGTCCGAGTTGCTGTGGAGTGTAATGTCGGCCTGTGGGGGGCCTCCGTGGTCAGGGCTGTGGTGGTCCTTGAGGTCGGTCTCAGGGGACTCTGGGTGCCTGGGCCCCTGGAGTGTTTGGTGGTGGGTGTCGCTGGGGACTGAGTGGCCGGCTTCTTAGCGGTTTTGGTCACCCACTTCCTGGCTGTCTTGGGCGTTTTCCCTGGGGCCTTGGTAGTGGTTTTCCCGGAAACACCGGGGGTCAGCCTTTCAGAGGGCTTGGTGGCCAGCTCCCCTGGGAGCCAGGCAGCAGGACTTCTACCCAGGCCAGGGGTCCAGCTCCAACTGAAGGGGTCTGAGATGGGGTCCAGGCCGGGGGTCCCTGGGGGGAGGGAGGGGAGGACAAGGAAGACGGCAGATGCGGTGATGCAATGACGTGCAACCAGGCCCCTCCTCTCTCGCATGCCCCATCACGTCCCATTCATTCATGGCACAGACACTCACTGAGCATCTGCCGGACCCAAGCAGCACGCCAGAGCCTGGGGACCCTTTGCCAGCCAAACCCAACACCATCCGGCAGCCTTGGCACTTAGAGTCATGATGAGGCGGACCCCTTGCCCCTCCCATGCCCGACCCGTCCTCTCCAGCTCCCCGGCTGCACCCTCTCCTCCTGCACCTCCTGGGGGTGCTCCCTTACTCCCAGTCCAGCACTCACCACCTGTCAGAAAGGCACCAGGTCTGACAGGCCACCCCCCAGCTTGAACCCTGTGTGGCTCCCGTGGCCCTCAGGAGGAGAGGGGAAGGGGACAGGCCTCAGCTTTGGGCGGAATGGGTGAGTGTCCTTGGGCCAGCGCTTGCCCTCATGTGTGTCTGAGCAGCACCTATGCAGGAAGGGTCCACCTTGCCCCCCAGAGCCCGGGGCTGATCTCTAAGCCCTTGGGAAACCCTGCCTGATGGGCGTGTTTCCCAGGGGGCCCCCAGCACCACCCAGATAGTGCAACAGTGTGACTTATGGACAGCCAGGAGGCAGCCAGCCGCATCTCGTGACCACGCCTCCCTCGCTGGCAGCGCCTCACGTGGTTCATCACACATCGTTGCTGCACCTCTTTCCTCTGCTGATTTTAATCTGTGTCCTTTCACTGCGATAAACCATAATCCTGAGTAGGACGGCTTTTCTGATTTGTTGTGAGTCCTTCTCATAAAAGTATAGAAGCTGAGGGTGGTTTTGGGGACCTCCCAAATCATATGGGGTTACACAGGCCGGCAACGACCTGTCGGGGTGTCTCCCCCTCTCCGTGAGCCATGAGCCTCTGGAAGGCCAGGTTCATTGCCACGTGAGCCTGGCACTGCTCCATGTCCGGCACTCAGTAAACGTGGCTCATGAACAACAGACACAACTGGGCTGGCCCTCGCTTTGGCCTCTCTCCGTCTCCCAGCATTCCTACATCCACTTCCTTCCTCCTGGGGAGGATAAGGCTCCCCTCTGTGTGGGAGGCTTTCTTGATTCTTGGGAAGAGGAGGAAGGGAAAGAATCCCAGTTCTGACACTCAGCTGCCATGTGACCTTAGGCAAGTCACTTACCTCTCTGTGCCCAGCATCTTCTTCAGTCAAACGGGCATTACATCCCTGGATTTACCATGGGGTGTGAATTCAGTCTCATGTGTGACAACAGCCAGCACAGGGCTGGGCTTTAGAGCCAGAGGCTCAGCAGATGTCATGCAGATGCTGGTTCCCGCTCCCTCC
Source organism: Manis javanica (assembly GCF_040802235.1). NCBI lineage: Eukaryota > Metazoa > Chordata > Mammalia > Pholidota > Manidae > Manis > Manis javanica. The sequence continues at coordinate 2,560,573 of NC_133172.1, forward strand.
TCCAGGAAGCCCTCCCAGATCCAGTGGACCGCTAGAGCCTGCTTACCAGTGCAGGTGATGCCAACGTCCTCATTGTGAGCACAGTTGTGTTTCCCCCAGGGAGCAGCAGGGCAGTCGGAGAGCGAAGCCTCAGACCCCATGCACCCCACGTCGTCCAGCCAGATAGGGCCAGCGCCCCAGCCGAAGCGGCCAGCCACAGGGTCTGGCTGCTGAGGTGCCCCGCAGCCCAGCTCCCGGCAGACCACGGCCGAGTCCCGCAAGTCCCAGTTGTCGTCACACACCGTCCCCCAGCGCCCGCCATGCCATACCTCCAGCCGGCCTGAGCACCTGCTGGGCCCGGCCACCAGGCGCAGCTGGGGGGCCCCTGGGATGGAAGAGACCAGGGGAATTAGAGCGTTGGGGAAGCCATCTGGCCCTGTGCCTTCCTCCACCTTCCCCACCTTTCCTCCATTCATCCACCCATCTGGCCATTGGGGCTTCCCAAACGCATCCCTCCTCCCATCCCGGATGCCAGCACAGACTGGACTGGAGCGGAGGTGTTGTCCACCCCGGGCACTGGGGACAGGGTCAGGCCCAGTCTGGTGGTTCCTCGAAAAGCTAAACATAGAATTACTGTATGATCCAGAAATTCCACTCCTGGGGATATTCCCAAAATAAAGTGAAAACAGGTGTTCAAACAGATCCTTGGACACCAGTGTTCAGAGCAGCGGCCAAAGGATGGAAACAGCCTGCCTGTCCATGGGTGGGTGAAGGGACACGCAAAATGAGGTCTGCATGGGAGATGAAGTATTATTCAGCCTTGAAAAGGATGGAGGTTCTGACACATCCCATACTGCCACACGGATGAAGGGGACAGCATTGAGCTCACGGACACAAGCCAGTCCCCAAGCGACAGCTAGCGTGCAATGCCACTGACACGAGGTCCCCGAGTCAGACTCAGGGAGGGTGGTGGCTGGGGGTGTGGCCTCTGAGGGCCTGGGGGTGGAGCCTGACCACCCACGGCATGGAGGGGCTGTGGGTGTGACCACTGAGGACACGGTACATGGCACAGCCCTGTCACACCTGCGCCAGTAAAGGGAAAGCGGCCTCCGGCGGAGAACAGGCTCCCACCTTTCCCAGCCTCTGCCAGCCCTGCGGGAACAGCTTCAGCCATCACGCCCTATTTCTTTGGGAAGCAGAATAATCATGGACTAGTGTTCTGTACTCCTGATGCTCTGACATGTTGGGGCTGTGCTGACCCTGGAGCGCCCGCCCTTCCCAGGCTAGCCACCCCCAGGGACAGGAGCCTCCGGGAGCACGCCTCTGACAAGCAAGCCAGCCAAAGCAGAGCTCACACACACTTCCTCCGTGGGCCCCTCACACGGCCCTCACCAGCCCAGGGTGGGTGCTGGACGCCCAGAAGCAGCCCCCTCACCCCAGAGCCTGCTGAGATGGTTCAAACCAGTGACCCTCAGCCTGCTTGCCCCACCTTGCCCGTCCTTCCCAGGGACCCCACAGTCCAGGCCCCGGCCCACATTTCCCCTCCCTCTGCCTCCAGACTGACCCTGGGCTGCCCCAGGGGCCCTGAGAGGTGAGGTGCACCCCTCCTCTCGGGAACTGTGACAAATCAAGGGCCACCATCCCCTGGCCTGCTGGCCTCCCCTCACTGAATGATAACAAAGCCTGTTTTCTAAAACGACAGCCATCGTGGGTCCGGTCCCTTCAGTATATGTGAGGAGGAGTCAGCCTTCAAGAACCGTTATGAGTCTCAAGTCGGCCAAGCTTGAACCAGCACAGGCCCTGCCAGGTGCCGGCTCTGAGCTCCCCAATGCCATCCTTCTCCCTGTCCCCAAAGAGACAGTGTGGGCAGGGAGCAAGGGCCCTGGGGGCTGGCTGGGGACAGGGAACAGCAGTTGGAGCCTGCTTCCTTGGGGAGCAGAGCACACTCACCCACTTCTGGTCCCAGCTCCCGAGGGGCCACAGGGGAGGTGGGGGGAAGTGAGCCGTCTGCGGTCTGCGGGGTCGGGCTTGCCGTGGGGGCCGCGGCCTGGGATGATGCCTCCCTGGGCAGGGAGCTGTCACTGTCCACCGCTGGGGCCGTGGGAGGGACATACCCGAGGGGCATGCCTGGGGAAGGGAAAGAGGCAGTCAGGACCCCACATCCTCCGTCCCAGGGCCCCAACGCAGGCCAAGGTTTCAGGGATGGGGGGCTGGTCAGGCAAGGGGGCAGAGGGGATGGAGGGAGGGCAGGCGTGTGGGGTATGCATCAGGAAGCCACACAGGACCCCCCCACCTGCACACCTGCCGCAGCCCCTCACCGTCACACACAGCACCAGCGTCCTCCCGGTGGTGACAGTCGTGCTGGCCCCAGTGCCGTGAGGGGCAGAATCGCAAGGTGGTCTCGTTTCCCCGACAGCGAAGGTCATCCAGGAGGATGGGTCCGGCCCCCTCCCCAAAGAAGGCGCCCCCAGGGGCAGCCAGTGCGCCCCCACAGCCCAGCTCCCGGCAGGCCACGGTCGCATCCCGCAGGTCCCAGCCATCGTCACACACGGAGCCCCAGCGCCCGCCGTGCCACACCTCCAGCCGGCCGGCACACCCGTGGGGGCCATCAGCCAGGCGCAGCCGGGGGGCCAGGCCTGCACATGGGGAGAGGGGAGACCAGAGAGATGGGGACTGGTGGGTAAGCAGGTGTGGGCCGTGAGCAGGAGCCCAGGGCGGGCAGGGCACTGGCTGGTTGTGGGGTGGGTGGTGGTGGAAAACCATCTTGTTTGCAACTGAGAAAAAGGCTCTGAGATAGGAAGTCCCTCACCCAGAGCCCGGCAGCCCACGGCTCTGCCTCCCCACGGCCAGCGCAGGGGACAGCAGCCCTGCCATCCGCTGCCACCTCTCCAGCCTGGCTCCCCAGCCACTGTCCCAGGGCCAGACAGCAGGGGACAGGCCATTCTCCGGGGTGGGGGCCATCCTGCGTGCAGTGGGATGGCCTGAAGCACCCCTGGGCCCCCCTTCCAGATGCAAGCAGCACCCACAGAACGGGACCCACAAAACCGTCTACAGACTCAGCCCAACGTCCCTGGGGGCTGGAGGGAGAGCTGCCCCCAGGTGAGAACCACCAACCCAGATGTCAGCCTCCTGCTGGCTGGGGACACGTTTGTGTCGAGTCTGTCTGGGGTAAGGGTGTCACCGTCGGGGACGTGGGGTCTATCTCTACCCCAAGGTGGGGGTCCCAGTCAGCACTCCAGGAGAGAACACACCACTGCCAGGCGGACAGGCCCCCAGGAGGAGAAGCGCCCTTCCGGGCGCTGCTGGCAGCTAGGAGGTCCAGGCGCCAGGCCCTCACCTCAACAGGGCTTGCCACAGGCCTCAAGCCTCCCCAGCAGCAGGGCCCTCCCCGGAGTCTCCACTCACCTCTCCTGAGTGGGGCTCCAGAGGCCCCCTTGTGCCCCCGTGTGCTTCCCACCCAGGCACACAGAGGGCCGCTCCCGCCCCACCTGTTCTGCGGGTCTCTGCCCACTGCGCCCTGGGAGGGACTGGGGGACCAGCTTCTCTTCCCCTGGGCACTGACTTCAGGTTCTCCCGCCCCTGCCTGGGCGACTCTGCCCCCCGGAGACCCCGTAGGCTCCCACTTCACCCGCAGCCCCACAGCCACCGCCCTGCAGCCACAGCGCCCACCCACCCTGGGGCAGCTGCGCTCTGCGCCTCTTGGGCGGAAGGAGGCGGTGGCCTGAGAGGCTCACGGACCAGCCGAGCCCTGCACAGCTCCTGGGGGTGGGAACCTACCTGTGCAAACCAGCCCGGCATCCTCACTGTGGTCACAGTTGCTCCGGCCCCAGGGACTTCGGGGACAGTCCCGCAGGGCTTGCTCTCCGCCGCCACACCCCACGTCATCCATCCACACAGGCCCCGAGCCTGGCCCAAATCTGGCCCCTCCGGGGGCAGCCAGCGCACCCCCACAGCCCAGCTCCCGGCAGGCCACGGCCGCATCCCGCAGGTCCCAGCCATCGTCACACACGGTGCCCCAGCGCCCGCCGTGCCACACCTCCAGCCGGCCTGCGCAGCCGTGGGGGCCCGAGACCAGGCGTAGCCGCTCTGGGGGGACGATGAACGCCTTGAGTGAGGCAACGTGGGGTAAGCAATTTAAACACCCCCGTGTCCATCTGGGTAAACTGAGGCCCGGGACAGCGGTCTTAGGTCTGCTTGTGAGCTGGTCCGTTAAGGGGAGAGCCAGGATCTGAGGGGCGGGCAGCGTGGGTCCCGGGCCTCCTGACTTGGGGTGGGGCAGGGAGACGGGGGGCTAACTGAGCCCCCAAGAATGCAGCCACACTGGAGCCAAGCCATGGCCACAAGTTAAAAGGAGGGCACCTGGGGGTCCCCAGTTTGGTCCGGGCCGGCCTAGGGTCCCACCCCATCCAGACTTGCAGAGGGGCCCACAGGGGACTTACCCTGGCGGGCGGCTCCAGCTGTTAGTATGGGGCCCCGGGTGGACTTTGGCTGCTTGGGCGGCCGGGGGCTCTTCTTCCGGGAGCCATTCTGGGGGCGAGTGGCTGGGAGAGAAGGCAGCAGAGGGGGTGAGGGCTGCTCGGTCCTCCTCCCACCTGGACAGCCGAGCCACAGCTCCTGAGGGCCCCTGAGGGTCTGAGCAGCATGACAGGGCCTCCGGGTGGAGAGCGAGATGGGTGGGGAACCTGTCCGTCTCCTAGGAGTGTGGACGGCCCCCCACCCCCGCGACAGCGGAAGAAGGAGGGAGCGAAGGGGCTCACCGTGCATGGCTGGGGGCTCCTCAGAGCTGGCACTCAGCTCCCCAGTGAGCCCCGGCCAGGGGTCCCCATCCAGGACTGAAGGGGGTTCCCTGTCCCTGGAACCGGCCACACGCTGAGCTGTGGGACAACACAGAAGCTGGGGGGCCCGAGAGGCCAGCGCTGGGACCCCCGGGTGCAGAGGAAAACTTGGTTTTGGAGGGGTATCAGGGTGTCTGGACGTCTAGGCCCCCAGAGTTGCTGGGCTGAGGATGGGGGTCCCTGGGTCGTCTGTGAGGGAGGCCTCCCGGGAGGGTAGGAGGCCCCTCACCTGCGCACACGACGCCAGCGTCCTCCTCGTGGGAGCAGATGTGAGCCTTCCAGCCGCGGTGGGGGCAGAGGTTCAGCCGCCCCTCGCCGCCCCGGCAGGCCAGCTCGGTCAGCCACACAGGCCCCACCCCCTCCCCGAAGAAGGCGCCCCCAGGCGCGGCCAGCGCGCCCCCGCAGCCCAGCTCCCGGCAGGCCACGGCCGCGTCCCGCAGGTCCCAGCCGTCGTCGCACACGGTGCCCCAGCGCCCGCCGTGCCACACCTCCAGCCGGCCGGCACACCCGTGGGGGCCGTCAGTCAGACGCAGCCGTTCTGCGGGCACGGAGGAAAGACTCTGATACTCCAAGCCCCTGGAGTTGGGGGAGGGACAGGCTGGGGTCTGCCCCATGGGGCGTGGCCGGCCGGCCGGCCATCATGAATGCTGCTGGGGACCCTGGCCCCTGGGCGCTGACACGAACCCCGCAGGAAGCAGGGGGCTGCCTGCTCGGTGGTCCCGGACAGAGCAGTGCCCGAGGTCACAGACAGATGGGGTGGTGGCCAGGGTCCCAGGGGAGGGTGAGGCCAGGCATCGGGTGGGTTTGAGCTGGACAAGGCCACAGAGGAGTGTTTGGGGCTACTTACCAACAGCCTGGATCCCCATCAGAGCCACTAGAAGGGAGGTTGTGGGATGGGACACAGTGAGAGGTGGCCCGAGCAAGTCCCTTCTCCAGCACAGGCCCCTTGTCTTGGATCCCTGACATACACACACTCCTCCTTGTCTTGGATCCCCAATACACACACACACACACACACACACACACACACACACACACACTCACTCACTCACTCACTCACTCACTCACTCACTCACTCACTCACTCCTCACACCTCTGAGCCAGAAACCCCACCTCTGGGAAGCAGGACTCTAGGCCAAGGGCCAGGCAAGACTGAGGTCCCTGACATAGGCGGGCGGGGCCCCAAGACGTCTCAGGTCAGGGCTGGGGGCCAGACCCTGTGCTCCCCCAGACGTCTGGTTAAACAGCGAATGGTGTGTGGCCTGACACAGAGAGTCAGGGCTGGGGTGAGGAGCAGGTAGGTCTCTGGGGGCTGCTATGGGTTGCACTGGGGTGCAGAAGGCTGGGTCCCTGGGGGGTCAAGCAGGGAGACCCAGATGTCCTGTTCTCCAGGCACCAAGGAAGTCTCAGTGGTTCAAGTGGACTAGCTCAGGGTCAGAGGGTGGGGCCCGAGTCCCCAAGGAGAAGGGGTCACTCACCAAGGAGGCAGGCCAAGCCCCTCATGTTTGCAGATTCCAGGGCAGGGACTGGGCGAAAGGGGACGCAAGCAGGAGAGGGGAGGAGGTGTTCGAGGCCACCGCACCACTGGAGGGCGGGCGCGAGGGAAGCGCCTGCCGGAGGCGCCCTGGACCCAGGGAGGGGCAGGCAGGAGCTGGACGCTTTGCCAGGAGGAAGAGAGGCTGCCTGCCCAGGAGGCAGCAAGGGACCGGAGGGGGGCGGGGAGGGGGCTGGCCAGCGGCTGAGGCCTGGGGAAGCGGGGAGTGGTGGGCAGGAGGGAGGGTGTCTAACTGCAAACACCCACACAGGGCGGCCAGGCACGCCCGTGCTTAGAGACGCACAGGGGGACAGCAGGCTGCAGGGGAGGGACCAGACGGGTGGGTGAGGGGGGAGGATGCAAGAGTGGGGTGCCACCCACCTGCCTCCTCTCGTTAACCAGGGAGGGGGGCCCCAGGGTGGATTCAAATCAGCCGCCAGGGTTAGGGACCCGGCACAACTGGGGCTCCCATTCAGCAGCAAGAGGGCTTGCAGCCAGATACCAGGAAGGACTTCCCGGATTGGGAAAGGAGACACATTCCCCCAGCTCCCCTGGTGGGGCCGAATGTAGTCACCAGGCCCCCAGCTGAGGGAGGGTGAATTTCCATGTCCCCATGGTGAACTGGGGTGGGGGACAGAAGGACCAAGGGTCGAGATTTTGGGGGGAGAGGAGTCTCTTCCCCCACCCCACCCACACACACACTTGCACACTCACACTCACCCTGCACCAGACAGCTGTGAGGAGGAAAAAATTCTGTAATGGGGACCGTGAGTCAGAGAGCTGGCAAGGAGTGGAAATGCATGAGCTCATCGCTCCCCTTCTCCTGGTCCAGCACCCCCACCAATTAATGTCAACTCAGGGAAGAAGCCAGATGGGGTGGGGGGGTGGTTTCAAGACTGGAAAAGACATCAGAGAGAGGGAGTTGGCACACAGCAGTTTCAGGCTTTATTAACAATCATGAGTAAAAAATCAGATGGGTCTGGCCACAGAACCTCTGGGGGCACCTTCCCTGGTCTGGCCTGGGCAGCTCTGTGCCCATGCCCTCCTCACCACCCCATGGCTGTGGGGGGCGCTTGTCCCCATTTTGGGGACCTAAGCTGGGGGTGGGCATGCTTGCCCGGCCTCCTCTCCTCTCCCTGCATCTCTCCCAGATCCGAAGCACAGATGGGCCAGTGAGATTTCTCAGTGCAGACAGAATCTGAGGGAGGGGTTTGGACAGACTGACCTCTCTGAAAAGTTCAAACAATATGGACAGGCATCAGGCTGCAGTGGGGCCTCCTGCCCTCTGCGGGTCTAGGTTTCTGGGCCCTAAGTGGGCCAGGGGTTCTCGGAGGGAGGCTGTGAAGGCGCCTGCACACAGTAGGTGCTCGCTAAGCGTGGGTTTCCCTCCCCACCCTGGGTCTGGGGTCACAGGTCCTTGCTGAACTCCCTCACCAGTGCACAGCCCATGCAGCCCCAGCTCCCCACAGCCTGGTAGCCACAGCCTTCCAGCATCCCTGCCATGCCCCAAGAGGCCACAGACACAGGGACCACCAGCCTCACATGGGGCTCCCCCATGCCTCCTGCCCAAGCTTGTGCCTGGGATTCAGCAAAAGCCAGCAGCCGCCTGCCCACGCCTCTGCGGCGGTGCCAGCGAGAAACAGAGAGGCGGGACACTCGGGCTCCGTCCCCAGCACTGGAGCCTGGGGCCAAGGCCAGGACCCCGCACACATCCCCGGGGCCTTGTACTGCCACCCAGGGGCCCCCCAGGCCTCCCGGGGGAGGCAGCGAGCCCCACCGGGCCCGCAGGCCTAGCTTCATGGCTGCCACAGCCAGGAACACAGGCAGGAGGAGGGCCAGGGCGAAGGAGGCCAGGACGAAGCGCAGGCCACTGCTGACTGCTGCCAGGAGAAGCAGGGCCGGCGGCCGCGTCAGTGCATGAAGGGCCACGCGGTTCTCTGTGTCCTTCACACCAGCCTGTGGGCAGGATGGGCAGTCAGGATGGGGAGCCTCAGTCTTCCATCATACTAGGGCCCCATGGGCACCAGGGACAATGAGAGGGGCAGACCAGCTGCGGCGGGAGCTCCCAAATAAGAAAGGAAGGCACTGTGATGGGCTGGAGACGGGGCGGGGGGTGCGGGTGCAGGGGCAGGCACTGCATCTGCTCTAGGCACCCTGAGCCTGCTGTGCAGTCACTCAGTTCTGAGGGGAGGTGCACAGGAACGAGGCACCAAGGATGGCGGAGGCCAGAACAGGACAGAGACTGCTGCAGGCCACAGTGGGGGCGCCTCTGGACCACAGGAGCTGGGGCTGCCCCCCCGCCCCAGGACTCTGCTTGCAAGGGCTTGGGGTAGCAGGCAAGGTCAGCTCTCAGGTGGGCTGGCGCAGGGCAGGCTGAAGTGGGGAGACAGGCAGAGAATTGGTGATGCGTTCGGCCCACAGTCCTCCAGCTGCTGCAACCTTCCTGACCCCAGGGGTAGGAGGGAAGCACTAGGGAGAGAAGGCACCAAGCCAGGAGTAAGTCGCTCAGGAGGAAAAGGCAGGTGGCTGAGCCCTCGACAAGCCCCTGCACCCCCAGATGCACTGCGGCCCCTCCCTGCTTCTCACCTTCAGCATCTCCAGCACCAGGGGTTTCTCATCTTCCCGCATCTCCCGCACCGACAGGTGGCCGGGGGCCATGGCAGCCCCCGGGCTCCCACGCCCCCGAGGAGCAGGCCTGTACCTGGCGAAAAGGAGGTCACCGTCAGGAGGGCGCCCCTCGTGCCCGAAGCGCCCAGGCGTGGGGGCCAGCTGCAGCATGTCTCAGATAAGGACCCTGAGGGCGCTCCGGGCCTCCAAGCGCGGTCCGAGGCAGTCCCTCTACGTAGCCAGCTTTCCCGCCTCCCGGGAGGCCCCCGCGCGTCCGTGGACGCCGACACCATGCGCTAGGGGGTCCCTCCCAGAAGCCCTGGGGGTCGACCAAGCTGCCCCGCGGCCAGGGGACCAGCTCCTGGCCCTGGCCCGGCACCACCAGCCCCGCCCCGGTCGCCCCGCCCCAGCGAGGAGCTGCATGCACCTCCGCGGGTGCCTCGGTCCTGGGACTAGGAGTGGGAGCAGCAGGGTCGCGGAGGGGTCGCCGGCGGAAGTGACGTAGACTCGCGTGCGGAGGGGGCGGGACCTGCCTTCGGCCTTAGCTGCTGTTGCCAGGCTTCCTGGCGCGGGTGGGGGAGGGGCTGGGCGTGGGCGATGGAGGGACCCGGGCCGGCGGGGACCCTTCCGGGTGGGGTGCAGAACGCGAGCAGACGACGGCCGGGCGAGGGAGGACTTACCTGGCCGCCGGGGGAAGCGCCAGCCTGCACTCTCCCTGGTTGCTAAGCAACCTGAGCGCCCGCGGGGCGGTGAGGGAAGCCCAGCAATTCCCATTGGCGCCGGGTTTCGCGAGAGGGCCGCGTCAGCATCCTGGGCCCACTAGCTCCCAAACTCCCCCACCGCACCGACCTCCACCCCAACCCACCCGTCAACCCGTGACTTTCAGGATAAGCATTTTCCAGACGAGGGGAGGGGCGGGGTGACTTACAGTGAACAAGTGGCGGAGCCGGGATTCTAGATTTCAGCAACTCGCCACTAGGGTAACCCCTGCTTCCCTTCCTTTAGGGACAGTGTCCCACATATAAGTGGTTGGCCCAAAGACGCAAACCAAGTCACCGGGGCGCCAGAAAGCAAGACTCCAGCCTCCCAAGCAGTGGTGATGACCATGACATTGCCCCTCCGCAGCCCCCACCCCAAGAAAACAAAACACAGAAAAAGAGCTTCTGGTCTTTATTAGCAAGAGCGGCCTGCAGCTCACCTCCCCCAGCACCGCCACAGCAGTGAATCGGGGTCTGGGTGGGACAGGAAGAGGTATCAGCGCTGCTACTCAAAACGTGTGCACAAGCTGGACGGCCGGCAGAGTCTGGACAATCTGGATGGAGGGCAGGCCCTGCGGGGTCATGCTCCCAGGCGCGGCTCCTGCGGGGACCACTTGCACCATCTGGGAAGTGGGAGCTGAGGGGATGCCTGCAGAGACAGAAGCTGGTGGCGGTGGGGCCAGCAGCTGCAGCGTGGTGGCACCTCCCCCAACGCTGCTGTTCTCCAACAACTCTGCGGCCGGGGCACTGCGGATGATAAGTAGTTTCTGTCCCTGCGGGCCTGGGGCCGGTGGCTCGGCCAGCCCCGTGGGGAGAGTCTCAACCTCCTGCACACACAACTGGGTCTGCTCCCCATCGGCCCCACTCAGCACCAGGACGCTCTGCAACCCCTCATCCGTCTGCAGTGTCTCAAAGAGCACGTCCTGGACCACACCGGTGCTGGCCTCACCATCACTGGGCTCCCCGGTACCCGGGCCGGCCAGCAACTCCTCAGCTGCCCCACTCTGAACCACCAATAGGTTAGGAGCCTCAGCGGTCACAGCTCCCCCACCGGCATTGGACAGCTGGCTTGCCACTGGCTGCAGCTGCACCGTGGTCACCTCCTGGGCCGGCTGGAGCTGGACGGCGGTCACTTCCGGTACTGGCCGGAGGGGCTGGAGCTGGACCCCACTCAATTCCTGTGACCCTGCCTCCCCACCACCCACATTCTGCAGAACTATGAGGCTCTGCGCTCCCGCACTGGCCCCGGCGTTGGCGCCCCCCTGCACTCCCAGCCCTGCAGGGCCTGGCAACCAGACTACGCCAGACCCCTGCGCTGCTTTCCCCACAGCCCGTGGGCCCTGCCTTGCACAGCTGCCCCCGCCACTAGTACCGGAAGGGGGCAGCAGGATGAGCTTGGCGGGAGCCGGCGGAGGTGGGGGCGTAGGGGGTTGGACGCTGCTGGGGATGAGCTGGAGGCCCTGGGCAGTCTGCACCAGGAGAAACGTCTGGGAGTTGGGGACCCCGAGGCCTGGGGGTGGAACCTGGGCCGGGCCCCCTGCCACCTCCAGGGAGAGTGTGGCCTGGAGGTGGGGGAGGACGTGGACATCTTGGGTGGCAGGAGGAGCCGGGGCAGCAGCCAGCGGGGCCGGGGGCTGGGGGCCGGCGGCAGGAGCCCTGGAGCTGGCAGCCGAGCTGGCCGAGGCGTGCGTCCTCAGGTGCCGCTGCAGGTAAGCAGCCATGACGAAGCTACGGCCGCAGATAGGGCAGGCAAAGGGGCGCTCCGCCGAGTGGGTGCGCTGGTGCAGCAGCAGGTTGGAGGAGTGCGTGAAGGTCTTGGGACAGAGCGGGCAGCGGAAGGGCCGCTCGCCGGTGTGCACACGCTGGTGCTGCCGCAGGTTGGAGGTCTGCGCAAAACTCTTGCCACAGACGCCGCAGGCGTGGGGACGCTCGCCAGTGTGCACGTGCCGGTGGCGCCGCAGGCACGACGTGTTACGGAAGGCCTTGCCGCACTCCCCGCAGGCATAGGGCCGCTCACCGGAGTGCAATCGCAGGTGGTACTGGTAGTGTGATGACCATTTGAAGGTCAGGCCGCACTGGCCGCAGGTGAAGGCCCGCAGGCCCGTGTGCACACGCTGATGGATGGCCAGCAGGGACGAGCGTTTGAAGGCCTTGCCGCACTCGCCACACTGGTAGGGCCGCTCGCCAGTATGGTCCCGCAGGTGATAGCGCAGCCCCGAGGAGCCCTTGAAGGCCTTGCCGCACTCAGCGCATTTGTAGGGTCGCTCTGCAGAGGCCGGCGCTGGTGTGGGCGTTGGCGCGGCAGGGGCGGCGGGGGCCAGCGGCTCCTGGGGGCAGGTGACCTCGGCGGCCTCGGCCTGGGGGGGTGGGCGCCCGGCCGCTGCCTCTTCCACGTGGCACTGCTGGTGCGCCAGGAGGCTGGCCAGCTGCGGGAAGGCGCCATCACAGCTGCCGCAGCGGTATGCCTGCCCACCTGCCGCCCCGTGGCTGTGCTGGTGGCGGGAGAGACCGGCCACTGTCCGGAAGGACTTTCCGCAGGGGAGGCAGGCAAAGCCGGGGCCCGCGGCGGTGGCGGCGGCAGGAGGGGGCTGCGGCAGGGGGCATGGTGGGGACAGCGCAGGCGGCGGGGCAGGCTCAGCCTGGGGCGCCTGGGCGGGTGCGTCCTGTGGGGCGGGCGCCGCTTCGGGCCTGGGGCAGGGCTGGTGCTCCAATAGCAGCTCCTCGCTGCCGAAGCCAAGCTCGCAGCCGTCGCAGCGGTACACCAGCTCCACGGTGGTCTCGGCCGCCGCCAGGAAGAGCTCCGGTACCACCGGCGGGGGCGCAGGCGGCGGGGGCGCGGGCGGGCTGGGGGCCTGGAGGTGGCGCTGTAGGTATGCGTCCGAGACCAAGACTTTCGCGGCGGGCTCTCGCGGCGGCGGTGCGGAGGCGGCGCCGTGGGTGCGCTGGTGCAGCAGCAGGTTGGAGGAGTGCGTGAAGGTCTTGGGGCAGAGCGGGCAGCGGAAGGGCCGCTCGCCGGTGTGCACGCGCTGGTGCTGCCTCAGGTTGGTGCTCTGCGTGAAGCTCTTGCCGCAGACGCCGCAGGTGTAGGGCCGCTCGCCCGTGTGCACGTGCCGGTGGCGCCGCAGGCTGGACGAGTTCTTAAAGGCCTTGGGGCAGTCTGGGCACGGGTAGGGCCGCTCGCCCGTGTGCTGCCGCAAGTGGTACTGGTAGTGCGACGACCACTTGAAGGCCAGGCCGCACTGGCCGCAGGTGAAGGCCCGCAGGCCCGTGTGCACGCTGCGGTGGATCTGCAGCAACGAGGAGCGCTTGAAGGCCTTGGGGCAGTCGGGGCACTGGTAGGGCCGCTCGCCCGTGTGGCCCCGCTGGTGGTAGAGCAGGGCAGAGGAGCCCTTGAAGGCCTTGGGGCAGTCGGGGCACTTGTAGGGCCGCTCACCCGTGTGCGTGCGTTGGTGGTGCAGGAGCCGGGAGGACCACCGGAACGACTTGCCACACTCCCCACACTCGTACTGGGCTGCAGGGGTGGGGGCTGTGGGGCCTGGCTTCTCCGCTGACCCCTCGGCGCTAGAGGCGGGCGCCATGTCCGCGTGGGAGCCGACCATCACACCTGGCGGGGGATTCTGGGTCAGGGGAGGGTGGCCATCACCCCACCTCTACCCACACCCAACCATCGCAACCACGGCCCACAAGCCTCCTTTTAAGAGGCAGGGGCCGCCTCCCCAGCCCACCCCTGTTGCCGGGAAATCTTTTTTAGGATTAGGGACTCCAGTGGTCCTGGTCGGCCGCTATGCAAGGTTTTAGGTGGTGAAACAGACACTTCTGGCAAAGCGGGATGGGTCTGTCTCCAACTTAGGACGCCAGCTTCTTCTCTGGGAGGCTGACAGGCCTTAGGCGGCTGGGTGCCGTCTTTAGGAGGCCACGCACTGCCTTCGGGACTATGCTCACTTCTACAGATAGGCAGCGTCCCTGAGGAAGGCCAGGGTCCACCCTGGCTTCCCACCTCCGACCCCTCTCCCTCTAAACACCTCATCCTCTGCCCTCCCTGTGCACCGGCTCCCATCACCACACTCTGAACCCTGTCACTATGACTACAGCCCCTGAAAGATCCCCCACTCCACCAGCAGCCAGTCTGCCCACCACTGCCTCCAGGGACCGGAATCTGAAATCCTTAGGCTCCACGCGATCCCCCATCCACTGACCCTGCCAGCCCCACCCACTCCTCCCCCATCCCTACCCCACTTCCCTGTATCCCTCATGATGAATGCCACTGGCCACCACTGGGCCTCGGTCCCGCTTTGCATTCACACCACGAGTCTCAAAACTCCCTCCCCATGGCCCTGCACTGCTCACACTGCATTTCTCTGGTCCATTCACTCCCCCGTGGGATACTTGCATATTTCTTCCTCCTCAAAGCTCTCTCCTTTCCTCTCCTGCACTTAGCAGGTGACCCTGCCATTGGTCTTGTCACTGAGAAAAAAGTGATCAGAAGAGAATGTTCCCAGATTCCAACCACTGCACCAGTGGTTCTCAACCTGAGCAATCAAGTCGCCCTCGCCCCCCAACACACACTGCATTCCCACCCCAGGGGACACCTAGCCATGCCTGAAGACTGTTCTGGTTGTCAGGTGGCGACTGGAGGGGCAGGTGCTCCTGGCATCTACTGGAGGAGCCCAGGGAAGGTGCTCAGCATCCTACATGCACAGGACGGCCCATCCCCAAAGAAAGAACTGGTCCAAAACAGCAGTAGTGCTGGGCTGGGAAGCCCTGCACTGACCCTCCCACGTGCTGCCTGCCCCTCTGCAGCAAAGCCACTTGAAAGTACCCTCAATACAGGCTCTTCCCCAGCACAAGCCCTGCCAGTCTGATCTGACCCCCCTCCATTCACTCCACTCGTGGCCTCTCTGGTGCTAAATCCTGTGGTCTCTGCTCGCTGCACAATGGATCCCTCTCTCTGTAACCCACTCCCCTTGGCTTCCAGGTGCCACCCTCTTCACTTGCCAGCCCTTCTCAGTGTGGGTGTTGGGTCCCCCTCATCCCCCTGACTTGTGATGTGGGAGAGCCCTGGTCCTCTCCCTCACCCAAGCTCTGTCACTGGGAGCCCTGCCCTCTCTAGTGGCGTCACAGTCTATAAACGGGATGGTCCGTTACCTTGCACTGCTCAGTGCCTCTCCTTTGCACTCCAAACCCTAGGCTATTTGGACGCCTAACAGACACCCCAAGTTAACATGCCCAAAACCCAACCCCAGGCTTCTCTGATGCCCTCCTCTGCACCACCCCCTCCCCAAACAGCCCTCCTTTATCACAGTCTTCTCCATCCCTGAAAACAGCTCTATTCTTCCTCAGGCCAAAAGCTGCAGGGCCTTCTCGCCTCCTCTTTCTCTCACTCTGTGACCACTCCCACAGCCAGTGCCCCTGTTCCAGCAGGAACATGCCTGCAATCCGCCACTTTTCACCAGGTCTCCTTCCCACCTTTGTCCAGGGCACAGTGTCCCCTCCTGGCAGCTGCCACAGCCTCCCGCCAGATGGGCCTGCTGCCATCTTACTCTTCCCACCCTGCTATGCTCCCAACACGGAGGCTGAAGCAAACCTACCAGATGCCCTCCTGCTCCCATTTCAGATCAGAAGACAAACCCCTGACAAGAGCCTACAAGTTCCCATGGTGCTGTGGCCAGCTGTCCTCCTGCTGGCCGCTTGAACCTCACACCATCTAGTCCCAACCTGGCTAGGCATGCCCACCCCACCTGGGGCACTCAGACGGGCCCCTGCCTGGCACCCCCTTCCCTCCGACGTCCACCTTCACCTGCAACCTTAAATCTGCAACCCTTTCCAACACTCCTCACTCTCTTTCTCAGCCTAATTTTTTTTTTTTGCATAGTGCTTATCACCTTCTAACGTACTTTATCATCAGGGTCCCCAGCCTCTGCATTGTTGAGATCTGGGGCTAGCCCATTGATTGCACTGGAGGATGTTTGGCCACATCCCTGGCCTCGACCCACTAAATGCCAGTGCCACCTTATTCACGGTTACATGCCAGTGCCTAGAATAACGTCTGGCACAAAGTGAGTGTTCAGCAAACACAACTTGAATGAAAGAGGTCTGGGCATCCTTTTGGACAGGCTGTAAAGATTCCCTGAAAAAAGATGAACGTCCCCTTATGGCACCAAATCCTTTTAAGAGACTAGTTATCCCCGGAAGCTGTTCTTCACTTTCTGACGGCCGGGCCTTCCTTAAATAGAAGACATCCGTGCTGTAGACGAGCCGGGACCCATCTTAGCCCGTAAAGAGCACCCCCTTCAAAAGACCGGACCGCACCCCTTTTTCCATCAGGCCCAACTTCCCCTTTAAGACGGGAATTGAGCATCCATCTCCACCTTCGGTGAACTAAACTAGGACGGCTTGGAAGCCACCGGGATTCAGAATCTTTCCCTTCCACGTTTGGGACACTGCCACCCCTTTAAAGAAATAATCCATTCTTAAGGGGTAAAAACTGGGGAGCTCTGGTAAACGGCAGATCTGCCCAGCCCCTCTAAAGCAGCCCATTGCCCTTTAAAAGGGCGGAGCTGGCACAGCGGACAAAGTCGGAGGCGAACTAGGGCCCTTCCCTTTAAGGCATCCCTTCCGGTTTCACGCTCGCCATTTCCCCAACGTCTCCGCCCTCCCGTCCCTCCCCCCGCCCCCACCCTCCGGTCTCACCTGCCGCCCCGACCGGGAGGACGAGCTGGGGAGAGCCAGGGCCCTCCCGTGGGGGCCGACGGGAAGGCGGGGCCCCGGTAGCGACGGGACCGGAGTGGGGGCCGGGGAGGGGGGCGGGGGCGCGCTCCCTCCCAACGGCCCCCGGCGCGAGGCACCCAACCTTTATCGGCTGCCTCTCGCGCACACAAACTCCGACGTTACCATCAGCGCGTCATGACGCCACGTGCGTCGACGCCCCGCCCCTACCCCTCCATTGGCAGCCGGCGGTCTGGGCGCGCCAGCGCGCGGCATCCTCGGAGTTGTAGTTCTCCCAGACCGGACCAGCAGCAGCTCCAGGGTCTGTCCACTGCCCAGAAGGCTGGTTCAGGACGCAGGCTTGCAGGTCCCTCTCACTTAGTATCGGTTCCCTCTCGTCTGTGATGAAATCCCTCCCCGGCAGTGCGGTTCTCGGCCACCAGGGATGTGGTCGCTGGAGCCTGGTCCCCATGCCCGGGTCCTCTGGGCTCCCATTCCCCCGACCGGGAAGGAGGCCCACAGTGGTTCCGGCCCCCCACAGGCCCCAAGTGCTCACGGTTCCTGAGCGTCTGCTGCATGTCCACGAGTGCGGCTGTGCAGGGGGCTTCCCAGGCCACGGGGACCCCAACCTCCGCGGCCTGGAGGCTCAGGGGAAAGCTGAGTTGTACCTGATCCGCCTCCCTCCTTCCCACCTCAGCCCCGGCGGCCTCAGCCATACAGCCATACTCTTTTCTGCAGGCCATCCAACAGTCTCTCAACCGTGGCAGCAGTGCCGTCGCGCTGGGCCATTCGTTGCTGTGGGGGCTGTCCTGTATACACTGCCAGGCAGTTGGAAGCATCCGGCCTCCACCCACTAGAATCCACAGCACTTCTTCCCCCGCCGGTTCCCCACCCGCACACCCTCAGACAGCCATCTCCAGACTTGGCCACTTGTCCCCTGGTGGAGAACCACTGCCCCAAGGCAGTGCCCCTTGGCCTTAGGGCCACTTCGCATGCTGTTTCCCATCCCAGAAGGCCCTCCTGCCCCTACCCCATCCCTCCTCAATTCCTGCTAGAACCCAGATGTTAGATGAGGTCCCATTGAGTGTTCAGTGGCACTCATCTGTTCCGTGACAACAGGGACAGGGTCTGTCTTCACCATCCAAGCGTCCCCAACAACCAGCAAGGGGCCTGATTAGAAGCAGGTGGTGCTCTTTGTTGAATGAGTGAATTTTAGAGCCGCTCCACCTTTTCCCAAGGCCCCCAGGCAGTCCAGAGCTCAGGCTGATCTGCGCTGACTTGGACCTGTCCCTTACCCACAGATCCTCTTGCTGGCCTGGAGGACAGCAGCCTCCAAGAGCTTATGGATGCAGGGCATGACTTCTGCCCTGTGAACTTGGAGGAGGACGCTGCCCTCAGATGAGACTAAGCCCCAGCCTATACCCTGACTGCAGCTTTGTGAGACCCCGAGCAAAGGACCCAGCTAGGCTGTGATGCCTGGATTCCCGGCTCATGGGCTCTGGGGGAAGAGTAGTATATGCTGTTTTAAGCCATTGTATTTATGGTGGTTTGTCATGCAGCACAGATAATGAATATACTTATGTTAGTCTGCCCAGGCTGCCATAACAGAGTGCCACAGGCTGGGCAGCCTAAATAGTAGATATTTATTTTCTCACAGTTCTGGAGACCAGAAGTCTGAGATTAAGGTGTGGGCAGAGTTGTTTTCCCCTAAGGCCTTTCTCCTCGGCTGTGGATGACCACCTTCTCCCCGAGTGCCCCCATAACTATGCCTCTGTGAATGCCTGTGCCCAAACTTCCTTTTTGTATGAGGACACCAGTGATATTGGATTAGGGCTCACCCTTATGGCCTCATTTTACCTTAAATCACCTCTTTTAAAAGACCCTCTCTCCAAATATACTCATATGCTGAAGTATGGGCGTCAGGACCTCAACATATGAATGTGGGGAGACACAATTCAGCCCATAATATTCCTCTTATCAGAAGAAAATATTTGAAACAAATAAGACAGGGTTGGCCCCTCTGAGTTCTAGACTTGGGACACCAGCAATGTTACATCTGTACATTTTTACAATAAAATGTCAGGGAAACAAAGTCCCTCTGGGACTGGGTGAGAGAGGTAGCAGGGTGTAGGCAGGGAGGGTCAAGCCTGTGGGCCCTGATTCTTGTCCCCCATGCCCCCAAATTGGAGGGAGGAGATTTAGAACTGGGGTTTCCATATTCCAGGTGCAGGGAGGCCTACAAAGAAGGTTTGGAGCAGGGCCCTGAAGTCTGGACACTACCTCTGCCCCAACTCTCCATGGCATTCCATCACTCTTATCCTCATAACCCAACTCCTGCCTGGCCTACAAAGCCCTGTGGGTTTGGCCCCTGTTCACCTCCTCCCTTTGTGCCCTCTCTCCCACTCTATTCAAGCTTGCTTCTGCCTCAGGGCCTGTATGCCCACTGTGACCCCTGTCTGGGAAGCTTCTGGCTGCCCCCTCATAATTCAAGTTGCAGGACAATTGTCACCTTCTCCATCTGAAGCAGCTCCCCTCTCCCATACAGTCTCCAACTTACCATCCAGTCTCAGCACCTTCACAGCCCACATGGGTTTTCTCTTGTTTATGGCTGCCTCATTCACAGACTCCTATACAGTGTTTGTCTTGCTCACTTGCTGCATCCAGTCTCTGCACACATCAATAAATGTTTGTTGAATGACTAACTGCCATTCAAATTATTAGCGTTTGATCATGCAAATGAAGTATAAGGGAAAGGAGCCTGTGATTACCTTCTGATGCCTGGGCTTCTCAACCATCGGACCTCCCAGCACAAACCTGGCGTGTTGGCGCCCTCTAGTGGGACATCCCCAGGCTAGCGCCTGCAGGGCCCATGGGACACAGCTGGCCGACAGATGTTGCCCTCAGCTCCTGGTGGTATGGATGCAAGCTCAGCTCCAGAGCTAAGCTAGGAAAGGTCACGCCCCAGCCATGCGGTGGCGGCCCCTTGCCTGTCCTCAGGGCCTGAACTCTGACCTCCAATCCTTGAGACCTGAGAAGCCTCCCCCTCAACGGGCCCCTTGCCAAGGAACACTGGACTCTCCCCTCTGGACCTTCCAGGCCATCCCACAAGACCCCAGAAGCCCAGGATGCATGCATGCACGCACACAGGACTGAAACACAGATGAGGACAGAGCCCTGACCACCCAGGGGGGCCGGGGAGAGCGCCAGTATCAGAGCCAGTGAGAGCTGCCCACAACCTCACTGAGAGGCCGCAGGGCAGGGCACAGAGGGTCTGTGAGGGGGCTGGAGACCCCAGGAGGCACCCAGGACAGACAGGGGAGGCCCCCACTCCTGTGCCCATGGCCACCCTGCCCTCAGCTGTGGCGTGACACGCTGGTGGTACTGGGTGCAGGAGGGGCAGCAGCCTGTGCAGGAGCCGTGGCTGGCAAGGTGACACCAGGCGTCCGGTCCGCCTACTGCCGCTGGCCTCACTGGTCGCTGCCACACCTGCCAGGTGCCTGGTGATATGGCTGGCCACCCTCTGCAGGCACTGGGCGTCTTCACAACCAGAACGCCCCACAGCGCCCACTGCTCCCATGTGGTGGCCACCTGGCACCCCCCCAACCCCAGCCCCGAGCCCTGGGCCTGGCTGGGCCCCTGCGGCTGTCCTGGGGCTGCCACCACTGAGGTGGCCCTGCCTGCGGCTCACACCCGGAGGCGGGCCTGGCAAGGGCGTGGCCTTGGGCGTGTGCTGACTCAGGCCAAGGCGCACTTTGCCGTTCCCTCAGCCGCCTGACCTCCTTACCACAGACTTACCAGTGAGGCAATCGAGGTTTGGAGCAAGACACAGAGTCTCCCCAGCGGCGGCCCTGAGGGTGTGTTTTCACTCCCTGACATTGCACCTTACCGTGTGACAGAGTATTCGCATCTGACAGCTCTTGCTTCGAAAAGGGTCTTACGTTCTCTTCCCCCTGCCAGCAGCGACCTTCTGCCACAGTCTTTTATAATTTGTTGCCAATTTTATCAGGGTATCATGTGGGGGGGGTGGTGGAATATCTACAATAAAGACACTTAGAATAATAAACTTCAGCATTTAATGAACCTGAGAGCTTTCAGAAAGTTCTTTCCTGTCCCTCTGTGTTCCTGACGAGGGTGAATCCCAGCTCTGCCGCCTGACTGTGGGTGGGCGCAGGCCCTGACCTCAGTTTCTCACTCAGGACTGGGAATGGTAGTTCCCTCCTGTCAGTGCCCAGCTGGGAGGGGCCTCCGTGGGTGGCGGTGGGTGGGGCTCAGGGCCTGGGCACTCGGTTACCCCGGGGAGGTGTTTCTCCCCTTGCCCACCTGCTGGGGGGCCCTGGCGCAGCCCAGGGAGTGTGGAGGGGGAGCCATCGCTGGGCTCCAGCCTCACCCCCTGTGGCCGGCTGAGCGACAGGCCGCGGAGGCTGCTGATGTCCTGACACCGGGAGCCTGTAACTAGGTGGTCTCACATGGCGAAAGGTCTCTGCAGGTGTGATCGGGGTAAGATCTGAGATGGGGGGATGAGCCCGAGTACCCAGCGGGCCCAGGGGCATTACAGGGTCCTTGTTGGGGGGGCTGCCAGAGCCTAAAGGGCAGAGGTGGTGCGGGGAGCTCCCCAGACAGGAGGAGGAGGGCCGCACCCCCAGGGAGGCAGGCTCCTCTGGAGGCCGGAGAAGGCCTGACTGGGCTCTCCCCTGGGGCCCCCGAGGGACTGCTGACAAGACCCGTCTGGGACCTCTGACCTCCAAAGCTGCAGAATAAACGTGTGTGGTTTTGATCCACTGGGTTTCTGGTGATATCACAGCGACCATAAGACACACACCCCAACCAAGGCAGGACCCCACCAGAGCCCTCATGGTGCTGAGACAGCGCCGCCCTCACCAGCCAAGACCCAGGTCCCCGACTCTGGCCAACGCCCCCACAGAGACGAGGAGACCCCACTCCCAGCCCCGGGAGCCATACCCTCCACCCTGCCACGTACCAGCCCGTTCTCTGCCTCCCCAAACACCAGCCCCCCACCCACAACCACGGCCCTCAGTAAAATGCCTCGAGGGAAGCCATGCCCTGCACTCCCTTCCCCCCCACCACAGCCAGGCCATAGAAACGGCCCTCCTGCCCCATACCTGAGCGACCAGGCCCAGACCGCAGGGGCTCCTCCCTGCCCCCCACCGCCCGTGCACTGAGCTGGTCGGGTGTGAGATCCAAAACCCCCAGGAGCGATCCTGCCTGCTGACTGGACACCTTGGGCATGAGCCTGCCCCTCTCTGAGCCTGTGGCCCCAGGACGCTGGGCGGGCAGCAGGAGGAGGCCGGGAGGTGCAGGCTGGTACGCCTGGAGGTGGGAGGGCAGATGGGAGGTTTCCTCCCGCAGCTGGAGGCCCCCAGCACCCCTCCCAGGGGCCGTCTTCCCCTCCCTCCCAGACCGCACCCTCACCTCCCACCGCCCCTCGCCTGGACTCCAATTACTGGTCCTCCACGCTAATCGCTGCAGTTGACTCACTCCTGGCCTCGCCTCCCTAATGAGGCCTTTGTCCCTTTAATTGGTTATCTCCAGGGCCTTTCTCTGCTCCTACACCTACGCTGCCCTAGGCCATATCCCAGGTCCAACTATGTGGTAATTGGGACCCTGGGGGGCGCACAGAAAGCCCCCTCCCCTTCCTGGCCACTTGCCTTCCTATATCAGCCCCCCACCTACGGGCTCCTCAAACCTCAGGGTCCAGCTCCCAGAAGGTAGGGTGGGGCTGAGGTGCAGGACGGAGGGCTTGTCTTAATTTCCTGGGCCCTGCCTCCCCCAACCTAGGCAGTGCCCCGCCCTGGCAGAATCCACTGCCCCTCCCAAAGGTCCCTCCCCAGGCCTGAGTGCCCAGCCCTGGCCGCTCCTCTCTCCTCACAGGCTGGGGGGCTGCTACTCATCAGCAGGAATATTGTGGGGAGCTACTGCACATCACCCGGCCATGCACCCTGGGGCCCCCACAGTCCCTGGAGTCCCTGAGCCTGGCCCCCAGGAGCTGTGTGCCTTTGTGAGCGGGGCAGCCACCCACATGCTGCGTGCCCTGAACCCCCGGAGGACCCGACCCCCGAAAAGGAGGCCCAACCACAGGAGATTCCTATACAATCAGATTTGCAGGTGAGGGCGCAGCAAAGTGGTGGTTGGCAGAGGGTGGGTGGGAAGGGGCCCTCAGTCTCTTGGAGACCAGGGCCAAGACAGCAAGGGAAGAGAGGGGGGCGGATGTAGTCAGCACTTAACATGCATTTACTGAGTGCTGATTGTGTGCCAGGCCCCAAAGACCCGTTAGTGCAAAGCAGACAAACTTGCCTTGATGATGGTGGTGGTGGTGGTGGTGGTGATGACGGTGGTGGTGATGGTGGCAGTGGTGGTGGTGATGGTGGTGGTGGCGGCGGTGATGCTGGTGGCGGTGGTTGTGACAGTGACTGTGGTGGTGGTGATGGCGGCAGTGATGCTGGTGGCCATGGTAGTGGTGATGAGGTCATGGTGGTGGTGGCGGTGGTGGTGGCGGTGGTAGTGGTGATGAGGTCATGGTGGTGGTGGTGGTGGTGGTGGCGGTGGTAGTGGTGATGAGGTCATGGTGGTGGTGGTGGTGGTGGTGGCGGTGGTAGTGGTGATGAGGTTATGGTGGTGGTGGCGGTGGTGGTGGCGGTGGTAGTGGTGATGAGGTCATGGTGGTGGTGGTGGCGGTGGTGGCGGCGGCGGTGGTGATCGAGGTGGTGGTGGTGATGTCAGTGATGCTGGCTAACGCTGACCTGACACTTACTCTATGCCAGGCACTGTTCTAAGCACTCTAGTGTGAGCTCATAATACTCTCCTCTTAGAGTGCGCGTGAACTCAGTGATCCCCTGTATTGACCCTAGGCGGTAGATGTTACCGTCACCCTTTTTTCTCAGATAAGGAAATCGTGACACACAGGGGCACAGTGACTTGCCCAAGAACTTGCTTTTCTATCAGTAGGTTGCTCCCCGAGCCAGTCCTGGGTCTCACCCCAGAATGTTGGAACGAAATCTGAGTGAATGGAAACTGGTGCGGCTTACCCCGTCCCCACACTGCAAGCCACCTGCCACCACAGTGCCCAGCCCTGGTCCTGCCAAGAATGCTCAGCACCACACCCACACACCAACCACTGACGAGGAAGACACACAGCCCCAGACAGCACCCAGCCAGACCAGAGCTGGCCTTCTCCCTCCTCTCCAGCCCCCCTCATCAACCGCCCCAGGAGCGCACCCCACCTTCAGCACCCATCCGGGTTCCCTGCCCACACCCCCACTCTGGCCCCTGTGCCGACGCCAGCCTCTCAGCTCCCGAGTTCCCTGTCTGCCCTCCCCACCTCACACCTCCCGGCTCCCCAGGTGCTGCGGCGTCTCAGACCTCCTCGGCCACATTGGCTCTGCCACATGCTCCCCGGAGCCCAGGCTGCCCACCAGGGGCCCTGAGGCCAGCCTGGGGAGCTTCGGAGCACAATCCTCAGGGCACCCCTGCTCAGCCCAAGCAAATCCAGGTCAGAGGCAAGCGTCTTCCCACCCATGTCCTCCTCTTCCCTGCAGTCCCCTCAGGCCGTGTTCCCTCAGGAGCTCCTCCACCCACCAGGCTCATGGATCTGTGACTTTGTGAAATTTTCAAACCTGGGGACAAATCAAGACAGACGTCTGACGCACTCGTGCTGAAAGGTGGAGCCCAGCTTCAGCATCAGCGCCTCTGCACGGCTGGGAGTGCAGTGCAGACTCTCGGACCCCACCCCAGACCCACACACCCAGAGACTCAGGGCCCAGTGACTGTTTTTGGAGCCCCCCTCCCCGCATTCTCTTGTGCACTCAGGCTTGAGAACCGCTGCCCTAATGATCACCACTTAAGATTTTACTGTCCATACATCTTAGCAGAGTTCCTTCTATATATCTTAAAATAGTTTAAACTAAATTGCAAACGTCATGACTCTCAGCCCTCAATGTCATTTATACTTGTTTGTTCAAGTTGGGGACGCTGTGCTGCACACGGCTGTCATCAATCTTAAATCAGCCCTCCCACCCGACCCCCAGTGTCATTTAACCTGACCTCCCATTTCTGAAAAATTTCCCTGGGGCGCTCATAGCATAAGGATCCTCCTTGGCATCAAAGACTGTCAGAGTGGCAGTTCTTGCTAATTTATTTAAGAGCCAGATAGATATTTTTTTCTTGTGGTAAAATACACATACATTTTGAGCATTTAAAAATGTACAATTCAGTGTTTTGTGCATTCAAAGTGTTTTGTAACCATCACCTCTATCTAGTCCCAGCACGTGTATATCACCCCCAAAAGGGACCCCATGTCCATCAGTGGTTATTACCCCCCAGCATGTGACAAACACTGATCTGCTCTGTGTCTCCAAAAATTTGCCTGTTTTGGACCTTTCATATAAGCAGAATCATACAATATTAGACACATTGTTAAATAGCCCTTGTTCTGGAAGTTTAACACAATACAGAAAGCACACATATGGTCAGTGTAGAAAAATGAAAGTTTCCCAAAGGGAGCCCACTAAGAGAACCCGCACTCAGTACAGGGCCAGGGCGTTCCTTGTCCTCATAAACCACCATCCTGTATTCTCTCACTGTGGTCACGTTAGCCTGTGTTTGAACTTTATGTAACGGAGTCACCAGCCCCTCACCATATGCTTGTGCCTTAGTGTGCAGGAACAGCCACAGTCCACGGACTGGGTGGCTGAAACACAAATTTACCTTATCACAACTCTGGAGGTGCAAGTCCAAGATCAAGGGGTCAGCTGGGCAAGGCCTCTGTCCTTGGCTTGTAAATGGCCACCTCCCAGTGTCCTCAGGCGGTCTTCCCTCTGTGTGTCCTGATTTCCTTTTATTGGATTAGGGACCACCCTAATGACGTCCCTTTAACTTAACCACCTCTTGAAAGACCTCATTTCCAAGTAAGGTTCCATTCTGAGGTCCTAGGGGTTAAAACTTTCTCAAATGGATTTTAGTGGGACGCAGTTCAGCCATAACAGTTTGTGAGATCGATTGTATTGTTCTTGAGGGGGTGGGAATGGCAGGGGTGGGGGGCACCCATCCAGTAACTATTGCAGTCACCAAGGGAAATGGAGAGACTCCACCCAGGGTTGGTAGAGACTCTGAGAGGTGGGCTGGTTCAAGGGCAGAATCCACAGTCCACAGGGTTTCCACGTTACACATGGTGTGCCTTTGTGTGAAATTATTTTTAAAGACACCCTTTTCTTAGGTCATTTTTTACGTTTATATGTTGGGAAATGGTCGTAATAAATCTAAATGTCAAAAGTGTGCATGATGCCGGACTAGACTTGTTTCCCTGAGCAGTGCACAAACCCCAGAGCTGTTTAGCACTTCCCTCCCAGTGTGGTTAGAACAATTGGATTGTCAGATGCAAGGAAGTGGACCCAGGGGCATGGAGACCAGCACAGAGAAGAAGAATGGGGAGGGAGAGAAGGGAACACCACTGCTGGGATGGCGGACAGGAGGGCATCCTTTGCCAGCACCCAGCCTCTAACGCCCATTTCTCTGCAGGCAGTTTGCCAAGATCGAGGCTGCCACCCAGCGCCTGGCCCGGTCCATCCTGTCCCAGGAGGCACCTCCCCAGAGACCACGGCTCCAAAGGCCACCCCTGCCACCTCCATCCCCTTTCCTGGGGGTGGCTTGTGCTGTGGCCCCCACTGAAGTGCCCCATGCACCTGGCCCCAGCCTGAGCCAGGCTGCCCTGGACACCTCCACCCTCGACCTCTTTGATGACATTGCGCTCACCCCAGAGTGTCCCCCAGTGCCATCGGACCTGTCCCATTGTGCCTGGAACCAGCCAGACCTAAGGCAGGCCCCATGTTTCTTTGATCCCCTGTCCCCTTCCCCACCTGCCCTAGGGGAAGCAGGTGAGCTCTTAGCTCCTGAGGGGTGGATGGGCAGGTGGGAGGTGACTTGTACCTGCCATTCTCAGAGGACCCCTGATGGCTGGGGGATCTGCTCCCCATGACACACAATTACAACCCAGCCAAGGCCCCCAGAAAAACCAGAGGTACCCCCCAGGAACCCCAGTTCCATCCCCTCCCCTCCCATCCACTCCAGTCCCATCCCTTCCCCCTGGGAAAATGAACCATGCCCAGACTCCCACTTGAGACCACCACTTCATGTGTCTTCTCCCAGGTTCAGGGCCCCCACCTCCACCTCTTGGGGGGCCTCGCTTCCCCCTTCCCTTTTTTTCCCTTCTTTCTCTCCAACCCCAACTCCCTCTCACCCTGGCTCCTCTCTGCCTAATGTCTGGTCTTGTCTCATTTATTTCCAAAGATGTGTTGTGCACCTGCTACATGCCAGGCCTAGGTCCAGGTGCTGAGCATTCAGCCCTGAATAAAACAGACACGATGCCCGCCCGCTCCGAGCTCACAAAGCGGATGGGGCCCGCGCGGGCTGGGAGCCGGGAACCGTCGGGCTTGTATTCCGGGCCTGCTGGGGCATCTCTGTCTCTCGCTCTCAGCTCTGTTTCCAAGCACGGAGTCTCTATATCGCAAACACCGCCCTAGGAGGCAGGTGCTGTACAGGTGGGAAAACCGAGGCGGCACAGAGAACAAACGAGCTTCGCCGCGCCTTTAAACCCTTTCCTTGGAAAGTGCTTGGGTCCCTTTGAGTTTCCGTCTCTGGACCGGGGTGCCGGGGTGCGAATTCAGAACTGCCCTTCCCTGCACGTTCTCCTTCACGCGCTGCCCTGCGGTCGGATTCTTACTGGGGCTCCACGGCGCCCACCGCCCCGCCGGGACCGCCACTCACGCCCTTCGCGGCTCTCCATTGGTCGGATGCGCTGCCTTCCCCTCGGCGGGCCAATCACGCTCTCAGGACTAACAGCCTAGCCCTCAAGTCCCGGCCGAGGGCGAGGTGACGGCGCTTGCGGATTGGCCGGGGGCGGAGGCAGGGCAGAGCTGCATGAGCTCCGATTGGGTCTCTAGGCATGGTGGGTGGGACTGGAAGGCGCAGGGGCGGGCCAAGAGTTTGCACTGGGTTAAACGTGACCCCGCGGGACGCTAGGCGGAGGACCTGGGCCGTGGGAGGTGAGTGTCCCCGGGCTCTGTCGCAGGGGCAGGCCTGCTGGCGCCCAAGGCCTTCCGGCACGGTCTCCCGCAGGAACTGGCCGGGACGCGGACCCTCTTTGCACCTCGGCCAAGTTTCGCATCCTGCCTGCGGGGTGGATGGGTTTGGCCCCTGTTTCTCCGAAAAGGAAACTGAGGCCCAGAGCGCGGAACTTCCAGAGTCACTCCGCCAGGAAGTCCGGGCTGTAAGCCTGAGGCCCCCGGGCCATGTGGGGAGCTAAACGGCCCCACCCGCCCCCAAGGCTGCCGCCCGCCTCGGGCCACCCTGCGCCTCCGCCGTGGGTCCCCCAACACAGAGCTCCGTTCTGGACCTTCTCATCACTTCCGTACGCACCCTGAACTCCGCCTCCAGCCCAGACCCCTCCCCACATTCATACACACACACACTCCCGCCCCGGAAATGAATTCCATCTTCTCCAAACCAGTTCCCCTCTCCAGATCCCCAGTTAGTCCCTGGGACTGTCACCATGGACCAGAAACCTAAGGGGTCTTCCTTCCCGCCCTCCCCCCGACAGCCAGACCCACCTGCTGGAATCTGTCCTGCCCCCTCCTCTGTGTCCCCTCTTGCTGAATGAAGCCCAGGCCTTACCCTTGCCCACCTGGACCACAACCCCAGCTTTTTTTCTGGCCTCTGCCTCCAGTCCAGACCCAGAGCGGCCAGCGAGACCTCCTCACTTTATTTTACGTTTTGAAAACTTTGAGGAAGTGTTCCACATATGCAAGAAACCGTAGAGATCACAAATACACAGCTCAGATTTTAACTTCACAAAAGCAATCAATGCTCTGGTGTCAGCAACATTGAGATTCACAAATCAAACATCCCCCCTCCCCCCACCGTTCCCCCCTCATCACCAGTCCCCAAGGATAACCATCATCACAAACTTAATGGCACAGATCGGTTTTGCCGGGTTCTCACCTTATGTAAATCTTTTACTGTATTTATTCTTGACTAGACAACCTTTTACTGTCCAAAATTCAAAAGGACAGAAGAGTGCCCAGTGAAAATTAAATTCCTTTACACTGTGCCCCTCAGTACCTGCCCCTTATGTACCTGATACACATAGTGGTACAAACACTTTTTGGGGGGTGAGGGGTGGGCACAAATGGGGGCATTGCTATACATACTGTTCTGCTTCTTTTCACAGCTAACATCTCTTAGACATTTTACCGTATTGTTACTTAAAGAATTTCCGGGTAATTTTCCCTGGGTGCAAAGAATTCCGTAGTATGGCTATACCATAACCAATACAACCAGCACACTAACTCTGGACATTTGAGTGTATTTCTGTTCCTTTGCTGGCTGGAAGAGGTTCTTTCACTGAATAACCGACCTTGTGTCCTTTCACACCTGTCTGCAGGTTGAATACTTAGGGGTACATTTTCTCAGTCACAAGATTCACTTTTCTACAATCTTGAGACACATGACCACAGGCTGTCTCCAGGAGTTGTTGCAATCCACACTCTTACCAGCCCAAAGGGGCACTCCCTGTTGCTACAGACCTGTCAGAGGCTTTCAGGGCCCCATCTGACCCTGTCCCTTCTGTTTCCTGGAGAGTTAACAGGGTTAGTGGGAATGAAAGAGCATTGCAGGTGGGACATGGCTGACCGAGGCTGGAACAGTCCCCGGTGCTTTGCAGGAGGGGTTACAGCTCAGTCCTAAGGACAGAGAAGGTGTGGGGAGTGGGGGACAAGCCAGGAGTGTACCATGATAGCACTGTTTTCAAAAAGACTGTTTTCTCTCTCTTCCCGTCCTTGTGGAGAATTTTGCAAACCATGCCAAGACAGATCACATCCCATAGAAGTCCCAGCACTGATCACTTTGTAATTAAGCAATTCATTCATTCAGTGTGGTTTTTGTGGGAGTTTCCATTCAATTTCGTTTTTTGAGATGAAATTCACTGGTGTGGCCATCCCTGGTTTTTAAATGCTGTGTCACACATAGAAAACATCTTCTGTGGTAGATGTGTTTGGTTAAAGTTGGTCTGTGTGTATTCACCAACCCAGCTTCAAAACTTAACAAGTAGTGGCCACCTCTTGACCATTTCAAAGTGTACAATTAAGTGGCAGGTAGATACATTCATGATGTTACGCAACCAGCATTATCTTGTTCCAGATGCTTTCATGCCACAGGGGACCTCTGCACTCCCCAGCAGTCCCGCATTGCTCCCCACCCTGCCCCCGGCACCACTGCACTGCTTCCTGTCTATGGCTTCCACGCTGGGCCTCTCCTGTGAACGGGCTTTACCACCAGAGGCTCAGCAACAGCTTCTCACTGAGCGTGGTGCTTGGGTCCTGCCAGCGCTTCACTCCTTTCCATGGCTCAGCAACATGCCACCAACACATTCACTAGCCTTTTTTTCTCAGACCTGGAGGGGTGCTCAGCCCACGTCTTACACAGGGCTAAGCTGGGTTTCAGACACCTAGCAAGGAAAACCAGACTTGAAGGATCTCAGGGCACTGCCACGCCCCCACGGCACACAGCCGAGAGGTGGGCTCTTTCTGCTCATGTCCTGCTCCCTCACCCTCTCCCTGTAGCAGCTGGGTGATCCTGGGCCCTCACTTCACTGCCCTTTGCCCTGTGGCCAGGTGAGGATCACAGCTGGAGCCTGGGATGCAGCAGGGCAGAAGGTAATGGTGCCTCCAGGAAGGCTCCCAGGGCTCCTGGAGACTGAGGCTGGGAGCAGGGAAGTTCGGAGAAGGCTTCCTGGGAGGGAACTTACCTGCTGAAAAGGACACATTAAGAAGAAAGTGGGTTCCTGGTGGGGAACTGCAGATGCAAAGGAGGAGGTTCACAAGCACCAGGGGGCCTGCCGGGATCTAAGCGCATGGACCCTGGCCTGCACAAAGGCGCCTCCCTGCCTGACCCTGCTGCGCACCTCCAGGACATGGCGGCTGTGAGGCCAGGCCTGGGCCGAGTCCACCCTGGATCGTCCATCCTGTTCCTGTGTGACATGCAAGAGAAGTTCCGCCATGTTGCGTATTTCCCACAGATTGTGTCTGTGGCGGCCCGCATGCTCAAGGTACCGTCCTCCACACTCAGACCCAGAGGTCCGGGCCCGCAGCCCTCCTCCCTCAGGCTCAGGCCTCTGTCCCCCCGCCTCGGCACAGGTGGCCCGGCTGCTGGGGGTACCAGCTGTGCTGACAGAGCAGTACCCACAAGGCCTGGGCCCCACAGTGCCCGAGCTGGGAGCGGAAGGCCTACGACCACAGCCTAAGACCTGCTTCAGCATGGTGCCCGCAGTGCGGCAGGAGCTGGACGCGCGGCCCCAGCTGCGCTCCGTGCTCCTCTGTGGCATTGAGACACAGGCCTGCATCTTGGTGAGACCCCGACTGACCTCTGGAAATGCCCAATCTCACCTGGACCCCCACCCTAGAAAAGCCATACTTTTCTGACCCAGAACCCCCTATCCTCCCGGCAGGACCTTCTTCCTGACCTGGGACATTATCCTTACTCAGGACCCTTCATTTTAGCTGGGTGCCCATCTTACCCTAGCACCCCTTGCAAATGGTCCTGATTCCAGCCTCCCTCATCCCCATCCGGGCTTCCAAGTCCCTCACCCCGGACCCCTGTTCTTGTCTGGGGTTTCCCTGATGTCTCTCTGCCCCCAGAACACAACCCTCGACCTCCTGGACCAGGGGCTACAGGTCCACGTGGTGGTGGATGCCTGCTCCTCCCGCAGGTGAGAGGGTCCCGCCCTGGGGTGGTACAGGTGGAGACAGGGATGGAGTGCCCAGGAAGACCCAGGGGCGGGACCCCTGCCAAGTCCACCAAGTGTCTGGGTGTCCAGGCTGAGGTGCTGACACCCTCCCACCCCCTGGCAGCCAGGTGGATCGGCTGGTGGCTCTGACCCGGATGCGACAGAGTGGCGCCTTCCTCTCCACCAGTGAAGGGCTCATTCTGCAGCTTGTGGGTGACGCCACCCACCCCCAGTTCAAGGAGGTACTGGGCTCCCCACCCCGCAACCCATGCTTCAGGCAAATACCTTTTCAGTATCTACCATGTATTGACAGGATACATCTGGGCACCACCTCCAGGGGGCTAGGGTCCAGTGGGGGGGAGACCCCGCCAACACCATAAATCTATGAAAGCAGAGCTGTGGGGTCCAGGCCATGAGGATGGAGAGAGCGAACTCAGGGAGGGTCAGGAGCGTTGAGCACAGAGGGTGTGTTGAAGAGCATGGTCCCTGAGACCTCCTAGGGGAGTTGTTTTCAGGGTGGAGGGAGGGCAGGAGGGAGCCAGGCAGAAGGAAGAATGTCCAGCAGAGGCCCTGTGGATGGGAGCCCTGGGCCCTCCCTCCAGCCACACCCCCACCGTGAGTGGCCTACAGCCCCTGGGCCTCAGGTAGCTCCCACTGCTTCACAACCTTAGGCTTTAGGATAAGGGGACCGGTCTCAGGTAGCCCCCACTGCTTCACAACCTTAGGCTTTAGGAAAGGGGACCTGCCTGAGCTTGCTGCTCCCGGCCCTCCAAGGTCTGCCCCTTCCCCCCTCTTAGTTCAGTTCTGCTGAGCAGTCACTGAGCATTACCGTGCCAGTCGCTGTGGCACATCCCAGGGCAACGGTAAAAGCCAGTCTGTGCTCACTCACGCTCTGTGTCCTGGAGACCAGCAGGCAGCCTGGTGGGGTGGAGGGGCCCCACAGCCCCTTGAGGCAGAGTTGAAGGGGGAGGACCAGCCAGTCACCCAAAAAGTGTTTCTGGCAAAGGCCTAGAGGAGGGGCTGACCCTGCCCTTCCGATGGAACTGCGCAGCAGGGCAGGGAAGGGCCAGAGAGGCCAGAGCTGAGTCTTCTCAGAAGTTTGGGGTTTGGGCCCCAGCAGCCATGGGGGTGCCCAGGGCGAGTAGCCACGGCCGGATCTGCAGTTCGGTGTGGGGTGGCCCATGGACGTGGGTTGGTGGCAGGAAGGAGGGCGAGCACGCCATGGGGATGCAGGCCCTGCTTACTTTCAGTGTTGACACCCTGGAGGTAAGCGTGACGGGGCCCCTGCGGGCTGGGGGAGAAAGCAGCCTGGGGAGCAGCTACGGGCCTTCCGCTTGAGCGGCCGCACCCCTGTCCACTGCTGACCAGGGGAGGACACCAGTGAGAGGTCGAAGGGGCCGTTGCATCAGTGAGTGGAGTTAAGGGGCAGCCGGAGCTGGGGGACGGGAGAGGTGAGATTACCTATGAAGAAGCCGGTGTAGACAAGAAGCCAGGGACAGAGCCCGACCCCCTGAGAGTCTGGGCCAGCAAAGGACCAAGATGGCAGGTGACCCAGCAGAGCTAAGCCTGCTGGCTGTGGGGAAAGGGAGGCCCGGGGAGGTGCCAAGGACAGGAAAGTGGCTCGTTTGGCCAGTCGCTGCCGAGAGGGTAACAAAGGTGACGAGCAGAGGTGTCCCTCAGCTGTGCGGGGGAGGCGGGACCCTTGCCTCTTCCCGACCCCCTTCCCCTGCAGATCCAGAAGATCATCAAGGAGCCCGCCCCGGACAGCGGGCTGCTGGGCCTCTTTCAAGGCCAGAACCCCCTCTTCCGCTGAGCCCCCGGCCCCGCCTGAGGGAGACCACCGTCCTTCACCGGGGCCTCGGTGGAGGTCTCTCCCCCGTTCGCGGATCCCAAGTGTGGTGCAGTCCACCGGGAGTGCCGCCCCTCGGGCGGGGAGGCGGGGTGCTGCCTTGCCATTGGGCCGTAGCTCGCGGAAATGCAAATGAGGCTCCTGGAGCTGGGAGGGAGTTGGCTGAGCCGAACGAGAGGCGGGGCTCGGCTCCGGGCCGCCTCACGGGACGGGGCGGGGGGGAGTGTCACCGGCTGTGTGGGACCCGGGCCGCGGAATAAACATTGATGTGGCTGTGGGCCGAACCATTCTTGGGCTTGGGGGTACCCCGGGGGCGACTGGGGGTTGCGGGCGGGGAAGCGGGATCCCCGCAGGTGGGGAGGGGGAGGTGCCTCGGCTCCGAGCCCGCGCAGACACAGGCAGG
This sequence comes from Manis javanica, assembly GCF_040802235.1. Lineage (NCBI taxonomy): Eukaryota > Metazoa > Chordata > Mammalia > Pholidota > Manidae > Manis > Manis javanica. The sequence goes on from NC_133172.1 coordinate 2,594,034, forward strand.
GCCGGCCTCTGCCATCCGCGCGGAGCCTGCGCCCCCGCAGGAGGGGACCCGCCGGCCGCCCCCGGCCCCGCGCACGCCCAGCCGGCTCCATCGCAGACACGCGCTCGGCCGGCCGGCCCGCGCCGCCGCCCCGACTCCCTGGGGCCCGCAGCCGGAGAGCGAGGTGAGCGCGGCCGCACCCGGCGTGGGGCGGAGGGGAAACTAAGGCACGGGGCTGCGGAGAGGCATTGCGGGCAAACGACGGAGGGACGGGAGGGCGGACGGAGCTGCATTTGAGAGGTCCCGCTCCGCTGAGGCGCAGGAGCCCAGGATCCCCATGCGGGCTTTCCGGACTCCGCAGCCCCCTTGGAAATCGGGGAGTTGGGACCTACGGCCCCCCCGGGCGAGGCGCCTCAGCCTCAGGATTGTCATCCTTGCCCCCCCAAGCCTTGGACACCTAAGGGGGTCACCCCCGAGTGCCCCGGACCCGGCGTCGGAGCCCTCAGCCGGCCCGCCCCCCACTGGGGAGTGAGCCCTCAGCCCCCGCTCGCTGGCCCCGGGCCCCGGCCCTCTGTCCGCGGGGAACGAGTCCCAGCCTCCCCCTCCTCCAGAAGCCCCTGGGACCGGGCGCCGGCGCCCCTGCCCCCGCCTTCCGGATCCAGGTGTCCCCCCACCTCACCCCCCAGCCTGAAGCTCAGCGTCTCGGAGGCAGCGCTCGCGTCGCCATGGCAACAGGAGTCTATTTTGCGCTGGGAACACACAGCTCCCGCCGCAACGCCCCCCGCACCCCGCCCCTCAACCCGGGCTGAGGGGGGCGGGGGGCGCAGGGCACACACAGAGCTCGGACCGACAGAGGTCTGCAGCCAGCAAGGCTGGGAGAGCCGTGCAGACAGGGACGTGGAGCCCGAGAGGTGGAGCGAGGGGGACGCGTGGACCGGGAGACGGAGACAGGATGTGGGGACACAGAGGCAGGCGGGCCGTGGGGTGCAGGGAAATGCTGGCACACAGGAAACTGAGGCCCAGAGAAGGGGACCGCGAGAAACAGAGCCGCGGGACAGAGGCCCGGAGACGCAGGGAGGCGACGAGACCGAGAGAGGCAGGCCAGCAGCCCGGGGCAGGTCCCGGCAGAGGGCCGCGGGCGGCCGAGGGAGGGGCGGGCACGCGGGAGACTGCAGGCCCGGGGCGGGCGGGGGCGCCGGGAGGGTCCTCCCCCAGTCCTCGTCGCCCCCGCCTGCTCTTGCCTGCTTTCCACAGCCTACCCAGACCGACCCCTCGGCCCCAGGGGGTGCTCGGACCCGCGCGCCCGGCCCGGCTGCCCGTCGCGCCCCCTCAGCCCCTCCGCTGCCACCTGCGACCCCTCCAGCCCCCCGCTCCCGGGGACCAGGGCTTCTGACTCCTTGCCTGGGCCTCCTCCCCGCGGTGGGTCTCTGCGCCCCCTTTCTGGTGCTGTGCCCTTCATCTCCGAACCCCATTGCTCTGGGTCTTCACCACTCCCGATTTGTGCCACATCGCCGCACCCCCACCCCGGTCCTTTCCCCCTCCCTCCGGGTCCCTGTCCCCCTCTCCCTGGACCTCTGTCCCCACCTCCCCCTACCCTGCCCCACACACACACCAAGACTCTCTCTCCCCCTGTCCCTTTCCCAGCATCCTGCTCCATCCCTGTCTTTGTTGACAGGCATCTCAGAGGGCAACTCGCCTGGCCCCACCCAGCTAACCTGGCCCTGCAGCCCCTCCCCAGCTGGCAGTGTCGTAGGGAGGGGGCACCGGGGGCAGGGGTTGGCATGTGGGCACAGTGCTGCTCAGGGAAGCAGTTGGGAGGAGGGTGGTTTTCCAAGAGCCCAGGGACACAGTGGGGCCTGCTGTGGAGCCCTTCCTCAAGCTGCTGCCCTGACCTCTGTCCCCACAACTGTATCTCTCAGGTCCATGGCTGGGGTGGGGAAACAGCCAGACCTCTGGCCCTGAGCTGCTGGGCACGCATGGTGTGGAGGCAGGTCAGGGCTGGGGGGCCCTTCCTCTGCAGCTGTGGAGGAGGAAAGCGCCTGTGTGAGAGCTGGGGGTGGGGGGGCGTCACACTCCTGCTCTCAGGTTCTCAGCGGCGGGACGAGGGCGTGTCTGCTGTGCGCACACCCACCAGGCTGCATGGCCGTGGGCTGTGATGTGTGCACTTGTGTGTCTCTGTGTAGCTGGCCTGTGCAGCTCCCTGGCTGTGTTCTTGAGCTGTGCATGGTGCCAGTGGGTCATGATGTCTGCGATTGTGTCTGGGTCTTGGATGGACATGCCCCGAACTCACGCTGGGTGTCTTCATGGAGCAGCGTTGGGAGGAGGCTACAGGTATGCCACCAGGATGCTACTGGGCATCCTTGCACATCGTGTCTAGGACACGGGGTGTCCTGTGCTGTGGAGCTGTGTGTATGTAAGTTCTGCTGTGTGTGTGTGGTTCTGTCTGGACAGGCTACTGTGTCCTTAGTGTGTCCCCTCCCCAGTTGCAGGTGCTGCTCTCATCAGATGTGAGGCAGGGCAGAAGGCTGGGGATCCTTCCATTGGCAGAGGTGCCAGTACATGTGTGTGTGGTGTGTGTGTTGTGTGTGTGCACGCGCGTGCATGTGTGCACACATGCATGGTGTGGGTGTGTTGCCGGACTTGGGGGAATGTGTGCTACTGCTCCCTCTCCCCATGCCGGAGGCTTCTCAGTGGTCTGGAGCCGTGTCTCCCTGGGTGTGTGCATGTGTGTGCACTTGGAGGAGACAGTCGGGGCTCTGTTAGCAGAGGGAGGAATTGTGTCTGTGAGCCCAGTGGAGGCTTGGCTCAGAGTGGGGACTGAGCAGGCAAACTGCTAGCCCACACGAGAGCCTTTGTGCAGATGAGACAAAGGTGCCCCCTGGCCCAATGCAGCTCCCCAATGACTAAGTTTTGGCAGGCAGATGGCACCCTGTGTGAGTTTGAAAAGGGTGCCTCTTCCCCCAGATGGATGCAGCCCCACTGGCACGCCTTAGGGAGGAGGGCTCTGCTGGATTCCAGCCTTTCGGCCAGACCCCCTTGTGCAGTGCGCAGCCTGCCCTCCCATACATGGTAGCCCCAGATGAATGAAGGAATCCGCACTGCCATGTATCTGTGTCTGTTGAAGGGGGTGTGTCTGTGCACATGTCAACCCACGTTTCTCTCCATAGGATAGACGCATCCATGTTCTATGGATGGCAGTGCTCTGAGGCCCAAGTTCAAAGCCCAGCTGCCCTGCTTGGACAAAAATGGTGTGACCTCTTGGAACCTCAGTGCCCCAATCGAAAACGTAGAGAGAGAGGAGCCCCACCTCCCACACTTCTTTCAGCACTCACCTATGCCACACATATTCACTGAGCACTGCTAGCTGCCAGGCACTGTGCTGGCTACTGTGCATACAGCATGAGCCAGATGGGGACAATGCCTGCCCTCGTGGAGCTTAGTCTAGCGGGGAGGCAGACAACCGATCAGTGCCCGTGTGCCATGGCAAGGAGAGACGGGAGCTATGACACAGCGGGTGCAGGCTGCTGGTTTAGATAGGACGCCGTAGGCTGGCTGAGAGGACGTGTGGGGTACCCCTGAAGGGAGAAAGGGGGCAGGCCGGACCAGTGGCTGTGGCCAAAGGGGTCCCAGGTGGAGGGAAGAGCAGATGCGAAGGCAGGAAGGTGGAATCCTCCAGAGCATGGGACCTGGGGAGGCATGAAGGGAAGAGGGAAGGGTGGGAGAGGAGCTTGTTTTATCCTCCCTGTGACAGGAAGCCGGTGGGCGGCCGGAACAAGGGACTGGCTGATGTCATGTGACCTATGTTGGAGGTTTTTTTGTTTTTTAAAATTGTGGTAAAATACACATGACATAAAATTGACCATTTTAGCTACTTGGTGTACCGTTCGGTCAAATCTGGTACATTCATATTGTTGCACGACCATCACCGCTACCTAGTTCCAGAACATTCTCATGACCCTAAAAGCAGCCACTCCCTCTCCGCTCCTTCCCTCAGCCCCAGGCAAGCACTAATGCGAAGCCTCTGTGGGTCTCACTGCTGTGGACATCCATATAAACGGGTCACACGGTACGAGGGGACCTGTGTGGGTGTTGCCTTCCTTTCACTGCTGAGTAAGAGTCCATGGTGTGGACGGACCACATCTTGTTTACCCATTCATCTGCTGACGGGCCTGTGGGTGGTCTCCACTTCGGGGCGTTCATTTGAGTTTTTGTGTGGACATGTTTTATAGGAGTGGACTCGCTGGGTCACCTGGTAACTATTTAACTTTTGAGGGACCGACAAACAGCTCTGCACAGTGTGGGCCAAGCCCCTTCTAATATGCCTGGGCGGCTCTGGGCTGAAGTTCAGGGAGGGCCCAGCTAGCGCTGTAAAGGGAAGTGGAGGCCCCACTGGAGGAGGGGTACAAGCAGCCCCCGCAGTTACGTTCATAATGAATGGTGTGGTCCCTAGATACACGTGCATTCCCTGGAAAGGAACAAATGGTAAAAATACCGGATGATTCTTATTAAACTAGTCCCGCCCGCCATCCATCCCTCCCATTCCCTCATGCCGCTCACATGGCTTCCTCCCCGACTGCTTAACATTTCTCCAGAAGGTTCCCACAGGCATCACATGCCGCCTCTCCGTGCGCTGGCTCGGTCGCCTCGCTGAAAAGTAAGCCCCGAAGGGCGGAAGCCGGTGGCTTCTTCACCGAGGCACCCCCAGGGCTCAGCGACCCTGCCGCCGGCACCCTCCCGCTTGGCTGTTGCCACAGAAACGGCCGGGAAGACCCGCCCCCACCTGGCCCCTGCCCCTGCTGTCTTCACCGCCCCTCTCCGCCTGTAAAATAAGCGCCGGGGGCAAAACCTTCACCCGTAACTAGCACCTGCAGTAGGCCGGGGGCCGCTCTACATTTGTTACACCTACTAACTCGTTTGTCCTTTGGTAACCATCGTTACCCCATTTTACAGGTGGGGAAACTGAGGCACGGGGGGCTTAGCCTGTCCGAGGTCGGGCCGCTGATACGTGGGGGAGCTGGAAGATGAAGCACCGCTACCCTGTCTCACTGCGGCTGGAGGTGCTGCAGACCCGAGCCTGTCAGCTTGCTTACTGTATGGGGTGGGGACTGAAGCTTCAGACCTAAACATGGGAGAGACAGAAGCTTTTGGGGGTCTGAGCCGGTAGTTGTCAACTGCGAGCGACTGTGCCCCCAGGGGGGGCATTTGGCCATGCCTGGAGCCCATGTCACGGTGTCACGGAGGATGGGGAATGTGAATGCACCTGGCGTCCAGCAAGGCTGCTACACAGGCTGCAGTGCACAGGGCGGACCCCCTGCACAAAGTCGGGCCTTCCCCAAATGTGCCCAGGTTGAACAGGGCCCGCACCTGCCCAGCCTGCAACATCAGTTCTCAATTCCAATCTCTGCCCCCTCTCTCTCCTTCCCTATCTCCCCGGCTCCTCCTACACGGCCCACCCACCCACACCTGTCTCCATTCCCGCCACTAAACCATCCCAACTGCCCCCCGATGGCCCCGCACCCCCCCTCCCCACCCCCCGGCCTCTCCTCCTTCCTCCTGTCTTTGCTCTGGCTTTTATCCGTCTCTCTCACCTCTGCGCGTCCCTCCCATGTCTTCCTGGCCCTTCCCAATCTCCCTCCCCGTGCCTCACTCACGTTGACCCTCTGCTCCTTATCGTGGCCATTCTCCGCTGTATCTGCCCCCCCACACCGCCCATTGCCCCGTGGGTCCCCGAACTTGGGCCCACGCATGGCCCCCTCCATCCATCTTGTCTCCTGGTAGGATCTCTCTCCCCCTTCCCCCTTCGCTTGGCCGCCTCCCCGTCCTCTCCCGCCGCCCATCTCCACATTTCTCTGCCCCTGGCCGTCTCTCTCCCGCCCTGCTCCAGCCTCTGTTCTCCCCTTAGCCTGGCGGCCCCGCCGACCTCCTGCACGCCTCATGCCGGCCCTCCTGCCGCTCTGGACTCTGCTGCTCCTGGCCTCGACCGCCGGCCCGGCCGCCGCGCGCCCGTCCAACGCCACGAGCGCCGCGCCCCCGGGCCCGCTGCCCGCCCTGCTGGCGCACCTGCGGCGCCTGACCGGGGCGCTGACGGGCGGCGGGGGCTCGGCGGGCCCGGGGCCCAACGGCACCAGGACCAGCGCGGCGAGCGGCGCGGGCGCGGCGGCGCGGGCGCCCCCTCCCGCCGAGCTCTGCCACGGCTACTACGACGTCATGGGCCAGTACGACGCCACCTTCAACTGCAGCACCGGCTCCTACCGCTTCTGCTGCGGCACCTGCCACTACCGCTTCTGCTGCGAGCACCGCCACATGCGCCTGGCGCAGGCCTCCTGTTCCAACTACGACACTCCGCGCTGGGCCACCACGCCGCCGCCGCTGGCCGGGGGTGCCGGGGGCGCTGGGGCCGCGGGCGGGGGACCCGGGCCCGGCCAGGCCGGGTGGCTGGAAGGCGGCCGGGCTGGGGGCCCGGGAGGGCGTGGGGGCGAGGGCCCCGGGGGCAGCACGGCCTACGTGGTGTGCGGGGTCATCAGCTTCGCCCTGGCCGTGGGCGTCGGAGCCAAAGTGGCCTTCAGCAAGGCGTCCCGTGCGCCCAGGGCGCACCGGGAGATCAACGTGCCCAGGTGCGCGCGCTGGTGCCGTAGGGTAGAGAGCCTGGGGGCGGGGCCCGGGCAATGGGAGGTGGAGCCACCAGTGGGCGGGGATTCAAGGGTGGGAGCGGGTCCGGAGACCCGCAGGCAGTCCCCGCGGAGATTGGCGAGGTCTGAGAGCAGCCGCTACAGAACCCGCCTGGCTGTTTGTTGAGTGACAGGGGCAGGCCAGGTCTTCATTCATTCAACAGATATTTCTTGAGCACTTTCTGTGAACCAGGACCTGGAGATTCAGTTGTGAACAAAACAAGGTCCCTGCCCCGGTGGGTAACCTGGCTTCCAATACCAGGTCTGGCTGCCTGCGGGCTGTGTGACCCTTGGCAAGTCCCTTAACCTCTCTGTGGCTCCTTTCCTCGTCTGTGCGATGGGGCTCATAATTGTTTCCCACCCATTCGTACTGTAATGGAGATTAATTGGGTTGATTCATGTCGCGTCCTGGTACATGGTAAGACCTCAATAAATGTTGGCTACCATTATCATTGTTAGTGGTGGACAGGACAGCACATGCAGTATAATCTTAGATATTGACAGCCGCAGGTTGGGAAAATAAATTAGCAGAACGGGCTGAGAGCAAAGGGAGGCGCGCGGTTGGACATGAAGCAGTCAGGTCAGGAAACGCCCCTCTGCACGAAGACTTGAAGGAAAGGAGCTAGCCAAGCAGGTGTCAGTGGGCACTGCAGGTAGAGGGAACAGTGCCCGCAAAGGCCCTGAGGTGGAGTGCTCGCAGGACCGCGAAGGGGCCGGCAGCCGGAGAGTGCGGCGGTGGCGGGGGACACTGCCTGGGGCCCGGGCGTGAGCCGTCTGGCCTAAAAGCTCCCCGGGCTGTGAGGGACAAGACCGCAGGCCCCAGGGTGGAGGCGGGTAGACGGGTCCGGAGACGAGCTAGGGGAGCGGGTCCTGGCAGGTGGTGAGAAAGGGGCTATACTTTGGAGGTCGAATCAGCAAGATTGCAAGGGGTATGAAGGAGAGAGAAAGAGGGGCGGAGGGGGATTCTGAGGCCTGGGGCCCGCTTAACTGGGCGAACAGTGCGCCCTTTATCGCCACAGGAAGGCTGCCAAAGGGACAGGGTCCAGGACCAGGTGGCGGATGCGGGAAGGACCACAGAAAGGGTAGGGTCGGAAAGAATTGGCGAAGGGGGCGCTTCAAGCAGGAAGTGTGGTCCGAGGGACTTGGGGCGGGGAATGCTCAGATTGACGTTAGCGAGGGGAGCGGACAAAGGCGACAGGCAGGACAGCTTCCCCCAAAGGGGAGAACAGGGTCTGGGGGAAGAGGCCTGGGCCCTCCTCTCCCCGCCCCGCCCCCACCCCCAGCCTCCGGGCCGATGCCCATCCCTCTGCCACCTCTAGGGCTCTGGTGGACATTCTGAGACATCAGGCGGGGCCTGGGACCCGCCCCGACCGGGCGCGAAGCAGCTCCTTGACCCCGGGGGTCGGGGGTCCCGACAGCATGCCCCCGAGGACGCCCAAAAACCTCTACAACACCGTGAAGCCTGCCAATCTCGGTGAGTGGGCCCCCGGAGCTGCGGCTCCCAAGCCTGGCATCCCTGCAGCCCCGCCTTCCCGTGGGCCCGCCCCGCCCCCCCCTTGAACCCCAGTGGCCAGGACGTTCTAGGTGAGACCTGAGGAACTACGCAGGGCAGACCACTGTCCTCCTGTGAACCCCCTGGAGGGCGCCACAACGCGACGGTGACTTACACTGAGGCGTTTTTGGCTCCCGCACTTGGGAACCCGGGGTCAGAACATCCAGCACCCAGAGACGCACCTAACCACTCAATTCGAGTTTGCTGGGAGCCAGCGCGCCTGGGGTTGAACGCTGGCTCTGCACCGTTTGGCCTGGGGTAGCGACTTCGCCTCTCTTGGCCCCCGTTTTCTCCATAAAGTGGGAAGCATAGCTGCACTCACCCAGTAGGATTGCTGTGGGAACAAACGCCCCAGAGTGAGGTGCTTTGGGCGAGGCCTGGCACGTGAGCTGCTGCTGTGGTTATTCTTATGTTACTTCATAGTGAGCACGTGGGAGGAGGAGTCCAGGATCGCTGTGCACAGGTAGAAGAGAGTCTGGTCTGGTCTGGTTTGAGGAGGAAGGCTTCCCCAGGAAATGCTATTCTGTAGGGCCTAGAGAGTGAGGGGGTTACTTGGGTTGGAGCTCTGGGTGGCTGAAGCAGAGCTCGTGAGGCCAGGGAGAGGGTGGGCAGCCACCTCAGGAAGGATCTTGAGCACCAGGCTAAGCTGAGGAGCTCTGCCTTTGTCCTGAGGGTGATGGGGGGCCATGGAGGAGCTTAGAGCAGGGAGCAGCCAAGTGAGGAGTGGGTGGAGGAACTATTTCTCTGGAACTCATGTGAAAGGGGGACAAGAGGAAGAGGCTCAGGGGGAGGGTGGATAATGATCCATGCCACAAGGACGGGGCCTGAGCTGGGGTCAGGAATGGGGGAGAGGAGATGAGTTTGAATAGTAGCAGTAAGGAAGACATTGAGCCGGCTCTTGAGAGATGAGTAGGAGTTCTTCAGGCAAAGAAGGGGAGGAAGGGATTCAAGGTAGAACAGCATACCTACCATGTGCAAAGGCCCTGTGGCAGGACTGAGCTGGGCTCATTTGGGCATCAGAGAAGTGTGGCTTGGAGGGAAGGATGAGAGATGAGGCTGCAGGTGTCAGCTAGGTCCAAGGCATGCAGTCCTCAAATGCTTGTCGGGGTCTATATTTTGTCCAACGTGTGACAGCCAGACATGGGGGGAGTTTCAAGCAGCAGAGGGGCACAGGCAGGCGTGGGTTTCAGGAATACCAGGCGGGGCTGACTGTGGGCACTGGCTGGCCCGATGGGCTGGAGGTTGGTCTGATGATCCAGGAGGGTGGGGCAGGGCAGAAATTCAGGAGAAGGAGAGGCCAGAGCTGAGGACCACGTGGATGTGAGTGGAAGCCTTTCCTGAGACCAGTGAGGAGCGGGCTCCGTGGTGACGCCCCTCCCTCCTCATCCCACAGATAATCTGCGTCACAACTACCCGCACCTCAACATGAACAGCCCCAAGCACCACGCGACCATGCTGGGTACGCACCGCGCTGGGGCGGGGGCCTGGGGCCAGGGCTCCTTCCCTCCCTCCCTTGTGCTGGGCCCAAACCGGGGCCCCAGGAGAGCAGGTGTGAAACCCTGGGAGGCCCGTCCTAACCATCTAGCCAAGTAACCAAGCTAGCTTGTTTCCCCACTGCGACACGAGAAGTGGTCATCTCTTTCCCAGCTGGGTTGGTGGGAAGATGCATGGAGGGCACCGCCCCAGCCCAGGGCCAGGCCCATGCCAGGTGCTGGGCAAGTGTCAGTTGCCCCTCGTCCTGTGGCATGTCATCCTTCTCCAGCAAAGAGCCTATTTCCTGATCAGGAGAGTTGGCAGCGGGAGCCTGGCCTGTGGAGCTTTAAGGGGCTGAATCCCTGATTTCTCATTCTCTAAGGGGCTGGGGGTGGGAATTGCGGGGTCTGAGGGAAGTGGGCTGGACTGACCCTGGCCATGCCCCTCTCCCAGACTGGCGGGCGGTCCCGCCACCCAGCCCCTCCTTGCACTACTCTACGCTGTCCTGCTCTCGGTCCTTCCACAACCTCTCGCATCTGCCCCCATCCTACGAGGCTGCTGTGAAATCTGAACTCAACCGCTATTCCTCCCTCAAGAGGCTGGGTAAGTCCCAGCACGGGGAGCCACCGGCAATGGGGCGGGATCAGAGCCGGGCCTGACTGCAGGACCGTGGACAGTGGAAAGGTTTAGCGCCTCCCTCAGGTTTTCCTCTAAGTTCCTTCCAGAATTACCCAAGGTAATTTTGTATCAGAATTACCTGGGGTGCTTTATAAAAATGGAAATTCTTGCCCCTGAGATTTGTTGCATTCATCAGGATTTGTATTTGCAATTAATAGAAAAACAACTTCAGCAAAAAAAAAAAAAAGGAAAAGAAAGTCACTGTGTTCGCTTGATAATGGGAAGTTTGTGAGTCACAATCTTCAGGTGAGGTTGCATCCAGCGGCTCAAAAAGCTACCTCCAGGATTCCACTTCTCCTGGCTCTGCTAAACAGTGGGCTAGCTTCATTTCCGGACAGATTCTTCCCTTGTGGTGGCAAATACTGACCTGAGAATTTTCAGACCACCATTCTACCAGCAGAAAAGAGTTTCTCCCAATGATAGCAAAAATCCCAGTCCTGGATCCTATTGACCCAAATTAGGTCACATGCTCATCCTTGAACCAATCACTGTGACTCTGATTGGATAGTTCTGCGTCAGTGGGCCATCACTGGGCAGTGCAGTAACCATCAAACATTTTAAACTGAGAGCCACTGTAAGAAATACTTTTTATATTAGGACCCATGAGACACACACGCACATGTATTGTTTTCTAATTACAGCAAAGCTTTGAAACTGGTCACTATGAACATCTACAAACAAACCCGACAGTAGAGGAAACTGTAAAGTGAATCCCTATCCCCATCACCCAGCTTTAACAATGGGCAGCATTTTGTTAGTCTGTCCTCTCTTCGCCCCATCTTTTGGCAGATATTTTTTAATGGACCCCAGGTATCATGTCACTGCATCTGTTACTACTTCAGTAACACACATACTGAAATAAAAATTTGATGAGCCAATATTCACACATATTCCTGCATTATTATCTGATAATGTTCTTTTCTATTTTACCTTCTTAAATGCCAGTCGCAACCCATGAAATTGACTTCACAACCCAGGAATGGGTCACATCTACAAGTTTTAAAAGCATTACTAGATGACGAAAGGGAGGGAAAAGTGGTCCCTCAAAAGCAAGAGATGGGGTTCTATTCCCAAAAGAAGGGATGATCCCAGGCCAAAAAAAAAAAAAAAAAAAGTCCCCCATGTCAAACCACTCATTGATGCAGGTGGGGCCTGGGAACCTGCATTTGGGGCACACAGCTAGCCTGGTTGTTCTGATTAAAATTTGGGACTCTGCACCCCCATGCCCAGGTTAATGACCAGGGCTTTCTGGTGATGTCTGGGGTCTGCTGGGGATGGGACATACAGAAACCAGGGGAGGGGGTGGGTTCTGGGCCGGCTAGGCACCCACCTCTGTGGCTTCTTCTCTTCCTCCCCCAGCCGAGAAGGACCTAGATGAGGCCTATCTGAAGCGCCGGCACCTGGCCGAGGTGCCCCGCGGGACGCTGCCCCTGCACGCACTGCGGCGACCTGGCACAGGGGGTGGCTACCGCATGGATGGCTGGGGCAGCCCCGACGACCTGGGCCTGGCGCCTGCGCTGAACCCGCGGCGCGTCATGTCCCAGGAGCACCTGCTGGGCGATGGGGGCCGGTCGCGCTACGAATTCACGCTGCCGCGCGCGCGCCTCGTGTCACAGGAGCACTTGCTCCTGTCGTCGCCGGAGGCCCTGCGCCAAAGCCGCGAGCACCTGCTGTCACCCCCGCGCAGCCCCGCACTGCCCCCCGAGCCCACCGTCCGCGCCAGCCTGAACGCCTCCCACTCCAACCTGCTGCTGGGGCCTGGAGGGCCCCCCACGCCACTGCACGGGCTGCCGCCGCCACCTGGCCTGCACGCTCACCACCACCACGGCCTGCACGGCTCGCCACAGCCCGCCTGGATGTCCGACGCGGGCGGGGGCACGCTGGCCCGCAGGCCGCCCTTCCAGCGCCAGGGCACCCTGGAGCAGCTGCAGTTCATCCCCGGCCATCACCTGCCCCAACACCTGCGCACCGCCAGCAAGAATGAGGTGACTGTGTGAAGCTGGGCCTGGGGGCTGGGGCTGCTGCCCTGCGGGCCCCCATCGCAGCAGGGTTCCCTCCACACACTCCATGGGTCTGGGACCCCGAGCGGCCTGTGGCCAGGGGCTGCTGCTGAGGACACTGCTTGGGAAGAAGTGGTCACTGGAGACATAGCCTCCTTCTGGGATGTCACAGCAGACAAGTTCCTCCTCCTGTCACTCTTTGAGGCGAGGCCTGCCCAAGGTCATCACTAGAGGCCATATCTATGTTCCCGTGGTGTCATCAGACTTCCTGTGGTGTCAGAGACGAGACAATGCCTTGTCCTATGACCTCATCCCCAGGGATAAAGGTTTCTTCCCGTGGTGTCACTGGAGAGACAAGTCTCTCCCTTACGATGTCATCTCTGGCACCAAAAATTCTACTTCATCATCACCAGGAAATTTTCTTCCAAAGAAGATGCCTCTGTCTATGCTATTGTCACTACAGACAAAGCCATCTTCCAGGGCACGTGCAGGGGAAAACCCATCGCTGACCGTGTCTTCACTGGACAAAGGGCCTCCTTCCCCTAACAGTGCCACAGGGCCTCCGCCTCCCTCTCATGATGCCATCTCCAGAGAAGGTGCCTTGCCCTGTGACATTGTCAGAAGGCCTGTGCCTCTTCCGTGATGTCACCGCTAGAGATGACAGCCTGCCTCTGGGGCATCTCCGGGATGAGGCCCCTTCTGCAGTGTCACCACCGGACTTGGTCTGCTCAAAGAGGATGCCATAAGACATGTCCATAGTCCATGACAGTCTTGCAGGTCACAGAGAAAGAGCACTGTCCCGAGAAGTCATCTAAGGGGTGTCACCACTGTGGGGGGAGCTGCCCTATCTGGACAGGTCTCCACCAGAGATGATGGTCTGCAGATAGGCTGTCAGCAGTGGCCCAAGTCAGAGGACCTGCCCCAGTGCTGCGGTGTCATCACAAGGGCTGCTGCCCACTCTGGGGGGCCGCTGCTTGTGCCGGTGTCATCTGAGTCTCCGCCTGGTCCCATGTGCAACAGCCTGGCCACCCCTTCCCCTAACTCCAGGGATGCAGGAGGTCCGCCAGACTCTCCATCTAAAGGGAGCTTGGCCTTGGGTCCCACCCCTGTGCAGTGATGTCACCTCCCATGTGTCTCCTTGAAGACAGTACTCCCTGGCTGGCCTCTGCTCCCAAAAAGGTCACTCTGGCCTGCCAGGCTCCTGGAGTCCTGGGGCTTACATGTGGCTCAAAGGCTGCCATCACTTCTCTCTGCTGTAACTACCAACATCATTGCCTCTGTCAACAAAGCCTGGGCCTCCTGTTGGGGTGGGTGGGGTGGGTGGGGGTGTGACTGCTATGGGTCTTGCTAATGACATCATCAGTGCCACAAGACTTCCACCATTCATGATGGTATGGCACCTGGGGTCAAATACTAACCATGCCTGATGGTGATGTCACATCCCAGGATTCCTATGACCTATGGTGTCTTCATCTCCCAGGATCCACCATAGCCATGGTGTCATCACCTCCCAGGATTCAATTTCAACCATGATGTCATCACCTCTGAGGATCCGCTTCAGCCATGGTGTCACCACCTCCCAGCATCCATGAGAGCCGATGGGGTCATCAGGTCCCCGGGCCCATGACACCCAACAGTGTCATGTCCCACGATCCACTTCAACCATGGTGTCACCACCTCCCAGCATCCACCATAACCACAGCATCATTTCCTAAGATCCATGCCACCCAATGGTATCATTGTTTACCAGGATCCACTTCAACCATGTGCCATCATCTTCCTGGATTCATCATCTTTGGGACCAAGTACTACATGGCTGTCTTTCAATTGTCTTCTGGGGTCACATGGCACACAGTTGTTCCCTTAAGTGGAACCAGCACAATCCACACCATTTCCCAAGTCCCTCAAAATTGGAGTAGGGTGGGGCCCCTTTAATGTCATCATTCCCACTCTGGTCCCTCTTGGTGTCACTGCCCACCTCCTGACTTGAGCTGAACCCCACCACAGACCAGTGGGCATCCGGGCCTCTCCTGTTAACTCACTGCCCTCTGCCCAACCAGCTGATCGGTGACAGGGCCAACACAGAGACCTCGTATCACCACCAGAGCGGGGCATCCCAGTCTTCAGGTGATGTCCCTGCCCCTTGCCCAGTCCGTTACCTGGACCCCTGCCCAGAACAGCACTCCACTGGCTTGGGCCACACTCTCCTCGGAGACCCCTGAGGGCTGGGCTGACAGCTGCTCACCTCCTGGAGCCTTCAGTCCTGTCTTCTGTTGGCCGGGTTCTGGGGCAGGCACATCTGGAGAGCCTGGCCACTGCCAGCACAGTGGGGTGGGGGTCTGCATCATCCGTCCAAGGTGGTCGGGGCCAGCATTCTCTCCTTCCTCTCCCTCTCACACACTGGGGAGCCTCCAGGGTTTTGAGGGTTCTGTGACACCCCATGCACAACTTGCCCCGGGTTCTCTTTGTACATAGCCATGTTCCAGGGGGCGGCCACTCCCCAACTCTTAAGGGCTACATGCCCCTCTCCCAGCCTCCAGGCAAGGGTGGGGGGCTCCCCTCCCTCTTCTGGGCCGACCCCCTCCCTCTTCTGTCTTCCTGCAAGTACTGGCACCCAAGCTCACCCTTTCCTGTCAGAAGCATTGGGCAGGTAAAGGTGGCCAGCCCTTGGCTTCCACACCCAGGGAACTGGGGGGCTACCACCAGTCTACCTGGACCCCAGCGCCAGTTCTTCAACTCCACGCTTACAGTGGTTCCTAGGGTCCCCCAATCCCTTCTAAGGCCTCCCGGGGCCCAGTGCCCCTTGGGCAGACTGTGACTCCCCAGAAAGAGCCAGCTTGACCACCCGCCCCTCCCCCCTGCTCGCCACCCCCCCAGAGCCCTCAGCTTTCCCAGCCCCTGGGCCCGGTGGGTCTGGGGCCTCTCCCGCTTCTGTCCACCTCCCTCAGCCTGGACTCCAGGTTCCCCGCCCTCCTCCCCGTGCTCTCCAGTACAGGCTGCCTGACCCTGGGGCCTTGACCTCTTATCTCAAATAAGCCATAGTGGGGACAGGTTTGAGGGGGTGAGGAGGCAGGCGTGCTCTGCCAGGTCCCCCTGGATGCTTCCAGAGCCGAGACCATGCCCCGCCCACTACGTGAGCGCAACAGCCCGTGTGCAGGCGCACACATCCCACTTCCCGGGGAGCGGCGGGGACGGTGCACAGGAGAGAGGCAGCTCTGGACTGGAAGACCCTCCACGGCTTCCTTAACCCCCAACTCTCCCCAACACCGAGCTTTCCCCCCAGTTCTTCGGTGAGGACAGCCAGTGGAGCACCAACTTGGTATTTTTGGAATAAACAGATGTTTCCTGACCCTGGGTTTCAAGGTTTGCTGTTGGGGGGAATGGGTTTCCAACTCCGCATTTATGGATCAGTGGAGTCCCCCTCATGACCCCTGGGGTGTAGGCACCTTAAGTGTCATTACAGTTCAGGGATGCCCTCCTGCACCTGGCACAAAGCCACAGTCAGGTGTCGTGATGTACGTAAGGCATCTTTAAGTCCCCAGTTTCTGCCTAAGAAAACCTCTGCCCTCTGAGTAGTTGGGCATTTGTTCACCCATTGTTTGTGCCCTCTTATACTCGGGTTCTCTGGCTGGGTGTCTCCGGAGCGGGTGGCCGTGTGTTTCCTGGGGCGCTCCGACACAGTGCCACAGCTAGGCGGCTCAAGCAACAGAAACACCCGACACGGAGGCGAGGCAGGGCTGGCCCCTCCCAAGGCTGTGCAGGGTCTTCAGTGCCTCTCCTAGCTTCGGGGGGTCTGCTGGCAAAGGCTGGCATTCCTCTACATACATAAAGACACCAGTCATGTTGGAATAAGGCCCACCCCAGTGACTTCATCTTACCTCTATCATCTGCAAGGACCCTATTTCCAAATGAAGTCACACTCACAGGTCCTGGCGGCTGATTTCAATATCCTTTTGGGGGGACACAACTCGAGGCATGCCAGGGGGCAGGGCGTGGCACAGTCCGTTCAAGTGTCAGCTTTTATGGCAACTAGGAAACACTTTGCCCACCTCTCTGCTTCCACCCAGTGTGTCAACAACATATTTGTGTAGCAACAACTAGAGTTGGGCATCTCAGTGCCGGCTGCACACCAGTGGGGAGAGAGGGGAGTCCAGGGCTTGCTTTTATGGACTTCAGGGCAGCCTTCCCCCAGGGACACCAAAGTGTGTTTTATGGATTGCAGATTTCCACCTTGCAGGGAAAGCCTCCTTTCGTGTCCTCTGGGCTGCTGTGCGCGTGTGTGTGCACACGTGTATGGATTCGCTTGCAGGAATTAGCTCATGCAATTGTCGGGGCCGGCAAATCCAAAGACTGTGAGACAGCGTACTGGCTGCAGTTTGGAGGTAGAATCCCTTCTTCTCCGGGAAACCTCAGCTTTGGCTCTTGAGGCGCTTGACTGACTGCACGAGGTCCACCACACAATCTGGGAGCGTCTCCTTTCCTCAAAGTTGACTGACTACAGACGGTAATCACATCTACAAAACAGCATCCCAGCAACATCTGGACTGGCATGTGACCCAACAACTGGGAAACAGACTGGGCACCAGGACACATGAAATGTAACAAGCACACTGTCCTTGCCGGGAAGGGCTGGCTCACAGCTCGCGGAGGAAAGCCACCTCCCCTGGGCACCTACAGGTTCACGCTGGCTCAGTTTCACCTGCTCAGGTTCACTTGTTTGGCTATAGGTTATGCGGTGCAGTCAGAGTGTGTATAGTGCATTCAAACCCTGTCCCATGACCATCCATAAGGTGACCCCCCTGTGCAACACTTCTTAGACGCCACCTCTTTCCATCGGAGCCTTTGTCCTACATAACTGAGGGCAGGTGGGAGGAGGGTGGCAGGGCTAAGCATTCAAATATTCTCCTCCCGGGTACACAGCAGGACTGGACTTCCCTGCCCAGGTGATGTGGCTGAAGTGTGAGCAGAAGGGCCTTTCTAGGTAGAGGTTTCTGAGAGCCACTGTGTGGATCCCCGTGTCTTCCCTGATGTGGTCACTGGCAGTATTTCAGGTGATGGCTGCTCTGTTGGCCCGGGTCCCAAGCACATCAGCAGGGCCCCAGAATAAGGATGAAGCCAAATAGGGGCTTCAGCCAAGCCTTGAGGGACGTGCAGTGTGAGAAAATAAACTGGGGCTTTGGGGCTACTTGTTACTGCATCATAGGGGAGCCTTTTCTGGACGATACCACTGATCCGTACAGGGGCAACTGGACAGCTTGGGGCTTTCACCATATGCTCTTTTGCACTTCTGAATTTTTGTGTAAGTGCATTACCTGTTTCTTAAAGATGAAGTTTAAATATGTAAATGTCAATGAGTGGGCTTTGACTGCCTTCCCCTCACTGAGCACGAGCGGAGTGTGAGATGGGAGATACGAGCCTCGTCCTTCAGCCCTGCAGGGGGACGGGCTTCACCGTACGGATTCTGCATGCAACACGGCCTCTGCATGCCACTCAGCCACTTCATTTGTGCTCAAGTAAAGAGCAATCCAATCCACACACACCGAACTTAGGTTGGGGAAGTCAAGGGTAAGGCTGACATAGCCTTCTTGCCTTTGTAACCCAACACTTGCTCACCTGCAACTTCACAGCAGATATATGAAGCCCCTGCACAGCTATTCTTAACCTGTTTGGTGGGAGGGCTTGTGAACTTCTGAAGTCCACACCAGATGCTGAGTGCACATGTTTTTCCTTTCACTTCTTTTTAACCTTATATTCGGAAGTAACTTCAAGCCTGCAGAGCAGCTACAAGCATAAGTCAAAGAACTCCTGTACGCCTTCCACCAGCTGACTGATTCTTAACGTATCTCAGGCTGCTTTACAGCTTTCCTTCTGCGGGCATTTGAGACTAAGCTGTAGACATATACCCCTTGACCCCTAAGGAATGTTTCTGAAAAACAAGGACATTCACTTACGCATGCACAATTATCAAAATCAAGAACTTAACAGTGATAAAGTCCATATTCGTTTCACCCAACTGTCCCAATACTGTCCTTGAGAGCAGTTCTCTTCAGTCCCTGCTATTCCAGGACGAGGTATTGAATTTGATTATCATCTCAAGGCCCCTTCAATTGAACAGCCCGTCTTTTTCATGACAGACACTTCTGAAGAGTCCCAGAGGCTATTTTGTAGAATGTCCCTGCACTTGGGTCTGCTGTTCCTCGTGACTGGATCTGGCTGTGTGGCAGGACCACAACGATGCTGACCTCCTGGGGCACCACCAGAAGGCCCTTGCTCTCCACCAGGGCCGTGACTGTGCTGCGCGCTGATCCCTTGGCCAGGGCACCGAGAACGTGCTGTTCTCCCCTTTGCAAACAGGAAGCACCCTGCCTGGAGACGCGGAGCGCTAAGTAGGTATCTTGTTCCTCCTCTTTTCACTTCCTCCTGCTGCTTCAAGCCTCCATGGGCGATTCTCTTGCCTGTATCGATTATCATTACGGTGCTTGCCAAATGATAACTTTCTAGCTTCACCATTCCTCTATCATTTATTAGTCAGCGGTGCACATGCTTTCTGGGGGGGGAGAGGATCCAGCACTTTCATCAGATTCTTTGAGGCACCAATGAGTCCAAAAACAAATTCGCTGTAATTTTCAAAGGTGATAGAGCATCCTATACTCTACAGACACATGGAGGCAGTATGAATTTTTTCCCAGTCCCTGCCAATATGTTTGGGCTTTTGCCATTTTCACTACTATAAACAATGCTTTGAGGAGCATGTTTTTGCAAAGCACTTAGTGCATTCTGACTTTTCCGTAGGATGAGCTCCAGAAGTGGACATTTGACTTTTGGTACACAATGCCAAGGTGCAATCCCTGAAGCCTCCGTGTATTGTGACAATGTCCGTTTGCTCCCACCCTCACCAGCACTGGGTGTTATTCTGTTTAATCTTGGTGTGCATCAGAAGCATCAGTCTTACAGCCACTAAAGGAAGCCCTTAGCACACTTTTTTTATCCAAAGTGAGGTCTGCAATACTTTCTAGGGATTTTGGAGCTGGTATGATGGCAGGGGGATGTGTTTCGTTTCTGGTATGCCTGTCACCAGAGGGAGCACCTGACCCATTTTCAGAGCATGGTTACCAATCAATGAAGGTCCCTCTCACCCAGGAGGGCTCTAACTTCTGTTCGCAAAAAAACAAGGTCCTTGGTTAGTTACCTGCTGCAGCACATGCAGAGGACATGCTGGGAAACATTAAGGCCACTAAGGGGCACAGGAACTCTAGTGACCAGACGGTGGACTCAAGTGAAGATGCAGGCATTCACCCACAAAGACGTCAGCTTCACTGGGAGGAAGGAAACGCAGATGAAAAATGCCACACTTCGTTGCCCATGACTGGCACATATTTTGAAGACTTAAATCCGGGCTCATTCCTGCATCAGTACATTGACATAAGCTGCTTTCTTTGCCTGGAACAGTCTTCTCCGCGTTTCCACAAAAGTTGCTCCCTTGCTTCCTTTCATTCTTTATTCAAATGCCTCCTTCACAGTGAGGGTCTGCCTGGACCATGCTGTCTGAAATTCCTGCCCCCAGCATTCTGGAACCTACTGACCCTGCTCTACAGTAATTAGTATCATTTGATTCTGCCCACTTTTCTTCCTTTCCAAGTTTTAGCACTGGAAGTCCTGCATCTGGGCCACCCTGGACCTGAAGCTTATAGTTTATTATTTGCCTCCCCACCAGAATGGAAGCCCCAGGGATGTAGCATTTTGTTTCCAGCCTCAGTCACTCATCTATACCAAGAACTTAGAACAGCATCTGGCAAACATCTAGTGCTAAAGAAACACCTGAGTGAACAAGTCAGAT
Organism: Manis javanica; assembly: GCF_040802235.1. NCBI lineage: Eukaryota > Metazoa > Chordata > Mammalia > Pholidota > Manidae > Manis > Manis javanica. Next base: position 2,614,221 of record NC_133172.1, read on the forward strand.
CCTGATGCTGGGGATCTCAACGAGCTGAACCCCACCGAGGGCTACTGGGCAGAACTGCAGACACACACTCCGATCCTGTGATCCCACTTCAAGGATTTCTCCAGACACAGTCACAGCTATGCCCAAAGATGGATGTCCGAGGATGTGCACGGCAGCTTCTCGCCACAGCCTGGACCTGGCGGGAAGACCACCAGAAGGAGAACACTAGAATCCCAGGGGGGTCCTTGTGGGGGAACACTGAGCAGCAGCTGCTCTCCAGGTGCTGCCAGGGAGGACGTGTGGGAACGTGAGATGCACCTCAGGTAAATGTGCCCGAGTGTGGGGAAGACGACACCTGGGCTGATGGTGGTGTCTGGGAGGCGTGAAGGTGAGAAGAGGAGAGCTACAGTGGCGACCCCCTGCTTTCCTTCCCGCACTGCAGTAACTGTGAGGATTTCCCTCCGAGGCCGTATTTCTTTCGTAATTTAATACAGATGAACGGTAGAAATGAAGATTAACTTCTGAAGTTAGAATTCAAGTTGAAGGAATTTCACTGTACAACAAAGTTTCTGGATCAGCAGCACTTAGCAAAGGAAAAGCACTGCCCCCATTCCTCCCCAGCCCACCCTCTGTGGATTCGGACCCAAGAGGCCTATCGCTGCGCCACCTCCCGGCCGGTTCTCGAACCCATCCCTTCACTCCGACGGCCACCACCACCACTCAGGGCCAGGCCACAGCCAACTCGCAGCTGGATCTTCACCTTCCACTCGGGGCCTCCGGGCTGGTCTCCACAGGGACTGAGGACCAACAGCTGTGCTCCCAGCTCCCAGCCACAGTCCTCACCGGCTCCCTAGGGCCCTACCCAGCTCTTCCCCAGAGCTCAGCCCCTCCCTGCCCGCTGAACCGGCTCCTCTCCCTTCCTCCCTCCACCTCCCATCTCGGGCAGCATCCACTTCCTCCCTAACAGCTTTACTGAGATGCAATTCACAGACCACACATGCAGTTCGTTAAAGTGTACACTTCAGTGGTTTTTAGTACATTCAGAGTTATGCAGCCATCACAATTTCAGAACAGTTCATCATTCCAAAAAGAGAATCTGCACCCATCAGTATGCCCCTCCCCGTCCACCCCCCATCCTCCCCAGCCCCAGGCAATCACTAACCGACTGTGTGTATGTCTCTGACTGTCCTGCTCATTTGAGGTGAGTGGGGTCATGTGTGGTTTTCTTCACTCAGCATAGTGGTTCTGAAGTCCATCTATGTGTACCATGTGTCACGACTGCATTCCTTCCTACAGCCGCACAAAAGTACACTGTACGGTATAAGAGAGCTGGCTTAGCCCCTCATCAGTGGATGGACATTTGGGTTGTTTCCACATTCTGGCTATCACAAATCATGCTGTGTCAACATTTGTGTAGATGTTTTGTGTGAACATGTTTCCACTTCTCTGGGGTATATACCTAGGACTGGAACTGCTAGGTCATGTGGTTAATTCTATGTTTAACCATTTGAGGACCACCAGACTGTTTTCTACAGCAACTGCACCCTTTTTCACTCCCACCGGCTGTGAGGGCTCTAGTTTCTCTGCATCTTCCCCAACACTTGTTACTGACTTTTATGATTATAGCCATCCTGATAGCATGAAGTGGCATCTCAGTGTGGTTCTAACTCGCATTTCCCTGATAGCTAACGATGTTGAGCATCTTGCCATGTATTTATTGGCCATTTATGTATCTTCTTTGACCACCACCTCTACTCAGAGTTTTTGCAACAGTTTCCTCACTGGCCTCCCTGCCTCCACCCATGCCTCCCTTTAAGCTCTTCTCCATCCAACAGTGACCTGGAAAGACTTAAGTCAGACCACAGCACTCCTCTGTTCAAAACCCTGCAGTGGCTCCCTAGTACCTCAGAGCAAAGCCCTGAGCCCCTGACCACAAACACCTCTCTGACCTCATTTCCCAGCACCTCCCCCCCATAACTCTGTTCCAGCCACACTGGCCTCCTTGCAGCTCCTCCAACGTGCCAGGCTTTTGCTCCAGCCGTTCCCATTGCCTAGAATGTTCTTCCTCTGATAAGCACATGGCTCACTTCCTGCCTCCCTTCTATGCACCACGCGCTTTACTTGCTCACTAGATTTTGTTGTATGTCTGCCTTCCTCACCACTAGGGCAAACACCCTTATCTGTTTTCTGACATACCCCAGCACCCAGAACGGTGCCCGGCACATAGGAGGTGCCCAGTAAATACTGAATGAATCAATGCTTTTAGCCCCGTTAGGGACTGAGAACAGAGTCCCTGCTCTCCTGGGGCTGATCTAGTCAGGGGAGACAAAGATAAATGTGCTAGCAAGCAAGAAAGGACAGAGTCTGACAGACCATGAAGAGCAGAGGTCAAGTGGAGCAGCCTGGGATGGGGGCCAGGGACGCTGGTCTGCGAGACTACAAAACCACAGCAGAAGTGCACCTAGGCCATGGGGACAGAGGCGGCGGTGGGAAGCTCTCCCAGCACAGGGGACTCACGCCCACACGGCCTTGGTGACAGAGCGTGGCTGACACCTGGGCCCTCAGGGGTGAGTGCAAGGGGACCTCCTGGGAGTTTGGGAGTTAGTTACTCCAGTGCACTGGTGAGGGTTCTTGCGAGGTTACTCACAGGCTTGGGGCATGTCAGGGTCAGGATCCCAGGGATCCTAAACAACAGCTTCCCTGAGAGCCAACTCTAGCCACTGCCTATTTTTGCAGTCTGACTGGAACACAGCCACCCTCCTCCGTATGCACATGGGCTACAGCAGCAGAACTGAGAGGGCTGGGACAGACGCCCCACAAAGCCTAAAACCTTTACTGAAAAGGTGTGCTGGCCCCAATTTTAAGGTGACTTTTCAGGGGGTAGCCAATCCCCCTTCCCTTTCTCACTCCAAGTCCCGTTGACTTTACTGGACCCCATCACCTCTCACCACCCTCACTGCCACCAACCTGCTGCCATCACCCCCACCTGGACAGTGGCAACGTCAGCCTCTCTGTGCCTGATGTAGTCACGTCTTGTCTGAAGCCTCCAGTGGCTATCCCTGGATTGAAGAAAAGCACAGGCTGCTCATCCTAGCCCAGTGTAGACACAACCATCACTCCCACCCCACCTCCAACCTCAGCGCCCCCAACCTGCGTGACCACTCCGACCCAGCCTCACGGGCATCCAGGTGCTGCCCAGCACACCAAGCCCCACGGGGTCTCTGCACCTTCTGTTCCCTTTGCTCTGAATGCTTTTCTCCAGGGCCTTCCCTGCCCAGCCAAGGTCAAACAGCAACCCCAGCCCTCCCTTTCTATCCCCTGGCTCTGATTCACTGTCCTTCAGGCTTTAGCACTCGCCCACGTGACATACATTCAGGGGCTTACTGTCTGGCTCCCCGACAAGGAGGTAAGCTCAGAGCTCCCCTTCACTCTGCCATCCCTAACCATCCTGCCTGCCACATCCTGGACGTTCCCCAGTTTATTGAACGAATGCAGGTGTCCACAGCGCGGTTATAATAACGTCCGCCCGGCAGGGCTGTTGCAAGGATCACACGAGACCAAGCATAAACAGGAGCTGAGACGGGGCCCGGCACACGGTGGTCACGTCATAACCACCACCTCCGCCACCATCGCGTCTTTTGGGTGGACTTTTTCCATGGAGCTCAGTGGGACAAGCCCCCCAGCCCGGCTCGGCTGGGCCCTGCAGTCCCTCGACGCACCCTGCCTGCAGTGTCCTCGTCTGTCAGTCGGGCCGAGCCCGCGCCCACCCCTAGTCATGGGTGCACTCGCACTGGGTCTGCTTGCAGGGCTTCCTCACACCTTCCTTGTCCTTTCCCGGCTGCGGCCCCGCGAGGGGAAGCCGGGGCGGGGCCTTCCCGAGACCCGCTTTGGCCGAGCGGAGACCACACCGGGCGGCGGCGCCCACCGGGGTCACTCGGCTCCCAGGTCGCGCGCGTCGGCGCAGGGCCGCACCTGGCTTCTTCCTTGGGGATCGCGAGGGATCCCAGCGCCCACTTCCCACGTGGGTAAACTGAGGCCCGGCCAGGGTCAGAGGTCGCACATTGGAGGGCCAGGCGTCCCTGCCTGCAAGGTCGTGCTTACTGGTGTTGGGACCTACGCGACTAGACACACAGATCACAGATCAGGCCCGGAACAAAATGGCGCCTCGCAGAAAAATGTACGTCGAGTCCCCGCGTCCACCTCAACCACTGGCTGAGGAGGGGGCGCGGGCGGCCGCGCACACTCTATTTGCAAATACAAAAACCAACAAATTTCGTTGGCTGAGAGCGGCTTTGCCTGCACTAGACAGGGCCCCCATTGGCCGCTCTCCACTCCTCCCAGCCCCCTGGCACTGCCTTCTCCATCCAGGATTGGCTCACGGGAGTCAGGTGACTACATCCCATGACTACGCGCCCCTATTGGCCGGAGCGCCTTCCATCATCCGTTTAAACCCTACTCGGTCCCGCCTCCCCTCGCCCGGCCCGGGGTCGCCTGCCGACCGTTAGTCGCGGGCGCGATTTCCTGGGCGTCAGGGCGCGCGCACGCACGCCGGGCCGTGAAAGCGTCTCATTTCAAACGGCCCAATCAGCGGCCGCGTCGCCCCACACGTCCTCTCCCTCCCTACATCCCCTTCTAAACCCTTTCATTCTCCAGGGTTTCTATTCTGACTCCCGCGCTCCCCCGTGGGTCGGCCCACCGCACGTCCTCCTTCCCAACTTCTCCTGCTTCTACCCGCAGCTTGGGGAAAGGAGGCGAGCCCTCGAAAGCCGAGGACCGTGCGCGCTGACGTCACGAGCCGAGGCGCGGCGCTCCGAAGACGCGGGGAGGCGTGGCCTACGGGCGGATATAAAACGGCTCCTGTGCGCGCGCGACCGGTTTAGTGCTGCCGGGCACCCAGGCGGGTGGGGTTTCGTACGCGGTGCGCGGCGGACGGCGGAGGCAGCGGGGAACGGAGCGGGGCCGCTGGGCCTTGCCAAGGCCGCAGCGGCAGTAGTTGGGCCCCCCGCCCCTGCCGGCGGCTCGGAGAATTTAGAAAGGGGGCCGGGGGGACCCGCCCCCGGCCGGCCGCAATCATGGTGAGCGCAGCGGCCAGGCCCGGGAGGGGCAGTGAGGGCCACGGAGGAGGAGGCGGGGTTTCCGGAGCCTCTTGAGAGCGGTCGGGGGCTTGGAAGACCCGCCTGGGGGTCCCGGGCATGGCTGGATTCTCCGGTCTTCCCGGAAGCGGGGCAGGCGCCCGGGCGGCCCGCCGGTTCCCTGGAGGGGAAGGCCCGACCGTGGGTGTTCTGGGAGCAAGGGGGCTCCGCCGCCATCTCCAGGCCTGAGCTGGGGTTTCTAGAGTGGTTTTATCAAGGTTAGGGAGGGGAGGGGACCAGCGTAGCCCTTGGGCCTACCCGGAATCGCTGGAGGCGCATGGCGAGTGGTTGTGGGGTCTGATGGGGAAGGTGAAGCCATCCGCAGGTCCCTTCGGAGACCCGCCCCTACTTCTAGTGTGAGATGAGTCTGGGACCGCCGCCCGAAGCATCCTGGGTAGAGGGTCCTTGGCTCAGGGGTGGTTGACAGACTAGGACTGCAGGGTCAAGACTACGCGGCCGCTGCATCGTTAGATGGTGCAGGAAGCCCGGGCTCCGCCGGCCGCTCACTCCTCTCTGTGCGCAGAACTCCAACGTGGAGAACCTACCCCCCCACATCATTCGCCTGGTGTACAAGGAGGTGACGACGCTGACCACTGACCCACCGGATGGCATCAAAGTCTTCCCTAACGAGGAGGATCTCACCGACCTGCAGGTCACCATTGAAGGCCCTGGTGAGTGTGGGAACCAAAGAGGGAGGGCCCACTCCTAGGTTTCTCGTCATCTTTAGAATAAGGACGCTCCCGTTAGGACATCAGCTGAATTCTGCAGATTCTGGGGACGCCGGGTGGGCAGGCAGCCACCTCTTATTCTGGTGGTGGTCATGGCCTGCAGGGTAGGATACCTCAAATGACTTTTCCTCTAAGCGCTTTAAAAAAAGCTGGGGAGTATTTAACGGGAGGCCCAGACGTGGTTTCCCTCAGGCCTGAGAGACGGTAGGAATTAGGGGGAGTGGGAACAGAATGTCAGGCAGTGGGACTAGTACGGGCAAAGACTTGGAGGGTGGACCAGATGTCAACCTGCTGTCACTGTCAGGGAACAAGCCAAGCCCTGCGCTGGGGCTGGGTGGCCAAATGATGGCCCGGGATTCTGTGATTGTGCGGTGGGTTAGCGTGTTTCATGTGCACTGAGTTTCTTCTGCAAAGAAGCCAAGAGGTTCCAAGAGTGGGTGAAGGACCTGGTCAGGAGTGGGGACAGTCGGGAGGGGTTGGGGAAGACTTTGAAGTGGTGACAGTTGAGGGGCAGGCAGTGAGGACCCTCAAAGCCCTGAGTCAGGCGCAGCGGATGTCTTGGGGGAACAGAAAGGAGAGAGGTGGAGCTTGCCGTCAGGGCGCAAAAGCCTTCTGTAGGCGCGACGGAAGTAGATGTGAGAGGTTGCTGGGGCCTGTGGTGGGGAGAGCTGTGGGGCGCTCAGGACTCCACTGAGCATTTCATGGGTGAGGGTGACTTGGTTCTGTGCCTGGAGGTGGAGTTGCAGGAGGGGGCCTGGAGGGTGGCTGCCCAAGCTGCCGATGGGTTGGATTTGGGGGCTGGGGCGTGAGGAGCAGCCATGAACCCGGAGCAACCTGAGCAAGGGGTGAATGAGAGAACCACCCACCGAGACGGGGAGGGCTGCTGAGTTGGCAGCTGTCCCATCACTTGCCCACAGGCTTTCAAACAGGTGTTCCCTGGGAAGACACCTGGGTGAGAGGGTTTGTGGCTCCTGGGAAGTGTGGGAAGTGAAGGGTCTCCTTTTACTTGGGAGTGGAGAGGAGGCCTCGGGGTGGAGGCCACGCATGGTGTGGACGCAGGTGGGGTGCAGTCGGGGTTAACTGACGGGAGTGCCTGTGCCCTCTGGGAACCCTGCTGTTCCGCTCTCAGGAGTCCCTCAGTCTGGCAGAGAAGGCCACCACAGCGAGGAGACAGGGCTTTGGGGGTTTGTGGGGTGCCTGGGAGTCCTGAGCCTCCTGACCTGACCCAGTGCCCCTCTCCTGCACTCCAGAGGGGACCCCATATGCTGGGGGCCTGTTCCGCATGAAACTCCTGCTGGGGAAGGACTTCCCTGCCTCCCCACCCAAGGGCTACTTCCTGACCAAGATTTTCCACCCAAACGTGGGCGCCAATGGTGAGATCTGCGTCAACGTGCTCAAGAGGGACTGGACAGCCGAGCTGGGCATCCGGCATGTGCTGCTGGTGAGTTCCAGCCGGGCCTCCCTCTTGGCCTCCAGAGTACTGTTTCCTTTTAAAAGCTAAGTTGGGCATCACTGGGGCTTCCATGTAAAAATCTGGGTCTCCAGCTTTTCTGGAAAGTCCTGGAAGGACTGGCAGTGCTGGGGCACCCTGATGCTTCCCACTGGTGAGTGACACATCCGGTTAGGGCGCACGCACCCCCTCCCTCCACCACCTCTTCCCCCCATCCCCTTGAAATAATTCATGGCATCATAAAATCCACCATTCTGAAGTGTATGGTTTATGGTGTCTCAGCATTGGGTTGTGCAGCTCTCGCCACTGGTATTCCAGAATGTTCTCATAAATCAGGGTTCTCAGCCGGAGGATTTTGCCCCATCAGGAGACATTCCTAATTGTGGCCTCTGGTTGAGGGAGGCCAGTGCCCTGGCAGCCCCACAGAATGACCTGGGCTCTGAGTTAGCCTAACCAAGCGGAGACTCCCTGCACTACTTGTTGCTCCAGGTCCCCACCGGCCCCTTAACAGCATTTAGGTCACCTGCTGCCTCCTCATCCCTCACAGCTTAAGCAGCTTTTTTTTTTTTTTTTAAACTGCATTTCTAATGAGCCCCTGAGGCAGCTGGTTGGTAGGCTGGGGAATTGGGGCTTCCTGCAGGGCACAGGGAGGATTGCACTCCAGTGAAAACACTCCGAGTGGCAGTGGCAGCTGCCAGGGACACTGGAGATGAGCTCACAGGGTAACTGAGTGTCCCCGGTGATCCCGGGACCACAGTGCTGGGGAGGCGCCTCTGGTTATGGGGTGCAGTGGTCAGAATTAGGGTGCCCTCCCAGGTTCCCGATAACAGCAGTGTCTGCTGGGCCAGGTGCTCTGCATGTGTCCCCACAGCCCTGTGTATCTCCACTACCCCCATTCACACATGAGGGACAGCATGTCACTTGCTTAAGGCCAGTCCTGCTGGGGGGGAGGCGGGATGGGCTGAAAGTGGAGGTGGGGCAGACACCATGGCTTGGGGCAGAAGGTGCGACCAGGGCTGCTGGCCACATCCCTATGGAGTACAGGCCCTCTTTGCTCAGTGTACCCACCCCTCAGTTAAAAGGGGCTTCTGGATAGGTACTGAGGACTGGTCCCCTTCCTTGTCCACCTCTAGGTGTCCCTCGGACACCAGTCCCCCTTCACTTGCATCCTGGTGTCTTTTTGGGTGTGGCCCTCCAGCAGTGTGGCTCTGCATGTGGCATACCTGCTAAAGCCCATGGCAGCTCTGGGTCTGGGCATCTTCCCAGGACTGGGAGGACAGGATACTCGGAGTCCAGCAGACCTGGGCGTGGGTTGCTAAGTTGTCCCCCTTACTTCCTTATTGACCCAGGCAAGTCCCTTCCCTGCCCAGTCCAAGCCTCCATCTCTGGTCCAGTGGAACTGCACAGGTGGCCCTGAGCAAAGATGGGGAGGATGTGGGCGTGAGCTGGGCCAGTGTCCCATCTGGGAACAGGATCGGACCAGAGGGAAAAGCCAGCTTGGGGCCCATCTGTGTCTGTCTGGTCCCCTGACCCAGGCCCTGTCCCCACAGACCATCAAGTGCCTGCTGATCCATCCGAACCCCGAGTCTGCCCTCAACGAGGAGGCAGGCCGCCTGCTCTTGGAGAACTACGAGGAGTACGCAGCGCGCGCCCGCCTGCTCACAGAGATCCACGGGGGCGCGGGCGGGCCCAGTGGGGGCCAGGCTGAGGCCTGCCGGGCCCCGGGCAGTGCAGATGCAGCCGCCTCCACCGACCCTATGGCCCCTGGGGGTCCAGGAGGTGCCGAGGGCCCCATGGCCAAGAAGCACGCGGGCGAGCGTGATAAGAAGCTGGCAGCTAAGAAAAAGACGGACAAGAAGCGGGCGCTGCGGCGACTGTAGCGGGCCCTTCTCCCTCACCCCACCCCCAACCCAACCCTCTACTCTGTCTCTAAGTTATTTAAATTATGGCTTGGCTGGGGGAGGGCTGGGGCACTGGGACCTGGAATTGTTTTTCTAAATAAAGCTGGAAAAGCAGCTGCTCTGTCTCCAGATGCTGGGCCATTGGCTGCACTCTGCTGGCACACCCCCCACCCCCCACCGACCACCCCAGGCCTCCTGGAGGCTGCAGCCTGAGTCCCTCCAGCTCTACAGGCCTCCTGCATGAGGTGGGGCTCCCTATCTTGGGGCAGTCAGCAGGTGATGCAGCTCTTCCCTGGAGTAAGGTTTCTGTCTAAAATGGGGTGGGGGGAGATGGGCTGAGGCCTCCTGGTAGCTTCTGCCCTTCCAGGTGGGAATGTTGGCTCAGCAGTGTCCCTTCCTGGCCAGGTGACAGGCGTGTGCAGTGAGCTGCTGCACCCTCATAGGACCAAGTCCAGCTCTGACCATAGGCTTCATTTTACTTCTGGACAGCAAAGCCTGTTGTGTATATGCCTAACAAGTAAATCCCAGGCCTGCAAGCAGAGAGACCCCCCACAGTGGTGGGCAGGTGGCCTGGGTTTGGGGAGGACCCAGATGCTCAGGGCATGGGGACTTCTCTGGGTGTCTTATTCTAGATCAATGTGGTAGTGGCCACGTGGGTGTAGAAATTTGTCAGGATTTAGACTTAATACTTAAAGTAGATGTATTTTACTTTGTGTTAAGTATACCGAAGTGAAGCTGATTTAAAATTTTTTTAAATCGAGGACTTCTGTTTACCTAGAGTGAAAGACAAGTCAGTGGTCAGAAGATACAAGACATGGCAATCAAAAAGAACTAATCCAAACTATATATGTAAAGAACTACAGACCCAGAAGAAAAAAAAAAGCAGAAACCCTTGAACAGACACTTCACAAAAGGAAGTCCTAATGCCTACCGAACACCTGAGAAGACCACTGGAAGGTGCAGTGTAACAGCTGCAGCCGCTCCCAGGACCTGGCAGCAGTCTGACAATGCAAGTGTTCACGAGGTGGCAGAGCATGTTCATGGTGGGAGCGGGAAACGGGACCGGGGAGATGGAAGCCCGCGTGCTTATTACTCAGCATCCCTACACGTGTACTGCGCTTTAAACATCTGTGCTGATTTTAAACAGTACTCTATAGACACTATACCAAACAACACAAAAATAACGGACTGTCGCTACAGCAGCATGGAAGGATCGCCACCACCATCAGCCAGACAAGTCACAACAGATAAGGTTTGGCGCCATGGTAGCACGATTCCAAAACAGGCACCAGTCAGTCAACCTGTCAAGCATACACAGGCTGTGAAACTGGGAGCGAGAAGACCTTCCGTGAGGCTCAGCATTCTGGTTACCTAGCCGGCAAGGAGTCCCCGGGGGGCTCTGCAGAGGCTGGCGGTCTTGTTTCCTTACTCGGGTGCTGGCTACGGGCAAGCTTGCTTTCTAATTATTTTTGAGTGTATAAATGTTTTATGCACTTTATAAAGTCTGCCACACTTCAGAATTTTTAAAAAGTGAAGAAACTAAATTTGTACGTGGACTGATCTCCAAAGTACATTAAGTGAAAAAAAGCGACATGCAGTGCATGCAATACATTACCATTTCTGTTAAACATTTAGTTTTTGTTTAAAATAGGATTCATGTGTATTTTCATGTGTGTGCATTTAACTCCTGGAAGGTCACATTGGAGCCTGCAAATACTGTCAAGGAAGGACAGCGTGGACTACTTTGTGAATGTTACCCACTGAAAAACAGCTGGTTTTTTAGTTTAAAGCTAACAAGTTTCTACAAAGCAATAGCTCCCTCATTCCTGCCTCCCCAGCACCCAGATCCCTTAATCAGGGGCAACCACCAGGATTGATCAGGGTCACAGGTTCTCTGGAGGAACTCCACCAACCCAAGTCAGTAGTGTCAACAGATGTTTGTTCCTTCAGCACTGCCCCCCCCCACCTGACCCTCCCTCCCTCCCTGCTCCACACTGGTGGTCATCCTGCCTACAGGCGGGCTTTGACCTGTGTCCCATGCCGACAGGCCGGCCCTGCTGCAGTGCAGAAGCCCGTGCATGTCATGCGGTGCAGGGTAGGTATCTGTGGAGTAAATCTTGTGACGTTACTGTCACTTCACAGTTTTTTACATACCGCCACGTTCCTATGGGTTTGTACCAAAGCAGTGCCAGTAGCCCGTCCCACATGCCCTCCAGCACTTTTTAACCCAACATTTGGATGTTTCTCAATCTGAGAAGTCAACACTACCTCGGTATATTTTTAAGAGACTTTTTTGGAACAGTTTTACAGAAAAGTGATAAGGACAAGACAATGCCCCACTGCTGCCTCTTCTCTTCCACAGCCACTGTGCTAAATGCAGGCGCTCCTGCTGGGAGAGCCCTGGCCAAGGGCAGGGCAGACATACCCTTACGGGCTAACCAGCAGCCGGGCTGCTCACACCCACGTGGACATCCGGACAGTTTCCAAAAAGGAAACAAGCGAGTGCTCATGGTCAGGCCAGGGGCTAGGGTCCGGGGGCCCTTTTCTCCCCTGGACACCCCTCTACCATCTGCATGTCCCAAACCACACACGTGCTATTTCTATAATGGGAGACTTCCAAAGACCAGATGATTTCATCCCAGCAAACTACAAGAGCAACAGGGAAACCGGAAGTTCCTAGATGGGCACAAGCAGCCTGGGTTGGGAACGCAGCCCAGAATGCGATGCTTCTCACCAGAACGCACGGAAGGCTCGCTCCACAGGGTTAGCAGGGAAAACACAGCCTCATTTTGTGGGCAAACAGTTGCAGACGCAGCGAAGACATTGCGATCATTTCAGTTCATCTGATCAAAATAACATCACAAATATTCACCCATTTTTACAGTGAAAATTGGGCATGTCCTGAGCTTGTGCATTTAATCTCCACAGCCTTGAGTTTAGGGTCTGTGATAAGCACCCGTACGCAGGAAACAGGCATGAACTAGGTGACCCACTCAGGGCCCACGGGGGAACTGGCGGACCTGGAGCTGGAACTTGAGCAGCCCGGCTCCACGGTGGCCAAGCCACCAGCCCAGACGCGGGATGTGGGCGGCAGGGGGAAGGGGCCTTTTAGCACCCGAGTTCGGCCCATAGCCTCCTGGCCCCACTGCTTCTGTGGGAAGCCGTCAGCCACGTTGGAGCGCCTGTGCCCAAGTTACTTCTCTTGCTGTTTTCCAAATTTCCCTTTGGCTTTCAGCATTTTTGCTGTGTCTGGGTATCTGTGTTTTTTATCTATTTTTCCTGTTGCAAGAAGTAAGTTGGGATAGATGGCCCTGTGCCCGCCACACCTACCCAAGGAGGTGGGAAACGGAGGTCTGCTCCCTCCCTTCACCCTCCATGGCCCCAACCCCACCCCAGCAGCAACCACACCCGATGCGGGGCACCCAGCCCAGCCACTGACAGGCTGCCCATTGACTGACCACGGCCACTGCTCAGGTGAGCACAGGCTGGGTGAGGAGGGAAGGTTCACATGGTTATGTTGGCGGTGGTGGGAGCGGGGTCCGCGCAGCCGGGACTCCACGTGGGCAGAAGGCCCGGAGCACGAGGTTCCAGAGCAGCCTGGTCTCAAAGCTGCGGGTGACGAAGGCCCAGAACTGCCCAGCCCTTGCTTCCTGACAGAGCGGCCATGGCCACGCTGCCAGGAGCCTTAACAGGGCAAGGCCCTGCATCCCCAGGGGGACCCTCCAGGGGAGTGGAAATGCAAACGCCTGGTGTGTGAGGAGGTGGACGTGGGCCTTGGCAAGCACCCTGCCAGGGTGGGAATAAGCCATCTGAGTTATTCCGCCAGGACGGTGCTCTCCTGGGTTGGGCAGGACCCACATGGGGCCAGCGTGCCTACTGCTGGGGTCCAGGTGAGGAGGTCTGGCGGGGGGCAGGAGGCTCACACTGGAGCTGGGCAAGGCTGGATCAGGAGTCAGGGTAGGTGAGGTCAGCAGCTGTTCTGGGTATGGAGTCAGCCCCACCAGACGGGATCCTGCAGACCCCGGCCTCTGGAGGACACGAGGTTGTCTGCACAGGGACCCTCCATGCTGGCTCCTCAGCCCTGGGCCTGGTAGCTGGCACGCAGGTCTGCAGGAACTGTTGGGAGTAACCATGTGACTGATCCTTTCCCACCCTGAGCCTGTTTCACACCTGTAAGGTGACATCTGCTTCCACGGTATACCTGCAGTAGTTGGAAAAATGGCCCTTCCACACCTGAGTATGTGGGCTTATCTATACACACACATGCCACACACCCATCTGAACAGAGATCCATTTTCTCACAGCACCTCACCTCTGAAAGGCCAAGAGTTCCTGCAGGTTTTTCTCAGCCTTTTGTTAACTCACTGGATGCCATTAAGAGGCACAGGAAGAGCTAGTTACTTGCCAAGGACACACAGCCTGTGCGTGAGCTGGTAGGAGGCAGCTGAAAGGCGAGCAGGGAGCAGGCGAGGGCAGGCGAACTGGGAGAGCCCGCTTCATAGGGGTGGTCAGGAAAGGGCTGTGCAGACAGCCTGGGAGACAGAGGCAGGCCAGCGCCACAGGTCGGGGGGTGGGGGCGGGCAGAGACCCTACAAAGCCTGGAGGCCCAGCCTGGCTGGCAAGACTGGGAGCAGGTGAAGACGAGGGAGGGAACAGAGGAGCACGCTCCCAGTCTAGGAGGAACAGCTGGCTAGCTGGGTTCTCAACCAAGAACCAGCTGCTGGCAGGATACCTGGGGCAGCCACCCCTTGCACATGGTGTGTGGGCCTCCAATCCCCTCCCAGTGAACAGCCCCACGGGGATGAGGACTCATTCATGAGCTGCCCCAGCGCCTGTCTCAGAGGCAGAGAAGGGCACTCTGGACCTGGAACCTAGCCTCTGCTTGCGTCCCCCGACACAGTGCACTTCCCTACCGTGGGCCCGGTGGGCTGGGTGCTGCCACAGAACCACACCCGGGAGGCCCAAGTGCGCTTTCAGGCTACCAGAGGCCCACTTCTTACCCAAGAGCCAGTCGGGAGCCTTCTGTTCCCCTTATACAGAGTCTATAGCTCAGGGCCAGACAGACAAGAGGTCACCTTTGCGGGCCTCGCTGGACACACTGCCCAACAGGAAGAGGCCGCAGCCCCGTAACGGGTGGGCTAATTCATGGTCTAGACCCCCACCCCGCAGCAGACACCAACCAGATGGTAAAGGATCGAGACAGACACTTAAGGCCCACCTTACAGCTCTGCCAGGATGGTGCGTGCGCTTCCCTCGTTCAACCAGCGCCTTCTGGTCTGGGCACTGCAGTCACCCCTTACGTGCTGTACAGACTCTGCGCCATCCCCGAGCCCTCCTGGTGGAGCAGGACCACAGGCCAGGGCCGAGCTCCCTCAACCCCAGGCCTGGTCCCTCCAGACCTGCGTGGGACTGGGTGGAGGAGCCCTGGGGACAAGCTGACAGGGAGTTCTGATGACGCTACGGAATCACACACACAGGGCAGGGCCCCAGGGCCACACAGAATGAGGCCTGAGCAGAGTGGTCACAAGTCGGCTGATGGCTGACATCTTTATTGCCCCAGGGGTGCTCAGGAGCTCTTGGTGGGGCGCGCCCTCTTCCTCTTCACCATCACAGGCTTCTGGCTGCGCAGGATGGCGCTGGCTCTGCGGATGGCAGCCTGTGGGGTGTGCAGGGGCTCAGCTCACCCACGTGCACCACCTGCCTGCCCGCTGGGAGACGGGTCCTCCCCGTGCAGTGATCCGCAGACGCCCTTCCTCACGCCAGCCGCGCCCCATCCCCACCCCCACCCTGCAGCCCAGCCGCTCACCATGCGCAGGTCCGGGCGGTACTTGTTCTTGCGGATCATGTGCCGGATACTGCTAAGGGTGGCCCGGGCATTCTTGTTGATGGTAGTCCGCACGTAGGAGGTGGCCGGCTTTCGCTGGCCTGGGGGTGGGCGGCAGGATCAGTCAGGTGGTCTAGGTCTTCGTGCACCTCCCAGGGGTGAGAGCGCAGTCTCAGCCCAGAACCCGAGCACCCTGCCCCATCTCCAAACGTGGACTCATGGGACGCTCAGCAGCCCCACAGGCCAGGTCCTGCCTTGGGCCCTGTACATGTCTCGTCCTCCTGTGACCCCAAGCCATGGGCTCATCCCACTGGACAGAGATGGAAGCGGAGACCACGGGATCAGTAAAGAGTGTCACCCTGGGACACACATACAGCACAGGTGCTTCAATCCAGGCTTCGAGGCTCCAGGGAGGGCACTGGGGTGGGCCCTGGGCACAGTGCGGGCCGGCAGTGAGCACTCCTCAGCCTGCTGCTTTGGGCCCTGCCCTGCCACCATCCCTGCCCAAAACAAGGGTCTGGGATGCCAAGCCAAGAGGTCTGGCCGGGATGCTGGGGTGATGGGACCTGGGAAGGCCAGCAAGAGGAAGAGCCCTGGGGCCAGCACCTGCCTCACTGTGTGCAGGGGTGGGGTCTGGACTCACTGCCCAGGATCCAAAAGAGGCACCCTCTTTCCTGTGACCCAAAGCTGCTGGCCTCAATTAGAACTGCATCAGCAAGGCCTCAGCTGGAGCTCTGCACTCACAGCGCCAAGTACGAGCAGCTTCCTCCAAGAAACCGAGGATCCCTGGACACATTAGTGGTTTAACGTTGCCCTCGGCTTACTCACGGACCCCAGGGTACAGACACTATCAATTACCTCCTCTCAAGGATCTGGTTCCTGACAGGCTGGGAAAAGCCACCCAATAATTCAAGACAAAAACCAAATTTTTAGGACCCAACATATCAGAACAGGGTTCTCAGGAAGACGGGAAGCTTGGAAGGTCAGTGGGGAAATGACTGGTTGCCCCCCAAGCTGAACCCCTGGAGAAGGTAAGTAATCACCCCTCCAGCATAGGCAGACCACGGCCACGGCTGTCACTGACAGTGCTGGGCTCCCAGCGCTAAATCAGGGACCCAGTAAACTCATCCATCTCCTAAATCAATCCCAGTGAAAAGCAGTGATGGAGATGTACCCCACAGCTGAAACTGTTAACAGCCCACAAGGCACTCTTTGCCCCTGGACCTCCTCTAAGACACTAAAATTGTCAGTCCGTAGCTGAGAGCAGTCAATGGGGGTGGGGTGCCCAAGATCCCTTATGAATCCAAGAAAGCCGAATGGGGGTCAAACTGCTGCCTCCCAACCGGTCTGCCACTCCCTCTATGTGGGAGGTAGGGAAGGCTGCTAACCTTCCCTGTTTGCCTCAGTTTTTCCACCTGCAGTCAAATGGAGATCTTTACCTCCACCTGACTTGTTTCAAGGATTCAATTAGAAAACATCACATGATGGTGCAACCGTAATTTAATCCTCACAATCACTCAGTAAAGTACAGTTCCTATTAATTTCCTGACCTAACAGATGAGCAAACGTGTTGAAGCAGCCTGACCAGCTCACAGCCTGCGGTCTGGCGAGAGGGAAGCCAGCTTCCCAGACCAACATCCTGACCCCGAGAACTCGATCGACAGTTATTCCTGCTGCCGGACACTGAAAAAAACCATAGCTCACTGCCCCGAATAAAGGGCCCAGTTGCGGGGCCAAACACGGGCAAATGCTCACCGGATCTCCGCTTCATGACCACCACTACACCCTTGCCGTCCGCCGCCGGCTCCACGCCCACAGTCTTGCGGTGAATCAACCCGTTGTAGCGGAAGGAGTTGCGGGCCTTCAGATTGTTAGGTTCCTGGCGGGGAGGACGCATGGGGTGGTGAAGCGGGGACCTGCGCCCGTGCAGGCGCCCCCTCGCACCCAGGGTCCAGGCCGCACTTACGGTGCTGTACGTCTGCTTGTTCCTCTTGATCAGAAAGCTGGAGCAGTTCCGCACGACCATCCACTGCAGATGCGCAGACATGGCGGCAGCTGCGGGAAAGGGGCGCGGGAAGGCGTCAAAGGGGCAGCAGGGCGCGCGGCTCCCCGCACAACAGGGAGAGGGAGCGGCGTGACAAGGTAGCTGGGCGGACGGGGGCACCCTAGAGGCAATGACCTAGAACTCTGCCAGGCGGGGCTGGACGATCGAAGGCAGTGGGCAGAACCGGGCGGCCGACTTTAGTGCGGGGGACAGGGTGAGAGTGCACAGCGACGCCAGGCGGCGGGCCGTGGGGCCGCCAAGGTCGCGAGCGGCGCAGCGAGAGGCTGGAGGGAGGCAGAGGCATATAGCTGCTGGCACGAACCCCGGCCACGCGTAGGGACGGAGGACGGCACGCTCACCTCCTCGCGCTGCGGCGGCCGGAGACGGAAAGAGGCTGGCGGGGGGAGGGGCGACTCCTTTAATAGCGACACGCATTTCCGCTTCCTCTCTAGCACTCGCGTGTTGCCCCCTGGCCCCGCCTCCTCGGTGGCTCGGCAACGCTCGGCTATTTCCGCCATCTCGTCGTCCATTGCTCGGGGATCTTCAGAGCTCTACTGCTAGAGACCCGAAGGCGCGTTCTCGGAGGCGGAGTGCTACAGTCTGAGGGCCCTTCGTGTGTTGCTGAAGCTCGGTGGCTGGATTTCCGAGTCGGTTCCCCTCGAGAGGCTCCCTAGTCCCTTTCCTCAACAGCCTATATTATTGCCTACCCGGCGCTTGGCATTATGCTTGGAACAGGATGGGCGCTCCATAAACATTTGTTTTACCCACGACCGTGCGAGCAGGTGACTTAAGCCTAGCTCCAGCGTCTTCGGAAGCTTCCGGACTTCATCGTAAGCCCTCGGCTATTCCCGAAGAAGGCACGGAGGCCCGTTCGGGCATTTTTGAACTCTCCCGAAACGCTCTTCCGCTGTGTGGCCGCCTTCCCTTATTCGCTCATGCCCGGTTCGGGTCTGTTCGGAAACACTCGGTCTCTATTCGGCCACGCTCGGAACCCTCCGGCTAATCTCAGCAGCCATCCCCCCTTAGTTCTTTCTCCTCAAGGGTCCTCTTTAAATAAACTTTTAAATTATTTAGAGTCTAGTGTATATCAATAATACTTTAATTCTTAAAATTGTTTAGAGTCTAGGAAGAAGCTAGACGGAATTTCTTGCACACTATTATTCCAGGGGCGTAGATTTCCGCTAAGGACAAGTTGATGTTTAGAAAAAGAGGTTTGCCTGGGAAAGCTCTGGGTTCCCTTAGGCGTTCCATACATGTGGGCCCAGCATCCCTGGGCCTCGCAGCCCATTCTCCCACCAAAGTCCGCCACAGGTCATACCCCCTTATTGTTCACATTCTGTGGTCAGGCATGTTAAGGGCAGGAGCCTTGCCTGTGTGGTCAGCCCCACCAGCAGAGGGCCCGGTGCTGGGGGGCCCCAGGCGACTGAGCAAAAGGAGTGGCAGAGCTTTGTCACCTCTATTAGTGCACCTTGACTTGCAGTTATGCCTGGGAGCTCGAGGGTCCCTCTCAGTGTCTTAGGCTTCTTGGTGATGAGCCCTGACAGTCCAGAGGTCCCAGGAGAAACCCAAGGGCAGAGGTATGGAGGAGGGATTTGCCCTGCTGCCTCCATTAGAGCCCCAGAGTCTCACGGCGGTCAGAGTTCTGAGAATATCCTCCGTGCCGGCGGGCGGAGGCGCAAAGAAGGCCCCAGGGAACAGGCAGGAAAGTGAGCAACGTCAGCTCCGTGGAGCCCGGGTTTCCTCCACCAGCTCACCCTGACTGCTGATTTCTCTGCGTCCCAGCGCTCCCTGGGGTCCAGGGGCCTGTCTGCTCCTTGTTTCGGACGCCACCGATCCCCATAGTGGGGCCTGGTGTGCAGGAGGGCAAATGCTCAGAGCCCTGATAAGGAACAACGTCGGGCTCCCAGGGCGCCCCAGGCCCCCTCCATGAACACCCTTAGTTTTGGCCATGGTTGCCTCGCGCTCCTTGGGGTGCAGAGGCCCGTCACACACCTTAATGTGCGCCCAGCTGCCCGTCGCAGCGGCCTCGGAGAGCCAGGCCCTGCCCGGAAAGCGACCAGGGCGCCCCCAAGCCGGCCCGGCCGCACCCGGCCCGGCTCAGGTGACCAGGCGGGCGCCGGGCACACCTGGCGCCGTTTCCTGACCCCGCCCCGGCCGGGCCGCACCCCGGGACGATCTCTCTTGAACGGAGCCAGCGCGGCGAGCAGGGCCATGGCGGCGGCGCCAGCGGCGTGCGCCTCGCAGGGGCCCCCGCCGGGAGCGCCGGCCCCGCCGGCCGGCGCGCCAGGGTCCGCGTCCGGCCTGGGCCGCTGCCGGGTGGCGCTGCTGCTGGCCGTGGCGCTGGACGTGGCGGGCATGGCGGCGCTGCTGACCGGCGTGTTCGCGCAGCTGCAGGTGCGCGGCCGTGACTTCGGCGACCTGCTCATCTACTCGGGCGCGCTGCTCGTCTTCCTGAGCCTGCTCGGCTGGATCCTCTGGTACACCGGCAACATCGAGATCTCGCGCCAGGAGCTCGAGCGCGACTACGGCCTCAGGCCCTCGGCGCTGGCCCGCCTGGCGCGCAAGCTCTCCCGCCGCTGGTCGGCTCCGGCCTCTGCGTCCGGGCCGCGCGCCGCGCCCGCCTCCTGGGGAGCAC
Source organism: Manis javanica (assembly GCF_040802235.1). NCBI lineage: Eukaryota > Metazoa > Chordata > Mammalia > Pholidota > Manidae > Manis > Manis javanica. Next base: position 2,633,914 of record NC_133172.1, read on the forward strand.
GCCGCGCCCCCCGCACGCCCCCGCCGCCCGCCGCCGGCTCCCGCCGCGTGCGCCTGCAGCTCTCCGCGCTCGAAGCCGGGACCGGGGCGGCGGGCGCGGGCCCCGAGTGAGCCAGGTGAGGGGTCGGGAAGGCGGGGCAGCAGGGAGAGGAGGAGGGGCCGCAGGAGGCGGGGGGAGACGGAGGGAGAGATGGAAACGGTGCCGAACAGGGAAAGATGGAGCCACGCCGGGGGCACAGACACACAGGATGAGTAAAGGTTGGACAGGACGACGCAGAGAGTAGCCGAGACCCAGAGGACGGAGACTGAGACAGCAGGCCTGGGGGCCCACCTGGAGAGACGCAGGAAACCCAGCCCCGCAGGGACGCCTGGAGAGTCACCACTACATGGCCCTACACCTGGCCGTCCCTCCCTGCGCTCCAGCCCGAGGCGCACCAGGCCCCGCGCAATCCTCTCAGTGTGACCGGGTCTCTGAGGTTACTACTCTTATCGCCCCCATCCCAGTGGAGGACATGGGGGCGCAGAAAGGGGCCACCTCTTGCCCAGGTACACACAGCTGGGATTCTCCTGACTAGTAGCTTAAATAGAGAGGGGGAGAGTGAGATCCGCCAGAGGAGGGATGGCAGCAGAGAGGGAAGGCGGAGAAGGCTCTGCTGCTCATTCCCCCCCCTTTCTAAGCACAGTCTCCAGCTTGCACTCCTCTGGTCAAACGCCTGCTGTGGCTCCCCATTGCCCTCTTGTTCAACCCAAACCACCCACTGTGGGCCCCCACATTTCAGACCCACATCTCCTGCCTTCTCTGCAGTTGCACTGACCCCCCTCAGTCCATGGACAGCCAAGCTCTCTCATACCAGTTGGGCTTTGGCCGTCTCTCCCCTGCTGTAGGAACGCCCTTGCTGGCTGTCTCCACACAGAAACTTCCCATGTGTGCTTTAAGATCCACTCAACTTCATTGCCTTTCTCTGGGTCTCCATATTGCCCCCAGGAGACAGGCAGGCCCTTGGGGTAAGAACTGGGTCTCTGGTATCTTTGTTCTTAGCATTGCCTAGCAAGACGTGGACTCAGGAAACCAGAAGTTGATGATTGGGTAGGTGGGTCGTTCGATGGATGGATGAATTGGTTCATGGATGGGTGGTTGGGCAGATGGATGGATGAATGAATGGACTGGTGGATGGATAGATGATATATGGATGGATTGGTGGGTGCATGGAGAGATGGGTGCATGTGGATGGATGGGTGGATGGGTGAGTGTGGATTGGTTGATGGATGTGTGGGTGGATGGATGATGGATGGATGGATCTGGTTGTATTAATGAGTGGGTAGGTGGGTGAATGTGTGGTTGGTTGGATAGATGGTGTGGGCAGATGGATAGGTAAACGCATAAGAAGATGGATGGATTGGTTGATGTGCGGGTGGATAGGTGGAACAATGGGTGAATGAATGACTGAGTCACTTTCTCAAATGGGGGTTCCATAAAAGAATGACACCCTACTGTCCTTAGACATTATATGTGATGAGTTAACTTTTCTCCTATGCATTCAGAATACGAGTTATATATCCTTCTTTGTGAAAATTGAGAAAATAGTCACTCCAACCATTTGCTATGTTCTGTGGCCTAGATGAAAACCATCTTAGGAAAGGATGAATACCTATATTCATAGATGAAGCATGAACTAACACACACATTTGGCATATGCTGCAGAAATAACCACCTGTGGTTAAAATTACCCCTGAAAATCCTTTACCTTGCCCAAAAGCCTAACAGAGCTGGGTGGCCCTCCCTGCTGGAACCACCTGCCAGGAACTTGGGGAAAGGGCCCATGAGTGTACACCCCTCTTGGAAGGAAAGTGGGCCCATTCAAACACAGGACTCCTCGAGAGGCAGGGTGAGATATGCCCAGCACTTGAAGGACAGAGAATTTTCATTTTAATAGAGGACCCATAGGTTGTGGCTCCAGTCGCTGTCTTCTCCCTCTGGGACCAAGTTAGTTCAGTAAAGGGACAGACCCAGCCGCCCCCTTTGCTATTTCTCCCCTCTCTCTTCTTCCCCGTCTCTGCCTGTCCCTGTCCTTTGTTCCCATCTCGCACTACTGGATTCTGATGCGGTAAAGACGAGCATGCTGTAGCCACTGAGGGTGTAGAGAGATGAAGAGCAAAAGATCAAATGTGTGAGGCGATGTGCCAGGGGCTGGAGCAGGAGAAAGGACTCCCGTGCCTCCTTCAGGCCACTGGTCTGTGGGCCCGGGAGTGCAGGGATTCTGGGAGGGGTCCCAAACAGCCACTAACCGCACCCTCCCTCCTGCAGATGAACCTGTGGCCCCACCTGTCAGGACTGGACTGAGATGCGCAGCTGTCCCCAATGTCACCTGGCCACCAGGATGCCCACCTGCCCTCCCCTTATCCTTCTCTGGATAAATGGCTCTGCCTCACAGCACTGCATGTCTGTCTGGGAGAGGGACGACAGGGGCCACCCATGCCCTTGGGGACATAGGAACCCAGCTTCATGCTGGCCCCCCACAGGGGGATGAGGTGGGGACAGGGGCAAAGATCTTGAGCCCAGACCCACCCTTCAGCCCAGGATCCTCTGTTAGTTTGGGGGTCCTCTGAGCAGCAGACAGAGGGACAAATTAAACTTGCAATACATTTACTGAGGGCCTAATAATAGGGTAGATTGGTGTGGGTCTGACACCTGAGAAAGGGGAGGGATGAGAGGAAAGACTGGAAGGCGGGATGAGTCTTGAACTTCCAAGAAAAGTCCGGCTGGCTTCTGGGGAGTCTGAGAGCTTAAGTCCTGCCCTGGGGGAGGCCTGCATCCTGCAGAGGCCCTGCCACTGCACCATTGGTGAGAAGCAGGCAAATGCTGGTGGAGGGGGCGGGATCCCTGGGGTGGGCTGCAGACAGCGGCACTCAGGCAAGAGAGCTGGGGGGCACATTTCTGTAGCTGTAACATGCCCCCCCAGACCGGTGGAGGTGCCCCAGGAGCCAGCACAGGCAACCCCCACTTAGCCCCAACTCTCCCATTTCACATGCCCTGTGATCACAGCCCAGGTCCCCCTCAGCTCAAGTCCTCCCCACTTACCGTGGGATCCCTCTCATTCTGGACACCCCTCAGCTCACACCCTCCCCGTGGTCCAGCTGCCACCCAACTGGCTGCTCCCAAACACACACACGCACACTCCATGTCCCCTGGCACATCCGCCTCCTTCTCCTGAGGTTCTCAGAAAAGAGACCAGGCATCTATATGCTATATGTGTATTGAGGGGCCCCTCCAGGGGTGCCTCTAATCTTCATCCTCCCCATCTCCCACTTCTTCGCCCCCTTCGGTGGCCCCTGAGCCATCCAGGATCCCCTCTGCAGACAGGGAGGCTGGCATGCTGCCCACAGATGCCATCTTTTTTTCACTCAGAGTGTTCGGGTCCTTGGGCAACAGAGAGACCGCTCTGGACAGGGTGCACTTGCCCTGCAGGAACCCTGGAAGGTGCAGCGCGTAGCGCCGCTTGGCCCACCTGGTGGGGGGGACATGCTCAGCCTTTCCCATCAGCCTGCTCACCTGGGGGCACAGGAGCCACCCAAGCCCCAACCCCACTCGCCAGAACAAGCAGATGCTGGCGGTCAGGAAGAGGACGCCTCCGCAGGTCCAGCCCAGGGCCCACAAGTGTTTCCTCCGCATAGTTTCTGGACAAAGGAGGGAGGTGTGAGAGCAGGGGGCCCAGACCAGCCCACCCAGGAACCCCAGCATCCCCACTCACCGTCCGGCCGCTGGTGAAAGCAGACCCCATCACGATAGCAGCATCGGAGACGCAGGCAGAGACTGGGGTTCTCGAGTGCCGCCTGGCCCCCACAGCTCTCCCAGTCCCCGACCTCTCCCTCACAGCCTGAGGACCCACCCCAAGTGGTGTGCTCATCACAGAGCCTGACCCTGAGGGCAACAGAGGGCAGGTATCCCAAGGCAGGCCCTGGGGCTGCCTTCCTAGTGCTTAGCGCCGGCCTCCAGCCCCCTGCCTCAGACCCAGGCCCGAGGCCCCCAGCCCCTCCCTCAGACCCAGGCCCCCAGCCCCTCCCTCAGATTCAGGAGTCCAGCCCCCAGCCCCTCCCCCCTCAGACCCAGGACCCAGGTCCCAAGCCCCCCTGCCTCAGACCTGGGACCCCAGCCCCTTCCTCAGACCCAGGCCCCCAGCCCCTCCCTCAGATTCAGGAGTCCAGCTCCCAGCCCCTCCCCCCTCAGACCCCAGGACCCAGGTCCCAAGCCCCCCTGCCTCAGACCTGGGACCCCAGCCCCTTCCTCAGACCCAGGCCCCCAGCCCCTGCCTCAGACCCAGGCCCCCAGCCCCTCCCTCAGATTCGGGAGTCCAGCCCCCAGCCCCTCCCCCCTCAGACCCAGGACCCAGGCCCCAATCCCCCTGCCTCAGACCTGGGACCCCAGCCCCTCCCTCAGACCCGGGACCCAGGTCCCCAGCCCCCTCCCTCAGATCTGGGAGTCCAGCCCCCAGCACCCCTTCAATCAGACCCCAAAACTAGGCCCCAGACCCTCAACCCTCAGACCCCAGAACAAGACCTCAGACCCCGGAGTTTAGGACCCAGCCCTCCTCCCTTTAGACCCAAGAGTCTAGTCTGGGCTCCCTGCCCCTGGGAGACCCAGAATTTCACCCGCTGCTCACTCCATGGGTAGAAGAACCCCTGGATTCCATTCCCGTCTGTGAAAGAAAAGGGGTGATGCCGGGAGGCTGTATGATGGCCGAGGAGGCCCTCTGCTTGGCTCTCCACCCCTCGTGTTGGCCCCCTCACCTACTGCACCCTGCATCAGCAGGAAAAGGCTCAAAGCTGGGACCCCCGAGCCCGCCATGTCACGTCCTCAGTGCACTGGGCCTCTGTGGAGAAAGACTCCAGCGACCAGCTCAACCCCACCCAGCCCTCAAAGTTCTAAGTTCTGTTGCTAGGGAGCCCCCTTATTAAAGGGGAAGAGGCAAAGGGGTCACAGTGGCCTGTCTGTTGGGGAGCTACTTCCTTAGCAGCCGGGTAGGCGGGGCCTTGGGGTGGGACAGGGGCTCTGGCACTAGAAAAGCCCCCCTACCCACCTGGGCTGAAAGCCAGGGGTTCAAGGCAGCTCTTCCTCACCAAGGGGACCCCGGGGGTGGGACCCAGGGACCTGGGGCCAGGGAATCCCTCTGCTTCGCAGCCTGATGCCTGCAAGGCAGTTGCAGGTGGCGCGGGTTCCTGAGACCTGGACCAGGAGTCCTGCCCCCAGCAACCAGGGGCAGGAGGCTCACTGAGCCCACGGTTAGGGAGGCCCCCGGCAAGCAGGCGGCCTGGGAGGGCAACGCACACATGGGTGTCTGGCCACGGGCCAGGGCACTTGCTCAGAAGCCCCCTATCTGGATAGGCCTCCTGCAGGGGCAGGTGTAATCTGAGGGCCTGGGGGCAAGGAGATGCCCAAGGGGGGAGGGTGACTCTCTCCTCCCTGTGCCTCCCCCTCCCCACCTGCCAATAGGGAAAGGGGTCCAGCTGGAGGTTCTCAAGCTCCTGGTCTGGTTCCACACAGTGGTGGGTGAGGAGGCCTGCCGGGGCCTGTTTGGGACTGTGACTGCTCCCCCCGGAGACCTCCATCGGCTTTGCCGCACAGTGCGGAGGGGGCTCAGCCCTCCTGGCGGTGTGGCTCTGGGTCCAGCTCCTGAGTGTGAGGAGGCTGGGGGCCCAGGCTCCTGGGTCTAAAGGAGGAGGGTTGGGGGCCTGGGGCTGAGGGAGGGGGGCTGGGGGCCTGGGTCCCTGGCCTGAGGGTGGAGGGCTGGGGGCTGGTCTGAGGGTGACTGTCCAGGAGTCCAGACCCCAGGTCCTGGGAAGCCCCGTGAGGCTCACTCCGTCCTGCCCATCTCCCGTAAACATCCTGGTGGGAGCTGAGTGGGCTCTGGCCTGCCTCCGTCAGAGATGACACAGGTCAGAGGGGGCTCGGCAGGAGGCCGGGGGTGGGGGTCACAGGGATTGTGGGGTTGAGGCCAGGCAACTGATGACCGTTTCCTGTGTCAACATCATCTGGACCCACTTCGCAATTCCCGGGATTCCTCAGGGATCAAGGAGGGGGTGGGGAGGCGGGGCTGCCAAGCCCTGGACCGCGGCTTGGGACTGGGGGGGCTGCCGTCATGGCCCTCACCGCTAATGACAGGTTTGGGCTGCCTCTGCGGCCCGCCTGCCCCGTCACCCCCCAGAGGCCAGACAGGACCCCCCAGGGACAGACAGACGGACACACACGGCCTTGGACCTGCTGACTTCACACCAGCCAGCTCCACCTTGTCCAGGGACCCCCTGGCGCCCCCCTCGTAGCCCAGTGGCATCTCCTGGATTCTGTGACCACCACCCAGAGCCTCTGCACCGTGTCTCCCCTTGTCTTTGTCTCTGAGCCAAAGCTTGTCTCTCTGTGTCTCTGTGGACCCCATTTTACTGCACCTCTGACCCCATTTTTCTCACTCTGAGCCTCTGTGCTCCTGTCTCCATCTGCTTGTTGGTGTCACCGGCTGTCCTTTGTAGTTCCCTGTCCCCTGTCATCCCCTGTCTCTCTCCTTGCCCTCCTTTCCCCAGAAGTAGCTTCAGTGTCCCCACCCTGGGGAAGACCCAGGGGTCCTGAGCACCCCCTCACCCTCCCGTGCTGCAGCCACTCTGTTGCCCTCGGCCTCCTCCATCCGCCTGTGGGAAGAGGACCGCCCAGCGCCAGGGCAGGGCTGAGCCAGCCCCAGCCACCGGGCCTTCCCCGGCACAGCACTCCCCAAACTGCAGGATGGCAGCACGCTTTTCTCCACCTTTCCGGAAGCTAGTGTGTGGGGCCTGGACACCTGACCCTGAGGTCTGAGGGAGGAGGGCTGGGGGCTGGACGCCTGTGTTGAGGCAGAGGGCAGGGGCCAGCATGCTTCCCCGGCCCCTGCAGGTGGAAGGGGCTGCCGGCCCCAGCCCCCTAGTGCTACTCTCAGGCTGGCCCCAGGCCCAGTCCCCATCCCAGCAGGCCAGTCCGTCCCCCGGGCTGGTGGCCTGAGTCACCTTGGCTGGCCCCGTTGGTCTGGGGGGGAGGGGGGCTACGTCAGTTCTCCCCTCAGTGACGCAGCCTTGGGCCCCCCACGCTGACTCAGCCGGAAACAGGCCCCCCGAGGGGTGGAGACCCAGTGGTCAGAGGCCTGGGTCCCAGCAGGAGTGGGGCTGGGGAGGGCCCCTGGGGGGCCCTGGAAGGGGTGGCCATGACAGACCAAGGGAGAGAGAGCTCTTACCTGAGGCATGAGGTCATGTCCCACCATGGGGGGGCTGTGACCTCACCTCCCTGGGGACCTGAGCAGTTGCCCCCCCAGGTAGGGGATGGGGTGGGGGGGAGAGACAACTCCAGTTGCCATGTGTCCCCAGAGGCCCCCTGCCAGCTTGGCATAGTCTTGGGGGCCAGGAGAGGGGTCTGCAGGGAGACCTCTGGAAGTCGTGCCACCTTTGGTCTTCTCACTCCCAAACCCAGTCTCTCAGCTGCCTGTCTCCTGGCTGGCTGGGGACTGGGCTCCCGTCCGCCCCTCGCCGGCCCTGCAGTGAATCCTGAGGCCGCCTCTGCCCCCTGTACTTGGCACTCACCGTCTGCATGCCTGTGTGGGCATGCTGCCCCCTGAATCTGCATGTCTCCCTCTCCTGCTCCGCCACCTCTCCAGCTCCAGCCCCTGCCAGCCTGGCCTCCAGCTGCCCAGGAGGCCCTCCTCTCCATGTTTGTGGGCACCTCGCTCTTTCACCATCTCTGTCTCTCCTGGTGGCTACACCTTTTCTCTTTCTCCCAGGATGTTAATAAAAAGCCACAAGAAGAATAGAGATGGTCCACATTTGTTGGGAGCTGACTGCATGATGTCTGTAGGCTCTTGAGGGTGGGGTGGACACTCAGTTATCCCCGTTTCACAGGCGAGGGAACTGAGGTGGAGGGGACCTTCTTGGGTACCTTGACGCCTCTCCATCGTGGTTCCCTAGCCTCCACCTCCGGCTCTCTCCCGCCTTCGTGTTCCCTCCACCATGGCGCCATCTCCTGCAGAAGGACCTTCCCTCTGTCCCCACAGCTGACCCCCCAGCACCTCAGCATCTCCATCTCTGAGGATCGCCCTGTCTCGAGGCCTCTGCCCCTTTGCTGCCCTGCCTCCGCGTCACCCGCCTCCCCACTCTCTGAGACCACGTGTCTCTGTCCGTTTTCCCCGCGGGGTCCTCTGGGTGTCCCCCAACTGCTCCTGCTGGCTTCCTCTTGCTCTGGTCCCCTCTCCTCTGTCCCTCTGGTCTCCTCTGCATCTGCAGCGCGCCTCGGCTTCCTCCATCTCTGTGCCTCCATCTCTTCCAAAATCTCTGCATCTCGGACCCTCCAGTCCTGTCACTCTGGTCCCCCCAGTGCTTGCTCTGCGTGTCCTCGACTCCTCGCCTAGGTCTCTGCCTCTGTCTCTGTCCCTCGGAGGCTCTTCCCCAGCACCTCCATCTTCCCAGGTCTGTCTCTTGGGGGTCAGCCACCCTCTCGCTGCCCCTCTCTCCTGCCGACCCTGGCCCAGCGGGACCCCCACCTACAGCCCCGCCCCAGCTCTTGAGCCCTGTGTGCCTGCCCTGCCAGGCGGCCAGCCGAGGAGGTGGAGGGAGGGGACGCCAATGACCTCACCAGCCCCTCTCCGACCACCCCCCCTTTCCCTTTTCAACTTTTCCAACTTTTCCTTCCGTGCCCTCCTCTGAGCGAGGCCGCGTGAGCCCAGCGCAGCAGCCGGCTCCGACTGAATGGAAAAGGCAGGCAGGGAGGGTGAGTCAGGATGTGTCAGGCCGCCCTCCCCTGCCGCCTGCCCCCCGCCCGCCCGCCCCGGCCCCCTATATAACCCCCCAGGCGGACACACTCCCTCACTGCCGCGGCCCTCGCTGCTCACACGTACATGCCTCCCCTCCCCAGGCCGAGGCCCAGCTGACCCCCAGGGCTTCCCCGGCAGCGGACAGGGAAGGGTTAAAGGCCCCCAGCTCCCTGCCCCCTGCCCTGGGGAACCCCTGCCCTGTGGGGACATGAACAGTAAGTTGGTTCAAGTTCATGGGGTGGGGGGACAGGAAGGGAGGAGGGACGGACCGTCGGCAGGGAGGGTGGGGGACAGACAGACGCAGGGAATCGGACCGCGAGAGACCGAGGAGGGAGGAGAGCGATGGGGAGCCAGGGAGGGAGAGGAGAGGAGATGCAGGCCAGGCGGGCGGCCTGGAGGAGGGACGCGCAGAGAGCGAGGGCTGGACGGATGAGGGACGGCGACAGGGACAGGGCAGCAAGAAGCAAGAGGGACTAGGCCACGGGAGCCACAGCCGAGGCAGAGCGACAAAGGCCTGGAGGTGACAAAGGGCCCGGGGCCCCTGGGGGTCAGCGGGGACAAGAGCCTCAGACTGCGGGGACCCCGACCGGGAGGCTCCGGGAGGGAAACTGAGGCGGGGAGCCCAAGCGGGTGAGCAAGCCCAGGGCACCGAGCCCCGCCAAGCGGAGGACGGAGACAGGGGTGCAGACAGCTGGGGAGAGCCAGACAGATGCCGACGGACGGACAGACGGCGGCCGCGAGGGCCAGGGGGCGGGCTGGGGGCGTGATGCGGGAGCGGGGAGGCCCGGGGGACGCTGATTGGTCGGGGCGGCCGGGTGGGCGGGGCGGCTGGGGGATGGGCGGCTGGGACGCCGCGGGCGGGACCCCCGCCGCTCTCGCGTCCCGGCCCCGCTCCGCCCAGGTGCGCCCGGCATCCCGGCCCGGGCGGGCCGAGCGCCTCCGCGGGCTGACGAGGGTGTCCACGGGGAGGCCGGCACCCCTGTCTCTGTCCGGTGTCCTCGCCCTGTCTCGGTCCGCCTCGGGCTCCCGGGGCCCGGGGAGGGGGCAGGTTCTGGCCTGTGCCTCCCCCTCATGCCCCGCCCCGGGGCCCAGATTCCGGCGTCCGGGGGCGGACGGGAGACGCCCGGCCCGTCTACCCGCCCGGGGCCGCGTCTGCTCCGACGGGCGGGGCAGCCAGAGCCGGTGAGGGAGCGGGAAGCCCGCCCGGGCCTGCGACCTTCCCCGCGCGCTCCACCCGGGGGACTCCAGACCACCCGCCCTCCCCGCCCAGACCCAGGAGCCCAGGCCCCCAGTCACCCCGTCCTCACACTCAGGAGTCCAGGGCCCCAGTCACCCCGTCCCCACACTCAGGAGCCCAGGGCCCCAGTCACCCCGTCCCCACACTCAGGAGCCCAGGGCCCCAGTCACCCCGTCCCCACACTCAGGAGCCCAGGGCCCCAGTCACCCCGTCCCCACACTCAGGAGCCCAGGGCCCCAGTCACCCCGTCCCCACACTCAGGAGCCCAGGGCCCCAGTCACCCCGTCCCCACACTCAGGAGTCCAGGCCCCCAGTCACCCCGTCCCCACACTCAGGAGCCCAGGGCGCAGCCCTCCTCCCGCAGACCCGTGGCTCCAGCCTGAGTCCTCTGCCTGCTCCTGTCCCAGGTGTTTGCTGCCTGATCCTGGCCGCACTGAGCCTGTGGCCAGATAGAGCTGCTGCCCCAGGGCCGCCACCGGGCCCGCCTCGAACCTCCCCAGACCCTCGGGCTGAGCTGGACAGCACCGTGCTCCTGACCCGTTCCCTCCTGGCCGACACTCGGCAGCTGGCTGCACAGCTGGTAGGAGCGACTGTGGGGATGGGCTGGGGCCAGGACCGAGGGTGGGGAGGGCTCCTGGGCTACCACGGTGGCGGAGACGAGGAGAGGGACGAGTCTGGGGCCTGTGATGGGGACGGAGGGACCCTTGGAGCTGGGCAGGGCCTCCCTCATGGCTTCTTCCTCCAGAGAGACAAATTCCCAGCTGACGGGGACCACAGCCTGGACTCCCTTCCCACCTTGGCCATGAGTGCAGGGGCACTGGGGGCTCTGCAGGTAAGGGGTGGGGAGATGGCTGGAGGCGAAGCTGGGCAGTGGAGGGCACTGGGGGCAGCAGACCGGAGCAGGCATGTGCCAGGCGCTCCTTGACATCCCGCCCTGCCCCCAGCTCCCAGGTGTGCTGACCAGACTTCGGGCAGACCTGCTCTCGTATCTGAGGCACGTTCAGTGGCTTCGTCGGGCAAGTGGCCCTTCTCTGCGGATCCTGGAGCCGGAGCTGGGAGCTCTGCAGGCCCGGCTGGACCGACTGCTGCGCCGGCTACAGCTCCTGGTATGACACCCAGCTCTGAGGCCTGACAGCCCAAGACCCCAGGCCCCAGGCCTGCCCTGAGACGCTTGCCCGGTGTTCCTAAGACCCCATGGCCCTGAGACGGAGGCCCCAGACTCCAATATCCTACCAGACACTAAACCCTCACCCTGACAACTCAGAGACCCTGACTCCAAGAACATGAGGGTTCTGGACCTCACTCCCCAGAAACTCTGAACCTCCAGACCCTGAGCCCCCAAGATCCCACCCCTGAGATCTTGAGACCTCAAGGTCCCAGACCCCGAGGTGCCAGACCCTGACCCAAAGCCACCCTGGAGATCCTGGCCTCGCCAACCCCAGACCTCAAGAAACCAGACCCTGAGATCTCAAACTAGAAGACCCCAGACCCTGGAGTCCCCAAGACCTCAGATCCCAGTTGTGAGCCCTGAAGACCCCAAAACCCTGATTTCCAAAACCCCAGACCCTAGTTCTTGACCCTGACCCCAGAGACTATGGGTCTCAAATGCAGCTGCCAGTGCTGAGACTTACGCCTCCCAGCCCCCAGGCCTCATCTGTAGAACCCAGTTCTACAGACCTCACCCTTACCCCCTGAGCTTGGCTGTGGAACCCCGGCCTCAAGAACCCCCCTTTCAGCCCCAGCGTCCACCTTCTGGGCCAACCTGCTGAGTAAACCTGACCCACAGGCCAGAGACCCTCTGGAAACATGCAGCCTGGTCCCCCTAATCCTGATGCCACTGAGGCTCCAGACACACCTTCCCTGACCCCTGCTGCACCCCCAACCTGCTGCTAACCTCTGTCCTCTCCCAACAGATGTCCCGCCTGGCTCTGCCCCAGGTGCCCCCAGACCCTCCAGCTCCACCACTGGCCCCCCCAACCTCAGCCTGGGGAGGCATCAGGGCAGCCCACGCCATTCTCGGGGGGCTGCACCTGACGCTCGACTGGGCTGTGCGGGGCTTGCTGCTGCTGAAGACTCGGCTGTGATCCCCCCCTCTGGAGCCATCTGCATCTGTCTGTGTTCTTCCCGCCACATCTTATTTATTTATTTATTTTGGGACTGGGGCCATGGCAGCCAGAGGATCCCTCCCCCATTCTCTCCCCCAGTTAGAGACCATCCCTCCAGGAGACCTGGTGGGGCCGGGGGGCATCCGTGCCTTATTTATACTTATTTATTTAAGGAGCCAGACAGGGACACAGGGGTACTTGGGGTCCCCAAGAGGAGGGAACTGGGGTCCCAGATTCTTGGGTCTCTAAGAAGTCTGGCCACAGTGTCTCCCTGGCCCCCGCTGCTCTGGGCCTGGACAGGAGCATATTTTATTTATTAAACAATTACTTTCTGTGCTGGGATGGGGAGGGAGGGGACAAGGAGGCCTGGGGTTTTTTGTACAAAAATGTGAGAAACCTTTGTGATATGGAGAAGGGGGATTAAATTTGTCATACACATCACTTAGAGGCCATTTCTCTGAGGACTGGGGTCTGGGATGCTGCCGTCCCTGGGGCTGGGGGAGGTAGGGACCCTGAGTAGGGCAGGGCAGTGGACAGGACACTGTTGGTCTCCCAGAGACCATAAGCTCTGGGGAGCAGGGTCTGAGCCTCATCCGGTGCTTAGCACTTCATAGGCACTAAATAAATATTTCGTGGAAGGTTCCAGAAGGTCATCCTATGACTGACAGTATTTGTACAAGACAAAGCTGCAATTCAAGGTTGTTCATAATGGCGATGTTCACAAGTTGGCAACAACTTAGATGTCCAACGGTGGGAGATGGTTAAATAACTACAGCACATCCGTGTGACGATGGAACCCCAAGAGCTGTGTACAGAGGCTGACTTAGATGCAGAAAGACTACAGACTGCTGTGCTCCCCATTTTGTTTCCCCATTCCCCCCTCTATAATTTTTTTATATAATCTCTATCTATCTATATAATTTTATTTAAGTCCTAGAAGGAAATACACCAAAACGTTGACAACAGCCACCTCAGTGTGGAAGGTAGGGGGTGGGATTAAGGTGACTTTTATTATTTGTGCTTGTCTGTATTTTCCAGAATTTCTACAATGACCATGTATTTTGCATGACACATGTTAAAAAATAAACACTATTTTTAGAATGACAGAATACTGGTCCCCCATTCCAGCCCTTACGCAAACAATAAGCCCTCAGAAAGGTACAGAATGACCGTTCACTGAGCACCCACTCTTGGCCACACCGTAAGTGTGAAGTTTTGCTTACATGATCCCATAGATCCTCCCATGTTCCCCATGTCATAGGTGGGGAAACTGAGGCTCAGAGTGCTTGTTGTTCTAGGTCAAGCAGTTAGGGAGAGAAAAGTATGACTCTGCCAAAGGTCTGGCTCATTCCAAAGCATGTGTCCCTTTCTTTGTAACCACTGTGTAGCCACACCACCGTCGTCATGGACACGAATGTGTTAAATGTGGGGAAACTGAAGCCGCCCAGTAGGGTTACGGGTCTCACTCAAGGTCTAGAGAAGGGCCAGTGGCCTCCCCTCTTAAGAGTCAGAAACCCTTTGGTTAATTATCCACTGACAATATCCTGGACAGACCTGCGCAGGTGTGTTTTCACTAGCTGGCCTCTGATCCCTCCACTCCAGCCCTCAAGACTCCAGGCCACGTTCCTGCTGAAGGGAGCCTGGGGCCCCCAGAGCGCTGTCAGGAAGAGTCCACTGTATCCGATGAGGTCACAAAGCCCGCCCCTCGTAGGCCCCTCCCCCAGGCCAGGGCTGACCACCCACAAAGGGCCATGGCCAGGCCCTGGGGAAGCTCCACCCCCTAGGACCACTGAGCTCGGCCATCTCTGAAGCCCAAAGGGCCAGGGCTTGTGGCTGGTGGGGGTCTGGGCAGGCCACACACCAGGGCACTGGCTGGCTCTCCACGTCACAGATGACCCACCCTTTCTACGGCCACCATGAACTGGCTTTGGAACATCAAGGGCATGGAGACATGCCAGGGACCCCCAGCATGGGTCCCCACTCTGGGCGAGCTGCAGAAGGCCCTCCAGAAGGGCGAGTACCTGCCCCTCTGCCCGCTGCCCATGTTCGAGAGCAACTTTGTCCAGGTCCCCAGTTCCCAGCACCCTGGAGGCAGAGAGGGCCAGGAGGGAGCGAGACACCCTGGGCTAAGGGACTGGGGCCCTGGGGGATATCAAGCAGCTGGGGGCTCGGGTGGGGGGGCTCATGCTGGGGGTGCGAGAGGAGTGCCAGAGAAAGAAGGAGTCCCAGCCCCTCTCCCTGGCCCCCCAGGTGACCAATCGAGGGGCCCCAGTCTGCATTCACCACAAAACCCACCGCGTGACCATGGGCGTGGCCGCCTCCCTGCCGGCCCTGGGGCTGCCAGACATCCTGCTCATTGCTCAGCCCTCCGAGGGCAGGGAGGGCTCCAGCCTCGCCCTCACCAGGTGCCTCCATCCTGCCATCCCCAGCGGCCCCGCCCCCCCCACCTGCCCTGCGGCCTCCAACTCCTGCCTCCCCCAGGATGATCCCTCTGGACCTGTCCCACCTCTGTGTCCACGACCTGTCCACCCGGCGCCTGAAGCTGCACCTGGTCACAGGCCGTTATTACTACCTGGAGCTGGACGCCCCTGACGGGGAGGGGGGCTTCCTGTTTGACTGCTGGGTCCGCCTCATCAACCTGCTCTGGGAGCCTGCTGACACCTGGACCCCCAGGACCCTGCCAACCCCCCTCAGCAACCTGGCCAGGACAGCAACTCCAGCCTCCACCTGGAGTCTCCAGGTGATGCTCTGACCCTACGACCCCCAGTGGCCTCTAGATTCCAGAGGGAGTCAGGACTACCCCTGAAGCCCAGGGTTGCCAGGAATGGGGCTGAGTGGGGAGGAGTTGGGGGCCTCGGCTCCTGGGTCTCACGGAGGGGCTGGATTCTGGACTCCAAACTGGGTAGGTAATGGGGATACTGGAGCAGGAGCAAGTCGGCCGTCCTGACTGACCCCTCCCTGTCCTCAGGACCAGCCCCAGAGCAGACGCTCAGGTGAGCCGGCACAGGTGTCCAGCACCTATCCTCACTGGGCAGCACAGAGCTCTTCCCCACCTGTTGGCTGAGACCTGCATGAGTCTCCTCTAGGCCTCTCCCCATACCCTCCGCATAGGGGTCCCAGACTCAAGGTCACCCCCTCTCTTTCCAGTCATGATTATCGAGCCCACCTTTCCTTATAAGATGCAGGCATCTCAGAGGCAGAAGAAGGCCAAGGTGAGCAGGCTCTGGCAGGCCTGGGGGGTGGGCTGCGGGCTGTGTCTCCTGACTGCCCCCCTCTCCCTCCTCCCACCGCCAGCCGCTCAAGCAGCCAGTCAGGTCTCAGGCTGTGGGCGACTCCATGCCCCTCATCTGGTCGAAGTTGAAGCATGATACTAGAAAGAAATCTGCAGAAAAGAGGTCGGCCTGGGTCCTTGTCACGGGTCGGGGCTGGAGGAGGGGGGCCTTGGTGTAGAGCCCACCCAGCTCACACCACGTTCCCCTCCAGGTCCCAGCCAGGTGTCTCCCTCAACCGACCTCAGGCCCAGATCCAGGCTTCCAGTATGTGCGGCCCCTCCCTCTGCCTCTGTGTGTGGCCCCTCAAAGCTCTGGCCCTTCCCCTGGGGCCTCAGCCAGCCTTCTCCCCACTCAGAGAAACCCAGCATCACCAGCAGGACCACCTCCGGCGTCATGTCCAATACCACCGACCACGTGCAGCCTTCCCCCCAGGCAGCTGTATGTTCCGGGAGGGCCCCGGGCCTGAGGGGCAGCTGGGGGAGGGGGCCCGGGCCCGAGGGGGAGGCTGGGGGAGGGCCCTGGGCCCGAGGGGGAGGCTGGGGGAGGGCCCTGGGCCTGAGGGGGAGGCTGGGGGGGTGGCCCTGGGCCTGAGGGGGAGACTGGGGGGGCCGGGTCTGAGGGGGAGGCTGGGGGGGGGGCCCTGGGCCCGAGGGGGAGGCTGGGGGGGGCCTGGGCCGGAGGGAGAAGGGCTAGAGGCCTGGGTCTGTGCGTCTCCCTTGGCTCTGACCATCCTTCCTCTCCCCTCCATCCACCTACAGGTTTGCTCATCTGATTGCCACGTGGGCATGGTCCGGGGAGGGTTCGTTGAGACCCCGATACACTGTATCTCAGACAATGGCCATGATGCTCCCTTGCTGGGCTCCTGTGACCACCTGGATAAGCACCTGTGGCAGAAGGACACTGAAGAACGGATGAACCCTGAATCCAGAACCTTGTCCTCTTCCCCTCTCTGCCCACGCGCCACCTCTCCACACCTCTACCTCTCTGCCCCCTCCTGCTCCTTCCCCAGGCGCACTGACAAAGCCAGGCCTCTGGGCTCCGCACAGAGGCTACAGCCTCCACCCTCCCAGAAGATCCCATCCACGGTCCCTGCTGCCTCTCGGAAGGTTCCATTCCTCCTTGACCACTCTCGCAAGGTCTCGGCTGCACATGCCCCATCCCACGAGGCCCCTGCTGTACCTGCTACTCCCCAGAAGGCCCCAGTCGCACCGGTCCCATCTCGGAAGGCCCCGCCTGTTACAGCTATTTCCCAGAAGGCCCCAGACTTACCTGCCCCATTTTGGAAGACCCCACTTGCATTCTCAAAAGCCGTCCCAAACAGGAAATCTTCGTGCATTCCAACCCCCTCCCAGAAGGCTCTGACCTCACTTACACAATACCAGTTAACACTGGACCCTGCCAATTTGGGCATGTTGCCCATGGAGAGTCATGGAGCAGGTGTGCTTGAGAGAAGCGGGCTTGTAGGGAAGCCAGAGTCACCCAGGATGCTGGTGGGCACCCAGGAGACATACACGGTAGAGGCGAGGACTCAGAAGACATTCCTGGAGCTGCCTTCCCCCACCACCCAGAGGGAGTCGGAGGAGGTCCTGACCAGCAAAACCCAGGAGATCAGCCTGGACAGCTCGAAGGCCAGGGGCAGGTTGGAGGATAGGGTCCACAGGGTGAAGGAGGAGATACCTGTGGGCATACCTGGCTTTAAATCCAAGGAGATGGGGCAGCAGAAGAGGGTCAAGACCCAGGAGCCAGCTGTTGAGGAGGTCCTGCAGGAGCACAGGAGGCCCTTCTTGGTGGAGAGTCTTGCCCTTGCCAAGCTGATGTTCATGGCCGACTCGCAGGAGCTGCCCTCGAGACTAGCGGTGGTCAGTCTGCCCTCCTGGTTCTCAGCACCCCCCCGCCAGTGTCTGCCGTGTCAACTGTGGGCACAGGGCCCCTCAGCCCCAGCCAGGTGTCCTTGCTGGAGGGGACAGCAATGGCAGTCATGGAGAGGCCCCTCCTAAGTGCCTGGACAAATGGGTTCATGCACCCATGGGTGGAGGAGAGCATGTGTCCCTGGGTGGAGGTGGAGGTGGAGGTGGAAGAGCTTCCCTGGGGCCTGATGGGGACTTCCAAAGTGCCCCGAACTCCAGGTGCGCCTCCAGCAGCCCAAAGATGGACAGAGTCTCCCAGTTCCCACCCTTCTGCCTGCATGGAGGTGGGACGATGTATCTGAGTTACCTGTCTCGCTGATCCCCGTCTCAAAGATGGAGGCCGAGGTATGCCGACAGCCCAGGGGAGGATCTCAAGAGACCGCGGAGATGACAGACCAGCACATCACGGCCACAGCAGGGTTATCTTTGGAGATTCTTTCACACACGCTCTTGGAAACTGAGAATATGGGAGACACAGCCCCCAAGGAGGACACTACAGAAGAGGAGCTGGGCGGCTCCACTCTGCGCAGGTATTTGGGGTGATGGCTAACATGTGCCATTGACTCCGTTACCTGCAAGGGAGAGACAATCGTTCCCTCTCTCCACGTTTGCTTGTGCACTTAATATATAGTGAGTGTCAGCTATGTGCCAGACATTGTTGTAGGCACTAGGGATACAGCACCATGCAGTTTGGGGAGGATGTGACCCTGGAATCTTGCTGGAGGAGCCCAGGGATGCTGGTGAACATCCCATAGTGCACAGGACAGTCCCACAGCAAAGAGTGGTCCCACACAAAACGTCAGGAGCACTGGAGCTGGGAACTCTGACAGGAAAAATAAATGAATTATTTGTAAGACAGAAGGTTGTAGTTCTGTGGGAAAAAGAGCAGGATAGGGGAGATTAGGAGTGGGGGCAGCTAGGCTCCAGTACTGGGTGGGATGGCCCAGGGATGCCTCAGTAAGCTGCTGTCATTTGTGTAAAGACCTGAAGGAGGTGAGGGAGGAAGCGTGTGCACATCTGGGAAAAATGTGTTCACTGCAGAAGGAACAGCCACTGCAAAGGCCCTGAGGCAGGGGTGTGCCCAATGTGCTGGACCAGCTGCAAGCTCCAGGACACTGCAGAGTGGCAGTGACTGCGTGGGCTGTTTCCAAGACTTTGGCTTTATGCTGAGTGGGCCAGAGGGTTTTCAGCAGAATGGTGGAACTGATATTTGTTAGAAAGCGGTCCCTCTGGCTTAAGTGTAGAGAAGGTAAAGTGGGCAAAGGTGTAAGCTGGGAGGAGAGGGGTTGGGCAGTTGCAGTGACCCAGCCATGATATGAAGGTGGTTTGGACAAGGGTGGTGACAGAGGTGCTGAGAAGCAGCTGGGTTCTGGAGATACTTTATACTTTGTTGGACATGGTGAAGTGGCTTTGAGGGTGACACTGGGTGTTAGACACAGGAAGACGTGCTGGCTGTCGGCAGCAGTTGGGGAGGCTGTGAGTGGAGTCAGCATTGGGGAGGAGGTCAGGAATTCTGTTCGGACATGTTGGTTCTAAGATGGCAGGTGAAGACGTGGGTAGGCAGCTGGATACTCGAGTTCTGAAGTGATGAGGGGAGTCATTGGCTCATGCACAGTTGCTTCAAGCTACCAGACTGAAGGAGGTCCCCAGCCAGCGAGTGTAGATAGAGGAAGAGTCCAAGGGAAACAGCTCGGAGCAAGGAGACACCGGCACAGCCTGCAGGCCAAGTGAAGGCAATGGGGAGGGCTGGAGAGGGAGCTGCCATGTTCAGGGCAAGGGAGACAGGACTGAAACCGGACCCTGGATTTATGGGCAAGGAGGTGACATGGTGGGAATGGTGACCTGAATGAGGCAGGCCTAAGAGAGCATAGGGAACCAAGGTCATGGTGCTGCGATCCTGGGAAACCCCGTGCTGAGTGAGGGGAAGCAGACACCAAAGGCCACATAGTGTATGATTCCGTGTATGCAACTTCCAGAGTAGGTGGAAGCCAACTGGTGGTTACCAGGAGCTGGGAGGGATGGGAAGAGCAGAGAGGGACTGCTGCACTGCTAGGGTTTCTGTTTGGGGTGGTGGAAAACGCCTGCAACCAGGTAGAGTGGCAGTTACCCCTTATAAACGTGTGTAATGTTGATGAAAAGGTTACAGTGGTCACACTTCTGTGATGTGTCTCTTCTCACTATATACATACACACATGCACATGTAAAGAAGGGGATCTGAGAGAAGGGGAGGTGTAGACCAGCTCTTTGCAAAAAGTTTGCGGGCGGGGAAGAGGGACAGGGAGGGAGCTGGTGTGGGAAGCGGGCCCACCAGAGGGCTCCTTACCAGGAAAGGTGGACTGAAGCATTTTGGATGTTGGTGTGAAGGTCCAGAGTCGGGCTTAATGATATGGAGGGAAGAGGCAGAGAGACCCGGGAGGTACACGGGGAGCTGGGGGCAGGTGGTGGGAACCTGACGCCCCTAGAGCAGCCGCCCTCATCCGGCTGCTCACCCAACACTCCCCGCCGGCCCCAAAGCCCCCTCTGGCTTTCTCTCTCTCCAGACTGGAGGAACCCCGGCGCCTTGAGGAGAGGAATGTGGGGACTCAGCCTCAGTCTCCAGAGCGTGCAGAGGAGTCCAGGGTAGCCAAGTAGCCCCTGAGACCCCTTAGACTCGCCCTCCTGAGACGTGGCACTGGAGTCGCGGACCCAGACCCCACCCGCACCCTTCCCTCTTCCCACAAGCCGCCGGATGCTGTGCGTCTCCACTGGAAGAAGCGGGGCGCTGAAAAGGCCAGGCGGGGTGCACCCTCTCTGCACAGACCAGAGCTATCTATGTTTATACACTGGGGGGCGGGGGCTGGGGCGGGAGCGAGCCCGAGGTGGCCCAGCTTCGCACAGATTAAAAGTCTAAGTCTGAGACTCGGCGAAAGTCGCGCCTGGGACCCTGCGTGTGCGCGAGGCCAAGGCGGGCGCCGGGAGTGGGCAGAGGAAGGGAGGAGCGGTGGGGGTCCACACGCCCCGGAGCGGCCCCTGCAGCGCAGGGCCCCCCACTGGCTGGGGCTCCGGGGGTCGCAGCCAGTCCGCATAGGGCTGGGACCCCTGAGACTCAGAAGCGAGGGGCATTCCCCAACGGAGCCATGGGCATCCCTGACCCAGTGACGCCCTGGCATCAGCCTGGTGAGGGCAGGGCGGGTGGGACCAGGGTGTGGGTCCGAGCGAGGGGCGCCCTTTGGGCCCCACGGAGCCCCCCTCTCCGCGGGAGCTGTCACCTTGGTGGATGTAGGATACTGACTCTCAGAAGCCTCCCACAGGGAGATTCTCAACTCCACCCTTTGACCCTCTCTTCCCTAACCAGAACCAGACACGCAACTGCTACCAGAACTTCCTGGGTGAGGCCTCGTGGGCCATAGTGAGGGTGCGGGGGCCGCCCAGGAGAGGCTGGAAGAGGCGCGCTCCCAAGACGCGAGGAGGGCCGCTGACTCGCCGTGGGGGCGGGGCCCGGCTGGCAGGGGCGGGGTCTCACCGCGGGGGGCGGGGCGAGGGGCCGGTCCGGTCCTCGGGAGCGGGACCGAGGTGGAGAGGGACGGACGGGGCCTGACCCGCAGAGGTATGGGCCCGGTCACGGCGAGGGAGGCAGGGTCGGTAGTGGGCAGGACCTGTCCTGGGGGCGTGACTGAGTCCTGGGGGGCGGGGCGAAGGGGAGCCGGGGCCCGGCTGGGAATGGGGTGGGGCCGGAACTGGGAGGAGCGGAGCCTGCTCTGGAGGTCCGTGACCAAGTCCTGGAGGGCTGGGAGAGGTCGGGAGGGGCAGGGCCTCGCCTGCAGGCAGTGGAGCCTGGCTGGGGGCGGGCGGGGCTTCGGCGCGGCCCCGCCCCACCCGGCAGACTACCACCGCTGCGTCGAGAGCCTGAACCGGCGCGGGAAGAGCGCGCAGTCCTGCGAGGATTACTTTCGCGTGTTCCGCTCGCTGTAGCCGAAGAGCTGGGTGAGCAGGCGAGGGGCGCGGGCGGCAGGCCGGGCGCGGGGGAGGCCCGGCTGTGCTCAGCCCGCCCCGCTCCTCCCTGCGCCCCTCCCCAGGGGCAGCGCTGGACGAGCAGACCACGGAAGGGACCTTCGCGGGCAAACTGATGGTCTGAGCTCGGCGGAGCAGCCCCAGTGGCCGCCGCGCGCCTTCTATCTCGTGCCCCAGCGACGCGGCCCCGGCCGCCCCCTCCCCCAGCCGCTGCCACAAATAAAGCTCTGCCGCGGCTGACCTTTCTCCCTGCTGTCCGGTCGGAGCGGGGCGGTCCTCCTGTGTCTGCCCCGCCGCAGACACCGCGGGTTCCGAAGGTGAGGGCGGCGCGGGGAGGGCCCTTGGGGCTGACGGAGGGAGAGCGACCCCAGCCTCCTCCGGGGCCTCCTGCCCTGCCCCGCCGTCCAGCCCTTCCCAAGCGGGAGGGTGTGGATCTGGCGCCTGACGCCCTCCCCACCCGACACCCCTGCTCTGGGCCTTCCCGGCTCCCCTCCACTCTCCCTTACTTTCCTCCCCCGTCCGCCTCCATTTGCCTC
Source organism: Manis javanica (assembly GCF_040802235.1). Taxonomy (NCBI): domain Eukaryota; kingdom Metazoa; phylum Chordata; class Mammalia; order Pholidota; family Manidae; genus Manis; species Manis javanica. Next base: position 2,655,774 of record NC_133172.1, read on the forward strand.
TCAGGACACCCCTGTTCCATCACAGAAGCCCTTTCCAGCAGGGTCCTCTGCACTGACCTCTGGCCTTTCAAGCCCCCAGCCCCACTCCAGCGGGGGGGCAGCCCTCTCTGTTCCCTAATGACGCTGGCGGCATGCCCCCAGACACATGTTTCTCCTGCCAACCGGCTCCGGCCTGAGCTCTCCAGGACCTCAGAGCTCCTGTCTGAATTGTCCTTTGCATCCTGGTGCTGGGCCTGTCCTCAGCCAGGCTCAGAGGCCACAGTACTGCGATTTGTTCTGATTCCGGACAGCCCTCGGAGTGTCCCGGTCCAGCCGTCTCCCCCGAGCCCCGGGCTGAGCGTGGAGCCCAGGTCCCACCCAGTCTGGCCATGCCCCAGACAAGCATGTGTCCCGGGCATGGGAACGTGGGATTTGGCAGTTTCTGCCTGAAGCTGTCTCACAAGGCCAGATTCAACCCAAGGTTCAAAAGTGGCTGTTTCTAATCATGACAACTTGCTGGGTAACCCTGGACAAGCCTCTTAACCTGCATGTATCTCAGTTTCCCCATTTCCCCAGCTGTATATCAAGACGGTGCTGAGTCCCATTACTGGGAGGGCTGGCTCCCTCCTGTTCCCCCAGCCCCCCGCAGGACCTGTGCCCACAGCCCTCGGTGCTGCCTACAACACCCCACCCAGGGCAGCTACTGCCCTGCCGGCTCCCAGGACGGCTCCCACCAACCTTGGCACCCGCATCCCCTCCTCGGACCACAACCTGAGAGGCAGGGGGCAGTGAGGAAGTCACAGGAGGGGAGGGACAGCCAGCAGGGCCACTGGGGTAAGGCTGCCCTCTGAGTCCCAGAATGGGGCTGATGCTGTCTGACACTCGGTGAGGTCACCCAGGTGGCACAGCCCGACACACGTGCAGCCACGGCCGGCCTGTTGGCCTCTCTGGGGTGCCTCTTCTTTCCAGTCGTTGTCCTTCCCCAATCAGGCCCGGGATCCTCGCCGCCATCAGCCCTTGACCGTTTGTGGCACATCTCCATACTCCTGGCTACCACTGCCCTATGGACACCTGAGCGTAAGGAGGGCCAGACCCCCCTGACCTCCAGTCAGCCTGCTCAGCATCGCTGCAGGCTCCAGGCCCCAGGCTGGCTCTGGACCCAGCTCCCACGCTCCTCAGCCAGCTCTGCCTGTCTGCGCCCTGAAACCACAGCGGCAGCCTGCCTGCCCCACAGCGGCCTCCCAGGTTGGAGGGAGCAGAAGCCACTAGGCTGGCTTCCCCCTCCCAAACCTGCACGTCTGCTCCACCCCCGACCCTCTTTTCCCCCCTTGGCCCTCCTCTCCCTCCCCCTCCTCCCCCAGCCGCCCCATCCTCTCAGCCTAAAGCCATCTGGCCTCCTCCCCACCTGCTGTGGTCCCTGCCTCAGAACCAGCCCCTTCCCAGGCTACAGATGCGCTCCGGGCTCTTCCTTCAGTCACAAGGCCTCCAGGCTGCCCTTCGCCCTCGTCCCCTGAACCCACGGAGCCCCCGCTCTCCCTCTCCCCTCCTCCTGTGCACTTACCACCCCGTGGAAGCCGCTGTGGATCAGCAGGGTCTCCTTTGGCTCCCTGTGGGCACAGCTCCAGCCACCTCTCTTCCGGCATCTGCCCCTTTCCATTGAAGATCTCCGAGCCTGATGAGTGCTGAGAGGGGGTTCAAATCCCAGCCCTGCAGCTTGCCAGCCACGTGGCTCCAGCCCAGTGCCCTAAGCCCTCGGCACCCCGGTGTCTCCATCTGAAATAGGGATAACAATACCCACACCTCACAGGGCTGCAGGCGGGATGACACTGAGTTACATACAGGTCAGGAGTGCGGCCTCACTGGGGCACTCAGAATCAGCGTGTCAGCCCAATTCTGGCGCCCAATACCACAGGGGTGGTGGGAACGACCCCCGCCAGCTGCCCTCCTGGGTCAGTAGCCCCAGGGCGACCAACCCCACCGACTGGCCTGGAGCTCCTGCAAGCTTCTGGTCAAACCGTGTGCAGGGTAAAAGGGTGAGAGAGCACTCACGGGGAGAAACGGTTCAGGACCGCGGTGCCCTGTCCGGACGTCCTGTTGCTCTCCTGGCCACCAGAGAGAAAGCAGAGCGCTTCAGGGAAGGCTGCTGCCCGGGCACGTGGGCTGCAGTCAGTTCTGATCCTTACAGCTCCCCTTCCTCTGCCTTCCAGCCACCTTCCCCACTTCCTTTGCTGCACCGACCCTTTGGCCTGCCCCTGCCCTTGGGCTCGCAAGGTGAGCTCCTGAAGCTCAGCCCACCTGTACCCAGATGTCCTCAAGTATGGCCAGCTCACTGCAGCTCACACGAGTTGTTTGTACTTTCCTACACTGGCTGGGGCTCCATCTACCAGGAACCTGGCAGCCCTGGGAGGGCTGTTGTGAAGACTGATGCCAGGATGTGTGACAGCACGTTAGTGGCAGCTGCTATGGTCCCAGAGGTCTTCCTCCCATGTCATCCTGTCAGGAGAGCCCAGTGGGGGCTGGCTTTGGCCCCCACGGGGACACCCGGCACTGTCCAGGGACAGTTATCAGAGCTGAGCAGGTGCGATTAGCACCCAGTTGGAGGCCTACAGCACAGGCAGCTGCTCAGGAGGGTGCGTTGTCAAGGGCCAGACCCGTACCACTGGTTTCTAACAATTGCTTTTGGTTCCAGACACTGGGAATTGGATGAAGGCTCTAAACCCTTTCCCTGCAAGAGGCTGCACATGTGAACATGCAGTTACCACCTCTCAACAGGATTTCAGGGCGTGCCTGGGGCCCTCAAGGCAGGCTCCGGAGAAACCTTGCTCTGCTGTCATCTTTGCCTAGATTCCCTGGCGATGGCGCCTGATTTCAACCTGCTGAGAGGCGCAAGTTCTTCAGGGGCTCTGTGTCAGCCAGCTCTCTCCTTCAGTTTTAACATGGGACAGAGAAAATGGCCAGTGTTCAGTAGGATTTGCATGGAATGAAGATACTTTGTTCTCAAAGGGACCAAAAAGGCCATATGTGAATGAAATAAAGTTTTAAAGTGAAAAGTGTGTCTAGCGCCAGGCAGCCCAGGCCCATTGCATAAGTAGGCCACCCTCAACCGTGGGTCACTCCCTCATGCGCACGGCCTGGCCTTGCCAACTGCTGGGTGAACTTTCTGGAGGCGACGGGCCTGAGCCCACACCTGGCCCCAGAAGTGTGTGATGCCATGCGCGAGGATGGTCTGAGGGCATCCTCTATGAGCACCATTTGCAAGGCGACGGGATTCTGGCCTCTGCATCTTCTGTGTATCACCTTTCACCTGCCCAAAGCCCTCAGGGCCCTCAAGCTGGGCTGTCTCCTCCGGGTCTTGTCACCCCAGCAAGGTTGAGGGGCTCACCCGGCAGACATCCCCTGAAAACATAAATAAAAATGAAAAGGTTCCCAGGGTGCTGTGTATAACAAGGTTTTAATAAAATAGAAAGTTCAAGTGCTTCCAATCCTCCAACATACCCCGTTCTGGTGTGGGGGAGGGAGCCCCCACACCCCAATAGCACCAGGGATAGCACCATGAGGAAGATGAGGTCGCACCGGCCTCCCTGAGACCCACGGGGCTGGAGGGCCTGCCTGCCGACATGCCCCACCTTGCCCCCACCGAGTCAGTCACAGAGCGGGGAGCAAGCACGCCCCTCCTGAGGGCACTCCCCCACCAAAAGTCACTTCCCCTCCCTCCCGAGACCTGGACTTCCGGGGAGATGCCACAGGGTGGCCTCACCCCTTATGGCTTTGCTCCCTGGGCAGAAGGTAGGTGGGGAAGGGACTGGCTCCTTCAGTCCTGAGGCTGGGGCTGGGGGGCAGCAGTGGCCAGGGCTCCCTGCTGGGGTGGAGGTGGCTCAGGGGTCAGCAGTCACAAAGGGTCAGGGGTCAGACCCCTGGGGGTGTCTGCACCAACCCCACTCCCGGGTCAGAGCTCTGCTAGGGCTGAGGGTCAGCTCCTTCCTGGAGGTCCAAGAGCCCCCTCTGGAGGTCGGTGAGTCCCGGAGAACTGGAGGCTGCGGGCCTAGAAGGGGTCCTTCCGTCCCTGGCCGGGGCCTCCCTGCCCAGCCCATCATGGTCCCTCACCATTGACATCCAAGTCGATGGAGCCATGGCTGACCACTAGCCGCAGGCGCTTGGGTGGGGAGAAGGGGGCGAAGGCCAGGGCCTGCTTGGGGATAGGGACGGGGCCCGGAGGCCCGGTGTGGGAGGGAACGCCAGGCGGGGGCGGGACCACACGGCTCAGGTCCACACGCACCACGAAAGGCAGCCCGTAGCGCCGGGCCCAGTGCCAGTCTTGCTGAGGGGCCCAGTGGGCACTGTGGACCTGACCCAGGGCCACCAGGGCCTCTGCTCGTAGGCAGCAGCGGGGGCCACAGCCTCCCCACCGGTGCAGGGAGATGCGGGCAGCACGAAAAATGGGGGGCGCCAGGGGCCGTCGCGGCTGGGGGCGTCGGCGCCTTCGGGGACGGACACGGAGCTGGGGCTGGGGCTGGGGCAGCCACTGGAGCCAGAGCGGTGAGGTGTCAGGGCGGGTGCCGCAGGGCAGGGCACACAGGGGCTGGTAGGCGGCTGCGGAGGCCAGGGAGGGGAGAGAAGGGGCAGTGTGAGCAGGGCCTCTGGAAGGCGGGCAGTGCCTGCTCAGGCTGCTCCCCCACAGGCTCTGTGGGGGGACGTGGGGACAGTGGTGCTCACCCACGCAGTCTTGTGTGTGGGGGGGGCCAAGAATGAGGGTAGAGGTGGGGCACGGGTGGAGGGGTGGAGAGGAACCCCCCGCCCTCCCACCAGGCCCACGCTCACCGCAGAAGTGGTCCCGGCCCAGCAGGGCCAGGTGGGTGCAGGAGCGAGGGTGCAGCCGATCCCGCCGGGCGCCATCCAGACCCTGCAGCAGCCTCTGCTTGGTCTCGCGGAGCTCGTACTTGTCCAGGGGTCGGGGTGGCATGGGCACCCGAGGCCGCAAACGGAAGGCGCCTTCACCTCTCCTGGGGGCAGAGGGAGACCACGAGGGAGGCCGGCCCTGAGGATGCACTTCTGGGCAAGGCTGCCCCGCAACCGCCCACCCCGGCCAGTGTCCCCACCTTCTCCCCACCTCTCGCAGGTGTAGCATTCACAGTGCTCGTTCTTTTCACCAAAGAAGCCATCGCCGTAGAAGCAGGTCACCTCATCCCCTGGCTCGATGTCCCGGAGCGCCTTCACGCATGCAGCATTCCCATCTGCAGGCACAAACTGGGGGCCAGCTGCTCAGCGCCCGGTGTGCAGCCAGCAGCCCTAGTCTGCCCCAGGGTGAGCACTGCCCCGCGAAAGCGCCAGCGATCACTACCCACTGCCAGCTGCCACCCCTCCCTGCAAGAGATGGCCAACCCGACACTGCCCCACCCTGGAGACGGGCAGCGACCCTCCCCCTGCGTTCTTCCTTGGGCTGCTTGGCCAAGCTGGGTCCCCTCTGGCCCCTAACCCACCCCCTCGCTCCCCGCCAGCCTGCACCTTGGCAAACGAGGTTCCAGCCCTACTTCACTTGGGTGCCCTCCTTCCCCAAGGCTTGTGTCCACTCTGCAGCCCCAGACCCCTCTGGCTGGCATGCTCCTGCCTCTGTGACCCCACCTGGAGGAGCATGACGCCTGCCTGCCTGTCCATGTGTCCACTCTAGCCCGACACACACCTAGGTGCAGCCCTCACCAGCCACCTGCCTGCCCACCTCCAGGCCAACTGGCCACTGCCACCCAAGGGCAGAAATCTGGTGGCCATCGTCTCCATCCCGAGTCCACCTGGAATCAAGCGCTTGCTCAGTTCCACACCGGCCAGTGAGGCCGCCCTGCCTCCCGCCCCTGCCTGTGAGCCCACAGCACCTGCGACCCAGCGCACACACCAAGCCCCATTGTCCACACCGCGGAGCCCCAGGCAGCGGGCCCAGCTCACTCCTGGCATGGGAGGCCAGAGCTGCCGTGCCTGCCATGCCTCCTGCCCCTCCAGTCTGACGTGTACTGTCTCCCATCAACACCTAGGAAAATCTTCCTCCTCCTCCAGCGCCTGACGCCGGGCAGCTTCCCGGTTCTGCTCCACTAGAGAGCAGGCTGCCGCCTCCCGCCTGCCCTCCCCACGTCATAGCCTCACGGCATCTCCCCTTGTCCTGTGTCCCACCCAGAGGCTGCACTGGGGGCCAGCGGTCACGGGAACACTGACCAGCCTCTGTGTGCCTGGAACGCCGGACCTTCACATCAGCCCTAGGGGCGAGCTCTCCCCTCTCCCGTCTGAGAAGGGACACCAGGGCCGGGGCTGGGCACAGCCAGGCCCCAAACCCAGTTCTAACTCTGGAGCTGGCTCTGGACCCGTCATGATCCCACAGACAGCCGGGCGCAGCCCACTTGGCAGGGTCCACCCCCAGGGGCTGCCTCCCCTCCGTTCCCCTGCTCTCCTCGTGTGCTCCAGGCGCCCCCCCACAGAACCAGGGAGGCCTCTCACTTGCCGGCTGCCCCCACTTTGTGCCGCTCCCTGTACCTGGAGCCCTGACTCCCACAGTCTCCTGCCAAGTCCTTGTCCTTGGGCTCTCTTGGGCCTTACCCCAGGTGGATGCATCGCAGCTGTGCAGCCTCCTGCCCTCATAGACCCAGACAGGGCATTTCCTGCCAGGTGGGGGGGCGGGGGCAGGTGCAAGGGCACTTCTGTTTCAGCGCCACCCACCCCACTAAAGTAGCATCGCCCTCAGGGCAGGTTTACAGGGGGAAGAATGCCGCCAGCAGGCAGCGCGTGGCAACCCGGCTTCCCAAGTGACTAGCCAAAGCTCCTTCCCTCAACAGCCCCAGGCACAAGCCCACAGCGCCCCACAGCACCCCTCAAAAAAGTCAGATGGGAAGATGCGGGACAGTTTCCAGCTGATCACTGACCAGAAAGCCGCTCCCCAGGCCCCCCATGTCCCACAAGCCCACTCCCAGGGTGGGAGCCCCAGGCCTCACCTTGCAGTTGGGTTTGCAGTCTGGAGCCAGTTGGGGGCAGAGCGGGGCAAGAAGAGACTGGGTGAGCAGGGAGGGCGGGTGGGCTCACCCCCTCCCCGCCCCCTCCCAGGCCTGCCCCACCCCCACCGTGGTTGATGAAGGCAGCAGGGCCGAGCCACAGCTGTGCGCTGCGCTTGCGGGTGGAGTACATGATGCTGAAGTCGTTCTCGCCTGCCCTCAGCAGCCCCTCGTCCGCCTCCCGCAGCTCCGCTATGCACCCCACCAGCAGCTCCAGCTTCTCATTCTTCTTCCTGCCGAGAGGCCAGGGTGCGGGTCTGTGCGCAGTGCCCGCCCCCACCTTCACGGCCAGGGACGGGGCCCCCCAGTTCTCTCAAATCCACCCACCGCTTTCTGTACACCTGCCGGGCTGGGCATCCCTGCTCATGCCCTTAGCCTCTGGGACACAGCACTGCAGGGGAGGGGCCGTGCTCCCCCCACCTCGGGTCTCCTGTCCTACTCCTTCTGGCCACTGGCCTCCTACAGCTGGTCCTTCTGCCTGGACGCCCCGGGTCCACCAGACCCTTCAGCTTAGGCCTTGCTCCCGGGAACACTCAATATTCCCGAGTGCTGAAGCACCAGGCAGCTGTGGCCATGCCTGTGTGTTCCTCGGCTGCCACCTGCCTTTCCCGCACCCCGTGGGCCACCGGCAGGGCCTGCCCATCATCCTGCCCCTTCCCCAGCAGCGCCTGCTACAAGGCTGTGATGAAGAACGGCAGCCCTCTCCCAGCAGCCCCAGGCACCGGTGGGCAAGGAGGGTCCTCGGGACCAGGCTGGGCCTCCCTCCTCGCAGGAAACCGCCTCCTCATGGCCTCAGTGCCCGCCTCTTTCCGAGGATCTTGCTTGTGAGAGACAGGGGTCTTCTCTCCTAGCAGCCCTGGGAAGGGGAGCTTCCCATCAGGCCTGGGGCCCTCCGATAACAGTTCTGCCCCCTTACCAAGCTCGGGTAGACACAATCTTGGCTCCATTTGTCTCCATGGAGTAGCGGGTACAGGGCAAGATGGTAAAGCCGCTTTCAGGCAGGAAGGCGCGGAGGTAGCAATAGATCTGGGGGAGGTGAGGGGTGGGCGAGGTGAGAGGTGGGGCAGGGTCGTCCTTGGCCCTCTCTCTCCTGGGTTCTAGTCCTGTTCTGCCACTGACTCGCTGGGTGGTCTCGGGGAACTCACTTCCCCTCTCAGGGCCTCAGTTTCCTCATCTGTCAAATGAAGAGGTTGGACTCCATCTCAGAGGGACCCCCAACGGCTAGGAAGTCAGGGGGTCTGGGGGGTTGCGCTGCAGGCATGAAGCCGGGACTGCAGGGGGCCTGCCCCACGGGGAAGAGGGCCCGGGACAGGCAGAGGAGACGGAAGTAATGCGGGCAGGTGGGCTGCGGGCTGGGGGGAGGGAAGGGTGCCCTCACGTGGGTCTTGAGGGCAGCCTCCTGCCGCGGGCCCCGGCTCTGGAAGTAGTGGGCCATCCAGCCTCCCAGCGTCAGGGCCCGGTATGCAGCCTCCAGGTCCCGCTGCCTCAGGAAGGCCTCCAGCGCTGAGCGCAGGTGGTGCTGTCGCCGCAGGGGGGGCACGGGGCTGGGGGAGAGGCACGCCTGGGTCCCAGGGCCTTCCTGGGCCCCGCACCCACCCTCACCTGGCGCTGGGGGTGGCGGTGGAAGGGAGGGGTCCCCAAGCCCTGGGCCCTCCCGCCCCCAGACAGCCTCACCTGATATTCATCTTATGGGTGCGGAAGCCGAGGTAGGGGTCCAGTACGAGGCTGGTGGCCAGGTCATCGTTCTCACACAGTTCTCGGGCTGTCACTCTGTCGGGCCCCATGGTGCCCCACGGACCATGCTGCCCCCCGCCAGGAGTGGAGAGCACAGAGCAGGGGCAGGGGCGGTGCCTGGGTGTGTGCCTGCTCCACGACCTCCGGAAGCTGTGCAGGCCGGCAGCCCCTCGGTGTCCTCATCTATAAGCCATGAGCCGGGGAGAAAAGCGGCACTGACCCCGGGCTCACAGCGGGGAGGACGCGCAACAAGTACTCTGACAGCGGGGAATCTCCAAAGACAGGCGGGCCATGGGGGGAGGGCACAGACACAGCCTCCAACCCCGCCTACTCGTCTGGGATAACCTCCCCAAAGGCTTAGCCCTGCAGGAAGTGGGCGTCAGGGGGCCCTTCTCCACCTCTGGGCCTCACCAAGGAAAAAGCCAAGGCTTCCCTCGCAGGACACACCGTTCCCCTGCCCACCCCCTCCCTTGCAGCCTCAGCCCCCACCCCCCTCCCCAGCAACCCTCGGGAGCCGTCGGGAGGCTCTGGGTGAAGCCCCAGGGCTGCCAAGAGGGGGGTGAAGGGAGGGAAAGCGTGGGAGGGATCCCAGCACCTGCTCCCTCTCCAAGGATTCGGGGAAGGGGGAGCTCAGAGGACAAAGCAGGCAAGGGGGCAGAGCAAAGGGACAGTATGGAGAGGGTGACGAGGTCCGTAAGAAAGAAACGGGGGGATTAGCAAGACGAAACAAAGTAAGACCCCTAACCCTGCCTGCGGAAGGCCTGCTGCCTCCCACACCGCGGTGCTTCAGGGAGCGTTCGGTGGGGGACGGCAAGGGGGGAGGGCTGAGGAGGGATCAGGAGCTAGAGCGCCCGGTAAGGGGGTCTAGAAAAGCCGGGAGGGCCGGGGCTAAATAAAGGCGCTGCGGGGGGGGGCGCTGGGGCAGAGCGGAAGCCGCAGATGGGCATGTGGGTGAAGACGATACACAGGAGAGCTGGGGCAGCGAGAAGGGCCGGGGTGCCTGCCGGGGGCAGAAGGGGCTGCGGGAAGGCTTGGGGATCCAGGGAGGGGCCCAGGAAGGCCGGAGGGGAGACCTGGAGTCCAGGCAGAACGGATAAAGGCCTGGGGGCCCAGGGAGGTCCTGGTAAGAAGTCCCGGGGGTCCAGAACGGGGCTTGGAGAGGCAGAGGCACGGGGCAAGCAAGTCCTCGGGGATTCGGGGAAGAAAGTAGGGAAGCCGAGAGGACACAGCCTGGGGGTCAGGGAGGGCCCAGGGTGGGCATAGGGTGCAGGGCAAGGGCGGGAGTGCAGAGCCGGAGAGCGACCTGACCGTCGGGGGAGGCGCCTGGTGAGGAAGCACAAGGGACGGGGTGGGTGCCAGGGCAGCCCAAGGCCTGCAGAAGGGCCGGGAGACTTGGGCGCCGGGACTGGAGGAGGGGTAGGGGTGGGGAGAGGCGGGGGTAGTCAGGTCTGGGGGCGACCGGGAGCCAAGGCGGCGCGGGGCGGGGGCCGAGAGGGGACTCAGAGGTCGGGCCCCGCGCCGCCCCTCACCCGCTTCTCCTCCTCCTCCTCCTCAGGCACAAGCGCCGCAGCCGCCACTACCTCCCACTGCCTCCTCCAGCTCTCGTCAGGTCTCCGCACCCCCAGTCTGCTCCACCAGGCCGCCCTGCTGCGGCCACTGCAGCCTCCCATTGGTCAAGGCCGCTGCCATTCCTCAGTTGCTCTGTAGCTTGAGCCTCTCCCATTGGTCGAACTCCACGCTGCCCCTACCCCCAGACCCCGTCTGTGTCCTGATAAACCCCGCCACGCCCGCGACGCCGTCTAGAGCCGCCAACTGCTGCCAATGGCTCCAGCTGCTGTCCGTCTGCTGCTCCCATGGCGACGTATCCCCGCCCACAGCCAAAATTGACGCCCTCATTGGCCGAAAGCGCCGTCGCTCTGAGCGAAACTCGGGTCTGGATCAGGTTATCGGGTCCGAATGGAAAGAGGGCGGGCTCTACTGGCTCCAGCGCCTGTATGTGATTGGCTGGACTTGGAAATACATCCTTCCATTGGCTAAGGACTCCGCCCGTCACCGTACAGCCGCTGCTTCCCTATTCCCTATCTGGTGGGAAAGAAAGGGAGGGCCGGAGGGAGCGAGGGAATGCGCGCGCATCTCCTCCGCCAGTCCCGGCGAGACCTGCGGTTGCCAAGGCGACAAAATTTTATTGACAGCCCTGCCACGGTACAAAGGGCGCCTCGCTTTCCAATCCCTCTTAGACCATCTTCTTTCCCCCAAAGGCCCCGTTTAATTTAGAAATACAATAATACTCTGTGGGTGAACAGAGTCGGAAGGAAGGAGCCTGAGGGAGTGGGGCCTTTGGAGAAAGCCCTGACTCATGGTGCGCTCCCAGGCCCCTCCCCCCCACCAATCGGGATCACTCCCCAGCTCCAATCCTAGAAGCAAACATAATTAGCAATTCCTCGTAATTACGCCCGGAATAACTAGCTTGGCGCTTGGATCAGGGGCCTTTGTTTTGCTCACTGTGTATCCTGTGCGCTTTAAACAATGCATGGCACAGAGTGGGTGCTGCGTTATGCAAGTGGCTTACCCTCTCTGGGCCTCAGGTGTCTCAGGCCTCTAAAACAAGGACCACGCTGGTTCCTCTCTGAAGGTCCCTCCCTGTTCATGCTGTTCCTTCCCCAACAGCGACTACCCCCATCCCTGGGACAGCCCCAACCCAGACACCCCCAGGCCCCGTAAGGATGGCCACAGCTCCAGAGGAGAGGAGAGCCCGCAGGCAGAGAGGACTCCATAAAAAGCTCAGCTCTCCGCAAAAGTTTTAGCGGTGTAACTGAACCTTAAGAGTACAGCCCTTGGTTACCGGAGAAATAGGTGAAGGGGGTTAAAAGGTATAAACTTTCGGTTTTAACATAAATAAGTCACGGGGATGAAAAGTATAGCACAGGGAATAAAGTCGATAATATTGTAATACAGTTTTATGGCGACAGATGGTGAATACACGTACCCTGGTGAGCACTGAGTGATGTATGTAATTGTCGAATCACTATGTTGTACTCCTCAAACTAATATAACGTTGTGTATCGACTGTATTTCAATTTTAAAAAAGAGTACAGCTCTTCTCGGCGGATATACACCACAGAGAAACCGGCAAATGTGAACAGAAAGTTAAGCACCAGAATGCTTGTGACAGTGCGTCTGTGATGGTGAAAACTGGAAATGACATAAATGGCCATCGCGTGAAAATGGGCCGTGGCCTGTTCAGACGGGGAAAGACCACACGGCAGTCCAAGCCCAGACGACAGCCTGGACAGTCACAAAGCAGGTTGCTAGTCACGGAAATCTACATAGACCAGTGCAGGAAGTTTTAAGACATAAAACGAAGGTTGTGTGTAGATATATGTTTTAAATGTATACAAAGGTACATGGGCATGACAAAGGGACGGGGAGCCCTAGGGTGACCCTGGGTGTGTGTGTGGAAGAGGACAATCAGAAAAGCCACACAGGACATTTGTTATTTGTAATTTTTTACTTTTTTGAGCCCGGAGGTGGCAACTATGAGTTCATTATATTAATTATCTGTTCTTTTTCTATGGGTCAGAAATATTTCATAAGAAAAAATTTTGACCCATCATTTTCCACTTCTAGGTTTTATTCTAAGGAGAAAAACAGACAAGTGTTACAATATTTATATATAATGATGTTTGTCTCCGCATTGTATAAAAAACAGAAAAATAGAAAAAGCCTTCATGTCCAGTAATAGATTGGTCAGACCAATTACACCAGACGGAATAAGAACAACACCTCATAGTCACTGAGCTCTTGGCACACACCAGTCACTTTACAAAGAGCATCTCAGAAATAAAATGAAGAGCTGATGCATGCTACAACATGGATGAACCTTGAAAACAACATGTTAAGTAAAAGAAGCTAGACATACAAAGTCATACAGGGGATGATTCCATTTCTATGAAATATTCAGAACAGGTAAATCCATAGGGGCAGAAAGGCAGGTTCCTGACTGCCAGGGGCTGAGTGGAGGGGAGAAGAGAGAGTGGCTGATAATAGGTATGGGCTTTCCTCTTTGGATGGAGGAGTTGTAGAACCAGAGAGTGGTGATCGTTGCCAAATGTCATGTATGTCATAATGCCATTGAATTGTACACTCTAAAATGGTTAAAATGGTACATTTGATGTTAATGTGTATTTTGCCACCAAAATAAGAGAGAAATTAAAGACTCGCCTAAAATGGGAATAGAATAAAAAATAGATTTCAGGGCTCAGCCTCCAGAGAGCATGGTCAGTATTTAATAATTCATCATTTAGGATGTTGCTACCCAAAGGGTGGCCTGTGCACCAGCAATAGCAGGCGGAATCACATGGGATCTTGGTAGAGTCTTGGACTGCAACCCAGACCTCCTAAGTCAGAATCATCCCGACTGGTGACTGGAATGCTCCGGAACATTGGAGAAGCACACCTTTGAAGACATCTTTGCAGGTGGCTTCCTCAGACCACACGTTCCTACGCTGGCCCACACTATAGGCTTGGTAACTCTCAAGCAGGTGTGGGGTTTATTACTAAGGGGCAATCGTTGTTATAAAACACAATCATATTTTGAGGGGTAAGCGATATATATTTATATATTTATATCTATGTAAATTCAATGAGCTTGGGGCTAGGATATGGAGAAAAGGGACCACTCATGCACTGTTGAGGGGACTGTACACTGGTACAGCCAGTCTGGAAAACAGTACGGAGGTTCCTCAAGAAATTGGAAGTAGTATACCATACGATCCAGCAGTTGCTTCTGGATATATGTCCAAAGGAAACGAAATCACTACTGTAAAGAGACATCTGCACCCCAGGGTCACTGCAGCATTGCTCGCAATGGCCAGGATGTGGAAACAACCTAAGTGTCTGTTGGCAGATGAATAGACAAGAAAATGTGGTGTATACGTATACGATGGCATATTATTCAGCTGTGAGGAAGGAGGAAATCCTGCCATTTGCCACAACATGGATGAAGCTGGAGGCCATTAGCCTGAGAGAGATCAGACAGACACGGAAAGACAGTGCCGCGTGACTCCACTTCCCTGGGGAATCTCCAACAGCCACACTGGTAGAAGCAGAGCAGGGTGGTGGCCCCCCAGCGCTGGGGGTGGGAAAGCGGGGGCGCTGGTCAAAGGGCACAGACTTCCAGTTCTAAGATGAGTCAGTTTCGGAGAAGGTAATGTCCGGCGTGGTGATTATAGTTACAATACTGTAGCGTATACTTGAAACTTGCTGGGAGGGTAGGTCGTGAGGGTTCTCACCACACACACACACACACACACACACACACACACAAAGGGCCAATGGGAGGCGAGGGGTGGGTGGATTAGCCTGACTGGGCGATCATGCCACAGTGTGTATGCATATCACACCATCACGTCCTACACCTTAAATATATACAACTTTTGTTAATTTTATCTCAGTGACGGTGGGAAAAAAAAAATGGTCACGTGGGATTTTCTGTTTTATGTATTGCTTGTGTAATAACAAAATGTATATAGTAATGGAATAAAATGTAAGTATTACATACCTTATATTAGTCTATATACATACACCTACTTCTATATATGTACCTAGTACAGGCACATGCACACGTCTCTCCATATCTTTATCTATATCATCATCATCATGCTCAAAGTTTCTGCAGTGGAGTCACACACCTTGGTAGCCAGCCTCTCAGGTGACCCCCAGGGCCTACCTCCCCGTCTGGGATTCATACCCTGAGGGAGCTTCTTCTGCCCTGAATTCGCCTGAGCTGTGTAACCAAAAGGATATTGCAGAAATGGTGGCGGTGGCCAAGGGGGGTCACCAGAGACGCGACTTCCACCTTGCTCTACCTCTGAGGTCTCAGGGCCAAGTTGAGAAGTCACTGAAGCCACCTTACGTAGACGTTCACACTGCAGGGGACTGAGTCCTCGTGCCGGCAGCCAGGGTGGAACTGAAGCTTCCTGCCAACGGTGACAGTCCCGTGAATGACCCTAGAAACGACCCTGCCGCGTCTGCCAAGCCTTGGGACAACCTGCTCCAAATGACATCTTGACAGCAACTTCTTACAGCAGCCCTGAGCCAGAGCCCGGTGCCTCGCTGCTCCTGAATTCCTGGCCCACAGAGCCCTGTGAGATGAAATGCGTATTGTTGTCTTAAGCCACCAGAATTAACTGCTCCCCACCCAAGCGTTCACCGTCCTCTCTGCTGCTCACTCAGTTAGGGTACATCTGTTACTGGCCTCCTTGCTGGAAATGGAACCTCACCCGGAACCCTGAAGTTCTCTGCTAGGAAAGTTCCACCTCCAAAGATCTGCAGGGCGCCATCTCTCACCTGCTTCAGGTCTCTGCCCCAAGGTCACCGCCTCAGGGTAACTTTCGCTGATGGCCAGGCTGAAAAAGCCCGCTTACTGCAGCCATCCCCTTACTCTGCACTATTGCTTTGTAGCCTCAGGCCCAGCTACATAATTATTTGTGAGGCCCAGAGTGAAATGAAAATGCAGAGCCCATTGTTAAAAAACTATTAGGAATTTCAAGACAGCAGAGAGCAGAGCATTAAACCAATGTGGGGCCCTGGGTGGCCCATTAAGCTGCATTGTTTAGCACCTGTCCCTGCCTGACATTGTAGACCCTTTGTTTATTTGTTTACTGCTCTTCTCCAGAGCTAGAACAGAAGCTCTAGGAGGGCAGGGGGCCCTTACTTTGTTCCCAGCTGAGTCGCCAGGGTCAAGGTCAATGCCTGACACATTACTGGCATTTGATAAAGATTTACAGACAATTAAATGAATAACAACAACTAACTAAATCTGATCCTGAAGGGGACAGAACACCCTCAAAAGAGGGCTGCTACTCACGGAATGGTAGAAAATCTTTCCTAGTCACACATCAGACAAAAGATTTGTAATCCAGAATATGTAAAGAATATTTACAACTCAGTAATAAAGACAAACAACCTAATTGAAAAATGGACAAAGGATCTGTTTCTCCAAAACTACACAAATGGCCAATGAGCACATAAAAAGATGCCCACCGTCATGATACATCAGAGAAATGGAAATCAAAACCACAGTGAGATATAACCTCACACCCACCAGGATGGCAGTCATCAAAAAGCAGCTCATTCCAAGCCCTGTTGAGCATGTTGAGAAATTGGAACTCTCGTGCATTTGCTGGTGGGGGTGAGAAATAGTAGAAAACAGTCAAATACTTCCTCAAAATGTTAACATGTGACCTGCCCTTCTACTCCTGGGCATATACCCAAGAAAATGAAAATCTCCATCCACACAAAAACTTGTGCATGAATGTTCATTGCAACATTGTTTATTGCAACATTATTCACAAGAGTGGAAAGGTGGAACTAACCCAAATATTCATCAACTGATAAATGAATAAATAAAATGTGGAAACTCTGACACATGCTATAGTAGGAACGAATGTTGAAAACAATTTCCTAAGTGAAATGAGCCAGTCACCAAATGACAAATGCGGTATGGCTCCACTTATATGAGGCGTCTGAATTGCCAAACCCAGGGGGACAGACTGCCGGGGGGCTGGTGGAAGAGGAAGAGGGGGAGGGATTGGTTAATGGGTGTAAAGTTTCCATCTGGGATGATGACAAAGTTCTGGACATAGACGGTGGTGATGGTTGCACAACAATGCAACTGCACTTAATACAACTGAACTCTACACTTAAACATGGTTAAAGGGTAAAAATTATGTCATGCATATTGTATCACAGTAGAAAACCTGAAAGAAATTCATATTTAATGGTGAAACACTGAAAGCAGGTCCTTTGAAATCAGGAACAGCACAGGGATGCCCCCTGTTGCCACTGCATTCAGGAAGTTGTGAAGACAGAGGCCAGTGTGACAAGGCAAGAAAAAGAAAGAACACGTCTGAGAATCAAAAAGAAAGGAACAGAGCGGCCGTTTGTCACGGGTAGAACTATGTACCAAGAAGATCCTAAAGATGCTCCCGGAAAAGTCTCAGAATTAATTACAGAATTTAACAAGTCTTCTGGATACAAAGACAATATACAATCATCAATTGTACTTCTTTTTACTTGTGTGTCGAAGGTCCGCAAGACCACCCGATGGCTGGAAATCCCCTGACTCAGGACGCAGCAGAGAGCTGTGCTCATTACAGTGAGGCGGGATCCCAAGGGGAGAGGTGAAGGCAGAGACTGGAGGAGCCCGTGACATCTTCCCCACGCTCTCTCCCTTGCACGAGGGTCACGCAGCGCTCACTCTTCCCCCAGAAAGAGAAATGCAACAACACGTGTGTGATGGTTTTGCCTAAGAGAGCCCATCAGAGCCTCGGCATCCAAGGTTTGTACTGGTGACAGATCACGTAGGCACCCTCTACCCAGCACGTACCAAAATGCCAGGCTCTGAGAAGGAACGCAGGCATTCGGTCTAAACCACAGTTTGCGCGAACAATCTAAGCACAGTGAGCCACCTGTGACGCTTCAACCGCCAAGTTCCCGGGTACCAGCCGAAGGCCGACCTTGCAAGTGTGACAATGACTCAGGTGAACCATTTTTTGCACAACCATCAACAAAATTCTAAAATAAAACTTTAAACAAATAGGGTTTACAATAGCATTTATAAACACCCAGGACAGAGGAATATGTCTAACAAAAGAGGTGCAGGACCGCTTCAAGAACAAATCTGTAAAACTTTACTGAAAGATCTTAAAGCAGATCTAAATAAATGGGGAAATAAACCAAGTTCATGGATTGGGAGTGAAAAGGGAGATGGTGGGATGGAAGACTTAAGGAATATGAAAATGTCCTAATGGACAGTGACTGTGAAGGGGTATGTGGGGGGGACTCGGTGAAGGGGGAAGCCTAGTAAACATAATGTTCTTCATTTAATTGTAGATTAATGATACAAAAAAAAGAAGATTCCTTCTAGGTCAGACATCATAATGTTTTCTACATACCAGATAGCAGGCTAGGCAACCTACACTTATTTAGTCTTCTGAACAGCCTTAAGGATGAAGAATTATTAAACCTACCTTACTGGTGAAAAAAAAAAATGTGGGGCCATTCTCTTCCCATCTCCCTTTTCTTTCCCAATGTGGAGGTGGTAAGGGATGGGGACACGGAGGCGTCAGGTAGCAGAAATGGCCAGCTCCACAGAGTCACACATGTGCTCCACACAACCAATCGCAACTACATCAGCTGTCAAACCATCGCTTACAGCTTTGCTTCCTCCAGGGAGCCTCTCGAGAATTCACCTGTGCATCCTTGGGTCCCATAACTCAGCTGGATGGAAAGAGACAGTTGGGGTTGGGGGACTGAAAGAGAAGCGTGTGTGTTTGTGTGTGTAATTGGATGGATTGTGTGGCAAAAAAGTGACCCCAAAGACATCTGCACTTCCTAATCCCTGGAACCTGTGATTATTACTTTATATGATAAAATATGTGATTAAGGTAAGGGTCCTGAGAGGAGGGCCTAATCCTGGATTATCCCAAGTTTGTAGGAATTTGTTACAGCAAACACAGGAAGCTAATACAGATGGTTGGTTAGGTGGATTGGATCAATGGGAAAGTGGATTGTTGAATTGATGGATGGATTATAGGATAAATGGGAAGTGGGAATTACATGAATGGATTAAGGAATAAAAGAATCTATGGGTGGATGAATGGCTCGGTGGAATTTGGAGAGCTGGAAGGATATCTGAGCAAAGGACGGTTGGAGAGAGAAGCAGGTGGGCAGATGGGCAAATAAATACGTGGGTGAATGCATAAAGGCCAGAACATAGGCGTGATGAGCAGACAGGCCCCATGGGAGGCTGGGTGGCTAGATACGGGTATGGGTATTCGAGGAGGTCGAACAGCATGCTGGAAAGAACCGAACTGTAGAATCAGACAGACTTGGGTAACTTAAGCTCCTCTACTCAGTAGCTGAGTGACATTGGGCAAGTACGGTGGCCCAGGTGGATCTCCCTTCAAGGAAGAACTTGATTGACTGTGAAGAGTGCATTTGGCCCCCAAACCCCAACTGTAGTACCAGCAACCACCATTTTCTGGGACTGAGGTCTTGTTCTTTTGAGACAGCACCCAACCAACAGCTAAGCTGGTGGCAGCGGGCCAGCCGGTTCCACCCAGTGTGGGACCTCTCTAATGGCAATCTTTTTTTTCACGGAGGTAAAATTCACATGACATAACACAGAGCTCACCCCCCAAACCATTTTAAGGTGTATCATTTAGCTGGCACTCAGCAGTCACACTGCCATGCTGTTGTGCAACCATCTGGTTCCAAAACATTTCACCACACCGAAAGGAAGTCTGAAGCAATTGCTCCCCATGCCCTCCTCCAGCCCCTGGCAACTACTGCCTACTTTCTGTTTCTATGGATCTGTTGACGGGAAATCCTTGTCCTTCATCTCGGCCTCAGTGGGGCCAGCTGAGCCTTCTCAGAGCCAGAGCCACAGTCTGAGGCCCTTCCTACCCATGCCCTCCTCTCTCCATGCACAGGCGGCAGGCCCACCTCCCTGCCTCTTCCTGTTCCCTCTCCCCTTCTCTTTCCTTGGCATCCTGCAGGGCGTCCCTTGCCCTGTGAGCACCACCCCAGAGCGTGTTTCCTGGAGGACCCTCCCTGTGAGCTCCCATTATCCTCCCTACAAAGCAGCTTCTCAGGGCTGCAAGGTCCCCAGAAGCACTGAACGGATGCCCCACTTTTGCTGCGAGCCAGGCAGTCTCAAGTCCTCACATGGACTCCCTCTTGAGCCCTTGCACCTCTGCAAAGGAGGCCATCTTGCTTTGAGAGAACAGATGTCCCTAGAGGCCCACACCCCCTGCCCAGCCAGGTTCCCCTCTTTAGGAGAAGCAGTTCGCGCCACCAGCCAGAAGCGGTTTCCCAAATATGAAAGTATGGAATCATCCCTCCACAACCTCTTCTCCTTGGCTGAGCCAGGCTAGCAGCCCCAGTTCCCAGATGCATCCAGAAGAGTCCAGAACCAAGCCTGCAAGTGGACAGTGGGAGGAGCCCAATCGCCAAATTGCATGCAACCCACCAGGCTTGAGCCCCCACTCCCCCCAGGCCTCTCAGGGATGTCATGAGGACGTCACACAGCCACCATGGGGACACCAGTAAGCCCAGCCTTTGTGCCAATACAGTGCCCCAAGTGGGTACAGTCTCCCATAGGGTTACCTGGGGGTTAGCATTGTTATTCTCTTTCAGAAGAGAATTAGGAAAAGAACAGGACAGGCAGGTTGGGGGATGCACTGCTATCTGCAGTGAACAGGCAGGTAGCATCCTGCCCTCCCACCCCTAGGGTCCTTAGCTCTGTGTGACATCCACAAGGATACTGGTCACCTGCACATGGCTGGGATGCATGCCTGGGAACCCAGGGACCTCAGGGAAATGTGTGCTGAATGAAGGATTGGGGAGGAGGATGCTCAACCATCAGCTAGGACAGCAGCCACCAAAACTCAAGGAGAGACCCGGGAGGAGGGGCATTTAGGGCTGCGGGGGGCGGTGGGGTGGGGCGAGAGCTTTCTAGAGCTTCACTCCACCAGGGGAGTCTTTGTCTGCTTGTTTGTGGCTGTATCTCCAGAGCCCAGAACAGTGCTGGGCACACAGTGGGTCCTCAGTCAACATTTGCTAAGTGGAAAAAATACCAAAAAAACCCAAAACAAAACAAAAAAAATGCAGGGGCTTTGATTCACCCTCCTGCTCCAGCAGCTGAACAACACCCCCTGGAAGAAAACAGGCCTGAACTGAGCAATTACCAAGTGCCAGGCTGGCTGCGCTTTCCCACTTGATCCTTACCACCAGCCCCAGATAAAGGCACACTGACAACACTACCTCTTAAAGCACAAGCGTGGCAGACGCTGTCCTGAGCCCGTTAGGTGGACCAGCTGTCGATGCCACACCACAGGCCTCTGGGGTAGTTACCCTTCTTACTCCCACTTCATAGATGAGGAAGCCAGGGTGCATTGGAATGAAGCCACCTGCCCCAGGTGGTATTGAGAGCAGTAGGCAGAAGAGGAGACGCCGACGCAGGGAGTGTGACTCCAGGACACTCCGACTTACAGACCGGTCAGTGGAAGCCCCTACCTGATAGGACAGCAGAGGGCAGAGCAATGGACCCCCAGAGATGTCTCCACCCTAACCCCTGGGACCTGGGACTTCCTTATGGTGCAGGAGGAAGGGACTTCACTGGTGTGATTCAGTGAAGGATCTCGGGACAGGGAGATGATCCTGGATTATCTGGGTGAGCCCAGACACCATCACAGATAAGAACCTTATAAGTGAACGAGGGGGTCACTGTCAAAATCAGAGAAGGTGTGTGATAACAGAAGCAGACAGAGGAAGGGGCCCCGAGCCAAGGGATGTGGGCACCTCTAGAAATGGCCAGGAAGTGGATTGTCCCCTAGAGGCCCCTGCCAATTCCTTGATTTCAGCCCATAAGACCCGTTTTGGACTTCTTACCTCCAGAACCGTAAGCTAATAAATTCGCAGTACTTTGTTACAGCAGTCACAAGAAACTCACACAGGCACCTGGCTCTTAGGTACAGAGATGGGATTCGAACTCAAGTCTTGCCTAGCTGAAAGCCCTAGATCTTCTTTGATCTCTTGGATGCATCAAGTTTGGTAGCTACGTGGTGCCTGCCCTAGAGATGAGCTGGCAGTTAATATCGTTACATCTGGTTCCTGTCTGCACACCGTCAGTGTCTTCTCTGCTCAAGAACCCCCTATGGCTCCCCAGTACCCTCAGGATAATGTCCAAGCCCTTCGTGACAACTGAGAACTTCGAGTCCTGGCTCATTTCTCCTAGTGGGTCCTGTGCTCCGTGAGCAGACAGGGGCACTTGACCCCATAGGCCAGGCTCCGGGGCCCCATGGGCTCTCCTGAGAAAGCCTTCCTGCGGCCCATAAACTTGCACACATCCTCTTTGTAAGTGTGGCTTGTGAGATTCTCCTGAGCCTCCCTGACAAACAGACATGTACTGGCTACACTGCTGGTGAGCCCCTTCCTCTTGTGGGGTCCCCAGGCCCTGCGCTACCTTCATTAGGACACCTATCCTGATGCGTCTGCACTGCAGCCTAGGAGCCTGCTGAGGGCAGGCATAAGATCACAGTCTCCACTGATCACTGGGCCCCCGGCCTCAGAAGATGTTTGCAGCGTCTGACTGTCTGCTTCTCCACTTCTCATGTTTTCTCTTGAGGAAGCTGAGAGCCCAGCCCCCTGGGTGCTTGCCCTGGAAATGCTGTAGCGCTGGCAGAGAAAAGAGTCAGACTAGGACCCCAGAAGAGGTAGGGTCGGTGCGGCATTATTCAGCCATGACACAGACTCTGTAACACAGATGAGCCTCAAAGCACATGCGACGTCCAGAACAGAGCGACAGAAGCGGTTTGGTGGTGGCCAGGGGCTGGGGGGAGGGGGTGGGAGTGACCGCTTAAAGGGCGCAGGTCTGCTTGTAGGGTGATGACAACATTCTGGAAGCAGACAGAGGTGGCGGCACAATACTGGGAGTGAGCTAAATGCTGCCGGATTGTTCATGTCACGTTAAATCGGTTAATTTTAATCTCAAATAAAAGAGGTGGGGTGCTGAAGGGGGGAGAGCCTGGGGGCCTGGGGAAGCAGGAGGAGGCGGGAGCCCAAAGGCCTGAGTACTGGGAGGGCTGGGAGCCCAAAGTGGAGGCTTGCTCGTGGGGAGAGGGAAAGGAGACTGGGGCAGGGCAGGCAGCTGCTTCTAGGGAAGGGCTTCCAGGATGGTGGTGTGGCCATCAAGGCCTCCCTGCCTACCCCGCCTGCCTCCCGGGGAATTCCGGCCTGGCCTCAAATTCTGGCCCGCATTCAGAGCGGGAGGCTGTACGGAGGAAGGCAACGGTGGGGCTGCCGAAGGACAGAAAGTGCACCCAGGAGGGCGGCAGGCCTGGGCCTGGGTTCCCTGTGCCCCCCGAGGTGAGAGCTGGGACGCCGGACCCCAGGGGCTGAGAACCAACGTTAGCCGCCTGGACTCCTGGGTCTCAGGGGAGGAGGGGTGCCGAGAGCTGGAGGCTGGGATCCCTGGGTGCCGGGATGACAGGGCTGGGGAGTTTGTACACTGAATCAACAAGCTGGAGGAAGGAAGCTGTGGGCCCCTGCAGCTGAGGTGCTGCGCTGCTCACTGGGTTCCGAGGTCGGAAGTGGTGGTTTGGGGGCGAGGTTCTGGAGAAGGCGGACTCTTAGCCTGATACCCTCCGGCCCGCATCCCAACCCAGCGTGGACTTTGGCTCTGCAGGACGAACAGCCTGAGCCCCACCCCAGCCCCACCCCTCCTCCCCTGCCTCTCTACAGGACCAGACTGGGACTGGGAGAGCCCGAGGGGACGGAGGGTGCCCCACAGGTGCGCTGGGGGAAGCCCAGAGGAGGGCAGTGCAGGGAGGGGGCTGGGAGAGGCTCCGGGAGGTCAGCGAGGAGACACTGCGAGATCTGGACTGAAGGGCTTTGGAAAAGATAGGGAAAGTGCCCGGGGCTCTGAGATGGCCTCACTGATGCCCCGCTGCCTCCGCCCGGGGGCCGGGGGGGTTGGCTGAGGCCGTCGGCCACGATCTGTTGCACCTGGACCCTTAGGCTGGGTCCTCACCAGAGGGAGAGCAAGGGAGAGGAGGAGGGGAGACAGCGAGGGGAGAGAGGGCGAGAGGCGGGCTGGGAGGGCGGCTCGTGGCTCCAGTCCCGGCTCCGCTCCTCCCCTGCAGAACCGGCATGTGGGGCTACCTGTCCCTGCTGCCCGCCTTCCTGGCCCTCTGGGGGGTCTCCGGCGTCTGGACCGTGTGAGTGTTGAAGGGAGGCTGACGCCTGGGCCCGAGGGAGGAGGGCCGGGGTCCGGACTCCCGGATCCGATAGGGAGACGCTCAGAAGGCTGGGTTTCTGTGGGCGACGGAAAGACAAGTTGTTCAATGCCACTTTAATGTCTGCCCACTTCAGTTTTGCGATTGCGGTGGCCAACGGGGCTGTGAACCTCACCGAAGGCTTCCCCTATATCAGGTAGTCTGGCGCTGAGGTTGGGGGTCCGGAGGGAGAAAAGGAGGGAAGCCACAGGATGACCCTTTACTCTCCCCAGTCTCTGTGGATCTTACCCCCCCCAGAGCTGCATCTTCAGCCAGCTGCTCAACATGGGAGCTGCTCTGGGTAAATACTCCAGTGCTGGCCGTTTGGCGCCAGCCTCTTCCAGCCCAGGGGGTATGGGGACCAGCCCTCCTCCCTCGGACCCGGGAGTCCGGGCCCCCAGACCGCGGAGTGTGTCCTGCACCCCTGGACCCCCAGTCTCCCCGCAGCCCGCCCTGCCTCTTCCCACCCCGGGGCTCAGGGGTCCGGGTCTCCCGCCCACTGCCCTCTCCTCCCAGCCGCCTGGATCTGCATTCTCCGTTACCACCAGCTCCGGGACTGGGGGGTCGGAAAGTGGCCTAATCAGCTGATCCTGTGGACGGGGCTCCTCTGTGCCCTGGGCACCTCGGTGGTGGGCAATTTCCAGGTGAGGCGGATTCGGCGCGCGGAGCCCTGCGAGCCAGAGTCTGGGACTACAACTCCCAGCGTGCCCCGCGCGCAGAGGCCCTCGTCTCGGCGGCTGGTCCGCGCACGGCCACCGGGGACTTGTATTTCTCCAGGTTCCGGCCCGGGGAGGGGGTGAGCGCTTCCGCTCCCCGAGTGGAGCCCCGCGTGGGAGGCTCTTTGGATCATCTGTGCTTGAACCCTGGGAGGTGGGGGTAATTTTCCATCACTTCCCCGTCCCTCAGCCCCTTTTAATGATGCAATTACTCAGATTCAGTCATTCTTGTATTTGCCCCGTAGACGAGCGTTCACTAGGAGCCACGAGGCTTTTACCTTGCCTGCTGTCTCCATCCATCTCCCCAGGGTTCTAGGTAGATCCTTACTGGCCAATCCGATAGGGAGATTTGTTTTATCAGCAGGCCCATGGCAGACATCTACCCAGATTCATAGACTCTAGACCTACATTCTTAACCAGGAAAGCACAGTAGATATTTATAGAACGCATGAATGGGCAATGGATAGGAGAAATCCTATTGGTTTATTTTATCATTTAATTTTCCTGTGATATTTCTGATTCCAATCCTCTCCTGCTAAAAGAAACCACAGGGTGTTCGTGTAAGAGGCTGCTTCCAATTTCCCATCACGCGTGTATAGCAAGTCATTCACTCATTCATTTATTCCTGTGTTCCTTGACCTTTATTTTTTAAAAATTATTACATTGCTCTGTGAAGGAGACTCTAGTTTTCCGTAATTACCCCTTCCCGTTAAGTTTTCTGTATTTAAAATTTTTAACATTATACTATATATCTGTAAGCCTCAAACCGTAGTATTTAAGAACTTTTCACTCTCCAAAAGCCAATTTTTACCCTATTGATGGCAATATCTGTTCTCCCTTCCAGAGTAGGGGAGAATTAAAGATTTATTCCCCTAATATTTACTAAGCATCTGCTATGTGCGAGGCACTGTTTCAGGGACTGGGGCTAGAGTGGGGACAACAGATTCGGTGCCGGCCGTCCTGGGGCTGACGGTAGCCAAGGCACCTGGTCAGTGAGCCGGCCCGTCACTGTCCGGCAGTCTCCCATGGTAGTCCATGCGTGGGTCAGGGACCCCTCCCCACACAGCAGCCCTCACCCTCCCGTAACTCCTCCCTCTCAGCTCTCCTCTCCTCTCCTCCCAGCAAAAGAACCAGCTGCCCACGCACCTGACGGGGGCCTTCTTTGCCTTCTTCGTGGGCAACCTCTACTTCTGGCTGCAGCTCCTCCTCTTCTGGCGCATGCGGGGCCTGCCCCAGCCGGGGGCCCCCTGGATCGGCCCGCTCCGCCTGGGCCTCTGCGGTCTTTGCACCATCCTGATGGTGGCCAGTATCCTTGCCGGGGCCGAGTCAGGGCAGTTCTTCCCTCGGGTGGGCCTGCGGCTGCAGCGCCCGGGCCCCGTCCTGTCCCCACATAGGATCATAGGGTAACAGAGTGCCAGTTCTGTGGTCGCACTGCCTGGGTTGAAGTCCCACTTCCTCTGCGTACCAGCTGGAAGAGCTCCACTGATATCCTAGCTTCTGGTGCCTCGGTTTCCTCATATGTCAAATGCAGAGAACTGGGCCGTCCCCAGGGTTGTAAAATGAGAGATGATACATGTGCGGTGCTTAGATGTATGCCTGGCACATAGTGGGTGACCAAGAAATATTGGGAGAATGATAAAGCAAGGACAGCAGTCTGTTTGGGGTACTCGCCCAGTGCCAGCATCATGCTGGCAGAGACCAGAAACAGGTTCAGATGGGAGTCTCTTGGCCCAGGCCTGTCATGACGTCCAGTGGTGGAGCCGGGGGCGCTGTAGGATCCTGTGCAGGCTCTCTAGAGCAGTCCGTAATCTCATGCAACTCCACGTTTGGTGACGTCAGGCTGGTTGCTCGAACGGGCTGGGCTGGGGTATTTATACCACAGAAACTGGCAAATACTACAAACTGGAGCCAGTTGTTGGCATTCCCCAGCACACCGCTGGGAGCCACTCCAGAACCCAGGTGCTTCCCACTGTCACGGCACACCTCTGGGCAGTCAAGTCACTCCCTTGGGGCTGGAGGGGCAGGCAAGTGGCTGGTCGCTGGCATTCAGAAGGGGCTGCAGGGGAAACAGTCTGAGCTCCTGTGCTGGTTGCATTAGGTAGATCCATGTATTTGGAATTGTCCCAGCACAGGGGAGATGGTGGTCCCGTTTCCCAGAGCAACAAACTGAATTCCATGGACTAGGTGGTGGGGGCTGACCCTCAGCTCAGCCTTTAGCTAGTCCAGCTGTAGAAGCATCCCTTCTGCAGAGGCCGTGGGTGTAGGGTCCAGCTGGCTCCCTTCAAATTTGGCGTGGCTGCTAGTCAGTTTGGCTGCAGGGGCATCATTCTGTGTGGCTGAGGTATCCCTTGACTGCGGCGAGGGGGCTGGACCATAAAGATGGCCAGCTGGGTGTGACATGGGCTGGCCATCTGCAAAGAAGGGCCTGAGACCAGGCCAATCCTGAGCTGGTCTTAAACCAGCTGCTTTTGGCCTGGGTTGGGAGGATGAGGGGACACTGTAGGTACATGCAGAGGGTGGAAAAACCAACTCAGGGGAGGGAACTGGATGCTGGCAGGGCCAGGGATCAGGATCTCCAGGCCTGAGGTGAGAGGCTCAAGGCTTGGACTTCTGCCTACAGGCAATAGGGAGCCATGGGCAGCTTGTGAGCAGGGGAGGAATAAGATCAGTTCTGGGGGGTCAGCGCCTTGTGTTTGGGGCCTCCCGCCTGTCCTGTGCACTGATATCATGGGTCTAGGGGTGGTGCTGGCATTTTTCACTGTCTAAAAACTCTCAAGTGAATGAAAGAATGTCTAACCCTATCTGGGAGTGGGAAGTCAAGAGACAGACTGGCTGCGAGGCGTGCTCCAGTGAGGGGTTCCTGCGAAAGGAGAGGCCACTGCTCAGGAGCTTTGGGGTATGTGCAAGCTGCCAGTCAGAGAGGTTCTGAGGAGCTGGAGAAGGGGCAGGAGGGACAGGAGAAGAGATGCAAAGCCAGGAGACAGGTGAGGCGACAGACAGGGCCTGGGGTGCCCAGCGGGCCAGGGGGTGAGGAAGGGGAGAGGGAGGCAGTCGCCTACGAGAGGAAGGTGGAGTCACTGTGAGGTGGGGCCCCCAGAAAGCGGAAGATGAGATTCAGTCTGGGAGCAGGAAGGGGCCTGTGGGCACTGGGTGTGGGAGAGGAAGTTTGGGGAGATTCAAAAACCTAGCCTGCAGCTGGCGGTGGGGTGAGGCTACCTTTCGGAAACCCTGATGGTTCGGAGGTAGAAGCAATGGGAGCTGGTTGCCCAGCCTGCCAAGTGGGAGGCGAGGAGTCTTCCTGGGGTCAGGGAAGGCCGCTGGGAAGATAACGTTCTGGGATATTGAATAGGAACAGGAGGAACAGGCAAAAGAAAACACTTGGGAAACAGCCTGAGGTGGAGATGGGGGTTGGGGGGCATCCCTTGTAGTGCCCGGGAGCCTGCGAGGAGGGCAGCCAGCCAGAGGGGTCATTCCATCCGGGGCAGGGCGAGCATGTCCCAAGGGGGGCCGCAGAGACCGCCCTGGTCACACCGGCTGCCAGGGCCCTCCCAGGCTGTGGCCCTTGACCCGGTGTGAAGTGGTCGTCCTCCACACCTGGCCCCTGCGCTCCGCGTCTGCTGCCTGCGAGTGGGCCGTGGCCATGCTGCTGTTCACGCTCTTTGGCCTCTTTGCTGTGGACTTCTCCAGCCTGGACGGCTGTGCCCTGTCCCTCCAGCCAGGCCCCAGCCTCAGCGTCCCGCCGGCCTCTCCCGTCACCCTGCAGGTCCGGCTGTGAACACTGGTGAACATGGGTCCTTGCCCGCCTGCCCCTGAAGTCAGGGCCACCAGGAAGCGAGAGGCCAAGGCCAGCCAGTGACCCTGCTCAAGGCTATTTATTATTATTATTTGTTTTTGCCGCCGGTGGAGTCAGACACGGATGGACGCAGGATCACGCGGAACCAGAATTCCTTCCGGAGAGCAAATCCGTACAGAAGGTCGTGGGGAAGGGGAGGACTTAGAGGGCGAGGAACAGGGAGTTGGGGACACGAGGACAGATGGCCCTGTCCGTCCGGATCTGCTAAGCCACCCCAACCAGCCCGTCCCTCCCCTCCCCCACCCCACCCCATAGAGAGATTGACCAATAAATAAAATAATAAATTAATAAATAAAATAGAAACAGCTCCCCCCTTGTTCCCCCTAGAACCCCACCGAGTTGGGCATTGCCTGAACCCCAGCACTTCAGGGCAAGGCCAGGCTTGTTGTGTCCCCCCTCCCTACATACTCTTTGGGCCCTATTTACAGATTCACAGTTGGGGGGCAGGGAAGGGGGGTGGAGGGGGCTCCCCTCCCTCCCCAGCCCCCTGGGGTCAGGGCAGAGGGGTCCCGTTGGTGGCCAGGAGCTTCTTGTCCTTAGGGGGGCCTCGGCGGGGAGAGCCGGTCAGCTCTGGGTCTGGGCGGCCGGGTGGGGGCTGTAGGCTTCGGGGTGGAGTGCCAGCAGGCCGGGTCTGGGCCCCATTCTTCTCATCTGTAGGGCACAAAGCAGTTTGGCCTCAGTAACCCCACAGTTGCTAAACCCCAGGGAACGTGTTCCACAGTGAGGCCAAAGCCTCCATCAAGGAGCAGAAGCCAGGGGACACACTGCCAGGGGGCACCCAGCACTGGGCCTGGTAGCCCTAGGGGGCGTGTGTCTTGGGTTCCTCCAATCCTGTGGCTTTGGGCCTTGGGCCGGGTAGGTCCAGGGGAGATTGGCCGGCTGACCTCAGGAGACATGCTCAGACTGGCCATGACACTATGTACTAAGGGACAGCTTGTCTTGGCACCAGGTAAGATGTGCATCCCCCAGGTCATGGCCAGAGGGCTGCCCTTATCTTCTACTACTCTGGCTGTTTCGGGGAATGCCCCTTGGCAGTGGGGCCCAGGGGAGCCCACATTGGGTTGTCCTGGGCCCACCCTGTTGGGCCTGCCTGACTCCCCTAGTCCAGGAGACTACATTGGTGGTCAGGGGCCATCTAGCAGTTTCTATAGGGCGGGAAACAGTACTGGAGGTCCCTCGGCAGGGACCAGCCCCCAACACAGCCTGCCAGAAGCCATAGCAACCCTTAAGTCTCCCCTATTTGGGACCAGGCTCAGGTTGCCCCCTGCCCATTCACCATTGTAAGATGGAGGTCCTGGGTGCCTGTGGGTCTTACATTTTGAGGGAATGCCCTTTTGGGAACCCTGGTTGGTAAGGCCAGTTTTCCTTGGCAACTGGGTCTAGAAAGGTTCAGGGGGCCAAACTTGCATCCTGGTTGCCCTAGGCCACAAGGCCCAGGGGCCCCGACCAGAACAGGTTTCTCCACCTGCCTCCAGCGTGTTCAGGTGGTAACTCCCCACTGAGGGTCCGACCTGGGCACTGCAGGATGTTTCCTGGCATCCTTGGCCTCCAGCCCACAGGATGCCAGTAGCCTCCCCAGCTCCCCACACCTGGATGTCAGCCCAGGCACCATGTGGGACCTCTGGTCTCCAGGACTGAATGATCATCAATGGGCCTTTTTTGAGCCACTGAGTTTAGGGTTGTTTCCCGTGGCCAGGGGAATGAATACAGGTGAAACGGGTCCC
The DNA here is from genome assembly GCF_040802235.1 of Manis javanica. NCBI lineage: Eukaryota > Metazoa > Chordata > Mammalia > Pholidota > Manidae > Manis > Manis javanica. The sequence goes on from NC_133172.1 coordinate 2,685,645, forward strand.
CCGTGGAGAAGCACTGCTCCCACCTTGGGGCTCGGGGCTCTCCAGTGACAAGGTACCCTGGCTCCAATCCACACTCTTGGGGGCTGGTGAGCCTGCTTCCTTTCAGGGAGAGGGGCGCCCTGTCTCAGCAATGAGGCTGAGAAGGAACCCTTTGCTTAGCAATTTTGGTTACTCTGGTTGCTAGGGCAGGTGCACCTCAGCAACAAAGCCTGCCACGGGGCTGTCCCTGGGTGCTAGGGAATTCTGCTCCCTGACAACCAGGGCTGGTGGGATGAGGAAGGGCCAGCCCACAAGCACAGACCATCACGCTCCCTGTGAACCCTGGTCATGACAGTGGTTGGGTGCCTGCAGCCTTGAGTCAGCCCCAACTTCTGAGCATCTGCGGACCAGCTGTCTTGGTTTGAGTTCTGAAAGTCTGCACCCTGGGAACCTCTCAGTCCCGAGCACAAGGACAGCTGGTCACATTCCTCTAGGACACCGTTCCAGAGGCTCTGCGAGCAGGAAGTCCCACTACCCCCAACACGGAGACTTGCTACCCTCTTGGGGACCCTTGGAGGCCGCTGCCCTGGCAGGGAGGCCATTTCAGGCTCAGGATGGCCTGATGCCTATGGAGCTCAGGCCCCAGCCTCTCTCGGAACCTGCTTACAGCACTGCAGGTAAGGCTCCACACAGCATGAGGGCCTTGCTTCCCTGCGGCTGAAGCCTTGCCTACCAATCAAAGCCCTGCAGCACATGGTCACTAGGATGTTCCCCCGCCTGTGGCATGGAAGAGGGCGACAGTGCCGCACCCCGCAGGCCCCCACCTGCCAGGGCCTGCACGGAGGGCTGGTCATGAGTGCTCAGCAGCTGTGCCTGGATGGTCTCTACCACACGCTTGAACCGACGGCTGGGACCTGCAAGGGGCAAGGAAACAGACTCACTTGGGCTCGGGGCCACCCGGCGGAACCTCCCTCCACCCAGCAAAGGCCTCTCCTCTAAGTCTCAGTTACCAATCCCCCTCCACCCCCCACGGGCCAGGCATCCATTCCAGGTTAGCAAATGGGGCTATGAAAAGTTTGACTTAAATAAAATTACAATGGGTATTGTTTTCTGTTCAAACAGGTTCTATTGCTTGTTAGTTTCTAGTTGAAGGCAGAAATAATTGGGAGGGAGAAAAATCTTAAAACTGAGAAAGTCTGCATATTAACCTTTAAGGGAAAAAAAAGAAAATGCCCTAATTCATTGTGGTGATGTAATGCCCCAGTGTCCCTAGCAGCCTGGCTTACAGATGCTGGGAGCAAGCTCATCTCCCACCTGTGACATCTTAAGACTGGTGGCAAGGACCACAGCCGTCCCTCATTATTCACACTTTTGCTGTCAAAGGCTGCTAGGAAACATCGAGTGTAGTGCAAGTGAATAATGGGTGCACAGCACTTGGAATGTCCTAAATATCCATTAGATGTTGACAACAGAAAAGGGAAGGAGGGATGTGGGGTGCCAGTGAAGACAGTCTAAACATGGCCCCGTGGAGCACCATCTCCTCTTTCCGCATGCCGCTGCCCAGAGGGAGACTTACCAGAGATGAGAGTGAAGGTGACAGAATAGATGCCACCACCACCACTGCCATCTCGTCGCGGGGAGGGCTCTGGACCCTCAGAGGAGCTGATGTCCACCTGGAAGCGGACAGGCTTCTGGAAGACGGAGGGGCCGCCGCTGGCCTTGTACTCGGCCCTGAAGCTGGTCTGCGACAGCACACTGTGACTCAGGCTGGGGATCTGAGACAGGTGGGGGACAAGAGAAGGGGTGACTCCAGTGACCTGAGCCCAGGGAATGGATAACCAAGATTACTACCACCTCTGCCCAAGGAACTATGGGTCCCACCAGCCAGAAAAGGCCTATGGGAGGCCTGCTGCCTGCCGGGACTTGTAGTTTTCTCTGTCCAACTATGAACCAGGTATCAGGAGTGGCTGACAACTGAATCCCAATGTAGTGAGGACTCTCATACCCAGGGACCAACTCCTGGCTCCAGGACCACATGATGCAAACTTCTCCCACCCTCCACAGACACAGCTGTCTCAGAATCCGGGAGTCCCATCAGCCCTTGGGGCAGAGGACCATGGACCAGTGGGGAGCCCGGGAGTTCACCGACAGAAGTGATCCTTCAGTCAATCTCAGACCTGGAGGCGGGGGAAGGGCAACTCACCAATCTTCGGGACACTGATTGTCATTTGGGATCCTATTTCTCCACTCACAGACTCCAGGGCACAATAAACATCTTCCTCCCTGCCCCTACAGTGACCAGCCCCAACTCTGGAGAGAACTACAGATCGCGCGAGCCCCAGGAGGAGGTCAGGCAGAGCATAAGGGGCCAACCCCAGGGGCTGCGGGGAGGGCAGGCCAGTGGCCAACGCACGTGGCGACCCAGGCCGCTCACCGACAGGAAGGCATGGACAATGTCCGCTTTGATGCTGCTGAGAGGTTTGTCCTTCAGCACAAGGAATATTTGCTCTTCTTTGTCTAAGGAGATGAAGTTCCCGAACCAGGAGCGTTTGGCCAGCCTGAGCGGGAGGGCGTGGTTGGAGGCGTGTCAGGACGGGGCTGAGGTATGAATCCTCCCTCCATCCCCTCTTCCCTCCAGTCAGACTCACTCTGGGGAGGACTCCGGCGTCAAACTGGACATCTCCTCAGCGGTGGGGACTGGGGGGTAGGGAGGGGAGCGCATGGTCAACGCCTGTTTGTCACCCTGGTTGGTATCCATCACCCAGGCCAGCAGTCGCCTCCAATCAGGGGCTCCAGACGCCACTGCCAGCTCACCTCTCGGTGGCTGACCCGCGAACGGCAGGTGGCCTATGCCCCTTCTTTTCTCAGGATGTCGTCACCCCACCGTCCTCCCGCCGCCCCCGCCAGGTCAGTCCGGGGGCGGGGCTAGGCTTGCTAGCCGTGAGCCAATGGGAAGGTGAGCCAGAGCACCAAGGGGACGTGTCCTCCAAAGGCTCCTCCTCCAGGGTTGAGGCCCCACCCCTGCATCTCGGTCCCCACCCCGTCTTCTCATAGGATGTAGGAATCCAAACCCCTCGCCCCTTCCTCCCTTGGGACCGTTATTAGCCCCCCAGCCCCATCTCCACATGAGGGCTCAGGAGTCCGCCCCCAGCTCCTACACCCCCAGGGACTCCGTACCCTGCATCTTGCGCCGGTGAAAGCGAGGGGAGCCCAGGAAACTGTTGCGGATGGAGTTGAGTCGACTCCGCCAGGCAGCTCCCCCGACACCGCCGCCGGGGCTGGGGGGCGGCGTTGTCCCCGGGGTCCCGGTGGGGCTGGCTCGGGGCGTGTGCAGGGGCGAGTGCAACGGGGTCCCCCCAGAGGAGCGCGGGGAGCCTGGGGGGCCGGGCAGGGGCGTGGAGCGGGCACTGGGGGGTGGAGGCTGCTCCCCGGCGCCCCCACCCCTGGGGCCCCGAGAAGGCAGCGTCTGCGTTTTGGAAGTCGGGGAGCCCCCGCCCCGAGCCTCATCTCCAGCCCCGGGTTCTGGTGAGAAGGAAAAGACCGGACTCTGCGGAGGAGGGGAGCCGGGTGAGAGGGTGGATTACAACTCCCCGGAGGCTGTAGGAGCACGGCTCGCGCACACCCGCACGGAGGCGGCCCCGATGCATGCTGGAGCTTGTAGTCCACCCCACCCCCCACAAACCCGCTGTCGGGCGCAGGGGCTTATTCTGCCATGCTCACCCCTGTAGACCCAGCACGGTGGCTGGTCCACAGGAAGCGCTCCATTAGCTTTTCTTAAATAAATCGGTAACCCCTAAAGACACACTAAGACCCCCATCGTGCTGAGGGGAAGGGGCCCCTCGCACTAAGATACTTAGGAGGCCTTGAGTCTTGGCCCTTCAGGGACAAGGAGGCAATGTCTCAAGACATCACAGAACTGCAGTCTCTGCTGCTCAGTCTTTGCACCAGTGTCTTCACCCCATTGCCCTTCTCAATGCCCTGGGGATCCAGCCTTACCCTTGGGCTGCTCAGAGGGCTGGAGGACAGACCAGTGGAGGCTCCGCTGACACTACGGGATCTGTTTCCAGAAGAGAGTTTTTAAAGTCAGGTGAGTGGGTTTCCAAAAGGCCAGATGTCCCCTCCCTTTGGCACACCTTCCCGACGGGGACATGAGGCCCAGGCAGGAGAGAGGACTTGTTCCAGTCACATAGCAACACTTAAGTGTGGCTGGTCTCCAAAAACGAACTCGCTCCCCGCCAGCTCTGCGCATCCTGTTGGGGGCACAGGGCTCCCACCTCTGGCTGTGCTGGGCCATCTCCAGGGCTCGTCGAGTGGGCACCGGGGAGCCACCTCCCCCCCCATCCGTGATGCTCAGGACTTCCATGGACTTCCGCTCTGGCCGCCTCTTCCCGTGACGGCTGAGCATGGGGGAATCCACACGCTTCCGAGGCGGGTCTGAGGGCCGAGAGGTTCAGCCCAATCAAAACAGGGATTTGCCCAGCTGTGCAGGGCACTCATACAGATGGGGACACTGAGGCCCAGAGTGAAGAGGGGTTTTGATAGAGGTCACTGAACAAGTCAGGGAGTCTAAACCCAGGGGCTCAGGGCCTACACCACCCCCCCTCCCGGGAATCCGGGGTCTGCACTCCCAGCCCTGCCTTCTCACCAACGTCATTCCGGGGAGGCAGGTCCTGGTCCTCACAGCTGGGATACCGCTCCTTCCGATCCAAAAGCAGATAATATATCATCTTTTCTTGGTTCTCTCTATACGGGGGTGAAGTGGGCATAAGATCGGGGTCAGAGGTCAGGTTCCGGAGGTGGTCACATTCCCTCGTTGCGGCTGTGGCTCTCACGGTCTCTGTCCCCCAGTATCTGTTTATGGCTCCATTTTTCTAGGTATCAATACGGTTGGTTCTTTCGTCTCCTTGTACATCTCACCTTCACTTTACTCAATTAACAACAGTGCCTAAGCACTTACTATATACTTAAGTACTAACATGAAGCACCAGCTGTCTGTCCAAGCATCTAAGATTTCAGCACCTTCTTTTCCCGCTGGTCCTACCGCTCCCTTGCGGTTCCTCCGGGAACAGCTCCAGGAAGGAGCTTTAAGCCACGCCCCATCTAGCGGGCTGGGCGCCACGTCCAGGGGATTCTCTGCGCGCGTGGCTCGTACGCGCCCCCCTGCCGGCTGTCTGTGGAGCGCGCGCGTGTGTGTGTGTTCTGGGTGGGGTGTGTGTGTGTGTGTTCGCTCCACCTGGGCGGTGTGTGTGTGTGTGTGTGTGTGTGTGTGTGTGTGTGTGTGTGTGTGTGTGTGTGTGTGTGTGTGTGTGTGTGTGTGTGTTGGGATGGGGGTCTTACTCCTCGCTGCGCAGCTCTCGGTGCAGCCGCTCGCGGTCCCTGAAGCAGCCCAATGAAGCCATGCTCTCCAGGACGTCGGGGTCCAGCTCTCCGTTTGATGGCAGACTCCGCATGGCCACCCGGCGGCCTGGAGCTGGCTCCAGGCATGGGTCCGGCTCGTGTTTTCCGCCCCTGCGAAAGAGGAGAAACATGGGGAACCCGGGACTCAGGGTTCGCGGGCCCCAGCCCTCCACTTGTGTTCTCCTACCCCAGGACCCAGAAATCCGAATCCCTAGCCTTCCTCACTCAGGAACCTCGGCATCCCGCCACGTAGCTGGCGCTCCAGCTTTGGGGACCCTTGATATTTGGGCCCCTCTGCCCTCCTCCCCCAGGTACCCAGGTGCATACTCACAGGTACCAGGGATGTTTCTGAATTTGCTCCAGCTGTGAGGAGGGACGGTCATAGAGAATTATGAGTGAGGTTGTTAGACACAGTAAGCCGCAATTAAAGTTGATGGGGTGGCCTTGAGGGTCCCTAACAGTGCCCCCTGCCCCGCAACTAAGGTCAGGATGACAGCTTAAGTCTCCACCTACTGGTAGCTGAGCGCGAAGCTCCGCGCAAGCGCAGTCCGCCTACTCTGGACCCGCTCGCCACATTTTTCCGCAAGCACAGTAACATCCTGCCCGCTCTGCACGGCCTCCGGAGGGCCGGTCTGCGCATGCACCCTCCGGTGGGTTTGGGGCCCCTTTGGAGTGGCCCTTTGGGCTGGATCCCGGGCTGTGGCTCCGCCAGCGGCCCCCTGCTAGCCTCATCCTAGCTACTGACGGGCAGGTCCTGGAAATCCTCATGATTCCCCTAAGGATTCTGGCCTCATCACCCACCGTCTCCCCATCCCGGTCCCCCCAACTCACACTGAGCCTTTTCTCCGGCTCCACTTCGATCATCCCCCTCAGGAGGCTCTGGCAATCTGGAGGGATGAAGTGGGGCATATGGAAGACACCCCGTTTCACCTTCTCGAGCAGCTGGCGGAGGTTGTCATCATCAAAGGGCAGAGCCCCCTGTGCAAGAAATAACAGGACCCCTTACACAGAGCTTAGGATTTATCAGGCGAGAGTCTAGTGCTTCACACGCATTGACACTTTTAGTCCTCACCACAAGCACACGAGATAGGGAACATTATTGTCCCACAGACGCAGAAACTGAGGAACACGGGAGCCCAGCAATTTTCCCAAGCCCGCCTAGGTCATAAGTGGGCAAAGCAGGAATTTTTTAACGACGGGCCGCCAGACTCAAGGGCTTAAACTGGGGTTGCTGCCTGGAGGATGTACTTTAATGACAGGTTTCTCCCCAGACCAGTTTTGGGAGGGGTAATCTTCATTTCTTCATTAAAGGTGCGCATCTGTTTCGGTCAGGATGTAGTGGTGAACAAAACAAGCCTTTGCCCTGCTACAGCTCCCACCCCAAAGGGGGACACAGAGATGAGCAAGCAAACATTAATAGCTATGTAACAATGGAGAGGTTGAGGGGACGTTGGAGCCTGCAGTGTAGTGGGCCGAATGGTGTCCCCTCAAAAGTGTATCCACCTGGAACTTCAGAATGCAACCTTATTTAGAAATAGGGTCTCTGAAGATGAAATCTGTTGAGAATCTGGAGATGAAATCATCCAGGATTTAGGGGGTCCTAAATCCAATAACTGGTGTCCTTAGACAAAGAAAGAGGACACAGAGAAGAAAGGCATGGAGATGGAGGCAGAGACTGGGGCAATGTAGCTACAAGCTGAGAAGTACCCCCGAGGTAAGCAGGTCACAAGGGCAGGAAGCACCCCGCTAAGAGTGTGGGTGCTGGTGCCAACTGCCTTACTCAGAATTCTTGCTCTGCTGTTTGGAGCAGCATGACCTGGGGCAAGTCCCACCACTTCTCTGAAAATGGTGATGGGGGGAAAGAGCCCCCACCTCCCAGGACTGCATCAGGGTGAGATGGCTTAACCCCCAGCCAGCCACATGGTAAGGTACAGATGAGTCATCCATTGGTACGTGTTCAACAACTGGTCACGCCCCTACTGTCTCCCAGGTTCTGATCTGGCCACCAGGGACAGAGCAGGGACAAAACCAGATCCCGTCCCCATGGAGAAGCTCTGCCAGAACAGTGCCTGGGACACAGCGATTACTAAGCAACCATTGTTGAATGAGTAGTGGGGAAAGCAGACAACACACAACGGGATACACCGTATGAGGCAGTCAGGATGTCTGTGGTGAGCAAACAGAGCAGGGCACGCTGGTAAAGTGAGCCGGGGACAGTTTCAGCTGGGGAACCTGGAAGGGGGTCTTGGAGATGACACTGATCAAGTCTGGCAGGGGGTGGCAGTGTGAGCGTCTGAGGACTTTTCCAGGCATTCCAAGCATCTGGTTGCCCCTGGTACCAGAGGCCTGTGCACCGAGAACGCAGGGTGTGGGTGGGGGAGAGAGGGAGAGGCACCTGCGCGCTGGCCGGCGGCCAGGCCGCCTGTGGGTGGCTTCCGGCTGGCTGCTGCTCTGGCCACTGGGTCTCCACTTCCCCTCACGTGAAATGGAGATAATGGTCCTCAGAGGGCCATGGTGTGGATTTAAAATAGCAGTAATAATAATAGCAGTCCAGCCAATTCTCGTTATTCGCGGTTGTTATGGTCTGTCTACAAAGTCACCGCGAACACTGAATTAGTGAATTAGCCAGTTCTCAACCCACGGCTCCTACAGGAACACAGGCTCCCGCGAGCCTCCGATCGCATTTTTGTCAACCCATCAATACACAACTTTTTTTACTGTGTGTTCCTGTCTAAAGACCCCGGTACGGACCACACGAGTGTGTCCTCTCAGAAGCCCTAACCCCCAGCGGGATGGGCTTCGGACTTGCGGCCTCTGGGAGGGGGCCGGTTGGATGAGTTCTGCAGGGTGGGGCCGCACGACGGGGGCGGAGTCCTCCCGAGGGGCGGAGCCTAAGGCAGGGTTGACCGGCGAGAGCGCCCCGCGGGAAAGCAGCTCCGCGCAGGCCCGGAAGCGGGCTGTCGCCCCACCCAGGGTCGGCGGCGCCTGGGTCTTGGACTCCCGACCTCCAGAACTGCGAGAAATACGTGTTTGTTGGTTAAGCGCCCCCGTCTGTGGTATTGTCGTTACGGCGGCCTCAGCTAAGACAGACCTCCAGTTCAATACGCGCAGTGTGACACCGTTCACATGGAACTCGGGGCCAACGGCGCTCTAAGCCCCGCTTGAAAGAAGCTTCTCTAACGTGTGTTCTCGGCGAGGCACAGCACAGGCTTCCCGTGCTTAGGAACACGAGGCGGTATTGCAGCACTCTGCGTGGGGACCATTTTAAACAGTGAAATCACCAACAGAAAAGCACAAAGGAGCAAAAAACGTGGTACTCAACACACCACAAAGGGGTACTTGTTTTTAAGATGAGAGCTGAATCGGGGGAGGAAAAAAAAAAGCAGAGTGCCGCCTTGTTCGACCTCAGCTGGGAACGCGCGCAACTCAAAATTTTCTCCACTCTGCGCACATCGGAAAATGGCTTCAAAAGCTCCAAAAGTACTGATTTTTAGGTTATTGGTAACTAGCGATCAGGCAAATTCGCAAATACAGAGTCAACAAATGGTGAGGACCAGCTGTAATATAAATAATAAACTACTACTACCGCTAGGTAGCGAGCACAGCCCAAAGGGCTTGATGTGCAACTTTCTAGCCAGTCTGGTAATGCCGGGTACGGTGATGAGCCCCCGCGTGCAGATGAGGAAACAGGCCTGTGGAGGGAAAGCGCCTTGCTTGCTCGCGGTGGCGGAGCAGGGACGTGAACACGTCGGGGTGGGCCCAGAACTTCCTCCACCACATTCTGCAGACAGGCTAAGGTCTGGAGTGCTTTCACTGGCCTCCCTGCTCTGGGGCTGTGTGCCCCGTGAAGGCCATGCTGTTTGTCCTCATTCCCTGTGCCACACAGCCTACCCAGTCACATAACCTACTGGGGTTAAGGGAACAGACAACAACCCCAGGTCTGTCATTCAATAGCTGTGCACCCCTGGGCCAGTCATATTCCCTCTCTGGTTTTGTTGAGACAATTGCACGGGATCACATGCTTGGAACAGTGCCCGGCACACAGTGAACCCCTAGTTTATTCAAGCTACACTGTTTATTGAGGGCTTACACTGTGCCAATGCTGGGGCCAACAAAATAACACACTCAGAGACAACAGCCCTGGACCCAGGCCCTGACCTCTGGGAGCTTATGGTGTAGAAGGGCAGGAGATGCCACTTAAGCAATTGCACAGCTAAACGCAGTGACAGCCCATAGTTGCCAGGAAGGAGAGAGCCTGCCCGGGGGTCTGACCTCATGAAGGGACAGAGGAGGGGACACAGGAGGCTTCCTGGAGGAATGACAACTTAGCTAAGAACTAAACGTTTAGGTATTACCCAGGAGAGCAACAAGGCTGGTAGGGACGGAGGAGTGTTCCAGGCAGGGGAGAAGAGCAAGTGCAAAGGCCCTGTGGGAGAGGGACTGGGCTGCCGTCCTCAGCCTGGTTATACGGCTTATTACAGTGTTGCAATACCTTGAATCAGTGGGCAGACAGCTACTGTCCCAAGCCTTTTGCCTCCTGGCTGCCTCTTCCCTTTCCCAGAAAATGTCACCCTTCAGTTCTGCCCCTGATGGTTAGCTCCAGGCCCAAAGGGGGATTTTCCAGGATGGTGGTCTGTTGGTTCCCAAATCCCACCTGCCTGATACCAGTTAAAAATCTGGGGGATGTTCTTAATGTTCTGTGCTCCCACCTGGCGGGCATGTTCTAGAAACGGTGGGAAAAGTGAGGGGCGCCTTACCACAAGCAGGGCGAAGAGGATGACTCCACAGCTCCACATATCTGCCCGCCGGCCATCGTACTTCTCCCCCTGTGAGGGAGAAGGCCCAGACATGCCATCGGTCTGCCGCCACGGTCCCACTGCCCCCTCCCCTCCACCGCGCCTCGCTCACCTTAATCACCTCTGGACACGCATAGTGGGGTGACCTGGGGAAGAGAGGTGGTGTGAGTCTCTGGCCAGCCTCCAACCCTCCCCAGGCTCAGAGGCGCCTACTCACCCACAGCTGGTCTCCAGGAGGCTGTCCCCCACCTGCAGGGATGCCATGCCAAAGTCTGCGATGCGGATGTTGTTTTTCTCATCCAAAAGGAGATTCTCAGGCTTCAGGTCTCTGTGGCTGAGATATCAGGTGGGGCTCAGGCCTCAGCCCCATCCGCTGTGTCCCCAGGGGGACACTTCAGGAAGCTCTTTGCTACGGTCTGTTCCAAACAGGTTCCAAAGAAGACTGTACCTTCTGTGCCTGTCCCCAAGCTTCACCCGTTACCAGCTCTGGTGAATCTTCCCTCATGCACGATCCTACATGCTCTCTTCTCCCCTACCTGCCCCAGATTATTTTGTAGGGACCCAGGTGTCGGGTCCCTTTATCCACAAATATTCAAATATGGACAAAGTGAGATGCTTTGAGCTAAGCAGGGGTGATACTGAGCTGGCTCTAAAAATATTTAAATATCCCCATTCTGAATTAAAAAATATTTCCACCCCAAGTCCGTCCCTGGTCCCTCCCTCAGGAACCCACCACAGGCCACACTCCTCAAGACTTAAGGGTTCATGTCTATGGGGAGGTGAGGCCCGAGGGTTCTAGTTTCCATTGCAAGTGGTCAGGAATGGGGTCAGATTTGCTGTTAAATATGTTGACTGTAGCCCCCTAGAGGTCAGTGTTTTGTTTTGTAATATATATATTTTAACTGAACTATAGTTGATATTAGGTCAGTGTTTTTAACGTCAGGGTTTTGACTCTTTCTTGTCAACTGGGAGGTGCTGACAATTTAATGGGGCTGCCTTTTTATCACCAAGCTTTACCACCAAGTCTGAGCCCCTCCACCACCCTGATCCCCACCCCATCTCTAATCCCCATCCAAGATAGGGAGGTATACAAACAGACAAGGCCAAAAGACTGGCTGAAGCCATCCATTTGACACCTTAATTAATCATAAAATGCTGCATATTTATTATCTTGTTTTGAGAGCATACAGTGGGGAAAGGATGATCTTTCCTATGAATGTTCATATGCAAAAGAACAAACCTCGACCCTTACCTTACACCATATGCAAAAATTAATTTGAAATGGATTCCAGGCCTACATGCAAGAGCTAAAACTACACAACTTCTAGAAGAAAAATGTAGGAGGAAATCTTAGAGACCATGAGGTGAGCAAAGATTTCCTAAACAGGAGAAAAAAACATGAACTGTGAAAGAAAATAAGTCAATATATTTTGAGTTTATCAAAACTGAAAACTCTTGCTTTTCACAGGACAGTGTTATAAAAAGAAAAAGCATGTCACAGAGGAAATATCTGAAAAGTATACATTTGATAAAAGATTTGTTCTTAGAGTAAATAACTCTTAGGAGTTATCCCTTGAGTTATCTCTTGTTCCTATAATAAAGAACTCTTATGGCTCAGTAATAAAGAGGCAACTGAATTAAAAGTGGGTAAAAGGATCTGAATAGACATTTCTCCACAGAAGATAGACAAATGGCCAATAAACACAGGAAAAGATGTCCTATATCATTAGCTATCAGGGAAAATGTAAATCAAAACCACAGTGAGATCCGACTTCACACCAACCAGGATGGCTATCATCAAAACATCAGATAACAACAAATGCTGGCAAGGATGTGCAGAGATTGGAACCCACACAGACTGCCGGAGGAATGCTGACTGGTGCAGCCACTGGAAAAATGCTCTGGCACTTCCTCTAAAAGCTAAAACATAGTTCCCTTTACGTCCCAATTCCACTCCTGAGTGTGTACCCACAAGAATTGAAAACATGGGTACATACAAACTTGCACATGAATGTTCATATGTCAACATTATTCATAATAACCAAAAAGGAGAAACAACTGAAATGTCTATCAACTGGTGAATGGATAAACAAATGATGGCATGTCCATACAATGGAATATTATTCAGTCATGAAAAGGATGCTACAAGATGGGTGAACCTTGAAAGCATTATGCTCAGTGAAAGAAGCCAGTCACAAAAGAGACCACATATGATTCTATGTATATGAAATATCCAGGAAAATAAGTCCATAGAGACAGAAAACAGATTAGTGGCCAGGGGCTGGGGGCAGGGGAGCGGGAGAGGAGACTGCTTAATGGGTATGGGCAATGACCTGGGGCCAATACTATGTTCTAAAATTATACCATAGTGATACACAACCCTGGGAATATACTAAAAACTATGGAGTTGTATATTTTAAAAGGGTGACTTTCATGCTGTATGAGTTATATCTCAATTTCTAAAATAGGGACACAGGATTTGTTTGGGGGCTGCCCCACACTGGTTTCCCATAAGCCTGCCATGGGCTCCCAACAGCCTGCCCTGGGGGCTGTGCTGTCCCGGCCTCCCCTCAAGCATCCCCTCACCAGATGGAGTAGCTGTGGCAGAAGTCCAGTGCCGACACAATCTGGCGGAAGAACTTTCGGGCCTCCTTGGGGGTCAGTCTCCCCTTCTTTACCAGGTAGTCAAACAGTTCACCTCCAGAGACATGCTCTAGAACCAGGTACCTGGGGGACAGGGAGGGGGCAGAGGGCTGGAAGGGACATGTGGAGGACCAAAGAGCCTGGCCCCCCTCCAAGAGCCTCCGACCCCAGCAGAAGACCTCAGTCCCATTGGCCCTGGGGGCAGAGAACCCCAATTCCCATGCGTCCTTGGGAGGAGGAGATTCCAAATCCCATCAGCTTCTGGGAGGCTGGAACTTAAGCAGCAGAGACTCCCAGGTCAACTACAGGGGTCAGCATTTTTACTTATAGTTGTTCTCATGAGATGAGGCAATTCCATTGGCATGTGGGGCCAGAGATCTCAATTCTCATAGGCTGCGGGAAATAAAGTTCCCTATGTCCATCAGCCTCTGGGAGACCAACATTCTCATTCTTATCAGTTTCTGGGATGCAGATAATGGAATTCTCATCTATTCTTAGGCAATGGCATTCAATGTATGCTCCAACTCAACTGTCAACACCTGTGGGGTAAAGACTACAACTCCCAGCACACCCTGGGATGTGAAGCCCCTCCCACCCCCCCGCCATTCCCATCAGTCCCTGGGGGAAGATACTCCAATTCCCGTTAGTCCCTGAGAGGAAGAGACCCTGATTTCCATCAGCCTCTGGGAAGCTGAAATTCCATTCCCATCAGTCCTAGGCAGCGGAGACTCCACATTAACTTCAGGAGTATTAATACGTTGACTCCTAGTTGTCTCAGGAGATGAGGAGACTCCATTAGCACCTGGAGGATAGTCACCCCCAATTCTCATAGGACCCTGGGAAATAAAGATGCCCCTATTCCCATTAGCCCTTGGAAAGCCAAGCCTTTCATTCCCATAAGCCTCTAAGATGGGGAAACCTGAATTCTCATTAATTCTTGCAAAAACTGCAGTGTGCACCAATCTAAGTCAACTTCTTCGAGGTAAAAGACTACAACTCTCATCAGCTGAGAGTTAAAAGATTCCAACTCCCATAAGCCTCTGGGACACAGAAACACCTAATTCCTGGCAGCCACCTGCAGTCTAAAGACTCTAACTCCTGGCAGCCCCTGGGAAACAAAGCTCAATTTCTGTGAGCATTCAGAAGGCTGAGCACACAATCCCGTGGGCCCCCCACTCCCCACACAGATGGTGGGGGGCAGGGTGACAGCTCCACTGGTGGGGTAACAATGGTCCCTCCCAGCACACCTGGGGACACCTGAGGACTGCAATTCCCATGAGCACCTGCGCCAGACAACTTCCTGCCTGGGAAACCCGCCCCAGCATCTGATGGATGTCCAGTCAGTTCATCCAGGGGACCATGAGGTTGGGGCAGGGGGCTGTCCCCTCTCTCACTGCCCAGCCCAGCTGTCCCTTGGGTCACCAGAGGCCAGACAAAGGCCTACTGTCTGGAGCCCAGACAGCTGGACCCCACCCCCATCTTCCTGGGGGGTAATTGACTTTGAGATACAGACTCAGAACTCCTAAGAAGACCCATTGTTGGGGTGTCCAGTCACAGCACCCAGAGTTGTGTTGGGGGTGAAGTGGGGCCTCCAATGAGTCAGAGTGAGGCTTTGGCAGGGGCAGGATTCACCAGCCTGGGGCTCTGCTAGGCCCCATTGCCTGAACAAATGGGAGGGATCTGTCCTTAGGGAGTTGGGTCTGGCTGAGGGCATCCAGATTATTCCACACGAACGTTCCCTGGGGCAGGGGAGGGATCAGCCTCTGCCCACTGAAGAGGCCTCAGGCTTGGCAGTCCTGCTGCTGAGGCACATTCGACCTTAGCATCACACCAGGTCAGTGTGGGAACGAGGATTGTGTGTATGTGGGGGGGTGCCTGTGCAGCAGAGAAGGGACTAGAACTTCAGTGGTCCAGCCAAGAGAGCTCAGGTTTCCCCAGGTCTCTACAGGTCCCACCCCAGGAACTGCGGGAGGTTGTGTTGTGGTGGGGGCTGGGTGTCTATAAATACCTACAAATATTTCTTGTTCTCGTAGACGTCGTGGAGCTTGAGGACATGCGGGTGTTCAATGAGCTTCAGGATGGCGATCTCCCGCTCTACCTGGGGGCCGAAGGCAGGGTGGACACAGAAATGGAGGTCAGCATGACCTCCCCGAGCTCCAAAGCGTCCCCCTCCCCTAGCATGCACTCACCTTCATCAGCACCGACTCGGACAGCTTCTCCCGGTTCACGATCTTGATGGCGACCTTCTGGCCCGTGATGCAGTGGACCCCGAGTTTAACCAGCCCTGGAGGAGCAGGGTTGAACATGTGGGGTGTGCTCCCAGAGCACTCTCCCCCACTCTGGCTCCTAAGCCCCTGTTGCCCCCCATTTCCTCCTCTCTCCCCTGCTGACTGAATCACCTTTACCTGAACTCCTAGGAGCCCAGAGCCACCATTCCCACAACTTGCAGTTCTCTCCCTGCTCCGCTGATGGGCTCTGTTCCTTCTGACTGTCCATCTCTCACCTTCCCTGCTCAGCTGCCCTGATCCCCACCCGATTCTACGTCCTTCCAGTGAGCCCCTGTAAGTTCCCGTCTCCACACAGGCCTTCCTCCCTGTGTCTCCCCCAAGCTGTCGACCTCTCTCTGAACCCATCACTTTCCTGAATTCTCTGCCTTTTAATCTTCTGCGGACTCTGTCTCCCAAGAAATACAATCTCACATTTGTGCCTTCCCCAGACCATCCTCCTCCCTCTTCCTAAACCCTGACCTCTCGATCCACTCCTTTAGTCTGCTTTTAATAGCAGCTGTAGCTGGGAGCGTGCAATGCCCACGGGTGTGCCCACTCCCCAGGGGTAAGCCCCAAAGCCACAGACCAGGAGTCTAGGCCCCCAGCCCTTCGTCCCTCTGACCGGAATCCAGACCCATGGCCCCTTCTCCATAACTCAGGAATTCAGGTCAGCGGACATCTTCAAACTCTTGCCACTAGGGTGGGGGTCTGGCCCTCTTCCCTTCCCCCCTCACACTCTGGCCCTCAGCTTTATAGACCCTAGATCCACCGCAGGAGCCCCTGCCCAGGACACGTGTGCGGCTCCTGCCTCATACCCACCCACCCCCCACTTGGCAGGAAAGACCCACGGCTGCTGGCCAGCGCTTAGCAACAGCAAGGGTTTATCCCCCATTCCAAGCCACTCCTGGGCATCTGCCTTTCTGCCCCTCCATTCCTGGTCCCCACACTGAGCCAGCAGGCTGAGAAGGGGGGGAATGCTGTGTGCAGACCCCCCTATCCAGACTCACTCCCACTCTCACCCGCAGGCCTGCTGGTGCCGAGGAAAGCGGATCCCTGGGCGCACCCCCATCCCAGCACCTCGCCCCAGCCTGCGGCTGTACTGCAGCAAAAGTGCTGGGGTTCCCAGTACCGGCTGGCCTCCCTTCCCCACTGTGGGCCGGGAGCCCCTGCAGCCTCCGCCCCAAAGAGGTGCGAGCCTTTGCGCCCCAGCCCCTCCCCACAGGAGTCCAAGACCCCAGCCCCTCCTCCCCGGGACCCCAGCGTCTCAGCCCTCCACCCCTCCATCCTGGGCACCCAGCAGTCTGGATCCCAAGTCCCTTCTCTGGGAGGGACCCAGGGGTTTGGACTACCAGCCCCTGCCCTCTGAGGACCCAGGAGTCCCGCCCTCGGCCCCCCAGCACTCCCTGCTCCCTTGCCCCAGGTGTCCCCTCCCTGGCTCACCTGTCTGTCCTTTGCCCAGCGTCTTCTCCAGCCGGTAGGGGCCCACATACTGGGCGTGCTGGGGTGGGTGTGGGTGTGGGTGCGGGAGGTGGTAGGCGGGGGAGCCCCCGACCCCCTCCTTGGCCCCAGACGACATGGTGCCCTTGGTCCCGGCCCGACCGGCCCCCCGGCCGCCCCCCCTGCGGCCGGTCGCCCCGTCCCTCCGGTGGGGGCCGGTGACTGCTCCGTCCCGGCCCCCCCGGCTGCCCCCCACCTCTCCGGGGGTCCCCAGGGGGCTGGGCTGGGCCCCCCAGTCGGCGGGCCGCGGAGCTGGGGGAGGGGGGGCTAGCCCGGGGGGGTCAGGCCCCGGGAGTCAGCATGGCCCGGGGGGGCTGCGCAGCCCCCCCTCCCCAGCCCGTCCCTGGCCGGGCCCCCCCTTCCTGCGCCCCTCCCCGCCGGGGGGGTCTGAGGTGCAGGCCGGCGGATGCTGCAGGCCGAGGTCCCCCCCGCCCCCCCACGCGCCCTCTCTCCTCCGCCTCCTCCTCTCCACCTCCCCCCGCCACCTCGTCCTTTCTCTCCGGCACGCTGACATCACCATCCGGGGACTCCGGGCCCTTCCCCAAAGTTAACCCTTTCGGAGGGGGGTGGGGGGGCAGGCCTGGGCGCCGGAGGGACGGAGAGGAGGCGGGGGGGATGCAGGGAGGGATTCGAGGATGCGGAGGAGAAAATGGAGGGAGAGATGGAGTTACACAAAGGAGACGAGTCTGGCAAGGACATGGGGAGAGGCAGATGGCAGAGATGGGGACGTCCAGGCACAGGGCTGGGCCGGGAGGAGACAGGAGGAGAAGCCGGACGGACAGCAGGGGAGGCAGAGACAGCGGGATGGGCAGACAGAGGAAGAAAAGCCCAGGGAGAGCCAGAGGCGTAGAAGGCCAGGGAGAGCGGAGACGGGGAGCGAGCAGAGGGACGGGGGAGAGGTGGCGAAGAGACGCGGGGAGGCTGAGGAGACGGAGGGACAGAGATGGTGCGGAGGAAGGGAGAAGGGACAGGGACAGAGGGAAAGGCGCAGAGGTGCGGCACGGGGAGCGGGGCACACAGGAGGGCGGAGGGCAAAGGGCAGGAGAAAAGCGGGAGACAGATGGGAAGGGATAAGGTGCGAGGGAAAAACGGACAGGTGGAGGGAGGGACGGGAAACGGCTGGAGGGAGACAAGAGATGGAGAAGGAGAGAGCGAGAGGGAGAGACACGGAGGGGTAGAGGCGGGGACCACAGACCCTGGTGGGGCACACACAGGTGGAGGGCCAGATGCTGGGGAAGTTGGGGGAGCCTGGAGAAGGAGGTAGACAGGCAGCGAGCGGGGAAGAACTTGGGGAGTTGCTGACTGAAGCCTCATCTCTGTGTCCTCAGGCCCCCAAGCCCACCTGCCCTGGCTTCCACCCCCACTAGCCTCAGGGCCCCATATCCACCCACTGCCCAGGGTGGGTGTTGTCAGATCATCTTGGGTCCAAACCTCCCTTTAGACCCTCACTGCCCCTACAGAGAAACTTCCAGAACCCCCTGACATCCCTGTATATTCTCTGTGCTCACCAGAGTCCCCTCAATCTTCATGTGGCCCCAATATAATCATGTGTCCCCACTATAGCACACCCATGCCTCTGGACTCAGGTAGAACTCTATCAGCCGGGGTTCTCCTGCATTGGGCACCCATTCAACCCTCAAGCGGCCTACAGAGGGTACCCATCAGCCGTGTGATCCTCCTCCATCCCGTGAACCTCTACTGAGTACCAAACGGTGAAGGGACAGCAATAAACCAGATGGGGTGGCATGCCGCTCACCGCAAGCGAGGCCGGTGGTAAACAAGATGAACAGGAGACATAGTTCAGCTTGGGAGTAGCGGTTGGGGCTGCCGAGGAGCCTAGCAGAGAGCGGGGCAGGTTAAGTGGGGTGTGATTTCCAAGACGTACCCGGGGAATCGACATGGAGGGAAAACGATGGTTTTCCAGGCGCCTTCCAGGCAGGGGCAGCAAGTCAAAGGGCCTGCGAATGGAACATGCCTGGTGTTTTGTGGAAACACTGAAGGGGCCACCGTGGCTGGAGCGGGGTGAGCGAGGCATGAGTGAGAAGGAATCCAGTGAGGAAGCAGATCATATGGGTGGGATCTGCTTAGGAGCAGGGGGAACACATCCTGGTTCATGCATGGTAGGTATTATGCCATTATTAACAAGGTCCGTTCCTTTGTCTTACTGTGGAAGGAAAATTATGTGATCACCCCACTTACGGGTCTTTGTAAAGGATATGGATTTTATAGGAGAGTTTACTTCTAGGCCACCATTATATTACACATAAATCCATATAGAATTACCTATGTGTATATATATTACATAGTGCTTGCAACTAATATACACATAAATAGTATCATAGACTTGTACATGGATATGGTAGGCGGAGTAACAGCCTCCAAACATATTCACGTCCCTAATTCCCAACCTGCGAATGTGTTACAGACGCAGCTGTGATCCATCTAAGGATCTAGAGATGGGGAGATGACCCTGGCTATTTGTGTGAGCCCTAAATGTCACCACGAGGGGCCTTAGGAGAGGGAGGAGGGTCAGAAGTCAGAGAGGAGGCGGGAGGGCAGAAGAAGATGAGAGGCGGCTGCAATCCAGGGGATGCAGGCAGCCTCTGGAAGCTAGAAAAGGCCAGGAGACATTGTCTCCCAGAGCCTCCAGGGGAACGCGGCCCTGCCCGCACCTCCATTCTAATCCAGTGAGACCCATTTTGGACTTCTGGCCTCCATCTTTTTTTTTTTTTCTTTTTGTAATTTGTGAAGGGCAGCAGTAGAAAATGAGTATGATCGGGCGTCCAGGGCCTCAGATGCCTGTCTGATAGCTGTCTTCCCGCCCCTGCTCTGTATCACCCTGCACACTCTGGGCCTAGTGGCATGCTGTATACATCTGTGACTGTGGGCCCCACCTGAAGTGGGGTTCATCCTTTTCTGGAAGGTTAGGGTTTCTTGAAGCCCAGCCCAAGGCAAACACCTCCACCAAGCACATTCCCAGACCTGAGCCCCAAACCTGTGCAGAGGCGGCGAGCCTCCCAAACCACCTCGCCTGGGCGGCCTGCATCTCGGCTGTGGGCCCTCCCTGCATCGGCGGTATGCAGGGAAGATTCCACGAGGGAGGCAGGTGAGAAGAGGGGTCCGCACACAGGGGCTGCAGCGGAGAACGAATGAGGCAGCACCTTTAAACGAACGGGGAGACTAAGGCCAAGACACGGGTGGGGTGGACCGAAGGCTGCCTAGAGCAGATATTAGGGGTGAGAATCAGGGTGCCAGTAAAAGATGGGTGCGGGCCCAGCGGGAGCGAAGAAGGCCGAGGGCGAGGTACCCGCGTAGCCCTCAACTACGGAGGAACCAGACCGGGAGCGGCCGGGGCACAGGCACAGGGGCGGGGCTTGGGGAGGAGGCGGGCCTTACCTGGGAGAGGCCGAAAGGCCTAGAACAGGGGCGGGGCCTGAGGTAGGAGGGGCGAGGCCAAGTTTAGGACCGGGCGGGCACAGGCGTGTGGGCGGGGTCAGGCCGAGGCGGAGCCAGACCTGGGGCCGGAGCGAATGCCAGGCAGGGGTGGAGCTTGGGAGGCTGAAGAGGCGGGGCTCGCGGATGGGCGGGGCCGGGGCGGGGCCGAGCGTTGCCTCCCGCCAGGTGAGGCCTGTGAGAGCCCCAAGTTGGGCGTGTGCGCCGGAAAGTTCCGGGCGAGACCGTGCGCATTTCCTGTCAAGATGGCGGCGCCCTCCGGAGTCAGGTGCGGCCGGCTGTGCCTCTGTTAGCGGTGGCGTCCCGATCCCCGGGGAGGTGAGGTTGGCCCCGCCTGGCTCCCCTCTTCGGAGAGGCGAGGGGAGATTTGAAGCTAAGATCACGGAAGGGAGGGCTCGTTGCTACGGAGGCAGGGCAGTGGGGTTGCTAAGAGACAGGAACGCCCGCGGTGGCGATTTGGGGTCCGGGTCGGCTAGTTGCTAGGAGGAGAGGCTGGGGCCAGCGGCGCGGGAGGAGGGAGGGTCCTGGGACTTCGGGGAAGGGTTCTGTTGATGCGAAGGAAGGAAGGGGCTGTGGTTAAAGGGGATGTGGGCAGAGTAGTTTGGGTCATGGAGGGGCGCCGAACTCCCCTGAAACTCCACCTTCTCAGCAGACCGCCAGAGGCGACCCGTCAGGACGCCAGAGCTGCTCAGCGGTGACCACCCGGAATCCTCGACACATTCGTCCGCAGACAGCCCATGGAGGACCAAGGCTCGGGGGGCGGCCGCCTGCCTTTAGCGCTGCCCCCAGCCCCCCAGGGTTGCTCGTCCGGGGGCGGCGGCTCCTCGGCGGGTGGCTCGGGCAACCCTCCGCCCCAGCGCAGCCTCCAGGGTCTGCTGGAGATGGCCATCACCGCGGGCTCGGAGGAGCCAGACCCCCCTCCAGAACCCATGAGTGAGGAGGTAAATGGTGGGTCCCAAGAAGCTGGGGTGAGTGCTGGGGACAGAGATATCCTGGGAATTGTGCCTGGGGAGGGGCGGGAGTCCCGGTGTCATGGCACAGTAGGCTGTATTTGTGCTAGATGGGGTTATTGTAGACTGGAGGTCGCATCTCAGAAGTGTCAGAGAGGGCAGACCCTTGGGGCCCAGCACTTTGCTGGCAGGCAGCATAGCCTCCTGGTACAAAGAAAAGGAAAGGGCTTTCCAGAGCTGGACAGCTCTGGGCTCAGCGTCATGCTGTTGTGTGACGTTGTGTATACTGCTTCATCTCAAGCTGATGATGGTAAAATAGCAATAATGGGAGTTCATAGGGTAGTTCCAATGTTCCGGTTTAAGGGGGCTCCACACAGCACCGTGCACACAGGCAGCGCTCCTGAAGGCAGCAGGGTGTTCTCAGGGAGACCACAGGCTCTGTGGAGAGGCTACTTCAGTTTGACTTCAGGCTTAATGGATGGCGGATGTGTGACCTTGGGCAAGTCATAACCTTTGTGTGCTTCAGTTTTCTCATCTGAAGTGAGGGTGACCAATACCTGAGGATGGTTTTGGAAGTTAATGGGAATAGTTGCCATACATGACGTTGGCAGTTATAATTACAGTATAGAAAACATTGTGTTAATCCAGTTATTGGTGATGCCGTTGAACCTTTAGGACAGTGAGGTAGGAGAAGGCACAGAAAAGTCAGCATCGTGCCCAGATTTGCCCAGAGCTGTGACTACAGAGCACTCACAGGAGCCCCGGACACAGGATCCAGCAAAGAAAATTCCGGGGTAGCACTCACCTCTCCTCTCGTTTGTCCTGATTGTTGCATCTGATTTCTGGCCACCCTCCTTGGTCTCTTTCTTCATGTAGCTTCTAGAACCACAGAGTGTCCTGGTGTTCATCAGGACAAGTGGACAGGAGGGCTTTGTAGAGCTCAGGGATGCTGCTCAACACCCTTCAATGCACAGGACGGCCCCCCCAGTGGAATGGTCCAGCTCAAAGTGCCAATAAAGCCACAGTTGAGAAACCTGGGGCCAGGCTGGACCTCTTCCTTCAGCGTTAGGCAGCCTGCTCAGTATTTTACCTTAGGTGTAGAAAAGATCTCAAACTTAACACGTTAAAAAAATGAGCTTCTAATCTCCATTCCTGCTCCACACCTGCTTCTCCTGCCGTCTCCTCCTTCCATTTGCTTAGGATGAAAGTCTGACCCCCCACTTCTTTATTTCACATCCACAACCAGTCTCTCTATAGATCTAGTGTCTAGAAAAGACACTCGATAGGTATCTGTTGGTTGAAGGAACAGCCAGCTGTCAGATGTTGACTGTTACTATTCAGAATGTTATTCATGATTTGATTCTTGACACAGTTTTCCTTCTTCCACTACCCTCCCGCCCCATCTCCTACCTCAGAGGCGTCAGTGGCTGCAGGAGGCCATGTCGGCTGCCTTCCGGGGCCAGCAGGAGGAGGTGGAGCAGATGAAGAACTGCCTCCGAGTGCTGTCCCAGCCCACACCCACCTCGGCTGGTGAGGCTGAACTGGCCGCTGACCAGCAGGAGCGAGAGGGGGCCTTGGAGCTGCTGGCTGACCTGTGTGAAAACATGGACAATGCTGCAGGTAGGCCCTGGCTGCCCCCAGCCACCAGGGTCCGCCCCTCCTTCCTCCTGGACCTCCTCTGTGTCGTGCCTCCCATGGAGGCCCAGTGCTTGTCCTTTCTCTCTGGAACCACACCACCAGCCTCCTCCCTGGCCTCCCAGCCTCCAGCCTCTCCTAGGCTGGCTCTAATTCAGGGCCCAGATGGGACTGCTCTGTCCCTCTGTGCTTGGTCTCCTTGCCTTTAGGAGCAGTGATGGCACTTCCCTTCATCTCACACAGCCAGCCTGGTGGCAGGTTCTGTCCACTACCTGAGACTCCAAAACCCGTCTCTTCTCCTTAGCCTGCTGGGGGTTCACTGTCACTCCCTAGAATATGATGGAGGAGGTGGCTGTGGGCAGGGTGTTCAGGGAAGGCCTTTTAGAGGGTCGGCATGTGATCAGAGACCTGAAATAAGGTTGTGGGATTAACCCTGGAAAAAGTGTTCCAGGCAGAGGGAGCAGCCATGCAAAATGTCCAGGTGGGCACGTGCCTGGTGTGTGCGGACGGCAGTGAGGCCAGCGTGGCAGAGCAGAGCGATGAGGGCAAGGGGGAGGAGGTGCCACTAGGCGTGCAGGGCCTCACAGGCTGAGGTTGATGCTGTGGGTTTTATTCTGAATGCCCAGGAGCCCACAGATGAGGTGGCAGTTCCATTGGAGGGGTGTGCATGGTTAGGTAGGGTGTGCCTTTGTCCAGGCTGTGTGTTATATGTAAGTGGAATTGTTGAGTATGTGATCTTTTGTGACTGGCTTCCTTCACTGAGTGTGGTTTTCAAGGCTTGCCTGTGTTGCAGCCTGTATCAGAAGTGCATCCTTTCTGTGGCAAGTACTCCGCTGTGTAGACAGACTGCATGTTGTTTATGCATTCCTCAGTTGATAGGGATTTGGGTCATTTCTCCTTTGGTTATTGTGAATAATGCTGGGTGAACACTGGTGTACAAGTCCCTGCTTTCAATGCTTTTGGATATACGTGCAGGAGGGGTCACTCTGCTTTTAATTTTTGGAAGAAGTACTAAGCTCACCAATACTGCTTTGTTTACAAAAGCAGGCGGTAGGCCATCGTTTGCCAACCCCTGGTCTAGTGCATGGTTCCCCAACGGGGATGTTCTGCTTGTCACAAAGACCGGTGTCAGAACCGACACAGAGTGGGCTGGGCCTGGCGCCCTCACCCTCCAAGCGCTGATATTGCAGAGAGGCATCTGCCCTGGAAGGACCCCCAGGTGGGTGCTTGGAGAGAGCCAGCACTAGGAGGCATGCCTCGCCCGTGTCTTAGTTTGTTCACGCTGCCGTAACAAACCCCGACGGGTTGAGCGGCTTAAACAGACATTTATTTTCATAGTTCTAGAGGCTGGAAGTCCGAGGTCAGCATGGGGTCAGGGTTGGTTTCTCCTGAAGCCTCTCTCCCTGTCTTCCAGGGGCCACCTCCTCCCTGTGTGCTCCCACGGTGTGTGTCTGTGTGCAGATTTACTCTTATACGGACACCCGTCATCCTGGATTAGGGCCCACCCTAAAGACCTCATTTACCTGAACAACCTCTTTAAGGTTCCTGTCTCCAAATACAGCCCATTCTGATGTTTGGGGCTTGGGGCTTTGACTTACAAATTTTGGGGGGGACACAACTTAGTCTGTAACCCCTAGTCTTGCCTCCCCTCTCTGGCCCAGACTTTTGCCAGCTGTCGGGCATGCACCTGCTGGTGGGCCGGTACGTGGAGGCCAGGCCTGCGGGGCTGCGCTGGCGGGCGGCACAGCTCATCGGCACGTGCAGCCAGAACGTGGCAGCCATCCAGGAGCAGGCGCTGGGGCTGGGGGCCCTGCGCAAGCTGCTGCGGCTGCTCGACCGGGATGCCTGTGACTCGGTGCGCGTCAAAGCCCTCTTCGCCATCTCCTGTGAGTGTTGGGCTGCTGGGGAGGGACACGGGTTCCTGAGGGCCGGAGCCAGCAGATGGAGGTGGGCCCTGCTGGGTCTGCCTGAGGCAGAGGGAGAGGGGCCTTGTCTGCTAGTTTATTCCCAGTACTGGACAAGATTCTGGCCCGGGTGTGGGAACAGCTTGCCAAGCCCCTGCTACTCAGTGAGCCAGATCCTAGGGACATAGGAGCGTCTGTCAGCCTAGTGCCCTACGCACCGAGCATGGCCACACCCAAAACTGGTGTGCTCAGGCTCTGCACGGGGACATCCTTTGCTACTGGGGGGCTGTCCTGGGCACTGTCAGCTGTTGAACAGCACCCCTGTCCTCTACCCACTAGAAATACCGGTAGCTCCCACCCATGCTGCCTCCTGGGAAGTGGCAGGTGCAGAGGCAGGGACAGCGTCAGCACCTGTGGGGTGATTGCTCTGTGCCCAGCGTGGTGCTGAGCCTGAGACATTGCAGGGCCGTGGTGAGGACATGCGGATCTGGGGCTGGAGCAGGGGCAGTGTTCTTAACTGGTGCTGGGCCCCTGTCTGTGCTTCTGCCGTCCTGGGGCCCCCATTTGACCATTTCCTTTTTTTTTAATGGCCTTATTGAGGTATAATTCACAGTCTGTACAGTTTGTCCTTTTAAAATGTTCAGTTTAGTACTTTACTCATAAGGTTTTGCAACTGCCACCACTGCCTAACTTCTGAGCATTTTCATCACTCCCAGAAAATCCCTGTGCCCATTAGCAGTGGTGCCCCTTCCGCCCTGCTTCCAGCCCCTGGCAGCCACCATCTAACGTTCTCTATAGAGGAGGTGGCATTTGGACAGTCACGTCTAAAACTGGGGAGACAGACGGACAGACAGACCTGGGGCAGCTTGGCCATAAAGGACAGACAGAGGGACTCAGTGCCCTAGAGGCATCAAGAGCTAGACTGGGTTGTGAGAGGAATGGGGCAGACTTTTCATCTAACAGCTTTCATTAACTGTATCTCAATAAAAAATACTTTAAAAAAGGTAATGCTCATGAAGCGTGGGCCTGTGGAAGTTGGCGTGGCGGTGGCGGTGGCGGTGTGACTTGGAGGCCTGCCCTGTCTCCCCGCCCCCAGGTCTGGTCCGCGAGCAGGAGGCTGGGCTGTTGCAGTTCCTCCGGCTGGACGGCTTCTCCGTGCTGATGCGCGCCATGCAGCAGCAGGTGCAAAAGCTGAAGGTCAAGTCCGCATTCTTGCTGCAGAACCTGCTGGTGGGCCACCCTGAACACAAAGGTGGGGAGTCCAGGGCAGGGGTCTAGGGGTTGTCCCCAGGGGAGGGGGAGACAGGGGCGGGGAAAGGGAAGGCACAGAGCATGGGCAGGGTCTGCCTCTCTGACCCCCACGGCCCTTCTCCCAGGAACCCTGTGCTCCATGGGGATGGTCCAGCAGCTGGTGGCCCTCATCCGGACAGAACACAGCCCCTTCCATGAGTACGTGCTTGGAGCCCTCTGCAGGTGAGCTGGGGCCCCGACAGGACAAGGCCCGGGGTGGGCACTGCTCTCCCAGCTGGCACCACTGGGCTCCAGCCCACCAGCCTCCACCCGCTGGGACGCAGGAGTCCCGGCTTTCTTTGTAGGGGAGCAGGAATCATGGTGCTGGCCCTCCCTGAGCCTCAGTGGACACAACAGCCTGGGTAGAAAGGAGAGTTTTTTACCCCCACCCCCACCCCCTACAGCACAGGTGGATTAGTGTCTGGAGAAATGACGGGATGGAGTAGCCGAGCGAGCAGGTGTGTGCTGGCCTCTGGGCCAGGCATTGCGCTAAGTGCCCTGCTCTGTGCAGGTGGCATCGTAGCCCTGGGGTTGGGGGGGGAACCGAGGCCCAGTGTTGGCGGCTGTCTCGCCCAGGCTGTCGTGCGAGCAGTGGGGGGTGGGCCTGGAGGGAGGTCTCAAGGGAGGCTCTCCTGTCCCCGCAGCCTGGTGACAGACTTCCCCCAGGGTGTGCGGGAGTGCCAGGAGCCGGAGCTGGGCCTGGAGGAGCTCCTCCGCCACCGCTGCCAGCTGCTGCAGCAGCACGAGGAGCACCAGGTACGCACGCGGCGGGGCCTGCCAGTCCGCGGGGCCTCTCTGGGGGCCCACATGCCTTCCTTGGCGCCGTCCTGTGGTGCCCCTCCCTCCGTCCCTGCAGCCCCCCATGTGCCTCCTGCCGCGTCGGCACAGGGTCCGTAGGACAGGCACCTCGGGGTGTCTCGGGCTGGTGAAGTCAGTGACTATCCAACCTATTTAATATACCTAGTCATAGCCTATTGTCTGAGTGTTTAATAATTAAAGAGTTCATCAGATTGATAAAAAACAAGTGACAAACAGCTACCAGCTAAACACTAAGTAAATAATAGGCAACAAGTCAGAGATAAATAGCTTGTTAAATATTTAATTAGATAAAAAATGATGAACGACTTTTTATTAAGTAGATATTGAACAACAAGTGATCAATAACTGTATTAAATAGATATTAAGTAACAGGTGATTGGTAACTCAGTATTTAATTAACTAGATAATAAGTAACAGGTGAGGAATAACTATTCAAACAGTTTATTTAAATGAGCAAGGGATTCAGCTGACTGATAACCAAGTAATTCGTGCGCCCGCTGAAGGCCCCCCTGAATGTTCGTGCTTCAGCAGGGTGAAGCACAGAGTAAACGACATCCTGGGATGTCCGTACTGCCAGGTCCGTGCCACTGTGCCACCCGGGCGTCCCCAGAGAGGTGCTGGGTGAGGAGCAGGGAGCCCAGGGAGCTAAGTCCCCAAGGGCTGTGGGGCAGGGGGAGCCCCTGACCTGGCCAACCTGGTGAGGGCGGCCTTGTGTGAGCTGACTGACACTGACACTCCTTTTCTCCTTTTCATAAATATTTTAACAGCTTTACTGAGCTGTGGTTGTCATAGAGCAGACTGCACCCAGTGTAAGTGTGCCCCGTGAGAGGGTCGGTGTAGTTCAGTCTCCCGCCCTCTGTCCATCAGGGGCGTCTCAGCCACATGCTGGGCCCCGACCTGGGTGCTGGGGGTTTGGTGAGGAGCAAAGGAGATAGCCTCATATCTGTGGGGTCTATAAACAGATAAACAGGTAGGCAAACACACACACAGATACACATTTACACATGCATACACACGTACCATGTGTTTGTATGGAATATATGGAATACATGTAAGTAAGTACGCAGTCTCACACATACTGGTATATGGTATACATAATATGACGTCAGGGATAAAACTGCAGCAAAGAGAAGTGAAACCCACAAGGGAGTAGAGCAGATGGGCGGACACATTACGTAGGGTGGGCATCGGCTTCCTGGGCCGCTCGAACAGAGACCACAGACTTGGGGGCATAACACATTTATTCTCGCGGTTCTGGGGACTGGAAGTCTGAAGTCAGGGTGGCAGGGCCACACCCCTGGCTGGAGTCTCCCAGGAAGAATCCTGCCTCGCCCCTTCCAGCTTCAGGTCCTCCCTGGCATTGCTTGGCTTGTAGGTGGTCACGCAGTCCCTGGCTCCGTTCTCACATGGCTGCTCCCCTGCGTGTGTGTGTGGCTCTGTCTCGGAAATCCTTCCAGATACATGAGCAGAGGTCTGCTTTCATTTCGGTGGCATTGTATTCTGCAAGGCAGTCATGGGGAATTAGCTAGCCCTCTTTTGTAGGTGCTTCTGTGTGCCCTGGGTAGTTAAATTTAACTCATCTTTTTGAATTGGTCTCATCACTCGGTTCAAACTCAAGAAGCACAGGAGGGTAAACACTGAAAATCTCCCTCCTACCAGTCCCTGGCCAGCCAGTACCTCTGCCAGTTCCTCGTGTGGCCCTCCTGAGGTATTCTGTGCACCTACGAGCAAGTGTGCACATAAATTCTCTCCTCCATTTTGTGCAAAATCAGCTGTCTTGACCACCGTTCTGCTCTTTGCCTTGTTCCCTTCCGTAACTTCCGCCTCTGGGAGCAGTGTGCCCCATTGCGTGTCGGGGCTCATGGCGCACGCCTCTTCCTTTCAGTGCTGCATGGCAGGCTCGGTTCCTGAGGAACAGCCCCACCCGAGGGACATGCAGGTGTTGCTGCTCTCTCACCACTGCCGGTTCTGCTGAAAGCATGACCTCCTACATAGATCACTTCATGTGCGTGGGCACACGCATAGAACAGTTTCCACGAAGGGCAAGGCTGGGCTAAGGCAGGCTGAACATCAGGCCCCTGGGCTGGGGGCTGTTCTGTCAGTTGTGGCCATAGAGGTTGAACTGGTTGAGCCCAGCTACACGGGTGCCCTACTTTCCACATCCTGGCCAGGACAGGGTGCCTCAAGCCCTTTGACTTTTTGCCAAGCTGATGGGTGAAAAATAGTATTCCAGTCCCATTTACATGTGCATTTGTCCCATGAGTGAAGTTGGGCACTGTGTTCTTTCTTAAGAGCTGCTTATCCTATCCTTTGCCTATCTGTCTATTGGGTGGTGTGTTTTGCAATTGATTTACTAAAGCTCTTGATGTATTAAATACATTAGCCCTTTGTGATGAGTCATAAATATTTTTCACCCCAAATTGTTTTTCGTTTCTGGCATCTCTGGCCATGCAGATACCTTTCACGTTCATGCAGTCCAACCTATCAGTGCCTATTTTTTGGCTTCTGGGGCTTGTATCTGGGGAACGGGTTTTAGGTGCGGATGAGCAGAGGTTGGTTCTATCTGGAGTTAGAGATTGCTCAAAGGGGCTGATGCGAGGACAGGCCAGTGGGGTATGGCAGGAAGCTGGGAGACCCCAGGTTGGCAGTATAGTCAGGGATCTGAGCAGAGGTCGGGGAACCCTGGGAGGCTTCTGGCGTGGGCAGCTGGGAGGGAAGAGGAGCCATTCCAGGGTGTCTCCAGGTGCAGAGTATGCCAGAGGCAGGGGCTGGCACTCAGGACTCCCACTTGGCTCCCAATCCAGGAGGAGCTGGAGTTCTGTGAAAAGCTGCTACAGACCTGTTTCTCCAGCCCGACGGACGACAGCATGGATCGGTGAAACAGTGGCTTCCCGCCTCTCCGAGGAAATCCCAGGCTTCCTGCCTCCCTCCCTCCCACGAGGCCCTCTCTCTGAGGGGAGCAGGGTATTGATGGTGCCAGGCCTGGGCATGCCAGCGTGTCTGTGTTCAGCCCCCAGGGGGCCCTGGGAAAGGCACATGCTCCTTGGACCCCACCTCCCATGCTCTCCACTTCCCCTCCTGTGTCCACTGCTCTTCCAATAAAGGTGTTTCTTCTCCTCCTTTACTGCCGCCTTTGTCACGTCCCTGGGAGGGGAGGAGGGGCCCGATCTCCAGGGACCTGCAGAGCCACGGAGGGTACAGCAGCAGGCAGAGCCTGGGAATAATGAAAGCGCTGCTCTCTAAAGCCCAGAGCTACTGTGTCCTTTCCTTTTCCTGGCTGCTCATGAGAAACCTCGCTTTACTTTTCAGTTTTGGTAATTACTAGATGCCCAAAAAATGACTGGATGCAGAAGAGATGGGTTGAGTAAACCAAAGGTTTAATAGATGTTAAATGCCTGTAGTTTAAGTATATAGAGTCCTACCATTTGTATGTATTTTATCATTTCTAGCATAACTAATGTTAGAGATCCTGACTTAGACAGTTGAGGAATGACTGTCCTTTAAAGGGGTCTACTCAGCTGTTGAGTTCGCAGAATGGCTTTCTCCTCACCTCTTGCCGTGGTGTATTTTCTAATCGGGGGACCCAGCAGCAAAAGCACCAGAGGACTGACTCTGTTGGAGCAGGGAAGTACTCTCAGATCTGGAATACCCCAACTTGTGAGGGGAAGGTCTGGGTTAAGAAGGGGAGGAGGCCTACTCTCATACTTCAGCCTTTGGGGTACTTAAACAGAAGTGGTGTGCGAGGAGAGAGATGGCGAAAGGACGCCTCTCGGGGACAGGAGAGAGGTTAGCATGAAGTTCAGTGGGACGGTAGAGGCCCATCTTGCAGAAGCGGCCTCTGTGTGTCTGTATGGGGTTCGGGGGGGTGAATGATTTAGTGGCTCCACCTGTCTTGGCTGCCCAGGACTCCTAAGTGTCCACGCTCCATATGTCAAGGCAGTGGCTGCTCATTAACCTTGTTAACGTGCCTTTGGGAAGCTACGCTTATCCTGCGCGTGAGAACTGGCCAGGCTCACTGGGACAGGGGAACCAGGCCTCCTGGGGACATATCCCAGCGTCCTTGCCACCTGGGAAAGGAAGGCACAGCCTTCGTGCATATGGATGAGCAGTGCTCAGTCGTTTGAAAGTCGACGTAGAGATGTTAGCAGTGTACGGAGACTCCTGATTTTGTGGGTCTTTGCCTGGTTGAGGTCTGGGGACCCCTGACTTGGGAAGCCACTTTCAAGTCTCAGGACCAAGTTTTCAGAAATGACAGGAGAGGAGGAGCCCTCTTGGTTAGTGGCATTCCGTGGACGCGACCCCAGGTTCTTTTGCGGGCAGCCTCCCTGAGGCTCGTCCGACCTGGACTCTGCATCAACTGGCAAAGGCCCGCGTGAAGGTTTAGAGACGGGACTGAAGTCAGGCTGGGGCGCGAGAAACAGACGACAGTTGTCCCGGCGGGCCCAAAGCCCTGGCCTTGGATGGAGAGAGAACTCGGGGTGGGTTTGCAGGAGCTCGGTCCTGGAGCCAAAGCGCGAAGATGACTGGAGGAGAGAACAGCGAATGGATTTGCGAAAGGAGCGAGTGGGAGGGCAATCCTGGAGCAGGGGTTTCTCTGGATGTTGGAACGGAGTCGTGGAGAAACGCTACCGGGTGTGTTGTGGCGCCTGCGCATTGCGTCTCTGGATTTATTCGGGGAGACAGACGGCACAAACCGGTGCAAGTGAATCTGCGGCAGAGGTGCTCTGCTGGGAGCGGCCGGGCCCAGCGCGCAAGCGCACTTCGGGGCCCGGGGACACTCCCTCCTGCACCTGCGCACAGAGACGGCGGCGGGAGGGCGGGGCCTGCGTCGTGCTCGTGCGCTAGGGGGATTGTGGGATCGTGGCGGACGGAGCCGGGCGTCGGAGGCCCTGAAGCGGACGGCCGAGCTGGGAGACCCGGCCGCTGTGGAGAAGCGGGCGCCGGAGGAACTGGGCCTCGGCTTCCATCGGTCACTGCTCAGCTCCGCGGCCTGCTTAGACTGCGAAGGACGCCTTCCCTTACCGCCCTCTGCCTTCCCGCGGCGCGTTGTGCCGGGCCGGGAGACGGGGCGACTTCCCCCCCGGGGGCCTGCGCGGGCCTCGCGACCCCGCTAACTTCTCCCGTTCCCGGTCGCGGTTCGAGCCCACCTCGCCGGCGGGACGCGGACTCCCGCCCTCGCCCTGCCGTTGCCGACCCCGGACTCTGTCGCTCGGCACGCAAGGGCCCCCTTAGGCCCGAGGGCGCCCTCGCAAGACCCCGCGGCCGCCCCCGCCCCCATATACCGGGCCCCTGAGCAGGGGCCGGAGCCGCGGGCGGCGGGGCGGGGGGGGGGGGCGCCCCGATGAGCCCCGAGTGCGAGGAGCCGCCGCCCCCCCGCGCAGGTGAGCGCCCCCGGGACCTTCCCCCAGGCCAGGCACGGGTTTCCCCCCAGCCCCCGGGTGCCCCAGAGCCCCGTCGCGGTGCCCCTCTGTTCCCTCCTCCCTGCGGTCGCCTGCCCCGGGCTCCTCCCCTCGGCTCCCCAGTCCCTCGGGCTCCTCCCCTCAGGCCGCCAGGCTCCTCCCCTCATCCCCCCACGTCCCTCAGGCTCCTCCCCATAAGTCCCCCAGTTTCTCATTCTCTCTAGTTCGACCTATCAGTCTCTAATTTCTCCCCCAAGCCCACTCCCACCCCTTCCGCGTCCCCTTTCAGGCCCATTCTCACTGCCTCAAGTCTCCTGGTGCCATCCCGCGAGGTTCCTGCCCACCCTGCCCCGCGCTTGGGCGCCCCTTCCCTCTAGTCTGAGCCCTGCCCCCAGCCCTCTCCTACTCCTCCGGTGCACCCCTTCTCCAACACCCTCGTCCTTCCTCTTCAGACCATTCCCCTGACACCCCTCCCCCCTCCCCCTCCCTGTGCCTCACCCCCTCTCCCC
The DNA here is from genome assembly GCF_040802235.1 of Manis javanica. Lineage (NCBI taxonomy): Eukaryota > Metazoa > Chordata > Mammalia > Pholidota > Manidae > Manis > Manis javanica. The sequence goes on from NC_133172.1 coordinate 2,718,183, forward strand.
CTTGGGCTCCGGGTGCGTGGAGGAGAGGAGGGCCTTTCCCTTCACCCTGACCACTCCTCTCCTGCCCCGAGTTCTGCCTGCTTGTGTGGAGGGCCGTGGGAGCCAGACTCAGTGGGGCAGCTGCAGGGGTCCTGCCTCTGTGAGCTGAGGCCTGCAGGGCACCTGAGCTGGGCCCTGAGGGAGGGGGGCCAGCCCCGGAGAGACAGAGGCTGGGGCAGTCACAGTTACTGGTGTTGCGATAGAGGTAACAGGGCGCACAGCACACGGGCTGTGGAGACATCCCAGCGGGTGGCTTTTTCTGTCCCGAAGTTGACAGATGGAGAGGGGAAAGAAGGGCGTGCCGGGTGGAAGGAACAGCATGTGCAGATGTGTGAACGTGGGCACCCAGGGGCGGTGTGCGCGCCCCGGCTGGGGGGTGCAGATGTGTTGGGAGCATGGGACTGCTGGTTTAGAGCCTTGAACGTGACCTTCTGGTGACAGTTGCACTTACTCTCTTACACACCTTACACGGATCTTACCATTACCACCAGGCTGAAAAGCAAGACGTGGTCAGGTGTAGTCAGAGGTTGAGGATCGTAGAGACTTCAGTGGGCTGTGAAGGGGCACCGTGGCTGCTCTCGCTGTGGCCAGCTCTGGGGTGTCCTGTGCCGTTGGTAGAAGCCTGTGGCAGAAGGCCAAGCGCAGGAAGTGCCCAGAGTCAGTAGCTTTTAGGAGGACTTGGTTTGGGATTCCCTAATGACGGTGGTTCTCAATGGGGGCCACTCCCAGTGCCACCGACTTGTGGTGGGTAGAAGCCACGAGTGCTGCCCCAACTCGCAGCCCCCACAGGTCAGTGGTGCTGCTGGGGAGAAAGCCTGTTCTCGCCTGGGTGGCACCGGGAGCTTTGGCTTGGCTTTGTTGCTGCACATGAGCGGCTGTGTGTTCTCAGTTGTCTATTTTAATTTATTTTCATGTCTTTGGATGTCTGCTCTTTCCATTAGAGGAGAAACTGCTTGTCCACCCCCACCCCACCCCCAGTAACTCTTTCTGGATCTATGTCCAAATGCCCTTAGCAGGTCACCTTACTCCTCTGGACTTCAGTTTTTATTAATTCCAGAAGTATCTTGCTGTGGGCCTGGCCTTACACTGGGTCCTGGTAAATCAGTGTCATGCAGGAGGAGGCAGGTGACGGAACAGGCAGATCTTGTCACAGAGTGCTCAAATGCTGTCATAGGGTGACTGTGGAAGTGTCTGGGCAGGCGCCCCCGCGCAGTCAGGGAGGCTTCCTGGAGGAAGTGGTGTCTGCGCTGAAGCCTGAAGGACCCAGGAGGAGCTAGTCAGTTTCAAAGAGCTGGAGGGAAGGCAGAGGGGCAGCCAGCCGGGGCAGAGGCCAGGGTGCCCACAGCAGTCAGGTGTGGCGGGAGTGTTGAGCGACATGCGGGTTGCAGCAGGAGATGAGGTGAGAGAGGCCTGGAAGCCTCGGTGAGAATGAGGAGCCTTCCGGCTGCCGGGCCTCTAGGACAGGCGCAGCTTCTGGGGGGGTGGGGACACGCCCTCCTTTACAGGCCCAGCCAGGGTTTCCCCTTGGAGCTCAGGTGTTAGGGGTCTTCCTATGGGAATTACAGTCTTCAGTGCCCATGAGTTGTCCCTCGGGAGGCATGGAGACTCAGCAGGGGTGGGCCCCTCGTTTAAGGCCACAGAGACTTTTAAGTTTGGAGAAACGAGACTAGAACCTGGGCCTGTAACACTCACTCTGTCCCACTCTTTTCCAAGGACTCTTTCAAAATCTGTTCATTCTTTCCTTTTTTCTCTTTGAACCTGTGACTGACCCAGGAGATAGTCCTGAATGTGAGCATTGAGGCGCCTCCTCCGTCCTGGTGCAGTCTCATTTCTTGATCCAGCTCCATCCCCTGGGGTTGGACCAGAGCTGCCGCCTTCTCTGGGACAGTGTGGTCTGGGGTCAGTGCGGATGGGCCTGGGATGTGCTCTAACTGAGGACCACCCTGAGGCTTCCCTGAGCCCCGGGAAGGCCTCAGCTCGCCATCCTGTGTGGCCTTGGCCGGGTCCCTCTCTTCCCCCAGACAGGTCAGCCGCCACCTCCCTTGCTGGTGAGCTTGTGCTGGGGTCTGCCTCCTGCACACCGGCTCCTGCTCAGGGGTTATGGGGCCGCCGTTACCGTAGTCCAGTCTTTGGAATCAGAAGTGCCCACCCCCTTCCCAGATTTGGCCTGGAGCTGACTGGGCTGAAGGGAGTCAGAGGGGGGGGTGGTCTTGCTGTCTGACCTGCTGGGCCTTGCACAGGCCTGGGGCCAGCCTCTGGTAGTGGGTTCTCCCCGCTCCTGGGGCTTCCCCAGCCTGTGTCTCATTAGGGTGGCCTGTACGGCAGAGGGTGGAATCATCTGCAGGCCTGAGATGGCCTCTCCCGGATGTGGGAGCCTCTGCTGAGCTGCAGGGCAGCTCAGGTGGCCACCCGGAGGCCCTCCCAGAGGCCTCTGCACCCTTGACCTCCACTTCCGGGTGCTTTGGGGCCAGGGCACGAGGAAGGGGTGGAAGATAAGGGACGGATGGTGGTGGCAGCAGCGACAGTGTGGACAGCTTTGTGGGCCCTGCAGTCAGGCCCTGTCTGGCCTGGGCAGGGCTAGGGGCAGGTGCTCCCAGCGGCATGAGAGCCACGGCAAAGCAGGCGACCCGAGGCAACGGTGCCCAGCAGTGCAGGGGGAGGTAGTTTTCGTTCTTAATGGCTTCCTTTCTCATTTACAGTTTCCCCTTCTTCCGTTTGCAGCCAGAGTCATGGTTTTCAAACGGTCGCTAGAACCCGTGGTAGCCACTTCCGTTTTCTTGAAGTTTGCTGAGAGTTGTAGCGGGTGGGTGGCTGGGTGTATGGCGCCTGCCTGAGTATTTGAATGACCTGGGTCACTCAGGCAGATGGAGAGGCTTTCTCGGTCTTGGGTCTTCCGTTTTCAGTAGAGTCACCCCCCGGTAGTGGCCGGCTCCTTGCCTCCTGCTAGCCATGTCCAGGCTTCAGCATGGCCTCAGACAGACGGGAAGGGGCCAATGCCCACCAGGCGCCTGCTGCGTCAGGACCACCTGGCTGTCCTCACATGGCCCTCCCCTGGCTGTGCCCCTTTCACAGAAGAGGGAATGAGGCTCAGGGGTGCCAGGTGCCTGGCCCAGGCCCACCCCGTTAGAGAGTGAGAATGGACCCACTTCTGTTGTCCAATTCCCAGGGCTTCTGGCAGGTTCCATTAGGTGGGAAGGTGGGGTTGACTGTCAGGATTTGAGACTGGAGTGAATTGAGAGTTTGTGGCTGGGGAAGTTTTTTTCTTTTCTTTTTCCCTCTTTCGTGGTTTCTTTTTTCCAATTCTCTTATGTTTGCATCTCTGCATAGAGCTTGAGAAGTGTTTGCAGGGTACCGACTACCACTTGATTGCATCTGATGCTCCCAGTCTCCTCTGCTTGTCGGGGGAGCGGCCTGGGCTCTGAGGCCCCGGGGTCCCCGGCCCACGCCACCCCGTACCATCCTGTCTCATGGTGGCTCCCACCCCAGTTCTCTGGAAAGCCAGCTTTGGGCCGGAAGTCTGACCTGCTGTCCAAAGCAGGTGGGGAGGTTGTAACTGGAGGGTTTTGCGGGTGGGGCCTGCAGCCGGAGCCTTCTGACCAGGTGCTTTGGAAGTGGGTGGGCAGGCCGCAGCGTTGAGAAGTGCTGTCTCTAGTCAGGAGGGCAGGCAGGCAGGGCCCTCGTGCGGCCTCTTTGTGTGGCCGTGGCTCTGCCCATGGCCCCCGGTGCCACATCTATCGAATGGGAATAGTCAGCTGGGCTTCCCTCCTCTGACGAGAAGACGGCAAGTGCCAGGTGCGGGTATAGGTTCTCTGAAGGTGTCAGCTGGGCCCTGCCCATCGCTGAGCTCCAGGACTGTGGGGCAAGGGCGGGGGGCCCTGTGTGCTCCCCAGGGCACAGCCCTCATCGGCCCTGGCCCCTCAAGCGGCCAGGTCTTGTTGGGTCAGGGGACTTGTGCAGAGCGCGGCCTGGCCCTGCCCAGCCACGGCCTCGGGCAGCTCTTGTTTTGGTTGTGGTGACGGTTTGTGTTGTCAAGTCACAACCGTATGGCTTGTCCGTGGAACATGCACAGTTCAACTCCTGCACATAATCAATTTTAGAACGATTTCTAGGTTTTTTAGAATGTTTTCCTGAACGGAAACTGTATGCATTGGCAGTCATTTCCTTCCCTTTCTCCCCCAGCTCCTGAAAACCAGCGATCCGCCTTCCCCCCTGGAACCGCTTCTCCCGGGCACTTGGTACACATGTAGTCAGACAGTGTGGTCCCTGGTGACTGGCCTAGGTGACCTCGCTTAGGCAGCCTTGGGCCTCTCAGGTCTCCTTATTGCACATGGAAGCCTCCCACATGGAAAGCTAGTGTCTCCGCACGTCGGCTCCTTGACTTTCATGGCCTGCGGGGCAGCAGCCCCTTGAGGTGATTCTGGTCCCAGGTCCACCCAGCTCAGGAAATCTGCCTGTGCCCGGCCCTCAGTGCCCTGGGGCTGGGGAGTCATCCTGCTGAGCCTCAACTTTCTCCGCTGGGCCACTGGTCCTGTCATAGTCCTCATCAGGTGAGGGGGACAGTGGAAGGGAGGCCCAGGGTCTGGGCGCAAAGGCAGGTCGTTAAACACTTGCAGGGCGGGTGCTGATTTTCTCCCAAGGCAGTACCCACCCTGATGGGGGCCACGCTCAGCACCTGGTTCCAACCCCTTGCCCTCCTGCACAGGGGGTCTCCCTGTGCCCTCCTTGTGACTGGTGTAGGGAGCCCTAAGGATGGCTGGGGTGGGGACTTGTGGGAGGACCCCTGCAACCAGTGCTCTGGAGGTATACCAGCCTTGGAGGGCAGGGCCTCGTGAGAACATGGTGGTCCAGAGACAGGGTGTCCTCCAGCCCACTTCTGAGCACATGTTGGTGCCAGCTCTGTGTTAGATGCTGTCCCAGGTGCCTGTGGCAGCCTAGTGCAGAAGGTGCCCTGTGTTGTCTGCCACCCAGCCAGGGCATGTATGACGCACGCACATTGTGTGTGTGACAGCATGAATGCGGACAGGTCAGGACACACGTCAGAGCCTGTGGACAGAGTGGGCCTGGACTGCTTCGGCTCCCCTGGGGGGACATGCCTGGCAGGAGGCCTGACAGGTGAGGAGGAGGCAGGCGAGGCCCCAAGAGCAGAGCCTCTGAGGAGCCCGGGCTGGGCATGTTCTGGAGACAGGCGGGCGTGGCCGCAGCAGGTGGGGAGCTGCGTGAGGGGCCTGTCGTCCGGCGTTGGCTTAGGGTATTATTTGAGAGTCATGGGGGCCCTTGGGGTCCTGAGCGCAGATGGCATGTGGCCATGTCTTCATTTCAGCAGGTCCAGCCTGGCTGGCTGCCTGTGGAGTAGGGTGCAGACAGGTACAGGGGAGGCTAGCAAGACAAGGGGCTGGTCAGGTGGTTGTCATGCAGGTGTAGAGGGGTGGGTTTTAGTTGTATCTTGGAGGGAGGTTCTGCAGAGCCTGGGTCTGGACAGGGAGGACCCGAGGGGCCTTCTCGGGGGCTGTGGGCTGCAAGGAGATGAACCCTTAAGTGGCAGCCCCAGGACCACGTGAGAGGGGCCAGGCTGCAGCTGGCTTGGGACTGGGAAAGGCAGTGCAGAACCCGCTGGCTGTGGGGACACGAAAGAATCTGGTGCACAGACCCAGGCAGGCCTGGGACGGGAGGGAGGCTGCGTGGTAGGGCCGCCAGAACAAACGCCAGGCACTCCAGTCTGGTTGCAGTCTGTGTTTGGAAAAGTGGCCTGAACAGGGGCCTGTCTGGGGCCTGGTATCCGCTGCTGCCCTCAGGGTTGGGACTGTCCCCTCTGCTCCATCCACAGGTCCTTGGAGCTGACAGGCCCAACAGGGTGGCTGTGGACTCAGAGTCACTTTGTCCCGGTGGTGGTGGGAGGCCAGTGGAGTGGGGAGGACTCTTGGAGCTAAGGAGGTTCCTGTGAGCCCAGAAGGGAGAAGTGGGCGCCAGTGGCCGAGTTGTGAATGGGCTGGGCCTTTGAAGGCCAGTCGCCTGCCCGAGGCCCACATGCTGCCTGGCCCTACCCAGTTCCCAGGCCCGCACCTCCCGGGGCAGAGAGCTTCTCCCTGGGCTAGTGCTCCCTCCGGCTGAAGTGCTCTCTGTGGGCAGAGTGGCACGGGGCAGATGGGTAGGAGAGCGGCTGGCCTGTCTGAAGTCAGGGAGGCGCCCAGGAGGCTGGCCTGGCCTCTCAGCCTGCCTCAGTGGCCTGTGCCTTGGGTGGTCTTCACAAGACAGACGAGTGTGAGCTCCGGTCAGCGCCTGTGCAGGGCTGGGAGACCCCCCACCAGGTTACCAGGGCGCGAGATGCCTGCCATGCGGTGGTGTGACGACGGCCCCTCGGAGGGGAATGTGGGCACAGCGCGGGGCACACACTGGCTAGGGGTGACGCTGAGCCCAGGAGCTGGGCAGTGAGTGTGGGGCAGGTAGTCTGGCCCGGGAGCCTGTAGACCTCAGAGGAGCAGATGAGTCTCTCTGTTTGAGTGTCCCCTGGTGCCTTCTGGCTGCCTGGGCCGGGCATGCAGGGTCTCCATGCAGGCTGGGGAGCTGGTTGCCCCCAGCCAATGTGGCCGCCCTGCCTCGGTCACCCTTGGGCCATGGTAGGTGGCTGTTCCGGGAGCTGAACCCCCCGCCCCCACCCCCGACTTCTCTGTCCCAGGCACTGGGTGGGGAATGGGGGTTGGGTGGATGTGTGTGTGTATGTGTAGTGTCCAGGCAACGGCCACACCCTGGAGGCGTTGCACACTTCCCTCTCGGCCCCACACCCTGCACGTGGTGCCGTGATTGGCTGGGGTAACAGCAGCCAACTCGAGCAAATTCGGGGCCTCTGAATTCACTTGGCAAATAAGGTTGAAGCAAGGCCGATGCGAGAGGCTGAGGCTACAGGAGCACGGTGCCAGCTCCACTCCAGGGGTCACTGAGATGTGGGGATAGCGGACACAGGCCTTCCTGTGCACAGTCCATGCCAGGGGATGTTACTGGGCTTGGGGGCCCAGAAGTGGGCAGGACAGTCAGCCTCACATGTGCCGTCACAGCCGTTGCAGGGGTGTTGTAGTCATCCGTGCAAGAGGTGGCCGTGGGGTCGGGGGGGAGGGCCCTGTGGAGCCCTGTGGGTGACTGGCTCTGCCTGCAGGGCGCCATGTTTTGGAAGTTTGACCTGCACACGAGCTCGCACCTGGACACGCTGCTGGAGCGGGAGGACCTGAGCTTGCCCGAGCTGCTGGACGAGGAGGACGTGCTGCAGGAGTGCAAGGTCGTCAACCGCAAGCTGCTGGACTTCCTGCTGCAGCCACCACACCTGGAGGCCATGGTGGCCTGGGTCACCCAGGAGCCACCGACCAGCGGCGAGGAGCGGCTGCGCTACAAGTGAGCCCCGGGCCCTTGTGTCCCCAGTGCCTCCCAGGGCAGTGAGGAAACCGAGTGCCCAGTAGCAGCCGGGACAGCTTGTAAGGGCCTCTGTTCTAGGGGGTTTTCTAGACAGAATTCAGAGGCGGTGGGGAGGGGGCCCACCGGATGTTCAGCAGACTCCCTGTGCAGCCAGGAGCAGGGGTGCAGCAGCCAGCTGCAGCTGCAGGGCCCTCGCCACGCTGTGCGTGTCCTCTCCTGGCAGGGGCTGAGGGCTGCTCCTCAGCTTGCGCTGGTCAAGTGGGGGTTCACTGAGGTGGATGCTGGCTGCTTAGCAAGGGACCTGGTGTGCAGTGGGGACCCAGCCGGGCCCGCAGCGTGCCTGTGACCCCTGGAGCTTGTCCCTCAGATGAGCGCCCCCATGTGTGCACATGTGTCTTGTCCTCCTTGGCTCTCCCCCACCGCCACCACCCTCAAGCACGTCCAGCAGCCCTGTGGACTGGGCTCTCCCCCTAGGGAGGCACTGAGGAGTCTCCTGTTTGACACCTGTGCCTGGGGACCTCTGGGTCTCTACCCAGTCTCGAGGAACCCAGTTTCCAGGGGAAGAGGCACATCGGGGCTCCCACAGTTCAGGGGGCAGGCCTGGGGCAGGTTGTGGTTCCCTGGAGCCCCAGTGGCATGCTGGGTAGGGCGGCTGCTGGACGTGGGGAGGAGGAGGCAGGGGGTGAGTTGGATTTTAGGAAGGTCAACCTCTAGATCACCAGGGTGGGTTTGATACAGCCTGGGAAAAGGGAGAAGGGGAGGTGGGGCCAGTGGAGGCTCAGGAGAGGTATTGGCCTTGGGGGCGGTGGGAGGCAAGAACCTCTGGCCCCCGTGGGCTCGCCCTTCCTGAATGTGACAGCCCCCACCCCCTCAGGTACCCAAGCGTGGCTTGCGAGATCCTGACATCGGATGTGCCCCAGATCAATGATGCGCTGGGCGCAGACGAGTCCCTCCTGAACCGGCTCTACGGTTTCCTGCAGAGCAGCGGCAGCCTCAATCCACTGCTGGCCAGCTTCTTCAGCAAAGTCATGGGCATCCTCATCAACCGCAAGACAGACCAGGTACCCACTGCCCCTGGGCCCGCGGGGGTGGGCAGTGTGGTTGGTGTCCTGCCTTCTGACAGCTGTGTCCCCCAGCTCGTGTCCTTCCTGCGGAAGAAGGACGACTTTGTGGACCTGCTGCTGCGGCACATCGGCACCTCGGCCGTCATGGACCTCCTGCTGCGCCTCCTCACCTGCGTGGAGCGGCCGCAGCTGCGGCAGGACGTGGTCAATGTGAGCACAGGGCGGAGGCTGGGGGTGGGGGCCCTTGGTGGGTGCGGCCCCCCCACCTCACGCCTGGTGGTTCTTGCCCCAGTGGCTCAACGAGGAGAAGATTGTCCAGCGGCTCATCGAGCAGATCCATCCATCAAAAGATGACAATGTGAGCCCCCTGCCGCCTGCTGTCCCCGGCCGACCTGGTCGCCCTCTAGTCTGTTCCCCACCCGCTTTGTCCCACCCTGCCCATCCGAGAAGGTGAACTGATGGGAAGAGGGAGCATTTGGGGCCGTGTGTGTGTGCCCTCCCAGTCACTGAGGGGGGCGCCTGCTGAGAGAAAAGGGGTGTCACCCACATGGGATGTTCCTCACGAACCAGGAACTCGGTCCGTCACCCCTTGGGGCAGGTTGATGAGGGTCCTCTGACTCCAGGCTCTGCCCTGGCCCCCTCATGGCCGCCTTCTGGGGGCCCCCTGTGGCTCTTCCTTGCTCTTGTCCCTGGGCAGGCCTTGCTCATCTTACACAGAGTCCCTCAGCTGTGGGCCGGGCCTTGTCTGTCCTGGCCTCCTGGCTGTGGAGCAGGAGTGCACAGTATAGGTGGCCACCCTAGGCATTTAGCCAGTGCCGTCCCTGGAGGGTAACGATATCCAGGCCTTCATGGCCAAGGGATGAGGGCACCTGTGGGCATCTCTGAAGTTGGGCCATGCTCTGGATGGGTCCGGGGTCCAGGCGGTGGGCCCAGCTAGCTGCCTGTGGAATCAGGCCCAGAGTTCTGCTCATGTGCCCCTGTGTCCGTTTCTTAGCAGCTTTGTTGAGCTGTGACTCAGGTGCCACACGCTCACTGCTCAGAATAGAGAATTCTGTAGTTGTGGTGGAGCCGTCACTGCCTCACTGTGGGGACACTTTTCATCATCCCAGAAGGGAAGTCTGTGCCCCTCAGCAACCCCAGCCCTGGTGGCCGTGGTCTGCTGTCTCCGGGTGTGCCCCTTCTGGACATTTTCATAAATGGCATCGTGCAACACGTGGTCTTCCGTGCCTGGTCTCTCGGCCTTAGCACCAAGTTTTCTGTTTCTTTCCACATCATAGCCTGTTGGCACCTCATCCCTAAGGCTGAGGAGTGCCCGCCGTGTGGGCAGACCATGGGTGATTATCTTCCCCCTGGTCAGGGGCCACCTGGGCTGTCCCCCACTGGATGCTTGGAAGGGCCTCTCTTCAGGAAGCCTTCCTTAATTCCCTCTTTCTCCTCTCCAGTGTCTGTGCTCACTTCCTCTCCCCCCCCCACCCAGCACTGTGTCTGTGTGTCCATGAGACTCTCCTCCCCTGTCCCAGAGGGCGGGGGGGGTGCTCTGACACCAGGCCGCCAAGGGCCCAGCAGCTGGGCTGGGGCCTCAGCCCCCTCTCTGCCCCCCCAGCAACATTCCAATGCGTCCCAGTCCCTTTGCGACATCATCCGCCTGAGCCGGGAGCAGATGAGCCAAGCCCAGGACAGCCCGGAGCCCGACCAGCTGCTGGCTACTCTGGAGAAGTGGGTCTGCGGGGGTGCCGGGCTGGGGGGCCACCTGGGTCCCGGGTCCAGGCGCTTCACTGCCCTCCCCGGCCACCGTGTCCCAGGCAGGAGACGATCGAGCAGCTCTTGAGCAACATGCTGGAGGGGGAGCAGAGCCAGTCGGTCATCGTGAGCGGGGTCCAGGTGCTGCTCACGCTGCTGGAGCCCAGGAGGCCAAGGTGAGGGAAAGGAGCCCTCCTGTTAGCATCTGACAGCCAAGGAAACTGTCCATCGGAATCAGGGCCCTGTGGGCACCCCACTCCCTGCGACGTAGTGGGACCTGCAGGCGCCCACTCCCACCCCGATGCCTCCCTCCCTGTCTCTGCCTCCTGAGTCCTGGATGGATGGGTTCCGAGGGAGCAGCTTCTCGCCCCCCCAGAGGTGCTGCATGTGCGCACACCCCATGCTCCTGTGGGCCGTCTGCATGGCTCACGGACTCCTGTTCCCTGATGCAGGCCTGAGTCTGTGACCGTGAACAACTTCTTCAGCAGCGTGGATGGGCAGCTGGAGCTCCTGGCCCAGGGGACCCTGGACAGCACCGTGTCCAGCGTGGGTGCCCTGCATGCCCTGCGCCCGAGGCTCAGTCACTTCCGCCAGCTCCTGCTTGAGCCCCCAGAGGTAGGTGTGCAGGCCAGGGAGGGGGTGGGCAGGGAGGGCAGCTGCTCTGGGCTGGGACCAAGCCTCCTCTGTGCCTGCAGCAGGAGCCTCTGCGCACAACGTGGGGCAGCCTGGCCCCACCTCTGGGCAACACACGGCTGCACGTGGTAAAGCTGCTGGCCAGCGCCCTAAGCGCCAACGACGTGGCCCTGACCCAGGAGCTGCTGGCTCTGGACGTGCCCAACACCATGCTGGTATGAGGGTGGGGGCAGGGGTCCGGTGGGATGGGGGTCTTGGTGCCAGCTATTGCTCCCCCACCAGGACCTCTTCTTCCACTACGTGTTCAACAACTTCTTGCACACCCAAGTGGAGGTGTGCGTGAGCGCCCTGCTGAGTGCCGGGCCCCCTTCTGACAGCAATCCTGAGACATCTGCCCCGAACGCCGTCGTGAAACACGTGAGCTGGGGCTCCCAGGCCCCCCTCAAGGCCTGTGGGTGGGCTCTGTCTCAGGTCTGCCCCGCGCCAGGCCTGCAGCCAGGCCTGCTGGGCAACTTCACATACCAGGCACCAGGGGCTTGTTCTTGGGGTGTGTCTTGGAGAAATGGGGTGACATGCGGGGTGACCTTGGCACACCAGGTGTCCTGAGGGACAGAGGGAAGGTCCGGGTGACAGCCTCTCTGGAGGGTCACGGCACCTCAGGGAGGAGCTGCTCCTAGTGGGTGTTGGATTTGGACAAGCCGGAGGGGGTGGGGGGTGGACAGGGACGTCGCAGAGGACAGGAGCAGAGTGGGCAGCACGGGGGCAGGCGGGCATGGCTGCCAGGCCGAGCTGGGGCCTGGGGCCAGTGCAGCGCGCCGCTGACAGCCTGCCTGCGACCCACAGCTGCTGCAGCAGTGCCGACTAGTGGAGCGCATCCTGACATCCTGGGAGGAGAACGACCGCACACAGTGAGTTCCCCCAACCCTTGGCCTGCCCTGGGGGCACGCCTGCCTCCAGCTGCAGCCCCGCTCTCTCCTCAGGTCTGTGGGGGGCCCGCGGAGAGGCTACATGGGCCACCTGACGAGAGTGGCCAATGCCCTGGTGCAGAACGCGGAGAAGGGGCCCAACGCTGAGCAGCTGGGGCAGCTCCTGAAGGGTGAGGGCCGGGGGCAGGGGCGGGTGGGAGGCAGCAGGGGACACAGGTGCCTCATGCCCTTGTCCCCCCTCACTGGCAGAGCTGCCGGGAGAGCAGCAGGAGCGGTGGGAGGCGTTCGTGTCGGGCCCCCTGGCTGAGACCAACAAGAAGAACATGGTGGACCTGGTGAGCCTCCGGTCGGCCTCCCCACCCCCAGCCGCCAGTCCTGTCCTCGCCTGCATCCTTGGCGGGGGGCCCCAGCCAGCCCTCATGCCCTGCCCGCCTGCCCCCAGGTGAGCGCCCACCACCTGCACTCCTCCAGCGACGACGAGGACGACCGGCTCAAGGAGTTCAGCTTCCCCGAGGAGGCGGTGCTGCAGCAGGTGGGGGCTGCCGGGCGGGCAGGGGCTGTGTGGGGGCCGCCCGGCTCCTGACCAGCCCGGCCCCCGCCACAGGCCTTCATGGACTTCCAGATGCAGCGCATGACCTCAGCCTTCATTGACCACTTCGGCTTCAACGACGAGGAGTTCGGCGAGCAGGAGGAGAATGTGAAGTGAGTGGCCCTCCGAGGCGGGGGCTGTGGCTGGTGGGGGGCCTGGAGGGCAGCAGGCCTCCCCACCTTCCTCAGGGGCCGGCCGGCCAGGAGAGCAGGGGGCTGCACAGGGCCCTGGGACACAGACTGGCCGTGGGCAGAGCTGGGCCTTGTTGGAGTTCCGACGGGCGCTTGCAGAGTCATATCCGCCGGATGTGAGGTCCTTGCTCATGTGCTCCAGGGGCCCTGGGGCGACAAGGGCTTTTCACCGTCTCTGCTTCTGCTCACTTGTACCTGCTGTGCAACACTGTCGGAACAGCCATCACCTCTGGTGTGGAGGCTCTGAGCCTCCATCGTTTTCCAAGTTCCTGCCTGGGGAGGGAGGGGGTGGGGTGCTAGGCTGCCCTGCAGAGGCCCCCAGGGGAAGGGTGTGTGTGTGAACTTCGGCTGTGCCTTCTGAGCAGGAGGTCCCTCTGAAGGATGAGTCTGTGATACCCCAAGGAAAAGTGGGTCACCATGGAGCATAGGACTCGGAGGTGGTCCTGGGGCAGGTGGGGGGGGGAGCTCTCGGCTGCACAGGGGCAGCGGGGGGCCTGCAGATAGGAGGGGCAGGATGGCTGGGGGCATGGAGACCGGTCCCTGCCCGCATCTGCTCGTCACCTGCCAGGATCTCTTGGGTGTCACCGTGTCCACATGCCCGTGACTGTCTCCTGCTTAGCACGGGGCCCCTGATAGTGGAGAGCCGAGGCACAGCCATTCACCCCAGGTCGTGAGAGCACCCTGCCGGGTTGCAGTCAGTGGTGGCCTGTCCTGCTGTGGCCTGACAGAAGTCCCCTGGGATGCAGATGTGAGACATGCCAGGCACATGGAGGCTTAGCAGAGCTGGTCACTGCTAGAGGCCTGGAACTCTGGAGAAGACCCTCTCGAGGAGGCCGCCCAAGCAAGGGCCAGCCAACAGCTCGGTGAATGGCACCGGGACGCCTGGCTGCCCTGTGCGAGGCTCTCACGTCTCCCACCAAGATAAATTCCAGTGGGGTTAAGCTTCAAGTGGAAAAGAGATCCAGAGCTGTGAGGTGTTCTGGAGTGGAGAGTACAGGAATCTTTTCACAGGCTCAGCAGGCAGGGGGCTGCCCCACAGGGCGCTGGCTGCCAGAGCCCCTCCCCACCCTGGGCTGCTGCACCTGCTGGTTGGGTATGTTCCGGAAGGAGACAGTGCTGACCTTCCTGGCAGTCGTGAGAACGTGGCGTGTGGGGACATCTGTCCGTGCTTGGCAGCCGGTCAGCACTCAGCAGTTAGCTCACATTCGTACATTGATCTTATGGCAGAAAGTTTTCAGAGTTGGGAGACAGATGGTAACTTGGGAAACATCCCTAGTGCAGGGACAGAGGGTGGAGCCTGCAGACAGCGCAGGGCAGGAGAGGCTTGCGAAGGGTGCCGGCAGAAGGAGCCGGGATGTCATGCGTTCCGCTGCCGGTGGATAAGTATAAAGCCACAAGTCCTTTTTGGCAGTTTGTGCTGGTATTTGAAACACTTAGGAATGATTCCTTATCCAGGAGTTGCACTTGTGTGAGGCTGAGAGGACTGAGCCAGGGGGAGGTAGGTGGGTGCTCACAGCACTGTGGAGGTAGGGGTCAGCGGGGGCGCGCTGGCCTGCCAAGCCCTTCGCCCGGTCCCACCCTTGGGGCAGGCAGGCCGGGGACCCAGCCAGGAGCTGCTTGTCTCAGCTCCCGTGGTGATCGTTCTGGCCATGATTCAGGATTCCAGCCCCAGACTGAGCAGCGGGTGGGGGGTGCTCTGGGGGCTGTGTCCCCACATGAGGCCCAGCGCTTCTGCTGTGGCAGTGCCAGCATTCGGGCTTTGCCTGGCCAGCCGCTCACCTGCCTAGCTCAGACCACACCATGCCCAGATGCGGGCCCGTGGAAAGGCCTCACTGAACTTTGTTTCCTGGTTTCCACTGCAGCTGTATGGCTGCGTCACAGGAATGGGGAGCGGGTGTGTGCTGCTCGGCGGTGTCCGTTCCCTTGGCGCCTTTTGCTGCAGCTGCCTTTGGGGAAGTTGCTGTGAACAGTGAACCGTCACTCCTAGGGGAGCTCTGTGCCCATCTTCAAGTGGCTCACCTAGATTATAACCTTAAGCCCTGATAACATTTCATCCAGGGAGGGTCTGCTTCCTTGGCTTCACAGCAGAGAAGGCCAAGGTTCAGAGGTGCCAGGTGACTTGCTGGGCCACCCTGCTGGCAGGGCCGGCGTGTGCTTCACTCCTGTGCAACCAGCTGTGGAAGGCTCCCACTCAGCAGAGGCCCCTGGGGCATCTCCATCCAGGACAGCGTCTCGTGGGGAACTCAGCCGGGAAAGGGTGCCGGTGACCCACTTTTCACTGCCCTGCCAGCATCCGCAGTGGCCGTGAGGCCTGGTCGGATTCTGGGCAGACCCGCAGCTAGTGGACGGCAAATGCTGCGTTGCGTGAGCGCAGACGCAGGGGGCAGCCTCCCCCAGTGCCGCCCTCTCCTCCCTCTCCTAGTGCACCTTTCGACAAGACCGCCAACATCACTTTCTCCCTCAACGCAGACGATGAGAACGTGAGTGTTGTCCTGCTCCCATGGGGGCGGGAGGTGGGGAGCCAAGGGTGCAGTTCTCCCGCCTTCCCACCCCTGTACCCACAGCCCAACGCCCACCTGCTCGAGATATGCTACAAGGACCGCATCCAGCAGTTTGACGAAGAGGAGGAGGAGGAGGAGGAGGGCCAGGGCTCCGGGGAGTCTGACGGGGAGGATGGCTCCTGGCGCGGCCCGCTCTCCAGGGGGGCCCGCCTGGGCCAGCCCCCGGGTGTGCGGTGAGTCCCCTCCCCCTTCCCTGCAGCACGCCGCAGGGCTGCGGCCCACAAGGCGGTTCACCAGCGCGGTGAATGAGGAAAATAAGAATATAGTGTGTGTGAGTTGAAGGACTTTAAATTTCAGTGCTAGGAACCCAAATTCAGTGAGTTCAGCTATAGATAGAATAGGATAAGGGCTGGAGCGGGGGCCTTTCAGGCATGACTCGGTCCAGGTGCACCCGGAACCAGCGTCTCCCCTTCCATCCCTCCGTCTCTCCGCTCTGCTCTTCCTGGTAGCGCCCCTGCAGGTGTTCCCAAAAAGGTGGGAAGATGATCACGTCGGCCCTCTTTCTCCTAATTCCAGTGAAACGAGGGCTGGTGATCCCCCCTCCCCGGCTGAATGTCAGTAAGCTGTGAGCAGCTCTGCACAAACATTCCAGCACTGGCCCAGAATCCCCGGTGTGGTGGGCTTGTGCCACGATCCGCCTGCGGAACCGCTCAGGGCCTGCAGCTGTGAGCCTTGGCCCCTTGGCTTCTGACTGGAAGTGTTTTCATTTTTAAACTGAGGCAGAGGAAGCATGCGGATGAGTCCGTGAAGCCTGTGTGCGGTGTTGCCAGGGCCTGGCCGAGGGCATAGAGCCACCCTGCAGCCCTGGGCCCCTGCCTGCCACCCCCAGGGCGCGCCCCTGCCTCCTTGCCCTGGGGATTTTGCCTCCTTTTCTTCTGCCTCTGAGGCCCTGTGTCTCCGGGAGGTGTGGCTGTGCTGGCGGCCGCGGGGCGTGCTGTACTGTGACATGGTGTCATTGCCAAGATCAAGGCCGTGCTTCACCCCTGTGGTCTTCCAGGAGTTTTATAGCTCCTATGTTTGGCTTGGTCCTCTTGAGCTGATTTACTGCACAGGGTGTGAGGTGGAGGCCAGCTTCGCTTGCGGGCGCTTGGGAATGCCGCTGTGCCAGCACCCCACGTCCTTTCCCCTCGGAACGGTCTCGGCACCCTCGTCTGTGTGAGTGAAGTTGTTGCTGGTCCCTCTCCTGTTGGTCTGTACATCTGTCTGTCTTCACGGCACGGCCACCCAGTCTTGAAGACTGTTGCATTGTGATAAGTTTTGAAACTGGGGAGTTAAGTCCTCCAACTTCGTTGTTTCAAGATTGCACTGACTACTACTAGGGGTCCCTTGAGATTTTGTGTGAATTTTAGGATGAACTTGTCAGTTTCACAGAGAAGCCACTGGAGCCCCAAGGTGCTGCGTGGGCCTGGGGTCCGCCGGCGGGCCGTTGTCTGCGTCCAGGAATGTGGGATGTCTTTTCAGTTGCTAGGTGTTGTTTACTTTCAGCAGTGTTTTGTCGTTTTCAGGATATAGGTTTGTGCTTCCTTTGGTAAGTTTATCCCTAAGGGCTGTGTAGACATGTGGGCTGTCTGAGTGTGCGGAACAGCAGCTCTCCATGCGCCACCCCTGCCCGGACACAGCGTCCCGCCCTCCGCCCGAGGCGGGCTCACTCCTTCCTCCGGCCTGTCTGCTTCCTTTCATTCTCTTCCCATGTCTGCCTGCCTCCAGTACGGTCTTGAACAGAAGTGGGACGAGCAGGCCGCATCTCGTTCCTGGCCTCAGGCAGGGGGCGGTGTGGGCTGTGGGTTATGGGCATGCCCCTGTCAGGTCCGGGACGCCCCCTCCTGTCCCCGGCAGCTGAGCGTCATGGTTCGTCTGCAGCCACGTAGGTGTCTTCCTCTCCCGTCACTGCAGCTGGGCCGCAGGGCGGTGGCGGGCCTCCAGCCAGAAGTTCGGGGGCAGCTACTCTGGTTGGACGTTGCTCTCAGCTGAGGGTGGGCGGTGGCAAGGGTCCACCCGAGTTTGTAGTCGGAGGAAGCGCGCCAGCCCCCGCCCCCCGTCCCTGCCGTGCGGGGTGGGGACCGTCCAGTCCCTGAGGCCGCAGCAAGCTGCTGTGCACACAGCAGTGTCCGCACTGCGCCGTGGTTCCCACTGCCTTCTGCCGGGTGAGGCAGGACTTTCTCGGAGGTTTCACCCCCCCTCAACCCCCCGCCGCCTTTGTCATCATCTTTTGATTGATTCTCAGACGTTTTCTTTGGGGCCAGCCCTGGGGGTCGGGAGGGCGGGGCTGGGCGCCTTCCTCTCTATCCCAGCCCCGCAGCTGACAGGTGGTTTCTGGACAGGAGTGGGGGCAGCACGGACAGTGAGGAGGAGGAGGAGGAGGACGAGGATGGCGATGGCCAGGCGGCTCTTGGGGGGCCCGGGCCCCCCTCTTACCCTGGCCCTGGCCCACAGCCTCCAGGTGGGTGAATGTGCAGGGTCGGGTGGGGGCGCACACCGGCCCCTGCCTGTCAGCGCTCACCGCCCGGCTCCCCAGGCCCGGGCCCTGGCTGGACTGCAACCTTTGACCCAGTGCCTAGGGGTGCCCCACCTGGCCCCCAGGACTCCAGGGAGGAGGAGCCTCACTCCAGGCCCCCGGCCCTGAGCCCAGCCAACCCTGCCGCCCATGAAGCCCGGCAGCTCAGGTGAGGCTGGGAGGTGAGGACCCGGGCCCTGGGTCCCTCAGGCTCGAGCGCCTCCGCAGCCGCACCCCGTGGGCCGTCCCGTCTCGCCTCCCAGGTCTCAGGACCCCGCGGCCCCCTCAGCACCTCAGGAAGCCTCAGACGGCAGCCATGCAGTGGGGCCCTCAGGTGAGTGCCTGCCCGCTGGCTGGCCCCCGGGTCCCTGCCTCCCGCCCCCGCTGCACACTCCCCCTTCTGCCCCTACCTCCCGAGGGCCTGCTGCCCCCTGCCTGCTGCCCTCCGCCACCCCCCACGCCCAGTGCGGAAGACAGCTCACTCCGGGCCTCTCTCCTCCCACAGCCCCCTGCCAGACCTTGGTCAGCGTGGAGGACCTCCAGGCCACCCTCAGAGGGACACGCTCCGCCCCCAGCCCCTTGGACAGGTGACCGGCTGTAGATGAGCTGTTGGGCGGCTGTGCTGGGGACGCAGAGCCCGGCCCCTGAGCTGTCCCTGCCGCGGAGCTGCTCCGCGTGGCCCCTTCAGGACCCCCGGTCTGCATCAGCTGCAAGACCTTGGGCCGCCGAAGCCTGGGGTCGTGCCTGTGCCCACACACGCCCCCAGCTCAGCCCCAGGGCCAGGAAGGCTCCCAGCGGGATTGGGGACAGGGAGCGTGCGGAAGGTGTCCCAGCCCACGTTGCCCTCCTCCAGCCTGGGGGTGGCTCCCAGGGGCCCTGGCTGTGCTCCCCTCCCTGTTCACACAAGCCAGCTGGGGGCAAGGGTGTCCCGTGGGGTGTTGGTAACCCCCTGACCCTCCCACAGTGCAACTAGAGACCCTGCTACCTCTGTCCCAGCCCCTGCGGCCTGCCAGCACCCTCAGACCACGGAGGGGGAAAAGAGCCCAGAGCCCTTAGGGCTCTCTCGGTGCCGGAGGTGAGCGCGGGGCAGCCTCACGGGGCGGCCGGCGTTGTGTGCAGAGGGCGTGACCTCCCCGTGTCCCTTCCTCCTGACAGTGCCCAGGCCCTGGAGCTGCCTCCAATGCCCAGTGGCTCTGCCCCAGGAGGGCCAGCGGCCCTGGGCTCCCAGTGAGTGGCAGGGGCCAGTGGGGGGCCGGGGCCAGGCCGGGGGCCGGGGGGCCCCTCACACGGGTTTCCCTTTTGGTTCCCAGGTAACTGCCTGTGTCCCGGGGTGGCAGCCGCACCCTCCAACCTCCTCGTGCGCCCTGCCTGGGTCGGGGGCAGGGCGGGTCCTGCGAGGCCCTGCTGCCACCCCACCGCCCCACCCTGCCATCCCCGCGCTGTGTTCTCTGCACTCCCAGGAACCGGGGGCCTGGGAGAGTGGTCCGCACCCCCACCCCCGTTTGCACTGAGAGAAGAAGCGACAGAGTTGTCTCCTAGGATCAAAATGGGGCCACAGACAGAGAGGAGGGAGGGGAGACCTATATTATATATTATATATATGTACTGAGGGGGGAGTGGGCAGAGAGCCAGGCGGCGGGCGGGGGACCTCACCGTGGCCCAGGGGCGCCTTGCTGGGCGCCCGCCGTGCTCCCTCCCTCTGTGTCCACGCCCACGCCCACACTCGGCCTGTCAGCTCAGGTCCACTCTGTGGAGGCCCGAGTGGGGCCGTGCCTTTGCCCTCACCCCTCACCCCGGACCCTGCACTTTCCCCCAGGCTGGGAGCTCCAGGGCCCTCCACCTGGCTGGCCGACTGCAGAAACGGGGTCGCAGTCTGAGGGCTCTCTGGAGACATTCCTGTGGGGCCCTGACACTCACTGAGACCCCGATGCCTCCCATGGACCCTGGGGCAGGGGTTTGGCGGGGGTCTGGCTGGGTCCCCTCTGTCCAAGGGTCAGGGGTCCAGCCCAGCTGCCAAGTGACCTTGTCCCAGCTCCCTGTCCCCAGGCTGGCGTGAGTGTGTGTGTGTCCGTGCTGAGCTTCTATTTCATATTGCAAATATAAATAAATGAAGACAGTTGAAGATGCTCACTGCTCAGACCTCGAGTTCTGGGAAGTGGGGTGGAGGAGCCCAAGCTGGCCCCTCAGGCTGGCCTCCTTCAGCCTCTGGGTGTGGCGCTGGGAGGGTCGGGGGTGGTTGTCAGACCAGGCAGAGCTCCCTGCGGGGCCGGGACTGAGCATCCCCTGCCTTGTGTGGGACCTGGTCTCAGCAAGCCATCTCCCAGGGTCCCTTTAGTCTCCGAGTCCTGAGCTATCCCTCAGCAGTAGAGCGGGGCGCTTGGAAGTGGCCTACCCGGGCAGATGGTGGTGCCCAGGAGCCCCTGCCTGCCATACAGGCACAGAGGCACGGAGCAGTGGGTGCACGCTGGTGTGCACGGGAAGCCTGCTGCGGCGACCCCAGAGCTTGGGGCAACGCGGGGAGGGTGCCCTTGTGCAGCGCGCGTTCGTGCTCGTTTGCTCAGCACACAGGTGGTGGCTGAGGGGCTCCTGAGGGAGAGGCACAGGCCAGAGCCCTGGACGGGGCTGCAGTAGGGAGGCCAGAGCACAGGAAGACCCAGGGCATGGGGGGCACATCCGCCTGTCCCTCGCTCTGGCAGGGTGGCCCTGCTGGCCGAGACGTGGGGCTGTGTCATTGGGGTGCAGCATCCTGCCCGGTCCCTCCTGGGGGCTGGGTCAGGGTGGTAGGCCAGGCCTGGGGGCAGGGCAGGGGTCTGTGGGGGAGGCGGGACCCCTGGGTCCTGGCACCTTATCTGTGGGTGCCAGGCAGGGCCATCCCAGGATGGGGGCGGCATCTCCCTGGGCCCTGTTATCAGTCCCAGAGTCCACAGGACACTGCTCGGGTTAACGTGTAACCACGCACCATCCCCTCCACCCCCAAAGCCTCTGGTGCCCACATACAGGCCACTTGGGGGGACCTCAAACCAACATGGACACCTGGCAAGAGGGGCTGCCCCAGAAGCCTTGTTCCTCAGCCCAAGTGAGCTGCTGGGTATGGGGGGGTGCTGGGCCCAGCCCCTGGGAAGCAGTCCCAGGGAGCTGGGGGGCCCTGCTCTCCTGGGAGGCTGGACGTCCTGGTCCCTGAACAGTTTACCCCACAAGGCAGTGGGGCTGGGGGTGCCCTGGGCCTGAGTCCCGCAGGGCGGGCCTGACCCCCAGAGCTGGCTGAGCTCCAGTGGCTCAGCAGCCCCCTCGTCCCCCAAAGCAGCCCCACGTGGGCAGGTGGCTGAGCCCCTTCTTTCTGGCCTGCGCTGCCTACTTCCTCCTCTGGATCCCGGAGGAGCAGCCGTCCTGGGTCAGCGCCCTGGTCAAGTGCCTGCCCGTCCTCTGCCTGCTGCTGCCCCTGCGGGCCGTGGGTCCGGGCGGGCGCCACAGCACGCTGCTGCAGGGGGCTCTTCTGTGCTCCGCCCTCGGGGACGCCTGCCTCATCTGGCCCGGGGCCTTCCTGCACGGTGAGCGAGGCCACACTGCCCTGTCTGAACCCCACGGGGATGGGCCTGGGGTGCAGGGTGCCTACCGGGAGCCAAGGGAGTTGAGGTCCAGAGCCCGGCCCTCCCGGAGTTCTTCCCGAGGGTCGGCTAGCATCGCCGCGGGAGGCTGTGGGCAGCCCTGCCGAGGGGGAGTCGCCGGCATGCGGGAGCCACATGCCTGTCCAGGCAGGGACAGGCCAGGCAGAGGCACTGGCTGGTGCAGTGGCTCGTCCGCCCCGGCCTGGGAGCCCAGTGGACAGTGCTGAGCACAGTGAGGCCCCAGGCTCCAAGGTGGTGGGGGCAGGACTCAGTGCCCCCGTCTCCTCCAGGCGTGGCTGCCTTCGCTGCAGCCCACCTGCTCTACCTCTGCGCCTTCGGCCTCACCCCCTGGCAGCCAGGCCTCCTGCTGCCCGTCGTCCTGGCCTCTGCCCCCTATCACTGCCTCCTGCTGCTCCACGTCCCGCCTGCTGAGGTCCTGCCCCTGACGGCCTACGCCCTGGTGCTGGCCACCGTGCTGTGGCGTGGCCTGGCCAGGGGTGGGGGCGCCAGCTGGGGTGCCCTGCTCTTCACGCTCTCAGATGCTGTGCTGGCCTGGAACACCTTTGCCCAGCCCCTGCCCTACGGCCGCCTGCTGGTCATGGCTGCCTACTATGCTGCCCAGCTCCTCCTCACCCTGACTGCCTTCCAGAGCCAGGGGCTCAAGACCAGCTGACCAGAGTCGGGCCAGGCAGCTGTCTGGCCTCCCAGATGGGCAGGGACGAGCTCCCTCGGGGCAGGCGCCAGGCTGGGGGCTCCTGTCCGCAGGCACCGGGTGGCACCCGCCTGCACAGGGCCCGCCTTTGCTCACACAGACCCTTGCTGGGTCCTCCCCCGCCACCCGCCGGTCCCCCTTCCCAGATGGCCTTTGGGACCCACCTGCCCCTTCCCTCTGGCCCTCAGTTGATTCTTTATTGCCTGAGTAAAGTGGACGTTGAAACAGTGACATTTCTGTTATTTGGGGAGGGGAAATAACAATAACAGCAAAACTGGATCCTTTTTTTCTTTTTTCTTTTAACAACAAAACTTACCATTTTAACCATTTTTAATGGGGCCTGTGGTGGTGCGGGAATCGGCTGTGGGCATTGCACAGCTGGGGGCGTTCACAGATCGAGGCTGGGGGAGGCTGCTAGGTGCCATAGCTTCAGGGCTGCTCTTGTAAATTACCAGGGATGGGGCTTGACAGAAATGTAGACTGACCCTTCGGGAGGTGGCAAGTCCAAAATCAACGGTGTCCCAGGCCCGCACTCCCTCCACGTCTCCGGCAGGCCATCCCCGGTGTCCCCCTCATCTCTGCCTCTGGTCTCCCCATGGGCTTCTCCCTCTGGGTCTGTCCTTCCCCAGGGAAACCAGTCACTAGATTCAGGGCCTGCCCTAAATTCAGGAAGATCTCACTTCAAGGCCCTTAATCACATTTCCAAAGACTCTAAATAACGTCATATCCACAGGTACGAGGGCTTAGGACTTGGACACGGCTCTTTGGGGGATGCAATTCAACCCTCTACACTCACAGCATCAGGAGAGGGGAGGGTTGGGGAGGTGGAGAGACTCAGAGATGCGGGGACCTAGGAGGAAGGGGCAGATAGCAGCATCGCAGAGACAGCACCACAGAAGGGGGAGCCCAGTGCGACTGTCATCCTGGTGTGGCCTCAGCAGCCCTCTCTCTGTCCCTCTCTGACCCTCAGGTTCAGCATCTGGGGGCACAAAGCAGAGCAGCTCCCCAAACCCTGCTCCGCTTCTGTATCCACGGTGTGCGTTGAGGGACTCTTACAGCAGAGAGGAGACTTACGACCATCATGTGTATTTAGGGGCTCATACCGTAGAGGAGATTTCTACACGCATCCATGGGGTGCTTTTAGGGACCCCCGAAGCTCACCCATCTTCAGGCCAGGGTCCCTGCTCACCAGTGGAAGGCCTCAGGCCAGAGGTGCGCATACTGTGTGTGACCTGGTCGGGGGTGGGCTTTCCGGATGGGGTGCCGTGTTCTTCCCAATTTCATGCTGTCTTGGCCTGGGATGACTTCGCCCAGCCCCTGCCCCACACCCACCTGGTGGGTGCCCTGCTGTGCTGCCCAGGCCCTCTGCTCTGTCAGCCATGGAGGGCGGGAGGCGCAGGGCAGAGCAACCCTCTCTGCTCCTCCTGGGCCCCCAAGGAGGACCTTCTATGCCAATGAAAACTGCCACAAGTGCTAAGGAGTGACATTTCCGGCCTCCCATCTATCTGAAGACCACCTTCTGTTTTTTAAATTGCTACATTATGGGTGTGTAACACTGTGTAAGCATGAGGTGTGCAGCCTGTTGATTCAATGCAATACCACCACCGCCTAGTCAGCTCACACCTACATCCTGTCACATAATCACCATTTCTACATTGTGATGGGATCAGTTAAGAGCTATTCTGTTAGCAACTTTGAAGTTTATTGTTGACTATAATTGCTACCCTGCGGCCAAGTTCTGCTTGAAGGCATATTATATATCCAATTCCTTAAAAAAGTGTTACAGTCCCAGCCTTATTAGATACTCTTCACACGCCAGCCAACTGCCTCTTCAAAGTGTGAATGTCAAAGAGTTCACACACCTCAACAGCCAAAAAACAAGTAACCTGATGAAAATATGAGCAGAGGATCTGAATAGACATTTCTCTGAAGAAGAAATACGGATGGCCAACAGGCACATGAAAAAATGCTCCACATCACTAATCATCAGGGAAATGCAAATGGAAACCACGATGAGATGTCACCTCACCCGTTAGGATGGCCACCATCCAAACAAGAAACAACGAATGCTGGCGAGGATGCGGAGAAAGGGGAGCCTCCCCCACTGCTGGGGGGACTGCAAATTGGTGCAACCTCTGTGGAAAACAGTATGGAGGTTCCTCAGAAACTAAAAATAGAAATACCATTTGACCTAGGAATTCCACTCCTAGGAATTTACCCAAAGAAAACAAAATCCCTGATTCGAAAAGATATGTGCCCCCCTGTGTTTATCACCGTACTATTTACAATAACTGAGAGACAGAAGCAACCTAAGTGTCCATCAGTAGATGAATGGATAAAGAAGATGTGGTACATATACACAATGGGATATTATTCAGCCATAAAAAAAATCCTGCAACAACATGGATGGAGCTAGAGGGTGTTATGTTCAGTGAAATAAACCAGGTGGAGAAAGACAAGTACCATATGATTTCACTCATTTATGGAGCATAAACACAAAACAGAAGGAACAAAATAGAAGTGACTAGTGGTCACCAAAGGGTAGGGATTGGGGTGGGTGGGTGGGGAGGGGGATCAAGGGGCACAGTAATTCTCAGTCATAATGTAAGTTGGTCACAGGGATGGTAGTACAGCTTGGAGAATATAGCCAATGATATTGCAACATCTTCCTATGCTGACAGATGGTAATGCGCTAGTGGAGTGAGAATTAATAATGTGTGTAACTGTTGAATCACTGTGTTGTACATTTGAAACCAATATAAAGTTGTATATCAGTGATACGTCAACACAAAAAGTAAAGTGTGCACGTCTGTGGCTTCTGGTATATTCACCAAGTCATGCAGCTATTACACAATCAGTCTTAGAACATTCTCACCAACCCCCAAAAGAGACCCTTTTAGCTCTCACCTCCGCAATCACCCGTCCCCTCCAGCCATAATTCATCCTTAAAGGTTACTATTATCAGTCATTGGGGTTATTTTCAATGCTTCACGATGAAAAACCATTCCCTCTATCCCAGCGTGTGGGTCCCCCCACCCCGGCTGGGGCCCTACAGTTATTTCACTCCACTGGACACTCTCCGCCTGGAGGTGGTGTTGCTGCCTGCAGGATAAGGGCTCAGTCTACAAGGTGCCCCCCACCCACTTCTGCACCCGTCCCAAGCCTGCGGGGGTCATCTGTGCTTCTGACTCACTGACTATAGGTCAGAGGTCACCATGACCCTCTCTTTGTGTTCGGCTAGTTTGCTAGAGCGGCCCGCAGAGCTTAGAGGGGCGTTTTACCCATAGATCCCTGGTTTGTCACAAAGGGGTGTAACTCAGGACAGCTGGATGACGGCGGTGCAGAGCCCAGGGGCTGGGAGAGGGCGCGGGGCTGCCCTGCCCGCATCTCCGCGTGCCCACCACCCTGGCAGCCGATTATGCGTGGAGATTAGTCTGAGGTCCCACCCCCTGACGGTTAGTTCAAGGTCACCCTCTCCAGTCCCATGTGCACACGGCCCACTGGCACCCCCAAAATCCTTGCAGGAGCCCCCCAGCTGCCCAGCTCTCCCCTGCCCTTGCCTCGGCATGTGTGGCCCTCTGCCTGTGAGCGTCCCAAAGCCGTTCTCGTTCTTCACTTGACCAAATCCTACCCTTGAATTAAGGGTCAGCTCTGGTGTCGCCTCCTCCTAAGCGACGAGCCCCTGCGAGGAGCTCACTCCGTGCCCTGTGCCCCCCCCCCTGTTATGGCACAGGTCCCCTCGTTCCGCAGCTGCCGCCCCGGCCGGGGCCCCTGAACCTGGAACTTGTACGAATTCTCAGGTTGAACAGGACACAGTGAGGAGCTCTGGACATCCCTGGCGATTCCACAGGTGATAAATGACCCTCCCTAGGGATGACCCCACAGAAAAGCAAATGAAAGCTCATTGCATTTGTGTCCTGGGGCTGCCATAACCAAGTGCAGTGGGAAGCCACAGAAACACTGTCTCACAGTCTGAGGCCAGAGGGCCCAGATCAGGGGGTCGGTAGGGCCGTGCTCCCTCTGGGGGCTCCAGGGAAGGAGCCTCCCCTACGTTCTCTGGCCTCCGTCCAGTAGTTGCTGGAGGTCTTTGGCTTCCCTTGACGCACAGACCCCTCACTCCGACCTCCGCCTGCAGCTCCTTGTGAGTGTCGTCCAGACGCCCCTCCCCTTACGAGGACACCAGTCACTGGCGTCTGCGCTCCTCCTTCCCAGAGTGACCTCGCCAGTAACTCGGTTACATTGGCAAAGACCCTACTTCCAAATATGGTCACGTAGGATATGGACGCACCTTTTTGGGAAACACGACTCAACTCACAGCAGTCTTAGCATTGAGGATCAGTCAGACATTCCGGACCTCAGAGTCAGGGTGCCCCGAGGACATTGCTGCCTTTTCTCTGGGGCAGAGCCGGCGTCACGAGTGGCCTCATCCCACCGTGGGCACACTGCCCATCTGTCCCAACAAGGCCCCCAGGGCTCTGCTGGAGAGACGGGGTGCTCCCTTCCTGTCCTTATTCACCACCTCCTGGGGTCACCCCAAAGCTGGAAGTGGTCTTGACTGATCGTCCTGACTCCTGCGACCTCTGCCCAGACCCGGGCCCCGTCACCATCACCATCACCTCCTGCTTCAGCACCTGCAGAGGTGATGGGGTTGTTCTGCACTCTCCTGACCCTGGGGCAGTGGTGGGAGGCCTTTGGGTTCCAGGTGGGCGGGCAGTGGAGCTCCCTGGACAGGTCGTCCTGTGTCCGTGTGGGGTTCCAGCTGGCTCAGCCACCCAGCCACCATCACCACCATCTGGGACGGAATGAGGGACCCGTCTGCTGCCGTGACCTGCCACACGGAGAGCGCAGGTGAGCGGAGCCCCGGGGGACAGGGACCCGGATTGAACAGTTAGCCAAGCCCTGTTATCAACACATGGTTGTTAGAGAAGGAGAAAGTGGAACTGGGCCCCAGCTTCCTCCTCCGCAGGGTGGGGGACGGTGTCAAAATGCCGAGGTGCCCCACACAGTTCCCTGTCCTCCCCATTTTGTTCCGCATGCTTCACAAATGGGGACTGATGTCACCAAAAGTGGTGAGAAAAGGCCAACACGTATTAAATGACTGCTATGTGCAAATATGATGGGGTGGCTGCCTGCACCCAACATGGCCCCAGTGACCCACACAGCCTGGTTTTCCCGTTTTGTGTGGCCTCTCCCACACTGCCAAGAAGGGCCAGTGTGATGAGGAGGACAGGCCAGCAGCCATGGTGTGTGTCTCCCAGAACCATGCTGTGGGGATGCTCAAGGGGCGCCTTGGCGAGATCTGAGTGGCGAGGAACTGAGGCCTCCTGCCAACAGCCATGCAAGCCCCTCCCGATGGGTCCTCCAGCCTCGGTCCAGCCCTCAGATGAACGCAGCCCCAGCCAGCAGCTTAACTGGAGCCTCTGGAGAAGCCCTGAGCCAGAACCGCTGAATTCCTAGCACACAGAACCTGAGATAGCGTGAGTGTTCATTGCTGCTTATGCCACTACGTTGGGGGACTTTGTTACACAGCAGTAGATGACTCATACTTGTGAACTCCATCGTGTAGCTCACTGCAGCTCCTGGAGGTAGATGACACTTATTTTATTTTGGCCGAGCCCTGCATAACACTGCATAACCTTCTAGCAGGGGCACATGAGCACAGCCGAATTATTTCCTCATGGATCTGGAAAAGGCTTAATACTTCCTCAGCCCAGCAGTGTTCGCCATGTTCTGGGATCCGTAGTACCAGTTAACCCCAGGGATGTGCTCACTTCTTTCTGAGCTCCACTGAGATGAATGGCAGGCAATCCTTGTTTTCAAACAGGGGATCCTGTGATATCTATGGCTGCGGAACTAGCCAGAAGCTGTGGATATGAGGCAGACAGTATTTTTAATTCCATTTCAAATACAAGGACACAGTGAAACAGAGAGGCTGGCGACACTCAAGATCACACAGGTGAATAATGCTAAGAACACAAATGCAGGCGTATGACCAGCACCCTCACTCTTTACCTTCCTACTACATGTGGAATGAACGCAGCCGTGCGTGCAGATCGTCAGGACATCAGCGAAAATACCCTGAGAGGCCCTCCGGACCCCGGAGAAACCAAGAATAAACATGGCTCGGGATTTATCAAGCGTTGTAAAAGGGCTAGACCTAGTTCTAGGGCTTTAAGCATGAAGTCATTTATTCCTTGCAGCATAGTTATGAGGGGTTGCATCCTTTTTTTTTTTTATAGATGAGGAATTTGAGTTAAGGAGAATTGAAGCCAGTTGTCCCAGGTCACAGGCAGACAGTGACAAGGTGAACATGCGAACAGAGACAGAGCAGTCCCCAAGGGCTGAGGTGACGTCTGCCCCGGTGTGGTGCCTCTCTGGACTGAATGCTAATGGAGGGGTGGAGATGAGGTCGCTGGGGTCGGAGGGAAGGTGCACCTGGCTGGGGAGACTGCACATGCAAAGGCCAGGAGGCAGGGCTGAGCTGGGCTCCTTTATTCAGAGATGCGAGGGCTCGTGGGGGGCAGGGAGTGGTTGAAGGGCCAGCCTGGGTCCTGAGGCAGAAGGGCCGGGAGACCCCACCTGCCCTAGGTGTGCAGGGGTCCCTTTGCGAGATGGCACAGTGACCCCCAGAGCTCCCTCCTGCTCTGACCACCTGGGGCCTGTGGCGGGCACCCTGGCATTTTTGGGGAATGATGAGAGGCGAGGTGGGGGCTGGAAGGGAGACCCCGGCTGAGGCTGGGGCAGGAGTGCCAGGAGGGTGGCCCCAGCGGAGGGTGCGGCAGAGCTCTGGCGCAGGCAGCCCCCACTTCCTCCTCCTCCCTCCCTGCCCAGCCTGGAGCCTCACCCCATTGGCCTGGGAAAGGGAAAATTCTTGCGTTTAAAGTCCAGCAGGTGGAAGGTCTGGGGCTGGGACACCTGGGCCTTTGGCCGTGTCTGCAGACATGACCGGGACTGGAGGGGGCTTCAGGGCCTGGGGGAGCCTGGTGCTGCTGGTGAGTGGTCCCAGGCCTGGGGAGGGGACGTGGGGAGGCGGACCAGGGACCCTGACTTGGGTCCTGAAGGACCAGCACCTGCTGTGAGAGTGACTCCATTTCTGGGGAGACTCGGGTGTGCCTACAGAGACCCAGCACTCCAGGCCTCCAGCCCTCCCCCGGCAGACCAGGAGGCCCGCCCCATGCCCCCACCCTTAGCGTCTGGCTCCTCGCCGAGCCTCAGTTTCTCCCTGTTCCCACTCTGCTGGCTACTGCCCTGTCCCCAGCCTTCCAACGCCATATTTTTCAGGAAGTGAAACCGTAACGTTTATCTCCCAGGCTTATCTGTGGAGCCGGCCCCAGCTCCTGGGTGCCTGGAGCCCTGCCCCTGCCACACTCCCCCAACAAAACACGCACCCAGAAAAGACAGATGGATGTGGGGGCGACCTTTGTCAGAGCCTAGCCTGGGGGAAAACAGTGCTCCAGGGCCCTTGACCCGGGTCCCAGTGACTCACAGTGGGAGTGGAGGCCCTGGGGGGCCTGTCCAGCCCTTCTGGCCCCACCAGCAGCCCTGGGTCATGGCGGGTGAAGCTCAGAGTCTGACCCCCCCGGCCTCTCCGCAGAGCCTGTGCAGCTGGACAGGGGCCCACACAGCTGGTGAGTGACCCCTGCTGAGCTCACAGCCCACACAGGGGTCGTATTTCAACCACCTTTTGGGGGGTCTCTGTGGCCAGCATTTAGGGGACTGGTCCTTTCTGGACTCAGGGTAAGAGATGGGGGTCCTGGAAGGGACAGCACGGATCCACCGCCTGCTCACTCCAGGCCCTCCTTGCCATTCTCAGCCCCCAACCCCGTCAGGAACCTGAGCGTGGAGGCTCAGACCACCAGCTCCATCAGCCTGCGGTGGGAGGAGCCCGCCGGCCCTGACCCCCAGGGCTACACCTACTGGGTCCAGTGCAGTGGGGATGGAAATGACACCCAGACCCAGAGCACAGCAAACACCAGTGCGCGAGTGGGGGGGCTCAGCCCCGGGTCCGTGTATGAGCTTTCCGTGTGGGCGCAGCGGGATGGAGTCCCCAGCTCACCGGAGACACTCAGCGCCCCCACAGGTGAGAGGCCGCTGCCATCCCTCCCTCTCTGTCTCTCTCTTTTTCAAGAGTTGATTCAGGCTGGCGGAGAGCCAGAGGAACCTGCCAGATTTCCCCGCCCTCTGTCTCCTTGAGTCATGTGCAGCAGGAGGGGCAGGGACATCCATGAGCTTATGAGTTGGGACCAGCCTAGAACCTCTTAGAGCCCTTGTTTGCTTTTCAGTTCTGGGTACATGTAAGAACTCACTGACAGCCATGATCACTGTGGTGCCACTGTTGTCCCAGATTCACATGGAGAAGGTGTGAGGCAGGTGTGAGGCCTCGGGCCCATCTGTAAGGGCCGTGACTGTCCGCCACGCCTCCATGCCCAGCCTCTTAGCTGCAGGGGTCGCTCTGGCTTCACCCCAGCCCGTGGGCCTGTGAAGTCCAAAGCCCCCCAGCCGGACCAGTGTGTGCACCCTGGCCCCTCTAGACAGCAGGGATTGTAGGGTTCTACCTGGCCTCACATGCCACCTTAAGACCCCAATAGCAGGAGGTGTCTGTCCTCGGCGACCATGGCTGGTCGGGGGGCAAAGAGGCTGCCTCAGCCCTGGGGGGATCAGGAACCATGAGATGTGCCCACTCTGACCCCCCGGCTCTCCTACTCCCCAGTTGTGTCAGTACTGAGGATGGGAGCTCAGACCATCAGCCCAGCACCCTGACGTGGACAGCCCCGCTCTAGGCTCCACTGCCCAGCATGGTAGCCGCTAGTCACGTGTGGCTACTTCAAGTCAAGTCAACTAAAATGGCAAACTCACCTCCATATTTCGTGGGCTCTGAGCACTGTTCAGGGGCTCCCAGTACCCCTGCAGTGTCCCACTGGGTTAGTGCTGCCACGTTGGCCACTGGGAGAGCGTTTTCGTCGTCACAGAGACACTGCTGGGAAGGGCTGGTCTCCGCCGTGGCCCCCAGTGTGGTCCGCGAGAGGGGACGGCAGCATCTCCCAAGGGCTGATGGGTAAAGGCAGGGTCTCCTTCTCACCTACACCTGCTGCGTCAGCACCTGCATTTAACAGGACGCTGGTGTCCCGTGTGCACACCGCACTTTGAGAGGCACTGGTCTAGACCCTGTCGACGTGTCCTGGGACTGGTAGCTGAGGGGGATGGGGAACGTGGGGGCCTGTGATGCTCAGTGGCTGTCCCCCGATGTGCTCCCCTGCTGACACCTGTCCCCTACTTTCTCAGCACCCAACCCCGTCAGGAACCTGAGCGTGGAGGCTCAGACCACCAGCTCCATCAGTCTGCGGTGGGAGGAGCCCGCCGGCCCTGACCCCCAGGGCTACACCTACTGGGTCCAGTGCAGTGGGGACGGAAACGACACTCAGACCCAGAGCACAGCAAACACCAGTGTGCGAGTGGGGGGGCTCAGCCCCAGGTCCATGTATGAGCTTTCCGTGTGGGCGCAGCGGGATGGAGTCCCCAGCTCCCCGGAGACGCTCAGCGCCCCCACAGGTGAGAGGCCGCTGCCATCCCTCCCTCTCTGTCTCTCTCTTTTTCAAGAGTTGATTTGGGCTGAGAGCCAGAGGAACCTGCCAGAGGAATTTCCCCGCCCTCTGTCTCCTTGAGTCACGGGCAGCAGGAGGGGCAGGGACATCCATGGGCTTATGAGTTGGGACCATCCTAGGACCTCCTAGAGCCCTTGTTTGCTTTTCAGTTCCGGGTACATGTAAGAACTCACTGACAGCCATGATCACTGTGGTGCCACTGTTGTCCCGGATTCACATGGAGAAGGTTTGAGGCAGGTGTGAGGCCTCGGGCCCATCTGTAAGGGCCGTGACTGTCTGCCACGCCTTCATGTCCAGCCTCTTAGCTGCAGGGGTCGCTCTGGCTTCACCCCAGCCCGTGGGCCTGTGAAGTCCAAAGCCCCCCAGCCGGACCAGTGTGTGCACCCTGGCCCCTCTAGACAGCAGGGACTGTAGTGTTCTACCTGGCCTCACATGCCACCTTAAGAACCCAATAGCAGGAGGTGTCTGTCCTCGGCGACCATGGCTGGTCGGGGGGCAAAGAGGCTGCCTCAGCCCTGGGGGGATCAGGAACCATGAGATGTGTTCACTCTGACCCCCCGGCTCTCCTACTCCCCAGTTGTGTCAGTACTGAGGATGGGAGCTCAGACCATCAGCCCAGCACTCCACTGCCCAGCATGGTAGCTGCTAGTCACGTGTGGCTATTTCAAGTCGACTAAAATGGCAAACTCACCTCCACATTTTGTGGGCACAGAGCGCTGTTCAGGGGCTCCCAGTACCCCCGCAGTGTCCCACTGGGCTAGTGCTGCCATGTTGGCCACTGGCAGAGCATTTCCGTCGTCACAGAGACGCTGCTGGGAAGGGCTGGTCTCCGCCGTGGCCCCTCAGTGTGGTCCGCGGGTGGGGATGGCAGCATCTCCCGAGGGCTGATGGGTAAAGGCAGGGTCTCCTTCTCACCCACACCTGCTGCGTCAGGACCTGCATTTGAACAGGACGCCAGTGTCCCGTGTGCACACTGCATTTTGAGAGGCACTGGTCTAGACCCTGTCGACGTGTCCTGGGACTGGTAGCTGAGGGGGATGGGGAACGTGGGGGCCTTGATGCTCAGTGGCTCTCCCCTGATGTGCTCCCCTGCTGACACCTGTCCCCTACTTTCTCAGCCCCCAACCCTGTCAGGAACCTGAGCGTGGAGGATCAGACCACCAGCTCCATCAGTCTGCGGTGGGAGGAGCCCGCTGGCCCTGACCCCCAGGGCTACACCTACTGGGTCCAGTGCAGTGGGGACGGAAACGACACCCAGACCCAGAGCACAGCAAACACCAGTGTGCGAGTGGGGGGGCTCAGCCCCGGGTCCGTGTATGAGCTTTCCGTGTGGGCGCAGCGGGATGGAGTCCCCAGCTCCCCGGAGACGCTCAGCGCCCCCACAGGTGAGAGGCCGCTGCCATCCCTCCCCGCCCTCCCTGCTTCCCTTCCTTCCCTCTTTCCTTTCTGTGTTTTCCTCTCTCTTTCATTCTCTCTCTCTCTTTCAGTCCTTCTTTCTATCTCTGGCTCTTTCTTTTTCTTTTATTTTCTTTTCCGAGGGGTGATAGGTGGTGGAGGACGACCAACAGAGCAATGTTGGCAGACCGTCTGGCGCACTGTGTCCGTGAGTCACGGGCAGCAGGAGATGAGCGAGGAACATCCTCGGAGTTCTGAGCTGTGATCGGAGTCCTGGACTCCCTGGGACACAGACCCAATACCAGGAGGTGTCTGTCCTCGGCGGCCATGCCTGGTCGGGGGGCAAAGAGTCTGCCTCAGCCCTGGGGGGATCAGGAACCATGAGATGTGCTCACTCTGACCCCCCGGCTCTCCTACTCCCCAGTTGTGTCAGTACTGAGGATGGGAGCTCAGACCATCAGCCCAGCACCCTGACGTGGACAGCCCCGCTCTAGGCTCCACTGCCCAGCATGGTAGCCGCTAGTCACGTGTGGCTACTTCAAGTCAAGTCGACTAAAATGGCAAACTCACCTCCACATTTTGTGGGCACAGAGCGCTGTTCAGGGGCTCCCAGCACCCCTGCAGTGTCCCACTGGGCTAGTGCTGCCATGTTGGCCACTGGCAGAGCATTTTCATCGTCACAGAGACGCTGCTGGGAAGGGCTGGTCTCCGCTGTGGCCCCTCAGTGTGGTCCGCGGGAGGGGACGGCAGCATCTCCCGAGGGCTGATGGGTAATGGCAGGGTCTCCTTCTCACCCACACCTGCTGCGTCAGGACCTGCATTTGAACAGGACGCCGGTGTCCCGTGTGCACACCGCATTTTGAGAGGCACTGGTCTAGACCCTGTCGACGTGTCCTGGGACTGGTAGCTGAGGGGGATGGGGAACGTGGGGGCCTGTGATGCTCAGTGGCTGTCCCCCGATGTGCTCCCCTGCTGACACCTGTCCCCTACTTTCTCAGCCCCCAACCCCGTCAGGAACCTGAGTGTGGAGGATCAGACCACCAGCTCCATCAGTCTGCGGTGGGAGGAGCCCGCCGGCCCTGACCCCCAGGGCTACACCTACTGGGTCCAGTGCAGTGGGGACGGAAACGACACCCAGACCCAGAGCACAGCAAACACCAGTGTGCGAGTGGGGCGGCTCAGCCCCGGGTCCATGTATGAGCTTTCCGTGTGGGCGCAGCGGGACGGAGTCCCCAGCTCCCCGGAGATACTCAGCGCCCCCACAGGTGAGAGGCCCCCCCCGTTCCCCACCCCCCTGCTTCCCTTCCTTCCCTCTTTCCTTCTTCCTTTCTGTCTTCCTTCTTCCCTCCTACTGACCTTCCTCCGTCCCTCCTTCATTTTTCCTCTTTGTCTATTCTTCTCTTTGTCTTTCTATCTCTTTATCCAACCCAATAAGAAACCTGTCTTTGAAAAATCAGAGCAGCAGGCCCTTCAGCCTGAGCTGGGAAGTGTCCTGGGACGCTGACCTTGGGGAGTGCGCTGATGTCCACTGGCCTGCAGACGGATGCAAAATTGAAACCAAAGGCTCACCCAACTCTCCTTTCACAGTGGAGGGACTTGACCTTGTACAGATTCTGTGAGGGCAGAAAAGAGCGAGGTAACTGGCTCTGCGCAGAACTCAGCTAGTGTGCCCGTGGGAAGGCACGAGGTCTGCTCTGTTCAGGTGAGGGGTCCAGAGCCAGGAAGAATGGCAGCTCCTCTGGCCCCAGGCTCCTGCCATCACATCTGTGGCCTCACTGAGCCAGACCCACCCCACCGAGTCCACAGGACAGATATTTCTATACCCAGGGACCTTCCAGAAATTGGCCACCGAGTGTAGGGCTGCAGGAGCCCCGGTCTCTCTGGGTGCCATCGCTAGGAGTGCCTCTGAGTAGGCTGGACCAGTGATGTGGAAAGCCCATCTCTCTGTCCCCTCTGCTAGTCCCCAACGCAGTGACAAGCCTCAGTCTCCAGGAACAGACCAACAGCTCTATTACCTTGAGCTGGACAGCGCCCCCGGGCCCCCAGCATCCTCCCTACACCTACGGGGTCTCATGGGTCAAGGAAGGAAGCCTTGCTGCCAGGACCCACAGCAGCCCAGACGCTGGGGTCACCCTGGAGGGGCTGGAAGCTGGGAGCCTGTACACCTTCACTGTCTGGGCAGAGAGGAATGGGGTCCGAAGCGACAACAGCACGCTCACGGAGGCCACAGGTCAGACGCGGTCCTGTTCCACAGCAGGTCCCACTGGGAGGGGAGAGCGGGGGTCTGGGAGTTTCTGTCCAATGGGCTCTCTATCCAGTCTGAGTGGACCTTGAACTTGTCAGTCTGCATTCTAAGGGGAGTCTGTCCTCAGCAACCTGGGTTTTCCAATAATGAGGTCTGTCTCTGGGGACAAAGAGGGCCCAGCACCACATCTCAGGAGCCCATCAAGTCACTGGCTAGACAGAAGGTCTCAACTGAAAGAGGCCCACCTCTCAGCCTGCACATGGAGGGTCCGGTGCACGAGAGGGGCTGGGATCAGCCCAGGGGCCAGGTTACCTGCTGACGGACAGAACCTGGAACCCCTTAGTCCCCGGCCATTTGGGCTAAGAAGACCGAGTCGGCTCCATCTAGAAAGCTGACACGTCCAGAAGGGACAAAGGACCGTCTCTGGGCTTCTCATGGAAGATGCCACACAGACCACACATGAGTGGGGGGCCCAGGGCTGCCGCCTCTGGACAGAGGGCGCCGCTGTGATCCCAGTGCCCTCCAGGCCTCTCTCTGTGGCTCACACTCCTTGGGAAGTGGCCCGTCCAATGACAGGGCATCTCAACCCAGCTGCAAGGGGGAGGTGAGGGGGCTCAGCAGAAGGGTCCCCGGGAATATGCCAACCAGAGCCCTTGTCCTCGTTTCTCAGCTCCCAACAAGGTCACACACCTGCAGAACGGAACTCGGAGCACCAGCTCTGTCATGCTGCACTGGAAGGCCCCCGAGGACCCCCACTATCTGCTCTACACCTACTGGGTCCAGTGGGCTGGTGGGGGACACCCCCAGGGGGAGCGAGTCACCCAAGGGCATCAGGCCAACTGGACCAGCAGGACAAATGAGACGTGGTACGAGGTGGAGGCCCTGGAACCTGGGACCCTGTACAACTTCAGTGTGTGGGCTGAGAGGAACCATGTAGCCAGCTCCCCACAGGGCCTCCATGCTTCCACAGGTGAGACGGGCCCCCCTTGCCTGGTGGGGGCATAGATCAGACCTGGGGTAGAGGGAGGCGAGTGGCAAGCCCACCAGGCCGTGGGTCCCTGTCATGGCTTCAGCTGCCGCCACTGAGTCCGAGGGCTCGTGAGAGCTGTGGTTTGAGGAGACCTGCTCTGCTGGTGAGGGCAGGGAAAGATGGAGGCAGAGGCATTTCGGTTTGGGGAGGGAAAGAGTGGGCTGGGTGCCGGGGGGTTAGCAGGCCTGGTGGGGGGCAGGGAGTGGTGGGAAGCCACCCTGTATGGCCCCTCCTGACTCCTGTCCCCTCTGCCCAGACCCGGACCCCGTCACCATCACCTCCTGCTTCAGCACCTCCGGGGGCTACGGGCTCGTCCTGAACTGGTCCTGCCCCCGGGGGGGCCGTGAGGCCTTTGAGTTCCAGGTGGGCGCGCAGTGGGGCTCCCTGGACAGGTCGTCCTGTGGGAGGGACGTGTCCGTGTGGGGTCTCCAGCCGGCTCGGTCCTACCCAGCCACTGTCACCACTGTCTGGGATGGAATGAGGGCCCCGTCTGCTGCTGTGACCTGCCACACGGAGAGCGCAGGTGAGAAGAGCCCCCGGGGACAGGGAGCTGTGATGGTCTGTCTAGATCCATCAGGCTGCTGTGAGGTGGGGGGTCTCCCCTCCCCAAGGGGTCCCGCTTGTTTGTTGGCATTGTATCCCCTGCATCCGTTAAAGCAGTTTCATTGAGATATAATTCATGTAACGGCCAACCACCCATTTAAGTTGGACAGCATCCCTGGCCTCCCTGACCAGGTGCCATGGCACCCCCACCCCAGTGTGACTCCAGACACTGTCCAGTGTCTCCTGGGGAGCTGTTAGCGTGGGTCGAGGCGGGGGCAGGGGCGGGGAGGCAGGCTCCCCCCAGTGCCTGTCCTTTCCCTCTGGGACCTGGCGTTTGCCCTTCTGGGCCTCTGCTGCTGTCTGGGTGAGGGGGGCGGCGGCCACCGGGAGGTGAGGCCCGGGCTCCGGTGGCTCCCACACCTCCCCCGCAGGCGTGGTTGCCGGGGCTGTCGTCAGCGCCTTCCTGCTCCTTGTCCTGCTGGGCCTGCTGATCCTCTTCCTGAGGAAGAGGTGAGACCCCACACATGCTGGTGGACCGCCTGGAGGCGAGGCAGAGGCGGATGAGGACTCCTGGTTGCAGCCTGACCCCCAGCCCCTCCTCCCATGTCCTGTTCCCAGGCTGCGGAGAAGCAGGAAGGAAGCCCCACCCACAGGCCTGCTGTTCAGGTGAGCAGGTTGGGGAGCACCCTGCACAATCGCTGTCAGGTCTGACCCACGGCTGCTGGCCGGCCGCTGGGTGGGCCAGAGGGCAGGACCCCACCCACACAGTGCCCTCTGAGATGGGGGCCCCCAAAGCGGCTGGGGCTGGTCCCCGCTTCAGTCTGGGGCTTCATACATCTGACCCAGGATTCACCCAGCACCTCTTACTCGTCAGGAACTGTTAGAGGTGCTGAGGAGGCAGTGAATTAAAGATTCCCACCCTCACGGAGCTTACGTTCTAGCACCTGAAGACATTCATGCACAAGATAATAAAGAATGTGATACTTACTTGGGCTGGGTGCACCAATAAAGCAGGATAGAAAGAGTAGAAGGTTATTAAAGATGTGTTGTTAAGATTTGGGGAAATAGACAGGGCGTCCAGAGAAAACTTTACTCGGAAGATGACTAAGAGGAAGTCATTTGAGCAAAGGCTGCAGCAGGTGAGGGGAGAGGCCATGGGCACATCTGGGGTAGAGGCACTCCAGGCAGGGGGACCCGCACGTGCAAGGGCCCTGAGCAGCGGCACACCTGGAATGTGCACAGCACATCGGGCATCGCTGAGGCAGAGCAGAGGGGACGGAGGGGATGGTAGCAGGGAATGCCGTCGGGGGGTGTGAGGCGGGAGCTCATCAGGTAGGGCCTGGTAGGGGAAGTCAGGGCTTTCTGTTTCGGGAAGTTCCCAATAGACCAGCGACACAATCCAGCCTATTCAAGAGGCAAACGCAAGAGGGGGCAGGCGGGAGAGTCAGCGATGACGCTTTGGACAAGACACGGCCAACAGATCTGGTGGAAGTATGGACATGCACTGAGGGCCGGAGGGTCCCCAAGAGGACCCCCAGGAGCACGAGTGCCGGGGAGCCTGGGCCCCCCGCGGCTTGAGAGGGGATGCCTGTGGGGGCAGGTCCAGGGGAAAGCGCCAGGAACTCAGCCGTGGGCGTGCTGTGTTTGAGATGCTCATGGAACAGCCCAGTGGAGATGTTTCCGAACGGGCAGGTGGAGGGACAGCCCAGTGGTTCGAGAGACATGTGCAGACATCTTCATTCCTCCGGGTCCCCTTTAAACTGGGTTAGTAATCACCAAATGTCTGTGTTAGAAGGATCCCCAGGGACTGACAGAGACGAGGTGGGACAGGGAGAGGAGGGCAGCCGGGAGACCGGCTGTGATGTCCTGGGCACAAAAGGAGGTGTAAACTGAGGCAGAGGCCACCAGAAGCAGATGCATGAGGAGAAACAAACAGGTGTGCAGGCAGGTGATGTCCCAGTTTCTTCTTTGCTATGGACACTGTCCTGGCCAGCATCCCACCCCTTGTAGAACTGGCCTCTCCCCACACTACCCCATG
The DNA here is from genome assembly GCF_040802235.1 of Manis javanica. Classification (NCBI taxonomy): domain Eukaryota; kingdom Metazoa; phylum Chordata; class Mammalia; order Pholidota; family Manidae; genus Manis; species Manis javanica. The sequence goes on from NC_133172.1 coordinate 2,756,991, forward strand.
TCTACAACACACCACCAAAGTCACTGGATTCCAAGCCTGGCCCTGTCTTATGTAGAGCCTTCTGCCACCCACAGCCTCGGTACGTGTGGATGTCCTCGTGACAACCCGCCAGGACTTCCAGGTGGAGGTTCCCAGAGGCTGGTGGGCAATAGACCAGAGGCTCAGGAGAGCAGGGAGTAGGAGCTGGCAGTGGGGGTTCAGGAACAGAGATGCCCAGATAGAACCTGCAGCTGTGGGAGGGGACAAACCCCATAAGTATGTGTCCACTGAGAAACCTGAGGACAGGCTCTCAGGAACACCCACCTTGTAGGGTGGACAGGGGAAGAGGGGCTCGCCAGGGAGATGCGGAGCAGAAGCCAGCACGGTGGTGCCGGCCCACAGCCGAGAGGACGGGTCCAGGAAATGAGTGGAGCTCGATTCGGCTGAGCAGTCACGCCAAGCAGGGACAGAGGGGTGGCCTTGGGGACTGGAGATAAGGAGGCAAATCGAGTTAAGGGGACTTCGGAGAAAGATGTCCCCCAGAGTAGTGGGGTGGACACCAGGCCTTGGCGAAGTGGGGAAAGGAAGCGGAGAATAGTGAGTCATATGAGAAGGTGGAATGAGGATGGGGAGCTGGATTAGGTTTGACTGTCGTTCAGGTATGATACGGCCAACAGATCAGGAGATGCCCACCATGGAAAAGAAGGCTGACTCACTCAGGGAGTACAGAGCACCCCGTGCACACCTGTCGGGGGCAGCACTGGGGCGGGGAGGTGGAGGGAGGTGGGCAGACGTGGTTTTTGTGGGAACCATCCGTGGACCTGTGGGTTGCTTCCACTTTTTGGCTGTTGTGAATAATGCTGTTACAAACCCAAGTGTGCAAATCACCCCTTGGGACCCTGCTTTCAATTCTCTGGGTACATACCCAGGAGTGGGATTGATGCACTCCCATGTCAGGGTATTTACCTGAAGGGAATGAAATCACTACGCTGAGGAGGAATGCACACCCCTGTGTTCACTGTGGCATTGCTCACAATGGCCAAGATGTGGAAACCACCTAAGTGTCCACCAGTGGGTGGACAGATAAAGAAAATGGGGCACATACACAATGGAATATTATTCAGCCTTAAAAAGGAAGGAAATCTGCCTTTTGCGACCACATGGACCTGGAGGGCATTATGCTCAGTGAAATAAGTCCGACAGAGAAGGACAAACGCCATGTGATGTCACTTACACGTGGGATCCAGGAACCAAGAGCAGAAACCTAGCTCAGACAACAGACGGCTGGGGCCGGTGAAGGGGGAGAAGGGGGTCACAGGGACACACTTCCAGCTGTAAGATAAGTAAGTTCCGGGGATGCAAACAGACAACAGACAGACACTTTTTCTTTTTTTTTGAGAGGGCATCTCTCGTATTTATTGATCAAATGGTTGTTAACAACAATAAAATTCTGTATAGGGGACTCAATGCACAATCATTAATCTACCCCAAGCCTAATTCTCAACACAGACACCTTTTCTTGTATCCCAAGGTCACAGGACTGATGTTACGTCCTTTTCCCCCTGCCCCCGACAGCTCGCACAAGGACATCCTGGCCGAGCACTTTGCCAACCACGTCAGGGACAATGAGAAGGACAGCAACTGTGGTTTTGCAGAAGAGTACCAGGTGGGTGAGTACGGGGGGCCAGGCTGAGCACCTCGGCCTGTGCCGGACCCTCCCACACCCTTTGGGAGTGAACAGAAGCAGCCACACCCACTTTGCTCACTGTTGCAGAAATTCTCAGGCGTGAGCACCTTGCGCCTCATTGAGATCTTACGCTTGGACGGGTTGGTGGGCCAGTCCTAAAGAAACAGCCTGGTTTTCCCCCTGATATCTCCTCTTTCCCAAATGTCCAGAGGGGATGGTGGTACATGCCTTCTGCTTTTGTGGGGGGCCACAGGATTCCAGGGCGTGGGGGTAAAGAGGATGGTGCTAAAGAAGGCTGAGCGGGCAACAGGGGCCTCCTTGAGGGAGGGAGGAGAAATGCCAGTGCCCGGGCCCCTCCTGTGCTTCCTCCCGCCAGCAACTGGCTACGGAGGGCCTCCACCAGGCTCAGACGGTGGCCTTAGCTCCCGAGAACAGCAGCAAGAACCGTTACAGGAATGTGCTGCCCTGTGAGTCTAAACCCCTGCTGACTCGTCCCCAGGGGCGGCTCTGTCAATGCCCCACTCCGGTGGGGCCCCCACCTCCCCTCCTGGAGCTCAGCACAGCTCCTGTCCCTGGGCCTCTCTGGGGTGCTCACTCCGCTCTCTGCGTCGCTAATGCTGCCTTTTCCCCGAGATGACTGGTCCCGCGTGCCCCTGAAGCCCCTCTATGGGGAGCCAGGCTCTGACTACATCAACGCCAGTTTCGTGCCTGTAAGCTTGTGGTTGGGCAGTGGAAGGCGGCAGGCCGAGGCTGGGAAGAGAAGGGCTGGTCCGGGTTGTAACTTGCGTGTTTTCCGAGATCAGAGCCTCTGGAGCACCCAGGAGTTCATTGCAGCCCAGGGGCCCCTGGCCCAGACAGTCGGCGACTTCTGGCGCCTGGTGTGGGAGCAGCGGAGTAGCGCCCTGATCATGCTGACAAACTGTGTGGAGTCTGGCCGGGTGAGAGTCCTGCTGGGGTCCAGGGTGCTGGGCCCTGAGGTCCAGCTCGCGACACCCCACCCCCGACACTGATCCCCATGTGGACCCTTACACAGACATCACTGATTCCCTCCAATACGACCCCAACCTCCTCCCAGACTCCCGGTCTACCACCTGGCCCACGGATGGGGCAAATCTGATCCCAGCGACGTTGATAAGGAGGGGTCCTTCTGGCTGGGGTGAATCTGCACCTGGCTCCCCACAGGCCCTGCCTCGTCCCTCGGGGAGGGGGTTCCTGGCACTGAATACAAGAGCCATGGTGCAGGGGGCATCCACTAGGTTCTCGGGGCCCTCTGATCCCGCGGTCCTCCCCAGGTGAAGTGTGAGCATTACTGGCCTCTAGATGCCCAGCCCTGCACCCACGGGCACCTTCAAGTGGCGCTGATGGGTGAGGAGGTGATGGAGAACTGGACAGTACGAGACCTGAAGCTCTGGCATGTAAGCCCCCGACTCTGCCAGCCCCCTCCTGACCCTCAGTTTCTCACCGTGGCACTCCAGGCAGCTCCGTCCTCATGAAGCTTGACCCCCGTCCCTTCCCCAAGGGACACAGTGTGCCCCAGGGATGCCCCCACCAGTCAGGAACCAGCCGCCTCCTGCTGGGGTCCCAAGCTCTTCTTCCCCCACCCCACCCCCTGCAGCTGCAAGAGCAGGGGGGTCTATCTGTGCGCCAATTCCACTACACAACCTGGCCGGACCACGGCGTGCCCCACTCCCCAGACCCCTTGCTGGCCTTCTGGAAGGTGGTCCGGCACTGGTTGGACAAGACCCCTGGGGGAGGCCGCCCCATTGTGCACTGCAGGTGAGGACTGGCCCCACAACCTTGTCTCTGGGAGGGCTGCCCCTTGGGTCTCAGGAAACAGGGTCATCGGGTTCTCAGGGCCTCTAGAGGAGAGGGAGATGGCGGCAGGAGGTGAGGGGCGGGGGGTGCAGGCTGGCAGCAGGGAGGGGGAGAAAGGGTGGGAGAGGAGGAGGGAAAGGTGAAGGAAGGGAGGGTGTGTGAAGAGGCAGGGAGGGAGGGGCAGAGCGGGAGGGAAGCTGCGGAGGTGCTGAGAAACAGGTGAGACTCCTCCTTGGCTCGAGTGCTGGGCCTCGCCCACCAATCCGTTGCTTTCCTGATATTTATGCTGAGATTTCATTAAGTGTGCACGTGATGGGATAGGGAGGGGCTTCACCGAGAGTCAGCGAGTCTGGACCCTAGACCACAGGCGGGTTTTGGGATGGAAACTGCACAGCCACAGCCTCGCTGATCCTCAATGCGACTTCACGACCCAAGGGGCTCCCTCCCCATTGCAGGCTGAGGAAACCGAGTCAGAAAGCTTAGGTCACTGGGTTCAAGGCCAGCATAAGCGGCCGAGCTGATGCCCACTGTGGCATGTGAACTTACCTGCTGGACTGTGTCCTAACACCTGCCTGTACCCGGAAAGTACCCTCTGAAGGGGACCCCAGCAGAGGGCCCCCCTACCCGTACAGTGCAGCAGGGAGCTTGCCTAGTGATGAGGACAATTAGCCTGACTGTAAAAAAAAAATGAAGCACTGCTTCCTGGGACAATGTGGAAGGAACTCTAAAACATGCTGAGTGAACCAGGCACTTTAAAGGACACGCATTGTGTGACTCCATCGACACGAAACAGAGCAGGTCGGGGAGAGCCAGAGGCAGGTTGGGGCGGCTGGGGCTGGGGAGAGGGGGCGCGGCGAGGGACTGGTGGCTGACAGGGTGCAGGGTCTCCTTCTGGGGAGGTGAAGGGTTTGCGAACTGGAGAGAGGGGTCCCTGGGGGCTCTGAATCAGATCGAATCAGATCCGTCCAATCAGCCGGCATCCCCCTCCCGTGGTCTGACTCCTCCTTGTCCCTGTCTAGTGCAGGCGTGGGCCGCACGGGCACCCTCATCGCCCTGGATGTTCTGCTGCGGCAGCTGGAGCGTGAAGGTGTCGTGGGGCCCTACGGCTACGTGAGGAAGATGAGGGGGAGCCGGCCACTGATGGTGCAGACCGAGGTGATAGGCTTCCTGGAGGGCTGCAGGTGGGGGGCCCTGGAACAGGCCCAGGCTAAGGAGGGCACCCCTGACCTTCCCTTGCTTCTCCCCACCCCCCAGGCCCAGTACGTGTTCCTGCACCACTGCATTCTGCGGTTTCTCCAGCAGCCGGCCCCAGCCCCGGCCAAGGAGGTGGCCGCAGATGAGAACCTGATCTACGAGAATGTGGCCGCCAGCTAAGCCCACTAGCAGAAGGCTGAGACTGCAGAAGGCCGAGACCCCAGCCCAGAGAGGCTCGGACTCTGGATCCCTACTTCAGCCCAGACTCCTGGACCCCTGGGAGAGCAGAGGGCTGGTCTCCTGGGCTCCTGGGTCCTGCAGAGAAGGGGCCCTGCCACCTAAGCTGTTTCCTTGGGTGAGAGCGGGCAGGTGGGATCCTGGATTCCTGGTTCCTTGAAGGAGGGAGGGATGGGAGGTAGACTGTCCAGTTCTTTGAGGGAGGAGGAGGCCGGGGTCCTTGACTGCAGGGTCTCAAGAAATCAAGCTTGATTCTGAGGTAGGAATGAATTAGGGTCTGGAATTTTGGCTGTGCCAGGAGCAGGGACAGGCAGAATCCTTCCCATCTTTTACTCCAGAAACCAAATCAATCTTCTAGAATCTGAGATTTCCCTGTACCCCACTATCTGCATATTTTTTCTTCTATCACATAATTTATTAAATCACTATTCTCCCTCGGGACATTTGTTCCAGTGGATTTCTGGGCATGGAAATAATATTGGGGTGGGCTCCTAATGTTTAAGTATTGAGGCAAAGTCTGAGGGGGGAAAGTAGAGGGACCCACAATCTTACACCTGAAAAAAGTAGGTTTGGATGGTTGAGTCTCTCAGGGAAGACTGGAGGTCCAAACTTCTGTTTCCAGGGTGTGGGCAGTGTGGGTGCAGGTCCCTGTAGCTAGCAGCAAGAGCGCTTGCCTCCCGGGCGCGGCGATGGAGAAACTTAGAAGGTGGGGTGGTGTCTGGAGCTGATTTGCTGGAGATTTTCAAGCTGAGTTTCCCTAGAGAGCTGAACACTTGGGGCTCCTGAGAGGGTCTCCTAGTGTGTAAGACATGGTATCCTGGCGCCCAGTTCGTTGGGCAGCATATGGTGGGGAGAGGGGTGCTGGATGCCAGATAACTGGACTAGAAGGCAGACAATCATAGGGGACCAGGATAAATTTCGTGGACGACCTTGTGCTTCCACTGGGGGCTGGACGAGGGGCGGGACAGGGTGTTCCACTTACCCACGACCGAATACGCAGGCGTGCGCGCACGCATCCCCCCCACGCGCGCGCACATACACGCGCGCTCCGCTCTGCCGCGCCCCCGCCCCACAGGGCTCCACGATCAGCACCCAGGACAGCGCCACCGCCCGTGAGCGGGAGCGGGGGCGGGGCAGGGCGGGGCCGACGCGTCGGTGGCTCCGGGGAGGGTGCCGTTCAGCCGCCGAGCAGGTAGGAGCAGCGGGGACCCTCTCCCTAAGCCCATCCTCGTCCCCTTCCCTGGTGAGACAGAGTGTGCGTGGCGGGGGACACTGGGAGAGACCAACAGCGGAAGTGGGACGGCTGCAGCCTGAGCCGGAATGTTGGCATTTAGACTCCTGTGGAGACCAGGAGCCAGAGGGGGCGCGGGGAGAGCAGGGGAGAGTGAGAGACCCCTGGAGACCGAGGCCTGGCGACAGGCAGGGGGCAAGAGAGACAGACGGTGCGGGTTCGGGCCAGGGGCCCAGGAGGTCGGACAGAAATGGGGAATCCCGACTGAGGAGGTCACGAGGGTAGGTGTGAAGACAGAGCTCGGGGTGCGCGGGACAGGCGGCCGCGAAGGGAATGAGGGCCCAGCAGAGGCAGTTCACAGCCCCCCACATTCCCCGTAAGAATTGGAGAGGGAGGGGCGGGCGAGTCTCCCTCCTAGGGCCAGATGTGGAGGGAGGAGCTAGCTCTGGGCTCACGCGTGGACGAGCAGGGCCGCCCCCTCCCTATGCTCGCTTGTCCCGGGGTACCTGGGGTCCCTGCAAAGACACCTCGCGGGACCAGCCAGCCCCTCCCTGGCTAGGAGTCTGTGCGTAAGCCCCGCCCGTTGTCCTGGCAACAGGCCGTTGTCGCGGCAACCACCACTGAGCCCACCCCGCCCGAGCGGAGCTAGCTGTTGCTCCCGGCAACCCGGTGCGCAGGTTCCCACGCTCGCCTTTGCCTACTTCCGGCTCAGACCCCGGGGAAGGGCAGGGAAAGGGCAGCAGTCAGCGGGACTCGTGGTGCCCTGGAGGGAGGGGGGTCCCTTTGGGGTGGAACTAGCTCTTGGAACCCACCCCCAGCTCCGGTCCTCCGTCGCGGGGAGACCGAAACTACAACCCCCAGCATGCCTCGCGGCGGCGGGCGGACTCCAACGAGACCGGTCGCCCCGGAGGCCGATAGGAGTTGGAGTTCATGGCTGTTCCAAGGCCTGAGTGGATGTCCGGGTGGGCTGGGGGGCTAGGGTGCTTGGGTGTCTCCGCAGAAAGGACGTTAAGACCCCACCGCCATGTTCCCGGAGGCCCCAACTGCGGCGCCTCCGGCTCCCGACACGCCTCCTGATTCAAGTCGCATCAGCCACCGCCCTGGTGAGCGAGACCTGCGGCCGACCAGAGCGGAGGGCAAGCAGGGCCAAGATTCCCAGGGGCGGGATTTGGACGGGTGTATTCGGCTAGCAGTCCGGAAAATCCGGGCGGGATGATAGTCGGAATCCTGGACTTGAGTCTAAATGCAATGAAAAAGGAACAGGTTTGCGAGAAAGCCGAGAACCAGATCAAGGGGTGTTGAGTGGAATGGGACCTTAGATTGGTGAATTGGAAAGTCCACCTCTCCCTTATTTTAAAGATAGGGAAACTGAGGCCCAGGGGAGGGGCAGGGCTTCTAAAAGCCTCGGGTTGAGCAGAAATGAGAATAGGAGTGGTAGAGGAGGTGGAATTAACAGACAAGAATATCTGGAGGGATTAGGGCATCAAACCGCTTTATAGGTGAGATCAGTTGGAAGGAAAACACGGAAATAAAAGGACTGGGAATGGCTGGAGGGAAAACAAGGCCAGGATTCCAGCTTTCACATGTAGTCTGGACTGCATCAGTCAGCTTGCTCCCTAGGCCTCAGTGAGCATTGTCTCCATGCCCTCTGCAGTGCCGCCCTGGGCTCTGGCCACGATCGTGCTGGTCTCAGGCTTCCTTGTCTTCAGCTGCTGTTTCTGTCTCTTCCGGAAGCGTTGTCGGAGGCGGATGGGCAAGAAGAGCCAGGCCCAAGCCCAGGTCCACCTTCAGGAAGTGAAGGAGCTGGGCCGGAGTTACATAGACAAGGTGCGGCCTGACCCAGCCCCTTAGCCCTGCCCTTCCTGCACCCCAGCTCTGCTCCATGCCCCGGCCTCTCAGCCCTGCCCCTTCCCTCTTAACCTTACTGGCTCATCTGCCCTGTGCGCCTCGTCCTGCACTGGACCCTGGGGATGTGGATATGGACCAGACCTAGTCATTGTTCACAAGACCCGGTCCGATGAGGAGGTCAGACACACACACAGCCATTCACAACTCAGGGCTCTGCATGCTACACCAGAGCATGGAGAAACCACCTGACAACCTAGAGGGTCTGAGAAGGCTTCCCGGTGGAGGAGACTTCTGCGCTAAGTACCAAAGGACACACAGAGTTACTGATGGCAGAGAGACACATTCTAGGTTGAAGGAAGACCATGTGCTGAGGCCTGGAATCCAGATTCTGAGGCGTATTTTGGGAACAGAGTCATTTTCACAAATAGTTGGGGCGTAGAGTTCAAATATCCTGCGTCTCAGAGTGAGGCAACATGGATAGAGTAGTACCCATGTCATGGGGGTGGTTGGGAGCCGCAGAAGGGTTTTGAGCAAGAGGGTGCAGGGTCACATGGGTGTGAGCATGAATCCTCTGGAACCCATGTGGAGGGCAGATCCGGGGCAAGGAGACCAGGGAGGAGGCCGGTGTGCCAGCCCTGAGAAGGTGCAAGAAGCTTGAGGTGGAAGAGGCCACTGGAGTGGGAAACTAAAGGTTACCATGCAAGGATCTGATATCGGGACTGCATCACAGGATTCAGAGTGCAACAGTGTTCACCTGGGACCCACAGCCCTGGCTTTCCACTCCAGAGAAGTCGTTTCCCAGCTGTGTGACCTTGAGAAATCCATGATCCCTCTCTTCGCCTCAAGTCTGTGCTCCGTGTATTATTTCCCTTCCTCCCTTCTCAGCAAACAGCTGTTTGTTATAATTATACCCACAAGGGACGCCTTCTAGGGCCCTGGTATAGTATCCAGCCTGCATCCCCATCCCTAGCCAGTGATGCCCAAAGGCCATCTGCATCAGAATCACCTGTTGTTGAAACTCTAATTCTGTACCTTGCACCAGACCTACTGAGTCAGAATCTCGGAAGTGGAGACATTTTATGGCACTACTCCGGGGAATTCTGATCCCCGTTGAAATTGGTGCCTTGGGTTAGGAAGTCACATTCTAGTTTAGAATAGCAAATGCACAGTAAACATGCCATCTCTCCTCCATGTTTTTTGGTGGCAAGATCACTAATCAACGTGTGCATTTGGAGAACCCCTGTACACCCATTAGCATGTGAAATGAAGTTTCCTACATCCATCATCTGGGCAATGAGACACTGTATCAGTGCTTGTTTTTCTAGTCTAAGCATGACAAACAGGGCATGTGTGTCACCACCTGCAGCCCCATCCACGGAAGACATCACTAATCAAACTTGGACAAACATACTGCACTGTGTGTCACTATGGCTGCTCCTTGCCTGTAGCAGACATCATTAATCATACTGACTCTGATTAGCTTTCAAGTGCTTAGGTATATAACCAGAGGTATCTGTGAGCCTCCCTTGGCTTCTGGGCCTGGAAGATACCACTGCCAAGGGAGAATTCACCTGCCGTTGTCCCTGGCTCCCTAAGGTGCAGCCGGAAGTGGAGGAGCTGGAGCCGACATCGTCTGGTCCAGGGCAGCCACTGGCAGAGAAACATGAGCTAGGACAACTGCAGTACTCACTGGATTATGATTTTCAGAGCAGCCAGGTGGGTGTGAAAGAGGTGATGCTCCGGAGGGAGGATCCTAGGGGTTTTAGCTCCTTCTTAGAGAAGGTTCTAGAAGGGATGCTAAGAGTAGGATCCTTTTACCACTTTTCAGCTGCTGGTGGGCATCCTGCAAGCTGAGGGGTTGGCAGCCCTGGACCTGGGTGGCTCTTCTGACCCCTATGTTCAGGTCTACCTGCTGCCAGACAAACGCAGGCGGCATGAGACCAAAGTGCATCGCCAGACGCTGAACCCACACTTTGGAGAGAATTTTGCCTTCAAGGTGAGCTTCTGGCCTCCTGCCCCTTGCTGGGCAGCGTGCCTCCAGTCCCTGGAACACTAGGAATTGACTCTTCAACTTTTTCTGGAGGCACCACAGCTCAGGTTGCAGCTGCCAGCTCTGAGGATTATTCCACTTGACCCTGGGTGGCCCCTCTGGTCACTCCTGACCCCTGGGCTAGTCCCTTGGGCCTTGGACTGTCCACCTGGGTTCCCATGGACCCTCGCTGCCCCACTGGACGTCTTATACCCGGATGTGCTCCGTCTCACTTCATCTCTCTGATTTCCTGACTCCACCTCGTGCTCTCTTCTCTGCGCACCATCCCCCAGGTCCCCTACGTGGAACTGGGGGGCAGGGTCCTGGTCATGGCGGTGTACGACTTCGATCGCTTCTCTCGCAACGATGCTATCGGGGAGGTGCGGATCCCCATGAGCTCCGTGGACTTGGGGCGGCCAGTGCTGGCCTGGCGCGAGCTGCAGGCGGCTCCGCGGGAGGAGGTGAGCACTCGTGGCCACGCCCCCGCGGCTGGGCCCGCCCACCCCAGCCCCGGGCCAATCAGGTCACAGGCCTCCGGGCCGGGCCCCTGACACTGTCCTGGCAGGCGGACTCCTGGGCCTCCCCCTCCCCGCCGCGTGGTACCATTGAGGTCTCAGCTGGGCCAGACCGGTCCAAGGCGAGGGGAAGGGAAGACAGGTCGGAGGGGGAAGGATGCGGAGTGGGGCTCCGGTGATGGGTCCCTCTCTGTCTTTTTAGCAGGAGAAACTAGGAGACATCTGCTTCTCCCTCCGCTATGTCCCCACTGCCGGGAAGCTCACCGTCATCGTCCTGGAGGCCAAAAACCTGAAGAAGATGGACGTAGGAGGGCTGTCAGGTGTGTGGGATCCCGGGAAATGGAGGGGGGGGGCGTGTTCTGGCTGAGGTTCTGGTATTTTCTGGGTCCCAGGGCCCCTGGGGGACAGGGAGGTCCAGGCTGCCATGGGAAAACATATTCCATTTGGCACAGAGAGGAGACACGTGGGGTGCGTGGGGTGTCTCCATGTCGGCCCAAAGGAGAGTCTCAAGTTTTCCTCTCAGTCTGGTGCTCCTGGACTCAGCCGTGGTGGCTGTAAGACTCCGCCTCCCTCTCCCCAGATCCGTACGTCAAGGTACACCTGCTGCAGGGCGGCAAGAAGGTGCGCAAGAAGAAAACGACCATCAAGAAGAACACTCTGAACCCCTATTACAACGAGGCCTTCAGCTTCGAGGTGCCCTGTGATCAGGTCCAGGTGAGTTCAGACCTACCTGTAGCCCTGCCCAAAGGCCCGGGTCCTTAGAAATGCCCATCACTAGGGGAAGGGAGATTCCCTAGCCGGTCCTAGAATCAGGTCCTGACAGTCTGACGTCGTGTTCTCAATCGCTTTCCTCCTGTCTGGACCAGGAAGCCCCGCCCCCAAGAGAGACCCTGATGCCCCAGCCCTCCCCAAGTAAGACCAAGTAAGACCAGGAAGCCTCAGCCATCCCCCACCAAGTAAAACCAGATGCCCCATCCCCCCCAAGTAAGACCAGGATGCCCCAGACCCCCCTCCAAGCAAGACCAGGATGCCAGCCCCCTTAGGAGCTCTGGGTACTAAGAAAGAGACTTCCCCACCAGGTTTTAGGGACCATACCTAGCTAGACCCAGACCTGACCCCTTCACCTGTTTGAGAGTCCTGAAGTGCCCCCCTTAGGGTGCTGCTCCCTGAGGAGGCTCCTAGCAGCCCCTTATCAGCGGGGGCCTAGGGGTTCATCTCCTTTGAAACCTGATCGTGCAGGAAGAAAGACTCCAGCCGCCCCTCTACCCGAGGTCTCACGACCTCTCACCTGTCACCCTCCGCCCCGCCGGCCCGGCTCCGGCCAGCTCCAGATGAAGCTTTAGCCAAGGGTTTCACGAGGTCCTCAGAACTCTGGTTACTCGTGAGAGGGTCTTTCTCCTTACTCAAGGTAGCCGAGCCCCTCCTGTGCCTCCTTCCCACGCTCTGTCTCCTCTTCCCTCTCCCCACCCTAGAAGGTGCAGGTGGAGCTGACTGTGCTGGACTACGACAAGCTGGGCAAGAACGAGGCCATTGGGAGGGTGGCCGTGGGGGCGGCGGCTGGCGGGGCTGGCCTGCGGCACTGGGCAGACATGCTGGCCAACCCCCGGCGGCCCATTGCCCAATGGCACTCTCTGCGGCCCCCTGACCGAGTGAGGCTGCTGCCTGCGCCCTGACCACCCCAAGCCCATTGCCAAGCCTAGACTTGGCCCCTGACCCCGGGCTCCTGGCCAAAGCCACGGCCCAGGCCCACTTTCAAGCACTGCCCCCACGATCCCCCTCCCGCCCCAATCACCTGCCAACGCTGCCACCAAGCACAAACCCAGAAGCTCCAGGGATCCCCGGGGGAGGGGAGCAGTCTGGCCTGCCCCCACTCCCACCCTGGGGTCCCTTCCTCTGCTCTGACAATCAGTGACCCCAGCCTCCTGATCCCTGCACTCCCAACGCCACTGTTCCTGCACAGGATCACCCACTCCTGCCCCCAGTCTTGATCCCTTCACTGATCCTGGGACCAAATAAATACTCAGCAAGTTTGGTGGCCTGGCCCAGTGCTCTGTGGTGGGGGTGGGGACCCAAGAGGGTGGGTTCACAGGGCAGGGACAGGGAGGGAGACGCACTGAGGGAAACTTGCCCACCCATCCACTCATGTATTCATTGATTCGTTCACTCACCCCTGAGCCTCAGTTTTCTCATCTTTCTCATCTTTCTCATCTTTCTCGGTTTCTCATCTATCTGGAGATAAGAAAGAGTGAGAATAATGCCTACTGCATGTTTGCTGTGAGCAGTCCATGAAAATCACTTACCGTGGATTTATCTGTTCCTTCACCCTGATTTGTATAGATTTTCACACCCGAGTTTTACTTCCTCCTCCCTCAGTTCCTTCCATCATCCATCCATTCTATATTCCCCAAGGTCTTCTGTGTACCAGCTTCTGTGGAATGCCAGAAGCCCCAGATTGGTGCAAACCCAGGCTACCTCCAAGTGACTTACTTCTCATCAAGGAAGCAAAATAGATAGGCAGTGTCTGGTAATGAAATTTCCAGAGACTGGGAGAAAGGACAGAGTTATTCAGGGAAAGCCAATGGTTCCAACTCCACCTCACTCTTCTTTCAACAAATTCTGCTTCTGAGTATGTATCTAGGAAAGACGATTGTTTCATTGGCTTCTCCCTCATCTCATCCAGCACAGGATTTCAGGTGGTAGGCTATGGTCCATGAAAATTGGCAAAAGAGCTCTTGGGCACCAGGTAATGTGGAAAATGAGGCAAAAAGTACCCTCACATATTCAGGAAAGGGGCAGAGTAAAATTTGCCCCTGGTAGCCAATGGGAAAAGGGAAATCAGATCAGTCACATGGTTGTGATGTCCATGAGATTTAAAATATTTTTCCTAAGGGATGCAGTAATTTCCCATGTGTGATTGAGTGAAGGGGTATCTTTATGAAGACAGCCTATATGTTATTACTATTACTGCTACTATAGCCCATAATAATCCTCACAACTACCCCATGTAATTGACATGATTATTATTTCCAGTTGACAAATGAAGGAATTGTGCTTGAGAGAATTGACATGACATGATCCGAATCATATAGCCAGGAACTCTGTCTCTAAATCCTAGGATGGAATCTATTCTGAGTTAGATGATGACATTGGTCCTGAGTTTCAACCAGAAAGCAGACACATGGGACGTATAAGACCTTTACAAATCACGATCCACACTGGGAAGGAAGCCAGTGAGGGCTGAGAAAATTTGGAAAGAGTGGGCAGGGATAGCTTTCCTGAAGAGGTGATATTTGGACTGTCATTTGAATGACAAGAAGGAGCAAGGGTTGCAAAAAATTCAGTCATGAAAAGGAATGTTTATACTGATTCATAGTACAGCACAGATGAACCTTGAGAAACGTGATTGCAAGTGAAAGAAGCCAGACATAAATGGCCATATATTGGATGATTCTCGTGTATATGAAGTATCCAGAACAGGCGAATCCATAGAGGAAAAGAGTGGATTTGCAGTTTCGAGGGGCAAGGGAAAGGGAGATAAGCTAAATGAGTGATTGATGGGAACAGGGTTTCCTTATAGACTGATGAGAAAGTTCTGGAACTAGATAGTGGTGATGGTTACAGAACAATGTCACTAAACTTTATGCTGTGTGTATTTTGCCCCAATAAAAAATACCAAAGATGAGGGGAAGAGAATTCCGGGCAGAAGGAACCCTAAGTTGCAAAGGCCCTGAGGTGTGGTGGTGCATTCTCAAAAGCGCAGGGAGGCCAGTGTGTTCTGCAGGGACTGCTGAGATCTCTGCTGCAGTTCCTCAGCAGGCACTGTCTTCCCAGTGCCCAGAACTATCCTCAGGAGGCAGATGGACCTCGTTTCAATCCAGCAGCCCCCTGCCAGCTGCACATCACCATTCTCATTTTACAGAGCAGGAGAGTGAGGCACAGAAAAGATGACTGACTTGTCTAAGGTCATGTAGCTGGGTGAGGAGAAGAGGCAGAAAGCCGAGGTTCCTTGGGTCTGTGCCTGTGCTGGGTGCTGGGGCTGATCTGGAAATGTGTCTCACTCAAGTCCCTGACCTTGTAGAACTCTAAGACAGGCCATCACCTGGCTGAGGCCCGTCAGCCAGCAAACAACAGTGCAAGATGTAAGCCTAGGAATGTGTCACACCTAAAGCCACATCCTCGAGCATCCTCCCACCTGGTCCTCCAAATATAAAGTAGTGGGAGCCACAATGGGCTGCTGTGGGCATTCAGCTGGGTAGGCAGGAGCAGAACTCAGAGGAAGACCCCCGGTTAGGGTTGGAAGGATGAGCTGAACAACACAAAGAATTCAGACCTGGACGTAAAGGGGATCGGTGTGCTCCCCAGGATGTGCTATTACCAACTTTCTGAAGCACTGCTGTGTAGTCTGCCCATTTCCATCGTGCCAATACTCCCACTGTGGCTGATCTCAAGCCATCAGTGTGAATTTCCTGAATGTGGATCTGAGAAGAGGTGCTTGCTAGCACACCATCATATTTCCCAGGGTCAGGATGAGAGACCCCAAGTTCAAGGCAAAGCCAAAGCCAAAACCAACCCAAAAGCCCCACTCACATAAAACAGTATTTTAATGCAATATTTTAAAGAATCAAAATTAATTAAAAAAAAGAAATCCACAATGGGTGAAATACAAATATTTTAAAGACAAAATCTGACCTTGCACTTGGGCCACTGCCTCATCCTAATGCTGGCCCTGGTTCTAATAAAGCTTTATTTACAAAAGTAGACAATCCGTGGTCATAGTTTAACAATTTGATTTTTTAAACTATTGCCTTAAAATAGTATTTTTTCACTCAGGTCCACGGGATATAAATAACCCTAAGACCATCAATAATAGTAAAATAGAAAATGATGAGTTTTGAGTATGTGTTGCCTTTATTTTAATGTAATGTATTTCATTGGAATTTAATCTTCAGTAGTTACTTTAATAAAATTTTTATCTCTAATAATGACTATGTATATAACCAGGTTACAAAATTCCTGAAAATTAAACCACCAGGAGCCCGTGCTAGCTGGCCCCGGCATTTCGCTGCTACCACCGGATGAGAAGCCCTGAGTGGCAGAGCCAGCGTGTAAGGGGGAAAGGGGTCACAGAGGTCTGTAGTTTAAGGTCTAGGCCACCTCACTTTAATTTGGATGAATCGCGATTCTATTCCGTTGGAATAAACTGGTACCGTCCCCATCTCGGAAATGTGAACCGCCCAGGCCCCGCCCCTTCTCCGCTAGCGCCGTCGTCATGACAACCGCGTCCGCACGCTCTCCTTTCGTGCTAGGTAGTCTCCCCTCAGCTCTCCCATTGGCAAAAAGTTCGTCTAGGGGAAGTCCTGCTCGCTCTCGTTGGCTAATTGATCTCGGCGATACCAGCCCGCATACTCCCATTGGCTGATTGGTCGAAGAGGGCGGGGCCACAGGGAGCAGTCGGACTCGGCCAGCGAGCTCCGCACAGACCCAGTCGGGAGGGAGGGGGCGGCCCGGGGTTTTTGCCAGGATTAAGGTGAGGGAGTGTCTCGGAAGGGGCGAGTAGTCGGGCGGTCAGAGGGAATGGAGGGGCGACGCGGAGATTGGGATTCGCAGGATGTCTGTCCCGCAGGGCGATGACCACACCCGCAGGCTCGGGCGCGGGCTTTGGCTCCGTGTCCTGGTGGGGCCTGTCCCCAGCGCTGGACCTGCAGGCTGAGAGTGAGTCCCCCTGCCGGGACCACGTCTGACTCGGTGGCTGCGGTTCTCTGAGGCCCCAACGGCGGGGCGCCCCCCACCCCACCCACGGGTCCCAGATGGCTCCCCTGCTGACCACGAGTCACGGAACGTTAGCGGCTCTGCTCGACGAGGGATCGAGTCCTGCTGGGAGCTGTAGTCCACCGTGCTGGGGGCGGTTGCAGGGGGCGCTCTCCTGGCCACCTACCACATCCGCTGTCATCCTGCCAGGTCCTCCTGTGGATCCAGACTCACCGGGCCACACAGAGCACGGGACCCCCGAGTTGCACGTGCTGCTGTTGGGCTCCGTGGATGGGCGGCACCTGCTGCGGACCCTGGCTCGGGCAGCGCTCTGGCCGCGCAGGAGGTTCCACGTGAGCTGGGATTCTGGGGTCTCAGAAGGAGGAAGATGAAGATGGAAGCCCAGATTCTTGAGTCCTTGAAGGGGGGAGGCTGGGGACCTGGATTTCTAGGTCTGAGGGATGTGGAAGCTGGGGACCCAGCCTCTTGGGAGCTGGGGCTGGGGATTCCTGGACTCAAGTGGAAGGAAGAGCTAAGGACCAGTCTCCTGGGTGGAGGTGGGGAGGAAAGTTCTGAACGCCCAGACTCCTGTGTTTGGAGGGGGGAGGCTGGCGTACAGGACTCCTGGGTCCTGTGGAAGGAGGGGGCTGAGGTCCCCCATCCCCTGGTCTCCTAGGAGCCAGGGACACAGATCTCAGAACCATGCTCTCCCGTCCATCCTTCCAGTTCTATGTGCTGGAGAATAACCTGGAAGCTGTGGCCCGACACATGCTGATCTTCAGTCTCGCGCTGGAGGACCCTGAGAAGATGGGGCTGCAAGGTCAGTTGTAAGGACCCACGCATGCTGGTCCCCAGCCCCTCCTCTCTCCCTGCAGGGATTCTGACATCTCAGTGGTGCCGTTAAACACTTTGGTCATGTTCTCTAGTTCCTCACCGGCCCACCTGTTTGGCAGCGATGGAGCCTCAACTTTTTCCACCTGTTAAAATAGGGTCAAATATACTTCGTCCTAGAGCTGTTGAGAGAATTCCAGGAGAAAACCTACCTACAACTCTCAGCACAGTGCATGATGACACAGTGGGGTCATTTAACACCTCCTACTGCAGGAGAGGGCCAAGAGAGATCAAGGGGCTACCTGAGAGGTAGTGAGTCTCCCAGAGGTGGGGAGGGTTGCCTGAGCTCAGTCCTGCCCGAAGCCTCCCCCAGGCCTGAGCCTTCCCAGTTAGAAGTGTGAATCCCAGGAGTCGGCCTTGGGAAGGCAGCCTTGGAGGTGAGACAGAGGAGGAAGAGGAGAAGGACTTGGGTGGGAGGTAGAAAGTGATCATTTCCCAGTAACAACTTCAGCTGAGTGCTTAGAGCAAAGTCTGGACTGAGGCAAGTCTGTGTTCCAATTCTGACTGCTTGCTGTGTGACCTTAGGCTAGTACCTACTCCTTTCTGAGACTAAGTTTCTACAGTTGTAAAATGGGGATCCTAAAGTTCTGGTGGAGGAAAAAAAAGCATAGCTTCTGGCTTATGATATGGATTTAGTACATCTTAGCGATTTTTATTGTTCTCATTATTATGGATGGTAGCTGTCATTAATGGCCCAGGGCATTCAGAATTCACGGTACAGCTTTCACAGTACCTTGTAAAGGGCTTAAACAAATAGAATGAACCTCACCTATCTAACCAAGGGTATCTAGTTGTCTATTACAAGGTTCTTGAACAACTAA
Source organism: Manis javanica (assembly GCF_040802235.1). Lineage (NCBI taxonomy): Eukaryota > Metazoa > Chordata > Mammalia > Pholidota > Manidae > Manis > Manis javanica. The sequence goes on from NC_133172.1 coordinate 2,774,986, forward strand.
AATGAAACAACTTATCACTAATACATTTTAACACACATAATTCTCCATCTCTCTCTCTCTCTCTATATATATATATTTATATATATTATTTTATATATATATAACATATTTATATTAATATATATTAATTTATATATATATATATATATAAAAACGTAAACATGAAATTCAGGAGTGGGGTTACCTGTGGGAAGGAAGAGGCGAGGACATCTAGGTTAGGTGTGTGTTATTCTTGTTATTCTCGTTACTGGGATGGGAGGGGAGTTTGCCGGGTCCGTTATGCTCATAGGACCGTGAAATAGGATTCCTATAAAGGGGGTGTGCGTCATCCGCAGGTCTCACTTTTGCGCTCACCCCTATGCACCCCCCTCCCCCGCCCATTCTCTCGCGCCACCCCCGCAGAGAAGAGCGAGACCTTCCTGGAGGTGTGGGGGAACGCGCTGCTGCGCCCCCCGGTGGCCGCCTTCGTGCGCACCCAGGCCGACCGCCTGGCGCGCCTGGTCCCGGAGCCCGACAGACTGGTGGAGCAGCTGCCCTGGCTCAGCCTGGGCGCCCTCAAGGTGCCGTCACTGCCCGGAATCTGGATGGCCGCGGGAAGAATGGAAACGGGCAGTCCAGAAGGGTTTGCGCTGGTGGAGTGGGCTGGGGGCTCGGGAGAGTTCGAACCCCGGCTCCCCAGCTCCCACTGTGGGATTTGGCCTAGCGGGTGGCTTCTACTCGGAGCTTCAGTTTCTTCATCTGGGATGGAAGGGAGGGTCGAGTAGAAGCTGGTCTCCCTGCAGCCTCCTCTTCCTCCTCTCTCCCCACGCATGCCTGGCCCCGCAGTTCCGCGAGCGCGACACCCTGGAGGCCATATTCCGCTTCTGGACTGGCGGAGAGAAGGGGCCCCAGGCCTTCCCCATGAGCCGCCTCTGGGACTCGCGGCTGCGCCACTATCTGGGCTCCCGCTACGACGCCCGGCGCGGCGTCAGTGACTGGGACCTGCACATGAAGCTGCACGACCGTGGGGTGAAGGCGCTGGAACCCCGGCCCTGGGTGCGACAGAGGAGGGGCTGGTGGCCCATACGCCAGATTCGCTGACGTGTCTCCTTCCTCCCCCCACCCCAGGCCCGAGTCATCCACACCTGCGAATTCCGGCGTTGGAGGGACACCGGCGTTGCCTTTGAACTCAGAGACTCCAGCGCCTACCATGTGCCCAACCGGACCTTGGCGTCCGGGCGCCTCCTGAGCCATGTGCGTGTCCACTACCTTCCCTGGCCACTCTTCTTTCCGGGGACTCAGAGCAGGGGTCCCCAACATAGGTCTCACCCGCTTTTCTGCTTCCTCAGCGAGGGGAGCGCGTGGCTGCGCGTGGGTATTGGGGGGACATCGCTACGGGGCCCTTCGTGGCCTTCGGTATCGAAGCGGACGACGAGAGCCTCCTGAGGACCAGCAACGGACAGCCGGTCAAGGTGTGTGGCTGGAGTTGGGGCTGGAGGCGGGAGGAACCCTCCCCCGCGCCCCGTCCCCCGCACCTTTTCGGTGTGGCCTTTCCATCCAAGTAACAGGCCCCGCCCCTCCCTACTAACTAACCCAGTCTGGAAATCCAAGCTCGCCGTCCCGCTAGTTCAGGGGGCGGGCTGGGGGAGGAGTGGTTCTCTCAGCCCCATCCTGCCGGCGCGGAGGGGCCCCGAGTCTGACCACGACCCTCCCCCCAGACCGCGAGCGAGATCACCCAGCACAACGTGACGGAGATGTTCCGGGAGATGGCCGCCTGGGGGCGCCCGAGAGCCGCCCAGGGAGACCCCGAGCAGGTGCAAAGCAGCAGGGATGGAAGCCCGGAGCCCGGTAAGCCAGGGACTCAGCTCTCCCCTTGGTTGGGGGAAGCCGGGTTCAGGTGATAAAAGCGGACACATACTCCGGGCAAGAGTGGGACCCAGACTCCTCCCATCCCCGGCTCAGGCTCCAGGTGTTTCAAGTCCGAGCGTGTCCTAATACAGTTCCGAATGCCTGGACAAGTGACCACTCCCCCTTCCTGAAATTCCTTCTCTTTTTCTCCCTTTGTATTTCTCTCCCTCTCCTAAATCCTGACGCCATTCTTAGCATTCTGAATTCCAATAGTAAAATTCTATCCTCCCTGCAGAGAAGCCAAGAACATTCTAAGAAGTGCTCGGGTCCCAGCTCACCTTTGGAGAGACCTCTCCCCAAATCTGGGCCTGCCCCCATCCACCCCCCCCCAACCTGCCCCTCCCCATGTGTGTGGATGCCTTGTGTGGCCATGGGCCGCCCATTCCCTTTCTCTCTCTTGAGTCTCTGTTGCCTGTCCTGCCTCTGGGCCCACCTTCTCAAAATATTCCAAAAATCCATCTAAAGCAAACGATATGTAAGGGCTTCAAGACGGACAAGGAGTGTTATTTGCAAGCCCTGTGTGTCTGCCTAACTGTGCCCATCTTCCCCAGCAGCCCTGGGCCTGGAATCCTTCACTATCTACTTCCTGCCCCTCGGTTCGGCCCAGACTCTCAACCACAAGAGCTGCTACAAGGGGCGGTTCCAGCTTCTCTACGTGGCCTGCGGGTACGAGGACCTTGAATGGTCCCAGACTTCCCTCTCCCAGTCCTACCACCCTCAGACGCGGGAGTCGAGGCCCCCAGTCCCAACTCCCCAGGACCTGAAAGTCTGAGCTCAGGCCTCCCCTTTTCTCTCCGCAGGATGGTTCATCTTCTCAGCCCTGAGCTCGGGGAGTGCGTGGCCCCCGGAGGACGCCTGATTGTGGAACTCGCCCAGTGAGCCGGTGGGAGGGCAGGGCAGGGAACTTACAGGCTGGGGGCCGAAAGCCAGGTCCCCTAACACGCCGCTTCCCGGTTTCAGGTACCTGGTGGACCTGCGGCAAGAGCAGCTGCAGGGCTTCTCTGCTCGGGTTGCGGAGCTAGCTCAGAAGGCTGGTTTCGCCCCCCACACCCAGGCCAGGCCCTCGGAGACCTTGGCACGCTTCTGCAAGTCCGAGGATGCTCACCGCCTCACTGACCCTGCGGGGGAGTCCGGGACTCCGCCCCCTGAGGCCCCGGCCCCGCCCCTTGAAGCCAGGAATCGGCCCCTTGAGGACCTGACCCAGCCTCCGCAAGGCCCGGCCCCAACCTCTGAGCCGGTCAAGCTGCCGTCAGAGTCACAAGCTTCACAGTCAGAAGTTCTGGCTCCTCCCACAGGGAGTCAGACCCCCAAACCGGAGTCTGACCAGAACCCCAGGGCCCCAGCTCCCCAGCTCTGACTTCTAAAGTCAGGTCCTGGAATCAGCACCCGCCTCCAGAAGTACACGCTGTCATACTCATCATACTCACCCAGCCCCAGGGTTGTTGCTAGACTTTGATTCCATTTCTGAGATTCTCTATTCCTGGGATTCTAGATTGTTCTCCCAGAGTTCGCCATCTCAGTCCTGAGACTGCACGCAGCCTAGAGGTCCTGTCCCGGGTCTCAGGCCCTCTGCACGACACCCTTGTCCCCAGACGTCCCATTCCTAACTGGTGGTTGGGGGAGTCTGCTCCTCTGGGGTGGTCAGCACCCACGCGGCCCAAGTAAAGAGCTGGGTCCCCTTTTCCGTGTGTTCGTGTGTCTTTCCTATCTCCTGGGGTGGAAGAGGGGAGGGGCAGGGTGGCCAACAAAGGAGAACCGGGACCAAATGTCTGGTTTTTAAAGTGAACTAGGGGTGGATTTCTCTCTGCCGTTGTTTGAGAGCCTGGGCATCCCACACCTGGATCCTAAATATGTCACCACAATTTACTGAATGGCCAAGAGGTTTGGGGTATTGAAACTGACCATAAGAAGGCGAAAATGATAGAGCTGTAGCCCTCACGAAAACCGCGACTTAGTGAGGGGATGGGGCCCAGACCCTCGAGGGACGAAGCGGGGATGGGGGTGGGGGTGGAGATGGGCTGCTTCTGGGTCTGAGGCGGGGGCTGGAGGCCTGGACTCCTCGGTCGGAGGGAGCCAGGGGTCAGATTCCTGGCAGGCAGGGTGGAGGGGCGATCCAGCTGGAGCATGGCCCACCCCACCCCTCACGCGCCCTGTTATCTCGCATTCTGGGCAGGGGGAGGAGGGAACAGCAGTATATTTAGTCTCGGTCCTCGCCCTTTATCTCAGTGTCCTCAGTGGGGCTTGAGGAGCTTGGAAGAGACTGAAGTCTTGAAGTCCCAGGGACCTACAAGGTCACCGCGGACGCCCCCTCACGGACCCTCGCAGAGTCTCTCGCCCCTTTTCTGCCTCCTGTAGCTCCAGGCCTGAGGGTCAGCATGACCGACAAGTGAGTGCACCGCGGGTACCCAGACTCCAGAGGCCCGAGACAGTGGGAGGTGGGGCGATCCTTGCAGCCCTGAGGGAGTGAGAGCTGCGAGGCTGGACACCTGGCCTGAGAAGGGCGGTGGGGCAGGACTGCCGGGTGTGGGAAAGAGGTAAGAGGGTGAGAATCAGGCCCTAGGACCTGAGGAAGGGGTAGCTGGCGGGCCGGCCTCTCGGTCAGCTCTGACCGACTGGACAGACGCAGGCACACGTAACCCCCTCTCGTGGTTTCTGTCTCTCTAGGAGCGACGACGCGGTGAGAGCGGGCGTGGGCCAGGCCAGGGCCGCGTGGCCGGGAGGGCGCTGCAGGGAGGGCCTGGGCAGAGGCTGCGCCCTGGGAGGCGGCACGCAGAGGCGCCGGGGTCCCGGTGCTGACTTGGCTCTGTCCCCCTAACCCCAGGCGGGGAGCCCGGCCCCCGCGCCCCCGCCGATCCGACGCCGCTCCTCCAACTATCGCGCCTACGCCACGGAGCCGCACGCCAAGGTGAGGGCGGGGCGGGGCCTGCGGGGGCGGGACTTTGTGAGCGGAGTCCTAGCGGATGAGGGGAATCAGGGGCGGAGTTTCGCAAAAGGCCGGCTCGATCTGAGGAGAATGGCCGGTGGGCGGAGTCCGGGGCGGGAGTTGGAGGTGGGCCCGTATTGAACCTGGTTGGAGGGGACGGGCTATGAAGCCCCTCCCACTACCCGCCTTCGGAACCCTCTCTGATCCTTCCCTGCCCAATCTCACCCCGGCAGAAAAAGTCTAAGATCTCCGCCTCGAGAAAACTTCAGCTGAAGGTGCGGATGAGCCTGGAGAGGGCGCCATGATGTCATCGGGGCGGAGCTTTAAAGTTGGGCGGGGCCTCCGTCCGTGAGTGGGCGGGGCTTTGGCTGGGAGCCCCGTAGTCTGGAGGGGTAGGGCCTTGGAGTGATGGACACCGACCTTGACGGGGCGGGTTTCTGTGAATAGAGGGCGGAGCCCGGCGGAGGCGGCTTCCCTGCGCTGCTCGGTCTTCATCCCGCTACCCGTGTGGGCTGCGGTCCCGCCTTCCCTCCACAGACCCTGATGCTGCAGATTGCGAAGCAGGAGCTGGAGCGGGAGGCGGAGGAGCGGCGTGGGGAAAAGGGGCGAGCTCTGAGCACGCGCTGCCAGCCTCTGGAGCTGGCCGGGCTGGGCTTCGCGGAGCTGCAGGTACCGGCTCTAATCCCGGACTCCCGCCCAGCCGCGGGTCCGCGGTTCCTAGTGTCCGGTCTTGCATCCTTGGGAGTCAGAGGCCCTACTGTCCTCCCCAAATACTCAGGACCTTGGGAACCGAACTCCCAAGCCTTAGCCTCGGGAATTCAGAAATGTGGCTGCAGCTGCTCAGTCACAAAACCTAGAGGTTGGTTCCTCCAGCCCTAATTCTGTCAGATTGTCGGGACTCCTGGCTCCTAGCACCTTCTGTTCCAAGTTCCCCAGAACCCGGCTTATCTAGGCTGCGAGCTCCTCTTCCCGTAGATCCAGGAGTCAGGGTCCCCAGCTTTCTCCCCAACACACACACTGCGTTCCTCCTCTAGGACTTGTGCCGACAGCTGCACGCCTGCGTGGACAAAGTGGATGAGGAGAGATACGACGTGGAGGCGAAAGTCACCAAGAACATCACGGAGGTGGGAGGCGCTGGGCAGTCTGGGCCTCTTTAGGGAAGGATGCAATGGCCAGGGCTGTGGTCTCAGCCTGACCTCTTGCAGTGCCTGTGGCTGCAGGGACCAGGAGACGCAGGACCACTCTGTGAGTCTGGCAGGGAGGGGGCAGACGGATAAGTACCCTGGGGTCAGGGAAGGCAGTTCCAAGCAGAGGAAAAGCCGGAGGTGAGAAATCAGAAAAAATATCTGTGGAATGTGTGACTGGAGCACCGAGTGTTGGTAACTGAACCCATGTGCCAGGGAACTGAGATGCGTGCAGCCTGCCCAGGAGGCGGTGGTGGCCTTCAGGGGCGAGGCTGGAGCAGATCCCGTCCCAGGCCGAGGAGCTTGGACTTTGTCCTGAAGGCGGTGGGAGTCTGAGTGACGGAGAGCCTCGATGAGACCTGGGGAGGGACAGGACGGAAGCGTAGGGTGCAAGGGTGGGGCGACGAGGAAGCAGAGGGAGGGGTCTCCACCTAGGCTAATGGCTGCTCCCAGATTGCAGATCTGACCCAGAAGATCTACGACCTTCGAGGCAAATTCAAGCGGCCCACCCTGCGGAGGGTGCGGATCTCAGCGGATGCCATGATGCAGGCGCTGCTGGGGGCCAGGGCGAAGGAGTCCTTGGACCTGCGGGCCCACCTCAAGCAGGTGAAGAAGGAGGACACAGAGAAGGTGAGTGAGGCTAGAGCCAGGAAAGGCGGCCGAGGACGGCGTCTGGGGGCAACAACCCTAGGGCCTTAGCTGGGGGCAGATGGCCCTTGGAGGCGTGGGGAGAAGACGCTGGTAAGGGGTCCTCAACAGATTGTACGGGAGCAGCACAGGAAATGCAAGAGGGAGACAAGAAGTAGCAAGGAATGAGGACGTGCATGAGAGAAAAGCAGTGCAGTAGAGAGCAGGACCCGAAGGGGAAGACAGGGACTGTACTAGGAAGAGAAGCAAGGGGGCCGGAAGTGCACGAGGGCGAGAAGCAGCGCTTGCGGGGACTGGAAGTGCGTGAGAGAGAAAGGAAGTGCTTCAGAACCAGATCGGAGGTCGGGCATTCATAGCAGAGCTGCCCAGCCGGCTGAATGGCAGGTGGAGACTGCAGAGCAGGAGGAGACTCTCACCTCTGACCCCATAACTCCAGGAAAACCGGGAGGTGGGAGACTGGCGCAAGAACATCGACGCACTGAGCGGAATGGAGGGTCGCAAGAAGAAGTTTGAGGGCTGAGCCTGCCTGTCCACCACCCTGGCCCTGAGGAATAAAGCTTCTTTCTGAGCTGGGCATGGCTGCGTGTCTACTACCTGGGGCCTTAGGTGTGAGGCAGACGGGACAACTGAGGTGGGGCCCCCAGAGTCCCACATCAGGAGCAGAGCTGGGGTCCCACTACTGGGCATCCTTGGCTCCTCTGCTCCAGCGACGTTGCACAGAGATGCCGAGGCCAAGGCCCAAGGAGAGACACACAGAGACAGTCAGAGACATGGAGAGAGACCCTGGAAAGACCTAGAAGGATAGAGATATGGATACAGGGCCAAAAAGACAGAAATGGGGTCAAAAACACCCATAGACGGACACCTAGAGGCGGATACACAAGGGCACCCGTGGAGACGCAGAGACAAAAACAGAAAGACAATTTGGAGGGAGGCACTGAGACCCAAAGAGAACCCCTGGGAAACAGGCAGAAACGGAAACAAGAGACAGCAGGCAGTGAATGACACAGAGGGTTGAGGACTCCCGCTCTCCAAGGCTGTCACCCCTAGAGCTCAAGGTCATGGCTTGGTTGGAAAGGGGAAGAGGGATCAGTGTCAGAGGGAACCGGGTGGGGTGTGTGTGTGTGTGTGTGTGAGTGAGGTCGCACAGCCGATCCCCACCCTTCCCCTCCCCCAGCACACACCTGCTTCCCCACTTCAGTGCCTGTTGTCACCAGGATGGAATCCTGGTGGCAGACAAAGGGGTTGGGGGTGGGGAAGGGGAGACTGAGAAGCATGGACACACACAGAGGTGAAGAGTCACAGAGACAAAGGAGAGACAGAGGAATAGGGTCTGAGAGATGGAAGCCCAGAGATACAGAAAGGGAGCAACAGCCACAGAACGTGTCTCCTGTACCCTCTTGTCAATCAGCAGTTTCCCAGACCTACTGTGTGCTCAGCCCAGGGACTGCAAAGCCCAGTGTTGTAAGGGATGTGGGGCGCACTGAGGTTCCCAGCAGCCTGACCCAGCTCTGGGTTCCTGGCAGAGGTGGAGGACGGGTCTCGGGCACCCAGGAGGTGCGGGGATCCTGAAGGTGGAGCCAGAGTGGGGGCAGGGCAGCCTCTGAGCAGGGACTCCGATTTGGGGAAAGGAATTCTCTGCCCTCCCTCCCTGTGGGGCGGGGCTGGGCCTGCGCTTATAAACCCAGGGTGCTTCAGCACGCCCGGCAAGGCTCTGCCCACCGTTTACTGCCTCTGCAGATCCAGCCTTAGGTAAGCCCCCCGCCCCTCCAGTCCCCAGGGATGGTGTCCTTGGGGGAGGAAGCCAAGGGGATTGGAGATGTGAGGGGTGTGCAGAAGAGCTGTGGGGGTGGACGGGGCACAACAATGAAGATCTGGGAGTTCAGGAGGGTCAGACTTTAGGGGACTGAGGATGGAGGGGAAGGTATTGGGATGTGGGGGTTAGAGAATTGATGGGGGGTGCTGGATTTCAGTGTCCCAGAACATAACACCTCAGACCCAGGAGGTTTAAGTCTGAGGGAATCTCAAGAATGGGGGTCATCTGGGCTTAGATATCAAGTCTGGGAGTCAAGAGAGGGTGTGATGTCTCAGAATCCGAGGATTTAGGAATTGGGGTCTCAGGATCTGGGGTCTTAATGGAGGGGTCAGAATTTGTAGTATTATAATTTGGGGTATTCTGAGTTGGGTCTTTTGAGTTTGGGTATCCAGATTACGGGGTCTCATGATCTTGAGGTTTCAGAATTTAGGAGATGTCAAGACTGAGGTGGTTAAGATCTTAGGGTGTCTGAGCCCAGAATCTGGAGTATCAAGAACTGGGGAGTCAAACTCTGGACATACGAGGACTTGCTTGTCCCCAGAAAGCAGGCGCATTGTAAGGTGGGGTCCCAGGGTCTGTGGGTGTTGGAACTTGGGCTCTTAACCTGTGTACCTTGGGACATGGGGGAGCTCAGAGATTGGGGAGTCTAAGTGTTAAGGGGTCAGGATGAGGTCTGTGGCCCCGGCTGCTCTTGATGCGCCCTGCCCCCTCCACTCTGGGTGAGGGGTGGAGGGGGAGACAGGTGGGGAAGACAACCAGCCAGAGGGCAGGGGTGGGTGGGTGGGAGAGGGGCGGTGTGACCGACTCCCAGGCGCACCCTCCTTCATCCCTTAGGAAACGTCCTGTTTCACCATCTATGACATCCCCCTGAAATAGACTTTGGGGGTGGGGCGGCCATTGTCTTCAGGCCACAGTCCCTGCGCAAATACCTTCTCCTAATCCCAGCTCAGATCAGGTTCCCATGGACATGTCATAAGACAAAAGAGGACAGCTGTGGGAGGCGGGGGCAGGCAGAGGCTGCAGCTCTGGGGCCGCGCCCAGGCCACACCTCCCGATGCCGGTCCCCCTGTCCCAGCCCCTCCTCCTTCAGAGCCAGGAGCCCAGCCCCCAGCCCCCTCCCTCGGACCCAGGAGCCCGGGCCCCCAGCCCTCCTCACTCGGACCAGGAGCCCGGGCCCGCAGCGCCCTCCCTCGGACCCAGGATTCCGGGCCCGCAGCCCCCTCCCTCGGACCCAGGAGCCCGGGCCCCCAGCCCTCCCCCTCGCACCCAGGAGCCCGGGCCCCCAGCCCCCTCCCTCGGACCCAGGAGCCCGGGCCCCCAGCCTTCCTCACTCGGACCCAGGAGCCCGGGCCCCAGCCCCCTCCCTCGCACCCAGGACCCCGGGCCCTCAGCCCCCTCCCTCGGACCCAGGAGCCCGGGCCCCCAGCCCTCCCCTCGCACCCAGGAGTCCGGGCCCGCAGCCCCCTCCCTCGGACCCAGGAGTCCGGGCCCGCAGCCCTCCTCCCTCGGACCCAGGAGTCCAGGCCCGCAGCCCCCACGCTCGGACCCAGGAGGCCGGGCCTGCAGCCCCCTCCCTCGGACCCAGGAGTCCAGGCCCGCAGCCCCCCTCCCTCGGACCCAGGAGTCCGGGTCCGCAGCCCCCTCCCTCGGACCCAGGAGTCCAGGCCCGCAGCCCTCCTCAGACCAGGAGCCCAGGCCCCCAGCCCCTCCCCCTCGCACCCAGGAGCCCAGGCCCCTGCCCCCTCCCTCGGGCCCGCAGCTCACGCCGCGTGTTCTCCGCGGTCCTTAGGTCGCAGCAGGATGTCAGACGCGGAGGAGCAAGAGTATGAGGAGTGAGTGATGCCGGCGGGGGCGCGGGGGCCTGGAGAAGTGGAGACCCCCCCCCCATGCGTCTAACTCTCCCCTCCTTCCTCCCCCGACCCCCGTGTGCCCAGGGAGCAGCCCGAAGGTGAGTGGGGACCGGGCCGGCCCTGGGTGTCGGGGGACGCGCGGACCCAGGGGCCCTTCCGGGGAGCGGGTGGAGGCGCCCCGGCCGACGCCCCTCCGGGTCCGAGCCGGCTGAGCGGCGCCCCGGGCCGCCCCCACTTCCGGAAGCCCCCGCCGCTCTAACGCCCTCTCCCCCCTTCCAGAAGAGGAGGCTGCCGAGGAGGAGGAAGGTGAGGCCCGGTCCCCGCCGTCCGGAGCGGGACGCGGGCCGGCCGGGGGCGGGGCGGGGCGGCGGGCGGGGGGCGGGGAGGGCGGCCCCCGGGCCCCGGCTGCCGTCCCGCTGACCGCCTCTCCGCTCTCCCCCGCACCCTCCTCTCTCTCCCCGCCCCGCCCCCGGCGTGGCCGCTGCCCCCACCCCGCTCGCCAAGCCCCGCTTCTCCTCCTGCCTCCTGCCCAGCCCCCGAGGAGCCGGAGCCGGTGGCAGAGCGAGGTAACCACGGCTGCTTAGCTTCCCGAGACCGATTTCGGGGGCCTGGGGACCCCCGAATCCTCGGGCCCTGTCCTGGGCCAGGACTCCCTGCGCGCCCCTAACCCGCCCCAGTCCCGGCCCTTTAAGCCCCGAGAGCCTGCGCGCCCTCTGGTGGCCACGAAGGGAATGGCCGCGCGGCGGCGTTAACCCATTCCCTTCCTTCTTAAAGGGACCGACACCCAAGCCTTCTTCCCCAGCCTGGAGAAAAACTTTAGAAGGGTTGGATGTTTGCGGAGAGGCACCCCTCCCCACGTTCGCCCCCGACCCTGTCTGTTATTTTTCTCCTTCATATACATTCAAAGGTTGGGGCCTGGGTTGCAGAAGGGGCTAGCACTGGGGTCTGGATTCCTGTGTCCCCAAGGGGGAGGGGGCAGGGACACAGTCCTGGGAGGCCTGGGTCTCCTGGATGAGGAGAGGGTTTGGGGCCCTGCACTGCTGGTCTGGATGGAAGCGGGCAGGAGCTCTGGGTATGTAGAAGGAGGACGTTCTGGGGGTTTGGACCCCTGGGCTCCCAGAGAAGTGGGTAGGGGATCCCCATACCAGTCCTGAATGTATATCTGACGCGTGTGATCCTCTGTCTCCTACGGCCACCCTGATTTCCCTTCTCCCCTTCTCTCCCTCCATACCCCTTTCCCGGAGCAGCAGGAGGAGGCATCTGGGCTCCTGGGGGGGCTGAGGCTTGGGGGGGGTTCCCCCTCGGGATGTGTCAGGCCCACCCCTATGAACTCTTGCTAATTATCTCTTTGTATCCCCCCATCAGAAGAGGAGCGCCCCAAACCAAGGTGAGATCCTGGGGGCTGGGTGGTCCCAACCATGTCCTCCTAAATATGCCCCCAGAAATAAGGTGCAAGAAGGGCAAAGAAAGAAGGCAGGGAACCCGAAGCAGAGGGAAGGGGCGTCCGTGAGTCCTCCTTTCAGCAAACTCTTGCAGAGAACTTCCCACTGTGCTCAGCGAGCCAAACCCTGTCTCCTCTGTTGGTGAAGCACACCCAGATACAGTGATGACAGGGCAGAGGAAGGCCCTGTGTTTGCCCTGGGTACCCAGGGAAGGCTTCCCCGGGCGGGGAGAGGGAGGAGGGGCTGGCTAGCTGGAGCCCGGAGAAGGGATACTGTAGAGGAGAGCCGTGGGGTGCCTGAGGGGCTGGGTCTAGGCTGGTCTTTCAGGGCCCAGACACAGATGCGGGTCACTGTGATGATGAGGATCCTGTACTAGGCAGACCGCAGGGCCCTGAGAGAGCTCGTGGAGGGGAGGGTCCTGGAGGAGGTGACACTGGGGCCAGAGCTTGGAGATGCCTGGAGGCAGCAATCGAGTCTGAGAAAAAAACCTAGAAGCAAAAATGGTCTGGGTCAGTATGGGCAGTGGTGTGAACTCCACTGTGGCTGGTGTACAGCGGCGAGCAAGACAGGGTGGGGTTGTGGGGCCGGGTCATGGGGAGCCATGGAAGGGTTTTGAGCAGAAGAGGCACAGGGTCCGATCTGGGTGAGAGGGCACAGGGGAACAGGACAGCTGTGCTTCAAGGTCAGGGAAGACTTGTTGGAGGAAGGAAGCCTGCAGGAGGTGCCCATCAGGGGAAGGGCATTGCAGGCAGAGGGAACAGCAGGTGCAAAGCCCAGGAGCTCCAAGGCACATGTGTGGCCGGGGAGCCATGACACGTGGTTCATGTCTGTGAGGGACAAGGTATTGGTGGGGTTGGCTGGGGCCAGATGGAAAAGGGCTTTAAATTTTGAATGCCAGGCTGGGTTGCCTGGACTTTGTCTTAAGAGTTAGTTGTGGGTGTTAGAAATGCTCCTCTGAAGTCATGAAGGAAGATGAATAGAAAGAGGGCAGGAGGCCAGGGGTGAGGCTGGCATGGAAGTTCAGGGATAGGGCACAGCACACGGCCTGAGCTGGGCCAGGGGCGTGGAAAGGAGGGAGCCGACAGAGTCCCACACAAAGCGGGCAGGACCTGGGCACTAGTGAGCTGTTGGAAGGAGGGGACGGAGGCAGTGGGGACAGCTGCCAGGGGTCTGGTTGGGGAACCACGTGGGTGGAGCATCTGCCACCTCCATCTTGGAGAAGCCAATGGGCTCAGGTGGGGCGTGCTGTGGGGGAGGCAGAAAATGTGCAGGAGGCGTCCGTTACCTTGAGTCCAGGATTAGGAAAGTGTCCGGCCTGGAAAGGGAGTTAGCACATCCTCAGTGATTGATGGTGACCGAAGTTACAGGAGTGAGTGACGTGGGTCACGAGTGTCCTATGAGTGAATAAAATGACAGAACTCTTTGAAGGGCTCTCTGGGGAAGAGAGACGGAGATGGGACAGCCAGAGAGGTAGAAAGCAAATCAAGAAACACCAAATAAGAGACAAAAGCAGGAGTGCCAGGGCAGGAAATCAAGGGGAGGGCGGAGGGCTGACAGAGCCGCACCCCCTCAGACAAATACAATGCAAGCCGCACAGGTGAGCTTTACATTTTTTTTGGTACTAGCTGCATTTTAAAAAGTATAACAAAAGAGGTAAAATTAACCTTAATAGTACATTTTACTCAACCTGTTATATCCGAAAGGTCATCATTTCAACATAGAACCATCCTACAACGTTATTAATGGAATATTTTACGTACTTTTGCGTGAACCAAGGCTTCGAAATCTCGCGCGTGTGTTTAGGGACAGCCCGTCTCCACTCGGACCAGCCCCGGTTCAGGCGCTCAGAACCGCGTGTGGCTGGTGGCCCTGTCGGTCGGCGCAGTCCTGGAGTCCATTGGGGACATCCCACCGCTCACAGCCTTCCTTTTCTGTCACCCAGCCGCCCCGTGGTACCTCCACTGATCCCTCCCAAGATCCCAGAAGGGGAGCGAGTGGACTTCGATGTGAGTGACAGGCATCCCGTCCCTGGGCAGGGCTGCCAGCCCTCCGCGGCCCCCGGGCCCCTGGGAAAGGCGCCCGCGCCGCTCCCTCCGGGAACTCCGTCCTCACTGGCCGCTAGCGTCAGAACGCGGCGCTTTGCTGTCCCCGCTGGGATCCCGTCCCGTCCCGGGGAGCTCAGGCCCGCGGGTTCTTCCTGCCAAGGGCTCCCCCTCCCGACGTTTCCTGGGCGCGGAGAGCTTGGCCCCTGCGAACGACGGGGATCCCGCCCTGTGCCCCCCAGGACATCCACCGGAAACGCATGGAGAAAGACCTGCTGGAGCTGCAGACGCTCATCGACGTGCATTTCGAGCAGCGGAAGAAGGAGGAAGAGGAGCTCATTGGGCTGAAAGAGCGTATTGTGAGTCTGGGGAGGCGGGGGTCCCCGAGTTCTTCCCGCACCCCGTTTTATCCTGTGGGTCTTGGGAGACACGGAGAGTCGTGCCCGTCCAGCGCAGACCCCGAGGCCGCAGCTTTGGGGAGTCCCCCCAAGTCGGTGGCCACGCGCGGACGCGCCCCCTCCGCTGCCGGCCTCCTCTGGGGAGGGGCTCCGGGACGCGCTGTGCTCCCGGCACCCCTCCGTTCTTCTCTCACCCCCAGGAGCGGCGCCGGGCTGAGAGGGCCGAACAACAGCGCTTCCGGACGGAGAAGGAGCGGGAGCGGCAGGCGAAGCTGGCGGTGGGCGCCCCCCTCCCCTCCCCGGGCAGCCCACGTACCGCTTCTTGAGCTGGATACTTGCGTTCCCCTTTGTGACCCCCTCTGTGATCCCAAGAAAGTCCACGCTGTGTTATTCAAGGACCTCCCTGCTGGAGGGCTAGAAACCCCAACTCCAGCTGGATTCATCAGAAGGAGGATTTTGTTGGCTGGTGTAACTACCAAGTCTAGGGCAGGGCTTGCTTCAGGCACCCGAATCATCGCTCAGAAACGTGAAGACCCAGCTCTTCCTGTTACCCCTCAGCCTGTCTGTCTGTGGACGCAGGGGTGACCGGTGCAATCCCAGTTTGTCTGGGACCTTCCTGGTCTGAGCCCTGATAATCCTGCATCCCATCAATCCCAGGCAAACCAGAATGGCCACCCCACTGGACACCCCATTCTCAGGCAGGCGTAGCAATGGCTGCCAGCAGCCTGGCTTAAGATCCCCTTTTCTCTGTGTTCTGTATGACCCTAGGATGTGTTCAGATCATTCGCCCGTCCCCTGTGGAGAAAATCCCTGGCTAACTGGGGAGACTGGTTAGAATGTGTCCATTGACATAGGCCTTGGAAACGCGACCCACCTTGACCTCAAGGAATGGCTCACTTGAACCACTTTTAAAGAACAGTTAGAGTGATGTGATAGGCAAGGCGCTGGCCTCCCAAAGATGTTCATATCCTAATTCCCAGGGTCTATGAATCTGTCCCCTTACATGGCAGAGGGACTGTGCACGTGTGACTGAGTTAAGGATCTTGAGGTGAGAGCTGACCCTGGATCGGATGATGCTACTCTGCCGGCTTTGAAGGTAGTAGAAGGGGCCAAAAGCCAAGCGATGCAGGCAGCCCCTAGATGCTAGAAAAGGCGAAGGGGTGACTTCTTCCCTTGAGCCTCCAGGGGGAACCAGCCCTGTCACACTTTGATTTTGGCCCGTAAGGCCCTTGTCAGACTTCTGGCCTGCAGGTCTGTAAGAATAACCTTGCATAGCTTTAAGCCACTAAGTTTGCACGTTACAGCAGCAATAGGAAACTAGCTCAGGTGGGAAATGCTGGACATGCCGAAGCCATCATGTTCAGCCTATCAGTCGGGAGGGGTCTTCAGTTTGGAAAAGCTTTATTTCAGAAAAACGCAATGCAGACTTTCTGGAACATGTGAGGCCTTTGCTGGACATTCTAGAATCCCTACCTCAGGCTCAAGGCCATCAGCATCTTCAGTGGCCCATGCCCCACACTCTTAGCCCCAGTTACTCTCCTTGATCTTTGGAGGACAGGCATTCTTGTCATGAGACTATGGAGCAGAGAGGGTGAGTGCCCTGAGGTCACACAGCAAAGTTAACAGTTGGCCATTTCAGGTTGGTGGGGAGGTGGGCAGAAAAAGCAAGCACATCCCTCTCCCATTTTAACTTCTGCTGGGAGGGTGTTAAGGCCCAGAGAGGGGCAAAGACTTGCAGCCTGTCAGCAGGCAGGCCTGGGAGGGCCAGGAGGGGACTTTCCCACCTTCCCCCGTTCTGATACTCTGTCTCCCATGCTTTGGGCCTGACTGACACCCACTTCCCTCAACACAGAACCGAGGCCCCTCCCCCACCTCCATCTCAGGCCTCCTCCCCACCCAGTGGGCAGGGGAGACCTTGGGATTGACCCCTTTCTCCCCTCAGGAGGAGAAGATGAGGAAGGAAGAGGAAGAGGCCAAGAAGCGGGCTGAGGACGATGCGAAAAAGAAGAAGGTTCTGTCCAACATGGGGGCCCATTTTGGGGGTTACCTGGTCAAGGTGAGTACAGCCTGCTGGGGCCTGAGGTCTAAGTTCCCAGGAGGAGGCAACGGGGCGTGGACTTCCCTCCCCATGGAGGACGGGGCTGGGCGTGGGGGCGGGAGGCCCGGGCCCCGGGGAGGAGGGGCCCTGGGCCCCCGGGAGCACACACCCCTGGTCCTAACACGGGGAGCCATCCAGAGGATCCGTCCCCCAGTTCACGGTGCCCCCTCCTACCTCAGGCCGAGCAGAAGCGGGGTAAGCGCCAGACGGGGCGCGAAACGAAAGTGCGCATCCTGTCCGAGCGGAAAAAGCCCCTGAACATCGACCACATGGGAGAGGAGCAGCTACGGTAGGTGGGGTGGGGGCCCGGGACGGCGGGGGGACGGGGAGACAGAGGGACCGTCCTTCGGATCCGGAAGGGTGGAAGTCCAGGTCCGGGCCCTGGCCCTGTGACTTCCGGCAGGTGCCTCCCGGTCTCTGGGCTCCTGTTGTCTCCTCTGAGACTGTGTCACTAATACAGGACCCGGTTTTGTGGGTGTCATGACCCATACAATCTGGGATGTAATGCAGTGGAAAGCCAGACAACATGGCTAACCAAAATTTAAGAGATTATATAGATGTATTGATGTCCCCTGGGAACTCAGGCGGGCCCCAGCTCTTGTCTGAATCAAAGCCAAACATGCTGGGAGACAGAGTCCCAGCGGAGTCTCTGCCCCGTGGGACTGTCTCCCCCCTCGTCTCCCATTCCCAGGACAGCCAGCGTCTCACCAGAAGCCACCAGAGGGCTTTTCCTTAAGGGGCCTTGTCTGTCTTGGCATTGTCTGGCCTGGGACCTGGCTCATAAAGTCAGAGACTTCCACCACCCCAGAGAGACACAGTTAACCCGGGCAGTCTAGCATTTGAAAGCCATTAGCTAGCAGAAGAAAACAAGGAATGCTGATAATAATAAATAAAATGAAATAATAAAGAAATAAAAACAATAAATAAATAAATAATGCTAGTAATCATCAAATGAATAGTAACAATGAGCTTCATTGAATGTTTGCTATGTGCCAGACACTTTACATGCATTATGTTATTCTACAACTGCTCAGTGCAATAGATTTTCTTTCAGTTAAGAATACATGTAGCCTCTAGTAAAGAGATCTGACTATAGCAGACTAAAATACAGAGGTTTATTTTCTCACATCGAAGAAATCTGAAAGTAGGCAGTCCACCTCTGGTATGGCAACTCGACAAAGCATTAGAGATTCAGACTCCCATGTTTTTACTCCACCACTTTCAGCCCAATATTTCCATCCTGAAAATATGGCCACTGGCCAGTATGGCTGCTGGGGATCCAGCCATCACATCCAAGTAGCAGAAGGAAGTTGCAAGGGAAAAGTAACCAAGGCTTTCCTGGAAGACCCACCCAGTGACCTACTTTCATGGATTGGCAACCCCTGATTTTGCGGCAGGCTGCGGAGATGAGTTTTTCACAGAATTGCAAAAAGTTCCATTTTTAGGGAAGGAAACAACATTCAGCAGGCAGCCAGCCATTCTCTTTCACCGTTTCACTTATAGACTTTTTGGAGAGGGAAACAGGATCCTAGAAGTTACATGGCTATAGTCGCACCCCAGAGAATAACAGAACTGGGATGTGCACCAGCGCTCCCTGACTCGGAGCCTGGGTCCTTCCCGGGACCTCATTCTCCCTCAGGGAAATAGGACAGAGAGACAGCGGGCAGAGATTGAAAAACCCTTTGCCTCAGTTCACTTTGAATAGTTTGGCCTCAGATATTAACCAAGTGGCACCAATACCGCCAACCTCAGAAATGAGCTGTGTGTCTCTGGACAGTCCCTTCAGCCTCAGCCCAGGGCCCGGCCCGGCCCAGCCCGGCCTTGACAGCTCTTCTGCCCTGCCAGGGACAAGGCCCAGGAGCTGTCCGACTGGATCCACCAGCTGGAGTCCGAGAAGTTTGACCTGATGGAGAAGCTGAAGCAGCAGAAATACGAGGTGAGGCCCATTTCAGCGGGAGGCCCCGGCTGGGCTGGGGCTGGAGCAGGACGGTGGGGGGGCCTGCCCCCCAGCTTTCCGAGCATCGTCCTCTCACCTCACCTCCACAGATCAATGTGCTGTACAACCGTATCAGCCACGCCCAGAAGTTGTAAGTGTGACCCCCCCATACCCCTCCCTCTGGCTCTTGGGGTCTCTCCTTCCCGCTCACTGCCCCCCACTCTGCGGGTTTCGGCCCCTCATTCTCAGGACCTCCTCACTCTCTTTCTGCCTGCCGTCTGTCTGTCCTGTTTCCATGTCCCTCTAAGTCAGCGATTCTCAGGGCAGGCGGGGTGACCTTACCCCCCACCCCCCCGATAGTGGGCAATGACTGGGACAGGTTTGGTTGTCACACCTGGGGGCGCAGTTGGCACCTAGGGTGTAGAGGCGGGGGTGCTGGCGCCTACCCCCAGGAAGGGGTGGACCCCAGATGTCACAGTGCCAAGGTGGGGAAACCCAGCTGTAACTCTCTCTTCCGGTTCTGTCTCCCCAGCCTCCTTCCCTCCCTCCCTCTGCTCTCGACTCATCCGTCCTCTCTCTGTCCCTCTGTCCGGCTCTCTCTCTCTCTCTCTCCCATGTTCTGTCTCTTTTGCCCCAGCCTTTGCCCT
Source organism: Manis javanica (assembly GCF_040802235.1). Taxonomy (NCBI): domain Eukaryota; kingdom Metazoa; phylum Chordata; class Mammalia; order Pholidota; family Manidae; genus Manis; species Manis javanica. Next base: position 2,793,857 of record NC_133172.1, read on the forward strand.
CTGGCATGTTACCTGCTCTCAGTACCTCATCCCTCCCTTCCTCTGGCCCCTGTACTTGCAAACATTTATCAGCACCACAGGAACAGCCCGAATTCACCCACAAATCCCAGCTCCCCTATGCGAGTGCATTTCCTGTCTTTTCTGGTGGGGATGGAGGGTTTATTTTGGGGGTGGACTTCCTGAATTGAGGACCAAGGGCAGGGGCTGGGGTAGGAGGACATCCCAGAGGCCGAGGAAACCTCTTCTTCCTGACACCCACTTCTCCCACAGCCGGAAGGGGGCAGGGAAGGGCCGCGTCGGAGGCCGCTGGAAGTGAGGGCCTGGAGCTGTGGCCCACTGGGAGCCACTGGACTGTTTGTCCCAACAGTGACCTGAAATAAATGCTCCCCCTGCAGGCATGCACCGAGTTCTTTGATTTTATTACTATTAACACACAGCTAGCCTCTCATGGGTTAACTGACATCACCAACTCGCTCTTACTGGAGAATCTTCAACAATCACTGCCATGCTCTGTCGAGGTGCGCCCTCACACACAGCTGGGGGTGATGTGAAATGGGGCAGCCACTTTGGAAAATCGCCTGGCAGTTCCTGAAAAAGGCAAATATAAAGTTACTGTAAGATCCAGCAATGCCACTCCTAGACTAGAACTGAAAACGTACGTCCACATGATCTCGTGCACAACTGTTGACAGCAGCGTTTTCCGCAAGAGTCAAAAGGTGGGAACAATCCAGAAGTAAAAACCGTAATCAGTCAAAGGGAGAAATAAACCCATTTATTACTTACAAAACTGCAGTCCGGACCATCTCTCTCTCCTGCTCCAGCAGCAGAAAAACCGGCCCTCCCCCTCACCTCTCAGGTACAGAAAAGTCCTCCTTACCCAGGTAATTATGCATTGATATGGAAATGAACGTCTCTCCACCCATGAGGAATGATGCAAATGCACTAAAGCCATACTTTCCACCTCTGAACGCCTATTGATACGCAGATGTACTAAAGCCAGGAGAGAGATTCTGGAAATGTTACAATTTTACCCACAGACTTGCCTTTGAGATTGATTTCTTGGGGTGCGTTGGGGCTCTGCCTAGGAGTATCTGGGGGCGTGGTCCTGTGGACTACATTTCCCAGCGTGCCCGGGGGCTGTTTGGCCGAGTGCCATGACCTTTGTACGGGGGATTTTTATCTCCCAGCATGCGCTGGGCGGTCACCCAAGGAGGCGGGGACGGGAATCGTCTTGAGTGATTTCCGGGTTGCGGACTCGATTTCCCATGATGCCATGGTGTTTCCCACGATCTAGGGAATCCATTAATCGATTTACTCTAAATCTGTTCTCGATCGCGTACTATTAAGCTCCTTTTAGGCGCTGGGAACCAAGAGAGCACACAAAAGACAAAAACACCTGTCCTCCTGGAGCTTATTTCTAGTTGGAAGGAACAGAAAAAAAAGTCTCAACACAGATAAACCACAGGGCGAGAAGAATGATGGTGGAAAAATTCGAGCTGTACCTTTCAGGGCCGCCGGGCTGCTGAGTCCGTTTCCCCTTGTGACGGGAGATGGGGGCGGTGCGGGGGGCTCCACATTTCCCCCCATGCCGTGGCGCCCGCCTCCAGCCCAGAGACTCCATTTCCCAGGGTTCTCAGATAAATGCCCTCCCTCAGGAGAGGTCGTTCACCGCCTCCCGGCTGCGGACTTCCCAGCGTGCCTCGGGGCAGATCGAGGGCCGGAGGTTGCCATTAGCAACTTCCTCCTTCGGACTCCGTTTCCCAGCGCACTCCGGGGCGGCGTGGTGACGTCGCGCGCCGGGCGGGGCTGCGATCCTCCGGCGGCTTGGGGCCAGCGGCAGTTCCCGGTGGCCCGGGCGGGCGGCGGCGGCGGTGGTACGGTGCTCGGCCCTCGCTCGCTCGCTACCTCCCGGGTGGCGGGCGGCGCGATGTCGGGCGAGGACGGCTCGGGGGCGAGCCCGGGGGTGGCCGCGGCGGCGGCGCGTGAGCGGCGGCGGGAGCAGCTGCGACAGTGGGGGGCGCGGGCGGGCGCCGAGCCGGGCCCGAGGGAGCGGCGCGCCCGCACCGTGCGCTTCGAGCGCGCCGCCGAGTTTTTGGCGGCTTGCGCGGGCGGCGACCTGGATGAGGCGCGCCTGATGCTGCGAGCAGCGGATCCTGGCCCCGGCGCCGACCCCGACCCCGCTGCCCCGCCGCCCGCCCGTGCGGTGCTCGACTCCACCAACGCCGACGGCATCAGCGCCCTGCACCAGGTCAGCGTCCCTGGGACCGACCCGCCCTGGTCTGCGCCACCGCGAGCATCCTCCCCGCAGCCCTGAGTCACCGTCGGGGCTCTGTCTGCACCGTGCTTGCCGTCCGGTGCTGACCCCTCTCCGAGCCCCCTGCGCATCCCCACCAGTCCTGAGCCGCTTAGGCTGCCCCTCCCTGGACTCGAGCCGTTGCTGAGGGCCTCAGTCCGGTTCATCTCACTGGTCCTGATTATTGTTACTTCACGCTGCCCTCTCCCGACCCTAAGTGCCCTTTACTAGTCTCTGTGCCACCTGCCCTGGTGCCACCTCTACTCTGCCGTGTAATGCCGCCACCTTTTCCTGAGGCCGTGCCACACACTTGTGACCCCCGCCCCCAACAAACACAGTTTCCCCTTTCCAGGCAGGGACCCCTTTCCAGGCCTGGCTGCTTCCTCCCCTGGCCTCCCGCCCGGGCGCCCTCTTTGGCTAGGCCCTGGTCCTCCTGTGCCCCTGCTGGCAGGTTCCCTCTCCCCACTTCTCAGCCTTACTCAGACAGCCATCTGTTGCTGTCTAAAGCTCCTCTTCGATGAGCAACTTTCTTCTAGGCATCGGACAGCCTTGTTTCCTTGTCTGGGTCCTCTCTTTAGGGGTCCTCTCCCCGACCTCCTCCCATGCCCTCCTAATCCGGCTGGTTCCCTCTTTACCCTCTGGGTCCTGTGCCACCTCTCACCTCCCACTGTAGGTCTTCTCTCAGAAATGTTTTGCCTTCTCTCAGCACCTCCTCTTTTCCTCTCCTCTTCCTGGGATGGTTTTGCATCATCACCCTTTTGTGGGGGAACTTCAGGGCACCCCCCTCTTCCTGGCCTTGGGCCACTTCTCTGTCCTCTGGTCATCCCGCTTTCCCTGCCAGGAGGCCTCCTCCTCCGTGGATTTGGGTCATTTCTTACTCCTCTCATTTGGGCAGCTTCGTTGTCTTGTACACTGTGCCATCTCTCCTAGTCCCCTGTTGTGCCGCCTTCCTAAAGTTTCTAGAACCCTTGGTCCTCCCCGTCCATAACCTGGCCCCTGTGCCTTCCAAGGCTTGCTGCCTGCTGCCTGCAGTGTTCCTGTGTCCCAGAACCGTGGGCACCCTGTGCTCTGGGTTTCCCTGCTTCTGGGTGCTTTTCTTCACTCCCCCCTCAACACACACACAGTGGGACCACCAGGAACAGGACTGGCCACTGAAGGGCCTCCATCCCCTCCCCACCCCTGAGGCCGTCTCCCTCCAGGTTTCCTGATATCTGCCCATCCTTAGCCCTCTCCTTCCTGCCAGACCCCTAGAGTTTGGTTATCGGTGGAGCCAGGGCAGGAAAGCTTGAAGGGCCCACTTGTCAGGTTCCCAGGAAGGAGTGGTTCAGGAAAAACAGAATTAGCCCTAAGTTCTGAACTTCTCAGCTTTGTGACCTAGCTAGTGTCTTTTTTTCTTTGCCTCAGTTTCCTTAGCTGTAAAATGGGGCCTCTAGCCATCCCCTCTCTGGCAGGTCACCTGCAGAGTCCCCAGTCCTATAGGGGACACTGTCTTCCATCCAGAGGACGGTCCTGCTTCCCTCGGGCCTTGAAGGTTCTGAGTCCTTGGCGAGGCCAGGAGAGGGGCCTCAGGCTGCAGTGTACCCCTTCCTCTGCCAGTGTCCATGCCCCTGGACCTTCCTTAAGGGCTTCCTGCCCTGCTCCTCACGCCAGGCCTCCTCCTCCAGCATCCCCCTTGGCCTGGACCCCTGCCAGGCTGCGTTTTCCCATGGGATCTTGGTCCCACTACGGGCAAGCACTTGATAAACTCCAGGGCTTCACGGGAGGCCTGAAGGATGAGGGCATCAGAGGTTCAGAGGAGGGAAGCTCCCACCTCGGGTCACACAGTCAGCAAGGGAGGAAGCTGGCGTCTGGGTCCCGTGTGGGGGTGGGGTGGCCGACTGACGGTGGTTCACCTGAGGCTGGCCTGCTTTTAGCACTGCAGGTCCCAGGAAGCCTCTGTCCCAGGCAAACCGGGACAGCTGGTCACCCCACCTGGGTGGGTTCTGGGGCTGATTTCCATTCTGAATCCTCTCTCGAGGGGGTCCCTAGGCATCAGCCTCCTGACCCAGCTCTGGCCCTAGGAGGTCTCAGAATTCAGTGTTTGCCCCAGGTGGGTTTGTCAGCCCCTCATGGGGGTCCTCCTCCCCCAGATTGCCTTGTGAATTACTGATAGCGGAGTGACAGGGGCTGGGAGGCAGGATTCTCAGGCCTGAACAGAGGGTGGGGGGCCTGGGCTCCTGGCTGCGAGGAAGGAGGCACTGGGGGCCTGGATTCTTGGATCCCTGGTGCCCAGGCCTCGGGCGCCTTTCTCATGGATGCCTGCGCGGCCAGGTCCTTGAAAGGGAAAGGCCCATCTCCTCTGCGCCCCCCTCCCCCACTGCCATGGCAACCGGTGGAAATACACGCGGAGTTCATCCAGTTCCCAGGGCCCATGCGGCCCCCCTTTGCGGCCCGAGTTTCCATGACTTCATGCTCCTGGCCCTTGTGGCTCCCTCTCCCTCCCCCTGATGGGCAGCTTGGGAGAGGTGAGGAGCTGGGGTGTTAGTGCACGGAGGGCTGGGAGTCCAGCCCCTCCCACGCCCAGACCCTGCTCCTGGCCCAGGGCGCCCGCCTGGGGTTTGCATGTGCCTCGGCCTGCCTGTCCTTTGGCCCCCACTTGCTGTGCCCACTCGGTAGGGGGCTTTGTCTCCCCCAGGTTGGTTCTTCCCCTGTAAAGCAGAGCCCTGACTGCAGGTGGACTGGTGAAGTCGGCCCTTGGAGCCCCTCGGCCCTGTGCTCTGTGCACAGCGGGCCCTTAGTGCCCGGCAGCTGTGCCTCCGCGGGCCCCAGGTTCCCAGTGCGTGCTGACACGGCTGTGTCTTCGCAGTACGAGTCCTGCTCAGGTCCCTGCTGGCTTTGCCAGGCTCTGCACAGCCTTCATTGCCCCTCAGGGTGCCGGGCAGGACCACGGTCAATTCCTGGAGAGCGTCAGCTGGGTCTGGAGGAGGAGGGTGGGCCTCTGGCTCACCACTGGAGGCCCTCCTGTTGGTGGTGGGGTGCGTCCTGCCTGACTGAGCAGCATGAAGGATTCCGAGGCTGGAGAGAAGCCCCTTCTCTCTGCCTCCTCCTTGCAGAGTGCTGGGAGTCCTCTCCTGGTCTCTGTAGGGCTGGGCAGCTGGGGTGTCTTAAACAGCCGGTCCCACAGGGGCAGGGCTGGTGCCTGGCGGGTCCCCACTGGGAGGTCTGCCTCTTCCGCAGGAGGTGCGGCCTGACAGCCTGACCCCTTCCTCCCAGGCCTGCATCGATGAGAACCTGGAGGTGGTGCGCTTCCTGCTGGAGCAGGGGGCCACAGTGAACCAGGCGGACAATGAGGGCTGGACGCCTCTGCACGTGGCCGCCTCCTGTGGCTACCTGGACATTGCCAGGTGAGACGGGGAAGGTGGGCAGGACCCCACAGGGGGCGGGGGCTTGGAATCCTCAGCTCTGACCTCCCCCTGCCCCCAGGTACCTCCTGAGCCATGGGGCCAACATTGCCGCTGTCAACAGTGATGGGGACCTGCCCCTGGACCTGGCTGAGTCGGACACCATGGAGGGGCTGCTGAAGGCGGAGATCGCCCGCCGAGGTGGGCCTCTGGTGCTGCTCCTCCCTGTTGCCCCCAGCCCCAGAGCCTGGGGGTCAGACTGCTGGGGCCAGAGGCCCCCCATTTCCTAGGCTGCTGGCACTCTGGGCCTGCCTCCTTGCCTGTGAGCTGGAGGTGTCAGCACCTACCCTGCGGCTCCTGGGGATGTGAGTGGCCTGTGGAGCGTTCGTGCTATACCGCTGGGCACAGACGAGCTCAGTGGCCACCTTCTGTGATTACCTGGGCGTGGAGGTGAGGGCGCTTGTCCCAGGCCTGTCGGGTGGGACTGCAGGACTCTGAGCGCACGGCCTCCAGGAGTGCCCCCTGAGCCGGAGGAGGCGTGCAGGCCTCCCTGGGACTGAGCCCAGGGGTCCTTACTGGGTGGTCAGGCCCACAAAGTTGTCTGGCCATGTTTGCTTTTCTCTGGAGAGCGTGTGTTCCTTCTAGCAGGTTCTCAGAAGGGCTTGTGGCCACCTCCCCTGCCCCCAAATAGCTTTCTAGGCCCAGTTGTTTGTGGGGTGTGCAGGGAAGGCTGTACCAGACTGACAGAGGACCCGGGGCATGTTGGTTGGGTGGTGATGAACAGCTTTCCCAGGTCTTGGGGTGTGCGATGCCCTGGGGCCCCCGCAGCCCTGGGTCACCAGCGTGGCTCCTGGAGTCTCACTCTGGGTTTGCATCCAGCTGTGTGGGGACTGGCTTACTTGATGAGCGAGGGTGACACCAGCACTGTGCCTGGGGTGTGCTGCCAGGCTCTTGGAGGCAGCAGGCATGGGGAGCCGGGGACGAGCAGAGTCCTGCCAGCTGGCTGGGTGCTCTGAGAGGGGCACAGGGGCGCTGGCCGCACGCGAAGACGTGGGCACCTGGGGTGGCACCCTGCTTTGGCAGGCCAGGGGGCTTCTGCCGCCTCTCCTCCGCCTGGTTACTTTGGAAGGGGTCAGGCTTAGAGGCAGGCTGGCACAGTGGTGCGGGGCACTGGTGGCATTAGCCACTCAATGGAGCCGCAGGGCCGTCCCCGGGGCTCGCCCTTTGAAAGTGTGCGGTCCTGTGGGTCAGTGTGCACCCACCCACGACACATCGATCTTAGATGGTTCTGACCACCACCAAGGAAACCCTGCACCCCAGGCCCTCACCCCGGCACCTCGGCCCTAGGAAACCGCTGTCGGCTTTCTGTGTTTGGAGTTACCAGTTCTAGACAGTGGGTCTAAATGGAATCCTGCAGAGCAGATCCCTCAGGTTTAAATGTCTGGGCTGGGCCGGTCGTGTGCCCTGGGCGCCCCTCCTCCCCACCCCCTTATTTAAATACACCTCCCTCCCCCGCTTCCTTTTCTTGCCTCCTTCTTCTTTCCCTCCCTCACTGGGCTTCCCTGAACCAGTTGGAGACTGCAGATATATCTCCTCGGGCAAGGACACTGTCCCGCATCTGTGGTTGTGACATTGTTACTGTCCTGTCAGCATGGGGACATCGACTCGACGCCAAGCCCACCCACGGTGCGGTGTAGCCTCTCCTCTGGTCCGGGACCTGCCCACCGCTGCCCCGCGCTGGGTCCTCTCGGGACCAGCCCTTACCCTCCCCCCTCCAGCCTGTTTTACATGGAGCCCTGCTCAGCGTGGCCCTGGGTGTGTCTTCTCAATGAGACTCCGTTCACCTCCTGGCAGAAACTTCTCAGTGCGTCCCTCTGGGAGACAGGTGCTGTCTGTCCGCCCCGTCGCTGGTGCTTTTAGCCTTGAACTTGGATGGGGAGTGTCAGCCAGGTGGCTGTACCGTGCAGGCATCTTCCTCCCTTTGTTACTAAAAAGCAGTCCTCAGGGCTGTTTGCAGCTGCCGTGGCAGGTCCGCCTGGATTCCTTGGACACCAGGGGCCTGAGAGGGGCCACCAAGGGACCCCTGTGTTCCTCAGGCATTGCCCACAGCTCATGTCAGCTTCCCAAAGGGGCCGGGGTTCCCCTTCTGTGGGGTGAGGAGGAGGTTGGGCGTTGGCTTCAGGTCGGAGGCCTGTGGCCCCACCTGAAAGACCTTTTCCACCAGCTCATGACGCTGGCTTGCGTGCGAACGCGTTGGTGGGGTGCCTCCCCACGGTGTGATCGCAGGACCTAGTTTGTAGGCTGCCTTCCAGCGGCAAGTAGGGCAGTGGCTTCCGCCCCGCGAGGGGCACACACCTGAAAAGTGGAGCACCCCAAGGGTGTCAGGTGTCCAGGCAGGTGCCGGCTGTGCTGTAGCCCGGTAGCTGCTCCCAGCAGGGCCAGGAGAGAAACAGCACGGGCTGCGGAGGTGCTGAGCCTGGAGATGCCAGGCAGGGAGGCACGGTGAGCAGTGTAGACACTGCTGAGCCCTGGGCCCCCACTTCTTCTTGAGCCCCACTTCTTCTCTTCACTGTTTCCCTCTGCTGGGTCTGCTGTTCGCTGAGGATTGAACCCGTTCAGACAGCTACTGGGCCACACCTCTTGTCCAGCCAGGAGGTCTCTGGTTCTCTCGGCTCAGGGGCTCACTTAGGCACGACCCATTGCAGCCCAGCTTCGGCCAGTGACTGTTAATGTCCCAGGTTCATAGCTGCACTATTCCTAGTAGCAGAAAGCTGGAAGACCCATGTCTGTCGACAGGTGAATGAATATATGTGGTATGTGCACACAATGGAATGTTATTCTACCTTAAAAAAGGAAGGAAAGTCTAACACCTGCTGTGACATGGATGAACCTTAAGGATGTTACGCTGAGTGAAATAAGTTAGGCACAAAAAATACAAACACTGATTCCATTTATATGTGGTCCCTAGGTTAGTCAAACGCAGAGAGACAAAGTAGAATGGTTGCTGCCAGGGCCTGAGGGAGGTGGGGGTGGGGAGTTAGGGTTCAATGGGGAGAGTTTCAGTTTTGTAAGATGAAGAGTTCCAGAGATGGATGGTCGTGGTGGCTGCATAGCAGGGTGAATGTACTTAACAGTGCTGAACTGCACACTTAAAAACAGGATGTAACTTTTATGTGTATTTTACCATAATTAAAAAAAAAGAAAATTTATGGGCAGTATAACTGAAGTCCAGGAGTTATGTGGGCTTCAGGCAGAGTTTGATCCAGGGACACAAAGTGAAAAACACCTTCTGTCTCTCTGCTGAACCCTGTGTTCACTTCATTCCCAGGCAGGCTCCCAACAGTGCAGGCGATTCCCTCTCAGCTGGAGGCAGACGTCCTTGGTAGTCCCAGACACTTGCTTCTTGGGCCACCTTAGTCACAAGCCAGCCTCTGAGCCCAGTCACTGTAGCAGGGGGGACAGTCAGGCCTAGTGCTGTGGCCACCCATGGGGACAGGCTGAGGGCTCGGTCCCAGGGGAGCTTTGTGGGTGAAGGGGGGTGGGGAGAGTGCAGATGCTGTAAGAGGGGAGACTGGGTGCCGACTACTGGCAAGGTCACGCCACTGTTCTGCAGGTGCTGTTCCCCAGCCCAGCTGCGGGGCAGCCTCAGGTGCAGTCCCAGCCCCATGTCCAGTGTGGATAAGACCCTCCGGCCGCTTGACACGGAAGGGCTGTAGTCCGTCCCACGGGGACACCCGCAACTGGGCAGGAAGGAAACTTGGAGTGTTTCTGAAACACTCGAAGCGATGTGACGTGGAATCCAAGCACCCAGGACAGACGGGAGAGGGGGGCTCCTCTCTGGGGCCGTGGGCTGTCCCCATGCTGGCAAGGCTGGGAGTCCCACTCCTGGTGCTGGCTGGCGGGAGCCTTGGCAGTCACACCCACCTTGGGACACAGCTGGACACGGGTTACAGCTGAAGACTGAGCTCCCCGAGCCCCAGCGGGCCCGTATCTAGGCCCCCCGAGAGAGCCCCTGCCAGCACAAGAGCCCTGGGGGGCTGGGGAACAGACAATCAATAATCTGTAGGTGATCTAAGGGGTTGGCAAGCCTTCTCTAAAAGGAAGCTCCCTCAGTAAACATTTGAGGTTCTGTGGGGCCCGCTGCCGTGTTGCCAGCACCCTGCTGGTGTTGGGGAGACAGCCAGGGGCAGGTTGGAAAGAAGTGGGTGTGTCTGTGCTCCCCTGGAACTTTATTTACAAACAGGTGGCCTTCCAGAGTGGGCGAATCCATAGCAATGGGGGGTGGGCTCGGGGGCAGGTGCGAGCTGCATGACGGGTGTGTGGTTTCTGTCTGGGGTGAGGAAAACAAGATGGGTAGGGTTAGTGGTTGCCCATTGTGGATGTCTTAAATGCTGCTGAACTCTACGCTTCAAAATAGCGAAATTGGTAAATTTTCCATTCTCTTCATTTTACTACACCCACAACAAAAAAAGTAAAAAACGCAAATGGGTGGTCTGCAGCCAACAGGCCGTGGCTGCCAGACCCCAGTCAAGAGCCCTGTCAACAAACAGGTGACTCTTAGCCAAACACGAGTTCAGGAGGATGCATGCGAATGTGCGGAGGAATGCTTACTGACCATCGTTGCTGAGTAAAGGTCAGCAAGTCCTGCCCTTCCCTGCCCTCAGATGGGCCCATGTGCCTGTAACAAGACAGAATGTGGGTGATGCCTGCTGTGGGAGTGGGGGAGAGGGCAGGGCCTGAAGCCCTGGCACCTTGAGGCCTCTTCAGCCCCGCCTGGGCCCTCGGGAAGGGTCCAGAAGTGGTGCCATGGAGCCCAGGTGCCACTGAGGTGTCAGGCATGGACGGCTTTGGTCCGTGGTGGGGGTGGCACTCGGGTCCACGTATAGCCTTCGGGCGGAAGTTTACACTGTCTTAGTAGCTGTATCCTGAGATCCATGCTCAGTAAAGCAGAGCAGTGATGGTGGCTACCTCGGGGCAGTGGGCAGCTGGGGCAGCTGGGGCAGCTGGGGCAGCTGGGTGAGGGTGCAGGGCCTTCGTTTCCTGTGTTGTATTTTCATGTTCTTTATGCTGCGGTGGCACATGGGGGCTTAGCCAGTGCTGTCCCGAGGAAAGCCAGTGTGAGCCCTAAGGGTAAGCGAAAATCAGGTGCTTTCAAAAAGTAAAAAGAAACAAGTGAAATTAATCTTAGTAATATAGTTAACTCGGTACGTGCAAAACATTATTATAATGTTCATTGTCAACATAGAGACAATGAGCTGCTGCATACTCGTTTTTTTTTCATACTTGGAAATCTGGTGTGTGTTTTCATGCCTCCTCTCGGTTGGGACGCGCGGTGGTTCACGTGCGCTGTGGCTGTGTGTGGCTGATGGCTGTCGGACGGGACAGCTGAGTTCCATGCAGCACTGTCGGTTGATGAGAGAAATCTTACAACTGATAAATAACAGATGGCCATAAACTTTCCAGGAGAAACGTTGAACATTCCCCTAGAAAAGAACCATTTGAACTTGTCTCACTAAGTTTTAACAAACAGAATACAGATTCTCAGCGACAGTTAACAGATAATATTCGTCACAATAAGGGTGCCTGTTTTGATCCAGAATCAGCTTGAAGTCAGAACTTGCCCTTCATTTCCGTAAATGCAGGGCAGCTTTCCATGACACCACTGGGATACGATGAGGGACCAGTGAGGAAGCATGCTCGCCCCTCTCCAGCTTGTCCCAGGTGGCGGCACAGGACTCAGCCCCCGGGAGGCAAGAAGCTGTTGTCCCAGTGACCTGGACACGTGGTGGCTTTTTCTCGGTTTATCCCACTCGTGTGTGATAAAAGTGATAATTGCTGATAAAGGCATGAGGATGCTGGGCTAAGGCTGAATTGGTGGCCACTGGAAGATTAGGCCAAAGGCTGGATTTGCTCAGCAAACAGGTGTCACACTTAAAAATAATGATAAAGGTGATGCTTTGGTTGGAATGGGAAAGGTCCCATAATTTGCATTCCCCCAGCTCCCAGCAGTGACCTGAGACCCTTAGTGGGACTCAGGGCCGCATGGAGCATGGCTGGGAAGTCACTGAGCCAGTCCGGGTCCCCTGAGCCCCAGAGGAGCACGCAGGTGGAGAGACCTAGGCCAGAGTGCAGGCCTGTGCTGCTTGGACCTTGGGTGTGAGTCCCACCCATCACCCCTCTCGTCCTCCCAGGTGTGGATGTAGAGGCAGCCAAACGGGCCGAGGAGGAATTGCTGCTTCACGACACAAGGTGCTGGCTGAACGGGGGCGCCATGCCCGAGGCCCGGCACCCCCGCACGGGGGCCTCTGCCCTGCACGTGGCTGCTGCTAAGGGCTACATCGAAGTGATGAGGTGAGCTGGCCGGCCTAGACTCCCCACCTTCCCTGCCCCTTGCGCTGGGCCAGTCTGTTCCTTCTCCCTGTTGCACACCTTCCTGTGGATTGTGTCTGTTCTTATCCTTGTCTGATTTATGTACCTAAGGCTGCGTGTTTCCCTCTAAATACAGCGTTAGCTGCATCCACAAGTCTTGATGGGTAGGCTTTTTATTGTCATTCGGTTTAAACGTTTTTCAATTTGTAATCTTTCTTCAACCCTTGGATTATTTAGAAGTGTGTCCTTAATTTCAAAGTATGTGGGATTTTCTAGTCATTGTTTCATTCCTCATTCCTGGCTTACTTGCACTGTGGTCAGACAATGAGTTCTCCATGATGCCAGGTTTCTGGAGTTTGTTGAGATTTGCTTCATGCCCCGTGTATGTAAGCTCGGAGGTAACGTGCCAAATACAGTGTTCTGTATAGCTTATTAGATCAACTTGGTAGTCATGCTATTTAAATCTTCTGTATCCTTAGTGGCTTTTTTTCTATCTGCTGCTTCTGTCAATTACAGTACGAGGTATGGTCAGACGTTCACTCCGACTGTGTATCTGTCCAGTCTCCTGCGGTTCTGTCAGTCTTGATGTCACACATTCCAAGTCCAGGCTTTGCGGTGCACGTGTTTTAGATGGTCGAGTACACACTCCCTTTCCGTCCTCCTCACCTTGGCCTTTTCCTTATTTGGCCGCCTTGCTGCCTTCTGTTGGGCAGTCAGGTCCGGTTCGTACTCTGATCCCTATTTCTCTCTTTGTGATGTTACACTTCATCTCTCCATCCCGAGATGGAGTTAGGACGCTCACCTCTGTGTGGACCTTTGAGGCAGGTTTTCCAGCGAGGCACTTAAGATGCCCCCTAACAGCTCCTGGCCCACGTGCCAGCTGCTGCACCTGCTGTGGAAGTAGTGTTCCCTCCTCCCCAGTTCCCAGCAGACCTGGGTCTGATACTCACAGGGCTGCCGGGGTGCCTGCCCTCCCAGAGCCATCCCTGTGGCAGGGGGCGGGGCACTGTAGGTGGGCCAGCGAGGCGCCCAGCTTGCACCTGCTCGTGGCTTCCTCCCCTGGGGCTCAGGTGGCTGCTTTGTCGCTGCTCCTGCATCTCAGCAGCAGGAAGGAGGCAAGGGCAGAGTGCGAGCAGCCCTGCCTTTTAAATGCACTGCCCAGACGCAGCACACACGCTTAGTGCTGACATCCCACTGGCCAGCCTCGCTGTCGGGGAACCAGGAGACCCTCTCCAGGCGACGTGTGCCCAGCCTCAAACCGGGGGCAGCTGTTAAAGGGAGGAGCATCGGTGTCTGTGGGCAGCTTCGTTCTCTGCCACCGAGCGGAAATGCTTTGCAGTTGACTGTAGTCCCACTGCTGCCCCTTAGGACGGGTCTGGGTTGCAGCCAGATCTCTCACTGCGCCATTCCTCACTGAAGGTGGCTGGAGGAGGAGCGTGTACATTGATTTGATGCCATTCACTTAACACTTAGCTCCTGCTGTATGCCAGGCAGTCTTCTGGGTGCTGGGGGCACAGCAACAAGACAGACAGGCGGGGCCTGCCTGCAGCGCAGCCTCATCAGGGGGCCAGACAATCAGGTGACCAAGGGGGCCGGTAGTGTTTTGAGTGGGGTTCTCCACCACCACACTGGTGACATGGTGGATGGCTCTTGGGGGGCCATCCTGTAGGAGGCTGGCTGACCAGTAGACACTGGCAGCGCCCCCACTGTGGTTATGGCCACCAGACACGTCTGTGGATGTTGCCAGATGTCCCCTAGGGGTCAGTGTCATCCACAGTGAACCCTTGGCCTAGTAGGATATCCATGGGGCTGTGGGAGAAGGCGAGCGTGGACGGGGAGGGCCTCCGAGAGCGGTCAGGGAGCCCCTGGTGAGGAGGGGGTGACTGCTGGGGCTTGGGGTTCCATGGACTGCTGCAGCATCCCGAGAACATCACCCCACAGGCAGAAGAGCAGGGGCAGGGCCCTGGAGGAACACCCCGCTGGGGCAGAGCAGGCCCGGGAGGGGGGTGACAAGGTCAGCAGGGCCACAAAGGACTTGCTTAATTAAAGACGGCATCTGTCTGTGCCCACCTCGCTGTAGCTCTTTCTCCTGTGACAGAACCTAACTCAGGTTCTCTAAGAGCAGGCGTGCCTGCCCTCAGCTGACCGCAGAATCGCCCTGGACCCCAGCTCTGCCCTCCCCAAATTGGGTGGGGTTACCTCCTGGGTGTCTCCCCCGCGGCAGCAGTGGTGTTTTGGCCCCGAGCCTCCTGTGTGGCGGGGGCTGGCCTCTGCCCGTAGGGTGTTTAGCAGCGTCCCTGGCACCGTCCCACTGTGTGCTCCTAGCGCCCACTCCTGCTGTGAGAACAGAAGTGGCTCCAGATGCTGCCAGATGTCTGCCGGCGGGTGGCCTCGCATCACCCAAGAACCACAGCTCTAGGCCAGCTGGGGTCCCCAGGCCGCCGCTTCCTGGGTCTCCTCCCCATAGGCTTGGGGGCTGTGGGTGTCCCTCCCTCCACCCCCTGGGGCTGTCCCACAGTCAGGGGCCACAGTTCACAGAGTTGACCCCTCGCAGGTACAAGGAGCAAGGTTCCAGGGGATACCTGCTGGGCCAGGGGAGGGTCAGAGATGGTGGCAGGGGGGTTGCTGGCGGGAAGAGGCTGAGGGCAGTGGCTCTTTACCACCTGGCCTGGGATTGTTTCAATACTGTCAGGTGGTACTGACACTGGGTCGGCTGACATCAGCCTTGGCCCCAAATTCCTCGCTTTGTTCTTGACCCTGAGCCTCCCTGGCCCCCAGGCTGCTCCTGCAGGCTGGCTATGACCCAGAGCTCCGGGATGGCGATGGCTGGACCCCCCTGCATGCCGCGGCCCACTGGGGTGTGGAGGATGCCTGCCGCCTGCTGGCCGAGCACGGTGGGGGCATGGACTCACTGACCCACGCGGTGAGACACTCGGGGACTGAGGGCCGGTGGGGCGGGGGGCCCCCACACCTGCTGCCTCACGTGGCCCTTCTCCCCTCCCCCACCCAGGGACAGCGTCCCTGTGACTTGGCCGATGAGGAGGTGCTGAGCCTGTTGGAGGAGCTGGCCCGGAAGCAGGAGGATGTGAGTCTCGGGGTCTCCCTCACCCCCATCAGCTGACTGGGAAGGGGGCCTCCTGGTGCCCTCACTTCCCAGTGCCCACCACCCTGGGGACCTAGCTGGCACAGGTGGGGCCTGGGGCCCACTGGGCCTTGCTGTGCAGAGGGGGAGTCTGTTCTGTGTGGGTTTGGCCTCGTTACTCCTGGGAGGCCCCCAGCCAGCACCAGGACAGGCTTTGTTGCTGGGAAAACATGGAGTGGTGGAGTACACGGCGTGGATTCGCTGTCTGAACCCTGGCCCTGCTGTGGCTTTGCTGTGTGAGCTCAGGCCAGCTGCTGAACCTCTCTGGGCCTCAGTTGCTTATCTGTGACATGGAGACGATAGCTTGCACACCCTGACTTGGTGAGGATCACACATGCTGTTGTCTCGAGTATATGCTGAGCTATGAGGAAGATACATGTCACTGAACAAAGGCTTCTAGAGCCCCACCTGGCATGCAGCCAGTGCTATTAGGTCCCAAGGAACATCTCCTAAGGCCTCCTAGGGGCCAGGCCCTCTGTCGGGAGCTTCTGGGGATGGGCAGGTGGCTGGAGACAGATCCCTGTGTTTAAGGGGTGGTCACAGTGACATCGAGGTGAGAAGTTGTGGTTCTGCCTTGGTGGGCTTAGGACAGCCCCCCAGAGCCAGGTGTATACCCAGGGTTGAGGGAACAGCATCGCAGAGATTCAGGGGTGGGTGCCTGGGGAGGGGTGCAGTAGGCCCTAAGGGCCTCATGTGCCTGGCTGAGGAGCAGTGTGAGGGACCTTGAGAGGGTGAGGCAGGGTCAGCTCTCAGGGAGGGGCACCAGCTGGGGTGCTCATCTCCTGGCTTGGTGGCACCTAAGAATTCTTTCTGGAGGAGGTTAGTCCTCCAGCACATGGAGTCTGCTAGGAGGGACAGCGATGGCTGGCGCTCCTGGCAGGGAGCCACCGTGCACAGGCTCCGCGTCGTGAGGGCACAGCAAGCTGGGAAGTGCTCATGTCACTGGGCTGGGCCTGAGAGTGCCGTGGGGAGGGCAGCCCGCCCCACAGTGCCTGGCGCTGAGGGCTGGGGGTGTTGAGGCAGGGTGCCCCAGGAGTAGACCCCTCTGGGGACAAGACCAGGGCAGGGAAATGAGGCAGCCATGAGGACAGGAGACCCAGGGCACTGCCTCTTCCAGGTGCCGTGCAGCCGCCTGCAGGGAGCCGCCTGCCATGAGCCCCGTGCTGCCCGGAGCTGAGCTCATGCCCCATCACACCCTCAAAGCCAGACCAGCTCCGCTGTGCGTGGTGGCCCTCCGTGCTGGGGCTGTGGGACCCTCCTTACCAGCCTCCTCCCCCCTTGCAGCTGCGGAACCAAAAGGAAGCCTCCCAGAGCAGGAGCCAGGAGCCCCAGGTACCCTCCAGCAGCAGACACCGCAGGTAGGTGCAGGTGCCCACGGGGTGGCGGGCTGCAGCGCCCCAGAGCTTGGCCCCCGACACCCACCCTTCCCCCCAGGAGCTCGGTGTGTCGTCTGAGCAGCCGTGAGAAGATCTCTCTTCAGGACCTGTCTAAGGAGCGCCGGCCTGGGGGTCCAGGGGGGCCCCCTATCTGTGATGAGGATGAGGGAGAAGAAGGCCCCACAGGTGGGGAGCCAGGGCCTGGGCTCCGGGTCTGAGGGAGGGGGGCTGGGGGCCTGGGCTGCTGGGTCTGAGGGAGGGGGGGCTAGTTCTCAGGCCTCTGCATCTCCGTCTTCCTACACCATAGAGCCACCCCCTGCAGATTCCAGAACCCTCAACGGAGTCTCCTGCCCTTCATCCCTGAGCCCTCAGAGCCCCATAGTGAGTCTGGGTGCCCTGGAGGGTGGTGGGGTGTTCTGAGTCCTATAAACCCCTTTTCAGGGAAGGTAAGGTGAAGACTACAGTTCCCAAATCTTCCAGAAGGGCTCTTTTCTGGCTGCACCTGCTCAGGGGCTAATGGGAATTGTAGTTTGTTGTGGTCCTTTGAGGGTAACACTTGAAGTGTCTGAAAAGAACCCTTTCTCCATAACTCTGATCTTTCTCTTCTCCAGCCCCCCGAAGAGGCCCCATACTCCAGGCGCTTTGGCCTCCGGAAGACAGGGAGCTCTGGCACCCTGGGTCCCGTGGACAGGCGGCGGGTTGAGGGTGCCCCTGGAATCGGGCCACAGCGCTCGGCCTCTTCCTCCCAGCTGGAAGGGACCTCCACTCAGGTGAGGGGCTGAGCCGGGGGCAGGGGCCAGGCCCTGTGTAGGGAGGGGCATCCCTCCTCCCCTCCTCTTCTGTCTCTGTAGGCCAGGGAGCCCCGTCTTGCCAGAATCACCCCTACCCCCTTCCAGAAGGTGCCGGAGTCCTCTGCCCTGTGAGTATGGAGAGCCTGGGCCCCTCTGCAGGTAGAGGCGGGTCTGGCTTCGGCCTTGTCGGCATGGTGCTGAGCAAGCCCGAGTGCTGTCTGGGGTCTGGTTCCTGCCTCCTCGCCCCACTCTTCGCCTTGGTTTTCCTTCTGGTGCATCAAGTAAAGGCTCACAGTTATGCTTCCAAGGCCGCACTGATTCAGTCTCGCACTGCCTCTGCCCGCCCCCGCCCAGTCCCTTTCTGATAGGGCACTGGGCCAGGGCCTTCTCTAGCAGCCGCCCCACCCCTCACCCCTGCAGAGTGTGTTCCCCCTCCCTCGGGTCTGTGTTTAAGTGTCACCTCCATGAGGCCCACCGCACCACCTCACTGCAGCCATGTCTGTCTGCCGTCCCTGCTCTGTTTTTCTCCAAAGCACTTTATTCTTGACAGATGATGTACTAATCTTTTAATGATCATTTATTTTGGGTCTTTTCTGCTCAGATTGGACTCAGTGGGGCAGAGAAAATTTGTTTCTTCTGCTCACTGCTGTACCTCCAGCGCCTGCCCCAGAACTGGAGCTTGAGTAGAATGTTTGCTGAATGAGTGAATTCACACAGGTGTGAGCTCTCCAGGCCTCCTCCCCTGGATAACTGCACTCCTCCCTCCAGGATGCCGGAGCCTGAATCCCCAGCGAAGCCAAATGTCCCTGTAGCCTCTGCAGCACCCCCAGCGGACTCTCGGGACCGCCGGAGGTGAAGAGGCCAGGGACCGGCAGAAGCTTGTCGCCCCAGCTGGGAGAAAACTACATTTCCCAGGAGGCCCCGGGGCTTGGGGCAAGGGCTCCCAAGGGGGAGTCTGTCCCAGGGTCTTCTAGGAGTTGAAGTCCTTCGGGAGAATGTACCTCCCCTAAGAGGCCATCATCCGTGGGATGGGAACAGGGCCCGAAGGAACCCCTCTTGAGGCCTGGGGCCCTTCACTCCCAGGTCTTACCAGATGCCTGTGCGGGATGAGGAGTCTGAATCCCAGCGGAAAGCACGCTCTCGCCTCATGCGCCAGTCCCGGAGGTCCACGCAGGTGTGGGGGTGGGCTGGCGGCCTGGACTCTTTAAGGGAGGAGGGCTGGGGGCCAGGACTTAAGCCCTGAAGGGACTGGGCCCTACAGCCCCAGGGCCCCTGACTGTCCCCTTCCCTGCCAGGGTGTGACTCTGACAGACCTGAAGGAAGCAGAAAAGGCTGCAGGGGAGCTCCCAGCGCCAGAGAAGCCTTGCCTGCAGAGCCCGGTGAGAGGGGTCAGGTGACCGGGCTGTGGGTGGTACAAGGTGCCCTTGTCCTCTGACCCCTGTCCCTCTCCCACAGGACCCTTCCCGGAGGCCCCGAGTCCCTGGGGTGGAGGCCTCTGATGGCCCTGCCCAGAGAGGTGAGGTCTGGGCTCTGGGAGGTCGGCCTCCTGGCCCACCCGATTCCTCCTGCAGTCTGTCTTGCTGGGGGTCAGGCCCGAGACCCTAGCACCGCAGAGCGGGGGGTCCCTCTACAGGTGCCCGGGCTTATTCCTGCCCCTACCCCAGCAGAGGCGCCTGACGGGCAGGGTCAGGGACCACAGGCCTCCAGGGAGCACCGCAAAGTCGGCAAGGAGAGGAGGGGGCCAGCAGAGGTGAGGGGCGGGGCCCAGGCGGGGCGAGCTGGGGCGGTGGGTGGGTAACCCCTACGTCTCCGACTGAACCCACCTCCGCCCGCAGGGGGAGGAGGCGGAGCCGGCCGACCGCAGCCCAGCGTCCAGGTATGGGGTGGGCAGTGAGGGTTTGGGCTGGTCTGAGGGTTGCGGGGTGTGCTCCCTGACGCCCTACTCCGCCTCCACCCCAGCACTCCCGAGGTCGGCCCCTCATCCCGCAGGCTGGGGGACCCCGAACCAGAATCAGGAGAGCCAGACGGAGGCTTCAGGAAGGTTCGCAATCCCGCCCCATGCCCTGTGCCCTTGGAGTCGCTCTCAGGGCCCTGCCTGGTCCGGGAGGCCGGCCTGACCCCGCCCCTCCCGGTGCCCACAGCTGTATACGGAGCTGCGCAGTGAGAACGAGAGACTTCGAGAGGCTCTGACCGAGACCACGCTGCAGCTGGCGCAGCTCAAGGTGGAGCTGGAGCGCGCCACGCAGGTGCAGCGCGGGCTCAGGGCTGCGGCGGGGGCGGGACCAGGGTCCTGGGAGGTGGGGCTGAGCAGGGGGAGGGGCTACAAGCCGGGCTGGGCCCCCCGGAGGGGTGGGACTAGGGCTCCTGGGAGGTGGGGCTGAGCAGCGGGGGAGGGGCTACAAGCCGGGCTGGGCCCCCGGAGGGGTGGAACTAGGGCCCCTGGGAGGTGGGGCTGAGCAGCAGGGGAGGGGCCACAAGCCAGGCTGGGCCTCCGGAGGGGTGGGCAGGGACCAGAGGGCCTTCGGGGACGGGGCCTGTGCAATGAGGGGTGGGTCCAGTGATGGTAAGCAGCGGCCCTCAGGGTGGGGGGACCCACAGGAGCCTGTACTGCCCTCCTCCATTACATGCTGGTTTCCCTTTCTTGGCCTTTGCGGTTCGCGTGTTTATCTGATCCTTGTGCTTTCTCTGCGCTCATCAGAGGCAGGAACGCTTCGCAGAGAGGCCGGCCCTTCTGGAGCTGGAGAGATTTGTGAGTAAAGGCAGCTGCGGTGGGGACGGATGTGTTCCCAGCCTTAAAGGCCCACGTGGGTCTAGATGAAGAGGGCCCCACTGATCTAACCTCGCCCCTGACCTCTCCCACCCTCGTCGGCTGTCCTGAATCTCTGGCCCTCCAGGATCCCAGTCCCTTGCCCTCACTTTCCCCCATTTATCCCAGGAGCGCAGGGCCCTGGAGCGAAAGGCCGCCGAGCTGGAGGAGGAGCTAAAGGTAAGCAGTAGAGGGCGCTGTGGGCAGGGGGTAAAGGTGGGGAGTGGGTTCGGCCTGCCCAGGAAGCCCAGCTGACCCATCCCCGCTCGCAGGCCCTGTCTGACCTCCGGGCTGACAACCAGCGGCTCAAGGACGAGAATGCAGCCCTGATCCGTGTCATCAGCAAGCTGTCTAAGTGACTCCGGAGGCCCTTCCCCACGTCCGTATTTATACAGCTGCTTCTGCCACGCGCACCCCTTCCCCTGCGTGACCACGAGTGACAGGGCTCCGCGGGGAGCCTCTGAGAAGCCATAATCTCCCCTTGGGACCTCCAGACTGGGAGGGGAGTACGGGGTTCCCAGGAGCCCAGGGGGACCATCTGGGGCCAGGAGGTGGCGGGAGGCTGAGCCAGGTAGGGGGATGTTGCTGAGGGGGGACCAGGAAGGAACGGAGGACCAGGAAGTGCCAGGACCAGAAGCCAGGACCAGAGTGGCCGCCCGGAGGTTCCCCCTCACGTGTGATGCCACCCAGTCACCCCTCCCGCTCCTGAACAGGGATCCGAGAATGTGCCAAGAGCCCCGCCGGCCTGGGCCAGGGGGGCCTGTATATAGGGTCCGTGTGCAATAGGGAGGGATGTCTTCTATTTTTTGCTGCCCCCTCCCCGCCCACTGTCCGGGGCAGGGGGAGAAGGTATTTTCGAGACAAAGCACAGGCACCACAAATAAAAGTCGTGACGTCGCCACTCGGTGACTGTGGCCCGGGGTGCCGCCTCTAGGCTGTGCATGCCAGTGACCAAAGCCAGGGCCTGGGAGGTTCAAGGAGGGCGGAGGGGTGCTGAGAGCTGGGGAGCTGTGCTCACCGGGTTGCAAGGGGCTTCAGGAAGAGTGGCCATTTGAAGCAAACGCCCCAAACCAGGGCTGGCATGGTCACAAGGTAGCTTGAGGTGCAGTGGGAAGTTGGTTGGGTGAGCCCTTGGGGGGCTGTATTGGACTGAGGAGCTCGGCTTTTGCCACCAGTGCTTCTGAAACAAATTCAGGTCCATTCCCAGCATTTAAAATTTGGGGCAGTTCACATATAAGTCTAGAATTTCTACTTCTCTGAAAAATAGGAAACTCTGATATTCTGAGCTCTTGCATCTGGCATGGGAACAGCTGGCTGAAGGAGGAGTCTTTTGGATGGTGAGCCAGCATGTGCAAAGGCCCTGGATAGAACGGTGCCTGACCTGCTGAGGCACAAAAAGCCAGTGTGTCTAGAGGGAGGTAGTAGGGGATAAAGCTGGAGAAGTAACCATTGGCTAGCCATGTAGGACTGTGGCCCTGGTAAGGACTTGAACTATGAGGTGGGCCCTAGATTAACAGGTCTCTGGCTGTTGCCTTGAGATTAGTTTGGAGGAATAGCAGCGTGTGACAGAAACAGGGAGCCCAGTGAGGGGCTCCTGCCATTATCCCAGCAAGAGGTGATAGTGGCTTGGACCTGGGTCATAGTGCTAGAGATGGGAGAAACGGTCAGATTCTGCAAACACTGGAGGGTATGGCTGCCTGTTGGTTGGACTGTGATAGGAATGGGGCTCAGGCCTGGCTTGCTGGTGCTGGCCTGTTGTCTGGCTCCTGTACGCAGTCCAATTTGCAGCCTGTATGATGGCAGCTGTTGGGGGTTCGTTGAAAACTGGAACAAGAAGGTTTGGGGAATTGCTTGCATCTCTGGTTCCTCTGTTAGAAACTAGGGCTCAGGCACCTGGCAAGAGGTTGGTTGATTAGACATTTGGGGCCAAGAGTGTTCCAGGCAGTGGAAACAGCAAGCAGAGGCCTGGTGGCAGGAAGAGGGAAGCAGAATGCTGTGCTGGAGAAGCTGGTGAGCCTGGCCAACCACAGGCCCTTGGCTGCTGAGCTGGGGCTTGGATTTTACCTGATAGGCTGTGGAAATGTGTGAGCAGGGGACAGAGAGAGGTGGAAAGGAGTCTTAGAGAGCTGATGTGCCCTAGCTGCAGAAGGAAACCAAGACCTGAGGGTTGTAAAGTGGGTACTGAGAGTCAGAGCTCCTGCCTGCCCACGGTTGTGTCTGTTCCCATCTGATTGTGGAGTGTTGTGTGGTGGCTCAGGTAGAAGTGGATGCTGGGAGAGTAACCTGGGGTACGAGGCCAGGCTTCCCGGAACTCGCTATCTGAGCTAGGCCAGAAAGGCTGAGTACACAGGCAAAAAAGCGCTGCAAACTGCCCCCCATGATGCAGGCACCAAAGGGAGGAGAAACCAGCAAGTGCAAAAGCCCTGTGGTTGAAGGGGCTTGGGCTTGTTTGGAGAAGGGCAGGACCAGAATGTGTGGGCGCATTGAGGAGGTTGGGGAGGTGGGTAGGGATCAAACCACTCAGGGTCTTGAATGCCAGACTGTGGAGCTAAGAGGGCCATGGGGTGCCAGGGAGAATTCTGAGTAAATGATGGGCTGGTCTATTAGGTGTTCAGAAGATCACTCTGGAGCAAACTGGAGAACCAACTTGAAGCTCTAGGGGGTCAGGAGAAAGCCTGGGATGGGGTCCAGGGCAGGAAGAGGACTCAGAAAGAAACCAAAGACGGTGGGGATAGCTGGGTTCCTTTCCTCTCCTACAAGGCTGTACCTGGGGTAAGGGGCAGGTTTCCTGGCCCCCGGTTGCTGGGTAGAGAAGCGAGATCAGTAGACACCAGCTGCTAAAAGGAGGCTGTTTATGGACTTGGCAGCATATCACAAAGCCCAGGGTTCCTGAGTGCGCCCTCTCCCTGGGAACGCACAAGCGCTTTCCTTAAATTGTCTCCTCGCCCCGCTCCCCTCCCGCCCCTGGCTACGGGTGCTCGGTGGGGAGACTCCAGCAGGGACTAGGAAACCCAGGTCGACGATCCTTCCAGGGGGCTACTTGCATTGTGGGGGGCAGTCAGCAGAGTCTGTTCTCCCAAAGGGCTGCCTCAAACCTTTCAGCTGAGGGCCGGGAAGGATCAAATGATCTCTGTCTCCATCTCGCCTTCCACTTTCTTCTTCTGTTTCTCCATCACCGCCTCCAGTTCCGACACTTCCTCTTTGTCCTGGGGGGACGGTGGACATGACTGGCGTCCGAGCCCTTGGCCCCTCGCTATGCGGGCCGGGGACAAGCATCCCGGCTCACCTCCAGCAGCGCACGCTGCACGGCGACCTGACTGTAGACGCGCGTCCCCTGCTCAGGGCTCAACGCCCGCAGCTCCTCCTTCTGCAGCGAGAAGAGCTGCGCGCCGGTCAGCATGCCCAGCTCATCCACAGTCCTGAGCCAATGGGGACGCTGTCAGGTCTGCCGGCCAATCATGGCTCCAGCTCCCCACCCACCAATCACAACTCGCCATGGGGAAAGGCGAGGCTACAGGCTGCACACAACTGCCGGAGGGAGGCGGAACTTCTCTAAACACTCCAATCGGAGCTTGAGAAAACACGACAATCAGTCTGCCATTGTTGCAAGCAGCGGCACCCTAGCTTTGGGCCAGTCCCGTTTTCCCGCGGTCCGCCACGCCCCCCTCTGGCCCAATCAGAATGCTCCGTTTCTAGCGTTCCTAGGTCAGGCCTGGAGCCGGCCGCAGCCACTCACCCGGAGCTAAAGCCCTTGGCCTGCAGCCAGGCGCGGACCTCTGAGGCGGCCGAGCGCGGGCTGAGCTGCGGCTCCGGGGCGCGAGGTCCCGGGGCTGCGCGGCTGGGGCCCGAGCGGCCCTGGGCCAGGCGCGCCTGCATCTCCTCGTTGACACTGAGCATCTGGGAGAATTTCTCTGCAGGCGGGAAACCGAACTCAGGACGAAGGGTCCCGTGCCAGAGTGGGGGCTGCGGTTGGGGGAGCTCCAGCGTCCTCCTGATGGGTCAGGAGTCCATTTGCTCTTCCTGAGCCTCGGTTTCCCTGCCTGGAGAGTGAGGACACGGACGGCTCCCCGGAGAGGGTACCCCACCACTCACCTGTGTGGCTAGGGTCCAAGCTGGTAAGACTGCTGCAGCTGTCCCAGTGGGGCTGAGCCGAGGCAGGGGCCGGCGCGGGCCGGGGAGGGGCAGTGCTGTTCTAGAGGGGAAGGAGAGGGCCGCCTGCGTCGGAAAGGCCCCAGAGACCCAGCTCCTCTTCCTCCTCTTGGAGGTTTAATTTTGAATCGCCAGCCACCTCCTCTGCTAGTGTCCTTGCCCTTGACAACTGATCCCCATGCCTTCGATTCCCAGGACCCAGAATCTTGCCTCTAGAATTTCTTTCAAGACCCAGGAGTCCGCCCCGGCTCACCAGACTCTGGGCAGGGCTTTGGCTGCGGCTCCGCCGGGGCCCTGGGTGAGGTGTTAGGATATTAAAGGGTATGTATCCCTCCTGCCCAATCTGGTCCCGCACCTTCCACCATTTGCGCCTGTCATCCAGGACCTGGGGGAGGTAAGAAGGGAGGGTTCAGAGCCTGTGTCTGCGGCTGAGGCTACGTCCACTCCAGCCCCTCAGCCCCCGACCCCTCTGACCTCCAACACATCCTGCTGCTTGACCGATAGCTCGCTGCTGTTTCGAGCCTGAAAGTCATAATTACATAGGACCCACTTCCCCTCCGGCTCCGGCTGAGGCTCAGCCTCTGGCTCCTGGTCTTGGTGACTGAGGAGAAGGGGGTAGAGTTGAGGATAAGGAGGCAGCCAGTTCCACTGCTCTGGGTGACGGGGTGTTGGTGTGAGCTGGGGTTAGAGCCAAGCAGGGGTTCAGGCAGGGATCCAGATTAATACTGTTAATGGAGATTTGAAATTGGAATAACAGCTTGAATGTGTCTTCTTCCTTATGCACCTGACACATGACATGGGTACTGGCATTACCTCCATTTTATATATGAGAACGTTCAGGCTCAGAGAGCCTGTCCCAGATTACACGGCTATAGACAGCTGCTATTTAGGGAGCATCTACTACCTACTGAGCTCATGCACAATGCTAACCCATATTAATAATAAAAACACTTATATAGCACTTACTACATGTTCCAAAGTCAAAGTTACATATATTAGCTGATTTGATTCTGGAGACAACCCTTGAAAGAATCATAATTTGGCCCCCCAGTCCCTTCCTCCCCTGACTCCTGATTCTATTATCTCCATCTTACAGGGGAGGAAGCAGAGGAACAGTGATGTAAAGTGACAGGGTGATGAAAAGGTCACAGAGCAAGGAAGAGCCATGAGGGGCTGGGACCCAGGCAGGCTGGCCCCAGAGTCCCGCGTCACGCGGCTCCACCGTGCATGCAGCCGGATGTGAACCTGAGCTCCTAGCTGCTAGCCTGTACAGTCTCACAGACTTCTCACCCTTCCAGGAAGGGATTATTACTAGGCCCATTTTTTTCTGCAAAGAACTTGAGGCACAGACAAAGTGAGTTAAAATCTGGGTGTCAGACCCAAGAGTTAGAAGCAGGCAGGGGGGAGGGTGTCTGCGAGACCAGGCAGCTGGTGGGGAGGGGAGTGGGATTTTGGCTCCGACCTCCAGTAAGAGGGACCTCAGCCAGGATCAGGCCTACCTTTGAAGGGAGAGGGGGGGTCTTCAGGGCCGCGGCACCCCCTGCGTGGGGCCAGCAGCTCCCAGCATGCCGTCCCTGCTGAGACCCTCTACCCGGGCCCTCACCCAGACCCCCTTCTGCTCCTCCAGCCGTGCTGCTCTGTTTTTCTCTGTTCCCACGTGGCTTCCCTCCCACCGGCCCTCTGACTTGACCAGGGACCCTGGAGTCCTGCCTTTATAACCCTTTCATCCCCCAGGACACAAGAGTGCACACCTCCATTGCTTGTTGGAGCCGTGAACTTGGCTCCTCAGTTCTTTCCTCCCTCAGAGATCCAGGAGTCCATCTCAAGCCTTAATTTCCTCGACCTTTTAGCTCTTAAACGGTCCCAGTCTGATGCCCATAAGGGACTAAGACAATCGTTTTAGAGCCTTGGGAAAGCGAGGGTCCAGCCCGCAAGCCTTCACCTCTCTCAAGGGCCCAGAGATACTGCCACTTCCTATCCTTCCCAGAAACTTGCTTCTTGGCCCTTGAGGTCCCAAGCCTGCTTCTCTGGGCCCCCAAGGTCTCAAGCACCAGAGCCGAGCTCTTCTCAGAACCCCGATGTCCAATTCCCCAGCCTCTTCCTTCCAAGACACAGGATTCTGTCCTCTTAGAGACCCAGGCAGGGAGCGTCCCAGGCTCTGGGCAACCAAACTGCCTTATTCTAGCCCTTTGGGGACCTAGGGTCCAACCTCTCAATTACCCACTCCCAGCTCCCTCCTCCCTTAGACCCAGAAGACAGGCCCCGCTCCCTCCCTCCCTGGTCCTTCCCCCCTCTCCCAGCCCCCACCCCACCTCCTCACCACCTCACCCACCTGCGAAGAGCCGGAAGACAGAAGGGAAAAGACAGAAAAAAGGGGGGTGGATCAGCATTGGGAACTCCCAAGACACACCCCTCCTGGACCCCACCTGCTGCGCCCTGGGGCCGACACTCACCCATTGACAGCAACTTGGGGGGCGCTTTGCTGCAGGAGATGAGAGCAGCTGGTCAGGCGGGGCCAGACTTCCAGGCCCCGGCCCGCTGTGTCGCGACGGGGAGCTTGTTGCTCCCCTGGAAGCCTTAGCCTCACCTGCCGGCGCCGCCGCTCGTGCTGTAGCTGTTTCTCTACTGGGTCCTCCCAGGCACGGCCCTGCGGGTCAGTGGCCGGCGGCTCCCAGCCGCTGTAGAACTCGGGGCTGTATGGGGGTCCTTCCTCCGGGGGCAGCTCCAGCCTGAGGTCAGGGGTGGGCAGAGGGCTCAGGGATCCTAATCGGGCTCTCGACTTGGCCCTGTCATTAACTTCCCTTCCTCTAGGCATCTCTCTATCCCAGCGACTGCAACCTCACCCCATCCTGCCAATCCCTGTCCCGCCTCTAAGCTCCACCCACGACAACCACCTGCATTTGTAAATACACGGGTTCCACTCTATTGTTCCGCCCCAGCCTCGGAATCTCCCCCGAGTCCTAGCTTCGGTTCTAGCTGCACAACCCGCCGCTTACCCTGAGTTTCGCCTCTGGCTCTGCGCCTACCCCCTTGCAGCTCTCAGCCTGAGCGCTCGGGCTCCTCCCCCTTTCCAGCCGACAGGCCGAACCCTTGCTAAGCCCCGTCCAAGTCCCTTTGGTTCCAGCCCGAGCTTTGGTTCAGTTTTAGGCCCCTCCTTCACACTGACTTCTAGCCTTTCCTCCAATCGAATTCTGGCGTCTGTGCTACTTATTGGCTTCTGTGCTAGGTCCCATTGCCCTTCAAGTTTATTTGGCCACACCCTCTAGCTAAGTCCCGCAATTAACCTTCGCTCCCAGCCTCGCCCTCCAACCACCAAACCCCTGCCTTCCACCTGCTTCTCAAAGTTGCCCCGCCCCGTCCTTCTGTCCCGCACCTCAACCATGCCCCGCCCTCAAACCGCCCTCCAATCACCGTGCCTTGCCTTCGACCACATCGCGCAAAATGCCCCTCCCTGCCTCCCAGCCCTGCCCATTAATCTGCGCCCTGCCTCCGGCCCTGCTCCTCAGTCACCACGCCCCGCCTCCCAGCCCCTTCTGCCTGTTACCCCACGCCCTGCCTCCCTGCTCGCCCCTCACCCCGGGCGGGTCCACCAGTCCCCCAGCGTGGTCCAGAGCGTGTTTTCACGTGGGGTGACGTTGTCCCGCAGCAGCGCCACGGCTTCGGATGTCAGGTGCGGGCGCCGCACGCTGCTCGCGAACTGGGGGCCGCCTGACGTGTCCACAATCTGCCAGAGGAGCAGGAGTGGAGGCGCCATCAGACCCTCCCTCTACAAGTCGAACCTCGATTCCTCCTGCTGCAGGGGGACCCGGGATCGGGGCGTGGGGGGGGGGTGTCTCACCATCTGCAGAGGTCCGAACAGGAAGTGCAGCAGCTCTGGGGAGGAGGGGTTGGCGATGTTGCTGCGCAGCCGGGCCTGCGGACGGTGCTGGCATTAGTCTGGGCACGGGTCATGCTCGCGCCCCCTGCCCTGGTGCCCCTGCCTGGAAGCGTCCTCACCAGCAGGCTGAGGGCGTACTTGATTTTCTGAAGCACGTCGATGTACTCGTCCTCGGAGGGCGGCTTCGCCCGCAGCGTCAGGAGGCCCTCTGTGGGTGGGGGAGGCGGGCGCGGAGATGGAGCGGGGATAGGTCGGGCATGGTCAGAGAAGCAGGCCCCCAGTGGGATCGCGACGGGGAGTCAGGCCTGGTAGGGGGTCCGAGGGGAGGTGCTAGGGAGAGGGCGCGCATTGGGGAGTGGCCGTGGCTGCCCAGAACCCGCTCCCGTGCGCCCTTACCCCCGGCCGCCCGCCGCCGGTTCCTGCGGCCTCGCTCCCGGTGCTCCAGGACTCGGGCCGCCTCCGCAGACTTCTGCAGCCTCGATACGAAGCTCTCCACGTCGTCAAACACGTGGTTCAGGATGTCCTGGGGAGCAAAGAGTCCCGGACCCTCCCTCAGCACCCCAGATGAAGCCCTCAAGGCAAGAGCGCCAGGACACCCTTCCAGGCCAGGCCACGCCTCCGATGTGTGACCCCGCTTCCGCTCACACCTCAAGAAGCGCGACCACCCCCGAGAAACATCCCCGATGTAGGACCCCATAGCTGATCCCGCCCCCACGCCCTGGCCCCCCCTACTCGTTTACCACATCCCGCTCTGCCTGCAGACCAGCCAAGTCTGGGCCGCGGGGGCCCAGGTCCGGGGAGGCCGGGTCAGCTCCGGTAGAGCTGTGCGCCAGGCCGGGCCGCCGCGCCTCTTCCGCCTCGGGGATGGGCTCCACCTGGGGTCGCCCGCGGCCCGCGGCCGGCGCATAGGTGCTAATGACAGCGCGGACCGATGGGCGGCGCTGCAGAGGCGGAGTCTCGGCGGTCGGCGAGGGGCGGCGCAGCAGCTCCTCCTGCGTGGCCCTGCGGACCGATAAGGGACAACTTGGGTCTGGGAAGGATGAAATTCGAGGTTCAGAATTTCACACTATGGTTCAGAGGAGTCAGGCTCAGGGTGGAAGGAAGAAATCCAAGACATGGGGAGGGGAAGCACGTCTCTAGAGAGGAACCGAAGCCAGCGGGAGGAGAAATCCAGGACCAGAACCGGGAAAAGCAGTCTTGGAGAGGGAGCGCGCTTGTCTGGGAGGTACTGGCAAGATTGGAAACAGGCTATGCTTGACTCCATTCAAAACTCGTGTTCTAGGCTAGTGGCTTCAGCTATTTCTCGGATGGGGAGACTTGAGGCCCAGAGCCCCCCAGAATCCCCACCCATCCTCTCTTTTGCCCCGCTGCCCCCCCTTACCTGAGCGCCGCCGCCCTGCGCTCCCCGCGGCCGGAGCGGTAGTTGTGCAGGGCCCCCTGGATGTCCTCCCGGATCAGCTCCGCCTGCCAATCACGCCGTCAGGCCACGCCCCCGACCGCCCCGGTCACGCTCCCGATCGATTCCCTGGCACGGCTCCAGGCCACGTCTCGGGCCCGTTCACGTGGGCACTGTGCCCGCACACGGACACGCCGTGGACTCACATCCTCGCCCTAAACCGGCATCACCCTGGCCACGCCCCCAACCCCGGAGTTCCTGTTCCCGCGTTTCCTCGCCGCCCCTCCACCGCGCTCGCCCTAGTCCTAGTCTGGCTGCCCCGCAGACCCTTTCCCACGTTCTGTCCACACACTGCCAGGCCCTTCCACCTCCATTCCGCCTTCACTTTCTGACCCGACCCTGTCCAAACTGTCCTCAAACCCCACTCCCCTCCACAGTTGCTTTCCAGGCCCGCCCCCTCCGCTGGCCCCGACCCCGCCTCTTTCAAGGTCGCTCCCATTCCGGGGCCCCGCTCCCTTCCCGGCCCGGCTCCAGACTCCGCGCAGGTCCGGCCTGGCTCCAGGAACACGCGGTCCCAGCAGAGGCCTGGGCGTGGTCCCGACCCCGGCGCGCTCACCCCGAGGCGCAGGCCCTGGAAGAAGTGCACGTCAGGCTGCGTGCGCTCCGGCTCCTGGCACACGAGCAGCAGCAGCGAGCGGCTCCGGCCGGGCGGCATCACCGCGTCACAGCGCACGATGGCGCCCAGCGGGTACGACTCCAGCTCCTCCTGTGGGACGGACGGCGGGTAAACTGAGGCCCGAAGCCGACGATACTCCTAAATGGCTACAGCAGTGCCAGCAAGTACGGGTACTGCGCAGGGCCACCCCGCGAGGTTAGGGACTCATAAGGGCTCAGAATGACACCCCCATTTAACAGATGGGGCTATTAAGGCTCAAAACGGGGGTACAGTGCCTTCCCAAAGTTCCCAGAGGAAGGACAGCAGGAGTCAGGATTCGCACTCAGGTCCCACGTATCCTCATGCCTCAGCCAGCTCCTTGCATCCACGTGCCCCTCGCACCTTGGAGACCGGGTCGAGCAGCGTGACGTGGTTGGGAGACACGCGCAGCAGCATTTCCTGGGCCCAGACCCGGCCCTGGCTGTCCATGACGGCCAGCTTCCGCGAGGCATCCTCCACCGTGTGCACGCCATCCTCCTCACCCAGGCAGAATGTCACCAGGTGCTGGCACGCACCACGGAGAAATGAGTACCAGGATGACCGCAGGCGGGCTCAGAATCCCCTGGAGTCAGCCTTCCAGCCTGACACTAACCACATCTCCTCCGGAAAGCCCTCCAGGATCTCCTGCTCCACTTACTGACGCCTCCTCCCAGTGCCCTTTTTGCTCTTTCGTCAAAGTTACTAGCACCTGGGTCTGTCTTCCCAGTGAGACCGGAGGCACCTTGAAGGCAGGGAACTGTCTGCATCCTATCTAGTCCCTGCTAAGTGCCTCTGCCCCCATTAAAGCACCTGGCCTACTTTGTTGGCACCTCTGGACCTTGTCTGATCCCTACGCAGCCAGGATTGCATTTGAATTGTCCCTGTGGCCCGACTGCCCAGCACAAGAGCCGGTCTGGAGAAGTCGGTGGATGTAAGTGGACCTGGGTCCTTGCACTGAACACCTGCATCTGAGCCAAGGTGGAGGAAGGCCATTCTGCAGGTGAGCATACTGTCTCTGGGCTCCTTCTGCTTGCAGGCCAGTGGCTCTCAACAGTGCCATCTCCCTGGGGCTCACCTTTCCATCCCGACAGTCCCTTTAGCAATGCAGACCCCAACTCACATTGACAAGATACTGGGAAACGTCGGCCATCACCACAGTGGAGTAACGCTTCCTCTGCTCTGTGGGATGGCGGGGGAGGAGAATGGATCTAGGGGTCCAGGTCCCAGCCCTCCTCCCTCAGAGTGGGAGTCCTGTTCTTGTCACACACAGACCCAGTTTCCTTGTCCCCAAACTCACCATAGATAGATTTGGCACTCGGTTTGGGGGCAGCTTCTGGGCTACAGGAGGAAAAGAGGGATAAGAGGGGCTGTAGGAATTGGGGGCAGATCACGGGGTTTTTAATGCCAAACAAGGCAGCAGCACCACATTGTGAGGGCAGTGGAAGGCGTGGTGGGCAGGGCAGCGATAGACTTTAATATGACAGGTACGGTGGTGGTACTTTCGGGGTGAGGTGGGGAGTGTGGTCTTCACTGTCACACAGTCCTGGATTCGAATGCCCTATCAGCTACTTCCTTGCCATAAGACCCTGTGTAGGAGACTTACTCTATCCTGCGTCAGTTTCCCTTTTTGTAAGGTAGGGGTCAGTTACCCTATAGCCCTCATCTGGTAGGGTATTGGGCGAATTCAATGAGATAATGCAATGAGAAGTTTCACAGCCTCAACCACTGTTATTATCATTCTTGTGATGATGCGAAGTGTTTAGCACACAGTAGTTGCTCAATAAGCAGGAATTCTACACTAGCATTAGTATTTGCAGTAGAGGGATAGTTTTCTTCTTCCCCTCCCACCCCTGCAGGCCAGGCTCTGCCCAGCCAGGTCCTCTCTCTCCTCCTGACCCTGACCTCCTCATAAAGCTCACCTTCTCCAAGAAGAATTCTTGGGTCTTATTCAGTAATAACAAGAACTCTGAGCTCAGGAGGGGTCAGGGACGCAGGCTGAAAACTCGGTCCGACCTCTGCCGCTCGGCCTGCTCCTGCTGCCCCAGCTCCCAACAGTCTGACTACCTCCGCTGCAGACCCACTGCTGCAGCTGTTCCCATGCGTCTGTCTCCCTGCTCACTCCAGGACGCCCGAACCTCTGCTGTAAAGAGCCTTGATTTTTTTCACAAAGGGTCAATATTTAATAGTAAGATAACAAGAGCAATAGCGGTTCCCAAGAGTTGAGCACCTGTTGGTGGTCAGATTCTCTGCTAAATCTTATACGGACACTATCCCATCAGCTTTCAGATCTGTCACAGAGGCTCAGAGAGGTGGCAGCCCTCAGCCAGGCTGAGTGTTAGTGGCTTGATTTGCACCCAGGTCTGTCTGCTCTGGAGCCAGAGCTCTAACTATAGGCTGGGGAGAGAAGGAGGCAGCCCAGGTGTCTCTCTGAGTGTTCAGGCCTGGCTGCTGGACATGCCAAATGGCCCTGCAGGTGAGGGGGTGGGGCCTGGGGGGTGGGGGTGCTTACCCTGTGGTGGTGCTCATGGTGCAGAGAATGGGGAGCTCCTTCCACCTGGAGGTGCCCTGGGAGCCAGCAAAGAGGTGAGCGCCTGACCTGGCCTGAGGGACCTATGATACTGGCCCTGGACTCCTCCCTCAGACCCAGGAGTCCAGGCCCCCAGCCCCTCCTCCTCCCTCAGACCCAGGAGTCCAGCCCCCAGCCCTCCTCCCTCAGACCCAGGAGTCCAGCCCCCAGCCCCTCCTCCCTTGGGCCCAGGAGTCCAGCCCCCAGCCCCTCCCCCCTCAGACCCAGGAGTCCAGCCCCCAGCCTCCCCCCTCAGACCAGGAGTCCAGCCCCCAGCCTCCTCCCTCAGACAGAAGTCCAGGCCCCCAGCCTCCCCCCTCAGACAGAAGTCCAGCCTCCAGCCTCCTCCCTCAGACCCAGGAGTCCAGGCCCCAGCCCCCTCCTCGCTCAGACCCAGGAGTCCAGGCCCCTAGCCTCCTCCCTCAGACCAGGAGTCCAGCCCCCCAGCCCTCCTCCCTCAGACCTAAAACACTAGCCCACAAGACCCTCAGGAATCCATGCATTCCGATCTCTAATCTATGCGTACCCGATTTTCTTCCTCTACTCAGGGATCCTGTCTTCCAGCCTTATCTTCTCAGTGGCTCAGGAATCCTGGCTCAGAACTCCGGCCCCTAACAGCCAAAGGGTTTTGACCCCAAGTCCCCTCAGAACTGCCCAATCCGACCCCTCAGTCCATGACCCTGTCCTCTGCCTTTAGCTGTCAGATCTCCTAGCCGTTTACCTGGGCAGGACTCAGGAGTTTCGGGCCCCAGCCGTTCCTGTGTCTGGACCCAGGAGCGGGGCCCCTGCTGGTCCTCCCCAAGCCCAGCGTTCCCACCTGCGGCCCTCGTCACTAGGCCCCCTCCTCACCTGTCGTCAGGCTCCGTCCACATGCACCAGCAGGCCCACTCTCCAGCTCCCCTTCTTCCAGGGGGCGGCCCCTCCCTCCTGCCCCCTCCCAGGGCCGGCGCCGCCTCCGCATACCTGAGCACTCACCTGGCACAGCCCGGCTGGCGCGGCCCTGGGTGGGGCTGGCAGGAAGACCAGCCTGGGTGCTGGGCAGCCTCCTAGCCAGAACCACATAGGCTCCATCGTAACAACACAGGAGCAATAACAAAAACTGTAACTTGTTGTCACACTTGTTCACACATCAGAATCAAAAGCTCTGTCTCACACACCTGCTTCGAATTCTCCTACTGTCTCTGGGAGGACATCCACTTGTTCACTTGTTTGTGGTCCGAGTGAGGGGTAGGCAGTGGGGAAGGGTGGGGTTTGAACCTAGGGCTCCTTCTAGCTCCAGGGCCAGTGTCTGTCCCTGCCTCATGCACAGCTCCTGTGGCTCCTGCCCGGCCCCAGCCCTCCCCGTTTCTCCCCTTGGGAATTTCCCACAGTAAACCCTGCTGATGTGGGGAGACCCCACTCCATGCCAGCACAGCTCCAAGCGCATCACGAGCACCAGCAGGAAATGTCCTTCAGAGAGCTTCCACTGTGCCAGGGTCCTTGCCAACCAAGTTATACTCAGCGTTTCTCCCCCAAACCTGGTGAGTGAGTGTTGGGGGGTCTCCATTTCACGGTGAGGATTCTGCAGCCCATGAGGCTTAAGTGACTTGCCCAGGGTGGCACTTATCAGAGGTGGATGAAGATGTCAGATGCCAAAGCTCAGCCCTCAGCCAGCAGGAGGACGGGTGGACATGCCCACCCAGCCTTTCCCTTGCCAGAGAGCCTCACCTGGCTCCAGCCATCATCACCACCCACCCGGACCTCCAGCAGCTCCCCCCGAGTGCTCCCCGCTCCCCCCCACCTCTGTCCAGCCTCGGACAGGGACTCCGCAGAAGCCTGTCAGCTGTGTCTCTCCTCTGCTCAAGATTCTTCCATGGCTCCTGTTAGTCCAGATGAAAGCTGAGGTCTGCAAGGCCCTAAGGGACATCCCCTAACCTCCTCTCCTCTCTCTCTCCAGCCCTCTCCTTCTGCACACTGGGCTCCTTGCTGCTGCTTGAGTGTGCAGCCGCGTTCTGCCTCAGGACCTCTGCACTTGCTGTTCCCTCTGCATGGAATGCTCTTCCCACAGATGTCCTCACCTGTTGTCCCTTCCTCTCTTTGGGTCTTTATTCGAATGTTACCTTCTCAGAGAGGCCCGGCTGGCAACTGCATTTAAAATTGCAGCTCCTCCACTGCTTCCTAGTCTCTCCCATGTACCTATTTAATTTTCTCCACAGCATTTAGCATCTTCTAATGCACTGGATTGCCTGTTCATTTGTTTATCTTATGTCTCCCCTGTTAGCATGTAAGCATCATGAGGGAAAAGACTTTTGTCTCTGCATCTCAGCACCCCATCTGTAAGATGGGGGTCACAGTGTTGGGAGGGGTAAATGAGGTCTTAGAGGGTCTTAGCACAGGACCTGGCAAAGAGGAAGCACTAGGGCAGCGTCAGCAGCAATGGGGAGGTGGGGCTTCCCTGCCACCTTATTCCAGTGGAGGACACAAAGGACAGGTGGGAACCCAGGGAGGCTGCTAGGACAGTCACAGCAGGCTTCCTGGAGGAGGAGGGGGCTGCCGGAGCTAAATCTGAAGGGCAAATTTGGCAGCCCAAGGGGACCTAGAGGAGAAGGGCTGAGTGTTCCAGGCATGGAGCTCCCTGAGCTGCAGAAAGGTAGACAGGCCAGTGTGGTGAGCACGCTGTGTGCTGGGTGGGTGGTTCTCGACCGTGCCGCAGGAAGAGGCTGGGGGTCCTGTGCATCTCTGTTTCCACCAGCTTCTGTCACTCTGTCCCTGTCACGTCCATGCCACAAATGCTTTCTGAGCTTGGCCCTATCTGGGTTGGGGTCTCAGGGAAGGAATAAACCCCTTATCCTCTGTGAGGCAGTTACGGCCGAAATTGCTACTCTACTGACAGAGGAAGAGACAGAGGCTCAGAGCAGGGAGGCCATTAGCTGAAGGTCACCGTGGCCCTGGGCTGTGACAGAAATGCAGATCTGGCTGACCCAGGCCCTTCATGTGCAGGTGGAGAAGACCTTTCTCATGAAGGTGGGAAGCAGGAGCCTGGGCCTGAGGGAGGGGGGCTGGGGGCTGGACTCCTGGTCTGAGGGAGGGGCCGGGGGCCTGGGTCCTGGGTCTGAGGGAGGAGGGTGGGGCTCTGTGCAGGCGCCCCAGGCCCGCCCCTCATGCTCCGTGGTCTGGCTCAGCAGATGAGGCCGAAACTGGAGCCTCCGCCCTAGTTCTGGGCCCCGCACCTCTTTCCTCCTTCCTTGGCCACAAAGGAGGAGGCCCCTCCCTCCCTCTAAACCATCCAGCTCCAGATTCCAGGGGAGGCTCCCACGTGCACACCTGGCTCAGTCCGTCCCACGTGGACACCCTTTCCAGCCCACGGCCTCCCACTCTGTCGTGACTGTGACTTTCAGGGAGTGGATGGTAGGTTCTGACTTTGCTCCTGGCTCCAAAATGGCACGGCTTTGTCATTGGCGACCAGACTATTTATTCTCGTGTTGGGGGGACCCGGGAACTAAATAGAACTGTACACCCAGGCTTGGTAAGATAGGATCCCCCATGTGCTGGTCTGAAACCACCCCAATCTCTTCCCAGTCCCCCTCTCCTAATGCATACTCCACCCCCCGACACCCCATCCACCGACTGTAGATAAGGTGGGATCTGGGTCTCAGGGAGACATATTTACTTATAATTTAATTATTTTATTCATTCCATAAATGGCTCCCAGATCCAATTTGTGCCTAACCCTTTGCCCTCAGTAAGAGTCTAATTGGGAAGTAGACCCTGCTGGCACCCCAGTCATGATTCACAGTGACATATGCACTAATGGAGGTGGCAGAGGGCATTGAGTGTCCCCGGAGGGGCCCTTATTCCAGCTTTGTGGTGGCTGTGTGAGGCAGTCAAAGTAGCCTTCCCTGGTTAAGTGATAACTGGATAGGGTTCTGAAGGATGAGTAGGAGTTTGCCAAGGAAGGTGCATCAGGGAATGACATTCTAAGCATGGGGAGTGACATATGCAAACTCCTGAAGTCAGGTACTTGCAAATACTGAACAACCTACTGTGTGACAAGCATGTTCTAAGTGCTGGACAGATGAAACTCCTGCCCTTGTGTCACTGCCATCCTGGTGGGTGTGGTGGGGAGACAGAAGATAAACAAGCAGGCACTTAGATGAATGAGACTTCCTGGTTATGGTAGATACAATGGAGGAAATAAAGAGGAAGTGATGGAGTGACAGTGGGGGCGGGGGGACAGGCTGGTGTGACTGCTTCAGGTGAGGTGCAGGGATGGCCTTTGTGAGGAGGAGGCATCTGAGCCCCGACCTGAATTTCGAGAATGAGCCAGGAATGCGGGGAGGGTTTCAGGCTGAGGCAACACCTGGGGGAGGCTGGCGATTACAGCCTGTTGGGGTGTGGCTGGCTGGAGGAGGTGGTACTGGAGACAGAGCCCTAAGGCCGGCCACGATGTTGGTTGGCAAATGAGAGCGCGGCCAGACTCCAATGCGAGTGGTTTTGCCCCAAGCCTGAACCTCAGGAAGCTCCCAGCTGGCTCAGGGAGGCGCTCCCCAAGTGCGACAGTGGAGGTGGTTCAGGTGGCGTGGCAGCCCCGAGGTCCCCTCCCCACACCCCCGGGCTGTGCGGTAGGGGCAGGTAGGCCCGGGAGGGGTGGGGGCGGCGCAGGCCGCAGGGTGGGTCTGGGAACCGGCCTGGCCGGAGGAGGAGGGAGGAGGCGGGGCCGTGCTGTTTGCTCCCTGGGAGGGAGCGGGGTGGTGTGGGCAGCCCTTTCCTGGCACAGAGGAGCCCGGCTCAAGGCTGGAGCCGGGCTCCGGGGCTCTCTGCCTGGAAAGGACTCAGACTTGAGTGCGGATCCTGAGTTGGAACAAGAGACTCTTACTGTCTGTAGAATGAGCAAAAGTCTCAGGACCTGTGTAAGGCTGGTGCAAGAAGCCACGAGAAGTCCCAGAACAGGGCGCAGTGCTCAGCGGCTTGGTGACAAATAGGCAAAGAAATGAACCAACAACTAAATGACTAGGGTGACATGTGGTGACAAGGGACGGCCCTGCAGCCAGCCAGCCAGGTGTTACGGTGGCTGCTCTGACGCCTCAGCGATGGGCTGCCTCGGGTCCCCAGCTCCAAGCTTCCAATGACCATTTCAGGACATTCATTCATTCAACAAATATTTGCTAAGCACCTACTGTTCTAAGTACCAGGGATCTCACAAGTCCCAAGGGTCCCCTGAAGTTTACATTCTGGCAGAAAACAAAATGAAAAAAACTGTAGAATGTAGGATGGCGATGATGTGGCGGAGGAGATCAAAGCAGCGCAGGGGCCCAGGGAGGGCCCGGCAGGTGTCTGGGAGTTTTAGTGAAAAGTTAGTGTGGCTGAGGAAGGCCTCCCGGAGAAGGTGATATTTAAGCGAAGACCTGGAGGGAGTGAGGTGTGGGGCTATCTTGGGAAGGATTTCTAGGCAGCAGCAGTGGCCAGTGCAAAGGTCCTGAGGAGGGAGCGTGTCTGGTGTGTTCCCACAGCAAGGCCCCCGTGTCTGCGGTGGAGGGGGGCTGGTGTGGGGGCACCGAGTCAGAGAGGTCGTAGGGTGGGTATGGGTTCTCAGGGCCACTGTGAAGATCAGAGAGACGGGGAGGCTGCAAAAGGGTTTTAATCAAGTTTTTTAAAAAGTTCATGTAAAATTAGCCATCTGAAAGTGAAGAACTCAGTGGCATTTAGAACCTTCAAAATGTTGTGCAACCATTACCTCTGTCTAGTTCCAAAAAGTTCTCATCACCCCAAAACAAAGCCCCCTGCCCATTAGCAGCCACTCCCCATTCCTCCTGACCCCCAGCCCCTGACTCTGTCTGTATGGATCTGCTTGTTCTCAACATTCCGTGTATGCTATGTGACCTCATAGCGTTTTTGAGGTTTGTACATGTTGTTTTGATCAAGTGTTGGAATAACTGAAGATTTACAGAAATGTTGCAAAAGCATGCAAAGAATTCCCATACACCACACCCTGTCCCATAGAGGTTAACAGTGAAGATTAATGCTCTGGCTTTATCCTTTCTGCCTTCTCTCTGTCTCTCCCTCATGCACACATTTTTTTCCTGAACTGTTTGAGTCACTTGCTCATCTGATATCCCTTTACCCCTAGAAACTTTAAATATATTTCCTAAAAGCAGCAGATATGTAGAGATGGTGAGAGGCAGAGTGAATCGGGTGCTGTAAGCCTTCTGATGGGGAAAGCCTAGGGCATATGGTGGGAGAATTCTCTCAGCACCTGGGACAGCAGCCAGCACTGATGGGGAGTTTATCAACATCAACAATGATAAACGGGTTCATAGCCTACCTGGTGTCCAAAGACAGAGTCTAAACACCTCAGCGGGGGGGGATCTGGGAACCAAGTGGGAGGTCCTTAGGGGAAGGAATTTGTATGTATTGTCCTTAGAATACAACATTAACAACCAGCAATATTCTGGCGCTTCCAGTGTGTTTTGGCCACGGGAATTACTTTGTGTCATCCTTCCAAGCTCTACAAGGAGCCAGCACACTATGGCCCACTGCTTGTTTTTACAAAGAAAGTTTTTTTGGAACACAGCTACTCTCATTTGTTTGCTTGTCGTTTCGTCTGTGGCTGCTTTCCTGCTGTAATGGCAGAAATGTTGCAACAGGGACTGTATGACCCACCAAGCCGAAATTATTTACTCTCTGGTCTTTTGCAGAAACCCCTGCCCTAAAGCCCAGTTTACAAAACAGGAGAAAAAAGCTCTGAGAAGGAACGATTTATTTAAGGTTCAAAGATCCAGCAAATGAACACAGGGCTTGTGTTCTTTTTCTTTTTAATTGTGGTAAAATACACATAACGTGAAATTTACCATCTTAGCTATTTTTAACCATTTCTTTGGCATTAAGCACACTCACATTGCTGTGCCACCATCACCCCCATCCATCTCCGGAACTCTTTTCTTCATCTTGCAAAAGTGAAATACTGCTCCCATTAACCGACAACTCCACATTTCCCATCTCCCCCAGTCCCTGGAACCCACCATTCTACTTTATGTCTCTATGAATTTGTCTCCTCTAGGGACCTGCTTTGAGTGGAATCATACAACACTTGTCCTTTAGAGACTGGCTTATTTCACTGAGCATGATGCTCTCTGGGGCCACCCATGTTGTAGCAGGTGTCCTTTTCAAGGCTGAATAGTATTCCACTGCATGGGTACACCATGTTTTGTTTCTGCATTCATTCATTAATGGACACTTGGGCCACTGCACCCATGCTCTTAAACACTGCCCTCCACCTTCTCATGGGTAGCTTCACAAGGAAAAAGCCATCATCCGAGCATAATGAGAAAATGTGGATAAACAAAAAGTGAAAACAATACAATCACCCACCACTCTGCCTTAGAGACTCTGCCCAGAATATTAGTGTTTTTTCACTCTAAAAATATACACATTAGTATATAAACTTGAAAAAAGAGAATCAGCTTGCTCCCCCTACCCCCATATTGCTGGTTAATAAAGAAATGCTTGGATGTTCTTAAAAGTTTCAGCCTGATAAAGTTGCAGACAGTCCGTCCAGAAACATGGAAGGATGAACTAACTTTTTCAGTCAGTGTCAGGGGATCTGTGAGGCAGAGACCTTGTTGTCTTATTGTGTAATTCTCATGGTCTAGGTCAATGCCTGGGACACAGTAGGTGCTCATTAAGCAATTGTTGCAAGGAGTATAGGAGTAGGCATAGGAGGGGGTAGTGCCACTCAGCTACTGATAGACATTGAGGCTGATTTTATTTGCGCCTAGTGTATCGCTATTATAGAGAGTGGGGCAGTGAGGAACATTTTCCTATGTATATTCCTTTCCAAATGGCCAATTATTCTCTTTGCAGAAATCCTTCAAGGGGAATGGCTGAGTCAAAGATATGCACAGATGTTTAGCCACATATTGCTGAACAGCCTTTCAGGAAGGCTGTATTAATGGACACACCCACCAGCAGGTGTGTGTACCTGTTTTACCACATACTTGCCAACACTGGGTAATATCATTGTTTTGATCTTGCCAATCTGATAGGTGAAAAAATACCATCTTTTCATTATCTTCATGAGCACTTCTTTGATTTCTGGTAAGTTTCATGTTGTTGACTTTCGGTGGAAATGGCCTGTCATGCCCTTTGTGTATGCTCCCCTCTCCCTGTTGGAGCAGGTGAGCATTTGTTTTTTTTATTGATCTGTAAAAGCTCTTTACATACTAAGGATACCAACTTGTCATTTTGGGGGTTGGGAAGAGTCAGAACTTGAGAGAGGAAATCACATCTAAGTAGAAGTGGAGCAGGAATTTGAAACAAGATCTGTCTAGACCCATGTCTGGGTTCTTTACCACAGCCACCATATGGCACCTTCCCTTTTCCTAGGCTTTTCCCCTTTAGTGGCCTAGGAGCCCTTTGATCTCAGAAAGGGGAGGCCCCTCCTGCTAGGCCCGGCCACCCTTGCCACATCTCTAACAGTGAACCTATTCTTTGGTTTGTTAAGTAGATTAAACACTTGGTACATACTAATTATTCAGTAAATAGTAGCTGTTATTCCTTGTTTTTTGTTCTCTTCAGCCATATCCTTCTGCCAGCTGTCTTCCCCTTCAAGCCAACCTCCTAGCATCCCAAACATCTGTCACTCTCCAAGCAACTTGCCTTGTGGCTCCTAGTATTTACATAAACTGTTTCACCTAGTAAAAACCCAGCCAACTCAGTTGGCTCTCTCCTCTTGATGTCCTTGAAGAACTCCTACTCATCCTTCAAAACCCTATTTAAGTTTCCCCTCCTCTGGAGTGTCTTCCCTTACTCCTAGGCTGAGTCTCCTCCAAGAAAAGATCAGGGCTGTTGTGTTCCCTTTGGGCACCCTGTGTCAGGGAGAGCATACAGAATTCATGGTTTTTGGGGCAATACAGAAACAAGATACACCTCTCAAAGAAAAAAAAAAAAGCTCCAAAATGCAAAAGCTGCAAAAAGTGAACACATTTCATTCTTCCTCAAAACAAAATATTACATAAACTGTACTGTCAAATCCAATATTCAAAAACCTCTTGGGACATTTGAAACAAGTTATCAGTCAGATATTTTTCATTTCATAAGAATTCTCAGGTATGTTGGTTGATTGTTGATAAACCCAATCTCATCATAATCAAATGACATGCTTGTGACCAACTAATTTCCAAAACAAAATTATAGACATCTTTTCAGGTTTTTTTCCTCTTTAGTTAACTTTATTAACATATCATTTACATGCAATAAAATTCTCTGTTCTTAAATCAGCACACTGATGAGGTTTGACAAATGTATGCAGCCTTGTATATATCTGCCAGTGTGATTAAAGTAGAGACCATTTCCAAAACCTCAAAAACATCCTTTGCAGTAATCACTTCCCTGGCCACCTCTGTCCCGGCCACTGATCTCGTTCTTTCACTAGGTTTCTCTTTGCTGGACTGTCGTATAATGAGCCGTAGACATGTCGTCTATAGTCTCTGTCTTTGTCCTCTCAGCATAATGCTTGTGTGGTTCATCTATGTCATTGCAGCTATTAGTAGTCCCTTCCTTCTAATTAACAGTCCACTGTATGAATTTACTATAACTTACTTATATCCATTCAGCTGTTGATGGACATCTGGGTTGCTTCCACATTTTGGATTTTACGAGTGGGATAGGTTGAGTTCTCCTCCTCCTCCTTCCCCGCCCACACGAAGTCCTAACCAGCAGTACCTCAGAACGTGCCCTTATTCGGAAATAGGGTCTTGCAGGTTAATTAGTCAAGATGAGTCATATTGGAAGAGTGGATTCCTCCTCCCTCAGACCCGGGAGCCCGGGCCCCGCCCCTCCAGCAGCCCCAGCTCCCGGCCACGCCCCCGGCCCCGGAAACTACCATTCCCAGCAGTCGCTGCGCTCGACTCCGGCCCTGTAGTCCCCGCCCCTTCCGGAAGCGCAGTCCGTGAGGCCCTGCCACACGTGGACGTGGGCCGCGTGGAGCTGCTCGTCTGCGTGGGAGCCGCGCTGCGGGCATGAGCCGCTACCTGCTGCCGCTGTCCGCGCTGGGCACGGTGGTGGGCGGTGCCGTGCTGCTCAGGTGAGGGTGCCGGCCGGCGGCGCGGGGTGGGGTCGGGAGGGAGCGCAGCGTGCTCGCGTCAGCTCCTCGCCGGCGCGCCGTGCCCCGCCGCCCACCAGCCGTGCTCCCGCGGCGGGGCATCCCCGGGCCGACTGCCGGTCGCGCCAAGGTCGCCCGGGGAGGGGCCCGATCTTGTGAACGTCTTGGTCTAGGGGCTTCCGTTCTTTTACTGATTCCTCCACTCGGCGTGTATTTACCGAGCAGTTCGCGTACGCCACTTGCTGGCCCAGGAGCAGGGACGCCGTTTGCCACCCAAGTTGTCGTTACCCGAAATTCGAGAGACAGGATCGTCCAACTCAGGAAACGAAAAAAATCGAATTGCCCGGGACTTATACATAGTTCTTGTCTTTACCTTAAAAACAAACAAATCCGGCCCCACTTACTAAGTTTTCTTTGTTAAGAGGGTAGATTTCATGTTAACTGTTCCTACCACAATTTTTAAAAAAAGATTAGCAACATATAATTTTATTATAGGTACATAATAGAAAAAATTGGCTGGGAGTTAGGTCAAAATAATTTGAATATTGAAAAACTTTTTAATTAAATATGA
Organism: Manis javanica; assembly: GCF_040802235.1. Taxonomy (NCBI): domain Eukaryota; kingdom Metazoa; phylum Chordata; class Mammalia; order Pholidota; family Manidae; genus Manis; species Manis javanica. The sequence continues at coordinate 2,837,345 of NC_133172.1, forward strand.
CTAAATCTCTTTGAATATCTCTTTGGGTTTATCCATCTGCTCTAAGATGAAGCTGCGTTTTGAACCTGTTCCTCCTGGTCTGATAGTCCTTTTCATTTAGTTGACTGGTATCTTGTTATTTATAATGCATTAAACTAGGCTCTGTGATATTAACTAGCTTTTTTTGAAAGCGCTAGAAAAAAACAGTTCTGCCTTGTAATAAAATTCATTGGATGCTGTTTTTATTGCTACCCATATACTGTTGTCTTTAGTTCTGAAAAAACTAAAGATAAATAAGTAAATAAAGTACCAGCATGGCAAGAAGGAAGGGAACTGGATGTCCTGGTGGAAGAAATATGCTATTTATTTTTCAGTAATTTAAGTGGAAAATTAGTCCCAAGTGGTGGTGGCTATCACTTGGTACAGTGAGTTGTGTCATGTGGGGACAGCATGTTTATTTGGCCAGTTCCCTGCTTGTGACATTGGCTTCATTGCAGAATTTAGCCTATGGAATATGGGTGAAGCAAAGAATGGGGGTGGCTCTTAGAGCAGGAGAAGGCACCGGAGCACATTTCCCCGCACCAGGAACCCAGCCCTGCCCACCCCTTGCTTTGATCCCAGGGAGGCCCTTTTGGACCCTGTCCAGCAAGCAGGTGGGGAGCGTACACTTGCGTGGTTTCACCCAGGGAGCTGTGGTGGTTTCTTAAAGCAACCCTGGGAAATGCATACAGAACGACTGTATAAAATGATGGTCACTTCTTGGAGGCTGTGCGGCGCCCTTTGCCTGCAGCCTGGTAGCTGCCCCATGGAATCTTTCAGTTGGGGGAACACCAGCTCAGAGGGGTCACTGCTCAAGAACCCTTGACTCGGAGGGGTCGGGGATACCAGCAGTGACTGGACAGACAGATGGAACTGACCCGTGGTGTCCTCATCTTCAGGGACTATGTCACCGGCGGGGCCTGTCCCAGCAGGGCCACCATTCCCGGGAAGACCGTCATAGTGACGGGCGCCAACACGGGCATCGGGAAGCAGACGGCCTTAGAGCTGGCCAAGCGAGGTGAGGTCCTGGTGGGGGCATAGGTCTGGTGATGAAGGGTGAGCTTTCCCCGGGGGGATGTCAAGGTCATGTGATTGTTTTGTATGCACTTGGCAGAAACGGAACTCATGGGGAGCAGTGCCCTCAGCACATGCAGATCAGATCTTCCCAAGTAAGAATTGGTGGGGTTTCCTGGCAGGTCAGGCACCAGAGGGAGCAGCTAGGGTTTTTGGTCTGAGCATCTGGGCGAGCTGGGCTGGGATGGCTGCAGCAGGGCCAGTGTGAGTGTTGGGGGAAGTTGGAAACTTTCTTTGGGTTCACGTGTTGGGGTGGCCAGGGCAATGGGTGCCTGGTGGACCAGGCCCGAGCTGCTGTCCCCCCAGGGGTCCCAGCTTGGAGGGCCTGGGATGGGCAGGCCCCACCACCACATAGAGTTTCCCCGTAGGAGGGGCATGGGGAGAGGGTGAGAAGGGAAATTGGGTTGGGAGGGCAGACCCACCCGACCTGAGGGCCCGGCTGCCATGCCATCCAGAAGGGCGAGCAGATTCGGTCTGAGGAGTCCCATTCTGGGTGACGCAAGGGGGCCCTGGGGTGCGTAGGACGCAGCTGGGTCTGCCTGGGTTGGGTTAAGCCACAGAGATCCGCATGGTCAGCATCATTCACCCATCCTCAAAATCCCTATTCTTTCCTAATTAAAAAAGAATTTTTTTATGGCTGTTCTGAGATTTAAGTCACGCACCACACAGTTAACCCATTTAAAGTGTATGTCAGTGATTTTTAGGGTGGTCATAGTTGTGCAGCCTTCACTGCTTTGAATCTTAGAACATTCTCATCACCCCAGAGTGACCCCTTGACCCTCCTAACCATCACCCCTAACTCCCCCTCCCGAAACCATTCACCTGCCTTCTGTGGATTTGGCTGTCTGGACATTTCGTATAAATGGGATCGTATACCTTTTGTCTGGGGTATGTACACCTAGGCATGGATCTTTTATTTTAAAAGAATGTTTTTCCCGTTTGGGTTTCCAGGAGGCAACATCATTTTGGCCTGTCGAGTCCTGGAGAAGTGCGAGGAGGCAGCAAGAGAGATCCGCGGGGAGACCCTGAATCACAGCGTCCGTGCCCGGCGCCTGGACCTGGCCTCCCTCAGGTCCATCCGAGAGTTCGCAGCCAGGATCATTGAAGGTAGGAGGGGGGAGCTGGCCTTGCAAGGGGCCGTCCTGGGCAGCCAGGCTCTGAGGAGCCATTAAAGCAGGCGCATCCCAGAGCGGGGTTTTGGCAGACAACGACCCACTGGCCAGGTTCCGTCACCGCCTGATGTCATACGCTCTACAGGGGAAGATTTTACAGTTCCATCTTTTCTGACATTTTCACACTTGATATTTTACAGGTGTAAATGGCTGGAAAAAAATCAAAGTAATGTTTTACGCTACATGAGTGTTGTGTGGCCTTCATATTTTAGTTTCCATCAAGTTTTATTGGCACACAGTCAACGCCCCTCGGTTTACCTGTTGTCTGGGTGCTGTGTTCCGGTGATGGCAGAGTCTAGTAGAGGTAGACCAGATGGCCCCCAAAGCCAAAAATACTTGCTGTCTGGCTTTTTATGGAAAATCTTTGCTGACTTTTCGGCAGGAAAACAAATTCCTTCTGTGTTAGCGTGGATCCAAGAAGCAGAGGCCAAGATGGGATTAGATGTGCGGGGAGGTGCAGGGTGTTTGCCAAGGAAGAGGGCTGGAAACACTGATTCCTGTGGTGTTTCCGGAGTGTCTGGTCCAGCTGGTGACACGGCCGTGACAATAAGCACACAGGCGGAGGATCCGCTGCACAGCGCACAGGGCCGGAATGCGCCCTTTGCTAGATGTTTCTCTTTGCAAGTCCAGGGGCTAGGCTGGCATTTTCTGCACTTCTGTCACATTGACTCATGACTCATTCTTGTCGCTTCCCACCAGGGGTTCTCAGAACTGTTTATGTATTAACTTTTTTGAATGGGAATAACATCTACAGGATTAAACGTTCAGAAAGTACACACAGGGATACCGCAGACCTGTCCCCCTGCCGCGCCTGCCCCTGGCCACCCTGATGCCTTCCTCAGATGAGTTCCATGCCCACTTCTGTGTGTCCCCTTGGGGACAGTTCCTGCATTTCTAAAGCAAGCAGGAATTATACACCCATTTTTGCTTTTTTATACACATTGTAGACACCCGGTGCCATCCTGAGCTTTTTCTCTTGAGGTGGCGGCACCAGAGCATCCTCCTCCTTGTGGCTGCCGTGTACTCTGTCTGCGTCTCGTACTCTACATTGTGTTCCCCCATCATTGTGTTCCCCTGCATTGTGTTCCCCCATCATTGTGTTCCCCAGCATTGTGTTCCCCCAGCATTGTGTTCCACCTGCATTGTGTTCCCCCATCATTGTGTTCCCCAGCATTGTGTTCCCCCAGCATTGTGTTCCACCTGCACTGTGTTTTGCTTACATTCTATTCCGTGCATGCTGCATACCACCCATGTTGTGTGCGGCCCACCTTGTGTTTCCCCAGCGATGTGCTCTGCCCGTGGTGCTGGCTGGTTGGCTTTACCAGCCCTCTGTTAATGGCCATTGGCTCACTTCCAGTCTTTTGCTGCTGTGAGCATCCTTTGTCCATATTGCTCACATGTGAGGGTGTTTATAGATCTTGAGAGTCTCTTCCTCTCTGCTCAACTCAGTGTTAAATGAAAGCAGGCCAGCTAGCCAGAGACAGAGGAATTGTTGCCAAGAAAAGATGGAGAAATAAACATTCAGTGAGTGTTTTGTTTTTTAACCTCCTAATGCAAAGAAACACATGTTCCTTACAGAGAAGTTATAAAATACTGAACAGCATAAAGAAGAAAGGACTGAGCACCTTGATTCTACCCCAGCCCCCAAGGAGTCAGTGTTAACCTTTTTTGCACCGTGATGGCTTCATTTTGAAACTTAGCTGTTATTTCAGGACAGTCAGTCGTCCACATTGAAGCCAAGTAGAGAGGCTGGGAGTGGGACCTCCCTCGCATCTTGGGGAACTGTGCTGCCCACACCTCCATCTTCCAGCCTCCAGCACACAAGGCTGGTATATCCCTGCTTAGCCCCCAGCACATGGTGCTTGGTTAGGGCAGCCCCAGCTAATGATGTGGGGGGAAGGCACTCTTCTCTCATTCCTCCCATTTTACAGACAAGGACACACGCCCGAGAGGGACGGCAGCCTGTGCAGGTGGCATGGCGGGTGTGGGAATCAGACTTAGGTTGTCTGCTGAGAGTTGGTGCGTCCATGAGAAGCCCCAGCTGGAGGCTCCCAGGTCCCTGCAGATGTGGCTTTTTCCCTTTTTTAGGAAGGGTTTCCAAGCCTTAGGTGGGGTGTGTTGTTTCCTAGGGTAGCCATATCACGGTACGGTAACAGTGGCTTAAAACAACAAAAATCTCTTCTCTCCCAGGCCTGGAGGCCCCAACCTGCAGTAGGGTTGTACTTTCTGAGACTCTGGGTAAAATTCTTATCGTCTCTTCCGGCTTCTGGGGATGGCCGTCAGTCCTTGCTGTTGTAGGTGCATCGCTCCAACTCTGCTTCCGTCGTCACACCATGTTCAGTGTCCAGATCTCCTCCTATAACCAAGGACACCAGCGTTGGATTAGGGCCCACTCCATGACATCTTAATTTGATCACTTCTGCAAAGACTCTAATAAAAGGTTCCATCCACAGTGTCTGGGTGGACACGAATGTCTCGGGGACACAGTTTGGCCTAGTGCTGGGGGCTCTTCCCCCGACCGCACTGCATGGAACTGACACGCTTGCCCTCCGTTCACCCCGTCTTCCAGAGGAGGAGCGAGTGCACGTCCTGGTCAACAATGCGGCCGTCATGCGGTGCCCCCACTGGACCACTGAGGACGGCTTCGAGATGCAATTTGGTGTTAACTACCTGGGTGAGGCTGTGGGCCAAGGACTGTATGGTGTCACTGGTGTATGGTGGGCCTGGGACATGAGTGGGGTCTCCAGTGGGCCGTTCATGGGCTCTGTGGGGAGGTCCTCCTGTACTCCCCTGGGTGCTCAGTGGGTGGGTAGCCCATTCATTGCTAGATGCTCAGCCAACCCTCTGGATTTCCATGAGGCCCTTGGGCTTTGTCTGTCTGTCCTTCAGTTGCTCTGTCGTCACCCTGAATGCAGCTGGAAGTGTTAGGGAGGGTCAGGGGGATGGGAGTAGGGGAGGCCCCAGCCATCCTGGATGAGAGCCCACTCTGATGGCTTCATTGTCACACCATTACCTCTGTAGAGACCCTTCAAATATGGTCACGTCCTGAGATCCTAGAGGGTAGGACTTCAACACCATTTTTTGGGGGGTCTTGTGGGGTGCTGATCACCCCATAACACTCACACTGTCATTCATGGCTTATTGGCTGGGGTTCAGTCACATGACCCGATGAAGCTGCAAGGGCCTCTGGGAAACATAGTCTTTCAGGGGGAGCCTTGTGCGCAGCGAGACCTTCTGTCACTGAGGAAGAAATGGAGAAAGGATTTTGGGAGACAGAAGGCAGGGAGAGCCCCCAGGTGACCTCTCTGGGCTATCAGGGGCGTGCTATTTGGGCCTGGACGGTCCTGTACAGTGAGGCGGCCCTGGGCTCTGGAGGCTGAGCAGCCCCCCCGGGCTCTCTGCTACATGGCGGTAGCCTTGCTCTTTGCTCCGCAGCTGTGACCGCTAGAGTGGCCTCCAGACACTGGCAGTGCCATCTGTCCTTGGGGGGCAAAACTGGCCCCTGTTGAGAGCTGTGCATTATTCGGAGGGCAGACCCAGTATGGACCTGCCCACATGGTGGGGGTTCAATGAAGTTGTCCTTTTGTTTTCCCCAGGTCACTTCCTGTTGACACACTTGCTGCTGGACAAGCTGAAAGCCTCAGCCCCTTCTCGGATCATTAACCTCTCGTCCTTGGCCCATGTTGCTGGGCACATAGACTTTGATGACCTGAACTGGGAGAAGAAGAAGTACGACACGAAGGCTGCCTACTGCCAGAGCAAGCTGGCCGTCGTCCTCTTCACCAGGGAGCTGAGTCGGCAGCTGCAAGGTGTGTGTGTGTGTGTGTGTGGCAGGCCGCGCGGCCTCCCTCTTCCCTTGGCTCTGAGCCCGGGGCAGTCCGCTGTGACCCGGGCCGATGAAGGTCAAGCACTGGTTCCAGAACAGAGCAGGCAGATGTGTGACACGCGTACCACTGTGTGTGTGTGTGCCTGAAGCAAGCATCACTAATCAATCACGGCATTTTTCCTGCTCATCCTGGACAGGCATCTAAGCCTTCGGTGCTCTAGGCTGGTGGTTCTCAACTATGCATGATCGGCACACCTGGGGGACATTGGACAGTATCTAAAGATGTCTTTTGGCTGTCACATTGGGGAGTGGGGGTGGGTGGGTGCGTGTGCTGCTGGCATCCAGTGGGTAGACATCAGGGATGCTGCTGAGCCCCTACCGTGCACAGGATAGAGAATGATCTGACCCCAGTGTCTGTGGTGCCAAAGTTGAAAAGTCTGCCCTTTGCCCTTGCCTCCCAGACGGTCTGCTCAGCTGGAGCTTGTCATCACTGCAGCATCTCAGACCCCATCCTGACCCACTGCTTCAAATGCTCTTGGGTGTGGGGGGAGCTCAGTGGCCTGGAGTTCTCCAGCCCTTCAGGTGATTACACACAGCTGGGCAGTTATGTGACTTGTCATATGACTTGATGTAGAAGTTTCAGAACAGGAAGGGTGATGTGGATTCCAGGCAGGAAACAGCAGTTTGGGGGCATCCAACGCTTGGGCGGCGGGGGTAGCATGAGCCTTCCTAAGAAGCCGTGGATCTGGCGTCTGCCTGCTCCCCCTGCCCACTTTTTCCGTCTCTCCCCAGGCACTGGCGTGACTGTCAATGCTCTGCACCCTGGCGTGGCCAGGACAGAGCTGGGGAGACACACCGGCATGCACAGCTCTGCCTTCTCCAGCTTCACGCTTGGTAAGTCCCCCCCCAAGTCTGGGGCCCCTTAGCTGGATCCATGCCCTCCCAGCTTGGGGCCCAGGACCCCCCCTTGGATTAGTTGGGGTTCTGTGGAGAAACAGAACCAATAGGATATATATACATGTTTAGATACTGTGAGGGATCGGCTTCCGTTACGGAGGCTAAGAAGTCCTGTGACCTGCCCTCTTCCCGCTGGAGGCCCGGAGAGCCAGGGTGCAGGCCCGGTCCAAACGCGAAGGCCTGAGGACCGGGGGAGCTGACGGTGTGGGTCCCGGTGCAGCTCTAAAGGCCGGGACCGCGGTGTCTGAGGGCGGGCAGGGGGCGTCCCGCTCAAGCAGAGAGGGAGGGAGTCTGCTTTCCTCCGCCTTTTTGTTCTGTTCTCACCTCCAGCTAATTGCGTGGTGCCTACCCACACCGAGGAGGGCACCTCTCAGTCTGTCAAGGTCACCCCCTTACAGACGTGCTCTCTGTTTTATCAGCTCTTTAGGCCTCTCTCAGCCCAGTCAAGTCAGACTCTCGGGAGCTTGGCCTGCCCTCCCCTGTGTCTTTGTGTTCTGAGAACGAGTCACTTTTACGTGTCAGTCTGGCCTGCCAGTCTCAGGACAGCCCCAGGAAACAGGCCAAAGCTCGTTCGATGAGAAAACCATGTCCCTGAAGAGGGAGTCTGGCTGTGCTTGGGTGACTCCATCCTCAGCCCAAACCAGCTGTGCTGCCCAGGGAAGAGACCTCACCTCTCTGAGCCTGTTTCCTTATGTGCACAGTGAGGGCCATTATAGTCCCCTCCTCACTGTCTTTGGGAGGGTTAGATGAGATTTCCCTTCAAAGGGTCAGAACCCTGGCCCAGAAATTAAGCTCCATCAGAGGTTAGAACTTTATAATTAGTATTTATGACCCTGAAAAACAGTAGCCAGTGAGTGCCAGGTATCAAGGACTTTAAGCCGAGGCTGGCCTTGGAGACTTTCAGTAAATGAAAGTCACTTTAAAGCAAGACAGGGTAGGGTAAGGACTTGGGAACTGAGAGGAGGGCGGGATTCTATTTTCCTAGGAAAAGCTAGGGAGGCTTCCTGGGGGAGGCAGTTTTTGGACTGGTCCCTGCATCTGGAGTGGTTGGCTGGGCGCTGCCGGGGAAGGGAACTCCTGGTGGAGGGAACCACAGGGGCAAAGGTCTGGAGGGGGGCTCTGTGGAACTGCAGGCCACCCTCTGGCCTCAGTGGGTGGAGTAGGGCTTTTCTCATCCTCCCTGAATGTGTGTGGACTGAATGCTCTGTTGGCTGATTGCAGGGCCCATCTTCTGGCTGCTGGTCAAGAGCCCCCACCTGGCAGCCCAGCCCAGCACGTACCTGGCTGTGGCAGAGGAATTGGAGGGCATTTCCGGAAAGTACTTTGATGGCCTCAAGGAGAAGGCTCCAGCCCCGGAAGCTGAGGACGAGGAGGTAGCCCGGAGGCTTTGGGCTGCAAGTGCCCACCTGGTGGGCCTGGAGATGCCTGGTGGGTCCTCTGTGAAGGGACAGTTCCTCCCCAAATAACCTCTGGGAGCAGGTGTGGAAACCACCTGGAAAGCTGAATCACCAGGATCCAGCAGCACGGCCAGTCGAGTCACCACCATGCCCACAGCCCTCCAGATGGCAATAGTGGCTGAGGCACGCTGGCTGCCACACCCACAGCACCCTCCAGGGGCAGTAGTGGTCGGGGCACACTGGCTGCCATGCCCAGGGCCCCCCAGGTGGCGGCAATGGCCCTCTTCTTGCTGCAGTCTCCTGGTGCTGACTGCCCGGGTGGAGTGCTGTGCCCTGCTGACAGCAGGCATCGCCAGATGCCTCCCTGGGGACCTGCTGAGTGAGGAGTGGGCTCACTGTGTTGTGGCCACGTCAGGAGGGCTAGTGGTACGGGGTGGACCGTGTGGCCATTGGAAAAGGTGACAGGCATGCGGCCAAGCTCATGGCTCCCTGTGTGCCCTGTGCACCTCACGTGTCCTCCGAGCCTTGGTTTCTCCAGCTGGGAAATGTGCGGAATGACTGGACCACCTGGGACCAGGTGTTGGCGAGCGAGTCACCGCCTGGCCCGTGGGTGGCCGCCGTGCGGTCCTTGCAAATGGTGACCAAGGGCCTTCCATGGCCAGTGTGCTGGGGACACAAATCTCGGGCCTGGTGCCTGCAGCCCGGTGGGGGTGGCATGACGCAAGAAACCTGCCAGCTGTTGCTGCGAGGGAGGAAGCGGGGTGCCCGGGTCACAGCCTCCCCTCAACCCCGTGGTGGCTGAAACCGTTAGACTCTGAACTTGCTCTTTAACAAAAGTAATACAAAACCCAGCTGAGTCACAGGTTTCATTTAACTCCGTGCATGTGGGGAAGTGCTAGGGAGCTGAACCAGAACGGCTCACTACTTCTTCTTTTTAGGGAACCAAGACGTCACTATAAACATTTACAGGGCAGTCAGTCAACAAGAAGTTCCAGAAGGTTCCCTCCACTCCCTGCACAGGGCAACAGTTTCCTGTAGTGTGGGTGTCTTCTGCGTTAGAAACGGGGCTGGTGCTCAACTTGGATACAGAGTCTGGGGTGCAGCAAAATGCTCAGTAACAAGATAAAAATGCTTTAACGTTAAAAAAAACTTAAAATTTGAGATACTTGTGGGGGTTAGGGACACTGCCCCATATCCTACGATATACAGACCTGCAGAGAGTGATCCGCCCCAAATACCCACAGTGCCCGGGGAAGGGGGGAATTAGAGATGACCCAAAACTGTACGAATGCAGTTAGCGCTCTTTCTGCTACCACAAACGACCAAAACATTGGAAGGAAGCATCTGGGATGACCTAACTGGTGGGCAGCTTCCAGCATGGCCCCTATGATGCCCATCCTCTCCTTCCTGCCCCCCAAGTGTGGGCTGGACCTGGCGACATACGTATATACTTGGATAATATATGTATTTCCTTACTGTGGGATCATGGAAAAACAAATATGAGAAATGCTTCTCTCAGGTGGGGAGTCTGAGGATAACCTCAAAACCCATGCTTCTCCAAATACATGATGGGGTTCAGCTTGGGGATTTGGGGCTGTTCTCTTACAGAACCACATGAAATGATAAAAATCCAGAAAATAACATAATGCTAGTATATAATGTCCAATTTATGGACGTTGGAATTGTGTGGACAGTAATGTCCTTCATAGTAAAAGAAAACTTTTTTCTCAGCCGAGGATCCAGTCCAGGATCACGTGATGTTACTTGTTGTGACCCCTTAAGTCTACTTTAAACGGAACGGTCTTTATCTTTCATGGCTTGGACACTTCCGAAGGTACCAGCCAGATATTTTATAGGAAGTTTGTTACTTCACGATTAAGTTCAGGTTGTGCACTTGTGGTAAGAAACGCACACGCGATGCTGTGGCCTGATGGTTCGTGACATCAGGGGACAGAAGCTGTCTTACTGCCCCACTGCTGGTGACACCAGCTGACTTGGCAACATCCAGGTGGAGGAGGTGCCTGTGGCCGGGCACGTGGGCGGGCGCAGAGCCTCGGTGCCCTCCGTGGGCCCGGCACTCCTGGCTCCCCACGTGCTCACCAACCCGGAAGCTCCTGCGTGGACTGCTGCTCCGCTAGCTGCATTTGGTGGGTCTCTGCCTCGTCTTTTCCTGTCTCCGTGGGCATGTGGATGCCATTCCAGCAGGACCACGGCCTCTCCTTGAGTTTGCATCTTGATGGGACCGATGCCAAGACTGTGCGTTGGGCACGGCAGCCCTGAGGACGTCTTGCCTCCTGGTCCCCGCGGCCTGGGCGTTTGTTTCCCTGCTTCCCATCTGTGTTAGTTTCCCATGGCTACAGAAACAAACGACCACAAGCTGGTGGTTTAGACAATACCAATCTCTTCTCTGAAGAGTTCCGGAGGCCAGAAGTTGGACATGGGTCCCTGGGCTGCTTTCTTTCCGGAGCTCAAGGGGAGCACCCACTTCCTGGCCTTTTCCAGCTTCCAGAGGTGCCTGCGTCACCCGGCTCGGCCCCCACAGTCATGGTGGCCAAGTCACGTGCTGCTGTCTTCCTGATTCTCCCCCTTCCCGTTTCAAGGAACTTTGTGATCCCATTTGGCCCACTCCGATAATCCAGGATCATCTCCCTCCTTTAAAGTCAGCTGATGAGCAACTTTAATTCCATCTGCCGCCTTAATCCCACTTTGCCATGGAAAAAGCACGGGTCCTGGGGGTTAGGATATGGACATCTTTTGGGGGAGCCACCGGTTGCCTGCCACACCATCTTTTTCAAGGGTTGCTTCATTGGCCTATGACTGTGAGCCTCCCTAGACACTCTGCACCAGTTCTTTTCTGTTTGTGTTTGTATTACCAGTGTTGCTTATGAGCAAATCAACTGAAATGAGCAGGTGTTTTCATGAACTCCCCACTACCTGCTTAAAAAAAGATAACTTGGGGTGTGTTAGCAAGAAGAGTTGGAATTCAGTCTGACTCTGCAGCCCACTCTCATGGAGGCTAAGGTCTAAACAAAAGGGGCAAAGCCCAGCCCTGCAGGGTGGCTGACCACACAGGGACGTGTTTGGGACAGAGAAAAGGGCCATGTGGCCTGGGGCTAATCCTTCAGATCAACATCAGCTTCTTTCCTGAGGCTGAGAAGCCCCAGGGACCACAAATGTTGACTCACAGATTGACGTAACCCTTGCCCATTTCCCCGAAGGCCTTGAGGTGGCTCACAGACCTAGCTGTAAGCCGCAGAGAGATGAAAGATAGTAAACATGGATCAGAGACAATCTCAGCCCACAGAAGTTCAGAGAGGAGATTGTGGTAGGGTAATTAGGCCGAGGGATGGAACGTGGGGCTGGTGCGGGAGGGCTCTTCACAAAGGGAACCTGGCTGTCAAACCCTTTGATGCTCCCTGGGCCGGGGGAATATCTACAGGATGCCGTGGGCTGCTGGGGATGGGACACAGGGTGGAAGCTGGGCTGGTATTCACCCCGGGCATAGGCAAGCAGGAAGTGGGGGCCGCGATAATCATCAGTTCCTTCTCCCTGTCTGGCCATTACCAGGGGCAGCTTCATCCCAAGACGGTTTCTGTAGCAGCTAATTTGGAAAAGCTTTCTTTGCAGATGTGATTAAGTTAGGGGTCTCCCGATAAGTTGGTCCTAGGTTATCTGGGAGGGTCCTAAATCCAACGAACAGCATCCTTGTAAGAGAGAAGACAGCCAGCCAAGGAGAAGGCCTCGTGCAGACGGAGAGAGTGAAAGGAGGCAGCCTCTCCCAGGTGTGGCCACCCACATTGTCTCCAGACATCCTCAGTGTCCCTGGGGAGGGACAGTCCCCTTCAGTAGAGGACCACCGAGGCAGACCCACTGGATCCATTTCCAGGGCTGTGAGCATTAGGGTGAGACGGAACAGCACACGTCGGCGTCCGGCCCCGCGTACCTACCTGTGGTCAGCTGGGTGGTGTGCAGGTGGCAGACAAGGTGCTGGGCATCAAGTGGCCTGCGAACTGGACAGATGGTTACGAAACTGCAAATGGTGGGGGGTGGTCTGCCTCTGATGGTGACACAAGCCTTAGGAGTCACCAAGGCACAAACGAGTGCCCGGCTCCGAGCAGCCAGTTTCCTGCTGGCATGCCGTGGGGCCCAGAGGTTTTCCATGGCAGATGGTAAGGAGACCATGATCTGCGGCTGCAGGAGACTGCTGAAAATCGGGCTGGGGGTCTCACTAGAATCAGCAAGGCTTCAAAGGAGTGAAGTAAGCAGCCTTGGGACCCATCTGGCACGTGGGGTTGGCTCATTCGTGCGGACCAACCTGAACATCTTCAGCCTCCCAATTCCCCTGAGGCGCGCAGGCAAGCAGAGACCAGTGCCCCGCGGCTGGGCAGGCGTCTCACATGGCGGGGTGCTCGGCCATCGGACCTGCCGCCACCACGCCCTGATCTCTGGTGGCCCATCCCAGCTCAGCTGGAGGAATTGTAGGGTCTGGCTGCTGTGAATTGGTGTGAACCCGGGAGCACGTTTGGGAGCGCAGCTGGAGGGCGCTAGGCTGGGACGGGACGTGAGACCAGCTGGCCAGGGCCCATGGGCTTGGAGCCACTCATCCATGATGTAAATTCCATCTAATATTCCGGGCTTTCGGGTAGCCGAGGATTATGGCAGCTGCCTTAGTGTGTGTGTCCCATATGGCATCCAAGACCGTGCAGGTCAATATTAATGTCCCGATTTTGATACTGTTTGAGGTTAGGTGGGAGAATGTCCTTGTTTGTGAGCAGTCCGATCAGTGTTTGGGTGAGGGTCTGCCACATAATCTCAGACGGTTCAGGAAAAACTTTGTACTGTACCTGCAACTCTTGGGTAACTTTTTTCAAAATAATCGAATTAAATAACAAAAAAATAGTACAGAATAACAAAATGGCACAAAACCATGTCCTTGGTGAAGAAGCCAGAGAATGCCAGTGCTTCAGAACAATTCCAGGCAAAAAGCAAAACGGAAAACCCCACCAATTCCCATGAGCCATCTCTCCTGCTCTTTTCTTATTTTTCGTATTTGAACCATGTGAATGTAGAACTAGAATAAAATTAAATTCAATAAATGTAAAGGAATGCACAGACATGGTAGCATATCAGTGTACGTCTGCATTTCCTCTTTTTTCACTTAGCAGTAGACCTTGAAGATCTCTGTCACTTCACAAGGTTTTGAAAATACCAAGGACATAAACCTCTATTTCCATTCCCTTCAGGTGAAAAGTTGTACGTCACCATGCTCACAGCAGAGGGCGCTCTTGTATTACAACCCTTTACAACAGCAACTGGAGGCTTTCATATTCTGGAATACATTTAGCAAGAAACGTGCAAATCACCCTAAAACACTGCCCTGTTTACACAAGTACATAGGTGCAAACAGTGGTTATCAAACACAGCCACCAAAGTAAACCAGAAAATGAGAATCCAAAAATGCAGCTGCTACGCACCTCAGAGGGAAATTGCTAAGTCAGGAACCCTACGTCTAACATTTTAAGGAACTGCCAGATTGTTTCCCACCTATGTTCAGAACAGCATCACTCAAAAGTGGAAGCAGCCCAAGTGTCCCTCAAGAGAGGAGTGGAGAAAGACCATGTGGCCCCTCCATATGAAGGAATATTATTCAGCCATAAAAAGGTATGAAGCCCTGTCAGAGTCTACAACATCAAGGAACCTCGAGGCCATTATGCTCCGTGAAAGAAGCCAGTGATAAAGACGAATACCATCTGATTCCAGTGACACAAGCTGTCTAAAGTCAAATCATAAAGGCGCAAGACAGAGCAGTGCTTACCAGGGACTGGGGGCCAGGGAAGGAGTTAAGTTCTGGGCATTTTGGCACTGGGGTCGTTAGTATCTCCCCTGGCACTCGGGAGTCGGTGGAGAGCCCGTGGGAAGCTGCTGGTCTAGCCACCGAACTGGCACATAACTGGGCAGCTCATGGTCAGATCTGACTGTGTGAGTGACAGATTAAAAACAAGGGGCTGAACTCTCCCTTTGAAAATAAGGGAAGAGATGACTCCCCTCCCATTTCCTAGAGCATATACTTTAGAGACCTTGCAAGTTTTCTCTCTGTCTCGTTGAAATGTGTGTAACTCTTTTTAGAAGGTAAGCAAGCGCCTTGCCAGCTTTATGACCCAGCAGTGTCTTCTTTCCCAAGGACCTGGAAGCTGTCTCTTTGGCATGTGAACCCTGAGGGGGAGAGATTCTTGTCTCCCGGTTCCTGAGGGAAGCAGGAGGTGGACTCCATGCCGTAAGATGATCTCCTGCCATCAAGGTAGAAGTTTGGTTTCTCTGTGCACAGAGCCAGTCAGCTAACACAGATGGGGGCACCACATACATTTAGGAGGATCTGTGTGTGATGCGTGGGGTGGGCCGGCCCTCTCACTTGAGGACCAATTGTTATTTATCTTGCACATGTATGTGATAGGTTGTACCTGCCGGCTCTGCGAAAGGGAGGCTGCCTTCCACCCATGCAGCTGCTTCAGCAGATGGCCTGTGCGACACACCGTGTTCCAGTTCAAAGTTTATTTGATGATAAAACCGTTCGCTTTATCTTCTACCTTTGTGGAATTTTCTGGGTTGGGAGATGTTCTTTAATTCTGTTTTGCCAACGTGATGGAGTCAGCACTTGGCTTAGCTCCCCTGGAGGACAAGAAGAGGTTCACGGGACATCTCACTCTCCTCTCTGTGCCAGGGAGGGGCCCCATGTTGACTGTCCACACCCCCATTCAGGATGCGGATCGAAGCCACAGAGCAGCAACCAGGCTCAGAGGAGGCAGTTTTCCCAGGAATGCCCCACCTCCTGCACACACCGGGACCTGCCCGGGGCAGAGCCTCCCGGATGGGACCTGTTCCATGCTGTGCAGTCTGCAGAGGCGCCCCAGCGATGCCTCCCTTGGGATGTGGCCTGTGAACCTACATCACCCGCGGGACAGCCTTTGTGAAAGAACAGGGATTGTACTCCCTTCATGTGGAAAGACTGGAAACAATCTAAAAGCCAGAAATTCAGGTCATCTTAAGCAGCTGATGGTACATCCCAGCAAAGGAACATTTTGCAGCCATTAGTAAGCATGCATGCTGTTTTGCTGTTGTTATTTTTTAACACATCTGGGGGAGATGTCCATGGAGACTTGAGGGGTGGGGGCAGATGGATTGCTGCAACCATGTGCGTTTTGGAGGGGATCCTGGTCTCTAGGTGGGGATCCTGGGGTGGCCAGCACCTTGAGGGTAGCTTGGGAGGCCCTGTGCAGAGAACTGTACCATTCCTGGACTTTAGTCCCCAGAACGGTGAGCTCATAAATGGAGAACGTTTAGATTTGGGATAGTTTGTTATACAGTAATAGTCTCACCAACAGGACAAGCCAAATATATTACGGTGTCCTCCAGCACCCAGCAGACTTCACTCTTCCCTTAGCATTCCTTTAGTAATATCATCTCCTACGTTGCCCAGTAAGGAAGGACCTTTGCCATTACCCAGGGGCTCCTGATAACCTGCCAGTTAAATCTACGTTGGCTGTTCCCACTATTTAGAATGCTTGTCCCCATGTCCACCCGGCTTGGTCTGCAACGTTCCTGAAGTCTTTGTGAAAAGGTCACTTTCTCATCGGGGACTTCAGAGCCACCTCCACTGATACCGAATGACATGTGTGCACCATCTAAAGGGATATTTCTATATATCCTCATTCCGTGCTATGCATTTTTTTCCACCCAGCATGAAACAAAGTTGCAAAATAATATAAATTAATAACTGGATGGTTACAGTTTCCCACCGACTCCAGCTATATGAGAACAGGGGCTTTATTTTAATTCTAGATTCTAAAGTTCTAAAATCTTAGAGTGGCTCTAAAATTCTGAGTGAATTCTACTTAGAATTATTTAGAATCCATTTGGAATTCTAAAATTATTCTAAAGTCTTAGAATTCTTGCAGTGAGGCACGGCACACAGTAATCATTTAATAAATACTTGGTGAATGAATGAAGTAGACTCTTTCTTTGGGTTTGGGTTGGAATTAAATTAGATAATACACATCCCATGCCTGTAAGAGTTCTGGGAAGATTGTGAAATCTTGGTAAATTAGACCTAAGTTTTAGTTTTGAAGCTTGACAGGCGCTACATGTTCAAGAGAGAGGAGCAAGATGTTTAGAGGAATGGTGCCCGCCCGCACCCGCCCGCGCTGGGCGAACTGGGACCGAGGTCCCTCTGCAACCTGCGAGGAGAGCCTCTGCGCTGTTGAGTTTTAGGAGTTGTCAATATAGTATTAATCCCTTACCAGATGTATGGTTTGCAAATACGTTCTCCCATCCTTTGGGGTGACTTTTTACTCTGTTGGCAGTAGCCTTTGATGCACAAAGGTGCTTGATGTTAATGAAGTCCAGTTGGTCTATATTTTCTTTTGTTCTCTCTGCCTTTGGTGTCATCTCTAATCACCACGTGATTTCCAAATCCTCTCTTGTGAAGCTTTTGGTTTATGTTTTCTTCTACGTGTTTTTAAGTTTCAGCTCTTACACAGAAGCCTTTGATCCATTTTGAGTGCCCTTTCACCTGTGATGTTAGGCGTTGCTAGACTCTTTTACAAAGGATGGAGGCAGGGTTTCGAGGGTAGCTGCGCCTTCTGTGCAGCTAATGCTCAGCGTCCAGAGTGAGCACCTTCCCCTGCAGGCAAACAACCCTAGCAAATCAGATGATTCATAGTGGGAACAGCAGGCCTTCTCACCTTGAATGAGAAACACCACTGATCCAGCTTAGAAAATGCATCTCACATTTTAAAAATCTGTAAAATTAATTGTGCACTTTGAATCACATTAAAAACAATCTATTATGTAAAATTATCTTGCTATCAAAAACATTTTAAGGGAAATAAAGATATATACTTTTCCTTTTATTAAAAAAGTCTATATACAACATCAAATATTCAAGAATGTACACATTTCTCTTATGAGAAGGTCGTTAACCATGCCAAGTAAATTAAAAGAGTCATTTTAAGCGCACTGGGAGGGCTGCCCAGCCAGAGACTTTTGGTCAGGATATAGTCCTTGGGACGCAGTAATTGGGGGAACTTTTTCTCCATGACCTACGCTGAATGTTTTCATACCTACCGTTGCTGCAGATAATCCGTATCCTACAAAGGGATCTGTCTCCCTGGCATCCTCGCAGGCACTGCCAAAATCTCAGGTCTGATTCAGGCCCACAGCCCCATCCCTAATAGCTCCGCTGGACTCCCCTACCTGGTCGGGTCCCGTCTAGTTGCGTTCTCCCACTTTTTTCGTCATTTCCCCTCAGCTCTCATCTATGCAGTCGGTAGGCATGTCACCGAGGATGGGATTACGCACGCCTCCTGTTCCCTCTTTGTGGCTTCAGTCCCCGTAGGTGTGCGGCAGAGGGTTGCGAAAGGAGCATTTCCCCTTTCTGTTTGGCAGGGGCTGCCCTTACCCTGAGCGAGGGATTCAAAGCCCCAGGCGGTGCCTCCTCCGCGAAACCTGCCTGCCGGAGGTGTGGGCTGAGGCGCTGCCATGGTCCCAGGGCTCGTTTTTCTGCTTGGATTTGGTGAGTAGGGGACAGGGAAGGAGGGTACAGACACCGAGGTTCTCAACCCGCGTGCCTCCCGGGGGCCTCTTCCCCTGTGAGGTCCCGGGACCACTTGGTGACACAGCGATTGCGCGTGGGGCAGCTCTTCTTCCACGGGCACCCGGGCCTGGTCCCTGGAATGATCAGGCCCTTGGGGAGCCCTGGTTTACAGGGTGACGCCGCTCACCAGGTCTTTCTCTGTTGCAGGGTTCTGTCTGGAGCAAGAGGTTCGGGCGCAGCCTGGTGAG
This sequence comes from Manis javanica, assembly GCF_040802235.1. NCBI lineage: Eukaryota > Metazoa > Chordata > Mammalia > Pholidota > Manidae > Manis > Manis javanica. Next base: position 2,855,626 of record NC_133172.1, read on the forward strand.
TCCTTTCTCCCTTCTGCTGCTCAGCAGCCTTCAGCTGGGCTGAGGGGACGGCGCCGTGAGCTCGAGAGCCCCTGACACCATACCCCTCGTTCACATTCCTCATTTTATTAAAAAATTTTTTTAACATTCTCCACCATTGTGCCAACTTTCGGTGGAGTCTCTTCCCTGCTCCAGAAAGCTTCCCGAGGGTTCTCCCCTGTCAGCACAAACGAGTGAAGTAAAGGGCCTCCAGGTCCAGTGACAGGGCTCGAGGGAGACCCAGCTGCTGACCCTGGCCACACGGACAGCCCTGGGCACGTTTGCGGATGTGGCACCCTCCCGTTTTGGGGGTGTGTGTGTCCTCTTGTGCTTGCCACGACCTCAGCGGCCTCCAGCTAACTATCGAGGGTGGGTCCGCTCCCAGGGCAGCCAGTCCTGCTTGGGAAACAGACTGGAGGAAAATGAGCGCCCCACTTTGGCTGGTTCTGGGCCCTTTTTCAAGCAATTTCCTGCATCTGAGCCCTGAGTTCCTACTTTCCAAAACAGGGTAATAGCAGAGGGATGCGTCAGTTAAGATACAATGCACGTCACGCTCAGAAAACAGCACTTGGCTCAGGTTAGGTCTCATTGCGTAAACGTAACAATGGTTAGGTAACATTTATTTTTTCCCATTGCCTAACGACAGTCTCCAGTTTCGCCTAAGTGATCTCATTTTAATCTTATAACCCCTCCAAGAGTTAAGTTAATTCCTTCACTTTCCAGATATATAGAACCTTTGGTGTGACCTCAACATGTACTGTGTGCTGGGTGTAGGGTTCTGACTTCCCGTCAGTTTTGCCCTCTAGGTGAAGGACAATAATATTAACAGAATAGATAACTAAAACATTTACTGTGTTTGAAGGTGTTTAATGCTTAAGAGACACAAAGCATAAGAGAGCGCATTCAGGAGTGGAATAAGTCCAGGCGTGTGGACGTAACGGTGATGTCTGAAGGGGTGGGAGGCTGGAGGTGACACGGGGACATCCTTTCATGCCAGAAAACAAATGCAAATTGCGCTGAGGAATCAACCGGGTTCCGCTCATCCAGACAGTGGCCAGGGTGTCCAGGACTAGTGATGAGTGAACATGGTGGGGTGTGAGGTCCAAGCACAACAGGTCGGGCAGCGAGGAGCCCGGCAGACCAGGGACAATGCTCAGCTGTCACTAGAATGGGGTGTGGCTGCTGGAGGCTGTGAGCGGAGGAACGAGTTGCTGTGGCTTATTTAGGACCACGGGCTTCGGTGTTTCCATGGAGGTCGGAGAGCGGTTGGGGCCTGTGTTGTAGAAGGAGAGAAGCTGAGAGCACAGAGCAGTAATGCAACGAGAGGCGATGGTCCCTTGGCCCTGGGCAGCAGAAGCCCTGTGGGCGACAAGGGCAGAGACCCCCAGAGCTCACTTCCGTGTTGGACCCAGGGGTTGGAGAAAAACTAGTTAGTCTCCAGTTGGCAGGGTCGGCTAAGTTGCATTAGCTGTTTTGAAATTTCTTAGAGCTCTCATTTGGGCATAATTAGCTGAATATTTTCACAGTTGAGATGTTCACAGTTACCCAAATGAGTTCAGGTGAGTGACTGTAGTGTGCACTATAGTATAGGGTGTGTGCATCTGTCTGTATGTCTGGCATACATGTGAGCAGTATACGCATTTAGACAGGCAGATGTGTGTGTACACATAGGTGATGGAGAGCTAGAGGCTGTGTGGGGCCTACAGAAACGAGCTCGATTATAAAGGGCCAAGCCCAGAGGCATCCCGAGGTTTAGTGGCTTGGAGGTGATGGGAAACAGCCAGGCAGACGGACAGCGTGTCCAGGACAGAAAGCAGCGTGTGGCCCCGCCTGACAGGTGATGTGACTGAGGGCAGGGTCGGGGTGGGTGTGGCTGGGCATCACTGGGCTCGAACCACTGCCCACCAGTCATTGCAGTTCCAGGGCCTCTGGGGGACAGGAACAGCGGTTTTCTGGCATTGGGATGCTCTGGATTCAGAGCGTGTTTGTCTTGCAGTGCAATTCCCCCGGCCCTCCATCTGGGCGTCACCAGGGACTCTGGTCCCCCAGGGCAGTCCTGTGACCATCCACTGCAGGGGGCCATCAGGAGTGTCTGTGTGGCGGCTCCTTAAAGCAGAACCTCATCCCATCTGGGAGGACATGAGTCCCCACGGAGTGCAGGGAACACTCAGTTTCTTCATCCCGTCTGTGAGCCACTTCAGTGCTGGGACTTACTCCTGTCAATACTTGAAACGAGGGTTCTGGTCAGGACACAGTGGCCTCCTGGATCTGGTGGTGACAGGTGAGGGGCACCCCCACGGACACGGCCCCCAGCCTCGGTCTCTGCTGGCCACCATGTGGGACTGGCCGTACCCCCATCACTGACCCTGCCCTCCCGCCGTGTCCGTCTGGGTTGCCTCTGTGCTCTGACCGTGGCCGTGGCCTTGCAGAGAGGCAGTGGGGTCCCACAGCACTGCGCCCGATGGGACAGATGCTCGCCCACCTGGTGGGTGGGTGTTTCTGTCCTGTGATCTCTGAATGGCAGCAAGGGGTGAAGGTCAGCCTTCCTCCTTCCTCCTTTTGGGCCCAAGACAACGGCGCTGTCCCATGTGGTTCAGTGATCAATCAGCTTTTCTCTTCCAGGAGTGTACGAGGGCAGGCTGTCCCTGACTGCTCTTCCCAGCCCCAATGTGACCGTGGGAGGGAATGTGACCCTCCGGTGCCAAGCATCTCTTTCCTACATGTTCTTCAATCTGTCTAAAGATGAACGAATTGACCTTCCCCAGGACTTCTTTCGCCAGGACCACAGGACCTTCCTCATCTCCCCGGTGACCCTTGCCCACAGGGGTACCTACAGGTGCTTCGGTTCATGGCAGCACTCTCCCCACAAGTGGTCAAAGCCCAGCAATCCCATTACGCTTCTGGTCACAGATGAGAAGAGCGGCCAGACAGGTAATTACAGCTCTCTGCTCAAGGGTGTGCTCCTGACGGGAGGCGGGGGTCAGTCCCACCTGGTCTGACTGTGTGGGCTGTGCACCCTACTGACGACCCCTCTAAGATCCCTCAGTTCAATCCATAGGCCCTGAAGCGCCATGAACTCACGAGAGCAGTTGGGGGCAGACATAAGCGGATTTTTCTTGGGAAGAGATGTCTTCATTTATCTGCACAAAAGAGCTCTTGGGACCAGAGTGAGGGGCGGGCGTGCCGCTCAGGGTGGGTGTCATCCTCCTTTACACCCCCCCAGCGCTTCCCTCGGGCAGAGCGGGAGATGCTGGGACCACAGGGGTGTCTCTGGCCAGCTGCCAAGGCAATGGGGGGGTGCAGAAGGAGATTTGCAAGGGGGGATGTCCAAGAGGGATGCGTGGTCAAGATGCTGCAAGGCTTTGCAGGCGGGAGCAGCTTAGTAGTCTTGGTGGATGGGGGCTGAGTGCCAGGTGCCATAACTTTCCTGATTAGCTGAGGCTTCTCAGGGTTTCAAGGGAGGGGCCCGTGTCCCAGGCGCAGGGAACAGAGGGGACGGAGGCTCAGAGGTGTGAGGCGAGCCTGCCTGGTGCTCCCTGGGAACTCCAGTTCATTGCTGGGGGCGTGTGTGGGTTAGAGAAGGAAAGATGGACACAGGGGGAAGGGATCTGAGGAGGAAAGGACAGGGGCAGAGGAGGAGGCAGGCGTGACTGGAGAAGTCTGTGCGGGACCAGCCTGCAGGCAGGAGTGCCACGTGGACCGCGGGGGGTGCGCTTTAGTGGAATCTCTGCTGATGGCTGGCACACGGTCCAGCGCAGTCAAAAACGCGCCTACGAGTTTCCGATGCAGTGGATTATTTGACATCCACTCAGATCTCAGCTGAGCTCTCGATCCACGCATCTCAAAAGCCCCCCCCCACCACTCCCGGTCTTCCCACCGCCGCGGGCGCCGTGCGTCCTCTCTGCCGATCAGGTCGTCGAGGACAGTCCCGGAGGCTCCCCTCTGCCCTCTATCATCAGATCTCAAACCTCATTTCCGTCCTCAGACCCATTCCTCCTTCCTTCCCCCACCACTGCACTGTTCTTGCCAGCCGCCTCCTGCCTCTCCCTTAAAGCGCGTATCACACGGCAGACCTGGTGACTTCAAAGAAATACATGGCTCCCTGCCTGCCAGTCCCCCTGTGGGTCCTTCTTGCGTGTAGGTGTAAATCAGACTCTTCTCCAGGGCCCCCAGTGTTCTCCCAAAGGTTTTGGCCTTTGCTGCCCTCTCCTGACCTGCCCCTTCCTGTCCTGAACCACCTGTCTTCTCTGCGTGCGGTCACACCAAGCTCCTCCTCACTGCTGAGCCTGCACCTGTTGTTCCCTCTGCCCGGACGCTCTCCTTGCACCTCAGAGACGTGGGTGCTGCTTAGCCTTTGGGGCTCATCTCCCAGAGAACCCTTCTCATACTGCAGCGTGGGCAGCCTGGCCGTGGGTTTACTCTGTGCCCAGCAGCACTGCGTATATTGGTTGACGGGCAGACGCTGCTGTCGGGCGGGTTCACTGCGCTTTCCCACACCTGCAGCGGCTGCCTCGTCCGCGGAAGGCGCACAGTAGGTGTCTTGAATGGGCACATTCATCCGGGAGGAGATCAGGGACGGGCCTTTGCTGCTCACTAATTCTTAGATCCGCGGGCTTCTGGAAACGGCCGCCTCCCCGTCGTGGCTGGGACCTCGGCTGCTGCTGGGCTCCTTCTCGTCTTCCTCCTCTTTCTCCTTTGCCGGTGTTGGCATCGGCCCAGACACAGTACGTCCTGGGGGTGGGAGGCTTAGCCGGGGAGGAGGTGGGGGGAGGGGCTTGGGGGTCCCCGGGGACCCCGGGGCTTGGGGGTCCCCCCACCAAAACTCTGATCGCGGACCCTCTGCAGGGAGCGCTGAGGGTGAGAGCAAAGGCCGGGTGAAGTCTCAGAGGTAGGAGAGCGCGGGCTTCCCCCGCGAACGCGCGGCCTCTGCGTCCTTCCTTGACCCGCAGTAATGCCTCCGCCCCCTTCCTGCAGCTCCAGCCCAGGCACGGACTTCCGGGGGGCGAGTCAGTGTAAGGGGCCCGGGGGGGAGGGCAGCTGGGGCGGGGAGGGTGTGCTGGGGACGGCGGGAGGCACCCTGGAGGGAGGGGAGACGGGGGTCTCCACCTGGCAGGCGGCGTGTCTCTGCGCTTCCCAGGTTTCAGCCAGTCACCCCCAAAACGCAGGTGGCAGGACTGGGCGATATGAAGGCCCTCCCCGGAGGCTCAGCCCCCCATCTTGCTCTGCAGCCGTCGTGGAAGTCATCCAGCCTGAGGGCAGGGAGAGGGTCCTGCAGGCGAGTCTCCGCACCCCCCTCCCCTCCCACCCCGTCCCCTCCCTGGGCCGGCCTTCCCTTCCCCTTGCGTCTCTGCACAGTCAGGACCCCGCAGGGGAGGACCTGCAGGAGGTGACGTATGCTGAGCTGCACCTGGAGACCCCTCTGGGGAGTGGGGACCCCCTGCCGCCCTGCGCCCCGGAGGCCTCCTCCGCGCAGCCCTGTGTGTACGCAGTCCTCAGCCTGTCTGAGGGCGGAGCCGGCGCCGGCTGTGTGGACTCGTGTTACAGTGCTCCTTGAGGAAGATGCAGCTCCCTGGGGCTCCTCATGTCCCTCGACCCCAGCCATTGTCTTCGAACTCCCCAAAGACTCAAGAACAGAGAAGTCTGTTTACTGTCAAGGAATGCTGGGACCTGTCACCTCTCTCTCAGCAGATTCCTGGTCCTTGTGCACGTACCCACTCACTCGCCTGTTCAGGCTTACGGATGCTCTCCCCGGATCTGTGCTGAGGGTAAACACTTGTAAGACATATTTTCTGGTCTCAAGGCACTCATAGCCTACTGAGCGGGGCAAGCCATGTGACCCGGCCCTTGGAGAGCAGAGAGGATGCACCGAGCCCCGCCGTGCAGCACGTCTAGGGAGAACTCACTGCCTGCGAACACAGGAGAAGCCAGGCAGGGTCACGCTGGGCAGGGAGGAGGCTCCTCACGGCTTCGGGCCGGGATTCGGGATTCTAGGAGCTGCCAGGGGCAGAGGGCGGAGAACGGGAAGGGTTCTTCGCGAGGGGGCCACACTGCGAAACGGAACGAGATGGCCACGCCAGGGGCCCTCTGGGGGAGGGGATGGGGCCGGGGGTTCGGAGGGCGTTTTATGGTTCCCCCTGCCCTGGGTTTGTAAATGTCTCTTTTCAATTATACAATTAAAATAAATACGACATAATAAAACGAGCACCGGGTGAAAGGAACTGGACTCGGTCTTTAAATAACTCTTCAGGAAGTGTTGACAAAAGGAAGCAGAGAAGAAAGTGAATGGTGGGCGCAGCGAGATACAGCAAAGGGTTTGGCGTGAGGAGCAGAAGAAATATATGAACGTGTGTGTCGACGGGTCGGGGGAGGAAACGTGGGCGACAGTGGGGCTGAGCGGCGGCTGCCACAGGTGGGGATGGCGTTTCTGGGACGAGCCCAGACTCCACGAGAGGTGGGTTAGCTGGGGCCACATTCCCGTGCTGCACCACTAGCTGCGCGACGGAGCACGTTCAAAGGTCATTCTGTAGGGCAGAAAGACGGCTCGGGGGCGCGTGGGATGAGCGCCCCCACCTCGTGGGAATCAAATGGAAATGGCAGCAGGGGCAGGGTATTCCTGCACTCCCACCTCGAAGGACTGAACGGCGTCCCCTCCAGTCCATGCGTTGAAGTGCTACCCACCAGGACCTCAGAGTGGGACCTTCTTTGGAAATGGGGTCATCGCAGCTGTAGTTAGTTAAGACGAAGTCACACAGGAGTAGGACGGGCATCTAATCCAATATAAAATGCGTCCTTATTAAGAATAAAAAGGAAATTTGGACACAGAACACACGCCATGTGATCCTGAAGGCAGAGAGCAGGGTGATGCATCTACAAGCCCAGGAGCCCCCGATTTCCAGCAAACGCCGGGAAGCTGCAGAAGGGCGCGGACCAGAATGCCACTCACAGTTCTTGGAAGGAAGTGCCGCTGCAGACACCCTCACTCAGACTTCCGCCTTCCAGAACCATGACGCAATAAACTTCTGTGTTTAAGCCACCCAGTCATGATCTGTTGTAAGGCAGCCCTGGCGGGCAAACATGCCATGGGACTGGCAAAGATCAGAGGGCTGGGTGACCGCAGTTTTAGGAGTGTGGGGAGGTGTGGGGACCCCTCTGCACTGTTGTGGGAAAAGAAACTGGTGTAGCCGATCGGCAGTGCAGTTTGGCCCCGTGAAAGCTGAAAATCCACCCGACTTCTGATCTGGCCGTTTTCCATTGGGTCTGTGTTGTAAAGACATTCACACCTCTAACCATAGGGATGCGTGAGGAATGATACTTAGCTCAGCATCGTTTATAGTGGAGATGCTGTTGCTATTGGGACAGGGAGGGAGACGTGTGTTGGAAGTAAACCAATGTTCTGAGATACTGGAACGGACTGTAGACTCTCAGTGCGCAGTGGAAAGATGAAATGCTTCCCTAGCATTATATGATTTAACAATACGACAGGCATTCTCCCAGACAGAAAATAATCTTTTGCAGAAATGAATGAATTCATGTGGAACATTTCTGAGCCATTCCTTGGAGGTGGCAAAAAGAAGCGAGAACTTAGGGGCGTAGATAAACAAGAGAAAGCCTTTGCCTAAATCTCCGTGAACATGTGGTTAAGCCAGAGGGAAATAATTTAGTCGGCTCCCAGAATCCAAGCCTCAACTGGAAAAATGAATTTTCTTCTAAGCTCAAGGTTCCTCACCAGCATGGCATGGAAACTGCCCATTTCTCCATCTGGTGTGAGGGCCAGATGGGTCAGTGTGTGAGATCCGTGCACCCAAGTTTACCTTGCTCTAAGTGCCAGAACTCTAACCCGGTGGGCATCGAGCGGGGGTGGTGTCACTCCACAAGGGACATCTGGCAGAATCCAGAGATACCTGTGGTGGTCACAACTGGAGGGGCCCTTGTGCTCATGCCATGCAGTGGATGGAGGCCGGGGATGCTGCCAGGCCTCCTTTAATGCAGGGACAGCCCCCCCACCCGACTCCCTCGTAGACTCACCTGGTCGCAGATGTCAATAGTAAAAGGGCGGGACACCCTGAGCTGACGGCCGTACCTCTCCAGCTTTACGCTCCCTGACTTTCAGCTGCATGAACTGCGCCCCACTTACAAGGTCATCAAGCTCTCGGGCGGGCTGAACATGCCCCTCTTCTTCCACGACCAGGAGGCCCAACTTCAGACATCACTGCTCCCAAGCAGGGGTCCCCAGAACCATTCTGTTAAGGAGATCCACCCATAACACTCCATCTCAGCACCTCATTCAAAATACTTAGCACGATTCCCATGCATTTTATACTGTTGGAGGGAATAACCCTCTCTCTCCCTCTCTGCTTTCTAGCTCTATGAATTTGTGTACTCTGGGTATTTGAGATAAATGGAATCACACCCTAATAGGGCCTTCTGTGTCTGGCTTATTTCCTAGCGTGTATCAGAATTGCACTCCTCGCTAAGACTGAGCAACATCCCATCGTACGGAGAGACCACAGCTTGTTCGTCCATCCGTCAGTGGCATCTGAGTGGGTTCCGTCTTGGCGAATATCTATCTGCTCAAGTCGCTGCCTTCCATCCTTCCTGGTGGTGCCCAGCAGTGGGGTTGCTGGGCCATATGGCAATTCAGTTTTAACGTTGTTCACAGCGGCTGCCCCATTTCACGTTCCTGAGGATTCCAGCGTCCCCACATCCCTGCCCACACTGGGTATTATCTGTGTCACTACCGTCACACGGGCGGGTGTGACGTGGCATCTCGCTGGTGGAAGTCAAGGAGTTCAGGGGGCTCCAGGACACCCACGATGCCTCACAGAGGCGCCATGTGGGCTGCTGACAGCTGATGTGGGAGGCTCCTCATAGCCTAGGTGCAAGTCATTTCCCCAAGGGGCCGGCTGCCCTTGCATGAGTCTCAGGAAAAGCCAGGCTGGGGAGGGGGGCGGAGGGAGGAGGACGTTCTCTCCGTACCCCTTCCTGCCTCTGCTCCAGCTCCTGCGGCCTCCCTCTGGGCATGAGCTCGGGAGGGTGGAGAACCATGGCCCCTGGCCCCACCGTTTTCTTCTGCCTTGGTGAGTCCTGGGGTTTGATCTGGGAAACGCTGAGGGGCAGGCAACGGGCGATGAGGCAAAGAAGTTTTAAAACATGCATCAGTGATGAATCTCAGGGCAAGAGGGACAGACCTGCGGGGATCCTTCATTGGTTGGGTGGTTGGGTGGGAAAACTGGGAGCTGGGGGTGGCGTTTCTGTCTGTTACTCTAGTCCGTTCATGGTGGGGTCAGGAAAGGAGCTCAGGTCTCCGTTGGGGCTGCAACCTTCTTCCACGTCACCAGGTTTCTTTCTTTCTACTGTGGGCTCAGTGGATCGGGACTAGGTTACAAACTTGTCGGTGTCCCTACGATACTGCTGCAAATAATCCTGCCTTTTGTGCCAACGTGGAGGGACCTTGAGGGCATGAGGCTAAGTGAGATGAGCCAGAGAAGCAAAATACCAGGTGCTTTCACATGTGGAGACTAAAAAAGTCAAGCTCATAGCAGCAGAGAGCAGACTGGGGGTTGCCAGGGGCTGGCGAAATGGGGAGACGCTGGTCAAAGGGCACAAATTTCCAGCCGTAAGGCGAGTCGGTCTGTAGATCTACCGTATGGCGTGGTGACTGTGGTTAATAATACTACAGGCTCTGCTTGAGATGTGCTGGGAGCATAGGACTGAAGTGCTTTCGCCCAAAATAAGGATCATTCTGTGAGGTGACGGATGGAGTGGCTTGACTGGGGGAATCGTTTCTGCACATCAGAGCACCCTGTCGCACACTTTAGGTGTACACAATGTTTCTTGGTCAGCGACAGCTCAGGCAGGGTGGGGGGCGTCTGCCCTGGTGGGTACGGCCTGCTCTCACCGCATGTTCCTCGTCGGCCTTCGTCTGGGCGCACCATATGCATATTTCGTCAAAAGAACTTCTTCACCGAGAGGCGAGAGGCTCCAAGGGGCTAAGCGGGAAGGAAGCGGTTGTGTTACGGGGATAGGCTGGCAAAACCACAGGCACAAACCTCCTCTCATTGCTTGACTGACTCATTCATTCTCGAACACACCCTCACGGAGCACTTGCCAGGGGCTTGATGAAGTGGGGCCTGCTGTTATCTACCTTTTAGATGAGAAAATGAGGCCCAGAGAGATAAAATGACTTGTTTAAGGTCATGCGGCTAGGGCTCGAATGCACACCTAGGGATTTTGGCACCAAGTCCATGTTCTTTGCTACTAAAATATGCTGCTAGTGTTTGACTCTACCTTATGCCAGTTGTAGGGCCGAGGGCAAGAGACTGTCTCAATGGCCTGATCTACAAAATGGGGCAAATAATGGCCCCTAAACAGTAGGATTATGGTGACCCAGGGTCCATAACAGCATGCAGAGGAGTATGTCCTGCTGTGTTAGAAGGGGCGGAGGTGGCGTGTGTAGGGCCATGGACAAAGTGGGGACAGGGGAAGAAGAACCTGGCGTGGACAGAGGGTGGGACTCGCAGGGGCTGGTGACGAGCGTGTCGCCCCCTGAGCTCTGGAGTTGAGGATGGTGCAGGTGCAGCCCCTTCCCAGCTGTGTGGGCTAAGAGAAATTGCTTCGCCTCTCTGTCCAGTTTCCCTATGTTTGCAATGGAAACAACTGTCCCTCCTTCTGGCGTGTGTGTGAAGGATAAGGGTTAACCGGATAAGACACAGGATGTCCAGCTAAACTGAATTTTGGATAAACAATGAGTATTTTTTAAACTTAAGTATTTCCCATGTATCTCATGGGCCAAACTATGCCAAAAAAATTTGGGGGCAAAAATTTCATTGTTCACCTGGGATTCAAATGTCCCTGGGGGTCCTGCATTTTTATTTGTTACATCTGGTAACCTAGTAAGACTCAGACAGGCGGTGTTACCAGCCCTGCAGAGAGTCTGGGCTCCAGAGAAAATGGTTGGTTGTTCAACTCAGAGAGGAATTAGTTCAGATGGACGGAAAAATGGGGGGAGGGCACCTCCAGGGCAGAAGCAGTTTGACAGACCCTGTGAAGGTACGTGAGGGGCTCCTGAAGATCGGGGAGAGAATGACACACAGGTCCCAGGAAAGCTGTGCCCGTGGAAGTGAGCCAGCCAGGTGTGGATTCTAGGGAAGATAAGGGGGGAAAATACGTGGGCACATTATAACCCCCACGTGTGAATCCTCTTGGCACAGCCGTGATGATGTAATTGTTGAATATTGATTGAAACAAAAGGTTAAAATAGTGGGAAATCCACGATCGACACACCCTGAGGTCTCCTGGCTTATGATAACAATGCAAGAGACCCTGCGTCCCACACCTGAGTGTCGGTCAGAGGCTGGATCTCAACTGTTCCCACCACGGGAAAGAAATGGCAAGTGCGGAGGGCACGGAGCCAGGAGCGGAGTGGACATCCTCGTGTCAGATATAAATGTATCAAACAAACAGGTGGCCGACCTTGAATCTACACAATGTTGTTCCTCAATTACATTTTGATAAAGCTGGGGGAAAAAAGAGGAGCCTCTGGCCCACAACCCCCTTCTCAGAGAAGGGGGACTGTCTTCCTAGCTGTCAAAAGTGTGTGCGCCGGGCAGAGGCGCAAGGAGTCCCTGCTTGGCCTTAAAAAAATTGTGGTGAAATAGTAACCGTAACATGGAATTTACCAGTAATGACATGTAGCCCACTGGTGACATTCAGGCACTTGGATGGGCACCCGCCACTTCTGTCTAGTCCCACTCAGTCCCCCCTCCAGCCCCTGGTGGCCTCGGATCACCCGGCCTCCCTGGATGGATTTCCCTGCAGGAAGCGGCCTCTTAAGGCAGGCTTCTCTCTCTTAAATTAGGTGCATATATGTCTTTGAAAAAAAATTATGCAAACAAAGAGAATGAGGGCAAATGTCCGAGTGCCCTGCCCAGCAGGCGGAAGTGGGGTGTGCGGACTCCCAGTTTGGCCTTTCCTCTCTCCTCAGGGCTGTGCCTGGGGCACGTGACGCAGGATCGGAGCGGTGAGTCCCCGTCCCGGGCGGCTCCGTCCTCTGGGCCCAGCCTGCAGAGGGCAGGAGGGTGAGGGTGCCAGGGGGATGGGGGGAGAGAGGGGGACCCAGGAGGGGGTAGTGACGGCTCCAGGAGGAGGTCCATCTGGAAGCTGACCCCCAGGCTCCACTTCCCTTCCAGGCCTGCTGCCCAAGCCCTCCCTCCGGGCCCTGCCCAGCTCCCTGGTGCCCCTGGGGAAGCCGGTGACCCTCCGCTGCCAGGGGCCCCCGGGCGTGGACTTGTACCGCCTGGAGCAGGTGGGGACAAAGTACCACGACCTGGCGGTCCTCTTCATCCCAGCCATGCGGGAGACTGATGCCGGGTGTTACCGCTGCTCTTACCAGAATGGGAGCAGCTGGTCCCCTGCCAGTGACCAGCTGGAGCTGGTCACCACCGGTAAGGGCGGCGGGGTCGGGGGGTGGCCGCAGCGGCTGCAGGGCTGCCTCGTCCTCAGTGTGGGTCCTGGCAGGCAGGGGAGGATGGGGATCGAATGTCCAAAGTCCCGGGCAGCCGGGACCAGGCTGGCCAGTGAGGCCCTGGCCCCTGGCACTCAGTTTAGGGGAGGCGCCCAGAAACTGTACTCAACCTAAGTAACGTGTCAATGTGATCTTTTAGGAAAAAAATCCAAACCACGGCAAAACGTCCTTAATGAGCAAAATATCATAATTTTCATAAGGACAGGACCCTGCGGCACCATCCGAGCCCCGCCTGAGCCTGAGGCACCCCTTCATGCCTGTTCTCTGCATTTTTACTCGTATTTTAACATTTTGATGGCATAAGATGTTCTCAGCTTTAGGTTTTTATTTCTAATGCACTTTGAAATGGTTCCCTTCCTAAGTAGATTCGGAAAATACCTCCCATGGGTCTCCTTCCATGTCAACCAGAAGAATAAAGTTTAATGAATTCTTTTTTTTCTTTTTCAGCATGAATGAAATAGTTCAGCTTGAAATAGTGTTGTGAGTGTTCATAGATTCTTTTTAAAAGTTTCAATATTTCTTTCAACTATGTTGATAGTGTGGAAGAAATTAACCATAGAAATCTAATTGAGCCTTTTGCGTCAGGCTATTTGATGTGGCTCCGCTGGGCTCAGCTGGAGTCTGTCTTTGTTTAAATTCTTGATATTTTGTTCACAGAATGTGTTTGCATTACCTTTGATTTTAAAATTGCACTAAAATATGGTATATCTTAATTAGTGGGTTCTTTTTTTATTTTTTGGTGTGTAGGTGCCCCTTTCAGCTGTGGTCACCGAGTTTCTGGGCGGGGACGGTGGCCCACCAGGCTGTGCGCTTGTCACTCACACGCTATCTTCTCACTGAGTCTTTCCTGAACCACCCTATTTGAAACCTGCACTCAGTTTGACATGGTGTTCCTCACTCTCTGGGGTGACACACGTTTGCTTATGGATTTCAGTCAGTCTGATTTCTCTTCCTAACGGACCTTCACTTCTTAGAACAGAGATAGACACACTGCTTGGGGAAAGAAAACGTGGGCTGAATGAACGAGCCACAGTTCTCAGTCCACTTTTGTCGGTGTGAGCGCTGTGTGCCAGGCAGGGGGGCATTGCCACGCCTGATGATGGAAAACAGTGTCGGACGGCATCGCCGTGCAGGCGCGCGTTTCGTGGGACAGCCTGGGGCCAAACTGTGACTGCAAATTTCAACTCTTGTCACCTATTATTTCATGACTTGGGACAAATTGTTTCGCATGGCATGCCCTCGTCCCACTGATAAGATGAGGATAGTCACAGTGATGTACTCGTGGGTCTCTGTGAGGATTCGGTGCATCGGTATGCGTCGTGAGCTGGGAACAGAGCCTGGGAATCGGCCCTCGCAGACAATCTGACGACTGGCACACAAGCTTAGCGCAATGTGGGCCTCGGCTGCTCTGCTACTACCGCCATAACTCGGGTGCTTGCTGTCTATTAGGCATGCTGCTAAACACTTACTACACATTGTCGCAATCAGACCCATTCTGGAGTGGAGAATACTGAGGAACGGATATGGGGGGAGACTCTCTCCAGGGTCACACAGTCCCCGAGTGGCGGGACAAGGACTTGAGCTCAGGTGCTCTGCCAGGACCATGCTGTGAGCTGGCAGTGGGGAGTGGCTTCTCTAGGGCGGACACTGTGGAAAGGTCCCCAGCTGTAAGGAGGTGGGGGACCTTCCCACCCACCCCAGCCTGTGTGTTTAATGTAAGTTCCCTTCTCTCCCAGGAGCTTATGACAAGCCCTCGCTCTCCGCCTGGCCCAGCCCCGCGGTGTCCCTGGGAGAGGATGTCACCCTGCACTGCCAGAGTCACTATGGCTTTGACCAGTTTGCTCTGCACAAGGAGGGGGACACTGCGCCCTACAAGGGACCCGAGAGGTGGTACCGGGCTGATTTCCCCATCCTTACGGTGATGGCTGCACACAGTGGGACCTACCGATGTTATGGTTTTTTCAGCAGTCGCCCCTACCTGTGGTCGCCCCCCAGCGACCCCCTGGAGCTCGTGGTCACAGGTAAGGGGCTGCAGACCACCCTTCCCTCCTCCTTCCTCCCAGGTCCCCGCGGGGAGGGGCCGGCGGGCAGGAAGGAGGCGAAGGCAGGGGAAGCCCAGGGCTTTGCAGAGTGTGTCTGTTTCCCGGTGCTGCTCTAACAAATCAGCACAAACTCTTGGCTTGAAACAAACACCACAAACTTACAAGCTTACAGTTCTGGAGGTCAGAGCCCAAAGTAGGTCTCACTGGGGTGAGACGAGGCTCGGCAGGGCTGGCTCCTTCCGGAGGCCCCAGGCAGAACCCGTTCCTGCACCTTTTCCGGCTGCTAGAGGCACCCACATCCCTTGGCCTGCGGTCCCTTCCTCTGTCCTCAAAGCCGGCAGCCGAGCGTCTTCAAATCTCTGTCTCTGACCCGTCTGTCTCCCTGCCTGTCTTCAGCCTGCGAGGACCCTGTGGTGACGTGGGGCCCGTGAATCCACTCACACCTGCCACTGGACAGAGTCCTCACGGTGCTGCCCACTATCCCAGCGGGCTTTTCCTTTCCCCGCAGGCACACCCTGTCCCCAGGGGCTTCACATGCGCTGGGATGGGCGCTTTCTCCAGACAGACCCACGCAGACTCCTCGTTAGGGCGCCTCCTTCGGTCGCATTCCTGACTCTTGGATGCACCCCAGCCACTTCCTCTGCCTAATTTTTCTCCACAGCCCCTACACCCAGTGTGTCCATTCACATCTGGTTTCTTTTCTGCTGTATCCCAGCACCCACAGAAGTTCTTGGCACACGCTGGGTGCCAAAGAAATATTCGCCTGCTTTTATTTTTTTTAAGGGGACAATTTGGGTTTTTTTACGTAAATCCGCAGAGTCGTGTGGTTATTGCCACTATCTAGTTTTAGAACATTCCCACCGCCCTATAAAGGGATTGTCGCCATCAGTCAGGCCCGGAATGTGGCGGGTGTATCTTTTCAGTTGTTATTTAACACCCACGGCAGTCCAGTGCTGTAAGCTTCTTTATATTCATTTTCCAGGTGAGGAAATTGGGCTCCAGAAATGTTTTACTGTTTGCTCAGGACGTACAGCTAACAGAGCGCGGAATTCTCTCCTCTGATTTTCCAGAGATCTCTGTGACCCCCCGCCGGTTACCCCCAGAACCACCTTCCGCTGTGACAGGTAAATTCTGTAGGGTTCTCCCTGGCGTCTGGCGTATAGGCACACGGACTCTCTTTTCTTTCTCCTTTTTATCTAGATGTCTCCATTTAACTCACTGTCTCTTTCACAGACTTGCTTTATTTAAAAAAATCTCTCATTTCTGCCCGTATTGGGTGGGTGTAACAAGTATTTAGCCGTAACTATGCTGCCTTACACCCTCCCATCCTCCCAGCCTCAGGGGGATGGTTTATAATGCCTCCTGTGAAGAAGAATATCTGTACGGCTGGTAAAGTCTAGGCTCCTGGCCTGTTTTTGAGCCTCAGAGTGGGAGTTAGGTGGAGGGGACCCGGTTCCTGGATGCCCCCTCCCAGCCCCACCCACACTGGGCTTCTGATTCCATAGGTCTGGGGCGGGGTGGGGAGCCGATAATGTTCATTTCTGACAGGTTCCCAGGCATCCGCAGTGCTGCCAGGCGCGCTGAATTTCACGTGGGCCCACGTATTCCCGATTTTCAAAGGCATCTCAGCTGATTCTGGCTTTCCGGGTGTCTGCCTGCGCCTTGGGCGGTAGTGTGGGGGCCGGGGTGCCCCCCTCATGTGTTCTTGCTCAGGAAAATCAACAAATTAAAAAAACACATGTTCGCACAAAACCTGCACAGGCACGTTCACAGCAGCACATTCGCGATAGGCAGAAAGAGGAAGTGAGTTAAGGGCACGCGGGTGGGCGGACCCGGGCCTCGGGGGTCGCCGTGCTCGGGGGGAGGGTGCGGGAGCCCGGCGGCCTCCGGGGGGCACGGAGCGCGGGCACCCCGGGGCCGCCCTGACGCCGCCCGCCCCCCGACCGCCCCGCCCAGGATCCCCAGAGGCCCCGGGAGGCGGCACGTGTCATTCCCGGGCGGAGCCTCCGCAGCCGGCGGGCGGCCGGCGCTGGGGCGCGGCGGGAGGCGGGGCGGGACCGCGTGGGTCTCTCGTCCCGGAGGCCCGGAGGCTATTAACCTGCCTCGTGAAGCCTCCCGGCCTCCCGCAGGAAGGCCCCCGGTTTGAGGGCTGAGAACGGGCTGGACGTGGACTCCGGGCCCGGGGCTGAGCCGCGCTCCAGGGGACGAAGGCGGGGGAGCCTCGG
Organism: Manis javanica; assembly: GCF_040802235.1. NCBI lineage: Eukaryota > Metazoa > Chordata > Mammalia > Pholidota > Manidae > Manis > Manis javanica. The sequence goes on from NC_133172.1 coordinate 2,872,434, forward strand.
CTGGGCGGGGAGCGGCCGCGGGTCCCGGGGCGCTGCTCCTCTGGCGAGGCTCCGGTTCTGTGCCACGCGCACCCGCCCCGCTGCGTCCAGAGCAGGGGTGCGCCCCCCCTTCCGCTCGCCTTTCCTGGAAAGTCTCCATTTCCCTAGAGACAGGTGCCCTTGGCAGGTGCCCTGAGGAGAGGTTCGGTGTCCCCACAGGGCCCGCCCTGCCCAGCCCCCTCCGGGCTACCTGAGGCCCTGGTGGGGGTCCTCCCACCCTCCGCGCCAACTCCCCCGGGACGCGTCCGGGGCTCTCAGCCTACCCAGCAGGGCTTCTCAGACTCAGTCCTCGTCGGTCAGCCGCTGTCCATCCCTGCGGGCTCGTCCCCGCCCCTCGGGCTGACCTCGGCCCCAGGGGTCCGCAGAGGCCCCAGGACATCCTCTCTTGACTCCCCACCCCCCAGCCCTGGCCCTGACTTGCCTGCCGTTTCCAGTGGCCGGACACCTGGGGGGTCTCAGGACATACCTGTGGCTTGAGAGGAGAGCTAGCATGTACGGGGTGCTTGTTATACGTCAAACCCTGTGCCTTATGCTGTTATTATTGTTACTAGTTTAGTTTTCACATTGACCTACGATATAGATAAGTATTTTCTCTGGACAGATGGGAAAACTGGCTCATAGATGCTAAGTCATTTGCCAGAGGCCCCACTTCTGATTTGTGGTGGATGTGGGGTTCAAGCCTGGACAGCCTGGCTCTGTACTGTAGTTCATGTCCTTCTTACAGCCGGGGGATCCTGACCCCCTAGTGCCTGCAACCAGGGTTGGGGGAGGCACGGAGAAGAGGACATGCTCTAATCCCTTTACACTCACCCTTTTGTGATTTCCAGAGCCTTCTAGGAATACCACCGTCCTTCCCAAGGGGACAGCTTCTCCAGCTGGTGAGTAAGTGGTCCTCTCTGGACCCTCTCCCTTCCCATCCCTGTCTGTTCCTAAAGCTGACTGCTCTCCCGAGACAGAAGCTCCATACCTGCGATCTGGGGTTCAGTGTGTGGAATATTAAGGGGAGGGGAAACAACAGCACGTGGAGCTCAGAGCTGGGTAGTAAGAGCAGGTGGGAATGCTGAGATTTTCTAGAGGCCAGAGAAAGACACGTACCACCCTGTCCCCCACCTTGCAACAGGCCGCAGTTAGCAGAGTGAGCGGGCAGGCCACTGTGTGGGGGGCTGTGTCAGAGGCCTGGGAGGGGTGCACGGCAGGGGTGATATTGTGGAGCCCCGACCCTCGGCGAGGGGGTGAGGGCCCCTCTCTGGAGGAGACTGAACCTAACAGAGCTCAATGGGGTCTCAGGTGAGGGGCTCAGCTGTGAGAAGCCCAGGGGGAGGCCTGGGTCCCGGAGATGGGCTTCTACCCCCTGCTCCGGGCGCTCTCACCCCTCCAGGCCTCGCCCACCAGTACTACACTAAGGGCAACGTGGTCCGGTTATGCCTCGGGGCTGTGGTTCTGCTGCTCCTGGTGGGCCTTCTGGTAGAAGATCGGCACAGCCGACAGAAACGCCGGCCTCTCCGGGTCAGAGCTGTCCACAGGCCGCTCCCACCCCTCCCATAGAGGCTGAAATCCCCCGGGCAGCAGGACAGAGGTCGACCGGATGGTCACAACCCTGCACGCCACCGTTAGAACCCCAGGCTTTGCCATAAGTACGAGATGGGTCACGGGACGGGGAGGGGACGTAAGACCGCGTGTGGGTGTGAGAGCGGGAGGGTGGAGGCCCCGGCCGTGGAGGAGGCGCTGCATCAGGGAGCTGCCAAGTCCGCGTCCGGCTTTCCCACCAGGGATGCCCTTTGGGAGGAAGGGGCCTAGTGGGTGCCCGCATGTCCTCCCGGGTCCCTCGCACATTGTGGATCTTACGGCAGCCTACCTGGAAGGTCATACTTAGGTCCTTCTCCAACCTTCTCTGGTAGGGGCTCCAGATGGGCTCTCACAGCTGACCCAGTTCCGTCCACTTCCCCAAGGGCCCCCACACTCTTGTCTGGTTAGCCACAAGCCCCCCCTCACTCTAACTCCACCCTAAGCTGCACCGTAAGTCTCCTTTGTTATTTCGAATGGGTCTGGAATATAATACCATAGAACAGACATGTCAGTGGCTTCCCTTCATATGAGAAAAAGAATCCAAAGTACTAACCTCGTCCCGATGGCCAGGATAGGCAAGCTGGGGGGGAATAACTCGGTATGGGGTTGCCTTTGGGAAGATTTATCAGGCAGCTACCCGTGCAGGCCAAGAAACAGCAGAACTGGGCAGGGACGGGCAAGGTGGACAGAAATCAGTGCAGTCACGGACGTTTCTGTCCCGCTTTCTCCCCACCCCACTGCCCTGGGCTAAGTTCTCTCCAAATAAAGTATCTTTTCTCTGAGTTTGATCAGAAGCCATTAATAAATGCCACCTCATTTATACATGCTTTTATCTTTATTTCTTTTGATAGTGGAGGCATAGACATTCCATCTGTTTTGCCCAGTGACTCGTGCGTGTTTTATGTAAGCCAGGGGCACAAGCAGGGCTGAAATAATACCCTGCCCAGCGACTCGCCCCTCTGAGGGTCTCCTGGGTGGCTCACCATCTCCCTGGCAACCCAGGACTTTACTGGGAAACGAATGACCCCGGGGGATTCGGGACATGAAGTCAGAGGGAAGGTCTGCTAAGTTTTGGATTTGGACTATCACTCCCAGCAGTGAGGTGTGGGTGGTTTTGTTTGATTTTCCAGCAGCTCCTGGATTTGAGCATCAGATTCATTTATCTTCAACCTGGGGGTACAATAGAAAAAGAAGCTTCTCGTGGCATCAATGAGATTCATTCCAGACGCCCCAGTGTCTGTGAGTCTCATGCTTTAGGGATTCACAGGGCAGAGCCGTCTTCACTGACTGGTATCCTGCTAGCAGAGTCCCATAGAGACTTGATAGGGCAAAAGAGATACTATCAGGTTAGCGCTGGAAAGCTGCTGGGTGGTTCTAGTCACTTGGAAGTTCTCGGGCAATTATCAGGATGTACACAGGGTGAGAGATGGGACTGACGAACACACCTGTGACGTAGCTCTAATACCTACGTACTCCAAAATCCACTTTGACAACTTCTACTAGGTGGACCCGGATGGGACATCCGTACTTGAACCCATCTGGAGGACCAGCTTTTTATCCCCCTTGTCCACGTGATACAACCTAACGACCACCCCTTATTTGACCTGTGACACGGCAGCCTCAACTCTAGGATTCGCCTTTTGGTGGCCAGATTCAGCCACGTGTATGTAGAAATGGGAAGAGGGGAGTGGGGGTTGGGGATGGTGAGAGGGGACGATTAAAGCAAAAATATGTATACAGATAAGAGAACAAGGAAATCAGCTGCCCTGTTTCTTGTTGTCACTGCAGCCCAGTTTTGCTAACGTACTGATCCACTTTTGTTTTGTTATTCAAGATTCACCATACATCTACGTAACAAACCTTCAGTCACAAGACGGAGAGCTAAGATACAGTGTGGTGACTCCAGTTACCAATACTGTATCTTATACTAGAAACTTGCTAAGGGGGTAGATCTTACGCGTTCTCAGCACAACACACGCCAACGGTAACGTGATGAATGTGTTAGTTAGCTTGCCGGGGTACTCATTTCACACTGTACACATATATCAAAACCGTCATCAAAATGACTTTGGCTGATGTAAGGGCCAACTAGCTTCAACATATTTTAAACATCACCCTCCAGGGTCAAATGAAATTGTGTTTATTCGTGACTGTTGGGGGCTGGTCATGGTCTCTGGTAGAAGAACAAGAATAGTTTCCGAGGTAGACCTGTGTTGGGGGAACTGGGCGTGGGGAGAAGCAGCCCCCGCAGGAGGAGAGGGGGCTGCTCTCGGGATGAGGTGTGGTGGGGCGGCTGTGGGCCTGCCAGTGAGAGGAAGTGGAAAGAGCTCATCAGAAGGGTGCTCGCTGGGCAGAGAGACTCGGAGCATTAAAAGCCAGACGCTGAGCAGGCAGGGCCAGGCGGCCACGCCATTCTAGGGCCTGCGATTCAGGAAGAAGCCCCCACCTTGACTCGCTCGTCTTGACAGTCGGAGACCCAGGAATCCGGGTCTGACTGGCCAGGCCAGACTAACAGCTGCGCCGCTGCTTCCGTGGGCCTTTACTCTTGGCCCATGCTCTGCAGCATTTTCCAAAGTGAGGGGCCAACTGAAAGGAGGCGGCGAGGAGACAGGGGGCCCTCCGTGCCCACACCTCCCTTCTTTCAGCGACCCAGGTTCCCTGAGGCCCGGGAATCATCTTGTTAGGCAGAAAGACAGAATAAAGCCAGTAACGCCCACTAAAAGGCATTCTGAGAGTTAATCAGATAAAACCAGAGAGTGAGAAAGGGCACAGAGTTAATTTTTTAATTCTCTCAAGTTTCTAAGACCAAGAGCAACTTAGAATGTCCAGATATTCCCCAGATAAAGTAGGGTATCCGGGCACAGCCTGTGTCTTCATTATACCAAGTAGATCATGCCATTGGGAAATCTACTTAGCCTCCAAAATGCTCCAGTTTATTCTTTTTTTTATTAAGGTATCATTGATATATATTCTTAATGAAGGTTTCACAAGAAAAACTGTGGTTATTACATTCACCCTTATTATTGAGTCCCCCACACACCCCACTGCAGTCACTGTCCATCAGCGTAGTAAGATGCCACAGAGTCCCCACTTGTCTTCTCTGAGCTACACTGTCATCCCGTGACCCCGCACACACCATGTGCACCCATCATGATACCCCACAATCCTCATCTCCCTCCTCTCCACCCCTCCCCTTTGGTAACCACTAGTCCCTTCTTGGAGTCTGTGAGCCTGCTGCTATTTTGTTCATTCAGTTTTCCTCCATTGTTATACTCCACAAATGAGGGAAATCATTTGGTATTTGTCTTTCTCTGCCTGACTTATTTCACTGAGCATAATACCCTCCAGCTCCATCTATGTTGTTGCAAATGGTAGGATTTGTTTCTTTCTTACGGCTGAATAATATTCCATTGTGTATATGTACCACATCTTCTTTATCCATTCATCTACTGATGGACACTTAGGTTGCTTCCATTCCTTGGCTATTGTAAATAGTGCTGCAATAAACATAGGGGTACATCTGTCTTTTTGAATCTGAGAAGTTGTTTACTTTGGGTAAATTCCTAGGAGTGGAATTCCCGGGTCAAATGGTATTTCTATTTTTAGTTTTTTGAGGAACCTCCATATTGCTTTCCACAATGGTTGAACCAATTTGCTGTCCCAGCAGCAGTGTAGGAGGGTTCCCCTTTCTTCACATCCTCACCAGCATTTGCTGCTCCTAGTCTTTTCTGTGCTGACCATCCTAACTGGTGTGAGGTGATAGCTCATTGTGGTTTTTATTTGCATTTCCCTGATAATTAGTGATGAGGGGCATCTTTTCATGTGCCTTGTTGGCCATCTGAATTTCTTCTTTGGAGAACTGTCTGTTCATATCCTCCGCCCATTTTTTAATAGGGTTATTTGCTTTTTGGGTATTGAGGCATATAAGTTCTTTATATATTCTGGATGTTAACCCCTTGTTGGATATGTCGTTTACAAATATACTCTCCCATACTGTAGGGTGCCTTTTTGTTCTGCTGATGGTGTCCTTCACTGTACAGAAGCTTTTGAGCTTGATGTAGCCCCATTTGTTCATTTTTTATTTTGTTTCCTTGCCTGAGAAGATAACGTTCAGGAAAAAGTTGCTCATATTTATATTCAAGAGATTTTTGCCTATGTTTTCTTCTAAGAGTTTTATGGTTTCATGACTTACATTGAGGTCTGTTTACTTTTTGTGTGTGGGGTTAGACAATGATCCCGTTTCATTCCCTTGCATGGAGCTGTCCACCTGCCTTTACATTTTTGAACAAAACTTGAAATGTGTGGTTTTCTCTTATTACATTCTCACTGACCCCTCCCCACACCCCAAGATTTTTAATGAATGGGAGCATTGAATGGAAATTGAGATTTGTGGGCCATTGGTGTTTGAGTGAAAGATACATGTATTTGGGGAAACAGATCCTGATCTGAAACAACAAGGTAGCAGCACATGTTTCATAGGTAACTGGTATAATTCTGGAATTAAATTTTACAAGTAAATAGTTTTATTTCTTTTTTGCGGTAGCCAGTCTGAAGAATGTGGTATCAGCTTTGTACTCCGCTTACTGACCTGTAAGTAGTAGACTAGTAGACTTTGTATTTGAAAAATACAAGCTTTATTTAAATATTATTAGTATATAGTGAGAGATTGCCTAATAACTGTATAGTAAATGAAAAGGAATTGAGAAAAAATTTCATACAAAAAGGTCAAAGAAGTCGAATGAAATCCCTTATTTTTCAACTTCAGTTTTTAATCCCCCTCACTATTTATTCCACTTTCGAAACTTGATGTATTTCCTTTTCAATAAACTGAGTTCTCTTAAGTTTCTCTCATTTCCTCTGGTGAAGTAACTTTGTTTTTGTCATTAAACTCTAAAGAAGGGAATGACGGGGAGATGGGTAATTCCGTTCTGCATGTAGGAATGGGTGTTGGGGGCTTCTCAGACCGCCGGCGTGTCTTGAGGTGCGTCTTCAGTGACGTCCAGTATATCACTGAACAGAAAGTCAGCCTTTGTCCTCAGAGAAGAGGCATTAGTTTCCAAGGAGTATTGATTAAGCACCTATTCTAGTAGGTGGGGGCCTGGAACCAATGAAGTCAAACCTCTATTTTCTACCTTAGCCTTCAGGAAGTTCAGAATCGGATTTAATGTATTATACATAGTAATTGTAGCTTCGTGATTTTGTTCGTTTGCTTTTTGCTTCCCTTTATCTCTCAAACTTTCCATTTCTAAATTAACAGCCCCATATTCAGTTCGATCACCAAACATATTCTCTGTACTAGTCTTAAAGGAAAGGGGGGAAAAAACCCTATAAATCTCAGTCTTGGTGGGTTGAAACCGTGTAAACAAACCCTGTAGTTGAACAGAAGCTGTTCCCCACCAAGCCCACACCTACGTCTGTGGAGGGAGAAGACGCAGACCAGACCCAGCACGTGGGAGTCCTTCCGCCGGCCAGGCGGGGAGCCGGGGGCAGGACATCGCAGGAGAGGCCGTAACACGCAGCTTTTGAAATAGATCACTTCAAATTTGAAAAAGAGCACATAGGTTGTAAATAATCGGAAATGAGTAAAAGAAGTGGGAGTGATCACCACACTGGGGAGAAGTTAATGGGCCAGGAAGTACGTGATTAAGAGGCGCAGTGAGTGACAGTCATGGTGGGGGCTCAGAAAAAGGGGTTCCTTGCAAATGCAGAATGGGGGAGCAGTGGGTGTTGGATGAGATGAATTCCTTCTCAAGTGTAGTTCCAGGGGAGGAAAAAGCCAGGCTGCCGGTGAGAACTAGAGATCACTAGAACTCTACCACTCAGGTAAAAAAAGAGCTAAAGGATATTTACATTTTTGATTTTTTAAACATACCCAGCTGCTTGCATGGTTCTGCGTCACTGAGTCACTAGTCGGTAAGGTGTCGCGTGGAAGGGCTCCCTGAAGAGGACTCCTGTCTCTAATAGAAGTTTGGTCTCAGAACCCCTTTACATTTTAAGTTTTTGAAGACTCCAAAAAGCTCTTGTTCAGGTGCATTATATCTACCAATGTTTATTGTGTTATTAATAAGTGAGAATTTATCAAATACAATTGGGAAGTTTTGAAGTACGTGAATATACAAGCACATTCCATTAGCTGCAGAGCGCTGACTTCATCTGGAGGCACGTAGCCTCTGGAAAAGTCTACAGTTGTGAAGCGTGAGAGCGAAAAAGGCAGATGACATCCTAGTACGATGAGAAGATAGACTGACGTCATGGGCCCCCGATCGGGTCCCAGAGACCATCTGAGGCCCCTGAACCACTTGGAGAACCACTTGACACCATCCATACAATAGCTGTTTATATTCACATCTGGGGTGATTGCGTCGATTCTTGCAAACTGTCACCCACTTCTTTTTCCTGGATGAATAACTTTGCATGAAGGCTTAGAAATCAAGAAGGTTGACTTTCACAGATCGTTTTGTGGTCCAGAATTGGAACTGTTGGTGATAAAAAAAGAAAGAAAACTCAACAATAACACCCAACAAAAGAAAAAAATTCAATGATTTCTAACTTTACATTGTTTTTAAACATACGACATTAGATTTATGAGTCAACTGAGTGAAGAGAATGTATTTTGATCATAAGGAACGTGTCGGCCCTTGATGTAAGTGAACATGGGGTGTGTGCGTAGTCTCCAAACTTGGAAATATTTAAGAAAAGCCCCTCCCTTGCAGTCCTGGTTTACGCGAATCAGCCTGGAGATAGGCTTTTACTTTGATCACCACTGGCCTGTCACCACCTTCAGCTTCCACGTTTCTTCCCCGACTGACAGCACAGAACAGCCACGCTGCCATATTTCAGCCTGGCCTCACCACCCCCTTTCCCCATCACCATTCATAAAATTCTGTGTCTGAACAGTTCAAAGGCCAACAGCATTAAATGAAAACAGGGGTTTGGAACCTTCAAGGAAGGTTCAGAACTGGAGCAGATGTTCGGACACTAGCTGCCCTTCTTCTAGTTGCCCTCCGACTGCGGCCTTGAGTCTCACGGTCAGTCTGTCTTCTGAAGATGCCCAGGTGAGCCTCCCTCAAGCTTGGAGCTTGCTGATGGCTTGGGTCCCAGGGCTGCCGGCGGCCAATCTGCCCAGTCCGTCCTGTCGCTGCTGGCCGAGGTTTCTCCTGTCGCCACGTCAGCAGAGCACCGCACGCCTTCTCTCTTTCCAGAGTTTGTTATTCCAAGAAAAGCCTAGAATGGAATTGCTGGGAATCACTGCTGCTGCGTCTGAGCACTGAGAGCCAGTTTTCCTGACTGGTGGTTTTTCTCTCAGATTCCTGGGGCTTTGGTGGCATTTACATAGAGGCCCTGCCGTTTCATTGCCTCATGAAAATCCATTTGAATGAGATGCTTGTCATCCAGAGACCTTTTATTTTTGTTGTTCAAATGGAGTCCAAATGTTTCACCATTGATCACTGAAATGGAAAGATCAAAAATTTTCATTTCCTTATTTTTTCTGCTTTAGATCTAATAATATGTCATTTTGCACGCCCTGAGGAGCTTAGCTGGCATTTATCACCTGTGTTCTTATTTTAGATAATATTGCTTTCTGCCCCACACTACCGGATCGGTGATGCAAGGCTATGAAACGAGTGCCAAATGAACATCCAAAGGAAAGACTGTCTTTGACGGGTAAGGAATGCTCTGGATCTTTGACTACTGTTGCACTCAGTGTTGTCTTTCTCTTTAACCTTTCCTTCTTTTTCTTCCACAACACCCCTCTGGTTGAAGAGAAAGAAGGGAAACAAAAAATCATGTGCTGTGTAAGGGCCACATTAAGGCAGGGTCATGTTTAGCTCCCCAGGTCAGCATCACCGATGATCTCGTGTTCGGTAACGTTGTTCCCAAGCCCCTTTCTTATATAAATCTTGCCCGTGGCCCATCTTTCTTACCCCTGGACACGGCTCCTGCCCTGCCTTCCCTGTAGGGCTTTCATGTTATTCGCACCCACCGCCCGGGCAGCAGGTAGTTTTCTACCAGCCTTAACCCTCCTCCTCCTGGGGCGCCTCCCTTCCCTGCAGGCACCCCGTGCTGCGTTCCTTCTGTCCTTTCACAGCCTTCCTCTCACCAGATCCCTCTCCATCCGTGTGCATCTCGGTCGTGCTTCCTCCGCGAAGGCGTGAGTCCACACGGACTGACCCCTCAGCTCCTGTGCACACATCCAGTGTGCACTCTTGAGAGCCTGTGTTTCCTTCCCCTTGGAGACAGGCCCACAGGCTGCCCCACCAGAGGACCCGGGTGGACCGAGCGGAGCATGAAGAGCCTTGATTCATGCACGCTGGCTTTTGAAGAGTTGGTCTTAGAGGAACAGACATTTGACAGACTGGAGACAGCACGGGAGAAATGTGTGAGCTGAGCTGCGGAGTGCGGACTTCTAAGCTTTGTGTGTGGACGCTATGCCCTAAATTTTTGATGGAAAGGCAAACATTTAGCCACATAATTTGTATGTTTTGAAATGTTGTGTATCCTGTATTTATGAATTTGGGGAAATATGGATTTGTGAGCTGTCAAAAATATTTTGACATATGTTGATTAAAAGGATATTTTCCAGTTCTATCTACACTAACATGAGATACATTGATACTTGAAATGTGTTTCACAGTGTTCAATAAAAGTGACAATATGAAAATGCGACAGATTAATTTACATAATGCCAACCTGATGCGTTAGGCCATCTGGAGCCTGGGGCTGGGGCATGTGGGAAGGGAAATGGGTGCACAGACGCCCTGGGGTCTGGAGGAAGGAGAGGCAACTGTCTGCAACTTCACCATTTTTCCAGGAATAACTGCTCGTTTGTACTGTATTGAACAGTGAAAGATGAGGGAAGAGTTATATTAATCTTGTTCAAATTTAGTAGGAATATTACTTCTTAGCTGTCTAATAAACAAATTTGATTTTGTTTAACTTCACAGATTTTGTGTTGGTATTGGCCCTTTGTCATAAAGGCCTTTTGTTATAATGTTAGTACTAGACAATCTGCAAAGAAAAATAATCACTTTGCTGTATGAATGTGATGTGGCGCCGTGTGGACACAACTGGAGAGGCTGGTTGACAATGATAAGGAAAGCAGGTCACCTGAGCATGAGAGTCTTGGGCTGGGAGCCGAGCTCTGTGGGGGAGACGGGGGCTCTAGGGTAGAGGCGGGTGGGCGTCCCCGATAGGTGCCAAGGGCTTTTCCAAAGGGCGGTGAGAGGCAGTGGGGGGTTGGGCCTTGAGTCATCAATCATTTGTGTACCCGAAACATCTTCTGGTTTTTTGCATTAGATACCAAAATGTTACTTACAAAGAATTCATGACTTTGAAATAACACAGATTTCTACTCACCAGTCTTTGCTCAAAATCATCTTTAGAGCAACGTATTTCCAAGTCCTATAAAGAAATGATGTTTTCCTTCCAGAAATTATATGAGGCATTTGTTTCCCTTTCTCTTTCTGAGAAAATCTCTTCCTGGCAACCATCAAAATGTGTCTTGTTGGTTTTGACTCTCACTGGGATATTTGTGAACTTGAGAGACGCAAAACCCCGCCGCCGTTCTTGGGGGTCCATAGGGCATGGCCTTGCTGTGTGATTGTGACGGATACGGCTCTGTGGGGCTGTGCCTTTGTAACAAGCACAGACGGTTCACCTGCCACAAAGTTGCCTATAAGTCATCTCACATCCACAGACCTGTGAACCGGAATATGTTTCTGGATCTCGCTGGCAAGTCGGAAACGTTGCCCATCTTGGAGAACTCTTGGTTTACATCCAAAGATGGAATGCTGTTGATCTCTGTAAACCCTCTCTCTCACACAGTGCCTGATGGCTGCCAGTTAGTAAATGGATTTGTGTACCATTCATGTTTGTTAATGTTCAGGCAGGTTAGTGTTAGCATCACCACTGACTGATTTGGAAGAAATGATCCATCCTTGTGATATATGTTTCTGGTTCATTGGAACGTCAAGGTAGGAAATGCCACACACCATCCCGCTGCGTGTGAGGCAGGGCGTTGGCATTCTCTTACTGTTGCAGCAGTCAGCACACGTCGGACACAGAATGTCACCCCATGTGGCCGAACTGGGGTCCTTGCTGGCGCCTTCTAACTTTGCTGCCTTTATTAAAGTGTCGAAGACATTAAAAGGAAGGGAAATCGGCCTGGCTCATCTGCTCTTCAACGTCCCATCAGAGGGCCGGCCTGCTTGGAGCCCCACTTCATTCTCCAGGCGGGAGAGGGGTGTCCCAGCACAAACCCGTCCGAGGCTGAACAGCCGGTGGTCATCGTGAAGGCCCTGCGCTGTGATCAGAGGTCAGGCATCCCCAGCAGCAGGTCGGGGGCCGTGACTAGGAGCGCAGCTGCCCGCCTGGATGCCCAGGCTTCAGGCACTTGGCCGCTGAGGAGACAGGAGTCCAGGTGGATTCACACGTGTATCACACAGACAGCAGGCGTCAGGCCAGCAGGGCACCAGGTCCCCACCTCCTTCGCCCTGACACAGGGTGAGCCTGAAGCACAGGGAGCAGCCGGCAGGAGGCCTGGGCGGGGGTCACTCCGCTGGGGGAGCCGTCCCCCAGTTACAGCCACGTAGTCTGACAGACACAGAAGCCTGCAGCTGTGCCCTGCCGGGGAGGGAGGGAGGGGGAAATCGTGTGCTCACCCAAACACGGGTGGCGCATGGGAAACGGTCTTGTGGCAGCCCCCCCACCCCACTCCCACATGAGGGAACATAGAGGAGAAGCTGCTGCTTGGCAGCTGCCCACAGCACCGCTCGTCTTCCTTCACTTCGGGAGGAATTACGGGGCATCCCGCCAAGACCCGGGCCAGTCTGAGGTTCCGCTTTGCCTTCTGTGGCCGGTGTGGGGACAGGCCAGGTTGCCAGCATGCCATGGTGGAGCCGTTCCCTGCGGAGTGCCCTGCCCGGCTCCCAGTGTGGGAGGAAGCTTCAGAAGCACAGCATCTGGAGCCCTGTGAGGCTGGGTAGGTGAGGATTTTGAGGTTTTTGAACTTCAGATATAATTTTATTTAAGATATGCTTCAGGGACTGAATAGCCCCATCTTCCATCTTTCTATGTGACTTAGCACACAAAGGCTTTTTTCTTTTTCACTGTACATGCCCAGCAGGAGTTGGCAGTGTTGGTGTGCCCCACACAGCCATTCAGGGAGCCAGACTGAGGGCAGCAGCTTTTCACATCTCGTAGCTGCAGCATCTGCAACTCATGGTCCCCTCCGTCATCCCAACAGGAAAGGACACAGCCAGAAGGTCATGTACCAGCTCTTCCATCCTTTGGCCTAAAAGTGACCCACGTCACTTGTGCCCACAGCTTACTGGTCAGAACTGTCATATGGCCCAACCTAACTGCCCAGTCTGGGGAATGTGGGCGAACAGGTGGAATATTTAGGGAGCATATTGCCTTTGCCACAGGTGCGCATTTAGGAAGACATGTCTTATTGATGTTCCAAGCTTCTTCATGAACGTCTAAAGTAAATCAACCTGTTAATTCACAGATTTTTCTCACTGTGATGTTCCTCCTGGACAATGAAACAAATAGTATCCATGGTTCATTGTGAGTTGTCAGAAAGTCTCCGTCATTCCTTTGCCAATTTTTTTAGGCACTGCTCACATTTTTATTTAGTAAGAAGTTTTCGGTTTTTCTGAGCAATGCGTACCCAGGTGGGAAGTTTTGCAGCTCCTGTGATTATTAAAGAGTTATTGAAAGTTGTAGGTTTCTGGTTTTTTTAAAGAGTAATTTTCCAAGTCTTCCTTCAGGTCTTGGAAATGTCAGCCCCTACATCCATCCCCATGAGGCTTCCCCAGTGAGTCCTGGTAGCGGCGTGTCACCTGTAAGCTGAGGTTCCATCTGATGCCACTTAAACCCATTTAATACCTGTGTGTGAGTGTGGGCCAGTCATTTCTGTGTGTCCACGTCCCTTATTTGGACAGGTGTCCCTGAGAGCGCTGTCCATCATCCCCCTCTGTCGGCTCACGGATTTCCCAGGAAGCTCGTCCAGCCTCATCTTCAGAAACCTGGAACATATTTGTATTTATGAGAAAGCATCTGAGTGGTGACCCGTGTCCATACTGTGACGGTCTTTCCGGTTAGACAGAACACTGTTCTCTGGGGTAGGAGAGTCTCTTTGAGCACAGAGTGTGCTGTGGTGTATATTAAACCAGAATGCAGCTGGGCATAGGGGAACGGCTAAAAGGGGGGTACTGGCTATCAAGTAGAAATACACGCAATTCGGTTGACTACAAACTACTTTTAACATGTGATCTGGCACTCAACTTTGACCCCCATATATAGATGCTGGGGACCCCTCTTGGAGGTGGCTTGCTGTGACTGCCCTGGCCATAGGTTCCACCTTGACAGTGTGCATCCAAGACCACGGTGGGACTTAAGAGAGAAGAGGGGCTCCTCAACTTCTAAGAAGAGATGAATGAAAATCCAAATGGGTCCCTGGAAAACTATTTGTCCTCTGTATTTACTCGCTCATCATATGCTATTGTGCACAGCACAGGATGTAATGTGAGAGCTGTGGGTGGCTTAGATACGGGTCACAAACACCGCCCTTTAGGGCACTGATGAACTAGTGCTGCAGGGACGGTAGTTATGAAAATAGCGAATACAATGCGAATGTAATATGTTCTAATTGAAGCTGCTCTTTACAATACTAATTATGCTATTATTATACATGCTATGATATATTAAGGTTAAATTGTCAGACCAACTTGTATTCAAATATATTTAATATGGTAAAATATATCATAACTCTAATTTAGTGCAAAATGGGACACATTTAAATTGGGTGAGTAGACTCTTAGGTGGCACCAGTGATTTTACATAATTATGTAAGTAAATATAAACTAATTTCTTAATTAGATTTGGCAACATTCAAGTTAGAACTTTAAAGAATCTTTAATGGAGACTTCTACCCTGTGAAAGTGATACAGACATAGTTAAGATGTATATTGTTTTATTAATTTCTAACCAGTGCTTAGGACCTGAGCATATGGGCATGTATGTAAATGCACAGGGTAATCAGCAAGGCCCGGATCATTGTTCTGATTCCCTCCACCTTGTCAGGATCTTTTCTAATTTCTTCTTCTTATTGTTTTCTAGAGTAGTTATTCTAAAAGTTATTCTTTGAAAAAAACAAAACAAAATAATAACAAAAACTTTTAGTGAGAGCTCGAACCATGGCCAAATCAAAATAAACAGTGCATTTTATGAATCACGAGCCTGAAGTTTCATTGATAATACCTGCCTTTAAATTCTTTTTTAGCTTTGCCTGGAAAATATTTCCCAGAGTCTACATGAAAAGTTTTTCCTCAGTATTCCTGATATCTGGTAGGGACACAGGATCATGGCAGGTATTGCCAAATATTCTGGTTAATACTAGCTGTCAGAACAATCTCTAAACCAAGCCAACCCTTCAGTGGCTCAAGTATGACAGTAGTTTATTTCTTGCTTATGTAATGTCCAAAACAAGTGTTGTTTTTATAGTCTTTTTAAAAAATTTAATTGGAATAAAATTGATATGCAGCATTATATTACTTTCAAACGTCCAACCCAGTGACCCAGTGATTACATATGTCACCAGATGCTTGCGACAGCAAGTGGAGTTCTCCATTAGCATCCAAGATGCTATAATATTATTGGTTATATTGTATATATTGCACTTCCTACTGCCAGGGATCAGGTTAGAAAGAGCGTGGGCCCCAGTCCTGACCAATGGACCCAGAGGCCTTCTTCTGGTGACCGTTACAAGCCTCCCTGCTCTTAAAAAGGGACACGAGGAAGGAGCGTGGAAGGTGCTCTTTCCTGTGCCCTCTGGTTTGGACCTCAGGGCAGGAGGGGCGGATCCTCATCCCCCTGCGATCCTCATGCTGAGCTGGCCGCTGCTGGGAGACCCTGACGTCACCCCGGACACACTGGAACCCCCGTCATGTCCTGACTGCTGGTCACTACACTGCCGACTCTTCTGTCCTTAGGGCCCAAAGCAGTAGCTAAAACCACCTCTTTGCTTATTTATTCCTGCTGCTCTCCTGCTCCTAAAATGTGAGCTCGCTGAGAGGAGCACCTGGGTCCCTCCTGTGTCACTGTGGGCCCGCTGCATGGACCGGGCGCGGACACACACTGCGGCAGGCACCTCAGGGCCGGCTCCCGGCTTGCACGAGGACGCGGCCCCTCCAGGGCGGAGACTCAGCTCACGCGTTTCTGGGGCGCTGGCGAGTGGCAGGAGCCCTAAAGCCTTTGCTGGCTCAACAGGCCAGAGAAGCCAGAAGACAGCTGCTTCAGAACAAAACTTAATAGGGTTCACAGATTGACATGGAAAAAAAAAATAACAATGAGCCAAGTCATCACAAGACTATGGTCTGAAGGCACAGGGCACACGTAAAGGGGCCGGGGCCTCTGGCACCAGCTGACGAGGATGCCACAGTGTCCGCTGATGGCGCTTCTCACGCAGGTCTGCAAGCTGGGCTGGTCAGTGGGGGGCAGGGGAGGTGGGGGTGGAGGCAGAGGGATGCCCTGGACTCCTCGGGGAGGCGGAAGGGAGAGGTGATGGGGCCCGAGGTCCTCATCCCAATGACGGGCTGCCTGACCCCGGCTCACGGCCCAAATCGCCCCTGCAAGGGGCCCATGTCAGCCCCCGTCCCTCCTTCCTCCTCCTTCTCCTCCTTCTCCTCCTCTTCCACCTTAAAGGCCTTCGCTGGCCTCTCCTCCCCGACAGTTGTTTCCACGGGGTCCTGAACTCGGTGCCGCTTCATGTGGGCGTAGTGAGTGCACATCTTGTCAAACACCCTGCAGAGTCAGCAGAGGACACGGGTCAGAGCAGGGGAAGCTGGGCTGAGGGCCCACGGGGACAGGGCAGGCTGTGCGGGTGCATCCGGGGACAGGGCTGGTGCCCACCTCTCACACTCCCCACAGGGAGCGCCTTGGCCCTGGACGCACCCCAGAGACTCAGGGGTCTGCTTGGGAGCAGCATTTGGGCTGGTGTTGGCCACAGATTGTCCCCTGCAGCTCTCCGTCTCCGTCTTCAACTCAGGGGTTGGATGGTGGTTGCGTCTCTTCTCAGGGCTGGAAGTGGCCTGCAGAAGGGGCAGAAATGTCATCAGGTGCCGACCTTCCACCCTTCTGAGGGAGATGCTTTCCCCTGTGGGGGCCCCTTCCCCACCCCGACTGGGTGGCCAGTCGCTGTCCAGACCAGCACTGAACTCCAGTGAGACCGCCCTGCCCCAGAATCCCCTACCTTTGTTTCTGTGGGGTCTGCCTCGGCCAGCTTCCTTTTGACGCTCTTTTTCAGTCCCGGGGCCCGAGAAGATGTAGTAAACCGGACCCTCTTTTTCCAGGTGTAGTAATATTCTACACACTGGGCCACCGACTTTGTCTGGACCTGGTGAAAGAAAACAGCAGCGGGCTTTGGGCACTGCCCCACACGCCCCCTCGCCGTGGGGCTGGGCACTTCCTGAAAGCTCTCCTGGAATGTCTCTCCCCTTGGGCTTGGCACGCCCCTGGGCTACAAGGAGCACAGAAGCACAGAGTCCTGCTGCTGATGACAGGCTCAGGGTGACGCCGCCGTAGCCAGCACCGTCCAAGCTCTGCACGCTCTATGAGCCCCAAGTCAGTCCCGGGAGGCCTTCCCTACAGGAAGGTGTACACGAGGGCTCCCTACACAGGCGCTCACTGTGACGCCAGGCCTCATGGCTATGCATTTACCAGCTGGGGCTCCCTGCAGCAGGCTGCCCTCAGCAGCAGAGACCACAAAGCCTTGGCAGCAGCCAGGCAGCGCCCTGCAGTGCAGAGGTAGGAGGCCCAGGAGAGGAGGAGGGGGTTTTGAGGGCACAGTCAGATCCTTGGGCATTCAGACCCCACCATGTGCTCTCCCCCCACTAAGAATGGACCCCATTAATAATAACTTCTGTAAAAGCAAAGCAGAACAGGAAAGTTTAATTGCTCTAGGAAGACAATTTCTCAGGAAAATGAAATTGGCCGTTTAAGATGTGGAGCTCACTTCAGAAAATACTTTTCTACATATAAATTTTTCAGCTCTGCATATCTTCAAACACTAGGAGCCAGAGTAGTAAATCCTCTGCCTAAGAAATATCACTACGTTAGAAAAAAAACAAAACTTGGACTTCTGCTTCCAAACAAGATGGAGCAGCAGGAGCTACATTGACCTTCCCTTTCAAAACAATGAGAAGAAACAGTCAAAATGTCCAGAAATCTGGGGGGCGCTCCCCTCGAGCATTCGGCAACGTGCTGACCAGCATGTGCGAATGAGATGGCCCAAAACTGGGTAAAGAAACGCCTGGAAGATGTAGATGAAAAGGCACTTTCTTGAAAAAGTTCAATGTACCCCTATGATGTGAGCCACTAATTCCTTTCCTAAGTATTTACCGCCCTCCCCGCCACCAACACTACTTGGTCACCTAGAGATTTGAATGTGAATGTTCACAGCAGGTTTATTTATAATTACAGATACCTGGATACCCCACAGATGTCCCTCAATAGGGGAATGAGTAAATGAACTGTGTTACATCCACACAATGGAATACTCCTCAGCAAGAAAAAGGGTCCACACAATAACATGGATGGACCTCAAAATAGTGATGCTGAGTGTAAGAAGCCACACAAGGTAGACAAGCAGTGCACATGCTGCAGGATTGATAGAAAACACTGGAAAATGCAAACTAACTTATAGTGACAGAAAGAAGATAAGGAGGTGATTAAGGACAGGGGTGATAAGAAAAAGGGATTTATCACAGGGGTAGGAGGAACCTTTTGGGAGTGATGAATGTGTTTCTTATCTTGATCATGGTGATGGTTTTGCAGGTATAAATATGTCAAAACATGAAATCTTACATTTTGGTTACGTGCAGTTTTTGTGCATATTAAGTTAAAAGAACAAAAAACATCAGCAGACATTAAGTGTAGTATGTTCACATCCTTTTCTAAATACATGTGTATATGCACGGGAGATCTGTATGGGCAAATGCCTGAGGTGCCCAATCAAAGTCAGAGGTCATCATTCAGAAGTAGGATGACGGCGATGGGTGCGGAGGGCTTTGAGCACGTGATGGCATTTCTGTACTGTCTGGAGGTGTTCACATCAATGGCTTTATAAACCACAAGCAGTTTACAGTGTGAACAGCATGTCACCCCAATAGGCCCTCCAGCTCTGGCTCGGCTCAGCGGTGTGAGACGAGGCCTTGTCTACACCAGCCCACCCACGTACACCTTACCATCTTGTGTATCAAGGAAAAGTTGTTCTTATGAGCCTGGAATGCCTTATTAAACAGCTCCTTCTCTGCGGGGGTCCAGACGGCTGAACCTATCGGAGAAACAGGAGAGAAAAGGACAGTTCTGCAGCCGCAGCCATGGCGGAAATGCAGCCTGCCCTTTTTAAAGCTGTCGTTACTGAGTACCAATTATGTGCCAAGAATTCTGTTTTATCTCATACAATCCTTTGGAAAACCCTAGCAGGTTGGGACCAATACTATCCCCACTTTACAGATGCAATAAGAAGGCTTCCATTGGTTAACAGACTTGCCAACGGGAGGCAGGGACTCCCAGTTCCTGACTCCCAGGCTGGGGTGCTCAGCCACTGCATCTGAGCCCGCCTTCACCTCTCCCTGGCCAGGGGATCCCTTTCCTGGCTGGGCACAGCCCCTGAGGGAACCACTGCACTGGAAGGGGGAAGGGAGGACCCAGCCAGGAGAAAGAGGCACCCACTGAGGTCCCCCCAGGAGGAAAGGCCCTTCTGGAAAGGCAGGACAAGGAGGGCCCCAAGAGCATGCCCAGGGGCACAAGCAGAGCCTGCTGTCTAGACTGACCGGCTCCCGAGTACTAGCCGGGCACACCCACTCCCGCAGCCTCGCTCCAGTACCTGCGTAGTGGTAGTCAGCCAGCGGGTGAGTCGGTGGCTTCTGTGGTCCGCTGAGTAGCAAGGTCTCTAGGGCCACCTGGAGCAGGAAGGAAAGCGGGCGTCTTTCTGAGGGAGGGCAGGTGAGGCGGAGGCCTGCCTTCCACCTTTCATTCATTTGAAAAGCACTGACAGGCCCCCCTAAAGCCTCCCTCGCTCCAGGGCTACTCAGCGCGTGGTGGGGCCGTGGACTGGCCACGGCCTGTGAGCTGCAGTGGACGTACCCGCTCCGTCACTACGCATACTGCTGAGTGCAGCTGGGGTTTTTCTCAGTAGGGTTTTCTCAACGAAGGAAGCAGTGGCGGATTTATACCGGCACCAGCTCCTTCCTTCGCCAATGACTGGCATTTGTAGGGGCCCTGCCTGTGCCACACCCCGTTGTATTTCCTTCATAGCACTAACCACAAACAATTTTTGAAAACAGATTACCCTTTGTCCTAAAATTAAAATGTAAGCCCCATGGAGCAGGATTTTGTCTCTCTCACCAGTGTAAACCCGATCGGGACAGGCCGTGGAACCTGCAGGGCCCAGCGCAGAATGAAAACGCAGGCCCCTTTTAGAAAATTCGTTAATTTCAAAAATGGTGGAGGCAGAGCGTTAGACCGAGGGGGGCCCCAAAGCCGGGCCTGCCCCAGGACCACAACACTCATGAGGGCCAACACACATGTGCTGGTTCCTCGGCTGAGCACCCACTCTGCGCCGCCCATTGCCTTGCAACCTGAGGAAAATCACAGTTGCCGACACTGACTCCTGGGGCCCTAACTCGGGTGACATGACTTCCCTCCCCACTACTCACAGTGGGACTTTTTATTTTCTAAACTACAGGATTGTGAAGCGGGTCCTTGGAGGAAGCAGATATTTTTGTTGCATCAGGGGTTTTCGTACGTGGGTTTTTAATCAAAAAGATAAAGCTCCATCGATAAACCAGATCAGTGCAGGACCTGAGTCAGTCTACTCGGCCCCACTCCCCCTGCCCCTGCGACCTCGGAGGAACCTGGTGCTCTGCTGCGGCCCCAGGTAAATGACTGACTAACTGGGCCCCATCTGCACACTTGCCCTACAACTGACAAGGAGATCAACCCCACAGCCACTGGGGAAAAGGATGGGTGGCCTTTTTCAGTTTTCATGAGCCGCAAAGCCTGCAGATGGCACGTTACATGCACCAGATTCACAGGCTCAGCACGGCAGGGGCATCCCAGGGACCCGCCAAGCCCACCCTTGCCTCCAGCTCACCGGGACTTCGCCCTGGGCCTCATGCAGGCAGTGCAGAGCGAGCTCCAGGTTGGTGCCCCCTCCTGGCATCGTGCTGGAGCAGGCCAAGTTGCAGAGCTCAGTCACTGTTGCCAGCAAACGTCCCCAGCAGAGCATGAAAGACGGGAGACACAGGGAGTCAGGGAATGCCGGGGAGGAGACGTCCCCAAAAGCAGAGAGGGGCTCCTTGTCCCTGTCTCCCTCACAGCTCCCTGAAAAGCAAGCCAAGGGAAGGACAAGGAGGAAGGGCAGAAGCGCTGCTCCTGGCACCTGCTCAGGATGGCCTGGCTGGTTACCGCATGAGGAGAATGGGGGGCGGGAGGAGAAGCCCTGGTCCCGCAGCCAGGTGCCGCACCCAGGGATACTGCTTCTTGGTCCCGGTGAGGCCTGGGTGGAGGATCTCCCTGGAGATGGGGGAAGGGGGATACCCTTGGGAATTCGGCCCCCATGTCTCAGCCACCTCTATCCTGTGTTTCTCGATTGGTCATCATGTCATCCGATGGCTTCCAGACCAGAGAGGCTCCATCTTCACCGGGCGCGGTCGTAGGGCGCTCCTGGAGCTCCGGGATCTCGGCCTGGAACTCGCTACCAATCCGGATGCATCTGAAATGAGGCCACACACGAGACATACACATGTGACTAAGATGGGAAATAAGACGGAGGTGTGTGACGTGCCCTGCTCTCCGGCCAGAGCCCTGCTCTGCGGAAACCCCTGTCATCTCCCAGATGCATCTGGGGAGTATTCGCCACCCCTGACAGACATGGACAAGTGTTCTAGATACTGTCCAGCTACACCCCCTTCCTCCAATTTTCTTTATCACCAGGTATCTCCCTCAGGTGCCCCTCTGTGGTTCCAGCACAGGGGAGGTGTATGCTGATGCCTGGCATGCTTCTACACCCATGGCCACATCCCTCTAGTCACATTCCATGGATACTCAAGCCTCACATGTGCCATCACCAATTCTACCTAGAACCCCAGGGTCCTGGGCATTTGTTCCGGTGGGCCCAACTATGGGATGCCCAGAAAGAAGGAATATTGGAGGACCTACCCCAAACACCCAGAGAAATCTACCACTTCTCTCCCAGAGAGTAGCTATCCCCCCTGGGAGGAAGGAGCTCTGGGGGAACACAAGGAGGGTAAAAATATCCCCATTTTGGAAAGACCCCCAGGTTCTAAGCCTGTTCCAACTCACGGTTCAGTGCTGAGCTCTGTGTCATCCTTGATCGCACAGATGCCAGAAGAGTTATTCACTTGATCTAGAAAACATGCAACACCAAGCTTCAGGAACACTGACTGGAAGTGATGCAGGGGCCCCTTCTGCCTGCCTTTTGTGGACCAGCTGAAAGTACGGGTTCCAAGCTCGCAAGGTCGGGAGCTCCCTCAGAACACTAATAGAACTACCATATGATCCAGGAACCCCACTTGTGGGTACTGACACAAGAGGACGGAAGTCAGGCTCTCAAAGAGACACCTGCACTCCCATGTGCACTGCAACGTGATTCGCAATAGCTAAGATGTGGAAACAACCAAGATGCCCATCAACATATGAATGGGTAAAGAATGGTGTGGTTTATACATACAATGGAACCCTACTTAGCATTTAAAAAATGAAATTTTGCAATATGCAACAACATGGATGAACCCCTTGAGAACATTAAATGAAATAAGCCAGTCAGAGAAAGAGAAATACTGCATGAATACACTTAACATGTAGTATCTAAAACAGTCAAATCCATATAACCAAATGGTGGAATGGTGGTGGCCAGGGTTAGCGTCACGGGAAATGGGGAGTTACTAACCAAGGAATATAAAGTCTCAGTTAAGCAAGATGAATAAACTGTGTATCAGAAGCTCTACTTGGAGGGCTCTACTCCAGGGAGGTGCAGCCAGGGACACAGGGGGTCCCTCTCCTCCCACCTCTCATGCCTAAAGAACTAAAGGAAGTTACAATGAAAAATGGTCATCAAAGAGAGAATACTATTAAGAGGGAGAAGTTGTTTTTGTTTTTAAAGAACCAAATGGAAATCTTGGAGTTAAGAACAATAACCAAAGTGTAGATTTGAGCTCGCAGAAGTAACCAGCAGCCAACTTAAAGCTAAATGCATGGAGATTATGGATTTTGGAGAACAGAGAGAAAAATAAATGATTGAAGGAAAATGAAGAGCCACAGAGAAATGTGGGGCACCAATAAGTACAGCAACACGTCCAATGGGAATACAAGGAGTGGAGAAAGGAACAGAAAAATATTTAAAGTATTTAATGGCAGAAAATGCCCAAAATGTGATGAAAAAACAATACATACATCCAAGAAACTCCATAAACTCCAAGTAGCATAAACACAAAGAACTCTCCATCTGGGCACATCATAGGCAAAATACTGAAAGCCAAAGATAAAGATCTTGAAAGCAAAAAGAGAAAAATAACGTGACATACATGCGCACTATAGTAAGATTAACAGCTGACTTCTCATCGGACATGATAGCAGTTGGAAGGCAGTGGGACAACATGATCTCATTGCTGGAAGTAAAAGCTCAACCAAGAATCTTATATCCAGCAAATTTCCTTTCAAAAATGAAGGTGGGAAAAGACATCCTTAGGTAAATAAAAATTGAGGAAACTTGTTGCCAGCAGACCTGTCTTACAAGGAACATTAAGGGGAGACAATTATTCACCATGAAAAGATATGAACTTCTGATATACACAACATGGGTGAAACCCTAAGCTTTCATGCTAACTGCAAGAAAACACAAAGAAACACACATTGTGTGATTCCCACTTATACGAAATGTCCAGAAGAGCCGAGCCTGGAGGACAGAAAATTCATTCGTGGTTACCTACGGCTGGGGACAGGGTCGGGATTGGGGGGAACAAGAGCGACTCATGAGCACAGGGCTTTCTTGGGACATGATGGAAATATCAGAAAGTTGATGATAGCAACGGTGGCACAGCTCTGTGAATATGCCAACCACCACTGTGTTGTGTATTTTAAAGGGATGAATTGTATGACATGTGAATTGCACCTCCACAATGAAAATAAATACTGCAGGAAGTTCTTCAGACTGAAAGAGAAAATGGCGTGAGATAGTAATCTGACTCCAAACAAACAAACAAAAAACACTGGTAAATGTACTTATATAGGTAATTATAAAAGTGAGTATAATTGCATATTTTTTCTCTTTTCTTAATTGACTTAAAAAGTAAATGCATAGAACACTACTGTTATAGGCCTGTAGTTTATATACATGTATATGACAACAACAGCACAACAAAGGGGAGATGCATTGGAGTAAAGAAATAACACTCCATACAGTACCTCAAATCCACAGGAATAAATGAAGAGATGAGAAATGGTAACTAAAAATGTTATATAACAAACTGTGTAAAGAATGCTTGCTTTCGTTTATTCTCTCAGTTTTGGTTCCATAATACAAATCCGTATAATGTAAGAATTAATGTATTGCTGGGTTTATACACCCACACACATACATATATTATGTAGATATATAAATAATAAAAGCAAAAGGGTTAGGAGAAATGGAGCTCTATAGGAGTAGCATTTCTGTATTTCACTGTAAGTTATTATACATCTGAACAGATTCTGATGACATTAAGATGTAATTTTACGTCATAGAGGAACCACTAAGAAAGGACTAAGAAAAACATGAAAAGCTAAAGGAATTAAAATGTTACAATAGAAAATGTTTAATACATAAGTAAGCCTGAATAGAGGAACAGAAGGAGGAAAAGGCGAGGGACATACAGAGAATGAAATGCATGATGGCAAATGTAAACCTCCCCATATCAGTGTAACATCAAATGACACTGGATTGAATAAACCAATCAAAATGCAGAGTTTGTCACATTAGATAAAAAATGTATGATCCCACTAATATTATCTATAGGAAACATGGTTTATTTAAAAAAACACAAGCAGTTTGAAAATACAAGGACAGAAAATATATCCCACGTAAACAGCCTTAAAAGAGGCAGAATGGTGCTGTTAGGCTACTTAGACTTTAAAACAGAAAAACCTAGAGATTATGATAAAACTATTGCAGTGATGATAAATAACATTGTAGTCATATCATGAGATAAAGAATCACACCATCCGGAAGTTATGACAATTACAAGCATATATGCACCTAAAAACAGAGTCCAAAAATACATGAAGCAGAAACTGACACAATTGAGTATGAAATACACAATTCAAAACAATAGTTGGAGATTTCAGCACTTGCAGTCGTGGACAGGACAACCACACGGGATAAAACAAGACACAGGAACATTTTTGGTGCGTTCCACCCAACAGCAGTAGAATATATTCTTCTCAAGTGCACATGGGACATTCTTCAGGACAGAACATATTCTAGCTCATAAAACATATCTCAGTAAACTTGAAAGGACCAACTTAATACAAAGCATGTTCTGTGACTATAGTAGAATTACATTAGAAATCAATAAAAGGAGACAATTTGGAAAATTCACAAATATGTGGGAATAAAACAACACACTCCTCAATAATCAGTGTATTTAAGAAGAAATCAAAAGAGAAATAAGGAAATATTTTGAGATAAAGGAAAGAAGAACATAACATACTAAAACTTATGGAATGTGGCTAATGCACTGCTCCAAGGGAACTTATAGCAGTAACTGTCCGTATTAAAAAAGAAGAAAAATCTAAAATCACTATGGTCAGTTGATTTCCACAAAGGTGCCACACCAGCTCAATGGGGGAAAGAATAATCTCTTTAACACGCGGTGCTGCAACAACTGATATCCCCATGCAAAAGAATGAATTTAGACTCCTACCTCACGTAATATAGAAAAGGGAACTTAACATTGATCCAAGACCTAAATGTAAGAGTTAAAATCATAAAGCTCTTAGAAGAAAAAGGAGGAAAAGTCAGCATAATTGCATATTTCTTCTCTTTTCTTAACTGACTTAAAGTGACTTTTGGTCAGGGAAAACCGTAGATACAACACCAAAAGCACAAGTGATAAAAAATAAAAACTCTTGTACCACAAATGCCATAAATAAAATGAAAATACAAGACATGATACAGGAGAGAATTCCCAAATCATATATGTAATAAGGGACTTGCATACAGAATATAAAGGGAGCTCTTACAACTTAGTAATACAAAGATAATAACTCGATTTTAAAAAGGGGCAAAGGATCTGAATAGTCATTTCTGACAAAATACACAAATGGACAATAAGCACATGGGAAGATATCAACATCATTAGCCATTGGAGAAATGCACATCAAAACCACAGTGAGATACCTTATGCCCACTAGGAGAGTTATAATTGAAAAAGCTAAGAATCGTTGATAAGGATGTGGAAAATTGGAACTTGCGTGCAATGTGCATGGAAATTTATTCCCATGGCTCAGCCATTTTGGGAAACAGTCTGGTAGTTCCTTCAACTGTTAAATATAGTTACCCGGTGAGCCAGCAATTCCACTCCTAGGCATAAACTCAAGACAAATGAAAACCTTTGTCCAACAAAAACTTGTATGTGAATGTTCATAACAGCATTATTCACAGTAATGAAAAGATGGAAACAGCCAAAATACCCATCAGCTATAAATGGATAAAATGTTGTGTATCCACACAACGGAATATTATTCAGCCATAAAAAAGGATTGAAGCACCGTATATGCTGTAACATGGATGAACTTTGAAAACATTATGCTAAATGAATAAACTAAACACCAAATGTCACATACTGTATGATTCCAATTACATGCAATGTCCAGAGTAGGTGCGTCCATGATGATTAGAGATGATCAGTGGTTGCCCAGGTCTGGGGAGACGGGGGCTGTGGGGGGGAGGGGTGACTGCTAATGGATACAGTGCTGCTTCTGGGGTGATGAAATTGCTCTAAAATTACATAGTGCGATGGATGCACAACTCTGAATTTACTAAACACACTGTATACTTTAAATGAGTGATTCATATGGTATGTGAATTATGTACCAATAAAGCTGCTAACAAAATTTTTCGAAAGGACAGGCAGAAGGGTGGTCAGGCTAAATGGCCTCTACATTTTCCTTCCGCCTGTAAAATTCTCAGCACCTAGAAGGCTGCTGGTTCCACATGGCCTGGGATACCTCTGAGCAGCCATGGGTCGCCCAGGCCAGACACAGCTGCAGGCCAGAGAGAACACCTGGACCAAATGCTGCACGTCGAGGTGGATCTGGCCCATCGCAGGCCTGCCGTGTGATGGTCAGAGGTGACGGGCCCCAGCCTCACTCACCAAGCTCAGTACTGATGAGTTTGTCAGGAACAGCCTGAGTGGACATGGAACAGAGAGTGCTGGAATCCAGCCCAGACCCCTCCCGGATGGGGCTGAGCACCGGGGATGGTGTATCGGGAGAGCGCGGGCACAGTCCCTGCAGGGAGTGGTCCACCAGGAGCACCGGAGACCGCAGGCAGCTCTGGTGGCCTTCTTCAGGTCGCAGCCCCCCAGAGGCAGAAGGGGCGGGAGGCAGAAACGATGCCTTGGGCTGCGGGCGCTTTCTCCGCTTTCTGGGCTGGCTGGTCTCCTCCCCATCTCTCTCCTCCTGGTGTCCGTCCTGTCCCTGGAGAAGAGAATTCAAAGCCACAGGGGGGTGACTTGGGGCCACATGTGCACAGCTCAGTCTTCAAGGGGGTGTGAGCACCGGCAAGGGCACTGCCCACAGAGCCAGAGGGAAACGTAACACCCAACACCCCTGTCCGAGCCGGGCTCAGCAAGGGAGCCGAGCGCGGCCACCACGCCCGAGCCAGACCCCAGATTCTCGGCCTGGATGGATGATGCCTGAAGCTTCCTCATGTGCCCACCCCCCAGGGAGAGGCCCAGATACAAAGGGTTTTGGAGATGTATGAGGCCAGCGTCAAGTTGGTACAGTGACTGGCACTTAGAGATGGGGCCGGAGATGGAGTGCAACAGTACGACAAAATGAAAAATGACCGCAGCTCCATGAGATGGACAAGCGGATCTGTGAACCCTGTCGCCCGCCTGGAGGGGGCTTCTCCAGGTGGGACCCTCCAGTCCAGGCTGCAATGGCTGATCCCGTGAACTTACATCTCTTACCCACCTCCACACAATCTCCCCTCTTTCTGCCAATCTTACTGCTCAGCATTCCCCAGGTCTCAGCTCTGACCCCCTCCTCCAGGAAGTCCTCCTTGACCTCCTCAGGCAGGGTCTCTGGTGTCCCCTCAGTCCCTCTGCTCCCCCTCCCAGCACAGCCCAGTCTGAGTCCTCACTGCCTAGCATGGGTTCTTCTACTCGCATGGACTGGGAGCCCCAAGAGGCCAGGCTGGGGCCATCCCTGTCACCACGGTGTCCTCAGTACTGCCCCCACAGGGCCGGCCCAGAAGGTGAATGAATGAATGAATGAATGTGCAAGCCAAGCTGTTCTAGAGAGATTTTTTACAGTGCGCTTGGTTTGGGCTCTGCCCATGGCTTCCACTGCCAGGTTGTGCAGGAAGCAGTGGGAAGAAAGTGGACCAACCAGCACCCAGCTTGGCTGTGCTCCCCAGGGGCTGGCTCACTGGGCCCAGAGGCATCCCCAGGGGAGCTGTGCTCATGCCGTCTGGGGGCTTCATGGCTCCTGGGGTCTCTGTGCCTCCACCTCCACCCTTAGCGCCTGACTCAGAGACTTGAAAATCTCTGTGCCTGACACCTAAACACAGGAAGAGATGGCAGAGTAAGAGTAACCGTAGGCAGGCGGCAGAGAGGCTGCTCCAGGCTCAAGCGCCGGCCTGCCCCCCAGAGCAGCGCAGCCTGACCCCTGGTCCCTGCCCAGGCTTCCCTGGGAGGGTGCCTCCATCCTGAGACCATGACACCCAGCCACTGACTCCCTCCCCCAAAGCCTGTGAGCGCCCTGCGAGCACAGAACCTACTGCGCGCGCCCGTTCACCTGCTGGTCCTGGTTCCCTCGAGGTGGCAGCCACTGGTCATTGGGAAAACACGTGTGGCTGGTCAGCCCCTCCTGTGTGTGAAACATCGGGCTGCAGTTCCTGCAGACACACGTGCTCCTTGGCTCTGCCCAGTCTGCAGGGCCTCCGTTTTGCTGGTTACTGTGGAGAGACACGGCAGGGGGAAGAACGGGGGAAGGGGACTCCACCCCTGGATTCTCTGTTTTCTTCTAAGTCTGATCCACTGACAACTCTCGATGAATCCCCAGAAATGGAGACGATACCCCCTTCCCTCATGGCCTGGGGGGCACCTCTTCAGGGCTGAAGCATCCAGAGCTCACTCGCCCAAGGCCAGCACATAAAAGCCCCCAGAGGACTCCCGAGGGGTAACCCCCAGGCCCGGCAGGGAGGGGCTTCTGAACTTACCATCCGCCTGCCGTGCTCTCCTCCTTCACTGGATCGGGGAGCTGGTAGGTATTTCCACCCTGAGGATGAAAACACATCTGAGCCAACATATCAAAAATGAGGCAGATGCAAGGACTAAAACTACAAAGTGCTGAGAAGACAACACAGGTGTGGCTCCGTGACCTTGGATTAGGCAGTGCTTTCTTGGATGACACAGAAAGAGAACAAACTGGACTTATCAAAACTTAAAACTTCCCTGCATCAAGGGACACCATCAAGAAAGTGAGAACCCACAGAATGGGAGAAAATCATTACACGTTACACATCTCATAAGGGCCTTGTATGTACAAAACAGAAAGAACTCTTACAGCTCAACACAAGTCAAATAATCCAGTTGAAAAATGGGCAAAGGATATGAACAGACACCAAATCGAAGACATATGAATGGCCGATAAGCACATGAGAAGATGCTCAGCACCAGCAGCCGTTAGAGCCTCGTGAGTCCGACCGTGATGGGGCAGCACCTCACACCCACTAGAACGGCCATGGTAAAAAAAAAAATTGGACAATAGCAAGTGCTGATGAGGCTGTGGAGAAACCGGAGCCCTCGTCCACTGAGGATGGGGATGTGAAAGGGCGCAACTGCTTCGGAAAAGCCTGGCAGCTTGTGAGATGGTTAAGCACAGAGCTACCCCATGAACTAATTACCCCACCCCTAGGTCATTCCCAAGAGAAATGAAAATGTATGTCCCCACAAAAACTTGTACGAATGCTCACAGAAGCACTATTCACAATGGCCAAGTGGAAACAACCCAAATGGCCACCAACTGATGAATAAATAAACAAAATGCGATGTATCCACACAATGGAGTATTATTCATACATAAAAAGGAGCAAAGCCTGGCATATGCTACAACATGAATGAACTTTGAAAACATTATGCTGAGTGGAAGAAGGCAGACATGAAAGGCCACAGGGTATGATTTCAATTATATGAAGTGTCCAGAGCAGGCAAATCCATAGAGACAGAGGTAGATTCATGGTGCCAGGGGCTGGAAGGCTATGGGGAGACCTGCGGGGACAACTAAGGGTGTGGGGTTAATTTCTGGGGTGATGAAAAATGTTGTGGAAAAAGTGGTAATGGTGCACAACCTTTGTTAGTATACTAAAAATCACCAGATGGTGTGATTTAAAATGGTCAATTAGATGGCATATGAATATTAAAGCTGTTTAAAGAAAAAGAGGATGCAGCTGTCAGGTGCTAGACCTGAGCACGTCGCAAAGAGAAGCGGCTGACCGCCTGGCGCCCAGGTCCTCGTGGCCACCACCTGGGCAGTAACCAGGCTAATGCTGCACAAGTGCTGACACATGTGGGCACCCCTGCCCCACAGCCTGAGATGGCATCTCATGCAGGAATAGTGAGGGGGAAGGAACTCTCCTTTTATATCCTCTGAAGAGTTTGAGGGGCAAACCCAGAAGGAAGAGAAGGGCAAGAGGAGGGCAAGCAGAGAAAACTCAGCGAGGAAAGGTGACACAGGGCGTCCCCGCGCCTCTGCAAAGCCTTCATCCTGGCTTTTGTGCAGGGAAGGTTGGTGGGGGGCCATGATGTCTCTGAACCTTCACTTCCCCGCTGTAAAACTGGGTCTGAGGTCTCAGGGGCACTAAATAAAATGTCTGGACACTCAGAAATTCGGAAACAAGTGATGAGTGAGTCTCTCATCTCACAGCATAAAGTCAGGTACCTGGATCCTGCTGGGTATCATCAGCTTGGACTTTGAGTCCTGCAGGGTGTCCACTGAAGGTCCGGCCGATGAGAAGGAGGCCATGGCCACCTGGCTGGGAGAGGCCTCACAGTGTGTGTCCATTTTCACCTTCTCCTTCTGGAAGTCCAAGAAACATTGGGCCCACATGTTGCCAGAGAACAGCCTGCGGCCTCTGCCCCGGGAGCAGGCCGGGCCCTTTGCACCTTTCATGGCCCCCAAGGCCAGGCCATTCTCCACCTGGGCCTGCTTCCCTGGGAGCTGGGCTCCGGCAGGATTGTCCCCACCCAGCTGGGTCTGCCGTGGGCCCCCTGTGGGGAGGATGTCCCCCAGGTCTAAGGGCCCTTTCGTGGATCTCAGCTCTCAGCTGCTTGGCCAGAGAGGGGATGTCTGGGTCCCCGGGGTTCCCATGGTGCAGGGGCCACTTTTGGTCCCCCCTTCGTGTCCCGTCGATTGCTGCCGGGCAAGGCCTCCCTGGGGAAGGCGGGCGTGGTTTTTCTCTTGTGGGGCGGGGATCCCTCTGGCTCTGGGTATGCAGGGCCAGGATGGAAGGAGTCAACTGTGGGTGCCAGGGGTGGGGCTGGTGTGGCCGCGGCCCCTGCAGTGGCTTCAGCGCAGCCTGCTTGCCCTCAGGCGCAGCATGCTGGGAGGAGGCCACAGCCACCTGGGAGCCAGAGATGAACACCTGGGACTTGGTGATCATCTGGAACACCTGCATCTGCCCTGGACTCACCAGACACTCCCGCGACTTCAGGAACAACTGCCCGGAGAGCGGCGTCATGTTGTCAGACGACAGCCCGCTCGGCTTCAGGGCCTCCTGGAGGCCGGGCTCCTCCACGTGCTGCCGGGAGCAGGTGTTGCTGTCAGAATCGCTCTTCTTGGAAGCCCTGGTGTCCCGTTCCTCGCTGGCATATCCAGGGCCATCTGAGGCCTCCCCAGGTGCCTTCAGGTCGGTGGGGGGGAGGGGCAGTGCATCCTCCAGCCTGCGGCCACCGCTGGGCGAGGGCTCCCCCGTCAGGGAGGTGCTGCTGGGCCTGGGCCCAGACTCAGAGCCCTCCTGAGGGGACACTGATGTTGGCTTCTGGATGGTAAACACATCGTTCCCTTCACTCGCGGGGCAGCCTGGCAGGTTCTGGAGCCACTGTAAGTTGTGGTTTGAAGGCTCAGCGCTGGCAGGCGCTGCCTGGCCTTGGATCAGAGGCAGGCCGGCTGGCAGGGTCCCACCCTCCTGCCCGCTCACCAGGGTGGGTGGTAGCTGGGGTGGCCGCTCCTTCACGATGCACAAGCCGTGCTGGATCTCGTAGTGCCGGCGTAGGGAGCGGTCATCACCACAGCTCATGCTGCAGCCCTGCTCCATGCACGCAAAGGGCTTGGTCTTCTGGTGGGTGAGCATGTGCCTCGTCCTGGAGTCACACATGAGAAGGGAGTCAGAGGTCACTGGGGCTCAGCCTCCCACTGCAGGGTCCCGAGCCTGACTCCCTCAACAGTGCTCCCAAGGGGCAGTGGAGCTCAGAACCACAGTTCAGAGCCTGTGCTCAGCCCCCAGCTACGGTCAAAGCATCTGGAAAGGGTGCCCCTCTCCCTCACCGTTAAGCAAACCCCTTATCTGAGAGAAAAATCAACAGAAGGCAGGCCAGAGTTCCCCAGAATGGGTTCCCAATGGGTCCTTAAGAAAGAGACGAGTTAATGTGCCGTTGCCCCATTCTAGACACAGGGATTTTGGAATCTCTCATGCCCTGTGGAGTCCCGGTACACGTTCCTCATATAAACACGGGCTGGTTCTCCTCAGGCATCTACCACTGTCTCCAAATATTTCTCTATAAAGTTAACCCGATTCCCTCCATGACAAAATTGCCTCGGGAGGTCCCGTCTGCAAATCAAGGCAATGATTTTCTCATTAGTGTGACTTTGGGAGCTTGCGAGCGTGACCTGTTCAGGGCAGTGGCAGACCTGTCCCCAGACACGGAGTCCTCGTCTAAGCACGGGTCACAGGGACCCAACACCCACAGGGTGTGTCGGGCTCATCTGGGAGGTGAGGAGAATGACCTAGGAACATGCCCCCTCCTCCCCAGCCCCCTGCACAGATGTTGGTGACCAGACTCCTACATACAGGTGGTCCTTGCGCTTAAAGGCCTTGCTGCAGACTCCGCAAACGTGTTTCCGTTCCTGGCTGTGCGTCAGGTAGTGCTTGCTCCGGGAGCTGGCGCGGCTGAACACCTTCCCGCAGAGGCTACATTCCAGAAGCAGCTTCTGAGGCGAAGTGTGATGCTGCTCTTCTTCCCCTGCGCTCCCGGAGGTGGCCCTGCCTCCTTCGTCACCATCTCTAGGCACCTGAAGCATGGCCAGCCTCAGGTCTAAACAAACAGAAGGAGAAAGCCCACGTTAGAGACACCTGGGGACATGGAAGAGCTCGGCTAAAGCGCTCCCCGACTCTTAGAACCGCAGTAGACGCGGGAAGAGAGGCCCGGGAACCCTTTCTCCATCTCCAGTACCTCAATTCACAGAGAAAACAAGACGTAGACCGGGGAGTGGGGAGAGAAGGGACCCTCGTCTGGCCACGCTGCAGGACAGTGCTCAGTCAGTGGCCCAACTGTGGTCAGTTGTGGCCTGGAAGGATTCTAAGGACCAGGTTGCCGTGGCTGCAGGGGCCTTATGACATCATGGCTCTCTCACAAGGGCGATCCAGAAATACATCATCCAAAACTTACAGAAGTATAAATCCTTTCTCCCAGCCACTTTTACCTTTGGGTTTTTAAAGGAAATAATGTACACTTATATGAGGAGTTAACTGCAGGGGAATTACCCGCAGCATTGCCTTTCCTGTTAGAAGCAGCCTGCTACCTGATCAGAGAGCATGTAGGTGACACCGTTATGGTTTAAATGGTGTAGGACATAAGCATTTAAGGTAAAACTGTGGAAAACTATCTGATGACATGAAAGGACATTCATGCCTTAATACTGAGAAAAGAGCAGCCTGTTACAAAACAAAATTATCCTAGTCTTTAAAAAAGAAAAATAAATGTTAACAGAGAACAGAGAGAATTGAATAGACTGATAGGGTTATGAGCCAATTTCATTTTCTTCTTCTTTGGTACTGGACTTTGTCTCCATGCTTTCTGTGTCCCTTGGTAAAGTGAGAAAAGGTATTTTAACAAGTGATGTCACCTGAGGACCAGACTGGGGGTGTGCAGGTGGCAGAGCGGACGTCTTCAAACATCCCGAGGGCCAGCTTGGGAAGGATGGAGCAGATTGCTTCTGTCTCGCAGAGGAATGGGTCCCTGCAGAAGCTCCCATCTGGGACAGAGACAGCTTGGGGACCAGGAAGCACGGGAACCTGACCTCAAATCTCCAAAACCTGAGGCCCTGGGTGCCAGGACTCTGGAGGCTCCCTGCTGGGCTCACAGACACTCAGCAACTCTCCCCGGTGTGCGTGAATCATGGAGATTTTTCTACCCCTCAGATTGGTCTTCCAGGCGGAGCACACTGCCTCATGAGAGGGCAAGTTAGGAAATCACCCTTTATCTGGGACTCTGCAGAGGTGGGGGCCAAGCATCCAACAGGCCAGGTTGTGGGGAGCGGAGGGGGCTCAGCTTTAGGAGCCAGAGTGCTCCGCCTCTGAGCCTGAGACCCAGCGGAGA